>NC_137457.1:61955523-64455523 GCF_964235325.1 Thermobia domestica
TGCTCGTTTTTCAGCATAATTTGAGGGAATATTTTGCTCATCTTTATCCGAAAAATTAGTGTATTTCCTCGTACATATTTTATAGAGATATACACATACCACTTTTATATGGAGATAAACTGTAAGTGCAAACCCTGTAGATGAATATCAAATAATGAGATTATTAATTTTAAAGTTGGCACTGGTCGTTTTTCAGCATAATTTGATGGAATATTTTGCTCATGTTTATCGGAAAAATTAGTGTTCTTTCCTCGTACATATTTTATAGAGATATAGATATCCCACTTTTATATGGTAATAAACGGTAAGTGGGGACCCTGTAGATGAATATAAAATTATGAGGTTATTAATTTTAAAGTTAGCACTGGTCGATTTACAGCTTAATTTGAGGGAATGTTTTGCTCTTTTTATCGGAAAAATTAGTGTTCTTTCCTCGTACATATTTTATAGAGATATACATATCCCACTTCTATATGGTGATAAACTGTAAGTGAGGACCCTGTAGATGAATACAAAATTATTAGGTCAGTAATTTTAAAGTTGGCACTGCTCGGTTTTCAGCTTTATTTGAGGGAATATTTTGCTAATCTTTATTCGAAAAATTAGTGTTTTTGCTCGTACGTATTTTATAGAGATATACATATCCCACTTTTGTATGGTGATAAACATTAAGTGGGGACCCTGTAGATGAATATAAAATTATTTGATTATTAATTTTAAAGTTGGCACTGGTCGATTTTCAGCTTAATTTGAGGGAATGTTTTGCTCTTTTTTATCGGAAAAATTAGTGTTCTTTCCTCATACATATTTTATAGAGATATACATATCCCACTTTTATATGGTAATAAACTGTAAGTGAGCAACCTGTAGATGAATATAAAATTATTAGGTTACTAATTTTAAAGTTGGCACTGGTCGTTTTTAAGCATAATTTGATGGAATATTTTGCTCATGTTTATCGGAAAAATTAGTGTTCTTTCCTCGTACATATTTTATAGATATATACATATCCCACTTTTATATGGTAATAAACTGTAAGTGGGGATCCTGTAGATGAATATAAAATTATGAGGTTATTAATTTTAAAGTTGGCACTGGTCGTTTTTCAGCATAATTTGGGGGAATATTTCGCTCATTTTTATCGGAAAAATTAGTGTATTTTCCTCGTACACATTTTAAAGATATATGCATATTTCACTTTTATATGGTGATAAACCGTAATTGGGGACCCTGTTGATGAATATAAAGTTATGAGGTTATTTATTTTAAAGTTGGCACTGGTCGTTTTTCATCTTAGTTTGAGGGAATATTTTGCTCATCTTTATCTGAAAAATTAGTGTTTTTGCCTCGTACATATTTTATGGAGATATATATATCCCACTTTTATATGGTGATAAACTGTAAGTGGGGACCCTGTAGATGAATATAAAATTATTAGGTCCGTAATTTTAAAGTTGGCACTGCTCGGTTTTCAGCTTTATTTGAGGGAATATTTTGCTAATCTTTATTCGAAAAATTAGTGTTTTTCTCGTACGTATTTTATAGAGATACACATATCCCACTTTTATATGGTGATAAACTGAAAGTGGGGACCCTGTAGATGAATATATAATTATGAAGTTATTAATTTTAAAGTTGGCACTGGTCGATTTTAAGCTTAATTTGAGGGAATGATTTGCTAATTTTTATCGGAAAAATTAGTGTTCTTTCCTCGTATATATTTTATAGAGATATACATATCCCACTTTTATATGGTGATAAACTGTAAGTGTGGACCCTGTAGATAAAAATAAAATTATTAGGTTATTAATTTTAAAGTTGGCACTGCTCGTTTTTCAGCTTAATTTGAGGGAATATTTTGCTCATCTTTATCCAAAAAATTAGTGTTTTTGCCTCGTACATATTTTATAGAGATATACATATCCCACTTTTATATGGTGATAAACAGTAAGTGGGGACCCTGTAGATAAATATAAAGTTATGAGGTTATTTATTTTAAAGTTGGCACTGGTCGTTTTTCATCTTAGTTTGAGGGAATATTTTGCTAATCTTTATCCGAAAAATTAGTGTTCTTTCCTCGTACATATTTTATGGAGATATACATATCCCACTTATATATGGTGATAAACATTAAGTGGGGACCGTGTAGATGAATATAAAATTATGAGGTTATTATTTTAAAGTGGGCAGTGCTCGTTTTTCAGCATAATTTGAGGGAATATTTTGCTCATCTTTATCCGAAAAATTAGTGTATTTCCTCGTACATATTTTATAGAGATATACACATCCCACTTTTATATGGAGATAAACTGTAAGTGGAAACCCTGTAGATGAATATCAAATAATGAGATTATTAATTTTAAAGTTGGCACTGGTCGTTTTTCAGCTTAATTTGAGGGAATGTTTTGCTCTTTTTATCGGAAAAATTAGTGTTCTTTCCTCGTACATATTTTATAGAGATATAGATATCCCACTTCTATATGGTAATAAACGGTAAGTGTGGACCCTGTAGATGAATACAAAATTATTAGGTCAGTAATTCTAAAGTTGGCACTGCTCGGTTTTCAGCTTTATTTGAGGGAATATTTTGCTAATCTTTATTCGAAAAATTAGTGTTTTTGCCTCGTACGTATTTTATAGAGATATACATATCCCACTTTTGTATGGTGATAAACTGTAAGTGGAGACCCTGTAGATGAATATAAAATTATTAGGTCAGTAATTTTAAAGTTGGCACTGCTCGGTTTTCAGCTTAATTTGAGGGAATATATTGCTCATTTTTATCGGAAAAATTAGTGTTATTTCCTCGTACATATTTTATAGAGATATACATATCCCACTTTTATATGGTGATAAACTGTAAGTGAGGACCCGGTAGATGAATATAAAATTATGAGGTTATTATTTTAAAGTTGGCACTGCTCGTCTTTCAGCATAATTTGAGGTATTATTTTGGTCATCTTTATCCTAAAAATTCGTGTATTTTCCTCGTACATTTTTATAGAGATATACATATCCCACTTTTATATGAAGATAAACTGTAAGTGGGAACCCTGTAGACGAATACCAATTAATGAGATTATTAATTTTAAAGTTGGCACTGGTCGTTTTTCAGCATAATTTGAGGGAATATTTTGCTCATGTTTATCGGAAAAATTAGTGTTCTTTATTCGTACAGTAGATGTACCCCACTATGGCTGAAATTTGATCCCTCCCGTTCTTAGAATTCGGTATCATTTCCGGGAATTCGGTGGCAAGTTTCGACAAGCCTTTAGTTGCTATGGTCATAGCCTTTTACGGCTACCACAGAAGTGCGTGGGAAAATTTTGGTTTATTTGAACCCCCGTTACCCCCCCTACTCCTCTTTAGTTGCTATGTTCATAGCACCTGGAATTGGAAGGCAAGTTTCGACAAGCCTTTAGTTGCTATGTTCATAGCCTTTTACGGATAGCACAGAAGTTATCATGATCGAAGCTTCCCAATTGATTGATTGATTGATTTTTGTCTTCAAAGAGCATAAGCGATTAAGCCCCTTTGGTCCTATTCCCACGAGATGTCTGGAGAATATGAACTGAAAGCATGATATTCAAATGATCGAAGCTTCTCAGGAGCTTGTATGAAATTGGTCTTAGTTGCTAAGGTAAATATTATATGTCATGATTTTTTTTAAAAGCGTGAGATGAGACACATTATATGAGTCTCAGAACGAAACACATACCCATGCAAAATCGTGTTGCTTAGCCCCCCTTGGCCCTATTCCCACAAAGTGTCTGTAGAAGACGTGATATTCAAATGATCAAAACTTCTCACGAAATTGACTTAGTTGCTAGGGTAAATATTGTATTTCACACAAAACTTCTCACGAAATTGACTTAGTTGCTAAGGTAAATATTGTATTTCACAATTTTTTTAAAGACATGAGAAAAGAAACCATATATGAGTCCCATAACGAAACACATACCTATACACTCCTCCCCAGACCCCCTGCGAATGGATTCTAATAACGCTAGCTTCTCATAGCATATCATATTGTAGAATGTGAAATGTGTTATATGAATATTCACATGATGTCTGTTATGACAAGTAATTAAAATCACTTATGTAGAGAAATTAAAGATCAGATTATGCCAAATGAATTTGCTGCTAAGTCGTGACGAGAAATTGCAATATAATATATTCCCATAGCAGAAAAAACTACGTTAACGAAATTTAGAATTGAAATACAGTCCCATATAGATACCTGTGTAAACAAAATGAAACACGACTTTCTCAAGTCTTGATGTGAAAGATATTATCTTATGCATTGAAATCGTAACGAGATATATTTTCGATTATGGTAGGCATGATCGAACTTGTTGAAACATGTTTCTCTAAGACAAACACGTGTGTGTGTGTGTGTGTGTGTATGTGTGTGTGTGTGTGTGTGTGTATGTGTGTGTGTGTGTGTGTGTGTATGTATGTGTATACAGAGAACATTTGTGATTCAGAGTTAGAAGAGTAAAGTGTGTGTCGATCCTCTTCCACGTAAAAACTTTCACTTCATATTTGTAATAGTGAGTGAGTGTGTGTGTGTCTTTGTACGTGGTTGATCCGTTGGATGCCTAAAGCTGAGAATAAGTGTTATCATCAGACTTATTAAAATAGGTAAGTAAAAAAAATATATTATTAAAAATATTACGGTCTATGATTATTCCTGAAAGAATAAAACAATATGTTAGGTTTTCATTTAAGATAAGATGAAATTCTTGAATGTTTTCTGACGCACATTGCAATTAGATAGCAGTTGACGACATATATGTGAATGTCTGTTTTGTTAGTCTCTTTCTTCCTCTGTTTTGCTAGTACATTGAACTACATCTTAAAATGGTTTAGTTTCAAGAGCAACAGATAAGATGCCACTGTCAAATGTTTTGATGATACGTACTACAACGAGATAACAAGACTGCCCTAGTTAAAAACACATAAGCGAACTTTTATGATGCTTCTAAGAAAATGATAAGATGGAATTCTT
Source organism: Thermobia domestica (assembly GCF_964235325.1). Classification (NCBI taxonomy): domain Eukaryota; kingdom Metazoa; phylum Arthropoda; class Insecta; order Zygentoma; family Lepismatidae; genus Thermobia; species Thermobia domestica. The sequence goes on from NC_137457.1 coordinate 61,960,535, forward strand.
GAATGTTTTCTGGCTCGCATTGCAATTGACGCAAGAAGTGTCTGTAGACTTGGTATTTTAATTTTGATAATATGATGTATACGTCTGTCTTTCTGTTTGTAAATGAAATCTTTTAAACAATGAAGAGATTTACGTCCAACAATAAAGTCAACAAGGTCTGTCTGTCTTTCTATGTCGGCTATGCTAATGGAGGCGATGGTGATGAGTTGAGTTGATTTTAGTTCAGCGTCCCTTTCAACAGCAAGGCTATATGAGACGTGGACCTACTGATTATCGTGGAATCTGAACCACTAAGTTTTACGTCTTACAGTTATGTCGGCTATGCTAATGCAGGCGGTGATGATGAGTTGTTGAGTTGAGTTGATTTTAGTTTAGCGTCCCTTTCAGCAGCGAGGCTATATGAGACGTGGACCTACTGATTAACGTGGAATCCGAATCACATGAGCTCCAGCCGGGACGATGGTAATGAGAAATGAATGAATGAAATGTTGCATTAAATTCACGTACACGGTGTTTGTCCATCGAGTTTTACGTCCTACGGTTACGTCTACTAGGCTAATGAAGGTGAGGTGATAATGTAATGAAGAAAGTGGAAGGAAACTGATGAACTCCGAAGGGAAATCCATGCATATGATGTTTGTCCACCACAAAGTTCATAGGGCACGAACTGGGATCGAATCAGGGACCCAAGCACTTGAGGTGAACGCTCTACCACTGAGCTACCGTGCCCTCTGGAACGTAAAATGAAATGATAAGGACGGTTTTCCGGGGACAGTGAATAGCATCTTTTCGTTAAGTTGTAAAGGAAGCAGGGAATTTGTGGTCGCTAAAATTAATGACAAGTATATAGAAAAAAAAAGACGTGATTTGAACACGGGACCTCATGCACCAGAGGTGAACACTCTACCACTGAGGCACTGAAGTTAATTTCATAATTTTCTAATGTTAATAAGAGTGAAATCTAACGTTAAATACACATACACAAGTCAACGAACTGAGAGAGAGTTTCTGTATCTGCAATGTCTACTTGCAAAGAGCAGAAAAATAAGATAACAGAACATGTTTTGTATTTCAATGTTGTTCTCCAGCTGTCGCGTCAACATTATCTTAGGTCATGGTTTCAGACAACACGAAGCGAAGATATGTATGTGTGTGTGTGTTTTAGGTAATATTAAAACAGTGTTTGAGATCTAAAACTTGACAAAACTAGTGTTGCTTATTCATCTCGGATGACGTTACCTATGTACACATGATGTTGATTGTTTTTTGAGTTTAACGTTCCGTTCAGCAGCGAGGCTATATGCATCACAAAGTTCACACGACGAAAGTTAGGATTGAACCAGAGACCCCCAATCACAGAAGGTGAACGCTTTACCACTGATCCACAGAACCCCACGATTTCAACATGGGGCACAAATCTTCAAGTTAAAACAATTGTCTATTCTCAAATAAGAGAACATTTCTTCATTTCTTTAAGTTGATCTAGGAAGTTGAACTTTATACAGTTTTCTCCATATTATAGTCTAAGCTGTATGTGATATTACTTTAAAAGGACGAAAGTAGTTAAAATATTCCCTATTATTATCATCAATTTCTTCTAAAATGCTCAGATTCCCGTCATAGAATTCGTATACTAGCTATGTACACAGGCGTGCATTAAGAAATTTTTTGTTGGGAGAGGTCCAAGCTTTGGGCGACGGGGCTCAAACACTACAAGCCTCTGTGTAGTATTGAACGCGTATTATTTTGCACTCGAAAAGACAATAAGTACTTGTAAAATACTTTAATCTATATTGTCATAGCGTCCCTTTCAGCAGCGAGGCTATATGAGACGTGGACACTAAATCACCAAGGTCCCCTATCGCATCACAAGTGAACGCTTTACCACTGATTCACCGAGTCACCTTAGATCAAAGTACAGTACTCATGTAATAATATTATGTAACATAAAGTTCACTTGTCGAGGGGCTCCCTGGGGGTAATATTCATACACGTAAAATATTTTAAAATAAACAATATTAGTACCGATTCCATATTTTTCGAAGGTGTTGTGTTCAATAAAGACACTTTGAAAATAGTAACATGACATCTAAGGGGTAAAAAAGTGATGAGCTCACGGGGGATGATATTCATACACGTAAAAATAATTTAAAATAAACAGTATTAGTTTCGATTCCATAGTTTTCGAAGATGTTGTATTCAATAAAGACACTTTGAAATCAGTAACGTGACATCTAAGGGGTAAAAAGTGTTGAGCTCCCGGGGGTGATATTCATACACGTAAAATAAACAACATTAGTATCGATTCTATAGTTTTCGAAGGTGTTGTATTCAATAAAGACACTTTGAAATCAGTAACATGACATCTAAGGGGTAAAAAGTTGTGGGCTCCCGGGGGTGGTATTCTTACACGTAAAAAATAATATAAAATAAACAATATTAGTATGGATTCCATAGTTTTCCTAGTGTTGATTCCATATCGTGACAGGATTCCAATCTGTGACTTCCCGTGCACTAAAGATGAACGCTGTATCACGTAAGAAAAAGAGATGAAATCTTTTAGTTTAAAATGTCTTCCATCCCTCATTCACACGTTAAGGGGAGCATATGAATAAGACACATGTAGGAACGGTTTTCCGGGGAAAGTCAATAGCATCTTTTCGTTAAGTTGTAAAGAAGATAGCATTGAATTTGTGGTCGCTAAAATTAATGACAGTATAAAAGAAAGAAGTGTAGAGAGGAGGAGGAGGAGGAAATACGGATTTCGCGTTCACTAAAATTAACGATAAAATTCTAAAACAGAATAAGTATAAAAGACCGTGTAATCTACATATCTTCATTAGTCAATACATTTGAAAGAGATTGTGAGCATACATTTGTTTCACTCTTCATCCCATGGAATAGGAAGAAAAGTTAAAAATATTTAAAAGGTATGATGAGAGATTATTTCATTGACATTATAAAGTTCTGTCTTATATAGTATATATTTATATATCTAATATATATTGATTTATAAGTAACAAAATTCATTTCTTTTTTATTTTAGGTTGCATACAAATAAAGATAAGTGTAATCCTTTTCCCTATTCCCGTTGATATTATTATTATTATTCCTTTTTAATTACTTATATATATCACATTTTACTTACTCGTATATTCTTTTAAACGCTTATATACCCTTTCATAATATTTATATACATATATATATTCCATTTAAATAAGATTTATATATCCTATTATATACTATTACATATACCATTTACATATATTGCATTACGTATATATACATCTGAGGAAGAAAAATGGCAAAAGAGAGTACGCAAGATTTACTGAAGGAGATTACGATCTTCATTAATGACATTGAAGAAGAAGAAGAAGAGGTAGTGGGCGTAAATAACGAAACGCAAGTTCTTTTAAGTGAAATAAATGCCATAATCGGGATAGAAGAAGAAGAAGAAGAAGAAGACGCAAAAGAAGAAATGGAAATAGATCATCATGAAAAAATGCAAGAAGAAGAAGACGAAGAAGAACAAATGAAAATAGAAGAAGCAGCAACAGAAGAAGAAGAAGAAGAAAGAGAAACTATTGAAATTCAAATTCCAGTAGAAAAAGAAGAATATGATGAAGAAGAACTATTACAAATATTGAATAGTGCTAGCAATAGAACGATAACAGAAGAAGCATCAGGCCGTATTAAAGAAATTATAAAGTGGTTACAAGAAGGAACAGAAGAAGAAGACGTCGAAGAAAGGAGAAATGAAGAAGAAGAGCTGCTAAATTTCACGTTTTCCCAAATAATAGGAGAGGATTACAATAAGGAAGAGATGAAGATAGAAGAAGAAGATGATAAGTTTTACACGAATGAACTAGAAAATTGGATTAACAATTTGTTTCCCGACCCCAGAAAAGAAGAAGAAGAAGAAGTAATATATCCCTCAATTATGGAAATATTAGCAGAGGCTAGTGCAGAACACGAAGAAATGGAAGTCGATTTAGACGACATAGAAAAAAGAATGGACGAATTGCTAGCCGTATTTCAAGCACAACGAAATTCAAATATACAAGTAGGATTCGGAAATAACAACCGTAATGATGGACACAATAGATTTCATATAATAGAAGAACGAAGAAGACAATACAGAAGATACAATATGGAGGGTAGAATGCTACGATTCCGTCTAGCCCCCGTGCGTGCAGATGAAAACCCTTTTACGGCAATTGAAGCAAGTCTACGGGCACTAATAGATTATTTACTACGTAATGTGGACCAGCATGATTACGTAGGAATAACAATCACAAATGAGAGAGAAGGACACCGTCCATTTTGGTTGTCATTCAGAGAAGCAAGAAATCTCTCAGCAGAAGTTCTATGGATAAGTTATGAGAAAGTACTGCAAAGTAATGCGGCTTTTCTTATAAATGAAGATTGCATCGTGAATTTTCATCATGTGCGCATGCCGAGAGGCCAAGGTCGTTTGAAACAACATATTATGAATACCGACGATTATGTAAAGGCAAAACGTGGTATTATCACAATTAAGAACACAGGTACAAGATGTTTAGCGCATGCAATCGTCGTTGCCATAGGACTGAAAAAATACAAGGGAAGAAATCAAATTGAATATAATAGATATGTAAAAAATCAAAATAAATATTTAATTCAGCAAGAAGTAGAAGATCTGTGTGAAGCTGCCGATGTAGATCTCAGTCATGGTGGTGGAATTCCTGAAATTCGTAAATTTCAGGAATATTTAAAGGATTATAAAATCACAGTGTATAGGGGATTTTCAGGAAGTGATGTTATGTTTGAAGCTCCATCAAGTGATAACGAGAGAACTGCTTTAAATTTACTGTTCATAAATAACCACTACAACGTCATTGAAAGCTTGACAGCATGTTTTAGCTGTAAGTTTTATTGCGAAAGCTGTCATAAGAAATATGAAAACAAGCATGCACATTTGAAACATTGTACAGCTGTATGTTTTCGTTGTCATCAGAAGCCTCCATGTGATTTTAAAGAAATCCATATTACATGCAATGATTGTAATCGAGAATTTTATGGACAGTCATGCTATGACTATCACAAGTCAGCGCCGTATCAAAATGGAAAGCCTTTATGTTCCATTGTGAAATGTTGTGCCCAGTGTTTGAAAATTTATGTAGTGAAAGAGAAAGGTTCTCACGTATGTGGAGAAACTTATTGCAACATTTGCTATGATATAGTACCACCCAATCATGAATGTTACATGAAACTGAATGAAAGAAGAAAATCGAAAAAAGCCAATGAAAAAATCATCACGGAGAAGAAAGCTATGATTCTGTTTTATGATATTGAATGCACACAAGATACGAAAATAGAAGAGGAGGACGCAAACATATATGAACACATACCTAATGTCTTGGTTAGTCAACATGTATGTTACCAGTGTTATGAAGATAACAACATCAAGAATGATTGTGTCATTTGTGGAAAGCGAGAAAATATTTTTGACGGAGAAAATGTAATAGAAGATTTTCTAAAACATCTTCAACAACGTCGACCAAACATTAAATCAGTAATCTGTGTTGCCCATAACTCAAAGGGATATGACGCACATTTCATCATTAAGACCATGGTTGAGAAGATGAATTGGACTCCAGAAGTAATCATGAATGGAGCAAAAATTCTCTCTCTTAAAATAGGAAACGTAACCTTCATCGATTCACTAAGCTTTCTTCCTATGCCCTTAAGTAAATTAAGTGGTGCATTTGGGCTTCAATCGTGCAAAGGATATTTCCCACACTTCTTTAATCGACGTGAGAACCAAACCTATGAAGGGCCGCTTCCAGACATTAAATATTATGGAGCAGATACTATGAAAGTAGACGAAAGACGCAAGTTTCTCCAATGGTATACCGAACATCAAAACGACACCTTTAAAATGAAAGAAGAACTCATCAAGTATTGTGTACAGGATGTCGAGGTATTACGTCAAGCCTGTATTTCATTTATGAATACATTTGAATCTGAAACTAATGTCAATCCCTTACTTGAATGTATTACAATTGCCAGTGCATGTAATTTGGTATATCGTAGAAATTTCTTAAAGGAAAATACAATTGGTATCATACCAAAGAACGGATATCGATGGAGAGATGTACAATCAGTTGAAGCAGTACAATGGATAGCTTGGGAAGAAAAAACCAGAAACATCCAAATTACCAATGCTGCACGTAGTAAGGAAAAACGAATAGCATCAATGAAAGTAGATGGTGTATGGACAGATCCCAACACAGGAAAAATACACGTCTGGGAGTATGAAGGCGATTTCACACATGGTTGTATCTACTGCTACCCTAACGACAGAGATAAACCCATCTATAACAATGCTACAGATACCATGGAATTTCGATATGAAGCAACAAAGAAGAAAATCCAAAAATTAAAAGATTTTGGCTGTGAAGTGCATGAAATATGGGGTTGTGAATTTAAAAAACAATTGGCAGGAAATGAAGAGATGAAGAAGTATGTTAGTAATCATCCGTATACAAAGAAAACACCATTAAAACCTCGTGACGCTTTTTATGGAGGACGTGTGAATGCCATACGTTTGTATCATAAAGCACAAGAATCTGAAGGAGAGACCATAAATTACAAAGATGTTATTTCCTTGTACCCGTTTATCTCTAAGACTAAGAAGTTTCCAATTCGTCATCCTACTATCTATCTGCCTGGAGATTCAAATATTCCCACCATTGAAGAAGTAGAAGGATTAGTTAAGCTCAGTATTTTGCCTCCAAAACAACTGTTTCATCCTGTACTCCCTTATAAATCAAATGATAGATTGATGTTTCCACTCTGCCGTACATGTTGTGATGAATTAAACCAAGCACCTTGTAATCACAACGATGAAGACCGAGTGCTACATGGAACATGGGTAGCAGATGAAGTAAGAAAGGCATTAGAAAAAGGATACAAAATAATAGATATTCATGAAATATGGGCATATGACGTTGTTCAATATGATGAAAAAACAAAAAGTGGTGGCTTATTTGCAGAATACATAAACACCTTCCTGAAAGCAAAAACAGAAGCAAGTGGATGGCCAGCATGGTGTGAAACAGATGAATTAAAGAAGAAGTACATTCAGCAATTTTATGAAAAGGAAGGAATACGTCTAGATGAGAACAAAATTAAACATAATCCAGCACTTAGAAGTTTAGCTAAATTAATGCTAAATTCATTTTGGGGAAAATTTGGTCAACGTGAGAACATGGGTCATGTCAGCATTATTAATGAACCCAAGGAATTATATGAAAAATTAACATCTCATGATATAGATGTTCATCAAATATTCCCAGTAAATGATGACATGTTATATGTATATTGGCAATACACCGATGACGTTCCTGTTTCACTACCAACAGTAAATGTTGTCATAGCCGCATACACAACAGCACAAGCAAGATTAGAATTGTACAAATATTTAGATCAGCTACAAGAAAGAGTATTATATTTTGATACTGATTCCGTCATTTATACGCAAAAACCTGGTGAAAGTACAATTCCAACTGGTGACTTTTTAGGCGATTTAACAAATGAAGTCCTCGAATATGGTAAAGAAGCCTATATTTCAGAATATGTATCGGCGGGCCCGAAGAATTACAGCTTACGTATTTTTGATCCCAGCACGAAGAAGGAGTTTCAAGTATGCAAGATACGGGGCTTTTCATTAAACTATGAATCTTCAAAACACCTAAATTTTGATGTAATGAAGAAAATGATAGTAGATAATGAAGAGGATGCAGAAGAAGAAGAAGAGGAAGAATCTCGTCCCACGGAAGTAAAAATTACCAATGAGAAAAAAATTTGCCGCAGGAAAGACCATACTATCGTCAGCATGCCCGAAACAAAAATTTATAAGATAAATTATATTAAACGACGTAGAATTCCAAATTCATATGATACTCTTCCATATGGCTACACTACTTCCAACAAAAGAAGAAGAGAAATGTAATAAGGCCTTTATAAATATACGTATAAGGAAAGAATGATCATATTCTTTAACATGGACACGACGTGGAAACATCCCTTTTCATGTATTGTTGCCGGACCAAGTGGATGTGGAAAAACTTCCTTTGTAATACGATTCCTGTCCAATTTATCACGTGTGGTTAATACATCGTTTCGTCATATTTATTGGTACTATGCAGAATGGCAAAATGCATACAGAGAAATTTCGACAAAAGTACAATTTATTGAAGGATTACCTCGAACAAAAGACTTTTTACCTGAAACTGGACCACATCTTATTATTATTGATGATCAAATGTGTGAAGTGAACCGCAATATAGTTGATTTCTTTACAAAGGGTTCTCATCATAGAAATCTTAGTGTACTATTTATTACACAAAACATATTTCATCAGGGAAAAGGAAGCAGAGATATGAGCTTAAATTGTTCTTATCTCGTATTATTTAAAAATCCAAGAGATAAATCACAAATTAAACATTTAAGTTATCAATTAACTCCTGAGAATCCAAAATTTCTTCAAGAAAGTTTCAACGACGCAACAAAGTTACCATATGGATATTTCTTTATTGATTTAAAACAGGATACGTCAGATGAACTTCGTTTTCAAACAAATATTTTTCCTGATGATATTTATCATTACGTTTATGTTCCATCGAAATAGAAGAAGAAGATGTGTTTATAATGTTTGTTTTAAACTGTGTTTCTTCATTCTGACAATATGTCTCCAAGAGTAAAACACGGAGATCTTCTTCGTACGCTGAGCAAAGCAAATCCTAAATTACGTAAAGCTATATTGGCCAATGCAGACTCTTCAGTGATTCGAAGTATTTGTGAATGTTGTTATAATGTATTAAAAGGGAATGTACCTCTTACAAAGACACAGAAAGCAAGATTAAAGCGATACAAGAGGACGCTTCGATATCTTGTGAAGAAAGGAAACTCCATCCAAAAGAAGAAGAAGCATTTATTAGTACAGCAGCAGGGTGGATTCCTACCGGCATTATTAGCTCCTATTTTAACTGGTGCATTATCAAGTTTACTATTCCGTTAGTACAATGGAACACGCAAAGAAGATGATTTTAGTTCCACCTGAAGTTCTGAATCGTATACAAACACCAACATCATCATCATCATCAGCCCTGGAGAAACGTGAATCTAATTTGGATCAAGAAATGCAAGAGATTTTACAGTTATCATCGCTTAGTGATGAAGAAAAGTGGAATCAGTATAACAATATTCTTCAAAAATATTTACATTTAATACGAAAACAAGAAGAACCTGTGACACTTTCAATTACGTCAACTAAATCAGAGAAGCCTGAAGTAGAAGAAGAAATATTATTATCCATACCCAAAATGTTTCGTAAAAGAGCTGAATTACTACTACATAGAATGAAACATGATGATAATATCACGTGGGATAATAAAGGAACTGTTTACATCAGAGGTGATAAACTAGAAGGATCTCACATTGTAGATTTAATTTCTGATGTGTCGCGACCCCGGAAACACACAAATCCACTGGGATGGGAGAAATTTTGTAATTATTTATCTTCTAATAACACACCTCAAGAACTTATTGGAAATCCAAAACGTTTGTCATATATTTTACGACGAACTAAAGCATCGCCAACATCATCATCGTCAAGGGAAAAAATACCTCTGAAATCGTTTGCAGAAGACGACGAAGAAGCAGAAGAAGAAGAAGAAAAGGAAAAAGTAATATCTCCTATAAGGAAAAGGAAACGTGCCTGTAAACGTCCAGTATGGTCAAGGTGGAAACCGTAAACAAACAGTTAAGCAAGATTTACTACAACCCTTCACATCCTGCCTCGTTTTCAACTGTTAAAAAATTGTGGATAGCTACAAAGAAGAAAATTCCTATACATTGTATAAGAAGATGGTTACTGCAACAAACAACATATACGTTACACAAACCTGTACGTCGTCGTTTTAAAAGAGATTTCTATGTAGTGAATAACATTGATGATGAGTGGGAAAGTGATATTAATGATCTTCAATCTCTTCATAAATTTAATGATGGATATCGTTATATTCTTACAGTGATAGATGTGTTCAGTCGATATGCATGGGCTGTGCCATTAAAATCTAAAAGTACAAATGATGTCTTAAAAGCATTGAAACTTGTGTTCAAAGACAGAAAACCAATTACATTCCGAACAGATAAAGGAAGTGAGTTTACTAATAAAACAATACAGAAGTACTTAGAGGACAATAAAATAAAACATATTACAACTAAAAATCCTGATATAAAAGCTAGTATTGTAGAACGTTTTAACAGAACTCTAAAAGAAAAAATGTGGAAGTATTTTACAAAGTATCAAACGTATAATTATTTAAATGTATTACCTCTTCTTGTGAAATCATACAATGAAGGTTATCATTCAAGTATAAAGATGTCACCTGCAAATGTTTCTCAAAATAACCTATTACAAGTATGGCATAATCAATATGATAATAAAATAAAGAAGAAGAAGAAGAAGAAGAATCCAAATTTCTCAAAACATCTTAAGATTGGTGATACAGTACGAATTAGTAAAACTAAACGTACATTTGATAAAGGATATATGCAAAATTGGACTTGGGAAATATTTAAAGTGAAGAAGATAATACCAAGAGATCCACCTGTTTATGAAATTGAAGATTTAAACAAGGAACCACTGGATGGATTATTTTACAAAGAGGAATTACAACCTGTGACGTTATCAAAGACATTTTACATAGATAAAATCATACGTACAAGAAGAAAAGGCAGCAGAAAAGAATATCTTGTTCATTGGAAAGGATATCCTTCTTCTTTCGATTCCTGGATACCTGCATCATCCGTAAAGAAGATCGAGAAGTACAATGGAACCTGATGGAGATTTTTACGTTACGCTTCCCAGTAATAGTTCTATGGAATATTTTCCTGACAACACCTTAACATCATACACTACGAAACTTCATCAAAGAATGGAATTCCATGAAAAGTGGGAAGTGGCTATTGTTGAAATTCATTATCCTCATTCAATATTAAATATTAATGACGAAAATAATAAAATTTTTTACAAACCTGCAAAAAGTGATGAATGGAAATTTATAACTATTCCTGTACGTTATTACACTGACATATCAGAATTGATAAAGAAAATAAATACGTACAACAGATTCACAAATTTACATATTTCTTATACTCGTGAGAGTAATACCTGTTTTATACGACGTCTTCATAAAGACATAGATGTAGACGTTGCATTATCACCAAGTGTTAGTGCGATGTTGGGGTTTGATCCAAGCGTTGATTTGAAGGATATGCAACAAGGTCAAAGCATTCCAAATTTACGTTTAGGACTTCCATCTACAATGTATGTGTATTGTGATATAATTCAATCTGTATTTGTTGGAGATACAGTAGCACCATTATTACGTATCATAAATATGAATCCTGTGAATCATACATTTGGAAGTAGTGTTATAGAAATTTTTAATCCTCCACATTATGTGCCTATAGAGAAGATGCATTTTGAACACATCAAAATAGATATAAGAGATAGTACAGGCTCTCCACTGGCATTCACTTTCGGAACTGTATGCGTTAAACTACATTTTCGACCAGTGCGTCAACATCGACAAATATGAATAATCCATATTTACAATATTATCAAAAACAAGCTCTTTCTGGAACTGGTAACGTTTATGTTGGCTCCCCTTATCAAGTTGGACATGGTATTGGAAGTTTCCTTGGAGGATTATTTCGTTCTGTCATGCCACTAGTAAAACAAGGAGCTAAAACAGTAGGAAAGGAATTATTAAAATCTGGAGCAAACGTTATTACTGATGTCATCATCGACAATCAACCTATTAACGAATCCTTTCATCAACGAATGGGTGAAGCGAGATCCGTCTTGCAAGACAAAGCAAAAAATAAACTGAAATCTATGCTAGGATCTGGATATCAACGAAGGAAAAGAAGAATTACACATCATTCCATCTTTAACCCTTCACCATTACACATCATCAAGCGCAAGAAGAAGAAGGAGAAGGGCAAGAGGAAACGTACACAGAAAACAAAGAAATATCAGTCTTATAAGAAGAGGAAGTTATCACACGATATCTTTGATTAAACCATCACCATTATGGCTTTCTTACATCATCAATCCTGCGAGTGTGTAAAAAGTGAACTAGATATTTTTTCTACAAAACCAACGCAAACCAGTATATTGGATAATCATGTCGTTACATACAAACCAATCAGTTCACTAGCTGATAATGCTCCTATAGAGTTTGTCATCCCAGGAACAAGTGATGAATACATAGATCTACCACATACTCTTCTTTACATCGAAGCTCAAATCGTTAAGCCTGATGGATCGGCATTTGGTGAAAGTGATAAAGCTGTGGCTCCTATTAATGACTTTTTAAATTCTATGTTCAGTGAAGTGGAAGTGTATTTAAATAACAAACTGATTTCATTTCCATCTCATAATCATCCATATCGATCATACATTGAAAAACTGTTAAATTATGATGATTCTGCTAAAAATACTCATCTTCAATGTGCATTCTGGTTTCAAGATACTGCTGGACATATGGATGCAACATCTAGTGGTAATAAAGGATTTCAACAACGTTATGAATTAACAAAAAAAAGTGCAAAATTCGACATGCTTGGACATCTTCATTGTGACATTTTTAATCAAGATAAATTTTTAATCCAAGGAGTAGAATTACGTCTCAAGTTAATTCCTGCAAAGCCAAACTTTTGTCTCATCGCTAGTGATGCGTCTGTTGAGGCTAAAGTGAACATTTTAGACGCTGCTTTACATATTAAAAAGATTAATGTTAGTCCTACAATAAAACTAGCACATAACAAGCTTCTACAATCAACAACAGCCAAATATCCTCTCACAAGAGTGCAAATGAAGTCGTTCGTCATTCCAAAGGATCTTCAATCAAAAACAATAGATAATTTATTTATGGGAGTATTACCAACTCGAGTGATTGTGGCGTTTACACAAAATGATGCCTATACAGGAACAATAACTTCAAATCCATTTCATTTCAAACATTTTGACATCAATTTCTTCTCTCTATACATTGATGGAAAACCTGTACCTTCAAAACCATTACAACCAATTTTCGAAAACAACCTCTATGTTTCCTCATATCATACCTTATTCTGTGGATCAGGCATTCACTTTTCCAATCATGGCAACAATATTCCTCGCCTTGACTTTCCTCAAGGATACACTATCTTTGTTTTCGACATTACTCAAGATGGAGAAGCCAGCGCTGTGCAGCATTGGAATCTTATACGTCATGGGTGTGTTCGTCTGGAAGTTCATTTTACGAAGCCTCTACCAGCACCTATCTCCTGCATTGTGTATGGAGAATTCCAATCTCTCTTAGAAGTGGATCATCAGAGGAACATCATCATGGATTTTTAAAGGTACGTTATTTAAATATCATATCATATATGTACATGTCTGCATTTTTATACATGATGTCCTCTACACTAGATTTATTAAATGCTTTGCAAACAAATTCTTTATTTCACAATCATTTCGTTGGCGTATATGCAGCCAATGAATTACCAGCACATGTTCCACTACCTGCAGCTATCATCATAAATACAGATCCCTCGAACAAACTTGGCACACACTGGATTTCCGTATATATTCATACTGATGGCCGTGCCCACTACTTCGATACATTTGGATTTCCTCCATATGTAATGCATCATATTCAATTTCTACGTAGAAATTCCACTTCTTATACATTTAATAATAAACAAATTCAAAGTGTGAAATCATCCCTATGTGGACATTATTCATATCTTTTCCTATGCTTCAAAGCTAAAGGAAAGTCCTTAAATGAATTTCATTACACTTTCTCATCAACTCCAGAAAAAAATGATCGTCGTTTGCTGTATTTACTTTTACAGGTAATCATGTCTTCATTCTTCTTCTTCGTTTGTTTTGATTACTTTCTTTTCATATTATTGCAGGTAGCCATTTCTTCTTCTTCTTTATTATAATGTGTTTGTATGTATTATTATTTGTTCATGATTATAGATAAAATAAATTTTAAGTTTGTTTTTCAATTTTTTTCATTTCAGAGAGTAAAAGATCGTCATCGTGTGTATGGACATCATCTTCAATGTAAAGATTGACTTGTATCTACGTTTCATCATCAACATCAACAGCAGTAGTATCATCAGTGAACAGTATATGGCAGTTGTAAAGTTATCATCACATGGACAGTGGAAACAAAATCTAACGTTCTTTTAAAATGTACTATACTTACCGTCGTTTTAATTGTGTAAATAGTTTCATCAGCAATAAACACTTTGTATTATTTTTTCTCTTTGAAAACAAATGTTTTATTTCTTATTTTCTCCGTTTCCTAATAAATAAATATGTTTTATGATCAGTTATGTAATTAAATACACATATCATAAAACATATTTTTAAGTCATTGAATTAAAGAATTTCATAGTGAATTAAAAAAAAGATTCTAAAACTGATTTTTTAATTCAATGATGAAATCATATAACTACATAATAATAATAATGAATTCAAATACTTAATCAGTTATTCTTTCGTAAATTAAATCAAGTATGTGAATTCAATATTATTATTATTATTATGATAGGACTTTTGTTTTTAAAATTTTAATATTAATTATTTGAGTTCCTTTTTTAAAAATTAAAAAAAGTCTTATCATACTTAAGACAAAGTTGTATAATAATAATAATTTCAAATACTAATTTTTATTTTAACATTCATTTCAAGAATTTGAATTCATTATGATTATTATTATTATTATTATACGTATCACTTATAATATACGATGAAAAAAAAATATGTTAGGATTTTTTTCTTATAAAAAATTTTAAAATCCTAACATATTGAGGTGTATGAAACGAACACAAAACACACACACAAATAAAACATTTCACTTTCCACTATATATATATTTTTATTACATTTAATATTACGTTGTTTCGTATACATGAAAAAACAAATCAATTTCTCCTTCTTTATGAAGAGTCGTTCACTTCATTGATACCCTCCGAAGGTTGAGTTTCGGTTTCCCCCCACCATGGCTGTGTCGATACACTATCAAATAAATCAGCCATAATTGAATCTATAAGTTTTTGTTTGCAAAATACTTTTATTTCCAATTTTAATCGTTCACCATCAATGTTCACATCACTGTTCTTATCAAGAGAGACACTTGGAAAACTGATGTCCATACCATTAATAATACTCTGTTCATCTACACAGGTATGGATTCCGGCAAGTCCTCTGCATGTAAGACACTGTAATTGTACATGATTACGAATAGTATCTGTACACAAGTCAAAATATTCACGTAGCACAACACTACAAACTTTACTGTTTTTCACAGCATGTTCAATACACGGTAATATTTCCAAGAAATAAAGCCAATCACTTGAAGATAAGTACACAGTGTTTCGAGGAGCATGAAGTGTTCCTTTCTTCTCTAACATCACTAATTTTTCACCCATTAGTTTTCGTACCACCAGTTCGTTTTTTCGACCAAGAGATTTTATAAATGTAATTTCCACTTGAGAATTTAAATAGTCCGTAACAAATGGGGTTAAATGTACAAGTTTCTCCCACTCTGCCAAATTTAACTCCACTCCAAACACAAGTCCTTTGCCAACACGAATCACTGGTTCAAATGTATCACTATCCAGTCCAATGCAAATTAATTTGGTTTTCATTGAATTAAGTCCATATTCAACATTTAACAAGTACTCTTTCTTGGTATCCATAGTTGATGCACAAGCACTCAAAGACATGTTACTCCAATCGCTGGTCAGTACAGAATAACGACACTATGCATACAGATGACTGCGCATGCATGAAGAGGAGGGGCGAAGAGGAAAATTCATGTTTCATCTTGTTTGTACATGTCACCATACACTTACGATGAGTAAACCAGTTCAGTAAATTCAAGATCGTGCATGTTACGTCCAGATACATTAATCTTCATTCCTTTATATATTAAACAGACATTCCCACTTTGTAAATACGTTAATAATGCACCATTATCTGCTTCCAATTTTTCAGTACAACGTCCAGGTAAAATCACTTTTTCACCTCCTTCAAATGTCACACAGGCCTTCCTACCATATACCGTTGTAATTATCTCACAGTTTACAATACGAAATGGTACTCCAATCTCCAAATCTCGCATTTTTGTAAAGGGTACCATTGATGGCTTATTAAGTTTATCTAATAAACTCATTGACGATGACATCTTTAAAATTTTTGACGTTTCTTCCTTTGCAACAGCTGCTAACAGAATGATCTACACAAGCACATACGTTCCGCTTACGCTCTTAGCAGGAGGGGTGAGGGGTTTGGGGATTCAAATTATTAGCCAATAAACGACAAGAACACGAAAAGGCATGTTTTATCTTGCTTTTTACATCTGGTAGGCGTCCAAGACTATGAGCATAGCAACAGCAAAACAACATTTTCCCACGGGGCTTCTGTGGTAACCGTAAAAGGATATGTACATAGCAACTAAAGAGGAGTAGGGGGGTGTCGGTGTTCAAATAAACCAAAATTTTCCCACGCGCTTCTGTACTATCCGTAAAAGGCTATGAACATAGCAACTAAAGGCTTGTCGAAACTTGCCACCGAATTCCCGGAAATGATACCGAATTCTAAGAACGGGAGGGATCAAATTTCAGCCATAGTGGGGTACATCTACTCGTACATATTTTATAGAGATATACATATCCCACTTTTATATGGTGACAAACTGTAAGTGGAGACCCTGTGGATGAATATAAAATTATTAGGATATTAATTTAAAGTTGGCACTGCTCGTTTTTCAGTTTTATTTGAGGGAATTTTTTGCTCATTTTCATCGGAATAATTAGTGTATTTTCCTCGTACATATTTTATAGAGGTATACATATCCCACTTTTATATGGTGATAAACTTTAAGCGGGAACCCTGTAGATGAATATAAAATTATTAGGTCATTAATTTTAAAGTTGGCAGTGCTTGGTTTTTAGCTTTATTTGAGGGAATATTTTGCTGATCTTTATTCGAAAAATTAGTGTTTTTTCCTCGTACATATTTTATAGAGATATACATATCCCACTTTTATATGGTAATAAACTGTAAGTGGGGACCCTGTAGATGAATATAAAATTATGAGGTTATTAATTTTAATGTTCGCATTGGTCGATTTTCAGCTTAATTTCAGGGAATGTTTTGCTCTTTTTTATCAGAAAAATTAGTGTTCTTTCCTCGTGCATATTTTATAGAGATATACATATCCCACTTTTATATGGTGATAAACTGTAAGTGAGGACTCTCTAGATGAATACAAAATTATTAGGTCAGTAATTTTAAAGTTGGCACTGGTCGTTTTTCATCTTAGTTTGAGGGAATATTTTGCTCATCTTTATCCGAAAAATTAGTGTTTTTGCCTCGTACATATTTTATGGAGATATACATTTCCCACTTTTATATGGTCATAAACATTAAGTGGGGACCCTGCAGATGAATATAAAATTATTAGGTTAGTAATTTTAAAGTTGGCACTGCTCGGTTTTCAGCTTTATTTGAGGGAATATTTTGCTAATCTTTATTCGAAAAATTAGTGTTTTTGCCTCGTACGTGTTTTATAGAGATATACATATCCCACTTTTATATGGTGATAAACAGTAAGTGGGGACCCTGTAGATGAATATAAAGTTATGAGGTTATTTATTTTAAAGTTGGCACTGGTCGTTTTTCATCTTAGTTTGAGGGAATATTTTGCTCATCTTTATCCGAAAAATTAGTGTCCTTTCCTCGTACAAATCTTATGGAGATATACAAATCCCACTTTTATATGGTGATAAACATTAAGTGGGGACCGTGCAGATGAATATAAAAATATGAGGTTATTATTTTAAAGTTGGCACTGCTCGGTTTTCAGCTTTATTTGAGGGAATATTTTGCTCATCTTTATTCGAAAAATTAGTGTTTTTTCCTCGTACATATTTTATATTTATATACATATCCCACTTTTATATGGTAATAAACTGTAAGTGGGGACCCTGTAGATGAATATAAAATTATGAGGTTATTAATTTTAAAGTTCGCATTGGTCGATTTTCAGCTTAATTTCAGGGAATGTTTTGCTCTTTTTTATCGGAAAAATTAGTGTTCATTCCTCGTACATATTTTATAGAGATATACATATCCCACTTTTATATGGTGATAAACTGTAAGTGAGGACTCCGTAGATGAATACAAAATTATTAGGTCAGTAATTTTAAAGTTGGCACTGCTCGGTTTTCAGCTTTATTTGAGGGAATATTTTTCTAATCTTTATTCGAAAAATTAGTGTTTTTGCCTCGTACGTATTTTATAGAGATATACATATCTCACTTTTATATGGTGACAAACTGTAAGTGGAGACCCTGTAGATGAATATAAAATTATGAGGTCATTAATTTTAAAGTTGGCACTGCTCGGTTTTCAGCTTAATTTGAGGGAATATATTGCTCATTTTTATCGGAAAAATTAGTGTTATTTCCTCGTACATATTTTATAGAGATATACATATCCCACTTTTATATGGTGACAAACTGTAAGTGAAGACCCGGTAGATGAATATAAAATTATGAGGTTATTATTTTAAAGTTGGCTCTGCTCGGTTTTCAGCATAATTTGAGGGAATATTTTGGTCATCTTTATCCGAAAAATTAGTGTATTTTCCTCGTACATATTTTATAGAGATATACATATCCCACTTTTATATGGAGATAAACTATAAGTGGGAACCCTGCAGACGGATACCAAATAATGAGATTATTAATTTTAAAGTTGGCACTGGTCGTTTTTCAGCATAATTTGAGGGAATATTTTGCTCATGTTTATCGGAAAAATTAGTGTTCTTTCCTCGTACATATTTTATAGAGATATACATATCCCACTTCTATATGGTGATAAACTGTAAGTGAGGACCCTGTAGATGAATACAAAATTATTAGGTCAGTAATTTTAAAGTTGGCACTGCTCGGTTTTCAGCTTTATTTGAGGGAATATTTTGCTAATCTTTATTCGAAAAATTAGTGTTTTTGCCTCGTACGTATTTTATAGAGATATACATATCCCACTTTCATATGGTGATAAACTGTAAGTGGGGACCCTGTAGATGAATATAAAATTATGAGGTCATTAATTTTAAAGTTGGCACTGCTCGATTTTCAGCTTAATTTGAGGAAATGTTTTGCTCTTTTTTATTCGAAAAATTAGTATATTTTACTCGTACATATTTTATAGAGATATACATATCCCACTTTTATATGGTAATAAACTGTAAGTGGGGACCCCGTAGATGAAAATAAAATTATGAAGTTATTAATTTTAAGGTTGGGACTGGTCGTTTTTCAGCACAATTTGAGGAAATATTTTGCTCATCTTTATCCGAAAAATTAGTGTATTTTCCTCGTACATATTTTATAGAGATATACATATCCCACTTTTATATGGAGATAAACTGTAAGTGGAAACCCTGTAGATGAATATCGAATAATGAGATTATTAATTTTAAAGTTGGCACTGGTCGTTTTTCAGCATAATTTAATGGAATATTTTGCTCATGTTTATCAGAAAAATTAGTGTTTTTCCTCGTACATATTTTATAGAGATATACATATCCCACTTTTATATGGTGATAAACTGTAAGTGGGGACCCTGCAGATGAATATAAAATTATTTGGTCATTAATTTTAAAGTTGGCACTGCTCGGTTTTCAGCTTTATTTGAGGGAATATTTTGCTCATCTTTATTCGAAAAATTAGTGTATTTTCCTCGTATATATTTTATAGAGATATACATATCCCACTTTTATATGGTGATAAACAGGAAGTGGGGACCCTGTAGATGAATATAAAATTATGAGGTTATTATTTTAAAGCTGGCACTGCTCGTTTTTCAGCACAATTTTAGGGAATATTTTGCTCATCTTTATCCGAAAAATTAGTGTATTTTCCTCGTACATATTTTATAGAGATATACATATCCCACTTTTATATGGTAATAAACTGTAAGCGGAAACCCTGTAGATGAATATCAAATAATGAGATTACTAATTTATAGTTGGCACTGGTCGTTTTTCAGCATAATTTGATGGAATATTTTGCTCATGTTTATCGGAAAAATTAGTGTTTTTCCTCGTATATATTTTATAGAGATATACATATCCCACTTTTATATGGTAATAAACTGTAAGTGGGGACCCTGTAGATGAATATAAAATTATGAGGTTATTAATTTTAAAGTTGGCACTGGTCGTTTTTCAGCATAATTTGGGGGAATATTTCGCTCATTTTTATTCGGAAAAATAAGTGCATTTTCCTCGTACAAATTTTATAGAGATATGCATATTTCACTTTTATATTGTGATAAACAGTAAGTGGGGCCCTGTAGATAAATATAAAGTTATGAGGTTTATTTATTTTAAAGTTGGCACTGGTCGTTTTTCATCTTAGTTTGAGGGAATATTTTGCTAATCTTTATCTGAAAAATTAGTGTTCTTTCCTCGTACATATTTTATGGAGATATACATATCCCACTTTTATATGGTGATAAACATTAAGTGGGGACCCTGTAGATGAATATAAAATTATTAGGTCAGTAATTTTAAAGTTGGCACTGCTCGGTTTTCAGCTTTATTTGAGGGAATATTTTGCTAATTTTTATTCGAAAAATTAGTGTTTTTGCCTCGTACGTATTTTATAGAGATATACATATCCCACTTTTATATGGTGATAAACAGTAAGTGGGGACCCTGTAGATAAATATAAAGTTATGAGGTTATTTATTTTAAAGTTGGCACTGGTCGTTTTTCATCTTAGTTTGAGGGAATATTTTGCTAATCTTTATCCGAAAAATTAGTGTTCTTTCCTCGTACATATTTTATGGAGATATACATATCCCACTTATATATGGTGATAAACATTAAGTGGGGACCGTGTAGATGAATATAAAATTATGAGGTTATTATTTTAAAGTTGGCACTGCTCGTTTTTCAGCATAATTTGAGGGAATATTTTGCTCATCTTTATCCGAAAAATTTGTGTATTTCCTCGTACATATTTTATAGAGATATACACATCCCACTTTTATATGGAGATAAACTGTAAGTGGAAAACCTGTAGATGAATATCAAATAATGAGATTATTAATTTTAAAGTTGGCACTGGTCGTTTTTCAGCATAATTTGATGGAATATTTTGCTCATGTTTATCGGAAAAATTCGTGTTCTTTCCTCGTACATATTTTATAGAGATATAGATATCCCACTTTTATATGGTAATAAACTGTAAGTGGGGACCCTGTAGATGAATATAAAATTATGAGGTTATTAATTTTAAAGTTGGCACTGGTCGATTTACAGCTTAATTTGAGGGGATGTTTTGCTCTTTTTATCGGAAAAATTAGTGTTCTTTCCTCGTACATATTTTATAGAGATATACATATCCCACTTCTATATGGTGATAAACTGTAAGTGAGGACCCTGTAGATGAATACAAAATTATTAAGTCAGTAATTTTAAAGTTGGCACTGCTCGGTTTTCAGCTTTATTTGAGGGAATATTTTGCTAATCTTTATTAGAAAAATTAGTGTTTTTGCCTCGTACGTATTTTATAGAGATATACATATCCCACTTTTGTATGGTGATAAACATTAAGTGGGGACCCTGTAGATGAATATAAAATTATTTGATTATTAATTTTAAAGTTGGCACTGGTCGATTTTCAGCTTAATTTGAGGGAATGTTTTGCTCTTTTTTATCGGAAAAATTAGTGTTCTTTCCTCGTACATATTTTATAGAGATATACATATCCCACTTTTATATGGTGATAAACTGTAATTGAGGAACCTGTAGATGAATATAAAATTATTAGGTTACTAATTTTAAAGTTGGCACTGGTCGTTTTTCAGCATAATTTGATGGAATATTTTGCTCATGTTTATCGGAAAAATTAGTGTTTTTTCCTCGTACATATTTTATAGAGATATACATATCCCACTTTTATATGGTAATAAACTGTAAGTGGGGACCCTGTAGATGAACACCAATTAATGAGATTATTAATTTTAAAGTAGGCACTGGTCGTTTTTCAGCATAATTTGATGGAATATTTTGCTCATGTTTATCGGAAGAATTAGGGTTCTTTCCTCGTACATATTTTATAGAGATATACATATCCCACTTTTATATAGTAATAAACTGTAAGTGGGGACCCAGTTGATGAATATAAAATTATGAAGTTATTAATTTTAAAGTTGGCACTGGTCGCTTTTCAGCATACTTTGGGGGAATATTTCGCTCATTTTTATCGTAAAAATAAGTGTATTTAACTCGTACATATTTTATAGAGATATGCATATTTCACTTCTATATGGTGATAAACAGTAAGTGGGGACCCTGTAGATGAACATAAAGTTAATAGGTTATTTATTTTACAGTTGGCACTGGTCGTTTTTCATCTTAGTTTGAGGGAATATTTTGCTCATCTTTATCCGAAAAATTAGTGTTTTTGCCTGGTACATATTTTATGGAGATATACATATCCCACTTTTATATGGTGATAAACATTAGTTGGGGACCCTGTAGATGAATATAAAATTATTAGGTCAGTAATTTTAAAGTTGGCACTGCTCGGTTTTCAGCTTTATTTGAGGGAATATTTTGCTCATCTTTATTCGAAAAATTAGTGTTTTTGCCTCGTACGTGTTTTATAGAGATATACATATCCCACTTTTATATGGGGATAAACTGTAAGTGGGGATCCTGTAGATGAACATAAAATTATGAAGTTATTAATTTTAAAGTTGGCACTGGTCGATTTTCAGCTTAATTTGAGGGAATGATTTGCTCATTTTTATCGGAAAAATTTGTGTTCTTTCCTCGTACATATTTTATAGAGATATACATATCCCACTTTTATATGGTAATAAAGTGTAAGTGGGGACCCTGTAGATGAACATAAAATTATTAGGTTATTAATTTTAAAGTTGGCATTGCTCGTTTTTCAGCTTTATTTGAGGGAATTTTTTTGCTCATTTTTATCGGAAAAATTAGTGTATTTTCCTCGTACATATTTTATAGAGATATACATATCCCACTTGTATATGGTGATAAACTGTAAGTGCGTACCCTGTAGATGAATATAAAATTATGAGATTATTAATTTTAAAGTTGGCACTGGTCGTTTTTCAGCATAATTTGGGGGAATATTTCGCTCATTTTTATCGGAAAAATTAGTGTATTTTCCTCGTACATATTTTTATAGAGATATGCATATTTCACTTTTATATGGTGATAAACAGTAAGTGGGGCCCTGTAGATGAATATAAAGTTATGAGGTTATTTATTGTAAAGTTGGCACAGGTCGTTTTTCATCTTAGTTTGAGGGAATATTTTGCTCATCTTTATCCGAAAAATTAGTGTTTTTGCCTCGTACATATTTTATGGAGATATACATATCCCACTTTTATATGGTGATAAACATTAAGTGGGGACCCTGTAGATGAATATAAAATTATTAGGTCAGTAATTTTAAAGTTGGCACTGCTCGGTTTTCAGCTTTATTTGAGGGAATATTTTGCTAATCTTTATTCGAAAAATTAGTGTTTTTGCCTCGTACGTATTTTATAGAGATATACATATCCCACTTTTATATGGTGATAAACAGTAAGTGGGGACCCTGTAGATAAATATAAAGTTATGAGGTTATTTATTTTAAAGTTGGCACTGGTCGTTTTTCATCTTAGTTTGAGGGAATATTTGGTAATCTTTATCCGAAAAATTATTGTTCTTTCCTCGTACATATTTTATGGAGATATACATATCCCACTTTTATATGGTGATAAACATTAAGTGGGGACCCTATAGATGAATATAAAATTATTAGGTCAGTAATTTTAAAGTTGGCACTGCTCGGTTTTCAGCTTTATTTGAGGGAATATTTTGCTAATCTTTATTCGAAAAATTAGTGTTTTTGCCTCGTACGTATTTTATAGAGATATACATATCCCACTTTTATATGGTGATAAACAGTAAGTGGGGACACTGTAGATAAATATACAGTTATGAGGTTATTTATTTTAAAGTTGGCACTGGTCGTTTTTCATCTTAGTTTGAGGGAATATTTTGCTAATCTTTATCCGAAAAATTAGTGTTCTTTCCTCGTACATATTTTATGGAGATATACATATCCCACTTATATATGGTGATAAACATTAAGTGGGGACCGTGTAGATGAATATAAAATTATGAGGTTATTATTTTAAAGTTGGCACTGGTCGATTTACAGCTTAATTTGAGGGAATGTTTTGCTCTTTTTATCGGAAAAATTAGTGTTCTTTCCTCGTACATATTTTATAGAGATATACATATCCCACTTCTATATGGTGATAAACTGTAAGTGAGGACCCTGTAGATGAATACAAAATTATTAGGTCAGTAATTTTAAAGTTGGCACTGCTCGGTTTTCAGCTTTATTTGAGGGAATATTTTGCTAATCTTTATTCGAAAAATTAGTGTTTTTGCCTCGTACGTATTTTATAGAGATATACATATCCCACTTTTGTATGGTGATAAACGTTAAGTGGGGACCCTGTAGATGAATATAAAATTATTTGATTATTAATTTTAAAGTTGGCACTGGTCGATTTTCAGCTTAATTTGAGGGAATGTTTTGCTCTTTTTTATCGGAAAAATTAGTGTTCTTTCCTCGTACATATTTTATAGAGATATACATATCCCACTTTTATATGGAGATAAACTGTAAGTGGAAAACCTGTAGATGAATATCAAATAATGAGATTATTAATTTTAAAGTTGGTACTGGTCGTTTTTCAGCATAATTTGATGGAATATTTTGCTCATGTTTATCGGAAAAATTCGTGTTCTTTCCTCGTACATATTTTATAGAGATATAGATATCCCACTTTTATATGGTAATAAACATTAAGTGGGGACCCTGTAGATGAATATAAAATTATTTGATTATTAATTTTAAAGTTGGCACTGGTCGATTTTCAGCTTAATTTGAGGGAATGTTTTGCTCTTTTTTATCGGAAAAATTAGTGTTCTTTCCTCGTACATATTTTATAGAGATATACATATCCCACTTTTATATGGTGATAAACTGTAATTGAGGAACCTGTAGATGAATATAAAATTATTAGGTTACTAATTTTAAAGTTGGCACTGGTCGTTTTTCAGCATAATTTGATGGAATATTTTGCTCATGTTTATCGGAAAAATTAGTGTTTTTTCCTCGTACATATTTTATAGAGATATACATATCCCACTTTTATATGGTAATAAACTGTAAGTGGGGACCCTGTAGATGAACAACAATTAATGAGATTATTAATTTTAAAGTAGGCACTGGTCGTTTTTCAGCATAATTTGATGGAATATTTTGCTCATGTTTATCGGAAAAATTAGGGTTCTTTCCTCGTACATATTTTATAGAGATATACATATCCCACTTTTATATAGTAATAAACTGTAAGTGGGGACCCTGTAGATGAACATAAAGTTAATAGGTTATTTATTTTACAGTTGGCACTGGTCGTTTTTCATCTTAGTTTGAGGGAATATTTTGCTCATCTTTATCCGAAAAATTAGTGTTTTTGCCTGGTACATATTTTATGGAGATATACATATCCCACTTTTATATGGTGATAAACATTAGTTGGGGACCCTGTAGATGAATATAAAATTATTAGGTCAGTAATTTTAAAGTTGGCACTGCTTGGTTTTCAGCTTTATTTGAGGGAATATTTTGCTAATCTTTATTCGAAAAATTAGTGTTTTTGCCTCGTACGTGTTTTATAGAGATATACATATCCCACTTTTATATGGGGATAAACTGTAAGTGGGGATCCTGTAGATGAACATAAAATTATGAAGTTATTAATTTTAAAGTTGGCACTGGTCGATTTTCAGCTTAATTTGAGGGAATGATTTGCTCATTTTTATCGGAAAAATTTGTGTTCTTTCCTCGTACATATTTTATAGAGATATACATATCCCACTTTTATATGGTAATAAAGTGTAAGTGGGGACCCTGTAGATGAACATAAAATTATTAGGTTATTAATTTTAAAGTTGGCATTGCTCGTTTTTCAGCTTTATTTGAGGGAATTTTTTTGCTCATTTTTATCGGAAAAATTAGTGTATTTTCCTCGTACATATTTTATAGAGATATACATATCCCACTTGTATATGGTGATAAACTGTAAGTGCGTACCCTGTAGATGAATATAAAATTATGAGATTATTAATTTTAAAGTTGGCACTGGTCGTTTTTCAGCATAATTTGGGGGAATATTTCGCTCATTTTTATCGGAAAAATTAGTGTACTTTCCTCGTACATATTTTATAGAGATATGCATATTTCACTTTTATATGGTGATAAACAGTAAGTGGGGCCCTGTAGATGAATATAAAGTTATGAGGTTATTTATTGTAAAGTTGGCACAGGTCGTTTTTCATCTTAGTTTGAGGGAATATTTTGCTCATCTTTATCCGAAAAATTAGTGTTTTTGCCTCGTACATATTTTATGGAGATATACATATCCCACTTTTATATGGTGATAAACATTAAGTGGGGACCCTGTAGATGAATATAAAATTATTAGGTCAGTAATTTTAAAGTTGG
Source organism: Thermobia domestica (assembly GCF_964235325.1). Classification (NCBI taxonomy): domain Eukaryota; kingdom Metazoa; phylum Arthropoda; class Insecta; order Zygentoma; family Lepismatidae; genus Thermobia; species Thermobia domestica. The sequence continues at coordinate 61,987,280 of NC_137457.1, forward strand.
CACTGCTCGGTTTTCAGCTTTATTTGAGGGAATATTTTGCTAATCTTTATTCGAAAAATTAGTGTTTTTGCCTCGTACGTATTTTATAGAGATATACATATCCCACTTTTATATGGTGATAAACAGTAAGTGGGGACCCTGTAGATAAATATAAAGTTATGAGGTTATTTATTTTAAAGTTGGCACTGGTCGTTTTTCATCTTAGTTTGAGGGAATATTTGGTAATCTTTATCCGAAAAATTAGTGTTCTTTCCTCGTACATATTTTATGGAGATATACATATCCCACTTATATATGGTGATAAACATTAAGTGGGGACCCTATAGATGAATATAAAATTATTAGGTCAGTAATTTTAAAGTTGGCACTGCTCGGTTTTCAGCTTTATTTGAGGGAATATTTTGCTAATCTTTATTCGAAAAATTAGTGTTTTTGCCTCGTACGTATTTTATAGAGATATACATATCCCACTTTTATATGGTGATAAACAGTAAGTGGGGACACTGTAGATAAATATACAGTTATGAGGTTATTTATTTTAAAGTTGGCACTGGTCGTTTTTCATCTTAGTTTGAGGGAATATTTTGCTAATCTTTATCCGAAAAATTAGTGTTCTTTCCTCGTACATATTTTATGGAGATATACATATCCCACTTATATATGGTGATAAACATTAAGTGGGGACCGTGTAGATGAATATAAAATTATGAGGTTATTATTTTAAAGTTGGCACTGGTCGATTTACAGCTTAATTTGAGGGAATGTTTTGCTCTTTTTATCGGAAAAATTAGTGTTCTTTCCTCGTACATATTTTATAGAGATATACATATCCCACTTCTATATGGTGATAAACTGTAAGCGAGGACCCAGTAGACGAATACAAAATTATTAGGTCAGTAATTTTAAAGTTGGCACTGCTCGGTTTTCAGCTTTATTTGAGGGAATATTTTGCTAATCTTTATTCGAAAAATTAGTGTTTTTGCCTCGTACGTATTTTATAGAGATATACATATCCCACTTTTGTATGGTGATAAACGTTAAGTGGGGACCCTGTAGATGAATATAAAATTATTTGATTATTAATTTTAAAGTTGGCACTGGTCGATTTTCAGCTTAATTTGAGGGAATGTTTTGCTCTTTTTTATCGGAAAAATTAGTGTTCTTTCCTCATACATATTTTATAGAGATATACATATCCCACTTTTATATGGTAATAAACTGTAAGTGAGGGATCTGTAGATGAATATAAAATTATTAGGTTACTAATTTTAAAGTTGGCACTGGTCGTTTTTAAGCATAATTTGATGGAATATTTTGCTCATGTTTATCGGAAAAATTAGTGTTCTTTCCTCGTACATATTTTATAAATATATACATATCCCACTTTTATATGGTAATAAACTGTAAGTGGGGATCCTGTAGATGAATATAAAATTATGAGGTTATTAATTTTAGAGTTGGCACTGGTCGTTTTTCAGCATAATTTGGGGGAATATTTCGCTCATTTTTATCGGAAAAATTAGTGTATTTTCCTCGTACACATTTTAAAGATATATGCATATTTCACTTTTATATGGTGATAAACCGTAATTGGGGACCCTGTTGATGAATATAAAGTTATGAGGTTATTTATTTTAAAGTTGGCACTGGTCGTTTTTCATCTTAGTTTGAGGGAATATTTTGCTCATCTTTATCTGAAAAATTAGTGTTTTTGCCTCGTACATATTTTATGGAGATATATATATCCCACTTTTATATGGTGATAAACTGTAAGTGGGGACCCTGTAGATGAATATAAAATTATTAGGTCCGTAATTTTAAAGTTGGCACTGCTCGGTTTTCAGCTTTATTTGAGGGAATATTTTGCTAATCTTTATTCGAAAAATTAGTGTTTTTGCCTCGTACGTATTTTATAGAGATATACATATCCCACTTTTATATGGTGATAAACAGTAAGTGGGGACCCTGTAGATAAATATAAAGTTATGAGGTTATTTATTTTAAAGTTGGCACTGGTCGTTTTTCATCTTAGTTTGAGGGAATATTTGGTAACCTTTATCCGAAAAATTAGTGTTCTTTCCTCGTACATATTTTATGGAGATATACATATCCCACTTTTATATGGTGATAAACATTAAGTGCAAACCCTGTAGATGAATATAAAATTATGAGGTTATTATTTTAAAGTTGGCACTGCTCGTTTTTCAGCATAATTTGAGGGAATATTTTGCTCATCTTTATCCGAAAAATTAGTGTATTTCCTCGTACATATTTTATAGAGATATACACATACCACTTTTATATGGAGATAAACTGTAAGTGCAAACCCTGTAGATGAATATCAAATAATGAGATTATTAATTTTAAAGTTGGCACTGGTCGTTTTTCAGCATAATTTGATGGAATATTTTGCTCATGTTTATCCGAAAAATTAGTGTATTTTCTTCGTACATATTTTATAGAGATATAGATATCCCACTTTTATATGGTAATAAACGGTAAGTTTGGACCCTGTAGATGAATATAAAATTATGAGTTTATTAATTTTAAAGTTGGCACTGGTCGATTTACAGCTTAATTTGAGGGAATGTTTTGCTCTTTTTATCGGAAAAATTAGTGTTCTTTCCTCGTACATATTTTATAGAGATATACATATCCCACTTCTATATGGTGATAAACTGTAAGTGAGGACCCTGTAGATGAATACAAAATTATTAGGTCAGTAATTTTAAAGTTGGCACTGCTCGGTTTTCAGCTTTATTTGAGGGAATATTTTGCTAATCTTTATTCGAAAAATTAGTGTTTTTGCCTCGTACGTATTTTATAGAGATATACATATCCCACTTTTGTATGGTGATAAACATTAAGTGGGGACCCTGTAGATGAATATAAAATTATTTGATTATTAATTTTAAAGTTGGCACTGGTCGATTTTCAGCTTAATTTGAGGGAATGTTTTGCTCTTTTTTATCGGAAAAATTAGTGTTCTTTCCTCATACATATTTTATAGAGATATACATATCCCACTTTTATATGGTAATAAACTGTAAGTGAGGGACCTGTAGATGAATATAAAATTATTAGGTTACTAATTTTAAAGTTGGCACTGGTCGTTTTTAAGCATAATTTGATGGAATATTTTGCTCATGTTTATCGGAAAAATTAGTGTTCTTTCCTCGTACATATTTTATAGATATATACATATCCCACTTTTATATGGTAATAAACTGTAAGTGGGGATCCTGTAGATGAATATAAAATTATGAGGTTATTAATTTTAAAGTTGGCACTGGTCGTTTTTCAGCATAATTTGGGGGAATATTTCGCTCATTTTTATCGGAAAAATTAGTGTATTTTCCTCGTACACATTTTAAAGATATATGCATATTTCACTTTTATATGGTGATAAACCGTAATTGGGGACCCTGTTGATGAATATAAAGTTATGAGGTTATTTAATTTAAAGTTGGCACTGGTAGTTTTTCATGTTAGTTTGAGGGAATATTTTGCTCATCTTTATCTGAAAAATTAGTGTTTTTGCCTCGTACATATTTTATGGAGATATATATATCCCACTTTTATATGGTGATAAACTGTAAGTGGGGACCCTGTAGATGAATATAAAATTATTAGGTCCGTAATTTTAAAGTTGGCACTGCTCGGTTTTCAGCTTTATTTGAGGGAATATTTTGCTAATCTTTATTCGAAAAATTAGTGTTTTTCTCGTACGTATTTTATAGAGATACACATATCCCACTTTTATATGGTGATAAACTGAAAGTGGGGACCCTGTAGATGAATATATAATTATGAAGTTATTAATTTTAAAGTTGGCACTGGTCGATTTTAAGCTTAATTTGAGGGAATGATTTGCTAATTTTTATCGGAAAAATTAGTGTTCTTTCCTCGTATATATTTTATAGAGATATACATATCCCACTTTTACATGGTGATAAACTGTAAGTGTGGACCCTGTAGATAAAAATAAAATTATTAGGTTATTAATTTTAAAGTTGGCACTGCTCGTTTTTCAGCTTAATTTGAGGGAATATTTTGCTCATCTTTATCCAAAAAATTAGTGTTTTTGCCTCGTACATATTTTATAGAGATATACATATCCCACTTTTATATGGTGATAAACAGTAAGTGGGGACCCTGCAGATGAATATAAGATTATGAGGTTATTATTTTAAAGTTGGCACTACTCGGTTTTCAGCTTTATTTGAGGGAAAATTTTGCTCATCTTTATCCGAAAAATTAGTGTATTTTCTTCGTACATATTTTATAGAGATATACATATCCCACTTTTATATGGAGATAAACTGTAAGTGGAAAACCTGTAGATGAATATCAAATAATGAGATTATTAATTTTAAAGTTGGCACTGGTCGCTTTTCAGCATACTTTGGGGGAATATTTCGCTCATTTTTATCGTAAAAATCAGTGTATTTAACTCGTACATATTTTATAGAGATATGCATATTTCACTTCTATATGGTGATAAACAGTAAGTGGGGACCCTGTAGATGAATATAAAGTTAATAGGTTATTTATTTTAAAGTTGGCACTGGTCGTTTTTCATCTTAGTTTGAGGGAATATTTTGCTCATCTTTATCCGAAAAATTAGTGTTTTTGCCTGGTACATATTTTATGGAGATATACATATCCCACTTTTATATGGTGATAAACGTTAAGTGGGGACCCTGTAGATGAATATAAAATTATTTGATTATTAATTTTAAAGTTGGCACTGGTCGATTTTCAGCTTAATTTGAGGGAATGTTTTGCTCTTTTTTATCGGAAAAATTAGTGTTCTTTCCTCATACATATTTTATAGAGATATACATATCCCACTTTTATATGGTAATAAACTGTAAGTGAGGGATCTGTAGATGAATATAAAATTATTAGGTTACTAATTTTAAAGTTGGCACTGGTCGTTTTTAAGCATAATTTGATGGAATATTTTGCTCATGTTTATCGGAAAAATTAGTGTTCTTTCCTCGTACATATTTTATAAATATATACATATCCCACTTTTATATGGTAATAAACTGTAAGTGGGGATCCTGTAGATGAATATAAAATTATGAGGTTATTAATTTTAGAGTTGGCACTGGTCGTTTTTCAGCATAATTTGGGGGAATATTTCGCTCATTTTTATCGGAAAAATTAGTGTATTTTCCTCGTACACATTTTAAAGATATATGCATATTTCACTTTTATATGGTGATAAACCGTAATTGGGGACCCTGTTGATGAATATAAAGTTATGAGGTTATTTATTTTAAAGTTGGCACTGGTCGTTTTTCATCTTAGTTTGAGGGAATATTTTGCTCATCTTTATCTGAAAAATTAGTGTTTTTGCCTCGTACATATTTTATGGAGATATATATATCCCACTTTTATATGGTGATAAACTGTAAGTGGGGACCCTGTAGATGAATATAAAATTATTAGGTCCGTAATTTTAAAGTTGGCACTGCTCGGTTTTCAGCTTTATTTGAGGGAATATTTTGCTAATCTTTATTCGAAAAATTAGTGTTTTTGCCTCGTACGTATTTTATAGAGATATACATATCCCACTTTTATATGGTGATAAACAGTAAGTGGGGACCCTGTAGATAAATATAAAGTTATGAGGTTATTTATTTTAAAGTTGGCACTGGTCGTTTTTCATCTTAGTTTGAGGGAATATTTGGTAACCTTTATCCGAAAAATTAGTGTTCTTTCCTCGTACATATTTTATGGAGATATACATATCCCACTTTTATATGGTGATAAACATTAAGTGCAAACCCTGTAGATGAATATAAAATTATGAGGTTATTATTTTAAAGTTGGCACTGCTCGTTTTTCAGCATAATTTGAGGGAATATTTTGCTCATCTTTATCCGAAAAATTAGTGTATTTCCTCGTACATATTTTATAGAGATATACACATACCACTTTTATATGGAGATAAACTGTAAGTGCAAACCCTGTAGATGAATATCAAATAATGAGATTATTAATTTTAAAGTTGGCACTGGTCGTTTTTCAGCATAATTTGATGGAATATTTTGCTCATGTTTATCCGAAAAATTAGTGTATTTTCTTCGTACATATTTTATAGAGATATAGATATCCCACTTTTATATGGTAATAAACGGTAAGTGGGGACCCTGTAGATGAATATAAAATTATGAGTTTATTAATTTTAAAGTTGGCACTGGTCGATTTACAGCTTAATTTGAGGGAATGTTTTGCTCTTTTTATCGGAAAAATTAGTGTTCTTTCCTCGTACATATTTTATAGAGATATACATATCCCACTTCTATATGGTGATAAACTGTAAGTGAGGACCCTGTAGATGAATACAAAATTATTAGGTCAGTAATTTTAAAGTTGGCACTGCTCGGTTTTCAGCTTTATTTGAGGGAATATTTTGCTAATCTTTATTCGAAAAATTAGTGTTTTTGCCTCGTACGTATTTTATAGAGATATACATATCCCACTTTTGTATGGTGATAAACATTAAGTGGGGACCCTGTAGATGAATATAAAATTATTTGATTATTAATTTTAAAGTTGGCACTGGTCGATTTTCAGCTTAATTTGAGGGAATGTTTTGCTCTTTTTTATCGGAAAAATTAGTGTTCTTTCCTCATACATATTTTATAGAGATATACATATCCCACTTTTATATGGTAATAAACTGTAAGTGAGGGACCTGTAGATGAATATAAAATTATTAGGTTACTAATTTTAAAGTTGGCACTGGTCGTTTTTAAGCATAATTTGATGGAATATTTTGCTCATGTTTATCGGAAAAATTAGTGTTCTTTCCTCGTACATATTTTATAGATATATACATATCCCACTTTTATATGGAAATAAACTGTAAGTGGGGATCCTGTAGATGAATATAAAATTATGAGGTTATTAATTTTAAAGTTGGCACTGGTCGTTTTTCAGCATAATTTGGGGGAATATTTCGCTCATTTTTATCGGAAAAATTAGTGTATTTTCCTCGTACACATTTTAAAGATATATGCATATTTCACTTTTATATGGTGATAAACCGTAATTGGGGACCCTGTTGATGAATATAAAGTTATGAGGTTATTTAATTTAAAGTTGGCACTGGTAGTTTTTCATGTTAGTTTGAGGGAATATTTTGCTCATCTTTATCTGAAAAATTAGTGTTTTTGCCTCGTACATATTTTATGGAGATATATATATCCCACTTTTATATGGTGATAAACTGTAAGTGGGGACCCTGTAGATGAATATAAAATTATTAGGTCCGTAATTTTAAAGTTGGCACTGCTCGGTTTTCAGCTTTATTTGAGGGAATATTTTGCTAATCTTTATTCGAAAAATTAGTGTTTTTCTCGTACGTATTTTATAGAGATACACATATCCCACTTTTATATGGTGATAAACTGAAAGTGGGGACCCTGTAGATGAATATATAATTATGAAGTTATTAATTTTAAAGTTGGCACTGGTCGATTTTAAGCTTAATTTGAGGGAATGATTTGCTAATTTTTATCGGAAAAATTAGTGTTCTTTCCTCGTATATATTTTATAGAGATATACATATCCCACTTTTACATGGTGATAAACTGTAAGTGTGGACCCTGTAGATAAAAATAAAATTATTAGGTTATTAATTTTAAAGTTGGCACTGCTCGTTTTTCAGCTTAATTTGAGGGAATATTTTGCTCATCTTTATCCAAAAAATTAGTGTTTTTGCCTCGTACATATTTTATAGAGATATACATATCCCACTTTTATATGGTGATAAACAGTAAGTGGGGACCCTGCAGATGAATATAAGATTATGAGGTTATTATTTTAAAGTTGGCACTACTCGGTTTTCAGCTTTATTTGAGGGAAAATTTTGCTCATCTTTATCCGAAAAATTAGTGTATTTTCTTCGTACATATTTTATAGAGATATACATATCCCACTTTTATATGGAGATAAACTGTAAGTGGAAAACCTGTAGATGAATATCAAATAATGAGATTATTAATTTTAAAGTTGGCACTGGTCGCTTTTCAGCATACTTTGGGGGAATATTTCGCTCATTTTTATCGTAAAAATCAGTGTATTTAACTCGTACATATTTTATAGAGATATGCATATTTCACTTCTATATGGTGATAAACAGTAAGTGGGGACCCTGTAGATGAATATAAAGTTAATAGGTTATTTATTTTAAAGTTGGCACTGGTCGTTTTTCATCTTAGTTTGAGGGAATATTTTGCTCATCTTTATCCGAAAAATTAGTGTTTTTGCCTGGTACATATTTTATGGAGATATACATATCCCACTTTTATATGGTGATAAACATTAGGTGGGGACCCTGTAGATGAATATAAAATTATTAGGTCAGTAATTTTAAAGTTGGCACTGCTCGGTTTTCAGCTTAATTTGAGGGAATGTTTTGCTCATCTTTATCGGAAAAATTTGTGTTTTTTCCTCGTACATATTTTATAGAGATATACATATCCCACTTTTATATGGTAATAAAGTGTAAGTGGGGACCCTGTAGATGAACATAAAATTATTAGGTTATTAAATTTAAAGTTGGCACTGCTCGTTTTTCAGCTTTATTTGAGCGAATTTTTTGCTCATTTTTATCGGAAAAATTAGTGTATTTTCCTCGTACATATTTTATAGAGATATACATATCCCACTTGTATATGGTGATAAACTGTAAGTGCGGACCCTGTAGATGAATATCAAATAATGAGATTATTAATTTTAAAGTTGGCACTGGTCGTTTTTCAGCATAATTTGATGGAATATTTTGCTCATGTTTATCCGAAAAATTAGTGTATTTTCTTCGTACATATTTTATAGAGATATAGATATCCCACTTTTATATGGTAATAAACGGTAAGTGGGGACCCTGTAGATGAATATAAAATTATGAGGTTATTAATTTTAAAGTTGGCACTGGTCGATTTACAGCTTAATTTGAGGGAATGTTTTGCTCTTTTTATCGGAAAAATTAGTGTTCTTTCCTCGTACATATTTTATAGAGATATACATATCCCACTTCTATATGGTGATAAACTGTAAGTGAGGACCCTGTAGATGAATACAAAATTATTAGGTCAGTAATTTTAAAGTTGGCACTGCTCGGTTTTCAGCTTTATTTGAGGGAATATTTTGCTAATCTTTATTCGAAAAATTAGTGTTTTTGCCTCGTACGTATTTTATAGAGATATACATATCCCACTTTTGTATGGTGATAAACATTAAGTGGGGACCCTGTAGATGAATATAAAATTATTTGATTATTAATTTTAAAGTTGGCACTGGTCGATTTTCAGCTTAATTTGAGGGAATGTTTTGCTCTTTTTTATCGGAAAAATTAGTGTTCTTTCCTCATACATATTTTATAGAGATATACATATCCCACTTTTATATGGTAATAAACTGTAAGTGAGGGACCTGTAGATGAATATAAAATTATTAGGTTACTAATTTTAAAGTTGGCACTGGTCGTTTTTAAGCATAATTTGATGGAATATTTTGCTCATGTTTATCGGAAAAATTAGTGTTCTTTCCTCGTACATATTTTATAGATATATACATATCCCACTTTTATATGGTAATAAACTGTAAGTGGGGATCCTGTAGATGAATATAAAATTATGAGGTTATTAATTTTAAAGTTGGCACTGGTCGTTTTTCAGCATAATTTGGGGGAATATTTCGCTCATTTTTATCGGAAAAATTAGTGTATTTTCCTCGTACACATTTTAAAGATATATGCATATTTCACTTTTATATGGTGATAAACCGTAATTAGGGACCCTGTTGATGAATATAAAGTTATGAGGTTATTTAATTTAAAGTTGGCACTGGTAGTTTTTCATGTTAGTTTGAGGGAATATTTTGCTCATCTTTATCTGAAAAATTAGTGTTTTTGCCTCGTACATATTTTATGGAGATATATATATCCCACTTTTATATGGTGATAAACTGTAAGTGGGGACCCTGTAGATGAATATAAAATTATTAGGTCCGTAATTTTAAAGTTGGCACTGCTCGGTTTTCAGCTTTATTTGAGGGAATATTTTGCTAATCTTTATTCGAAAAATTAGTGTTTTTCTCGTACGTATTTTATAGAGATACACATATCCCACTTTTATATGGTGATAAACTGAAAGTGGGGACCCTGTAGATGAATATATAATTATGAAGTTATTAATTTTAAAGTTGGCACTGGTCGATTTTAAGCTTAATTTGAGGGAATGATTTGCTAATTTTTATCGGAAAAATTAGTGTTCTTTCCTCGTATATATTTTATAGAGATATACATATCCCACTTTTACATGGTGATAAACTGTAAGTGTGGACCCTGTAGATAAAAATAAAATTATTAGGTTATTAATTTTAAAGTTGGCACTGCTCGTTTTTCAGCTTAATTTGAGGGAATATTTTGCTCATCTTTATCCAAAAAATTAGTGTTTTTGCCTCGTACATATTTTATAGAGATATACATATCCCACTTTTATATGGTGATAAACAGTAAGTGGGGACCCTGCAGATGAATATAAGATTATGAGGTTATTATTTTAAAGTTGGCACTACTCGGTTTTCAGCTTTATTTGAGGGAAAATTTTGCTCATCTTTATCCGAAAAATTAGTGTATTTTCTTCGTACATATTTTATAGAGATATACATATCCCACTTTTATATGGAGATAAACTGTAAGTGGAAAACCTGTAGATGAATATCAAATAATGAGATTATTAATTTTAAAGTTGGCACTGGTCGCTTTTCAGCATACTTTGGGGGAATATTTCGCTCATTTTTATCGTAAAAATCAGTGTATTTAACTCGTACATATTTTATAGAGATATGCATATTTCACTTCTATATGGTGATAAACAGTAAGTGGGGACCCTGTAGATGAATATAAAGTTAATAGGTTATTTATTTTAAAGTTGGCACTGGTAGTTTTTCATCTTAGATTGAGGGAATATTTTGCTCATCTTTATCCGAAAAATTAGTGTTTTTGCCTGGTACATATTTTATGGAGATATACATATCCCACTTTTATATGGTGATAAACATTAGGTGGGGACCCTGTAGATGAATATAAAATTATTAGGTCAGTAATTTTAAAGTTGGCACTGCTCGGTTTTCAGCTTAATTTGAGGGAATGTTTTGCTCATCTTTATCGGAAAAATTTGTGTTTTTTCCTCGTACATATTTTATAGAGATATACATATCCCACTTTTATATGGTAATAAAGTGTAAGTGGGGACCCTGTAGATGAACATAAAATTATTAGGTTATTAATTTTAAAGTTGGCACTGCTCGTTTTTCAGCTTTATTTGAGCGAATTTTTTGCTCATTTTTATCGGAAAAATTAGTGTATTTTCCTCGTACATATTTTATAGAGATATACATATCCCACTTGTATATGGTGATAAACTGTAAGTGCGGACCCTGTAGATGAATATAAAATTATGAGGTTATTAATTTTAAAGTTGGCACTGGTCGTTTTTCAGCATAATTTGGGGGAATATTTCGCTCATTTTTATCGGAAAAATTAGTGTATTTTCCTCGTACATATTTTATAGAGATATGCATATTTCACTTTTATATGGTGATAAACAGTAAGTGGGGCCCTGTAGATGAATATAAAGTTATGAGGTTATTTATTGTAAAGTTGGCACTGGTCGTTTTTCATCTTAGTTTGAGGGAATATTTTGCTCATCTTTATCCGAAAATTTAGTGTTTTTGCCTCGTACATATTTTATGGAGATATACATATCCCACTTTTATATGGTGATAAACTGTAAGTGGGGCCCTGTAGATGAATATAAAATTATTAGATCAGTAAATTTAAAGTTGGCACTGCTCGGTTTTCAGCTTTATTTGAGGGAATACTTTGCTAATCTTTATTCGAAAAATTAGTGTTTTTGCCTCGTAGGTATTTTATAGAGATATACATATCCCACTTTTATATGGTGATAAACATTAGGTGGGGACCCTGTAGATGAATATAAAATTATTAGGTCAGTAATTTTAAAGTTGGCACTGCTCGGTTTTCAGCTTAATTTGAGGGAATGTTTTGCTCATCTTTATCGGAAAAAATTGTGTTTTTTCCTCGTACATATTTTATAGAGATATACATATCCCACTTTTATATGGTAATAAAGTGTAAGTGGGGACCCTGTAGATGAACATAAAATTATTAGGTTATTAATTTTAAAGTTGGCACTGCTCGTTTTTCAGCTTTATTTGAGCGAATTTTTTGCTCATTTTTATCGGAAAAATTAGTGTATTTTCCTCGTACATATTTTATAGAGATATACATATCCCACTTGTATATGGTGATAAACTGTAAGTGCGGACCCTGTAGATAAATATAAAATTATGAGGTTATTAATTTTAAAGTTGGCACTGGTCGTTTTTCAGCATAATTTGGGGGAATATTTCGCTCATTTTTATCGGAAAAATTAGTGTATTTTCCTCGTACATATTTTATAGAGATATGCATATTTCACTTTTATATGGTGATAAACAGTAAGTGGGGCCCTGTAGATGAATATAAAGTTATGAGGTTATTTATTGTAAAGTTGGCACTGGTCGTTTTTCATCTTAGTTTGAGGGAATATTTTGCTCATCTTTATCCGAAAATTTAGTGTTTTTGCCTCGTACATATTTTATGGAGATATACATATCCCACTTTTATATGGTGATAAACTGTAAGTGGGGCCCTGTAGATGAATATAAAATTATTAGATCAGTAAATTTAAAGTTGGCACTGCTCGGTTTTCAGCTTTATTTGAGGGAATACTTTGCTAATCTTTATTCGAAAAATTAGTGTTTTTGCCTCGTAGGTATTTTATAGAGATATACATATCCCACTTTTATATGGAAATAACTATAATTGGCGACCCTGTAGATGAATATAAAATTATGAAATTATTAATTTTAAAGTTGGCGCTGGTCGATTTTCAGCTTAATTTGAGGGAATGTTTTGCTCAATTTTATCGGAAAAATTAGTGTTCTTTCCTCGTACATATTTTATAGAGATATACATATCCCACTTTTATATGGTGATAAACTGTAAGTGGGGACCGTGTAAATAAATATAAAATTATTAGGTTATTAATTTTAAAGTTGGCACTGGTCGTTTTTTGGCTTAATTTGAGGGAATATTTTGCTCATCTTTATCCGAAAAATTAGTGTAATTTTCTCGTACATGTTTTATAGAGATATATATATCCCACTTTTATATGGTGATAAACAGTAAGTGAGGACCCTGTAGATGAATATAAAATTTTGAAGTTATTAATTTTAAAGTTGGCACAGGTCGTTTTTCATCTTAGTTTGAGGGAATATTTTGCTGATCTTTATCCGAAAAATTAGTGTTTTTGTCTCGTACATATTTTATGGAGATATACATATCCCACTTTTATATGGTGATACACATTAAGTGGGGACCCTGTAGATGAAAATAAAATTATTAGGTCAGTAATTTTAAAGTTGGCACTGCTCGGTTTTCAGCTTTATTTGAGGGAACCTTTTGCTAATCTTTATTCGAAAAATTAGTGTTCTTTCCTCGTACACATTTTATACAGATATTCATATCCCACTTTTATATGGTGATAAACTGTAAGTGGGGACCCTGTAGATAAATATAAAATTATTAGGTTATTATTTTAAAGTTGGCACTGGTCGTTTTTCGTCTTAATTTGAGGGAATATTTTGCTCATCTTTATCCGAAAAATGAGTGTAATTTTCTCGTACATGTTTTATAGAGATATATGTATCCCACTTTTATATCGTAATAAACTGTAAGTGAGGACCCTGTAGATGAATATAAAATTATTAGGTCAGTAATTTTAAAGTTGGCACTGCTCGGTTTTCAGCTTTATTTGAGGGAACCTTTTGCTAATCTTTATTCGAAAAATTAGTGTTTTTGCCTCGTACGTATTTTATAGAGATATACATATCCCACTTTTATATGGTGATAAACATTAAGTGGGGACCCTGTAGATGAATATAAAATTATTAGGTTAATAATTTTAAAGTTGGCACTGCTCGTTTTTCAGCTTATTTTGAGGGAATATTTTGCTCATCTTTATCCGAAAAATTAGTGTTTTTGCCTAGTACATACTTTATAGAGATATACATATCCCACTTTTATATGGTGATAAACTGTAAGTGGGGACCCTGTAGATGAATATAAAATTATTAGGTCATTTATTTTAAAGTTGGCACTGCTCGGTTTTCAGATTTATTTGAGGGAATATTTTTCTCATCTTTATTCGAAAAATTAGTGTATTTTCCTCGTACATATTTTTTAGAGATATACATATCCCACTTTTATATGGTCATAAACAGTAAGTGGGGACCCTGTAGATGAACATAAAATTATGAAGTTATTATTTTAAAGCTGGCACTGCTCGCTTTTCAGCATAATTTGATGGAATATTTTGCTCATCTTTATCCGAAAAATTAGTGTTCTTTCCTCGTACATATTTTATAGAGATATTCATATCCCACTTTTATATGGTGATAAACATTGAGTGGGGACCACGTAGATGAATATAAAATTATTAGGTCAGTAATTTTAAAGTTGGCACTGCTCGGTTTTCAGCTTTATTTGAGGGAATATTTTGCTAATCTTTATTCGAAAAATTAGTGTTTTTGCCTCGTACGTATTTTATAGAGATATACATATCCCACTTTTATATGGTGATAAACAGTAAGTGGGGACCCTGTAGATAAATATAAAGTTATGAGGTTATTTATTTTAAAGTTGGCACTGGTCGTTTTTCATCTTAGTTTGAGGGAATATTTTGCTAATCTTTATCCGAAAAATTAGTGTTCTTTCCTCGTACATATTTTATGGAGATATACATATCCCACTTTTGTATGGTGATAAACATTAAGTGGGGACCCTGTAGATGAATATAAAATTATTTGATTATTAATTTTAAAGTTGGCACTGGTCGATTTTCAGCTTAATTTGAGGGAATGTTTTGCTCTTTTTTATCGGAAAAATTAGTGTTCTTTCCTCATACATATTTTATAGAGATATACATATCCCACTTTTATATGGTAATAAACTGTAAGTGAGGGACCTGTAGATGAATATAAAATTATTAGGTTACTAATTTTAAAGTTGGCACTGGTCGTTTTTAAGCATAATTTGATGGAATATTTTGCTCATGTTTATCGGAAAAATTAGTGTTCTTTCCTCGTACATATTTTATAGATATGTACATATCCCACTTTTATATGGTAATAAACTGTAAGTGGGGATCCTGTAGATGAATATAAAATTATGAGGTTATTAATTTTAAAGTTGGCACTGGTCGTTTTTCAGCATAATTTGGGGGAATATTTCGCTCATTTTTATCGGAAAAATTAGTGTATTTTCCTCGTACACATTTTAAAGATATATGCATATTTCACTTTTATATGGTGATAAACCGTAATTGGGGACCCTGTTGATGAATATAAAGTTATGAGGTTATTTATTTTAAAGTTGGCACTGGTCGTTTTTCATCTTAGTTTGAGGGAATATTTTGCTCATCTTTATCTGAAAAATTAGTGTTTTTGCCTCGTACATATTTTATGGAGATATATATATCCCACTTTTATATGGTGATAAACTGTAAGTGGGGACCCTGTAGATGAATATAAAATTATTAGGTCCGTAATTTTAAAGTTGGCACTGCTCGGTTTTCAGCTTTATTTGAGGGAATATTTTGCTAATCTTTATTCGAAAAATTAGTGTTTTTGCCTCGTACGTATTTTATAGAGATATACGTATCCCACTTTTATATGGTGATAAACAGTAAGTGGGGACCCTGTAGATAAATATAAAGTTATGAGGTTATTTATTTTAAAGTTGGCACTGGTCGTTTTTCATCTTAGTTTGAGGGAATATTTGGTAATCTTTATCCGAAAAATTAGTGTTCTTTCCTCGTACATATTTTATGGAGATATACATATCCCACTTTTATATGGTGATAAACATTACGTGCAAACCCTGTAGATGAATATAAAATTATGAGGTTATTATTTTAAAGTTGGCACTGCTCGTTTTTCAGCATAATTTGAGGGAATATTTTGCTCATCTTTATCCGAAAAATTAGTGTATTTCCTCGTACATATTTTATAGAGATATACACATACCACTTTTATATGGAGATAAACTGTAAGTGCAAACCCTGTAGATGAATATCAAATAATGAGATTATTAATTTTAAAGTTGGCACTGGTCGTTTTTCAGCATAATTTGATGGAATATTTTGCTCATGTTTATCGGAAAAATTAGTGTTCTTTCCTCGTACATATTTTATAGAGATATAGATATCCCACATTTATATGGTAATAAACGGTAAGTGGGGACCCTGTAGATGAATATAAAATTATGAGGTTATTAATTTTAAAGTTAGCACTGGTCGATTTACAGCTTAATTTGAGGGAATGTTTTGCTCTTTTTATCGGAAAAATTAGTGTTCTTTCCTCGTACATATTTTATAGAGATATACATATCCCACTTCTATATGGTGATAAACTGTAAGTGAGGAAACTGTGGATGAATACAAAATTATTAGGTCAGTAATTTTAAAGTTGGCACTGCTCGGTTTTCAGCTTTATTTGAGGGAATATTTTGCTAATCTTTATTCGAAAAATTAGTGTTTTTGCTCGTACGTATTTTATAGAGATATACATATCCCACTTTTGTATGGTGATAAACATTAAGTGGGGACCCTGTAGATGAATATAAAATTATTTGATTATTAATTTTAAAGTTGGCACTGGTCGATTTTCAGCTTAATTTGAGGGAATGTTTTGCTCTTTTTTATCGGAAAAATTAGTGTTCTTTCCTCATACATATTTTATAGAGATATACATATCCCACTTTTATATGGTAATAAACTGTAAGTGAGAAACCTGTAGATGAATATAAAATTATTAGGTTACTAATTTTAAAGTTGGCACTGGTCGTTTTTAAGCATAATTTGATGGAATATTTTGCTCATGTTTATCGGAAAAATTAGTGTTCTTTCCTCGTACATATTTTATAGATATATACATATCCCACTTTTATATGGTAATAAACTGTAAGTGGGGATCCTGTAGATGAATATAAAATTATGAGGTTATTAATTTTAAAGTTGGCACTGGTCGTTTTTCATCTTAGTTTGAGGGAATATTTTGCTCATCTTTATCTGAAAAATTAGTGTTTTTGCCTCGTACATATTTTATGGAGATATATATATCCCACTTTTATATGGTGATAAACTGTAAGTGGGGACCCTGTAGATGAATATAAAATTATTAGGTCCGTAATTTTAAAGTTGGCACTGCTCGGTTTTCAGCTTTATTTGAGGGAATATTTTGCTAATCTTTATTCGAAAAATTAGTGTTTTTCTCGTACGTATTTTATAGAGATACACATATCCCACTTTTATATGGTGATAAACTGAAAGTGGGGACCCTGTAGATGGATATATAATTATGAAGTTATTAATTTTAAAGTTGGCACTGGTCGATTTTAAGCTTAATTTGAGGGAATGATTTGCTAATTTTTATCGGAAAAATTAGTGTTCTTTCCTCGTATATATTTTATAGAGATATACATATCCCACTTTTATATGGTGATAAACTGTAAGTGTGGACCCTGTAGATAAAAATAAAATTATTAGGTTATTAATTTTAAAGTTGGCACTGCTCGTTTTTCAGCTTAATTTGAGGGAATATTTTGCTCATCTTTATCCAAAAAATTAGTGTTTTTGCCTCGTACATATTTTATAGGGATATACATATCCCACTTTTATATGGTGATAAACAGTAAGTGGGGACCCTGTAGATAAATATAAAGTTATGAGGTTATTTATTTTAAAGTTGGCACTGGTCGTTTTTCATCTTAGTTTGAGGGAATATTTTGCTAATCTTTATCCGAAAAATTAGTGTTCTTTCCTCGTACATATTTTATGGAGATATACATATCCCACTTATATATGGTGATAAACATTAAGTGGGGACCGTGTAGATGAATATAAAATTATGAGGTTATTATTTTAAAGTGGGCACTGCTCGTTTTTCAGCATAATTTGAGGGAATATTTTGCTCATCTTTATCCGAAAAATTAGTGTATTTCCTCGTACATATTTTATAGAGATATACACATCCCACTTTTATATGGAGATAAACTGTAAGTGGAAACCCTGTAGATGAATATCAAATAATGAGATTATTAATTTTAAAGTTGGCACTGGTCGTTTTTTAGCTTAATTTGAGGGAATGTTTTGCTCTTTTTATCGGAAAAATTAGTGTTCTTTCCTCGTACATATTTTATAGAGATATAGATATCCCACTTCTATATGGTAATAAACGGTAAGTGTGGACCCTGTAGATGAATACAAAATTATTAGGTCAGTAATTCTAAAGTTGGCACTGCTCGGTTTTCAGCTTTATTTGAGGGAATATTTTGCTAATCTTTATTCGAAAAATTAGTGTTTTTGCCTCGTACGTATTTTATAGAGATATACATATCCCACTTTTGTATGGTGATAAACATTAAGTGGGGACCCTGTAGATGAATATAAAATTATTAGGTTACTAATTTTAAAGTTGGCACTGGTCGTTTTTCAGCATAATTTGATGGAATATTTTGCTTATGTTTATCGGAAAAATTAGTGTTCTTTCCTCGTACATATTTTATAGAGATATACATATCCGACTTTTATATGGTAATAAACTGTAAGTGGGGATCCTGTAGATGAATATAAAATTATGAGGTTATTAATTTTAAAGATGGCACTGGTCGTTTTTCAGCATAATTTGGGGGAATATTTCGCTCATTTTTATCGGAAAAATTAGTGTATTTTCCTCGTACACATTTTAAAGAGATATGCATATTTCACTTTTATATGGTGATAAACAGTAAGTGGGGACCCTGTAGATGAATATAAAGTTAATAGGTTATTTATTTTAAAGTTGGCACTGGTCGTTTTTCATCTTAGTTTGAGGGAATATTTTGCTCATCTTTATCCGAAAAATTAGTGTTTTTGCCTGGTACATATTTTATGGAGATATACATATCCCACTTTTATATGGTGATAAACATTAGGTGGGGACCCTGTAGATGAATATAAAATTATTAGGTCAGTAATTTTAAAGTTGGCACTGCTCGGTTTTCAGCTTAATTTGAGGGAATGTTTTGCTCATCTTTATCGGAAAAATTTGTGTTTTTTCCTCGTACATATTTTATAGAGATATACATATCCCACTTTTATATGGTAATAAAGTGTAAGTGGGGCCCTGTAGTTGAATATAAAATTATTAGATCAGTAAATTTAAAGTTGGCACTGCTCGGTTTTCAGCTTTATTTGAGGGAATACTTTGCTAATCTTTATTCGAAAAATTAGTGTTTTTGCCTCGTAGGTATTTTATAGAGATATACATATCCCACTTTTATATGGAAATAACTATAATTGGCGACCCTGTAGATGAATATAAAATTATGAAATTATTAATTTTAAAGTTGGCGCTGGTCGATTTTCAGCTTAATTTGAGGGAATGTTTTGCTCAATTTTATCGGAAAAATTAGTGTTCTTTCCTCGTACATATTTTATAGAGATATACATATCCCACTTTTATATGGTGATAAACTGTAAGTGGGGACCGTGTAAATAAATATAAAATTATTAGGTTATTAATTTTAAAGTTGGCACTGGTCGTTTTTTGGCTTAATTTGAGGGAATATTTTGCTCATCTTTATCCGAAAAATTAGTGTAATTTTCTCGTACATGTTTTATAGAGATATATATATCCCACTTTTATATGGTGATAAACAGTAAGTGAGGACCCTGTAGATGAATATAAAATTTTGAAGTTATTAATTTTAAAGTTGGCACAGGTCGTTTTTCATCTTAGTTTGAGGGAATATTTTGCTCATCTTTATCCGAAAAATTAGTGTTTTTGTCTCGTACATATTTTATGGAGATATACATATCCCACTTTTATATGGTGATACACATTAAGTGGGGACCCTGTAGATGAAAATAAAATTATTAGGTCAGTAATTTTAAAGTTGGCACTGCTCGGTTTTCAGCTTTATTTGAGGGAACCTTTTGCTAATCTTTATTCGAAAAATTAGTGTTCTTTCCTCGTACATATTTTATACAGATATTCATATCCCACTTTTATATGGTGATAAACTGTAAGTGGGGACCCTGTAGATAAATATAAAATTATTAGGTTATTATTTTAAAGTTGGCACTGGTCGTTTTTCGTCTTAATTTGAGGGAATATTTTGCTCATCTTTATCCGAAAAATTAGTGTAATTTTCTCGTACATGTTTTATAGAGATATATGTATCCCACTTTTATATCGTAATAAACTGTAAGTGAGGACCCTGTAGATGAATATAAAATTATTAGGTCATTTATTTTAAAGTTGGCACTGCTCGGTTTTCAGATTTATTTGAGGGAATATTTTTCTCATCTTTATTCGAAAAATTAGTGTATTTTCCTCGTACATATTTTTTAGAGATATACATATCCCACTTTTATATGGTCATAAACAGTAAGTGGGGACCCTGTAGATGAACATAAAATTATGAAGTTATTATTTTAAAGCTGGCACTGCTCGCTTTTCAGCATAATTTGATGGAATATTTTGCTCATCTTTATCCGAAAAATTAGTGTTCTTTCCTCGTACATATTTTATAGAGATATTCATATCCCACTTTTATATGGTGATAAACATTGAGTGGGGACCATGTAGATGAATATAAAATTATTAGGTCAGTAATTTTAAAGTTGGCACTGCTCGGTTTTCAGCTTTATTTGAGGGAATATTTTGCTAATCTTTATTCGAAAAATTAGTGTTTTTGCCTCGTACGTATTTTATAGAGATATACATATCCCACTTTTATATGGTGATAAACAGTAAGTGGGGACCCTGTAGATAAATATAAAGTTATGAGGTTATTTATTTTAAAGTTGGCACTGGTCGTTTTTCATCTTAGTTTGAGGGAATATTTTGCTAATCTTTATCCGAAAAATTAGTGTTCTTTCCTCGTACATATTTTATGGAGATATACATATCCCACTTTTGTATGGTGATAAACATTAAGTGGGGACCCTGTAGATGAATATAAAATTATTTGATTATTAATTTTAAAGTTGGCACTGGTCGATTTTCAGCTTAATTTAAGGGAATGTTTTGCTCTTTTTTATCGGAAAAATTAGTGTTCTTTCCTCATACATATTTTATAGAGATATACATATCCCACTTTTATATGGTAATAAACTGTAAGTGAGGGACCTGTAGATGAATATAAAATTATTAGGTTACTAATTTTAAAGTTGGCACTGGTCGTTTTTAAGCATAATTTGATGGAATATTTTGCTCATGTTTATCGGAAAAATTAGTGTTCTTTCCTCGTACATATTTTATAGATATGTACATATCCCACTTTTATATGGTAATAAACTGTAAGTGGGGATCCTGTAGATGAATATAAAATTATGAGGTTATTAATTTTAAAGTTGGCACTGGTCGTTTTTCAGCATAATTTGGGGGAATATTTCGCTCATTTTTATCGGAAAAATTAGTGTATTTTCCTCGTACACATTTTAAAGATATATGCATATTTCACTTTTATATGGTGATAAACCGTATTTGGGGACCCTGTTGATGAATATAAAGTTATGAGGTTATTTATTTTAAAGTTGGCACTGGTCGTTTTTCATCTTAGTTTGAGGGAATATTTTGCTCATCTTTATCTGAAAAATTAGTGTTTTTGCCTCGTACATATTTTATGGAGATATATATATCCCACTTTTATATGGTGATAAACTGCAAGTGGGGACCCTGTAGATGAATATAAAATTATTAGGTCCGTAATTTTAAAGTTGGCACTGCTCGGTTTTCAGCTTTATTTGAGGGAATATTTTGCTAATCTTTATTCGAAAAATTAGTGTTTTTGCCTCGTACGTATTTTATAGAGATATACATATCCCACTTTTATATGGTGATAAACAGTAAGTGGGGACCCTGTAGATAAATATAAAGTTATGAGGTTATTTATTTTAAAGTTGGCACTGGTCGTTTTTCATCTTAGTTTGAGGGAATATTTGGTAATCTTTATCCGAAAAATTAGTGTTCTTTCCTCGTACATATTTTATGGAGATATACATATCCCACTTTTATATGGTGATAAACATTAAGTGCAAACCCTGTAGATGAATATAAAATTATGAGGTTATTATTTTAAAGTTGGCACTGCTCGTTTTTCAGCATAATTTGAGGGAATATTTTGCTCATCTTTATCCGAAAAATTAGTGTATTTCCTCGTACATATTTTATAGAGATATACACATACCACTTTTATATGGAGATAAACTGTAAGTGCAAACCCTGTAGATGAATATCAAATAATGAGATTATTAATTTTAAAGTTGGCACTGGTCGTTTTTCAGCATAATTTGATGGAATATTTTGCTCATGTTTATCGGAAAAATTAGTGTTCTTTCCTCGTACATATTTTATAGAGATATAGATATCCCACTTTTATATGGTAATAAACGGTAAGTGGGGACCCTGTAGATGAATATAAAATTATGAGGTTATTAATTTTAAAGTTAGCACTGGTCGATTTACAGCTTAATTTGAGGGAATGTTTTGCTCTTTTTATCGGAAAAATTAGTGTTCTTTCCTCGTACATATTTTATAGAGATATACATATCCCACTTCTATATGGTGATAAACTGTAAGTGAGGACCCTGTAGATGAATACAAAATTATTAGGTCAGTAATTTTAAAGTTGGCACTGCTCGGTTTTCAGCTTTATTTGAGGGAATATTTTGCTAATCTTTATTCGAAAAATTAGTGTTTTTGCTCGTACGTATTTTATAGAGATATACATATCCCACTTTTGTATGGTGATAAACATTAAGTGGGGACCCTGTAGATGAATATAAAATTATTTGATTATTAATTTTAAAGTTGGCACTGTTCGATTTTCAGCTTAATTTGAGGGAATGTTTTGCTCTTTTTTATCGGAAAAATTAGTGTTCTTTCCTCATACATATTTTATAGAGATATACATATCCCACTTTTATATGGTAATAAACTGTAAGTGAGCAACCTGTAGATGAATATAAAATTATTAGATTACTAATTTTAAAGTTGGCACTGGTCGTTTTTAAGCATAATTTGATGGAATATTTTGCTCATGTTTATCGGAAAAATTAGTGTTCTTTCCTCGTACATATTTTATAGATATATACATATCCCACTTTTATATGGTAATAAACTGTAAGTGGGGATCCTGTAGATGAATATAAAATTATGAGGTTATTAATTTTAAAGTTGGCACTGGTCGTTTTTCAGCATAATTTGGGGGAATATTTCGCTCATTTTTATCGGAAAAATTAGTGTATTTTCCTCGTACACATTTTAAAGATATATGCATATTTCACTTTTATATGGTGATAAACCGTAATTGGGGACCCTGTTGATGAATATAAAGTTATGAGGTTATTTATTTTAAAGTTGGCACTGGTCGTTTTTCATCTTAGTTTGAGGGAATATTTTGCTCATCTTTATCTGAAAAATTAGTGTTTTTGCCTCGTACATATTTTATGGAGATATATATATCCCACTTTTATATGGTGATAAACTGTAAGTGGGGACCCTGTAGATGAATATAAAATTATTAGGTCCGTAATTTTAAAGTTGGCACTGCTCGGTTTTTAGGTTTATTTGAGGGAATATTTTGCTAATCTTTATTCGAAAAATTAGTGTTTTTCTCGTACGTATTTTATAGAGATACACATATCCCACTTTTATATGGTGATAAACTGAAAGTGGGGACCCTGTAAATGAATATATAATTATGAAGTTATTAATTTTAAAGTTGGCACTGGTCGATTTTAAGCTTAATTTGAGGGAATGATTTGCTAATTTTTATCGGAAAAATTAGTGTTCTTTCCTCGTATATATTTTATAGAGATATACATATCCCACTTTTATATGGTGATAAACTGTAAGTGTGGACCCTGTAGATAAAAATAAAATTATTAGGTTATTAATTTTAAAGTTGGCACTGCTCGTTTTTCAGCTTAATTTGAGGGAATATTTTGCTCATCTTTATCCAAAAAATTAGTGTTTTTGCCTCGTACATATTTTATAGAGATATACATATCCCACTTTTATATGGTGATAAACAGTAAGTGGGGACCCTGTAGATAAATATAAAGTTATGAGGTTATTTATTTTAAAGTTGGCACTGGTCGTTTTTCAGCATAATTTGATGGAATATTTTGCTCATGTTTATCGGAAAAATTAGTGTTCTTTCCTCGTACATATTTTATAGAGATATAGATATCCCACTTTTATATGGTAATAAACGGTAAGTGGGGACCCTGTAGATGAATATAAAATTATGAGGTTATTAATTTTAAAGTTAGCACTGGTCGATTTACAGCTTAATTTGAGGGAATGTTTTGCTCTTTTTATCGGAAAAATTAGTGTTCTTTCCTCGTACATATTTTATAGAGATATACATATCCCACTTCTATATGGTGATAAACTGTAAGTGAGGACCCTGTAGATGAATACAAAATTATTAGGTCAGTAATTTTAAAGTTGGCACTGCTCGGTTTTCAGCTTTATTTGAGGGAATATTTTGCTAATCTTTATTCGAAAAATTAGTGTTTTTGCTCGTACGTATTTTATAGAGATATACATATCCCACTTTTGTATGGTGATAAACATTAAGTGGGGACCCTGTAGATGAATATAAAATTATTTGATTATTAATTTTAAAGTTGGCACTGGTCGATTTTCAGCTTAATTTGAGGGAATGTTTTGCTCTTTTTTATCGGAAAAATTAGTGTTCTTTCCTCATACATATTTTATAGAGATATACATATCCCACTTTTATATGGTAATAAACTGTAAGTGAGCAACCTGTAGATGAATATAAAATTATTAGGTTACTAATTTTAAAGTTGGCACTGGTCGTTTTTAAGCATAATTTGATGGAATATTTTGCTCATGTTTATCGGAAAAATTAGTGTTCTTTCCTCGTACATATTTTATAGATATATACATATCCCACTTTTATATGGTAATAAACTGTAAGTGGGGATCCTGTAGATGAATATAAAATTATGAGGTTATTAATTTTAAAGTTGGCACTGGTCGTTTTTCAGCATAATTTGGGGGAATATTTCGCTCATTTTTATCGGAAAAATTAGTGTATTTTCCTCGTACACATTTTAAAGATATATGCATATTTCACTTTTATATGGTGATAAACCGTAATTGGGGACCCTGTTGATGAATATAAAGTTATGAGGTTATTTATTTTAAAGTTGGCACTGGTCGTTTTTCATCTTAGTTTGAGGGAATATTTTGCTCATCTTTATCTGAAAAATTAGTGTTTTTGCCTCGTACATATTTTATGGAGATATGTATATCCCACTTTTATATGGTGATAAACTGTAAGTGGGGACCCTGTAGATGAATATAAAATTATTAGGTCCGTAATTTTAAAGTTGGCACTGCTCGGTTTTCAGCTTTATTTGAGGGAATATTTTGCTAATCTTTATTCGAAAAATTAGTGTTTTTCTCGTACGTATTTTATAGAGATACACATATCCCACTTTTATATGGTGATAAACTGAAAGTGGGGACCCTGTAGATGAATATATAATTATGAAGTTATTAATTTTAAAGTTGGCACTGGTCGATTTTAAGCTTAATTTGAGGGAATGATTTGCTAATTTTTATCGGAAAAATTAGTGTTCTTTCCTCGTATATATTTTATAGAGATATACATATCCCACTTTTATATGGTGATAAACTGTAAGTGTGGACCCTGTAGATAAAAATAAAATTATTAGGTTATTAATTTTAAAGTTGGCACTGCTCGTTTTTCAGCTTAATTTGAGGGAATATTTTGCTCATCTTTATCCAAAAAATTAGTGTTTTTGCCTCGTACATATTTTATAGAGATATACATATCCCACTTTTATATGGTGATAAACAGTAAGTGGGGACCCTGTAGATAAATATAAAGTTATGAGGTTATTTATTTTAAAGTTGGCACTGGTCGTTTTTCATCTTAGTTTGAGGGAATATTTTGCTAATCTTTATCCGAAAAATTAGTGTTTATTCCTCGTACATATTTTATGGAGATATACATATCCCACTTATATATGGTGATAAACATTAAGTGGGGACCGTGTAGATGAATATAAAATTATGAGGTTATTATTTTAAAGTGGGCACTGCTCGTTTTTCAGCATAATTTGAGGGAATATTTTGCTCATCTTTATCCGAAAAATTAGTGTATTTCCTCGTACATATTTTATAGAGATATACACATCCCACTTTTATATGGAGATAAACTGTAAGTGGAAACCCTGTAGATGAATATCAAATAATGAGATTATTAATTTTAAAGTTGGCACTGGTCGTTTTTCAGCTTAATTTGAGGGAATGTTTTGCTCTTTTTATCGGAAAAATTAGTGTTCTTTCCTCGTACATATTTTATAGAGATATAGATATCCCACTTCTATATGGTAATAAACGGTAAGTGTGGACCCTGTAGATGAATACAAAATTATTAGGTCAGTAATTCTAAAGTTGGCACTGCTCGGTTTTCAGCTTTATTTGAGGGAATATTTTGCTAATCTTTATTCGAAAAATTAGTGTTTTTGCCTCGTACGTATTTTATAGAGATATACATATCCCACTTTTGTATGGTGATAAACATTAAGTGGGGACCCTGTAGATGAATATAAAATTATTTGATTATTAATTTTAAAGTTGGCACTGGTCGATTTTCAGCTTAATTTGAGGGAATGTTTTGCTCTTTTTTATAGGAAAAATCAGTGTTCCTTTCCTCGTACATATTTTATAGAGATATACATATCCCACTTTTATATGGTGATAAACTGTAAGTGAGGAACCTGTAGATGAATATAAAATTATTAGGTTACTAATTTTAAAGTTGGCACTGGTCGTTTTTCAGCATAATTTGATGGAATATTTTGCTCATGTTTATCGGAAAAATTAGTGTTCTTTCCTCGTACATATTTTATAGAGATATACATATCCGACTTTTATATGGTAATAAACTGTAAGTGGGGACCCTGTAGATGAATATAAAATTATGAGGTTATTAATTTTAAAGATGGCACTGGTCGTTTTTCAGCATAATTTGGGGGAATATTTCGCTCATTTTTATCGGAAAAATTAGTGTATTTTCCTCGTACACATTTTAAAGAGATATGCATATTTCACTTTTATATGGTGATAAACAGTAAGTGGGGACCCTGTTGATGAATATAAAGTTATGAGGTTATTTATTTTAAAGTTGGCACTGGTCGTTTTTCATCTTAGTTTGAGGGAATATTTTGCTCATCTTTATCTGAAAAATTAGTGTTTTTGCCTCGTACATATTTTATGGAGATATATATATCCCACTTTTATATGGTGATAAACTGTAAGTGGGGACCGTGTAAATAAATATAAAATTATTAGTTTATTAATTTTAAAGTTGGCACTGGTCGTTTTTTGGCTTAATTTGAGGGAATATTTTGCTCATCTTTATCCGAAAAATTAGTGTAATTTTCTCGTACATGTTTTATAGAGATATATATATCCCACTTTTATATGGTGATAAACAGTAAGTGAGGACCCTGTAGATGAATATAAAATTTTGAAGTTATTAATTTTAAAGTTGGCACAGGTCGTTTTTCATCTTAGTTTGAGGGAATATTTTGCTCATCTTTATCCGAAAAATTAGTGTTTTTGTCTCGTACATATTTTATGGAGATATACATATCCCACTTTTATATGGTGATACACATTAAGTGGGGACCCTGTAGATGAAAATAAAATTATTAGGTCAGTAATTTTAAAGTTGGCACTGCTCGGTTTTCAGCTTTATTTGAGGGAACCTTTTGCTAATCTTTATTCGAAAAATTAGTGTTCTTTCCTCGTACATATTTTATACAGATATTCATATCCCACTTTTATATGGTGATAAACTGTAAGTGGGGACCCTGTAGATAAATATAAAATTATTAGGTTATTATTTTAAAGTTGGCACTGGTCGTTTTTCGTCTTAATTTGAGGGAATATTTTGCTCATCTTTATCCGAAAAATTAGTGTAATTTTCTCGTACATGTTTTATAGAGATATATGTATCCCACTTTTATATCGTAATAAACTGTAAGTGAGGACCCTGTAGATGAATATAAAATTATTAGGTCATTTATTTTAAAGTTGGCACTGCTCGGTTTTCAGATTTATTTGAGGGAATATTTTTCTCATCTTTATTCGAAAAATTAGTGTATTTTCCTCGTACATATTTTTTAGAGATATACATATCCCACTTTTATATGGTCATAAACAGTAAGTGGGGACCCTGTAGATGAACATAAAATTATGAAGTTATTATTTTAAAGCTGGCACTGCTCGCTTTTCAGCATAATTTGATGGAATATTTTGCTCATCTTTATCCGAAAAATTAGTGTTCTTTCCTCGTACATATTTTATAGAGATATTCATATCCCACTTTTATATGGTGATAAACATTGAGTGGGGACCATGTAGATGAATATAAAATTATTAGGTCAGTAATTTTAAAGTTGGCACTGCTCGGTTTTTCAGCTTTATTTGAGGGAATATTTTGCTAATCTTTATTCGAAAAATTAGTGTTTTTGCCTCGTACGTATTTTATAGAGATATACATATCCCACTTTTATATGGTGATAAACAGTAAGTGGGGACCCTGTAGATAAATATAAAGTTATGAGGTTATTTATTTTAAAGTTGGCACTGGTCGTTTTTCATCTTAGTTTGAGGGAATATTTTGCTAATCTTTATCCGAAAAATTAGTGTTCTTTCCTCGTACATATTTTATGGAGATATACATATCCCACTTTTGTATGGTGATAAACATTAAGTGGGGACCCTGTAGATGAATATAAAATTATTTGATTATTAAATTTAAAGTTGGCACTGCTCGGTTTTCAGCTTTATTTGAGGGAATACTTTGCTAATCTTTATTCGAAAAATTAGTGTTTTTGCCTCGTAGGTATTTTATAGAGATATACATATCCCACTTTTATATGGAAATAACTATAATTGGCGACCCTGTAGATGAATATAAAATTATGAAATTATTAATTTTAAAGTTGGCGCTGGTCGATTTTCAGCTTAATTTGAGGGAATGTTTTGCTCAATTTTATCGGAAAAATTAGTGTTCTTTCCTCGTACATATTTTATAGAGATATACATATCCCACTTTTATATGGTGATAAACTGTAAGTGGGGACCGTGCAAATAAATATAAAATTATTAGGTTATTAATTTTAAAGTTGGCACTGGTCGTTTTTTGGCTTAATTTGAGGGAATATTTTGCTCATCTTTATCCGAAAAATTAGTGTAATTTTCTCGTACATGTTTTATAGAGATATATATATCCCACTTTTATATGGTGATAAACAGTAAGTGAGGACCCTGTAGATGAATATAAAATTTTGAAGTTATTAATTTTAAAGTTGGCACAGGTCGTTTTTCATCTTAGTTTGAGGGAATATTTTGCTCATCTTTATCCGAAAAATTAGTGTTTTTGTCTCGTACATATTTTATGGAGATATACATATCCCACTTTTATATGGTGATACACATTAAGTGGGGACCCTGTAGATGAAAATAAAATTATTAGGTCAGTAATTTTAAAGTTGGCACTGCTCGGTTTTCAGCTTTATTTGAGGGAACCTTTTGCTAATCTTTATTCGAAAAATTAGTGTTCTTTCCTCGTACATATTTTATACAGATATTCATATCCCACTTTTATATGGTGATAAACTGTAAGTGGGGACCCTGTAGATAAATATAAAATTATTAGGTTATTATTTTAAAGTTGGCACTGGTCGTTTTTCGTCTTAATTTGAGGGAATATTTTGCTCATCTTTATCCGAAAAATTAGTGTAATTTTCTCGTACATGTTTTATAGAGATATATGTATCCCACTTTTATATCGTAATAAACTGTAAGTGAGGACCCTGTAGATGAATATAAAATTATTAGGTCATTTATTTTAAAGTTGGCACTGCTCGGTTTTCAGATTTATTTGAGGGAATATTTTTCTCATCTTTATTCGAAAAATTAGTGTATTTTCCTCGTACATATTTTTTAGAGATATACATATCCCACTTTTATATGGTCATAAACAGTAAGTGGGGACCCTGTAGATGAACATAAAATTATGAAGTTATTATTTTAAAGCTGGCACTGCTCGCTTTTCAGCATAATTTGATGGAATATTTTGCTCATCTTTATCCGAAAAATTAGTGTTCTTTCCTCGTACATATTTTATAGAGATATTCATATCCCACTTTTATATGGTGATAAACATTGAGTGGGGACCATGTAGATGAATATAAAATTATTAGGTCAGTAATTTTAAAGTTGGCACTGCTCGGTTTTCAGCTTTATTTGAGGGAATATTTTGCTAATCTTTATTCGAAAAATTAGTGTTTTTGCCTCGTACGTATTTTATAGAGATATACATATCCCACTTTTATATGGTGATAAACAGTAAGTGGGGACCCTGTAGATAAATATAAAGTTATGAGGTTATTTATTTTAAAGTTGGCACTGGTCGTTTTTCATCTTAGTTTGAGGGAATATTTTGCTAATCTTTATCCGAAAAATTAGTGTTCTTTCCTCGTACATATTTTATGGAGATATACATATCCCACTTTTGTATGGTGATAAACATTAAGTGGGGACCCTGTAGATGAATATAAAATTATTTGATTATTAATTTTAAAGTTGGCACTGGTCGATTTTCAGCTTAATTTGAGGGAATGTTTTGCTCTTTTTTATCGGAAAAATTAGTGTTCTTTCCTCATACATATTTTATAGAGATATACATATCCCACTTTTATATGGTAATAAACTGTAAGTGAGGGACCTGTAGATGAATATAAAATTATTAGGTTACTAATTTTAAAGTTGGCACTGGTCGTTTTTAAGCATAATTTGATGGAATATTTTGCTCATGTTTATCGGAAAAATTAGTGTTCTTTCCTCGTACATATTTTATAGATATGTACATATCCCACTTTTATATGGTAATAAACTGTAAGTGGGGATCCTGTAGATGAATATAAAATTATGAGGTTATTAATTTTAAAGTTGGCACTGGTCGTTTTTCAGCATAATTTGGGGGAATATTTCGCTCATTTTTATCGGAAAAATTAGTGTATTTTCCTCGTACACATTTTAAAGATATATGCATATTTCACTTTTATATGGTGATAAACCGTAATTGGGGACCCTGTTGATGAATATAAAGTTATGAGGTTATTTATTTTAAAGTTGGCACTGGTCGTTTTTCATCTTAGTTTGAGGGAATATTTTGCTCATCTTTATCCGAAAAATTAGTGTTTTTGTCTCGTACATATTTTATGGAGATATACATATCCCACTTTTATATGGTGATAAACTGCAAGTGGGGACCCTGTAGATGAATATAAAATTATTAGGTCCGTAATTTTAAAGTTGGCACTGCTCGGTTTTCAGCTTTATTTGAGGGAATATTTTGCTAATCTTTATTCGAAAAATTAGTGTTTTTGCCTCGTACGTATTTTATAGAGATATACATATCCCACTTTTATATGGTGATAAACAGTAAGTGGGGACCCTGTAGATAAATATAAAGTTATGAGGTTATTTATTTTAAAGTTGGCACTGGTCGTTTTTCATCTTAGTTTGAGGGAATATTTGGTAATCTTTATCCGAAAAATTAGTGTTCTTTCCTCGTACATATTTTATGGAGATATACATATCCCACTTTTATATGGTGATAAACATTAAGTGCAAACCCTGTAGATGAATATAAAATTATGAGGTTATTATTTTAAAGTTGGCACTGCTCGTTTTTCAGCATAATTTGAGGGAATATTTTGCTCATCTTTATCCGAAAAATTAGTGTATTTCCTCGTACATATTTTATAGAGATATACACATACCACTTTTATATGGAGATAAACTGTAAGTGCAAACCCTGTAGATGAATATCAAATAATGAGATTATTAATTTTAAAGTTGGCACTGGTCGTTTTTCAGCATAATTTGATGGAATATTTTGCTCATGTTTATCGGAAAAATTAGTGTTCTTTCCTCGTACATATTTTATAGAGATATAGATATCCCACTTTTATATGGTAATAAACGGTAAGTGGGGACCCTGTAGATGAATATAAAATTATGAGGTTATTAATTTTAAAGTTAGCACTGGTCGATTTACAGCTTAATTTGAGGGAATGTTTTGCTCTTTTTATCGGAAAAATTAGTGTTCTTTCCTCGTACATATTTTATAGAGATATACATATCCCACTTCTATATGGTGATAAACTGTAAGTGAGGACCCTGTAGATGAATACAAAATTATTAGGTCAGTAATTTTAAAGTTGGCACTGCTCGGTTTTCAGCTTTATTTGAGGGAATATTTTGCTAATCTTTATTCGAAAAATTAGTGTTTTTGCTCGTACGTATTTTATAGAGATATACATATCCCACTTTTGTATGGTGATAAACATTAAGTGGGGACCCTGTAGATGAATATAAAATTATTTGATTATTAATTTTAAAGTTGGCACTGTTCGATTTTCAGCTTAATTTGAGGGAATGTTTTGCTCTTTTTTATCGGAAAAATTAGTGTTCTTTCCTCATACATATTTTATAGAGATATACATATCCCACTTTTATATGGTAATAAACTGTAAGTGAGCAACCTGTAGAT
This sequence comes from Thermobia domestica, assembly GCF_964235325.1. Taxonomy (NCBI): domain Eukaryota; kingdom Metazoa; phylum Arthropoda; class Insecta; order Zygentoma; family Lepismatidae; genus Thermobia; species Thermobia domestica. Next base: position 62,020,119 of record NC_137457.1, read on the forward strand.
GAATATAAAATTATTAGGTTACTAATTTTAAAGTTGGCACTGGTCGTTTTTAAGCATAATTTGATGGAATATTTTGCTCATGTTTATCGGAAAAATTAGTGTTCTTTCCTCGTACATATTTTATAGATATATACATATCCCACTTTTATATGGTAATAAACTGTAAGTGGGGATCCTGTAGATGAATATAAAATTATGAGGTTATTAATTTTAAAGTTGGCACTGGTCGTTTTTCAGCATAATTTGGGGGAATATTTCGCTCATTTTTATCGGAAAAATTAGTGTATTTTCCTCGTACACATTTTAAAGATATATGCATATTTCACTTTTATATGGTGATAAACCGTAATTGGGGACCCTGTTGATGAATATAAAGTTATGAGGTTATTTATTTTAAAGTTGGCACTGGTCGTTTTTCATCTTAGTTTGAGGGAATATTTTGCTCATCTTTATCTGAAAAATTAGTGTTTTTGCCTCGTACATATTTTATGGAGATATATATATCCCACTTTTATATGGTGATAAACTGTAAGTGGGGACCCTGTAGATGAATATAAAATTATTAGGTCCGTAATTTTAAAGTTGGCACTGCTCGGTTTTTAGGTTTATTTGAGGGAATATTTTGCTAATCTTTATTCGAAAAATTAGTGTTTTTCTCGTACGTATTTTATAGAGATACACATATCCCACTTTTATATGGTGATAAACTGAAAGTGGGGACCCTGTAAATGAATATATAATTATGAAGTTATTAATTTTAAAGTTGGCACTGGTCGATTTTAAGCTTAATTTGAGGGAATGATTTGCTAATTTTTATCGGAAAAATTAGTGTTCTTTCCTCGTATATATTTTATAGAGATATACATATCCCACTTTTATATGGTGATAAACTGTAAGTGTGGACCCTGTAGATAAAAATAAAATTATTAGGTTATTAATTTTAAAGTTGGCACTGCTCGTTTTTCAGCTTAATTTGAGGGAATATTTTGCTCATCTTTATCCAAAAAATTAGTGTTTTTGCCTCGTACATATTTTATAGAGATATACATATCCCACTTTTGTATGGTGATAAACAGTAAGTGGGGACCCTGTAGATAAATATAAAGTTATGAGGTTATTTATTTTAAAGTTGGCACTGGTCGTTTTTCAGCATAATTTGATGGAATATTTTGCTCATGTTTATCGGAAAAATTAGTGTTCTTTCCTCGTACATATTTTATAGAGATATAGATATCCCACTTTTATATGGTAATAAACGGTAAGTGGGGACCCTGTAGATGAATATAAAATTATGAGGTTATTAATTTTAAAGTTAGCACTGGTCGATTTACAGCTTAATTTGAGGGAATGTTTTGCTCTTTTTATCGGAAAAATTAGTGTTCTTTCCTCGTACATATTTTATAGAGATATACATATCCCACTTCTATATGGTGATAAACTGTAAGTGAGGACCCTGTAGATGAATACAAAATTATTAGGTCAGTAATTTTAAAGTTGGCACTGCTCGGTTTTCAGCTTTATTTGAGGGAATATTTTGCTAATCTTTATTCGAAAAATTAGTGTTTTTGCTCGTACGTATTTTATAGAGATATACATATCCCACTTTTGTATGGTGATAAACATTAAGTGGGGACCCTGTAGATGAATATAAAATTATTTGATTATTAATTTTAAAGTTGGCACTGGTCGATTTTCAGCTTAATTTGAGGGAATGTTTTGCTCTTTTTTATCGGAAAAATTAGTGTTCTTTCCTCATACATATTTTATAGAGATATACATATCCCACTTTTATATGGTAATAAACTGTAAGTGAGCAACCTGTAGATGAATATAAAATTATTAGGTTACTAATTTTAAAGTTGGCACTGGTCGTTTTTAAGCATAATTTGATGGAATATTTTGCTCATGTTTATCGGAAAAATTAGTGTTCTTTCCTCGTACATATTTTATAGATATATACATATCCCACTTTTATATGGTAATAAACTGTAAGTGGGGATCCTGTAGATGAATATAAAACTATGAGGTTATTAATTTTAAAGTTGGCACTGGTCGTTTTTCAGCATAATTTGGGGGAATATTTCGCTCATTTTTATCGGAAAAATTAGTGTATTTTCCTCGTACACATTTTAAAGATATATGCATATTTCACTTTTATATGGTGATAAACAGTAAGTGGGGACCCTGTTGATGAATATAAAGTTATGAGGTTATTTATTTTAAAGTTGGCACTGGTCGTTTTTCATCTTAGTTTGAGGGAATATTTTGCTCATCTTTATCTGAAAAATTAGTGTTTTTGCCTCGTACATATTTTATGGAGATATGTATATCCCACTTTTATATGGTGATAAACTGTAAGTGGGGACCCTGTAGATGAATATAAAATTATTAGGTCCGTAATTTTAAAGTTGGCACTGCTCGGTTTTCAGCTTTATTTGAGGGAATATTTTGCTAATCTTTATTCGAAAAATTAGTGTTTTTCTCGTACGTATTTTATAGAGATACACATATCCCACTTTTATATGGTGATAAACTGAAAGTGGGGACCCTGTAGATGAATATATAATTATGAAGTTATTAATTTTAAAGTTGGCACTGGTCGATTTTAAGCTTAATTTGAGGGAATGATTTGCTAATTTTTATCGGAAAAATTAGTGTTCTTTCCTCGTATATATTTTATAGAGATATACATATCCCACTTTTATATGGTGATAAACTGTAAGTGTGGACCCTGTAGATAAAAATAAAATTATTAGGTTATTAATTTTAAAGTTGGCACTGCTCGTTTTTCAGCTTAATTTGAGGGAATATTTTGCTCATCTTTATCCAAAAAATTAGTGTTTTTGCCTCGTACATATTTTATAGAGATATACATATCCCACTTTTATATGGTGATAAACAGTAAGTGGGGACCCTGTAGATAAATATAAAGTTATGAGGTTATTTATTTTAAAGTTGGCACTGGTCGTTTTTCATCTTAGTTTGAGGGAATATTTTGCTAATCTTTATCCGAAAAATTAGTGTTTATTCCTCGTACATATTTTATGGAGATATACATATCCCACTTATATATGGTGATAAACATTAAGTGGGGACCGTGTAGATGAATATAAAATTATGAGGTTATTATTTTAAAGTGGGCACTGCTCGTTTTTCAGCATAATTTGAGGGAATATTTTGCTCATCTTTATCCGAAAAATTAGTGTATTTCCTCGTACATATTTTATAGAGATATACACATCCCACTTTTATATGGAGATAAACTGTAAGTGGAAACCCTGTAGATGAATATCAAATAATGAGATTATTAATTTTAAAGTTGGCACTGGTCGTTTTTCAGCTTAATTTGAGGGAATGTTTTGCTCTTTTTATCGGAAAAATTAGTGTTCTTTCCTCGTACATATTTTATAGAGATATAGATATCCCACTTCTATATGGTAATAAACGGTAAGTGTGGACCCTGTAGATGAATACAAAATTATTAGGTCAGTAATTCTAAAGTTGGCACTGCTCGGTTTTCAGCTTTATTTGAGGGAATATTTTGCTAATCTTTATTCGAAAAATTAGTGTTTTTGCCTCGTACGTATTTTATAGAGATATACATATCCCACTTTTGTATGGTGATAAACATTAAGTGGGGACCCTGTAGATGAATATAAAATTATTTGATTATTAATTTTAAAGTTGGCACTGGTCGATTTTCAGCTTAATTTGAGGGAATGTTTTGCTCTTTTTTATAGGAAAAATCAGTGTTCCTTTCCTCGTACATATTTTATAGAGATATACATATCCCACTTTTATATGGTGATAAACTGTAAGTGAGGAACCTGTAGATGAATATAAAATTATTAGGTTACTAATTTTAAAGTTGGCACTGGTCGTTTTTCAGCATAATTTGATGGAATATTTTGCTCATGTTTATCGGAAAAATTAGTGTTCTTTCCTCGTACATATTTTATAGAGATATACATATCCGACTTTTATATGGTAATAAACTGTAAGTGGGGACCCTGTAGATGAATATAAAATTATGAGGTTATTAATTTTAAAGATGGCACTGGTCGTTTTTCAGCATAATTTGGGGGAATATTTCGCTCATTTTTATCGGAAAAATTAGTGTATTTTCCTCGTACACATTTTAAAGAGATATGCATATTTCACTTTTATATGGTGATAAACAGTAAGTGGGGACCCTGTTGATGAATATAAAGTTATGAGGTTATTTATTTTAAAGTTGGCACTGGTCGTTTTTCATCTTAGTTTGAGGGAATATTTTGCTCATCTTTATCTGAAAAATTAGTGTTTTTGCCTCGTACATATTTTATGGAGATATATATATCCCACTTTTATATGGTGATAAACTGTAAGTGTGGACCCTGTAGATGAAAATAAAATTATTAGGTTATTAATTTTAAAGTTGGCACTGCTCGTTTTTCAGCTTAATTTGAGGGACTATTTTGCTCATCTTTATCCAAAAAATTAGTGTTTTTGCCTCGAACATATTTTATAGAGATATACATATCCCACTTTTATATGGTGATAAACAGTAAGTGGGGACCCTGCAGATGAATATAAAATTATGAGTTTATTATTTTAAAGTTGGCACTGGTCGTTTTTCAGCATAATTTGATGGAATATTTTGCTCATGTTTATCGGAAAAATTAGGGTTTTTCCTCGTACATATTTTATAGAGATATACATATCCCACTTTTATATAGTAATAAACTGTAAGTGGGGACCCTGTTGATGAATATAAAATTATGAGGTTATTAATTTTAAAGTTGGCACTGGTCGCTTTTCAGCATATTTTGGGGGAATATTTCGCTCATTTTTATCGTAAAAATAAGTGTATTTAACTCGTACATATTTTATAGAGATATGCATATTTCACTTCTATATGGTGATAGACAGTAAGTGGGAACCCTGTAGATGAACATAAAATTATGAAGTTATTAACTTTAAAGTTGGCACTGGTCGATATTCAGCTTAATTTGAGGGTATGTTTTGCTTATTTTTATCGGAAAAATTAGTGTTTTTTCCTCGTACATATTTTATAGAGATATACATATCCCACTTTTATATGGTAATAAAGTGTAAGTGGGGACCCTGTAGATGAACATAAAATTATTAGGTTATTAATTTTAAAGTTGGCACTGCTCGTTTTTCAGCTTTATTTGAGGGAATTTTTTGCTCATTTTTATCGGAAAAATTAGTGTATTTTCTTCGTACATATTTTATAGAGATATACATATCCCACTTTTATATGGGGATAAACTGTAAGTGGAGACCCTGTAGATGAACATAAAATTATGAAGTTATTAATTTTAAAGTTGGCACTGGTCGATTTTCAGCTTAATTTGAGGGAATGTTTTGCTCATTTTTATTGGAAAAATTTGTGTTCTTTCCTCGTACATATTTTATAGAGATCTACATATCCCACTTTTATATGGTAATAAAGTGTAAGTGGGGACCCCGTAGATGAATATAAATTTAATATGTTATTTATTTTAAAGTTGGCACTGGTCGTTTTTGATCTTAGTTTGAGGGAATATTTTGCTCATCTTTATCCGAAAAATTAGTGTTTTTGCCTCGTACATATTTTATGGAGATATACATATCCCACTTTTATATGGTGATAAACTGTAAGTGGGGCCCTGTAGATGAATATAAAATTATTAGATCAGTAATTTTAAAGTTGGCACTGCTCGGTTTTCAGCTTTATTTGAGGGAATACTTTGCTAATCTTTATTCGAAAAATTAGTGTAATTTTCTCGTACATGTTTTATATAGATATATATATCCCACTTTTATATGGTGGTAAACTGTAAGTGGGGACCCTGTAGATGAATAGAAAATTATTAGGTTATTAATTTTAAAGTTGGCACGATTCGTTTTTAATCTTAGTTTGAGGGAATATTTTGGTCATCTTTATCCGAAAAATTAGTGTTTTGCCTCGTACATATATTATGGAGATATACATATCCCACTTTTATATGGTGATACACATTAAGTGAGAACCCTGTAGATGAAAATAAAATTATTAGGTCAGTAATTTTAAAGTCGGCACTGCTAGGTTTTCAGCTTTATTTGAGGGAACCTTTTGCTAATCTTTATTCGAAAAATTAGTGTTTTTTCCTCGTACATATTTCATAGAGATATACATATCCCACTTTTATATGGTGATAAACTGTAAGTGGGGACCCTGTAGATGAACATAAAATTATGAAGTTATTAATTTTAAAGTTGGCACTGGTCGATTTTCAGCTTAATTTGAGGGAATATTTTGCTCATCTTTATCCGAAAAATTAGAGTTTTTGCCTCGTACATATTTTATGGAGATATACATATCCCACTTTTATATGGTGATAAACATTAAGTGGGGACCCTGTAGATGAATATAAAATTATTAGGTCAGTAATTTTAAAGTTGGTACTGCTCGGTTTTCAGCTTTATTTGAGGGAATATTTTGCTAATCTTTATTCGAATAATTAGTGTTTTTGCCTCGTACGTATTTTATAGAGATAAACATATCCCACTTTTACATGGTGATAAACTGTAAGTGGGGACCCTGTAGATGAACATAAAATTATGAAGTTATTAATTTTAAAGTTGGCACTGCTCGTTTTTCAGCTTAATTTGAAGGAATTTTTTGCTCATTTTTATCGGAAAAATTAGTGTTTTTTCCTCGAACATATTTTATAGAGATATATATATCCCACTTTTATATGGTGATAAACTGTAAGTGGGGACCCGGTAGATGAATATAAAATTATGAGGTTAATATTTTAAAGTTGGCACTGCTCGGTTTTCAGTTTTATTTGAGGGAATATTTTGCTAATCTTTATTCGAAAAATTAGTGTTTTTTCCTCGTACGTATTTTATAGAGATATACATATCCCACTTATATATGGTGATAAACTGTAAGTGGGGAAACTGTAGATGAACATAAAATTATGATTTTATTAATTTTAAAGTTGGCACTGGTCGATTTTCAGCTTAATTAGAGGGAATATTTTGCTCATCTTTATCCGAAAAATTAGTGTTTACGCCTCGTACATATTTTATGGAGATATACATATCCCACTTTTATATGGTGATAAACATTAAGTGGGGATCCTTCAGATGAATATAAAATTATTAGGTCAGTAATTTTAAAGTTGGCATTGCTCGGTTTTCAGCTTTATTTGAGGGAATATTTTGCTAATCTTTATTCGAAAAATTAGTGATTTTGCCTCGTACGTATTTTATAGAGATTTACATATCCCACTTTTATATGGTGATAAGCAATAAGTAGCGACCCTGTAGATGATATAAAATTATGAAGATATTAATTTTAAATTTGGCACTGCTCGATTTTCAGCTTTATTTGAGGGAATTTTTTGCTCATTTTTATCGGAAAAATTATTGTATTTTCCTCGTACATATTTTATAGAGATATACATATCCCACTTCTATATGGTGATAAACTGTAATTGGGGACCCTGTAGATGAATACAAAATTATGAGGTCATTAATTTTAAAGTTCGCACTGCTCGGTTTTCAGCTTTATTTGAGGGAATATTTTGCTCATCTTTATTCGAAAAATTAGTATAATTTCCTCGTACATATTTTATAGAGATATACATATCCCACCTTTATATGGTAATAAACTGTAATTGGGGACCTTGCAGATGAATATAAAATTATGAAGTTATTAATTTTAAAGTTGCCACTGGTCGTTTTTCAGCATAATTTGAGAGAATATTTTGGTCATTTTTATCGGAAAAATTAGTGTTCTTTCCTCGTACATATTTTATAAAGATATACATATCCCACTTTTATATTGTAATAAACTGTAAGTGGAGACCCTGTAGATGAATATAAAATTATTAGGTTATTAATTTTAAAGTTGGCACTGCTCGTTTTTCAGCTTTATTTGAGGGAATTTTTTGCTCATTTTTATCGGAAAAATTAGTGTATTTTCCTCGTACATATTTTATAGAGATATACATATCCCACTTTTATATGGTGATAATCTGTAAGTGGGGACACAGTAGATGAATATGAAATTATTAGGTCATTAATTTTAAAGTTGGCACTGCTCGGTTTTCAGCTTTATTTGAGGGAATAATTTGCTCATTTTTATCCGAAAAATTAGTGTATTTTCCTCGTACATATTTTATAGAGATATACATATCCCACTTTTATATGGTGATAATCTGTAAGTGGGGACACTGTAGATGAATATGAAATTATTAGGTCATTAATTTTAAAGTTGGCACTGCTCGGTTTTCAGCTTTATTTAAGGGAATATTTTGCTCATTTTTATCGGAAAAATTAGTGTTCTTTCCTCGTACATATTTTATAGAGATATGCATATTTCACTTTAATATGGTGATAAACAGTAAGTGGGGACCCTGTAGATGAATATAAAGTTATGAGGTTATTTATTTTAAAGTTGGCACTGGTCGTTTTTCATCTTAGTTTGAGGGAATATTTTGCTCATCTTTATCCGAAAAATTAGTGTTCTTGCCTCGTACATATTTTATTGAGATATACATATCCACTTTTATATGGTGATAAACATTAAGTGGGGACCCTGTAGATGATTATAAAATTATTAGGTCAGTAATTTTAAAGTTGGCACTGCTCGGTTTTCAGCTTTATTTGAGGGAATATTTTGCTAATCTTTATTCGAAAAATTAGTGTATTTTCCTCGTACATATTTTATAGAGATATCCATATCCCACTTTTATATGGAGATAAACTGTAAGTGGGGACCCAGTAGATGAACAAAAAATTATGAAGTTATTAATTTTAAAGTTGGCACTGGTTGTTTTTCAGCTTTATTTGAGGGAATATTTCGCTAATTTTTATCGGAAAAATTAGTGTATTTTCCTCGTACATATTTTATAGAGATATGCATATCCCACTTTTATATGGAGATAAACTGTAAGTGGGGACCCTGTAGATGAACAAAAAATTATGAGGTTATTAATTTTAAAGTTGGCACTGGTTGTTTTTCAGCTTTATTTGAGGGAATATTTCGCTCATTTTTATCGGAAAAATTAGTGTATTTTCCTCGTACATATTTTATAGAGATATACATATCCCACTTTTATATGTTGATAAACTGTAAGTGGAGACCCTGTAGATGAGTATAAAATTATTAGGTCAGTAATTTTAAAGTTGGCACTGCTCGGTTTTCAGCTTTATTTGAGGGAACCTTTTGCTAATCTTTATTCGAAAAATTAGTGTTTTTGCCTCGTACGTATTTTATAGAGATATACATATCCCACTTTTATATGGGGATAAACTGTAAGTGGAGACACCGTAGATGAACATAAAATTATGAAGTTATTAATTTTAAAGTTGGCACTGGTCGATTTTCAGCTTAATTTGAGGGAATGTTTTGCTCATTTTTATCGGAAAAATTTGTGTTCTTTCCTCGTACATATTTTATAGAGATATACATATCCCACTTTTATATGGTAATAAAGTGTAAGTGGGGACCCTGTAGATGAACATAAAATTATTAGGTTATTAATTTTAAAGTTGGCACTGCTCGTTTTTCAGCTTTATTTGAGGGAATTTTTTGCTCATTTTTATCGGAAAAATTAGTGTATTTTCCTCGTACATATTTTATAGAGATATACATATCCCACTTTTATATGGGGATAAACTGTAAGTGGAGACCCTGTAGATGAACATAAAATTATGAAGTTATTAATTTTAAAGTTGGCACTGGTCGATTTTCAGCTTAATTTGAGGGAATGTTTTGCTCATTTTTATCGGAAAAATTTGTGTTCTTTCCTCGTACATATTTTATAGAGATATACATATCCCACTTTTATATGGTAATAAAGTGTAAGTGGGGACCCCGTAGATGAATATAAAGTTAATATGTTATTTATTTTAAAGTTGGCACTGGTCGTTTTTGATCTTAGTTTGAGGGAATATTTTGCTCATCTTTATCCGAAAAATTAGTGTTTTTGCCTCGTACATATTTTATGGAGATATACATATCCCACTTTTATATGGTGATAAACTGTAAGTGGGGCCCTGTAGATGAATATAAAATTATTAGATCAGTAATTTTAAAATTGGCTCTGCGCGTTTTTGAGCATAATTTGAGGGAATATTTTGGTCATCTTTATCCGAAAAATTAGTGTATTTTCCTCGTACATATTTTATAGAGATATCCATATCCCACTTTTATATGGAGATAAACTGTAAGTGGGGACCCAGTAGATGAACAAAAAATTATGAAGTTATTAATTTTAAAGTTGGCACTGGTTGTTTTTCAGCTTTATTTGATTGAATATTTCGCTCATTTTTATCGGAAAAATTAGTGTATTTTCCTCGTACATATTTTATAGAGATATGCATATCCCACTTTTATATGGAGATAAACTGTAAGTGGGGACCCTGTAGATGAACAAAAAATTATGAGGTTATTAATTTTAAAGTTGGCACTGGTTGTTTTTCAGCTTTATTTGAGGGAATATTTCGCTCATTTTTATCGGAAAAATTAGTGTATTTTCCTCGTACATATTTTATAGAGATATACATATCCCACTTTTATATGTTGATAAACTGTAAGTGGAGACCCTGTAGATGAATATAAAATTATTAGGTCAGTAATTTTAAAGTTGGCACTGCTCGGTTTTCAGCTTTATTTGAGGGAACCTTTTGCTAATCTTTATTCGAAAAATTAGTGTTTTTGCCTCGTACGTATTTTATAGAGATATACATATCCCACTTTTATATGGTGATAAACTGTAAGTGGGGACCCTGTAGATGAACATAAAATTATGAAGTTATTAATTTTAAAGTTGGCACTGGTCGATTTTCAGCTTAATTTGAGGGAATATTTTGCTCATCTTTATCCGAAAAATTAGAGTTTTTGCCTCGTACATATTTTATGGAGATATACATATCCCACTTTTATATGGTGATAAACATTAAGTGGGGACCCTGTAGATGAATATAAAATTATTAGGTCAGTAATTTTAAAGTTGGCACTGCTCGGTTTTCAGCTTTATTTGAGGGAATATTTTGCTAATATTTATTCGAAAAATTAGTGTTTTTGCCTCGTACGTATTTTATAGAGATAAACATATCCCACTTTTACATGGTGATAAACTGTAAGTGGGGACCCTGTAGATGAACATAAAATTATGAAGTTATTAATTTTAAAGTTGGCACTGCTCGTTTTTCAGCTTAATTTGAGGGAATTTTTTGCTCATTTTTATCGGAAAAATTAGTGTTCTTTCCTCGTACATATTTTATAGAGATATATATATCCCACTTTTATATGGTTATAAACTGTAAGTGGGGACCCGGTAGATGAATATAAAATTATGAGGTTAATATTTTAAAGTTGGCGCTGCTCGGTTTTCAGCTTTATTTGAGGGAATATTTTGCTAATCTTTATTCGAAAAATTAGTGTTTTTTCCTCGTACGTATTTTATAGAGATATACATATCCCACTTTTATATGGTGATAAACTGTAAGTGGGGAAACTGTAGATGAACATAAAATTATGATTTTATTAATTTTAAAGTTGGCACTGGTCGATTTTCAGCTTAATTAGAGGGAATATTTTGCTCATCTTTATCCGAAAAATTAGTGTTTACGCCTCGTACATATTTTATGGAGATATACATATCCCACTTTTATATGGTGATAAACATTAAGTGGGGATCCTGCAGATGAATATAAAATTATTAGGTCAGTAATTTTAAAGTTGGCATTGCTCGGTTCTCAGCTTTATTTGAGGGAATATTTTGCTAATCTTTATTCGAAAAATTAGTGTTTTTGCCTCGTACGTATTTTATAGAGATTTACATATCCCACTTTTATATGGTGATAAGCAATAAGTAGCGACCCTGTAGATGAATATAAAATTATGAAGATATTAATTTTAAATTTGGCACTGCTCGATTTTCAGCTTTATTTGAGGGAATTTTTTGCTCATTTTTATCGGAAAAATTGTTGTATTTTCCTCGTACATATTTTATAGAGATATACATATCCCACTTCTATATGGTGATAAACTGTAATTGGGGACCCTGTACATGAATACAAAATTATGAGGTCATTAATTTTAAAGTTCGCACTGCTCGGTTTTCAGCTTTATTTGAGGGAATATTTTGCTCATCTTTATTCGAAAAATTAGTATAATTTCCTCGTACATATTTTATAGAGATATACATATCCCACCTTTATATGGTAATAAACTGTAATTGGGGACCCTGCAGATGAATATAAAATTATGAAGTTATTAATTTTAAAGTTGGCACTGGTCGTTTTTCAGAATACTTTGAGAGAATATTTTGGTCATTTTTATCGGAAAAATTAGTGTTCTTTCCTCGTACATATTTTATAAAGATATACATATCCCACTTTTATATGGTAATAAACTGTAAGTGGAGACCCTGTAGATGAATATATAATTATTAGGTTATTAATTTTAAAGTTGGCACTGCTCGTTTTTCAGCTTTATTTGAGGGAATTTTTTGCTCATTTTTATCGGAAAAATTAGTGTAATTTCCTCGTACATATTTTATAGAGATATACATATCCCACTTTTATATGGTAATAATCTGTAAGTGGGGACACAGTAGATGAATATGAAATTATTAGGTCATTAATTTTAAAGTTGGCACTGCTCGGTTTTCAGCTTTATTTGAGGGAATAATTTGCTCATTTTTATCCGAAAAATTAGTGTATTTTCCTCGTACATATTTTATAGAGATATACATATCCCACTTTTATATGGTGATAATCTGTAAGTGGGGACACTGTAGATGAATATGAAATTATTAGGTCATTAATTTTAAAGTTGGCACTGCTCGGTTTTCAGCTTTATTTAAGGGAATATTTTGCTCATTTTTATCGGAAAAATTAGTGTTCTTTCGTCGTACATATTTTATGGAGATATGCATATTTCACTTTAATATGGTGATAAACAGTAAGTGGGGACCCTGTAGATGAATATAAAGTTATGAGGTTATTTATTTTAAAGTTGGCACTGGTCGTTTTTCATCTTAGTTTGAGGGAATATTTTGCTCATCTTTATCCGAAAAATTAGTGTTCTTGCCTCGTACATATTTTATTGAGATATACATATCCCACTTTTATATGGTGATAAACATTAAGTGGGGACCCTGTAGATGATTATAAAATTATTAGGTCAGTAATTTTAAAGTTGGCACTGCTCGGTTTTCAGCTTTATTTGAGGGAATATTTTGCTAATCTTTATTCGAAAAATTAGTGTTTTTGCCTCGTACGTATTTTATAGAGATAAACATATCCCACTTTTACATGGTGATAAACTGTAAGTGGGGACCCTGTAGATGAACATAAAATTATGAAGTTATTAATTTTAAAGTTGGCACTGCTCGTTTTTCAGCTTAATTTGAGGGAATTTTTTGCTCATTTTTATCGGAAAAATTAGTGTTCTTTCCTCGTACATATTTTATAGAGATATATATATCCCACTTTTATATGGTTATAAACTGTAAGTGGGGACCCGGTAGATGAATATAAAATTATGAGGTTAATATTTTAAAGTTGGCACTGCTCGGTTTTCAGCTTTATTTGAGGGAATATTTTGCTAATTTTAATTCGAAAAATTAGTGTTTTTTCCTCGTACGTATTTTATAGAGATATACATATCCCACTTTTATATGGTGATAAACTGTAAGTGGGGAAACTGTAGATGAACATAAAATTATGATTTTATTAATTTTAAAGTTGGCACTGGTCGATTTTCAGCTTAATTAGAGGGAATATTTTGCTCATCTTTATCCGAAAAATTAGTGTTTACGCCTCGTACATATTTTATGGAGATATACATATCCCACTTTTATATGGTGATAAACATTAAGTGGGGATCCTGCAGATGAATATAAAATTATTAGGTCAGTAATTTTAAAGTTTGCATTGCTCGGTTCTCAGCTTTATTTGAGGGAATATTTTGCTAATCTTTATTCGAAAAATTAGTGTTTTTGCCTCGTACGTATTTTATAGAGATTTACATATCCCACTTTTATATGGTGATAAGCAATAAGTAGCGACCCTGTAGATGAATATAAAATTATGAAGATATTAATTTTAAATTTGGCACTGCTCGATTTTCAGCTTTATTTGAGGGAATTTTTTGCTCATCTTTATCGGAAAAATTGTTGTATTTTCCTCGTACATATTTTATAGAGATATACATATCCCACTTCTATATGGTGATAAACTGTAATTGGGGACCCTGTAGATGAATACAAAATTATGAGGTCATTAATTTTAAAGTTCGCACTGCTCGGTTTTCAGCTTTATTTGAGGGAATATTTTGCTCATCTTTATTCGAAAAATTAGTATAATTTCCTCGTACATATTTTATAGAGATATACATATCCCACCTTTATATGGTAATAAACTGTAATTGGGGACCCTGCAGATGAATATAAAATTATGAAGTTATTAATTTTAAAGTTCGCACTGGTCGTTTTTCAGAATAATTTGAGAGAATATTTTGGTCATTTTTATCGGAAAAATTAGTGTTCTTTCCTCGTACATATTTTATAAAGATATACATATCCCACTTTTATATGGTAATAAACTGTAAGTGGGGAAACTGTAGATGAACATAAAATTATGATTTTATTAATTTTAAAGTTGGCACTGGTCGATTTTCAGCTTAATTAGAGGGAATATTTTGCTCATCTTTATCCGAAAAATTAGTGTTTACGCCTCGTACATATTTTATGGAGATATACATATCCCACTTTTATATGGTGATAAACATTAAGTGGGGATCCTGCAGATGAATATAAAATTATTAGGTCAGTAATTTTAAAGTTGGCATTGCTCGGTTCTCAGCTTTATTTGAGGGAATATTTTGCTAATCTTTATTCGAAAAATTAGTGTTTTTGCCTCGTACGTATTTTATAGAGATTTACATATCCCACTTTTATATGGTGATAAGCAATAAGTAGCGACCCTGTAGATGAATATAAAATTATGAAGATATTAATTTTAAATTTGGCACTGCTCGATTTTCAGCTTTATTTGAGGGAATTTTTTGCTCATTTTTATCGGAAAAATTGTTGTATTTTCCTCGTACATATTTTATAGAGATATACATATCCCACTTCTATATGGTGATAAACTGTAATTGGGGACCCTGTACATGAATACAAAATTATGAGGTCATTAATTTTAAAGTTCGCACTGCTCGGTTTTCAGCTTTATTTGAGGGAATATTTTGCTCATCTTTATTCGAAAAATTAGTATAATTTCCTCGTACATATTTTATAGAGAT
Organism: Thermobia domestica; assembly: GCF_964235325.1. Lineage (NCBI taxonomy): Eukaryota > Metazoa > Arthropoda > Insecta > Zygentoma > Lepismatidae > Thermobia > Thermobia domestica. The sequence continues at coordinate 62,035,420 of NC_137457.1, forward strand.
ATACATATCCCACCTTTATATGGTAATAAACTGTAATTGGGGACCCTGCAGATGAATATAAAATTATGAAGTTATTAATTTTAAAGTTGGCACTGGTCGTTTTTCAGAATACTTTGAGAGAATATTTTGGTCATTTTTATCGGAAAAATTAGTGTTCTTTCCTCGTACATATTTTATAAAGATATACATATCCCACTTTTATATGGTAATAAACTGTAAGTGGAGACCCTGTAGATGAATATATAATTATTAGGTTATTAATTTTAAAGTTGGCACTGCTCGTTTTTCAGCTTTATTTGAGGGAATTTTTTGCTCATTTTTATCGGAAAAATTAGTGTAATTTCCTCGTACATATTTTATAGAGATATACATATCCCACTTTTATATGGTGATAATCTGTAAGTGGGGACACAGTAGATGAATATGAAATTATTAGGTCATTAATTTTAAAGTTGGCACTGCTCGGTTTTCAGCTTTATTTGAGGGAATAATTTGCTCATTTTTATCCGAAAAATTAGTGTATTTTCCTCGTACATATTTTATAGAGATATACATATCCCACTTTTATATGGTGATAATCTGTAAGTGGGGACACTGTAGATGAATATGAAATTATTAGGTCATTAATTTTAAAGTTGGCACTGCTCGGTTTTCAGCTTTATTTAAGGGAATATTTTGCTCATTTTTATCGGAAAAATTAGTGTTCTTTCGTCGTACATATTTTATGGAGATATGCATATTTCACTTTAATATGGTGATAAACAGTAAGTGGGGACCCTGTAGATGAATATAAAGTTATGAGGTTATTTATTTTAAAGTTGGCACTGGTCGTTTTTCATCTTAGTTTGAGGGAATATTTTGCTCATCTTTATCCGAAAAATTAGTGTTCTTGCCTCGTACATATTTTATTGAGATATACATATCCCACTTTTATATGGTGATAAACATTAAGTGGGGACCCTGTAGATGATTATAAAATTATTAGGTCAGTAATTTTAAAGTTGGCACTGCTCGGTTTTCAGCTTTATTTGAGGGAATAATTTGCTCATTTTTATCCGAAAAATTAGTGTATTTTCCTCGTACATATTTTATAGAGATATACATATCCCACTTTTATATGGTTATAAACTGTAAGTGGGGACCCGGTAGATGAATATAAAATTATGAGGTTAATATTTTAAAGTTGGCACTGCTCGGTTTTCAGCTTTATTTGAGGGAATATTTTGCTAATTTTAATTCGAAAAATTAGTGTTTTTTCCTCGTACGTATTTTATAGAGATATACATATCCCACTTTTATATGGTGATAAACTGTAAGTGGGGAAACTGTAGATGAACATAAAATTATGATTTTATTAATTTTAAAGTTGGCACTGGTCGATTTTCAGCTTAATTAGAGGGAATATTTTGCTCATCTTTATCCGAAAAATTAGTGTTTACGCCTCGTACATATTTTATGGAGATATACATATCCCACTTTTATATGGTGATAAACATTAAGTGGGGATCCTGCAGATGAATATAAAATTATTAGGTCAGTAATTTTAAAGTTTGCATTGCTCGGTTCTCAGCTTTATTTGAGGGAATATTTTGCTAATCTTTATTCGAAAAATTAGTGTTTTTGCCTCGTACGTATTTTATAGAGATTTACATATCCCACTTTTATATGGTGATAAGCAATAAGTAGCGACCCTGTAGATGAATATAAAATTATGAAGATATTAATTTTAAATTTGGCACTGCTCGATTTTCAGCTTTATTTGAGGGAATTTTTTGCTCATCTTTATCGGAAAAATTGTTGTATTTTCCTCGTACATATTTTATAGAGATATACATATCCCACTTCTATATGGTGATAAACTGTAATTGGGGACCCTGTAGATGAATACAAAATTATGAGGTCATTAATTTTAAAGTTCGCACTGCTCGGTTTTCAGCTTTATTTGAGGGAATATTTTGCTCATCTTTATTCGAAAAATTAGTATAATTTCCTCGTACATATTTTATAGAGATATACATATCCCACCTTTATATGGTAATAAACTGTAATTGGGGACCCTGCAGATGAATATAAAATTATGAAGTTATTAATTTTAAAGTTCGCACTGGTCGTTTTTCAGAATAATTTGAGAGAATATTTTGGTCATTTTTATCGGAAAAATTAGTGTTCTTTCCTCGTACATATTTTATAAAGATATACATATCCCACTTTTATATGGTAATAAACTGTAAGTGGGGAAACTGTAGATGAACATAAAATTATGATTTTATTAATTTTAAAGTTGGCACTGGTCGATTTTCAGCTTAATTAGAGGGAATATTTTGCTCATCTTTATCCGAAAAATTAGTGTTTACGCCTCGTACATATTTTATGGAGATATACATATCCCACTTTTATATGGTGATAAACATTAAGTGGGGATCCTGCAGATGAATATAAAATTATTAGGTCAGTAATTTTAAAGTTGGCATTGCTCGGTTCTCAGCTTTATTTGAGGGAATATTTTGCTAATCTTTATTCGAAAAATTAGTGTTTTTGCCTCGTACGTATTTTATAGAGATTTACATATCCCACTTTTATATGGTGATAAGCAATAAGTAGCGACCCTGTAGATGAATATAAAATTATGAAGATATTAATTTTAAATTTGGCACTGCTCGATTTTCAGCTTTATTTGAGGGAATTTTTTGCTCATTTTTATCGGAAAAATTGTTGTATTTTCCTCGTACATATTTTATAGAGATATACATATCCCACTTCTATATGGTGATAAACTGTAATTGGGGACCCTGTACATGAATACAAAATTATGAGGTCATTAATTTTAAAGTTCGCACTGCTCGGTTTTCAGCTTTATTTGAGGGAATATTTTGCTCATCTTTATTCGAAAAATTAGTATAATTTCCTCGTACATATTTTATAGAGATATACATATCCCACCTTTATATGGTAATAAACTGTAATTGGGGACCCTGCAGATGAATATAAAATTATGAAGTTATTAATTTTAAAGTTGGCACTGGTCGTTTTTCAGAATACTTTGAGAGAATATTTTGGTCATTTTTATCGGAAAAATTAGTGTTCTTTCCTCGTACATATTTTATAAAGATATACATATCCCACTTTTATATGGTAATAAACTGTAAGTGGAGACCCTGTAGATGAATATATAATTATTAGGTTATTAATTTTAAAGTTGGCACTGCTCGTTTTTCAGCTTTATTTGAGGGAATTTTTTGCTCATTTTTATCGGAAAAATTAGTGTAATTTCCTCGTACATATTTTATAGAGATATACATATCCCACTTTTATATGGTGATAATCTGTAAGTGGGGACACAGTAGATGAATATGAAATTATTAGGTCATTAATTTTAAAGTTGGCACTGCTCGGTTTTCAGCTTTATTTGAGGGAATAATTTGCTCATTTTTATCCGAAAAATTAGTGTATTTTCCTCGTACATATTTTATAGAGATATACATATCCCACTTTTATATGGTGATAATCTGTAAGTGGGGACACTGTAGATGAATATGAAATTATTAGGTCATTAATTTTAAAGTTGGCACTGCTCGGTTTTCAGCTTTATTTAAGGGAATATTTTGCTCATTTTTATCGGAAAAATTAGTGTTCTTTCGTCGTACATATTTTATGGAGATATGCATATTTCACTTTAATATGGTGATAAACAGTAAGTGGGGACCCTGTAGATGAATATAAAGTTATGAGGTTATTTATTTTAAAGTTGGCACTGGTCGTTTTTCATCTTAGTTTGAGGGAATATTTTGCTCATCTTTATCCGAAAAATTAGTGTTCTTGCCTCGTACATATTTTATTGAGATATACATATCCCACTTTTATATGGTGATAAACATTAAGTGGGGACCCTGTAGATGATTATAAAATTATTAGGTCAGTAATTTTAAAGTTGGCACTGCTCGGTTTTCAGCTTTATTTGAGGGAATATTTTGCTAATCTTTATTCGAAAAATTAGTGTTTTTGCCTCGTACGTATTTTATAGAGATAAACATATCCCACTTTTACATGGTGATAAACTGTAAGTGGGGACCCTGTAGATGAACATAAAATTATGAAGTTATTAATTTTAAAGTTGGCACTGCTCGTTTTTCAGCTTAATTTGAGGGAATTTTTTGCTCATTTTTATCGGAAAAATTAGTGTTCTTTCCTCGTACATATTTTATAGAGATATATATATCCCACTTTTATATGGTTATAAACTGTAAGTGGGGACCCGGTAGATGAATATAAAATTATGAGGTTAATATTTTAAAGTTGGCACTGCTCGGTTTTCAGCTTTATTTGAGGGAATATTTTGCTAATTTTAATTCGAAAAATTAGTGTTTTTTCCTCGTACGTATTTTATAGAGATATACATATCCCACTTTTATATGGTGATAAACTGTAAGTGGGGAAACTGTAGATGAACATAAAATTATGATTTTATTAATTTTAAAGTTGGCACTGGTCGATTTTCAGCTTAATTAGAGGGAATATTTTGCTCATCTTTATCCGAAAAATTAGTGTTTACGCCTCGTACATATTTTATGGAGATATACATATCCCACTTTTATATGGTGATAAACATTAAGTGGGGATCCTGCAGATGAATATAAAATTATTAGGTCAGTAATTTTAAAGTTTGCATTGCTCGGTTCTCAGCTTTATTTGAGGGAATATTTTGCTAATCTTTATTCGAAAAATTAGTGTTTTTGCCTCGTACGTATTTTATAGAGATTTACATATCCCACTTTTATATGGTGATAAGCAATAAGTAGCGACCCTGTAGATGAATATAAAATTATGAAGATATTAATTTTAAATTTGGCACTGCTCGATTTTCAGCTTTATTTGAGGGAATTTTTTGCTCATCTTTATCGGAAAAATTGTTGTATTTTCCTCGTACATATTTTATAGAGATATACATATCCCACTTCTATATGGTGATAAACTGTAATTGGGGACCCTGTAGATGAATACAAAATTATGAGGTCATTAATTTTAAAGTTCGCACTGCTCGGTTTTCAGCTTTATTTGAGGGAATATTTTGCTCATCTTTATTCGAAAAATTAGTATAATTTCCTCGTACATATTTTATAGAGATATACATATCCCACCTTTATATGGTAATAAACTGTAATTGGGGACCCTGCAGATGAATATAAAATTATGAAGTTATTAATTTTAAAGTTCGCACTGGTCGTTTTTCAGAATAATTTGAGAGAATATTTTGGTCATTTTTATCGGAAAAATTAGTGTTCTTTCCTCGTACATATTTTATAAAGATATACATATCCCACTTTTATATGGTAATAAACTGTAAGTGGAGACCCTGTAGATGAACATAAAATTATTAGGTTATTAATTTTAAAGTTGGCACTGCTCGTTTTTCAGCTTTATTTGAGGGAATTTTTTGCTCATTTTTATCGGAAAAATTAGTGTAATTTCCTCGTACATATTTTATAGAGATATACATATCCCACTTTTATATGGTGATAATCTGTAAGTGGGGACACAGTAGAAGAATATGAAATTATTAGGTCATTAATTTTAAAGTTGGCACTGCTCGGTTTTCAGCTTTATTTGAGGGAATAATTTGCTCATTTTTATCCGAGAAATTAGTGTATTTTCCTCGTACATATTTTATAGAGATATACATATCCCACTTTTATATGGTGATAATCTGTAAGTGGGGACACTGTAGATGAATATGAAATTATTAGGTCATTAATTTTAAAGTTGGCACTGCTCGGTTTTCAGCTTTATTTAAGGGAATATTTTGCTCGTTTTTATCGGAAAAATTAGTGTTCTTTCGTCGTACATATTTTATAGAGATATGCATATTTCACTTTAATATGGTGATAAACAGTAAGTGGGGACCCTGTAGATGAATATAAAGTTATGAGGTTATTTATTTTAAAGTTGGCACTGGTCGTTTTTCATCTTAGTTTGAGGGAATATTTTGCTCATCTTTATCCGAAAAATTAATGTTCTTGCCTCGTACATATTTTATTGAGATATACATATCCCACTTTTATATGGTGATAAACATTAAGTGGGGACCCTGTAGATGAACATAAAATTATTAGGTTATTAATTTTAAAGTTGGCACTGCTCGTTTTTCAGCTTTATTTGAGGGAATTTTTTGCTCATTTTTATCGGAAAAATTAGTGTATTTTCCTCGTACATATTTTATAGAGATATACATATCCCACTTTTATATGGTAATAAACTGTAAGTGGGGACCCTGTAGATGAATATAAAATTATCAAGTTATAATTTTAAAGTTGGCACTGGTCGATTTTCAGCCTAATTTGAGGGAATATATTGCTCATTTTTATCGGAAAAATTAGTGTTCTTTCCTCGTACATATTTTATAGAGATATACATATCCCACTTGTATATGGTGATAAACTGTAAGTGAGGACCCGGTAGATGAATATAAAATTATTAGGTTATTATTTTAAAGTTGGCTCTGCGCGTTTTTGAGCATAATTTGAGGGAATATTTTGGTCATCTTTATCCGAAAAATTAGTGTATTTTCCTCGTACATATTTTATAGAGATATCCATATCCCACTTTTATATGGAGATAAACTATAAGTGGGGACCCTGTAGATGAACAAAAAATTATGAGGTTATTAATTTTAAAGTTGGCACTGGTTGTTTTTCAGCTTTATTTGAGGGAATATTTTGCTCATCTTTATCCGAAAATTAGTGTAATTTTCTCGTACATGTTTTATAGAGATATATATATCCCACTTTTATATGGTAATAAACTGAAAGTGGGGACCCTGTAGATGAATATAAAATTATTAGGTCAGTAATTTTAAAGTTGGCACTGCTCGGTTTTCAGCTTTATTTGAGGGAACCTTTTGCTAATCTTTATTCGAAAAATTAGTGTTTTTGCCTCGTACGCATTTTATAGAGATATACATATCCCACTTTTATATGGTGATAAACTGTAAGTGGGACCCTGTAGATGAACATAAAATTATGAAGTTATTAATTTTAAAGTTGGCACTGGTCGATTTTCAGCTTAATTTGAGGGAATATTTTGGTCATCTTTATCCGAAAAATTAGTGTATTTTCCTCGTACATATTTTATAGAGATATCCATATCCCACTTTTATATGGAGATAAACTGTAAGTGGGGACCCTGTAGATGAACAAAAAATTATGAGGTTATTAATTTTAAAGTTGGCACTGGTTGTTTTTCAGCTTTATTTGAGGGAATATTTCGCTCATTTTTATCGGAAAAATTAGTGTATTTTCCTCGTACATATTTTATAGAGATATGCATATCCCACTTTTATATGGAGATAAACTGTAAGTGGGGACCCTGTAGATGAAAAAAAATTATGAGGTTATTAATTTTAAAGTTGGCACTGGTTGTTTTTCAGCTTTATTTGAGGGAATATTTCGCTCATTTTTATCGGAAAAATTAGTGTATTTTCCTCGTACATATTTTATAGAGATATACATATCCCACTTTTATATGTTGATAAACTGTAAGTGGGGACCCTGTAGATGAATAGAAAATTATTAGGTTATTAATTTTAAAGTTGGCACCGGTCGTTTTTCGGCTTAATTTGAGGGAATATTTTGCTCATCTTTATCCGAAAATTAGTGTAATTTTCTCGTACATGTTTTATAGAGATATATATATCCCACTTTTATATGGTAATAAACTGAAAGTAGGGACCCTGTAGATGAATATAAAATTATTAGGTCAGTAATTTTAAAGTTGGCACTGCTCGGTTTTCAGCTTTATTTGAGGGAATATTTTGCTCATGTTTATCGGAAAAATTAGTGTATTTTCCTCGTACGTATTTTATAGAGATAAACATATCCCACTTTTACATGGTGATAAACTGTAAGTGGGGACCCTGTAGATGAACATAAAATTATGAAGTTATTAATTTTAAATTTGGCACTGCTCGTTTTTCAGCTTAATTTGAGGGAATTTTTTGCTCATTTTTATCGGAAAAATTAGTGTTCTTTCCTCGTACATATTTTATAGAGATATACATATCCCACTTTTATATGGTGATAAACTGTAAGTGGGGACCCGGTAGATGAATATAAAATTATGAGGTTAATATTTTAAAGTTGGCACTGCTCGGTTTTCAGCTTTATTTGAGGGAATATTTTGCTAATCTTTATTCGAAAAATTAGTGTTTTTTCCTCGTACGTATTTTATAGAGATATACATATCCCACTTTTATATGGTGATAAACAGTAAGTGGGGACCCTGTAGATGAACATAAAATTATGAAGTTATTAATTTTAAAGTTGGCACTGGTCGATTTTCAGCTTAATTAGAGGGAATATTTTGCTCATCTTTATCCGAAAAATTAGTGTTTACGCCTCGTACATATTTTATGGAGATATACATATCCCACTTTTATATGGTGATAAACATTAAGTGGGGATCCTGTAGATGAATATAAAATTATTAGGATAGTAATTTTAAAGTTGGCATTGCTCGGTTTTCAGCTTTATTTGAGGGAATATTTTGCTAATCTTTATTCGAAAAATTAGTGTTTTTGCCTCGTACGTATTTTATAGAGGTTTACATATCCCACTTTTATATGGTGATAAGCAATAAGTAGAAACCCTGTAGATGAATATAAAATTATGAAGATATTAATTTTAAATTTGGCACTGCTCGTTTTTCAGCTTTATTTGAGGGAATTTTTTGCTCATTTTTATCGGAAAAATTATTGTATTTTCCTCGTACATATTTTATAGATATATACATATCCCACTTTTATATGGTGATAAACTGTAAGTGGGGACCCTGTAGATGAATACAAAATTATGAGGTCATTAATTTTAAAGTTCGCACTGCTCGGTTTTCAGCTTTATTTGAGGGAATATTTTGCTCATCTTTATTCGAAAAATTAGTATATTTTCCTCGTACATATTTTATAGAGATATACATATCCCACCTTTATATGGTAATAAACTGTAATTGGGGAGCCTGCAGATGAATATAAAATTATGAAGTTATTAATTTTGTGGTTGGCACTGGTCGTTTTTCAGCATAATTTGAGAGAATATTTTGGTCATTTTTATCGGAAAAATTAGTGTTCTTTCCACGTACATATTTTATAGAGATATACATATCCCACTTTTATATGGTAATAAACTGTAAGTGGAGACCCTGTAGATGAATATAAAATTATTAGGTTATTAATTTTAAAGTTGGCACTGCTCGTTTTTCAGCTTTATTTGAGGGAATTTTTTGCTCATTTTTATTGGAAAAATTAGTGTATTTTCCTCGTACATATTTTATAGAGATATACATATCCCACTTTTATATGGTGATAATCTGTAAGTGGGGACACAGTAGATGAATATGAAATTATTAGGTCATTAATTTTAAAGTTGGCACTGCGCGGTTTTCAGCTTTATTTGAGGGAATAATTTGCTCATTTTTATCCGAAAAATTAGTGTATTTTCCTCGTACATATTTTATAGAGATATACATATCCCACTATTATATGGTGATAATCTGTAAGTGGGGACACTGTAGATGAATATGAAATTATTAGCTCATTAATTTTAAAGTTGGCACTGCTCGGTTTTCAGCTTTATTTGAGGGAATATTTTGCTCATTTTTATCGGAAAAATTAGTGTTCTTTCCTCGTACATATTTTATAGAGATATGCATATTTCACTTTAATATGGTGATAAACAGTAAGTGGGGACCCTGTAGATGAATATAAAGTTATGAGGTTATTTATTTTAAAGTTGGCACTGGTCGTTTTTCATCTTAGTTTGAGGGAATATTTTGCTCATCTTTATCCGAAAAATTAGTGTTCTTGCCTCGTACATATTTTATGGAGATATATATATCCCACTTTTATATGGTGATAAACATTAAGTGGGGACCCTGTAGATGATTATAAAATTATTAGGTCAGTAATTTTAAAGTTGGCACTGCTCGGTTTTCAGCTTTATTTGAGGGAATATTTTGCTAATCTTTATTCGAAAAATTAGTGTTTTTGCCTCGTACGTATTTTATATAGATACACATATCCCACTTTTATATGGTGATAAATTGTAAGTGGGGACCCTGTAGATGAACATAAAATTATGAAGTTATTAAACTTAAAGTTGGCACTGGTCGATTTTCAGCTTAATTTGAGGGAATGTTTTGCTCATTTTTATCGGAAAAATTTGTGTTCTTTCCTCGTACATATTTTATAGAAATATACATATCCCACTTTTATATGGTAATAAACTATAAGTGGGGACCCTGTAGATGAATATATAATTATGAAGTTATTAATTTTAAAGTTGGCACTAGTCGATTTTAAGCTTAATTTGAGGGAATGATTTGCTCATTTTTATCGGAAAAATTAGTGTTCTTTCCTCGTATATATTTTATATAGATATACATATCCCACTTTATATGGTGATAAACTGTAAGTGTGGACCTTGTAGATGAAAATAAAATTATTAGGTTATTAATTTTAAAGTTGGCACTGCTCGTTTTTCAGCTTAATTTGAGGGAATATTTTGCTCATCTTTATCCAAAAAATTACTGTTTTTTGCCTCGTACATATTTTATAGAGATATACATATCCCACTTTTATATGGTGATAAACAGTAAGTGGGGACACTGTAGATGAATATAAAATTATGAGGTTATTATTTTAAAGTTGGCACTGCTCGCTTTTCAGCTTTATTTGAGGGAAAATTTTGCTCATCTTTATCCGAAAAATTAGTGTATTTTCCTCGTACATATTTTATAGAGATATACATATCCCACTTTTATATGGAGATAAACTGTATGTGGAAACCCTGTAGATAAATATCAAATAATGAGATTATTAATTTTAAAGATGGCACTGGTCGTTTTTCAGCATAATTTGGGGAATATTTCGCTCATTTTTATCGGAAAAATTAGTGTATTTTCCTCGTACATATTTTATAGAGATATACATATCCCACTTTATATGGAGATAAACTGTAAGTGGGGACCCTGTTGATGAATATAAAATTATGAGGTTATTAATTTTAAAGTTGGCACTGGTCGCTTTTCATCATACTTTGGGGGAATATTTCGCTCATTTTTATCGTAAAAATAAGTGTATTTAACTCGTACATATTTTATAGAGATATGCATATTTCACTTCTATATGGTGATAAACAGTAAGTGGGGACCCTGTAGATGAATATAAAGTTAATAGGTTATTTATTTTAAAGTTGGCACTGGTCGTTTTTCATCTTAGTTTGAGGGAATATTTTGCTCATCTTTATCCGAAAAATTAGTGTTTTTGTCTCGTACATATTTTATGGAGATATACATATCCCACTTTTATATGGTGATACACATTAAGTGGGGACCCTGTAGATGAAAATAAAATTATTAGGTCAGTAATTTTAAAGTTGGCACTCTGCTCGGTTTTCAGCTTTATTTGAGGGAACCTTTTGCTAATCTTTATTCGAAAAATTAGTGTTCTTTCCTCGTACATATTTTATAGAGATATTCATATCCCACTTTTATATGGTGATAAACTGTAAGTGGGGACCCTGTAGATAAATATAAAATTATTAGGTTATTATTTTAAAGTTGGCACTGGTCGTTTTTCGTCTTAATTTGAGGGAATATTTTGCTCATCTTTATCCGAAAAATGAGTGTAATTTTCTCGTACATGTTTTATAGAGATATATGTATCCCACTTTTATATCGTAATAAACTGTAAGTGGGAACCCTGTAGATGAATATAAAATTATTAGGTCAGTAATTTTAAAGTTGGCACTGCTCGGTTTTCAGCTTTATTTGAGGGAACCTTTTGCTAATCTTTATTCGAAAAATTAGTGTTTTTGCCTCGTACGTATTTTATAGAGATATACATATCCCACTTTTATATGGTGATAAACATTAAGTGGGGACCCTGTAGATGAATATAAAATTATTAGGTTAATAATTTTAAAGTTGGCACTGCTCGTTTTTCAGCTTATTTTGAGGGAATATTTTGATCATCTTTATCCGAAAAATTAGTGTTTTTGCCTCGTACATACTTTATAGAGATATACATATCCCACTTTTATATGGTGATAAACTGTAAGTGGGGACCCTGTAGATGAATATAAAATTATTAGGTCATTTATTTTAAAGTTGGCACTGCTAAGTTTTCAGATTTATTTGAGGGAATATTTTTCTCATCTTTATTCGAAAAATTAGTGTATTTTCCTCGTACATATTTTTTAGAGATATACATATCCCACTTTTATATGGTCATAAACAGTAAGTGGGGACCCTGTAGATGAACATAAAATTATGAAGTTATTAATTTTAAAGTTGGCACTGGTCGTTTTTCAGCATAATTTGAGAGAATATTTTGGTCATTTTTATCGGAAAAATTAGTGTTCTTTCCACGTACATATTTTATAGAGATATACATATCCACTTTTATATGGTAATAAACTGTAAGTGGAGACCCTGTAGATGAATATAAAATTATTAGGTTATTAATTTTAAAGTTGGCACTGCTCGTTTTTCAGCTTTATTTGAGGGAATTTTTTGCTCATTTTTATTGGAAAAATTAGTGTATTTTCCTCGTACATATTTTATAGAGATATACATATCCCACTTTTATATGGTGATAATCTGTAAGTGGGGACACAGTAGATGAATATGAAATTATTAGGTCATTAATTTTAAAGTTGGCACTGCGCGGTTTTCAGCTTTATTTGAGGGAATAATTTGCTCATTTTTATCCGAAAAATTAGTGTATTTTCCTCGTACATATTTTATAGAGATATACATATCCCACTATTATATGGTGATAATCTGTAAGTGGGGACACTGTAGATGAATATGAAATTATTAGCTCATTAATTTTAAAGTTGGCACTGCTCGGTTTTCAGCTTTATTTGAGGAATATTTTGCTCATTTTTATCGGAAAAATTAGTGTTCTTTCCTCGTACATATTTTATAGAGGTATGCATATTTCACTTTAATATGGTGATAAACAGTAAGTGGGGACCCTGTAGATGAATATAAAGTTATGAGGTTATTTATTTTAAAGTTGGCACTGGTCGTTTTTCATCTTAGTTTGAGGGAATATTTTGCTCATCTTTATCCGAAAAATTAGTGTTCTTGCCTCGTACATATTTTATGGAGATATACATATCCCACTTTTATATGGTGATAAACATTAAGTGGGCACCCTGTAGATGATTATAAAATTATTAGGTCAGTAATTTTAAAGTTGGCACTGCTCGGTTTTCAGCTTTATTTGAGGGAATATTTTGCTAATCTTTATTCGAAAAATTAGTGTTTTTGCCTCGTACGTATTTTATATAGATACACATATCCCACTTTTATATGGTGATAAATTGTAAGTGGGGACCCTGTAGATGAACATAAAATTATGAAGTTATTAAACTTAAAGTTGGCACTGGTCGATTTTCAGCTTAATTTGAGGGAATGTTTTGCTCATTTTTATCGGAAAAATTTGTGTTCTTTCCTCGTACATATTTTATAGAAATATACATATCCCACTTTTATATGGTAATAAACTGTAAGTGGGGACCCTGTAGATGAATATATAATTATGAAGTTATTAATTTTAAAGTTGGCACTAGTCGATTTTAAGCTTAATTTGAGGGAATGATTTGCTCATTTTTATCGGAAAAATTAGTGTTCTTTCCTCGTATATATTTTATATAGATATACATATCCCACTTTTATATGGTGATAAACTGTAAGTGTGGACCTTGTAGATGAAAATAAAATTATTAGGTTATTAATTTTAAAGTTGGCACTGCTCGTTTTTCAGCTTAATTTGAGGGAATATTTTGCTCATCTTTATCCAAAAAATTACTGTTTTTGCCTCGTACATATTTTATAGAGATATACATATCCCACTTTTATATGGTGATAAACAGTAAGTGGGGACACTGTAGATGAATATGAAATTATGAGGTTATTATTTTAAAGTTGGCACTGCTCGCTTTTCAGCTTTATTTGAGGGAAAATTTTGCTCATCTTTATCCGAAAAATTAGTGTATTTTCCTCGTACATATTTTATAGAGATATACATATCCCACTTTTATATGGAGATAAACTGTATGTGGAAACCCTGTAGATAAATATCAAATAATGAGATTATTAATTTTAAAGATGGCACTGGTCGTTTTTCAGCATAATTTGGGGGAATATTTCGCTCATTTTTATCGGAAAAATTAGTGTATTTTCCTCGTACATATTTTATAGAGATATACATATCCCACTTTTATATGGAGATAAACTGTAAGTGGGGACCCTGTTGATGAATATAAAATTATGAGGTTATTAATTTTAAAGTTGGCACTGGTCGCTTTTCATCATACTTTGGGGGAATATTTCGCTCATTTTTATCGTAAAAATAAGTGTATTTAACTCGTACATATTTTATAGAGATATGCATATTTCACTTCTATATGGTGATAAACAGTAAGTGGGGACCCTGTAGATGAATATAAAGTTAATAGGTTATTTATTTTAAAGTTGGCACTGGTCGTTTTTCATCTTAGTTTGAGGGAATATTTTGCTCATCTTTATCCGAAAAATTAGTGTTTTTGTCTCGTACATATTTTATGGAGATATACATATCCCACTTTTATATGGTGATACACATTAAGTGGGGACCCTGTAGATGAAAATAAAATTATTAGGTCAGTAATTTTAAAGTTGGCACTGCTCGGTTTTCAGCTTTATTTGAGGGAACCTTTTGCTAATCTTTATTCGAAAAATTAGTGTTCTTTCCTCGTACATATTTTATAGAGATATTCATATCCCACTTTTATATGGTGATAAACTGTAAGTGGGGACCCTGTAGATAAATATAAAATTATTAGGTTATTATTTTAAAGTTGGCACTGGTCGTTTTTCGTCTTAATTTGAGGGAATATTTTGCTCATCTTTATCCGAAAAATGAGTGTAATTTTCTCGTACATGTTTTATAGAGATATATGTATCCCACTTTTATATCGTAATAAACTGTAAGTGGGAACCCTGTAGATGAATATAAAATTATTAGGTCAGTAATTTTAAAGTTGGCACTGCTCGGTTTTCAGCTTTATTTGAGGGAACCTTTTGCTAATCTTTATTCGAAAAATTAGTGTTTTTGCCTCGTACGTATTTTATAGAGATATACATATCCCACTTTTATATGGTGATAAACATTAAGTGGGGACCCTGTAGATGAATATAAAATTATTAGGTTAATAATTTTAAAGTTGGCACTGCTCGTTTTTCAGCTTATTTTGAGGGAATATTTTGATCATCTTTATCCGAAAAAATAGTGTTTTTGCCTCGTACATACTTTATGGAGATATATATATCCCACTTTTATATGGTGATAAACTGTAAGTGGGGACCCTGTAGATGAACAAAAATTATTAGGTCAGTAATTTTAAAGTTGGCACTGCTCGGTTTTCAGCTTTATTTGAGGGAATATTTTGCTAATCTTTATTCGAAAAATTAGTGTTTTTCTCGTACGTATTTTATAGAGATACACATATCCCACTTTTATATGGTGATAAACAGTAAGTGGGGACCCTGTAGATAAATATAAAGTTATGAGGTTATTTATTTTAAAGTTGGCACTGGTCGTTTTTCATCTTAGTTTGAGGGAATATTTTGCTAATCTTTATCCGAAAAATTAGTGTTCTTTCCTCGTACATATTTTATGGAGATATACATATCCCACTTTTATATTGTGGTAAACATTAAGTGGGGACCCTGTAGATGAATATAAAATTATTAGGTCAGTAATTTTAAAGTTGGCACTGCTCGGTTTTCAGCTTTATTTGAGGGAATATTTTGCTAATCTTTATTCGAAAAATTAGTGTTTTTGCCTCGTACGTATTTTATAGAGATATACATATCCCACTTTTATATGGTGATAAACAGTAAGTGGGGACCCTGTAGATAAATATAAAGTTATGAGGTTATTTATTTTAAAGTTGGCACTGGTCGTTTTTCATCTTAGTTTGAGGGAATATTTTGCTAATCTTTATCCGAAAAATTAGTGTTCTTTCCTCGTACATATTTTATGGAGATATACATATCCCACTTTTATATGGTGATAAACATTAAGTGGGGACCCTGTAGATGAATATAAAATTATTATGTCAGTAATTTTAAAGTTGGCACTGCTCGGTTTTCAGCTTTATTTGAGGGAATATTTTGCTAATCTTTATTCGAAAAATTAGTGTTTTTGCCTCGTACGTATTTTATAGAGATAAACATATCCCACTTTTACATGGTGATAAACTGTAAGTGGGGACCCTGTAGATGAACATAAAATTATGAAGTTATTAATTTTAAAGTTGGCACTGCTCGTTTTTCAGCTTAATTTGAGAGAATTTTTTGCTCATTTTTATCGGAAAAATTAGTGTTCTTTCCTCGTACATATTTTATAGAGATATATATATCCCACTTTTATATGGTTATAAACTGTAAGTGGGGACCCGGTAGATGAATATAAAATTATGAGGTTAATATTTTAAAGTTGGCACTGCTCGGTTTTCAGCTTTATTTGAGGGAATATTTTGCTAATCTTTATTCGAAAAATTAGTGTTTTTTCCTCGTACGTATTTTATAGAGATATACATATCCCACTTTTATATGGTGATAAACTGTAAGTGGGGAAACTGTAGATGAACATAAAATTATGATTTTATTAATTTTAAAGTTGGCACTGGTCGATTTTCAGCTTAATTAGAGGGAATATTTTTCTCATCTTTATCCGAAAAATTAGTGTTTACGCCTCGTACATATTTTATGGAGATATACATATCCCACTTTTATATGGTGATAAACATTAAGTGGGGATCCTGCAGATGAATATAAAATTATTAGGTCAGTAATTTTAAAGTTGGCATTGCTCGGTTCTCAGCTTTATTTGAGGGAATATTTTGCTAATCTTTATTCGAAAAATTAGTGTTTTTGCCTCGTACGTATTTTATAGAGATTTACATATCCCACTTTTATATGGTGATAAGCAATAAGTAGCGACCCTGTAGATGAATATAAAATTATGAAGATATTAATTTTAAATTTGGCACTGCTCGATTTTCAGCTTTATTTGAGGGAATTTTTTGCTCATTTTTATCGGAAAAATTGTTGTATTTTCCTCGTACATATTTTATAGAGATATACATATCCCACTTCTATATGGTGATAAACTGTAATTGGGGACCCTGTAGATGAATACAAAATTATGAGGTCATTAATTTTAAAGTTCGCACTGCGCGGTTTTCAGCTTTATTTGAGGGAATATTTTGCTCATCTTTATTCGAAAAATTAGTATAATTTCCTCGTACATATTTTATAGAGATATACATATCCCACCTTTATATGGTAATAAACTGTAATTGGGGACCCTGCAGATGAATATAAAATTATGAAGTTATTAATTTTAAAGTTGGCACTGGTCGTTTTTCAGAATAATTTGAGAGAATATTTTGGTCATTTTTATCGGAAAAATTAGTGTTCTTTCCTCGTACATATTTTATAAAGATATACATATCCCACTTTTATATGGTAATAAACTGTAAGTGGAGACCCTGTAGATGAATATAAAATTATTAGGTTATTAATTTTAAAGTTGGCACTGCTCGTTTTTCAGCTTTATTTGAGGGAATTTTTTGCTCATTTTTATCGGAAAAATTAGTGTAATTTCCTCGTACATATTTTATAGAGATATACATATCCCACTTTTATATGGTGATAATCTGTAAGTGGGGACACAGTAGATGAATATGAAATTATTAGGTCATTAATTTTAAAGTTGGCACTGCTCGGTTTTCAGCTTTATTTGAGGGAATAATTTGCTCATTTTTATCCGAAAAATTGGTGTATTTTCCTCGTACAAATTTTATAGAGATATACATATCCCACTTTTATATGGTGATAATCTGTAAGTGGGGACACTGTAGATGAATATGAGATTATTAGGTCATTAATTTTAAAGTTGGCAGTGCTCGGTTTTCAGCTTTATTTAAGGGAATATTTTGCTCATTTTTATCGGAAAAATTAGTGTTCTTTCGTCGTACATATTTTATAGAGATATGCATATTTCACTTTAATATGGTGATAAACAGTAAGTGGGGACCCTGTAGATGAATATAAAGTTATGAGGTTATTTATTTTAGAGTTGGCACTGGTCGTTTTTCATCTTAGTTTGAGGGAATATTTTGCTCATCTTTATCCGAAAAATTAGTGTTCTTGCCGCGTACATATTTTATTGAGATATACATATCCCACTTTTATATGGTGATAAACATTAAGTGGGGACCCTGTAGATGATTATAAAATTATTAGGTCAGTAATTTTAAAGTTGGCACTGCTCGGTTTTCAGCTTTATTTGAGGGAATATTTTGCTAATCTTTATTCGAAAAATTAGTGTTTTTGCCTCGTACGTATTTTATAGAGATAAACATATCCCACTTTTACATGGTGATAAACTGTAAGTGGGGACCCTGTAGATGAACATAAAATTATGAAGTTATTAATTTTAAAGTTGGCACTGCTCGTTTTTCAGCTTAATTTGAGGGAATTTTTTGCTCATTTTTATCGGAAAAATTAGTGTTCTTTCCTCGTACATATTTTATAGAGATATATATATCCCACTTTTATATGGTTATAAACTGTAAGTGGGGACCCGGTAGATGAATATAAAATTATGAGGTTAATATTTTAAAGTTGGCACTGCTCGGTTTTCAGCTTTATTTGAGGGAATATTTTGCTAATCTTCATTCGAAAAATTAGTGTTTTTTCCTCGTACGTATTTTATAGAGATATACATATCCCACTTTTATATGGTGATAAACTGTAAGTGGGGAAACTGTAGATGAACATAAAATTATGATTTTATTAATTTTAAAGTTGGCACTGGTCGATTTTCAGCTTAATTAGAGGGAATATTTTGCTCATCTTTATCCGAAAAATTAGTGTTTACGCCTCGTACATATTTTATGGAGATATACATATCCCACTTTTATATGGTGATAAACATTAAGTGGGGATCCTGCAGATGAATATAAAATTATTAGGTCAGTAATTTTAAAGTTGGCATTGCTCGGTTCTCAGCTTTATTTGAGGGAATATTTTGCTAATCTTTATTCGAAAAATTAGTGTTTTTGCCTCGTACGTATTTTATAGAGATTTACATATCCCACTTTTATATGGTGATAAGCAATAAGTAGCGACCCTGTAGATGAATATAAAATTATGAAGATATTAATTTTAAATTTGGCACTGCTCGATTTTCAGCTTTATTTGAGGGAATTTTTTGCTCATTTTTATCGGAAAAATTGTTGTATTTTCCTCGTACATATTTTATAGAGATATACATATCCCACTTCTATATGGTGATAAACTGTAATTGGGGACCCTGCAGATGAATACAAAATTATGAGGTCATTAATTTTAAAGTTCGCACTGCTCGGTTTTCAGCTTTATTTGAGGGAATATTTTGCTCATCTTTATTCGAAAAATTAGTATAATTTCCTCGTACATATTTTATAGAGATATACATATCCCACCTTTATATGGTAATAAACTGTAATTGGGGACCCTGCAGATGAATATAAAATTATGAAGTTATTAATTTTAAAGGTGGCACTGCTCGTTTTTCAGAATAATTTGAGAGAATATTTTGGTCATTTTTATCGGAAAAATTAGTGTTCTTTCCTCGTACATATTTTATAAAGATATACATATCCCACTTTTATATGGTAATAAACTGTAAGTGGAGACCCTGTAGATGAATATAAAATTATTAGGTTATTAATTTTAAAGTTGGCACTGCTCGTTTTTCAGCTTTATTTGAGGGAATTTTTTGCTCATTTTTATCGGAAAAATTAGTGTAATTTCCTCGTACATATTTTATAGAGATATACATATCCCACTTTTATATGGTGATAATCTGTAAGTGGGGACACAGTAGATGAATATGAAATTATTAGGTCATTAATTTTAAAGTTGGCACTGCTCGGTTTTCAGCTTTATTTGAGGGAATAATTTGCTCATTTTTATCCGAAAAATTAGTGTATTTTCCTCGTACATATTTTATAGAGATATACATATCCCACTTTTATATGGTGATAATCTGTAAGTGGGGACACTGTAGATGAATATGAAATTATTAGGTCATTAATTTTAAAGTTGGCACTGCTCGGTTTTCAGCTTTATTTAAGGGAATATTTTGCTCATTTTTATCGGAAAAATTAGTGTTCTTTTGTCGTACATATTTTATAGAGATATGCATATTTCACTTTAATATGGTGATAAACAGTAAGTGGGGCCCTGTAGATGAATATAAAGTTATGAGGTTATTTATTTTAAAGTTGGCACTGGTCGTTTTTCATCTTAGTTTGAGGGAATATTTTGCTCATCTTTATCCGAAAAATTAATGTTCTTGCCTCGTACATATTTTATTGAGATATACATATCCCACTTTTATATGGTGATAAACATTAAGTGGGGACCCTGTAGATGATTATAAAATTATTAGGTCAGTAATTTTAAAGTTGGCGCTGCTCGGTTTTCAGCTTTATTTGAGGGAATATTTTGCTAATCTTTATTCGAAAAATTAGTGTTTTTTCCTCGTACGTATTTTATAGAGATACACATATCCCACTTTTATATGGTAATAAAGTGTAAGTGGGGACCCTGTAGATGAACATAAAATTATTAGGTTATTAATTTTAAAGTTGGCACTGCTCGTTTTTCAGCTTTATTTGAGGGAATTTTTTGCTCATTTTTATCGGAAAAATTAGTGTATTTTCCTCGTACATATTTTATAGAGATATACATATCCCACTTTTATATGGTAATAAACTGTAAGTGGGGACCCTGTAGATGAATATAAAATTATGAAGTTATTAATTTTAAAGTTGGCACTGGTCGATTTTCAGCTTAATTTGAGGGAATATATTGCTCATTTTTATCGGAAAAATTAGTGTTCTTTCCTCGTACATATTTTATAGAGATATCCATATCCCACTTGTATATGGTGATAAACTGTATGTGAGGACCCGGCAGATGAATATAAAATTATGAGGTTATTATTTTAAAGTTGGCTCTGCGCGTTTTTGAGCATAATTTGAGGGAATATTTTGGTCATCTTTATCCGAAAAATTAGTGTATTTTCCTCGTACATATTTTATAGAGATATCCATATCCCACTTTTATATGGAGATAAACTGTAAGTGGGGACCCAGTAGATGAACAAAAAATTATGAAGTTATTAATTTTAAAGTTGGCACTGGTTGTTTTTCAGCTTTATTTGAGGGAATATTTCGCTCATTTTTATCGGAAAAATTAGTGTATTTTCCTCGTACATATTTTATAGAGATATGCATATCCCACTTTTATATGGAGATAAACTGTAAGTGGGGACCCTGTAGATGAACAAAAAATTATGAGGTTTTTAATTTTAAAGTTGGCACTGGTTGTTTTTCAGCTTTATTTGAGGGAATATTTCGCTCATTTTTATCGGAAAAATTAGTGTATTTTCCTCGTACATATTTTATAGAGATATACATATCCCACTTTTATATGTTGATAAACTGTAAGTGGAGACCCTGTAGATGAATATAAAATTATTAGGTCAGTAATTTTAAAGTTGGCACTGCTCGGTTTTCAGCTTTATTTGATTGAACCTTTTGCTAATCTTTATTCGAAAAATTAGTGTTTTTGCCTCGTACGTATTTTATAGAGATATACATATCCCACTTTTATATGGTGATAAACTGTAAGTGGGGACCCTGTAGATGAACATAAAATTATGAAGTTATTAATTTTAAAGTTGGCACTGGTCGATTTTCAGCTTAATTTGAGGGAATATTTTGCTCATCTTTATCCGAAAAATTAGAGTTTTTGCTTCGTACATATTTTATGGAGATATACATATCCCACTTTTATATGGTGATAAACATTAAGTGGGGACCCTGTAGATGAATATAAAATTATTAGGTCAGTAATTTTAAAGTTGGCACTGCTCGGTTTTCAGCTTTATTTGAGGGAATATTTTGCTAATCTTTATTCGAAAAATTAGTGTTTTTGCCTCGTACGTATTTTATAGAGATAAACATATCCCACTTTTACATGGTGATAAACTGTAAGTGGGGACCCTGTAGATGAACATAAAATTATGAAGTTATTAATTTTAAAGTTGGCACTGCTCGTCTTTCAGCTTAATTTGAGGGAATTTTTTGCTCATTTTTATCGGAAAAATTAGTGTTCTTTCCTCGTACATATTTTATAGAGATATACATATCCCACTTTCATATGGTGATAAACTGTAAGTGGGGACCCTGTAGATGAACATAAAAGTATGAAGTTATTAATTTTAAAGTTGGCACTGGTCGATTTTCAGCTTAATTAGAGGGAATATTTTGCTCATCTTTATCCAAAAAATTAGTGTTTACGCCTCGTACATATTTTATGGAGATATACATATCCCACTTTTATATGGTGATAAACATAAATTGGGGATCCTGTAAATGAATATAAAATTATTAGGATAATAATTTTAAAGTTGGCATTGCTCGGTTTTCAGCTTTATTTGAGGGAATATTTTGCTAATCTTTATTCGAAAAATTAGTGTTTTTTCCTCGTACGTATTTTATAGAGATTTACATATCCCACTTTTATATGGTGATAAGCAATAAGTAGGGACCCTGTAGATGAATATAAAATTATGAAGATATTAATTTTAAATTTGGCACTGCTCGTTTTTCAGCTTTATTTGAGGGAATTTTTTGCTCATTTTTATCGGAAAAATTATTGTACTTTTCCTCGTACATATTTTATAGAGATATACAT
Source organism: Thermobia domestica (assembly GCF_964235325.1). Lineage (NCBI taxonomy): Eukaryota > Metazoa > Arthropoda > Insecta > Zygentoma > Lepismatidae > Thermobia > Thermobia domestica. The sequence goes on from NC_137457.1 coordinate 62,058,280, forward strand.
ATCCCACTTTTATATGGTGATAAACTGTAAGTGGGGACCCTGTAGATGAATACAAAATTATGAGGTCATTAATTTTAAAGTTCGCACTGCTCGGTTTTCAGCTTTATTTGAGAGAATATTTTGCTCATCTTTATTCGAAAAATTAGTATATTTTCCTCGTACATATTTTATAGAGATATACATATCCCACCTTTATATGGTAATAAACTGTAATTGGGGAGCCTGCAGATGAATATAAAATTATGAAGTTATTAATTTTAAAGTTGGCACTGGTCGTTTTTCAGCATAATTTGAGAGAATATTTTCGTCATTTTTATCGGAAAAATTAGTGTTCTTTCCTCGTACATATTTTATAGAGATATACATATCCCACTTTTATATGGAGATAAACTGTAAGTGGGGACCCTGTAGATGAACAAAAAAATATGAGGTTATTAATTTTAAAGTTGGCACTGGTTGTTTTTCAGCTTTATTTGAGGGAATATTTCGCTCATTTTTATCGGAAAAATTAGTGTATTTTCCTCGTACATATTTTATAGAGATATACATATCCCACTTTTATATGGTGATAATCTGTAAGTGGGGACACAGTAGATGAATATGAAATTATTAGGTCATTAATTTTAAAGTTGGCACTGCTCGGTTTTCAGCTTTATTTGAGGGAATAATTTGCTCATTTTTATCGGAAAAATTAGTGTTCTTTCCTCGTACATATTTTATAGAGATATACATATCCCACTTGTATATGGTGATAAACTGTAAGTGAGGACCCGGTAGATGAATATAAAATTATGAGGTTATTATTTTAAAGTTGGCTCTGCGCGTTTTTGAGCATAATTTGAGGGAATATTTCGGTCATCTTTATCGGAAAAATTAGTGTATTTTCCTCGTACATATTTTATAGAGATATACATATCCCACTTTTATATGGTAATAAACGGTAAGTGGGGACCCTGTAGATGAACATAAAATTATTAGGTTATTAATTTTAAAGTTGGCACTGCTCGTTTTTCAGCTTTATTTGAGGGAATTTTTTGCTCATTTTTATCGGAAAAATTAGTGTATTTTCCTCGTACATATTTTATAGAGATATACATATCCCACTTTTATATGGTAATAAACTGTAAGTGGGGACCCTGTAGATGAATATAAAATTATCAAGTTATTAATTTTAAAGTTGGCACTGGTCGATTTTCAGCCTAATTTGAGGGAATATATTGCTCATTTTTATCGGAAAAATTAGTGTTCTTTCCTCGTACATATTTTATAGAGATATACATATCCCACTTGTATATGGTGATAAACTGTAAGTGAGGACCCGGTAGATGAATATAAAATTATTAGGTTATTATTTTAAAGTTGGCTCTGCGCGTTTTTGAGCATAATTTGAGGGAATATTTTGGTCATCTTTATCCGAAAAATTAGTGTATTTTCCTCGTACATATTTTATAGAGATATCCATATCCCACTTTTATATGGAGATAAACTGTAAGTGGGGACCCTGTAGATGAACAAAAAATTATGAGGTTATTAATTTTAAAGTTGGCACTGGTTGTTTTTCAGCTTTATTTGAGGGAATATTTCGCTCATTTTTATCGGAAAAATTAGTGTATTTTCCTCGTACATATTTTATAGAGATATGCATATCCCACTTTTATATGGAGATAAACTGTAAGTGGGGACCCTGTAGATGAAAAAAAATTATGAGGTTATTAATTTTAAAGTTGGCACTGGTTGTTTTTCAGCTTTATTTGAGGGAATATTTCGCTCATTTTTATCGGAAAAATTAGTGTATTTTCCTCGTACATATTTTATAGAGATATACATATCCCACTTTTATATGTTGATAAACTGTAAGTGGGGACCCTGTAGATGAATAGAAAATTATTAGGTTATTAATTTTAAAGTTGGCACCGGTCGTTTTTCGGCTTAATTTGAGGGAATATTTTGCTCATCTTTATCCGAAAATTAGTGTAATTTTCTCGTACATGTTTTATAGAGATATATATATCCCACTTTTATATGGTAATAAACTGAAAGTGGGGACCCTGTAGATGAATATAAAATTATTAGGTCAGTAATTTTAAAGTTGGCACTGCTCGGTTTTCAGCTTTATTTGAGGGAACCTTTTGCTAATCTTTATTCGAAAAATTAGTGTTTTTGCCTCGTACGCATTTTATAGAGATATACATATCCCACTTTTATATGGTGATAAACTGTAAGTGGGACCCTGTAGATGAACATAAAATTATGAAGTTATTAATTTTAAAGTTGGCACTGGTCGATTTTCAGCTTAATTTGAGGGAATATTTTGCTCATCTTTATCCGAAAAATTAGAGTTTTTGCCTCGTACATATTTTATGGAGATATACATATCCCACTTTTATATGGTGATAAACATTAAGTGGGGACCCTGTAGATGAATATAAAATTATTAGGTCAGTAATTTTAAAGTTGGCACTGCTCGGTTTTCAGCTTTATTTGAGGGAATATTTTGCTCATGTTTATCGGAAAAATTAGTGTATTTTCCTCGTACGTATTTTATAGAGATAAACATATCCCACTTTTACATGGTGATAAACTGTAAGTGGGGACCCTGTAGATGAACATAAAATTATGAAGTTATTAATTTTAAATTTGGCACTGCTCGTTTTTCAGCTTAATTTGAGGGAATTTTTTGCTCATTTTTATCGGAAAAATTAGTGTTCTTTCCTCGTACATATTTTATAGAGATATACATATCCCACTTTTATATGGTGATAAACTGTAAGTGGGGACCCGGTAGATGAATATAAAATTATGAGGTTAATATTTTAAAGTTGGCACTGCTCGGTTTTCAGCTTTATTTGAGGGAATATTTTGCTAATCTTTATTCGAAAAATTAGTGTTTTTTCCTCGTACGTATTTTATAGAGATATACATATCCCACTTTTATATGGTGATAAACTGTAAGTGGGGACCCTGTAGATGAACATAAAATTATGAAGTTATTAATTTTAAAGTTGGCACTGGTCGATTTTCAGCTTAATTAGAGGGAATATTTTGCTCATCTTTATCCGAAAAATTAGTGTTTACGCCTCGTACATATTTTATGGAGATATACATATCCCACTTTTATATGGTGATAAACATTAAGTGGGGATCCTGTAGATGAATATAAAATTATTAGGATAGTAATTTTAAAGTTGGCATTGCTCGGTTTTCAGCTTTATTTGAGGGAATATTTTGCTAATCTTTATTCGAAAAATTAGTGTTTTTGCCTCGTACGTATTTTATAGAGGTTTACATATCCCACTTTTATATGGTGATAAGCAATAAGTAGAAACCCTGTAGATGAATATAAAATTATGAAGATATTAATTTTAAATTTGGCACTGCTCGTTTTTCAGCTTTATTTGAGGGAATTTTTTGCTCATTTTTATCGGAAAAATTATTGTATTTTCCTCGTACATATTTTATAGATATATACATATCCCACTTTTATATGGTGATAAACTGTAAGTGGGGACCCTGTAGATGAATACAAAATTATGAGGTCATTAATTTTAAAGTTCGCACTGCTCGGTTTTCAGCTTTATTTGAGGGAATATTTTGCTCATCTTTATTCGAAAAATTAGTATATTTTCCTCGTACATATTTTATAGAGATATACATATCCCACCTTTATATGGTAATAAACTGTAATTGGGGAGCCTGCAGATGAATATAAAATTATGAAGTTATTAATTTTAAGGTTGGCACTGGTCGTTTTTCAGCATAATTTGAGAGAATATTTTGGTCATTTTTATCGGAAAAATTAGTGTTCTTTCCTCGTACATATTTTATAGAGATATACATATCCCACTTTTATATGGTAATAAACTGTAAGTGGAGACCCTGTAGATGAATATAAAATTATTAGGTTATTAATTTTAAAGTTGGCACTGCTCGTTTTTCAGCTTTATTTGAGGGAATTTTTTGCTCATTTTTATCGGAAAAATTAGTGTATTTTCCTCGTACATATTTTATAGAGATATACATATCCCACTTTTATATGGTGATAATCTGTAAGTGGGGACACAGTAGATGAATATGAAATTATTAGGTCATTAATTTTAAAGTTGGCACTGCTCGGTTTTCAGCTTTATTTGAGGGAATAATTTGCTCATTTTTATCCGAAAAATTAGTGTATTTTCCTCGTACATATTTTATAGAGATATACATATCCCACTATTATATGGTGATAATCTGTAAGTGGGGACACTGTAGATGAATATGAAATTATTAGCTCATTAATTTTAAAGTTGGCACTGCTCGGTTTTCAGCTTTATTTGAGGGAATATTTTGCTCATTTTTATCGGAAAAATTAGTGTTCTTTCCTCGTACATATTTTATAGAGATATGCATATTTCACTTTAATATGGTGATAAACAGTAAGTGGGGACCCTGTAGATGAATATAAAGTTATGAGTTTATTTATTTTAAAGTTGGCACTGGTCGTTTTTCATCTTAGTTTGAGGGAATATTTTGCTCATCTTTATCCGAAAAATTAGTGTTCTTGCCTCGTACATATTTTATGGAGATATACATATCCCACTTTTATATGGTGATAAACATTAAGTGGGGACCCTGTAGATGATTATAAAATTATTAGGTCAGTAATTTTAAAGTTGGCACTGCTCGGTTTTCAGCTTTATTTGAGGGAATATTTTGCTAATCTTTATTCGAAAAATTAGTGTTTTTGCCTCGTACGTATTTTATAGAGATACACATATCCCACTTTTATATGGAGATAAATTGTAAGTGGGGACCCTGTAGATGAACATAAAATTATGAAGTTATTAAACTTAAAGTTGGCACTGGTCGATTTTCAGCTTAATTTGAGGGAATGTTTTGCTCATTTTTATCGGAAAAATTTGTGTTCTTTCCTCGTACATATTTTATAGAAATATACATATCCCACTTTTATATGGTAATAAACTGTAAGTGGGGACCCTGTAGATGAATATATAATTATGAAGTTATTAATTTTAAAGTTGGCACTAGTCGATTTTAAGCTTAATTTGAGGGAATGATTTGCTCATTTTTATCGGAAAAATTAGTGTTCTTTCCTCGTATATATTTTATAGAGATATACATATCCCACTTTTATATGGTGATAAACTGTAAGTGTGGACCTTGTAGATGAAAATAAAATTATTAGGTTATTAATTTTAAAGTTGGCACTGCTCGTTTTCAGCTTAATTTGAGGGAATATTTTGCTCATCTTTATCCAAAAAATTACTGTTTTTGCCTCGTACATATTTTATAGAGATATACATATCCCACTTTTATATGGTGATAAACAGTAAGTGGGGACACTGTAGATGAATATAAAATTATGAGGTTATTATTTTAAAGTTGGCACTGCTCGCTTTTCAGCTTTATTTGAGGGAAAATTTTGCTCATCTTTATCCGAAAAATTAGTGTATTTTCCTCGTACATATTTTATAGAGATATACATATCCCACTTTTATATGGAGATAAACTGTATGTGGAAACCCTGTAGATAAATATCAAATAATGAGATTATTAATTTTAAAGTAGGCACTGGTCGTTTTTCAGCATAATTTGATGGAATATTTTTCTCATGTTTATCGGAAAAATTAGTGTTCTTTCCTCGTACATATTTTATAGAAATATACATATCCCACTTTTATATGGTAATAAACTGTAAGTGGGGACCCTGTTGATGAATATAAAATTATGAGGTTATTAATTTTAAAGTTGGCACTGGCCGCTTTTCATCATATTTTGGGGGAATATTTCGCTCATTTTTATCGTAAAAATAAGTGTATTTAACTCGTACATATTTTATAGAGATATGCATATTTCACTTCTATATGGTGATAAACAGTAAGTGGGGACCCTGTAGATGAATATAAAGTTAATAGGTTATTTATTTTAAAGTTGGCACTGGTCGTTTTCCATCTTAGTTTGAGGGAATATTTTGCTCATCTTTATCCGAAAAATTAGTGTTTTTGTCTCGTACATATTTTATGGAGATATTCATATCCCACTTTTATATGGTGATAAACTGTAAGTGGGGACCCTGTAGATAAATATAAAATTATTAGGTTATTATTTTAAAGTTGGCACTGGTCGTTTTTCGTCTTAATTTGAGGGAATATTTTGCTCATCTTTATCCGAAAAATGAGTGTAATTTTCTCGTACATGTTTTATAGAGATATATGTATCCCACTTTTATATCGTAATAAACTGTAAGTGGGGACCCTGTAGATGAATATAAAATTATTAGGTCAGTAATTTTAAAGTTGGCACTGCTCGGTTTTCAGCTTTATTTGAGGGAACCTTTTGCTAATCTTTATTCGAAAAATTAGTGTTTTTGCCTCGTACGTATTTTATAGAGATATACATATCCCACTTTTATATGGTGATAAACATTAAGTGGGGACCCTGTAGATGAATATAAAATTATTAGGTTAATAATTTTAAAGTTGGCACTGCTCGTTTTTCAGCTTATTTTGAGGGAATATTTTGCTCATCTTTATCCGAAAAATTAGTGTTTTTCCTCGTACATACTTTATAGAGATATACATATCCCACTTTTATATGGTGATAAACTGTAAGTGGGGACCCTGTAGATGAATATAAAATTATTAGGTCATTTATTTTAAAGTTGGCACTGCTCGGTTTTCAGATTTATTTGAGGGAATATTTTTCTCATCTTTATTCGAAAAATTAGTGTATTTTCCTCGTACATATTTTTTAGAGATATACATATCCCACTTTTATATGGTGATAAACAGTAAGTGGGGACACTGTAGATGAATATAAAATTATGAGGTTATTATTTTAAAGTTGGCACTGCTCGCTTTTCAGCTTTATTTGAGGGAAAATTTTGCTCATCTTTATCCGAAAAATTAGTGTATTTTCCTCGTACATATTTTATAGAGATATACATATCCCACTTTTATATGGTGATAAACATTAAGTGGGGACCCTGTAGATGAATATAAAATTATTAGGTCAGTAATTTTAAAGTTGGCACTGCTCGGTTTTCAGCTTTATTTGAGGGAATATTTTGCTAATCTTTATTCGAAAAATTAGTGTTTTTGTCTCGTACATATTTTATGGAGATATACATATCCCACTTTTATATGGTGATACACATTAAGTGGGGACCCTGTAGATGAAAATAAAATTATTAGGTCAGTAATTTTAAAGTTGGCACTGCTCGGTTTTCAGCTTTATTTGAGGGAACCTTTTGCTAATCTTTATTCGAAAAATTAGTGTTCTTTCCTCGTACATATTTTTTAGAGATATACATATCCCACTTTTATATGGTGATAAACAGTAAGTGGGGACAATGTAGATGAATATAAAATTATGAGGTTATTATTTTAAAGTTGGCACTGCTCGCTTTTCAGCTTTATTTGAGGGAAAATTTTGCTCATCTTTATCCGAAAAATTAGTGTATTTTCCTCGTACATATTTTATAGAGATATACATATCCCACTTTTATATGGTGATAAACATTAAGTGGGGACCCTGTAGATGAATATAAAATTATTAGGTCAGTAATTTTAAAGTTGGCACTGCTCGGTTTTCAGCTTTATTTGAGGGAATATTTTGCTAATCTTTATTCGAAAAATTAGTGTTTTTGTCTCGTACATATTTTATAGAGATATGCATATTTCACTTCTATATGGTGATAAACAGTAAGTGGGGACCCTGTAGATGAATATAAAGTTAATAGGTTATTTATTTTAAAGTTGGCACTGGTCGTTTTTCATCTTAGTTTGAGGGAATATTTTGCTCATCTTTATCCGAAAAATTAGTGTTTTTGTCTCGTACATATTTTATGGAGATATACATATCCCACTTTTATATGGTGATACACATTAAGTGGGGACCCTGTAGATGAAAATAAAATTATTAGGTCAGTATTTTTAAAGTTGGCACTGCTCAGTTTTCAGCTTTATTTGAGGGAACCTTTTGCTAATCTTTATTCGAAAAATTAGTGTTCTTTCCTCGTACATATTTTATAGAGATATTCATATCCCACTTTTATATGGTGATAAACTGTAAGTGGGGACCCTGTAGATAAATATAAAATTATTAGGTTATTATTTTAAAGTTGGCACTGGTCGTTTTTCGTCTTAATTTGAGGGAATATTTTGCTCATCTTTATCCGAAAAATGAGTGTAATTTTCTCGTACATGTTTTATAGAGATATATGTATCCCACTTTTATATCGTAATAAACTGTAAGTGGGGACCCTGTAGATGAATATAAAATTATTAGGTCAGTAATTTTAAAGTTGGCACTGCTCGGTTTTCAGCTTTATTTGAGGGAACCTTTTGCTAATCTTTATTCGAAAAATTAGTGTTTTTGCCTCGTACGTATTTTATAGAGATATACATATCCCACTTTTATATGGTGATAAACATTAAGTGGGGACCCTGTAGATGAATATAAAATTATTAGGTTAATAATTTTAAAGTTGGCACTGCTCGTTTTTCAGCTTATTTTGAGGGAATATTTTGCTCATCTTTATCCGAAAAATTAGTGTTATTGCCTCGTACATACTTTATAGAGATATACATATCCCACTTTTATATGGTGATAAACTGTAAGTGGGGACCCTGTAGATGAATATAAAATTATTAGGTCATTTATTTTAAAGTTGGCACTGCTCGTTTTTCAGCTTAATTTGAGGGAATATTTTGCTCATCTTTATCCAAAAAATTACTGTTTTTGCCTCGTACATATTTTATAGAGATATACATATCCCACTTTTATATGGTGATAAACAGTAAGTGGGGACACTGTAGATGAATATAAAATTATGAGGTTATTATTTTAAAGTTGGCACTGCTCGCTTTTCAGCTTTATTTGAGGGAAAATTTTGCTCATCTTTATCCGAAAAATTAGTGTATTTTCCTCGTACATATTTTATAGAGATATACATATCCCACTTTTATATGGAGATAAACTGTATGTGGAAACCCTGTAGATAAATATCAAATAATGAGATTATTAATTTTAAAGTAGGCACTGGTCGTTTTTCAGCATAATTTGATGGAATATTTTTCTCATGTTTATCGGAAAAATTAGTGTTCTTTCCTCGTACATATTTTATAGAGATATACATATCCCACTTTTATATGGTAATAAACTGTAAGTGGGGACCCTGTTGATGAATATAAAATTATGAGGTTATTAATTTTAAAGTTGGCACTGGTCGCTTTTCATCATACTTTGGGGGAATATTTCGCTCATTTTTATCGTAAAAATAAGTGTATTTAACTCGTACATATTTTATAGAGATATGCATATTTCACTTCTATATGGTGATAAACAGTAAGTGGGGACCCTGTAGATGAATATAAAGTTAATAGGTTATTTATTTTAAAGTTGGCACTGGTCGTTTTTCATCTTAGTTTGAGGGAATATTTTGCTCATCTTTATCCGAAAAATTAGTGTTTTTGTCTCGTACATATTTTATGGAGATATACATATCCCACTTTTATATGGTGATACACATTAAGTGGGGACCCTGTAGATGAAAATAAAATTATTAGGTCAGTAATTTTAAAGTTGGCACTGCTCGGTTTTCAGCTTTATTTGAGGGAACCTTTTGCTAATCTTTATTCGAAAAATTAGTGTTCTTTCCTCGTACATATTTTATAGAGATATTCATATCCCACTTTTATATGGTGATAAACTGTAAGTGGGGACCCTGTAGATAAATATAAATTTATTAGGTTATTATTTTAAAGTTGGCACTGGTCGTTTTTCGTCTTAATTTGAGGGAATATTTTGCTCATCTTTATCCGAAAAATGAGTGTAATTTTCTCGTACATGTTTTATAGAGATATATGTATCCCACTTTTATATCGTAATAAACTGTAAGTGGGGACCCTGTAGATGAATATAAAATTATTAGGTCAGTAATTTTAAAGTTGGCACTGCTCGGTTTTCAGCTTTATTTGAGGGAACCTTTTGCTAATCTTTATTCGAAAAATTAGTGTTTTTGCCTCGTACGTATTTTATAGAGGTATACATATCCCACTTTTATATGGTGATAAACATTAAGTGGGGACCCTGTAGATGAATATAAAATTATTAGGTTAATAATTTTAAAGTTGGCACTGCTCGTTTTTCAGCTTATTTTGAGGGAATATTTTGCTCATCTTTATCCGAAAAATTAGTGTTTTTGCCTCGTACATACTTTATAGAGATATACATATCCCACTTTTATATGGTGATAAACTGTAAGTGGGGACCCTGTAGATGAATATAAAATTATTAGGTCATTTATTTTAAAGTTGGCACTGCTCGGTTTTCAGATTTATTTGAGGGAATATTTTTCTCATCTTTATTCGAAAAATTAGTGTATTTTCCTCGTACATATTTTATAGAGATATACATATCCCACTTTTATATGGTGATAAACAGTAAGTGGGGACCCTGTAGATAAATATAAAGTTATGAGGTTATTTATTTTAAAGTTGGCACTGGTCGTTTTTCATCTTAGTTTGAGGGAATATTTTGCTAATCTTTATCCGAAAAATTAGTGTTCTTTCCTCGTACATATTTTATGGAGATATACATATCCCACTTATATATGGTGATAAACATTAAGTGGGGACCGTGTAGATGAATATAAAATTATGAGGTCAGTAATTTTAAAGTTGGCACTGCTCGGTTTTCAGCTTTATTTGAGGGAATATTTTGCTAATCTTTATTCGAAAAATTAGTGTTTTTGCCTCGTACGTATTTTATAGAGATATACATATCCCACTTTTATATGGCGATAAACAGTAAGTGGGGACCCTGTAGATAAATATAAAGTTATGAGGTTATTTATTTTAAAGTTGGCACTGGTCGTTTTTCATCTTAGTTTGAGGGAATATTTTGCTAATCTTTATCCGAAAAATTAGTGTTCTTTCCTCGTACATATTTTATGGAGATATACATATCCCACTTATATATGGTGATAAACATTAAGTGGGGACCGTGTAGATGAATATAAAATTATGAGGTTATTATTTTAAAGTTGGCACTGCTCGTTTTTCAGCATAATTTGAGGGAATATTTTGCTCATCTTTATCCGAAAAATTAGTGTATTTCCTCGTACATATTTTATAGAGATATACACATCCCACTTTTATATGGAGATAAACTGTAAGTGGAAACCCTGTAGATGAATATCAAATAATGAGATTATTAATTTTAAAGTTGGCACTGGTCGTTTTTCAGCATAATTTGATGGAATATTTTGCTCATGTTTATCGGAAAAATTAGTGTTCTTTCCTCGTACATATTTTATAGAGGGTTTATTACCGTATATCCCACTTTTATATGGTAATAAACGGTAAGTGGGGACCCTGTAGATGAACATAAAATTATGAGGTTATTAATTTTAAAGTTGGCACTGGTCGATTTACAGCTTAATTTGAGGGAATGTTTTGCTCTTTTTATCGGAAAAATTAGTGTTCTTTCCTCGTACATATTTTATAGAGATATACATATCCCACTTCTATATGGTGATAAACTGTAAGTGTGGACCCTGTAGATGAATACAAAATTATTAGGTCAGTAATTCTAAAGTTGGCACTGCTCGGTTTTCAGCTTTATTTGAGGGAATATTTTGCTAATCTTTATTCGAAAAATTAGTGTTTTTGCCTCGTACGTATTTTATAGAGATATACATATCCCACTTTTGTATGGTGATAAACATTAAGTGGAAACCCTGTAGATGAATATAAAATTATTTGATTATTAATTTTAAAGTTGGCACTGGTCGATTTTCAGCTTAATTTGAGGGAATGTTTTGCTCTTTTTTATCGGAAAAATCAGTGTTCCTTTCCTCGTACATATTTTATAGAGATATACATATCCCACTTTTATATGGTAATAAACTGTAAATTGGGACCCTGTAGATGAATATAAAATTATGAGGTTATTAATTTTAAAGATGGCACTGGTCGTTTTTCAGCATAATTTGGGGGAATATTTCGCTCATTTTTATCGGAAAAATTAGTGTATTTTCCTCGTACACATTTTAAAGAGATATGCATATTTCACTTTTATATGGTGATAAACAGTAAGTGGGGACCCTGTTGATGAATATAAAGTTATGAGGTTATTTATTTTAAAGTTGGCACTGGTCGTTTTTCATCTTAGTTTGAGGGAATATTTTGCTCATCTTTATCTGAAAAATTAGTGTTTTTGCCTCGTACATATTTTATGGAGATATATATATCCCACTTTTATATGGTGATAAACTGTAAGTGGGGACCCTGTAGATGAACAAAAATTATTAGGTCAGTAATTTTAAAGTTGGCACTGCTCGGTTTTCAGCTTTATTTGAGGGAATATTTTGCTAATCTTTATTCGAAAAATTAGTGTTTTTCTCGTACGTATTTTATAGAGATACACATATCCCACTTTTATATGGTGATAAACAGTAAGTGGGGACCCTGTAGATAAATATAAAGTTATGAGGTTATTTATTTTCAAGTTGGCACTGGTCGTTTTTCATCTTAGTTTGAGGGAATATTTTGCTAATCTTTATCCGAAAAATTAGTGTTCTTTCCTCGTACATATTTTATGGAGATATACATATCCCACTTTTATATTGTGATAAACATTAAGTGGGGACCCTGTAGATGAATATAAAATTATTAGGTCAGTAATTTTAAAGTTGGCACTGCTCGGTTTTCAGCTTTATTTGAGGGAATATTTTGCTAATCTTTATTCGAAAAATTAGTGTTTTTGCCTCGTACGTATTTTACAGAGATATACATATCCCACTTTTATATGGTGATAAACAGTAAGTGGGGACCGTGTAGATAAATATAAAGTTATGAGGTTATTTATTTTAAAGTTGGCACTGGTCGTTTTTCATCTTAGTTTGAGGGAATATTTTGCTAATCTTTATCCGAAAAATTAGTGTTCTTTCCTCGTACATATTTTATGGAGATATACATATCCCACTTACATATGGTGATAAACATTAAGTGGGGACCGTGTAGATGAATATAAAATTATGAGGTTATTATTTTAAAGTGGGTACTGCTCGTTTTTCAGCATAATTTGAGGGAATATTTTGCTCATCTTTATCCGAAAAATTAGTGTATTTCCTCGTACATATTTTATAGAGATATACACATCCCACTTTTATATGGAGATAAACTGTAAGTGGAAACCCTGTAGATGAATATCAAATAATGAGATTATTAATTTTAAAGTTGGCACTGGTCGTTTTTCAGCTTAATTTGAGGGAATGTTTTGCTCTTTTTATCGGAAAAATTAGTGTTCTTTCCTCGTACATATTTTATAGAGATATAGATATCCCACTTCTATATGGTAATAAACGGTAAGTGTGGACCCTGTAGATGAATACAAAATTATTAGGTCAGTAATTCTAAAGTTGGCACTGCTCGGTTTTCAGCTTTATTTGAGGGAATATTTTGCTAATCTTTATTCGAAAAATTAGTGTTTTTGCCTCGTACGTATTTTATAGAGATATACATATCCCACTTTTGTATGGTGATAAACATTAAGTGGGGACCCTGTAGATGAATATAAAATTATTTGATTATTAATTTTAAAGTTGGCACTGGTCGATTTTCAGCTTAATTTGAGGGAATGTTTTGCTCTTTTTTATAGGAAAAATCAGTATTCCTTTCCTCGTACATATTTTATAGAGATATACATATCCCACTTTTATATGGTGATAAACTGTAAGTGAGGAACCTGTAGATGAATATAAAATTATTAGGTTACTAATTTTAAAGTTGGCACTGGTCGTTTTTCAGCATAATTTGATGGAATATTTTGCTCATGTTTATCGGAAAAATTAGTGTTCTTTCCTCGTACATATTTTATAGAGATATAGATATCCCACTTCTATATGGTAATAAACGGTAAGTGTGGACCCTGTAGATGAATACAAAATTATTAGGTCAGTAATTCTAAAGTTGGCACTGCTCGGTTTTCAGCTTTATTTGAGGGAATATTTTGCTAATCTTTATTCGAAAAATTAGTGTTTTTGCCAAGTACGTATTTTATAGAGATATACATATCCCACTTTTATATGGTGATAAACATTAAGTGGGGACCCTGTAGATGAATATAAAATTATTAGGTTAATAATTTTAAAGTTGGCACTGCTCGTTTTTCAGCTTATTTTGAGGGAATATTTTGCTCATCTTTATCCGAAAAATTAGTGTTTTTGCCTCGTACATACTTTATAGAGATATACATATCCCACTTTTATATGGTGATAAACTGTAAGTGGGGACCCTGTAGATGAATATAAAATTATTAGGTCATTTATTTTAAAGTTGGCACTGCTCGTTTTTCAGCTTAATTTGAGGGAATATTTTGCTGATCTTTATCCAAAAAATTACTGTTTTTGCCTCGTACATATTTTATAGAGATATACATATCCCACTTTTATATGGTGATAAACAGTAAGTGGGGACACTGTAGATGAATATAAAATTATGAGGTTATTATTTTAAAGTTGGGACTGCTCGCTTTTCAGCTTTATTTGAGGGAAAATTTTGCTCATCTTTATCCGAAAAATTACTGTATTTTCCTCGTACATATTTTATAGAGATATACATATCCCACTTTTATATGGAGATAAACTGTATGTGGAAACCCTGTAGATAAATATCAAATAATGAGATTATTAATTTTAAAGTAGGCACTGGTCGTTTTTCATCATAATTTGATGGAATATTTTTCTCATGTTTATCGGAAAAATTAGTGTTCTTTCCTCGTACATATTTTATAGAGATATACATATCCCACTTTTATATGGTAATAAACTGTAAGTGGGGACCCTGTTGATGAATATAAAATTATGAGGTTATTAATTTTAAAGTTGGCACTGGTCGCTTTTCATCATACTTTGGGGGAATATTTCGCTCATTTTTATCGTAAAAATAAGTGTAATTAACTCGTACATATTTTATAGAGATATGCATATTTCACTTCTATATGGTGATAAACAGTAAGTGGGGACCCTGTAGATGAATATAAAGTTAATAGGTTATTTATTTTAAAGTTGGCACTGGTCGTTTTTCATCTTAGTTTGAGGGAATATTTTGCTCATCTTTATCCGAAAAATTAGTGTTTTTGTCTCGTACATATTTTATGGAGATATACATATCCCACTTTTATATGGTGATACACATTAAGTGGGGACCCTGTAGATGAAAATAAAATTATTAGGTCAGTAATTTTAAAGTTGGCACTGCTCGGTTTTCAGCTTTATTTGAGGGTACCTTTTGCTAATCTTTATTCGAAAAATTAGTGTTCTTTCCTCGTACATATTTTATAGAGATATTCATATCCCACTTTTATATGGTGATAAACTGTATGTGGGGACCCTGTAGATAAATATAAAATTATTAGGTTATTATTTTAAAGTTGGCACTGGTCGTTTTTCGTCTTAATTTGAGGGAATATTTTGCTCATCTTTATCCGAAAAATGAGTGTAATTTTCTCGTACATGTTTTATAGAGATATATGTATCCCACTTTTATATCGTAATAAACTGTAAGTGGGGACCCTGTAGATGAATATAAAATTATTAGGTCAGTAATTTTAAAGTTGGCACTGCTCGGTTTTCAGCTTTATTTGAGGGAACCTTTTGCTAATCTTTATTCGAAAAATTAGTGTTTTTGCCTCGTACGTATTTTATAGAGATATACATATCCCACTTTTATATGGTGATAAACATTAAGTGGGGACCCTGTAGATGAATATAAAATTATTAGGTTAATAATTTTAAAGTTGGCACTGCTCGTTTTTCAGCTTATTTTGAGGGAATATTTTGCTCATCTTTATCCGAAAAATTAGTGTTTTTGCCTCGTACATACTTTATAGAGGTATACATATCCCACTTTTATATGGTGATAAACTGTAAGTGGGGACCCTGTAGATGAATATAAAATTATTAGGTCATTTATTTTAAAGTTGGCACTGCTCGGTTTTCAGATTTATTTGAGGGAATATTTTTCTCATCTTTATTCGAAAAATTAGTGTACTTTCCTCGTACATATTTTTTAGAGATATACATATCCCACTTTTATATGGTCATAAACAGTAAGTGGGGACCCTGTAGATGAACATAAAATTATGAAGTTATTATTTTAAAGCTGGCACTGCTCGCTTTTCAGCACAATTTGATGGAATATTTTGCTCATCTTTATCCGAAAAATTAGTGTTCTTTCCTCGTACATATTTTATAGAGATATACATATCCCACTTTTATATGGTGATAAACATTAAGTGGGGACTCTGTAGATGAATATAAAATTATTAGGTCAGTAATTTTAAAGTTGGCACTGCTCGGTTTTCAGCTTTATTTGAGGGAATATTTTGCTAATCTTTATTCGAAAAATTAGTGTTTTTGCCTCGTACGTATTTTATAGAGATATACATATCCCACTTTTATATGGTGATAAACAGTAAGTGGGGACCCTGTAGATAAATATAAAGTTATGAGGTTATTTATTTCAAAGTTGGCACTGGTCGTTTTTCATCTTAGTTTGAGGGAATATTTTGCTAATCTTTATCCGAAAAATTAGTGTTCTTTCCTCGTACATATTTTATGGAGATATACATTTCCCACTTATATACGGTGATAAACATTAAGTGGGGACCGTGTAGATGAATATAAAATTATGAGGTTATTATTTTAAAGTTGGCACTGCTCGTTTTTCAGCATAATTTGAGGGAATATTTTGCTCATCTTTATCCGAAAAATTAGTGTATTTCCTCGTACATATTTTATAGAGATATACACATCCCACTTTTATATGGAGATAAACTGTAAGTGGAAACCCTGTAGATGAATATCAAATAATGAGATTATTAATTTTAAAGTTGGCACTGGTCGTTTTTCAGCATAATTTGATGGAATATTTTGCTCATGTTTATCGGAAAAATTAGTGTTCTTTCCTCGTACATATTTTATAGAGATATAGATATCCCACTTTTATATGGTAATAAACGGTAAGTGGGGACCCTGTAGATGAACATAAAATTATGAGGTTATTAATTTTAAAGTTGGCACTGGTCGATTTACAGCTTAATTTGAGGGAATGTTTTGCTCTTTTTATCGGAAAAATTAGTGTTCTTTCCTCGTACATATTTTATAGAGATATACATATCCCACTTCTATATGGTGATAAACTGTAAGTGTTGACCCTGTAGATGAATACAAAATTATTAGGTCAGTAATTCTAAAGTTGGCACTGCTCGGTTTTCAGCTTTATTTGAGGGAATATTTTGCTAATCTTTATTCGAAAAATTAGTGTTTTTGCCTCGTACGTATTTTATAGAGATATACATATCCCACTTTTGTATGGTGATAAACATTAAGTGGGGACCCTGTAGATGAATATAAAATTATTTGATTATTAATTTTAAAGTTGGCACTGGTCGATTTTCAGCTTAATTTGAGGGAATGTTTTGCTCTTTTTTATCGGAAAAATCAGTGTTCCTTTCCTCGTACATATTTTATAGAGATATGCATATTTCACTTTTATATGGTGATAAACAGTAAGTGGGGACCCTGTTGATGAATATAAAGTTATGAGGTTATTTATTTTAAAGTTGGCACTGGTCGTTTTTCATCTTAGTTTGAGGGAATATTTTGCTCATCTTTATCTGAAAAATTAGTGTTTTTGCCTCGTACATATTTTATGGAGATATATATATCCCACTTTTATATGGTGATAAACTGTAAGTGGGGACCCTGTAGATGAACAAAAATTATTAGGTCAGTAATTTTAAAGTTCGCACTGCTCGGTTTTCAGCTTTATTTGACGGAATATTTTGCTAATCTTTATTCGAAAAATTAGTGTTTTTCTCGTACGTATTTTATAGAGATACACATATCCCACTTTTATATGGTGATAAACAGTAAGTGGGGACCCTGTAGATAAATATAAAGTTATGAGGTTATTTATTTTAAAGTTGGCACTGGTCGTTTTTCATCTTAGTTTGAGGGAATATTTTGCTAATCTTTATCCGAAAAATTAGTGTTCTTTCCTCGTACATATTTTATGGAGATATACATATCCCACTTATATATGGTGATAAACATTAAGTGGGGACCGTGTAGATGAATATAAAATTATGAGGTTATTATTTTAAAGTGGGCACTGCTCGTTTTTCAGCATAATTTGAGGGAATATTTTGCTCATCTTTATCCGAAAAATTAGTGTATTTCCTCGTACATATTTTATAGAGATATACACATCCCACTTTTATATGGAGATAAACTGTAAGTGGAAACCCTGTAGATGAATATCAAATAATGAGATTATTAATTTTAAAGTTGGCACTGGTCGTTTTTCAGCTTAATTTGAGGGAATGTTTTGCTCTTTTTATCGGAAAAATTAGTGTTCTTTCCTCGTACATATTTTATAGAGATATAGATATCCCACTTCTATATGGTAATAAACGGTAAGTGTGGACCCTGTAGATGAATACAAAATTATTAGGTCAGTAATTCTAAAGTTGGCACTGCTCGGTTTTCAGCTTTATTTGAGGGAATATTTTGCTAATCTTTATTCGAAAAATTAGTGTTTTTGCCTCGTACGTATTTTATAGAGATATACATATCCCACTTTTGTATGGTGATAAACATTAAGTGGGGACCCTGTAGATGAATATAAAATTATTTGATTATTAATTTTAAAGTTGGCACTGGTCGATTTTCAGCTTAATTTGAGGGAATGTTTTGCTCTTTTTTATAGGAAAAATCAGTATTCCTTTCCTCGTACATATTTTATAGAGATATACATATCCCACTTTTATATGGTGATAAACTGTAAGTGAGGAACCTGTAGATGAATATAAAATTATTAGGTTACTAATTTTAAAGTTGGCACTGGTCGTTTTTCAGCATAATTTGATGGAATATTTTGCTCATGTTTATCGGAAAAATTAGTGTTCTTTCCTCGTAAATATTTTATAGAGATATACATATCCGACTTTTATATGGTAATAAACTGTAAGTGGGGACCCTGTAGATGAATATAAAATTATGAGGTTATTAATTCTAAAGATGGCACTGGTCGTTTTTCAGCATAATTTGGGGGAATATTTCGCTCATTTTTATCGGAAAAATTAGTGTATTTTCCTCGTACACATTTTAAAGAGATATGCATATTTCACTTTTATATGGTGATAAACAGTAAGTGGGGACCCTGTTGATGAATATAAAGTTATGAGGTTATTTATTTTAAAGTTGGCACTGGTCGTTTTTCATCTTAGTTTGAGGGAATATTTTGCTCATCTTTATCTGAAAAATTAGTGTTTTTGCCTCGTACATATTTTATGGAGATATATATATCCCACTTTTATATGGTGATAAACTGTAAGTGGGGACCCTGTAGATGAACAAAAATTATTAGGTCAGTAATTTTAAAGTTGGCACTGCTCGGTTTTCAGCTTTATTTGAGGGAATATTTTGCTAATCTTTATTCGAAAAATTAGTGTTTTTCTCGTACGTATTTTATAGAGATACACATATCCCACTTTTATATGGTAATAAACTGAAAGTGGGGACCCTGTAGATGAATATATAATTATGAAGTTATTAATTTTAAAGTTGGCACTGGTCGATTTTAAACTTAATTTGAGGGAATGATTTGCTCATTTTTATCGGAAAAATTAGTGTTCTTTCCTCGTATATATTTTATAGAGATATACATATCCCACTTTTATATGGTGATAAACTGTAAGTGTGGACCCTGTAGATGAAAATAAAATTATTAGGTTATTAATTTTAAAGTTGGCACTGCTCGTTTTTCAGCTTAATTTGAGGGACTATTTTGCTCATCTTTATCCAAAAAATTAGTGTTTTTGCCTCGTACATATTTTATAGAGATATACATATCCCACTTTTATATGGTGATAAACAGTAAGTGGGGACCCTGTAGATGAATATAAAATTATGAGGTTATTATTTTAAAGTTGGCACTGGTCGTTTTTCAGCATAATTTGATGGAATATTTTGCTCATGTTTATCGGAAAAATTAGGGTTTTTCCTCGTACATATTTTATAGAGATATACATATCCCACTTTTATATAGTAATAAACTGTAAGTGGGGACCCTGTTGATGAATATAAAATTATGAGGTTATTAATTTTAAAGTTGGCACTGGTCGCTTTTCAGCATATTTTAGGGGAATATTTCGCTCATTTTTATCGTAAAAATAAGTGTATTTAACTCGTACATATTTTATAGAGATATGCATATTTCACTTCTATATGGTGATAGACAGTAAGTGGGAACCCTGTAGATGAACATAAAATTATGAAGTTATTAACTTTAAAGTTGGCACTTTTCGATATTCAGCTTAATTTGAGGGAATGTTTTGCTCATTTTTATCGGAAAAATTTGTGTTCTTTCCTCGTACATATTTTATAGAGATATACATATCCCACTTTTATATGGTAATAAAGTGTAAGTGGGGACCCTGTAGATGAACATAAAATTATTAGGTTATTAATTTGAAAGTTGGCACTGCTCGTTTTTCAGCTTTATTTGAGGGAATTTTTTGCTCATTTTTATCGGAAAAATTAGTGTATTTTCCTCGTACATACTTTAAAGAGATATACATATCCCACTTGTATATGGTGATAAACTGTAAGTGCGGACCCTGTAGATGAATATAAAATTATGAGGTTATTAATTTTAAAGTTGGCACTGGTCGTTTTTTAGCATAATTTGGGGGAATATTTTGCTCATCTTTATCCGAAAAATTAGTGTATTTCCTCGTACATATTTTATAGAGATATACACATCCCACTTTTATATGGAGATAAACTGTAAGTGGAAACCCTGTAGATGAATATCAAATAATGAGATTATTAATTTTAAAGTTGGCACTGGTCGTTTTTCAGCATAATTTGATGGAATATTTTGCTCATGTTTATCGGAAAAATTAGTGTTCTTTCCTCGTACATATTTTATAGAGATATAGATATCCCACTTTTATATGGTAATAAACGGTAAGTGGGGACCCTGTAGATGAACATAAAATTATGAGGTTATTAATTTTAAAGTTGGCACTGGTCGATTTACAGCTTAATTTGAGGGAATGTTTTGCTCTTTTTATCCGAAAAATTAGTGTTCTTTCCTCGTACATATTTTATGGAGATATACATATCCCACTTATATATGGTGATAAACATTAAGTGGGGACCGTGTAGATGAATATAAAATTATGAGGTTATTATTTTAAAGTGGGCACTGCTCGTTTTTCAGCATAATTTGAGGGAATATTTTGCTCATCTTTATCCGAAAAATTAGTGTATTTCCTCGTACATATTTTATAGAGATATACACATCCCACTTTTATATGGTAATAAACTGTAAGTGGGGACCCTGTAGATGAATATAAAATTATGAGGTTATTAATTTTAAAGATGGCACTGGTCGTTTTTCAGCATAATTATGGGGAATATTTCGCTCATTTTTATCGGAAAAATTAGTGTATTTTCCTCGTACACATTTTAAAGAGATATGCATATTTCACTTTTATATGGTGATAAACAGTAAGTGGGGACCCTGTTGATGAATATAAAGTTATGAGGTTATTTATTTTAAAGTTGGCACTGGTCGTTTTTCATCTTAGTTTGAGGGAATATTTTGCTCATCTTTATCTGAAAAATTAGTGTTTTTGCCTCGTACATATTTTATGGAGATATACATATCCCACTTTTATATGGTGATACACATTAAGTGGGGACCCTGTAGATGAAAATAAAATTATTAGGTCAGTAATTTTAAAGTTGGCACTGCTCGGTTTTCAGCTTTATTTGAGGGAACCTTTTGCTAATCTTTATTCGAAAAATTAGTGTTCTTTCCTCGTACATATTTTATAGAGATATTCATATCCCACTTTTATATGGTAATAAACTGTAAGTGGAGACCCTGTAGATGAATATAAAATTATTAGGTTATTAATTTTAAAGTTGGCACTGCTCGTTTTTCAGCTTTATTTGAGGGAATTTTTTGCTCCTTTTTATTGGAAAAATTAGTGTATTTTCCTCGTACATATTTTATAGAGATATACATATCCCACTTTTATATGGTGATAATCTGTAAGTGGGGACACAGTAGATGAATATGAAATTATTAGGTCATTAATTTTAAAGTTGGCACTGCGCGGTTTTCAGCTTTATTTGAGGGAATAATTTGCTCATTTTTATCCGAAAAATTAGTGTATTTTCCTCGTACATACTTTATAGAGATATACATATCCCACTATTATATGGTGATAATCTGTAAGTGGGGACACTGTAGATGAATATGAAATTATTAGCTCATTAATTTTAAAGTTGGCACTGCTCGGTTTTCAGCTTTATTTGAGGGAATATTTTGCTCATTTTTATCGGAAAAATTAGTGTTCTTTCCTCGTACATATTTTATAGAGGTATGCATATTTCACTTTAATATGGTGATAAACAGTAAGTGGGGACCCTGTAGATGAATATAAAGTTATGAGGTTATTTATTTTAAAGTTGGCACTGGTCGTTTTTCATCTTAGTTTGAGGGAATATTTTGCTCATCTTTATCCGAAAAATTAGTGTTCTTGCCTCGTACATATTTTATGGAGATATACATATCCCACTTTTATATGGTGATAAACATTAAGTGGGCACCCTGTAGATGATTATAAAATTATTAGGTCAGTAATTTTAAAGTTGGCACTGCTCGGTTTTCAGCTTTATTTGAGGGAATATTTTGCTAATCTTTATTCGAAAAATTAGTGTTTTTGCCTCGTACGTATTTTATATAGATACACATATCCCACTTTTATATGGTGATAAATTGTAAGTGGGGACCCTGTAGATGAACATAAAATTATGAAGTTATTAAACTTAAAGTTGGCACTGGTCGATTTTCAGCTTAATTTGAGGGAATGTTTTGCTCATTTTTATCGGAAAAATTTGTGTTCTTTCCTCGTACATATTTTATAGAAATATACATATCCCACTTTTATATGGTAATAAACTGTAAGTGGGGACCCTGTAGATGAATATATAATTATGAAGTTATTAATTTTAAAGTTGGCACTAGTCGATTTTAAGCTTAATTTGAGGGAATGATTTGCTCATTTTTATCGGAAAAATTAGTGTTCTTTCCTCGTATATATTTTATATAGATATACATATCCCACTTTTATATGGTGATAAACTGTAAGTGTGGACCTTGTAGATGAAAATAAAATTATTAGGTTATTAATTTTAAAGTTGGCACTGCTCGTTTTTCAGCTTAATTTGAGGGAATATTTTGCTCATCTTTATCCAAAAAATTACTGTTTTTGCCTCGTACATATTTTATAGAGATATACATATCCCACTTTTATATGGTGATAAACAGTAAGTGGGGACACTGTAGATGAATATGAAATTATGAGGTTATTATTTTAAAGTTGGCACTGCTCGCTTTTCAGCTTTATTTGAGGGAAAATTTTGCTCATCTTTATCCGAAAAATTAGTGTATTTTCCTCGTACATATTTTTTAGAGATATACATATCCCACTTTTATATGGAGATAAACTGTATGTGGAAACCCTGTAGATAAATATCAAATAATGAGATTATTAATTTTAAAGATGGCATGGTCGTTTTTCAGCATAATTTGGGGGAATATTTCGCTCATTTTTATCGGAAAAATTAGTGTATTTTCCTCGTACATATTTTATAGAGATATACATATCCCACTTTTATATGGAGATAAACTGTAAGTGGGGACCCTGTTGATGAATATAAAATTATGAGGTTATTAATTTTAAAGTTGGCACTGGTCGCTTTTCATCATACTTTGGGGGAATATTTCGCTCATTTTTATCGTAAAAATAAGTGTATTTAACTCGTACATATTTTATAGAGATATGCATATTTCACTTCTATATGGTGATAAACAGTAAGTGGGGACCCTGTAGATGAATATAAAGTTAATAGGTTATTTATTTTAAAGTTGGCACTGGTCGTTTTTCATCTTAGTTTGAGGGAATATTTTGCTCATCTTTATCCGAAAAATTAGTGTTTTTGTCTCGTACATATTTTATGGAGATATACATATCCCACTTTTATATGGTGATACACATTAAGTGGGGACCCTGTAGATGAAAATAAAATTATTAGGTCAGTAATTTTAAAGTTGGCACTGCTCGGTTTTCAGCTTTATTTGAGGGAACCTTTTGCTAATCTTTATTCGAAAAATTAGTGTTCTTTCCTCGTACATATTTTATAGAGATATTCATATCCCACTTTTATATGGTGATAAACTGTAAGTGGGGACCCTGTAGATAAATATAAAATTATTAGGTTATTATTTTAAAGTTGGCACTGGTCGTTTTTCGTCTTAATTTGAGGGAATATTTTGCTCATCTTTATCCGAAAAATGAGTGTAATTTTCTCGTACATGTTTTATAGAGATATATGTATCCCACTTTTATATCGTAATAAACTGTAAGTGGGAACCCTGTAGATGAATATAAAATTATTAGGTCAGTAATTTTAAAGTTGGCACTGCTCGGTTTTCAGCTTTATTTGAGGGAACCTTTTGCTAATCTTTATTCGAAAAATTAGTGTTTTTGCCTCGTACGTATTTTATAGAGATATACATATCCCACTTTTATATGGTGATAAACATTAAGTGGGGACCCTGTAGATGAATATAAAATTATTAGGTTAATAATTTTAAAGTTGGCACTGCTCGTTTTTCAGCTTATTTTGAGGGAATATTTTGATCATCTTTATCCGAAAAATTAGTGTTTTTGCCTCGTACATACTTTATGGAGATATATATATCCCACTTTTATATGGTGATAAACTGTAAGTGGGGACCCTGTAGATGAACAAAAATTATTAGGTCAGTAATTTTAAAGTTGGCACTGCTCGGTTTTCAGCTTTATTTGAGGGAATATTTTGCTAATCTTTATTCGAAAAATTAGTGTTTTTCTCGTACGTATTTTATAGAGATACACATATCCCACTTTTATATGGTGATAAACAGTAAGTGGGGACCCTGTAGATAAATATAAAGTTATGAGGTTATTTATTTTAAAGTTGGCACTGGTCGTTTTTCATCTTAGTTTGAGGGAATATTTTGCTAATCTTTATCCGAAAAATTAGTGTTCTTTCCTCGTACATATTTTATGGAGATATACATATCCCACTTTTATATTGTGGTAAACATTAAGTGGGGACCCTGTAGATGAATATAGAATTATTAGGTCAGTAATTTTAAAGTTGGCACTGCTCGGTTTTCAGCTTTATTTGAGGGAATATTTTGCTAATCTTTATTCGAAAAATTAGTGTTTTTGCCTCGTACGTATTTTATAGAGATATACATATCCCACTTTTATATGGTGATAAACAGTAAGTGGGGACCCTGTAGATAAATATAAAGTTATGAGGTTATTTATTTTAAAGTTGGCACTGGTCGTTTTTCATCTTAGTTTGAGGGAATATTTTGCTAATCTTTATCCGAAAAATTAGTGTTCTTTCCTCGTACATATTTTATGGAGATATACATATCCCACTTTTATATGGTGATAAACATTAAGTGGGGACCCTGTAGATGAATATAAAATTATTATGTCAGTAATTTTAAAGTTGGCACTGCTCGGTTTTCAGCTTTATTTGAGGGAATATTTTGCTAATCTTTATTCGAAAAATTAGTGTTTTTGCCTCGTACGTATTTTATAGAGATAAACATATCCCACTTTTACATGGTGATAAACTGTAAGTGGGGACCCTGTAGATGAACATAAAATTATGAAGTTATTAATTTTAAAGTTGGCACTGCTCGTTTTTCAGCTTAATTTGAGAGAATTTTTTGCTCATTTTTATCGGAAAAATTAGTGTTCTTTCCTCGTACATATTTTATAGAGATATATATATCCCACTTTTATATGGTTATAAACTGTAAGTGGGGACCCGGTAGATGAATATAAAATTATGAGGTTAATATTTTAAAGTTGGCACTGCTCGGTTTTCAGCTTTATTTGAGGGAATATTTTGCTAATCTTTATTCGAAAAATTAGTGTTTTTTCCTCGTACGTATTTTATAGAGATATACATATCCCACTTTTATATGGTGATAAACTGTAAGTGGGGAAACTGTAGATGAACATAAAATTATGATTTTATTAATTTTAAAGTTGGCACTGGTCGATTTTCAGCTTAATTAGAGGGAATATTTTTCTCATCTTTATCCGAAAAATTAGTGTTTACGCCTCGTACATATTTTATGGAGATATACATATCCCACTTTTATATGGTGATAAACATTAAGTGGGGATCCTGCAGATGAATATAAAATTATTAGGTCAGTAATTTTAAAGTTGGCATTGCTCGGTTCTCAGCTTTATTTGAGGGAATATTTTGCTAATCTTTATTCGAAAAATTAGTGTTTTTGCCTCGTACGTATTTTATAGAGATTTACATATCCCACTTTTATATGGTGATAAGCAATAAGTAGCGACCCTGTAGATGAATATAAAATTATGAAGATATTAATTTTAAATTTGGCACTGCTCGATTTTCAGCTTTATTTGAGGGAATTTTTTGCTCATTTTTATCGGAAAAATTGTTGTATTTTCCTCGTACATATTTTATAGAGATATACATATCCCACTTCTATATGGTGATAAACTGTAATTGGGGACCCTGTAGATGAATACAAAATTATGAGGTCATTAATTTTAAAGTTCGCACTGCGCGGTTTTCAGCTTTATTTGAGGGAATATTTTGCTCATCTTTATTCGAAAAATTAGTATAATTTCCTCGTACATATTTTATAGAGATATACATATCCCACCTTTATATGGTAATAAACTGTAATTGGGGACCCTGCAGATGAATATAAAATTATGAAGTTATTAATTTTAAAGTTGGCACTGGTCGTTTTTCAGAATAATTTGAGAGAATATTTTGGTCATTTTTATCGGAAAAATTAGTGTTCTTTCCTCGTACATATTTTATAAAGATATACATATCCCACTTTTATATGGTAATAAACTGTAAGTGGAGACCCTGTAGATGAATATAAAATTATTAGGTTATTAATTTTAAAGTTGGCACTGCTCGTTTTTCAGCTTTATTTGAGGGAATTTTTTGCTCATTTTTATCGGAAAAATTAGTGTAATTTCCTCGTACATATTTTATAGAGATATACATATCCCACTTTTATATGGTGATAATCTGTAAGTGGGGACACAGTAGATGAATATGAAATTATTAGGTCATTAATTTTAAAGTTGGCACTGCTCGGTTTTCAGCTTTATTTGAGGGAATAATTTGCTCATTTTTATCCGAAAAATTGGTGTATTTTCCTCGTACATATTTTATAGAGATATACATATCCCACTTTTATATGGTGATAATCTGTAAGTGGGGACACTGTAGATGAATATGAGATTATTAGGCCATTAATTTTAAAGTTGGCAGTGCTCGGTTTTCAGCTTTATTTAAGGGAATATTTTGCTCATTTTTATCGGAAAAATTAGTGTTCTTTCGTCGTACATATTTTATAGAGATATGCATATTTCACTTTAATATGGTGATAAACAGTAAGTGGGGACCCTGTAGATGAATATAAAGTTATGAGGTTATTTATTTTAGAGTTGGCACTGGTCGTTTTTCATCTTAGTTTGAGGGAATATTTTGCTCATCTTTATCCGAAAAATTAGTGTTCTTGCCGCGTACATATTTTATTGAGATATACATATCCCACTTTTATATGGTGATAAACATTAAGTGGGGACCCTGTAGATGATTATAAAATTATTAGGTCAGTAATTTTAAAGTTGGCACTGCTCGGTTTTCAGCTTTATTTGAGGGAATATTTTGCTAATCTTTATTCGAAAAATTAGTGTTTTTGCCTCGTACGTATTTTATAGAGATAAACATATCCCACTTTTACATGGTGAAAAACTGTAAGTGGGGACCCTGTAGATGAACATAAAATTATGAAGTTATTAATTTTAAAGTTGGCACTGCTCGTTTTTCAGCTTAATTTGAGGGAATTTTTTGCTCATTTTTATCGGAAAAATTAGTGTTCTTTCCTCGTACATATTTTATAGAGATATATATATCCCACTTTTATATGGTTATAAACTGTAAGTGGGGACCCGGTAGATGAATATAAAATTATGAGGTTAATATTTCAAAGTTGGCACTGCTCGGTTTTCAGCTTTATTTGAGGGAATATTTTGCTAATCTTCATTCGAAAAATTAGTGTTTTTTCCTCGTACGTATTTTATAGAGATATACATATCCCACTTTTATATGGTGATAAACTGTAAGTGGGGAAACTGTAGATGAACATAAAATTATGATTTTATTAATTTTAAAGTTGGCACTGGTCGATTTTCAGCTTAATTAGAGGGAATATTTTGCTCATCTTTATCCGAAAAATTAGTGTTTACGCCTCGTACATATTTTATGGAGATATACATATCCCACTTTTATATGGTGATAAACATTAAGTGGGGATCCTGCAGATGAATATAAAATTATTAGGTCAGTAATTTTAAAGTTGGCATTGCTCGGTTCTCAGCTTTATTTGAGGGAATATTTTGCTAATCTTTATTCGAAAAATTAGTGTTTTTGCCTCGTACGTATTTTATAGAGATTTACATATCCCACTTTTATATGGTGATAAGCAATAAGTAGCGACCCTGTAGATGAATATAAAATTATGAAGATATTAATTTTAAATTTGGCACTGCTCGATTTTCAGCTTTATTTGAGGGAATTTTTTGCTCATTTTTATCGGAAAAATTGTTGTATTTTCCTCGTACATATTTTATAGAGATATACATATCCCACTTCTATATGGTGATAAACTGTAATTGGGGACCCTGCAGATGAATACAAAATTATGAGGTCATTAATTTTAAAGTTCGCACTGCTCGGTTTTCAGCTTTATTTGAGGGAATATTTTGCTCATCTTTATTCGAAAAATTAGTATAATTTCCTCGTACATATTTTATAGAGATATACATATCCCACCTTTATATGGTAATAAACTGTAATTGGGGACCCTGCAGATGAATATAAAATTATGAAGTTATTAATTTTAAAGGTGGCACTGCTCGTTTTTCAGAATAATTTGAGAGAATATTTTGGTCATTTTTATCGGAAAAATTAGTGTTCTTTCCTCGTACATATTTTATAAAGATATACATATCCCACTTTTATATGGTAATAAACTGTAAGTGGAGACCCTGTAGATGAATATAAAATTATTAGGTTATTAATTTTAAAGTTGGCACTGCTCGTTTTTCAGCTTTATTTGAGGGAATTTTTTGCTCATTTTTATCGGAAAAATTAGTGTAATTTCCTCGTACATATTTTATAGAGATATACATATCCCACTTTTATATGGTGATAATCTGTAAGTGGGGACACAGTAGATGAATATGAAATTATTAGGTCATTAATTTTAAAGTTGGCACTGCTCGGTTTTCAGCTTTATTTGAGGGAATAATTTGCTCATTTTTATCCGAAAAATTAGTGTATTTTCCTCGTACATATTTTATAGAGATATACATATCCCACTTTTATATGGTGATAATCTGTAAGTGGGGACACTGTAGATGAATATGAAATTATTAGGTCATTAATTTTAAAGTTGGCACTGCTCGGTTTTCAGCTTTATTTAAGGGAATATTTTGCTCATTTTTATCGGAAAAATTAGTGTTCTTTTGTCGTACATATTTTATAGAGATATGCATATTTCACTTTAATATGGTGATAAACAGTAAGTGGGGCCCTGTAGATGAATATAAAGTTATGAGGTTATTTATTTTAAAGTTGGCACTGGTCGTTTTTCATCTTAGTTTGAGGGAATATTTTGCTCATCTTTATCCGAAAAATTAATGTTCTTGCCTCGTACATATTTTATTGAGATATACATATCCCACTTTTATATGGTGATAAACATTAAGTGGGGACCCTGTAGATGATTATAAAATTATTAGGTCAGTAATTTTAAAGTTGGCACTGCTCGGTTTTCAGCTTTATTTGAGGGAATATTTTGCTAATCTTTATTCGAAAAATTAGTGTTTTTTCCTCGTACGTATTTTATAGAGATACACATATCCCACTTTTATATGGTAATAAAGTGTAAGTGGGGACCCTGTAGATGAACATAAAATTATTAGGTTATTAATTTTAAAGTTGGCACTGCTCGTTTTTCAGCTTTATTTGAGGGAATTTTTTGCTCATTTTTATCGGAAAAATTAGTGTATTTTCCTCGTACATATTTTATAGAGATATACATATCCCACTTTTATATGGTAATAAACTGTAAGTGGGGACCCTGTAGATGAATATAAAATTATGAAGTTATTAATTTTAAAGTTGGCACTGGTCGATTTTCAGCTTAATTTGAGGGAATATATTGCTCATTTTTATCGGAAAAATTAGTGTTCTTTCCTCGTACATATTTTATAGAGATATCCATATCCCACTTGTATATGGTGATAAACTGTATGTGAGGACCCGGCAGATGAATATAAAATTATGAGGTTATTATTTTAAAGTTGGCTCTGCGCGTTTTTGAGCATAATTTGAGGGAATATTTTGGTCATCTTTATCCGAAAAATTAGTGTATTTTCCTCGTACATATTTTATAGAGATATCCATATCCCACTTTTATATGGAGATAAACTGTAAGTGGGGACCCAGTAGATGAACAAAAAATTATGAAGTTATTAATTTTAAAGTTGGCACTGGTTGTTTTTCAGCTTTATTTGAGGGAATATTTCGCTCATTTTTATCGGAAAAATTAGTGTATTTTCCTCGTACATATTTTATAGAGATATGCATATCCCACTTTTATATGGAGATAAACTGTAAGTGGGGACCCTGTAGATGAACAAAAAATTATGAGGTTTTTAATTTTAAAGTTGGCACTGGTTGTTTTTCAGCTTTATTTGAGGGAATATTTCGCTCATTTTTATCGGAAAAATTAGTGTATTTTCCTCGTACATATTTTATAGAGATATACATATCCCACTTTTATATGTTGATAAACTGTAAGTGGAGACCCTGTAGATGAATATAAAATTATTAGGTCAGTAATTTTAAAGTTGGCACTGCTCGGTTTTCAGCTTTATTTGATTGAACCTTTTGCTAATCTTTATTCGAAAAATTAGTGTTTTTGCCTCGTACGTATTTTATAGAGATATACATATCCCACTTTTATATGGTGATAAACTGTAAGTGGGGACCCTGTAGATGAACATAAAATTATGAAGTTATTAATTTTAAAGTTGGCACTGGTCGATTTTCAGCTTAATTTGAGGGAATATTTTGCTCATCTTTATCCGAAAAATTAGAGTTTTTGCTTCGTACATATTTTATGGAGATATACATATCCCACTTTTATATGGTGATAAACATTAAGTGGGGACCCTGTAGATGAATATAAAATTATTAGGTCAGTAATTTTAAAGTTGGCACTGCTCGGTTTTCAGCTTTATTTGAGGGAATATTTTGCTAATCTTTATTCGAAAAATTAGTGTTTTTGCCTCGTACGTATTTTATAGAGATAAACATATCCCACTTTTACATGGTGATAAACTGTAAGTGGGGACCCTGTAGATGAACATAAAATTATGAAGTTATTAATTTTAAAGTTGGCACTGCTCGTCTTTCAGCTTAATTTGAGGGAATTTTTTGCTCATTTTTATCGGAAAAATTAGTGTTCTTTCCTCGTACATATTTTATAGAGATATACATATCCCACTTCCATATGGTGATAAACTGTAAGTGGGGACCCTGTAGATGAATATAAAATTATGAGGTTAATATTTTAAAGTTGGCACTGCTCGGTTTTCAGCTTTATTTGAGGGAATATTTTGCTAATCTTTATTCGAAAAATTAGTGTTTTTTCCTCGTACGTATTTTATAGAGATATACATATCCCACTTTTATATGGTGATAAACTGTAAGTGGGGACCCTGTAGATGAACATAAAAGTATGAAGTTATTAATTTTAAAGTTGGCACTGGTCGATTTTCAGCTTAATTAGAGGGAATATTTTGCTCATCTTTATCCAAAAAATTAGTGTTTACGCCTCGTACATATTTTATGGAGATATACATATCCCACTTTTATATGGTGATAAACATAAATTGGGGATCCTGTAAATGAATATAAAATTATTAGGATAATAATTTTAAAGTTGGCATTGCTCGGTTTTCAGCTTTATTTGAGGGAATATTTTGCTAATCTTTATTCGAAAAATTAGTGTTTTTTCCTCGTACGTATTTTATAGAGATTTACATATCCCACTTTTATATGGTGATAAGCAATAAGTAGGGACCCTGTAGATGAATATAAAATTATGAAGATATTAATTTTAAATTTGGCACTGCTCGTTTTTCAGCTTTATTTGAGGGAATTTTTTGCTCATTTTTATCGGAAAAATTATTGTACTTTTCCTCGTACATATTTTATAGAGATATACATATCCCACTTTTATATGGTGATAAACTGTAAGTGGGGACCCTGTAGATGAATACAAAATTATGAGGTCATTAATTTTAAAGTTCGCACTGCTCGGTTTTCAGCTTTATTTGAGAGAATATTTTGCTCATCTTTATTCGAAAAATTAGTATATTTTCCTCGTACATATTTTATAGAGATATACATATCCCACCTTTATATGGTAATAAACTGTAATTGGGGAGCCTGCAGATGAATATAAAATTATGAAGTTATTAATTTTAAAGTTGGCACTGGTCGTTTTTCAGCATAATTTGAGAGAATATTTTCGTCATTTTTATCGGAAAAATTAGTGTTCTTTCCTCGTACATATTTTATAGAGATATACATATCCCACTTTTATATGGAGATAAACTGTAAGTGGGGACCCTGTAGATGAACAAAAAATTATGAGGTTATTAATTTTAAAGTTGGCACTGGTTGTTTTTCAGCTTTATTTGAGGGAATATTTCGCTCATTTTTATCGGAAAAATTAGTGTATTTTCCTCGTACATATTTTATAGAGATATACATATCCCACTTTTATATGGTGATAATCTGTAAGTGGGGACACAGTAGATGAATATGAAATTATTAGGTCATTAATTTTAAAGTTGGCACTGCTCGGTTTTCAGCTTTATTTGAGGGAATAATTTGCTCATTTTTATCGGAAAAATTAGTGTTCTTTCCTCGTACATATTTTATAGAGATATACATATCCCACTTGTATATGGTGATAAACTGTAAGTGAGGACCCGGTAGATGAATATAAAATTATGAGGTTATTATTTTAAAGTTGGCTCTGCGCGTTTTTGAGCATAATTTGAGGGAATATTTCGGTCATCTTTATCGGAAAAATTAGTGTATTTTCCTCGTACATATTTTATAGAGATATACATATCCCACTTTTATATGGTAATAAACGGTAAGTGGGGACCCTGTAGATGAACATAAAATTATTAGGTTATTAATTTTAAAGTTGGCACTGCTCGTTTTTCAGCTTTATTTGAGGGAATTTTTTGCTCATTTTTATCGGAAAAATTAGTGTATTTTCCTCGTACATATTTTATAGAGATATACATATCCCACTTTTATATGGTAATAAACTGTAAGTGGGGACCCTGTAGATGAATATAAAATTATCAAGTTATTAATTTTAAAGTTGGCACTGGTCGATTTTCAGCCTAATTTGAGGGAATATATTGCTCATTTTTATCGGAAAAATTAGTGTTCTTTCCTCGTACATATTTTATAGAGATATACATATCCCACTTGTATATGGTGATAAACTGTAAGTGAGGACCCGGTAGATGAATATAAAATTATTAGGTTATTATTTTAAAGTTGGCTCTGCGCGTTTTTGAGCATAATTTGAGGGAATATTTTGGTCATCTTTATCCGAAAAATTAGTGTATTTTCCTCGTACATATTTTATAGAGATATCCATATCCCACTTTTATATGGAGATAAACTGTAAGTGGGGACCCTGTAGATGAACAAAAAATTATGAGGTTATTAATTTTAAAGTTGGCACTGGTTGTTTTTCAGCTTTATTTGAGGGAATATTTCGCTCATTTTTATCGGAAAAATTAGTGTATTTTCCTCGTACATATTTTATAGAGATATGCATATCCCACTTTTATATGGAGATAAACTGTAAGTGGGGACCCTGTAGATGAAAAAAAATTATGAGGTTATTAATTTTAAAGTTGGCACTGGTTGTTTTTCAGCTTTATTTGAGGGAATATTTCGCTCATTTTTATCGGAAAAATTAGTGTATTTTCCTCGTACATATTTTATAGAGATATACATATCCCACTTTTATATGTTGATAAACTGTAAGTGGGGACCCTGTAGATGAATAGAAAATTATTAGGTTATTAATTTTAAAGTTGGCACCGGTCGTTTTTCGGCTTAATTTGAGGGAATATTTTGCTCATCTTTATCCGAAAATTAGTGTAATTTTCTCGTACATGTTTTATAGAGATATATATATCCCACTTTTATATGGTAATAAACTGAAAGTGGGGACCCTGTAGATGAATATAAAATTATTAGGTCAGTAATTTTAAAGTTGGCACTGCTCGGTTTTCAGCTTTATTTGAGGGAACCTTTTGCTAATCTTTATTCGAAAAATTAGTGTTTTTGCCTCGTACGCATTTTATAGAGATATACATATCCCACTTTTATATGGTGATAAACTGTAAGTGGGACCCTGTAGATGAACATAAAATTATGAAGTTATTAATTTTAAAGTTGGCACTGGTCGATTTTCAGCTTAATTTGAGGGAATATTTTGCTCATCTTTATCCGAAAAATTAGAGTTTTTGCCTCGTACATATTTTATGGAGATATACATATCCCACTTTTATATGGTGATAAACATTAAGTGGGGACCCTGTAGATGAATATAAAATTATTAGGTCAGTAATTTTAAAGTTGGCACTGCTCGGTTTTCAGCTTTATTTGAGGGAATATTTTGCTCATGTTTATCGGAAAAATTAGTGTATTTTCCTCGTACGTATTTTATAGAGATAAACATATCCCACTTTTACATGGTGATAAACTGTAAGTGGGGACCCTGTAGATGAACATAAAATTATGAAGTTATTAATTTTAAATTTGGCACTGCTCGTTTTTCAGCTTAATTTGAGGGAATTTTTTGCTCATTTTTATCGGAAAAATTAGTGTTCTTTCCTCGTACATATTTTATAGAGATATACATATCCCACTTTTATATGGTGATAAACTGTAAGTGGGGACCCGGTAGATGAATATAAAATTATGAGGTTAATATTTTAAAGTTGGCACTGCTCGGTTTTCAGCTTTATTTGAGGGAATATTTTGCTAATCTTTATTCGAAAAATTAGTGTTTTTTCCTCGTACGTATTTTATAGAGATATACATATCCCACTTTTATATGGTGATAAACTGTAAGTGGGGACCCTGTAGATGAACATAAAATTATGAAGTTATTAATTTTAAAGTTGGCACTGGTCGATTTTCAGCTTAATTAGAGGGAATATTTTGCTCATCTTTATCCGAAAAATTAGTGTTTACGCCTCGTACATATTTTATGGAGATATACATATCCCACTTTTATATGGTGATAAACATTAAGTGGGGATCCTGTAGATGAATATAAAATTATTAGGATAGTAATTTTAAAGTTGGCATTGCTCGGTTTTCAGCTTTATTTGAGGGAATATTTTGCTAATCTTTATTCGAAAAATTAGTGTTTTTGCCTCGTACGTATTTTATAGAGGTTTACATATCCCACTTTTATATGGTGATAAGCAATAAGTAGAAACCCTGTAGATGAATATAAAATTATGAAGATATTAATTTTAAATTTGGCACTGCTCGTTTTTCAGCTTTATTTGAGGGAATTTTTTGCTCATTTTTATCGGAAAAATTATTGTATTTTCCTCGTACATATTTTATAGATATATACATATCCCACTTTTATATGGTGATAAACTGTAAGTGGGGACCCTGTAGATGAATACAAAATTATGAGGTCATTAATTTTAAAGTTCGCACTGCTCGGTTTTCAGCTTTATTTGAGGGAATATTTTGCTCATCTTTATTCGAAAAATTAGTATATTTTCCTCGTACATATTTTATAGAGATATACATATCCCACCTTTATATGGTAATAAACTGTAATTGGGGAGCCTGCAGATGAATATAAAATTATGAAGTTATTAATTTTAAGGTTGGCACTGGTCGTTTTTCAGCATAATTTGAGAGAATATTTTGGTCATTTTTATCGGAAAAATTAGTGTTCTTTCCTCGTACATATTTTATAGAGATATACATATCCCACTTTTATATGGTAATAAACTGTAAGTGGAGACCCTGTAGATGAATATAAAATTATTAGGTTATTAATTTTAAAGTTGGCACTGCTCGTTTTTCAGCTTTATTTGAGGGAATTTTTTGCTCATTTTTATCGGAAAAATTAGTGTATTTTCCTCGTACATATTTTATAGAGATATACATATCCCACTTTTATATGGTGATAATCTGTAAGTGGGGACACAGTAGATGAATATGAAATTATTAGGTCATTAATTTTAAAGTTGGCACTGCTCGGTTTTCAGCTTTATTTGAGGGAATAATTTGCTCATTTTTATCCGAAAAATTAGTGTATTTTCCTCGTACATATTTTATAGAGATATACATATCCCACTATTATATGGTGATAATCTGTAAGTGGGGACACTGTAGATGAATATGAAATTATTAGCTCATTAATTTTAAAGTAGGCACTGCTCGGTTTTCAGCTTTATTTGAGGGAATATTTTGCTCATTTTTATCGGAAAAATTAGTGTTCTTTCCTCGTACATATTTTATAGAGATATGCATATTTCACTTTAATATGGTGATAAACAGTAAGTGGGGACCCTGTAGATGAATATAAAGTTATGAGGTTATTTATTTTAAAGTTGGCACTGGTCGTTTTTCATCTTAGTTTGAGGGAATATTTTGCTCATCTTTATCCGAAAAATTAGTGTTCTTGCCTCGTACATATTTTATGGAGATATACATATCCCACTTTTATATGGTGATAAACATTAAGTGGGGACCCTGTAGATGATTATAAAATTATTAGGTCAGTAATTTTAAAGTTGGCACTGCTCGGTTTTCAGCTTTATTTGAGGGAATATTTTGCTAATCTTTATTCGAAAAATTAGTGTTTTTGCCTCGTACGTATTTTATAGAGATACACATATCCCACTTTTATATGGAGATAAATTGTAAGTGGGGACCCTGTAGATGAACATAAAATTATGAAGTTATTAAACTTAAAGTTGGCACTGGTCGATTTTCAGCTTAATTTGAGGGAATGTTTTGCTCATTTTTATCGGAAAAATTTGTGTTCTTTCCTCGTACATATTTTATAGAAATATACATATCCCACTTTTATATGGTAATAAACTGTAAGTGGGGACCCTGTAGATGAATATATAATTATGAAGTTATTAATTTTAAAGTTGGCACTAGTCGATTTTAAGCTTAATTTGAGGGAATGATTTGCTCATTTTTATCGGAAAAATTAGTGTTCTTTCCTCGTATATATTTTATAGAGATATACATATCCCACTTTTATATGGTGATAAACTGTAAGTGTGGACCTTGTAGATGAAAATAAAATTATTAGGTTATTAATTTTAAAGTTGGCACTGCTCGTTTTCAGCTTAATTTGAGGGAATATTTTGCTCATCTTTATCCAAAAAATTACTGTTTTTGCCTCGTACATATTTTATAGAGATATACATATCCCACTTTTATATGGTGATAAACAGTAAGTGGGGACACTGTAGATGAATATAAAATTATGAGGTTATTATTTTAAAGTTGGCACTGCTCGCTTTTCAGCTTTATTTGAGGGAAAATTTTGCTCATCTTTATCCGAAAAATTAGTGTATTTTCCTCGTACATATTTTATAGAGATATACATATCCCACTTTTATATGGAGATAAACTGTATGTGGAAACCCTGTAGATAAATATCAAATAATGAGATTATTAATTTTAAAGTAGGCACTGGTCGTTTTTCAGCATAATTTGATGGAATATTTTTCTCACGTTTATCGGAAAAATTAGTGTTCTTTCCTCGTACATATTTTATAGAAATATACATATCCCACTTTTATATGGTAATAAACTGTAAGTGGGGACCCTGTTGATGAATATAAAATTATGAGGTTATTAATTTTAAAGTTGGCACTGGCCGCTTTTCATCATATTTTGGGGGAATATTTCGCTCATTTTTATCGTAAAAATAAGTGTATTTAACTCGTACATATTTTATAGAGATATGCATATTTCACTTCTATATGGTGATAAACAGTAAGTGGGGACCCTGTAGATGAATATAAAGTTAATAGGTTATTTATTTTAAAGTTGGCACTGGTCGTTTTCCATCTTAGTTTGAGGGAATATTTTGCTCATCTTTATCCGAAAAATTAGTGTTTTTGTCTCGTACATATTTTATGGAGATATACATATCCCACTTTTATATGGTGATACACATTAAGTGGGGACCCTGTAGATGAAAATAAAATTATTAGGTCAGTAATTTTAAAGTTGGCACTGCTCGGTTTTCAGCTTTATTTGAGGGAACCTTTTGCTAATCTTTATTCGAAAAATTAGTGTTCTTTCCTCGTACATATTTTATAGAGATATTCATATCCCACTTTTATATGGTGATAAACTGTAAGTGGGGACCCTGTAGATAAATATAAAATTATTAGGTTATTATTTTAAAGTTGGCACTGGTCGTTTTTCGTCTTAATTTGAGGGAATATTTTGCTCATCTTTATCCGAAAAATGAGTGTAATTTTCTCGTACATGTTTTATAGAGATATATGTATCCCACTTTTATATCGTAATAAACTGTAAGTGGGGACCCTGTAGATGAATATAAAATTATTAGGTCAGTAATTTTAAAGTTGGCACTGCTCGGTTTTCAGCTTTATTTGAGGGAACCTTTTGCTAATCTTTATTCGAAAAATTAGTGTTTTTGCCTCGTACGTATTTTATAGAGATATACATATCCCACTTTTATATGGTGATAAACATTAAGTGGGGACCCTGTAGATGAATATAAAATTATTAGGTTAATAATTTTAAAATTGGCACTGCTCGTTTTTCAGCTTATTTTGAGGGAATATTTTGCTCATCTTTATCCGAAAAATTAGTGTTTTTCCTCGTACATACTTTATAGAGATATACATATCCCACTTTTATATGGTGATAAACTGTAAGTGGGGACCCTGTAGATGAATATAAAATTATTAGGTCATTTATTTTAAAGTTGGCACTGCTCGGTTTTCAGATTTATTTGAGGGAATATTTTTCTCATCTTTATTCGAAAAATTAGTGTATTTTCCTCGTACATATTTTTTAGAGATATACATATCCCACTTTTACATGGTGATAAACAGTAAGTGGGGACACTGTAGATGAATATAAAATTATGAGGTTATTATTTTAAAGTTGGCACTGCTCGCTTTTCAGCTTTATTTGAGGGAAAATTTTGCTCATCTTTATCCGAAAAATTAGTGTATTTTCCTCGTACATATTTTATAGAGATATACATATCCCACTTTTATATGGTGATAAACATTAAGTGGGGACCCTGTAGATGAATATAAAATTATTAGGTCAGTAATTTTAAAGTTGGCACTGCTCGGTTTTCAGCTTTATTTGAGGGAACCTTTTGCTAATCTTTATTCGAAAAATTAGTGTTCTTTCCTCGTACATATTTTATAGAGATATTCATATCCCACTTTTATATGGTGATAAACTGTAAGTGGGGACCCTGTAGATAAATATAAAATTATTAGGTTATTATTTTAAAGTTGGCACTGGTCGTTTTTCGTCTTAATTTGAGGGAATATTTTGCTCATCTTTATCCGAAAAATGAGTGTAATTTTCTCGTACATGTTTTATAGAGATATATGTATCCCACTTTTATATCGTAATAAACTGTAAGTGGGGACCCTGTAGATGAATATAAAATTATTAGGTCAGTAATTTTAAAGTTGGCACTGCTCGGTTTTCAGCTTTATTTGAGGGAACCTTTTGCTAATCTTTATTCGAAAAATTAGTGTTTTTGCCTCGTACGTATTTTATAGAGATATACATATCCCACTTTTATATGGTGATAAACATTAAGTGGGGACCCTGTAGATGAATATAAAATTATTAGGTTAATAATTTTAAAGTTGGCACTGCTCGTTTTTCAGCTTATTTTGAGGGAATATTTTGCTCATCTTTATCCGAAAAATTAGTGTTTTTCCTCGTACATACTTTATAGAGATATACATATCCCACTTTTATATGGTGATAAACTGTAAGTGGGGACCCTGTAGATGAATATAAAATTATTAGGTCATTTATTTTAAAGTTGGCACTGCTCGGTTTTCAGATTTATTTGAGGGAATATTTTTCTCATCTTTATTCGAAAAATTAGTGTATTTTCCTCGTACATATTTTTTAGAGATATACATATCCCACTTTTACATGGTGATAAACAGTAAGTGGGGACACTGTAGATGAATATAAAATTATGAGGTTATTATTTTAAAGTTGGCACTGCTCGCTTTTCAGCTTTATTTGAGGGAAAATTTTGCTCATTTTTATCGTAAAAATAAGTGTATTTAACTCGTACATATTTTATAGAGATATGCATATTTCACTTCTATATGGTGATAAACAGTAAGTGGGGACCCTGTAGATGAATATAAAGTTAATAGGTTATTTATTTTAAAGTTGGCACTGGTCGTTTTCCATCTTAGTTTGAGGGAATATTTTGCTCATCTTTATCCGAAAAATTAGTGTTTTTGTCTCGTACATATTTTATGGAGATATACATATCCCACTTTTATATGGTGATACACATTAAGTGGGGACCCTGTAGATGAAAATAAAATTATTAGGTCAGTAATTTTAAAGTTGGCACTGCTCGGTTTTCAGCTTTATTTGAGGGAACCTTTTGCTAATCTTTATTCGAAAAATTAGTGTTCTTTCCTCGTACATATTTTATAGAGATATTCATATCCCACTTTTATATGGTGATAAACTGTAAGTGGGGACCCTGTAGATAAATATAAAATTATTAGGTTATTATTTTAAAGTTGGCACTGGTCGTTTTTCGTCTTAATTTGAGGGAATATTTTGCTCATCTTTATCCGAAAAATGAGTGTAATTTTCTCGTACATGTTTTATAGAGATATATGTATCCCACTTTTATATCGTAATAAACTGTAAGTGGGGACCCTGTAGATGAATATAAAATTATTAGGTCAGTAATTTTAAAGTTGGCACTGCTCGGTTTTCAGCTTTATTTGAGGGAACCTTTTGCTAATCTTTATTCGAAAAATTAGTGTTTTTGCCTCGTACGTATTTTATAGAGATATACATATCCCACTTTTATATGGTGATAAACATTAAGTGGGGACCCTGTAGATGAATATAAAATTATTAGGTTAATAATTTTAAAGTTGGCACTGCTCGTTTTTCAGCTTATTTTGAGGGAATATTTTGCTCATCTTTATCCGAAAAATTAGTGTTTTTCCTCGTACATACTTTATAGAGATATACATATCCCACTTTTATATGGTGATAAACTGTAAGTGGGGACCCTGTAGATGAATATAAAATTATTAGGTCATTTATTTTAAAGTTGGCACTGCTCGGTTTTCAGATTTATTTGAGGGAATATTTTTCTCATCTTTATTCGAAAAATTAGTGTATTTTCCTCGTACATATTTTTTAGA
The DNA here is from genome assembly GCF_964235325.1 of Thermobia domestica. Classification (NCBI taxonomy): domain Eukaryota; kingdom Metazoa; phylum Arthropoda; class Insecta; order Zygentoma; family Lepismatidae; genus Thermobia; species Thermobia domestica. Next base: position 62,100,118 of record NC_137457.1, read on the forward strand.
GATATACATATCCCACTTTTACATGGTGATAAACAGTAAGTGGGGACACTGTAGATGAATATAAAATTATGAGGTTATTATTTTAAAGTTGGCACTGCTCGCTTTTCAGCTTTATTTGAGGGAAAATTTTGCTCATCTTTATCCGAAAAATTAGTGTATTTTCCTCGTACATATTTTATAGAGATATACATATCCCACTTTTATATGGTGATAAACATTAAGTGGGGACCCTGTAGATGAATATAAAATTATTAGGTCAGTAATTTTAAAGTTGGCACTGCTCGGTTTTCAGCTTTATTTGAGGGAATATTTTGCTAATCTTTATTCGAAAAATTAGTGTTTTTGTCTCGTACATATTTTATGGAGATATACATATCCCACTTTTATATGGTGATACACATTAAGTGGGGACCCTGTAGATGAAAATAAAATTATTAGGTCAGTAATTTTAAAGTTGGCACTGCTCGGTTTTCAGCTTTATTTGAGGGAACCTTTTGCTAATCTTTATTCGAAAAATTAGTGTTCTTTCCTCGTACATATTTTTTAGAGATATACATATCCCACTTTTATATGGTGATAAACAGTAAGTGGGGACAATGTAGATGAATATAAAATTATGAGGTTATTATTTTAAAGTTGGCACTGCTCGCTTTTCAGCTTTATTTGAGGGAAAATTTTGCTCATCTTTATCCGAAAAATTAGTGTATTTTCCTCGTACATATTTTATAGAGATATACATATCCCACTTTTATATGGTGATAAACATTAAGTGGGGACCCTGTAGATGAATATAAAATTATTAGGTCAGTAATTTTAAAGTTGGCACTGCTCGGTTTTCAGCTTTATTTGAGGGAATATTTTGCTAATCTTTATTCGAAAAATTAGTGTTTTTGTCTCGTACCTATTTTATAGAGATATGCATATTTCACTTCTATATGGTGATAAACAGTAAGTGGGGACCCTGTAGATGAATATAAAGTTAATAGGTTATTTATTTTAAAGTTGGCACTGGTCGTTTTTCATCTTAGTTTGAGGGAATATTTTGCTCATCTTTATCCGAAAAATTAGTGTTTTTGTCTCGTACATATTTTATGGAGATATACATATCCCACTTTTATATGGTGATACACATTAAGTGGGGACCCTGTAGATGAAAATAAAATTATTAGGTCAGTATTTTTAAAGTTGGCACTGCTCAGTTTTCAGCTTTATTTGAGGGAACCTTTTGCTAATCTTTATTCGAAAAATTAGTGTTCTTTCCTCGTACATATTTTATAGAGATATTCATATCCCACTTTTATATGGTGATAAACTGTAAGTGGGGACCCTGTAGATAAATATAAAATTATTAGGTTATTATTTTAAAGTTGGCACTGGTCGTTTTTCGTCTTAATTTGAGGGAATATTTTGCTCATCTTTATCCGAAAAATGAGTGTAATTTTCTCGTACATGTTTTATAGAGATATATGTATCCCACTTTTATATCGTAATAAACTGTAAGTGGGGACCCTGTAGATGAATATAAAATTATTAGGTCAGTAATTTTAAAGTTGGCACTGCTCGGTTTTCAGCTTTATTTGAGGGAACCTTTTGCTAATCTTTATTCGAAAAATTAGTGTTTTTGCCTCGTACGTATTTTATAGAGATATACATATCCCACTTTTATATGGTGATAAACATTAAGTGGGGACCCTGTAGATGAATATAAAATTATTAGGTTAATAATTTTAAAGTTGGCACTGCTCGTTTTTCAGCTTATTTTGAGGGAATATTTTGCTCATCTTTATCCGAAAAATTAGTGTTATTGCCTCGTACATACTTTATAGAGATATACATATCCCACTTTTATATGGTGATAAACTGTAAGTGGGGACCCTGTAGATGAATATAAAATTATTAGGTCATTTATTTTAAAGTTGGCACTGCTCGTTTTTCAGCTTAATTTGAGGGAATATTTTGCTCATCTTTATCCAAAAAATTACTGTTTTTGCCTCGTACATATTTTATAGAGATATACATATCCCACTTTTATATGGTGATAAACAGTAAGTGGGGACACTGTAGATGAATATAAAATTATGAGGTTATTATTTTAAAGTTGGCACTGCTCGCTTTTCAGCTTTATTTGAGGGAAAATTTTGCTCATCTTTATCCGAAAAATTAGTGTATTTTCCTCGTACATATTTTATAGAGATATACATATCCCACTTTTATATGGAGATAAACTGTATGTGGAAACCCTGTAGATAAATATCAAATAATGAGATTATTAATTTTAAAGTAGGCACTGGTCGTTTTTCAGCATAATTTGATGGAATATTTTTCTCATGTTTATCGGAAAAATTAGTGTTCTTTCCTCGTACATATTTTATAGAGATATACATATCCCACTTTTATATGGTAATAAACTGTAAGTGGGGACCCTGTTGATGAATATAAAATTATGAGGTTATTAATTTTAAAGTTGGCACTGGTCGCTTTTCATCATACTTTGGGGGAATATTTCGCTCATTTTTATCGTAAAAATAAGTGTATTTAACTCGTACATATTTTATAGAGATATGCATATTTCACTTCTATATGGTGATAAACAGTAAGTGGGGACCCTGTAGATGAATATAAAGTTAATAGGTTATTTATTTTAAAGTTGGCACTGGTCGTTTTTCATCTTAGTTTGAGGGAATATTTTGCTCATCTTTATCCGAAAAATTAGTGTTTTTGTCTCGTACATATTTTATGGAGATATACATATCCCACTTTTATATGGTGATACACATTAAGTGGGGACCCTGTAGATGAAAATAAAATTATTAGGTCAGTAATTTTAAAGTTGGCACTGCTCGGTTTTCAGCTTTATTTGAGGGAACCTTTTGCTAATCTTTATTCGAAAAATTAGTGTTCTTTCCTCGTACATATTTTATAGAGATATTCATATCCCACTTTTATATGGTGATAAACTGTAAGTGGGGACCCTGTAGATAAATATAAATTTATTAGGTTATTATTTTAAAGTTGGCACTGGTCGTTTTTCGTCTTAATTTGAGGGAATATTTTGCTCTTCTTTATCCGAAAAATGAGTGTAATTTTCTCGTACATGTTTTATAGAGATATATGTATCCCACTTTTATATCGTAATAAACTGTAAGTGGGGACCCTGTAGATGAATATAAAATTATTAGGTCAGTAATTTTAAAGTTGGCACTGCTCGGTTTTCAGCTTTATTTGAGGGAACCTTTTGCTAATCTTTATTCGAAAAATTAGTGTTTTTGCCTCGTACGTATTTTATAGAGGTATACATATCCCACTTTTATATGGTGATAAACATTAAGTGGGGACCCTGTAGATGAATATAAAATTATTAGGTTAATAATTTTAAAGTTGGCACTGCTCGTTTTTCAGCTTATTTTGAGGGAATATTTTGCTCATCTTTATCCGAAAAATTAGTGTTTTTGCCTCGTACATACTTTATAGAGATATACATATCCCACTTTTATATGGTGATAAACTGTAAGTGGGGACCCTGTAGATGAATATAAAATTATTAGGTCATTTATTTTAAAGTTGGCACTGCTCGGTTTTCAGATTTATTTGAGGGAATATTTTTCTCATCTTTATTCGAAAAATTAGTGTATTTTCCTCGTACATATTTTATAGAGATATACATATCCCACTTTTATATGGTGATAAACAGTAAGTGGGGACCCTGTAGATAAATATAAAGTTATGAGGTTATTTATTTTAAAGTTGGCACTGGTCGTTTTTCATCTTAGTTTGAGGGAATATTTTGCTAATCTTTATCCGAAAAATTAGTGTTCTTTCCTCGTACATATTTTATGGAGATATACATATCCCACTTATATATGGTGATAAACATTAAGTGGGGACCGTGTAGATGAATATAAAATTATGAGGTCAGTAATTTTAAAGTTGGCACTGCTCGGTTTTCAGCTTTATTTGAGGGAATATTTTGCTAATCTTTATTCGAAAAATTAGTGTTTTTGCCTCGTACGTATTTTATAGAGATATACATATCCCACTTTTATATGGCGATAAACAGTAAGTGGGGACCCTGTAGATAAATATAAAGTTATGAGGTTATTTATTTTAAAGTTGGCACTGGTCGTTTTTCATCTTAGTTTGAGGGAATATTTTGCTAATCTTTATCCGAAAAATTAGTGTTCTTTCCTCGTACATATTTTATGGAGATATACATATCCCACTTATATATGGTGATAAACATTAAGTGGGGACCGTGTAGATGAATATAAAATTATGAGGTTATTATTTTAAAGTTGGCACTGCTCGTTTTTCAGCATAATTTGAGGGAATATTTTGCTCATCTTTATCCGAAAAATTAGTGTATTTCCTCGTACATATTTTATAGAGATATACACATCCCACTTTTATATGGAGATAAACTGTAAGTGGAAACCCTGTAGATGAATATAAAATAATGAGATTATTAATTTTAAAGTTGGCACTGGTCGTTTTTCAGCATAATTTGATGGAATATTTTGCTCATGTTTATCGGAAAAATTAGTGTTCTTTCCTCGTACATATTTTATAGAGGGTTTATTACCGTATATCCCACTTTTATATGGTAATAAACGGTAAGTGGGGACCCTGTAGATGAACATAAAATTATGAGGTTATTAATTTTAAAGTTGGCACTGGTCGATTTACAGCTTAATTTGAGGGAATGTTTTGCTCTTTTTATCGGAAAAATTAGTGTTCTTTCCTCGTACATATTTTATAGAGATATACATATCCCACTTCTATATGGTGATAAACTGTAAGTGTGGACCCTGTAGATGAATACAAAATTATTAGGTCAGTAATTCTAAAGTTGGCACTGCTCGGTTTTCAACTTTATTTGAGGGAATATTTTGCTAATCTTTATTCGAAAAATTAGTGTTTTTGCCTCGTACGTATTTTATAGAGATATACATATCCCACTTTTGTATGGTGATAAACATTAAGTGGGGACCCTGTAGATGAATATAAAATTATTTGATTATTAATTTTAAAGTTGGCACTGGTCGATTTTCAGCTTAATTTGAGGGAATGTTTTGCTCTTTTTTATCGGAAAAATCAGTGTTCCTTTCCTCGTACATATTTTATAGAGATATACATATCCCACTTTTATATGGTAATAAACTGTAAATTGGGACCCTGTAGATGAATATAAAATTATGAGGTTATTAATTTTAAAGATGGCACTGGTCGTTTTTCAGCATAATTTGGGGGAATATTTCGCTCATTTTTATCGGAAAAATTAGTGTATTTTCCTCGTACACATTTTAAAGAGATATGCATATTTCACTTTTATATGGTGATAAACAGTAAGTGGGGACCCTGTTGATGAATATAAAGTTATGAGGTTATTTATTTTAAAGTTGGCACTGGTCGTTTTTCATCTTAGTTTGAGGGAATATTTTGCTCATCTTTATCTGAAAAATTAGTGTTTTTGCCTCGTACATATTTTATGGAGATATATATATCCCACTTCTATATGGTGATAAACTGTAAGTGGGGACCCTGTAGATGAACAAAAATTATTAGGTCAGTAATTTTAAAGTTGGCACTGCTCGGTTTTCAGCTTTATTTGAGGGAATATTTTGCTAATCTTTATTCGAAAAATTAGTGTTTTTCTCGTACGTATTTTATAGAGATACACATATCCCACTTTTATATGGTGATAAACAGTAAGTGGGGACCCTGTAGATAAATATAAAGTTATGAGGTTATTTATTTTCAAGTTGGCACTGGTCGTTTTTCATCTTAGTTTGAGGGAATATTTTGCTAATCTTTATCCGAAAAATTAGTGTTCTTTCCTCGTACATATTTTATGGAGATATACATATCCCACTTTTATATTGTGATAAACATTAAGTGGGGACCCTGTAGATGAATATAAAATTATTAGGTCAGTAATTTTAAAGTTGGCACTGCTCGGTTTTCAGCTTTATTTGAGGGAATATTTTGCTAATCTTTATTCGAAAAATTAGTGTTTTTGCCTCGTACGTATTTTACAGAGATATACATATCCCACTTTTATATGGTGATAAACAGTAAGTGGGGACCGTGTAGATAAATATAAAGTTATGAGGTTATTTATTTTAAAGTTGGCACTGGTCGTTTTTCATCTTAGTTTGAGGGAATATTTTGCTAATCTTTATCCGAAAAATTAGTGTTCTTTCCTCGTACATATTTTATGGAGATATACATATCCCACTTACATATGGTGATAAACATTAAGTGGGGACCGTGTAGATGAATATAAAATTATGAGGTTATTATTTTAAAGTGGGTACTGCTCGTTTTTCAGCATAATTTGAGGGAATATTTTGCTCATCTTTATCCGAAAAATTAGTGTATTTCCTCGTACATATTTTATAGAGATATACACATCCCACTTTTATATGGAGATAAACTGTAAGTGGAAACCCTGTAGATGAATATCAAATAATGAGATTATTAATTTTAAAGTTGGCACTGGTCGTTTTTCAGCTTAATTTGAGGGAATGTTTTGCTCTTTTTATCGGAAAAATTAGTGTTCTTTCCTCGTACATATTTTATAGAGATATAGATATCCCACTTCTATATGGTAATAAACGGTAAGTGTGGACCCTGTAGATGAATACAAAATTATTAGGTCAGTAATTCTAAAGTTGGCACTGCTCGGTTTTCAGCTTTATTTGAGGGAATATTTTGCTAATCTTTATTCGAAAAATTAGTGTTTTTGCCTCGTACGTATTTTATAGAGATATACATATCCCACTTTTATATGGTAATAAACTGTAAGTGGGGACCCTGTTGATGAATATAAAATTATGAGGTTATTAATTTTAAAGTTGGCACTGGTCGCTTTTCATCATACTTTGGGGGAATATTTCGCTCATTTTTATCGTAAAAATAAGTGTAATTAACTCGTACATATTTTATAGAGATATGCATATTTCACTTCTATATGGTGATAAACAGTAAGTGGGGACCCTGTAGATGAATATAAAGTTAATAGGTTATTTATTTTAAAGTTGGCACTGGTCGTTTTTCATCTTAGTTTGAGGGAATATTTTGCTCATCTTTATCCGAAAAATTAGTGTTTTTGTCTCGTACATATTTTATGGAGATATACATATCCCACTTTTATATGGTGATACACATTAAGTGGGGACCCTGTAGATGAAAATAAAATTATTAGGTCAGTAATTTTAAAGTTGGCACTGCTCGGTTTTCAGCTTTATTTGAGGGTACCTTTTGCTAATCTTTATTCGAAAAATTAGTGTTCTTTCCTCGTACATATTTTATAGAGATATTCATATCCCACTTTTATATGGTGATAAACTGTATGTGGGGACCCTGTAGATAAATATAAAATTATTAGGTTATTATTTTAAAGTTGGCACTGGTCGTTTTTCGTCTTAATTTGAGGGAATATTTTGCTCATCTTTATCCGAAAAATGAGTGTAATTTTCTCGTACATGTTTTATAGAGATATATGTATCCCACTTTTATATCGTAATAAACTGTAAGTGGGGACCCTGTAGATGAATATAAAATTATTAGGTCAGTAATTTTAAAGTTGGCACTGCTCGGTTTTCAGCTTTATTTGAGGGAACCTTTTGCTAATCTTTATTCGAAAAATTAGTGTTTTTGCCTCGTACGTATTTTATAGAGATATACATATCCCACTTTTATATGGTGATAAACATTAAGTGGGGACCCTGTAGATGAATATAAAATTATTAGGTTAATAATTTTAAAGTTGGCACTGCTCGTTTTTCAGCTTATTTTGAGGGAATATTTTGCTCATCTTTATCCGAAAAATTAGTGTTTTTGCCTCGTACATACTTTATAGAGGTATACATATCCCACTTTTATATGGTGATAAACTGTAAGTGGGGACCCTGTAGATGAATATAAAATTATTAGGTCATTTATTTTAAAGTTGGCACTGCTCGGTTTTCAGATTTATTTGAGGGAATATTTTTCTCATCTTTATTCGAAAAATTAGTGTACTTTCCTCGTACATATTTTTTAGAGATATACATATCCCACTTTTATATGGTCATAAACAGTAAGTGGGGACCCTGTAGATGAACATAAAATTATGAAGTTATTATTTTAAAGCTGGCACTGCTCGCTTTTCAGCACAATTTGATGGAATATTTTGCTCATCTTTATCCGAAAAATTAGTGTTCTTTCCTCGTACATATTTTATAGAGATATACATATCCCACTTTTATATGGTGATAAACATTAAGTGGGGACTCTGTAGATGAATATAAAATTATTAGGTCAGTAATTTTAAAGTTGGCACTGCTCGGTTTTCAGCTTTATTTGAGGGAATATTTTGCTAATCTTTATTCGAAAAATTAGTGTTTTTGCCTCGTACGTATTTTATAGAGATATACATATCCCACTTTTATATGGTGATAAACAGTAAGTGGGGACCCTGTAGATAAATATAAAGTTATGAGGTTATTTATTTCAAAGTTGGCACTGGTCGTTTTTCATCTTAGTTTGAGGGAATATTTTGCTAATCTTTATCCGAAAAATTAGTGTTCTTTCCTCGTACATATTTTATGGAGATATACATTTCCCACTTATATACGGTGATAAACATTAAGTGGGGACCGTGTAGATGAATATAAAATTATGAGGTTATTATTTTAAAGTTGGCACTGCTCGTTTTTCAGCATAATTTGAGGGAATATTTTGCTCATCTTTATCCGAAAAATTAGTGTATTTCCTCGTACATATTTTATAGAGATATACACATCCCACTTTTATATGGAGATAAACTGGAAGTGGAAACCCTGTAGATGAATATCAAATAATGAGATTATTAATTTTAAAGTTGGCACTGGTCGTTTTTCAGCATAATTTGATGGAATATTTTGCTCATGTTTATCGGAAAAATTAGTGTTCTTTCCTCGTACATATTTTATAGAGATATAGATATCCCACTTTTATATGGTAATAAACGGTAAGTGGGGACCCTGTAGATGAACATAAAATTATGAGGTTATTAATTTTAAAGTTGGCACTGGTCGATTTACAGCTTAATTTGAGGGAATGTTTTGCTCTTTTTATCGGAAAAATTAGTGTTCTTTCCTCGTACATATTTTATAGAGATATACATATCCCACTTCTATATGGTGATAAACTGTAAGTGTTGACCCTGTAGATGAATACAAAATTATTAGGTCAGTAATTCTAAAGTTGGCACTGCTCGGTTTTCAGCTTTATTTGAGGGAATATTTTGCTAATCTTTATTCGAAAAATTAGTGTTTTTGCCTCGTACGTATTTTATAGAGATATACATATCCCACTTTTGTATGGTGATAAACATTAAGTGGGGACCCTGTAGATGAATATAAAATTATTTGATTATTAATTTTAAAGTTGGCACTGGTCGATTTTCAGCTTAATTTGAGGGAATGTTTTGCTCTTTTTTATCGGAAAAATCAGTGTTCCTTTCCTCGTACATATTTTATAGAGATATGCATATTTCACTTTTATATGGTGATAAACAGTAAGTGGGGACCCTGTTGATGAATATAAAGTTATGAGGTTATTTATTTTAAAGTTGGCACTGGTCGTTTTTCATCTTAGTTTGAGGGAATATTTTGCTCATCTTTATCTGAAAAATTAGTGTTTTTGCCTCGTACATATTTTATGGAGATATATATATCCCACTTTTATATGGTGATAAACTGTAAGTGGGGACCCTGTAGATGAACAAAAATTATTAGGTCAGTAATTTTAAAGTTCGCACTGCTCGGTTTTCAGCTTTATTTGAGGGAATATTTTGCTAATCTTTATTCGAAAAATTAGTGTTTTTCTCGTACGTATTTTATAGAGATACACATATCCCACTTTTATATGGTGATAAACAGTAAGTGGGGACCCTGTAGATAAATATAAAGTTATGAGGTTATTTATTTTAAAGTTGGCACTGGTCGTTTTTCATCTTAGTTTGAGGGAATATTTTGCTAATCTTTATCCGAAAAATTAGTGTTCTTTCCTCGTACATATTTTATGGAGATATACATATCCCACTTATATATGGTGATAAACATTAAGTGGGGACCGTGTAGATGAATATAAAATTATGAGGTTATTATTTTAAAGTGGGCACTGCTCGTTTTTCAGCATAATTTGAGGGAATATTTTGCTCATCTTTATCCGAAAAATTAGTGTATTTCCTCGTACATATTTTATAGAGATATACACATCCCACTTTTATATGGAGATAAACTGTAAGTGGAAACCCTGTAGATGAATATCAAATAATGAGATTATTAATTTTAAAGTTGGCACTGGTCGTTTTTCAGCTTAATTTGAGGGAATGTTTTGCTCTTTTTATCGGAAAAATTAGTGTTCTTTCCTCGTACATATTTTATAGAGATATAGATATCCCACTTCTATATGGTAATAAACGGTAAGTGTGGACCCTGTAGATGAATACAAAATTATTAGGTCAGTAATTCTAAAGTTGGCACTGCTCGGTTTTCAGCTTTATTTGAGGGAATATTTTGCTAATCTTTATTCGAAAAATTAGTGTTTTTGCCTCGTACGTATTTTATAGAGATATACATATCCCACTTTTGTATGGTGATAAACATTAAGTGGGGACCCTGTAGATGAATATAAAATTATTTGATTATTAATTTTAAAGTTGGCACTGGTCGATTTTCAGCTTAATTTGAGGGAATGTTTTGCTCTTTTTTATAGGAAAAATCAGTATTCCTTTCCTCGTACATATTTTATAGAGATATACATATCCCACTTTTATATGGTGATAAACTGTAAGTGAGGAACCTGTAGATGAATATAAAATTATTAGGTTACTAATTTTAAAGTTGGCACTGGTCGTTTTTCAGCATAATTTGATGGAATATTTTGCTCATGTTTATCGGAAAAATTAGTGTTCTTTCCTCGTACATATTTTATAGAGATATACATATCCGACTTTTATATTGTAATAAACTGTAAGTGGGGACCCTGTAGATGAATATAAAATTATGAGGTTATTAATTCTAAAGATGGCACTGGTCGTTTTTCAGCATAATTTGGGGGAATATTTCGCTCATTTTTATCGGAAAAATTAGTGTATTTTCCTCGTACACATTTTAAAGAGATATGCATATTTCACTTTTATATGGTGATAAACAGTAAGTGGGGACCCTGTTGATGAATATAAAGTTATGAGGTTATTTATTTTAAAGTTGGCACTGGTCGTTTTTCATCTTAGTTTGAGGGAATATTTTGCTCATCTTTATCTGAAAAATTAGTGTTTTTGCCTCGTACATATTTTATGGAGATATATATATCCCACTTTTATATGGTGATAAACTGTAAGTGGGGACCCTGTAGATGAACAAAAATTATTAGGTCAGTAATTTTAAAGTTGGCACTGCTCGGTTTTCAGCTTTATTTGAGGGAATATTTTGCTAATCTTTATTCGAAAAATTAGTGTTTTTCTCGTACGTATTTTATAGAGATACACATATCCCACTTTTATATGGTAATAAACTGAAAGTGGGGACCCTGTAGATGAATATATAATTATGAAGTTATTAATTTTAAAGTTGGCACTGGTCGATTTTAAACTTAATTTGAGGGAATGATTTGCTCATTTTTATCGGAAAAATTAGTGTTCTTTCCTCGTATATATTTTATAGAGATATACATATCCCACTTTTATATGGTGATAAACTGTAAGTGTGGACCCTGTAGATGAAAATAAAATTATTAGGTTATTAATTTTAAAGTTGGCACTGCTCGTTTTTCAGCTTAATTTGAGGGACTATTTTGCTCATCTTTATCCAAAAAATTAGTGTTTTTGCCTCGTACATATTTTATAGAGATATACATATCCCACTTTTATATGGTGATAAACAGTAAGTGGGGACCCTGTAGATGAATATAAAATTATGAGGTTATTATTTTAAAGTTGGCACTGGTCGTTTTTCAGCATAATTTGATGGAATATTTTGCTCATGTTTATCGGAAAAATTAGGGTTTTTCCTCGTACATATTTTATAGAGATATACATATCCCACTTTTATATAGTAATAAACTGTAAGTGGGGACCCTGTTGATGAATATAAAATTATGAGGTTATTAATTTTAAAGTTGGCACTGGTCGCTTTTCAGCATATTTTAGGGGAATATTTCGCTCATTTTTATCGTAAAAATAAGTGTATTTAACTCGTACATATTTTATAGAGATATGCATATTTCACTTCTATATGGTGATAGACAGTAAGTGGGAACCCTGTAGATGAACATAAAATTATGAAGTTATTAACTTTAAAGTTGGCACTTTTCGATATTCAGCTTAATTTGAGGGAATGTTTTGCTCATTTTTATCGGAAAAATTTGTGTTCTTTCCTCGTACATATTTTATAGAGATATACATATCCCACTTTTATATGGTAATAAAGTGTAAGTGGGGACCCTGTAGATGAACATAAAATTATTAGGTTATTAATTTTAAAGTTGGCACTGCTCGTTTTTCAGCTTTATTTGAGGGAATTTTTTGCTCATTTTTATCGGAAAAATTAGTGTATTTTCCTCGTACATACTTTAAAGAGATATACATATCCCACTTGTATATGGTGATAAACTGTAAGTGCGGACCCTGTAGATGAATATAAAATTATGAGGTTATTAATTTTAAAGTTGGCACTGGTCGTTTTTCAGCATAATTTGGGGGAATATTTTGCTCATCTTTATCCGAAAAATTAGTGTATTTCCTCGTACATATTTTATAGAGATATACACATCCCACTTTTATATGGAGATAAACTGTAAGTGGAAACCCTGTAGATGAATATCAAATAATGAGATTATTAATTTTAAAGTTGGCACTGGTCGTTTTTCAGCATAATTTGATGGAATATTTTGCTCATGTTTATCGGAAAAATTAGTGTTCTTTCCTCGTACATATTTTATAGAGATATAGATATCCCACTTTTATATGGTAATAAACGGTAAGTGGGGACCCTGTAGATGAACATAAAATTATGAGGTTATTAATTTTAAAGTTGGCACTGGTCGATTTACAGCTTAATTTGAGGGAATGTTTTGCTCTTTTTATCCGAAAAATTAGTGTTCTTTCCTCGTACATATTTTATGGAGATATACATATCCCACTTATATATGGTGATAAACATTAAGTGGGGACCGTGTAGATGAATATAAAATTATGAGGTTATTATTTTAAAGTGGGCACTGCTCGTTTTTCAGCATAATTTGAGGGAATATTTTGCTCATCTTTATCCGAAAAATTAGTGTATTTCCTCGTACATATTTTATAGAGATATACACATCCCACTTTTATATGGTAATAAACTGTAAGTGGGGACCCTGTAGATGAATATAAAATTATGAGGTTATTAATTTTAAAGATGGCACTGGTCGTTTTTCAGCATAATTATGGGGAATATTTCGCTCATTTTTATCGGAAAAATTAGTGTATTTTCCTCGTACACATTTTAAAGAGATATGCATATTTCACTTTTATATGGTGATAAACAGTAAGTGGGGACCCTGTTGATGAATATAAAGTTATGAGGTTATTTATTTTAAAGTTGGCACTGGTCGTTTTTCATCTTAGTTTGAGGGAATATTTTGCTCATCTTTATCTGAAAAATTAGTGTTTTTGCCTCGTACATATTTTATGGAGATATATATATCCCACTTTTATATGGTGATAAACTGTAAGTGGGGACCCTGTAGATGAACAAAAATTATTAGGTCAGTAATTTTAAAGTTCGCACTGCTCGGTTTTCAGCTTTATTTGAGGGAATATTTTGCTAATCTTTATTCGAAAAATTAGTGTTTTTCTCGTACGTATTTTATAGAGATACACATATCCCACTTTTATATGGTGATAAACAGTAAGTGGGGACCCTGTAGATAAATATAAAGTTATGAGGTTATTTATTTTAAAGTTGGCACCGGTCGTTTTTCATCTTAGTTTGAGGGAATATTTTGCTAATCTTTATCCGAAAAATTAGTGTTCTTTCCTCGTACATATTTTATGGAGATATACATATCCCACTTATATATGGTGATAAACATTAAGTGGGGACCGTGTAGATGAATATAAAATTATGAGGTTATTATTTTAAAGTGGGCACTGCTCGTTTTTCAGCATAATTTGAGGGAATATTTTGCTCATCTTTATCCGAAAAATTAGTGTATTTCCTCGTACATATTTTATAGAGATATACACATCCCACTTTTATATGGAGATAAACTGTAAGTGGAAACCCTGTAGATGAATATCAAATAATGAGATTATTAATTTTAAAGTTGGCACTGGTCGTTTTTCAGCTTAATTTGAGGGAATGTTTTGCTCTTTTTATCGGAAAAATTAGTGTTCTTTCCTCGTACATATTTTATAGAGATATAGATATCCCACTTCTATATGGTAATAAACGGTAAGTGTGGACCCTGTAGATGAATACAAAATTATTAGGTCAGTAATTCTAAAGTTGGCACTGCTCGGTTTTCAGCTTTATTTGAGGGAATATTTTGCTAATCTTTATTCGAAAAATTAGTGTTTTTGCCTCGTACGTATTTTATAGAGATATACATATCCCACTTTTGTATGGTGATAAACATTAAGTGGGGACCCTGTAGATGAATATAAAATTATTTGATTATTAATTTTAAAGTTGGCACTGGTCGATTTTCAGCTTAATTTGAGGGAATGTTTTGCTCTTTTTTATAGGAAAAATCAGTATTCCTTTCCTCGTACATATTTTATAGAGATATACATATCCCACTTTTATATGGTGATAAACTGTAAGTGAGGAACCTGTAGATGAATATAAAATTATTAGGTTACTAATTTTAAAGTTGGCACTGGTCGTTTTTCAGCATAATTTGATGGAATATTTTGCTCATGTTTATCGGAAAAATTAGTGTTCTTTCCTCGTACATATTTTATAGAGATATACATATCCGACTTTTATATGGTAATAAACTGTAAGTGGGGACCCTGTAGATGAATATAAAATTATGAGGTTATTAATTTTAAAGATGGCACTGGTCGTTTTTCAGCATAATTTGGGGGAATATTTCGCTCATTTTTATCGGAAAAATTAGTGTATTTTCCTCGTACACATTTTAAAGAGATATGCATATTTCACTTTTATATGGTGATAAACAGTAAGTGGGGACCCTGTTGATGAATATAAAGTTATGAGGTTATTTATTTTAAAGTTGGCACTGGTCGTTTTTCATCTTAGTTTGAGGGAATATTTTGCTCATCTTTATCTGAAAAATTAGTGTTTTTGCCTCGTACATATTTTATGGAGATATATATATCCCACTTTTATATGGTGATAAACTGTAAGTGGGGACCCTGTAGATGAACAAAAATTATTAGGTCAGTAATTTTAAAGTTGGCACTGCTCGGTTTTCAGCTTTATTTGAGGGAATATTTTGCTAATCTTTATTCGAAAAATTAGTGTTTTTCTCGTACGTATTTTATAGAGATACACATATCCCACTTTTATATGGTAATAAACTGAAAGTGGGGACCCTGTAGATGAATATATAATTATGAAGTTATTAATTTTAAAGTTGGCACTGGTCGATTTTAAACTTAATTTGAGGGAATGATTTGCTCATTTTTATCGGAAAAATTAGTGTTCTTTCCTCGTATATATTTTATAGAGATATACATATCCCACTTTTATATGGTAATAAACTGTAAGTGTGGACCCTGTAGATGAAAATAAAATTATTAGGTTATTAATTTTAAAGTTGGCACTGCTCGTTTTTCAGCTTAATTTGAGGGACTATTTTGCTCATCTTTATCCAAAAAATTAGTGTTTTTGCCTCGTACATATTTTATAGAGATATACATATCCCACTTTTATATGGTGATAAACAGTAAGTGGGGACCCTGTAGATGAATATAAAATTATGAGGTTATTATTTTAAAGTTGGCACTGGTCGTTTTTCAGCATAATTTGATGGAATATTTTGCTCATGTTTATCGGAAAAATTAGGGTTTTTCCTCGTACATATTTTATAGAGATATACATATCCCACTTTTATATAGTAATAAACTGTAAGTGGGGACCCTGTTGATGAATATAAAATTATGAGGTTATTAATTTTAAAGTTGGCACTGGTCGCTTTTCAGCATATTTTAGGGGAATATTTCGCTCATTTTTATCGTAAAAATAAGTGTATTTAACTCGTACATATTTTATAGAGATATGCATATTTCACTTCTATATGGTGATAGACAGTAAGTGGGAACCCTGTAGATGAACATAAAATTATGAAGTTATTAACTTTAAAGTTGGCACTTTTCGATATTCAGCTTAATTTGAGGGAATGTTTTGCTCATTTTTATCGGAAAAATTTGTGTTCTTTCCTCGTACATATTTTATAGAGATATACATATCCCACTTTTATATGGTAATAAAGTGTAAGTGGGGACCCTGTAGATGAACATAAAATTATTAGGTTATTAATTTTAAAGTTGGCACTGCTCGTTTTTCAGCTTTATTTGAGGGAATTTTTTGCTCATTTTTATCGGAAAAATTAGTGTATTTTCCTCGTACATATTTTATAGAGATATACATATCCCACTTGTATATGGTGATAAACTGTAAGTGCGGACCCTGTAGATGAATATAAAATTATGAGGTTATTAATTTTAAAGTTGGCACTGGTCGTTTTTCAGCATAATTTGGGGGAATATTTCGCTCATTTTTATCGGAAAAATTAGTGTATTTTCCTCGTACATATTTTATAGAGATTTGCATATTTCACTTTTATATGGTGATAAACAGTAAGTGGGGCCCTGTAGATGAATATAAAGTTATGAGGTTATTTATTGTAAAGTTGGCACTGGTCTTTTTTCATCTTAGTTTGAGGGAATATTTTGCTCATCTTTATCCGAAAAATTAGTGTTTTTGCCTCGTTCATATTTTATGGAGATATACATATCCCACTTTTATATGGTGATAAACTGTAAGTGGGGCCCTGTAGATGAATATAAAATTATTAGATCAGTAAATTTAAAGTTGGCACTGCTCGGTTTTCAGCTTTATTTGAGGGAATACTTTGCTAATCTTTATTCGAAAAATTAGTGTTTTTGCCTCGTAGGTATTTTATAGAGATATACATATCCCACTTTTATATGGTAATAACTATAATTGGCGACCCTGTAGATGAATATAAAATTATGAAGTTATTAATTTTAAAGTTGGCGCTGGTCGATTTTCAGCTTAATTTGAGGGAATGTTTTGCTCAATTTTATCGGAAAAATTAGTGTTCTTTCCTCGTACATGTTTTATAGAGATATATATATATCCCACTTTTATATGGTGATAAACAGTAAGTGGGGACCCTGTAGATGAATATAAAATTTTGAAGTTATTAATTTTAAAGTTGGCACAGGTCGTTTTTCATCTTAGTTTGAGGGAATATTTTGCTCATCTTTATCCGAAAAATTAGTGTTTTTGCCTCGTACATATTTTATGGAGATATACATATCCCACTTCTATATGGTGATACACATTAAGTGGGGACCCTGTAGATGAAAATAAAATTATTAGGTCAGTAATTTTAAAGTTGGCACTGCTCGGTTTTCAGCTTTATTTGAGGGAACCTTTTGCTAATCTTTATTCGAAAAATTAGTGTTCTTTCCTCGTACATATTTTATAGAGATATACATATCCCACTTTTATATGGTGATAAACTTTAAGTGGGGACCCTGTAGATAAATATAAATTTATTAGGTTATTAAGTTTAAAGTTGGCACTGGTCGTTTTTCGGCTTAATTTGAGGGAATATTTTGCTCATCTTTATCCGAAAAATGAGTGTAATTTTCTCGTACATGTTTTATAGAGATATATGTATCCCACTTTTATATGGTAATAAACTGTAAGTGGGGACCCTGTAGATGAATATAAAATTATTAGATCAGTAATTTTAAAGTGTGCACTGCTCGGTTTTCAGCTTTATTTGAGGGAACATTTTGCTAATCTTTATTCGAAAAATTAGTGTTTTTGCCTCGTACGTATTTTATAGAGATATACATATCCCACTTTTATATGGTGATAAACATTAAGTGGGGACAATGTAAATGAATATAAAATTATTAGGTTATTAATTTTAAAGTTGGCACTGCTCGGTTTTCAGATTTATTTGAGGGAATATTTTTCTCATCTTTATTCGAAAAATTAGTGTATTTTCCTCGTACATATTTTATAGAGATATACATATCCCACTTTTATATGGTGATAAACAGTAAGTGGGGACCCTGTAGATGAAAATAAAATTATGAAGTTATTAATTTTAAAGTTGGCACTGGTCGATTTTCAGCTTAATTTGAGGGAATGTTTTGCTCATTTTTATCGGAAAAATTTGTGTTCTTTCCTCGTACATATTTTATAGAGATATACATATCCCACTTTTATATGGTAATAAACTGTAAGTGGGGACCCTGTTGATGAATATAAAATTATGAGGTTATTAATTTTACAGTTGGGACTGGTCGCTTTTCAGCATATTTTGGGGGAATATTTCGCTCATTTTTATCGTAAAAATAAGTAATTTTCCTCGTACATATTTTATAGAGATATGCATATTTCACTTCTATATGGTGATAAACAGTAAGTGGGGACCCCGTAGATGAATATAAAGTTAATATGTTATTTATTTTAAAGTTGGCACTGGTCGTTTTTGATCTTAGTTTGAGGGAATATTTTGCTCATCTTTATCCGAAAAATTAGTGTTTTTGCCTCGTACATATTTTATGGAGATATACATATCCCACTTTTATATGGTGATAAACATTAAGTGGGGACCCTGTAGATGAATATAAAATTATTAGGTCAGTAATTTTAAAGTTGGCACTGCTCGGTTTTTCAGCTTTATTTGAGGGAATATTTTGCTAAACTTTATTCGAAAAATTAGTGTTTTTGCCTCGTACGTATTTTATAGAGATATACATATCCCACTTTTATATGGGGATAAACTGTAAGTGGAGACCCCGTAGATGAACATAAAATTATGAAGTTATTAATTTTAAAGTTGGCACTGGTCGATTTTCAGCTTAATTTGAGGGAATGTTTTGCTCATTTTTATCGGAAAAATTTGTGTTCTTTCCTCGTACATATTTTATAGAGATATACATATCCCACTTTTATATGGTAATAAAGTGTAAGTGGGGACCCTGTAGATGAACATAAAATTATTAGGTTGTTAATTTTAAAGTTGGCACTGCTCGTTTTTCAGCTTTATTTGAGGGAATTTTTTGCTCATTTTTATCGGAAAAATTAGTGTATTTTCCTCGTACATATTTTATAGAGATATACATATCCCACTTTTATATGGGGATAAACTGTAAGTGGAGACCCTGTAGATGAACATAAAATTATGAAGTTATTAATTTTAAAGTTGGCACTGGTCGATTTTCAGCTTAATTTGAGGGAATGTTTTGCTCATTTTTATCGGAAAAATTTGTGTTCATTCCTCGTACATATTTTATAGAGATATACATATCCCACTTTTATATGGTAATAAAGTGTAAGTGGGGACCCCGTAGATGAATATAAAGTTAATATGTTATTTATTTTAAAGTTGGCACTGGTCGTTTTTGATCTTAGTTTGAGGGAATATTTTGCTCATCTTTATCCGAAAAATTAGTGTTTTTGCCTCGTACATATTTTATGGAGATATACATATCCCACTTTTATATGGTGATAAACTGTAAGTGGGGCCCTGTAGATGAATATAAAATTATTAGATCAGTAATTTTAAAGTTGGCACTGCTCGGTTTTCAGCTTTATTTGATAGAATACTTTGCTAATCTTTATTCGAAAAATTAGTATTTTTGCCTCGTAGGTATTTTATAGAGATATACATATCCCACCTTTATATGGTAATAACTATAATTGGCGACCCTGTTGATGAATATAAAATTATGAAGTTATTAATTTTAAAGTTGGCACTGGTCGTTTTTCGGCTTAATTTGAGGGAATATTTTGCTTATCTTTATCCGAAAAATTAGATTAATTTTCTCGTACATGTTTTATATAGATATATATATCCCACTTTTATATGGTGAAAAACTGTAAGTGGGGACCCTGTAGATGAATATAAAATTATGAGGTTATTAATTTTAAAGTTGGCACTGGTCGTTTTTCAGCATAATTTGGGGGAATATTTCGCTCATTTTTATCGGAAAAATTAGTGTATTTTCCTCGTACATATTTTATAGAGATTTGCATATTTCACTTTTATATGGTGATAAACAGTAAGTGGGGCCCTGTAGATGAATATAAAGTTATGAGGTTATTTATTGTAAAGTTGGCACTGGTCTTTTTTCATCTTAGTTTGAGGGAATATTTTGCTCATCTTTATCCGAAAAATTAGTGTTTTTGCCTAGTACATATTTTATGGAGATATACATATCCCACTTTTATATGGTGATAAACTGTAAGTGGGGCCCTGTAGATGAATATAAAATTATTAGATCAGTAAATTTAAAGTTGGCACTGCTCGGTTTTCAGCTTTATTTGAGGGAATACTTTGCTAATCTTTATTCGAAAAATTAGTGTTTTTGCCTCGTAGGTATTTTATAGAGATATATATATCCCACTTTTATATGGTAATAACTATAATTGGCGACCCTGTAGATGAATATAAAATTATGAAGTTATTAATTTTAAAGTTGGCGCTGGTCGATTTTCAGCTTAATTTGAGGGAATGTTTTGCTCAATTTTATCGGAAAAATTAGTGTTCTTTCCTCGTACATATTTTATAGAGATATACATATCCCACTTTTATATGGTGATAAACTGTAAGTGGGGATCGTGTAGATAAATATAAAATTATTAGGTTATTAATTTTAAAGTTGGCACTGGTCGTTTTTCGGCTTAATTTGAGGGAATATTTTGCTCATCTTTATCCGAAAAATTAGTGTAATTTTCTCGTACATGTTTTATAGAGATATATATATATCCCACTTTTATATGGTGATAAACAGTAAGTGGGGACCCTGTAGATGAATATAAAATTTTGAAGTTATTAATTTTAAAGTTGGCACAGGTCGTTTTTCATCTTAGTTTGAGGCAATATTTTGCTCATCTTTATCCGAAAAATTAGTGTTTTTGCCTCGTACATATTTTATGGAGATATACATATCCCACTTCTATATGGTGATACACATTAAGTGGGGACCCTGTAGATGAAAATAAAATTATTAGGTCAGTAATTTTAAAGTTGGCACTGCTCGGTTTTCAGCTTTATTTGAGGGAACCTTTTGCTAATCTTTATTCGAAAAATTAGTGTTCTTTCCTCGTACATATTTTATAGAGATATACATATCCCACTTTTATATGGTGATAAACTTTAAGTGGGGACCCTGTAGATAAATATAAATTTATTAGGTTATTAAGTTTAAAGTTGGCACTGGTCGTTTTTCGGCTTAATTTGAGGGAATATTTTGCTCATCTTTATCCGAAAAATGAGTGTAATTTTCTCGTACATGTTTTATAGAGATATATGTATCCCACTTTTATATGGTAATAAACTGTAAGTGGGGACCCTGTAGATGAATATAAAATTATTAGATCAGTATTTTTAAAGTGTGCACTGCTCGGTTTTCAGCTTTATTTGAGGGAACATTTTGCTAATCTTTATTCGAAAAATTAGTGTTTTTGCCTCGTACGTATTTTATAGAGATATACATATCCCACTTTTATATGGTGATAAACATTAAGTGGGGACAATGTAAATGAATATAAAATTATTAGGTTATTAATTTTAAAGTTGGCACTGCTCGGTTTTCAGATTTATTTGAGGGAATATTTTTCTCATCTTTATTCGAAAAATTAGTGTATTTTCCTCGTACATATTTTATAGAGATATACATATCCCACTTTTATATGGTGATAAACAGTAAGTGGGGACCCTGTAGATGAATATAAAATTATGAAGTTATTAATTTTAAAGTTGGCACTGGTCGATTTTCAGCTTAATTTGAGGGAATGTTTTGCTCATTTTTATCGGAAAAATTTGTGTTCTTTCCTCGTACATATTTTATAGAGATATACATATCCCACTTTTATATGGTAATAAACTGTAAGTGGGGACCCTGTTGATGAATATAAAATTATGAGGTTATTAATTTTACAGTTGGGACTGGTCGCTTTTCAGCATAATTTGGGGGAATATTTCGCTCATTTTTATCGTAAAAATAAGTAATTTTACTCGTACATATTTTATAGAGATATGCATATTTCACTTCTATATGGTGATAAACAGTAAGTGGGGACCCCGTAGATGAATATAAAGTTAATATGTTATTTATTTTAAAGTTTGCACTGGTCGTTTTTGATCTTAGTTTGAGGGAATATTTTGCTCATCTTTATCCGAAAAATTAGTGTTTTTGCCTCGTACATATTTTATGGAGATATACATATCCCACTTTTATATGGTGATAAACATTAAGTGGGGACCCTGTAGATGAATATAAAATTATTAGGTCAGTAATTTTAAAGTTGGCACTGCTCGGTTTTCAGCTTTATTTGAGGGAATATTTTGCTAAACTTTATTCGAAAAATTAGTGTTTTTGCCTCGTACGTATTTTATAGAGATATACATATCCCACTTTTATATGGGGATAAACTGTAAGTGGAGACCCCGTAGATGAACATAAAATTATGAAGTTATTAATTTTAAAGTTGGCACTGGTCGATTTTCAGCTTAATTTGAGGGAATGTTTTGCTCATTTTTATCGGAAAAATTTGTGTTCTTTCCTCGTACATATTTTATAGAGATATACATATCCCACTTTTATATGGTAATAAAGTGTAAGTGGGGACCCTGTAGATGAACATAAAATTATTAGGTTATTAATTTTAAAGTTGGCACTGCTCGTTTTTCAGCTTTATTTGAGGGAATTTTTTGCTCATTTTTATCGGAAAAATTAGTGTATTTTCCTCGTACATATTTTATAGAGATATACATATCCCACTTTTATATGGGGATAAACTGTAAGTGGAGACCCTGTAGATGAACATAAAATTATGAAGTTATTAATTTTAAAGTTGGCACTGGTCGATTTTCAGCTTAATTTGAGGGAATGTTTTGCTCATTTTTATCGGAAAAATTTGTGTTCATTCCTCGTACATATTTTATAGAGATATACATATCCCACTTTTATATGGTAATAAAGTGTAAGTGGGGACCCCGTAGATGAATATAAAGTTAATATGTTATTTATTTTAAAGTTGGCACTGGTCGTTTTTGATCTTAGTTTGAGGGAATATTTTGCTCATCTTTATCCGAAAAATTAGTGTTTTTGCCTCGTACATATTTTATGGAGATATACATATCCCACTTTTATATGGTGATAAACTGTAAGTGGGGCCCTGTAGATGAATATAAAATTATTAGATCAGTAATTTTAAAGTTGGCACTGCTCGGTTTTCAGCTTTATTTGATAGAATACTTTGCTAATCTTTATTCGAAAAATTAGTGTTTTTGCCTCGTAGGTATTTTATAGAGATATACATATCCCACCTTTATATGGTAATAACTATAATTGGCGACCCTGTTGATGAATATAAAATTATGAAGTTATTAATTTTAAAGTTGGCACTGGTCGTTTTTCGGCTTAATTTGAGGGAATATTTTGCTTATCTTTATCCGAAAAATTAGATTAATTTTCTCGTACATGTTTTATATAGATATATATATCCCACTTTTATATGGTGAAAAACTGTAAGTGGGGACCCTGTAGATGAATATAAAATTATGAGGTTATTAATTTTAAAGTTGGCACTGGTCGTTTTTCAGCATAATTTGGGGGAATATTTCGCTCATTTTTATCGGAAAAATTAGTGTATTTTCCTCGTACATATTTTATAGAGATTTGCATATTTCACTTTTATATGGTGATAAACAGTAAGTGGGGCCCTGTAGATGAATATAAAGTTATGAGGTTATTTATTGTAAAGTTGGCACTGGTCTTTTTTCATCTTAGTTTGAGGGAATATTTTGCTCATCTTTATCCGAAAAATTAGTGTTTTTGCCTAGTACATATTTTATGGAGACATACATATCCCACTTTTATATGGTGATAAACTGTAAGTGGGGCCCTGTAGATGAATATAAAATTATTAGATCAGTAAATTTAAAGTTGGCACTGCTCGGTTTTCAGCTTTATTTGAGGGAATACTTTGCTAATCTTTATTCGAAAAATTAGTGTTTTTGCCTCGTAGGTATTTTATAGAGATATATATATCCCACTTTTATATGGTAATAACTATAATTGGCGACCCTGTAGATGAATATAAAATTATGAAGTTATTAATTTTAAAGTTGGCGCTGGTCGATTTTCAGCTTAATTTGAGGGAATGTTTTGCTCAATTTTATCGGAAAAATTAGTGTTCTTTCCTCGTACATATTTTATAGAGATATACATATCCCACTTTTATATGGTGATAAACTGTAAGTGGGGATCGTGTAGATAAATATAAAATTATTAGGTTATTAATTTTAAAGTTGGCACTGGTCGTTTTTCGGCTTAATTTGAGGGAATATTTTGCTCATCTTTATCCGAAAAATTAGTGTAATTTTCTCGTACATGTTTTATAGAGATATATATATATCCCACTTTTATATGGTGATAAACAGTAAGTGGGGACCCTGTAGATGAATATAAAATTTTGAAGTTATTAATTTTAAAGTTGGCACAGGTCGTTTTTCATCTTAGTTTGAGGGAATATTTTGCTCATCTTTATCCGAAAAATTAGTGTTTTTGCCTCGTACATATTTTATGGAGATATACATATCCCACTTCTATATGGTGATACACATTAAGTGGGGACCCTGTAGATGAAAATAAAATTATTAGGTCAGTAATTTTAAAGTTGGCACTGCTCGGTTTTCAGCTTTATTTGAGGGAACCTTTTGCTAATCTTTATTCGAAAAATTAGTGTTCTTTCCTCGTACATATTTTATAGAGATATACATATCCCACTTTTATATGGTGATAAACTTTAAGTGGGGACCCTGTAGATAAATATAAATTTATTAGGTTATTAAGTTTAAAGTTGGCACTGGTCGTTTTTCGGCTTAATTTGAGGGAATATTTTGCTCATCTTTATCCGAAAAATGAGTGTAATTTTCTCGTACATGTTTTATAGAGATATATGTATCCCACTTTTATATGGTAATAAACTGTAAGTGGGGACCCTGTAGATGAATATAAAATTATTAGATCAGTAATTTTAAAGTGTGCACTGCTCGGTTTTCAGCTTTATTTGAGGGAACATTTTGCTAATCTTTATTCGAAAAATTAGTGTTTTTGCCTCGTACGTATTTTATAGAGATATACATATCCAACTTTTATATGGTGATAAACATTAAGTGGGGACAATGTAAATGAATATAAAATTATTAGGTTATTAATTTTAAAGTTGGCACTGCTCGGTTTTCAGATTTATTTGAGGGAATATTTTTCTCATCTTTATTCGAAAAATTAGTGTATTTTCCTCGTACATATTTTATAGAGATATACATATCCCACTTTTATATGGTGATAAACAGTAAGTGGGGACCCTGTAGATGAATATAAAATTATGAAGTTATTAATTTTAAAGTTGGCACTGGTCGATTTTCAGCTTAATTTGAGGGAATGTTTTGCTCATTTTTATCGGAAAAATTTGTGTTCTTTCCTCGTACATATTTTATAGAGATATACATATCCCACTTTTATATGGTAATAAACTGTAAGTGGGGACCCTGTTGATGAATATAAAATTATGAGGTTATTAATTTTACAGTTGGGACTGGTCGCTTTTCAGCATATTTTGGGGGAATATTTCGCTCATTTTTATCGTAAAAATAAGTAATTTTCCTCGTACATATTTTATAGAGATATGCATATTTCACTTCTATATGGTGATAAACAGTAAGTGGGGACCCCGTAGATGAATATAAAGTTAATATGTTATTTATTTTAAAGTTGGCACTGGTCGTTTTTGATCTTAGTTTGAGGGAATATTTTGCTCATCTTTATCCGAAAAATTAGTGTTTTTGCCTCGTACATATTTTATGGAGATATACATATCCCACTTTTATATGGTGATAAACATTAAGTGGGGACCCTGTAGATGAATATAAAATTATTAGGTCAGTAATTTTAAAGTTGGCACTGCTCGGTTTTCAGCTTTATTTGAGGGAATATTTTGCTAAACTTTATTCGAAAAATTAGTGTTTTTGCCTCGTACGTATTTTATAGAGATATACATATCCCACTTTTATATGGGGATAAACTGTAAGTGGAGACCCCGTAGATGAACATAAAATTATGAAGTTATTAATTTTAAAGTTGGCACTGGTCGATTTTCAGCTTAATTTGAGGGAATGTTTTGCTCATTTTTATCGGAAAAATTTGTGTTCTTTCCTCGTACATATTTTATAGAGATATACATATCCCACTTTTATATGGTAATAAAGTGTAAGTGGGGACCCTGTAGATGAACATAAAATTATTAGGTTATTAATTTTAAAGTTGGCACTGCTCGTTTTTCAGCTTTATTTGAGGGAATTTTTTGCTCATTTTTATCGGAAAAATTAGTGTATTTTCCTCGTACATATTTTATAGAGATATACATATCCCACTTTTATATGGGGATAAACTGTAAGTGGAGACCCTGTAGATGAACATAAAATTATGAAGTTATTAATTTTAAAGTTGGCACTGGTTGATTTTCAGCTTAATTTGAGGGAATGTTTTGCTCATTTTTATCGGAAAAATTTGTGTTCATTCCTCGTACATATTTTATAGAGATATACATATCCCACTTTTATATGGTAATAAAGTGTAAGTGGGGACCCCGTAGATGAATATAAAGTTAATATGTTATTTATTTTAAAGTTGGCACTGGTCGTTTTTGATCTTAGTTTGAGGGAATATTTTGCTCATCTTTATCCGAAAAATTAGTGTTTTTGCCTCGTACATATTTTATGGAGATATACATATCCCACTTTTATATGGTGATAAACTGTAAGTGGGGCCCTGTAGATGAATATAAAATTATTAGATCAGTAATTTTAAAGTTGGCACTGCTCGGTTTTCAGCTTTATTTGATAGAATACTTTGCTAATCTTTATTCGAAAAATTAGTGTTTTTGCCTCGTAGGTATTTTATAGAGATATACATATCCCACCTTTATATGGTAATAACTATAATTGGCGACCCTGTTGATGAATATAAAATTATGAAGTTATTAATTTTAAAGTTGGCACTGGTCGTTTTTCGGCTTAATTTGAGGGAATATTTTGCATATCTTTATCCGAAAAATTAGATTAATTTTCTCGTACATGTTTTATATAGATATATATATCCCACTTTTATATGGTGAAAAACTGTAAGTGGGGACCCTGTAGATGAATATAAAATTATGAGGTTATTAATTTTAAAGTTGGCACTGGTCGTTTTTCAGCATAATTTGGGGGAATATTTCGCTCATTTTTATCGGAAAAATTAGTGTATTTTCCTCGTACATATTTTATAGAGATTTGCATATTTCACTTTTATATGGTGATAAACAGTAAGTGGGGCCCTGTAGATGAATATAAAGTTATGAGGTTATTTATTGTAAAGTTGGCACTGGTCTTTTTTCATCTTAGTTTGAGGGAATATTTTGCTCATCTTTATCCGAAAAATTAGTGTTTTTGCCTAGTACATATTTTATGGAGATATACATATCCCACTTTTATATGGTGATAAACTGTAAGTGGGGCCCTGTAGATGAATATAAAATTATTAGATCAGTAAATTTAAAGTTGGCACTGCTCGGTTTTCAGCTTTATTTGAGGGAATACTTTGCTAATCTTTATTCGAAAAATTAGTGTTTTTGCCTCGTAGGTATTTTATAGAGATATACATATCCCACTTTTATATGGTAATAACTATAATTGGCGACCCTGTAGATGAATATAAAATTATGAAGTTATTAATTTTAAAGTTGGCGCTGGTCGATTTTCAGCTTAATTTGAGGGAATGTTTTGCTCAATTTTATCGGAAAAATTAGTGTTCTTTCCTCGTACATATTTTATAGAGATATACATATCCCACTTTTATATGGTGATAAACTGTAAGTGGGGATCGTGTAGATAAATATAAAATTATTAGGTTATTAATTTTAAAGTTGGCACTGGTCGTTTTTCGGCTTAATTTGAGGGAATATTTTGCTCATCTTTATCCGAAAAATTAGTGTAATTTTCTCGTACATGTTTTATAGAGATATATATATATCCCACTTTTATATGGTGATAAACAGTAAGTGGGGACCCTGTAGATGAATATAAAATTTTGAAGTTATTAATTTTAAAGTTGGCACAGGTCGTTTTTCATCTTAGTTTGAGGGAATATTTTGCTCATCTTTATCCGAAAAATTAGTGTTTTTGCCTCGTACATATTTTATGGAGATATACATATCCCACTTCTATATGGTGATACACATTAAGTGGGGACCATGTAGATGAAAATAAAATTATTAGGTCAGTAATTTTAAAGTTGGCACTGCTCGGTTTTCAGCTTTATTTGAGGGAACCTTTTGCTAATCTTTATTCGAAAAATTAGTGTTCTTTCCTCGTACATATTTTATAGAGATATACATATCCCACTTTTATATGGTGATAAACTGTAAGTGGGGACCCTGTAGATAAATATAAATTTATTAGGTTATTAAGTTTAAAGTTGGCACTGGTCGTTTTTCGGCTTAATTTGAGGGAATATTTTGCTCATCTTTATCCGAAAAATGAGTGTAATTTTCTCGTACATGTTTTATAGAGATATATGTATCCCACTTTTATATGGTAATAAACTGTAAGTGGGGACCCTGTACATGAATATAAAATTATTAGGTCAGTAATTTTAAAGTGTGCACTGCTCGGTTTTCAGCTTTATTTGAGGGAACCTTTTGCTAATCTTTATTCGAAAAATTAGTGTTTTTGCCTCGTACGTATTTTATAGAGATATACATATCCCACTTTTATATGGTGATAAACATTAAGTGGGGACAATGTAAATGAATATAAATTATTAGGTTATTAATTTTAAAGTTGGCACTGCTCGTTTTTCAGCTTAATTTGAGGGAATATTTTGCTCATCTTTATCCGAAAAATTAGTGTTTTTGCCTCGTACATACTTTATAGAGATAAATATATCCCACTTTTATATGGTGATAAACTGTAAGTGGGGACCCTGTAGATGAATATAAAATTATTAGGTCATTTATTTTAAAGTTGGCACTGCTCGGTTTTCAGATTTATTTGAGGGAATATTTTTCTCATCTTTATTCGAAAAATTAGTGTATTTTCCTCGTACATATTTTATAGAGATATACATATCCCACTTTTATATGGTGATAAACAGTAAGTGGGGACCCTGTAGATGAATATAAAATTATGAAGTTATTAATTTTAAAGTTGGCACTGGTCGATTTTCAGCTTAATTTGAGGGAATGTTTTGCTCATTTTTATCGGAAAAATTTGTGTTCTTTCCTCGTACATATTTTATAGAGATATACATATCCCACTTTTATATGGTAATAAACTGTAAGTGGGGACCCTGTTGATGAATATAAAATTATGAGGTTATTAATTTTACAGTTGGCACTGGTCGCTTTTCAGAATATTTTGGGGGAATATTTCGCTCATTTTTATCGTAAAAATAAGTAATTTTCCTCGTACATATTTTATAGAGATATGCATATTTCACTTCTATATGGTGATAAACAGTAAGTGGGGACCCCGTAGATGAATATAAAGTTAATATGTTATTTATTTTAAAGTTGGCACTGGTCGTTTTTGATCTTAGTTTGAGGGAATATTTTGCTCATCTTTATCCGAAAAATTAGTGTTTTTGCCTCGTACATATTTTATGGAGATATACATATCCCACTTTTATATGGTGATAAACATTAAGTGGGGACCCTGTAGATGAATATAAAATTATTAGGTCAGTAATTTTAAAGTTGGCACTGCTCGGTTTTCAGCTTTATTTGAGGGAATATTTTGCTAAACTTTATTCGAAAAATTAGTGTTTTTGCCTCGTACGTATTTTATAGAGATATACATATCCCACTTTTATATGGGGATAAACTGTAAGTGGAGACCCCGTAGATGAACATAAAATTATGAAGTTATTAATTTTAAAGTTGGCACTGGTCGATTTTCAGCTTAATTTGAGGGAATGTTTTGCTCATTTTTATCGGAAAAATTTGTGTTCATTCCTCGTACATATTTTATAGAGATATACATATCCCACTTTTATATGGTAATAAAGTGTAAGTGGGGACCCCGTAGATGAATATAAAGTTAATATGTTATTTATTTTAAAGTTGGCACTGGTCGTTTTTGATCTTAGTTTGAGGGAATATTTTGCTCATCTTTATCCGAAAAATTAGTGTTTTTGCCTCGTACATATTTTATGGAGATATACATATCCCACTTTTATATGGTGATAAACTGTAAGTGGGGCCCTGTAGATGAATATAAAATTATTAGATCAGTAATTTTAAAGTTGGCACTGCTCGGTTTTCAGCTTTATTTGATAGAATACTTTGCTAATCTTTATTAGAAAAATTAGTGTTTTTGCCTCGTAGGTATTTTATAGAGATATACATATCCCACCTTTATATGGTAATAACTATAATTGGCGACCCTGTTGATGAATATAAAATTATGAAGTTATTAATTTTAAAGTTGGCACTGGTCGTTTTTCGGCTTAATTTGAGGGAATATTTTGCTTATCTTTATCCGAAAAATTAGTGTAATTTTCTCGTACATGTTTTATATAGATATATATATCCCACTTTTATATGGTGATAAACTGTAAGTGGGGACCCTGTAGATGAACATAAAATTATTAGGTTATTAATTTTAAAGTTGGCACTGCTCGTTTTTCATCTTAGTTTGAGGGAATATTTTGGTCATCTTTATCCGAAAAATTAGTGTTTTTGCCTCGAACATATATTATGGAGATATACATATCCCACTTTTATATGGTGATACACATTAAGTGAGGACCCTGTAGATGAAAATAAAATTATTAGGTCAGTAATTTTAAAGTCGGCACTGCTAGGTTTTCAGTTTTATTTGAGGGAACCTTTTGCTAATCTTTATTCGAAAAATTAGTGTTCTTTCCTCGTACATATTTCATAGAGATATACATATCCCACTTTTATATGGTGATAAACTGTAAGTGGGGACCCTGTAGATGAACATAAAATTATGAAGTTATTAATTTTAAAGTTGGCACTGGTCGATTTTCAGCTTCATTTGAGGGAATATTTTGCTCATCTTTATCCGAAAAATTAGAGTTTTTGCCTCGTACATATTTTATGGAGATATACATATCCCACTTTTATATGGTGATAAACATTAAGTGGGGACCCTGTAGATGAATATAAAATTATTAGGTCAGTAATTTTAAAGTTGGCACTGCTCTGTTTTCAGCTTTATTTGAGGGAATATTTTGCTAATCTTTATTCGAATAATTAGTGTTTTTGCCTCGTACGTATTTTATAGAGATAAACATATCCCACTTTTACATGGTGATAAACTGTAAGTGGGGACCCTGTAGATGAACATAAAATTATGAAGTTATTAATTTTAAAGTTGGCACTGCTCGTTTTTCAGCTTAATTTGAGGGAATTTTTTGCTCATTTTTATCGGAAAAATTAGTGTTCTTTCCTCGAACATATTTTATAGAGATATACATATCCCACTTTTATATGGTGATAAACTGTAAGTGGGGACCCGGTAGATGAATATAAAATTATGAGGTTAATATTTTAAAGTTGGCACTGCTCGGTTTTCAGCTTTATTTGAGGGAATATTTTGCTAATCTTTATTCGAAAAATTAGTGTTTTTTCCTCGTACGTATTTTATAGAGATATACATATCCCACTTTTATATGGTGATAAACTGTAAGTGGGGAAACTGTAGATGAACATAAAATTATGATTTTATTAATTTTAAAGTTGGCACTGGTCGATTTTCAGCTTAATTAGAGGGAATATTTTGCTCATCTTTATCCGAAAAATTAGTGTTTACGCCTCGTACATATTTTATGGAGATATACATATCCCACTTTTATATGGTGATAAACATTAAGTGGGGATCCTGCAGATGAATATAAAATTATTAGGTCAGTAATTTTAAAGTTGGCATTGCTCGGTTTTCAGCTTTATTTGAGGGAATATTTTGCTAATCTTTATTCGAAAAATTAGTGTTTTTGCCTCGTACGTATTTTATAGAGATTTACATATCCCACTTTTATATGGTGATAAGCAATAAGTAGCGACCCTGTAGATGATATAAAATTATGAAGATATTAATTTTAAATTTGGCACTGCTCGATTTTCAGCTTTATTTGAGGGAATTTTTTGCTCATTTTTATCGGAAAAATTATTGTATTTTCCTCGTACATATTTTATAGAGATATACATATCCCACTTCTATATGGTGATAAACTGTAATTGTTGACCCTGTAGATGAATACAAAATTATGAGGTCATTAATTTTAAAGTTCGCACTGCTCGGTTTTCAGCTTTATTTGAGGGAATATTTTGCTCATCTTTATTCGAAAAATTAGTATAATTTCCTCGTACATATTTTATAGAGATATACATATCCCACCTTTATATGGTAATAAACTGTAATTGGGGACCCTGCAGATGAATATAAAATTATGAAGTTATTAATTTTAAAGTTGCCACTGGTCGTTTTTCAGCATAATTTGAGAGAATATTTTGGTCATTTTTATCGGAAAAATTAGTGTTCTTTCCTCGTACATATTTTATAAAGATATACATATCCCACTTTTATATGGTAATAAACTGTAAGTGGAGACCCTGTAGATGAATATAAAATTATTAGGTTATTAATTTTAAAGTTGGCACTGCTCGTTTTTCAGCTTTATTTGAGGGAATTTTTTGCTCATTTTTATCGGAAAAATTAGTGTATTTTCCTCGTACATATTTTATAGAGATATACATATCCCACTTTTATATGGTGATAATCTGTAAGTGGGGACACAGTAGATGAATATGAAATTATTAGGTCATTAATTTTAAATTTGGCACTGCTCGGTTTTCAGCTTTATTTGAGGGAATAATTTGCTCATTTTTATCCGAAAAATTAGTGTATTTTCCTCGTACATATTTTATAGAGATATACATATCCCACTTTTATATGGTGATAATCTGTAAGTGGGGACACTGTAGATGAATATGAAATTATTAAGTCATTAATTTTAAAGTTGGCACTCCTCGGTTTTCAGCTTTATTTAAGGGAATATTTTGCTCATTTTTATCGGAAAAATTAGTGTTCTTTCCTCGTACATATTTTATAGAGATATGCATATTTCACTTTAATATGGTGATAAACAGTAAGTGGGGACCCTGTAGATGAATATAAAGTTATGAGGTTATTTATTTTAAAGTTGGCACTGGTCGTTTTTCATCTTAGTTTGAGGGAATATTTTGCTCATCTTTATCCGAAAAATTAGTGTTCTTGCCTCGTACATATTTTATTGAGATATACATATCCCACTTTTATATGGTGATAAACATTAAGTGGGGACCCTGTAGATGATTATAAAATTATTAGGTCAGTAATTTTAAAGTTGGCACTGCTCGGTTTTCAGCTTTATTTGAGGGAATATTTTGCTAATCTTTATTCGAAAAATTAGTGTATTTTCCTCGTACATATTTTATAGAGATATCCATATCCCACTTTTATATGGAGATAAACTGTAAGTGGGGACCCAGTAGATGAACAAAAAATTATGAAGTTATTAATTTTAAAGTTGGCACTGGTTGTTTTTCAGCTTTATTTGAGGGAATATTTCGCTCATTTTTATCGGAAAAATTAGTGTATTTTCCTCGTACATATTTTATAGAGATATGCATATCCCACTTTTATATGGAGATAAACTGAAAGTGGGGACCCTGTAGATGAACAAAAAATTATGAGGTTATTAATTTTAAAGTTGGCACTGGTTGTTTTTCAGCTTTATTTGAGGGAATATTTCGCTCATTTTTATCGGAAAAATTAGTGTATTTTCCTCGTACATATTTTATAGAGATATACATATCCCACTTTTATATGTTGATAAACTGTAAGTGGAGACCCTGTAGATGAATATAAAATTATTAGGTCAGTAATTTTAAAGTTGGCACTGCTCGGTTTTCAGCTTTATTTGAGGGAACCTTTTGCTAATCTTTATTCGAAAAATTAGTGTTTTTGCCTCGTACGTATTTTATAGAGATATACATATCCCACTTTTATATGGGGATAAACTGTAAGTGGAGACCCCGTAGATGAACATAAAATTATGAAGTTATTAATTTTAAAGTTGGCACTGGTCGATTTTCAGCTTAATTTGAGGGAATGTTTTGCTCATTTTTATCGGAAAAATTTGTGTTCTTTCCTCGTACATATTTTATAGAGATATACATATCCCACTTTTATATGGTAATAAAGTGTAAGTGGGGACCCTGTAGATGAACATAAAATTATTAGGTTATTAATTTTAAAGTTGGCACTGCTCGTTTTTCAGCTTTATTTGAGGGAATTTTTTGCTCATTTTTATCGGAAAAATTAGTGTATTTTCCTCGTACATATTTTATAGAGATATACATATCCCACTTTTATATGGGGATAAACTGTAAGTGGAGACCCTGTAGATGAACATAAAATTATGAAGTTATTAATTTTAAAGTTGGCACTGGTCGATTTTCAGCTTAATTTGAGGGAATGTTTTGCTCATTTTTATCGGAAAAATTTGTGTTCTTTCCTCGTACATATTTTATAGAGATATACATATCCCACTTTTATATGGTAATAAAGTGTAAGTGGGGACCCCGTAGATGAATATAAAGTTAATATGTTATTTATTTTAAACTTGGCACTGGTCGTTTTTGATCTTAGTTTGAGGGAATATTTTGCTCATCTTTATCCGAAAAATTAGTGTTTTTGCCTCGTACATATTTTATGGAGATATACATATCCCACTTTTATATGGTGATAAACTGTAAGTGGGGCCCTGTAGATGAATATAAAATTATTAGATCCGTAATTTTAAAATTGGCTCTGCGCGTTTTTGAGCATAATTTGAGGGAATATTTTGGTCATCTTTATCCGAAAAATTAGTGTATTTTCCTCGTACATATTTTATAGAGATATCCATATCCCACTTTTATATGGAGATAAACTGTAAGTGGGGACCCAGTAGATGAACAAAAAATTATGAAGTTATTAATTTTAAAGTTGGCACTGGTTGTTTTTCAGCTTTATTTGAGGGAATATTTCGCTCATTTTTATCGGAAAAATTAGTGTATTTTCCTCGTACATATTTTATAGAGATATGCATATCCCACTTTTATATGGAGATAAACTGTAAGTGGGGACCCTGTAGATGAACAAAAAATTATGAGGTTATTAATTTTAAAGTTGGCACTGCTCGGTTTTCAGCTTTATTTGAGGGAACCTTTTGCTAATCTTTATTCGAAAAATTAGTGTTTTTGCCTCGTACGTATTTTATAGAGATATACATATCCCACTTTTATATGGTGATAAACTGTAAGTGGGGACCCTGTAGATGAACATAAAATTATGAAGTTGTTAATTTTAAAGTTGGCACTGGTCGATTTTCAGCTTAATTTGAGGGAATATTTTGCTCATCTTTATCCGAAAAATTAGAGTTTTTGCCTCGTACATATTTTATGGAGATATACATATCCCACTTTTATATGGTGATAAACATTAAGTGGGGACCCTGTAGATGAATATAAAATTATTAGGTCAGTAATTTTAAAGTTGGCACTGCTCGTTTTTCAGCTTTATTTGAGGGAATTTTTTGCTCATTTTTATCGGAAAAATTAGTGTATTTTCCTCGTACATATTTTATAGAGATATACATATCCCACTTTTATATGGGGATAAACTGTAAGTGGAGACCCTGTAGATGAACATAAAATTATGAAGTTATTAATTTTAAAGTTGGCACTGGTCGATTTTCAGCTTAATTTGAGGGAATGTTTTGCTCATTTTTATCGGAAAAATTTGTGTTCATTCCTCGTACATATTTTATAGAGATATACATATCCCACTTTTATATGGTAATAAAGTGTAAGTGGGGACCCCGTAGATGAATATAAAGTTAATATGTTATTTATTTTAAAGTTGGCACTGGTCGTTTTTGATCTTAGTTTGAGGGAATATTTTGCTCATCTTTATCCGAAAAATTAGTGTTTTTGCCTCGTACATATTTTATGGAGATATACATATCCCACTTTTATATGGTGATAAACTGTAAGTGGGGCCCTGTAGATGAATATAAAATTATTAGATCAGTAATTTTAAAGTTGGCACTGCTCGGTTTTCAGCTTTATTTGATAGAATACTTTGCTAATCTTTATTAGAAAAATTAGTGTTTTTGCCTCGTAGGTATTTTATAGAGATATACATATCCCACCTTTATATGGTAATAACTATAATTGGCGACCCTGTTGATGAATATAAAATTATGAAGTTATTAATTTTAAAGTTGGCACTGGTCGTTTTTCGGCTTAATTTGAGGGAATATTTTGCTTATCTTTATCCGAAAAATTAGTGTAATTTTCTCGTACATGTTTTATATAGATATATATATCCCACTTTTATATGGTGATAAACTGTAAGTGGGGACCCTGTAGATGAATAGAAAATTATTAGGTTATTAATTTTAAAGTTGGCACGGGTCGTTTTTCATCTTAGTTTGAGGGAATATTTTGGTCATCTTTATCCGAAAAATTAGTGTTTTTGCCTCGTACATATATTATGGAGATATACATATCCCACTTTTATATGGTGATACACATTAAGTGAGGACCCTGTAGATGAAAATAAAATTATTAGGTCAGTAATTATAAAGTCGCCACTGCTAGGTTTTCAGCTTTATTTGAGGGAACCTTTTGCTAATCTTTATTCGAAAAATTAGTGTTCTTTCCTCGTACATATTTCATAGAGATATACATATCCCACTTTTATATGGTGATAAACTGTAAGTGGGGACCCTGTAGATGAACATAAAATTATGAAGTTATTAATTTTAAAGTTGGCACTGGTCGATTTTCAGCTTCATTTGAGGGAATATTTTGCTCATCTTTATCCGAAAAATTAGAGTTTTTGCCTCGTACATATTTTATGGAGATATACATATCCCACTTTTATATGGTGATAAACATTAAGTGGGGACCCTGTAGATGAATATAAAATTATTAGGTCAGTAATTTTAAAGTTGGCACTGCTCGGTTTTCAGCTTTATTTGAGGGAATATTTTGCTAATCTTTATTCGAATAATTAGTGTTTTTGCCTCGTACGTATTTTATAGAGATAAACATATCCCACTTTTACATGGTGATAAACTGTAAGTGGGGACCTGTAGATGAACATAAAATTATGAAGTTATTAATTTTAAAGTTGGCACTGCTCGTTTTTCAGCTTAATTTGAGGGAATTTTTTGCTCATTTTTATCGGAAAAATTAGTGTTCTTTCCTCGAACATATTTTATAGAGATATACATATCCCACTTTTATATGGTGATAAACTGTAAGTGGGGACCCGGTAGATGAATATAAAATTATGAGGTTAATATTTTAAAGTTGGCACTGCTCGGTTTTCAGCTTTATTTGAGGGAATATTTTGCTAATCTTTATTCGAAAAATTAGTGTTTTTTCCTCGTACGTATTTTATAGAGATATACATATCCCACTTTTATATGGTGATAAACTGTAAGTGGGGAAACTGTAGATGAACATAAAATTATGATTTTATTAATTTTAAAGTTGGCACTGGTCGATTTTCAGCTTAATTAGAGGGAATATTTTGCTCATCTTTATCCGAAAAATTAGTGTTTACGCCTCGTACATATTTTATGGAGATATACATATCCCACTTTTATATGGTGATAAACATTAAGTGGGGATCCTGCAGATGAATATAAAATTATTAGGTCAGTAATTTTAAAGTTGGCATTGCTCGGTTTTCAGCTTTATTTGAGGGAATATTTTGCTAATGTTTATTCGAAAAATTAGTGTTTTTGCCTCGTACGTATTTTATAGAGATTTACATATCCCACTTTTATATGGTGATAAGCAATAAGTAGCGACCCTGTAGATGATATAAAATTATGAAGATATTAATTTTAAATTTGGCACTGCTCGATTTTCAGCTTTATTTGAGGGAATTTTTTGCTCATTTTTATCGGAAAAATTATTGTATTTTCCTCGTACATATTTTATAGAGATATACATATCCCACTTCTATATGGTGATAAACTGTAATTGGGGACCCTGTAGATGAATACAAAATTATGAGGTCATTAATTTTAAAGTTCGCACTGCTCGGTTTTCAGCTTTATTTGAGGGAATATTTTGCTCATCTTTATTCGAAAAATTAGTATAATTTCCTCGTACATATTTTATAGAGATATACATATCCCACCTTTATATGGTAATAAACTGTAATTGGGGATCCTGCAGATGAATATAAAATTATGAAGTTATTAATTTTAAAGTTGCCACTGGTCGTTTTTCAGCATAATTTGAGAGAATATTTTGGTCATTTTTATCGGAAAAATTAGTGTTCTTTCCTAGTACATATTTTATAAAGATATACATATCCCACTTTTATATGGTAATAAACTGTAAGTGGAGACCCTGTAGATGGATATAAAATTATTAGGTTATTAATTTTAAAGTTGGCACTGCTCGTTTTTCAGCTTTATTTGAGGGAATTTTTTGCTCATTTTTATCGGAAAAATTAGTGTATTTTCCTCGTACATATTTTATAGAGATATACATATCCCACTTTTATATGGTGATAATCTGTAAGTGGGGACACAGTAGATGAATATGAAATTATTAGGTCATTAATTTTAAATTTGGCACTGCTCGGTTTTCAGCTTTATTTGAGGGAATAATTTGCTCATTTTTATCCGAAAAATTAGTGTATTTTCCTCGTACATATTTTATAGAGATATACATATCCCACTTTTATATGGTGATAATCTGTAAGTGGGGACACTGTAGATGAATATGAAATTATTAGGTCATTAATTTTAAAGTTGGCACTGCTCGGTTTTCAGCTTTATTTAAGGGAATATTTTGCTCATTTTTATCGGAAAAATTAGTGTTCTTTCCTCGTACATATTTTATAGAGATATGCATATTTCACTTTAATATGGTGATAAACAGTAAGTGGGGACCCTGTAGATGAATATAAAGTTATGAGGTTATTTATTTTAAAGTTGGCACTGGTCGTTTTTCATCTTAGTTTGAGGGAATATTTTGTCATCTTTATCCGAAAAATTAGTGTTCTTGCCTCGTACATATTTTATTGAGATATACATATCCCACTTTTATATGGTGATAAACATTAAGTGGGGACCCTGTAGATGATTATAAAATTATTAGGTCAGTAATTTTAAAGTTGGCACTGCTCGGTTTTCAGCTTTATTTGAGGGAATATTTTGCTAATCTTTATTCCAAAAATTAGTGTATTTTCCTCGTACATATTTTATAGAGATATCCATATCCCACTTTTATATGGAGATAAACTGTAAGTGGGGACCCAGTAGATGAACAAAAAATTATGAAGTTATTAATTTTAAAGTTGGCACTGGTTGTTTTTCAGCTTTATTTGAGGGAA
Source organism: Thermobia domestica (assembly GCF_964235325.1). NCBI lineage: Eukaryota > Metazoa > Arthropoda > Insecta > Zygentoma > Lepismatidae > Thermobia > Thermobia domestica. The sequence goes on from NC_137457.1 coordinate 62,139,895, forward strand.
TATTTCGCTCATTTTTATCGGAAAAATTAGTGTATTTTCCTCGTACATATTTTATAGAGATATGCATATCCCACTTTTATATGGAGATAAACTGTAAGTGGGGACCCTGTAGATGAACAAAAAATTATGAGGTTATTAATTTTAAAGTTGGCACTGGTTGTTTTTCAGCTTTATTTGAGGGAATATTTCGCTCATTTTTATCGGAAAAATTAGTGTATTTTCCTCGTACATATTTTATAGAGATATACATATCCCACTTTTATATGTTGATAAACTGTAAGTGGAGACCCTGTAGATGAATATAAAATTATTAGGTCAGTAATTTTAAAGTTGGAACTGCTCGGTTTTCAGCTTTATTTGAGGGAACCTTTTGCTAATCTTTATTCGAAAAATTAGTGTTTTTGCCTCGTACGTATTTTATAGAGATATACATATCCCACTTTTATATGGGGATAAACTGTAAGTGGAGACCCCGTAGATGAACATAAAATTATGAAGTTATTAATTTTAAAGTTGGCACTGGTCGATTTTCAGCTTAATTTGAGGGAATGTTTTGCTCATTTTTATCGGAAAAATTTGTGTTCTTTCCTCGTACATATTTTATAGAGATATACATATCCCACTTTTATATGGTAATAAAGTGTAAGTGGGGACCCTGTAGATGAACATAAAATTATTAGGTTATTAATTTTAAAGTTGGCACTGCTCGTTTTTCAGCTTTATTTGAGGGAATTTTTTGCTCATTTTTATCGGAAAAATTAGTGTATTTTCCTCGTACATATTTTATAGAGATATACATATCCCACTTTTATATGGGGATAAACTGTAAGTGGAGACCCTGTAGATGAACATAAAATTATGAAGTTATTAATTTTAAAGTTGGCACTGGTCGATTTTCAGCTTAATTTGAGGGAATGTTTTGCTCATTTTTATCGGAAAAATTTGTGTTCTTTCCTCGTACATATTTTATAGAGATATACATATCCCACTTTTATATGGTAATAAAGTGTAAGTGGGGACCCCGTAGATGAATATAAAGTTAATATGTTATTTATTTTAAACTTGGCACTGGTCGTTTTTGATCTTAGTTTGAGGGAATATTTTGCTCATCTTTATCCGAAAAATTAGTGTTTTTGCCTCGTACATATTTTATGGAGATATACATATCCCACTTTTATATGGTGATAAACTGTAAGTGGGGCCCTGTAGATGAATATAAAATTATTAGATCCGTAATTTTAAAATTGGCTCTGCGCGTTTTTGAGCATAATTTGAGGGAATATTTTGGTCATCTTTATCCGAAAAATTAGTGTATTTTCCTCGTACATATTTTATAGAGATATCCATATCCCACTTTTATATGGAGATAAACTGTAAGTGGGGACCCAGTAGATGAACAAAAAATTATGAAGTTATTAATTTTAAAGTTGGCACTGGTTGTTTTTCAGCTTTATTTGAGGGAATATTTCGCTCATTTTTATCGGAAAAATTAGTGTATTTTCCTCGTACATATTTTATAGAGATATGCATATCCCACTTTTATATGGAGATAAACTGTAAGTGGGGACCCTGTAGATGAACAAAAAATTATGAGGTTATTAATTTTAAAGTTGGCACTGGTTGTTTTTCAGCTTTATTTGAGGGAATATTTCGCTCATTTTTATCGGAAAAATTAGTGTATTTTCCTCGTACATATTTTATAGAGATATACATATCCCACTTTTATATGTTGATAAACTGTAAGTGGAGACCCTGTAGATGAATATAAAATTATTAGGTCAGTAATTTTAAAGTTGGCACTGCTCGGTTTTCAGCTTTATTTGAGGGAACCTTTTGCTAATCTTTATTCGAAAAATTAGTGTTTTTGCCTCGTACGTATTTTATAGAGATATACATATCCCACTTTTATATGGTGATAAACTGTAAGTGGGGACCCTGTAGATGAACATAAAATTATGAAGTTATTAATTTTAAAGTTGGCACTGGTCGATTTTCAGCTTAATTTGAGGGAATATTTTGCTCATCTTTATCCGAAAAATTAGAGTTTTTGCCTCGTACATATTTTATGGAGATATACATATCCCACTTTTATATGGTGATAAACATTAAGTGGGGACCCTGTAGATGAATATAAAATTATTAGGTCAGTAATTTTAAAGTTGGCACTGCTCGGTTTTCAGCTTTATTTGAGGGAATATTTTGCTAATCTTTATTCGAAAAATTAGTGTTTTTGCCTCGTACGTATTTTATAGAGATAAACATATCCCACTTTTACATGGTGATAAACTGTAAGTGGGGACCCTGTAGATGAACATAAAATTATGAAGTTATTAATTTTAAAGTTGGCACTGCTCGTTTTTCAGCTTAATTTGAGTGAATTTTTTGCTCATTTTTATCGGAAAAATTAGTGTTCTTTCCTCGTACATATTTTATAGAGATATATATATCCCACTTTTATATGGTTATAAACTGTAAGTGGGGACCCGGTAGATGAATATAAAATTATGAGGTTAATATTTTAAAGTTGGCACTGCTCGGTTTTCAGCTTTATTTGAGGGAATATTTTGCTAATCTTTATTCGAAAAATTAGTGTTTTTTCCTCGTACGTATTTTATAGAGATATACATATCCCACTTTTATATGGTGATAAACTGTAAGTGGGGAAACTGTAGATGAACATAAAATTATGATTTTATTAATTTTAAAGTTGGCACTGGTCGATTTTCAGCTTAATTAGAGGGAATATTTTGCTCATCTTTATCCGAAAAATTAGTGTTTACGCCTCGTACATATTTTATGGAGATATACATATCCCACTTTTATATGGTGATAAACATTAAGTGGGGATCCTGCAGATGAATATAAAATTATTAGGTCAGTAATTTTAAAGTTGGCATTGCTCGGTTTTCAGCTTTATTTGAGGGAATATTTTGCTAATCTTTATTCGAAAAATTAGTGTTTTTGCCTCGTACGTATTTTATAGAGATTTACATATCCCACTTTTATATGGTGATAAGCAATAAGTAGCGACCCTGTAGATGAATATAAAATTATGAAGATATTAATTTTAAATTTGGCACTGCTCGATTTTCAGCTTTATTTGAGGGAATTTTTGCTCATTTTTATCGGAAAAATTGTTGTATTTTCCTCGTACATATTTTATAGAGATATACATATCCCACTTCTATATGGTGATAAACTGTAATTGGGGACCCTGTAGATGAATACAAAATTATGAGGTCATTAATTTTAAAGTTCGCACTGCTCGGTTTTCAGCTTTATTTGAGGGAAAATTTTGCTCATCTTTATTCGAAAAATTAGTATAATTTCCTCGTACATATTTTATAGAGATATACATATCCCACCTTTATATGGTAATAAACTGTAATTGGGGACCCTGCAGATGAATATAAAATTATGAAGTTATTAATTTTAAAGTTGGCACTGGTCGTTTTTCAGCATAATTTGAGAGAATATTTTGGTCATTTTTATCGGAAAAATTAGTGTTCTTTCCTCGTACATATTTTATAAAGATATACATATCCCACTTTTATATGGTAATAAACTGTAAGTGGAGACCCTGTAGATGAATATAAAATTATTAGGTTATTAATTTTAAAGTTGGCACTGCTCGTTTTTCAGCTTTATTTGAGGGAATTTTTTGCTCATTTTTATCGGAAAAATTAGTGTAATTTCCTCGTACATATTTTATAGAGATATACATATCCCACTTTTATATGGTGATAATCTGTAAGTGGGGACACAGTAGATGAATATGAAATTATTAGGTCATTAATTTTAAAGTTGGCACTGCTCGGTTTTCAGCTTTATTTGAGGGAATAATTTGCTCATTTTTATCCGAAAAATTAGTGTATTTTCCTCGTACATATTTTATAGAGATATACATATCCCACTTTTATATGGTGATAATCTGTAAGTGGGGACACTGTAGATGAATATGAAATTATTAGGTCATTAATTTTAAAGTTGGCACTGCTCGGTTTTCAGCTTTATTTAAGGGAATATTTCGCTCATTTTTATCGGAAAAATTAGTGTTCTTTCGTCGTACATATTTTATAGAGATATGCATATTTCACTTTAATATGGTGATAAACAGTAAGTGGGGACCCTGTAGATGAATATAAAGTTATGAGGTTATTTATTTTAAAGTTGGCACTGGTCGTTTTTCATCTTAGTTTGAGGGAATATTTTGCTCATCTTTATCCGAAAAATTAGTGTTCTTGCCTCGTACATATTTTATTGAGATATACATATCCCACTTTTATATGGTGATAAACGTTAAGTGTGGACCCTTTAGATGATTATAAAATTATTAGGTCAGTAATTTTAAAGTTGGCACTGCTCGGTTTTCAGCTTAATTTGAGTGAATATTTTGCTAATCTTTATTCGAAAAATTAGTGTTTTTTCCTCGTACGTATTTTATAGAGATACACATATCCCACTTTTATATGGTAATAAAGTGTAAGTGGGGACCCTGTAGATGAACATAAAATTATTAGGTTTTTAATTTTAAAGTTGGCACTGCTCGTTTTTCAGCTTTATTTGAGGGAATTTTTTGCTCATTTTTATCGGAAAAATTAGTGTATTTTCCTCGTACATATTTTATAGAGATATACATATCCCACTTTTATATGGTAATAAACTGTAAGTGGGGACCCTGGAGATGAATATAAAATTTTGAAGTTATTAATTTTAAAGTTGGCACTGGTCGATTTTCAGCTTAATTTGAGGGAATATATTGCTCATTTTTATCGGAAAAATTAGTGTTCTTTCCTCGTACATATTTTATAGAGATATCCATATCCCACTTGTATATGGTGATAAACTGTAAGTGAGGACCCGGCAGATGAATATAAAATTATGAGGTTATTATTTTAAAGTTGGCTCTGCGCGTTTTTGAGCATAATTTGAGGGAATATTTTGGTCATCTTTATCCGAAAAATTAGTGTATTTTCCTCGTACATATTTTATAGAGATATCCATATCCCACTTTTATATGGAGATAAACTGTAAGTGGGGACCCAGTAGATGAACAAAAAATTATGAAGTTATTAATTTTAAAGTTGGCACTGGTTGTTTTTCAGCTTTATTTGAGGGAATATTTCGCTCATTTTTATCGGAAAAATTAGTGTATTTTCCTCGTACATATTTTATAGAGATATGCATATCCCACTTTTATATGGAGATAAACTGTAAGTGGGGACCCTGTAGATGAACAAAAAATTATGAGGTTATTAATTTTAAAGTTGGCACTGGTTGTTTTTCAGCTTTATTTGAGGGAATATTTCGCTCATTTTTATCGGAAAAATTAGTGTATTTTCCTCGTACATATTTTATAGAGATATACATATCCCACTTTTATATGTTGATAAAATGTAAGTGGAGACCCTGTAGATGAATATAAAATTATTAGGTCAGTAATTTTAAAGTTGGCACTGCTCGGTTTTCAGCTTTATTTGAGGGAACCTTTTGCTAATCTTTATTCGAAAAATTAGTGTTTTTGCCTCGTACGTATTTTATAGAGATATACATATCCCACTTTTATATGGTGATAAACTGTAAGTGGGGACCCTGTAGATGAACATAAAATTATGAAGTTATTAATTTTAAAGTTGGCACTGGTCGATTTTCAGCTTAATTTGAGGGAATATTTTGCTCATCTTTATCCGAAAAATTAGAGTTTTTGCCTCGTACATATTTTATGGAGATATACATATCCCACTTTTATATGGTGACAAACATTAAGTGGGGACCCTGTAGATGAATATAAAATTATTAGGTCAGTAATTTTAAAGTTGGCACTGCTCGGTTTTCAGCTTTATTTGAGGGAATATTTTGCTAATCTTTATTCGAAAAATTAGTGTTTTTGCCTCGTACGTATTTTATAGAGATAAACATATCCCACTTTTACATGGTGATAAACTGTAAGTGGGGACCCTGTAGATGAACATAAAATTATGAAGTTATTAATTTTAAAGTTGGCACTGCTCGTCTTTCAGCTTAATTTGAGGGAATTTTTTGCTCATTTTTATCGGAAAAATTAGTGTTCTTTCCTCGTACATATTTTATAGAGATATACATATCCCACTTTCATATGGTGATAAACTGTAAGTGGGGACCCTGTAGATGAATATAAAATTATGAGGTTAATATTTTAAAGTTGGCACTGCTCGGTTTTCAGCTTTATTTGAGGGAATATTTTGCTAATCTTTATTCGAAAAATTAGTGTTTTTTCCTCGTACGTATTTTATAGATATATATATATCCCACTTTTATATGGTGATAAACTGTAAGTGGGGACCCTGTAGATGAACATAAAAGTATGAAGTTATTAATTTTAAAGTTGGCACTGGTCGATTTTCAGCTTAATTAGAGGGAATATTTTGCTCATCTTTATCCAAAAAATTAGTGTTTACGCCTCGTACATATTTTATGGAGATATACATATCCCACTTTTATATGGTGATAAACATTAAGTGGGGATCCTGTAGATGAATATAAAATTATTAGGATAATAATTTTAAAGTTGGCATTGCTCGGTTTTCAGCTTTATTTGAGGGAATATTTTGCTAATCTTTATTCGAAAAATTAGTGTTTTTTCCTCGTACGTATTTTATAGAGATTTACATATCCCACTTTTATATGGTGATAAGCATTAAGTAGGGACCCTGTAGATAAATATAAAATTATGAAGATGTTAATTATAAATTTGGCACTGCTCGTTTTTCAGCTTTATTTGAGGGAATTTTTTGCTCATTTTTATCGGAAAAATTATTGTACTTTTCCTCGTACAGATTTTATAGAGATATACATATCCCACTTTTATATGGTGATAAACTGTAAGTGGGGACCCTGTAGATGAATACAAAATTATGAGGTCATTAATTTTAAAGTTCGCACTGCTCGGTTTTCAGCTTTATTTGAGGGAATATTTTGCTCATCTTTATTCGAAAAATTAGTATATTTTCCTCGTACATATTTTATAGAGATATACATATCCCACCTTTATATGGTAATAAACTGTAATTGGGGAGCCTGCAGATGAATATAAAATTATGAAGTTATTAATTTTAAAGTTGGCACTGGTCGTTTTTCAGCATAATTTGAGAGAATATTTTGGTCATTTTTATCGGAAAAATTAGTGTTCTTTCCTCGTACATATTTTATAGAGATATACATATCCCACTTTTATATGGTAATAAACTGTAAGTGGAGACCCTGTAGATGAATATAAAATTATTAGGTTATTAATTTTAAAGTTGGCACTGCTCGTTTTTCAGCTTTATTTGAGGGAATTTTTTGCTCATTTTTATCGGAAAAGTTAGTGTATTTTCCTCGTACATATTTTATAGAGATATACATATCCCACTTTTATATGGTGATAATCTGTAAGTGGGGACACAGTAGATGAATATGAAATTATTAGGTCATTAATTTTAAAGTTGGCACTGCTCGGTTTTCAGCTTTATTTGAGGGAATAATTTGCTCATTTTTATCGGAAAAATTAGTGTTCTTTCCTCGTACATATTTTATAGAGATATACATATCCCACTTGTATATGGTGATAAACTGTAAGTGAGGACGCGGTAGATGAATATAAAATTATGAGGTTATTATTTTAAAGTTGGCTCTGCGCGTTTTTGAGCATAATTTGAGGGAATATTTTGGTCATCTTTATCGGAAAAATTAGTGTATTTTCCTCGTACATATTTTATAGAGATATACATATCCCACTTTTATATGGTAATAAACTGTAAGTGGGGACCCTGTAGATGAACATAAAATTATTAGGTTATTAATTTTAAAGTTGGCACTGCTCGTTTTTCAGCTTTATTTGAGGGAATTTTTTGCTCATTTTTATCGGAAAAATTAGTGTATTTTCCTCGTACATATTTTATAGAGATATACATATCCCACTTTTATATGGTAATAAACTGTAAGTGGGGACCCTGTAGATGAATATAAAATTATCAAGTTATTAATTTTAAAGTTGGCACTGGTCGATTTTCAGCTTAATTTGAGGGAATATATTGCTCATTTTTATCGGAAAAATTAGTGTTCTTTCCTCGTACATATTTTATAGAGATATACATATCCCACTTGTATATGGTGATAAACTGTAAGTGAGGACCCGGTAGATGAATATAAAATTATGAGGTTATTATTTTAAAGTTGGCTCTGCGCGTTTTTGAGCATAATTTGAGGGAATATTTTGGTCATCTTTATCCGAAAAATTAGTGTATTTTCCTCGTACATATTTTATAGAGATATACATATCCCACTTTTATATGGTAATAAACTGTAAGTGGGACCCTGTAGATGAACATAAAATTATGAAGTTATTAATTTTAAAGTTGGCACTGGTCGATTTTCAGCTTAATTTGAGGGAATATTTTGCTCATCTTTATCCGAAAAATTAGAGTTTTTGCCTCGTACATATTTTATGGAGATATACATATCCCACTTTTATATGGTGATAAACATTAAGTGGGGACCCTGTAGATGAATATAAAATTATTAGGTCAGTAATTTTAAAGTTGGCACTGCTCGGTTTTCAGCTTTATTTGAGGGAATATTTTGCTAATCTTTATTCGAAAAATTAGTGTTTTTGGCTCGTACGTATTTTATAGAGATAAACATATCCCACTTTTACATGGTGATAAACTATAAGTGGGGACCCTGTAGATGAACATAAAATTATGAAGTTATTAATTTTAAATTTGGCACTGCTCGTTTTTCAGCTTAATTTGAGGGAATTTTTTGCTCATTTTTATCGGAAAAATTAGTGTTCTTTCCTCGTACATATTTTATAGAGATATACATATCCCACTTTTATATGGTGATAAACTGTAAGTGGGGACCCGGTAGATGAATATAAAATTATGAGGTTAATATTTTAAAGTTGGCACTGCTCGGTTTTCAGCTTTATTTGAGGGAATATTTTGCTAATCTTTATTCGAAAAATTAGTGTTTTTTCCTCGTACGTATTTTATAGAGATATACATATCCCACTTTTATATGGTGATAAACTGTAAGTGGGGACCCTGTAGATGAACATAAAATTATGAAGTTATTAATTTTAAAGTTGGCACTGGTCGATTTTCAGCATAATTAGAGGGAATATTTTGCTCATCTTTATCCGAAAAATTAGTGTTTACGCCTCGTACATATTTTATGGAGATATACATATCCCACTTTTATATGGTGATAAACATTAAGTGGGGATCCTGTAGATGAATATAAAATTATTAGGATAGTAATTTTAAAGTTGGCATTGCTCGGTTTTCAGCTTTATTTGAGGGAATATTTTGCTAATCTTTATTCGAAAAATTAGTGTTTTTTCCTCGTACGTATTTTATAGAGATATACATATCCCACTTTTATATGGTAGATGAACATAAAAATTATGAAGTTATTAATTTTAAAGTTGGCACTTGTCGATTTTCAGCTTAATTTGAGGGAATGTTTTGCTCATTTTTATCGGAAAAATTTGTGTTCTTTCCTCGTACATATTTTATAGAAATATACATATCCCACTTTTATATGGTAATAAACTGTAAGTGGGGACCCTGTAGATGAATATATAATTATGAAGTTATTAATTTTAAAGTTGGCACTGGTCGATTTTAAGCTTAATTTGAGGGAATGATTTGCTCATTTTTATCGGAAAAATTAGTGTTCTTTATTCGTATATATTTTATAGAGATATACATATCCCACTTTTATATGGTGATAAACTGTAAGTGTGGACCCTGTAGATGAAAATAAAATTATTAGGTTATTAATTTTAAAGTTGGCACTGCTCGTTTTTCAGCTTAATTGGAGGGAATATTTTGCTCATCTTTATCCAAAAAATTAGTGTTTTTGCCTGGTACAAATTTTATAGAGATATACATATCCCACTTTTATATGGTGATAAACAGTAAGTGGGGACTCTGTAGATGAATATAAAATTATGAGGTTATTATTTTAAAGTAGGCACTGCTCGGTTTTCAGCTTTATTTGAGGGAAAATTTTGCTCATCTTTATCCGAAAAATTAGTGTATTTTCCTCGTACATATTTTATAGAGATATACATATCCCACTTTTATATGGAGATAAACTGTAAGTGGAAACCCTGTAGATAAATATCAAATAATGAGATTATTAATTTTAAAGTAGGCACTGGTCGTTTTTCAGCATAATTTTATGGAATATTTTGCTCATGTTTATCGGAAAAATTAGTGTTCTTTCCTCGTACATATTTTATAGAGATATACATATCCCACTTTTATATGGTGATAAACAGTAAGTGGGGACTCTGTAGATGAATATAAAATTATGAGGTTATTATTTTAAAGTAGGCACTGCTCGGTTTTCAGCTTTATTTGAGGGAATATTTTGCTAATCTTTATTCGAAAAATTAGTGTTTTTGCCTCGTACGTATTTTATAGAGATAAACATATCCCACTTTTACATGGTGATAAACTATAAGTGGGGACCCTGTAGATGAACATAAAATTATGAAGTTATTAATTTTAAATTTGGCACTGCTCGTTTTTCAGCTTAATTTGAGGGAATTTTTTGCTCATTTTTATCGGAAAAATTAGTGTTCTTTCCTCGTACATATTTTATAGAGATATACATATCCCACTTTTATATGGTGATAAACTGTAAGTGGGGACCCTGTAGATGAACATAAAATTATTAGGTTATTAATTTTAAAGTTGGCACTGCTCGTTTTTCAGCTTTATTTGAGGGAATTTTTTGCTCATTTTTATCGGAAAAATTAGTGTATTTCCTCGTACATATTTTATAGAGATATACATATCCCACTTTTATATGGTGATAAACTGTAAGTGGGGACCCTGTAGATGAATATAAAATTATGAAGTTATTAATTTTAAAGTTGGCACTGGTCGATTTTCAGCTTAATTTGAGGGAATATATTGCTCATTTTTATCGGAAAAGTTAGTGTTCTTTCCTCGTACATATTTTATAGAGATATACATATCCCACTTGTATATGGTGATAAACTGTAAGTGAGGACCCGGTAGATGAATATAAAATTATGAGGTTATTATTTTAAAGTTGGCTCTGCGCGTTTTTGAGCATAATTTGAGGGAATATTTTGGTCATCTTTATCCGAAAAATTAGTGTATTTTCCTCGTACATATTTTATAGAGATATCCATATCCAACTTTTATATGGAGATAAACTGTAAGTGGGGACCCTGTAGATGAATAAAAAATTATGAGGTTATTAATTTTAAAGTTGGCACTGGTTGTTTTTCAGCATAATTTGGGGGGAATATTTCGCTCATTTTTATCGGAAAAATTAGTGTACTTTCCTCGTACATATTTTATAGAGATATGCATATTTCACTTTTATATGGTGATAAACAGTAAGTGTTGCCCTGTAGATGAATATAAAGTTATGAGGTTATTTATTGTAAAGTTGGCACTGGTCGTTTTTCATCTTAGTTTGAGGGAATATTTTGCTCATCTTTATCCCAAAAAATTAGTGTTTTTGCCTCGTACATATTTTATGGAGATATACATATCCCACTTTTATATGGTGATAAACTGTAAGTGGGGCCCTGTAGATGAATATAAAATTATTAGATCAGTAATTTCAAAGTTCGCACTGCTCGGTTTTCAGCTTTATTTGAGGGAATACTTTGCTAATCTTTATTCGAAAAATTAGTGTTTTTGCCTCGTAGGTATTTTATAGAGATATACATATCCCACTTGTATATGGTAATAACTATAATTGGCGACCCAGTAGATGAATATAAATTATGAAGTTATTAATTTTAAAGTTGGCACTGGTCGTTTTTCGGCTTAATTTGAGGGAATATTTTGCTCATCTTTATCCGAAAATTAGTGTAATTTTCTCGTACATGTTTTATAGAGATATATATATTCCACTTTTATATGGTAATAAACTGTAAGTGGGGACCCTGTAGATGAATATAAAATTATTAGGTCAGTAATTTTAAAGTTGGCACTGCTCGGTTTTCAGCTTTATTTGAGGGAAGCTTTTGCTAATCTTTATTCGAAAAATTAGTGTTTTTGCCTCGTACATATTTTATGGAGATATACATATCCCACTTTTATATGGTGATACACATTAGGTGGGGACCCTGTAGATGAATATAAAATTATTAGGTCAGTAATTTTAAAGTTGGCACTGCTCGGTTTTCAGCTTTATTTGAGGGAACCTTTTGCTAATCTTTATTCGAAAAATTAGTGTTCTTTCCTCGTACATATTTCATAGAGATATACATATCCCACTTTTATATGGTGATAAACTGTAAGTGGGGACCCTGTAGATAAATATAAAATTATTAGGTTATTAATTTTAAAGTTGGCACTGGTCGTTTTTCGGCTTAATTTGAGGGAATATTTTGCTCATCTTTATCCGAAAAATTAGTGTAATTTTCTCGTACATGTTTTATAGAGATATATATATCCCACTTTTATATGGTAATAAACTGTAAGTGAGGACCCTGTAGATGAATATAAAATTATTAGGTCAGTAATTTTAAAGTTGGCACTGCTCGGTTTTCAGCTTTATTTGAGGGAACCTTTTGCTAATCTTTATTCGAAAAATTAGTGTTTTTGCCTCGTACGTATTTTATAGAGATATACATATCCCACTTTTATATGGTGACAAACATTAAGTGGGGACCCTGTAGATGAATATAAAGTTAATAGGTTTATTATTTTAAAGTTGGCACTGGTCGTTTTTCATCTTAGTTTGAGGTAATATTTTGCTCATCTTCATCCGAAAAATTAGTGTTTTTGCCTCGTACATATTTTATGGAGATATACATATCCCACTTTTATATGGTGATAAACATTAAGTGGGGACCCTGTAGATGAATATAAAATTATTAGGTCAGTAATTTTAAAGTTGGCACTGCTCGGTTTTCAGCTTTATTTGAGGGAATATTTTGCTAATCTTTACTCGAAAAATTAGTGTTTTTGCCTCGTACGTATTTTATAGAGATATACATATCCCACTTTTATATGGGGATAAACTGTAAGTGGGGACCCTGTAGATGAACATAAAATTATGAAGTTATTAATTTTAAAGTTGGCACTGGTCGATTTTCAGCTTAATTTGAGGGAATGTTTTGCTCATTTTTATCGGAAAAATTTGTGTTCTTTCCTCGTACATATTTTATAGAGATATACATATCCCACTTTTATATGGTAATAAACTGTAAGTGGGGACCCTGTAGATGAACATAAAATTATTAGGTTATTAATTTTAAAGTTGGCACTGCTCGTTTTTCAGCTTTATTTGAGGGAATTTTTTGCTCATTTTTATCGGAAAAATTAGTGTATTTCCTCGTACATATTTTATAGAGATATACATATCCCACTTTTATATGGTGATAAACTGTAAGTGGGGACCCTGTAGATGAATATAAAATTATGAAGTTATTAATTTTAAAGTTGGCACTGGTCGATTTTCAGCTTAATTTGAGGGAATATATTGCTCATTTTTATCGGAAAAATTAGTGTTCTTTCCTCGTACATATTTTATAGAGATATACATATCCCACTTGTATATGGTGATAAACTGTAAGTGAGGACCCGGTAGATGAATATAAAATTATGAGGTTATTATTTTAAAGTTGGCTCTGCGCGTTTTTGAGCATAATTTGAGGGAATATTTTGGTCATCTTTATCCGAAAAATTAGTGTATTTTCCTCGTACATATTTTATAGAGATATCCATATCCAACTTTTATATGGAGATAAACTGTAAGTGGGGACCCTGTAGATGAATAAAAAATTATGAGGTTATTAATTTTAAAGTTGGCACTGGTCGTTTTTCGGCTTAATTTGAGGGAATATTTTGCTCATCTTTATCCGAAAAATTAGTGTAATTTTTTCGTACATGTTTTATAGAGATATATATATCCCACTTTTATATGGTGATAAACAGTAAGTGAGGACCCTGTAGATGAATATAAAATTTTGAAGTTATTAATTTTAAAGTCGGCACAGGTCGTTTTTCATCTTAGTTTGAGGGAATATTTTGGTCATCTTTATCCGAAAAATTATTGTTTTTGCCTCGTACATATATTATGGAGATATACATATCCCACTTTTATATGGTGATACACATTAAGTGGCGACCCTGTAGATGAAAATAAAATTTTTAGGTCAGTAATTTTAAAGTTGGCACTGCTCGGCTTTCAGCTTTATTTGAGGGAACCTTTTGCTAATCTTTATTCGAAAAATTAGTGTTCTTTCCTCGTACATATTTTATAGAGATATACATATCCCACTTTTATATGGTGATAAACTGTAAGTGGGGACCCTGTAGATGAATAGAAAATTATTAGGTTATTAATTTTAAAGTTGGCACTGGTCGTTTTTCGGCTTAATTTGAGGGAATATTTTGCTCATCTTTATCCGAAAATTAGTGTAATTTTCTCGTACATGTTTTATAGAGATATATATATCCCACTTTTATATGGTAATAAACTGTAAGTGGGGACCCTGTAGATGAATATAAAATTATTAGGTCAGTAATTTTAAAGTTGGCACTGCTCGGTTTTCAGCTTTATTTGAGGGAACCTTTTGCTAATCTTTATTCGAAAAATTAGTGTTTTTGCCTCGTACGTATTTTATAGAGATATACATATCCCACTTTTATATGGTGATAAACTGTAAGTGGGGACCCTGTAGATAAACATAAAATTATGAAGTTATTAATTTTAAAGTTGGCACTGCTCGTTTTTCAGCTTAATTTGAGGGAATTTTTTGCTCATTTTTATCGGAAAAATTAGTGTTTTTTCCTCGTACATATTTTATAAAGATATACATATCCCACTTTTATATGGTGATAAACTGTAAGTGGGGAACCGGTAGATGAATATAAAATTATTAGGTCAGTAATTTTAAAGTTGGCATTGCTCGGTTTTCAGCTTTATTTGAGGAAATATTTTGCTAATCTTTATTCGAAAAATTAGTGTTTTTGCCTCGTACGTATTTTATAGAGATTTACATATCCCACTTTTATATGGTGATAAGCAATAAGTAGGGGCCCTGTAGATGAATATAAAATTATGAAGATATTAATTTTAAAGTTGGCACTGCTCGTTTTTCAGCTTTATTTGAGGGAATTTTTTGCTCATTTTTATCGGAAAAATTAGTGTATTTTCCTCGTACATATTTTATAGAGATATACATATCCCACTTTCATATGGTGATAAACTGTAAGTGGGGACCCTGTAGATGAATACAAAATTATGAGGTCATTAATTTTAAAGTTCGCACTGCTCGGTTTTCAGCTTTATTTGAGGGAATATTTTGCTCATCTTTATTCGAAAAATTAGTATATTTTCCTCGTACATATTTTATAGAGATATACATATCCCACCTTTATATGGTAATAAACTGTAATTGGGGACCCTGTAGATGAATATAAAATTATGAAGTTATTAATTTTAAAGTTGGCACTGGTCGTTTTTCAGCATAATTTGAGAGAATATTTTGGTCATTTTTATCGGAAAAATTAGTGTTCTTTCCTCGTACATATTTTATAGAGATATACATATCCCACTTTTATATGGTAATAAACTGTAAGTGGAGACCCTGTAGATGAATATAAAATTATTAGGTTATTAATTTTAAAGTTGGCACTGCTCGTTTTTCAGCTTTATTTGAGGGAATTTTTTGCTCATTTTTATCGGAAAAATTAGTGTATTTTCCTCGTACATATTTTATAGAGATATACATATCCCACTTTTATATGGTGATAATCTGTAAGTGGGGACACTGTAGATGAATATGAAATTATTAGGTCATTAATTTTAAAGTTGGCACTGCTCGGTTTTCAGCTTTATTTGAGGGAATATTTTGCTCATTTTTATCGGAAAAATTAGTGTTCTTTCCTCGTACATATTTTATAGAGATATGCATATTTCACTTTAATATGGTGATAAACAGTAAGTGGGGACCCTGTAGATGAATATAAAGTTATGAGGTTATTTATTTTAAAGTTGGCACTGGTCGTTTTTCATCTTAGTTTGAGGGAATATTTTGCTCATCTTTATCCGAAAAATTAGTGTTCTTGCCTCGTACATATTTTATGGAGATATACATATCCCACTTTTATATGGTGATAAACATTAAGTGGGGACCCTGTAGATGATTATAAAATTATTAGGTCAGTAATTTTAAAGTTGGCACTGCTCGGTTTTCAGCTTTATTTGAGGGAATATTTTGCTAATCTTTATTCGAAAAATTACTGTTTTTGCCTCGTACGTATTTTATAGAGATACACATATCCCACTTTTATATGGTGATAAACTGTAAGTGGGGACCTTGTAGATGAACATAAAATTATGAAGTTATTAATTTTAAAGTTGGCACTGGTCGTTTTTCGGCTTAATTTGAGGGAATATTTTGCTCATCTTTATCCGAAAAATTAGTGTAATTTTTTCGTACATGTTTTATAGAGATATATATATCCCACTTTTATATGGTGATAAACAGTAAGTGAGGACAATGTAGATGAATATAAAATTTTGAAGTTATTAATTTTAAAGTTGGCACAGGTCGTTTTTCATCTTAGTTTGAGGGAATATTTTGGTCATCTTTATCCGAAAAATTAGTGTTTTTGCCTCGTACATATATTATGGAGATATACATATCCCACCTTTATATGGTGATACACATTAAGTGGGGACCCTGTAGATGAAAATAAAATTTTTAGGTGAGTAATTTTAAAGTTGGCACTGCTCGGCTTTCTGCTTTATTTGAGGGAACTTTTTGCTAAACTTTTTTCGAAAAATTAGTGTTCTTTCCTCGTACATATTTTATAGAGATATACATATCCCAATTTTATATGGTAATAAACTGTAAGTGGGGACCCTGTTGATGAATATAAAATTATGAGGTTATTAATTTTAAAGTTGGCACTGGTCGCTTTTCAGCATATTTTGGGGGAATATTTCGCTCATTTTTATCGTAAAAATAAGTGTATTTTCCTCGTACATATTTTATAGAGATATGCATATTTCACTTCTATATGGTGATAAACAGTAAGTGGGGACCCTGTAGATGAATATAAAGTTAATAGGTTATTTATTTTAAAGTTGGCACTGGTCATTTTTCATCTTAGTTTGAGGGAATATTTTGCTCATCTTCATCCGAAAAATTAGTGTTTTTGCCTCGTACATATTTTATGGAGATATACATATCCCACTTTTATATAGTGATAAACATTAAGTGGGGACCCTGTAGATGAATATAAAATTATTAGGTCAGTAATTTTAAAGTTGGCACTGCTCGGTTTTCAGCTTTATTTGAGGGAATATTTTGCTAATCTTTACTCGAAAAATTAGTGTTTTTGCCTCGTACGTATTTTATAGAGATATACATATCCCACTTTTATATGGGGATAAACTGTAAGTGGGGACCCTGTAGATGAACATAAAATTATGAAGTTATTAATTTTAAAGTTGGCACTGGTCGATTTTCAGCTTAATTTGAGGGAATGTTTTGCTCATTTTTATCGGAAAAATTTGTGTTCTTTCCTCGTACATATTTTATAGAGATATACATATCCCACTTTTATATGGTAATAAAGTGTAAGTGGGGACCCTGTAGATGAACATAAAATTATTAGGTTATTAATTTTAAAGTTGGCACTGCTCGTTTTTCAGCTTTATTTGAGGGAATTTTTTGCTCATTTTTATCGGAAAAATTAGTGTATTTTCCTCGTACATATTTTATAGAGATATACATATCCCACTTTTATATGGTGATAAACTGTAAGTGGGGACCCTGTAGATGAATATAAAATTATGAAGTTATTAATTTTAAAGTTTGCACTGGTCGATTTTCAGCTTAATTTGAGGGAATATATTGCTCATTTTTATCGGAAAAATTAGTGTATTTTCCTCGTACATATTTTATAGAGATATGCATATTTCACTTTTATATGGTGATAAACAGTAAGTGGGGCCCTGTAGATGAATATAAAGTTATGAGGTTATTTATTGTAAAGTTGGCACTGGTCGTTTTTCATCTTAGTTTGGGGGAATATTTTGCTCATCTTTATCCGAAAAATTAGTGTTTTTGCCTCGTACATATTTTATGGAGATATACATATCCCACTTTTATATGGTGATAAACTGTAAGTGGGGCCCTGTAGATGAATATAAAATTATTAGATCAGTAATTTTAAAGTTGGCTCTGCTCGGTTTTCAGCTTTATTTGAGGGAATACTTTGCTAATCTTTATTCGAAAAATTAGTGTTTTTGCCTCGTAAATATTTTATAGAGATATACATATCCCACTTTTATATGGTAATAACTATAATTGGCGACCCTGTAGATGAATATAAAATTATGAAGTTATTAATTTTAAAGTTGGCACTGGTCGTTTTTCGGCTTAATTTGAGGGAATATTTTGCTCATCTTTATCCGAAAAATTAGTGTAATTTTTTCTTACATGTTTTATAGAGATATATATATCCCACTTTTATATGGTGATAAACAGTAAGTGAGGACCCTGTAGATGAATATAAAATTTTGAAGTTATTAATTTTAAAGTTGGCACAGGTCGTTTTTCATCTTAGTTTGAGGGAATATTTTGGTCATCTTTATCCGAAAAATTAGTGTTTTTGCCTCGTACATATATTATGGAGATATACATATCCCACTTTTATATGGTGATACACATTAAGTGGGGACCCTGTAGATGAAAATAAAATTTTTAGGTCAGTAATTTTAAAGTTGGCACTGTTCGGCTTTCAGCTTTATTTGAGGGAACCTTTTGCAAATCTTTATTCGAAAAATTAGTGTTCTTTCCTCGTACATATTTTATAGAGATATACATATCCCACTTTTATATGGTAATAAACTGTAAGTGGGGACCCTGTTGATGAATATAAAATTATGAGGTTATTAATTTTAAAGTTGGCACTGGTCGCCTTTCAGCATATTTTGGGGGAATATTTCGCTCATTTTTATCGTAAAAATAAGTGTATTTTCCTCGTACATATTTTATAGAGATGTGCATATTTCACTTCTATATGGTGATAAACAGTAAGTGGGGACCCTGTAGATGAATATAAAGTTAATAGGTTTATTATTTTAAAGTTGGCACTGGTCGTTTTTCATCTTAGTTTGAGGTAATATTTTGCTCATCTTCATCCGAAAAATTAGTGTTTTTGCCTCGTACATATTTTATGGAGATATACATATCCCACTTTTATATGGTGATAAACATTAAGTGGGGACCCTGTAGATGAATATAAAATTATTAGGTCAGTAATTTTAAAGTTGGCACTGCACGGTTTTCAGCTTTATTTGAGGGAATATTTTGCTAATCTTTACTCGAAAAATTAGTGTTTTTGCCTCGTACGTATTTTATAGAGATATACATATCCCACTTTTATATGGTGATAAACAGTAAGTGGGGACCCTGTAGATGAACATAAAATTATGAAGTTATTAATTTTAAAGTTGGCACTGGTCGATTTTCAGCTTAATTTGAGGAAATGTTTTGCTCATTTTTATCGGAAAAATTAGTGTTCTTTCCTCGTACATATTTTATAGAGATATACATATCCCACTTTTATATGGTAATAAAGTGTAAGTGGGGACCCTGTAGATGAACATAAAATTATTAGGTTATTAATTTTAAAGTTGGCACTGCTCGTTTTTCAGCTTTTTTTGAGGGAATTTTTTGCTCATTTTTATCGGAAAAATTAGTGTATTTCCTCGTACATATTTTATAGAGATATACATATCCCACTTTTATATGGTGATAAACTGTAAGTGGGGACCCTGTAGATGAATATAAAATTATGAAGTTATTAATTTTAAAGTTGGCACTGGTCGATTTTCAGCTTAATTTGAGGGAATATATTGCTCATTTTTATCGGAAAAATTAGTGTTCTTTCCTCGTACATATTTTATAGAGATATACATATCCCACTTGTATATGGTGATAAACTGTAAGTGAGGACCCGGTAGATGAATATAAAATTATGAGGTTATTATTTTAAAGTTGGCTCTGCGCGTTTTTGAGCATAATTTGAGGGAATATTTTGGTCATCTTTATCCGAAAAATTAGTGTATTTTCCTCGTACATATTTTATAGAGATATCCATATCCAACTTTTATATGGAGATAAACTGTAAGTGGGGACCCTGTAGATGAATAAAAAATTATGAGGTTATTAATTTTAAAGTTGGCACTGGTTGTTTTTCAGCATAATTTGGGGGGAATATTTCGCTCATTTTTATCGGAAAAATTAGTGTATTTTCCTCGTACATATTTTATAGAGATATGCATATTTCACTTTTATATGGTGATAAACAGTAAGTGTTGTCCTGTAGATGAATATAAAGTTATGAGGTTATTTATTGTAAAGTTGGCACTGGTCGTTTTCATCTTAGTTTGAGGGAATATTTTGCTCATCTTTATCCGAAAAATTAGTGTTTTTGCCTCGTACATATTTTATGGAGATATACATATCCCACTTTTATATGGTGATAAACTGTAAGTGGGGCCCTGTAGATGAATATAAAATTATTAGATCAGTAATTTTAAAGTTCGCACTGCTCTGTTTTCAGCTTTATTTGAGGGAATACTTTGCTAATCTTTATTCGAAAAATTAGTGTTTTTGCCTCGTAGGTATTTTATAGAGATATACATATCCCACTTTTATATGGTAA
This sequence comes from Thermobia domestica, assembly GCF_964235325.1. NCBI lineage: Eukaryota > Metazoa > Arthropoda > Insecta > Zygentoma > Lepismatidae > Thermobia > Thermobia domestica. The sequence continues at coordinate 62,160,612 of NC_137457.1, forward strand.
TAACTATAATTGGCGACCCAGTAGATGAATATAAAATTATGAAGTTATTAATTTTAAAGTTGGCACTGGTCGTTTTTCGGCTTAATTTGAGGGAATATTTTGCTCATCTTTATCCGAAAAATTAGTGTAATTTTTTCGTACATGTTTTATAGAGATATATATATCCCACTTTTATATGGTGATAAACAGTAAGTGAGGACCCTGTAGATGAATATAAAATTTTGAAGTTATTAATTTTAAAGTTGGCACAGGTCGTTTTTCATCTTAGTTTGAGGGAATATTTTGGTCATCTTTATCCGAAAAATTATTGTTTTTGCCTCGTACATATATTATGGAGATATACATATCCCACTTTTATATGGTGATACACATTAAGTGGCGACCCTGTAGATGAAAATAAAATTTTTAGGTCAGTAATTTTAAAGTTGGCACTGCTCGGCTTTCAGCTTTATTTGAGGGAACCTTTTGCTAATCTTTATTCGAAAAATTAGTGTTCTTTCCTCGTACATATTTTATAGAGATATACATAACCCACTTTTATATGGTGATAAACTGTAAGTGGGGACCCTGTAGATGAATAGAAAATTATTAGGTTATTAATTTTAAGTTGGCACTGGTCGTTTTTCGGCTTAATTTGAGGGAATATTTTGCTCATCTTTATCCGAAAATTAGTGTAATTTTCTCGTACATGTTTTATAGAGATATATATATCCCACTTTTATATGGTAATAAACTGTAAGTGGGGACCCTGTAGATGAATATAAAATTATTAGGTCAGTAATTTTAAAGTTGGCACTGCTCGGTTTTCAGCTTTATTTGAGGGAACCTTTTGCTAATCTTTATTCGAAAAATTAGTGTTTTTGCCTCGTACGTATTTTATAGAGATATACATATCCCACTTTTATATGGTGATAAACTGTAAGTGGGGACCCTGTAGATGAATATAAAATTATGAAGATATTAATTTTAAAGTTGGCACTGCTCGTTTTTCAGCTTTATTTGAGGGAATTTTTTGCTCATTTTTATCGGAAAAATTAGTGTATTTTCCTCGTACATATTTTATAGAGATATACATATCCCACTTTCATATGGTGATAAACTGTAAGTGGGGACCCTGTAGATGAATACAAAATTATGAGGTCATTAATTTTAAAGTTCGCACTGCTCGGTTTTTAGCTTTATTTGAGGGAATATTTTGCTCATCTTTATTCGAAAAATTAGTATATTTTCCTCGTACATATTTTATAGAGATATACATATCCCACCTTTATATGGTAATAAACTGTAATTGGGGACCCTGTAGATGAATATAAAATTATGAAGTTATTAATTTTAAAGTTGGCACTGGTCGTTTTTCAGCATAATTTGAGAGAATATTTTGGTCATTTTTATCGGAAAAATTAGTGTTCTTTCCTCGTACATATTTTATAGAGATATACATATCCCACTTTTATATGGTAATAAACTGTAAGTGGAGACCCTGTAGATTAATATAAAATTATTAGGTTATTAATTTTAAAGTTGGCACTGCTCGTTTTTCAGCTTTATTTGAGGGAATTTTTTGCTCATTTTTATCGGAAAAATTAGTGTATTTTCCTCGTACATATTTTATAGAGATATACATATCCCACTTTTATATGGTGATAATCTGTAAGTGGGGACACTGTAGATGAATATGAAATTATTAGGTCATTAATTTTAAAGTTGGCACTGCTCGGTTTTCAGCTTTATTTGAGGTAATATTTTGCTCATTTTTATCGGAAAAATTAGTGTTCTTTCCTCGTACATATTTTATAGAGATATGCATATTTCACTTTAATATGGTGATAAACAGTAAGTGGGGACCCTGTAGATGAATATAAAGTTATGAGGTTATTTATTTTAAAGTTGGCACTGGTCGTTTTTCATCTTAGTTTGAGGGAATATTTTGCTCATCTTTATCCGAAAAATTAGTGTTCTTGCCTCGTACATATTTTATGGAGATATACATATCCCACTTTTATATGGTGATAAACATTAAGTGGGGACCCTGTAGATGATTATAAAATTATTAGGTCAGTAATTTTAAAGTTGGCACTGCTCGGTTTTCAGCTTTATTTGAGGGAATATTTTGCTAATCTTTATTCGAAAAATTAGTGCTTTTGCCTCGTACGTATTTTATAGAGATACACATATCCCACTTTTATATGGTGATAAACTGTAAGTGGGGACCTTGTAGATGAACATAAAATTATGAAGTTATTAATTTTAAAGTTGGCACTGGTCGATTTTCAGCTTAATTTGAGGGAATGTTTTGCTCATTTTTATCGGAAAAAATTGTGTTTTTCCTCGTACATATTTTATAGAAATATACATATCCCACTTTTATATGGTAATAAACTGTAAGTGGGGACCCTGTAGATGAATATGAAATTATTAGGTTATTAATTTTAAAGTTGGCACTGCTCGTTTTTCAGCTTTATTTGAGGGAATTTTTTGCTCATTTTTATCGGAAAAATTAGTGTATTTTCCTCGTACATATTTTATAGAGATATACATATCCCACTTTTATATGGTGATAAACTGTAAGTGGGGATCCTGTAGATGAACATAAAATTATGAAGTTATTAATTTTAAAGTTGGCACTGGTCGTTTTTCATCTTAGTTTGAGGGAATATTTTGCTCATCTTTATCCGAAAAATTAGTGTTTTTGCCTCGTACATATTTTATAGAGATATACATATCCCACTTTTATATGGTGATAAACTGTAAGTGAGGACTCGGTAGATGAATATAAAATTGTAAGGTTAATATTTTAAAGTTGGCGCTGCTCGGTTTTCAGCTTTATTTGAGGGAATATTTTGCTAATCTTTATTCGAAAAATTAGTGTTTTTGCCTCGTACGTATTTTATAGAGATATACATATCCCACTTTTATATGGTGATAAACTGTAAGTGGTGACCCTGTAGATGAACATAAAATTATGAAGTTATAAATTTTAAAGTTGGCACTGGTCGATTTTCAGCTTAATTTGAGGGAATATTTTGCTCATCTTTATCCGAAAAATTAGTGTTTTTGCCTCGTACATATTTTATGGAGATATACATATCCCACTTTTATATGGTGATAAACATTATGTGGGGACTCTGTAGATGAATATAAAATTATTAGGTCAGTAATTTTAAAGTTGGCACTGCTCGGTTTTCAGCTTTATTTGAGGGAATATTTTGCTAATCTTTATTCGAAAAATTACTGTTTTTGCCTCGTACGTATTTTATAGAGATACATATATCCCACTTTTATATGGTGATAAACTGTAAGTGGGGACCTTGTAGATGAATATAAAATTATGAAGTTATTAATTTTAAAGTTGGCACTGGTCGTTTTTCGGCTTAATTTGAGGGAATATTTTGCTCATCTTTATCCGAAAAATTAGTGTAATTTTTTCGTACATGTTTTATAGAGATATATATATCCCACTTTTATATGGTGATAAACAGTAAGTGAGGACAATGTAGATGAATATAAAATTTTGAAGTTATTAATTTTAAAGTTGGCACAGGTCGTTTTTCATCTTAGTTTGAGGGAATATTTTGGTCATCTTTATCCGAAAAATTAGTGTTTTTGCCTCGTACATATATTATGGAGATATACATATCCCACCTTTATATGGTGATACACATTAAGTGGGGACCCTGTAGATGAAAATAAAATTTTTAGGTGAGTAATTTTAAAGTTGGCACTGCTCGGCTTTCTGCTTTATTTGAGGGAACTTTTTGCTAATCTTTTTTCGAAAAATTAGTGTTCTTTCCTCGTACATATTTTATAGAGATATACATATCCCAATTTTATATGGTAATAAACTGTAAGTGGGGACCCTGTTGATGAATATAAAATTATGAGGTTATTAATTTTAAAGTTGGCACTGGTCGCTTTTCAGCATATTTTGGGGGAATATTTCGCTCATTTTTATCGTAAAAATAAGTGTATTTTCCTCGTACATATTTTATAGAGATATGCATATTTCACTTCTATATGGTGATAAACAGTAAGTGGGGACCCTGTAGATGAATATAAAGTTAATAGGTTATTTATTTTAAAGTTGGCACTGGTCGTTTTTCATCTTAGTTTGAGGGAATATTTTGCTCATCTTCATCCGAAAAATTAGTGTTTTTGCCTCGTACATATTTTGTGGAGATATACATATCCCACTTTTATATAGTGATACACATTAAGTGGGGACCCTGTAGATGAATATAAAATTATTAGGTCAGTAATTTTAAAGTTGGCACTGCTCGTTTTTCAGCTTTATTTGAGGGAATTTTTTGCTCATTTTTATCGGAAAAATTAGTGTATTTTCCTCGTACATATTTTATAGTGATATACATATCCCACTTTTATATGGTGATAAACTGTAAGTGGGGACCCTGTAGATGAATATAAAATTATGAAGTTATTAATTTTAAAGTTGGCACTGGTCGATTTTCAGCTTAATTTGAGGGAATATATTGTTCATTTTTATCGGAAAAATTAGTGTTCTTTCCTCGTACATATTTTATAGAGATATACATATCCCACTTGTATATGGTGATAAACTGTAAGTGAGGACCCGGTAGATGAAAATAAAATTATGAGGTTATTATTTTAAAGTTGGCTCTGCGCGTTTTTGAGCATAATTTGAGGGAATATTTTGGTCATCTTTATCCGAAAAATTAGTGTATTTTCCTCGTACATATTTTATAGAGATATCCATATCCAACTTTTATATGGAGATAAACTGTAAGTGGGGACCCTGTAGATGAATAAAAAATTATGAGGTTATTAATTTTAAAGTTGGCACTGGTTGTTTTTCAGCATAATTTGGGGGGAATATTTCGCTCATGTTTATCGGAAAAATTAGTGTATTTTCCTCGTACATATTTTATAGAGATATGCATATTTCACTTTTATATGGTGATAAACAGTAAGTGGGGCCCTGTAGATGAATATAAAGTTATGAGGTTATTTATTGTAATGTTGGCACTGGTCGTTTTTCATCTTAGTTTGAGGGAATATTTTGCTCATCTTTATCCGAAAAATTAGTGTACTTTCCTCGTACATATTTTATGGAGATATACATATCCCACTTTTATATGGTGATAAACTGTAAGTGGGGCCCTGTAGATGAATATAAAATTATTAGATCAGTAATTTTAAAGTTCGCACTGCTCGGTTTTCAGCTTTATTTGAGGGAATACTTTGCTAATCTTTATTCGAAAAATTAGTGTTTTTGCCTCGTAGGTATTTTATAGAGATATACATATCCCACTTTTATATGGTAATAACTATAATTGGCGACCCTGTAGATGAATATAAAATTATGAAGTTATTAATTTTAAAGTTGGCACTGGTCGTTTTTCGGCTTAATTTGAGGGAATGTTTTGCTCATCTTTATCCGAAAAATTAGTGTAATTTTTTCGTACATGTTTTATAGAGATATATATATCCCACTTTTGTATGGTGATAAACAGTAAGTGAGGACCCTGTAGATGAATATAAAATTTTGAAGTTATTAATTTTAAAGTTGGCACAGGTCGTTTTTCATCTTAGTTTGAGGGAATATTTTGGTCATCTTTATCCGAAAAATTATTGTTTTTGCCTCGTACATATATTATGGAGATATACATATTCCACTTTTAAATGGTGATACACATTAAGTGGCGACCCTGTAGATGAAAATAAAATTTTTAGGTCAGTAATTTTAAAGTTGGCACTGCTCGGCTTTCAGCTTTATTTGAGGGAACCTTTTGCTAATCTTTATTCGAAAAATTAGTGTTCTTTCCTCGTACATATTTTATAGAGATATACATATCCCACTTTTATATGGTGGTAAACTGTAAGTGGGGACCCTGTAGATGAATAGAAAATTATTAGATTATTAATTTTAAAGTTGGCACTGGTCGTTTTTCGGCTTAATTTGAGGGAATATTTTGCTCATCTTTATCCGAAAATTAGTGTAATTTTCTCGTACATGTTTTATAGAGATATATATATCCCACTTTCATATGGTAATAAACTGTAAGTGGGGACAATGTAGATGAATATAAAATTATTAGGTCAGTAATTTTAAAGTTGGCACTGCTCGGTTTTCAGCTTTATTTGAGGTAACCTTTTGCTAATCTTTATTGGAAAAATTAGTGTTTTTGCCTCGTACGTATTTTATAGAGATATACATATCCCACTTTTATATGGTGATAAACTGTAAGTGGGGACCCTGTAGATAAACATAAAATTATGAAGTTATTAATTTTAAAGTTGGCACTGCTCGTTTTTCAGCTTAATTTGAGGGAATTTTTTGCTCATTTTTATCGGAAAAATTAGTGTTTTTTCCTCGTACATATTTTATAAAGATATACATATCCCACTTTTATATGGTGATAAACTGTAAGTGGGGAACCGGTAGATGAATATAAAATTATTAGGTCAGTAATTTTAAAGTTGGCATTGCTCGGTTTTCAGCTTTATTTGAGGGAATATTTTGCTAATCTTTATTCGAAAAATTAGTGTTTTTGCCTCGTACGTATTTTATAGAGATTTACATATCCCACTTTTATATGGTGATAAGCAATAAGTAGGGGCCCTGTAGATGAATATAAAATTATGAAGATATTAATTTTAAAGTTGACACTGCTCGTTTTTCAGCTTTATTTGAGGGAATTTTTTGCTCATTTTTATCGGAAAAATTAGTGTATTTTCCTCGTACATATTTTATAGAGATATACATATCCCACTTTTATATGGTGATAAACTGTAAGTGGGGACCCTGTAGATGAATACAAAATTATGAGGTCATTAATTTTAAAGTTCGCACTGCTCGGTTTTCAGCTTTATTTGAGGGAATATTTTGCTCATCTTTATTCGAAAAATTAGTATATTTTCCTCGTACATATTTTATAGAGATATACATATCCCACCTTTATATGGTAATAAACTGTAATTGGGGACCCTGTAGATGAATATAAAATTATGAAGATATTAATTTTAAAGTTGGCACTGGTCGTTTTTCAGCATAATTTGAGAGAATATTTTGGTCATTTTTATCGGAAAAATTAGTGTTCTTTCCTCGTACATATTTTATAGAGATATACATATCCCACTTTTATATGGTAATAAACTGTAAGTGGAGACCCTGTAGATGAATATAAAATTATTAGGTTATTAATTTTAAAGTTGGCACTGCTCGTTTTTCAGCTTTATTTGAGGGAATTTTTTGCTCATTTTTATCGGAAAAATTAGTGTATTTTCCTCGTACATATTTTAGAGATATACATATCCCACTTTTATATGGTGATAATCTGTAAGTGGGGACACTGTAGATGAATATGAAATTATTAGGTCATTAATTTTAAAGTTGGCACTGCTCGGTTTTCAGCTTTATTTGAGGTAATATTTTGCTCATTTTTATCGGAAAAATTAGTGTTCTTTCCTCGTACATATTTTATAGAGATATGCATATTTCACTTTAATATGGTGATAAACAGTAAGTGGGGACCCTGTAGATGAATATAAAGTTATGAGGTTATTTATTTTAAAGTTGGCACTGGTCGTTTTTCATCTTAGTTTGATGGAATATTTTGCTCATCTTTATCCGAAAAATTAGTGTTCTTGCCTCGTACATATTTTATGGAGATATACATATCCCACTTTTATATGGTGATAAACATTAAGTGGGGACCCTGTAGATGATTATAAAATTATTAGGTCAGTAATTTTAAAGTTGGCACTGCTCGGTTTTCAGCTTTATTTGAGGGAATATTTTGCTAATCTTTATTCGAAAAATTAGTGCTTTTGCCTCTTACGTATTTTATAGAGATATACATATCCCACTTTTATATGGTAATAACTATAATTGGCGACCCTGTAGATGAATATAAAATTATGAAGTTATTAATTTTAAAGTTGGCACTGGTCGTTTTTCGGCTTAATTTGAGGGAATATTTTGCTCATCTTTATCCGAAAATTAGTGTAATTTTCTCGTACATGTTTTATAGAGATATATATATCCCACTTTCATATGGTAATAAACTGTAAGTGGGGACAATGTAGATGAATATAAAATTATTAGGTCAGTAATTTTAAAGTTGGCACTGCTCGGTTTTCAGCTTTATTTGAGGTAACCTTTTGCTAATCTTTATTCGAAAAATTAGTGTTTTTGCCTCGTACGTATTTTATAGAGATATACATATCCCACTTTTATATGGTGATAAACTGTAAGTGGGGACCCTGTAGATGAATAGAAAATTATTAGATTATTAATTTTAAAGTTGGCACTGGTCGTTTTTCGGCTTAATTTGAGGGAATATTTTGCTCATCTTTATCCGAAAATTAGTGTAATTTTCTCGTACATGTTTTATAGAGATATATATATCCCACTTTCATATGGTAATAAACTGTAAGTGGGGACAATGTAGATGAATATAAAATTATTAGGTCAGTAATTTTAAAGTTGGCACTGCTCGGTTTTCAGCTTTATTTGAGGTAACCTTTTGCTAATCTTTATTCGAAAAATTAGTGTTTTTGCCTCGTACGTATTTTATAGAGATATACATATCCCACTTTTATATGGTGATAAACTGTAAGTGGGGACCCTGTAGATAAACATAAAATTATGAAGTTATTAATTTTAAAGTTGGCACTGCTCGTTTTTCAGCTTAATTTGAGGGAATTTTTTGCTCATTTTTATCGGAAAAATTAGTGTTTTTTCCTCGTACATATTTTATAAAGATATACATATCCCACTTTTATATGGTGATAAACTGTAAGTGGGGAACCGGTAGATGAATATAAAATTATTAGGTCAGTAATTTTAAAGTTGGCATTGCTCGGTTTTCAGCTTTATTTGAGGGAATATTTTGCTAATCTTTATTCGAAAAATTAGTGTTTTTGCCTCGTACGTATTTTATAGAGATTTACATATCCCACTTTTATATGGTGATAAGCAATAAGTAGGGGCCCTGTAGATGAATATAAAATTATGAAGATATTAATTTTAAAGTTGACACTGCTCGTTTTTCAGCTTTATTTGAGGGAATTTTTTGCTCATTTTTATCGGAAAAATTAGTGTATTTTCCTCGTACATATTTTATAGAGATATACATATCCCACTTTTATATGGTGATAAACTGTAAGTGGGGACCCTGTAGATGAATTCAAAATTATGAGGTCATTAATTTTAAAGTTCGCACTGCTCGGTTTTCAGCTTTATTTGAGGGAATATTTTGCTCATCTTTATTCGAAAAATTAGTATATTTTCCTCGTACATATTTTATAGAGATATACATATCCCACCTTTATATGGTAATAAACTGTAATTGGGGACCCTGTAGATGAATATAAAATTATGAAGTTATTAATTTTAAAGTTGGCACTGGTCGTTTTTCAGCATAATTTGAGAGAATATTTTGCTCATTTTTATCGGAAAAATTAGTGTTCTTTCCTCGTACATATTTTATAGAGATATACATATCCCACTTTTATATGGTAATAAACTGTAAGTGGAGACCCTGTAGATGAATATAAAATTATTAGGTTATTAATTTTAAAGTTGGCACTGCTCGTTTTTCAGCTTTATTTGAGGGAATTTTTTGCTCATTTTTATCGGAAAAATTAGTGTATTTTCCTCGTACATATTTTAGAGATATACATATCCCACTTTTATATGGTGATAATCTGTAAGTGGGGACACTGCAGATGAATATGAAATTATTAGGTCATTAATTTTAAAGTTGGCACTGCTCGGTTTTCAGCTTTATTTGAGGTAATATTTTGCTCATTTTTATCGGAAAAATTAGTGTTCTTTCCTCGTACATATTTTATAGAGATATGCATATTTCACTTTAATATGGTGATAAACAGTAAGTGGGGACCCTGTAGATGAATATAAAGTTATGAGGTTATTTATTTTAAAGTTGGCACTGGTCGTTTTTCATCTTAGTTTGAGGGAATATTTTGCTCATCTTTATCCGAAAAATTAGTGTTCTTGCCTCGTACATATTTTATGGAGATATACATATCCCACTTTTATATGGTGATAAACATTAAGTGGGGACCCTGTAGATGATTATAAAATTATTAGGTCAGTAATTTTAAAGTTGGCACTGCTCGGTTTTCAGCTTTATTTGAGGGAATATTTTGCTAATCTTTATTCGAAAAATTAGTGCTTTTGCCTCGTACGTATTTTATAGAGATACACATATCCCACTTTTATATGGTGATAAACTGTAAGTGGGGACCTTGTAGATGAACATAAAATTATGAAGTTATTAATTTTAAAGTTGGCACTGGTCGATTTTCAGCTTAATTTGAGGGAATGTTTTGCTCATTTTTATCGGAAAAATTAGTGTATTTTCCTCGTACATATTTTATAGAGAAATGCATATTTCACTTTTATATGGTGATAAACAGTAAGTGGGGCCCTGTAGATGAATATAAAGTTATGAGGTTATTTATTGTAATGTTTGCACTGGTCGTTTTTCATCTTAGTTTGAGGGAATATTTTGCTCATCTTTATCCGAAAAATTAGTGTACTTTCCTCGTACATATTTTATGGAGATATACATATCCCACTTTTATATGGTGACAAACTGTAAGTGGGGCCCTGTAGATGAATATAAAATTATTAGATCAGTAATTTTAAAGTTCGCACTGCTCGGTTTTCAGCTTTATTTGAGGGAATACTTTGCTAATCTTTATTCGAAAAATTAGTGTTTTTGCCTCGTAGGTATTTTATAGAGATATACATATCCCACTTTTATATGGTAATAACTATAATTGGCGACCCTGTAGATGAATATAAAATTATGAAGTTATTAATTTTAAAGTTGGCACTGGTCGTTTTTCGGCTTAATTTGAGGGAATATTTTGCTCATCTTTATCCGAAAAATTAGTGTAATTTTTTCGTACATGTTTTATAGAGATATATATATCCCACTTTTGTATGGTGATAAACTGTAAGTGAGGACCCTGTAGATGAATATAAAATTTTGAAGTTATTAATTTTAAAGTTGGCACAGGTCGTTTTTCATCTTAGTTTGAGGGAATATTTTGGTCATCTTTATCCGAAAAATTATTGTTTTTGCCTCGTACATATATTATGGAGATATACATATTCCACTTTTAAATGGTGATACACATTAAGTGGCGACCCTGTAGATGAAAATAAAATTTTTAGGTCAGTAATTTTAAAGTTGGCACTGCTCGGCTTTCAGCTTTATTTGAGGGAACCTTTTGCTAATCTTTATTCGAAAAATTAGTGTTCTTTCCTCCTACATATTTTATAGAGATATACATATCCCACTTTTTAATGGTGATAAACTGTAAGCGGGGACCCTGTAGATGAATAGAAAATTATTAGATTATTAATTTTAAAGTTGGCACTGGTCGTTTTTCGGCTTAATTTGAGGGAATATTTTGCTCATCTTTATCCGAAAATTAGTGTAATTTTCTCGTACATGTTTTATAGAGATATATATATCCCACTTTCATATGGTAATAAACTGTAAGTGGGGACAATGTAGATGAATATAAAATTATTAGGTCAGTAATTTTAAAGTTGGCACTGCTCGGTTTTCAGCTTTATTTGAGGTAACCTTTTGCTAATCTTTATTGGAAAAATTAGTGTTTTTGCCTCGTACGTATTTTATAGAGATATACATATCCCACTTTTATATGGTGATAAACTGTAAGTGGGGACCCTGTAGATAAACATAAAATTATGAAGTTATTAATTTTAAAGTTGGCACTGCTCGTTTTTCAGCTTAATTTGAGGAAATTTTTTGCTCATTTTTATCGGAAAAATTAGTGTTTTTTCCTCGTACATATTTTATAAAGATATACATATCCCACTTTTATATGGTGATAAACTGTAAGTGGGGAACCGGTAGATGAATATAAAATTATTAGGTCAGTAATTTTAAAGTTGGCATTGCTCGGTTTTCAGCTTTATTTGAGGGAATATTTTGCTAATCTTTATTCGAAAAATTAGTGTTTTTGCCTCGTACGTATTTTATAGAGATTTACATATCCCACTTTTATATGGTGATAAGCAATAAGTAGGGGCCCTGTAGATGAATATAAAATTATGAAGATATTAATTTTAAAGTTGGCACTGCTCGTTTTTCAGCTTTATTTGAGGGAATTTTTTGCTCATTTTTATCGGAAAAATTAGTGTATTTTCCTCGTACATATTTTATAGAGATATACATATCCCACTTTTATATGGTGATAAACTGTAAGTGGGGACCCTGTAGATGAATACAAAATTATGAGGTCATTAATTTTAAAGTTCGCACTGCTCGGTTTTCAGCTTTATTTGAGGGAATATTTTGCTCATCTTTATTCGAAAAATTAGTATATTTTCCTCGTACATATTTTATAGAGATATACATATCCCACCTTTATATGGTAATAAACTGTAATTGGGGACCCTGTAGATGAATATAAAATTATGAAGTTATTAATTTTAAAGTTGGCACTGGTCGTTTTTCAGCATAATTTGAGAGAATATTTTGGTCATTTTTATCGGAAAAATTAGTGTTCTTTCCTCGTACATATTTTATAGAGATATACATATCCCACTTTTATATGGTAATAAACTGTAAGTGGAGACCCTGTAGATGAATATAAAATTATTAGGTTATTAATTTTAAAGTTGGCACTGCTCGTTTTTCAGCTTTATTTGAGGGAATTTTTTGCTCATTTTTATCGGAAAAATTAGTGTATTTTCCTCGTACATATTTTATAGAGATATACATATCCCACTTTTATATGGTGATAATCTGTAAGTGGGGACACTGTAGATGAATATGAAATTATTAGGTCATTAATTTTAAAGTTGGCACTGCTCGGTTTTCAGCTTTATTTGAGGTAATATTTTGCTCATTTTTATCGGAAAAATTAGTGTTCTTTCCTCGTACATATTTTATAGAGATATGCATATTTCACTTTAATATGGTGATAAACAGTAAGTGGGGACCCTGTAGATGAATATAAAGTTATGAGGTTATTTATTTTAAAGTTGGCACTGGTCGTTTTTCATCTTAGTTTGAGGGAATATTTTGCTCATCTTTATCCGAAAAATTAGTGTTCTTGCCTCGTACATATTTTGTGGAGATATACATATCCCACTTTTGTATGGTGATAAACATTAAGTGGGGACCCTGTAGATGATTATAAAATTATTAGGTCAGTAATTTTAAAGTTGGCACTGCTCGGTTTTCAGCTTTATTTGAGGGAATATTTTGCTAATCTTTATTCGAAAAATTAGTGCTTTTGCCTCGTACGTATTTTATAGAGATACACATATCCCACTTTTATATGGTGATAAACTGTAAGTGGGGACCTTGTAGATGAACATATAATTATGAAGTTATTAATTTTAAAGTTGGCACTGGTCGATTTTCAGCTTAATTTGAGGGAATGTTTTGCTCATTTTTATCGGAAAAAATTGTGTTCTTTCCTCGTACATATTTTATAGAAATATACATATCCCACTTTTATATGGTAATAAACTGTAAGTGGGGACCCTGTAGATGAATATGAAATTATTAGGTTATTAATTTTAAAGTTGGCACTGCTCGTTTTTCAGCTTTATTTGAGGGAATTTTTTGCTCATTTTTATCGGAAAAATTAGTGTATTTTCCTCGTACATATTTTATAGAGATATACATATCCCACTTTTATATGGTGATAAACTGTAAGTGGGGATCCTGTAGATGAACATAAAATTATGAAGTTATTAATTTTAAAGTTTGCACTGGTCGTTTTTCATCTTAGTTTGAGGGAATATTTTGCTCATCTTTATCCGAAAAATTAGTGTTTTTGCCTCGTACATATTTTATAGAGATATACATATCCCACTTTTATATGGTGATAAACTGTAAGAGAGGACCCGGTAGATGAATATAAAATTGTAAGGTTAATATTTTAAAGTTGGCGCTGCTCGGTTTTCAGCTTTATTTGAGGGAATATTTTGCTAATCTTTACTCGAAAAATTAGTGTTTTGCCTCGTACGTATTTTATAGAGATATACATATCCCACTTTTATATGGTGATAAACTGTAAGTGGTGACCCTGTAGATGAACATAAAATTATGAAGTTATAAATTTTAAAGTTGGCACTGGTCGATTTTCAGCTTAATTTGAGGGAATATTTTGCTCATCTTTATCCGAAAAATTAGTGTTTTTGCCTCGTACATATTTTATGGAGATATACATATCCCACTTTTATATGGTGATAAACATTAAGTGGGGACTCTGTAGATGAATATAAAATTATTAGGTTATTAATTTTAAAGTTGGCACTGCTCGGTTTTCATCTTTATTTGAGGTAACGTTTTGCTAATCTTTATTGGAAAAATTAGTGTTTTTGCCTCGTACGTATTTTATAGAGATACACATATCCCACTTTTATATGGTGATAAACTGTAAGTGGGGACCCTGTAGATGAATATAAAATTATTAGGTTATTAATTTTAAAGTTGGCACTGCTCGTTTTTCAGCTTTATTTGAGGGAATTTTTTGCTCACTTTTATCGGAAAAATTAGTGTATTTTCCTCGTACATATTTTATAGAGATATACATATCCCACTTGTATATGGTGATAAACTGTAAGTGAGGACACGGTAGATGAATATAAAATTATGAGGGTATTATTTTAAAGTTGGCTCTGCGCGTTTTTGAGCATAATTTGAGGGAGTATTTTGGTCATCTTTATCCGAAAAATTATTGTTTTTGCCTCGTACATATATTATGGAGATATACATATTCCACTTTTAAATGGTGATACACATTAAGTGGCGACCCTGTAGATGAAAATAAAATTTTTAGGTCAGTAATTTTAAAGTTGGCACTGCTCGGCTTTCAGCTTTATTTGAGGGAATTTTTTGCTCATTTTTATCGGAAAAATTAGTGTATTTTCCTCGTACATATTTTATAGAGATATACATATCCCACTTTTATATGGTGATAAACTGTAAGTGGGGACCCTGTAGATGAATACAAAATTATGAGGTCATTAATTTTAAAGTTCGCACTGCTCGGTTTTCAGCTTTATTTGAGGGAATATTTTGCTCATCTTTATTCGAAAAATTAGTATATTTTCCTCGTACATATTTTATAGAGATATACATATCCCACCTTTATATGGTAATAAACTGTAATTGGGGACCCTGTAGATGAATATAAAATTATGAAGTTATTAATTTTAAAGTTGGCACTGGTCGTTTTTCAGCATAATTTGAGAGAATATTTTGGTCATTTTTATCGGAAAAATTAGTGTTCTTTCCTCGTACATATTTTATAGAGATATACATATCCCACTTTTATATGGTAATAAACTGTAAGTGGAGACCCTGTAGATGAATATAAAATTATTAGGATATTAATTTTAAAGTTGGCACTGCTCGTTTTTCAGCTTTATTTGAGGGAATTTTTTGCTCATTTTTATCGGAAAAATTAGTGTATTTTCCTCGTACATATTTTATAGAGATATACATATCCCACTTTTATATGGTGATAATCTGTAAGTGGGGACACTGTAGATGAATATGAAATTATTAGGTCATTAATTTTAAAGTTGGCACTGCTCGGTTTTCAGCTTTATTTGAGGTAATATTTTGCTCATTTTTATCGGAAAAATTAGTGTTCTTTCCTCGTACATATTTTATAGAGATATGCATATTTCACTTTAATATGGTGATAAACAGTAAGTGGGGACCCTGTAGATGAATATAAAGTTATGAGGTTATTTATTTTAAAGTTGGCACTGGTCGTTTTTCATCTTAGTTTGAGGGAATATTTTGCTCATCTTTATCCGAAAAATTAGTGTTCTTGCCTCGTACATATTTTGTGGAGATATACATATCCCACTTTTGTATGGTGATAAACATTAAGTGGGGACCCTGTAGATGATTATAAAATTATTAGGTCAGTAATTTTAAAGTTGGCACTGCTCGGTTTTCAGCTTTATTTGAGGGAATATTTTGCTAATCTTTATTCGAAAAATTAGTGCTTTTGCCTCGTACGTATTTTATAGAGATACACATATCCCACTTTTATATGGTGATAAACTGTAAGTGGGGACCTTGTAGATGAACATAAAATTATGAAGTTATTAATTTTAAAGTTGGCACTGGTCGATTTTCAGCTTAATTTGAGGGAATGTTTTGCTCATTTTTATCGGAAAAAATTGTGTTCTTTCCTCGTACATATTTTATAGAAATATACATATCCCACTTTTATATGGTAATAAACTGTAAGTGGGGACCCTGTAGATGAATATGAAATTATTAGGTTATTAATTTTAAAGTTGGCACTGCTCGTTTTTCAGCTTTATTTGAGGGAATTTTTTGCTCATTTTTATCGGAAAAATTAGTGTATTTTCCTCGTACATATTTTATAGAGATATACATATCCCACTTTTATATGGTGATAAACTGTAAGTGGGGATCCTGTAGATGAACATAAAATTATGAAGTTATTAATTTTAAAGTTTGCACTGGTCGTTTTTCATCTTAGTTTGAGGGAATATTTTGCTCATCTTTATCCGAAAAATTAGTGTTTTTGCCTCGTACATATTTTATAGAGATATACATATCCCACTTTTATATGGTGATAAACTGTAAGAGAGGACCCGGTAGATGAATATAAAATTGTAAGGTTAATATTTTAAAGTTGGCGCTGCTCGGTTTTCAGCTTTATTTGAGGGAATATTTTGCTAATCTTTACTCGAAAAATTAGTGTTTTGCCTCGTACGTATTTTATAGAGATATACATATCCCACTTTTATATGGTGATAAACTGTAAGTGGTGACCCTGTAGATGAACATAAAATTATGAAGTTATAAATTTTAAAGTTGGCACTGGTCGATTTTCAGCTTAATTTGAGGGAATATTTTGCTCATCTTTATCCGAAAAATTAGTGTTTTTGCCTCGTACATATTTTATGGAGATATACATATCCCACTTTTATATGGTGATAAACATTAAGTGGGGACTCTGTAGATGAATATAAAATTATTAGATTATTAATTTTAAAGTTGGCACTGCTCGGTTTTCAGCTTTATTTGAGGTAACCTTTTGCTAATCTTTATTGGAAAAATTAGTGTTTTTGCCTCGTACGTATTTTATAGAGATATACATATCCCACTTTTATATGGTGATAAACTGTAAGTGGGGACCCTGTAGATAAACATAAAATTATGAAGTTATTAATTTTAAAGTTGGCACTGCTCGTTTTTCAGCTTAATTTGAGGGAATTTTTTGCTCATTTTTATCGGAAAAATTAGTGTTTTTTCCTCGTACATATTTTATAAAGATATACATATCCCACTTTTATATGGTGATAAACTGTAAGTGGGGAACCGGTAGATGAATATAAAATTATTAGGTCAGTAATTTTAAAGTTGGCATTGCTCGGTTTTCAGCTTTATTTGATGGAATATTTTGCTAATCTTTATTCGAAAAATTAGTGTTTTTGCCTCGTACGTATTTTATAGAGATTTACATATCCCACTTTTATATGGTGATAAGCAATAAGTAGGGGCCCTGTAGATGAATATAAAATTATGAAGATATTAATTTTAAAGTTGGCACTGCTCGTTTTTCAGCTTTATTTGAGGGAATATTTTGCTCATCTTTATCCGAAAAATTAGTGTTTTTGCCTCGTACATATTTTATGGAGATATACATATCCCACTTTTATATGGTGATAAACATTAAGTGGGGACTCTGTAGATGAATATAAAATTATTAGGTTATTAATTTTAAAGTTGGCACTGCTCGGTTTTCAGCTTTATTTGAGGTAACCTTTTGCTAATCTTTATTGGAAAAATTAGTGTTTTTGCCTCGTACGTATTTTATAGAGATACACATATCCCACTTTTATATGGTGATAAACTGTAAGTGGGGACCCTGTAGATGAATATAAAATTATTAGGTTATTAATTTTAAAGTTGGCACTGCTCGTTTTTCAGCTTTATTTGAGGGAATTTTTTGCTCACTTTTATCGGAAAAATTAGTGTATTTTCCTCGTACATATTTTATAGAGATATACATATCCCACTTGTATATGGTGATAAACTGTAAGTGAGGACACGGTAGATGAATATAAAATTATGAGGGTATTATTTTAAAGTTGGCTCTGCGCGTTTTTGAGCATAATTTGAGGGAGTATTTTGGTCATCTTTATCCGAAAAATTATTGTTTTTGCCTCGTACATATATTATGGAGATATACATATTCCACTTTTAAATGGTGATACACATTAAGTGGCGACCCTGTAGATGAAAATAAAATTTTTAGGTCAGTAATTTTAAAGTTGGCACTGCTCGGCTTTCAGCTTTATTTGAGGGAATTTTTTGCTCATTTTTATCGGAAAAATTAGTGTATTTTCCTCGTACATATTTTATAGAGATATACATATCCCACTTTTATATGGTGATAAAATGTAAGTGGGGACCCTGTAGATGAATACAAAATTATGAGGTCATTAATTTTAAAGTTCGCACTGCTCGGTTTTCAGCTTTATTTGAGGGAATATTTTGCTCATCTTTATTCGAAAAATTAGTATATTTTCCTCGTACATATTTTATAGAGATATACATATCCCACCTTTATATGGTAATAAACTGTAATTGGGGACCCTGTAGATGAATATAAAATTATGAAGTTATTAATTTTAAAGTTGGCACTGGTCGTTTTTCAGCATAATTTGAGAGAATATTTTGGTCATTTTTATCGGAAAAATTAGTGTTCTTTCCTCGTACATATTTTATAGAGATATACATATCCCACTTTTATATGGTAATAAACTGTAAGTGGAGACCCTGTAGATGAATATAAAATTATTAGGTTATTAATTTTAAAGTTGGCACTGCTCGTTTTTCAGCTTTATTTGAGGGAATTTTTTGCTCATTTTTATCGGAAAAATTAGTGTATTTTCCTCGTACATATTTTATAGAGATATACATATCCCACTTTTATATGGTGATAATCTGTAAGTGGGGACACTGTAGATGAATATGAAATTATTAGGTCATTAATTTTAAAGTTGGCACTGCTCGGTTTTCAGCTTTATTTGAGGTAATATTTTGCTCATTTTTATCGGAAAAATTAGTGTTCTTTCCTCGTACATATTTTATAGAGATATGCATATTTCACTTTAATATGGTGATAAACAGTAAGTGGGGACCCTGTAGATGAATATAAAGTTATGAGGTTATTTATTTTAAAGTTGGCACTGGTCGTTTTTCATCTTAGTTTGAGGGAATATTTTGCTCATCTTTATCCGAAAAATTAGTGTTCTTGCCTCGTACATATTTTGTGGAGATATACATATCCCACTTTTGTATGGTGATAAACATTAAGTGGGGACCCTGTAGATGATTATAAAATTATTAGGTCAGTAATTTTAAAGTTGGCACTGCTCGGTTTTCAGCTTTATTTGAGGGAATATTTTGCTAATCTTTATTCGAAAAATTAGTGCTTTTGCCTCGTACGTATTTTATAGAGATACACATATCCCACTTTTATATGGTGATAAACTGTAAGTGGGGACCTTGTAGATGAACATAAAATTATGAAGTTATTAATTTTAAAGTTGGCACTGGTCGATTTTCAGCTTAATTTGAGGGAATGTTTTGCTCATTTTTATCGGAAAAAATTGTGTTCTTTCCTCGTACATATTTTATAGAAATATACATATCCCACTTTTATATGGTAATAAACTGTAAGTGGGGACCCTGTAGATGAATATGAAATTATTAGGTTATTAATTTTAAAGTTGGCACTGCTCGTTTTTCAGCTTTATTTGAGGGAATTTTTTGCTCATTTTTATCGGAAAAATTAGTGTATTTTCCTCGTACATATTTTGTAGAGATATACATATCCCACTTTTATATGGTGATAAACTGTAAGTGGGGATCCTGTAGATGAACATAAAATTATGAAGTTATTAATTTTAAAGTTTGCACTGGTCGTTTTTCATCTTAGTTTCAGGGAATATTTTGCTCATCTTTATCCGAAAAATTAGTGTTTTTGCCTCGTACATATTTTATAGAGATATACATATCCCACTTTTATATGGTGATAAACTGTAAGAGAGGACCCGGTAGATGAATATAAAATTGTAAGGTTAATATTTTAAAGTTGGCGCTGCTCGGTTTTCAGCTTTATTTGAGGGAATATTTTGCTAATCTTTACTCGAAAAATTAGTGTTTTGCCTCGTACGTATTTTATAGAGATATACATATCCCACTTTTATATGGTGATAAACTGTAAGTGGTGACCCTGTAGATGAACATAAAATTATGAAGTTATAAATTTTAAAGTTGGCACTGGTCGATTTTCAGCTTAATTTGAGGGAATATTTTGCTCATCTTTATCCGAAAAATTAGTGTTTTTGCCTCGTACATATTTTATGGAGATATACATATCCCACTTTTATATGGTGATAAACATTAAGTGGGGACTCTGTAGATGAATATAAAATTATTAGGTTATTAATTTTAAAGTTGGCACTGCTCGGTTTTCAGCTTTATTTGAGGTAACCTTTTGCTAATCTTTATTGGAAAAATTAGTGTTTTTGCCTCGTACGTATTTTATAGAGATATACATATCCCACTTTTATATGGTGATAAACTGTAAGTGGGGACCCTGTAGATAAACATAAAATTATGAAGTTATTAATTTTAAAGTTGGCACTGCTCGTTTTTCAGCTTAATTTGAGGGAATTTTTTGCTCATTTTTATCGGAAAAATTAGTGTTTTTTCCTCGTACATATTTTATAAAGATATACATATCCCACTTTTATATGGTGATAAACTGTAAGTGGGGAACCGGTAGATGAATATAAAATTATTAGGTCAGTAATTTTAAAGTTGGCATTGCTCGGTTTTCAGCTTTATTTGAGGGAATATTTTGCTAATCTTTATTCGAAAAATTAGTGTTTTTGCCTCGTACGTATTTTATAGAGATTTACATATCCCACTTTTATATGGTGATAAGCAATAAGTAGGGGCCCTGTAGATGAATATAAAATTATGAAGATATTAATTTTAAAGTTGGCACTGCTCGTTTTTCAGCTTTATTTGAGGGAATTTTTTGCTCATTTTTATCGGAAAAATTAGTGTATTTTCCTCGTACATATTTTATAGAGATATACATATCCCACTTTTATATGGTGATAAACTGTAAGTGGGGACCCTGTAGATGAATACAAAATTATGAGGTCATTAATTTTAAAGTTCGCACTGCTCGGTTTTCAGCTTTATTTGAGGGAATATTTTGCTCATCTTTATTCGAAAAATTAGTATATTTTCCTCGTACATATTTTATAGAGATATACATATCCCACCTTTATATGGTAATAAACTGTAATTGGGGACCCTGTAGATGAATATAAAATTATGAAGTTATTAATTTTAAAGTTGGCACTGGTCGTTTTTCAGCATAATTTGAGAGAATATTTTGGTCATTTTTATCGGAAAAATTAGTGTTCTTTCCTCGTACATATTTTATAGAGATATACATATCCCACTTTTATATGGTAATAAACTGTAAGTGGAGACCCTGTAGATGAATATAAAATTATTAGGTTATTAATTTTAAAGTTGGCACTGCTCGTTTTTCAGCTTTATTTGAGGGAATTTTTTGCTCATTTTTATCGGAAAAATTAGTGTATTTTCCTCGTACATATTTTATAGAGATATACATATCCCACTTTTATATGGTGATAATCTGTAAGTGGGGACACTGTAGATGAATATGAAATTATTAGGTCATTAATTTTAAAGTTGGCACTGCTCGGTTTTCAGCTTTATTTGAGGTAATATTTTGCTCATTTTTATCGGAAAAATTAGTGTTCTTTCCTCGTACATATTTTATAGAGATATGCATATTTCACTTTAATATGGTGATAAACAGTAAGTGGGGACCCTGTAGATGAATATAAAGTTATGAGGTTATTTATTTTAAAGTTGGCACTGGTCGTTTTTCATCTTAGTTTGAGGGAATATTTTGCTCATCTTTATCCGAAAAATTAGTGTTCTTGCCTCGTACATATTTTGTGGAGATATACATATCCCACTTTTATATGGTAATAAACTGTAAGTGGGGACCCTGTAGATGAATATGAAATTATTAGGTTATTAATTTTAAAGTTGGCACTGCTCGTTTTTCAGCTTTATTTGAGGGAATTTTTTGCTCATTTTTATCGGAAAAATTAGTGTATTTTCCTCGTACATATTTTATAAAGATATACATATCCCACTTTTATATGGTGATAAACTGTAAGTGGGGATCCTGTAGATGAACATAAAATTATGAAGTTATTAATTTTAAAGTTTGCACTGGTCGTTTTTCATCTTAGTTTGAGGGAATATTTTGCTCATCTTTATCCGAAAAATTAGTGTTTTTGCCTCGTACATATTTTATAGAGATATACATATCCCACTTTTATATGGTGATAAACTGTAAGAGAGGACCCGGTAGATGAATATAAAATTGTAAGGTTAATATTTTAAAGTTGGCGCTGCTCGGTTTTCAGCTTTATTTGAGGGAATATTTTGCTAATCTTTACTCGAAAAATTAGTGTTTTGCCTCGTACGTATTTTATAGAGATATACATATCCCACTTTTATATGGTGATAAACTGTAAGTGGTGACCCTGTAGATGAACATAAAATTATGAAGTTATAAATTTTAAAGTTGGCACTGGTCGATTTTCAGCTTAATTTGAGGGAATATTTTGCTCATCTTTATCCGAAAAATTAGTGTTTTTGCCTCGTACATATTTTATGGAGATATACATATCCCACTTTTATATGGTGATAAACATTAAGTGGGGACTCTGTAGATGAATATAAAATTATTAGGTCAGTAATTTTAAAGTTGGCACTGCTCGGTTTTCAGCTTTATTTGAGGGAATATTTTGCTAATCTTTATTCGAAAAATTAGTGTTTTTGCCTCGTACGTATTTTATAGAGATACACATATCCCACTTTTATATGGTGATAAACTGTAAGTGGGGACCCTGTAGATGAATATAAAATTATTAGGTTATTAATTTTAAAGTTGGCACTGCTCGTTTTTCAGCTTTATTTGAGGGAATTTTTTGCTCACTTTTATCGGAAAAATTAGTGTATTTTCCTCGTACATATTTTATAGAGATATACATATCCCACTTGTATATGGTGATAAACTGTAAGTGAGGACACGGTAGATGAATATAAAATTATGAGGGTATTATTTTAAAGTTGGCTCTGCGCGTTTTTGAGCATAATTTGAGGGAGTATTTTGGTCATCTTTATCCGAAAAATTATTGTTTTTGCCTCGTACATATATTATGGAGATATACATATTCCACTTTTAAATGGTGATACACATTAAGTGGCGACCCTGTAGATGAAAATAAAATTTTTAGGTCAGTAATTTTAAAGTTGGCACTGCTCGGCTTTCAGCTTTATTTGAGGGAACCTTTTGCTAATCTTTATTCGAAAAATTAGTGTTCTTTCCTCCTACATATTTTATAGAGATATACATATCCCACTTTTTAATGGTGATAAACTGTAAGTGGGGACCCTGTAGATGAATAGAAAATTATTAGATTATTAATTTTAAAGTTGGCACTGGTCGTTTTTCGGCTTAATTTGAGGGAATATTTTGCTCATCTTTATCCGAAAATTAGTGTAATTTTCTCGTACATGTTTTATACAGATATATATATCCCACTTTCATATGGTAATAAACTGTAAGTGGGGACAATGTAGATGAATATAAAATTATTAGGTCAGTAATTTTAAAGTTGGCACTGCTCGGTTTTCAGCTTTATTTGAGGTAACCTTTTGCTAATCTTTATTGGAAAAATTAGTGTTTTTGCCTCGTACGTATTTTATAGAGATATACATATCCCACTTTTATATGGTGATAAACTGTAAGTGGGGACCCTGTAGATAAACATAAAATTATGAAGTTATTAATTTTAAAGTTGGCACTGCTCGTTTTTCAGCTTAATTTGAGGGAATTTTTTGCTCATTTTTATCGGAAAAATTAGTGTTTTTTCCTCGTACATATTTTATAAAGATATACATATCCCACTTTTATATGGGGATAAACTGTAAGTGGGGAACCGGTAGATGAATATAAAATTATTAGGTCAGTAATTTTAATGTTGGCATTGCTCGGTTTTCAGCTTTATTTGAGGGAATATTTTGCTAATCTTTATTCGAAAAATTAGTGTTTTTGCCTCGTACGTATTTTATAGAGATTTACATATCCCACTTTTATATGGTGATAAGCAATAAGTAGGGGCCCTGTAGATGAATATAAAATTATGAAGATATTAATTTTAAAGTTGGCACTGCTCGTTTTTCAGCTTTATTTGAGGGAATTTTTTGCTCATTTTTATCGGAAAAATTAGTGTATTTTCCTCGTACATATTTTATAGAGATATACATATCCCACTTTTATATGGTGATAAACTGTAAGTGGGGACCCTGTAGATGAATACAAAATTATGAGGTCATTAATTTTAAAGTTCGCACTGCTCGGTTTTCAGCTTTATTTGAGGGAATATTTTGCTCATCTTTATTCGAAAAATTAGTATATTTTCCTCGTACATATTTTATAGAGATATACATATCCCACCTTTATATGGTAATAAATTGTAATTGGGGACCCTGTAGATGAATATAAAATTATGAAGTTATTAATTTTAAAGTTGGCACTGGTCGTTTTTCAGCATAATTTGAGAGAATATTTTGGTCATTTTTATCGGAAAAATTAGTGTTCTTTCCTCGTACATATTTTATAGAGATATACATATCCCACTTTTATATGGTAATAAACTGTAAGTGGAGACCCTGTAGATGAATATAAAATTATTAGGTTATTAATTTTAAAGTTGGCACTGCTCGTTTTTCAGCTTTATTTGAGGGAATTTTTTGCTCATTTTTATCGGAAAAATTAGTGTATTTTCCTCGTACATATTTTATAGAGATATACATATCCCACTTTTATATGGTGATAATCTGTAAGTGGGGACACTGTAGATGAATATGAAATTATTAGGTCATTAATTTTAAAGTTGGCACTGCTCGGTTTTCAGCTTTATTTGAGGTAATATTTTGCTCATTTTTATCGGAAAAATTAGTGTTCTTTCCTCGTACATATTTTATAGAGATATGCATATTTCACTTTAATATGGTGATAAACAGTAAGTGGGGACCCTGTAGATGAATATAAAGTTATGAGGTTATTTATTTTAAAGTTGGCACTGGTCGTTTTTCATCTTAGTTTGAGGGAATATTTTGCTCATCTTTATCCGAAAAATTAGTGTTCTTGCCTCGTACATATTTTATGGAGATATACATATCCCACTTTTGTATGGTGATAAACATTAAGTGGGGACCCTGTAGATGATTATAAAATTATTAGGTCAGTAATTTTAAAGTTGGCACTGCTCGGTTTTCAGCTTTATTTGAGGGAATATTTTGCTAATCTTTATTCGAAAAATTAGTGCTTTTGCCTCGTACGTATTTTATAGAGATACACATATCCCACTTTTATATGGTGATAAACTGTAAGTGGGGACCTTGTAGATGAACATAAAATTATGAAGTTATTAATTTTAAAGTTGGCACTGGTCGATTTTCAGCTTAATTTGAGGGAATGTTTTGCTCATTTTTATCGGAAAAAATTGTGTTCTTTCCTCGTACATATTTTATAGAAATATACATATCCCACTTTTATATGGTAATAAACTGTAAGTGGGGACCCTGTAGATGAATATGAAATTATTAGGTTATTAATTTTAAAGTTGGCACTGCTCGTTTTTCAGCTTTATTTGAGGGAATTTTTTGCTCATTTTTATCGGAAAAATTAGTGTATTTTCCTCGTACATATTTTATAGAGATATAAATATCCCACTTTTATATGGTGATAAACTGTAAGTGGGGATCCTGTAAATGAACATAAAATTATGAAGTTATTAATTTTAAAGTTTGCACTGGTCGTTTTTCATCTTAGTTTGAGGGAATATTTTGCTCATCTTTATCCGAAAAATTAGTGTTTTTGCCTCGTACATATTTTATAGAGATATACATATCCCACTTTTATATGGTGATAAACTGTAAGAGAGGACCCGGTAGATGAATATAAAATTGTAAGGTTAATATTTTAAAGTTGGCGCTGCTCGGTTTTCAGCTTTATTTGAGGGAATATTTTGCTAATCTTTACTCGAAAAATTAGTGTTTTGCCTCGTACGTATTTTATAGAGATATACATATCCCACTTTTATATGGTGATAAACTGTAAGTGGTGACCCTGTAGATGAACATAAAATTATGAAGTTATAAATTTTAAAGTTGGCACTGGTCGATTTTCAGCTTAATTTGAGGGAATATTTTGCTCATCTTTATCCGAAAAATTAGTGTTTTTGCCTCGTACATATTTTATGGAGATATACATATCCCACTTTTATATGGTGATAAACATTAAGTGGGGACTCTGTAGATGAATATAAAATTATTAGGTCAGTAATTTTAAAGTTGGCACTGCTCGGTTTTCAGCTTTATTTGAGGGAATATTTTGCTAATCTTTATTCGAAAAATTAGTGTTTTTGCCTCGTACGTATTTTATAGAGATACACATATCCCACTTTTATATGGTGATAAACTGTAAGTGGGGACCCTGTAGATGAATATAAAATTATGAGGTTATTAATTTTAAAGTTGGCACTGGTCGTTTTTCAGCATAATTTGGGGGAATATTTCGCTCATTTTTATCGGAAAAATTAGTGTATTTTCCTCGTACATATTTTATAGTGATATGCATATTTCACTTTTATATGGTGATAAACAGTAAGTGGGGCCCTGTAGATGAATATAAAGTTATGAGGTTATTTATTGTAAGGTTGGCACTGGTCGTTTTTCATCTTAGTTTGAGGGAATATTTTGTTCATCTTTATCCGAAAAATTAGTGTTTTTGCCTCGTACATATTTTATTGAGATATACATATCCCACTTTTATATGGTGATAAACTGTAAGTGGGGCCCTGTAGATGAATATAAAATTAATAGATCAGTAATTTCAAAGTTGGCACTGCTCGGTTTTCAGCTTTATTTGAGGGAATACTTTGCTAATCTTTATTCGAAAAATTAGTGTTTTTGCCTCGTAGGTATTTTATAGAGATATACATATCCCACTTTTATATTGTAATAACTATAATTGGCGACCCTGTAGATGAATATAAAATTATGAAGTTATTAATTTTAAAGTTTGCGCTGGTCGATTTTCAGCTTAATTTGAGGGAATGTTTTGCTCAATTTTATCGGAAAAATTAGTGTTCTTTCCTCGTACATATTTTATAGAGATATCCATATCCCACTTTTATATGGTGATAAACTGTAAGTGGGGACCGTGTAGATAAATATAAAATTATTAGGTTATTAATTTTAAAGTTGGCACTGGTCGTTTTTTGGCTTAATTTGAGGGAATATTTTGCTCATCTTTATCCGAAAAATTAGTGTAATTTTCTCGTACATGTTTTATAGAGATATATATATCCCACTTTTAAATGGTGATAAACAGTAAGTGAGGACCCTGTAGATGAATATAAAATTTTGAAGTTATTAATTTTAAAGTTGGCACTGGTCGTTTTTCATCTTAGTTTGAGGGAATATTTTGCTCATCTTTATCCGAAAAATTAGTGTTTTTGCCTCGTACATATTTTATGGAGATATACATATCCCACTTTTATATCGTGATACACATTAAGTGGGGACCCTGTAGATGAAAATAAAATTATTAGGTCAGTAATTTTAAAGTTGGCACTGCTCGGTTTTCAGCTTTATTTGAGGGAACCTTTTGCTAATCTTTATTCGAAAAATTAGTGTTCTTTCCTCGTACATATTTTATAGAGATATACATATCCCACTTTTATATGGTGATAAACTGTAAGTGGGGACCCTGTAGATAAATATAAAATTATTAGGTTATTAATTTTAAAGTTGGCACTGGTCGTTTTTCGGCTTAATTTGAGGGAATATTTTGCTCATCTTTATCCGAAAAATTAGTTTAATTTTCTCGTACATGTTTTATAGAGATATATATATCCCACTTTTATATGGTAATAAACTGTAAGTGGCGACCCTGTAGATGAATATAAAATTATTAGGTCAGTAATTTTAAACTTGGCACTGCTCGGTTTTCAGCTTTATTTGAGGGAACCTTTTGCTAATCTTTATTCGAAAAATTAGTGTTTTTGCCTCGTACGTATTTTATAGAGATATACATATCCCACTTTTATATGGTCTTAAACATTAAGTGGGGACCCTGTAGATGAATATAAAATTATGAAGTTATTAATTTTAAAGTTGGCTCTGCGCGTTTTTGAGCAAAATTTGAGGGAATATTTTGCTCATCTTTATCCGAAAAATTAGTGTATTTTCCTCGTACATATTTTATAGAGATATCCATATCCCACTTTTATGTGGAGATAAACTGTAAGTGGGCCCTGTAGATGAATATAAAATTATTAGGTTATTAATTTTAAAGTTGGCACGTCTCGTTTTTCAGCTTAATTTGAGGGAATATTTTGCTCATCTTTATCCGAAAAATTTGTGTTTTTGCCTCGTACATACTTTATAGAGATATACATATCCCACTTTTATATGGTGATAAACTGTAAGTGGGGACCCTGTAGATGAATATAAAATTATTAGGTCATTTATTTTAAAGTTGGCACTGCTCGGTTTTCAAATTTATTTGAGGGAATATTTTTCTCATCTTTATTCGAAAAATTAGTGTATTTTCCTCGTACATTTTTTATAGAGATATACATATCCCACTTTTATATGGTGATAAACAGTAAGTGGGGACCCTGTAGATGAATATAAAATTATGAAGTTATTATTTTAAAGCTGGCACTGCTCGCTTTTCAGCACAATTTGATGGAATATTTTGCTCATCTTTATCCGAAAAATTAGTGTATTTTCCTCGTACATATTTTATAGAGATATACATATCCCACTTTTATATGGAGATAAACTGTAAGTGGAAACCCTGTAGATAAATATCAAATAATGAGATTATTAATTTTAAAGTAGGCACTGGTCGTTTTTCAGCATAATTTGATGGAATATTTTGCTCATGTTTATCGGAAAAATTAGTGTTCTTTCCTCGTACATATTTTATAGAGATATACATATCCCACTTTTATATGGTAATAAACTGTAAGTGGGGACCCTGTTGATGAATATAAAATTATGATGTTATTAATTTTAAAGTTGGCACTGGTCGCTTTTCAGCATATTTTGGGGGAATATTTCGCTCATTTTTATCGTAAAAATAAGTGTACTTTCCTCGTACATATTTTATAGAGATATGCATATTTCACTTCTATATGGTGATAAACAGTAAGTGGGGACCCTGTAGATGGATATAAAGTTAATAAGTTATTTATTTTAAAGTTGGCACTGGTCGTTTTTCATCCTTAGTTTGAGGGAATATTTTGCTCATCTTTATCCGAAAAATTTGTGTTTTTGCCTCGTACATATTTTATGGAGATATACATATCCCACTTTTATATGGTGATAAACATTAAGTGGGGACCCTGTAGATGAATATAAAATTATTAGGTCAGTAATTTTAAAGTTGGCACTGCTCGGTTTTCAGCTTTATTTGAGGGAATATTTTGCTAATCTTTACTCGAAAAATTAGTGTTTTTGCCTCGTACGTATTTTATAGAGATATACATATCCCACTTTTATATGGGGATAAACTGTAAGTGAGGACCCGGTAGATGAATATAAAATTATGAGGTTATTATTTTAAAGTTGGCTCTGCGCGTTTTTGAGCATAATTTGAGGGAATATTTTGGTCATCTTTATCCGAAAAATTAGTGTATTTTCCTCGTACATATTTTATAGAAATATCCATATCCCACTTTTATATGGAGATAAACTGTAAGTGGGGACCCTGTAGATGAATAAAAAATTATGAGGTTATTAATTTTAAAGTTGGCACTGGTTGCTTTTTAGCATAATTTGGGGGGAATATTTCGCTCATTTTTATCGGAAAAATTAGTGTATTTTCCTCGTACATATTTTATAGAGATATGCATATTTCACTTTTATATGGTAATAAAGTGTAAGTGGGGACCCTGTAGATGAACATAAAATTATTAGGTTATTAATTTTAAAGTTGGCACTGCTCGTTTTTGAGCTTTATTTGAGGGAATTTTTTGATCATTTTTATCGGAAAAATTAGTGTACTTTCCTCGTACATATTTTATAGAGATATACATATCCCACTTTTATATGGTGATAAACTGTAAGTGGGGAATCTGTAGATGAATATAAAATTATGAAGTTATTAATTTTAAAGTTGGCACTGGTCGATTTTCAGCTTAATTTGAGGGAATATATTGCTCATTTTTATCGGAAAAATTAGTGTTCTTTCCTCGTACATATTTTATAGAGATATACATATCCCACTTGTATATGGTGATAAACTGTAAGTGAGGACCCGGTAGATGAATATAAAATTATGAGGTTATTATTTTAAAGTTGGCTCTGCGCGTTCTTGAGCATAATTTGAGGGAATATTTTGGTCATCTTTATCCGAAAAATTAGTGTATTTTCCTCGTACATATTTTATAGAAATATCCATATCCCACTTTTATATGGAGATAAACTGTAAGTGGGGACCCTGTAGATGAATAAAAAATTATGAGGTTATTAATTTTAAAGTTGGCACTGGTTGTTTTTTAGCATAATTTGGGGGGAATATTTCGCTCATTTTTATCGGAAAAATTAGTGTATTTTCCTCGTACATATTTTATAGAGATATGCATATTTCACTTTTATATGGTGATAAACAGTAAGTGGGGCCCTGTAGATGAATATAAAGTTATGAGGTTATTTATTGTAAAGTTGGCACTGGTCGTTTTTCATCTTAGTTTGAGGTAATATTTTGCTCATCTTTATCCGAAAAATTAGTGTTTTTGCCTCGTACATATTTTATGGAGATATACATATCCCACTTTTATATGGTGACAAACTGTAAGTGGGGACTCTGTAGATGAATATAAAATTATTAGATCAGTAATATTAAAGTTGGCACTGCTCGGTTTTCAGCTTTATTTGAGGGAATTCTTTGCTAATCTTTATTCGAAAAATTAGTGTTTTTGCCTCGTAGGTATTTTATAGAGATATACATATCCCACTTTTATATGGTAATAACTATAATTGGCGACCCTGTAGATGAATATAAAATTATGAAGTTATTAATTTTAAAGTTGGCACTGGTCGTGTTTCGGCTTAATTTGAGGGAATATTTTGCTCATCTTTATCCGAAAAATTAGTGTAATTTTCTCGTACATGTTTTATAGAGATATATATATCAAACTTTTATATGGTGATAAACAGTAAGTGAGGACCATGTAGATGAATATAAAATTTTGAAGTTATTAATTTTAAAGTTGGCACAGGTCGTTTTTCATCTTAGTTTGAGGGAATATTTTGCTCATCTTTATCCGAAAAATTAGTGTATTTTCCTCGTACATATTTTATAGAGATATACATATCCCAATTTTATATGGAGATAAACTGTAAGTGGAAACCCTGTAGATGAATATCAAATAATGTGATTAATAATTTTAAAGTAGGCACTGGTCGTTTTTCAGCATAATTTGATTTTATATTTTCCTCATGTTTATAGGAAAAATTAGTGTTCTTTCCTCGTACATATTTTTTAGAGATATACATATCCCACTTTTATATGGTAATAAACTGTAAGTGGAAACCCTGTAGATGAATATAAAATTATGAGGTTATTAATTTTAAAGTTGGCACTGGTCGTTTTTCAGCATACTTTGGGGGAATATTTCGCTCATTTTTATCGTAAAAATAAGTGTATTTTTTTCGTACATATATTATAGAGATATGCATATTTCACTTTTATATGGTGATAAACAGTAAGTGGGGACCCTGTAGATGAATATAAATTTATGAGGTTATTTATTTTAAAGTTGGCACTGGTCGTTTTTCTCTTAGTTTGAGGGAATATTTTGCTCATCTTTATCCGAAAAATTAGTGTTTTTGCCTCGTACATATTTTATAGAGATATACATATCCCACTTTTATATGGTGATAAACTGTAAGTGAGGACCCGGTAGATGAATATAAAATTATAAGGTTATTATTTTAAAGTTGGCGCTGCTCGGTTTTCAGCTTTACTTGAGGGAATATTTTGCTAATCTTTATTCGAAAAATTAGAGTTTTGGCCTCGTACGTATTTTATAGAGATATACATATCCCACTTTTATATTCTGATAAACTGTAAGTGGTGACCCTGTAGATGAACATAAAATTATGAAGTTATTAATTTTAAAGTTGGCACTGGTCGATTTTCAGCTTAATTTGAGGGAATGTTTTGCTCATTTTTATCGGAAAAATTTGTGTTCTTTCCTCGTACATATTTTATGGAGATATACATATCCCACTTTTATATGGTGATAAACATTAAGTGGGGACTCTGTAGATGAATATAAAATTATTAGGTCCGTAATTTTAAAGTTGGCACTGCTCGGTTTTCAGCTTTATTTGTGGGAATATTTTGCTAATCTTTATTCGAAAAATTAGTGTTTTTGCCTCGTACGTATTTTATAGAGATATACATATCCCACTTTTATATTCTGATAAACTGTAAGTGGTGACCCTGTAGATGAACATAAAATTATGAAGTTATTAATTTTAAAGTTGGCACTGGTCGATTTTCAGCTTAATTTGAGGGAATGTTTTGCTCATTTTTATCGGAAAAATTTGTGTTCTTTCCTCGTACATATTTTATAGAGATATACAAATCCCACTTTTATATGGTAATAAACTGGAAGTGGGGGTCCCTGTAGATGAATATAAAATTATTAGGTTATTAATTTTAAAATTGGCACTGCTCGTTTTTCAGCTTTATTTGAGGGAATTTTTTGCTCATTTTTATCGGAAAAAGTAGTGTACTTTCCTTGTACATTTTTTATAGAGATATACATATCCCACTTTTATATGGTGATAAACTGTAAGTGGGGACCCTGTAGATGAATATAAAATTATGAAGTTATTAATTTTAAAGTTGGCACTGGTCGATTTTCAGCTTAATTTGAGGGAATATTTTGCTCATTTTTATCCGAAAAATTAGTGTATTTTCCACGTAAATATTTTATAGAGATATCCATATCCCACTTTTATATGGAGATAAACTGTAAGTGGGAACCCTGTAGACGAATATCAAATAATGAGATTCTTAATTTTAAAGTTGACACTGGTCGTTTTTCAGCATAATTTGAGGGAATATTTTGCTCATATTTATCGGAAAAATTAATGTTCTTTCCTCGTACATATTTTATAGAGATATACATATCCCACTTTTATATGGTGACAAACTGTAAGCGGAGACCCTGTAGATGAATATAAAATTATGAGGTTATTAACTTTAAAGTTGGCACTGGTCGTTTTTCAGCATAATTTGAGGGAATATTTTGCTCATTTTTATCGGAAAAACTAGTGTTCTTTCTTCGTACATATTTTATAGAGTTATACATATCCCACTTTTATATGGTAATAAACTGTAAGTGGAGACCCTGTAGATGAATATAAAATTATTAGGTTATTAAGTTTAAAGTTGGCACTGCTCGTTTTTCAGCTTTATTTGAGGGAATTTTTTGCTCATTTTTATCGGAAAAATTAGTGTATTTTCCTCGTACATATTTTATAGAGATATACATATCCCACTTTTATATGGTGATAAACTGTAAGTGGGGACTCTGTAGACGGATATAAAATTATGAGGTCATTAATTCTAAAGATGGCACTGCTCGGTTCTCAGCTTTATTTGAGGGAATATTTTGCTTATCTTTATTCGAAAAATTAGTGTTTTTGCCTCGTACGTATTTTATAGAGATATACATATGCCACTTTTATATGGTGATAAACTGTAAGTGGGGACCCTGTAGATGAACATAAAATTATGAAGTTATTAATTTTAAAGTTGGCACTGCTCGTTTTTCAGCTTTGTTTTAGGGAATTTTTTGCTCATTTTTATCGGAAAAATTAGTGTACTTTCCTCGTACATATTTTATAGAGATATACATATCCCACTTTTATATGGTGATAAACTATAAGTGGGGACCCTGTAGATGAATATAAAATTATGAGGTCATTAATTTTAAAGTTGGCAATGCTCGGTTTTCAGCTATATTTGAGGGAATATTTTGCTCATCTTTATTCGAAAAATTAGTTTATTTTCCTCGTACATATTTTATAGAGATATACATATCCCACTTTTATATGGTGATCAACAGTAAGTAGGGACCCTGTAGATGAATATAAATTTATGATGTTATTATTTTAAAGCTGGCACTGCTCGCTTTTCAACACAATTTGAGGGAATATTTTGCTCATTTTTATCCGAAAAATTAGTGTATTTTCCACGTACATATTTTATAGAGATATCCATATCCCACTTTTATATGGAGATAAACTGTAAGTGGGAACCCTATAAACGAATATCAAATAATGAGATTCTTAATTTTAAAGTTGGCACTGGTCGTTTTTCAGCATAATTTGATCGAATATTTTGCTCATATTTATCGGAAAAATTAATGTTCTTTCCTCGTACATATTTTATAGAGATATACATATCCCACTTTTATATGGTGACAAACTGTAAGCGGAGACCCTGTAGATGAATATAAAATTATTAGGTTATTAATTTTAAAGTTGGCACTGGTCGTTTTTCAGCATAATTTGAGGGAATATTTTGCTCATTTTTATCGGAAAAATTAGTGTTCTTTCTTCGTACATATTTTGTAGAGTTATACATATCCCACTTTTATATGGTAATAAACTGTAAGTGGAGACCCTGTATATGAATATAAAATTATTAGGTTATTAATTTTAAAGTTGGCACTGCTCGTTTTTCAGCTTTATTTGAGGGAATTTTTTGCTCATTTTTATCGGAAAAATTAGTGTATTTTCCTCGTACATATTTTATAGAGATATACATATCCCACTTTTATATGGTGATAAATTGTAAGTGGGGACCCTGTAGACGGATATAAAATTATGAGGTCATTAATTCTAAAGATGGCACTGCTCGGTTTTCAGCTTTATTTGAGGGAATATTTTTCTCATCTTTATTCGAAAAATTAGTGTTTTTGCCTCGTACGTATTTTATAGAGATATACATATCCCACTTTTATATGGTGATAAACTGTAAGTGGGGACCCTGTAGATGAACATAAAATTATGAAGTTATTAATTTTAAAGTTGACACTGCTCGTTTTTCAGCTTTGTTTTAGGGAATTTTTTGCTCATTTTTATCGGAAAAATTAGTGTACTTTCC
Organism: Thermobia domestica; assembly: GCF_964235325.1. Lineage (NCBI taxonomy): Eukaryota > Metazoa > Arthropoda > Insecta > Zygentoma > Lepismatidae > Thermobia > Thermobia domestica. Next base: position 62,196,024 of record NC_137457.1, read on the forward strand.
TCGTACATATTTTATAGAGATATACATATCCCACTTTTATATGGTGATAAACTAAAAGTGGGGACCCTGTAGATGAATATTAAATAATGAGGTCATTAATTTTAAAGTTGGCACTGCTCGGTTTTCAGCTTTATTTGAGGGAATATTTTGCTCATCTTTATTCGAAAAATTAGTTTATTTTCCTCGTACATATTTTATAGAGATATACATATCCCACTTTTATATGGTGATAAACAGTAAGTGGGGACCCTGTAGATGAATATAAATTTATGAAGTTATTATTTTAAAGCTGGCACTGCTCGCTTTTCAACACAATTTGAGGGAATATTTTGCTCACCTTTATCCGAAAAATTAGTGTATTTTCCTCGTACATATTTTTCAGAGATATACATATCCCACTTTTATATGGTAATAAACTGTAAGTGGGGACCCTGTAGATGAATATAAAATTATGAGGTTATTAATTTTAAAGTTGGCACTGGTCGTTTTTCAGCATACTTTGGGGGAATATTTCGCTCATTTTTATCGTAAAAATAAGTGTATTTTTTTCGTACATGTATTATAGAGATATGCATATTTCACTTTTATATGGTGATAAACAGTAAGTGGGGACTCTGTAGATGAATATAAAGTTATGAGGTTATTTATTTTAAAGTTGGCACTGGTCGTTTTTCATCTTAGTTTGAGGGAATATTTTGCTCATCTTTATCTGAAAAATTAGTGTTTTGGCCTCGTACATATTTTATAGAGATATACATATCCCACTTTTATATGGTTATAAACTGCAAGTGAGGACCCGGTAGATGAATATAAAATTATAAGGTTAATATTTTAAAGTTGGCGCTGCTCGGTTTTCAGCTTTATTTGAGGGAATATTTTGCTAATCTTTATTCGAAAAATTACTGTTTTTGCCTCGTACGTATTTTATAGAGATATACATATCCCACTTTTATATGGTGATAAACAGTAAGTGGGGACCCTGTAGATGAACATAAAATTATGAAGTTATAAATTTTAAATTTGGCACTGGTCGATTTTCAGCTTAATTTGAGGGAATATTTTGCTCATCTTTATCCGAAAAATTAGTGTTTTTGCCTCGTACGTATTTTATGGAGATATACATATCCCACTTTTATATGAGGATAAACATTAAGTGGGGACTCTGTAGATGATTATAAAATTATTAGGTCAGTAATTTTAAAGTTGGCACTGCTCGGTTTTCAGCTTTATTTGAGGGAATATTTTGCTAATCTTTATTCGAAAAATTAGTGTTTTTGCCTCGTACGTATTTTATAGAGATATACATATCCCACTTTTATATGGTGATAAACTGTAAGTGGGGACCCTGTAGATGAACATAAAATTATGAAGTTATTAATTTTAAAGTTGGCACTGGTCGATTTTCAGCTTAATTTGAGGGAATGTTTTGCTCATTTTTATCGGAAAAATTTGTGTTCTTTCCTCGTACATATTTTATAGAGATATACAAATCCCACTTTTATATGGTAATAAACTGTAAGTGGGGACCCTGTACATGAATATAAAATTGTTAGGTTATTAATTTTAAAGTTGGCACTGCTCGGTTTTCAGCTTTATTTGAGGGAATATTTTGCTCATCTTTATTCGAAAAATTAGTTTATTTTCCTAGTACATATTTTTCAGAGATATACATATCCCACTTTTATATGGTAATAAACTGTAAGTGGGGACCCTGTAGATGAATATAAAATTATGAGGTTATTAATTTTGAAGTTGGCACTGGTCGTTTTTCAGCATACTTTGGGGGAATATTTCGCTCATTTTTATCGTAAAAATAAGTGTATTTTTTTCGTACATGTATTATAGAGATATGAATATTTCACTTTTATATGGTGAATAACTGTAAGTGGGGACCCTGTAGATGAATATAAAGTTATGAGGTTATTTATTTTAAAGTTGGCACTGGTCGTTTTTCATCTTAGTTTGAGGGAATATTTTGCTCATCTTTATCCGAAAAATTAGTGTTTTTGCCCCGTACATATTTTATAGAGATATACATATCCCACTTTTATATGGTTATAAACTGTAAGTGAGGACCCGGTAGATGAATATAAAATTATAAGGTTAATATTTTAAAGTTGGCGCTGCTCGGTTTTCAGCTTTATTTGAGGGAATATTTTGCTAATCTCTATTCGAAAAATTACTTTTTTTGCCTCGTACGTATTTTATAGAGATATACATATCCCACTTTTATATGGTGATAAACTGTAAGTGGGGACCCTGTAGATGAACATAAAATTATGAAGTAATAAATTTCAAAGTTGGCACTTGTCGATTTTCAGCTTAATTTGAGGGAATATTTTGCTCATCTTTATCCGAAAAATTAGTGTTTTTGCCTCGTACATATTTTATGGAGATATACATATCCCACTTTTATATGGTGATAAACATTAAGTGGGGACTCTGTAGATGGATATAAAATTATTAGGTCAGTGATTTTAAAGTTGGCACTGCTCGGTTTTCAGCTTTATTTGAGGGAATATTTTGCTAATCTTTATTCGAAAAATTTGTGTTCTTTCCTCGTACATATTTTATAGAGATATACAAATCCCACTTTTATATGGTAATAAACTGTAAGTGGGGACCCTGTACATGAATATAAAATTATTAGGTTATTAATTTTAAAGTTGGCACTGCTCGTTTTTCAGCTTTATTTGAGGGAATTTTTTGCTCATTTTTATCGGAAAAATTAGTGTATTTTCCTCGTACATTTTTTATAGATATATACATATCCCACTTTTATATGGTGATAAACTGTAAGTGGGGACCCTGTAGATGAATATAAAATTATGAAGTTATTAATTTTAAAGTTGGCACTGGTCGATTTTCAGCTTAATTTGAGGGAATATTTTGCTCATTTTTATCCGAAAAATTAGTGTATTTTCCACGTACATATTTGATAGAGATATCCATATCCCACTTTTATATGGAGATAAACTGTAAGTGGGGACCCTGTAAATGAATATAAAATTATGAAGTTATTAATTTTAAAGTTGGCACTGGTCGTTTTTCAGCATAATTTGAGGGAATATTTTGCTCATATTTATCGGAAAAATTAATGTTCTTTCCTCGTACATATTTTATAGAGATATACATATCCCACTTTTATATGGTGACAAACTGTAAGTGGAGACCCTGTAGATGAATATAAAATTATGAGGTTATTAATTTTAAAGTTGGCACTGGTCGTTTTTCAGCATAATTTGAGGGGATATTTTGCTCATTTTTATCGGAAAAATTAGTGTTCTTTCTTCGTACATATTTTATAGAGTTATACATATCCCACTTTTATATGGTAATAAACTGTAAGTGGAGAACCTGTAGATGAATATAAAATTATTAGGTTATTAATTTTAAAGTTGGCACTGCTCCTTTTTCAGCTTTATTTGAGGGAATTTTTTGCTCATTTTTATCGGAAAAATTAGTGTATTTTCCTCGTACATATTTTATAGAGATATACATATCCCACTTTTATATGGTGATAAACTCTAAGTGGGGACCCTGTAGACGAATATAAAATTATGAGGTCATTAATTCTAAAGATGGCACTGCTCGGTTTTCAGCTTTATTTGAGGGAATATTTTGCTCATCTTTATTCGAAAAATTAGTATATTTTCCTCGTACATATTTTATAGAGATATACATATCCCACTTTTATATGGTAATAAACTGTAAGTGGGGACCCTGTAGATGAATATAAAATTATGAGGTTATTAATTTTAAAGTTGGCACTGGTCGTTTTTCAGCATACTTTGGGGGAATATTTCGCTCATTTTTATCGTAAAAATAAGTGTACTTTTTCGTACATGTATTATAGAGATATGCATATTTCACTTTTATATGGTGAATAACTGTAAGTGGGGACCCTGTAGATGAATATAAAGTTATGAGGTTATTTATTTTAAAGTTGGCACTGGTCGTTTTTCATCTTAGTTTGAGGGAATATTTTGCTCATCTTTATCCGAAAAATTAGTGTTTTTGCCTCGTACATATTTTATAGAGATATACATATCCCACTTTTATATGGTTATAAACTGTAAGTGAGGACCCGGTAGATGAATATAAAATTATAAGGTTAATATTTTAAAGTTGGCGCTGCTCGGTTTTCAGCTTTATTTGAGGGAATATTTTGCTAATCTTTATTCGAAAAATTACTGTTTTTGCCTCGTACGTATTTTATAGAGATATACATATCCCACTTTTATATGGTGATAAACTGTAAGTGGGGACCCTGTAGATGAACATAAAATTATGAAGTAATAAATTTTAAAGTTGGCACTTGTCGATTTTCAGCTTAATTTGAGGGAATATTTTGCTCATCTTTATCCGAAAAATTAGTGTTTTTGCCTCGTACATATTTTATGGAGATATACATATCCCACTTTTATATGGTGATAAACATTAAGTGGGGACTCTGTAGATGGATATAAAATTATTAGGTCAGTAATTTTAAAGTTGGCACTGCTCGGTTTTCAGCTTTATTTGAGGGAATATTTTGCTAATCTTTATTCGAAAAATTAGTGTTTTTGCCTCGTACGTATTTTATAGAGATATACATATCCCACTTTTATATGGTGATAAACTGTAAGTGGGGACCCTGTAGATGAACATAAAATTATGAAGTTATTAATTTTAAAGTTGGCACTGGTCGATTTTCAGCTTAATTTGAGGGAATGTTTTGCTCATTTTTATCGGAAAAATTTGTGTTCTTTCCTCGTACATATTTTATAGAGATATACAAATCCCACTTTTATATGGTAATAAACTGTAAGTGGGGACCCTGTACATGAATATAAAATTATTAGGTTATTAATTTTAAAGTTGGCACTGCTCGTTTTTCAGCTTTATTTGAGGGAATTTTTTGCTCATTTTTATCGGAAAAATTAGTGTATTTTCCTCGTACATTTTTTATAGATATATACATATCCCACTTTTATATGGTGATAAACTGTAAGTGGGGACCCTGTAGATGAATATAAAATTATGAAGTTATTAATTTTAAAGTTGGCACTGGTCGTTTTTCAGCATAATTTGATGGAATATTTTGCTCATATTTATCGGAAAAATTAATGTTCTTTCCTCGTACATATTTTATAGAGATATACATATCCCACTTTTATATGGTGACAAACTGTAAGTGGAGACCCTGTAGATGAATATAAAATTATGAGGTTATTAATTTTAAAGTTGGCACTGGTCGTTTTTCAGCATAATTTGAGGGAATATTTTGCTCATTTTTATCGGAAAAATTAGTGTTCTTTCTTCGTACATATTTTATAGAGTTATACATATCCCACTTTTATATGGTAATAAACTGTAAGTGGAGACCCTGTAGATGAATATAAAATTATTAGGTTATTAATTTTAAAGTTGGCACTGCTCCTTTTTCAGCTTTATTTGAGGGAATTTTTTGCTCATTTTTATCGGAAAAATTAGTGTATTTTCCTCGTACATATTTTATAGAGATATACATATCCCACTTTTATATGGTGATAAACTCTAAGTGGGGACCCTGTAGACGAATATAAAATTATGAGGCCATTAATTCTAAAGATGGCACTGCTCGGTTTTCAGCTTTATTTGAGGGAATATTTTGCTCATCTTTATTCGAAAAATTAGTATATTTTCCTCGTACATATTTTATAGAGATAAACATATCCTACCTTTATATGGTAATAAAGTGTAAGTGGGGACCCTGTAGATGAATATAAAATTAAGAAGTTATTAATTTTAAAGTTGGCACTGGTCGTTTTTCAGCTTTATTTGAGGGAATATTTTGTTCATCTTTATTCGAAAAATTAGTGTTTTTTCCACGTACATATTTTATAGAGATATACATATCCCACTTTTATATGGTCATAAGCAGTAAGTAGAGACCCTGTAGATGAATATAAAATTATGAGGTTATTATTTTAAAGTTGGCACTGCTCGTTTTTCAGCATAATTTGAGGGAATATTTTGCTCATTTTTATCCGAAAAATTAGTGTATTTTCCTCGTACATATTTTATAGAGATATACATATCCCACTTTTATATAGAGATAAACTGTAAGTGGAAACCCTGTAGATGAATATCAAATAATTAGATTATTAATTTTAAAGTTGGCATTGGTCGATTTTCAGCATAATTTGATGGAATATTTTGCTCATGTTTATCGGAAAAATTAGTGATTTTCCTCGTACATATTTTATAGAGATATACATATCCCACTTTTATATGGTAATAAACTGTAAGTGGGGACCCTGTAGATGAATATACAATTATGAGGTTATTAATTTTAAAGTTGGCACTGGTCGTTTTTGAGCATAATTTGGGGGAATATTTCGCTCATTTTTATCGGAAAAATTAGTGTATTTTCCTCGTACATATTTTATAGAGATATGCATATTTCACTTTTATATGGTGATAAACAGTACGTGGGGACCCTGTAGATGAATATAAAGTTATGAGGTTATTTATTTTAAAGTTGGCACTGGTCGTTTTTCCTCTTAGTTTGAGGGAATATTTTGCTCATCTTTATCCGAAAAATTCGTGTTTTTGCCTCGTACATATTTTATGGAGATATACATATCCCACTTTTATATGGTGATAAACTGTAAGCGGGGACCCTGTAGATGAATATAAAATTATTAGATCAGTAATTTTAAAGTTGGCAATGCTCGGTTTTCAGCTTTATTTGAAAGAATACTTTGCTAATCTTTATTCGAAAAATTAGTGTTTTTGCCTCGTACTTATTTTATGGAGATATACATATCCCACTTTTATATGGTAATAACTATAATTGGAGACCCTGTAGATGAATATAAAATTATGAAGTTATTAATTTTAAAGTTGACGCTGGTCGATTTTCAGCTTAATTTGAGGGAATGTTTTGCTCAATTTTATCGGAAAAATTAGTGTTCTTTCCTCGTACATATTTTAAAGAGATATACATATCCCACTTTTATATGGTGATAAACTGTAAGTGGGGACCCTGTAGATGAATATAAAATTTTGAAGTTATTAATTTTAAAGTTGGCACTGGTCGTTTTTCAGCTTAGTTTGAGGGAATTTTTTGCTCATTTTTATCGGAAAAATTAGTGTATTTTCCTCGTACATATTTTATAGAGATATACATATCCCACTTTTATATGGTGACAAACTGTAAGTGGAGACCCTGTAGATGAATATAAAATTATGAGGTTATTAATTTTAAAGTTGGCACTTTTCGTTTTTCAGCATAATTTGAGGGAATATTTTGCTCATTTTTATCGGAAAAATTAGTGTTCTTTCTTCGTACATATTTTATAGAGTTATACATATCCCACTTTTATATGGTAATAAACTGTAAGTGGAGACCCTGTAGATGAATATAAAATTATTAGGTTATTAATTTTAAAGTTGGCACTGCTCGTTTTTCAGCTTTATTTGAGGGAATTTTTTGCTCATTTTTATCGGAAAAATTAGTGTATTTTCCTCGTACATATTTTATAGATATATACATATCCCACTTTTATATGGTGATAAACTGTAAGTGGGGACCCTGTAGATGAATATAAAATTATGAAGTTATTAATTTTAAAGTTGGCACTGGTCGATTTTCAGCTTAATTTGAGGGAATATTTTGCTCATTTTTATCCGAAAAATTAGTGTATTTTCCACGTACATATTTTATAGAGATATCCATATCCCACTTTTATATGCAGATAAACTGTAAGTGGGGACCCTGTAGATGAATATAAAATTATGAAGTTATTAATTTTAAAGTTGGCACTGGTCGTTTTTAGCATAATTTGATGGAATATTTTGCTCATATTTATCGGAAAAATTAATGTTCTTTCCTCGTACATATTTTATAGAGATATACATATCCCACTTTTATATGGTGACAAACTGTAAGTGGAGACCCTGTAGATGAATATAAAATTATGAGGTTATTAATTTTAAAGTTGGCACTGGTCGTTTTTCAGCATAATTTGAGGGAATATTTTGCTCATTTTTATCGGAAAAATTAGTGTTCTTTCTTCGTACATATTTTATAGAGTTATACATATCCCACTTTTATATGGTAATAAACTGTAAGTGGAGACCCTGTAGATGAATATAAAATTATTAGGTTATTAATTTTAAAGTTGGCACTGCTCCTTTTTCAGCTTTATTTGAGGGAATTTTTTGCTCATTTTTATCGGAAAAATTAGTGTATTTTCCTCGTACATATTTTATAGAGATATACATATCCCACTTTTATATGGTGATAAACTCTAAGTGGGGACCCTGTAGACGAATATAAAATTATGAGGTCATTAATTCTAAAGATGGCACTGCTCGGTTTTCAGCTTTATTTGAGGGAATATTTTGCTCATCTTTATTCGAAAAATTAGTATATTTTCCTCGTACATATTTTATAGAGATATACATATCCCACTTTTATATTTTAATAAACTGTAAGTGGGGACCCTGTAGATGAATATAAAATTATGAGGTTATTAATTTTAAAGTTGGCACTGGTCGTTTTTCAGCATACTTTGGGGGAATATTTCGCTCATTTTTATCGTAAATATAAGTGTATTTTTTTCGTACATGTATTATAGAGATATGCATATTTCACTTTTATATGGTGAATAACTGTAAGTGGGGACCCTGTAGATGAATATAAAGTTATGAGGTTATTTATTTTAAAGTTGGCACTGGTCGTTTTTCATCTTAGTTTGAGGGAATATTTTGCTCATCTTTATCCGAAAAATTAGTGTTTTTGCCTCGTACATATTTTATGGAGATATACATATCCCACTTTTATATGGTGATAAACATTAAGTGGGGACTCTGTAGATGGATATAAAATTATTAGGTCAGTAATTTTAAAGTTTTCACTGCTCGGTTTTCAGCTTTATTTGAGGGAATATTTTGCTAATCTTTATTCGAAAAATTAGTGTTTTTGCCTCGTACGTATTTTATAGAGATATACATATCCCACTTTTATATGGTGATAAGCTGTAAGTGGGGACCCTGTAGATGAACATAAAATTATGAAGTTATTAATTTTAAAGTTGGCACTGGTCGATTTTCAGCTTAATTTGAGGGAATGTTTTGCTCATTTTTATCGGAAAAATTTGTGTTCTTTCCTCGTACATATTTTATAGAGATATACAAATCCCACTTTTATATGGTAATAAACTGTAAGTGGGGACCCTGTACATGAATATAAAATTATTAGGTTATTAATTTTAAAGTTGGCACTGCTCGTTTTTCAGCTTTATTTGAGGGAATTTTTTGCTCATTTTTATCGGAAAAATTAGTGTATTTTCCTCGTACATTTTTTATAGATATATACATATCCCACTTTTATATGGTGATAAACTGTAAGTGGGGACCCTGTAGATGAATATAAAATTATGAAGTTATTAATTTTAAAGTTGGCACTGGTCGATTTTCAGCTTAATTTGAGGGAATATTTTGCTCATTTTTATCCGAAAAATTAGTGTATTTTCCACGTACATATTTTATAGAGATATCCATATCCCACTTTTATATGGAGATAAACTGTAAGTGGGGACCCTGTAGATGAATATAAAATTATGAAGTTATTAATTTTAAAGTTGGCACTGGTCGTTTTTCAGCATAATTTGATGGAATATTTTGCTCATATTTATCGGAAAAATTAATGTTCTTTCCTCGTACATATTTTATAGTGATATACATATCCCACTTTTATATGGTGACAAACTGTAAGTGGAGACCCTGTAGATGAATATAAAATTATTAGGTTATTAATTTTAAAGTTGGCACTGGTTGTTTTTCAGCATAATTTGAGGGAATATTTTGCTCATTTTTATCGGAAAAATTAGTGTTCTTTCTTCGTACATATTTTATAGAGTTATACATATCCCACTTTTATATGGTAATAAACTGTAAGTGGAGACCCTGTAGATGAATATAAAATTATTAGGTTATTAATTTTAAAGTTGGCACTGCTCCTTTTTCAGCTTTATTTGAGGGAATTTTTTGCTCATTTTTATCGGAAAAATTAGTGTATTTTCCTCGTACATATTTTATAGAGATATACATATCCCACTTTTATATGGTGATAAACTCTAAGTGGGGACCCTGTGGACGAATATAAAATTATGAGGTCATTAATTCTAAAGATGGCACTGCTCGGTTTTCAGCTTTATTTGAGGGAATATTTTGCTCATCTTTATTCGAAAAATTAGTATATTTTCTTCGTACATATTTTATAGAGATATACATATCCTACCTTTATATGGTAATAAAGTGTAAGTGGGGACCCTGTAGATGAATATAAAATTAAGAAGTTATTAATTTTAAAGTTGGCACTGGTCGTTTTTCAGCTTTATTTGAGGGAATATTTTGCTCATCTTTATTCGAAAAATTAGTGTTTTTTCCACGTACATATTTTATAGAGATATACATATCCCACTTTTATATGGTGATAAGCAGTAAGTAGAGACCCTGTAGATGAATATAAAATTATGAGGTTATTATTTTAAAGTTGGCACTGCTCGTTTTTCAGCATAATTTGAGGGAATATTTTGCTCATTTTTATCCGAAAAATTAGTGTATTTTCCTCGTACATATTTTATAGAGATATACATATCCCACTTTTATATAGAGATAAACTGTAAGTGGAAACCCTGTAGATGAATATCAAATAATTAGATTATTAATTTTAAAGTTGGCATTGGTCGATTTTCAGCATAATTTGATGGAATATTTTGCTCATGTTTATCGGAAAAATTAGTGATTTTCCTCGTACATATTTTATAGAGATATACATATCCCACTTTTATATGGTAATAAACTGTAAGTGGGGACCCTGTAGATGAATATACAATTATGAGGTTATTAATTTTAAAGTTGGCACTGGTCGTTTTTGAGGATAATTTGGGGGAATATTTCGCTCATTTTTATCGGAAAAATTAGTGTATTTTCCTCGTACATATTTTATAGAGATATGCATATTTCACTTTTATATGGTGATAAACAGTACGTGGGGACCCTGTAGATGAATATAAAGTTATGAGGTTATTTATTTTAAAGTTGGCACTGGTCGTTTTTCCTCTTAGTTTGAGGGAATATTTTGCTCATCTTTATCCGAAAAATTCGTGTTTTTGCCTCGTACATATTTTATGGAGATATACATATCCCACTTTTATATGGTGATAAACTGTAAGTGGGGACCCTGTAGATGAATATAAAATTATTAGATCAGTAATTTTAAAGTTGGCAATGCTCGGTTTTCAGCTTTATTTGAAAGAATACTTTGCTAATCTTTATTCGAAAAATTAGTGTTTTTGCCTCGTACTTATTTTATGGAGATATACATATCCCACTTATATATGGTAATAACTATAATTGGCGACCCTGTAGATGAATATAAAATTATGAAGTTATTAATTTTAAAGTTGACGCTGGTCGATTTTCAGCTTAATTTGAGGGAATGTTTTGCTCAATTTTATCGGAAAAATTAGTGTTCTTTCCTCGTACATATTTTAAAGAGATATACATATCCCACTTTTATATGGTGATAAACTGTAAGCGGGGACCCTGTAGATGAATATAAAATTTTGAAGTTATTAATTTTAAAGTTGGCACTGGTCGTTTTTCAGCTTAGTTTGAGGGAATTTTTTGCTCATTTTTATTGGAAAAATTAGTGTATTTTCCTCGTACATATTTTATAGAGATATACATATCCCACTTTTATATGGTGACAAACTGTAAGTGGAGACCCTGTAGATGAATATAAAATTATGAGGTTATTAATTTTAAAGTTGGCACTGGTCGTTTTTCAGCATAATTTGAGGGAATATTTTGCTCATTTTTATCGGAAAAATTAGTGTTCTTTCTTCGTACATATTTTATAGAGTTATACATATCCCACTTTTATATGGTAATAAACTGTAAGTGGAGACCCTGTAGATGAATATAAAATTATTAGGTTATTAATTTTAAAGTTGGCACTGCTCGTTTTTCAGCTTTATTTGAGGGAATTTTTTGCTCATTTTTATCGGAAAAATTAGTGTATTTTCCTCGTACATATTTTATAGAGATATACATATCCCACTTTTATATGGTGATAAACTCTAAGTGGGGACCCTGTAGACGAATATAAAATTATGAGGTCATTAATTCTAAAGATGGCACTGCTCGGTTTTCAGCTTTATTTGAGGGAATATTTTGCTCATCTTTATTCGAAAAATTAGTATATTTTAGTCGTACATATTTTATAGAGATATACATATCCTACCTTTATATGGTAATAAACTGTAAGTGGGGACCCTGTAGATGAATATAAAATTATGAAGTTATTAATTTTAAAGTTGGCACTGGTCGTTTTTCAGCTTTATTTGAGGGAATATTTTGCTCATCTTTATTCGAAAAATTAGTGTTTTTTCCACGTACATATTTTATAGAGATATACATATCCCACTTTTATATGGTGATAAGCAGTAAGTAGGGACCCTGTAGATGAATATAAAATTATGAGGTTATTATTTTAAAGTTGACACTGCTCGTTTTTCAGCATAATTTGAGGGAATATTTTGTTCATTTTTATCCGAAAAATTAGTGTATTTTCCTCGTACATATTTTATAGAGATATACATATCCCACTTTTATATGGAGATAAACTGTAAGTGGAAATCCTGTAGATGAATATCAAATAATTAGATTATTAATTTTAAAGTTGGCATTGGTCGATTTTCAGCATAATTTGATGGAATATTTTGCTCATGTTTATCGGAAAAATTAGTGATTTTCCTCGTACATATTTTATAGAGATATACATATCCCACTTTTATATGGTAATAAACTGTAAGTGGGGACCCTGTAGATGAATATACAATTATGAGGTTATTAATTTTAAGGTTGGCACTGGTCTTTTTTGAGCATAATTTGGGGGAATATTTCGCTCATTTTTATCGGAAAAATTAGTGTATTTTCCTCGTACATATTTTATAGAGATATGCATATTTCACTTTTATATGGTGATAAACAGTACGTGGGGACCCTGTAGATGAATATAAAGTTATGAGGTTATTTATTTTAAAGTTGGCACTGGTCGTTTTCCTCTTAGTTTGAGGGAATATTTTGCTCATCTTTATCCAAAAAATTCGTGTTTTTGCCTCGTACATATTTTATGGAGATATACATATCCCACTTTTATATGGTGATAAACTGTAAGTGGGGACCCTGTAGATGAATATAAAATTATTAGATCAGTAATTTTAAAGTTGGCAATGCTCGGTTTCCAGCTTTATTTGAAGGAATATTTTGCTCATCTTTATTCGAAAAATTAGTGTATTTTCCTCGTACAAATTTTATGGAGATATACATATCCCACTTTTATATGGTAATAACTATAATTGGCGACCCTATAGATGAATATAAAATTATGAAGTTATTAATTTTAAAGTTGGCGCTGGTCGATTTTCAGCTTAATTTGAGGGAATGTTTTGCTCAATTTTATCGGAAAAATTAGTGTTGTTTCCTCGTACATATTTTATAGAGATATACATATCCCACTTTTATATGGTGATAAACTGTAAGTGGGGACCCTGTAGATGAATATAAAATTTTGAAGTTATTAATTTTAAAGTTGGCACTGGTCGTTTTTCAGCTTAGTTTGAGGGAATTTTTTCCTCATTTTTATCGGAAAAATTAGTGTATTTTCCTCGTACATATTTTATAGAGATATACATATCCCACTTTTATATGGTGATAAACTGTAAGTGGGGACCCTGTAGATGAATATAAAATTATTAGGTCATTAATTTTAAAGTTGGCACTGCTCGGTTTCCAGCTTTATTTGAAGGAATATTTTGCTCATCTTTGTTCGAAAAATTAGTGTATTTTCCTCGTACAAATTTTATGGAGATATACATATCCCACTTTTATATGGTGATAAACTGTAAGTGGGGACCCTGTAGATGAATATAAAATTTTGAAGTTATTAATTTTAAAGTTGGCACTGGTCGTTTTTCAGCTTAGTTTGAGGGAATTTTTTCCTCATTTTTATCGGAAAAATTAGTGTATTTTCCTCGTACATATTTTATAGAGATATACATATCCCACTTTTATATGGTGATAAACTGTAAGTGGGGACCCTGTAGATGAATATAAAATTATTAGGTCATTAATTTTAAAGTTGGCACTGCTCGGTTTCCAGCTTTATTTGAAGGAATATTTTGCTCATCTTTGTTCGAAAAATTAGTGTATTTTCCTCGTACAAATTTTATGGAGATATACATATCCCACTTTTATATGGTGATAAACTGCAAGTGGGGACCCTGTAGATGAATATAAAATTATGAGGTTATTATTTTAAAGCTGGCACTGCTCGCTTTTCAGCACAATTTGATGGAATATTTTGCTCATCTTTATCCGAAAAATTTGTGTATTTTCCTCGTACATATTTTGTAGAGATATACATATCCCACTTTTATATGGTAATAAACTGTAAGTGGGGACCCTGTAGATGAATATAAAATTATGAGGTTATTAATTTTAAAGTTGGCACTGGTCGTTTTTCAGCATACTTTGGGGGAATATTTCGCTCATTTTTATCGTAAAAATAAGTGTATTTTCCTCGTACATATTTTATAGAGATATACATATCCCACTTTTATATGGTTATAAATTGTATGTGGGAACCCTGTAGATGAACATAAATTTATGAAGTTATTAATTTTAAAGTTGGCACTGGTCGATTTTCACCTTAATTTGAGGGAATATTTTGCTCATCTTTATCCGAAAAATTAGTGTTTTTGCCTCGTACACATTTTATAGAGATATACATATCCCACTTTTATATGGTGATAAACATTAAGTGGGGACCCTGTAGATGAATATAAATTTATTAGATCAGTATTTTTAAAGTTGGCACTGCTCGGTTTTCAGCTTTATTTGAGGGAATATTTTGCTAATCTTTATTCGAAAAATTAGTGTTTTTGCCTCGTACGTATTTTATAGAGATATACATATCCCACTTTTATATGGTGATAAACTGTAAGTGGGGACCCTGTAGATGAACATAAAATTATGAAGTTATTAATTCTAAAGTTGGCACTGCTCGTTTTTCAGCTTAATTTGAGGGAATTTTTTGCTCATTTTTATCGGAAAAATTAGTGTATTTTCCTCGTACATATCTTATAGAGATATACATATCCCACTTTTATATGGTGTTAAACTGTAAGTGAGGACCCGGTAGATGAATCTAAAATTATGTGGTTAATATTTTAAAGTTGGCACTGCTCGGTTTTCAGCTTTATTTGAGGGAATATTTTGCTAATCTTTATTCGAAAAATTAGTGTTTTTGCCTCGTACGTATTTTATAGAGATATACATATCCCACTTTTATATGGTGATAAACTGTAAGTGGGGACCCTGTAGATGAACATAAAATTATGAAGTTATTAATTCTAAAGTTGGCACTGCTCGTTTTTCAGCTTAATTTGAGGGAATTTTTTGCTCATTTTTATCGGAAAAATTAGTGTATTTTCCTCGTACATATTTTATAGAGATATACATATCCCACTTTTATATGGTGTTAAACTGTAAGTGAGGACCCGGTAGATGAATCTAAAATTATGTGGTTAATATTTTAAAGTTGGCACTGCTCGGTTTTCAGCTTTATTTGAGGGAATATTTTGCTAATCTTTATTCGAAAAATTAGTGTTTTTGCCTCGTACGTATTTTATAGAGATATACATATACCACTTTTATATGGTGATAAACTGTAAGTGGGGACCCTGTAGATGAACATAAAATAAGGAAGTTATTAATTTTAAAGTTGGCACTGCTCGTTTTTCAGCTTAATTTGAGAGAATATTTTGGTCATTTTTATCGGAAAAATTAGTGTTCTTTCCTCGTACATATTTTATAGAGATATACATATCCCACTTTTATATGGTAATAAGCTGTAAGTGGAGACCCTGTAGATGAATATAAAATTATTAGGTTATTAATTTTAAAGTTGGCACTGCTCGTTTTTCAGCTTTATTTGAGGGAATTTTTTGCTCATTTTTATCGGAAAAATTAGTGTATTTTCCTCGTACATATTTTATAGAGATATACATATCCCACTTTTATATGGTGATAAACTGTAAGTGAGGACCCTGTAGATGAATATAAAAATATTAGGTTATTAATTTTAAAGTTGGCACTGGTCGTTTTTCAGCTTAATTTGAGGGAATATTTTGCTCATCTTTATCCGAAAAATTAGTGTTTTTGCCTCGTACTTTTTTTATAGAGATATACATATCCCACTTTTATATGGTGATAAACTGTAAGTGGGGACCCCGTAGATGAACATAAAATAAGGAAGTTATTAATTTTAAAGGTGGCACTGCACGTTTTTCAGCTTAATTTGAGGGAATTTTTTGCTCATTTTTATCGGAAAAATTAGTGTTTTTGCCTCGTACGTATTTTATAGAGATATACATATCCCACTTTTGTATGGTGATAAACTGTAAGTGAGGACCCGGTAGATGAATATAAAATTATGAGGTTAATATTTTAAAGTTCGCATTGCTCGGTTTTCAACTTTATTTGAGTGAATATTTTGCTCATTTTTATTCGAAAAATTAGTATATTTTCCTCGTAAACATTTTATAGAGATATACATATCCCACTTTTATATGGTGATAAACTGTAATTGGGGACCCTGTAGATGAATATAAAATTATGAAGTTATTAATTTTAAATTTGGCACTGGTCGTTTTTCAGTATAATTTGAGAGAATATTTTGGTCATTTTTATCGGAAAATTTGTGTTCTTTCCTCGTACATATTTTATAGAGATATACATATCCCACTTTTATATGGTAATAAACTGTAAGTGGAGACCCTGTAGATGAATATAAAATTATGAGGTCATTAATTTTAAAGTTGGCACTGCGCGGTTTTCAGCTTTATTTGAGGGAATATTTTGCTCATCTTTATTCGAAAAATTAGTGTATTTTCCTCGTACATATTTTATAGAGATATACAAATCCCACTTTTATATGGTGATAAACCGTAAGTGGGGACCCTGTAGATGAATATAAAATTATGAGGTTATTATTTTAAAGCTGGCACTGCTCGCTTTTCAGCACAATTTGAGGGAATATTTTGCTCATCTTTATCCGAAAAATTAGTGTATTTTCCTCGTACATATTTTATAGAGATATACATATCCCACTTCTATATGGAGATAAATTGTAAGTGGAAACCATGTAGATGAATATCAAATAATGAGATTAATAATTTCAAAGTAGGCACTGGTCGTTTTTCAGCATACTTTGGTGGAATATTTCGTTAATTTTTATCGTAAAAATAAGTGTATTTTCCTCGTACATATTTTATAGAGATATGCATATTTCACTTTTATATGGTGATAAACAGTAAGTTGGGACCCTGTAGATGAATATAAAATTATGAGGTCATTAATTTTAAAGTTGGCACTGCTCGGTTTTCAGCTTTATTTGAGGGAATATTTTGCTCATCTTTATCCGAAAAATTAGTGTTGTTGCCTCGTACATATATTATGGAGATATACATATCCCACTTTTATATGGTGATAAACATTAAGTGGGGACCATGTAGATGAATATAAAATTATTAGGTCCGTAATTTAAAGTTGGCACTGCTCGGTTTTCTGCTTTATTTGAGGGAATATTTTGCTAATCTTTATTCGAAAAATTAGTGTTTTTGCCTCGTACGTATTTTATAGAGATATACATATCCCACTTTTATATGGTGATAAACAGTAAGTGGGGACCCTGTAGATGAACATAAAATTATGAAGTTATTAATTTTAAAGTTGGCACTGGTCGATTTTCAGCTTAATTTGAGGGAATGTTTTGCTCATTTTTATCGGAAAAATTTGTGTTCTTTCCTCGTACATATTTTATAGAGATATACATATCCCACTTTTACATGGTAAAAAACTGTAATTGGGGACCCTGTAGATGAATATAAATTTATTAGGTTATTAATTTTAAAGTTGGCACTGCTCGTTTTTCAGCTTTATTTGATGGAATTTTTTCCTCATTTTTATCGGAAAAATTAGTGTATTTTCCTCCTACATATTTTATAGAGATATACATATCCCACTTTTATATGGTGATAAACTGTAAGTGGGGACCCTGTAGATGAATATAAAATTATGAGGTCATTAATTTTAAAGTTGGCACTGCTCGGTTTTCAGCTTTATTTAAGGGAATATTTTGCTCATCTTTATTCGAAAAATTAGTATATTTTCCTCGTACATATTTTATAGAGATATACATATTCCACTTTTATATGGTAATAAACTGTAAGTGAAGACCCTGTAGATGAATATAAAATTATTAGGTTATTAATTTTAAAGTTGGCACTGCTCGTTTTTCAGCTTTATTTGAGGGACTTTTTTGCTAATTTTTATCCGAAAAATTAGTGTATTTTTCTCGTACATGTTTAATAGAGATATATATATCCCACTTTTATATGGTAATAAACAGTAAGTGAGGATCCTGCAGATTAATATAAAATTATGAGGTTATTATTTTAAAGCTGGCACTGGTCGTTTTTCAGCATACTTTGGGGGAATTTTTCCCTCATTTTTATAGTAAAAATAAGTGTATTTTCCTCGTACATATTTTATAGAGATATGCATATTTCACTTTTATATGGTGATAAACAGTAAGTGGGGACCCTGTAGATGAATTTAAAGTTATGAGGTTATTTATTTTAAAGTTGGCACTGGTCGTTTTTCATCTTAGTTTGAGGGAATATTTTGCTCATCTTTATCCGAAAAATTAGTGTTTTTGAATCGTACATATTTTATGGAGATATACATATCCCACTTTTATATGGTGATAAACATGAAGTGGGGACCCTGTAGATGAATATAAAATTATGAAGTTATTAATTTTAAAGTTGGCACTGGTCGATTTTCAGCTTAATTTGAGGGAATGTTTTGCTCATTTTTATTCGAAAAATTAGTGTTTTTGCCTCGTACGTATTTTATAGAGATATACATATCCCACTTTTATATGCTGATAAACAGTAAGTGGGGACCCTGTAGATGAACATAAAATTATGAAGTTATTAATTTTAAATTTGGCACTGGTCGATTTTCAGCTTAATTTGAGGGAATGTTTTGTTCATTTTTATCGGAAAAATTTGTGTTCTTTCCTCGTACATATTTTATAGAGATATACATATCCCACTTTTATATGGTAATAACTGTAAGTGGGGACCCTGTAGATGAATATAAATTTATTAGGTTATTAATTTTAAAGTTGGCACTGCTCGTTTTTCAGCTTTATTTGATGGAATTTTTTGCTCATTTTTATCGGAAAAATTAGTGTATTTTCCTCCTACATATTTTATAGAGATATACATATCCCACTTTTATATGGTGATAAACTGTAAGTGGGGACCCTGTAGATGAATATAAAATTATGAGGTCATTAATTTTAAAGTTGGCACTGCTCGGTTTTCAGCTTTATTTGAGGGAATATTTTGCTCATCTTTATTCGAAAAATTAGTATATTTTCCTCGTACATATTTTATAGAGATATACATATTCCACTTTTATATGGTAATAAACTGTAAGTGAAGACCCTGTAGATGAATATAAAATTATTAGGTTATTAATTTTAAAGTTGGCACTGCTCGTTTTTCAGCTTTATTTGAGGGACTTTTTTGCTAATTTTTATCGGAAAAATTAGTGTATTTTCCTCGTACATATTTTATAGAGATATACATATCCCACTTTTACATGGTGATAATCTGTAAGTGGGGACACTGTAGATGAATATGAAATTATTAGGTCATTAATTTTAAAGTTGGCACTGCTCGGTTTTCAGCTTTATTTGAGAGCATATTTTGCTCATTTTTATCGGAAAAATTAGTGTTCTTTCCTCGTACATATTTTATAGAGATATACATATCCCACTTTTATATGGTGATAAACTGTAAGTGGGGACTCTGTAGATGAATATAAAATTATGAGGTCATTAATTTTAAAGTTAACACTGCTCGGTTTTCGGCTTAATTTGAGGGAATATTTTGCTCATCTTTATCCGAAAAATTAGTGTATTTTTCTCGTACATGTTTAATAGAGATATATATATCCCACTTTTATATGGTAATAAACAGTAAGTGAGGACCCTGCAGATGAATATAAAATTATGAGGTTATTATTTTAAAGCTGGCACTGGTCGTTTTTCAGCATACTTTGGGGGAATTTTTCCCTCATTTTTATAGTAAAAATAAGTGTGTTTTCCTCGTACATATTTTATAGAGATATGCATATTTCACTTTTATATGGTGATAAACTGTAAGTGGGGACCCTGTAGATGAATATAAAGTTATGAGGTTATTTATTTTAAAGTTGGCACTGGTCGTTTTTCATCTTAGTTTGAGGGAATATTTTGCTCATTTTTATCCGAAAAATTAGTGTTTTTGCCTCGTACATATTTTATGGAGATATACATATCCCACTTTTATATGGTGATAAACATGAAGTGGGGACCCTGTAGATGAATATAAAATTATGAGGTCATTAATTTTAAAGTTGGCACTGCTCGGTTTTCAGCTTTATTTGAGGGAATATTTTGCTAATCTTTATTCGAAAAATTTGTGTTTTTCCTCGTACGTATTTTATAGAGATATACATATCCCACTTTTATATGGTGATAAACTGTAAGTGGGGACCCTGTAGATGAACATAAAATTATGAAGTTATTAATTTTAAAGTTGGCACTGTTCGATTTTCAGCTTAATTTGAGGGAATGTTTTGCTCATTTTTATCGGAAAAATTTGTTTTCTTTCCTCGTAGATATTTTATAGAGATATACATATCCCACTTTTATATGGTAATAAACTGTAAGTGGGGACCCTGTAGATGAATATAAAATTATTAGGTTATTAATTTTGAAGTTGGCACTGGTCATTTTTCAGCTTTATTTGAGGGAATTTTTTGCTCATTTTTAACGGAAAAATTAGTGTATTTTCCTCGTACATATTTTGTAGAGATATACATATCCCACTTTTATATGGTGATAAACTGTAAGTGGGGACCCTGTAGATGAATATAAAATAATGAGGTCATTAATTTTAAAGTTCGCACTGCTCGGTTTTCAGCTTTATTTGAGGGAATATTTTGCTCATCTTTTTTCGAAAAATTAGTATATTTTCCTCGTACATATTTTATAGAGATATACATATCCCACCTTTATATGATAATAAACTGTAATTGGGGACCCTGTAGATGAATATAAACTTATGAAGTTATTAATTTTAAAGTTGGCACTGGTCGTTTTTCAGCATAATTTGAGAGAATATTTTGGTCATTTTTATCGGAAAAATTAGTGTTCTTTCCTCGTACATATTTTATAGAGATATACATATCCCACTTTTATATGGTAATAAACTGTAAGTGGGGACCCTGTAGATGATTATAAAATTATTAGGTCAGTAATTTTAAAGTTTGCACTGCTCGGGTTTCAGCTTTATTTGAGGGAATATTTTGCTAATCTTTATTCGAAAAATTAGTGTATTTTCCTCGTATATATTTTATAGAGATACACATATCCCACTTTTATATGGTGATAAACTGTAAGTGGGGACCCTGTAGATGAACATAAAATTATGAAGTTATTAATTTTAAAGTTGGCACTGGTCGATTTTTAGCTTAATTTGAGGGAATGTTTTGCTCATTTTCATCGGAAAAATTTGTGTTCTTTCCTCGTACATATTTTATAGAGATATACATATCCCACTTTTATATGTTAATAAACTGTAAGTGGGGACCCTGTAGATGAATATAAAATTATTATTTTATTAATTTTAAAGTTGGCACTGCTCGTTTTTCAGCTTTATTTGAGGGAATTTTTTGCTCATTTTTATCGGAAAAATTAGTGTATTTTCCTCGTACATATTTTATAGAGATATACATATCGCACTTTTATATGGTGATAAACTGTAAGTGGGGATCCTGTAGATGAACATAAAATTATGAAGTTATTAATTTTAAAGTTGGCACTGGTCGATTTTCAGCTTAATTTGAGGGAATGTTTTGCTCATTTTAATCGGAAAAATTAGTGTTCTTTCCTCGTACATATTTTATAGAGATATACATATCCCACTTTTATATGATAATAAACTGTAAGTGGGGACCCTGTAGATGAATATAAAATTATTAGGTCAGTAATTTTAAAGTTGGCACTGCTCGGTTTTCAGCTTTATTTGAGGGAATATTTTGCTAATCTTTATTCGAAAAATTAGTGTTTTTGCCTCGTACGTATTTTATAGAGATATACATATCCCACTTTTATATGGTGATAAACTGTAAGTGGGGACCTTGTAGATGAACATAAAATTATGAAGTTATAAATTTTAAAGTTGGCACTGGTCGATTTTCAACTTAATTTGAGGGAATGTTTTGCTCATTTTTATCGGAAAAATTAGTGTTCTTTCCTCGTACATATTTTATAAAGATATACATATCCCACTATTATATGGTGATAAACTGTAAGTGAGGACCCGGTAGATGAATATAAAATTATAAGGTTAATATTTTAAAGTTGGCACTGCTCGGTTTTCAGCTTTATTTGAGGGAATATTTTGCTAATCTTTATTCGAAAAATTAGTGTTTTTGCCTCGTACGTATTTTATAGAGATATACATATCCCACTTTTATATGGTAATAAACTGTAAGTGCGGACCCTGTAGACGAATATCAAATAATGAGTTTCTTAATTTTAAAGTTGGCACTGGTCGTTTTTCAGCATAATTTGAGGGAATATTTTGCTCATATTTATCGGAAAAATTAATGTTCCTTCCTCGTACATATTTTATAGAGACATACATATCCCACTTTTATATGGTGACAAACTGTAAGTGAAGACCCTGTTGATGAATATAAAATTATGAGGTTATTAATTTTAAAGTTGGCACTGCTCGGTTTTCAGCTTTATTTGAGGGAATATTTTGCTCATCTTTATTCGAAAAATTAGTATATTTTCCTTGTACATATTTTATAGAGATATACATATCCCACCTTTATATGGTAATAAACTGTAAGTGCGGACCCTGTAGATGAATATAAAATTATGAATTTTATTAATTTTAACCCGGGAACACATAGGGAAATTTTACACACGTGCTTACATAGTGGGGTGCTCTAGCACCCCATAAGTATATGTGGATCTCTTGTAGATTTTTTTTTTTAATTTTTGAAAGAAACACATTTTCACCTTTCTTAAGAAGCATTTAATGAATAATTTCTTGAAGTACACCTCAGTTTTGATTACACACAGTTGCCACAAACAAACTTCTTGTGTTCAGCGCAAATTGGCTTGCTGCACCCGGTACAGAATGATTTTGTCTTCCTATCTGCAGATCTCGGGCACAAGTAACACCTGCCTTGCTTTGGTGTAGGTACATGAGCCTGTCCTACGTTATCTTCTACACCAAGTACTTCTTTGATCATGGTTGAAAGAGGAATTGAAAGGGGGGTCCTGAGGCTGTTTTGCATATGGGGAGTCACTAGCTGCATTCCCAACTCACGCAATAGATGTTGTCGTGTGAAGGACATTCCCCTATTCTGCGTAGCATTTCTAAAAAGTACCATGCTATTCACCTTCGAGGATGAAGCCTTGCAAGTCCACATGATTGTAAAGCCAACCTACACTCAATGTCTTATCTCTAATGAAAGTGACGTATCAAAAAATATATATACTTGAACACATAGGCGGGGTGCCACAACACCCCAAACAGCAAAATAACACACTTTTTCCGACTTCTGACTAAACTTTCTCTGTGCAATGGAACGGCGCACCCCTCTCTGCTGCAGTCAGATGATAAACTAGGAATACACAAGAGGGTAGCACCGTCAGTGGCATATTCCTTATTTCCACACTGTTTAAACACCGCGTGGGGTGCGTGAGCACCCCCCTATGTGTTCCCGGGTTAAAGTTGGCACTGGTCGTTTTTCAGCATAATTTGATGGAATATTTTGCTCATGTTTATCGGAAAAATTAGTGTATTTTCCTCGTACATATTTTATAGAGATATACATATCCCACTTTTATATGGTGATAAACTGTAAGTGGGGACCCTGTAGATGAATATAAAATTATGCGGTCATTAATTTTAAAGTTCGCACTGCTCGGTTTTCAGCTTTATTTGAGGGAATATTTTGCTCATCTTTATTCGAAAAATTAGTATATTTTCCTCGTACATTTTTTATAAAGATATACATATCCCACCTTTATATGGTAATAAACTGTAATTGGGGACCCTGTAGATGAATATAAATATATGAAGTTATTAATTTTAAAGTTGGCACTGGTCGTTTTTCAGCATAATTTGAGAGAATATTTTGGTCATTTTTATCGGAAAAATTAGTGTTCTTTCCTCGTACATATTTTATAGAGATATGCATATTTCACTTTTATATGGTGATAAACAGTAAGTGGGGACCCTGTAGATGAATATAAAGTTATGAGGTTATTTATTTTAAAGTTGGCACTGGTCGTTTTTCATCTTAGTTTGAGGGAATATTTTGCTCATCTTTATCCGAAAAATTAGTGTTTTTGCCTCGTACATATTTTATAGAGATATACATATCCCACTTTTATATGGTGATAAACATTAAGTGGGGACCCTGTAGATGATTATAAAATTATTAGGTCAGTAATTTTAAAGTTGGCACTGCTCGGGTTTCAGCTTTATTTGAGGGAATATTTTGCTAATCTTTATTCGAAAAATTAGTGTATTTTCCTCGTATATATTTTATAGAGATACACATATACCACTTTTATATGGTGATAAACTGTAAGTGGGGACCCTGTAGATGAACATAAAATTATGAAGTTATTAATTTTAAAGTTGGCACTGGTCGATTTTTAGCTTAATTTGAGGGAATGTTTTGCTCATTTTCATCGGAAAAATTTGTGTTCTTTCCTCGTACATATTTTATAGAGATATACATATCCCACTTTTATATGTTAATAAACTGTAAGTGGGGACCCTGTAGATGAATATAAAATTATTAGGTTATTAATTTTAAAGTTGGCACTGCTCGTTTTTCAGCTTTATTTGAGGGAATTTTTTGCTCATTTTTATCGGAAAAATTAGTGTATTTTCCTCGTACATATTTTATAGAGATATACATATCGCACTTTTATATGGTGATAAACTGTAAGTGGGGATCCTGTAGATGAACATAAAATTATGAAGTTATTAATTTTAAAGTTGGCACTGGTCGATTTTCAGCTTAATTTGAGGGAATGTTTTGCTCATTTTAATCGGAAAAATTAGTATTCTTTCCTCGTACATATTTTATAGAGATATACATATCCCACTTTTATATGATAATAAACTGTAAGTGGGGACCCTGTAGATGAATATAAAATTATTAGGTCAGTAATTTTAAAGTTGGCACTGCTCGGTTTTCAGCTTTATTTGAGGGAATATTTTGCTAATCTTTATTCGAAAAATTAGTGTTTTTGCCTCGTACGTATTTTATAGAGATATACATATCCCACTTTTATATGGTGATAAACTGTAAGTGGGGACCCTGTAGATGAACATAAAATTATGAAGTTATAAATTTTAAAGTTGGCACTGGTCGATTTTCAACTTAATTTGAGGGAATGTTTTGCTCATTTTTATCGGAAAAATTAGTGTTCTTTCCTCGTACATATTTTATAAAGATATACATATCCCACTTTTATATGGTGATAAACTGTAAGTGAGGACCCGGTAGATGAATATAAAATTATAAGGTTAATATTTTAAAGTTGGCACTGCTCGGTTTTCAGCTTTATTTGAGGGAATATTTTGCTAATCTTTATTCGAAAAATTAGTGTTTTTGCCTCGTACGTATTTTATAGAGATATACATATCCCACTTTTATATGGTAATAAACTGTAAGTGCGGACCCTGTAGATGAATATCAAATAATGAGTTTCTTAATTTTAAAGTTGGCACTGGTCGTTTTTCAGCATAATTTGAGGGAATATTTTGCTCATATTTATCGGAAAAATTAATGTTCCTTCCTCGTACATATTTTATAGAGACATACATATCCCACTTTTATATGGTGACAAACTGTAAGTGAAGACCCTGTTGATGAATATAAAATTATGAGGTTATTAATTTTAAAGTTGGCACTGCTCGGTTTTCAGCTTTATTTGAGAAAATATTTTGCTCATCTTTATTCGAAAAATTAGTATATTTTCCTCGTACATATTTTATAGAGATATACATATCCCACCTTTATATGGTAATAAACTGTAAGTGCGGACCCTGTAGATGAGTATAAAATTATGAATTTTATTAATTTTAAAGTTGGCACTGGTCGTTTTTCAGCATAATTTGATGGAATATTTTGCTCATGTTTATCGGAAAAATTAGTGTTCTTTCCTCGTACATATTTTGTAGAGATATACATATCCCACTTTTATATGGTAATAAATTGTAAGTGGGGTCCCTGTAGATGAATATAACATTATGAGGTTATTAATTTTAAACTTGGCACTGGTCGTTTTTCAGCATACTTTGGGGGAATATTTCGCTCATTTTTATCGTAAAAATAAGTGTATTTTCTTCGTACATATTTTATAGAGATATGCATATTTCCCTTTTATATGGTGATAAACAGTAAGTGGAAACCCTGTAGATGAACATAAAATTATGAAGTTATTAATTTTAAAGTTGGCACTATTCGATTTTCAGCTTAATTTGAGGGAATGTTTTGCTCATTTTTATCGGAAAAATTAGGTTCTTTCCTCGTACATATTTTATAGAGATATACATATCCCACCTTTGTATGGTAATAAACTGTAAGTGGGGACCCTATAGATGAATATAAAATTATTAGGTCAGTAATTTTAAAGTTGTCACTGGTCGTTTTTCATCTTAGTTTGAGGGAATACTTTGCTAATCTTTATTCGAAAAATTAGTGTTTTTGCCTCGTACGTATTTTATAGAGATATACATATCCCACTTTTATATGGTAATAACTATAATTGGCGACCCTGTAGATGAATATAAAATTATGAAGTTATTAATTTTAAAGTTGGCGCTGGTCGATTTTCAGCTTAATTTGAGGGAATGTTTTGCTCAATTTTATCGAAAAAATTAGTGTTTTTCCTCGTACATATTTTATAGAGATATACATATCGCACTTTTATATGGTGATAAACTGTAAGTGGGGACCCTGTAGATAAATATAAAATTATTAGGTTAATTAATTTTAAAGTTGGCACTGGTCGTTTTTCGGCATAATTTGAGGGAATATTTTGCTCATCTTTATCCGAGAAATGAGTGTAATTTTCTCGTGCATGTTTTATAGAGATATATATATCCCACTTTTATATGGTGATAAACAGTAAGTGAGGACCCTGTAGATGAATATGAAATTTTGAAGTTATTAATTTTAAAGTTGGCACTGGTCGTTTTTCAGCTTAGTTTGAGGGAATTTTTTGCTCATTTTTATCGGAAAAATTAGTGTATTTTCCTCGTATATATTTTATAGAGATATACATATCCCACTTTTATATGGTGATAAACTGTAAGTGGGGACCCTGTAGATGAATATAAAATTATTAGGTCATTAATTTTAAAGTTGGCACTGCTCGGTTTTCAGCTTTATTTGAGGGAATATTTTGCTCATCTTTATTCGAAAAAATAGTGTATTTTCCTCGTACATATTTTATGGAGATATACATATCCCACTTTTATATGGTGATAAACTGCAAGTGGGGACCCTGTAGATGAATATAAAATTATGAGGTTATTATTTTAAAGCTGGCACTGCTCGCTTTTCAGCACAATTTGAGGGAATATTTTGCTCATATTTATCCGAAAAATTTGTGTATTTTCCTCGTACATATTTTGTAGAGATATACATATCCCACTTTTATATGGTAATAAACTGTAAGTGGGGTCCCTGTAGATGAATGTAACATTATGAGGTTATTAATTTTAAACTTGGCACTGGTCGTTTTTCAGCATACTTTGGGGGAATATTTCGCTCATTTTTATCGTAAAAATAAGTGTATTTTCCTCGTACGTATTTTATAGAGATATGCATATTTCCCTTTTATATGGTGATAAACAGTAAGTGGAAACCCTGTAGATGAACATAAAATTATGAGGTCATTAATTTTAAAGTTCGCACTGCTCGGTTTTCAGATTTATTTGAGGGAATATTTTGCTCATCTTTATTCGAAAAATTAGTATATTTTCCTCGTACATATTTTATAGAGATATACATATCCCACCTTTATATGGTAATAAACTGTAATTGGGGACCCTGTAGATGAATATAAAATTATGAAGTTATTCATTTTAAATTTGGCACTGGTCGTTTTTCAGCATAATTTGAGAGAATATTTTGGTCATTTTTATCGGAAAAATTAGTGTTCTTTCCTCGTACATATTTTATAGAGATATACATATCCCACTTTTATATGGTAATAAACTGCAAGTGGAGACCCTGTAGATGAATATAAAATTATTAGGTTATTAATTTTAAAGTTGGCAATGCTCGTTTTTCAGCTTTATTTGAGGGAATTTTTTGCTCATTTTTATCGAAAAAATTAGTGTATTTTCCTCGTACATATTTTATAGAGATATACAAATCCAACTTTTATATGGTGATAATCTGTAAGTGGGGACACTGTAGATGTATATGAAATTATTAGGTCATTAATTTTAAAGTTGGCACTGCTCGGTTTTTAGCTTTATTTGAGGGAATATTTTGCTCATTTTTATCGGAAAAATTAGTGTTCTTTCCTCGTACATATTTTATAGAGATATACATATCCCACTTTTATATGGTGATAAACTCTAAGTGAGGACCCTGTAGATGAATATAAAATTATTAGGTTATTAATTTTAAAGTTGCCAGTGGTCGTTTTTCAGCTTAATTTGAGGGAATATTTTGCTCATCTTTATCCGAAAAATTAGTGTTTTTGCCTCGTACGTATTTTATAGAGATATACATATCCCACTTTTTTATGGTGATAAACTGTAAGTGGGGACCCTGTAGATGAACATAAAATAAGGAAGTTATTAATTTTATAGTTGGCACTGCTCGTTTTTCAGCTTAATTTGAGGGAATTTTTTGCTCATTTTTATCGGAAAAATTAGTTATTTTCCTCGTACATATTTTATAGAGATATACATATCCCACTTTTATATGGTGATAAACTGTAAGTGAGGACCCGGTAGATGAATATAAAATTATGAGGTTAATATTTTAAAGTTGGCACTGCTCGGTTTTCAGCTTTATTTGAGGGAATATTTTGCTAATCTTTATTCGAAAAATTAGTGTTTTTGCCTCGTACGTATTTTATAGAGATATACATATCCCACTTTTATATGGTGATAAACTGTAAGTGGGGACCCTGTAGATGAACATAAAATTATGAAGTTATTAATTTTAAAGTTGGCACTGGTCGATTTTCAGCTTAATTAGAGGGAATATTTTGCTCATCTTTATCCGAAAAATTAGTGTTTTTGCCTCGTACATATTTTATGGAAATATACATATCCCACTTTTATATGGTGATAAACATTAAGTGGGGACCCTGTAGATGAATATAAAATTATGAAGTTATTAATTTTAAAGTTGGCACTGCTCGTTTTTCAGCTTTATTTGATGGAATTTTTTCCTCATTTTTATCGGAAAAATTAGTGTATTTTCCTCCTACATATTTTATAGAGATATACATATCCCACTTTTATATGGTGATAAACTGTAAGTGGGGACACTGTAGATGAATATAAAATTATGAGGTCATTAATTTTAAAGTTGGCACTGCTCGGTTTTCAGCTTTATTTAAGGGAATATTTTGCTCATCTTTATTCGAAAAATTAGTATAATTTCCTCGTACATATTTTATAGAGATATACATATTCCACTTTTATATGGTAATAAACTGTAAGTGAAGACCCTGTAGATGAATATACAATTATTAGGTTATTAATTTTAAAGTTGGCACTGCTCGTTTTTCAGCTTTATTTGAGGGACTTTTTTGCTAATTTTTATCCGAAAAATTAGTGTATTTTTCTCGTACATGTTTAATAGAGATATATATATCCCACTTTTATATGGTAATAAACAGTAAGTGAGCACCCTGCAGATGAATATAAAATTATGAGGTTATTATTTTAAAGCTGGCACTGGTCGTTTTTCAGCATACTTTGGGGGAATTTTTCCCTCATTTTTATAGTAAAAATAAGTGTATTTTCCTCGTACATATTTTATAGAGATATGCATATTTCACTTTTATATGGTGATAAACAGTAAGTGGGGACCCTGTAGATGAATTTAAAGTTATGAGGTTATTTATTTTAAAGTTGGCACTGGTCGTTTTTCATCTTAGTTTGAGGGAATATTTTGCTCATCTTTATCCGAAAAATTAGTGTTCTTTCCTCGTACATATTTTATGGAGATATACATATCCCACTTTTATATGGTGATAAACATGAAGTGGGGACCCTGTAGATGAATATAAAATTATGAAGTTATTAATTTTAAAGTTGGCACTGGTCGATTTTCAGCTTAATTTGAGGGAATGTTTTGCTCATTTTTATTCGAAAAATTAGTGTTTTTGCCTCGTACGTATTTTATAGAGATATACATATCCCACTTTTATATGCTGATAAACAGTAAGTGGGGACCCTGTAGATGAACATAAAATTATGAAGTTATTAATTTTAAATTTGGCACTGGTCGATTTTCAGCTTAATTTGAGGGAATGTTTTGCTCATTTTTATCGGAAAAATTTGTGTTCTTTCCTCGTACATATTTTATAGAGATATACATATCCCACTTTTATATGGTAATAAACTGTAAGTGGGGACCCTGTAGATGAATATAAATTTATTAGGTTATTAATTTTAAAGTTGGCACTGCTCGTTTCTCAGCTTTATTTGATGGAATTTTTTGCTCATTTTTATCGGAAAAATTAGTGTATTTTCCTCCTACATATTTTATAGAGATATACATATCCCACTTTTATATGGTGATAAACTGTAAGTGGGGACCCTGTAGATGAATATAAAATTATGAGGTCATTAATTTTAAAGTTGGCACTGCTCGGTTTTCAGCTTTATTTGAGGGAATATTTTGCTCATCTTTATTCGAAAAATTAGTATATTTTCCTCGTACATATTTTATAGAGATATACATATTCCACTTTTATATGGTAATAAACTGTAAGTGAAGACCCTGTAGATGAATATAAAATTATTAGGTTATTAATTTTAAAGTTGGCACTGCCCGTTTTTCAGCTTTATTTGAGGGACTTTTTTGCTAATTTTTATCGGAAAAATTAGTGTATTTTCCTCGTACATATTTTATAGAGATATACATATCCCACTTTTATACGGTGATAATCTGTAAGTGGGGACACTGTAGATGAATATGAAATTATTAGGTCATTAATTTTAAAGTTGGCACTGCTCGGTTTTCAGCTTTATTTGAGAGCATATTTTGCTCATTTTTATCGGAAAAATTAGTGTTCTTTCCTCGTACATATTTTATAGAGATATACATATCCCACTTTTATATGGTGATAAACTGTAAGTGGGGACCCTGTAGATGAATATAAAATTATGAGGTCATTAATTTTAAAGTTAACACTGCTCGGTTTTCGGCTTAATTTGAGGGAATATTTTGCTCATCTTTATCCGAAAAATTAGTGTATTTTTCTCGTACATGTTTAATAGAGATATATATATCCCACTTTTATATGGTAATAAACAGTAAGTGAGGACCCTGCAGATGAATATAAAATTATGAGGTTATTATTTTAAAGCTGGCACTGGTCGTTTTTCAGCATACTTTGGGGGAATTTTTCCCTCATTTTTATAGTAAAAATAAGTGTGTTTTCCTCGTACATATTTTATAGAGATATGCATATTTCACTTTTATATGGTGATAAACTGTAAGTGGGGACCCCGTAGATGAATATAAAGTTATGAGGTCATTAATTTTAAAGTTGGCGCTGCTCGGTTTTCAGCTTTATTTGAGGGAATATTTTGCTAATCTTTATTCGAAAAATTTGTGTTTTTCCTCGTACGTATTTTATAGAGATATACATATCCCACTTTTATATGGTGATAAACTGTAAGTGGGGACCCTGTAGATGAACATAAAATTATGAAGTTATTAATTTTAAAGTTGGCACTGTTCGATTTTCAGCTTAATTTGAGGGAATGTTTTGCTCATTTTTATCGGAAAAATTTGTGTTCTTTCCTCGTAGATATTTTATAGAGATATACATATCCCACTTTTATATGGTAATAAACTGTAAGTGGGGACCCTGTAGATGAATATAAAATTATTAGGTTATTAATTTTGAAGTTGGCACTGGTCGTTTTTCAGCTTTATTTGAGGGAATTTTTTGCTCATTTTTAATTGAAAAATTAGTGTATTTTCCTCGTACATATTTTGTAGAGATATACATATCCCACTTTTATATGGTGATAAACTGTAAGTGGGGACCCTGTAGATGAATATAAAATAATGAGGTCATTAATTTTAAAGTTCGCACTGCTCGGTTTTCAGCTTTATTTGAGGGAATATTTTGCTCATCTTTATTCGAAAAATTAGTATATTTTCCTCGTACATATTTTATAGAGATATACATATCCCACCTTTATATGGTAATAAACTGTAATTGGGGACCCTGTAGATGAATATAAACTTATGAAGTTATTAATTTTAAAGTTGGCACTGGTCGTTTTTCAGCATAATTTGAGAGAATATTTTGGTCATTTTTATCGGAAAAATTAGTGTTCTTTCCTCGTACATATTTTATAGAGATATACATATCCCACTTTTATATGGTAATAAACTGTAAGTGGGGACCCTGTAGATGATTATAAAATTATTAGGTCAGTAATTTTAAAGTAGGCACTGCTCGGGTTTCAGCTTTATTTGAGGGAATATTTTGCTAATCTTTATTCGAAAAATTAGTGTATTTTCCTCGTATATATTTTATAGAGATACACATATCCCACTTTTATATGGTGATAAACTGTAAGTGGGGACCCTGTAGATGAACATAAAATTATGAAGTTATTAATTTTAAAGTTGGCACTGGTCGATTTTTAGCTTAATTTGAGGGAATGTTTTGCTCATTTTCATCGGAAAAATTTGTGTTCTTTCCTCGTACATATTTTATAGAGATATACATATCCCACTTTTATATGTTAATAAACTGTAAGTGGGGACCCTGTAGATGAATATAAAATTATTAGGTTATTAATTTTAAAGTTGGCACTGCTCGTTTTTCAGCTTTATTTGAGGGAATTTTTTGCTCATTTTTATCGGAAAAATTAGTGTATTTTCCTCGTACATATTTTATAGAGATATACATATCGCACTTTTATATGGTGATAAACTGTAAGTGGGGATCCTGTAGATGAACATAAAATTATGAAGTTATTAATTTTAAAGTTGGCACTGGTCGATTTTCAGCTTAATTTGAGGGAATGTTTTGCTCATTTTTATGGGAAAAATTAGTGTTCTTTCCTCGTACATATTTTATAAAGATATACATATCCCACTTTTATATGGTGATAAACTGTAAGTGAGGACCCGGTAGATGAATATAAAATTATAAGGTTAATATTTTAAAGTTGGCACTGCTCGGTTTTCAGCTTTATTTGAGGGAATATTTTGCTAATCTTTATTCGAAAAATTAGTGTTTTTGCCTCGTACGTATTTTATAGAGATATACATATCCCACTTTTATATGGTAAAAAACTGTAAGTGCGGACCCTGTAGACGAATATCAAATAATGAGTTTCTTAATTTTAAAGTTGGCACTGGTCGTTTTTCAGCATAATTTGAGGGAATATTTTGCTCATATTTATCGGAAAAATTAATGTTCCTTCCTCGTACATATTTTATAGAGACATACATATCCCACTTTTATATGGTGACAAACTGTAAGTGAAGACCCTGTTGATGAATATAAAATTATGAGGTTATTAATTTTAAAGTTGGCACTGCTCGGTTTTCAGCTTTATTTGAGGGAATATTTTGCTCATCTTTATTCGAAAAATTAGTATATTTTCCTCGTACATATTTTATAGAGATATACATATCCCACCTTTATATGGTAATAAACTGTAAGTGCGGACCCTGTAGATGAATATAAAATTATGAATTTTATTAATTTTAAAGTTGGCACTGGTCGTTTTTCAGCATAATTTGATGGAATATTTTGCTCATGTTTATCGGAAAGATTAGTGTATTTTCCTCGTACATATTTTATAGAGATATACATATCCCACTTTTATATGGTGATAAACTGTAAGTGGGGACCCTGTAGATGAATATAAAATTATGCGGTCATTAATTTTAAAGTTCGCACTGCTCGGTTTTCAGCTTTATTTGAGGGAATATTTTGCTCATCTTTATTCGAAAAATTAGTATACTTTCCTCGTACATTTTATATAAAGATATACATATCCCACCTTTATATGGTAATAAACTGTAATTGGGGACCCTGTAGATGAATATAAATATATGAAGTTATTAATTTTAAAGTTGGCACTGGTCGTTTTTCAGCATAATTTGAGAGAATATTTTGGTCATTTTTATCGGAAAAATTAGTGTTCTTTCCTCGTACATATTTTATAGAGATATGCATATTTCACTTTTATATGGTGATAAACAGTAAGTGGGGACCCTGTAGATGAATATAAAGTTATGAGGTTATTTATTTTAAAGTTGGCACTGGTCGTTTTTCATCTTAGTTTGAGGGAATATTTTGCTCATCTTTATCCGAAAAATTAGTGTTTTTGCCTCGTACATATTTTATGGAGATATACATATCCCACTTTTATATGTTAATAAACTGTAAGTGGGGACCCTGTAGATGAATATAAAATTATTAGCTTATTAATTTTAAAGTTGGCACTGCTCTTTTTTCAGCTTTATTTGAGGGAATTTTTTGCTCATTTTTATCGGAAAAATTAGTGTATTTTCCTCGTACATATTTTATAGAGATATACATATCCCACTTTTATATGGTGATAAACTGTAAGTGGGGACCCTGTAGATGAACATAAAATTATGAAGTTATTAATTTTAAAGTTGGCACTGGTCGATTTTTAGCTTAATTTGAGGGAATGTTTTGCTCATTTTCATCGGAAAAATTTTTGTTCTTTCCTCGTACATATTTTATAGAGATATACATATCCCACTTTTATATGTTAATAAACTGTAAGTGGGGACCCTGTAGATGAATATAAAATTATTAGCTTATTAATTTTAAAGTTGGCACTGCTCGTTTTTCAGCTTTATTTGAGGGAATTTTTTGCTCATTTTTATCGGAAAAATTAGTGTATTTTCCTCGTACATATTTTATAGAGATATACATATCCCACTTTTATATGGTGATAAACTGTAAGTGGGGACCCTGTAGATGAACATAAAATTATGAAGTTATTAATTTTAAAGTTGGCACTGCTCGGTTTTCAGCTTTATTTGAGGGAATATTTTGCTAATCTTTATTCGAAAAATTAGTGTTTTTGCCTCGTACGTATTTTATAGAGATATACATATCCCACTTTTATATGGTGATAAACTGTAAGTGGGGACCCTGTAGATGAACATAAAATTATGAAGTTATAAATTTTAAAGTTGGCACTGGTCGATTTTCAACTTAATTTGAGGGAATGTTTTGCTCATTTTTATCGGAAAAATTAATGTTCTTTCCTCGTACATATTTTATAAAGATATACATATCCCACTTTTATATGGTGATAAACTGTAAGTGAGGACCCGGTAGATGAATATAAAATTATAAGGTTAATATTTTAAAGTTGGCACTGCTCGGTTTTCAGCTTTATTTGAGGGAATATTTTGCTAGTCTTTATTCGAAAAATTAGTGTTTTTGCCTCGTACGTATTTTATAGAGATATACATATCCCACTTTTATATGGTAATAAACTGTAAGTGCGGACCCTGTAGACGAATATCAAATAATGAGTTTCTTAATTTTAAAGTTGGCACTGGTCGTTTTTCAGCATAATTTGAGGGAATATTTTGCTCATATTTATCGGAAAAATTAATGTTCCTTCCTCGTACATATTTTATAGAGACATACATATCCCACTTTTATATGGTGACAAACTGTAAGTGAAGACCCTGTTGATGAATATAAAATTATGAGGTTATTAATTTTAAAGTTGGCACTGCTCGGTTTTCAGCTTTATTTGAGAAAATATTTTGCTCATCTTTATTCGAAAAATTAGTATATTTTCCTCGTATATATTTTATAGAGATATACATATCCCACCTTTATATGGTAATAAACTGTAAGTGCGGACCCTGTAGATGAGTATAAAATTATGAATTTTATTAATTTTAAAGTTGGCACTGGTCGTTTTTCAGCATAATTTGATGGAATATTTTGCTCATGTTTATCGGAAAAATTAGTGTTCTTTCCTCGTACATATTTTGTAGAGATATACATATCCCACTTTTATATGGTAATAAATTGTAAGTGGGGTCCCTGTAGATGAATATAACATTATGAGGTTATTAATTTTAAACTTGGCACTGGTCGTTTTTCAGCATACTTTGGGGGAATATTTCGCTCATTTTTATCGTAAAAATAAGTGTATTTTCTTCGTACATATTTTATAGAGATATGCATATTTCCCTTTTATATGGTGATAAACAGTAAGTGGAAACCCTGTAGATGAACATAAAATTATGAAGTTATTAATTTTAAAGTTGGCACTATTCGATTTTCAGCTTAATTTGAGGGAATGTTTTGCTCATTTTTATCGGAAAAATTAGTGTTCTTTCCTCGTACATATTTTATAGAGATATACATATCCCACTTTTGTATGGTAATAAACTGTAAGTGGGGACCCTATAGACGAATATAAAATTATTAGGTCAGTAATTTTAAAGTTGGCACTGCTCGGTTTTCAGCTTTATTTGAGGGAACATTTTGCTAATCTTTATTCGAAAAAT
Organism: Thermobia domestica; assembly: GCF_964235325.1. Lineage (NCBI taxonomy): Eukaryota > Metazoa > Arthropoda > Insecta > Zygentoma > Lepismatidae > Thermobia > Thermobia domestica. The sequence continues at coordinate 62,233,053 of NC_137457.1, forward strand.
TAGTGCTTTTGCCTCGTACGTATTTTATAGAGATATACATATCCCACTTTTATATGGTGATAAACTGTAAGTGGAAACCCTGCAGATGAACATAAAATTATGAAGTTATTAATTTTAAAGTTGGCACTGGTCGTTTTTCAGCATAATTTGAGGGAATATTTTGCTCATATTTATCGGAAAAATTAATGTTCCTTCCTCGTACATATTTTATAGAGACATACATATCAAACTTTTATATGGTGACAAACTGTAAGTGAAGACCCTGTTGATGAATATAAAATTATGAGGTCATTAATTTTAAAGTTGGCACTGGTCGTTTTTCAGCATAATTTGATGGAATATTTTGCTCATGTTTATCGGAAAAATTAGTGTTCTTTCCTCGTACATATTTTATAGAGATATACATATCCCACCTTTGTATGGTAATAAACTGTAAGTGGGGACCCTATAGATGAATATAAAATTATTAGGTCAGTAATTTTAAAGTTGTCACTGGTCGTTTTTCATCTTAGTTTGAGGGAATATTTGCTCATCTTTATCAGAAAAATTAGTGTTTTTGCCTCGTACATATTTTATGGAGATATACATATCCCACTTTTATATGGTGATAAACTGTAAGTGGGGCCCTGTAGATGAACATAAAATTATTAGATCAGTAATTTTAAAGTTGGCATTGCTCGGTTTTCAGCTTTATTTGAGGGAATACTTTGCTAATCTTTATTCGAAAAATTAGTGTTTTTGCCTCGTACGTATTTTATAGAGATATACATATCCCACTTTTATATGGTATTAACTATAATTGGCGACCCTGTAGATGAATATAAAATTATGAAGTTATTAATTTTAAAGTTGGCGCTGGTTGATTTTCAGCTTAATTTGAGGGAATGTTTTGCTCAATTTTATCGGAAAAATTAGTGTTTTTCCTCGTACATATTTTATAGAGATATACATATCGCACTTTTATATGGTGATAAACTGGAAGTGGGGACCCTGTAGATAAATATAAAATTATTAGGTTAATTAATTTTAAAGTTGGCACTGGTCGTTTTTCGGCTTAATTTGAGGGAATATTTTGCTCATCTTTATCCGAGAAATGAGTGTAATTTTCTCGTGCATGTTTTATAGAGATATATATATCCCACTTTTATATGGTGATAAACAGTAAGTGAGGACCCTGTAGATGAATATGAAATTTTGAAGTTATTAATTTTAAAGTTGGCACTGGTCGTTTTTCAGCTTAGTTTGAGGGAATTTTTTGCTCATTTTTATCGGAAAAATTAGTGTACTTTCCTCGTATATATTTTATAGAAATATAAATATCCCACTTTTATATGGTGATAAACTGTAAGTGGGGACCCTGTAGATTAATATAAAATTATTAGGTCATTAATTTTAAAGTTGGCACTGCTCGGTTTTCAGCTTTATTTGAGGGAATATTTTGCTCATCTTTATTCGAAAAAATAGTGTATTTTCCTCGTACATATTTTATGGAGATATACATATCCCACTTTTATATGGTGATAAACTGCAAGTGGGGACCCTGTAGATGAATATAAAATTATGAGGTTATTATTTTAAAGCTGGCACTGCTCGCTTTTCAGCACAATTTGAGGGAATATTTTGCTCATATTTATCCGAAAAATTTGTGTATTTTCCTCGTACATATTTTAAAGAGATATACATATCCCACTTTTATATGGAGATAAACTGTAAGTGGAAACCCTGTAGATGAATATCAAATAATGAGATTATTAATTTTAAAGTAGGCACTGGTCGTTTTTCAGCTTAATTTGATGGAATATTTTGCTCATGTTTATCTGAAAAATTAGTGTTCTTTCCTCGTACATATTTTGTAGAGATATACATATCCCACTTTTATATGGTAATAAACTGTAAGTGGGGTCCCTGTAGATGAATATAACATTATGAGGTTATTAATTTTAAACTTGGCACTGGTCGTTTTTCAGCATACTTTGGGGGAATATTTCGCTCATTTTTATCGTAAAAATAAGTGTATTTTCCTCGTACGTATTTTATAGAGATATACATATCCCACTTTTGTATGGTAATAAACTGTAAGTGGGGACCCTATAGATGAATATAAAATTATTAGGTCAGTAATTTTAAAGTTGGCACTGCTCGGTTTTCAGCTTTATTTGAGGGAATATTTTGCTAATCTTTATTCGAAAAATTAGTGTTTTTGCCTCGTACGTATTTTATAGAGATATACATATCCCACTTTTATATGGTGATAAACTGTAAGTGGAAACCCTGTAGATGAACATAAAATTATGAAGTTATTAATTTTAAAGTTGGCACTGGTCCATTTTCAGCTTAATTTGAGGGAATATTTTGCTCATCTTTATCCGAAAAATTAGTGTTTTTGCCTCGTACATATTTCATGGAGATATACATATCCCACTTTTATATGGTGATAAACATTAAGTGGGGACCCTGTAGATGAATATAAAATTATTAGGTCAGTAATTTTAAAGTTGGCACTGCTCGGTTTTCAGCTTTATTTGAGGGAATATTTTGCTAATCTTTATTCGAAAAATTAGTGTTTTTGCCTGGTACGTATTTTATAGAGATATACATATCTCACTTTTATATGGTGATAATCTGTAAGTGGGGACCCTGTAGATGAACATAAAATTATGAAGTTACTAATTTTAAAGTTGGCACTGCTCGTTTTTCAGCTTAATTTGAGGGAATTTTTTGCTCATTTTTATTCGAAAAATTAGTGTATTTTCCTCGTACATATTTTATAGAGATATACATATCCCACTTTTATATGGTGATAAACTGTAAGTGAGGACCCGGTAGATGAATATAAAATTATGAGGTTAATATTTTAAAGTTGGCACTGCTCGGTTTTCAGCTTTATTTGAGGGAATATTTTGCTAATCTTTAATCGAAAAATTGGTGTTTTTGCCTCGTACGTATTTTATAGAGATATACATATCAAACTTTTATATGGTGATAAACTGTAAGTGGGAACCCCGTAGATGAACATAAAATTATCAAGTTATTAATTTTAAAGTTGGCACTGGTCGATTTTCACCTTAATTATAGGGAATATTTTGCTCATCTTTATCCTAAAAATTAGTGTTTTTGCCTCGTACATATTTTATGGAGATATACATATACCACTTTTATATGGTTTAAACATTAAGTGGGGACCCTGTAGATGAATATAAAATTATGAGGTCATTAATTTTAAAGTTCGCACTGCTCGGTTTTCAGCTTTATTTGAGGGAATATTTTGCTCATCTTTATTCGAAAAATTAGTATATTTTCCTCGTACATATTTTATAGAGATATACATATCCCACCTTTATATGGTAATAAACTGTAATTGGGGACCCTGTAGATGAATATAAAATTATGAAGTTATTCATTTTAAATTTGGCACTGGTCGTTTTTCAGCATAATTTGAGAGAATATTTTGGTCATTTTTATCGGAAAAATTAGTGTTCTTTCCTCGTACATATTTTATAGAGATATACATATCCCACTTTTATATGGTAATAAACTGCAAGTGGAGACCCTGTAGATGAATATAAAATTATTAGGTTATTAATTTTAAAGTTGGCAATGCTCGTTTTTCAGCTTTATTTGAGGGAATTTTTTGCTCATTTTTATCGAAAAAATTAGTGTATTTTCCTCGTACATATTTTATAGAGATATACAAATCCAACTTTTATATGGTGATAATCTGTAAGTGGGGACACTGTAGATGTATATGAAATTATTAGGTCATTAATTTTAAAATTGGCACTGCTCGGTTTTTAGCTTTATTTGAGGGAATAATTTGCTCATTTTTATCGGAAAAATTAGTGTTCTTTCCTCGTACATATTTTATAGAGATATACATATCCCACTTTTATATGGTGATAAACTCTAAGTGAGGACCCTGTAGATGAATGTAAAATTATTAGGTTATTAATTTTAAAGTTGGCAGTGGTCGTTTTTCAGCTTAATTTGAGGGAATATTTTGCTCATCTTTATCCGAAAAATTAGTGTTTTTGCCTCGTACGTATTTTATAGAGATATACATATCCCACTTTTTTATGGTGATAAACTGTAAGTGGGGACCCTGTAGATGAACATAAAATAAGGAAGTTATTAATTTTATAGTTGGCACTGCTCGTTTTTCAGCTTAATTTGAGGGAATTTTTTGCTCATTTTTATCGGAAAAATTAGTTATTTTCCTCGTACATATTTTATAGAGATATACATATCCCACTTTTATATGGTGATAAACTGTAAGTGAGGACCCGGTAGATGAATATAAAATTATGAGGTTAATATTTTAAAGTTGGCACTGCTCGGTTTTCAGCTTTATTTGAGGGAATATTTTGCTAATCTTTATTCGAAAAATTAGTGTTTTTGCCTCGTACGTATTTTATAGAGATATACATATCCCACTTTTATATGGTGATAAACTGTAAGTGGGGACCCTGTAGATGAACATAAAATTATGAAGTTATTAATTTTAAAGTTGGCACTGGTCGATTTTCAGCTTAATTAGAGGGAATATTTTGCTCATCTTTATCCGAAAAATTAGTGTTTTTGCCTCGTACATATTTTATGGAAATATACATATCCCACTTTTATATGGTGATAAACATTAAGTGGGGACCCTGTAGATGAATATAAAATTATGAGATATTTAATTTTGAAGTTCGCACTGCTCGGTTTTCAGCGCTATTTTTGAGGGAATATTTTGCTCATCTTTATTCGAAAAATTAGTATATTTTCCTCGTAAATATTTTATAGAGATATACATATCCCACCTTTATATGGTAATAAACTGTAATTGGGGACCCTGTAGATGAATATAAAATTATGAAGTTATTAATTTTAAATTTGGCACTGGTCGTTTTTCAGCATAATTTGAGAGAATATTTTGGTCATTTTTATCGGAAAAATTAGTGTTCTTTCCTCGTACATATTTTATAGAGATATACATATCTCACTTTTATATGGTAATAAACTGTAAGTGGAGACCCTGTAGATGAATATAAAATTATTAGGTTATTAATTTTAAAGTTGGCACTGCTTTTTTTCATCTTTATTTGAGGGAATTTTTTGCTCATTTTTATCGGAAAAATTAGTGTATTTTCCTCGTACATATTTTATAGAGATATACATATCCCACTTTTATATGGTGATAATCTGTAAGTGGGGTCATTGTAGATGAATATGAAATTATTAGGTCATTAATTTTAAAGTTGGCACTGCTCGGTTTTCAGCTTTATTTGAGGGAATATTTTGCTCATTTTTATCGGAAAAATTAGTGTTCTTTCCTCGTACATATTTTATAGAGATATACATATCCCACTTTAATATGGTGATAAACTGTAAGTGAGGATCCTGTAGATGAATATAAAATTATTAGGTTATTAATTTTAAAGTCGGCACTGGTCGTTTTTCAGCTTAATTTGAGGGAATATTTTGCTCATGTTTATCGGAAAAATTAGTGTTCTTTCCTCGTACATATTTTATAGAGATATACATATCTCACTTTTATATGGTAATAAACTGTAAGTGGGGACCCTGTAGATGAATATAAAATTATGAGGTTATTAATTTTAAAGTTGGCACTGGTCGTTTTTCAGCATACTTTGTTGGAATATTTCGTTAATTTTTATCGTAAAAATAAGTGTATTTTCCTCGTACATATTTTATAGAGATATGCATATTTTAATTTTATATGGTGATAAACAGTAAGTTGGGACCCTGTAGATGAATATAAAGTTATGAGATTATTTATTTTAAAGTTGGCACTGGTCGTTTTTCATCTTAGTTTGAGGGAATATTTTGCTCATCTTTATCCGAAAAATTAGTGTTTTTGCCTCGTACATATTTTATGGAGATATACATATCCCACTTTTATATGGTGATAAACGTTAAGTGGGGACCCTGTAGATGAATATAAAATTATTAGGGCAGTAATTTTAAAGTTGGCACTGCCCGGTTTTCAGCTTTATTTGAGGGAATATTTTGCTAATCTTTATTCGAAAAATTAGTGTTTTTGCCTCGTACGTATTTTATAGAGATATACATATCCCACTTTTATATGGTGATAAACAGTAAGTGGGGACCCTGTAGATGAACATAAAATTATGAAGTTATTAATTTTAAAGTTGGCAGTGGTCGTTTTTCAGCATAATTTGAGGGAATATTTTGGTCATTTTTATCAGAAAAATTAGTGTTCTTTCCTCGTACATATTTTATAGAGATATACATATCCCACTTTTATATGGTAATAAACTGTACGTGGAGACCTTGTAGATGAATATAAAATTATTAGGTTATTAATTTTAAAGTTGGCACTGCTCGTTTTTCAGCTTTTTTTGATGGAATTTTTTGCTCATTTTTATCGGAAAAATTAGTGTATTTTCCTCGTACATATTTTATAGAGATATACATATCCCACTTTTATATGGTGATAATCTGTAAGTGGGGACACTGTAGATGAATATGAAATTATTATGTCATTAATTTTAAAGTTGGCACTGCTCGGTTTTCAGCTTTATTTGAGGGAATATTTTGCTCATTTTTATCGGAAAAATTAGTGTTCTTTCCTCGTACATATTTTATAGAGATATACATATCCCATTTTTATATGGTGATAAACTGTACGTGAGGACAATGTAGATGAATATAAAATTATTAGGTTATTAATTTTAAAGTTGGCACTAGTCGTTTTTCAGCTTAATTTGAGGGAATATTTTGCTCATCTTTATCCGAAAAATTAGTGTTGTTGCCTCGTACATATTTTATAGAGATATACATATCCCACTTTTATATGGTGATAAACTGTAAGTGGGGACCCTGTAGATGAATATAAAATTATGAGGTCATTAATTTTAAAGTTGGCACTGCTCGGTTTTCAGCTTTATTTGAGGGAATATTTTGCTCATCTTTATACGAAAAATTAGTGTATTTTCCTCGTACATATTTTATAGATATACATATCCCACTTTTATATGGTGATAAACTGTAAGTGGGGACCCTGTAGATGAATATAAAATTATGAGGTCATTAATTTTAAAGTTGGCACTGCTCGGTTTTCGGCTTAATTTGAGGGAATATTTTGCTCATCTTTATCCGAAAAAATAGTGTATTTTTCTCGTACATGTTTAATAGATATATATATATCCCACTTTTATATGTTGATAAACAGTAAGTGAGGATCCTGCAGATGAATATAAAATTATGAGGTTATTAATTTTAAAGTTGGCACTGCTCGTTTTTTAGCTTTATTTGAGGGAATTTTTTGCTCATTTTTATCGGAAAAATTAGTGTATTTTCCTCGTACATATTTTATAGAGATATACATATCCCACTTTTACATGGTGAGAAACTGTAAGTGGAGACCCTGTAGATGAATATAAAATTATGACTTTATTAATTTTAAAGTTGGCACTTGTCGTTTTTCAGCATAATTTGAGGGAAGATTTTGCTCATTTTTATCGGAAAAATGTGTGTTCTTTTGTCGTACAAATTTTATAGAGTTATACATATCCCACTTTTATATGGTAATAAACTGTAAGTGGGGACCCTGTAGATGAATATAAAATTATTAGGTTATTAATTTTAAAGTTGGCACTGCTCGTTTTTTAGCTTTATTTGAGGGAATTTTTTGCTCATTTTTATCGGAAAAATTAGTGTATTTTCCTCGTACATATTTTATAGAGATATACATATCCCACTTTTATATGGTGAGAAACTGTAAGTGGAGACCCTGTAGATGAATATAAAATTATGACGTTATTAATTTTAAAGTTGGCACTTGTCGTTTTTCAGCATAATTTGAGGGAAGGTTTTGCTCATTTTTATCGGAAAAATGTGTGTTCTTTCCTCGTACATATTTTATAGAGTTATACATATCCCACTTTTATATGGTAATAAACTGTAAGTGGGGACCCTGTAGATGAATATAAAATTATTAGGTTATTAATTTTAAAGTTGGCACTGCTCGTTTTTCAGCTTTATTTGAGGGAATTTTTTGCTCATTTTTATCGGAAAAATTAGTGTATTTTCCTCGTACATATTTTATAGAGATATGCATATCCAACTTTTATATGGTGAAAAACTGTAAGTGGGGACTCTGTAGATGAATATAAAATTATGAGGTCATTAATTTTAAAGTTGGCACTGCTCGGTTTTCAGCTTTATTTGAGGGAATATTTTGCTTATCTTTATTCGAAAAATTAGTATATTTTCCTCGTACATATTTTATAGAGATATACATGTCCCACCTTTATATGGTAATAAACTGTAAGTGGGGACCCTGTAGATGAATATAAAATTATGAAGTTATTAATTTTAAAGTTGGCACTGGTCGTTTTTCAGCATAATTTGAGGGAATATTTTTGTCATTTTTATCGGAAAAATTAGTGTTCTTTCCTCGTACATATTTTATAGAGATATACATATCCCACTTTTATATGGTAATAAACTGCAAGTGGAGACCCTGTAGATGAATATAAAATTATTAGGTTATTAATTTTAAAGTTGGCAATGCTCGTTTTTCAGCTTTATTTGAGGGAATTTTTTGCTCATTTTTATCGAAAAAATTAGTGTATTTTCCTCGTACATATTTTATAGAGATATACAAATCCAACTTTTATATGGTGATAATCTGTAAGTGGGGACACTGTAGATGTATATGAAATTATTAGGTCATTAATTTTAAAGTTGGCACTGCTCGGTTTTTAGCTTTATTTGAGGGAATATTTTGCTCATTTTTATCGGAAAAATTAGTGTTCTTTCCTCGTACATATTTTATAGAGATATACATATCCCACTTTTATATGGTGATAAACTCTAAGTGAGGACCCTGTAGATGAATATAAAATTATTAGGTTATTAATTTTAAAGTTGGCAGTGGTCGTTTTTCAGCTTAATTTGAGGGAATATTTTGCTCATCTTTATCCGAAAAATTAGTGTTTTTGCCTCGTACGTATTTTATAGAGATATACATATCCCACTTTTTTATGGTGATAAACTGTAAGTGGGGACCCTGTAGATGAACATAAAATAAGGAAGTTATTAATTTTATAGTTGGCACTGCTCGTTTTTCAGCTTAATTTGAGGGAATTTTTTGCTCATTTTTATCGGAAAAATTAGTTATTTTCCTCGTACATATTTTATAGAGATATACATATCCCACTTTTACATGGTGATAAACTGTAAGTGAGGACCCGGTAGATGAATATAAAATTATGAGGTTAATATTTTAAAGTTGGCACTGCTGGGTTTTCAGCTTTATTTGAGGGAATATTTTGCTAATCTTTATTCGAAAAATTAGTGTTTTTGCCTCGTACGTATTTTATAGAGATATACATATCCCACTTTTATATGGTGATAAACTGTAAGTGGGGACCCTGTAGATGAACATAAAATTATGAAGTTATTAATTTTAAAGTTGGCACTGGTCGATTTTCAGCTTAATTAGAGGGAATATTTTGCTCATCTTTATCCGAAAAATTAGTGTTTTTGCCTCGTACATATTTTATGGAAATATACATATCGCACTTTTATATGGTGATAAACATTAAGTGGGGACCCTGTAGATGAATATAAAATTATGAGATATTTAATTTTGAAGTTCGCACTGCTCGGTTTTCAGCGCTATTTTTGAGGGAATATTTTGCTCATCTTTATTCGAAAAATTAGTATATTTTCCTCGTAAATATTTTATAGAGATATACATATCCCACCTTTATATGGTAATAAACTGTAATTGGGGACCCTGTAGATGAATATAAAATTATGAAGTTATTAATTTTAAATTTGGCACTGGTCGTTTTTCAGCATAATTTGAGAGAATATTTTGGTCATTTTTATCGGAAAAATTAGTGTTCTTTCCTCGTACATATTTTATAGAGATATACATATCCCACTTTTATATGGTAATAAACTGTAAGTGGAGACCCTGTAGATGAATATAAAATTATTAGGTTATTAATTTTAAAGTTGGCACTGCTTTTTTCATCTTTATTTGAGGGAATTTTTTGCTCATTTTATCGGAAAAATTAGTGTATTTTCCTCGTACATATTTTATAGAGATATACATATCCCACTTTTATATGGTGATAATCTGTAAGTGGGGTCATTGTAGATGAATATGAAATTATTAGGTCATTAATTTTAAAGTTGGCACTGCTCGGTTTTCAGCTTTATTTGAGGGAATATTTTGCTCATTTTTATCGGAAAAATTAGTGTTCTTTCCTCGTACATATTTTATAGAGATATACATATCCCACTTTAATATGGTGATAAACTGTAAGTGAGGATCCTGTAGATGAATATAAAATTATTAGGTTATTAATTTTAAAGTCGGCACTGGTCGTTTTTCAGCTTAATTTGAGGGAATATTTTGCTCATGTTTATCGGAAAAATTAGTGTTCTTTCCTCGTACATATTTTATAGAGATATACATATCTCACTTTTATATGGTAATAAACTGTAAGTGGGGACCCTGTAGATGAATATAAAATTATGAGGTTATTAATTTTAAAGTTGGCACTGGTCGTTTTTCAGCATACTTTGGTGAAATATTTCGTTAATTTTTATCGTAAAAATAAGTGTATTTTCCTCGTACATATTTTATAAAGATATGCATATTTTAATTTTATATGGTGATAAACAGTAAGTTGGGACCCTGTAGATGAATATAAAGTTATGAGATTATTTATTTTAAAGTTGGCACTGGTCGTTTTTCATCTTAGTTTGAGGGAATATTTTGCTCATCTTTATCCGAAAAATTAGTGTTTTTGCCTCGTACATATTTTATGGAGATATACATATCCCACTTTTATATGGTGATAAACGTTAAGTGGGGACCCTGTAGATGAATATAAAATTATTAGGGCAGTAATTTTAAAGTTGGCACTGCCCGGTTTTCAGCTTTATTTGAGGGAATATTTTGCTAATCTTTATTCGAAAAATTAGTGTTTTTGCCTCGTACGTATTTTATAGAGATATACATATCCCACTTTTATATGGTGATAAACAGTAAGTGGGGACCCTGTAGATGAACATAAAATTATGAAGTTATTAATTTTAAAGTTGGCAGTGGTCGTTTTTCAGCATAATTTGAGGGAATATTTTGGTCATTTTTATCAGAAAAATTAGTGTTCTTTCCTCGTACATATTTTATAGAGATATACATATCCCACTTTTATATGGTAATAAACTGTAAGTGGAGACCTTGTAGATGAATATAAAATTATTAGGTTATTAATTTTAAAGTTGGCACTGCTCGTTTTTCAGCTTTTTTTGATGGAATTTTTTGCTCATTTTTATCGGAAAAATTAGTGTATTTTCCTCGTACATATTTTATAGAGATATACATATCCCACTTTTATATGGTGATAATCTGTAAGTGGGGACACTGTAGATGAATATGAAATTATTATGTCATTAATTTTAAAGTTGGCACTGCTCGGTTTTCACCTTTATTTGAGGGAATATTTTGCTCCTTTTTATCGGAAAAATTAGTGTTCTTTCCTCGTACATATTTTATAGAGATATACATATCCCATTTTTATATGGTGATAAACTGTACGTGAGGACAATGTAGATGAATATAAAATTATTAGGTTATTAATTTTAAAGTTGGCACTAGTCGTTTTTCAGCTTAATTTGAGGGAATATTTTGCTCATCTTTATCCGAAAAATTAGTGTTGTTGCCTCGTACATATTTTATAGAGATATACATATCCCACTTTTATATGGTGATAAACTGTAAGTGGGGACCCTGTAGATGAATATAAAATTATGAGGTCATTAATTTTAAAGTTGGCACTGCTCGGTTTTCAGCTTTATTTGAGGGAATATTTTGCTCATCTTTATACGAAAAATTAGTGTATTTTCCTCGTACATATTTTATAGATATACATATCCCACTTTTATATGGTGATAAACTGTAAGTGGGGACCCTGTAGATGAATATAAAATTATGAGGTCATTAATTTTAAAGTTGGCACTGCTCGGTTTTCGGCTTAATTTGAGGGAATATTTTGCTCATCTTTATCCGAAAAAATAGTGTATTTTTCTCGTACATGTTTAATAGATATATATATATCCCACTTTTATATGTTGATAAACAGTAAGTGAGGATCCTGCAGATGAATATAAAATTATGAGGTTATTAATTTTAAAGTTGGCACTGCTCGTTTTTTAGCTTTATTTGAGGGAATTTTTTGCTCATTTTTATCGGAAAAATTAGTGTATTTTCCTCGTACATATTTTATAGAGATATACATATCCCACTTTTATATGGTGAGAAACTGTTAGTGGAGACCCTGTAGATGAATATAAAATTATGACTTTATTAATTTTAAAGTTGGCACTTGTCGTTTTTCAGCATAATTTGAGGGAATATTTTGGTCATTTTTATCGGAAAAATGTGTGTTCTTTTGTCGTACAAATTTTATAGAGTTATACATATCCCACTTTTATATGGTAATAAACTGTAAGTGGGGACCCTGTAGATGAATATAAAATTATTAGGTTATTAATTTTAAAGTCGGCACTGCTCGTTTTTTAGCTTTATTTGAGGGAATTTTTTGCTCATTTTTATCGGAAAAATTAGTGTATTTTCCTCGTACATATTTTATAGAGATATACATATCCCACTTTTATATGGTGAGAAACTGTAAGTGGAGACCCTGTAGATGAATATAAAATTATGACGTTATTAATTTTAAAGTTGGCACTTGTCGTTTTTCAGCATAATTTGAGGGAAGATTTTGCTCATTTTTATCGGAAAAATGTGTGTTCTTTCCTCGTACATATTTTATAGAGTTATACATATCCCACTTTTATATGGTAATAAACTGTAAGTGGGGACCCTGTAGATGAATATAAAATTATTAGGTTATTAATTTTAAAGTTGGCACTGCTCGTTTTTCAGCTTTATTTGAGGGAATTTTTTGCTCATTTTTATCGGAAAAATTAGTGTATTTTCCTCGTACATATTTTATAGAGATATGCATATCCAACTTTTATATGGTGAAAAACTGTAAGTGGGGACTCTGTAGATGAATATAAAATTATGAGGTCATTAATTTTAAAGTTGGCACTGCTCGGTTTTCAGCTTTATTTGAGGGAATATTTTGCTTATCTTTATTCGAAAAATTAGTATATTTTCCTCGTACATATTTTATAGAGATATACATGTCCCACCTTTATATGGTAATAAACTGTAAGTGGGGACCCTGTAGATGAATATAAAATTATGAAGTTATTAATTTTAAAGTTGGCACTGGTCGTTTTTCAGCATAATTTGAGGGAATATTTTTGTCATTTTTATCGGAAAAATTAGTGTTCTTTCCTCGTACATATTTTATAGAGATATACATATCCCACTTTTATATGGTAATAAACTGTAAGTGGAGACCCTGTAGATGAATATAAAATTATTAGGTTATTAATTTTAAAGTTGGCACTGCTCGTTTTTCAGCTTTATTTGAGGGAATTTTTTGCTCATTTTTATCGGAAAAATTAGTGTATTTTCCTCGTACATATTTTATAGAGATATAAACATCCCACTTTTATATGGTGATAAACTGTAAGTATGGACACTGTAGATGAATATAAAATTATTAGGTCATTAATTTTAAAGTTGGCTCTGCTCGGTTTTCAGCTTTATTTGAGGGAATATTTTGCTCATCTTTATTCGAAAAATTAGTGTTTTTTCCTCGTACATATTTTATAGAGATATACATATCCCACTTTTATATGGTGATAAGCAGTAAGTAGGGACCCTGTAGATGAATATAAAATTATGAGGTTATTATTTTAAAGTTGGCACTGCTCGTTTTTCAGCATAATTTGAGGGAATATTTTGCTCATCTTTATCCAAAAAATTAGTGTATTTTCCTCGTACATATTTTATAGAGATATACATATCCCACTTTTATATGAAGATAAACTGTAAGTGGAAACCCTGTAGATGAATATCAAATAATGAGATTATTAATTTTAAAGTTGGCACTGGTCGTTTTCAGCATAATTTGATGGAATATTTTGCTCATGTTTATCGGGAAAATTAGTGTTTTTCCTCGTACATATTTTATAGAGATATACATATCCCACTTTTATATGGTAATAAACTGTAAGTGGGGACCCTGTAGATGAATATAAAATTATGAGGTTATTAATTTTAAAGTTGGCACTGGTCGTTTTTCAGCATAATTTGGGGGAATATTTTGCTCACCTTTATCCGAAAAATTAGTGTTTTTGCCTCGTACATATTTTATGGAGATATACATATCCCACTTTTATATGGTGATGACTGTAAGTGGGGACCCTGTAGATGAATATAAAATTATTAGGTCATTAATTTTAAAGTTAGCTCTGCTCGGTTTTCAGCTTTATTTGAGGGTATACTTTGCTAATTTGAGCTTAATTTCAGCTCAATTTTCAGCTTTTCAGCTTAATTTGAGGGAATATTTTTCTCATTTTTATCGGAAAAATTTGTGTTCTTTCCTCGTACATATTTTATAGAGATATACATATCCCACTTTTGTATGGTAATAAACTGTAAGTGGGGACCCTGTAGATGAATATAAAATTATTAGGTTATTAATTTTAAAGTTGGCACTGCTCGTTTTTCAGCTTTATTTGAGGGAAGTTTTAGCTCATTTTTATCGGAAAAATTAGTGTATTTTCCTGGTACATATTTTATAGAGATATACATATCTCACTTTTATATGGTGATAAACTGTAAATGGGGACCCTGTAGATGAATATAAAATTATGAAGTTATTAATTCTAAAGATGGCAATGGTCGATTTTCAGCTTAATTTGAGGGAATATATTGCACATTTTTATCTCAAAAATTAGTGTTCTTTCCTCGTACATATTTTATAGAGATATACATATCCCACTTTTATATGGTGATAAACTGTAAGTGAGGACCCGGTAGATGAATATAAAATTATGAGGTTATTATTTTAAAGTTGGCACTGCTCGTTTTTCAGCATAATTTGAGGGAATATTTTGCTCATCTTTATCCGAAAAATTAGTGTATTTTTCTCGTACATATTTTATAGAGATATCCATATCCCACTTTTATATGGTAATAACTATAATTGGGGACACTGTAGATGAATATAAAATTATGAAGTTATTAATTTTAAAGTTGGAGCTGGTCGATTTTCAGCTTAATTTGAGGGAATGTTTTGCTCAATTTTATCGGAAAAATTAGTGTTCTTTCCTCGTACATATTTTATAGAGATATACATATCCCACTTTTGTATGGTGATAAACTGTAAGCGAGGACCCTGTAGATAAATATAAAATTATTAGGTTATTAATTTTAAAGTTGGCACTGGTCGTTTTTCGGCTTAATTTGAGGGAATATTTTGCTCATCTTTATCCGAAAAATTAGTGTATTTTTCTCGTACATGATTTATAGAGATATATATATCCCACTTTTATATGGTGAAAAACAGTAAGTGAGGACCCTGTAGATGAATATAAAATATTGAAGTTATTAATTTTAAAGTTGGCACTGGTCGTTTTTCAGCTTAGTTTGAAGGAATTTTTTGCTCATTTTTATCGGAAAAATTAGTGTAATTTCCTCGTACATATTTTATAGAGATATACATATCCCACTTTTATATGGTGATAAACTGTAAGTGGGGACCCTGTAGATGAATATAAAATTATGAAGTTATTAACTTTAAAGTTGGCACTGGTCGATTTTCTGCTTAATTTGAGGGAATATATTGCTCATTTTTATCGGAAAAATTAGTGCTTTTTCCTCGTACATATTTTATAGAGATATACATATCCCACTTTTATATGGTAGTAAACTGAAAGTGGGGACCCTGTAGATGAATATAAAATTATTAGGTTATTAATTTTAAAGTTGGCACTGCTCGTTTTTCAGCTTTATTTGAGGGAATTTTTTGCTCATTTTTATCGGAAACATTAGTGTATTTTCCTCGTACATATTTTATAGAGATATACATATCCCACTTTTATATGGTGAGAAACTGAAAGTGGAGACCCTGTAGATGAATTTAAAATTATGAGGTTATTAATTTTAAAGTTGGCACTGGTCGTTTTTCAGCATAATTTGAGGGAATATTTTGCTCATTTTTATCGGAGAAATTAGTGTTCTTTCCTCGTACATATTTTATAGAGATATACATATCCCACTTTTATATGGTGAAAAACTGTAAGTGGGGACCCTGTAGATGAATATAAAATTATGAGGTCATTAATTTTAAAGTTGGCACTGCTCGGTTTTCAGCTTTATTTGAGGGAATATTTTGCTCATCTTTATTCGAAAAATTAGTATATTTTCCTCGTACATATTTTATAGGGATATACATATCCCACCTTTATATGGTAATAAACTGTAAGTGGGGACCCCGTAGATGAATATAAAATTATTAGGTTATTAATTTTAAAGTTGGCACTGCTCGGTTTTCGGATTTATTTGAGGGAATATTTTGCTCATCTTTATTCGAAAAATTATTATATTTTCCTCGTACATATTTTATAGGGATATACATAACCCACTTTCATATGGTAATAAACTGTAAGTGGAGACCCTGTAGATGAATATAAAATTATTAGGTTATTAATTTTAAAGTTGGCACTGCTCGTTTTTCAGCTTTATTTGAGGGAATTTTTTGCTCATTTTTATCGGAAAAATTAGTGTATTTTCCTCGTACATATTTTATAGAGATATAAACATCCCACCTTTATATGGTGATAAACTGTAAGTATGGACACTGTAGATGAATATAAAATTATTAGGTCATTAATTTTAATGTTGGCTCTGCTCGGTTTTCAGCTTTATTTGAGGGAATATTTTGCTCATCTTTATTCGAAAAATTAGTGTTTTTTCTTCGTACATATTTTATAGAGATATTCATATCCCACTTTTATATGGTGATAAGCAGTAAGTAGGGACCCTGTAGATGAATATAAAATTATGAGGTTATTATTTTAAAGTTGGCACTGCTCGTTTTTCAGCATAATTTGAGGGAATATTTTGCTCATCTTTATCCAAAAAATTAGTGTATTTTCCTCGTACATATTTTATAGAGATATACATATCCCACTTTTATATGGAGATAAACTGTAAGTGGAAACCCTGTAGATGAATATCAAATAATGAGATTATTAATTTTAAAGTTGGCACTGGTCGTTTTCAGCATAATTTGATGGAATATTTTGCTCATGTTTATCGGGAAAATTAGTGTTTTTCCTCGTACATATTTTATAGAGATATACATATCCCACTTTTATAAGGTAATAAACTGTAAGTGGGGACCCTGTAGATGAATATAAAATTATGAGGTTATTAATTTTAAAGTTGGCACTGGTCGTTTTTCAGCATAATTTGGGGGAATATTTCGCTCATTTTTATCGGAAAAATTAGTGTATTTTCCTCGTACATATTTTATAGAGATATGCATATTTCACTTTTATATGGCGACAAACAGTAAGTGGGGCCCTGTAGATGAATATAAAGTTATAAGGTTATTTATTTTAAAGTTGCCACTGGTCGTTTTTCATCATAGTTTGAGGGAATATTTTGCTCACCTTTATCCGAAAAATTAGTGTTTTTGCCTCGTACATATTTTATGGAGATATACATATCCCACTTTTATATGGTGATGAACTGTAAGTGGGGACCCTGTAGATGAATATAAAATTATTAGGTCATTAATTTTAAAGTTAGCACTGCTCGGTTTTCAGCTTTTTTTGAGGGTATACTTTGCTAATTTGAGCTTAATTTCAGCTCAATTTTCAGCTTTTCAGCTCAATTTGAGGGAATATTTTTCTCATTTTTATCGGAAAAATTTGTGTTCTTTCCTCGTACATATTTTACAGAGATATACATATCCCACTTTTGTATGGTAATAAACTGTAAGTGGGGACCCTGTAGATGGATATAAAATTATTAGGTTATTAATTTTAAAGTTGGCACTGCTCGTTTTTCAGCTTTATTTGAGGGAAGTTTTAGCTCATTTTTATCGGAAAAATTAGTGTATTTTCCTGGTACATATTTTATAGAGATATACGTATCTCACTTTTATATGGTGATAAACTGTAAATGGGGACCCTGTAGATGAATATAAAATTATGAAGTTATTAATTCTAAAGATGGCAATGGTCGATTTTCAGCTTAATTTGAGGGAATATATTGCACATTTTTATCTCAAAAATTAGTTCTTTCCTCGTACATATTTTATAGAGATATACATATCCCACTTTTATATGGTGATAAACTGTAAGTGAGGACCCGGTAGATGAATATAAAATTATGAGGTTATTATTTTAAAGTTGGCACTGCTCGTTTTTCAGCATAATTTGAGGGAATTTTTTGCTCATGTTTATCGGAAAAATTAGTGTTTTTCCTCGTACATATTTCATAGAGATATCCATATCCCACTTTTATATGGTAATAACTATAATTGGGGACCCTGTAGATGAATATAAAATTATGAAGTTATTAATTTTAAAGTTGGCGCTGGTCGATTTTCAGCTTAATTTGAGGGAATGTTTTGCTCAATTTTATCGGAAAAATTAGTGTTCTTTCCTCGTACATATTTTATAGAGATATACATATCCCACTTTTGTATGGTGATAAACTGTAAGCGAGGACCCTGTAGATAAATATAAAATTATTAGGTTATTAATTTTAAAGTTGGCACTGGTCGTTTTTCGGCTTAATTTGAGGGAATATTTTGCTCATCTTTATCCGAAAAATTAGTGTATTTTTCTCGTACATGATTTATAGAGATATATATATCCCACTTTATATGGTGAAAAACAGTAAGTGAGGACCCTGTAGATGAATATACAATTTTTGAAGTTATTAATTTTAAAGTTGGCACTGGTCGTTTTTCAGCTTAGTTTGAAGGAATTTTTTGCTCATTTTTATCGGAAAAATTAGTGTAATTTCCTCGTACATATTTTATAGAGATATACATATCCCACTTTTATATGGTGATAAACTGTAAGTGGGGACCCAGTAGATGAATATAAAATTATGAAGTTATTAATTTTAAAGTTGGCACTGGTCGATTTTCTGCTTAATTTGAGGGAATATATTGCTCATTTTTATCGGAAAAATTAGTGCTTTTTCCTCGTACATATTTTATAGAGATATACATATCCCACTTTTATATGGTAGTAAACTGTAAGTGGGGAACCTGTAGATTAATATAAAATTATTAGGTTATTAATTTTAAAGTTGGCACTGCTCGTTTTTCAGCTTAATTTGAGGGAATGTTTTGCTCAATTTTATCGGAAAAATTAGTGTTCTTTCCTCGTACATATTTTATAGAGATATACATATCCCACTTTTATATTGTGATGAACTGTAAGTGAGGACCCTGTAGATAAATTAAAAATTATTAGGTTATTATTTTAAGATTGGCACTGCTCGTTTTTCAGCTTTATTTGAGGGAATATTTTGGTCATTTTTATTGGAAAAATTAGTGTATTTTCCTCGTACATATTTTATAGAGATATACATATCCCACTTTTATATGGTGATAAACTGTAAGTGGGGACCCTGTAGATGAATATAAAATTATGAGGTCATTAATTTTAAAGTTGGCACTGCTCGGTTTTCAGCATAATTTTGGGGGAATATTTTGCTCATTTTTATCGGAAAAATTAGTGTATTTTCCTCGTACATATTTTAAAGAGATATGCATATTTCACTTTTATATGGTGATAAACAGTAAGTGGGGCCCTGTAGATGAATATAAAGTTATGAGGTTATTTATTTTAAAGTTGGCACTGGTCGTTTTTCATCTTAGTTTGAGGGAATATTTTGCTCATCTTTATCCGAAAAATTAGTGTTTTTGCCTGGTACATATTTTATGGTGATATACATATCCCACTTTTATATGGTGATAAACTGTAAGTGGGGACCCTGCAGATGAATATAAAATTATTAGATCAGTAATTTTAAAGTTGGCACTGCTCGGTCTTCAGCTTTATTTGAGGGAATACTTTGCTAATCTTTATTCGAAAAATTAGTGTTTTTGCCTCGTACGTATTTTATAGAGATATACATATCCCACTTTTATATGGTAATAACTATAATTGGGGACCCTGTAGATGAATATAAAATTATGAAGTTATTAACTTTAAAGTTGGTGCTGGTCGTTTTTCAGCTTAGTTTGAGGGAATTTTTTGCTCATTTTTATAGGAAAAATTAGTGTATTTTCCTCGTACATATTTTATAGAGATATACATATCCCACTTTTATATGGTTATAAACTGTAAGTGAGGACCCTGTAGATGAATATAAAATTATGAAGTTATTAATTTTAAAGTTGGCACTGGTCGTTTTTCAGCATAATTTGAGGGAATATTTTGGTCATTTTTATCGGAAAAATTAGTGTTCTTTCCTCGTACATATTTTATAGAGATATACATATCCCACTTTTATATGGTAATAAACTGTAAGTGGAGACCCTGTAGATGAATATAAAATTATTAGGTTATTAATTTTAAAGTTGGCACTGGTCGTTTTTCAGCTTTATTTGAGGGAATTTTTTGCTCATGTTTATCGGAAAAATTAGTGTTTTTCCTCGTACATATTTTATAGAGATATACATATCCCAATTTTATATGGTAATAAACTGTAAGTGGGGACCCTGTAGATGAATATAAAATTATGAGGTTATTAATTTTAAAGTTGGCACTTGTCGTTTTTCAGCATAATTTTGGGGCAATATTTTGCTCATCTTTATCCGAAAAATTAGTGTATTTTTCTCGTACATGTTTTATAGATAAATATATATCCCACTTTTATATGGTGATAAACAGTAAGTGAGGACCCTGTAGATGAATATAAAATTTTGAAGTTATTAATTTTAAAGTTGGCACTGGTCGTTTTTCAGCTTAGTTTGAGGGAATTTTTTGCTCATTTTTATCGGAAAAATTAGTGTATTTTCCTGGTACATATTTTATAGAGATATACATATCCCACTTTTATATGGTGATAAACTGTAAGTGGGGACCCTGTAGATGAATATAAAATTATGAAGTTATTAATTTTAAAGTTGGCACTGGTCGATTTTCAGCTTAATTTGAGGGAATATATTGCTCATTTTTATCGGAAAAATTAGTTACTTTCCTCGTACATATTTTATAGAGATATATATATCCCACTTTTATATGGTGATAAACTGTAAGTTTGGACCGTGTAGATGAATTTAAAATTATGAGGTCATTAATTTTAAAGTTGGCACTGCTCGGTTTTCAGCTTTATTTGAGGGAATATTTTGCTAATCTTTATTCGAAAAATTAGTGTTTTTGCCTCGTACATATTTTATAGAGATATACATATCCCACTTTTATATGGTTATAAACTGTAAGTGAGGACCCTGTAGATGAATATAAAATTATGAAGTTATTAATTTTAAAGTTGGCACTGGTCGTTTTTCAGCATAATTTGAGGGAATATTTTGGTCATTTTTATCGGAAAAATTAGTGTTCTTTCCTCGTACATATTTTATAGAGATATACATATCCCACTTTTATATGGTAATAAACTGTAAGTGGGGACCCTGTAGATGAATATAAAATTATGAGGTTATTAATTTTAAAATTGGTACTGCTCGTTTTTCAGCTTTATTTGAGGGAATTTTTTGCTCATGTTTATCGGAAAAATTAGTGTTTTTCCTCGTACATATTTTATAGGGGTATACATATCCCACTTTTATATGGTAATAAACTGTAAGTGGGGACCCTGTAGATGAATATGAAATTATGAGGTTATTAATTTTAAAGTTGGCACTGGTCGTTTTTCAGCATAATTTTGGGGGAATATTTTGCTCATTTTTATCGGAAAAATTAGTGTATTTTACTCGTACATATTTTATAGAGATATGCATATTTCACTTTTATATGGTGATAAACAGTAAGTGGGGCCCTGTAGATGAATATAAAGTAATGAGGTTATTTATTTTAAAGTTGGCACTGGTCGTTTTTCATCTTAGTTTGAGGGAATATTTTGCTCATCTTTATCCGAAAAATTAGTGTTTTTGCCTCGTACATATTTTATGGAGATATAAATATCCTACTTTTATATGGTGATAAACTGTAAGTGGGGACCCTGTAGATGAATATAAAATTATTAGATAGTAATTTTAAAGTTGGCACTGCTCGGTTTTCAGCTTTATTTGAGGGTATACTTTGCTAATCTTTATTGGAAAAATTATTGTTTTTGCCTCGTACGTATTTTATAGAGATATACATATCCAACTTTTATATGGTAATAACTATAATTGGGGACCCTGTAGATGAATATAAAATTATGAAGTTATTAATTTTAAAGTTGGCGCTGGTCGATTTCAGCTTAATTTGAGGGAATGTTTTGCTCAATTTTATCGGAAAAATTAGTGTTCTTTCCTCGTACATATTTTATAGAGATATACATATCCCACTTTTATATGGTGATAAACTGTAAGTGAGGTCCCTGTAGATAAATATAAAATTATTAGGTTATTATTTTAAGATTGACACTGCTCGTTTTTCAGCTTTATTTTAGGGAATATTTTGGTCATTTTTATCGGAAAAATTAGTGTATTTTCCTCGTACATATTTTATAGAGATATACATATCCCACTTTTATATGGTGATAAACTGTAAGTGGGGACCCTGTGGATGAAAAAAAAATATGAGGTCATTAATTTTAAAGTTGGCACTGGTCGATTTTCAGCTTTATTTGAGGGAATATTTTGCTCATCTTTATTCGAAAAATTAGTATATTTTCCTCGTACATATTTTATAGAGATATACATATCCCACCTTTATATGGTAATAAACTGTAAGTGGGGACCCTGTAGATGAATATAAAATTATGAAGTTATTAATTTTAATGTTGGCACTGGTCGTTTTTCAGCATAATTTGAGGGGATATTTTGGTCATTTTTATCGGAAAAATTAGTGTTCTTTCCTCGTACATATTTTATAGAGATATACATATCCTACTTTTATATAGTAATAAACTGTAAGTGGAGACCCTGTAGATGAATATAAAATTATTAGGTTATTAATTTTAAAGTTGGCACTGCTCGTTTTTCAGCTTTATTTGAGAGAATTTTTTGCTCATGTTTATCGCAAAAGTTAGTGTTTTTCCTCGTACATATTTTATAGAGATATACATATCCCACTTTTATATGGTAATAAACTGTAAGTGCGGACGCTGTAGATGAATATAAAATTATGAGGTTATTAATTTTAAAGTTAGCACTGGTCGTTTTTCAGCATAATTTTGGGGGAATATTTTGCTCATTTTTATCGGAAAAATTAGTGTATTTTCCTCGTACATATTTTATAGAGATATACATATCCCACTTTTATATGGTGATAAACTGTAAGTGGGGACCCTGTAGATGAATATAAAATTATGAGGTCATTAATTTTAAAGTTGGCACTGCTCGGTTTTCAGCATAATTTTGGGGGAATATTTTGCTAATTTTTATCGGAAAAATTAGTGTACTTTCCTCGTACATATTTTAAAGAGATATGCATATTTCACTTTTATATGGTGATAAACAGTAAGTGGGGCCCTGTAGATGAATATAAAGTTATGAGGTTATTTATTTTAAAGTTGGCACTGGTCGTTTTTCATCTTAGTTTGAGGGAATATTTTGCTCACCTTTATCCGAAAAATTAGTGTTTTTGCCTGGTACATATTTTATGGAGATATACATATCCCACTTTTATATGGTGATAAACTGTAAGTGGGGACCCTGCAGATGAATATAAAATTATTAGATCAGTAATTTTAAAGTTGGCACTGCTCGGTCTTCAGCTTTATTTGAGGGAATACTTTGCTAATCTTTATTCGAAAAATTAGTGTTTTTGCCTCGTACGTATTTTATAGAGATATACATATCCCACTTTTATATGGTAATAACTATAATTGGGGACCCTGTAGATGAATATAAAATTATGAAGTTATTAACTTTAAAGTTGGCGCTGGTCGTTTTTCAGCTTAGTTTGAGGGAATTTTTTGCTCATTTTTATAGGAAAAATTAGTGTATTTTCCTCGTACATATTTTATAGAGATATACATATCCCACTTTTATATGGTTATAAACTGTAAGTGAGGACCCTGTAGATGAATATAAAATTATGAAGTTATTAATTTTAAAGTTGGCACTGGTCGTTTTTCAGCATAATTTGAGGGAATATTTTGGTCATTTTTATCGAAAAAATTAGTGTTCTTTCCTCGTACATATTTTATAGAGATATACATATCCCACTTTTATATGGTAATAAACTGTAAGTGGAGACCCTGTAGATGAATATAAAATTATTAGGTTATTAATTTTAAAGTTGGCACTGCTCGTTTTTCAGCTTTATTTGAGGGAATTTTTTGCTCATGTTTATCGGAAAAATTAGTGTTTTTCCTCGTACATATTTTATAGAGATATACATATCCCAAATTTATATGGTAATAAACTGTAAGTGGGGACCCTGTAGATGAATATAAAATTATGAGGTTATTAATTTTAAAGTTGGCACTTGTCGTTTTTACCATAATTTTGGGGCAATATTTTGCTCATCTTTATCCGAAAAATTAGTGTATTTTTCTCGTACATGTTTTATAGATAAATATATATCCCACTTTTATATGGTGATAAACAGTAAGTGAGGACCCTGTAGATGAATATAAAATTTTGAAGTTATTAATTTTAAAGTTGGCACTGGTCGTTTTTCAGCTTAGTTTGAGGGAATTTTTTGCTCATTTTTATCGGAAAAATTAGTGTATTTTCCTGGTACATATTTTATAGAGATATACATATCCCACTTCTATATGGTGATAAACTGTAAGTGGGGACCCTGTAGATGAATATAAAATTATGAAGTTATTAATTTTAAAGTTGGCACTGGTCGATTTTCAGCTTAATTTGAGGGAATATATTGCTCATTTTTATCGGAAAAATTAGTGTTCTTTCCTCGTAAATATTTTATAGAGATATATATATCCCACTTTTATATGGTGATAAACTGTAAGTTTGGACCGTGTAGATGAATATAAAATTATGAGGTCATTAATTTTAAAGTTGGCACTGCTCGGTTTCAGCTTTATTTGAGGGAATATTTTGCTCATCTTTATTCGAAAAATTAGTAAATTTTCCTCGTACATATTTTATAGAGATATACATATCCCACTTTTATATGGTTATAAACTGTAAGTGAGGACCCTGTAGATGAATATAAAATTATGAAGTTATTAATTTTAAAGTTGGCACTGGTCGTTTTTCAGCATAATTTGAGGGAATATTTTGGTCATTTTTATCGGAAAAATTAGTGTTCTTTCCTCGTACATATTTTATAGAGATATACATATCCCACTTTTATATGGTAATAAACTGTAAGTGGAGACCCTGTAGATGAATATAAAATTATTAGGTTATTAATTTTAAAGTTGGCACTGGTCGTTTTTCAGCTTTATTTGAGGGAATTTTTTGCTCATGTTTATCGGAAAAATTAGTGTTTTTCCTCGTACATATTTTATAGAGATATACATATCCCAATTTTATATGGTAATAAACTGTAAGTGGGGACCCTGTAGATGAATATAAAATTATGAGGTTATTAATTTTAAAGTTGGCACTTGTCGTTTTTCAGCATAATTTTGGGGCAATATTTTGCTCATCTTTATCCGAAAAATTAGTGTATTTTTCTCGTACATGTTTTATAGATAAATATATATCCCACTTTTATATGGTGATAAACAGTAAGTGAGGACCCTGTAGATGAATATAAAATTTTGAAGTTATTAATTTTAAAGTTGGCACTGGTCGTTTTTCAGCTTAGTTTGAGGGAATTTTTTGCTCATTTTTATCGGAAAAATTAGTGTATTTTCCTGGTACATATTTTATAGAGATATACATATCCCACTTTTATATGGTGATAAACTGTAAGTGGGGACCCTGTAGATGAATATAAAATTATGAAGTTATTAATTTTAAAGTTGGCACTGGTCGATTTTCAGCTTAATTTGAGGGAATATATTGCTCATTTTTATCGGAAAAATTAGTGTTCTTTCCTCGTAAATATTTTATAGAGATATACATATCCCACTTTTATATGGTGATAAACTGTAAGTTCGGACCGTGTAGATGAATTTAAAATTATTAGGTCATTAATTTTAAAGTTGGCACTGCTCGGTTTTCAGCTTTATTTGAGGGAATATTTTGCTCATCTTTATTCGAAAAATTAGTATATTTTCCTCGTACATATTTTATAGAGATATACATATCCCACTTTTATATGGTTATAAACTGTAAGTGAGGACCCTGTAGATGAATATAAAATTATGAAGTTATTAATTTTAAAGTTGGCACTGGTCGTTTTTCAGCATAATTTGAGGGAATATTTTGGTCATTTTTATCGGAAAAATTAGTGTTCTTTCCTCGTACATATTTTATAGAGATATACATATCCCACTTTTATATGGTAATAAACTGTAAGTGGGGACCCTGTAGATGAATATAAAATTATGAGGTTATTAATTTTAAAATTGGTACTGCTCGTTTTTCAGCTTTATTTGAGGGAATTTTTTGCTCATGTTTATCGGAAAAATTAGTGTTTTTCCTCGTACATATTTTATAGGGGTATACATATCCCACTTTTATATGGTAATAAACTGTAAGTGGGGACCCTGTAGATGAATATGAAATTATGAGGTTATTAATTTTAAAGTTGGCACTGGTCGTTTTTCAGCATAATTTTGGGGGAATATTTTGCTCATTTTTATCGGAAAAATTAGTGTATTTTACTCGTACATATTTTATAGAGATATGCATATTTCACTTTTATATGGTGATAAACAGTAAGTGGGGCCCTGTAGATGAATATAAAGTAATGAGGTTATTTATTTTAAAGTTGGCACTGGTCGTTTTTCATCTTAGTTTGAGGGAATATTTTGCTCATCTTTATCCGAAAAATTAGTGTTTTTGCCTCGTACATATTTTATGGAGATATACATATCCTACTTTTATATGGTGATAAACTGTAAGTGGGGACCCTGTAGATGAATATAAAATTATTAGATCAGTAATTTTAAAGTTGGCACTGCTCGGTTTTCAGCTTTATTTGAGGGTATACTTTGCTAATCTTTATTGGAAAAATTATTGTTTTTGCCTCGTACGTATTTTATAGAGATATACATATCCCACTTTTATATGGTAATAACTATAATTGGGGACCCTGTAGATGAATATAAAATTATGAAGTTATTAATTTTAAAGTTGGCGCTGGTCGATTTCAGCTTAATTTGAGGGAATGTTTTGCTCAATTTTATCGGAAAAATTAGTGTTCTTTCCTCGTACATATTTTATAGAGATATACATATCCCACTTTTATTTGGTGATAAACTGTAAGTGAGGTCCCTGTAGATAAATATAAAATTATTAGGTTATTATTTTAAGATTGACACTGCTCGTTTTTCAGCTTTATTTTAGGGAATATTTTGGTCATTTTTATCGGAAAAATTAGTGTATTTTCCTCGTACATATTTTATAGAGATATACATATCCCACTTTTATATGGTGATAAACTGTAAGTGGGGACCCTGTGGATGAAAAAAAATATGAGGTCATTAATTTTAAAGTTGGCACTGGTCGATTTTCAGCTTTATTTGAGGGAATATTTTGCTCATCTTTATTCGAAAAATTAGTATATTTTCCTCGTACATATTTTATAGAGATATACATATCCCACCTTTATATGGTAATAAACTGTAAGTGGGGACCCTGTAGATGAATATAAAATTATGAAGTTATTAATTTTAAAGTTGGCACTGGTCGTTTTTCAGCATAATTTGAGGGGATATTTTGGTCATTTTTATCGGAAAAATTAGTGTTCTTTCCTCGTACATATTTTATAGAGATATACATATCCTACTTTTATATAGTAATAAACTGTAAGTGGAGACCCTGTAGATGAATATAAAATTATTAGGTTATTAATTTTAAAGTTGGCACTGCTCGTTTTTCAGCTTTATTTGAGAGAATTTTTTGCTCATGTTTATCGCAAAAGTTAGTGTTTTTCCTCGTACATATTTTATAGAGATATACATATCCCACTTTTATATGGTAATAAACTGTAAGTGCGGACCCTGTAGATGAATATAAAATTATGAGGTTATTAATTTTAAAGTTAGCACTGGTCGTTTTTCAGCATAATTTTGGGGGAATATTTTGCTCATTTTTATCGGAAAAATTAGTGTATTTTACTCGTACATATTTTATAGAGATATCCATATTTCACTTTTATATGGTGATAAACAGTAAGTGGGGCCCTGTAGATGAATATAAAGTTATGAGGTTATTTATTTTAAAGTTGGCACTGGTCGTTTTTCATCTTTATTTGAGGAAATATTTTGCTCATCTTTATCCGAAAAATTAGTGTTTTTGCCTCGTACATATTTTATGGAGATAACATATCCCACTTTTATATGGTGATAAACTGTAAGTGGGGACCCTGTAGATGAATATAAATTTATGAGGTTATTAATTTTAAAATTGGTACTGCTCGTTTTTCAGCTTTATTTGAGGGAATTTTTTGCTCATGTTTATCGGAAAAATTAGTGTTTTTCCTCGTACATATTTTATAGGGATATACATATCCCACTTTTATATGGTAATAAACTGTAAGTGGGGACCCTGTAGATGAATATGAAATTATGAGGTTATTAATTTTAAAGTTGGCACTGGTCGTTTTTCAGCATAATTTTGGGGGAATATTTTGCTCATTTTTATCGGAAAAATTAGTGTATTTTACTCGTACATATTTTATAGAGATATGCATATTTGACTTTTATATGGTGATAAACAGTAAGTGGGGCCCTGTAGATGAATATAAGGTTATGAGGTTATTTATTTTAAAGTTGGCACTGGTCGTTTTTCATCTTAGTTTGAGGGAATATTTTGCTCATCTTTATCCGAAAAATTAGTGTTTTTGCCTCGTACATATTTTATGGAGATATACATATCCCACTTTTATATGGTGATAAACTGTAAGTGGGGACCCTGTAGATGAATATAAAATTATTAGATCAGTAATTTTAAAGTTGGCACTGCTCGGTTTTCAGCTTTATTTGAGGGTATACTTTGCTAATCTTTATTGGAAAAATTATTGTTTTTGCCTCGTACGTATTTTATAGAGATATACATATCCCACTTTTATATGGTAATAACTATAATTGGGGACCCTGTAGATGAATATAAAATTATGAAGTTATTAATTTTAAAGTTGGCGCTGGTCGATTTCAGCTTAATTTGAGGGAATGTTTTGCTCAATTTTATCGGAAAAATTAGTGTTCTTTCCTCGTACATATTTTATAGAGATATACATATCCCACTTTTATTTGGTGATAAACTGTAAGTGAGGTCCCTGTAGATAAATATAAAATTATTAGGTTATTATTTTAAGATTGACACTGCTCGTTTTTCAGCTTTATTTTAGGGAATATTTTGGTCATTTTTATCGGAAAAATTAGTGTATTTTCCTCGTACATATTTTATAGAGATATACATATCCCACTTTTATATGGTGATAAACTGTAAGTGGGGACCCTGTGGATGAAAAAAATATGAGGTCATTAATTTTAAAGTTGGCACTGGTCGATTTTCAGCTTTATTTGAGGGAATATTTTGCTCATCTTTATTCGAAAAATTAGTATATTTTCCTCGTACATATTTTATAGAGATATACATATCCCACCTTTATATGGTAATAAACTGTAAGTGGGGACCCTGTAGATGAATATAAAATTATGAAGTTATTAATTTTAAAGTTGGCACTGGTCGTTTTTCAGCATAATTTGAGGGGATATTTTGGTCATTTTTATCGGAAAAATTAGTGTTCTTTCCTCGTACATATTTTATAGAGATATACATATCCTACTTTTATATAGTAATAAACTGTAAGTGGAGACCCTGTAGATGAATATAAAATTATTAGGTTATTAATTTTAAAGTTGGCACTGCTCGTTTTTCAGCTTTATTTGAGAGAATTTTTTGCTCATGTTTATCGCAAAAGTTAGTGTTTTTCCTCGTACATATTTTATAGAGATATACATATCCCACTTTTATATGGTAATAAACTGTAAGTGCGGACCCTGTAGATGAATATAAAATTATGAGGTTATTAATTTTAAAGTTAGCACTGGTCGTTTTTCAGCATAATTTTGGGGGAATATTTTGCTCATTTTTATCGGAAAAATTAGTGTATTTTACTCGTACATATTTTATAGAGATATCCATATTTCACTTTTATATGGTGATAAACAGTAAGTGGGGCCCTGTAGATGAATATAAAGTTATGAGGTTATTTATTTTAAAGTTGGCACTGGTCGTTTTTCATCTTTATTTGAGGAAATATTTTGCTCATCTTTATCCGAAAAATTAGTGTTTTTGCCTCGTACATATTTTATGGAGATAACATATCCCACTTTTATATGGTGATAAACTGTAAGTGGGGACCCTGTAGATGAATATAAATTTATGAGGTTATTAATTTTAAAATTGGTACTGCTCGTTTTTCAGCTTTATTTGAGGGAATTTTTTGCTCATGTTTATCGGAAAAATTAGTGTTTTTCCTCGTACATATTTTATAGGGATATACATATCCCACTTCTATATGGTAATAAACTGTAAGTGGGGACCCTGTAGATGAATATGAAATTATGAGGTTATTAATTTTAAAGTTGGCACTGGTCGTTTTTCAGCATAATTTTGGGGGAATATTTTGCTCATTTTTATCGGAAAAATTAGTGTATTTTACTCGTACATATTTTATAGAGATATGCATATTTGACTTTTATATGGTGATAAACAGTAAGTGGGGCCCTGTAGATGAATATAAAGTTATGAGGTTATTTATTTTAAAGTTGGCACTGGTCGTTTTTCATCTTAGTTTGAGGGAATATTTTGCTCATCTTTATCCGAAAAATTAGTGTTTTTGCCTCGTACATATTTTATGGAGATATACATATCCCACTTTTATATGGTGATAAACTGTAAGTGGGGACCCTGTAGATGAATATAAAATTATTAGATCAGTAATTTTAAAGTTGGCACTGCTCGGTTTTCAGCTTTATTTGAGGGTATACTTTGCTAATCTTTATTGGAAAAATTATTGTTTTTGCCTCGTACGTATTTTATAGAGATATACATATCCCACTTTTATATGGTAATAACTATAATTGGGGACCCTGTAGATGAATATAAAATTATGAAGTTATTAATTTTAAAGTTGGCGCTGGTCGATTTCAGCTTAATTTGAGGGAATGTTTTGCTCAATTTTATCGGAAAAATTAGTGTTCTTTCCTCGTACATATTTTATAGAGATATACATATCCCACTTTTATTTGGTGATAAACTGTAAGTGAGGTCCCTGTAGATAAATATAAAATTATTAGGTTATTATTTTAAGATTGACACTGCTCGTTTTTCAGCTTTATTTTAGGGAATATTTTGGTCATTTTTATCGGAAAAATTAGTGTATTTTCCTCGTACATATTTTATAGAGATATACATATCCCACTTTTATATGGTGATAAACTGTAAGTGGGGACCCTGTGGATGAAAAAAAATATGAGGTCATTAATTTTAAAGTTGGCACTGGTCGATTTTCAGCTTTATTTGAGGGAATATTTTGCTCATCTTTATTCGAAAAATTAGTATATTTTCCTCGTACATATTTTATAGAGATATACATATCCCACCTTTATATGGTAATAAACTGTAAGTGGGGACCCTGTAGATGAATATAAAATTATGAAGTTATTAATTTTAAAGTTGGCACTGGTCGTTTTTCAGCATAATTTGAGGGGATATTTTGGTCATTTTTATCGGAAAAATTAGTGTTCTTTCCTCGTACATATTTTATAGAGATATACATATCCTACTTTTATATAGTAATAAACTGTAAGTGGAGACCCTGTAGATGAATATAAAATTATTAGGTTATTAATTTTAAAGTTGGCACTGCTCGTTTTTCAGCTTTATTTGAGAGAATTTTTTGCTCATGTTTATCGCAAAAGTTAGTGTTTTTCCTCGTACATATTTTATAGAGATATACATATCCCACTTTTATATGGTAATAAACTGTAAGTGCGGACCCTGTAGATGAATATAAAATTATGAGGTTATTAATTTTAAAGTTAGCACTGGTCGTTTTTCAGCATAATTTTGGGGGAATATTTTGCTCATTTTTATCGGAAAAATTAGTGTATTTTACTCGTACATATTTTATATAGATATCCATATTTCACTTTTATATGGTGATAAACAGTAAGTGGGGCCCTGTAGATGAATATAAAGTTATGAGGTTATTTATTTTAAAGTTGGCACTGGTCGTTTTTCATCTTTATTTGAGGAAATATTTTGCTCATCTTTATCCGAAAAATTAGTGTTTTTGCCTCGTACATATTTTATGGAGATAACATATCCCACTTTTATATGGTGATAAACTGTAAGTGGGGACCCTGTAGATGAATATAAATTTATGAGGTTATTAATTTTAAAATTGGTACTGCTCGTTTTTCAGCTTTATTTGAGGGAATTTTTTGCTCATGTTTATCGGAAAAATTAGTGTTTTTCCTCGTACATATTTTATAGGGATATACATATCCCACTTTTATATGGTAATAAACTGTAAGTGGGGACCCTGTAGATGAATATGAAATTATGAGGTTATTAATTTTAAAGTTGGCACTGGTCGTTTTTCAGCATAATTTTGGGGGAATATTTTGCTCATTTTTATCGGAAAAATTAGTGTATTTTACTCGTACATATTTTATAGAGATATGCATATTTGACTTTTATATGGTGATAAACAGTAAGTGGGGCCCTGTAGATGAATATAAAGTTATGAGGTTATTTATTTTAAAGTTGGCACTGGTCGTTTTTCATCTTAGTTTGAGGGAATATTTTGCTCATCTTTATCCGAAAAATTAGTGTTTTTGCCTCGTACATATTTTATGGAGATATACATATCCCACTTTTATATGGTGATAAACTGTAAGTGGGGACCCTGTAGATGAATATAAAATTATTAGATCAGTAATTTTAAAGTTGGCACTGCTCGGTTTTCAGCTTTATTTGAGGGTATACTTTGCTAATCTTTATTGGAAAAATTATTGTTTTTGCCTCGTACGTATTTTATAGAGATATACATATCCCACTTTTATATGGTAATAACTATAATTGGGGACCCTGTAGATGAATATAAAATTATGAAGTTATTAATTTTAAAGTTGACGCTGGTCGATTTTCAGCTTAATTTGAGGGAATGTTTTGCTCAATTTTATCGGAAAAATTAGTGTTCTTTCCTCGTACATATTTTATAGAGATATACATATCCCACTTTTATATGGTGATAAACTGTAAGTGAGGTCCCTGTAGATAAATATAAAATTATTAGGTTATTATTTTAAGATTGACACTGCTCGTTTTTCAGCTTTATTTTAGGGAATATTTTGGTCATTTTTATCGGAAAAATTAGTGTATTTTCCTCGTACATATTTTATAGAGATATACATATCCCACTTTTATATGGTGATAAACTGTAAATGGGGACCCTGTGGATGAAAAAAAAATATGAGGTCATTAATTTTAAAGTTGGCACTGCTCGGTTTTCAGCTTTATTTGAGGGAATATTTTGCTCATCTTTATTCGAAAAATTAGTATATTTTCCTCGTACATATTTTATAGAGATATACATATCCCACCTTTATATGGTAATAAACTGTAAGTGGGGACCCTGTAGATGAATATAAAATTATGAAATTATTAATTTTAAAGTTGTGACTGGTCGTTTTTCAGCATAATTTGAGGGGATATTTTGGTCATTTTTATCGGAAAAATTAGTGTTCTTTCCTCGTACATATTTTATAGAGATATACATATCCTACTTTTATATAGTAATAAACTGTAAGTGGAGACCCTGTAGATGAATATAAAATTATTAGGTTATTAATTTTAAAGTTGGCACTGCTCGTTTTTCAGCTTTATTTGAGAGAATTTTTTGCTCATGTTTATCGGAAAAGTTAGTGTTTTTCCTCGTACATATTTTATAGAGATATACATATCCCACTTTTATATGGTAATAAACTGTAAGTGCGGACCCTGTAGATGAATATAAAATTATGAGGTTATTAATTTTAAAGTTAGCACTGGTCGTTTTTCAGCATAATTTTGGGGGAATATTTTGCTCATTTTTATCGGAAAAATTAGTGTATTTTACTCGTACATATTTTATAGAGATATGCATATTTCACTTTTATATGGTGATAAACAGTAAGTGGGGCCCTGTAGATGAATATAAAGTTATGAGGTTATTTATTTTAAAGTTGGCACTGGTCGTTTTTCATCTTAGTTTGAGGGAATATTTTGCTCATCTTTATTCGAAAAATTAGTGTTTTTGCCTCGTACATATTTTATGGAGATATACATATCCCACTTTTATATGGTGATAAACTGTAAGTGGGGACCCTGTAGATGAATATAAAATTATTAGATCAGTAATTTTAAAGTTGGCACTGCTCGGTTTTCAGCTTTATTTGAGGGTATACTTTGCTAATCTTTATTGGAAAAATTATTGTTTTTGCCTCGTACGTATTTTATAGAGATATACATATCCCACTTTTATATGGTAATAACTATAATTGGGGACCCTGTAGATGAATATAAAATTATGAAGTTATTAATTTTAAAGTTGACGCTGGTCTATTTTCAGCTTAATTTGAGGGAATGTTTTGCTCAATTTTATCGGAAAAATTAGTGTTCTTTCCTCGTACATATTTTATAGAGATATACATATCCCACTTTTATATGGTGATAAACTGTAAGTGAGGTCCCTGTAGATAAATATAAAATTATTAGGTTATTATTTTAAGATTGACACTGCTCGTTTTTTAGCTTAATTTGAGGGAATATATTGCTCATTTTTATCGGAAAAATTAGTGTTCTTTCCTCGTAAATATTTTATAGAGATATACATATCCCACTTTTATATGGTGATAAACTCTAAATGGGGACCCTGTAGATGAATATAAAATTATGAGGTCATTAATTTTAAAGTTGGCACTGCTCGGTTTTCAGCTTTATTTGAGGGAATATTTTGCTCATCTTTATTCGAAAAATTAGTATATTTTCCTCGTACATATTTTATAGAGATATACATATCTCACCTTTATATGGTAATAAACTGTAAGTGGGGACCCTGTAGATGAATATAAAATTATGAAATTATTAATTTTAAAGTTGTCACTGGTCGTTTTTCAGCATAATTTGAGGGGATATTTTGGTCATTTTTATCGGAAAAATTAGTGTTCTTTCCTCGTACATATTTTATAGAGATATACATATCCTACTTTTATATAGTAATAAACTGTAAGTGGAGACCCCGTAGATGAATATAAAATTATTAGGTTATTAATTTTAAAGTTGGCACTGCTCGTTTTTCAGCTTTATTTGAGAGAATTTTTTGCTCATGTTTATCGGAAAAGTTAGTGTTTTTCCTCGTACATATTTTATAGAGATATACATATCCCACTTTTATATGGTAATAAACTGTAAGTGCGGACCCTGTAGATGAATATAAAATTATGAGGTTATTAATTTTAAAGTTAGCACTGGTCGTTTTTCAGCATAATTTTGGGGGAATATTTTGCTCATTTTTATCGGAAAAATTAGTGTATTTTACTCGTACATATTTTATAGAGATATGCATATTTCACTTTTATATGGTGATAAACAGTAAGTGGGGCCCTGTAGATGAATATAAAGTTATGAGGTTATTTATTTTAAAGTTGGCACTGGTCGTTTTTCATCTTAGTTTGAGGGAATATTTTGCTCATCTTTATCCGAAAAATTAGTGTTTTTGCCTCGTACATATTTTATGGAGATATACATATCCCACTTTTATATGGTGATAAACTGTAAGTGGGGACCCTGTAGATGAATATAAAATTATTAGATCAGTAATTTTAAAGTTGGCACTGCTCGGTTTTCAGCTTTATTTGAGGGTATATTTTGCTCATCTTTATTGGAAAAATTAGTGTTTTTCCTCGTACGTATTTTATAGAGATATACATATCCCACTTTTATATGGTAATAACTATAATTGGGGACCCTGTAGATCAATATAAAATTATGAAGTTATTAATTTTAAAGTTGGCGCTGGTCGATTTTCAGCTTAATTTGAGGGAATGTTTTGCTCAATTTTATCGGAAAAATTAGTGTTCTTTCCTCGTACATATTTTATAGAGATATACATATCCCACTTTTATATGGTGATAAACTGTAAGTGAGGACCCTATAGATAAATTAAAAATTATTAGGTTATTATTTTAAGATTGGCACTGCTCGTTTTTCAGCTTTATTTGAGGGAATGTTTTGCTCAATTTTATCGGAAAAATTAGTGTTCTTTCCTCGTACATATTTTATAGAGATATACATATCCCACTTTTATATGGTGATAAACTGTAAGTGAGGACCCTGTAGATAAATATAAAATTATTAGATTATTAATTTTAAAGTTGGCACTGGTCGTTTTTCGGCTTAATTTGAGGGAATATTTTGCTCATCTTTATCCGAAAAATTAGTGTATTTCTCTCGTACATGTTTTATAGATATATATATATCCCACTTTTATATGGTGATAAACAGTAAGTGAGGACCCTGTAGATGAATATAAAATTTTGAAGTTATTAATTTTAAAGTTGTCACTGGTCGTTTTTCAGCTTAGTTTGAGGGAATTTTTTGCTCATTTTTATCGGAAAAATTATTGTATTTTCCTCGTACCTTTTTTTAGAGATAAACATATCCCACTTTTATATGGTGATAAACTGTAAGTGGGGACCCTGTAGATGAATATAAAATTATGAAGTTATTAATTTTAAAGTTGGCACTGGTCGATTTTCAGCTTAATTTGAGGGAATATATTGCTCATTTTTATCGGAAAAATTAGTGTTCTTTCCTCGTAAATATTTTATAGAGATATACATATCCCACTTTTATATGGTGATAAACTCTAAGTGGGGACCCTGTAGATGAATATAAAATTATGAGGTCATTAATTTTAAAGTTGGCACTGCTCGGTTTTCAGCTTTATTTGAGGGAATATTTTGCTCATCTTTATTCAAAAAATTAGTATATTTTCCTCGTACATATTTTATAGAGATATACATATCCCACTTTTATATGGTAATAAACTGTAAGTGAGGACCCTGTAGATGAATATAAAATTATGAAGTTATTAATTTTAAAGTTGGCACTGGTCGTTTTTCAGCATAATTTGAGGGAATATTTTGGTCATTTTTATCGGAAAAATTAGTGTTCTTTCCTCTTACATATTTTATAGAGGTATACATATCCCACTTTTATATGGTAATAAACTGTAAGTGGAGACCCTGTAGATGAATATAAAATTATTAGGTTATTAATTTTAAAGTTGGCACTGCTCGTTTTTCAGCTTTATTTGAGGGAATTTTTTGCTCATGTTTATCGGAAAAATTAGTGTTTTTCCTCGTACATATTTTATAGGGATATACATATCCCACTTTTATATGGTGATAAACTGTCAGTGAGGACCCTGTAGATAAATATGAAATTATTACGTTATTATTTTAAGATTGGCACTGCTCGTTTTTCAGCTTTATTTGAGGGAATATTTTGGTCATTTTTATCGGAAAAATTAGTGTATTTTTCTCGTACATATTTAATACAGATATACATATCCCACTTTTATATGGTGATAAACTGTAAGTGGGGACCCTGTAGATGAATATAAAATTATGAGGTCATTAATTTTAAAGTTGGCACTGCTCGGTTTTCAGCTTTATTTGAGGGAATATTTTGCTCATCTTTATTCGAAAAATTAGTATATTTTCCTCGTACATATTTTATAGAGATATACATATCCCACCTTTATATGGTAATAAACTGTAAGTGGGGACCCTGTAGATGAATATAAAATTATGAAGTTATTAATTTTAAAGTTGGCACTGGTCGTTTTTCAGCATAATTTGAGGGGATATTTTGGTCTTTGTTATCGGAAAAATTAGTGTTCTTTCCTCGTACATATTTTATAGAGATATATATATCCTACTCTTATATAGTAATAAACTGTAAGTGGGGACCCTGTAGATGAATATAAAATTATTAGGTTATTAATTTTAAAGTTGGCACTGCTCGTTTTTCAGCTTTATTTGAGAGAATTTTTTGCTCATGTTTATCGGAAAAGTTAGTGTTTTTCCTCGTACATATTTTATAGGGATATACATATCCCACTTTTATATGGTAATAAACTGTAAGTGGGGACCCTGTAGATGAATATGAAATTATGAGGTTATTAATTTTAAAGTTGGCACTGGTCGTTTTTGAGCATAATTTTGGGGGAATATTTTGCTCATTTTTATCGGAAAAATTAGTGTATTTTACTCGTACATATTTTATAGAGATATGCATATTTCACTTTTATATGGTGATAAACTGTAAGTGGGGACCCTGTAGATGAATATAAAATTATGAGGTCATTAATTTTAAAGTTGGCACTGCTCGGTTTTCAGCTTTATTTGAGGGAATATTTTGCTCATCTTTATTCGAAAAATTAGTATATTTTCCTCGTACATATTTTATAGAGATATACATATCCCACTTTTATATGGTAATAAACTGTAAGTGGGGACCCTGTAGATGAATATAAAATTATGAGGT
The DNA here is from genome assembly GCF_964235325.1 of Thermobia domestica. Taxonomy (NCBI): domain Eukaryota; kingdom Metazoa; phylum Arthropoda; class Insecta; order Zygentoma; family Lepismatidae; genus Thermobia; species Thermobia domestica. The sequence continues at coordinate 62,271,818 of NC_137457.1, forward strand.
CATTAATTTTAAAGTTGGCACTGCTCGGTTTTCAGCTTTATTTGAGGGAATATTTTGCTCATCTTTATTCGAAAAATTAGTATATTTTCCTCGTACATATTTTATAGAGATATACATATCCCACCTTTATATGGTAATAAACTGTAAGTGGGGACCCTGTAGATGAATATAAAATTATGAAGTTATTAATTTTAAAGTTGGCACTGGTCGTTTTTCAGCATAATTTGAGGGGATATTTTGGTCTTTTTTATCGGAAAAATTAGTGTTCTTTCCTCGTACATATTTTATTGAGATATACATATCCCACTTTTATATGGTAATAAACTGTAAGTGGGGACCCTGTAGATGAATATAAAATTATGAGGTTATTAATTTTAAAGTTAGCACTGGTCGTTTTTCAGCATAATTTTGGGGGAATATTTTGCTCATTTTTATCGGAAAAATTAGTGTATTTTACTCGTACATATTTTATAGAGATATGCATATTTCACTTTTATATGGTGATAAACAGTAAGTGGGGCCCTGTAGGTGAATATAAAGTTATGAGGTTATTTATTTTAAAGTTGGCACTGGTCGTTTTTCATCTTAGTTTGAGGGAATATTTTGCTCATCTTTATCCGAAAAATTAGTGTTTTTGCCTCGTACATATTTTATGGAGATATACATATCCCACTTTTATATGGTGATAAACTGTAAGTGGGGACCCTGTAGATGAATATAAAATTATTAGATCAGTAATTTTAAAGTTGCACTGCTCGGTTTTCAGCTTTATTTGAGGGTATACTTTGCTAATCTTTATTGGAAAAATTAGTGTTTTTGCCTCATACGTATTTTATAGAGATATACATATCCCACTTTTATATGGTAAAAACTATAATTGGGGACCCTGTAGATAAATATAAAATTATTAGGTTATTATTTTAAGATTGGCACTGCTCGTTTTTCAGCTTTATTTGAGGGAATATTTTGCTCATTTTTATCGGAAAAATTAGTGTTCTTTCCTCGTAAATATTTTATAGAGATATACATATCCCACTTTTACATGGTGATAAACTCTACGTGGGGACCCTGTGGATGAATATAAAATTATGAGGTCATTAATTTTAAAGTTGGCACTGCTCGGTTTTCAGCTTTATTTGAGGGAATATTTTGCTCATCTTTATTCGAAAAATTAGTATATTTTCCTCGTACATATTTTATAGAGATATACATATCCCACTTTATATGGTAATAAACTGTAAGTGAGGACACTGTAGATAAATATAAAATTATGAAGTTATTAATTTTAAAGTTGGCACTGGTCGTTTTTCAGCATAATTTGAGGGAATATTTTGGTCATTTTTATCGGAAAAATTAGTGTTCTTTCCTCGTACATATTTTATAGAGGTATACATATCCCACTTTTATATGGTTTTAAACTGTAAGTGGAGACCCTGTAGATGAATATAAAATTATTAGGTTATTAATTTTAAAGTTAGCACTGCTCGTTTTTCAGCTTTATTTGAGGAAATTTTTTGCTCATGTTTATCGGAAAAATTAGTGTTTTTCCTCGTACATATTTTATAGGGATATACATATCCCACTTTTATATGGTAATAAACTGTAAGTGGGGACCCTGTAGATGAATATGAAATTATGAGGTTATTAATTTTAAAGTTGGCACTGGTCGTTTTTCAGCATAATTTTGGGGGAATATTTTGCTCATTTTTATCGGAAAAATTAGTGTATTTTACTTGTACATATTTTATAGAGATATGCATATTTCACTTTTATATGGTGATAAACAGTAAGTGGGGCCCTGTAGATGAATATAAAGTTATGAGGTTATTTATTTTAAAGTTGGCACTGGTCGTTTTTCATCTTAGTTTGAGGGAATATTTTGCTCATCTTTATCCGAAAAATTAGTGTTTTTGCCTCGTACATATTTTATGGAGATATACATATCCCACTTTTATATGGTGATAAACTGTAAGTGGAGACCCTGCAGATGAATATAAAATTATTAGATCAGTAATTTTAAAGTTGGCACTGCTCGGTTTTCAGCTTTATTTGAGGGTATACTTTGCTAATCTTTATCGGAAAAATTAGTGTTTTTGCCTCATACGTATTTTATAGAGACATACATATCACACTTTTATATGGTAATAACTATAATTGGGGACCCTGTAGATGAATATGAAATTATTACGTTATATTTTTAGGATTGGCACTGCTCGTTTTTCAGCTTTATTTGAGGGAATATTTTGGTCATTTTTATCGGAAAAATTAGTGTATTTTTCTCGTACATATTTTATAGAGATATACATATCCCACTTTTATATGGTGATAAACTGTAAGTGGGGACCCTGTAGATGAATATAAAATTATTAGGTTATTAATTTAAAAGTTGGCACTGCTCGTTTTTCAGCTTTATTTGAGAGAATTTTTTGCTCATGTTTATCGGAAAAGTTAGTGTTTTTCCTCGTACATATTTTATAGGGATATACATATCCCACTTTTATATGGTAATAAACTGTAAGTGGGGACCCTGTAGATGAATATGAAATTATGAGGTTATTAATTTTAAAGTTGGCACTGCTCGGTTTTCTGCTTTATTTGAAGGAATATTTTGCTCATCTTTATTCGAAAAATTAGTATATTTTCCTCGTACATATTTTATAGAGATATACATATCCTACTTTTATATAGTAATAAACTGTAAGTGGGGACCCTGTAGATGAATATAAAATGATTAGGTTATTAATTTTAAAGTTGGCACTGCTCGTTTTTCAGCTTTATTTGAGAGAATTTTTTGCTCATGTTTATCGGAAAAGTTAGTGTTTTTCCTCGTACATATTTTATAGAGATATACATATCCCACTTTTATATGGTAATAAACTGTAAGTGGGGACTATGTAGATGAATATAAAATTATGAGGTTATTAATTTTAAAGTTAGCACTGGTCGTTTTTCAGCATAATTTTGGGGGAATATTTTGCTCATTTTTATTTGAAAAATTAGTGTATTTTACTCGTACATATTTTATAGAGATATGCATATTTCACTTTTATATGGTGATAAACAGTAAGTGGGGCCCTGTAGATGAATATAAAGTTATGAGGTTATTTATTTTAAAGTTGGCACTGGTCGTTTTTCATCTTAGTTTGAGGGAATATTTTGCTCATCTTTATCCGAAAAATTAGTGTTTTTGCCTCGTACATATTTTATGGAGATATACATATCCCACTTTTATATGGTGATAAACTGTAAGTGGGGACCCTGTAGATGAATATAAAATTATTAGATCAGTAATTTTAAAGTTGGCACTGCTCGGTTTTCAGCTTTATTTGAGGGTATATTTTGCTCATCTTTATTGGAAAAATTAGTGTTTTTTCTCGTACGTATTTTATAGAGATATACATATCCCACTTTTATATGGTAATAACTATAATTGGGGACCCTGTAGATCAATATAAAATTATGAAGTTATTAATTTTAAAGTTGGCGCTGGTCGATTTTCAGCTTAATTTGAGGGAATGTTTTGCTCAATTTTATCGGAAAAATTAGTGTTCTTTCCTCGTACATATTTTATAGAGATATACATATCCCACTTTTATATGGTGATAAACTGTAAGTGAGGACCCTATAGATAAATTAAAAATTATTAGGTTATTATTTTAAGATTGGCACTGCTCGTTTTTCAGCTTTATTTGAGGGAATGTTTTGCTCAATTTTATCGGAAAAATTAGTGTTCTTTCCTCGTACATATTTTATAGAGATATACATATCCCACTTTTATATGGTGATAAACTGTAAGTGAGGACCCTGTAGATAAATATAAAATTATTAGATTATTAATTTTAAAGTTGGCACTGGTCGTTTTTCGGCTTAATTTGAGGGAATATTTTGCTCATCTTTATCCGAAAAATTAGTGTATTTCTCTCGTACATGTTTTATAGATATATATATATATCCCACTTTTATATGGTGATAAACAGTAAGTGAGGACCCTGTAGATGAATATAAAATTTTGAAGTTATTAATTTTAAAGTTGTCACTGGTCGTTTTTCAGCTTAGTTTGAGGGAATTTTTTGCTCATTTTTATCGGAAAAATTATTGTATTTTCCTCGTACCTTTTTTTAGAGATAAACATATCCCACTTTTATATGGTGATAAACTGTAAGTGGGGACCCTGTAGATGAATATAAAATTATGAAGTTATTAATTTTAAAGTTGGCACTGGTCGATTTTCAGCTTAATTTGAGGGAATATATTGCTCATTTTTATCGGAAAAATTAGTGTTCTTTCCTCGTAAATATTTTATAGTGATATACATATCCCACTTTTATATGGTGATAAACTCTAAGTGGGGACCCTGTAGATGAATATAAAATTATGAGGTCATTAATTTTAAAGTTGGCACTGCTCGGTTTTCAGCTTTATTTGAGGGAATATTTTGCTCATCTTTATTCAAAAAATTAGTATATTTTCCTCGTACATATTTTATAGAGATATACATATCCCACTTTTATATGGTAATAAACTGTAAGTGAGGACCGTGTAGATGAATATAAAATTATGAAGTTATTAATTTTAAAGTTGGCACTGGTCGTTTTTCAGCATAATTTGAGGGAATATTTTGGTCATTTTTATCGGAAAAATTAGTGTTCTTTCCTCTTACATATTTTATAGAGGTATACATATCCCACTTTTATATGGTAATAAACTGTAAGTGGAGACCCTGTAGATGAATATAAAATTATTAGGTTATTAATTTTAAAGTTGGCACTGCTCGTTTTTCAGCTTTATTTGAGGGAATTTTTTGCTCATGTTTATCGGAAAAATTAGTGTTTTTCCTCGTACATATTTTATAGGGATATACATATCCCACTTTTATATGGTGATAAACTGTCAGTGAGGACCCTGTAGATAAATATGAAATTATTACGTTATTATTTTAAGATTGGCACTGCTCGTTTTTCAGCTTTATTTGAGGGAATATTTTGGTCATTTTTATCGGAAAAATTAGTGTATTTTTCTCGTACATATTTTATAGAGATATACATATCCCACTTTTATATGGTGATAAACTGTAAGTGGGGACCCTGTAGATGAATATAAAATTATGAGGTCATTAATTTTAAAGTTGGCACTGCTCGGTTTTCAGCTTTATTTGAGGGAATATTTTGCTCATCTTTATTCGAAAAATTAGTATATTTTCCTCGTACATATTTTATAGAGATATACATATCCCACCTTTATATGGTAATAAACTGTAAGTGGGGACCATGTAGATGAATATAAAATTATGAAGTTATTAATTTTAAAGTTGGCACTGGTCGTTTTTCAGCATAATTTGAGGGGATATTTTGGTCTTTTTTATCGGAAAAATTAGTGTTCTTTCCTCGTACATATTTTATAGAGATATATATATCCTACTTTTATATAGTAATAAACTGTAAGTGGGGACCCTGTAGATGAATATAAAATTATTAGGTTATTAATTTAAAAGTTGGCACTGCTCGTTTTTCAGCTTTATTTGAGAGAATTTTTTGCTCATGTTTATCGGAAAAGTTAGTGTTTTTCCTCGTACATATTTTATAGGGATATACATATCCCACTTTTATATGGTAATAAACTGTAAGTGGGGACCCTGTAGATGAATATGAAATTATGAGGTTATTAATTTTAAAGTTGGCACTGGTCGTTTTTGAGCATAATTTTGGGGGAATATTTTGCTCATTCTTATCGGAAAAATTAGTGTATTTTACTCGTACATATTTTATAGAGATATGCATATTTCACTTTTATATGGTGATAAACTGTAAGTGGGGACCCTGTAGATGAATATAAAATTATGAGGTCATTAATTTTAAAGTTGGCACTGCTCGGTTTTCAGCTTTATTTGAGGGAATATTTTGCTCATCTTTATTCGAAAAATTAGTATATTTTCCTCGTACATATTTTATAGAGATATACATATCCCACTTTTATATGGTAATAAACTGTAAGTGGGGACCCTGTAGATGAATATAAAATTATGAGGTCATTAATTTTAAAGTTGGCACTGCTCGGTTTTCAGCTTTATTTGAGGGAATATTTTGCTCATCTTTATTCGAAAAATTAGTATATTTTCCTCGTACATATTTTATAGAGATATACATATCCCACCTTTATATGGTAATAAACTGTAAGTGGGGACCCTGTAGATGAATATAAAATTATGAAGTTATTAATTTTAAAGTTGGCACTGGTCGTTTTTCAGCATAATTTGAGGGGATATTTTGGTCTTTTTTATCGGAAAAATTAGTGTTCTTTCCTCGTACATATTTTATTGAGATATACATATCCCACTTTTATATGGTAATAAACTGTAAGTGGGGACCCTGTAGATGAATATAAAATTATGAGGTTATTAATTTTAAAGTTAGCACTGGTCGTTTTTCAGCATAATTTTGGGGGAATATTTTGCTCATTTTTATCGGAAAAATTAGTGTATTTTACTCGTACATATTTTATAGAGATATGCATATTTCACTTTTATATGGTGATAAACAGTAAGTGGGGCCCTGTAGGTGAATATAAAGTTATGAGGTTATTTATTTTAAAGTTGGCACTGGTCGTTTTTCATCTTAGTTTGAGGGAATATTTTGCTCATCTTTATCCGAAAAATTAGTGTTTTTGCCTCGTACATATTTTATGGAGATATACATATCCCACTTTTATATGGTGATAAACTGTAAGTGGGGACCCTGTAGATGAATATAAAATTATTAGATCAGTAATTTTAAAGTTGCACTGCTCGGTTTTCAGCTTTATTTGAGGGTATACTTTGCTAATCTTTATTGGAAAAATTAGTGTTTTTGCCTCATACGTATTTTATAGAGATATACATATCAAACTTTTATATGGTAAAAACTATAATTGGGGACCCTGTAGATAAATATAAAATTATTAGGTTATTATTTTAAGATTGGCACTGCTCGTTTTTCAGCTTTATTTGAGGGAATATTTTGCTCATTTTTATCGGAAAAATTAGTGTTTTTAACTCGTAAATATTTTATAGAGATATACATATCCCACTTTTACATGGTGATAAACTCTAAGTGGGGACCCTGTAGATGAATATAAAATTATGAGGTCATTAATTTTAAAGTTGGCACTGCTCGGTTTTCAGCTTTATTTGAGGGAATATTTTGCTCATCTTTATTCGAAAAATTAGTATATTTTCCTCGTACATATTTTATAGAGATATACATATCCCACTTTATATGGTAATAAACTGTAAGTGAGGACACTGTAGATAAATATAAAATTATGAGGTTATTAATTTTAAAGTTGGCACTGGTCGTTTTTCAGCATAATTTGAGGGAATATTTTGGTCATTTTTATCGGAAAAATTAGTGTTCTTTCCTCGTACATATTTTATAGAGGTATACATATCCCACTTTTATATGGTAATAAACTGTAAGTGGAGACCCTGTAGATGAATATAAAATTATTAGGTTATTAATTTTAAAGTTGGCACTGCTCGTTTTTCAGCTTTATTTGAGGAAATTTTTTGCTCATGTTTATCGGAAAAATTAGTGTTTTTCCTCGTACATATTTTATAGGGATATACATATCCCACTTTTATATGGTAATAAACTGTAAGTGGGGACCCTGTAGATGAATATGAAATTATGAGGTTATTAATTTTAAAGTTGGCACTGGTCGTTTTTCAGCATAATTTTGGGGGAATATTTTGCTCATTTTTATCGGAAAAATTAGTGTATTTTACTCGTACATATTTTATAGAGATATGCATATTTCACTCTTATATGGTGATAAACAGTAAGTGGGGCCCTGTAGATGAATATAAAGTTATGAGGTTATTTATTTTAAAGTTGGCACTGGTCGTTTTTCATCTTAGTTTGAGGGAATATTTTGCTCATCTTTATCCGAAAAATTAGTGTTTTTGCCTCGTACATATTTTATGAAGATATACATATCCCACTTTTATATGGTGATAAACTGTAAGTGGGGACCCTGTAGATGAATATAAAATAATTAGATCAGTAATTTTAAAGTTGGCACTGCTCGGTTTTCAGCTTTATTTGAGGGTATACTTTGCTAATCTTTATTGGAAAAATTAGTGTTTTTGCCTCATACGTATTTTATAGAGACATACATATCCCACTTTTATATGGTAATAACTATAATTGGGGACCCTGTAGATGAATATGAAATTATTACGTTATTATTTTAAGATTGGCACTGCTCGTTTTTCAGCTTTATTTGAGGGAATATTTTGGTCATTTTTATCGGAAAAATTAGTGTATTTTTCTCGTACATATTTTATAGAGATATACATATCCCACTTTTATATGGTGATAAACTGTAAGTGGGGACGCTGTAGATGAATATAAAATTATGAGGTCATTAATTTTAAAGTTGGCACTGCTCGGTTTTCAGCTTTATTTGAGGGAATATTTTGCTCATCTTTATTCGAAAAATTAGTATATTTTCCTCGTACATATTTTATAGAGATATACATATCCCACTTTATATGGTAATAAACTGTAAGTGAGGACACTGTAGATAAATATAAAATTATGAGGTCATTAATTTTAAAGTTGGCACTGGTCGTTTTTGAGCATAATTTTGGGGGAATATTTTGCTCATTTTTATCGGAAAAATTAGTGTATTTTACTCGTACATATTTTATAGAGATATGCATATTTCACTTTTATATGGTGATAAACTGTAAGTGGGGACCCTGTAGATGAATATAAAATTATGAGGTCATTAATTTTAAAGTTGGCACTGCTCGGTTTTCAGCTTTATTTGAGGGAATATTTTGCTCATCTTTATTCGAAAAATTAGTATATTTTCCTCGTACATATTTTATAGAGATATACATATCCCACTTTTATATGGTAATAAACTGTAAGTGGGGACCCTGTAGATGAATATAAAATTATGAGGTCATTAATTTTAAAGTTGGCACTGCTCGGTTTTCAGCTTTATTTGAGGGAATATTTTGCTCATCTTTATTCGAAAAATTAGTATATTTTCCTCGTACATATTTTATAGAGATATACATATCCCACCTTTATATGGTAATAAACTGTAAGTGGGGACCCTGCAGATGAATATAAAATTATGAAGTTATTAATTTTAAAGTTGGCACTGGTCGTTTTTCAGCATAATTTGAGGGGATATTTTGGTCTTTTTTATCGGAAAAATTAGTGTTCTTTCCTCGTACATATTTTATTGAGATATACATATCCCACTTTTATATGGTAATAAACTGTAAGTGGGGACCCTGTAGATGAATATAAAATTATGAGGTTATTAATTTTAAAGTTAGCACTGGTCGTTTTTCAGCATAATTTTGGGGGAATATTTTGCTCATTTTTATCGGAAAAATTAGTGTATTTTACTCGTACATATTTTATAGAGATATGCATATTTCACTTTTATATGGTGATAAACAGTAAGTGGGGCCCTGTAGGTGAATATAAAGTTATGAGGTTATTTATTTTAAAGTTGGCACTGGTCGTTTTTCATCTTAGTTTGAGGGAATATTTTGCTCATCTTTATCCGAAAAATTAGTGTTTTTGCCTCGTACATATTTTATGGAGATATACATATCCCACTTTTATATGGTGATAAACTGTAAGTGGGGACCCTGCAGATGAATATAAAATTATTAGATCAGTAATTTTAAAGTTGGCACTGCTCGGTTTTCAGCTTTATTTGAGGGTATACTTTGCTAATCTTTATTGGACAAATTAGTGTTTTTGCCTCATACGTATTTTATAGAGACATACATATCACACTTTTATATGGTAATAACTATAATTGGGGACCCTGTAGATGAATATGAAATTATTACGTTATATTTTTAGGATTGGCACTGCTCGTTTTTCAGCTTTATTTGAGGGAATATTTTGGTCATTTTTATCGGAAAAATTAGTGTATTTTTCTCGTACATATTTTATAGAGATATACATATCCCACTTTTATATGGTGATAAACTGTAAGTGGGGACCCTGTAGATGAATATAAAATTATTAGGTTATTAATTTAAAAGTTGGCACTGCTCGTTTTTCAGCTTTATTTGAGAGAATTTTTTGCTCATGTTTATCGGAAAAGTTAGTGTTTTTCCTCGTACATATTTTATAGGGATATACATATCCCACTTTTATATGGTAATAAACTGTAAGTGGGGACCCTGTAGATGAATATGAAATTATGAGGTTATTAATTTTAAAGTTGGCACTGCTCGGTTTTCTGCTTTATTTGAAGGAATATTTTGCTCATCTTTATTCGAAAAATTAGTATATTTTCCTCGTACATATTTTATAGGGATATACATATCCTACTTTTATATAGTAATAAACTGTAAGTGGGGACCCTGTAGATGAATATAAAATGATTAGGTTATTAATTTTAAAGTTGGCACTGCTCGTTTTTCAGCTTTATTTGAGAGAATTTTTTGCTCATGTTTATCGGAAAAGTTAGTGTTTTTCCTCGTACATATTTTATAGAGATATACATATCCCACTTTTATATGGTAATAAACTGTAAGTGGGGACTATGTAGATGAATATAAAATTATGAGGTTATTAATTTTAAAGTTAGCACTGGTCGTTTTTCAGCATAATTTTGGGGGAATATTTTGCTCATTTTTATCGGAAAAATTAGTGTATTTTACTCGTACATATTTTATAGAGATATGCATATTTCACTTTTATATGGTGATAAACAGTAAGTGGGGCCCTGTAGATGAATATAAAGTTATGAGGTTATTTATTTTAAAGTTGGCACTGGTCGTTTTTCATCTTAGTTTGAGGGAATATTTTGCTCATCTTTATCCGAAAAATTAGTGTTTTTGCCTCGTACATATTTTATGGAGATATACATATCCCACTTTTATATGGTGATAAACTGTAAGTGGGGACCCTGTAGATGAATATAAAATTATTAGATCAGTAATTTTAAAGTTGGCACTGCTCGGTTTTCAGCTTTATTTGAGGGTATATTTTGCTCATCTTTATTGGAAAAATTAGTGTTTTTCCTCGTACGTATTTTATAGAGATATACATATCCCACTTTTATATGGTAATAACTATAATTGGGGACCCTGTAGATCAATATAAAATTATGAAGTTATTAATTTTAAAGTTGGCGCTGGTCGATTTTCAGCTTAATTTGAGGGAATGTTTTGCTCAATTTTATCGGAAAAATTAGTGTTCTTTCCTCGTACATATTTTATAGAGATATACATATCCCACTTTTATATGGTGATAAACTGTAAGTGAGGACCCTATAGATAAATTAAAAATTATTAGGTTATTATTTTAAGATTGGCACTGCTCGTTTTTCAGCTTTATTTGAGGGAATGTTTTGCTCAATTTTATCGGAAAAATTAGTGTTCTTTCCTCGTACATATTTTATAGAGATATACATATCCCACTTTTATATGGTGATAAACTGTAAGTGAGGACCCTGTAGATAAATATAAAATTATTAGATTATTAATTTTAAAGTTGGCACTGGTCGTTTTTCGGCTTAATTTGAGGGAATATTTTGCTCATCTTTATCCGAAAAATTAGTGTATTTCTCTCGTACATGTTTTATAGATATATATATATCCCACTTTTATATGGTGATAAACAGTAAGTGAGGACCCTGTAGATGAATATAAAATTTTGAAGTTATTAATTTTAAAGTTGTCACTGGTCGTTTTTCAGCTTAGTTTGAGGGAATTTTTTGCTCATTTTTATCGGAAAAATTATTGTATTTTCCTCGTACCTTTTTTTTAGAGATAAACATATCCCACTTTTATATGGTGATAAACTGTAAGTGGGGACCCTGTAGATGAATATAAAATTATGAAGTTATTAATTTTAAAGTTGGCACTGGTCGATTTTCAGCTTAATTTGAGGGAATATATTGCTCATTTTTATCGGAAAAATTAGTGTTCTTTCCTCGTAAATATTTTATAGTGATATACATATCCCACTTTTATATGGTGATAAACTCTAAGTGGGGACCCTGTAGATGAATATAAAATTATGAGGTCATTAATTTTAAAGTTGGCACTGCTCGGTTTTCAGCTTTATTTGAGGGAATATTTTGCTCATCTTTATTCAAAAAATTAGTATATTTTCCTCGTACATATTTTATAGAGATATACATATCCCACTTTTATATGGTAATAAACTGTAAGTGAGGACCCTGTAGATGAATATAAAATTATGAAGTTATTAATTTTAAAGTTGGCACTGGTCGTTTTTCAGCATAATTTGAGGGAATATTTTGGTCATTTTTATCGGAAAAATTAGTGTTCTTTCCTCTTACATATTTTATAGAGGTATACATATCCCACTTTTATATGGTAATAAACTGTAAGTGGAGACCCTGTAGATGAATATAAAATTATTAGGTTATTAATTTTAAAGTTGGCACTGCTCGTTTTTCAGCTTTATTTGAGGGAATTTTTTGCTCATGTTTATCGGAAAAATTAGTGTTTTTCCTCGTACATATTTTATAGGGATATACATATCCCACTTTTATATGGTGATAAACTGTCAGTGGGGACCCTGTAGATAAATATGAAATTATTACGTTATTATTTTAAGATTGGCACTGCTCGTTTTTCAGCTTTATTTGAGGGAATATTTTGGTCATTTTTATCGGAAAAATTAGTGTATTTTTCTCATACATATTTTATACAGATATACATATCCCACTTTTATATGGTGATAAACTGTAAGTGGGGACCCTGTAGATGAATATAAAATTATGAGGTCATTAATTTTAAAGTTGGCACTGCTCGGTTTTCAGCTTTATTTGAGGGAATATTTTGCTCATCTTTATTCGAAAAATTAGTATATTTTCCTCGTACATATTTTATAGAGATATACATATCCCACCTTTATATGGTAATAAACTGTAAGTGGGGACCCTGTAGATGAATATAAAATTATGAAGTTATTAATTTTAAAGTTGGCACTGGTCGTTTTTCAGCATAATTTGAGGGGATATTTTGGTCTTTTTTATCGGAAAAATTAGTGTTCTTTCCTCGTACATATTTTATAGAGATATATATATCCTACTTTTATATAGTAATAAACTGTAAGTGGGGACCCTGTAGATGAATATAAAATTATTAGGTTATTAATTTAAAAGTTGGCACTGCTCGTTTTTCAGCTTTATTTGAGAGAATTTTTTGCTCATGTTTATCGGAAAAGTTAGTGTTTTTCCTCGTACATATTTTATAGGGATATACATATCCCACTTTTATATGGTAATAAACTGTAAGTGGGGACCCTGTAGATGAATATAAAATTATGAAGTTATTAATTTTAAAGTTGGCACTGGTCGTTTTTCAGCATAATTTGAGGGGATATTTTGGTCTTTTTTATCGGAAAAATTAGTGTTCTTTCCTCGTACATATTTTATAGAGATATACATATCCCACTTTTATATGGTGATAAACTGTAAGTGGGGACCCTGTAGATGAATATAAAATTATGAGGTCATTAATTTTAAAGTTGGCACTGCTCGGTTTTCAGCTTTATTTGAGGGAATATTTTGCTCATCTTTATTCAAAAAATTAGTATATTTTCCTCGTACATATTTTATAGAGATATACATATCCCACTTTTATATGGTAATAAACTGTAAGTGAGGACCCTGTAGATGAATATAAAATTATGAAGTTATTAATTTTAAAGTTGGCACTGGTCGTTTTTCAGCATAATTTGAGGGAATATTTTGGTCATTTTTATCGGAAAAATTAGTGTTCTTTCCTCTTACATATTTTATAGAGGTATACATATCCCACTTTTATATGGTAATAAACTGTAAGTGGAGACCCTGTAGATGAATATAAAATTATTAGGTTATTAATTTTAAAGTTGGCACTGCTCGTTTTTCAGCTTTATTTGAGGGAATTTTTTGCTCATGTTTATCGGAAAAATTAGTGTTTTTCCTCGTACATATTTTATAGGGATATACATATCCCACTTTTATATGGTGATAAACTGTCAGTGAGGACCCTGTAGATGAATATGAAATTATGAGGTTATTAATTTTAAAGTTGGCACTGGTCGTTTTTGAGCATAATTTTGGGGGAATATTTTGCTCATTCTTATCGGAAAAATTAGTGTATTTTACTCGTACATATTTTATAGAGATATGCATATTTCACTTTTATATGGTGATAAACTGTAAGTGGGGACCCTGTAGATGAATATAAAATTATGAGGTCATTAATTTTAAAGTTGGCACTGCTCGGTTTTCAGCTTTATTTGAGGGAATATTTTGCTCATCTTTATTCGAAAAATTAGTATATTTTCCTCGTACATATTTTATAGAGATATACATATCCCACTTTTATATGGTAATAAACTGTAAGTGGGGACCCTGTAGATGAATATAAAATTATGAGGTCATTAATTTTAAAGTTGGCACTGCTCGGTTTTCAGCTTTATTTGAGGGAATATTTTGCTCATCTTTATTCGAAAAATTAGTATATTTTCCTCGTACATATTTTATAGAGATATACATATCCCACCTTTATATGGTAATAAACTGTAAGTGGGGACCCTGTAGATGAATATAAAATTATGAAGTTATTAATTTTAAAGTTGGCACTGGTCGTTTTTCAGCATAATTTGAGGGGATATTTTGGTCTTTTTTATCGGAAAAATTAGTGTTCTTTCCTCGTACATATTTTATTGAGATATACATATCCCACTTTTATATGGTAATAAACTGTAAGTGGGGACCCTGTAGATGAATATAAAATTATGAGGTTATTAATTTTAAAGTTAGCACTGGTCGTTTTTCAGCATAATTTTGGGGGAATATTTTGCTCATTTTTATCGGAAAAATTAGTGTATTTTACTCGTACATATTTTATAGAGATATGCATATTTCACTTTTATATGGTGATAAACAGTAAGTGGGGCCCTGTAGGTGAATATAAAGTTATGAGGTTATTTATTTTAAAGTTGGCACTGGTCGTTTTTCATCTTAGTTTGAGGGAATATTTTGCTCATCTTTATCCGAAAAATTAGTGTTTTTGCCTCGTACATATTTTATGGAGATATACATATCCCACTTTTATATGGTGATAAACTGTAAGTGGGGACCCTGTAGATGAATATAAAATTATTAGATCAGTAATTTTAAAGTTGCACTGCTCGGTTTTCAGCTTTATTTGAGGGTATACTTTGCTAATCTTTATTGGAAAAATTAGTGTTTTTGCCTCATACGTATTTTATAGAGATATACATATCAAACTTTTATATGGTAAAAACTATAATTGGGGACCCTGTAGATAAATATAAAATTATTAGGTTATTATTTTAAGATTGGCACTGCTCGTTTTTCAGCTTTATTTGAGGGAATATTTTGCTCATTTTTATCGGAAAAATTAGTGTTTTTTCCTCGTAAATATTTTATAGAGATATACATATCCCACTTTTACATGGTGATAAACTCTAAGTGGGGACCCTGTAGATGAATATAAAATTATGAGGTCATTAATTTTAAAGTTGGCACTGCTCGGTTTTCAGCTTTATTTGAGGGAATATTTTGCTCATCTTTATTCGAAAAATTAGTATATTTTCCTCGTACATATTTTATAGAGATATACATATCCCACTTTATATGGTAATAAACTGTAAGTGAGGACACTGTAGATAAATATAAAATTATGAGGTTATTAATTTTAAAGTTGGCACTGGTCGTTTTTCAGCATAATTTGAGGGAATATTTTGGTCATTTTTATCGGAAAAATTAGTGTTCTTTCCTCGTACATATTTTATAGAGGTATACATATCCCACTTTTATATGGTAATAAACTGTAAGTGGAGACCCTGTAGATGAATATAAAATTATTAGGTTATTAATTTTAAAGTTGGCACTGCTCGTTTTTCAGCTTTATTTGAGGAAATTTTTTGCTCATGTTTATCGGAAAAATTAGTGTTTTTCCTCGTACATATTTTATAGGGATATACATATCCCACTTTTATATGGTAATAAACTGTAAGTGGGGACCCTGTAGATGAATATGAAATTATGAGGTTATTAATTTTAAAGTTGGCACTGGTCGTTTTTCAGCATAATTTTGGGGGAATATTTTGCTCATTTTTATCGGAAAAATTAGTGTATTTTACTCGTACATATTTTATAGAGATATGCATATTTCACTTTTATATGGTGATAAACAGTAAGTGGGGCCCTGTAGATGAATATAAAGTTATGAGGTTATTTATTTTAAAGTTGGCACTGGTCGTTTTTCATCTTAGTTTGAGGGAATATTTTGCTCATCTTTATCCGAAAAATTAGTGTTTTTGCCTCGTACATATTTTATGGAGATATACATATCCCACTTTTATATGGTGATAAACTGTAAGTGGGGACCCTGTAGATGAATATAAAATAATTAGATCAGTAATTTTAAAGTTGGCACTGCTCGGTTTTCAGCTTTATTTGAGGGTATACTTTGCTAATCTTTATTGGAAAAATTAGTGTTTTTGCCTCATACGTATTTTATAGAGACATACATATCCCACTTTTATATGGTAATAACTATAATTGGGGACCCTGTAGATGAATATGAAATTATTACGTTATTATTTTAAGATTGGCACTGCTCGTTTTTCAGCTTTATTTGAGGGAATATTTTGGTCATTTTTATCGGAAAAATTAGTGTATTTTTCTCGTACATATTTTATAGAGATAAACATATCCCACTTTTATATGGTGATAAACTGTAAGTGGGGACGCTGTAGATGAATATAAAATTATGAGGTCATTAATTTTAAAGTTGGCACTGCTCGGTTTTCAGCTTTATTTGAGGGAATATTTTGCTCATCTTTATTCGAAAAATTAGTATATTTTCCTCGTACATATTTTATAGAGATATACATATCCCACCTTTATATGGTAATAAACTGTAAGTGGGGACCCTGTAGATGAATATAAAATTATGAAGTTATTAATTTTAAAGTTGGCACTGGTCGTTTTTCAGCATAATTTGAGGGGATATTTTGGTCTTTTTTATCGGAAAAATTAGTGTTCTTTCCTCGTACATATTTTATAGAGATATACATATCCTACTTTTATATAGTAATAAACTGAAAGTGGGGACCCTGTAGATGAATATAAAATTATTAGGTTATTAATTTTAAAGTTGGCACTGCTCGTTTTTCAGCTTTATTTGAGAGAATTTTTTGCTCATGTTTATCGGAAAAGTTAGTGTTTTTCCTCGTACATATTTTATAGAGATATACATATCCCACTTTTATATGGTAATAAACTGTAAGTGGGGACCCTGTAGATGAATATAAAATTATGAGGTTATTAATTTTAAAGTTAGCACTGGTCGTTTTTCAGCATAATTTTGGGGGAATATTTTGCTCATTTTTATCGGAAAAATTAGTGTATTTTACTCGTACATATTTTATAGAGATATGCATATTTCACTTTTATATGGTGATAAACAGTAAGTGGGGCCCTGTAGATGAATATAAAGTTATGAGGTTATTTATTTTAAAGTTGGCACTGGTCGTTTTTCATCTTAGTTTGAGGGAATATTTTGCTCATCTTTATCCGAAAAACTAGTGCTTTTGCCTCGTACATATTTTATGGAGATATACATACCCCACTTTTATATGGTGATAAACTGTAAGTGGGGACCCTGTAGATGAATATAAAATTATTAGATCAGTAATTTTAAAGTTGGCACTGCTCGGTTTTCAGCTTTATTTGAGGGTATACTTTGCTAATCTTTATTGGAAAAATTAGTGTTTTTGCCTCATACGTATTTTATAGAGATATACATATCCCACTTTTATATGGTAATAACTATAATTGGGGACCCTGTAGATAAATATAAAATTATTAGGTTATTATTTTAAGATTGGCACTGCTCGTTTTTCAGCTTTATTTGAGGGTAAACTTTGCTAATCTTTATTCGAAAAATTAGTCTTTTTGCCTCGTACATATTTTATAGAGATATACATATCCCACTTTTATATGGTAATAACTATAATTGGGGACCCTGTAGGTGAATATAAAATTATGAAGTTATTAATTTTAAAGTTGGCGCTGGTCGATTTTCAGCTTAATTTGAGGGAATGTTTTGCTCAATTTTATCGGAAAAATTAGTGTTCTTTCCTCGTACAAATTTTATAGAGATATACATATCCCACTTTTATATGGTGATAAACTGTAAGTGAGGACCCTGTAGATAAATATAAAATTATTAGGTTATTATTTTAAGATTGGCACTGCTCGTTTTTCAGCTTTATTTGAGGGAATATTTTGCTCATTTTTATCGGAAAAATTAGTGTATTTTACTCGTACATATTTTATAGAGATATGCATATTTCACTTTTATATGGTGATAAACAGTAAGTGGGGCCCTGTAGATGAATATAAAGTTATGAGGTTATTTATTTTAAAGTTGGCACTGGTCGTTTTTCATCTTAGTTTGAGGGAATATTTTGCTCATCTTTATCCGAAAAATTAGTGTTTTTGCCTCGTACATATTTTATGGAGATATACATATCCCACTTTTATATGGTGATAAACTGTAAGTGGGGACCCTGTAGATGAATATAAAATTATTAGATCAGTAGTTTTGAAGTTGGCACTGCTCGGTTTTCAGCTTTATTTGAGGGTAAACTTTGCTAATCTTTATTCGAAAAATTAGTGTTTTTGCCTCGTACATATTTTATAGAGATATACATATCCCACTTTTATATGGTAATAACTATAATTGGGGACCCTGTAGGTGAATATAAAATTATGAAGTTATTAATTTTAAAGTTGGCGCTGGTCGATTTTCAGCTTAATTTGAGGGAATGTTTTGCTCAATTTTATCGGAAAAATTAGTGTTCTTTCCTCGTACAAATTTTATAGAGATATACATATCCCACTTTTATATGGTGATAAACTGTAAGTGAGGACCCTGTAGATAAATATAAAATTATTAGGTTATTATTTTAAGATTGGCACTGCTCGTTTTTCAGCTTTATTTGAGGGAATATTTTGCTCATTTTTATCGGAAAAATTAGTGTATTTTCCTTGTACATATTTTATAGAGATATACATATCCCACTTTTATATGGTGATAAAGTGTAAGTGGGGACCCTGTAGATGGATATAAAATTATGAGGTCATTAATTTTAAAGTTGGCACTGCTCGGTTTTCAGCTTTATTTGAGGGAATATTTTGCTCACCTTTATTCGAAAAATTAGTATATTTTCCTCGTACGTATTTTATAGAGATATACATATCTCACCTTTATATGGTAATAAACTGTAAGTGGGGACCCTGTAGATGAATATAAAATTATGAAGTTATTTATTTTAAAGTTGGCACTGCTCGGTTTTCAGCTTTATTTGAGGGAATATTTTGCTCATCTTTATTCGAAAAATTAGTATATTTTCCTCGTACATATTTTATGGAGATATACATATCCCACTTTTATATGGTAATAAACTGTAAGTGAGGACCCTGTAGATGAATATAAAATTAAGAAGTTATTAATTTTAAAGTTGGCACTGGTCGTTTTTCAGCATAATTTGAGGGAATATTTTGGTCATTTTTATCGGAAAAATTAGTGTTCTTTCCTCTTACATATTTTATAGAGGTATACATATCCTACTTTTATATGGTAATAAACTGTAAGTGGAGACCCTGTAGATGAACATAAAATTATTAGGTTATTAATTTTAAAGTTGGCACTGCTCGTTTTTCAGCTTTATTTGAGGGAATTTTTTGCTCATGTTTATCGGAAAAATTAGTGTTTTTCCTCGTACATATTTTATAGGGATATACATATCCCACTTTTATATGGTGATAAACTGTCAGTGAGGACCCTGTAGATAAATATGAAATTATTACGTTATTATTTTAAGATTGGCACTGCTCGTTTTTCAGCTTTATTTGAGGGAATATTTTGGTCATTTTTATCGGAAAAATTAGTGTATTTTTCTCGTACATATTTTATAGAGATATACATATCCCACTTTTATATGGTGATAAACTGTAAGTGGGGACCCTGTAGATGAATATAAAATTATGAGGTCATTAATTTTAAAGTTGGCACTGCTCGGTTTTCAGCTTTATTTGAGGGAATATTTTGCTCATCTTTATTCGAAAAATTAGTATATTTTCCTCGTACATATTTTATAGAGATATACATATCCCACCTTTATATGGTAATAAACTGTAAGTGGGGACCCTGTAGATGAATATAAAATTATGAAGTTATTAATTTTAAAGTTGGCACTGGTCGTTTTTCAGCATAATTTGAGGGGATATTTTGGTCTTTTTTATCGGAAAAATTAGTGTTCTTTCCTCGTACATATTTTATAGAGATATATATATCCTACTTTTATATAGTAATAAACTGTAAGTGGGGACCCTGTAGATGAATATAAAATTATTAGGTTATTAATTTTAAAGTTGGCACTGCTCGTTTTTCAGCTTTATTTGAGAGAATTTTTTGCTCATGTTTATCGGATAAGTTAGTGTTTTTCCTCGTACATATTTTATAGGGATATACATATCCCACTTTTATATGGTAATAAACTGTAAGTGGGGACCCTGTAGATGAATATGAAATTATGAGGTTATTAATTTTAAAGTTGGCACTGGTCGTTTTTGAGCATAATTTTGGGGGAATATTTTGCTCATTCTTATCGGAAAAATTAGTGTATTTTACTCGTACATATTTTATAGAGATATGCATATTTCACTTTTATATGGTGATAAACTGTAAGTGGGGACCCTGTAGATGAATATAAAATTATGAGGTCATTAATTTTAAAGTTGGCACTGCTCGGTTTTCAGCTTCATTTGAGGGAATATTTTGCTCATCTTTATTCGAAAAATTAGTATATTTTCCTCGTACATATTTTATAGAGATATACATATCCCACTTTTATATGGTAATAAACTGTAAGTGGGGACCCTGTAGATGAATACAAAATTATGAGGTCATTAATTTTAAAGTTGGCACTGCTCGGTTTTCAGCTTTATTTGAGGGAATATTTTGCTCATCTTTATTCGAAAAATTAGTATATTTTCCTCGTACATATTTTATAGAGATATACATATCCCACCTTTATATGGTAATAAACTGTAAGTGGGGACCCTGTAGATGAATATAAAATTATGAAGTTATTAATTTTAAAGTTGGCACTGGTCGTTTTTCAGCATAATTTGAGGGGATATTTTGGTCTTTTTTATCGGAAAAATTAGTGTTCTTTCCTCGTACATATTTTATTGAGATATACATATCCCACTTTTATATGGTAATAAACTGTAAGTGGGGACCCTGTAGATGAATATAAAATTATGAGGTTATTAATTTTAAAGTTAGCACTGGTCGTTTTTCAGCATAATTTTGGGGGAATATTTTGCTCATTTTTATCGGAAAAATTAGTGTATTTTACTCGTACATATTTTATAGAGATATGCATATTTCACTTTTATATGGTGATAAACAGTAAGTGGGGCCCTGTAGATGAATATAAAGTTATGAGGTTATTTATTTTAAAGTTGGCACTGGTCGTTTTTCATCTTAGTTTGAGGGAATATTTTGCTCATCTTTATCCGAAAAACTAGTGCTTTTGCCTCGTACATATTTTATGGAGATATACATACCCCACTTTTATATGGTGATAAACTGTAAGTGGGGACCCTGTAGATGAATATAAAATTATTAGATCAGTAATTTTAAAGTTGGCACTGCTCGGTTTTCAGCTTTATTTGAGGGTATACTTTGCTAATCTTTATTGGAAAAATTAGTGTTTTTGCCTCATACGTATTTTATAGAGATATACATATCCCACTTTTATATGGTAATAACTATAATTGGGGACCCTGTAGATAAATATAAAATTATTAGGTTATTATTTTAAGATTGGCACTGCTCGTTTTTCAGCTTTATTTGAGGGTAAACTTTGCTAATCTTTATTCGAAAAATTAGTCTTTTTGCCTCGTACATATTTTATAGAGATATACATATCCCACTTTTATATGGTAATAACTATAATTGGGGACCCTGTAGGTGAATATAAAATTATGAAGTTATTAATTTTAAAGTTGGCGCTGGTCGATTTTCAGCTTAATTTGAGGGAATGTTTTGCTCAATTTTATCGGAAAAATTAGTGTTCTTTCCTCGTACAAATTTTATAGAGATATACATATCCCACTTTTATATGGTGATAAACTGTAAGTGAGGACCCTGTAGATAAATATAAAATTATTAGGTTATTATTTTAAGATTGGCACTGCTCGTTTTTCAGCTTTATTTGAGGGAATATTTTGCTCATTTTTATCGGAAAAATTAGTGTATTTTACTCGTACATATTTTATAGAGATATGCATATTTCACTTTTATATGGTGATAAACAGTAAGTGGGGCCCTGTAGATGAATATAAAGTTATGAGGTTATTTATTTTAAAGTTGGCACTGGTCGTTTTTCATCTTAGTTTGAGGGAATATTTTGCTCATCTTTATCCGAAAAATTAGTG
Organism: Thermobia domestica; assembly: GCF_964235325.1. Lineage (NCBI taxonomy): Eukaryota > Metazoa > Arthropoda > Insecta > Zygentoma > Lepismatidae > Thermobia > Thermobia domestica. Next base: position 62,294,357 of record NC_137457.1, read on the forward strand.
TTTTTGCCTCGTACATATTTTATGGAGATATACATATCCCACTTTTATATGGTGATAAACTGTAAGTGGGGACCCTGTAGATGAATATAAAATTATTAGATCAGTAGTTTTGAAGTTGGCACTGCTCGGTTTTCAGCTTTATTTGAGGGTAAACTTTGCTAATCTTTATTCGAAAAATTAGTGTTTTTGCCTCGTACATATTTTATAGAGATATACATATCCCACTTTTATATGGTAATAACTATAATTGGGGACCCTGTAGGTGAATATAAAATTATGAAGTTATTAATTTTAAAGTTGGCGCTGGTCGATTTTCAGCTTAATTTGAGGGAATGTTTTGCTCAATTTTATCGGAAAAATTAGTGTTCTTTCCTCGTACAAATTTTATAGAGATATACATATCCCACTTTTATATGGTGATAAACTGTAAGTGAGGACCCTGTAGATAAATATAAAATTATTAGGTTATTATTTTAAGATTGGCACTGCTCGTTTTTCAGCTTTATTTGAGGGAATATTTTGCTCATTTTTATCGGAAAAATTAGTGTATTTTCCTTGTACATATTTTATAGAGATATACATATCCCACTTTTATATGGTGATAAAGTGTAAGTGGGGACCCTGTAGATGGATATAAAATTATGAGGTCATTAATTTTAAAGTTGGCACTGCTCGGTTTTCAGCTTTATTTGAGGGAATATTTTGCTCACCTTTATTCGAAAAATTAGTATATTTTCCTCGTACGTATTTTATAGAGATATACATATCTCACCTTTATATGGTAATAAACTGTAAGTGGGGACCCTGTAGATGAATATAAAATTATGAAGTTATTTATTTTAAAGTTGGCACTGCTCGGTTTTCAGCTTTATTTGAGGGAATATTTTGCTCATCTTTATTCGAAAAATTAGTATATTTTCCTCGTACATATTTTATAGAGATATACATATCCCACTTTTATATGGTAATAAACTGTAAGTGAGGACCCTGTAGATGAATATAAAATTAAGAAGTTATTAATTTTAAAGTTGGCACTGGTCGTTTTTCAGCATAATTTGAGGGGATATTTTGGTCTTTTTTATCGGAAAAATTAGTGTTCTTTCCTCGTACATATTTTATAGAGATATATATATCCTACTTTTATATAGTAATAAACTGTAAGTGGGGACCCTGTAGATGAATATAAAATTATTAGGTTATTAATTTTAAAGTTGGCACTGCTCGTTTTTCAGCTTTATTTGAGAGAATTTTTTGCTCATGTTTATCGGATAAGTTAGTGTTTTTCCTCGTACATATTTTATAGGGATATACATATCCCACTTTTATATGGTAATAAACTGTAAGTGGGGACCCTGTAGATGAATATGAAATTATGAGGTTATTAATTTTAAAGTTGGCACTGGTCGTTTTTGAGCATAATTTTGGGGGAATATTTTGCTCATTCTTATCGGAAAAATTAGTGTATTTTACTCGTACATATTTTATAGAGATATGCATATTTCACTTTTATATGGTGATAAACTGTAAGTGGGGACCCTGTAGATGAATATAAAATTATGAGGTCATTAATTTTAAAGTTGGCACTGCTCGGTTTTCAGCTTTATTTGAGGGAATATTTTGCTCATCTTTATTCGAAAAATTAGTATATTTTCCTCGTACATATTTTATAGAGATATACATATCCCACTTTTATATGGTAATAAACTGTAAGTGGGGACCCTGTAGATGAATACAAAATTATGAGGTCATTAATTTTAAAGTTGGCACTGCTCGGTTTTCAGCTTTATTTGAGGGAATATTTTGCTCATCTTTATTCGAAAAATTAGTATATTTTCCTCGTACATATTTTATAGAGATATACATATCCCACCTTTATATGGTAATAAACTGTAAGTGGGGACCCTGTAGATGAATATAAAATTATGAAGTTATTAATTTTAAAGTTGGCACTGGTCGTTTTTCAGCATAATTTGAGGGGATATTTTGGTCTTTTTTATCGGAAAAATTAGTGTTCTTTCCTCGTACATATTTTATTGAGATATACATATCCCACTTTTATATGGTAATAAACTGTAAGTGGGGACCCTGTAGATGAATATAAAATTATGAGGTTATTAATTTTAAAGTTAGCACTGGTCGTTTTTCAGCATAATTTTGGGGGAATATTTTGCTCATTTTTATCGGAAAAATTAGTGTATTTTACTCGTACATATTTTATAGAGATATGCATATTTCACTTTTATATGGTGATAAACAGTAAGTGGGGCCCTGTAGGTGAATATAAAGTTATGAGGTTATTTATTTTAAAGTTGGCACTGGTCGTTTTTCATCTTAGTTTGAGGGAATATTTTGCTCATCTTTATCCGAAAAATTAGTGTTTTTGCCTCGTACATATTTTATGGAGATATATTTATCCCACTTTTATATGGTGATAAACTGTAAGTGGGGACCCTGTAGATGAATATAAAATTATTAGATCAGTAATTTTAAAGTTGCACTGCTCGGTTTTCAGCTTTATTTGAGGGTATACTTTGCTAATCTTTATTGGAAAAATTAGTGTTTTTGCCTCATACGTATTTTATAGAGATATACATATCAAACTTTTATATGGTAAAAACTATAATTGGGGACCCTGTAGATAAATATAAAATTATTAGGTTATTATTTTAAGATTGGCACTGCTCGTTTTTCAGCTTTATTTGAGGGAATATTTTGCTCATTTTTATCGGAAAAATTAGTGTTCTTTCCTCGTAAATATTTTATAGAGATATACATATCCCACCTTTACATGGTGATAAACTCTAAGTGGGGACGCTGTAGATGAATATAAAATTATGAGGTCATTAATTTTAAAGTTGGCACTGCTCGGTTTTCAGCTTTATTTGAGGGAATATTTTGCTCATCTTTATTCGAAAAATTAGTATATTTTCCTCGTACATATTTTATAGAGATATACATATCCCACTTTATATGGTAATAAACTGTAAGTGAGGACACTGTAGATAAATATAAAATTATGAGGTTATTAATTTTAAAGTTGGCACTGGTCGTTTTTCAGCATAATTTGAGGGAATATTTTGGTCATTTTTATCGGAAAAATTAGTGTTCTTTCCTCGTACATATTTTATAGAGGTATACATATCCCACTTTTATATGGTAATAAACTGTAAGTGGAGACCCTGTAGATGAATATAAAATTATTAGGTTATTAATTTTAAAGTTGGCACTGCTCGTTTTTCAGCTTTATTTGAGGAAATTTTTTGCTCATGTTTATCGGAAAAATTAGTGTTTTTCCTCGTACATATTTTATAGGGATATACATATCCCACTTTTATATGGTAATAAACTGTAAGTGGGGACCCTGTAGATGAATATGAAATTATGAGGTTATTAATTTTAAAGTTGGCACTGGTCGTTTTTCAGCATAATTTTGGGGGAATATTTTGCTCATTTTTATCGGAAAAATTAGTGTATTTTACTCGTACATATTTTATAGAGATATGCATATTTCACTTTTATATGGTGATAAACAGTAAGTGGGGCCCTGTAGATGAATATAAAGTTATGAGGTTATTTATTTTAAAGTTGGCACTGGTCGTTTTTCATCTTAGTTTGAGGGAATATTTTGCTCATCTTTATCCGAAAAATTAGTGTTTTTGCCTCGTACATATTTTATGGAGATATACATATCCCACTTTTATATGGTGATAAACTGTAAGTGGGGACCCTGTAGATGAATATAAAATAATTAGATCAGTAATTTTAAAGTTGGCACTGCTCGGTTTTCAGCTTTATTTGAGGGTATACTTTGCTAATCTTTATTGGAAAAATTAGTGTTTTTGCCTCATACGTATTTTATAGAGACATACATATCCCACTTTTATATGGTAATAACTATAATTGGGGACCCTATAGATGAATATGAAATTATTACGTTATTATTTTAAGATTGGCACTGCTCGTTTTTCAGCTTTATTTGAGGGAATATTTTGGTCATTTTTATCGGAAAAATTAGTGTATTTTTCTCGTACATATTTTATAGAGATATACATATCCCACTTTTATATGGTGATAAACTGTAAGTGGGGACGCTGTAGATGAATATAAAATTATGAGGTCATTAATTTTAAAGTTGGCACTGCTCGGTTTTCAGCTTTATTTGAGGGAATATTTTGCTCATCTTTATTCGAATAATTAGTATATTTTCCTCGTACATATTTTATAGAGATATACATATCCCACCTTTATATGGTAATAAACTGTAAGTGGGGACCCTGTAGATGAATATAAAATTATGAAGTTATTAATTTTAAAGTTGGCACTGGTCGTTTTTCAGCATAATTTGAGGGGATATTTTGGTCTTTTTTATCGGAAAAATTAGTGTTCTTTCCTCGTACATATTTTATAGAGATATACATATCCTACTTTTATATAGTAATAAACTGAAAGTGGGGACCCTGTAGATGAATATAAAATAATTAGATCAGTAATTTTAAAGTTGGCACTGCTCGGTTTTCAGCTTTATTTGAGGGTATACTTTGCTAATCTTTATTGGAAAAATTAGTGTTTTTGCCTCATACGTATTTTATAGAGACATACATATCCCACTTTTATATGGTAATAACTATAATTGGGGACCCTATAGATGAATATGAAATTATTACGTTATTATTTTAAGATTGGCACTGCTCGTTTTTCAGCTTTATTTGAGGGAATATTTTGGTCATTTTTATCGGAAAAATTAGTGTATTTTTCTCGTACATATTTTATAGAGATATACATATCCCACTTTTATATGGTGATAAACTGTAAGTGGGGCCCTGTAGATGAATATAAAGTTATGAGGTTATTTATTTTAAAGTTGGCACTGGTCGTTTTTCATCTTAGTTTGAGGGAATATTTTGCTCATCTTTATCCGAAAAACTAGTGCTTTTGCCTCGTACATATTTTATGGAGATATACATACCCCACTTTTATATGGTGATAAACTGTAAGTGGGGACCCTGTATATGAATATAAAATTATTAGATCAGTAATTTTAAAGTTGGCACTGCTCGGTTTTCAGCTTTATTTGAGGGTAAACTTTGCTAATCTTTATTCGAAAAATTAGTCTTTTTGCCTCGTACATATTTTATAGAGATATACATATCCCACTTTTATATGGTAATAACTATAAATGGGGACCCTGTAGGTGAATATAAAATTATGAAGTTATTAATTTTAAAGTTGGCGCTGGTCGATTTTCAGCTTAATTTGAGGGAATGTTTTGCTCAATTTTATCGGAAAAATTAGTGTTCTTTCCTCGTACACATTTTATAGAGATATACATATCCCACTTTTATATGGTGATAAACTGTAAGTGAGGACCCTGTAGATAAATATAAAATTATTAGGTTATTATTTTAAGATTGGCACTGCTCGTTTTTCAGCTTTATTTGAGGGAATATTTTGCTCATTTTTATCGGAAAAATTAGTGTATTTTACTCGTACATATTTTATAGAGATATGCATATTTCACTTTTATATGGTGATAAACAGTAAGTGGGGCCCTGTGGATGAATATAAAGTTATGAGGTTATTTATTTTAAAGTTGGCACTGGTCGTTTTTCATCTTAGTTTGAGGGAATATTTTGCTCATCTTTATCCGAAAAATTAGTGTTTTTGCCTCGTACATATTTTATGGAGATATACATATCCCACTTTTATATGGTGATAAACTGTAAGTGGGGACCCTGTAGATGAATATAAAATTATTAGATCAGTAGTTTTGAAGTTGGCACTGCTCGGTTTTCAGCTTTATTTGAGGGTAAACTTTGCTAATCTTTATTCGAAAAATTAGTATATTTTCCTCGTACGTATTTTATAGAGATATACATATCTCACCTTTATATGGTAATAAACTGTAAGTGGGGACCCTGTAGATGAATATAAAATTATGAAGTTATTTATTTTAAAGTTGGCACTGGTCGTTTTTCAGCATAATTTGAGGGGATATTTTGCTCATTTTTATCGGAAAAATTAGTGTTCTTTCCTCGTACATATTTTATAGAGATATACATATCCCACTTTTATATGGTAATAAACTGTAAAGGGAGACCCTGTAGATGAATATAAAGTTATTAGGTTATTAATTTTAAAGTTGGCAATGCTCGTTTTTCAGCTTTATTTGAGAGAATTTTTTGCTCATTTTTATCGGAAAAATTAGTGTATTTTCCTCGTACATATTTTATAGAGATATAAATATCCCACTTTTATATGGTGATAAACTGTAAGTGGGGACACTGTAGATGAATATAAAATTACGAGGTCATTAATTTTAAAGTTGGCACTTCTCGGTTTTCAGCTTTATTTGAGGGAATATTTTGCTCATCTTTATTCGAAAAATTAGTGTTTTTTCCTCGTACATATTTTATGGAGATATGCATATTTCACTTTTATATGGTGATAAACTGTAAGTGGGGACCCTGTAGATGAATATAAAATTATGAGGTCATTAATTTTAAAGTTGGCACTGGTCGTTTTTCAGCATAATTTGAGGGGATATTTTGGTCTTTTTTACCGGAAAAATTAGTGTTCTTTCCTCGTACATATTTTATTGAGATATACATATCCCACTTTTATATGGTAATAAACTGTAAGTGGGGACCCTGTAGATGAATATAAAATTATGAGGTTATTAATTTTAAAGTTAGCACTGGTCGTTTTTCAGCATAATTTTGGTCGAATATTTTGCTAATTTTTATCGGAAAAATTAGTGTATTTTACTCGTACATATTTTATAGAGATATGCATATTTCACTTTTATATGGTGATAAACAGTAAGCGGGGCCCTGTAGATGAATATAAAGTTATGAGGTTATTTATTTTAAAGTTGGCACTGGTCGTTTTTCATCTTAGTTTGAGGGAATATTTTGCTCATCTTTATCCGAAAAATTAGTGCTTTTGCCTCGTACATATTTTATGGAGATATACATATCCCACTTTTATATGGTGATAAACTGTAACTGGGGACCCTGTAGATGAATATAGAATTATTAGATCAGTAATTTTAAAGTTGGCACTGCTCGGTTTTCAGCTTTATTTGAGGGTATACTTTGCTAATCTTTATTGGAAAAATTAGTGTTTTTGCCTCATACGTATTTTATAGAGATATACATATCCCACTTTTATATGGTAATAACTATAATTGGGGACCCTGTAGATAAATATAAAATTATTAGGTTATTATTTTAAGATTGGCACTGCTCGTTTTTCAGCTTTATTTGAGGGAATATTTTGCTCATTTTTATCGGAAAAATTAGTGTATTTTCCTCGTACATATTTTATAGAGATATACATATCCCACTTTTATATGGTGATAAACTGTAAGTGAGGACCCTGTAGATAAATATGAAATTATTACATTATTATTTTAAGATTGGCACTGCTCGTTTTTCAGCTTTATTTGAGGGAATATTTTGGTCATTTTTATCGGAAAAATTAGTGTATTTTTCTCGTACATATTTTATAGAGATATACATATCCCACCTTTATATGGTAATAAACTGTAAGTGGGGACCCTGTAGATGAATATAAAAATATGAAGTTATTAATTTTAAAGTCTGCACTGGTCGTTTTTCAGCATAATTTTGGGGGAATATTTGGTCATTTTTATCGGAAAAATTAGTGTATTTTACTCGTACATATTTTATAGAGATATGCATATTTCACTTTTATATGGTGATAAACAGTAAGTTGTACCCTGTAGATGAATATAAAGTTATGAGGTTTTTTATTTTAAAGTTGCCACTGGTCGTTTTTATCTTAGTTTGAGGGAATATTTTGCTCATCTTTATCCGAAATATTAGTGTTTTTGCCTCGTACATATTTTATGGAGATATACATATCCCACTTTTATATGGTGATAAACTGTAAGTGGGGACCCTGTAGATGAATATAAAATTATTAGATCAGTAGTTTTAAAGTTGGCACTGCTCGGTTTTCAGCTTTATTTGAGGGTAAACTTTGCTAATCTTTATTCGAAAAATTAGTCTTTTTGCCTCGTACATATTTTATAGAGATATACATATCCCACTTTTATATGGTAATAACTATAATTGGGGACCCTGTAGGTGAATATAAAATTATGAAGTTATTAATTTTAAAGTTGGCGCTGGTCGATTTTCAGCTTTATTTGAGGGAATATTTTGCTCATTTTTATCGGAAAAATTACTGTATTTTCCTCGTACATATTTTATAGAGATATACATATCCCACTTTTATATGGTGATAAACTGTAAGTGGGGACCCTGTAGATGGATATAAAATTATGAGGTCATTAATTTTAAAGTTGGCACTGCTCGGTTTTCAGCTTTATTTGAGGGAATATTTTGCTCACCTTTATTCGAAAAATTAGTATATTTTCCTCGTACGTATTTTATAGAGATATACATATCTCACCTTTATATGGTAATAAACTGTAAGTGGGGACCCTGTAGATGAATATAAAATTATGAAGTTATTTATTTTAAAGTTGGCACTGGTCGTTTTTCAGCATAATTTGAGGGGATATTTTGCTCATTTTTATCGGAAAAATTAGTGTTCTTTCCTCGTACATATTTTATAGAGATATACATATCCCACTTTTATATGGTAATAAACTGTAAGTGGGGACCCTGTAGATGAATATAAAATTATGAGGTCATTAATTTTAAAGTTGGCACTGCTCGGTTTTCAGCTTTATTTGAGGGAATATTTTGCTCATCTTTATTCGAAAAATTAGTATATTTTCCTCGTACATATTTTATAGAGATATACATATCCCACCTTTATATGGTAATAAACTGTAAGTGGGGACCCTGTAGATGAATATAAAATTATGAAATTATTAATTTTAAAGTTGGCACTGGTCGTTTTTCAGCATAATTTGAGGGGATATTTTGGTCTTTTTTATCGGAAAAATTAGTGTTCTTTCCTCGTACATATTTTATTGAGATATACATATCCCACTTTTATATGGTAATAAACAGTACGTGGGGACCCTGTAGATGAATATAAAATTATGAGGTTATTAATTTTAAAGTTGGCACTGCTCGGTTTTCAGCTTTATTTGAGGGAATATTTTGCTCATCTTTATTCGAAAAATTAGTATATTTTCCTCGTACATATTTTATAGAGATATATATATCCCACTTTATATGGTAATAAACTGTAAGTGAGGACACTGTAGATGAATATAAAATTATGAAGTTATTAATTTTAAAGTTGGCACTGGTCGTTTTTCAGCATAATTTGAGGGAATATTTTGGTCATTTTTATCGGAAAAATTAGTGTTCTTTCCTCGTACATATTTTATAGAGGTATACATATCCCACTTTTATATGGTAATAAACTGTAAGTGGAGACCCCGTAGATGAATATAAAATTATTAGGTTATTAATTTTAAAGTTGGCACTGCTCGTTTTTCAGCTTTATTTGAGGGAATTTTTTGCTCATGTTTATCGGAAAATATAGTGTTTTTCCTCGTACATATTTTATAGGGATATATGTATCCCACTTTTATATGGTAATAAACTGTAAGTGGGGACCCTGTAGATGAATATGAAATTATGAGGTTATTATTTTAAAGTTGGCACTGGTCGTTTTTCAGCATAATTTTGGGGGAATATTTTGCTCATTTTTATCGGAAAAATTAGTGTATTTTACTCGTACATATTTTATAGAGATATGCATATTTCACTTTTATATGGTGATAAACAGTAAGTGGGGCCCTGTAGATGAATATAAAGTTATGAGGTTATTTATTTTAAAGTTGGCACTGGTCGTTTTTCATCTTAGTTTGAGGGAATATTTTGCTCATCTTTATCCGAAAAATTAGTGTTTTTGCCTCGTACATATTTTATGGAGATATACATATCCCACTTTTATATGGTGATAAACTGTAAGTGGGGACCCTGTAGATGAATATAGAATTATTAGATCAGTAATTTTAAAGTTGGCACTGCTCGGTTTTCAGCTTTATTTGAGGGTATACTTTGCTAATCTTTATTGGAAAAATTTTTGTTTTTTCCTCATACGTATTTTATAGAGATATACATATCCCACTTTTATATGGTAATAACTATAATTGGGGACCCTGTAGATAAATATAAAGTTATGAGGTTATTTATTTTAAAGTTGGCACTGGTCGTTTTTCATCTTAGTTTGAGGGAATATTTTGCTCATCTTTATCCGAAAAATTAGTGTTTTTGCCTCGTACATATTTTATGGAGATATACATATCCCACTTTTATATGGTGATAAACTGTAAGTGGGGACCCTGTAGATGAATATAGAATTATTAGATCAGTAATTTTAAAGTTGGCACTGCTCGGTTTTCAGCTTTATTTGAGGGTATACTTTGCTAATCTTTATTGGAAAAATTTTTGTTTTTTCCTCATACGTATTTTATAGAGATATACATATCCCACTTTTATATGGTAATAACTATAATTGGGGACCCTGTAGATAAATATAAAATTATTAGGTTATTATTTTAAGATTGGCACTGCTCGTTTTTCAGCTTTATTTGAGGGAATATTTTGCTCATTTTTATCGGAAAAATTAGTGTATTTTCCTCGTACATATTTTATAGAGATATACATATCCCACTTTTATATGGTGATAAACTGTAAGTGGGGACAGTGTAGATGAATATAAAATTATGAGGTCATTAATTTTAAAGTTGGCACTGCTCGGTTTTCAGCTTTATTTGAGGGAATATTTTGCTCATCTTTATTTGAAAAATTTGTATATTTTCCTCGTACATATTTTATAGAGATATACATATCCCACCATTATATGGTAATAAACTGTAAGTGGGGACCCTGTAGATGAATATAAAATTATGAAGTTATTAATTTTAAAGTCTGCACTGGTCGTTTTTCAGCATAATTTTGGGGGAATATTTGGTCATTTTTATCGGAAAAATTAGTGTATTTTACTCGTACATATTTTATAGAGATATGCATATCCCACTTTTATATGGTGATAAACAGTAAGTTGTACCCTGTAGATGAATATAAAGTTATGAGGTTATTTATTTTAAAGTTGGCACTGGTCGCTTTTCATCTTAGTTTGAGGGAATATTTTGCTCATCTTTATCCGACAAATTAGTGTTTTTGCCTCGTACATATTTTATGGAGATATACATATCCCACTTTTATATGGTGATAAACTGTAAGTGAGGACCCTGTAGATAAATATAAAATTATTAGGTTATTATTTTAAGATTGGCACTGCTCGTTTTTCAGCTTTATTTGAGGGAATATTTTGCTCATTTTTATCGGAAAAATTAGTGTATTTTCCTCGTACATATTTTATAGAGATATACATATCCCACTTTTATATGGTGACAAACTGTAAGTGGGGACCCTCTGGATGAATATAAAATTATGAGGTCATTAATTTTAAAGTTGGCACTGCTCGGTTTTCAGCTTTATTTGAGGGAATATTTTGCTCACCTTTATTCGAAAAATTAGTATAATTTCCTTGTACATATTTTATAGAGATATACATATCTCACCTTTATATGGTAATAAACTGTAAGTGGGGACCCTGTAGATGAATATAATATTATGAAGTTATTTATTTTAAAGTTGGCACTGGTCGTTTTTCAGCATAATTTGAGGGGATATTTTGCTCATTTTTATCGGAAAAATTAGTGTTCTTTCCTCGTACATATTTTATAGAGATATACATATCCCACTTTTATATGGTAATAAACTGTAAGTGGAGACCCTGTAGATGAATATAAAATTATTAGGTTATTAATTTTAAAGTTGGCAATGCTCGTTTTTCAGCTTTATTTGAGAGAATTTTTGGCTCATTTTTATCGGAAAAATTAGTGTATTTTTCTCGTACATATTTTATAGAGATATAAATATCCCACTTTTATATGGTGATAAACTGTAAGTGGGGACACTGTAGATGAATATAAAATTATGAGGTCATTAATTTTAAAGTTGGCACTGCTCGGTTTTCAGCTTTATTTGAGGGAATATTTTGCTCATCTTTATTCGAAAAATTAGTGTTTTTTCCTCGTACATATTTTATAGAGATATGCATATTTCACTTTTATATGGTGATAAACTGTAAGTGGAGACCCTGTAGATGAATATAAAATTATGAGGTCATTAATTTTAAAGTTGGCACTGCTCGTTTTTCAGCTTTATTTCAGGGAATTTTTTGCTCATGTTTATCGGAAAAATTAGCGTTTTTCCTCGTACATATTTTATAGAGATATACATATCCCACTTTTATATGGTAATAAACTGTAAGTGGGGACCCTGTAGATGAATATGAAATTATGAGGTTATTAATTTTAAAGTTGGCACTGGTCGTTTTTCAGCATAATTTTGGGGGAATATTTTGCTCATTTTTATCGGAAAAATTAGTGTATTTTACTCGTACATATTTTATAGAGATATGCATATTTCACTTTTATATGGTGATAAACAGTAAGTGGGGCCCTGTAGATGAATATAAAGTTATGAGGTTATTTATTTTAAAGTTGGCACTGGTCGTTCTTCATCTTAGTTTGAGGGAATATTTTGCTCATCTTTATCCGAAAAATTAGTCTTTTTGCCTCGTACATATTTTATGGAGATATACATATCCCACTTTTATATGGTGATAAATTGTAAGTGGGGACCCTGTAGATGAATATAAAATTATTAGATCAGTAATTTTAAAGTTGGCACTGCTCGGTTTTCAGCTTTATTTGAGGGTATACTTTGCTAATCTTTATTGGAAAAATTAGTGTTTTTGCCTCATACGTATTTTATAGAGATATACATATCCCACTTTTATATGGTAATAACTATAATTGGGGACCCTGTAGATGAATATAAAATTATGAAGTTATTAATTTTAAAGTTGGCGCTGGTCGATTTTCAGCTTAATTTGAGGGAATATTTTTTACTCAATTTTATCGGAAAAATTAGTGTTCTTTCCTCGTACATATTTTATAGAGATATACATATCCCACTTTTATATGGTGATAAACTGTAAGTGAGGACCCTGTAGATAAATATGAAATTATTACGTTATTATTTTAAGATTGGCACTGCTCGTTTTTCAGCTTTATTTGAGGGAATATTTTGGTCATTTTTATCGGAAAAATTAGTGTATTTTACTCGTACATATTTTATAGAGATATGCATATTTCACTTTTATATGGTGATAAACAGTAAGTGGGGCCCTGTAGATGAATATAAAGTTATGAGGTTATTTATTTTAAAGTTGGCACTGGTCGTTTTTCATCTTAGTTTGAGGGAATATTTTGCTCATCTTTATCCGAAAAATTAGTCTTTTTGCCTCGTACATATTTTATGGAGATATACATATCCCACTTTTATATGGTGATAAACTGTAAGTGGGGACCCTGTACATGAATATAAAATTATTAGATCAGTAATTTTAAAGTTGGCACTGCTCGGTTTTCAGCTTTATTTGAGGGTATACTTTGCTAATCTTTATTGGAAAAATTAGTGTTTTTGCCTCATACGTATTTTATAGAGATATACATATCCCACTTTTATATGGTAATAACTATAATTGGGGACCCTGTAGATGAATATAAAATTATGAAGTTATTAATTTTAAAGTTGGCGCTGGTCGATTTTCAGCTTAATTTGAGGGAATATTTTTTATTCAATTTTATCGGAAAAATTAGTGTTCTTTCCTCGTACATATTTTATAGAGATATACATATCCCACTTTTATATGGTGATAAACTGTAAGTGAGGACCTTGTAGATAAATATGAAATTATTACGTTATTATTTTAAGATTGGCACTGCTCGTTTTTCAGCTTTATTTGAGGGAATATTTTGGTCATTTTTATCGGAAAAATTAGTGTATTTTTCTCGTACATATTTTATAGAGATATACATATCCCACTTTTATATGGTGATAAACTGTAAGTGGGGACCCTGTAGATGAATATAAAATTATGAGGTCATTAATTTTAAAGTTGGCACTGCTCGGTTTTCAGCTTTATTTGAGGGAATATTTTGCTCAACTTTATTCGAAAAATTAGTATATTTTCCTCGTACATATTTTATAGAGATATACATATCCCACCTTTATATGGTAATAAAGTGTAAGTGGGGACCCTGTAGATGAATATAAAATTATGAAGTTATTAATTTTTAAAGTTGGCACTGGTCGTTTTTCAGCATAATTTGAGGGGATATTTTGGTCTTTTTTATCGGAAAAATTAGTGTTCTTTCCTCGTACATATTTTTATAGAGATATACATATCCTACTTTTATATAATAATAAAGTGTAAGTGGGGACCCTGTAGATGAATATAAAATTATTAGGTTATTAATTTTAAAGTTGGCACTGCTCGTTTTTCAGCTTTATTTGAGAGAATTTTTTGCTCATGTTTATCGGAAAAGTTAGTGTTTTTCCTCGTACATATTTTATAGAGATATACATATCCCACTTTTATATGGTAATAAACTGTAAGTGGGGACCCTGTAGATGAATATAAAATTATGAGGTTATTAATTTTAAAGTTAGCACTGGTCGTTTTTCAGCATAATTTTGGGGGAATATTTTGCTCATTTTTATCGAAAAAATTAGTGTATTTTACTCGTACATATTTTATAGAGATATGCATATTTCACATTTATATGGTGATAAACAGTAAGTGGGGCCCTGTAGATGAATACAAAGTTATGAGGTTATTTATTTTAAAGTTGGCACTGGTCGTTTTTCATCTTAGTTTGAGGGAATATTTTGCTCATCTTTATCCGAAAAATTAGTGCTTTTGCCTCGTACATATTTTATGGAGATATACATATCCCACTTTTATATGGTGATAAACTGTAAGTGGGGACCCTGTAGATGAATATAAAATTATGAAGTTATTAATTTTAAAGTTGGCACTGCTCGGTTTTCAGCTTTATTTGAGGGTATACTTTGCTAATCTTTATTGGAAAAATTAGTGTTTTTGCCTCATACGTATTTTATAGAGATATACATATCCCACTTTTATATGGTAATAACTATAATTGGGGACCCTGTAGATAAATATAAAATTATTAGGTTATTATTTTAAGATTGGCACTGCTCGTTTTTCAGCTTTATTTGAGGGAATATTTTGCTCATTTTTATCGGAAAAATTAGTGTATTTTCCTCGTACATATTTTATAGAGATATACATATCCCACCTTTATATGGTGATAAACTGTAAGTGGGGACAGTGTAGATGAATATAAAATTATGAGGTCATTAATTTTAAAGTTGGCACTGCTCGGTTTTCAGCTTTATTTGAGGGAATATTTTGCTCATCTTTATTTGAAAAATTTGTATATTTTCCTCGTACATATTTTATAGAGATATACATATCCCACCTTTATATGGTAATAAACTGTAAGTGGGGACCCTGTAGATGAATATAAAATTATGAAGTTATTAATTTTAAAGTCTGCACTGGTCGTTTTTCAGCATAATTTTGGGGGAATATTTGGTCATTTTTATAGGAAAAATTAGTGTATTTTACTCGTACATATTTTATAGAGATATGCATATTTCACTTTTATATGGTGAAAAACAGTAAGTTGTACCCTGTAGATGAACATAAAGTTATGAGGTTATTTATTTTAAAGTTGGCACTGGTCGTTTTTCATCTTAGTTTGAGGGAATATTTTGCTCATCTTTATCCGAAAAATTAGTGTTTTTGCCTCGTTCATATTTTATGGAGATATACATATCCCACTTTTATATGGTGATAAACTCTAAGTGGGGACCCTGTAGATGAATATAAAATTATTAGATCAGTAATTTTAAAGTTGCACTGCTCGGTTTTCAGCTTTATTTGAGGGTATACTTTGCTAATCTTTATTGGAAAAATTAGTGTTTTTGCCTCATACGTATTTTATAGAGATATACATATCAAACTTTTATATGGTAAAAACTATAATTGGGGACCCTGTAGATAAATATAAAATTATTAGGTTATTATTTTAAGATTGGCACTGCTCGTTTTTCAGCTTTATTTGAGGGAATATTTTGCTAATTTTTATCGGAAAAATTAGTGTTTTTTCCTCGTAAATATTTTATAGAGATATACATATCCCACTTTTACATGGTGATAAACTCTAAGTGGGGACCCTGTAGATGAATATAAAATTATGAGGTCATTAATTTTAAAGTTGGCACTGCTCGGTTTTCAGCTTTATTTGAGGGAATATTTTGCTCATCTTTATTCGAAAAATTAGTATATTTTCCTCGTACATATTTTATAGAGATATACATATCCCACTTTATATGGTAATAAACTGTAAGTGAGGACACTGTAGATAAATATAAAATTATGAGGTTATTAATTTTAAAGTTGGCACTGGTCGTTTTTCAGCATAATTTGAGGGAATATTTTGGTCATTTTTATCGGAAAAATTAGTGTTCTTTCCTCGTACATATTTTATAGAGGTATACATATCCCACTTTTATATGGTAATAAACTGTAAGTGGAGACCCTGTAGATGAATATAAAATTATTAGGTTATTAATTTTAAAGTTGGCACTGCTCGTTTTTCAGCTTTATTTGAGGAAATTTTTTGCTCATGTTTATCGGAAAAATTAGTGTTTTTCCTCGTACATATTTTATAGGGATATACATATCCCACTTTTATATGGTAATAAACTGTAAGTGGGGACCCTGTAGATGAATATGAAATTATGAGGTTATTAATTTTAAAGTTGGCACTGGTCGTTTTTCAGCATAATTTTGGGGGAATATTTTGCTCATTTTTATCGGAAAAATTAGTGTATTTTACTCGTACATATTTTATAGAGATATGCATATTTCACTTTTATATGGTGATAAACAGTAAGTGGGGCCCTGTAGATGAATATAAAGTTATGAGGTTATTTATTTTAAAGTTGGCACTGGTCGTTTTTCATCTTAGTTTGAGGGAATATTTTGCTCATCTTTATCCGAAAAATTAGTGTTTTTGCCTCGTACATATTTTATGGAGATATACATATCCCACTTTTATATGGTGATAAACTGTAAGTGGGGACCCTGTAGATGAATATAAAATAATTAGATCAGTAATTTTAAAGTTGGCACTGCTCGGTTTTCAGCTTTATTTGAGGGTATACTTTGCTAATCTTTATTGGAAAAATTAGTGTTTTTGCCTCATACGTATTTTATAGAGACATACATATCCCACTTTTATATGGTAATAACTATAATTGGGGACCCTGTAGATGAATATGAAATTATTACGTTATTATTTTAAGATTGGCACTGCTCGTTTTTCAGCTTTATTTGAGGGAATTTTTTGGTCATTTTTATCGGAAAAATTAGTGTATTTTTCTCGTACATATTTTATAGAGATATACATATCACACTTTTATATGGTGATAAACTGTAAGTGGGGACGCTGTAGATGAATATAAAATTATGAGGTCATTAATTTTAAAGTTGGCACTGCTCGGTTTTCAGCTTTATTTGAGGGAATATTTTGCTCATCTTTATTCGAAAAATTAGTATATTTTCCTCGTACATATTTTATAGAGATATACATATCCCACCTTTATATGGTAATAAACTGTAAGTGGGGACCCTGTAGATGAATATAAAATTATTAGGTTATTAATTTTAAAGTTGGCACTGCTCGTTTTTCAGCTTTATTTGAGAGAATTTTTTGCTCATGTTTATCGGAAAAGTTAGTGTTTTTCCTCGTACATATTTTATAGAGATATACATATCCCACTTTTATATGGTAATAAACTGTAAGTGGGGACCCTGTAGATGAATATAAAATTATGAGGTTATTAATTTTAAAGTTAGCACTGGTCGTTTTTCAGCATAATTTTGGGGGAATATTTTGCTCATTTTTATCGGAAAAATTAGTGTATTTTACTCGTACATATTTTATAGAGATATGCATATTTCACTTTTATATGGTGATAAACAGTAAGTGGGGCCCTGTAGATGAATATAAAGTTATGAGGTTATTTATTTTAAAGTTGGCACTGGTCGTTTTTCATCTTAGTTTGAGGGAATATTTTGCTCATCTTTATCCGAAAAACTAGTGCTTTTGCCTCGTACATATTTTATGGAGATATACATACCCCACTTTTATATGGTGATAAACTGTAAGTGGGGACCCTGTAGATGAATATAAAATTATTAGATCAGTAATTTTAAAGTTGGCACTGCTCGGTTTTCAGCTTTATTTGAGGGTATACTTTGCTAATCTTTATTGGAAAAATTAGTGTTTTGCCTCATACGTATTTTATAGAGATATACATATCCCACTTTTATATGGTAATAACTATAATTGGGGACCCTGTAGATAAATATAAAATTATTAGGTTATTATTTTAAGATTGGCACTGCTCGTTTTTCAGCTTTATTTGAGGGTAAACTTTGCTAATCTTTATTCGAAAAATTAGTCTTTTTGCCTCGTACATATTTTATAGAGATATACATATCCCACTTTTATATGGTAATAACTATAATTGGGGACCCTGTAGGTGAATATAAAATTATGAAGTTATTAATTTTAAAGTTGGCGCTGGTCGATTTTCAGCTTAATTTGAGGGAATGTTTTGCTCAATTTTATCGGAAAAATTAGTGTTCTTTCCTCGTACAAATTTTATAGAGATATACATATCCCACTTTTATATGGTGATAAACTGTAAGTGAGGACCCTGTAGATAAATATAAAATTATTAGGTTATTATTTTAAGATTGGCACTGCTCGTTTTTCAGCTTTATTTGAGGGAATATTTTGCTCATTTTTATCGGAAAAATTAGTGTATTTTACTCGTACATATTTTATAGAGATATGCATATTTCACTTTTATATGGTGATAAACAGTAAGTGGGGCCCTGTAGATGAATATAAAGTTATGAGGTTATTTATTTTAAAGTTGGCACTGGTCGTTTTTCATCTTAGTTTGAGGGAATATTTTGCTCATCTTTATCCGAAAAATTAGTGTTTTTGCCTCGTACATATTTTATGGAGATATACATATCCCACTTTTATATGGTGATAAACTGTAAGTGGGGACCCTGTAGATGAATATAAAATTATTAGATCAGTAGTTTTGAAGTTGGCACTGCTCGGTTTTCAGCTTTATTTGAGGGTAAACTTTGCTAATCTTTATTCGAAAAATTAGTGTTTTTGCCTCGTACATATTTTATAGAGATATACATATCCCACTTTTATATGGTAATAACTATAATTGGGGACCCTGTAGGTGAATATAAAATTATGAAGTTATTAATTTTAAAGTTGGCGCTGGTCGATTTTCAGCTTAATTTGAGGGAATGTTTTGCTCAATTTTATCGGAAAAATTAGTGTTCTTTCCTCGTACAAATTTTATAGAGATATACATATCCCACTTTTATATGGTGATAAACTGTAAGAGAGGACCCTGTAGATAAATATAAAATTATTAGGTTATTATTTTAAGATTGGCACTGCTCGTTTTTCAGCTTTATTTGAGGGAATATTTTGCTCATTTTTATCGGAAAAATTAGTGTATTTTCCTTGTACATATTTTATAGAGATATACATATCCCACTTTTATATGGTGATAAAGTGTAAGTGGGGACCCTGTAGATGGATATAAAATTATGAGGTCATTAATTTTAAAGTTGGCACTGCTCGGTTTTCAGCTTTATTTGAGGGAATATTTTGCTCACCTTTATTCGAAAAATTAGTATATTTTCCTCGTACGTATTTTATAGAGATATACATATCTCACCTTTATATGGTAATAAACTGTAAGTGGGGACCCTGTAGATGAATATAAAATTATGAAGTTATTTATTTTAAAGTTGGCACTGCTCGGTTTTCAGCTTTATTTGAGGGAATATTTTGCTCATCTTTATTCGAAAAATTAGTATATTTTCCTCGTACATATTTTATAGAGATATACATATCCCACTTTTATATGGTAATAAACTGTAAGTGAGGACCCTGTAGATGAATATAAAATTATGAAGTTATTAATTTTAAAGTTGGCACTGGTCGTTTTTCAGCATAATTTGAGGGAATATTTTGGTCATTTTTATCGGAAAAATTAGTGTTCTTTCCTCTTACATATTTTATAGAGGTATACATATCCTACTTTTATATGGTAATAAACTGTAAGTGGAGACCCTGTAGATGAATATAAAATTATTAGGTTATTAATTTTAAAGTTGGCACTGCTCGTTTTTCAGCTTTATTTGAGGGAATTTTTTGCTCATGTTTATCGGAAAAATTAGTGTTTTTCCTCGTACATATTTTATAGGGATATACATATCCCACTTTTATATGGTGATAAACTGTCAGTGAGGACCCTGTAGATAAATATGAAATTATTACGTTATTATTTTAAGATTGGCACTGCTCGTTTTTCAGCTTTATTTGAGGGAATATTTTGGTCATTCTTATCGGAAAAATTAGTGTATTTTTCTCGTACATATTTTATAGAGATATACATATCCCACTTTTATATGGTGATAAACTGTAAGTGGGGACCCTGTAGATGAATATAAAATTATGAGGTCATTAATTTTAAAGTTGGCACTGCTCGGTTTTCAGCTTTATTTGAGGGAATATTTTGCTCATCTTTATTCGAAAAATTAGTATATTTTCCTCGTACATATTTTATAGAGATATACATATCCCACCTTTATATGGTAATAAACTGTAAGTGGGGACCCTGTAGATGAATATAAAATTATGAAGTTATTAATTTTAAAGTTGGCACTGGTCGTTTTTCAGCATAATTTGAGGGGATATTTTGGTCTTTTTTATCGGAAAAATTAGTGTTCTTTCCTCGTACATATTTTATAGAGATATATATATCCTACTTTTATATAGTAATAAACTGTAAGTGGGGACCCTGTAGATGAATATAAAATTATTAGGTTATTAATTTTAAAGTTGGCACTGCTCGTTTTTCAGCTTTATTTGAGAGAATTTTTTGCTCATGTTTATCGGATAAGTTAGTGTTTTTCCTCGTACATATTTTATAGGGATATACATATCCCACTTTTATATGGTAATAAACTGTAAGTGGGGACCCTGTAGATGAATATGAAATTATGAGGTTATTAATTTTAAAGTTGGCACTGGTCGTTTTTGAGCATAATTTTGGGGGAATATTTTGCTCATTCTTATCGGAAAAATTAGTGTATTTTACTCGTACATATTTTATAGAGATATGCATATTTCACTTTTATATGGTGATAAACTGTAAGTGGGGACCCTGTAGATGAATATGAAATTATGAGGTCATTAATTTTAAAGTTGGCACTGCTCGGTTTTCAGCTTTATTTGAGGGAATATTTTGCTCATCTTTATTCGAAAAATTAGTATATTTTCCTCGTACATATTTTATAGAGATATACATATCCCACTTTTATATGGTAATAAACTGTAAGTGGGGACCCTGTAGATGAATACAAAATTATGAGGTCATTAATTTTAAAGTTGGCACTGCTCGGTTTTCAGCTTTATTTGAGGGAATATTTTGCTCATCTTTATTCGAAAAATTAGTATATTTTCCTCGTACATATTTTATAGAGATATACATATCCCACCTTTATATGGTAATAAACTGTAAGTGGGGACCCTGTAGATGAATATAAAATTATGAAGTTATTAATTTTAAAATTGGCACTGGTCGTTTTTCAGCATAATTTGAGGGGATATTTTGGTCTTTTTTATCGGAAAAATTAGTGTTCTTTCCTCGTACATATTTTATTGAGATATACATATCCCACTTTTATATGGTAATAAACTGTAAGTGGGGACCCTGTAGATGAATATAAAATTATGAGGTTATTAATTTTAAAGTTAGCACTGGTCGTTTTTCAGCATAATTTTGGGGGAATATTTTGCTCATTTTTATCGGAAAAATTAGTGTATTTTACTCGTACATATTTTATAGAGATATGCATATTTCACTTTTATATGGTGATAAACAGTAAGTGGGGCCCTGTAGGTGAATATAAAGTTATGAGGTTATTTATTTTAAAGTTGGCACTGGTCGTTTTTCATCTTAGTTTGAGGGAATATTTTGCTCATCTTTATCCGAAAAATTAGTGTTTTTGCCTCGTACATATTTTATGGAGATATATTTATCCCACTTTTATATGGTGATAAACTGTAAGTGGGGACCCTGTAGATGAATATAAAATTATTAGATCAGTAATTTTAAAGTTGCACTGCTCGGTTTTCAGCTTTATTTGAGGGTATACTTTGCTAATCTTTATTGGAAAAATTAGTGTTTTTGCCTCATACGTATTTTATAGAGATATACATATCAAACTTTTATATGGTAAAAACTATAATTGGGGACCCTGTAGATAAATATAAAATTATTAGGTTATTATTTTAAGATTGGCACTGCTCGTTTTTCAGCTTTATTTGAGGGAATATTTTGCTCATTTTTATCGGAAAAATTAGTGTTCTTTCCTCGTAAATATTTTATAGAGATATACATATCCCACTTTTACATGGTGATAAACTCTAAGTGGGGACGCTGTAGATGAATATAAAATTATGAGGTCATTAATTTTAAAGTTGGCACTGCTCGGTTTTCAGCTTTATTTGAGGGAATATTTTGCTCATCTTTATTCGAAAAATTAGTATATTTTCCTCGTACATATTTTATAGAGATATACATATCCCACTTTATATGGTAATAAACTGTAAGTGAGGACACTGTAGATAAATATAAAATTATGAGGTTATTAATTTTAAAGTTGGCACTGGTCGTTTTTCAGCATAATTTGAGGGAATATTTTGGTCATTTTTATCGGAAAAATTAGTGTTCTTTCCTCGTACATATTTTATAGAGGTATACATATCCCACTTTTATATGGTAATAAACTGTAAGTGGAGACCCTGTAGATGAATATAAAATTATTAGGTTATTAATTTTAAAGTTGGCACTGCTCGTTTTTCAGCTTTATTTGAGGAAATTTTTTGCTCATGTTTATCGGAAAAATTAGTGTTTTTCCTCGTACATATTTTATAGGGATATACATATCCCACTTTTATATGGTAATAAACTGTAAGTGGGGACCCTGTAGATGAATATGAAATTATGAGGTTATTAATTTTAAAGTTGGCACTGGTCGTTTTTCAGCATAATTTTGGGGGAATATTTTGCGCATTTTTATCGGAAAAATTAGTGTATTTTACTCGTACATATTTTATAGAGATATGCATATTTCACTTTTATATGGTGATAAACAGTAAGTGGGGCCCTGTAGATGAATATAAAGTTATGAGGTTATTTATTTTAAAGTTGGCACTGGTCGTTTTTCATCTTAGTTTGAGGGAATATTTTGCTCATCTTTATCCGAAAAATTAGTGTTTTTGCCTCGTACATATTTTATGGAGATATACATATCCCACTTTTATATGGTGATAAACTGTAAGTGGGGACCCTGTAGATGAATATAAAATAATTAGATCAGTAATTTTAAAGTTGGCACTGCTCGGTTTTCAGCTTTATTTGAGGGTATACTTTGCTAATCTTTATTGGAAAAATTAGTGTTTTTGCCTCATACGTATTTTATAGAGACATACATATCCCACTTTTATATGGTAATAACTATAATTGGGGACCCTATAGATGAATATGAAATTATTACGTTATTATTTTAAGATTGGCACTGCTCGTTTTTCAGCTTTATTTGAGGGAATATTTTGGTCATTTTTATCGGAAAAATTAGTGTATTTTTCTCGTACATATTTTATAGAGATATACATATCCCACTTTTATATGGTGATAAACTGTAAGTGGGGACGCTGTAGATGAATATAAAATTATGAGGTCATTAATTTTAAAGTTGGCACTGCTCGGTTTTCAGCTTTATTTGAGGGAATATTTTGCTCATCTTTATTCGAAAAATTAGTATATTTTCCTCGTACATATTTTATAGAGATATACATATCCCACCTTTATATGGTAATAAACTGTAAGTGGGGACCCTGTAGATGAATATAAAATTATGAAGTTATTAATTTTAAAGTTGGCACTGGTCGTTTTTCAGCATAATTTGAGGGGATATTTTGGTCTTTTTTATCGGAAAAATTAGTGTTCTTTCCTCGTACATATTTTATAGAGATATACATATCCTACTTTTATATAGTAATAAACTGAAAGTGGGGACCCTGTAGATGAATATAAAATAATTAGATCAGTAATTTTAAAGTTGGCACTGCTCGGTTTTCAGCTTTATTTGAGGGTATACTTTGCTAATCTTTATTGGAAAAATTAGTGTTTTTGCCTCATACGTATTTTATAGAGACATACATATCCCACTTTTATATGGTAATAACTATAATTGGGGACCCTATAGATGAATATGAAATTATTACGTTATTATTTTAAGATTGGCACTGCTCGTTTTTCAGCTTTATTTGAGGGAATATTTTGGTCATTTTTATCGGAAAAATTAGTGTATTTTTCTCGTACATATTTTATAGAGATATACATATCCCACTTTTATATGGTGATAAACTGTAAGTGGGGCCCTGTAGATGAATATAAAGTTATGAGGTTATTTATTTTAATGTTGGCACTGGTCGTTTTTCATCTTAGTTTGAGGGAATATTTTGCTCATCTTTATCCGAAAAACTAGTGCTTTTGCCTCGTACATATTTTATGGAGATATACATACCCCACTTTTATATGGTGATAAACTGTAAGTGGGGACCCTGTATATGAATATAAAATTATTAGATCAGTAATTTTAAAGTTGGCACTGCTCGGTTTTCAGCTTTATTTGAGGGTAAACTTTGCTAATCTTTATTCGAAAAATTAGTCTTTTTGCCTCGTACATATTTTATAGAGATATACATATCCCACTTTTATATGGTAATAACTATAAATGGGGACCCTGTAGGTGAATATAAAATTATGAAGTTATTAATTTTAAAGTTGGCGCTGGTCGATTTTCAGCTTAATTTGAGGGAATGTTTTGCTCAATTTTATCGGAAAAATTAGTGTTCTTTCCTCGTACAAATTTTATAGAGATATACATATCCCACTTTTATATGGTGATAAACTGTAAGTGAGGACCCTGTAGATAAATATAAAATTATTAGGTTATTATTTTAAGATTGGCACTGCTCGTTTTTCAGCTTTATTTGAGGGAATATTTTGCTCATTTTTATCGGAAAAATTAGTGTATTTTACTCGTACATATTTTATAGAGATATGCATATTTCACTTTTATATGGTGATAAACAGTAAGTGGGGCCCTGTAGATGAATATAAAGTTATGAGGTTATTTATTTTAAAGTTGGCACTGGTCGTTTTTCATCTTAGTTTGAGGGAATATTTTGCTCATCTTTATCCGAAAAATTAGTGTTTTTGCCTCGTACATATTTTATGGAGATATACATATCCCACTTTTATATGGTGATAAACTGTAAGTGGGGACCCTGTAGATGAATATAAAATTATTAGATCAGTAGTTTTGAAGTTGGCACTGCTCGGTTTTCAGCTTTATTTGAGGGTAAACTTTGCTAATCTTTATTCGAAAAATTAGTATATTTTCCTCGTACGTATTTTATAGAGATATACATATCTCACCTTTATATGGTAATAAACTGTAAGTGGGGACCCTGTAGATGAATATAAAATTATGAAGTTATTTATTTTAAAGTTGGCACTGGTCGTTTTTCAGCATAATTTGAGGGGATATTTTGCTCATTTTTATCGGAAAAATTAGTGTTCTTTCCTCGTACATATTTTATAGAGATATACATATCCCACTTTTATATGGTAATAAACTGTAAAGGGAGAACCTGTAGATGAATATAAAGTTATTAGGTTATTAATTTTAAAGTTGGCAATGCTCGTTTTTCAGCTTTATTTGAGAGAATTTTTTGCTCATTTTTATCGGAAAAATTAGTGTATTTTCCTCGTACATATTTTATAGAGATATAAATATCCCACTTTTATATGGTGATAAACTGTAAGTGGGGACACTGTAGATGAATATAAAATTACGAGGTCATTAATTTTAAAGTTGGCACTTCTCGGTTTTCAGCTTTATTTGAGGGAATATTTTGCTCATCTTTATTCGAAAAATTAGTGTTTTTTCCTCGTACATATTTTATGGAGATATGCATATTTCACTTTTATATGGTGATAAACTGTAAGTGGGGACCCTGTAGATGAATATAAAATTATGAGGTCATTAATTTTAAAGATGGCACTGCTCGGTTTTCAGCTTTATTTGAGGGAATATTTTGCTCATCTTTATTCGAAAAATTAGTATATTTTCCTCGTACATATTTTATAGAGATATACATATCCCACCTTTATATGGTAATAAACTGTAAGTGGGGAACCTGTAGATGAATATAAAATTATGAGGTCATTAATTTTAAAGTTGGCACTGCTCGGTTTTCAGCTTTATTTGAGGGTATACTTTGCTAATCTTTATTGGAAAAATTAGTGTTTTTGCCTCATACGTATTTTATAGAGACATACATATCCCACTTTTATATGTTAATAACTATAATTGGGGACCCTATAGATGAATATGAAATTATTACGTTATTATTTTAAGATTGGCACTGCTCGTTTTTCAGCTTTATTTGAGGGAATATTTTGGTCATTTTTATCGGAAAAATTAGTGTATTTTTCTCGTACATATTTTATAGAGATATACATATCCCACTTTTATATGGTGATAAACTGTAAGTGGGGCCCTGTAGATGAATATAAAGTTATGAGGTTATTTATTTTAAAGTTGGCACTGGTCGTTTTTCATCTTAGTTTGAGGGAATATTTTGCTCATCTTTATCCGAAAAACTAGTGCTTTTGCCTCGTACATATTTTATGGAGATATACATACCCCACTTTTATATGGTGATAAACTGTAAGTGGGGACCCTGTATATGAATATAAAATTATTAGATCAGTAATTTTAAAGTTGGCACTGCTCGGTTTTCAGCTTTATTTGAGGGTAAACTTTGCTAATCTTTATTCGAAAAATTAGTCTTTTTGCCTCGTACATATTTTATAGAGATATACATATCCCACTTTTATATGGTAATAACTATAAATGGGGACCCTGTAGGTGAATATAAAATTATGAAGTTATTAATTTTAAAGTTGGCGCTGGTCGATTTTCAGCTTAATTTGAGGGAATGTTTTGCTCAATTTTATCGGAAAAATTAGTGTTCTTTCCTCGTACAAATTTTATAGAGATATACATATCCCACTTTTATATGGTGATAAACTGTAAGTGAGGACCCTGTAGATAAATATAAAATTATTAGGTTATTATTTTAAGATTGGCACTGCTCGTTTTTCAGCTTTATTTGAGGGAATATTTTGCTCATTTTTATCGGAAAAATTAGTGTATTTTACTCGTACATATTTTATAGAGATATGCATATTTCACTTTTATATGGTGATAAACAGTAAGTGGGGCCCTGTAGATGAATATAAAGTTATGAGGTTATTTATTTTAAAGTTGGCACTGGTCGTTTTTCATCTTAGTTTGAGGGAATATTTTGCTCATCTTTATCCGAAAAATTAGTGTTTTTGCCTCGTACATATTTTATGGAGATATACATATCCCACTTTTATATGGTGATAAACTGTAAGTGGGGACCCTGTAGATGAATATAAAATTATTAGATCAGTAGTTTTGAAGTTGGCACTGCTCGGTTTTCAGCTTTATTTGAGGGTAAACTTTGCTAATCTTTATTCGAAAAATTAGTATATTTTCCTCGTACGTATTTTATAGAGATATACATATCTCACCTTTATATGGTAATAAACTGTAAGTGGGGACCCTGTAGATGAATATAAAATTATGAAGTTATTTATTTTAAAGTTGGCACTGGTCGTTTTTCAGCATAATTTGAGGGGATATTTTGCTCATTTTTATCGGAAAAATTAGTGTTCTTTCCTCGTACATATTTTATAGAGATATACATATCCCACTTTTATATGGTAATAAACTGTAAAGGGAGACCCTGTAGATGAATATAAAGTTATTAGGTTATTAATTTTAAAGTTGGCAATGCTCGTTTTTCAGCTTTATTTGAGAGAATTTTTTGCTCATTTTTATCGGAAAAATTAGTGTATTTTCCTCGTACATATTTTATAGAGATATAAATATCCCACTTTTATATGGTGATAAACTGTAAGTGGGGACACTGTAGATGAATATAAAATTACGAGGTCATTAATTTTAAAGTTGGCACTTCTCGGTTTTCAGCTTTATTTGAGGGAATATTTTGCTCATCTTTATTCGAAAAATTAGTGTTTTTTCCTCGTACATATTTTATGGAGATATGCATATTTCACTTTTATATGGTGATAAACTGTAAGTGGGGACCCTGTAGATGAATATAAAATTATGAGGTCATTAATTTTAAAGATGGCACTGCTCGGTTTTCAGCTTTATTTGAGGGAATATTTTGCTCATCTTTATTCGAAAAATTAGTATATTTTCCTCGTACATATTTTATAGAGATATACATATCCCACCTTTATATGGTAATAAACTGTAAGTGGGGAACCTGTAGATGAATATAAAATTATGAGGTCATTAATTTTAAAGTTGGCACTGCTCGGTTTTCAGCTTTATTTGAGGGAATATTTTGCTCATCTTTATTCGAAAAATTAGTATATTTTCCTCGTACATATTTTATAGAGATATACATATCCCACCTTTATATGGTAATAAACTGTAAGTGGGGACCCTGTAGATGAATATAAAATTATGAAGTTATTAATTTTAAAGTTGGCACTGGTCGTTTTTCAGCATAATTTGAGGGGATATTTTGGTCTTTTTTACCGGAAAAATTAGTGTTCTTTCCTCGTACATATTTTATTGAGATATGCATATTTCACTTTTATATGGTGAAAAACAGTAAGTGGGGCCCTGTAGATGAATATAAAGTTATGAGGTTATTTATTTTAAAGTTGGCACTTGTCGTTTTTCATCTTAGTTTGAGGGAATATTTTGCTCATCTTTATCCGAAAAATTAGTGTTTTTGCCTCGTACATATTTTATGGAGATATACATATCCCACTTTTATATGGTGATAAACTGTAAGTGGGGACCCTGTAGATGAATATAAAATTATGAGGTCATTAATTTTAAAGTTGGCACTGCTCGGTTTTCAGCTTTATTTGAGGGAATATTTTGCTCATCTTTATTCGAAAAATTAGTATATTTTCCTCGTACATATTTTATAGAGATATACATATCCCACCTTTATATGGTAATAAACTGTAAGTGGGGACCCTGTAGATGAATATAAAATTATGAAGTTATTAATTTTAAAGTTGGCACTGGTCGTTTTTCAGCATAATTTGAGGGGATATTTTGGTCTTTTTTATCGGAAAAATTAGTGTTCTTTCCTCGTACATATTTTATAGAGATATACATATCCTACTTTTATATAGTAATAAACTGTAAGTGGGGACCCTGTAGATGAATATAAAATTATTAGGTTATTAATTTTACAGTTGGCACTGCTCGTTTTTCAGCTTTATTTGAGAGAATTTTTTGCTCATGTTTATCGGAAAAGTTAGTGTTTTTCCTCGTACATATTTTATAGAGATATACATATCCCACTTTTATATGGTAATAAACTGTAAGTGGGGACCCTGTAGATGAATATAAAATTATGAGGTTATTAATTTTAAAGTTAGCACTGGTCGTTTTTCAGCATAATTTTGGTCGAATATTTTGCTAATTTTTATCGGAAAAATTAGTGTATTTTACTCGTACATATTTTATAGAGATATGCATATTTCACTTTTATATGGTGATAAACAGTAAGCGGGGCCCTGTAGATGAATATAAAGTTATGAGGTTATTTATTTTAAAGTTGGCACTGGTCGTTTTTCATCTTAGTTTGAGGGAATATTTTGCTCATCTTTATCCGAAAAATTAGTGCTTTTGCCTCGTACATATTTTATGGAGATATACATATCCCACTTTTATATGGTGATAAACTGTAACTGGGGACCCTGTAGATGAATATAGAATTATTAGATCAGTAATTTTAAAGTTGGCACTGCTCGGTTTTCAGCTTTATTTGAGGGTATACTTTGCTAATCTTTATTGGAAAAATTAGTGTTTTTGCCTCATACGTATTTTATAGAGATATACATATCCCACTTTTATATGGTAATAACTATAATTGGGGACCCTGTAGATAAATATAAAATTATTAGGTTATTATTTTAAGATTGGCACTGCTCGTTTTTCAGCTTTATTTGAGGGAATATTTTGCTCATTTTTATCGGAAAAATTAGTGTATTTTCCTCGTACATATTTTATAGAGATATACATATCCCACTTTTATATGGTGATAAACTGTAAGTGAGGACCCTGTAGATAAATATGAAATTATTACATTATTATTTTAAGATTGGCACTGCTCGTTTTTCAGCTTTATTTGAGGGAATATTTTGGTCATTTTTATCGGAAAAATTAGTGTATTTTTCTCGTACATATTTTATAGAGATATACATATCCCACCTTTATATGGTAATAAACTGTAAGTGGGGACCCTGTAGATGAATATAAAAATATGAAGTTATTAATTTTAAAGTCTGCACTGGTCGTTTTTCAGCATAATTTTGGGGGAATATTTGGTCATTTTTATCGGAAAAATTAGTGTATTTTACTCGTACATATTTTATAGAGATATGCATATTTCACTTTTATATGGTGATAAACAGTAAGTTGTACCCTGTAGATGAATATGAGGTTTTAGGGATGAGTTATGAGGTTTTTTATTTTAAAGTTGCCACTGGTCGTTTTTATCTTAGTTTGAGGGAATATTTTGCTCATCTTTATCCGAAAAATTAGTGTTTTTGCCTCGTACATATTTTATGGAGATATACATATCCCACTTTTATATGGTGATAAACTGTAAGTGGGGACCCTGTAGATGAATATAAAATTATTAGATCAGTAGTTTTAAAGTTGGCACTGCTCGGTTTTCAGCTTTATTTGAGGGTAAACTTTGCTAATCTTTATTCGAAAAATTAGTCTTTTTGCCTCGTACATATTTTATAGAGATATACATATCCCACTTTTATATGGTAATAACTATAATTGGGGACCCTGTAGGTGAATATAAAATTATGAAGTTATTAATTTTAAAGTTGGCGCTGGTCGATTTTCAGCTTTATTTGAGGGAATATTTTGCTCATTTTTATCGGAAAAATTACTGTATTTTCCTCGTACATATTTTATAGAGATATACATATCCCACTTTTATATGGTGATAAACTGTAAGTGGGGACCCTGTAAATGGATATAAAATTATGAGGTCATTAATTTTAAAGTTGGCACTGCTCGGTTTTCAGCTTTATTTGAGGGAATATTTTGCTCAAATTTATTCGAAAAATTAGTATATTTTCCTCGTACGTATTTTATAGAGATATACATATCTCACCTTTATATGGTAATAAACTGTAAGTGGGGACCCTGTAGATGAATATAAAATTATGAAGTTATTTATTTTAAAGTTGGGACTGGTCGTTTTTCAGCATAATTTGAGGGGATATTTTGCTCATTTTTATCGGAAAAATTAGTGTTCTTTCCTCGTACATATTTTATAGAGATATACATATCCCACTTTTATATGGTAATAAACTGTAAGTGGGGACCCTGTAGATGAATATAAAATTATGAGGTCATTAATTTTAAAGTTGGCACTGCTCGGTTTTCAGCTTTATTTGAGGGAATATTTTGCTCATCTTTATTCGAAAAATTAGTATATTTTCCTCGTACATATTTTATTGAGATATACATATCCCACTTTTATATGGTAATAAACAGTACGTGGGGACCCTGTAGATGAATATAAAATTATGAGGTTATTAATTTTAAAGTTAGCACTGGTCGTTTTTCAGCATAATTTTGGGGGAATATTTTGCTCATTTTTATCGGAAAAATTAGTGTATTTTACTCGTACATATTTTATAGAGATATGCATATTTCACTTTTATATGGTGATAAACAGTAAGTGGGGCCCTGTAGGTGAATATAAAGTTATGAGGTTATTTATTTTAAAGTTGGCACTGGTCGTTTTTCATCTTAGTTTGAGAGAATATTTTGCTAATCTTTATCCGAAAAATTAGTGTTTTTCCCTCGTAATATTTTATGGAGATATACATATCCCACTTTTATATGGTGATAAACTGTAAGTGGGGAACCTGTATATGAATATAAAATTATTAGATCAGTAATTTTAAAGTTGCACTGCTCGGTTTTCAGCTTTATTTGAGGGTAAACTTTGCTAATCTTTATTGGAAAAATTAGTGTTTTTGCCTCATATTTATTTTATAGAGATATACATATCCCACTTTTATATGGTAATAACTATAATTGGGGACCCTGTAGATAAATATAAAATTATTAGGTTATTATTTTAAGATTATCACTGCTCGTTTTTCAGCTTTATTTGAGGGAATATTTTGCTCATTTTTATCGGAAAAATTAGTGTTCTTTCCTCGTAAATATTTTATAGAGATATACATATCCCACTTTTATATGGTGATAAACTCTAAGTGGGGACCCTGTAGATGAATATAAAATTATGAGGTCATTAATTTTAAAGTTGGCACTGCTCGGTTTTCAGCTTTATTTGAGGGAATATTTTGCTCATCTTCATTCGAAAAATTAGTATATTTTCCTCGTACATATTTTATAGAGATATATATATCCCACTTTATATGGTAATAAACTGTAAGTGAGGACACTGTAGATGAATATAAAATTATGAAGTTATTAATTTTAAAGTTGGCACTGGTCGTTTTTCAGCATAATTTGAGGGAATATTTTGGTCATTTTTATCGGAAAAATTAGTGTTCTTTCCTCGTACATATTTTATAGAGGTATACATATCCCACTTTTATATGGTAATAAACTGTAAGTGGAGACCCCGTAGATGAATATAAAATTATTAGGTTATTAATTTTAAAGTTGGCACTGCTCGTTTTTCAGCTTTATTTGAGGGAATTTTTTGCTCATGTTTATCGGAAAATATAGTGTTTTTCCTCGTACATATTTTATAGGGATATATGTATCCCACTTTTATATGGTAATAAACTGTAAGTGGGGACCCTGTAGATGAATATGAAATTATGAGGTTATTATTTTAAAGTTGGCACTGGTCGTTTTTCAGCATAATTTTGGGGGAATATTTTGCTCATTTTTATCGGAAAAATTAGTGTATTTTACTCGTACATATTTTATAGAGATATGCATATTTCACTTTTATATGGTGATAAACAGTAAGTGGGGCCCTGTAGATGAATATAAAGTTATGAGGTTATTTATTTTAAAGTTGGCACTGGTCGTTTTTCATCTTAGTTTGAGGGAATATTTTGCTCATCTTTATCCGAAAAATTAGTGTTTTTGCCTCGTACATATTTTATGGAGATATACATATCCCACTTTTATATGGTGATAAACTGTAAGTGGGGACCCTGTAGATGAATATAGAATTATTAGATCAGTAATTTTAAAGTTGGCACTGCTCGGTTTTCAGCTTTATTTGAGGGTATACTTTGCTAATCTTTATTGGAAAAATTTTTGTTTTTTCCTCATACGTATTTTATAGAGATATACATATCCCACTTTTATATGGTAATAACTATAATTGGGGACCCTGTAGATAAATATAAAATTATTAGGTTATTATTTTAAGATTGGCACTGCTCGTTTTTCAGCTTTATTTGAGGGAATATTTTGCTCATTTTTATCGGAAAAATTAGTGTATTTTCCTCGTACATATTTTATAGAGATATACATATCCCACTTTTATATGGTGATAAACTGTAAGTGGGGACAGTGTAGATGAATATAAAATTATGAGGTCATTAATTTTAAAGTTGGCACTGCTCGGTTTTCAGCTTTATTTGAGGGAATATTTTGCTCATCTTTATTTGAAAAATTTGTATATTTTCCTCGTACATATTTTATAGAGATATACATATCCCACCTTTATATGGTAATAAACTGTAAGTGGGGACCCTGTAGATGAATATAAAATTATGAAGTTATTAATTTTAAAGTCTGCACTGGTCGTTTTTCAGCATAATTTTGGGGGAATATTTGGTCATTTTTATCGGAAAAATTAGTGTATTTTACTCGTACATATTTTATAGAGATATGCATATCCCACTTTTATATGGTGATAAACAGTAAGTTGTACCCTGTAGATGAATATAAAGTTATGAGGTTATTTATTTTAAAGTTGGCACTGGTCGCTTTTCATCTTAGTTTGAGGGAATATTTTGCTCATCTTTATCCGACAAATTAGTGTTTTTGCCTCGTACATATTTTATGGAGATATACATATCCCACTTTTATATGGTGATAAACTGTAAGTGAGGACCCTGTAGATAAATATAAAATTATTAGGTTATTATTTTAAGATTGGCACTGCTCGTTTTTCAGCTTTATTTGAGGGAATATTTTGCTCATTTTTATCGGAAAAATTAGTGTATTTTCCTCGTACATATTTTATAGAGATATACATATCCCACTTTTATATGGTGACAAACTGTAAGTGGGGACCCTCTGGATGAATATAAAATTATGAGGTCATTAATTTTAAAGTTGGCACTGCTCGGTTTTCAGCTTTATTTGAGGGAATATTTTGCTCACCTTTATTCGAAAAATTAGTATAATTTCCTTGTACATATTTTATAGAGATATACATATCTCACCTTTATATGGTAATAAACTGTAAGTGGGGACCCTGTAGATGAATATAATATTATGAAGTTATTTATTTTAAAGTTGGCACTGGTCGTTTTTCAGCATAATTTGAGGGGATATTTTGCTCATTTTTATCGGAAAAATTAGTGTTCTTTCCTCGTACATATTTTATAGAGATATACATATCCCACTTTTATATGGTAATAAACTGTAAGTGGAGACCCTGTAGATGAATATAAAATTATTAGGTTATTAATTTTAAAGTTGGCAATGCTCGTTTTTCAGCTTTATTTGAGAGAATTTTTGGCTCATTTTTATCGGAAAAATTAGTGTATTTTTCTCGTACATATTTTATAGAGATATAAATATCCCACTTTTATATGGTGATAAACTGTAAGTGGGGACACTGTAGATGAATATAAAATTATGAGGTCATTAATTTTAAAGTTGGCACTGCTCGGTTTTCAGCTTTATTTGAGGGAATATTTTGCTCATCTTTATTCGAAAAATTAGTGTTTTTTCCTCGTACATATTTTATAGAGATATGCATATTTCACTTTTATATGGTGATAAACTGTAAGTGGAGACCCTGTAGATGAATATAAAATTATGAGGTCATTAATTTTAAAGTTGGCACTGCTCGTTTTTCAGCTTTATTTCAGGGAATTTTTTGCTCATGTTTATCGGAAAAATTAGCGTTTTTCCTCGTACATATTTTATAGGGATATACATATCCCACTTTTATGTGGTAATAAACTGTAAGTGGGGACCCTGTAGATGAATATGAAATTATGAGGTTATTAATTTTAAAGTTGGCACTGGTCGTTTTTCAGCATAATTTTGGGGGAATATTTTGCTCATTTTTATCGGAAAAATTAGTGTATTTTACTCGTACATATTTTATAGAGATATGCATATTTCACTTTTATATGGTGATAAACAGTAAGTGGGGCCCTGTAGATGAATATAAAGTTATGAGGTTATTTATTTTAAAGTTGGCACTGGTCGTTTTTCATCTTAGTTTGAGGGAATATTTTGCTCATCTTTATCCGAAAAATTAGTCTTTTTGCCTCGTACATATTTTATGGAGATATACATATCCCACTTTTATATGGTGATAAACTGTAAGTGGGGACCCTGTAGATGAATATAAAATTATTAGATCAGTAATTTTAAAGTTGGCACTGCTCGGTTTTCAGCTTTATTTGAGGGTATACTTTGCTAATCTTTATTGGAAAAATTAGTGTTTTTGCCTCATACGTATTTTATAGAGATATACATATCCCACTTTTATATGGTAATAACTATAATTGGGGACCCTGTAGATGAATATAAAATTATGAAGTTATTAATTTTAAAGTTGGCGCTGGTCGATTTTCAGCTTAATTTGAGGGAATATTTTTTACTCAATTTTATCGGAAAAATTAGTGTTCTTTCCTCGTACATATTTTATAGAGATATACATATCCCACTTTTATATGGTGATAAACTGTAAGTGAGGACCCTGTAGATAAATATGAAATTATTACGTTATTATTTTAAGATTGGCACTGCTCGTTTTTCAGCTTTATTTGAGGGAATATTTTGGTCATTTTTATCGGAAAAATTAGTGTATTTTACTCGTACATATTTTATAGAGATATGCATATTTCACTTTTATATGGTGATAAACAGTAAGTGGGGCCCTGTAGATGAATATAAAGTTATGAGGTTATTTATTTTAAAGTTGGCACTGGTCGTTTTTCATCTTAGTTTGAGGGAATATTTTGCTCATCTTTATCCGAAAAATTAGTCTTTTTGCCTCGTACATATTTTATGGAGATATACATATCCCACTTTTATATGGTGATAAACTGTAAGTGGGGACCCTGTACATGAATATAAAATTATTAGATCAGTAATTTTAAAGTTGGCACTGCTCGGTTTTCAGCTTTATTTGAGGGTATACTTTGCTAATCTTTATTGGAAAAATTAGTGTTTTTGCCTCATACGTATTTTATAGAGATATACATATCCCACTTTTATATGGTAATAACTATAATTGGGGACCCTGTAGATGAATATAAAATTATGAAGTTATTAATTTTAAAGTTGGCGCTGGTCGATTTTCAGCTTAATTTGAGGGAATATTTTTTATTCAATTTTATCGGAAAAATTAGTGTTCTTTCCTCGTACATATTTTATAGAGATATACATATCCCACTTTTATATGGTGATAAACTGTAAGTGAGGACCTTGTAGATAAATATGAAATTATTACGTTATTATTTTAAGATTGGCACTGCTCGTTTTTCAGCTTTATTTGAGGGAATATTTTGGTCATTTTTATCGGAAAAATTAGTGTACTTTTCTCGTACATATTTTATAGAGATATACATATCCCACTTTTATATGGTGATAAACTGTAAGTGGGGACCCAGTAGATGAATATAAAATTATGAGGTCATTAATTTTAAAGTTGGCACTGCTCGGTTTTCAGCTTTATTTGAGGGAATATTTTGCTCAACTTTATTCGAAAAATTAGTATATTTTCCTCGTACATATTTTATAGAGATATACATATCCCACCTTTATATGGTAATAAAGTGTAAGTGGGGACCCTGTAGATGAATATAAAATTATGAAGTTATTAATTTTTAAAGTTGGCACTGGTCGTTTTTCAGCATAATTTGAGGGGATATTTTGGTCTTTTTTATCGGAAAAATTAGTGTATTTTACTCGTACATATTTTATAGAGATATGCATATTTCACATTTATATGGTGATAAACAGTAAGTGGGGCCCTGTAGATGAATATAAAGTTATGAGGTTATTTATTTTAAAGTTGGCACTGGTCGTTTTTCATCTTAGTTTGAGGGAATATTTTGCTCATCTTTATCCGAAAAATTAGTGCTTTTGCCTCGTACATATTTTATGGAGATATACATATCCCACTTTTATATGGTGATAAACTGTAAGTGGGGACCCTGTAGATGAATATAAAATTATGAAGTTATTAATTTTAAAGTTGGCACTGCTCGGTTTTCAGCTTTATTTGAGGGTATACTTTGCTAATCTTTATTGGAAAAATTAGTGTTTTTGCCTCATACGTATTTTATAGAGATATACATATCCCACTTTTATATGGTAATAACTATAATTGGGGACCCTGTAGATAAATATAAAATTATTAGGTTATTATTTTAAGATTGGCACTGCTCGTTTTTCAGCTTTATTTGAGGGAATATTTTGCTCATTTTTATCGGAAAAATTAGTGTATTTTCCTCGTACATATTTTATAGAGATATACATATCCCACCTTTATATGGTGATAAAATGTAAGTGGGGACAGTGTAGATGAATATAAAATTATGAGGTCATTAATTTTAAAGTTGGCACTGCTCGGTTTTCAGCTTTATTTGAGGGAATATTTTGCTCATCTTTATTTGAAAAATTTTTATATTTTCCTCGTACATATTTTATAGAGATATACATATCCCACCTTTATATGGTAATAAACTGTAAGTGGGGACCCTGTAGATGAATATAAAATTATGAAGTTATTAATTTTAAAGTCTGCACTGGTCGTTTTTCAGCATAATTTTGGGGGAATATTTGGTCATTTTTATAGGAAAAATTAGTGTATTTTACTCGTACATATTTTATAGAGATATGCATATTTCACTTTTATATGGTGAAAAACAGTAAGTTGTACCCTGTAGATGAACATAAAGTTATGAGGTTATTTATTTTAAAGTTGGCAATGCTCGTTTTTCAGCTTTATTTGAGAGAATTTTTGGCTCATTTTTATCGGAAAATTTAGTGTATTTTCCTCGTACATATTTTATAGAGATATAAATATCCCACTTTTATATGGTGATAAACTGTAAGTGGGGACACTTTAGATGAATATAAAATTATGAGGTCATTAATTTTAAAGTTGGCACTGCTCGGTTTTCAGCTTTATTTGAGGGAATATTTTGCTCACCTTTATTCGAAAAATTAGTATATTTTCCTCGTACATATTTTATAGAGATATACATATCTCACCTTTATATGATAATAAACTGTAAGTGGGGACCCTGTAGATGAATATAAAATTATGAAGTTATTTATTTTAAAGTTGGCACTGGTCGTTTTTCAGCATAATTTGAGGGGATATTTTGCTCATTTTTATCGGAAAAATTAGTGTTCTTTCCTCGTACATATTTTATAGAGATATACATATCCCACTTTTATATGGTAATAAACTGTAAGTGGAGACCCTGTAGATGAATATAAAATTATTAGTTTATTAATTTTAAAGTTGGCAATGCTCGTTTTTCAGCTTTATTTGAGAGAATTTTTGGCTCATTTTTATCGGAAAAATTAGTGTATTTTCCTCGTACATATTTTATAGAGATATAAATATCCCACTTTTATATGGTGATAAACTGTAAGTGGGGACACTTTAGATGAATATAAAATTATGAGGTCATTAATTTTAAAGTTGGCACTGCTCGGTTTTCAGCTTTATTTGAGGGAATATTTTGCTCATCTTTATTCGAAAAATTAGTGTTTTTTCCTCGTACATATTTTATAGAGATATACATATCCCACTTTCATATGGTGATAAGCAGTAAGTAGGGACCCTGCAGATGAATATAAAATTATGAGGTTATTATTTTAAAGTTGGCACTGCTCGTTTTTCAGCATAATTTGAGGGAATATTTTGCTCATCTTTATCGGAAAAATTAGTGTTTTTGCCTCGTACGTATTTTATAGAGATATACATATGCCACTTTTATATGGTAATAACTATAATTGGGGACCCTGTAAATGAATATAAAATTATGAAATTATTAATTTTAAAGTTGGCGCTGGTCGATTTTCAGCTTAATTTGAGGGAATGTTTTGCTCAATTTTATCGGAAAAATTAGTGTTTTTTCCTCGTACATATTTTATAGAGATATACATATCCCACTTTTATATGGCGATAAACTGTAAGTGAGGACCCTGCAGATAAATATAAAATTATTAGGTTATTAATTTTAAAGTTGGCACTGGTTGTTTTTCGGCTTAATCTGAGGGAATATTTTGCTCATCTTTAACGGAAAATTAGTGTATTTTTCTCGTACATGATTTATAGAGATATATATATCCCACTTTTATGTGGTGATAAACAGTAAGTGAGGACCCTGTAGATGAATATAAAATTTTGAAGTTATTAATTTCAAAGTTGGCACTGGTCGATTTTCTGCTTAATTTGAGGGAATATATTGCTCATTTTTATCGGAAAAATTAGTGCTCTTTCCTCGTACATATTTTATAGAGATATACATATCCCACTTTTATATGGTGATAAACTGTAAGTGAGGACCCGGTAGATGAATATAAAATTATGAGGTTATTATTTTAAGGTTGGCACTGCTCGTTTTTCAGCATAATTTGAGGGAATATTTTTCTCATCTTTATCCGAAAAATTAGTGTATTTTCCTCGTACATATTTTATAGAGATATACATATCCCACTTTTATATGGTAATAAACGGTAAGTGGGGACCCTGTAGATGTATATAAAATTATTAGGTTATTAATTTTAAAGTTGGCACGGCTCGTTTTTCAGCATAATTTGACGGAATATTTTGCTCATTTTTATCGGAAAAATTAGTGTTCTTTCCTCGTACATATTTTATAGAGATATACATATCCCACTTTTATATGGTAATAAACGGTAAGTGGGGACCCTGTAGATGAATATAAAATTATTAGGTTATTAATTTTATAGTTGGCACGGCTCGTTTTTCAGTGTTATTTGAGGGAATTTTTGCTCATTTTTATCGGAA
Organism: Thermobia domestica; assembly: GCF_964235325.1. Taxonomy (NCBI): domain Eukaryota; kingdom Metazoa; phylum Arthropoda; class Insecta; order Zygentoma; family Lepismatidae; genus Thermobia; species Thermobia domestica. The sequence continues at coordinate 62,334,888 of NC_137457.1, forward strand.
AAATTAGTGTATTTTCCTCGTACATATTTTATAGAGATATACATATCCAACTTTTATATGGTAATAAACTGTAAGTGGGTACCCTGTAGATGAATATAAAATTATGAGGTCATTAATTTTAAAGTTAGCACTGCTCTTTTTCAGCTTTATTTGAGGGAATATTTTGCTCATCTTTATTCGAAAAATTAGTATATTTTCCTCGTACATATTTTATAGAGATATACATATCCCACTTTTATATGGTAATAAACTGTAAGTGGGGACCCTGTAGATGAATATAAAATTATGGAGTTATTAATTTTAAAGTTATCACTGGTCGTTTTTCAGCATAATTTGAGGGAATATTTTGGTCATTTTTACCGGAAAAATTAGTGTTCTATCCTCGTACATATTTTATAGAGATATACATATCCCACTTTTATATGGTGATAAACTGTAAGTGGGGACAGTGTAGATGAATATAAAGTTATGAGGTCATTAATTTTAAAGTTGGCACTGCTCGGTTTTCAGCTTTATTTGAGGGATTATTTTGCTCATCTTTATTTGAAAAATTTGTATATTTTCCTCGTACATATTTTATAGAGATATACATATCCCACCTTTATATGGTAATAAACTGTAAGTGGGGACCCTGTAGATGAATATAAAATTATGAAGTTATTAATTTTAAAGTCTGCACTGGTCGTTTTTCAGCATAATTTTGGGGGAATATTTGGTCATTTTTATCGGAAAAATTAGTGTATTTTACTCGTACATATTTTATAGAGATATGCATATTTCACTTTTATATGGTGATAAACAGTAAGTTGTACCCTGTAGATGAATATAAAATTATGAAGTTATTTATTTTAAAGTTGGCACTGGTCGTTTTTCAGCATAATTTGAGGGGATATTTTGCTCATTTTTATCGGAAAAATTAGTGTTCTTTCCTCGTACATATTTTATAGAGATATACATATCCCACTTTTATATGGTAATAAACTGTAAGTGGAGACCCTGTAGATGAATATAAAATTATTAGATCAGTAGTTTTAAAGTTGGCACTGCTCGGTTTTAAGCTTTATTTGAGGGTAAACTTTGCTAATCTTTATTCGAAAAATTAGTCTTTTTGCCTCGTACATATTTTATAGAGATATACATATCCCACTTTTATATGGTGATAAACTGTAAGTGAGGACCCTGTAGATAAAAATAAAAAATTATTAGGTTATTATTTTAAGATTGGCACTGCTCGTTTTTCAGCTTTATTTGAGGGAATATTTTGCTCATTTTTATCGGAAAAATTAGTGTATTTTCCTCGTACATATTTTATAGAGATATACATATCCCACTTTTATATGGTGATAAACTGTAAGTGGGGACCCTGTAGATGAATATAAAATTATGAGGTCATTAATTTTAAAGTTGGCACTGCTCAGTTTTCAGCTTTATTTGAGAGAATATTTTGCTCACCTTTATTCGAAAAATTAGTATATTTTCTTCGTACATATTTTATAGAGATATACATATCTCACCTTTATATGGTAATAAACTGTAAGTGGGGACCCTGTAGATGAATATAAAATTATGAAGTTATTTATTTTAAAGTTGGCACTGGTCGTTTTTCAGCATAATTTGAGGGGATATTTTGCTCATTTTTATCGGAAAAATTAGTGTTCTTTCCTCGTACATATTTTATAGAGATATACATATCCCACTTTTATATGCTAATAAACTGTAAGTGGAGACCCTGTAGATGAATATAAAATTATTAGGTTATTAATTTTAAAGTTGGCAATGCTCGTTTTTCAGCTTTATTTGAGAGAATTTTTTGCTCATTTTTATCGGAAAAATTAGTGTATTTTCCTCGAACATATTTTATAGAGATATAAATATCCCACTTTTATATGGTGATAAACTGTAAGTGGGGACACTGTAGATGAATATAAAGTTATGAGGTCATTAATTTTAAAGTTGGCACTGCTCGGTTTTCAGCTTTATTTGAGGGAATATTTTGCTCATCTTTATTCGAAAAATTAGTGTTTTTTCCTTGTACATATTTTATAGAGATATACATATCCCACTTCATATGGTGATAAGCAGTAAGTAGGGACCCTGTAGATGAATATAAAATTATGAGGTTATTATTTTAAAGTTGGCACTGCTCGTTTTTCAGCATAATTTGAGAGCATATTTTGCTCATCTTTATCCGAAAAATTAGTGTATTTTCCTCGTACATATTTTATAGAGATATACATATCCCACTTTTATATGGTAATAAACTGTAAGTGGGGACCCTGTAGATGAATATAAAATTATGAGGTTATTAATTTTAAAGTTGGCACTGGTCGTTTTTCAGCATAATTTGGAGGAATATTTCGATCATTTTTATCGGAAAAATTAGTGTATTTTCCTCGTACATATTTTATAGAGATATGCATATTTCACTTTTATATGGTGATAAACAGTAAGTGGGGCCCTGTAGATGAATATAAAGTTATGAGGTTATTTATTTTAAAGTTGGCACTGGTCGTTTTTCATCATAGTTTGAGGGAATATTTTGCTCATCTTTATCCGAAAAATTAGTGTTTTTGCCTCGTACATATTTTATGGAGATATACATATACCACTTTTATATGGTGATAAACTGTAAGTGGGGACCCTGTAGATGAATATAAAATTATTAGGTCATTAATTTTAAAGTTAGCACTGCTCGGTTTTCAGCTTTATTTGAGGGAATACTTTGCTAATCTTTATTCGAAAAATTAGTGTTTTTGCCTCGTACGTATTTTATAGAGATATACATATGCCACTTTTATATGGTAATAACTATAATTGGGGACCCTGTAGATGAATATAAAATTATGAAGTTATTAATTTTAAAGTTGGCGCTGGTCGATTTTCAGCTTAATTTGAGGGAATGTTTTGCTCAATTTTATCGGAAAAATTAGTGTTTTTTCCTCGTACATATTTTATAGAGATATACATATCCCACTTTTATATGGTGATAAACTGTAAGTGAGGACCCTGCAGATAAATATAAAATTATTAAGTTATTAATTTTAAAGTTGGCACTGGTCGTTTTTCGGCTTAATCTGAGGGAATATTTTGCTCATCTTTAACGGAAAATTAGTGTATTTTTCTCGTACATGATTTATAGAGATATATATATCCCACTTTTATATGGTGATAAACAGTAAGTGAGGACCCTGTAGATGAATATAAAATTTTGAAGTTATTAATTTCAAAGTTGGCACTGGTCGATTTTCTGCTTAATTTGAGGGAATATATTGCTCATTTTTATCGGAAAAATTAGTGCTCTTTCCTCGTACATATTTTATAGAGATATACATATCCCACTTTTATATGGTGATAAACTGTAAGTGAGGACCCGGTAGATGAATATAAAATTATGAAGTTATTAATTTTAAAGTTGGCACTGCTCGTTTTTCAGCATAATTTGAGGGAATATTTTTCTCATCTTTATCCGAAAAATTAGTGTATTTTCCTCGTACATATTTTATAGAGATATATATATCCCACTTTTATATGGAGATAAACTGTAAATGGGAACCCTGTAGACGAATATCAAATAATGAGATTATTAATTTTAAATTTGGCACTGGTCGTTTTTCAGCATAATTTGAGGGAATATTTTCTCATCTTTATCAGAAAAATTAGTGTTCTTTCATCGTACATATTTGATAGAGATATACATATCCCACATTTATATGGTGACAAACTGTAAGTGGAGACCCTGTAGATGAATATAAAATTATGAGGTTATTAATTTTAAATTTGGCTCTGGTAGTTTTTCAGCATAATTTGGCGGAATATTTTGCTCATTTTTATCGGAAAAATTAGTGTTCTTTCCTCGTACATATTTTATAGAGATATACATATCCCACTTTTATATGGTAATAAACGGTAAGTGGGGACCCTGTAGATGAATATAAAATTATGAGGTCATTAATTTTAAAGTTAGCACTGCTCGTTTTTCAGCATAATTTGAGGGAATATTTTGCTCATCTTTATCCGAAAAATTAGTGTTTTTCCTCGTACATATTTTGTAGAGATATCCATAACCCACTTTTATATGGAGTTAAACTGTAAGTGGGAACCCTGTAGACGAATATCAAATAATGAGATTATTAATTTTAAAGTTGGCACTGGTCGTTTTTCAGCATAATTTGAGGGAATATTTTGCTCATATTTATCGGAAAAATTAGTGTTTTTTCCTCGTACATATTTTATAGAGATATACATATCCCACTTCTATATGGTGACAAACTGTAAGTGGAGTCCCTGTAGATGAATATAAAATTATGAGGTTATTAATTTTAAAGTTGGCACTGGTCGTTTTTCAGCATAATTTGAGGGAATATTTTGCTCATTTTTATCGGAAAAATTAGTGTTCTTTCTTCGTACATATTTTATAGAGATATACATATCCGACTTTTATATGGTATTAAACTGTAAGTGGGGACCCTGTAGATGAATATAAAATTATTAGGTTATTAATTTTAAAGTTGGCACTGCTCGTTTTTCAGCTTTATTTGAGGGAATTTTTTGCTCATTTTTATCGGAAAAATTAGTGTATTTTCCTCGTACATATTTTATAGAGATATACATATCCCACTTTTATATGGTGATAAACTGTAAGTGGGGACCCTGTAGATGAATATAAAATTATGAGGTCATTAATTTTAAAGTTGGCACTGCTCGGTTTTCAGCTTTATTTGAGGGAATATTTTGCTCATCTTTATTCGAAAAATTAGTATATTTTCCTCGTACATATTTTATAGAGATATACATATCCCACTTTTATATGGTAATAAACTGTAAGTGGGACCCTGTAGATGAATATAAAATTATGAAGTTATTAATTTTAAAGTTGGCACTGGTCGTTTTTCAGCATAATTTGAGGGAATATTTTGGTCATTTTTATCGGAAAAATTAGTGTTCTTTCCTCGTACATATTTTATAGAGATATACATAACCCACTTTTATATGGTAATAAACTGTAAGTGGAGACCCGGTAGATGAATATTAAATTATTAGTTTATTATTTTTAAAGTTGGCACTGCTCGTTTTTCAGCTTTATTTGAGGGAATATTTTGCTCATCTTTATTCGAAATATTAGTGTATTTTCCTCGTACATATTTTATGGAGATATACATATGCCACTTTTATATGGTGACAAACATTAAGTGGGGACCCGGTAGATGAATATAAAATTATGAGGTTATTATTTTAAAGTTGGCACTGCTCGGTTTTCAGCTTTATTTGAGGGAATATTTTGCTAATTTTTATTCGAAATATTAGTGTTTTTGCCTCGTACATATTTTATAGCGATATACATATCACACTTTTATATGGAGATAAACTGTAAGCGGAAACCCTGTAGATGAATATCAAATAATGAGATTATTAATTTTAAAGATGGGACTGGTCGTTTTTAGCATAATTTGATGGAATATTTTGCTCATGTTTATCGGAAAAATTAGTGTTTTTCCTCGTACATATTTTATAGAGATATACATATCCCACTTTTATATGGTAATAAACTGCAAGTGGGGACCATGTAGATGAATATAAAATTATGAGGTTATTAATTTTAAAGTTGGCACTGGTCGTTTTTCAGCATAATTTGGGGGAATATTTCGCTCATTTTTATCGGAAAAGTTAGTGTATTTTCCTCGTACATATTTTATAGAGATATGCATATTTCACTTTTATATGGTGATAAACAGTAAGTGGGGCCCTGTAGATGAACATAAAGTTATGAGGTTATTTATTTTAAAGTTGGCACTGGTCGTTTTTCATCATAGTTTGAGGGAATATTTTGCTCATCTTTATCCGAAAAATTAGTGTTTCTGCCTCGTATATATTTTATGGAGATATACATATCCCACTTTTATATGGTGATAAACTGTAAGTGGGGACCCTGTAGATGAATATAAAATTATTAGGTCATTAATTTTAAAGTTAGCACTGCTCGGTTTTCAGCTTTATTTGAGGGAATACTTTGCTAATCTTTATTCGAAAAATTAGTGTTTTTGCCTCGTACGTATTTTATAGAGATATACATATCCCACTTTTATATGGTAATAACTATAATTGGGGACCCTGTAGATGAATATAAAATTATGAAGTTATTAATTTTAAAGTTGGCGCTGGTCGATTTTCAGCTTAATTTGAGGGAATGTTTTGCTCAATTTTATCGGAAAAATTAGTGTTCTTTCCTCGTACATATTTTATAGAGATATACATATCCCACATTTATATGGTGATAAACTGTAAGTGAGGACGAGGTAGATGAATATAAAATTATGAAGTTATTAATTTTAAAGTTGGCACTGCTCGTTTTTCAGCATAATTTGAGGGAATATTTTTCTCATCTTTATCCGAAAAATTGGTGTATTTTCCTCGTACATATTTTATAGAGATATATATATCCCACTTTTATATGGAGATAAACTGTAAATGGGAACCCTGTAGACGAATATCAAATAATGAGATTATTATTTTTAAAGTTGGCACTGGTCGTTTTTCAGCATAATTTGAGGGAATATTTTCTCATCTTTATCCGAAAAATTAGTGTTCTTTCATCGTACATATTTTATAGAGATATACATATCCCACATTTCTATGGTGACAAACTGTAAGTGGAGACCCTGTAGATGAATATAAAATTATGAGGTTATTAATTTTAAATTTGGCTCTGGTAGTTTTTCAGCATAATTTGACGGAATATTTTGCTCATTTTTATCGGAAAAATTAGTGTTCTTTCCTCGTACATATTTTATAGAGATATACATATCCCACTTTTATATGGTAATAAACGGTAAGTGGGGACCCTGTAGATGAATATAAAATTATTAGGTTATTAATTTTAAAGTTGGCACGGCTCGTTTTTCAGTGTTATTTGAGGGAATTTTTTGCTCATTTTTATCGGAAAAATTAGTGTATTTTCCTCGTACATATTTTATTGAGATATACATATCCAACTTTTATATGGTGATAAACTGTAAGTGGGGACCCTGTAGATGAATATAAAATTATGAGGTCATTAATTTTAAAGTTGGCACTGGTCGTTTTTCAGCATAATTTGACGGAATATTTTGGTCATTTTTATCGGAAAAATTAGTGTTTTATCCTCGTACATATTTTATAGAGATATACATATCCCACTTTTATATGGTGATAAACTGTAAGTGAGTACCAGGTAGATGAATATAAAATTATGAGGTTATTATTTTAAAGTTGGCACTGCTCGTTTTTCAGCATAATTTGAGTGAATATTTTGCTCATCTTTATCCGAAAAATTAGTGTTTTTCCTCGTACATATTTTGTAGAGATATCCATAACCCACTTTTATATGGAGTTAAACTGTAAGTGGGAACCCTGTAGACGAATATCAAATAATGAGATTATTAATTTTAAAGTTGGCACTGGTCGTTTTTCAGCATAATTTGAGGGAATATTTTGCTCATATTTATCGGAAAAATTAGTGTTTTTTCCTCGTACATATTTTATAGAGATATACATATCCCACTTCTATATGGTGACAAACTGTAAGTGGAGTCCCTGTAGATGAATATAAAATTATGAGGTTATTAATTTTAAAGTTGGCACTGGTAGTTTTTCAGCATAATTTGAGGGAATATTTTGCTCATTTTTATCGGAAAAATTAGTGTTCTTTCTTCGTACATATTTTATAGAGATATACATATCCCACTTTTATATGGTATTAAACTGTAAGTGGGGACCCTGTAGATGAATATAAAATTATTAGGTTATTAATTTTAAAGTTGGCACTGCTCGTTTTTCAGCTTTATTTGAGGGAATTTTTTGCTCATTTTTATCGGAAAAATTAGTGTATTTTCCTCGTACATATTTTATAGAGATATACATATCCCACTTTTATATGGTGATAAACTGTAAGTGGGGACCCTGTAGATGAATATAAAATTATGAGGTCATTAATTTTAAAGTTGGCACTGCTCGGTTTTCAGCTTTATTTGAGGGAATATTTTGCTCATCTTTATTCGAAAAATTAGTATATTTTCCTCGTACATATTTTATAGAGATATACATATCCCACTTTTATGTGGTAATAAACTGTAAGTGGGACCCTGTAGATGAATATAAATTTATGAAGTTATTAATTTTAAAATTGGCACTGGTCGTTTTTCAGCATAATTTGAGGGAATATTTTGGTCATTTTTATCGGAAAAATTAGTGTTCTTTCCTCGTACATATTTTATAGAGATATACATAACCCACTTTTATATGGTAATAAACTGTAAGTGGAGACCCTGTAGATGAATATTAAATTATTAGTTTATTATTTTTAAAGTTGGCACTGCTCGTCTTTCAGCTTTATTTGAGGGAATATTTTGCTCATCTTTATTCGAAAAATTAGTGTATTTTCCTCGTACATATTTTATGGAGATATACATATGCCACTTTTATATGGTGACAAACATTAAGTGGGGACCCGGTAGATGAATATAAAATTATGAGGTTATTATTTTAAAGTTGGCACTGCTCGGTTTTCAGCTTTATTTGAGGGAATATTTTGCTAATTTTTATTCGAAATATTAGTGTTTTTGCCTCGTACATATTTTATAGCGATATACATATCCCACTTTTATATGGAGATAAACTGTAAGCGGAAACCCTGTGGATGAATATCAAATAATGAGATTATTAATTTTAAAGATGGGACTGGTCGTTTTCAGCATAATTTGATGGAATATTTTGCTCATGTTTATCGGAAAAATTAGTGTTTTTCCTCGTACATATTTTATAGAGATATACATATCCCACTTTTATATGGTAATAAACTGCAAGTGGGGACCGTGTAGATGAATATAAAATTATGAGGTTATTAATTTTAAAGTTGGCACTGGTCGTTTTTCAGCATAATTTGGGGGAATATTTCGCTCATTTTTATCGGAAAAGTTAGTGTATTTTCCTCGTACATATTTTATAGAGATATGCATATTTCACTTTTATATGGTGATAAACAGTAAGTGGGGCCCTGTAGATGAACATAAAGTTATGAGGTTATTTATTTTAAAGTTGGCACTGGTCGTTTTTCATCATAGTTTGAGGGAATATTTTGCTCATCTTTATCCGAAAAATTAGTGTTTTTGCCTCGTACATATTTTATGGAGATATACATATCCCACTTTTATATGGTGATAAACTGTAAGTGGGGACCCTGTAGATGAATATAAAATTATTAGGTCATTAATTTTAAAGTTAGCACTGCTCGGTTTTCAGCTTTATTTGAGGGAATACTTTGCTAATCTTTCTTCGAAAAATTAGTGTTTTTGCCTCGTACGTATTTTATAGAGATATACATATCCCACTTTTATATGGTAATAACTATAATTGGGGACCCTGTAGATGAATATAAAATTATGAAGTTATTAATTTTAAAGTTGGCGCTGGTCGATTTTCAGCTTAATTTGAGGGAATGTTTTGCTCAATTTTATCGGAAAAATTAGTGTTCTTTCCTCGTACATATTTTATAGAGATATACATATCCCACATTTATATGGTGATAAACTGTAAGTGAGGACCCTGAAGATAAATATAAAATTATTAGGTTATTAATTTAAAAGTTGGCACTGGTCGTTTTTCGGCTTAATTTGAGGGAATATTTTGCTCATCTTTAACGGAAAATTAGTGTATTTTTCTCGTACATGATTTATAGAGATATATATATCCCATTTTTTATGTTGATAAACAGTAAGTGAGGACCATGTAGATGAATATAAAATTTTGAAGTTATTAATTTTAAAGTTGGCACTGGTCGTTTTTCAGCTTAGTTTGAGGGAATTTTTTGCTCATTTTTATCGGAAAAATTAGTGTATTTTCCTCGTACATATTTTATAGAGATATACATATCCCACTTTTATATGGTGATAAACTGTAAGTGGGGACCCTGCAGATGAATATAAAATTTTGAAGTTATTAATATTAAAGTTGGCACTGGTCGATTTTCTGCTTAATTTGAGGGAATATATTGCTCATTTTTATCGGAAAAATTAGTGCTCTTTTTTCGTACATATTTTATAGAGATATACATATCCCACTTTTATATGGTGATAAACTGTAAGTGAGGACCCGGTAGATGAATATAAAATTTTGAGGTTATTATTTTAAGGTTGGCACTGCTCGTTTTTCAGCATAATTTGAGGGAATATTTTGCTCATCATTATCCGAAAAATTAGTGTATTTTCCTCGTACATATTTTATAGAGATATACATATCCCACTTTTATATGGAGATAAACTGTAAGTGGGAACCCTGTAGCCGAATATCAAATAATGAGATTATTAATTTTAAAGTTGGCACTGGTCGTTTTTCAGCATAATTTGAGGGAATATTTTCTCATCTTTATCCGAAAAATTAGTGTTCTTTCATCGTACATATTTTATAGAGATGTACATATCCCACTTTTATATGGTAACAAACTGTAAGTGGAGACCCTGTAGATGAATATAAAATTATGAGGTTATTAATTTTAAAGTTGGCACGGCTCGTTTTTCAGCTTTATTTGAGGGAATTTTTTGCTCATTTTTATCGGAAAAATTAGTGTATTTTCCTCGTACATATTTTATAGAGATATACATATCACACTTTTATATGGTGATAAACTGTAAGTGGGGACCCTGTACATGAATATAAATTTATGAGGTCATTAATTTTAAAGTTGGCACTGCTCGGTTTTCAGCTTTATTTGAGGGAATATTTTGCTCATCTTTATTCGAAAAATTAGTATATTTTCCTCGTACATATTTTATAGAGATATACATATCCCACTCCTATATGGTAATAAACTGTAAGTGGGGACCCTGTAGATGAATATAAAATTATTAGGTTATTATTTTAAAGTTGGCACTGGACGATTTTCAGCTTAATTTGAGGGAATGTTTTGCACATTTTTATCGGAAAAATTTGTGTTCTTTCCTCGTACATATTTTATAGAGATATACATATCCCACTTTTATATGGTAATAAACTGTAAGTGGGGACCCTGTAGATGAATATAAAATTATTAGGTTATTAATTTTAAAGTTGGCACTGGTCGTTTTTCAGCATAATTTGAGGGAATATTTTGCTCATTTTTATCGGAAAAATTAGTGTTCTTTCTTCGTACATATTTTATAGAGATATACATATCCCACTTTTATATGGTATTAAACTGTAAGTGGGGACCCTGTAGATGAATATAAAATTATTAGGTTATTAATTTTAAAGTTGGCACTGCTCGTTTTTCAGCTTTATTTGAGGGAATTTTTTGCTCATTTTTATCGGAAAAATTAGTGTATTTTCCTCGTACATATTTTATAGAGATATACATATCCCACTTTTATATGGTGATAAACTGTAAGTGGGGACCCTGTAGATGAATATAAAATTATGAGGTCATTAATTTTAAAGTTGGCACTGCTCGGTTTTCAGCTTTATTTGAGGGAATATTTTGCTCGTCTTTATTCGAAAAATTAGTATATTTTCCTCGTACATATTTTATAGAGATATACATATCCCACTTTTATATGGTAATAAACTGTAAGTGGGACCCTGTAGATGAATATAAAATTATGAAGTTATTAATTTTAAAATTGGCACTGGTCGTTTTTCAGCATAATTTGAGGGAATATTTTGGTCATTTTTATCGGAAAAATTAGTGTTCTTTCCTCGTACATATTTTATAGAGATATACATAACCCACTTTTATATGGTAATAAACTGTAAGTGGAGACCCTGTAGATGAATATTAAATTATTAGTTTATTATTTTTAAAGTTGGCACTGCTCGTTTTTCAGCTTTATTTGAGGGAATATTTTGCTCATCTTTATTCGAAAAATTAGTGTATTTTCCTCGTACATATTTTATGGAGATATACATATGCCACTTTTATATGGTGACAAACATTAAGTGGGGACCGGGTAGATGAATATAAAGTTATGAGGTTATTATTTTAAAGTTGGCACTGCTCGGTTTTCAGCTTTATTTGAGGGAATATTTTGCTAATTTTTATTCGAAATATTAGTGTTTTTGCCTCGTACATATTTTATAGCGATATACATATCCCACTTTTATATGGAGATAAACTGTAAGCGGAAACCCTGTAGATGAATATCAAATAATGAGATTATTAATTTTAAAGATGGGACTGGTCGTTTTCAGCATAATTTGATGGAATATTTTGCTCATGTTTATCGGAAAAATTAGTGTTTTTCCTCGTACATATTTTATAGAGATATACATATCCCACTTTTATATGGTAATAAACTGCAAGTGGGGACCATGTAGATGAATATAAAATTATGAGGTTATTAATTTTAAAGTTGGCACTGGTCGTTTTTCAGCATAATTTGGGGGAATATTTCGCTCATTTTTATCGGAAAAGTTAGTGTATTTTCCTCGTACATATTTTATAGAGATATGCATATTTCACTTTTATATGGTGATAAACAGTAAGTGGGGCCCTGTAGATGAACATAAAGTTATGAGGTTATTTATTTTAAAGTTGGCACTGGTCGTTTTTCATCATAGTTTGAGGGAATATTTTGCTCATCTTTATCCGAAAAATTAGTGTTTTTGCCTCGTACATATTTTATGGAGATATACATATCCCACTTTTATATGGTGATAAACTGTAAGTGGGGACCCTGTAGATGAATATAAAATTATTAGGTCATTAATTTTAAAGTTAGCACTGCTCGGTTTTCAGCTTTATTTGAGGGAATACTTTGCTAATTTTTATTCGAAAAATTAGTGTTTTTGCCTCGTACGTATTTTATAGAGATATACATATCCCACTTTTATATGGTAATAACTATAATTGGGGACCCTGTAGATGAATATAAAATTATGAAGTTATTAATTTTAAAGTTGGCGCTGGTCGATTTTCAGCTTAATTTGAGGGAATGTTTTGCTCAATTTTATCGGAAAAATTAGTGTTCTTTCCTCGTACATATTTTATAGAGATATACATATCCCACATTTATATGGTGATAAACTGTAAGTGAGGACCCTGTAGATAAATATAAAATTATTAGGTTATTAATTTTAAAGTTGGCACTGGTCGTTTTTCGGCTTAATTTGAGGGAATATTTTGCTCATTTTTATCGAAAAAATTAATGTTCTTTCTTCGTACATATTTTATAGAGATATACATATCCCACTTTTATATGGTATTAAACTGTAAGTGGGGACCCTGTAGATGAATATAAAATTATTAGGTTATTAATTTTAAAGTTGGCACTGCTCGTTTTTCAGCTTTATTTGAGGGAATTTTTTGCTCATTTTTATCGGAAAAATTAGTGTATTTTCCTCGTACATATTTTATAGAGATATACATATCCCACTTTTATATGGTGATAAACTGTAAGTGGGGACCCTGTAGATGAATATAAAATTATGAGGTCATTAATTTTAAAGTTGGCACTGCTCGGTTTTCAGCTTTATTTGAGGGAATATTTTGCTCATCTTTATTCGAAAAATTAGTATATTTTCCTCGTACATATTTTATAGAGATATACATATCCCACTTTTATATGGTAATAAACTGTAAGTGGGACCCTGTAGATGAATATAAAATTATGAAGTTATTAATTTTAAAATTGGCACTGGTCGTTTTTCAGCATAATTTGAGGGAATATTTTGGTCATTTTTATCGGAAAAATTAGTGTTCTTTCGTCGTACATATTTTATAGAGATATACATAACCCACTTTTATATGGTAATAAACTGTAAGTGGAGACCCTGTAGATGAATATTAAATTATTAGTTTATTATTTTTAAAGTTGGCACTGCTCGTTTTTCAGCTTTATTTGAGGGAATATTTTGCTCATCTTTATTCGAAAAATTAGTGTATTTTCCTCGTACATATTTTATGGAGATATACATATGCCACTTTTATATGGTGACAAACATTAAGTGGGGACCCGGTATATAAATATAAAATTATGAGGTTATTATTTTAAAGTTGGCACTGCTCGGTTTTCAGCTTTATTTGAGGGAATATTTTGCTAATTTTTATTCGAAATATTAGTGTTTTTGCCTCGTACATATTTTATAGCGATATACATATCCCACTTTTATATGGAGATAAACTGTAAGCGGAAACCCTGTAGATGAATATCAAATAATGAGATTATTAATTTTAAAGATGGGACTGGTCGTTTTCAGCATAATTTGATGGAATATTTTGCTCATGTTTATCGGAAAAGTTAGTGTTTTTCCTCGTACATATTTTATAGAGATATACATATCCCACTTTTATATGGTAATAAACTGCAAGTGGGGACCATGTAGATGAATATAAAATTATGAGGTTATTAATTTTAAAGTTGGCACTGGTCGTTTTTCAGCATAATTTGGGGGAATATTTCGCTCATTTTTATCGGAAAAGTTAGTGTATTTTCCTCGTACATATTTTATAGAGATATGCATATTTCACTTTTATATGGTGATAAACAGTAAGTGGGGCCCTGTAGATGAACATAAAGTTATGAGGTTATTTATTTTAAAGTTGGCACTGGTCGTTTTTCATCATAGTTTGAGGGAATATTTTGCTCATCTTTAGCCGAAAAATTAGTGTTTTTGCCTCGTACATATTTTATGGAGATATACATATCCCACTTTTATATGGTGATAAACTGTAAGTGGGGACCCTGTAGATGAATATAAAATTATTAGGTCATTAATTTTAAAGTTAGCACTGCTTGGTTTTCAGCTTTATTTGAGGGAATACTTTGCTAATCTTTATTCGAAAAATTAGTGTTTTTGCCTCGTACGTATTTTATAGAGATATACATATCCCACTTTTATATGGTAATAACTATAATTGGGGACCCTGTAGATGAATATAAAATTATGAAGTTATTAATTTTAAAGTTGGCGCTGGTCGATTTTCAGCTTAATTTGAGGGAATGTTTGCTCAATTTTATCGGAAAAATTAGTGTTCTTTCCTCGTACATATTTTATAGAGATATACATATCCCACATTTATATGGTGATAAACTGTAAGTGAGGACCCTGTAGATAAATATAAAATTATTAGGTTATTAATTTTAAAGTTGGCACTGGTCGTTTTTCGGCTTAATTTGAGGGAATATTTTGCTCATCTTTAACGGAAAATTAGTGTATTTTTCTCGTACATGATTTATAGAGATATATATATCCCATTTTTTATGTTGATAAACAGTAAGTGAGGACCATGTAGATGAATATAAAATTTTGAAGTTATTAATTTTAAAGTTGGCACTGGTCGTTTTTCAGCTTAGTTTGAGGGAATTTTTTGCTCATTTTTATCGGAAAAATTAGTGTATTTTCCTCGTACATATTTTATAGAGATATACATATCCCACTTTTATATGGTGATAAACTGTAAGTGGGGACCCTGCAGATGAATATAAAATTTTGAAGTTATTAATTTTAAAGTTGGCACTGGTCGATTTTCTGCTTAATTTGAGGGAATATATTGCTCATTTTTATCGGAAAAATTAGTGCTCTTTTTTCGTACATATTTTATAGAGATATTCATATCCCACTTTTATATGGTGATAAACTGTAAGTGAGGACCCGGTAGATGAATATAAAATTTTGAGGTTATTATTTTAAGGTTGGCACTGCTCGTTTTTCAGCATAATTTGAGGGAATATTTTGCTCATCATTATCCGAAAAATTAGTGTATTTTCCTCGTACATATTCTATAGAGATATACATATCCCACTTTTATATGGAGATAAACTGTAAGTGGGAACCCTGTAGCCGAATATCAAATAATGAGATTATTAATTTTAAAGTTGGCACTGGTCGTTTTTCAGCATAATTTGAGGGAATATTTTCTCATCTTTATCCGAAAATTTAGTGTTCTTTCATCGTACATATTTTATAGAGATGTACATATCCCACTTTTATATGGTAACAAACTGTAAGTGGAGACCCTGTAGATGAATATAAAATTATGAGGTTATTAATTTTAAAGTTGGCACGGCTCGTTTTTCAGCTTTATTTGAGGGAATTTTTTGCTCATTTTTATCGGAAAAATTAGTGTATTTTCCTCGTACATATTTTATAGAGATATACATATCACACTTTTATATGGTGATAAACTGTAAGTGGGGACCCTGTACATGAATATAAATTTATGAGGTCATTAATTTTAAAGATGGCACTGCTCGGTTTTCAGCTTTATTTGAGGGAATATTTTGCTCATCTTTATTCGAAAAATTAGTATATTTTCCTCGTACATATTTTATAGAGATATACATATCCCACTCTTAAATGGTAATAAACTGTAAGTGGGGACCCTGTAGATGAATATAAAATTATTAGGTTATTATTTTAAAGTTGGCACTGGTCGATTTTCAGCTTAATTTGAGGGAATGTTTTGCTCATTTTTATCGGAAAAATTTGTGTTCTTTCCTCGTACATATTTTATAGAGATATACATATCCCACTTTTATATGGTAATAAACTGTAAGTGGGGACCCTGTAGATGAATATAAAATTATTAGGTTATTATTTTAAAGTTGGCACTGCTCGGTTTTCAGCTTTATTTGAGTTAATATTTTGCTAATCTTTATACGAAAAATTAGTTTTTTTGCCTCGTACGTATTTTATAGAGATATACATATCCCACTTTTATATGGTAATAAACTGCAAGTGGGGACCCGGTAGATGAATATAAAATTATGAGGTTATTATTTTAAAGTTGGCACTGCTCGGTTTTCAGCTTTATTTGAGGGAATATTTTGCTAATTTTTATTCGAAATATTAGTGTTTTTGCCTCGTACATATTTTATAGCGATATACATATCCCACTTTTATATGGAGATAAACTGTAAGCGGAAACCCTGTAGATGAATATCAAATAATGAGATTATTAATTTTAAAGATGGGACTGGTCGTTTTCAGCATAATTTGATGGAATATTTTGCTCATGTTTATCGGAAAAGTTAGTGTTTTTCCTCGTACATATTTTATAGAGATATACATATCCCACTTTTATATGGTAATAAACTGCAAGTGGGGACCATGTAGATGAATATAAAATTATGAGGTTATTAATTTTAAAGTTGGCACTGGTCGTTTTTCAGCATAATTTGGGGGAATATTTCGCTCATTTTTATCGGAAAAGTTAGTGTATTTTCCTCGTACATATTTTATAGAGATATGCATATTTCACTTTTATATGGTGATAAACAGTAAGTGGGGCCCTGTAGATGAACATAAAGTTATGAGGTTATTTATTTTAAAGTTGGCACTGGTCGTTTTTCATCATAGTTTGAGGGAATATTTTGCTCATCTTTATCCGAAAAATTAGTGTTTTTGCCTCGTACATATTTTATGGAGATATACATATCCCACTTTTATATGGTGATAAACTGTAAGTGGGGACCCTGTAGATGAATATAAAATTATTAGGTCATTAATTTTAAAGTTAGCACTGCTTGGTTTTCAGCTTTATTTGAGGGAATACTTTGCTAATCTTTATTCGAAAAATTAGTGTTTTTGCCTCGTACGTATTTTATAGAGATATACATATCCCACTTTTATATGGTAATAACTATAATTGGGGACCCTGTAGATGAATATAAAATTATGAAGTTATTAATTTTAAAGTTGGCGCTGGTCGATTTTCAGCTTAATGTGAGGGAATGTTTGCTCAATTTTATCGGAAAAATTAGTGTTCTTTCCTCGTACATATTTTATAGAGATATACATATCCCACATTTATATGGTGATAAACTGTAAGTGAGGACCCTGTAGATAAATATAAAATTATTAGGTTATTAATTTTAAAGTTGGCACTGGTCGTTTTTCGGCTTAATTTGAGGGAATATTTTGCTCATCTTTAACGGAAAATTAGTGTATTTTTCTCGTACATGATTTATAGAGATATATATATCCCATTTTTTATGTTGATAAACAGTAAGTGAGGACCATGTAGATGAATATAAAATTTTGAAGTTATTAATTTTAAAGTTGGCACTGGTCGTTTTTCAGCTTAGTTTGAGGGAATTTTTTGCTCATTTTTATCGGAAAAATTAGTGTATTTTCCTCGTACATATTTTATAGAGATATACATATCCCACTTTTATATGGTGATAAACTGTAAGTGGGGACCCTGCAGATGAATATAAAATTTTGAAGTTATTAATTTTAAAGTTGGCACTGGTCGATTTTCTGCTTAATTTGAGGGAATATATTGCTCATTTTTATCGGAAAAATTAGTGCTCTTTTTTCGTACATATTTTATAGAGATATTCATATCCCACTTTTATATGGTGATAAACTGTAAGTGAGGACCCGGTAGATGAATATAAAATTTTGAGGTTATTATTTTAAGGTTGGCACTGCTCGTTTTTCAGCATAATTTGAGGGAATATTTTGCTCATCATTATCCGAAAAATTAGTGTATTTTCCTCGTACATATTCTATAGAGATATACATATCCCACTTTATATGGAGATAAACTGTAAGTGGGAACCCTGTAGCCGAATATCAAATAATGAGATTATTAATTTTAAAGTTGGCACTGGTCGTTTTTCAGCATAATTTGAGGGAATATTTTCTCATCTTTATCCGAAAATTTAGTGTTCTTTCATCGTACATATTTTATAGAGATGTACATATCCCACTTTTATATGGTAACAAACTGTAAGTGGAGACCCTGTAGATGAATATAAAATTATGAGGTTATTAATTTTAAAGTTGGCACGGCTCGTTTTTCAGCTTTATTTGAGGGAATTTTTTGCTCATTTTTATCGGAAAAATTAGTGTATTTTCCTCGTACATATTTTATAGAGATATACATATCACACTTTTATATGGTGATAAACTGTAAGTGGGGACCCTGTACATGAATATAAATTTATGAGGTCATTAATTTTAAAGTTGGCACTGCTCGGTTTTCAGCTTTATTTGAGGGAATATTTTGCTCATCTTTATTCGAAAAATTAGTATATTTTCCTCGTACATATTTTATAGAGATATACATATCCCACTCTTAAATGGTAATAAACTGTAAGTGGGGACCCTGTAGATGAATATAAAATTATTAGGTTATTATTTTAAAGTTGGCACTGGTCGATTTTCAGCTTAATTTGAGGGAATGTTTTGCTCATTTTTATCGGAAAAATTTGTGTTCTTTCCTCGTACATATTTTATAGAGATATACATATCCCACTTTTATATGGTAATAAACTGTAAGTGGGGACCCTGTAGATGAATATAAAATTATTAGGTTATTATTTTAAAGTTGGCACTGCTCGGTTTTCAGCTTTATTTGAGTTAATATTTTGCTAATCTTTATACGAAAAATTAGTTTTTTTGCCTCGTACGTATTTTATAGAGATATACATATCCCACTTTTATATGGTGATAAACTGTAAGTGGGGACCCTGTAGATGAATATAAAATTATTAGGTTATTATTTTAAAGTTGGCACTGGTCGATTTTCAGCTTAATTTGAGGGAATGTTTTGCTCATTTTTATCGGAAAAATTTGTGTTCTTTCCTCGTACATATTTTATAGAGATATACATATCCCACTTTTATATGGTAATAAACTGTAAGTGGGACCCTGTAGATGAAAATAAAATTATTAGGTCATTAATTTTAAAGTTGGCACTGCTCGTTTTTCAGCATAATTTGAGGGAATATTTTGCTCATCTTTATCCGAAAAATTAGTGTATTTTCCTCGTACATATTTTATAGAGATATACATATCCCACTTTTATATGGAGATAAACTGTAAGTGGAAACCCTGTAGATGAATATCAACTAATGAGATTATTAATTTTAAAGATGGGACTGGTCGTTTTCAGCATAATTTGATGGAATATTTTGCTCATGTTTATCGGAAAAATTAGTGTTTTTCCTCGTACATATTTTATAGAGATATACATTCCAACTTTTATATGGTAATAAACTGCAATTGGGGACCATGTAGATGAATATAAAATTATGAGGTTATTAATTTTAAAGTTGGCACTGGTCGTTTTTCAGCATAATTTGGGGGAATATTTCGCTCATTTTTATCGGAAAAATTAGTGTATTTTCCTCGTACATATTTTATAGAGATATGCATATTTCACTTTTATATGGTGATAAACAGTAAGTGGGGCCCGGTAGATGAATTTAAAGTTATGAGGTTATTTATTTTAAAGGTGGGACTGGTCGTTTTTCATCATAGTTTGAGGGAATATTTTGCTCATCTTTATCCGAAAAATTAGTGTTTTTGCCTCGTACATATTTTATGGAGATATACATATCCCACTTTTATATGGTGATAAACTGTAAGTGGGGACCCGGTAGATGAATATAAAATTATTAGGTCATTAATTTTAAAATTAGCACTGCTCGGTTTTCAGCTTTATTTGAGGGAATACTTTGCTAATCTTTCTTCGAAAAATTAGTGTTTTTGCCTCATACGTATTTTATAGAGATATACATATCCCACTTTTATATGGTAATAACTATAATTGGGGACCCTGTAGATGAATATAAAATTATGAAGTTATTAATTTTAAAGTTGGCGCTGGTCGATTTTCAGCTTAATTTGAGGGAATGTTTTGCTCAATTTTATCGGAAAAATTAGTGTTGTTTCCTCGTACATATTTTATAGAGATATACATATCCCACATTTATATGGTGATAAACTGTAAGTGAGGACCCTGTAGATAAATATAAAATTATTAGGTTATTAAATTTAAAGTTGGCACTGGTCGTTTTTCGGCTTAATTTGAGTTAATTTTTTGCTCATCTTTAACGGAAAATTAGTGTATTTTCTCGTACATGATTTATAGAGATATATATATCCCACTTTTATATGGTAATAAACAGTAAGTGAGGACCCTGTAGATGAATATAAAATTTTGAAGTTATTAATTTTAAAGTTGGCACTGGTCGTTTTTCAGCTTAGTTTGAGGGAATTTTTTGCTCATTTTTATCGGAAAAATTAGTGTATTTTCCTCGTACGTATTTTATAGAGATATACATATCCCACTTTTATATGGTGATAAACTGTAAGTGGGGACCCTGTAGATGAATATAAAATTTTGAAGTTATTAATTTTAAAGTTGGCACTTGTCGATTTTCTGCTTAATTTGAGGGAATATATTGCTCATTTTTATCGGAAAAATTAGTGCTATTTTTTCGTACATATTTTATAGAGATATACATATCCCACTTTTATATGGTGATAAACTGTAAGTGAGGACCCGGTAGATGAATATAAAATTTTGAGGTTATTATTTTAAGGTTGGCACTGCTCGTTTTTCAGCATAATTTGAGGGAATATTTTGCTCATCTTTATCCGAAAAATTAGTGTATTTTCCTCGTACATATTTTATAGAGATATACATATCCCACTTCTATATGGAGATAAACTGTAAGTGGGAACCCTGTAGACGAATATCAAATAATGAGATTATTAATTTTAAAGTTGGCACTGGTCGTTTTTCAGCATAATTTGAGGGAATATTTTCTCATCTTTATCCGAAAAATTAGTGTTCTTTCATAGTACATATTTTATAGAGATATACATATCCCACTTTTATATGGTGACAAACTGTAAGTGGGGACCCTGTAGATGAATATAAAATTATGAGGTTATTAATTTTAAAGTTGGCACTGGTCGTTTTTCAGCATAATTTGAGGGAATATTTTGCTCATTTTTATCGGAAAAATTAGTGTTCTTTCCTCGTACATATTTTATAGAGATATACATATCCCACTTTTATATGGTAATAAACTGTAATTGGGGACCCTGTAGATGAATATAAAATTATTAGGTTATTAATTTTAAAGTTGGCACGGCTCGTTTTTCAGCTTTATTTGAGGGAATTTTTTGCTCACTTTTATCGGAAAAATTAGTGTATTTTCCTCGTACATATTTTATAGAGATATACATATCACACTTTTATATGGTGATAAACTGTAAGTGGGGACCCTGAACATGAATATAAAATTATGAGGTCATTAATTTTAAAGTTGGCACTGCTCGGTTTTCAGCTTTATTTGAGGGAATATTTTGCTCATCTTTATTCGAAAAATTAGTATATTTTCCTCGTACATATTTTATAGAGATATACATATCCCACTCTTATATGGAGATAAACTGTAAGTGGAAACCCTGTAGATGAATATCAACTAATGAGATTATTAATTTTAAAGATGGCACTGGTCGTTTTCAGCATAATTTGATGGAATATTTTGCTCATGTTTATCGGAAAAATTAGTGTTTTTCCTCGTACATATTTTATAGAGATATACATTCCAACTTTTATATGGTAATAAACTGCAATTGGGGACCATGTAGATGAATATAAAATTATGAGGTTATTAATTTTAAAGTTGGCACTGGTCGTTTTTCAGCATAATTTGGGGGAATATTTCGCTCATTTTTATCGGAAAAATTAGTGTATTTTCCTCGTACATATTTTATAGAGATATGCATATTTCACTTTTATATGGTGATAAACAGTAAGTGGGGCCCTGTAGATGAATTTAAAATTATGAGGTTATTTATTTTAAAGCTGGGACTGGTCGTTTTTCATCATAGTTTGAGGGAATATTTTGCTCATCTTTATCCGAAAAATTTTTTTTTCCTCGTACATATTTTATGGAGATATACATATCCCACTTTTATATGGTGATAAACTCTAAGTGGGGACCCGGTAGATGAATATAAAATTATTAGGTCATTAATTTTAAAATTAGCACTGCTCGGTTTTCAGCTTTATTTGAGGGAATACTTTGCTAATCTTTCTTCGAAAAATTAGTGTTTTTGCCTCGTACGTATTTTATAGAGATATACATATCCCACTTTTATATGGTAATAACTATAATTGGGGACCCTGTAGATGAATATAAAATTATGAAGTTATTAATTTTAAAGTTGGCGCTGGTCGATTTTCAGCTTAATTTGAGGGAATGTTTTGCTCAATTTTATCGGAAAAATTAGTGTTGTTTCCTCGTACATATTTTATAGAGATATACATATCCCACATTTATATGGTGATAAACTGTAAGTGAGGACCCTGTAGATAAATATAAAATTATTAGGTTATTAAATTTAAAGTTGGCACTGGTCGTTTTTCGGCTTAATTTGAGGGAATATTTTGCTCATCTTTAACGGAAAATTAGTGTATTTTCTCGTACATGATTTATAGAGATATATATATCCCACTTTTATATGGTAATAAACAGTAAGTGAGGACCCTGTAGATGAATATAAAATTTTGAAGTTATTAATTTTAAAGTTGGCACTGGTCGTTTTTCAGCTTAGTTTGAGGGAATTTTTTGCTCATTTTTATCGGAAAAATTAGTGTATTTTCCTCGTACGTATTTTATAGAGATATACATATCCCACTTTTATATGGTGATAAACTGTAAGTGGGGACCCTGTAGATGAATATAAAATTTTGAAGTTATTAATTTTAAAGTTGGCACTTGTCGATTTTCTGCTTAATTTGAGGGAATATATTGCTCATTTTTATCGGAAAAATTAGTGCTATTTTTTCGTACATATTTTATAGAGATATACATATCCCACTTTTATATGGTGATAAACTGTAAGTGAGGACCCGGTAGATGAATATAAAATTTTGAGGTTATTATTTTAAGGTTGGCACTGCTCGTTTTTCAGCATAATTTGAGGGAATATTTTGCTCATCTTTATCCGAAAAATTAGTGTATTTTCCTCGTACATATTTTATAGAGATATACATATCCCACTTCTATATGGAGATAAACTGTAAGTGGGAACCCTGTAGCCGAATATCAAATAATGAGATTATTAATTTTAAAGTTGGCACTGGTCGTTTTTCAGCATAATTTGAGGGAATATTTTCTCATCTTTATCCGAAAAATTAGTGTTCTTTCATAGTACATATTTTATAGAGATATACATATCCCACTTTTATATGGTGACAAACTGTAAGTGGGGACCCTGTAGATGAATATAAAATTATGAGGTTATTAATTTTAAAGTTGGCACTGGTCGTTTTTCAGCATAATTTGAGGGAATATTTTGCTCATTTTTATCGGAAAAATTAGTGTTCTTTCCTCGTACATATTTTATAGAGATATACATATCCCACTTTTATATGGTAATAAACTGTAATTGGGGACCTTGTAGATGAATATAAAATTATTAGGTTATTAATTTTAATGTTGGCACGGCTCGTTTTTCAGCTTTATTTGAGGGAATTTTTTGCTCACTTTTATCGGAAAAATTAGTGTATTTTCCTCGTACATATTTTATAGAGATATACATATCCCACTTTTATATGGTGATAAACTGTAAGTGGGGACCCTGTAGATGAATATAAAATTATGAAGTCATTAATTTTAAGGTTGGCACTGCTCGGTTTTCAGCTTTATTTGAGGGAATATTTTGCTCATCTTTATTCGAAAAATTAGTATATTTTCCTCGTACATATTTTATAGAGATATACATATCCCACTCTTATATGGTAATAAACTGTAAGTGGGGACCCTGCAGATGAATATAAAATTATGAAGTTATTAATTTTAAAGTTGGCACTGGTCGTTTTTTAGCATAATTTGAGGGAATATTTTGGTCATTTTTATCGGAAAAATTAGTGTTCTTTCTTCGTACATATTTTATAGAGATATACATATCCCACTTTTATATGGTAATAAACTGTAAGTGGAGACCCTGTAGATGAATATAAAATTATGAGGTTATTAATTTTAAAGTTGGCACTGGTCGTTTTTCAGCATAATTTGGGGGAATATTTCGCTCATTTTTATCGGAAAAAATAGTGTATTTTCCTCATACATATTTTATAGAGATATGCATATTTCACTTTTATATGGTGATAAACAGTAAGTGGGTCCCTGTAGATGAATATAAAGTTATGAGGTTATTTATTTTAAAGTTGGCACTGGTCGTTTTTCATAATAGTTTGAGGGTATATTTTGCTCATCTTTATCCGAAAAATTAGTGTTTTTCCTCGTACATATTTTATGGAGATATACATATCCCACTTTTATATGGTGATAAACTGTAAGTGGGGACCCCGTAGATGAATATAAAATTATTAGGTCATTAATTTTAAAGTTAGCACTGCTCGGTTTTCAGCTTTATTTGAGGGAATACTTTGCTAATCTTTATTCGAAAAATTAGTGTTTTTGCCTCGTACGTATTTTATAGAGATATACATATCCCACTTTTATATGGTAATAACTATAATTGGGGACCCTGTAGATGGATATAAAATTATGAAGTTATTAATTTTAAAGTTGGCGCTGGTACATTTTCAGCTTAATTTGAGGGAATGTTTTGCTCAATTTTATCGGAAAAATTAGTGTTCTTTCCTCGTACATATTTTATAGAGATATACATATCCCACTTTTATATGGTGATAAACTGTAAGTGAGGACCCTGTAGATAAATATAAAATTATTAGGTTATTAATTTTAAAGTTGGCACTGGTCGTTTTTCGGCTTAATTTGAGGGAATATTTTGCTCATCTTTAACGGAAAATTAGTGTATTTTTCTCGTACATGATTTATAGAGATATACATATCCCACTTTTATATGGTGATAAACAGTAAGTGAGGACCCTGTAGATGAATATAAAATTTTCAAGTTATTAATTTTAAAGTTGGCACTGGTCGTTTTTCAGCTTAGTTTGAGGGAATTTTTTGCTCATTTTTATCGGAAAGATTAGTGTATTTTCCTCGTACATATTTTATAGAGATATACATATCCCACTTTTATATGGTGATAAACTGTAAGTGGGGAACCTGCAGATGAATATAAAATTATGAAGTTATTAATTTTAAAGTTGGCACTGGTCGATTTTCTACTTCATTTGAGGGAATATATTGCTCATTTTTATCGGAAAAATTAGTGCTCTTTTTTCGTACATATTTTATAGAGATATACATATCCCACTTTTATATGGTGATAAACTGTAAGTGAGGACCCTGTAGATGAACATAAAATTATGAGGTTATTAATTTTAAAGTTGGCACTGGTCGTTTTTCAGCATAATTTGAGCGAATATTTTGCTCATTTTTACCGGAAAAAATAGTTCTTTCCTCGTACATATTTTATAGAGATATACATATCCCACTTTTATATTTTAATAAACTGTAAGTGGAGACCCTGTAGATGAATATAAAATTATTAGGTTATTAATTTTAAAGTTGGCACGGCTCGTTTTTCAGCTTTATTTGAGGGAATTTTTTGCTCATTTTTATCGGAAAAATTAGTGTATTTTCCTCGTACATATTTTATAGAGATATACATATCACACTTTTATATGGTGATAAACTGTAAGTGGGGACCCTGTAGATGAATATAAAATTATGAAGTTATTAATTTTAAAGTTGGCACTGGTCGTTTTTCAGCATAATTTGAGGGAATATTTTGGTCATTTTTATCGGAAAAATTAGTGTTCTTTCCTCGTACATATTTTATAGAGATATACATATCCCACTTTTATATGGTAATAAACTGTAAGTGGGACCCTGTAGATGAAAATAAAATTATTAGGTCATTAATTTTAAAGTTGGCACTGCTCGTTTTTCAGCATAATTTGAGGGAATATTTTGCTCATCTTTATCCGAAAAATTAGTGTATTTTCCTCGTACATATTTTATAGAGATATACATATCCCACTCTTATATGGTAATAGACTGTAAGTGGGGACCCTGTAGATGAACATAAAATTATTAGGTTATTATTTTAAAGTTGGCACTGGTCGATTTTCAGCTTAATTTGAGGGAATGTTTTGCTCATTTTTATCGGAAAAATTTGTGTTCTTTCCTCGTACATATTTTATAGAGATATACATATCCCACTTTTATATGGTAATAAACTGTAAGTGGGGACCCTGTAGATGAATATAAAATTATTAGGTTATTATTTTAAAGTTGGCACTGCTCGGTTTTCAGCTTTATTTGAGGGAATATTTTGCTAATCTTTATACGAAAAATTAGTTTTTTTGCCTCGTACGTATTTTATAGAGATATACATATCCCACTTTTATATGGTGATAAACTGTAAGTGGGGACCCTGTAGATGAATATAAAATTATTAGGTTATTATTTTAAAGTTGGCACTGGTCGATTTTCAGCTTAATTTGAGGGAATGTTTTGCTCATTTTTATCGGAAAAAATTGTGTTCTTTCCTCGTACATATTTTATAGAGATATACATATCCCACTTTTATATGGTAATAAACTGTAAGTGGGACCCTGTAGATGAAAATAAAATTATTAGGTCATTAATTTTAAAGTTGGCACTGCTCGTTTTTCAGCATAATTTGAGGGAATATTTTGCTCATCTTTATCCGAAAAATTAGTGTATTTTCCTCGTACATATTTTATAGAGATATACATATCCCACTTTTATATGGAGATAAACTGTAAGTGGAAACCCTGTAGATGAATATCAACTAATGAGATTATTAATTTTAAAGATGGCACTGGTCGTTTTCAGCATAATTTGATGGAATATTTTGCTCATGTTTATCGGAAAAATTAGTGTTTTTCCTCGTACATATTTTATAGAGATATACATTCCAACTTTTATATGGTAATAAACTGCAATTGGGGACCATGTAGATGAATATAAAATTATGAGGTTATTAATTTTAAAGTTGGCACTGGTCGTTTTTCAGCATAATTTGGGGGAATATTTCGCTCATTTTTATCGGAAAAATTAGTGTATTTTCCTCGTACATATTTTATAGAGATATGCATATTTCACTTTTATATGGTGATAAACAGTAAGTGGGGCCCTGTAGATGAATTTAAAGTTATGAGGTTATTTATTTTAAAGTTGGGACTGGTCGTTTTTCATCATAGTTTGAGGGAATATTTTGCTCATCTTTATCCGAAAAATTAGTGTTTTTGCCTCGTACATATTTTATGGAGATATACATATCCCACTTTTATATGGTGATAAACTGTAAGTGGGGACCCTGTAGATGAATATAAAATTATTAGGTCATTAATTTTAAAATTAGCACTGCTCGGTTTTCAGCTTTATTTGAGGGAATACTTTGCTAATCTTTCTTCGAAAAATTAGTGTTTTTGCCTCGTACGTATTTTATAGAGATATACATATCCCACTTTTATATGGTAATAACTATAATTGGGGACCCTGTAGATGAATATAAAATTATGAAGTTATTAATTTTAAAGTTGGCGCTGGTCGATTTTCAGCTTAATTTGAGGGAATGTTTTGCTCATCTTTAACGGAAAATTAGTGTATTTTCCTCGTACATATTTTATAGAGATATATATATCCCACTTTTATATGGTAATAAACAGTAAGTGAGGACCCTGTAGATGAATATAAAATTTTGAAGTTATTAATTTTAAAGTTGGCACTGGTCGTTTTTCAGCTTAGTTTGAGGGAATTTTTTGCTCATTTTTATCGGAAAAATTAGTGTATATTCCTCGTACGTATTTTATAGAGATATACATATCCCACTTTTATATGGTGATAAACTGTAAGTGGGGACCCTGTAGATGAATATAAAATTTTGAAGTTATTAATTTTAAAGTTGGCACTTGTCGATTTTCTGCTTAATTTGAGGGAATATATTGCTCATTTTTATCGGAAAAATTAGTGCTCTTTTTTCGTACATATTTTATAGAGATATACATATCCCACTTTTATATGGTAATAAACTGTAATTGGGGACCCTGTAGATGAATATAAAATTATTAGGTTATTAATTTTAAAGTTGGCACGGCTCGTTTTTCAGCTTTATTTGAGGGAATTTTTTGCTCACTTTTATCGGAAAAATTAGTGTATTTACCTCGTACATATTTTATAGAGATATATATATCCCACTTTTATATGGTGATAAACTGTAAGTGAGGACCCGGTAGATGAATATAAAATTTTGAGGTTATTATTTTAAGGTTGGCACTGCTCGTTTTTCAGCATAATTTGAGGGAATATTTTGCTCATCTTTATCCGAAAAATTAGTGTATTTTCCTCGTACATATTTTATAGAGATATACATATCCCACTTCTATATGGAGATAAACTGTAAGTGGGAACCCTGTAGACGAATATCAAATAATAAGATTATTAATTTTAAAGTTGGCACTGGTCGTTTTTCAGCATAATTTGAGGGAATATTTTCTCATCTTTATCCGAAAAATTAGTGTTCTTTCATAGTACATATTTTATAGAGATATACATATCCCACTTTTATATGGTGACAAACTGTAAGTGGGGACCCTGTAGATGAATATAAAATTATGAGGTTATTAATTTTAAAGTTGGCACTGGTCGTTTTTCCGCATAATTTGAGGGAATATTTTGCTCATTTTTATCGGAAAAATTAGTGTTCTTTCCTCGTACATATTTTATAGAGATATACATATCCCACTTTTATATGGTAATAAACTGTAATTGGGGACCCTGTAGATGAATATAAAATTATTAGGTTATTAATTTTAAAGTTGGCACGGCTCGTTTTTCAGCTTTATTTGAGGGAATTTTTTGCTCACTTTTATCGGAAAAATTAGTGTATTTTCCTCGTACATATTTTATAGAGATATACATATCACACTTTTATATGGTGATAAACTGTAAGTGGGGACCCTGTACATGAATATAAAATTATGAGGTCATTAATTTTAAAGTTGGCACTGCTCGGTTTTCAGCTTTATTTGAGGGAATATTTTGCTCATCTTTATTCGAAAAATTAGTATATTTTCCTCGTACATATTTTATAGAGATATACATATCCCACTCTTATATGGTAATAAACTGTAAGTGGGGACCCTGTAGATGAATATAAAATTATGAAGTTATTAATTTTAAAGTTGGCACTGGTCGTTTTTTAGCATAATTTGAGGGAATATTTTGGTCATTTTTATCGGAAAAATTAGTGGTTTTTCCTCGTACATATTTTATAGAGATATACATTTCCCACTTTTATATGGTAATAAACTGTAAGCGGAGACCCTGCAGATGAATATTAAATTATTAGGTTATTACTTTAAAGTTGGCACTGCTCGTTTTTCAGCTTTATTTGAGGGAATTTTTTGCTCATTTTTATCGGAAAAATTAGTGTTCTTTCCTCGTACATATTTTATAGAGATATACATATCCCACTTTTATATGGTGACAAACTGTAAGTGTCGACCCTGTAGATGAATATAAAATTATGAGGTTATTAATTTTAAAGTTGGCACTGGTCGTTTTTCAGCATAATTTGAGGGAATATTTTGCTCATTTTTATCGGAAAAATTAGTGTTCTTTCCTCGTACATATTTTATAGAGATATACATATCCCACTTTTATATGGTGATAAACTGTAAGTGGGGACCCTGTAGATGAATATAAAATTATTAGGTTATTATTTTAAAGTTGGCACTGGTCGATTTTCAGCTTAATTTGAGGGAATGTTTTGCTCATTTTTATCGGAAAAATTTGTGTTCTTTCCTCGTACATATTTTATAGAGATATACATATCCCACTTTTATATGGTAATAAACTGTAAGTGGGACCCTATAGATGAAAATAAAATTATTAGGTCATTAATTTTAAAGTTGGCACTGCTCGTTTTTCAGCATAATTTGAGGGAATATTTTGCTCATCTTTATCCGAAAAATTAGTGTATTTTCCTCGTACATATTTTATAGAGATATACATATCCCACTTTTATATGGAGATGAACTGTAAGTGGAAACCCTGTAGATGAATATCAAATAATGAGATTATTAATTTTAAAGATGGCACTGGTCGTTTTCAGCATAATTTGATGGAATATTTTGCTCATGTTTATCGGAAAAATTAGTGTTTTTCCTCGTACATATTTTATAGAGATATACATATCCCACTTTTATATGGTAATAAACTGCAAGTGAGAACCTGTAGATGAATATAGAATTATGAGGTTATTAATTTTAAAGTTGGCACTGGTCGTTTTTCAGCATAATTTGGGGGAATATTTCGCTCATTTTTATCGGAAAAAATAGTGAATTTTCCTCATACATATTTTATAGAGATATGCATATTTCACTTTTATATGGTGATAAACAGTAAGTGGGGCCCTGTAGATGAATATAAAGTTATGAGGTAATTTATTTTAAAGTTGGCACTGGTCGTTTTTCATAATAGTTTGAGGGTATATTTTGCTCATCTTTATCCGAAAAATTAGTGTATTTCCTCGTACATATTTTATGGAGATATACATATCCCACTTTTATATGGTGATAAACTGTAAGTGGGGACCCCGTAGATGAATATAAAATTATTAGGTCATTAATTTTAAAGTTAGCACTGCTCGGTTTTCAGCTTTATTTGAGGGAATATTTTGCTCATCTTTATTCGAAAAATTAGTATATTTTCCTCGTACATATTTTATAGAGATATACATATCCCACTCTTATATGGTAATAAACTGTAAGTGGGGACCCTGTAGATGAATATAAAATTATGAAGTTATTAATTTTAAAGTTGGCACTGGTCGTTTTTTAGCATAATTTGAGGGAATATTTTGGTCATTTTTATCGGAAAAATTAGTGTTTTTTCCTCGTACATATTTTATAGAGATATACATTTCCCACTTTTATATGGTAATAAACTGTAAGCGGAGACCCTGCAGATGAATATTAAATTATTAGGTTATTACTTTAAAGTTGGCACTGCTCGTTTTTCAGCTTTATTTGAGGGAATTTTTT
This sequence comes from Thermobia domestica, assembly GCF_964235325.1. NCBI lineage: Eukaryota > Metazoa > Arthropoda > Insecta > Zygentoma > Lepismatidae > Thermobia > Thermobia domestica. The sequence continues at coordinate 62,366,602 of NC_137457.1, forward strand.
GCTCATTTTTATCGGAAAAATTAGTGTTCTTTCCTCGTACATATTTTATAGAGATATACATATCCCACTTTTATATGGTGACAAACTGTAAGTGGAGACCCTGTAGATGAATATAAAATTATGAGGTTATTAATTTTAAAGTTGGCACTGGTCGTTTTTCAGCATAAATTGAGGGAATATTTTGCTCATTTTTATCGGAAAAATTAGTGTTTTTTCCTCGTACATATTTTATAGAGATATACATATCCCACTTTTATATGGTGATAAACTGTAAGTGGGGACCCTGTAGATGAATATAAAATTATTAGGTTATTATTTTAAAGTTGGCACTGGTCGATTTTCAGCTTAATTTGAGGGAATGTTTTGCTCATTTTTATCGGAAAAATTTGTGTTCTTTCCTCGTACATATTTTATAGAGATATACATATCCCACTTTTATATGGTAATAAACTGTAAGTGGGACCCTATAGATGAAAATAAAATTATTAGGTCATTAATTTTAAAGTTGGGACTGCTCGTTTTTCAGCATAATTTGAGGGAATATTTTGCTCATCTTTATCCGAAAAATTAGTGTATTTTCCTCGTACATATTTTATAGAGATATACATATCCCACTTTTATATGGAGATGAACTGTAAGTGGAAACCCTGTAGATGAATATCAAATAATGAGATTATTAATTTTAAAGATGGCACTGGTCGTTTTCAGCATAATTTGATGGAATATTTTGCTCATTTTTATCGGAAAAATTAGTGTTCTTTCCTCGTACATATTTTATAGAGATATACATATCCCACTTTTATATGGTGACAAACTGTAAGTGGAGACCCTGTAGATGAATATAAAATTATGAGGTTATTAATTTTAAAGTTGGCACTGGTCGTTTTTCAGCATAATTTGAGGGAATATTTTGCTCATTTTTATCGGAAAAATTAGTGTTCTTTCCTCGTACATATTTTATAGAGATATACATATCCCACTTTTATATGGTGATAAACTGTAAGTGGGGACCCTGTAGATGAATATAAAATTATTAGGTTATTATTTTAAAGTTGGCACTGGTCGATTTTCAGCTTAATTTGAGGGAATGTTTTGCTCATTTTTATCGGAAAAAATTGTGTTCTTTCCTCGTACATATTTTATAGAGATATACATATCCCACTTTTATATGGTAATAAACTGTAAGTGGGACCCTATAGATGAAAATAAAATTATTAGGTCATTAATTTTAAAGTTGGGACTGCTCGTTTTTCAGCATAATTTGAGGGAATATTTTGCTCATCTTTATCCGAAAAATTAGTGTATTTTCCTCGTACATGTTTTATAGAGATATACATATCCCACTTTTATATGGAGATGATCTGTAAGTGGAAACCCTGTAGATGAATATCAAATAATGAGATTATTAATTTTAAAGATGGCACTGGTCGTTTTCAGCATAATTTGATGGAATATTTTGCTCATGTTTATCGGAAAAATTAGTGTTTTTCCTCGTACATATTTTATAGAGATATACATATCCCACTTTTATATGGTAATAAACTGCAAGTGAGAACCTGTAGATGAATATAGAATTATGAGGTTATTAATTTTAAAGTTGGCACTGGTCGTTTTTCAGCATAATTTGGGGGAATATTTCGCTCATTTTTATCGGAAAAAATAGTGAATTTTCCTCATACATATTTTATAGAGATATGCATATTTCACTTTTATATGGTGATAAACAGTAAGTGGGGCCCTGTAGATGAATATGAAGTTATGAGGTAATTTATTTTAAAGTTGGCACTGGTCGTTTTTCATAATAGTTTGAGGGTATATTTTGCTCATCTTTATCCGAAAAATTAGTGTATTTCCTCGTACATATTTTATGGAGATATACATATCCCACTTTTATATGGTGATAAACTGTAAGTGGGGACCCCGTAGATGAATATAAAATTATTAGGTCATTAATTTTAAAGTTAGCACTGCTCGGTTTTCAGCTTTATTTGAGGGAATATTTTGCTCATCTTTATTCGAAAAATTAGTATATTTTCCTCGTACATATTTTATAGAGATATACATATCCCACTCTTATATGGTAATAAACTGTAAGTGGGGACCCTGTAGATGAATATAAAATTATGAAGTTATTAATTTTAAAGTTGGCACTGGTCGTTTTTTAGCATAATTTGAGGGAATATTTTGGTCATTTTTATCGGAAAAATTAGTGTTTTTTCCTCGTACATATTTTATAGAGATATACATTTCCCACTTTTATATGGTAATAAACTGTAAGCGGAGACCCTGCAGATGAATATTAAATTATTAGGTTATTACTTTAAAGTTGGCACTGCTCGTTTTTCAGCTTTATTTGAGGGAATTTTTTGCTCATTTTTATCGGAAAAATTAGTGTTCTTTCCTCGTACATATTTTATAGAGATATACATATCCCACTTTTATATGGTGACAAACTGTAAGTGTCGACCCTGTAGATGAATATAAAATTATGAGGTTATTAATTTTAAAGTTGGCACTGGTCGTTTTTCAGCATAATTTGAGGGAATATTTTGCTCATTTTTATCGGAAAAATTAGTGTTCTTTCCTCGTACATATTTTATAGAGATATACATATCCCACTTTTATATGGTGATAAACTGTAAGTGGGGACCCTGTAGATGAATATAAAATTATTAGGTTATTATTTTAAAGTTGGCACTGGTCGATTTTCAGCTTAATTTGAGGGAATGTTTTGCTCATTTTTATCGGAAAAATTTGTGTTCTTTCCTCGTACATATTTTATAGAGATATACATATCCCACTTTTATATGGTAATAAACTGTAAGTGGGACCCTATAGATGAAAATAAAATTATTAGGTCATTAATTTTAAAGTTGGCACTGCTCGTTTTTCAGCATAATTTGAGGGAATATTTTGCTCATCTTTATCCGAAAAATTAGTGTATTTTCCTCGTACATATTTTATAGAGATATACATATCCCACTTTTATATGGAGATGAACTGTAAGTGGAAACCCTGTAGATGAATATCAAATAATGAGATTATTAATTTTAAAGATGGCACTGGTCGTTTTCAGCATAATTTGATGGAATATTTTGCTCATGTTTATCGCAAAAATTAGTGTTTTTCCTCGTACATATTTTATAGAGATATACATATCCCACTTTTATATGGTAATAAACTGCAAGTGAGAACCTGTAGATGAATATAGAATTATGAGGTTATTAATTTTAAAGTTGGCACTGGTCGTTTTTCAGCATAATTTGGGGGAATATTTCGCTCATTTTTATCGGAAAAAATAGTGAATTTTCCTCATACATATTTTATAGAGATATGCATATTTTACTTTTATATGGTGATAAACAGTAAGTGGGGCCCTGTAGATGAATATAAAGTTATGAGGTAATTTATTTTAAAGTTGGCACTGGTCGTTTTTCATAATAGTTTGAGGGTATATTTTGCTCATCTTTATCCGAAAAATTAGTGTATTTCCTCGTACATATTTTATGGAGATATACATATCCCACTTTTATATGGTGATAAACTGTAAGTGGGGACCCCGTAGATGAATATAAAATTATTAGGTCATTAATTTTAAAGTTAGCACTGCTCGGTTTTCAGCTTTATTTGAGGGAATATTTTGCTCATCTTTATTCGAAAAATTAGTATATTTTCCTCGTACATATTTTATAGAGATATACATATCCCACTCTTATATGGTAATAAACTGTAAGTGGGGACCCTGTAGATGAATATAAAATTATGAAGTTATTAATTTTAAAGTTGGCACTGGTCGTTTTTTAGCATAATTTGAGGGAATATTTTGGTCATTTTTATCGGAAAAATTAGTGTTTTTTCCTCGTACATATTTTATAGAGATATACATTTCCCACTTTTATATGGTAATAAACTGTAAGCGGAAACCCTGCAGATGAATATTAAATTATTAGGTTATTACTTTAAAGTTGGCACTGCTCGTTTTTCAGCTTTATTTGAGGGAATTTTTTGCTCATTTTTATCGGAAAAATTAGTGTTCTTTCCTCGTACATATTTTATAGAGATATACATATCCCACTTTTATATGGTGACAAACTGTAAGTGGAGACCCTGTAGATGAATATAAAATTATGAGGTTATTAATTTTAAAGTTGGCACTGGTCGTTTTTCAGCATAAATTGAGGGAATATTTTGCTCATTTTTATCGGAAAAATTATTGTTCTTTCCTCGTACATATTTTATAGAGATATACATATCCCACTTTTATATGGTGATAAACTGTAAGTGGGGACCCTGTAGATGAATATAAAATTATTAGGTTATTATTTTAAAGTTGGCACTGGTCGATTTTCAGCTTAATTTGAGGGAATGATTTGCTCATTTTTATCGGAAAAATTTGTGTTCTTTCCTCGTACATATTTTATAGAGATATACATATCCCACTTTTATATGGTAATAAACTGTAAGTGGGACCCTATAGATGAAAATAAAATTATTAGGTCATTAATTTTAAAGTTGGGACTGCTCGTTTTTCAGCATAATTTGAGGGAATATTTTGCTCATCTTTATCCGAAAAATTAGTGTATTTTCCTCGTACATATTTTATAGAGATATACATATCCCACTTTTATATGGAGATGAACTGTAAGTGGAAACCCTGTAGATGAATATTAAATAATGAGATTATTAATTTTAAAGATGGCACTGGTCGTTTTCAGCATAATTTGATGGAATATTTTGCTCATTTTTATCGGAAAAATTAGTGTTCTTTCCTCGTACATATTTTATAGAGATATACATATCCCACTTTTATATGGTGACAAACTGTAAGTGGAGACCCTGTAGATGAATATAAAATTATGAGGTTATTAATTTTAAAGTTGGCACTGGTCGTTTTTCAGCATAATTTGAGGGAATATTTTGCTCATTTTTATCGGAAAAATTAGTGTTCTTTCCTCGTACATATTTTATAGAGATATACATATCCCACTTTTATATGGTGATAAACTGTAAGTGGGGACCCTGTAGATGAATATAAAATTATTAGGTTATTATTTTAAAGTTGGCACTGGTCGATTTTCAGCTTAATTTGAGGGAATGTTTTGCTCATTTTTATCGGAAAAAATTGTGTTCTTTCCTCGTACATATTTTATAGAGATATACATATCCCACTTTTATATGGTAATAAACTGTAAGTGGGACCCTATAGATGAAAATAAAATTATTAGGTCATTAATTTTAAAGTTGGGACTGCTCGTTTTTCAGCATAATTTGAGGGAATATTTTGCTCATCTTTATCCGAAAAATTAGTGTATTTTCCTCGTACATATTTTATAGAGATATACATATCCCACTTTTATATGGAGATGAACTGTAAGTGGAAACCCTGTAGATGAATATCAAATAATGAGATTATTAATTTTAAAGATGGCACTGGTCGTTTTCAGCATAATTTGATGGAATATTTTGCTCATGTTTATCGGAAAAATTAGTGTTTTTCCTCGTACATATTTTATAGAGATATACATATCCCACTTTTATATGGTAATAAACTGCAAGTGAGAACCTGTAGATGAATATAGAATTATGAGGTTATTAATTTTAAAGTTGGCACTGGTCGTTTTTCAGCATAATTTGGGGGAATATTTCGCTCATTTTTATCGGAAAAAATAGTGAATTTTCCTCATACATATTTTATAGAGATATGCATATTTCACTTTTATATGGTGATAAACAGTAAGTGGGGCCCTGTAGATGAATATGAAGTTATGAGGTAATTTATTTTAAAGTTGGCACTGGTCGTTTTTCATAATAGTTTGAGGGTATATTTTGCTCATCTTTATCCGAAAAATTAGTGTATTTCCTCGTACATATTTTATGGAGATATACATATCCCACTTTTATATGGTGATAAACTGTAAGTGGGGACCCCGTAGATGAATATAAAATTATTAGGTCATTAATTTTAAAGTTAGCACTGCTCGGTTTTCAGCTTTATTTGAGGGAATATTTTGCTCATCTTTATTCGAAAAATTAGTATATTTTCCTCGTACATATTTTATAGAGATATACATATCCCACTCTTATATGGTAATAAACTGTAAGTGGGGACCCTGTAGATGAATATAAAATTATGAAGTTATTAATTTTAAAGTTGGCACTGGTCGTTTTTTAGCATAATTTGAGGGAATATTTTGGTCATTTTTATCGGAAAAATTAGTGTTTTTTCCTCGTACATATTTTATAGAGATATACATTTCCCACTTTTATATGGTAATAAACTGTAAGCGGAGACCCTGCAGATGAATATTAAATTATTAGGTTATTACTTTAAAGTTGGCACTGCTCGTTTTTCAGCTTTATTTGAGGGAATTTTTTGCTCATTATTATCGGAAAAATTAGTGTTCTTTCCTCGTACATATTTTATAGAGATATACATATCCCACTTTTATATGGTGACAAACTGTAAGTGGAGACCCTGTAGATGAAAATAAAATTATTAGGTCATTAATTTTAAAGTTGGCACTGCTCGTTTTTCAGCATAATTTGAGGGAATATTTTGCTCATCTTTATCCGAAAAATTAGTGTATTTTCCTCGTACATATTTTATAGAGATATACATATCCCATTTTTATATGGAGATGAACTGTAAGTGGAAACCCTGTAGATGAATATCAAATAATGAGATTATTAATTTTAAAGATGGCACTGGTCGTTTTCAGCATAATTTGATGGAATATTTTGCTCATGTTTATCGCAAAAATTAGTGTTTTTCCTCGTACATATTTTATAGAGATATACATATCCCACTTTTATATGGTAATAAACTGCAAGTGAGAACCTGTAGATGAATATAGAATTATGAGGTTATTAATTTTAAAGTTGGCACTGGTCGTTTTTCAGCATAATTTGGGGGAATATTTCGCTCATTTTTATCGGAAAAAATAGTGAATTTTCCTCATACATATTTTATAGAGATATACATATTTCACTTTTATATGGTGATAAACAGTAAGTGGGGCCCTGTAGATGAATATAAAGTTATGAGGTAATTTATTTTAAAGTTGGCACTGGTCGTTTTTCATAATAGTTTGAGGGTATATTTTGCTCATCTTTATCCGAAAAATTAGTGTATTTCCTCGTACATATTTTATGGAGATATACATATCCCACTTTTATATGGTGATAAACTGTAAGTGGGGACCCCGTAGATGAATATAAAATTATTAGGTCATTAATTTTAAAGTTAGCACTGCTCGGTTTTCAGCTTTATTTGAGGGAATATTTTGCTCATCTTTATTCGAAAAATTAGTATATTTTCCTCGTACATATTTTATAGAGATATACATATCCCACTCTTATATGGTAATAAACTGTAAGTGGGGACCCTGTAGATGAATATAAAATTATGAAGTTATTAATTTTAAAGTTGGCACTGGTCGTTTTTTAGCATAATTTGAGGGAATATTTTGGTCATTTTTATCGGAAAAATTAGTGTTTTTTCCTCGTACATATTTTATAGAGATATACATTTCCCACTTTTATATGGTAATAAACTGTAAGCGGAGACCCTGCAGATGAATATTAAATTATTAGGTTATTACTTTAAAGTTGGCACTGCTCGTTTTTCAGCTTTATTTGAGGGAATTTTTTGCTCATTTTTATCGGAAAAATTAGTGTTCTTTCCTCGTACATATTTTATAGAGATATACATATCCCACTTTTATATGGTGACAAACTGTAAGTGGAGACCCTGTAGATGAATATAAAATTATGAGGTTATTAATTTTAAAGTTGGCACTGGTCGTTTTTCAGCATAAATTGAGGGAATATTTTGCTCATTTTTATCGGAAAAATTATTGTTCTTTCCTCGTACATATTTTATAGAGATATACATATCCCACTTTTATATGGTGATAAACTGTAAGTGGGGACCCTGTAGATGAATATAAAATTATTAGGTTATTATTTTAAAGTTGGCACTGGTCGATTTTCAGCTTAATTTGAGGGAATGTTTTGCTCATTTTTATCGGAAAAATTTGTGTTCTTTCCTCGTACATATTTTATAGAGATATACATATCCCACTTTTATATGGTAATAAACTGTAAGTGGGACCCTATAGATGAAAATAAAATTATTAGGTCATTAATTTTAAAGTTGGGACTGCTCGTTTTTCAGCATAATTTGAGGGAATATTTTGCTCATCTTTATCCGAAAAATTAGTGTATTTTCCTCGTACATATTTTATAGAGATATACATATCCCACTTTTATATGGAGATGAACTGTAAGTGGAAACCCTGTAGATGAATATCAAATAATGAGATTATTAATTTTAAAGATGGCACTGGTCGTTTTCAGCATAATTTGATGGAATATTTTGCTCATTTTTATCGGAAAAATTAGTGTTCTTTCCTCGTACATATTTTATAGAGATATACATATCCCACTTTTATATGGTGACAAACTGTAAGTGGAGACCCTGTAGATGAATATAAAATTATGAGGTTATTAATTTTAAAGTTGGCACTGGTCGTTTTTCAGCATAATTTGAGGGAATATTTTGCTCATTTTTATCGGAAAAATTAGTGTTCTTTCCTCGTACATATTTTATAGAGATATACATATCCCACTTTTATATGGTGATAAACTGTAAGTGGGGACCCTGTAGATGAATATAAAATTATTAGGTTATTATTTTAAAGTTGGCACTGGTCGATTTTCAGCTTAATTTGAGGGAATGTTTTGCTCATTTTTATCGGAAAAAATTGTGTTCTTTCCTCGTACATATTTTATAGAGATATACATATCCCACTTTTATATGGTAATAAACTGTAAGTGGGACCCTATAGATGAAAATAAAATTAGTAGGTCATTAATTTTAAAGTTGGGACTGCTCGTTTTTCAGCATAATTTGAGGGAATATTTTGCTCATCTTTATCCGAAAAATTAGTGTATTTTCCTCGTACATATTTTATAGAGATATACATATCCCACTTTTATATGGAGATGAACTGTAAGTGGAAACCCTGTAGATGAATATCAAATAATGAGATTATTAATTTTAAAGATGGCACTGGTCGTTTTCAGCATAATTTGATGGAATATTTTGCTCATGTTTATCGGAAAAATTAGTGTTTTTCCTCGTACATATTTTATAGAGATATACATATCCCACTTTTATATGGTAATAAACTGCAAGTGAGAACCTGTAGATGAATATAGAATTATGAGGTTATTAATTTTAAAGTTGGCACTGGTCGTTTTTCAGCATAATTTGGGGGAATATTTCGCTCATTTTTATCGGAAAAAATAGTGAATTTTCCTCATACATATTTTATAGAGATATGCATATTTCACTTTTATATGGTGATAAACAGTAAGTGGGGCCCTGTAGATGAATATGAAGTTATGAGGTAATTTATTTTAAAGTTGGCACTGGTCGTTTTTCATAATAGTTTGAGGGTATATTTTGCTCATCTTTATCCGAAAAATTAGTGTATTTCCTCGTACATATTTTATGGAGATATACATATCCCACTTTTATATGGTGATAAACTGTAAGTGGGGACCCCGTAGATGAATATAAAATTATTAGGTCATTAATTTTAAAGTTAGCACTGCTCGGTTTTCAGCTTTATTTGAGGGAATATTTTGCTCATCTTTATTCGAAAAATTAGTATATTTTCCTCGTACATATTTTATAGAGATATACATATCCCACTCTTATATGGTAATAAACTGTAAGTGGGGACCCTGTAGATGAATATAAAATTATGAAGTTATTAATTTTAAAGTTGGCACTGGTCGTTTTTTAGCATAATTTGAGGGAATATTTTGGTCATTTTTATCGGAAAAATTAGTGTTTTTTCCTCGTACATATTTTATAGAGATATACATTTCCCACTTTTATATGGTAATAAACTGTAAGCGGAGACCCTGCAGATGAATATTAAATTATTAGGTTATTACTTTAAAGTTGGCACTGCTCGTTTTTCAGCTTTATTTGAGGGAATTTTTTGCTCATTATTATCGGAAAAATTAGTGTTCTTTCCTCGTACATATTTTATAGAGATATACATATCCCACTTTTATATGGTGACAAACTGTAAGTGGAGACCGTGTAGATGAATATAAAATTATGAGGTTATTAATTTTAAAGTTGGCACTGGTCGTTTTTCAGCATAATTTGAGGGAATATTTTGCTCATTTTTATCGGAAAAATTAGTGTTCTTTCCTCGTACATATTTTATAGAGATATACATATCCCACTTTTATATGGTAATAAACTGTAAGTGGGGACCCTGTAGATGAATATAAAATTATTAGGTTATTATTTTAAAGTTGGCACTGGTCGATTTTCAGCTTAATTTGAGGGAATGTTTTGCTCATTTTTATCGGAAAAATTTGTGTTCTTTCCTCGTACATATTTTATAGAGATATACATATCCCACTTTTATATGGTAATAAACTGTAAGTGGGACCCTATAGATGAAAATAAAATTATTAGGTTATTAATTTTAAAGTTGGGACTGCTCGTTTTTCAGCATAATTTGAGGGAATATTTTGCTCATCTTTATCCGAAAAATTAGTGTATTTTCCTCGTACATATTTTATAGAGATATACATATCCCACTTTTATATGGAGATGAACTGTAAGTGGAAACCCTGTAGATGAATATCAAATAATGAGATTATTAATTTTAAAGATGGCACTGGTCGTTTTCAGCATAATTTGATGGAATATTTTGCTCATTTTTATCGGATAAATTAGTGTTCTTTCCTCGTACATATTTTATAGAGATATACATATCCCACTTTTATATGGTGACAAACTGTAAGTGGAGACCCTGTAGATGAATATAAAATTATGAGGTTATTAATTTTAAAGTTGGCACTGGTCGTTTTTCAGCATAATTTGAGGGAATATTTTGCTCATTTTTATCGGAAAAATTAGTGTTCTTTCCTCGTACATATTTTATAGAGATATACATATCCCACTTTTATATGGAGATGAACTGTAAGTGGAAACCCTGTAGATGAATATCAAATAATGAGATTATTAATTTTAAAGATGGCACTGGTCGTTTTCAGCATAATTTGATGGAATATTTTGCTCATGTTTATCGGAAAAATTAGTGTTTTTCCTCGTACATATTTTATAGAGATATACATATCCCACTTTTATATGGTAATAAACTGCAAGTGAGAACCTGTAGATGAATATAGAATTATGAGGTTATTAATTTTAAAGTTGGCACTGGTCGTTTTTCAGCATAATTTGGGGGAATATTTCGCTCATTTTTATCGGAAAAAATAGTGAATTTTCCTCATACATATTTTATAGAGATATGCATATTTCACTTTTATATGGTGATAAACAGTAAGTGGGGCCCTGTAGATGAATATAAAGTTATGAGATTATTAATTTTAAAGATGGCACTGGTCGTTTTCAGCATAATTTGATGGAATATTTTGCTCATGTTTATCGGAAAAATTAGTGTTTTTCCTCGTACATATTTTATAGAGATATACATATCCCACTTTTATATGGTAATAACTATAATTGGGGACCCTGTAGATGGATATAAAATTATGAAGTTATTAATTTTAAAGTTGGCGCTGGTCCATTTTCAGCTTAATTTGAGGGAATGTTTTGCTCAATTTTATCGGAAAAATTAGTGTTCTTTCCTCGTACATATTTTATAGAGATATACATATCCCACTTTTATATGGTGATAAACTGTAAGTGAGGACCCTGTAGATAAATATAAAATTATTAGGTTATTAATTTTAAAGTTGGCACTGGTCGTTTTTCGGCTTAATTTGAGGGAATATTTTGCTCATCTTTAACGGAAAATTAGTGTATTTTTCTCGTACATGATTTATAGAGATATACATATCCCACTTTTATATGGTGATAAACAGTAAGTGAGGACCCTGTAGATGAATATAAAATTTTCAAGTTATTAATTTTAAAGTTGGCACTGGTCGTTTTTCAGCTTAGTTTGAGGGAATTTTTTGCTCATTTTTATCGGAAAAATTAGTGTAATTTCATCGTACATATTTTATAGAGATATACATATCCCACTTTTATATGGTGATAAACTGTAAGCGGGGACCCTGCAGATGAATATAAAATTATGAAGTTATTAATTTTAAAGTTGGCACTGGTCGATTTTCTACTTAATTTGAGGGAATATATTGCTCATTTTTATCGGAAAAATGAGTGCTCTTTTTTCGTACATATTTTATAGAGATATACATATCCCACTTTTATATGGTGATAAACTGTAAGAGAGGACCCTGTAGATGAACATAAAATTATGAGGTTATTAATTTTAAAGTTGGCACTGGTCGTTATTCAGCATAATTTGAGCGAATATTTTGCTCATTTTTATCGGAAAAATTAGTTCTTTCCTCGTACATATTTTATAGAGATATACATATCCCACTTTTATATTTTAATAAACTGTAAGTGGAGACCCTGTAGATGAATATAAAATTATTAGGTTATTAATTTTAAAGTTGGCACGGCTCGTTTTTCAGCTTTATTTGAGGGAATTTTTTGCTCATTTTTATCGGAAAAATTAGTGTATTTTCCTCGTACATATTTTATAGAGATATACATATCACACTTTTATATGGTGATAAACTGTAAGTGGGGACCCTGTAGATGAATATAAAATTATGAGGTCATTAATTTTAAAGTTGGCACTGCTCGTTTTTCAGCTTTATTTGAGGGAATATTTTGCTCATCTTTATTCGAAAAATTAGTATATTTTCCTCGTACATATTTTATAGAGATATACATATCCCACTCTTATATGGTAATAAACTGTAAGTGGGGACCCTGTAGATGAATATAAAATTATGAAGTTATTAATTTTAAAGTTGGCACTGGTCGTTTTTCAGCATAATTTGAAGGAATATTTTGGTCATTTTTATCGGAAAAATTAGTGTTCTTTCCTCGTACATATTTTATAGAGATATACATATCCCACTTTTATATGGTAATAAACTGTAAGTGCAGACCGTGTAGATGAATATTAAATTATTAGTTTATTATTTTTAAAGTTGGCACTGCTCATTTTTCAGCTTTATTTGAGGGAATATTTTGCTCATCTTTATTCGAAAAATTAGTGTATTTTCCTCGTACATATTTTATGGAGATATACATATGCCACTTTTATATGGTGATAAACATTAAGTGGGGACCCGGTAGATGAATATAAAATTATGAGGTTATTATTTTAAAGTTGGCACTGCTCGGTTTTCAGCTTTATTTAAGGGAATATTTTGCTAATTTTTATTCGAAATATTAGTGTTTTTGCCTCGTACGTATTTTATAGAGATATACATATCCCACTTTTATATGGTGACAAACTGTAAGTGGAGACCCTGTAGATGAATATAAAATTATGAGGTTATTAAGTTTAAAGTTTGCACTGGTCGTTTTTCAGCATAATTTGAGGGAATATTTTGCTAATCTTTATTCGAAAAATTAGTGTTTTTGCCTCGTACGTATTTTATAGAGATATACATATCCCACTTCTATATGGTGATAAACTGTAATTGGGGACCCTGTAGATGAATATAAAATTATTAGGTTATTAATTTTAAAGTTGGCACGGCTCGTTTTTCAGTTTTATTTGAGGGAATTTTTTGCTCAGTTTTATCGGAAAAATTAGTGTATTTTCCTCGTACATATTTTATAGAGATATACATATCCCACTCTTATATGGTAATAAACTGTAAGTGGGGACCCTGCAGATGAATATTAAATTATGAAGTTATTAATTTTAAAGTTGGCACTGGTCGTTTTTCAGCATAATTTGAGGGAATATTTTGGTCATTTTTATCGGAAAAAATTGTGTTCTTTCCTCGTACATATTTTATAGAGATATACATATCCCACTTTTATATGGTAATAAACTGTAAGTGGAGACCCTGCAGATGAATATTAAATTATTAGGTTATTATTTTTAAAGTTGGCACATCTCGTTTTTCAGCTTTATTTGAGGGAATTTTTGCTCATTTTTATCGGAAAAATTAGTGTTCTTTCCTCGTACATATTTTATAGAGATATACATATCCCACTTTTATATGGCGAAAAACTGTACGTGGAGACCCTGTAGATGAATATAAAATTATGAGGTTATTAATTTTAAAGTTGGCACTGGTCGTTTTTCAGCATAATTTGAGGGAATATTTTGCTCATTTTTATCGGAAAAATTAGTGTTCTTTCCTCGTACATATTTTATAGAGATATACATATCCCACTTTTATATGGTAATAAACTGTAAGTGGGGACCCTGTTGAAGAATACAAAATTATTAGATTATTATTTTAAAGTTGGCACTGCTCGGTTTTCAGCTTTATTTGAGGGAATATTTTGCTAATCTTTATTCGAAAAATTATTGTTTTTGCCTCGTACGTATTTTATAGAGATATACATATCCCACTTTTATATGGTGATAAACTGTAAGTGGGGCCCCTGTAGATGAATATAAAATTATTAGGTTATTATTTTAAAGTTGGCACTGGTCGATTTTCAGCTTAATTTGAGGGAATGTTTTGCTCATTTTTATCGGAAAAATTAGTGTTCTTTCCTCGTACATATTTTATAGAGATATACATATCCCACTTTTATATGGTAATAAACTGTAAGTGGGACCCTGTAGATGGAAATAAAATTATTAGGTCATTAATTTTAAAGTTGGCACTGCTCGCTTTTCAGCATAATTTGAGGGAATATTTTGCTCATCTTTATCCGAAATATTAGTGTATTTTCCTCGTACATATTTTATAGAGATATACATATCCCACTTTTACATGGAGATAAACTGTAAGTGGAAACCCTGTAGATGAATATCAAATAATGAGATTATTAATTTTAAAGATGGCACTGGTCGTTTTCAGCATAATTTGATGGAATATTTTGCTCATTTTTATCGTAAAAATTAGTGTTTTTCCTCGTACATATTTTATAGAGATATACATATCCAACTTTTATATGGTAATAAACTGCAAGTGGGGACCCTGTAGATGAATATAAAATTATTAGGTTATTAATTTTAAAGTTGGCACGGCTCGTTTTTCAGCTTTATTTGAGGGAATTTTTTGCTCATTTTTATCGTAAAAATTAGTGTATTTTCCTCGTACATATTTTATAGAGATATACATATCACACTTTTATATGGTGATAAACTGAAAGGGGGGGCCCTGTAGATGAATATAAAATTATGAGGTCATTAATTTTAAAGTTGGCACTGCTCGTTTTTCAGCTTTATTTGAGGGAATATTTTGCTCATCTTTATTCGAAAAATTAGTATATTTTCCTGGTACATATTTTATAGAGATATACATATCCCACTCTTATATGGTAATAAACTGTAAGTGGGGACCCTGTAGATGAATATAAAATTATGAAGTTATTAATTTTAAAGTTGGCACTGGTCGTTTTTCAGCATAATTTGAGGGAATATTTTGGTCATTTTTATCGGAAAAATTAGTGTTCTTTCCTCGTACATATTTTATAGAGATATACAAATCCCACTTTTATATGGTAATAAACTGTAAGTGCAGACCGTGTAGATGAATATTAAATTATTAGTTTATTATTTTTAAAGTTGGCACTGCTCGTTTTTCAGCTTTATTTGAGGGAATATTTTGCTCATCTTTATTCGAAAAATTAGTGTATTTTCCTCGTACATATTTTATGGAGATATACATATGTCACTTTTATATGGTGATAAACATTAAGTGGGGACCCGGTAGATGAATATAAAATTATGAGGTTATTATTTTAAAGTTGGCACTGCTCGGTTTTCAGCTTTATTTGAGGGAATATTTTGCTAATTTTTATTCGAAATATTAGTGTTTTTGCCTCGTACGTATTTTATAGAGATATACATATCCCACTTTTATATGGTGACAAACTGTAAGTGGAGACCCTGTAGATGAATATAAAATTATGAGGTTATTAAGTTTAAAGTTGGCACTGGTCGTTTTTCAGCATAATTTGAGGGAATATTTTGCTAATCTTTATTCGAAAAATTAGTGTTTTTGCCTCGTACGTATTTTATAGAGATATACATATCCCACTTCTATATGGTGATAAACTGTAATTGGGGACCCTGTAGATGAATATAAAATTATGAAGTTATTAATTTTAAAGTTGGCACGGCTCGTTTTTCAGTTTTATTTGAGGGAATTTTTTGCTCATTTTTATCGGAAAAATTAGTGTATTTTCCTCGTACATATTTTATAGAGATATACATATCTCA
Source organism: Thermobia domestica (assembly GCF_964235325.1). Classification (NCBI taxonomy): domain Eukaryota; kingdom Metazoa; phylum Arthropoda; class Insecta; order Zygentoma; family Lepismatidae; genus Thermobia; species Thermobia domestica. The sequence continues at coordinate 62,382,888 of NC_137457.1, forward strand.
CTCTTATATGGTAATAAACTGTAAGTGGGGACCCTGCAGATGAATATTAAATTATGAAGTTATTAATTTTAAAGTTGGCACTGGTCGTTTTTCAGCATAATTTGAGGGAATATTTTGGTCATTTTTATCGGAAAAAATTGTGTTTTTCCTCGTACATATTTTATAGAGATATACATATCCCACTTTTATATGGTAATAAACTGTAAGTGGAGACCCTGCAGATGAATATTAAATTATTAGGTTATTATTTTTAAAGTTGGCACATCTCGTTTTTCAGCTTTATTTGAGGGAATTTTTTGCTCATTTTTATCGGAAAAATTAGTGTTCTTTCCTCGTACATATTTTATAGAGATATACATATCCCACTTTTATATGGTGAAAAACTGTACGTGGAGACCCTGTAGATGAATATAAAATTATGAGGTTATTAATTTTAAAGTTGGCACTGGTCGTTTTTCAGCATAATTTGAGGGAATATTTTGCTCATTTTTATCGGAAAAACTAGTGTTCTTTCCTCGTACATATTTTATAGAGATATACATATCCCACTTTTATATGGTAATAAACTGTAAGTGGGGACCCTGTTGAAGAATATAAAATTATTAGGTTATTATTTTAAAGTTGGCACTGCTCGGTTTTCAGCTTTATTTGAGGGAATATTTTGCTAATCTTTATTCGAAAAATTATTGTTTTTCCCTCGCACGTATTTCATAGAGATATACATATCCCACTTTTATATGGTGATAAACTGTAAGTGGGGACCCTGTAGATGAATATAAAATTATTAGGTTATTATTTTAAAGTTGGCACTGGTCGATTTTCAGCTTAATTTGAGGGAATGTTTCGCTCATTTTTATCGGAAAAATTAGTGTTCTTTCCTCGTACATATTTTATAGAGATATACATATCCCACTTTTATATGGTAATAAACTGTAAGTGGGACCCTGTAGATTTAAATAAAATTATTAGGTCATTAATTTTAAAGTTGGCACTGCTCGTTTTTCAGCATAATTTGAGCGAATATTTTGCTCATTTTTATCGGAAAAATTAGTTCTTTCCTCGTACATATTTTATAGAGATATACATATCCCACTTTTATATTTTAATAAACTGTAAGTGGAGACCCTGTAGATGAATATAAAATTATTAGGTTATTAATTTTAAAGTTGGCACGGCTCGTTTTTCAGCTTTATTTGAGGGAATTTTTTGCTCATTTTTATCGTAAAAATTAGTGTATTTTCCTCGTACATATTTTATAGAGATATACATATCACACTTTTATATGGTGATAAACTGTAAGTGGGGACCCTGTAGATGAATATAAAATTATGAGGTTATTAATTTTAAAGTTGGCACGGCTCGTTTTTCAGCTTTATTTGAGGGAATTTTTTGCTCATTTTTATCGTAAAAATTAGTGTATTTTCCTCGTACATATTTTATAGAGATATACATATCACACTTTTATATGGTGATAAACTGTAAGTGGGGACCCTGTAGATGAATATAAAATTATGAGGTCATTAATTTTAAAGTTGGCACTGCTCGTTTTTCAGCTTTATTTGAGGGAATATTTTGCTCATCTTTATTCGAAAAATTAGTATATTTTCCTCGTACATATTTTATAGAGATATACATATCCCACTCTTATATGGTAATAAACTGTAAGTGGGGACCCTGTAGATGAATATAAAATTATGAAGTTATTAATTTTAAAGTTGGCACTGGTCGTTTTTCAGCATAATTTGAGGGAATATTTTGGTCATTTTTATCGGAAAAATTAGTGTTCTTTCCTCGTACATATTTTATAGAGATATACAAATCCCACTTTTATATGGTAATAAACTGTAAGTGCAGACCGTGTAGATGAATATTAAATTATTAGTTTATTATTTTTAAAGTTGGCACTGCTCGTTTTTCAGCTTTATTTGAGGGAATATTTTGCTCATCTTTATTCGAAAAATTAGTGTATTTTCCTCGTACATATTTTATGGAGATATACATATGTCACTTTTATATGGTGAAAAACATTAAGTGGGGACCCGGTAGATGAATATAAAATTATGAGGTTATTATTTTAAAGTTGGCACTGCTCGGTTTTCAGCTTTATTTGAGGGAATATTTTGCTAATTTTTATTCGAAATATTAGTGTTTTTGCCTCGTACGTATTTTATAGAGATATACATATCCCACTTTTATATGGTGACAAACTGTAAGTGGAGACCCTGTAGATGAATATAAAATTATGAGGTTATTAAGTTTAAAGTTGGCACTGGTCGTTTTTCAGCATAATTTGAGGGAATATTTTGCTAATCTTTATTCGAAAAATTAGTGTTTTTGCCTCGTACGTATTTTATAGAGATATACATATCCCACTTCTATATGGTGATAAACTGTAATTGGGGACCCTGTAGATGAATATAAAATTATGAAGTTATTAATTTTAAAGTTGGCACGGCTCGTTTTTCAGTTTTATTTGAGGGAATTTTTTGCTCATTTTTATCGGAAAAATTAGTGTATTTTCCTCGTACATATTTTATAGAGATATACATATCTCACTCTTATATGGTAATAAACTGTAAGTGGGGACCCTGCAGATGAATATTAAATTATGTAGTTATTAATTTTAAAGTTGGCACTGGTCGTTTTTCAGCATAATTTGAGGGAATATTTTGGTCATTTTTATCGGAAAAAATTGTGTTTTTCCTCGTACATATTTTATAGAGATATACATATCCCACTTTTATATGGTAATAAACTGTAAGTGGAGACCCTGCAGATGAATATTAAATTATTAGGTTATTATTTTTAAAGTTGGCACATCTCGTTTTTCAGCTTTATTTGAGGGAATTTTTTGCTCATTTTTATCGGAAAATTTAGTGTTCTTTCCTCGTACATATTTTATAGAGATATACATATCCCACTTTTATATGGTGAAAAACTGTACGTGGAGACCCTGTAGATGAATATAAAATTATGAGGTTATTAATTTTAAAGTTGGCACTGGTCGTTTTTCAGCATAATTTGAGGGAATATTTTGCTCATTTTTATCGGAAAAACTAGTGTTCTTTCCTCGTACATATTTTATAGAGATATACATATCCCACTTTTATATGGTAATAAACTGTAAGTGGGGACCCTGTTGAAGAATATAAAATTATTAGGTTATTATTTTAAAGTTGGCACTGCTCGGTTTTCAGCTTTATTTGAGGGAATATTTTGCTAATCTTTATTCGAAAAATTATTGTTTTTCCCTCGCACGTATTTCATAGAGATATACATATCCCACTTTTATATGGTGATAAACTGTAAGTGGGGACCCTGTAGATGAATATAAAATTATTAGGTTATTATTTTAAAGTTGGCACTGGTCGATTTTCAGCTTAATTTGAGGGAATGTTTCGCTCATTTTTATCGGAAAAATTAGTGTTCTTTCCTCGTACATATTTTATAGAGATATACATATCCCACTTTTATATGGTAATAAACTGTAAGTGGGACCCTGTAGATTTAAATAAAATTATTAGGTCATTAATTTTAAAGTTGGCACTGCTCGTTTTTCAGCATAATTTGAGGGAATATTTTGCTCATCTTTATCCGAAATATTAGTGTATTTTCCTCGTACATATTTTATAGAGATATACATATCCCACTTTTACATGGAGATAAACTGTAAGTGGAAACCCTGTAGATGAATATCAAATAATGAGATTATTAATTTTAAAGATGGCACTGGTCGTTTTCAGCATAATTTGATGGAATATTTTGCTCATTTTTATCGTAAAAATTAGTGTTTTTCTCGTACATATTTTATAGAGATATACATATCCAACTTTTATATGGTAATAAACTGCAAGTGGGAACCCTGTAGATGAATATAAAATTACGAGGTTATTAATTTTAAAGTTGGCACTGGTCGTTTTTCAGCATAATTTGGGGGAATATTTCGCTCATTTTTATCGGAAAAATTAGTGTACTTTCCTCGTACATATTTTATACAGATATACATATCCCACTTTTATATGGTAATAAACTGTAAGTGGAGACCCTGCAGATGAATATTAAATTATGAAGTTATTAATTTTAAAGTTGGCGCTGGTCGATTTTCAGCTTAATTTGAGGGAATGTTTTGATCAATTTTATCGGAAAAATTTGTGTTCTTTCCTCGTACATATTTTATAGAGATATACATATCCCACTTTTATATGGTGATAAACTGTAAGTGAGGACCCTGTAGATAAATATAAAATTATTAGGTTATTAATTTTAAAGTTGGCACTGGTCGTTTTTCGGCTTAATTTGAGGGAATATTTAGCTCATCTTTAACGGAAAATTAGTGTATTTTTCTCGTACATGATTTATAGATATATATATATATCCCACTTTTATATGGTGATAAACAGTAAGTGAGGACTCTGTAGATGAATATAAAATTTTGAAGTTATTAATTTTAAAGTTGGCACTGGTCGTTTTTCAGCTTAGTTTAAGGAATTTTTTTGCTCATTTTTATCGGAAAAATTAGTGTATTTTCCTCGTACATATTTTATAGAGATATACATATCCCACTTTTATATGGTGATAAACTGTAAGTGGGGACCCTGTAGATGAATATAAAATTATGAAGTTATTAATTTTAAAGTTGGCACTGGTCGATTTTGTGCTTAATTTGAGGGAATATATTGCTCATTTTTATCGGAAAAATTAGTGCTCTTTTTTCGTACATATTTTATAGAGATATACAAATCCCACTTTTATATGGTGATAAACTGTAAGTGAGGACCCGGTAGATGAATATAAAATTTTGAGGTTATTATTTTAAGGTTGGCACTGCTCGTTTTTCAGCATAATTTGAGGGAATATTTTGCTCATCTTTATCCGAAAAATTAGTGTATTTTCCTCGTACATATTTTATAGAGATATACATATCCCACTTTTATATGCAGATAATCTGTAAGTGGGAACCGTGTACACGAATATCAAATAATGAGATTATTAATTTCAAAGTTGGCACTGGTCGTTTTTCAGCATAATTTGAGGGAATATTTTCTCATCTTTATCCGAAAAATTAGTGTTCTTTCATCGTACATATTTTATAGAGATATACATATCCCACTTTTATATGGTGACAAACTGTAAGTGGAGACCCTGTAGATGAATATAAAATTATGAGGTTATTAATTCTAAAGTTGGCACTGGTCGTTTTTCAGCATAATTTGAGGTAATATTTTGCTCATTTTTATCGGAAAAATTAATTCTTTCCTCGTACATATTTTATAGAGATATACATATCCCACTTTTATATGGTAATAAACTGTAAGTGGGGACCCTGTCGATGAATATAAAATTATTAGGTTATTAATTTTAAAGTTGGCACGGCTCGTTTTTCAGCTTTATTTGAGGGAATTTTTTGCTCATTTTTATCGGAAAAAATAGTGTATTTTCCTCGTACATATTTTACAGAGATATACATATCACACTTTTATAGGGTGATAAACTGTAAGTGGGGACCCTGTAGATGAATATAAAATTATGAGGTCATTAATTTTAAAGTTGGCACTGCTCGGTTTTCAGCTTTATTTGAGGGAATATTTTGCTCAGCTTTATTCGAAAAATTAGTATATTTTCCTCGTACATATTTTATAGAGATATACATATCCCACTCTTATATGGTAATAAACTGTAAGTGGGGACCCTGTAGATGAATATAAATTTATGAAGTTATTAATTTTGAAGTTGGCACTGGTCGTTTTTCAGCATAATTTGAGGGAATATTTTGGTTTTTATCGGAAAAATTAGTGTTCTTTCCTCGTACATATTTTATAGAGATATACATATCCCACTTTTATATGGTGATAAACTGTAAGTGGGGACCCTGTAGATGAATATAAAATTATGAAGTTATTAATTTTAAAGTTGACACTGGTCGATTTTGTGCTTAATTTGAGGGAATATATTGCTCATTTTTATCGGAAAAATTAGTGCTCTTTTTTCGTACATATTTTATAGAGATATACATATCCCACTTTTATATGGTGATAAACTGTAAGTGAGGACCCGGTAGATGAATATAAAATTTTGAGGTTATTATTTTAAGGTTGGCACTGCTCGTTTTTCAGCATAATTTGAGGGAATATTTTGCTCATCTTTATCCGAAAAATTAGTGTATTTTCCTCGTAGATATTTTATAGAGATATACATATCCCACTTTTATATGGAGATAAACTGTAAGTGGGGCCGTGTAGATGAATATAAAATTATGAAGTTATTAATTTTAAGGTTGGCACTGGTCGTTTTTCAGCTTAGTTTGAAGGAATTTTTTTCTCATTTTTATAGGAAAAATTAGTGTATTTTCCTCGTACATATTTTATAGAGATATACATATCCCACTTTTATATGGTGATAAACTGTAAGTGGGGACCCTGTAGATGAATATAAAATTATGAAGTTATTAATTTTAAAGTTGGCACTGGTCGATTTTCTGCTTAATTTGAGGGAATATATTGCTCATTTTTATCGGAAAAATTAGTGCTCTTTTTTCGTACATATTTTATAGAGATATACAAATCCCACTTTTATATGGTGATAAACTGTAAGTGAGGACCCGGTAGATGAATATAAAATTTTGAGGTTATTATTTTAAGGTTGGCACTGCTCGTTTTTCAGCATAATTTGAGGGAATATTTTGCTCATCTTTATCCGAAAAATTAGTGTATTTTCCTCGTACATATTTTATAGAGATATACATATCCCACTTTTATATGGAGATAATCTGTAAGTGGGAACCGTGTACACGAATATCAAATAATGAGATTATTAATTTCAAAGTTGGCACTGGTCGTTTTTCAGCATAATTTGAGGGAATATTTTCTCATCTTTATTCGAAAAATTAGTGTTCTTTCATCGTACATATTTTATAGAGATATACATATCCCACTTTTATATGGTGACAAACTGTAAGTGGAGACCCTGTAGATGAATATAAAATTATGAGGTTATTAATTCTAAAGTTGGCACTGGTCGTTTTTCAGCATAATTTGAGGTAATATTTTGCTCATTTTTATCGGAAAAATTAATTCTTTCCTCGTACATATTTTATAGAGATATACATATCCCACTTTTGTATGGTAATAAACTGTAAGTGGGAACCCTGTCGATGAATATAAAATTATTAAGTTATTAATTTTAAATTTGGCACGGCTCGTTTTTCAGCTTTATTTGAGGGAATTTTTTGCTCATTTTTATCGGAAAAATTAGTGTATTTTCCTCGTACATATTTTATAGAGATATACATATCACACTTTTATAGGGTGATAAACTGTAAGTGGGGACCCTGTAGATGAATATAAAATTATGAGGTCATTAATTTTAAAGTTGGCACTGCTCGGTTTTCAGCTTTATTTGAGGGAATATTTTGCTCATCTTTATTCGAAAAATTAGTATATTTTCCTCGTACATATTTTATAGAGATATACATATCCCACTCTTATATGGTAATAAACTGTAAGTAGGGACCCTGTAGATGAATATAAATTTATGAAGTTATTAATTTTAAAGTTGGCACTGGTCGTTTTTCAGCATAATTTGAGGGAATATTTTGGTTTTTATCGGAAAAATTAATTCTTTCCTCGTACATATTTTATAGAGATATACATATCCCACTTTTATATGGTAATAAACTGTAAGTGGGGACCCTGTCGATGAATATAAAATTATTAGGTTATTAATTTTAAAGTTGGCACGGCTCGTTTTTCACCTTTATTTGAGGAAATTTTTTGCTCATTTTTATCGGAAAAAATAGTGTATTTTCCTCGTACATATTTTATAGAGATATACATATCACACTTTTATAGGGTGATAAACTGTAAGTGGGGACCCTGTAGATGAATATAAAATTATGAGGTCATTAATTTTAAAGTTGGCACTGCTCGGTTTTCAGCTTTATTTGAGGGAATATTTTGCTCAGCTTTATTCGAAAAATTAGTATATTTTCCTCGTACATATTTTATAGAGATATACATATCCCACTCTTATATGGTAATAAACTGTAAGTGGGGACCCTGTAGATGAATATAAATTTATGTAGTTATTAATTTTAAAGTTGGCACTGGTCGTTTTTCAGCATAATTTGAGGGAATATTTTGGTTTTTATCGGAAAAATTAGTGTTCTTTCCTCGTACATATTTTATAGAGATATACATATCCCACTTTTATATGGTAATAAACTGTAAGTGGGGACCCTGTAGATGAATATAAAATTATTAGGTTAATATTTTAAAGTTGGCACTGCTCGATTTTCAGCTTTATTTGAGGTAATATTTTGCTAATCTTTATTCGAAAAATTAGTGTTTTTGCCTCGTACGTATTTTATAGAGATATACATATCCCACTTTTATATGGTGATAAACTGTAAGTGGGGACCCTGGAGATGAATATAAAATTATTAGGTTATTAATTTTAAAGTTGGCACTGCTCGTTTTTCAGCTTTATTTGAGGGAAGTTTTTGCTCATTTTTATCGGAAAAATTAGTGTATTTTCCTCGTACATATTTTATAGAGATATACATATCCCACTTTTATATGGTGATAAACTGTAAATGGGGACCCTGTAGATGAATATAAAATTATGAAGTTATTAATTCTAAAGTTATCAATGGTCGATTTTCAGCTTAATTTGAGGGAATATATTGCTCATTTTTATCTCAAATATTAGTGTTCTTTCCTCGTACATATTTTATAGAGATATACATATCCCACTTTTATATGGTGATAAACTGTAAGTGAGGACCCGGTAGATGAATATAAAATTATGAGGTTATTATTTTAAAGTTGGCACTGCTCGTTTTTCAGCATAATTTGAGGGAATATTTTGCTCATCTTTATCCGAAAAATTAGTGTTTTTCCTCGTACATATTTTATAGAGATATCCATATCCCACTTTTATATGGAGATAAACTGTAAGTGGGAACCCTGTAGACGAATATCAAATAATGAGATTATTAATTTTAAAGTTGCCACTGGTAGTTTTTCAGCATAATTTGAGGGAATATTTTGCTCATATTTATCGGAAAAATTAGTGTTCTTTCCTCGTACATATTTTATAGAGATATACATATCCCACTTTTATATGGTGACAAACTGTAAGTTGAGACCTGTAGATGAATATAAAATTATGAGGTTATTAATTTTAAAGTTGGCACTGGTCGTTTTTCAGCATAATTTGAGGGAATATTTTGCTCATTTTTATCGGAAAAATTAGTGTTCTTTCTTCGTACATATTTTATAGAGATATACATATCCCACTTTTATATGGTATTAAACTGTAAGTGGAGACCCTGTAGATGAATATAAAATTATTAGGTTATTAATTTTAAAGTTGGCACTGCTCGTTTTTCAGCTTTATTTGAGAGAATTTTTTGCTCATTTTTATCGGAAAAATTAGTGTATTTTCCTCGTACATAATTTATAGAGATATACATATCCCACTTTTATATGGTGATAAACTGTAAGTGGGGACCCTGTAGATGAATATAAAATTATGAGGTCATTAATTTTAAAGTTGGCACTGCTCGGTTTTAAGCTTTATTTGAGGGAATATTTTGCTAATTTTTATTCGAAATATTAGTGTTTTTGCCTCGTGCGTATTTTATAGAGATATACATATCCCACTTTTATATGGTGATAAACTGTAAGTGGGGACCCTGTAGATGAACATAAAATTATGAAGTTATTAATTTTAAAGTTGGCACTGGTCGATTTTGAGCTTAATTTGAGGGAATGTTTTGCTCATTTTTAACGGAAAAATTTGTGCTCTTTCCTCGTACATATTTTATAGAGATATACATATCCCACTTTTATATGGTAATAAACTGTAAGTGGGTCCCTGTAGATGAATATAAAATTATTAGGTTATTAATTTTAAAGTTGGCACTGCTCGTTTTTCAGCTTTATTTGAGGGAATTTTTTGCTCATTTTTATCCGAAAAATTAGTGTATTTTCCTCGTACATATTTTATAGAGATATACATATCCCACTTTTATATGGTGATAAACTGTAAGTGGGGACCCTGTAGATGAATATAAAATTATGAAGTTATTAATTCTAAAGTTGGCACTGGTCGATTTTCAGCTAAATTTGAGGGAATATATTGCTCATTTTTATCTCAAAAATTAGTGTTCTTTCCTCGTTCATATTTTATAGAGATATACATATCCCACTTTTTTTTGGTGATAAACTGTAAGTGAGGACCCGGTAGATGGATATAAAATTATGAGGTTATTATTTTAAATTTCTCACTGCTCGTTTTTCAGCAGAATTTGAGGGAATATTTTGCTCATTTTTATCGGAAAAATTAGTGTACTTTCCTCGTACATATTTTATAGAGATATGCATATTTCACTTTTATATGGTGATAAACAGTAAGTGGGGCCCTGTAGATGAATATAAAGTTATGAGCTTATTTATTTTAAAGTTGGCACTGGTCGTTTTTCATCTTAGTTTGAGGGAATATTTTGCTCATCTTTATCCGAAAAATTAGTGTTTTTGCCTCGTACGCATTTTATGGAGATATACATATCCCACTTTTATATGGTGATAAACTGTAAGTGGGGACCCTGCAGATGAATATAAAATTATTAGATCAGTAATTTTAAAGTTGGCACTGCTCGGTCTTCAGCTTTATTTGAGGGAATACTTTGCTAATCTTTATTCGAAAAATTAGTGTTTTTGCCTCGTACGTATTTTATAGAGATATACATATCCCACTTTTATACGGTAATAACTATAATTGGGGACCCTGTAGATGAATATAAAATTATGAAGTTATTAATTTTAAAGTTGGCGCTGGTCGATTTTCAGCTTAATTTGAGGGAATGTTTTGCTCAGTTTTATCGGAAAAATTACTGTTCTTTCCTCGTACATATTTTATAGAGATATACATATCCCACTTTTATATGGTGATAAACTGTAAGTGAGAACCCCGTAGATAAATATAAAATTATTAGGTTATTAATTTTAAAGTTGGCACTGGTCGTTTTTCGGCTTAATTTGAGGGAATATTTTGCTCATCTTTATCCGAAAAATTAGTGTATTTTTCTCGTACATATTTTATAGAGATATACATATCCCACTTTTATAGGGTGATAAACTGTAAGTGGGGACCCTGTAGATGAATATAAAATTATGAGGTCATTAATTTTAAAGTTGGCACTGCTCGGTTTTAAGCTTTATTTGAGGGAATATTTTGCTCATCTTTATTCGAAAAATTAGTATATTTTCCTCGTACATATTTTATAGAGATTTACATATCCCAGTCTTATATGGTAATAAACTGTAAGTGGGGACCCTGTAGATGAATATAAATTTATGAAGTTATTAATTTTAAAGTTGGCACTGGTCGTTTTTCAGCATAATTGAAGGAATATTTTGGTTTTTATCGGAAAAATTAATTCTTTCCTCGTACATATTTTATAGAGATATACATATCCCACTTTTATATGGTAATAAACTGTAAGTGGGGACCCTGTCGATGAATATAAAATTATTAGGTTATTAATTTTAAAGTTGGCACGGCTCGTTTTTCAGCTTTATTTGAGGGAATTTTTTGCTCATTTTTATCGGAAAAATTAGTGTATTTTCCTCGTACATATTTTATAGAGATATACATATCCCACTTTTATATGGTGATAAACTGTAAGTGGGGACCCTGTAGATGAATATAAAATTATTGGGTTATTAATTTTAAAGTTGGCACTGCTCGTTTTTCAGCTTTATTTGAGGGAAGTTTTTGCTCATTTTTATCGGAAAAATTAGTGTATTTTCCTCGTACATATTTTATAGAGATATACATATCCCACTTTTATATGGTGATAAACTGTAAATGGGGACCCTGTAGATGAATATAAAATTATGAAGTTATTAATTCTAAAGTTATCAATGGTCGATTTTCAGCTTAATTTGAGGGAATATATTGCTCATTTTTATCTCAAAAATTAGTGTTCTTTCCTCGTACATATTTTATAGAGATATACATATCCCACTTTTATGTGGTGATAAACTGTAAGTGAGGACCCGGTAGATGAATATAAAATTATGAGGTTATTATTTTAAAGTTGGCACTGCTCGTTTTTCAGCATAATTTGAGGGAATATTTTGCTCATCTTTATCCGAAAAATTAGTGTTTTTCCTCGTACATATTTTATAGAGATATCCATATCCCACTTTTATATGGAGATAAACTGTAAGTGGGAACCCTGTAGACGAATATCAAATAATGAGATTATTAATTTTAAAGTTGCCACTGGTAGTTTTTCAGCATAATTTGAGGGAATATTTTGCTCATATTTATCGGAAAAATTAGTGTTCTTTCCTCGTACATATTTTATAGAGATATACATATCCCACTTTTAAATGGTGACAAACTGTAAGTTGAGACCCTGTAGATGAATATAAAATTATGAGGTTATTAATTTTAAAGTTGGCACTGGTCGTTTTTCAGCATAATTTGAGGGAATATTTTGGTCATTTTTATCGGAAAAATTAGTGTTCTTTCTTCGTACATATTTTATAGAGATATACATATCCCACTTTTATATGGTATTAAACTGTAAGTGGAGACCCTGTAGATGAATATAAAATTATTAGGTTATTAATTTTAAAGTTGGCACTGCTCGTTTTTCAGCTTTATTTGAGAGAATTTTTTGCTCATTTTTATCGGAAAAATTAGTGTATTTTCCTCGTACATATTTTATAGAGATATACATATCCCACTTTTATATGGTGATAAACTGTAAGTGGGGACCCTGTAGATGAATATAAAATTATGAGGTCATTAATTTTAAAGTCGGCACTGCTCGGTTTTCAGCTTTATTTGAGGGAATATTTTGCTAATTTTTATTCGAAATATTAGTGTTTTTGCCTCGTGCGTATTTTATAGAGATATACATATCCCACTTTTTATATGGTGATAAACTGTAAGTGGGGACCCTGTAGATGAACATAAAATTATGAAGTTATTAATTTTAAAGTTGGCACTGGTCGATTTTGAGCTTAGTTTGAGGGAATGTTTTGCTCATTTTTATCGGAAAAATTAGTGTATTTTCCTCGTACATATTTTATAGAGATATACATATCCCACTTTTATATGGTGATAAACTGTAAGTGGGGACCCTGTAGATGAATATAAAATTATGAAGTTATTAATTCTAAAGTTGGCACTGGTCGATTTTCAGCTAAATTTGAGGGAATATATTGCTCATTTTTATCTCAAAAATTAGTGTTTTTTCCTCGTACATATTTTATAGAGATATACATATCCCACTTTTATATGGTGATAAACTGTAAGTGAGGACCCGGTAGATGGATATAAAATTATGAGGTTATTATTTTAAAGTTGGCACTGCTCGTTTTTCAGCAGAATTTGAGGTAATATTTTGCTCATTTTTATCGGAAAAATTAGTGTACTTTCCTCGTACATATTTTATAGAGATATGCATATTTCACTTTTATATGGTGATAAACAGTAAGTGGGGCCCTGTAGATGAATATAAAGTTATGAGCTTATTTATTTTAAAGTTGGCACTGGTCGTTTTTCATCTTAGTTTGAGGGAATATTTTGCTCATCTTTATCCGAAAAATTAGTGTTTTTGCCTCGTACGCATTTTATGGAGATATACATATCCCACTTTTATATGGTGATAAGCTGTAAGTGGGGACCCTGCAGATGAATATAAAATTATTAGATCAGTAATTTTAAAGTTGGCACTGCTCGGTCTTCAGCTTTATTTGAGGGAATACTTTGCTAATCTTTATTCGAAAAATTAGTGTTTTTGCCTCGTACGTATTTTATAGAGATATACATATCCCACTTTTATATGGTAATAACTATAATTGGGGACCCTGTAGATGAATATAAAATTATGAAGTTATTAATTTTAAAGTTGGCGCTGGTCGATTTTCAGCTTAATTTGAGGGAATGTTTTGCTCAGTTTTATCGGAAAAATTAGTGTTCTTTCCTCGTACATATTTTATAGAGATATACATATCCCACTTTTATATGGTGATAAACTGTAAGTGAGAACCCCGTAGATAAATATAAAATTATTAGGTTATTAATTTTAAAGTTGGCACTGGTCGTTTTTCGGCTTAATTTGAGGGAATATTTTGCTCATCTTTATCCGAAAAATTAGTGTATTTTTCTCGTACATGTTTTATAGAGATATATATATCCCACTTTCATATGGTGATAAACAGTAAGAGAGGACCCTGTAGATGAATATAAAATTTTGAAGTTATTAATTTTAAAGTTGGCACTGGTCGTTTTTCAGCTTAGTTTGAGGGAATTTTTTGCTCATTTTTATCGGAAAAATTAGTGTATTTTCCTCGTACATATTTTATAGAGATATACATATCCCACTTTTATATGGTGATAAACTGTAAGTGGGGACCCTGTAGATGAATATAAAATTATGAAGTTATTAATTTTAAAGTTGGCACTGGTGGATTTTCAGCTTAATTTGAGGGTATATATTGCTCATTTTTATCGGAAAAATTAGTGTTCTTTCCTCGTACATATTTTATAGAGACATACATATCCCACTTTTATATGGTGATAAACTGTAAGTGGGGCCTCTTTAGATGAATATAAAATTATGAGGTCATTAATTTTAAAGTTGGCACTGTTCAGTTTTCAGCTTTATTTGAGGGAATATTTTGCTCATCTTTATTCAAAAATTTAGGATATTTTCCTCGTACATATTTTATAGAGATATACATATCCCACCTTTATATGGTAATAAACTGTAAGTGGGGACCCTGTAGATGAATATAAACTTTTGAAGTTATTAATTTTAAAGTTGGCACTGGTCGTTTTTCAGCATAATTTGAGGGAATATTTTGGTCATTTTTATCGGAAAAATTAATGTTCTTTCCTCGTACATATTTTATAGAGATATACATATCCCACTTTTATATGGTAATAAACTGTAAGTGGAGACACTGTAGATGAATATAAAATTATTAGGTTATTAATTTTAAAATTGGCACTGCTCGTTTTTCAGCTTTATTTGAGGGAATTTTTTGCTCATGTTTATCGGAAAAATTATTGTTTTTCCTCGTACATATTTTATAGAGATATACATATCCCACTTTTATATGGTAATAAACTGTAAGTGGGGACACTGTAGATGAATATAAAATTATGAGGTTATTAATTTTAAAGTTGGCACTGGTCGTTTTTCAGCATAATTTTGGGGGAATATTTTGCTCATTTTTATCGGAAAAATTAGTGTACTTTCCTCGTACATATTTTATAGAGATATGCATATTTCACTTTTATATGGTGATAAACAGTAAGTGGGGACACTGCAGATGAATATAAAATTATTAGATCAGTAATTTTAAAGTTGGCACTGCTCGGTCTTCAGCTTTATTTGAGGGAATACTTTGCTAATCTTTATTCGAAAAATTAGTGTTTTTGCCTCGTACGTATTTTATAGAGATATACATATCCCACTTTTATATGGTAATAAACTGTAAGTGGGGACCCTGTAGATGAATATAAAATTATGAAGTTATTAATTTTAAAGTTGGCGCTGGTCGATTTTCAGCTTAATTTGAGGGAATGTTTTGCTCAATTTTATCGGAAAAATTAGTGTTTTTTCCTCGTACATATTTTATAGAGATATACATATCCCACTTTTATATGGTGATAAACTGTAAGTGAGGACTATGTAGAATAATATAAAATTTTTAGGTTATTAATTTTAAAGTTGGCACTGGTCGTTTTTGGGCTTAATTTGAGGGAATATTTTGCTCATCTTTATCCGAAAAATTACTGTATTTTTCTCGTACATGTTTTAGAGAGATATATATATATCCCACTTTTATATGGTGATAAACAGTAAGTGAGGACCCTGTAGATGAATATATAATTATGAAGTTATTAATTTTAAAGTTGGCACTGGTCGATTTTCAGCTTAATTTGAGGGAATTTTTGCTCATTTTTATCTCAAAAATTAGTGTTCTTTCCTCGTACATATTTTATAGAGATATACATATCCCACTTTTATATGGAGATAAACTGTAAGTGGGGACCCTGTAGATGAATATAAAATTATGAGGTCATTAATTTTAAAGTTGGCACTGCTCGGTTTTCAGCTTTATTTGAGGGGAAATTTTGCTAATCTTTATTCGAAAAATTAGTATATTTTCCTCGTACATATTTTATAGAGTTATACATATCCCACCTTTATATGGTAATAAACTGTAAGTGGGGACCCTGTAGATGAATATAAAATTATGAGGTTATTAATTTTAAAGTTGGCACTGGTCTTTTTTCAGCATAATTTTGGGCGAATATTTTGCTCATTTTCATCGGAAAAATTAGTGTACTTTCCTCGTACATATTTTATAGAGATATGCATATTTCACTTTTATATGGTGATAAACAGAAAGTGGGGCCCTGTAGATGAATATAAAGTTATGAGTTTATTTATTTTAAAGTTGGCACTGGTCGTTTTTCATGTTAGTTTGAGGGAATATTTTGCTCATCTTTATCCGAAAAATTAGTGTTTTTGCCTCGTACATATTTTATGGAGATATTCATATCCCACTTTTATATGGTGATAAACTGTAAGTGGGGACCCTGCAGATGTATATAAAATTATTAGATCAGTAATTTTAAAGTTGGCACTACTCGATCTTCAGTTTTATTTGAGGGAATACTTTGCTAATCTTTATTCGAAAAATTAGTGTTTTTGCCTCGCACGTATTTTATAGAGATATACATATCCCTCTTTTATATGGTAATAACTATAATTGGGGACCCTGTAGATGAATATAAAATTATGAAGTTATTAATTTTAAAGTTGGCGCTGGTCGATTTTCAGCTTAATTTGAGGGAATGTTTTGCTCAATTTTATCGGAAAATTTAGTGTTCTTTCCTCGTACATATTTTATAGAGATATACATATCCCACTTTTATATGGTGATAAACTGTAAGTGAGGACCCTGTAGATAAATTTAAAATTATTAGGTTATTAATTTTAAAGTTGGCTCTTGTCGTTTTTCGGCTTAATTTGAGGGAATATTTTGCTCATCTTTATTCGAAAAATTAGTGTATTTTTCTCGTACATGTTTTATAGAGATATATATATCCCACTTTTATATGGTGATAAACAGTAAGTGAGGAGCCTGTAGATGAATATAAAAGTTTGAAGTTATTAATTTTAAAGTTGGCACTGCTCGTTTTTCAGCTTAGTTTGAGGGAATTTTTTTTTCATTTTTATCGGAAAAATTAATGTATTTTCCTCGTACATATTTTATAGAGATATACATATCCCACTTTTATATGGTGATAAACTGTAAGTGGGGACCCTGTAGATGAATATAAAATTATGAAGTTATTAATTTTAAAGTAGACACTGGTCGATTTTCATCTTAATTTGAGGGAATATATTGCTCATTTTTATCGGAAAAATTAGTGTTCTTTCCTCGTACATATTTTATAGAGATATACATATCCCACTTTTATATGGTGATAAACTGTAAGTGGGGACCCTGTAGATGAATATAAAATTATGAGGTCATTAATTTTAAAGTTGGCACTGCTCGGTTTTCAGCTTTATTTGAGGGAATATTTTGCTCATCTTTATTCGAAAAATTAGTATATTTTCCTCGTACATATTTTATAGAGATATACATATCCCACTTTTATATGGTAATAAAGTGTAAGTGGGGACCCTGTAGATGAATATAAAATTATTAGGTTATTAATTTTAAAGTTGGCACTGCTCGTTTTTCAGCTTTATTTGAGGGAATTTTTTGCTCATGTTTATCTGAAAAATTAGTGTTTTTCCTCGTACATATTTTATAGATATATACATATCCCACTTTTATATGGTAATAAACTGTAAGTGGGGACTCTGTAGATGAATATAAAATTATGAGGTTATAATTTTAAAGTTGGCACTGGTCGTTTTTCAGCATAATTTTGGGGGAATATTTTGCTCATTTTTATCGGAAAAATTGGTGTATTTTACTCGTACATATTTTATAGAGATATGCATATTTCACTTTTATATGGTGATAAGCAGTAAGTGGGGCCCTGTAGATGAATATAAAGTTATGAGCTTATTTATTTTAAAGTTGGCACTGGTCGTTTTTCATCTTAGTTTGAGGGAATATTTTGCTCATCTTTATCCGAAAAATTAGTGTTTTTGCCTCGTACGCATTTTATGGAGATATACATATCCCACTTTTATATGGTGATAAACTGTAAGTGGGGACCCTGCAGATGAATATAAAATTATTAGATCAGTAATTTTAAAGTTGGCACTGCTCGGTTTTCAGCTTTATTTGAGGGAATACTTTCCTAATCTTTATTCGAAAAATTAGTGTTTTTGCCTCGTACGTATTTTATAGAGATATACATATCCCACTTTTATATGGTAATAACTATAATTGGGGACCCTGTAGATGAATATAAAATTATGAATTTATTAATTTTAAAGTTGGCGCTGGTCGATTTTCAGCTTAATTTGAGGGAATGTTTTGCTCAGTTTTATCGGAAAAATTAGTGTTCTTTCCTCGTACATATTTTATAGAGATATACATATCCCACTTTTATATGGTGATAAACTGTAAGTGAGAACCCCGTAGATAAATATAAAATTATGAGGTCATTAATTTTAAAGTTGGCACTGCTCAGTTTTCAGCTTTATTTGAGGGAATATTTTGCTCATCTTTATTCAAAAAATTAGGATATTTTCCTCGTACATATTTTATAGAGATATACATATCCCACCTTTATATGGTAATAAACTGTAAGTGGGGACCCTGTAGATGAATATAAACTTTTGAAGTTATTAATTTTAAAGTTGGCACTTATCGTTTTTCAGCATAATTTGAGGGAATATTTTGGTCATTTTTATCGGAAAAATTAATGTTCTTTCCTCGTACATATTTTATAGAGATATACATATCCCACTTTTATATGGTAATAAACTGTAAGTGGAGACACTGTAGATGAATATAAAATTATTAGGTTATTAATTTTAAAATTGGCACTGCTCGTTTTTCAGCTTTATTTGAGGGAATTTTTTGCTCATGTTTATCGGAAAAATTATTGTTTTTCCTCGTACATATTTTATAGAGATATACATATCCCACTTTTATATGGTAATAAACTGTAAGTGGGGACCCTGTAGATGAATATAAAATTATGAGGTTATTAATTTTAAAGTTGGCACTGGTCGTTTTTCAGCATAATTTTGGGGGAATATTTTGCTCATTTTTATCGGAAAAATTAGTGTACTTTCCTCGTACATATTTTATAGAGATATGCATATTTCACTTTTATATGGTGATAAACAGTAAGTGGGGACCCTGCAGATGAATATAAAATTATTAGATCAGAAATTTTAAAGTTGGCACTGCTCGGTCTTCAGCTTTATTTGAGGGAATACTTTGCTAATCTTTATTCGAAAAATAAGTGTTTTTGCCTCGTACGTATTTTATAGAGATATACATATCCCACTTTTATATGGTAATAACTATAATTGGGGACCCTGTAGATGAATATAAAATTATGAAGTTATTAATTTTAAAGTTGGCGCTGGTCGATTTTCAGCTTAATTTGAGGGAATGTTTTGCTCAATTTTATCGGAAAAATTAGTGTTTTTTCCTCGTACATATTTTATAGAGATATACATATCCCACTTTTATATGGTGATAAACTGTAAGTGAGGAACCTGTAGATAAATATAAAATTTTTAGGTTATTAATTTTAAAGTTGGCACTGGTCGTTTTTCGGCTTAATTTGAGGGAATATTTTGCTCATCTTTATCCGAAAAATTAGTGTATTTTTCTCGTACATGTTTTAGAGAGATATATATATATCCCACTTTTATATGGTGATAAACAGTAAGTGAGGACCCTGTAGATGAATATATAATTATGAAGTTATTAATTTTAAAGTTGGCACTGGTCGATTTTCAGCTTAATTTGAGGGAATATATTGCTCATTTTTATCTCAAAAATTAGTGTTCTTTCCTCGTACATATTTTATAGAGATATACATATCCCACTTTTATATGGTGATAAACTGTAAGTGGGGACCCTGTAGATGAATATAAAATTATGAGGTCATTAATTTTAAAGTTGGCACTGCTCGGTTTTCAGCTTTATTTGAGGGAATATTTTGCTCATCTTTATTCGAAAAATTAGTATATTTTCCTCGTGCATATTTTATAGAGATATACATATCCCACTTTTATATGGTAATAATCTGTAAGTGGGGACCCTGTAGAAGAACATAAAATTATGAAGTTATTAATTTTAAAGTTGGCACTGGTCGTTTTTCAGCATAATTTGAGGGAATATTTTGGTCATTTTTATCGGAAAAATTAGTGTTCTTTCCTCGTACATATTTCATAGAGATATACATATCCCACTTTTATATGGTAATAAACTGTAAGTGGAGACCCTGTAGATGAATATAAAATTATTAGGTTATTAATTTTAAAGTTGGCACTGCTCGTTTTTCAGCTTTATTTGAGGGAATTTTTTGCTCATGTTTATCGGAAAAATTAGTGTTTTTCCTCGTACATATTTTATAGAGATATACATATCCCACTTTTATATGGTAATAAACTGTAAGTGGGGACCCTGTAGATGCATATAAAATTATGAGGTTATTAATTTTAAAGTTGGCACTGGTCGTTTTTCAGCATAATTTTGGGGGAATATTTTGCTCATTTTTATCGGAAAAATTAGTGTATTTTACTCGTACATATTTTATAGAGATATGCATATTTCACTTTTATATGGTGATAAGCAGTAAGTGCGGCCCTGTAGATGAATATAAAGTTATGAGGTTATTTATTCTAAAATTGGCACTGGTCGTTTTTCATCTTAGTTTGAGAGAATATTTTGCTCATCTTTATCCGAAAAATTAGTGTTTTTGCCTCGTACATATTTTATGGAGATATACATATCCCACTTTTATATGGTGATAAACTGTAAGTGGGGACCCTGTAGATGAATATAAAATTATTAGATCAGTAATTTTAAAGTTGGCACAGCTCGGTTTTCAGCTTTATTTGAGGGTATACTTTGCTAATCTTTATTCGAAAAATTAGTGTTTTTGCCTCGTACGTATTTTTTAGAGATATACATATCCCACTTTTATATGGTAATAACTATAATTGGGGACCCTGTAGATGAATATAAAATTATGAAGTTATTAATTTTAAAGTTGGCGCTGGTCGATTTTCAGCTTAATTTGAGGGAATGTTCTGCTCAATTTTATGGGAAAAATTAGTGTTCTTTCCCCGTACATATTTTATAGAGATATACATATTTCACTTTTATATGGTGATAAACTGTAAGTGGGGATCCTGTAGATGAATATAAAATTATGAAGTTATTAATTTTAAAGTTGGCACTGGTCGATTTTCAGCTTCATTTGAGGGAATATATTGCTCATTTTTATCGGAAAAATTAGTGTTCTTTCCTCGTACATATTTTATAGAGATATACATATCCCACTTTTATATGGTGATAAACTGTAAGTGAGGACCCGGTAGATGAATATAAATTTATTAGGTTATTATTTTAAGGTTGGCACTGCTCGTTTTTCAGCATAATTTGAGGGAATATTTTGCTCATCTTTATCCGAAAAATTAGTGTATTTTCCTCGTACATATTTTATAGAGATATTCATATCCCACTTTTATATGGAGATAAACTGTAAGTGGGAACCCTGTAGACGAATATCAAATAATGAGATTATTAATTTTAAAGTTGGCACTGGTCGTTTTTCAGCATAATTTGAGGGAATATTTTGTTCATATTTATCGGATAAATTAGTGTTCTTTCCTCGTACATATTTTATAGAGATATACATATCCCACTTTTATATGGTGACAAACTGTAAGTGGAGACCCTGTAGATGAATATAAAATTATGAGATTATTAATTTTAAAGTTGGCACTGGTCGTCTTTCAGCATAATTTGAGGGAATATTTTGCTCATCTTTATCCGAAAAATTAGTGTAATTTCCTCGTACATGTTTTATAGATATATATATATCCCACTTTTATATGGTGATAAACAGTAAGTGAGGACCCTGTAGATGAATATAAAATTTTGAAGTTATTAATTTTAAAGTTGGCACTGGTAGTTTTTCAGCTTAGTTTGAGGGAATTTTTTGCTCATTTTTATCGGAAAAATTAGTTTATTTTCCTCGTACATATTTTATAGAGATATACATATCCCACTTTTATATGGTGATAAACTGTAAGTGGGGACCCTGTAGATGAATATAAAATTATGAAGTTATTAATTTTAAAGTTGGCACTGGTCGATTTTCAGCTTAATTTGAGGGAGTATATTGCTCATTTTTATCGGAAAAATCAGTGTTCTTTCCTCGTACATATTTTATAGAGATATACATTAGGGTGGGCCGAAAAAATCGAAAGTTGATGAATCGACTTGCGATAGTGCGGTAAACTTTCCTCATGATCTCAAAACAACGTTTGCGAGATTTCAACGAAATCGGTTAATATCTTGAGGTCCCTCAGAGCTGCCGAAAATTTGAAAATTAATCAAAACACGTTATTTTTTATTACATAAAAATTTTACATTAAACAACTTCCGACAGCAAATAAAATTCACTTTTAATAGTCTTTAGCAACAGTAAAAAAATCAACAATATCAATGAATATCTTTAGGTTCCTCAGAACTGCCAAAAAATGACAAAATTTTACCAAAAACAAGTTTTTTTTTTACAAATTTTCAAAATACTGTTTTTGGTACTAATTTTATTTCTTAAAAGTTTGACATTAAACAACTTCCGACAGCATAATGAATTCACTTTTAATAGTCCTTAGCAACAGTAAAAAAAAATCAGCTACGTCAATGAATATCTTTAGGTTCCTCAGAACTGCCCAAAAACAAAAAAAATCACCAATACCCACTTATTTGACAATTCAGTTCTTAACGTTCATTGTTCGTTAGTTTTTAGTTTGCACTGTAGTCGGATTGGTGATCAAACTTCGGAATTGTCGCCTGATGCTAGTTTTACACGAGTGATTCCGTCCCTTGTCTGGGAACACATACCATTTGGCACGTTTCTGTGACCACCTTCACACAACGCTCAACGGTCCGGGTGTGGCACAGAAAGGCTGAAAATTCCCAGTCCA
Organism: Thermobia domestica; assembly: GCF_964235325.1. NCBI lineage: Eukaryota > Metazoa > Arthropoda > Insecta > Zygentoma > Lepismatidae > Thermobia > Thermobia domestica. The sequence goes on from NC_137457.1 coordinate 62,406,082, forward strand.
CAACTGTTTCCTTATTTTGGATCAAGGACTTGATAAAGTCTGTCTCCACATTCTGCATGATTGGAGGCGAGGTAAATTTGCAGTTCATCCAGTCAATAATATCCACAAAATCTGTTCCATCAAAATTGATTTTAGGAACTTCAAACACTCTGATGACACTCTCCTCTTGCTCCATTGCTTTCAGAATTCTTCTGAGACTCAACTCTCGAATGTGCGCCTTCTTATCGGTCACCATTGAGAGGATAATGTTTTCCGGATGAGCAAAGAACGCGTTTCGGGAGATGGTTTTATCCACTACGTTCTTCAGGTTCATTGGCAAATATCTACTGGTCTGAATGATGGCTCCGTCTTTGATTGAATGATTGCACTTGATTGTGAACCATTCGGGTACGTAGCACTTCATGACGAACTCTGCCAGTGTCTTCAACTGAGGTGCTGGATTCTCTGTTGGTATGTATAAACGGAGAATGCGGTTGGCTGTCGTAAGCCATCGCCTCACAGGGCCGACAGGTGCCCTGGAAAACACCTGGACAAATCGTCACTACAAACTCCGGATTTCACTGCTTGAGAAATTTCTAGCAGGTACTTTTGGTCAGAGCTAAGGTCATTCGTATTGACGTTAGGTAGCTCGCAATCGATGGCTTCGAAGGTCGTTACTCCCAGGCTCTGACATCCCTCCAGTTGCTGACCAATCTCATTCCCATAAGATCGTGGACATCTGTGCTCAAACAAATGCCTCAACGGAAGCTCGTTTAGGTGAAGAAGGCATATCAGCCACTGAAGGGGCCTGTTAAGCTTCTCTTCCAGGCGGCGAATGATCCCACCTTTCAAACCTGTGTTGATAGCCGTACCATCACAACCTACAGCGATAAGGTGTTCCAGATCGTCCCCAATATCCGCCATGTAAGCAGTTATGCTTCTGAAAATGCTATCAGCTGAGCCAGATGAGGGTGTAACGTGGCCAACATACTTCAATCCTGGCTCCTCGATAAGAGAAATGTGCTCTTCACTCTTGCTCCTCCGATATGACATAGACTCTTCTTTCTCAATGTATATAGTTTTGTCTTTCCTTCCGTCAAAGTAAAGACCTTTCACCTTGGTGTCGTTTCCAGCTTAAAGCAAACCTCTCACTTTCATCTTCTCTCTTCTAATCTTATTCTTATAGATTACAAGTGCTGTTTCATCTGGTTTCACGAGCTTTAGATCTTGCAGAATACTTGTGGCAATAGCTGCCATGGCACGGTCCGAAACGCCGACTCTGTTGCTAGCCAAAACTGTTTTCGCCAGATGGAAGCGCATTTGTGATGTCGATGACGGTATGTTTTGTATCATGGGACTGTTCGTGCGGGTGATTGTAGCGGTGCTGGCAGAAGAGCAGGGCTGGTCGTCAGTTTGCTCGCTTACTGTTAGTGCCTCAGACAGTTCCATTGCCTGCATCTCCTCTGAATCTAAATCTGAATCGTCTTCCTGCATGTGCATAGTTTCGCATTCGAAGTCCGGCTGATCGGCAGCCTCCATTCGGAGAGTCCTCTCTTTCCTTATGGAATCACGGTTCCTTCTGTCTTCTCTACGCTGAATCCTTTTAGTTTCATTCCTATCCACGGAGCCAATCTTTCCTTTCCTCGCAGTCCTCTGGTCCAAAGGAAGGGTTGCTCAAGTGGAGGAACCTTTCACATTTTTTCACAAGTGCAGGTTTTGAAATCCTTGCACTTGCAAGCAGCTATGTCGAAAAGTTTTTCCCCAGCTTTCCTGATGAATTCATCGAGTTTAGCGGCATATTGCGGTTTCTCATTATCACGTTTGTAGTTCTTCTTTAGTGCCTGATACTTCACGTGGAAGTCTTTCATCATCTTGATAATTCTGTCGTGACTAACAAGTGGGATGGAACACTTTTGGTACAATTCCTCAACTTTTACTGCAGCTGTTTCGGCAATAGCAGAAAACGTTGGGTCCTTCTTATTGCCTGCACCATTTATAATGTTGAATCTCTCTTCTAAGCAACATCGCAGCACATCGAGGATAGTTGGAAGTTGGCAAGGATTCAAGTCTTTTGGCGGTCCGATTATCGGACACTCCATTTCGCTCCGCAATACTTTGCTTGACTTTGGCCTAGAGGTCACGGACTCGTTCTTGTCTAGTGGCTTGCAGGAGGCCATTTCGACGTTAACTTTAATTTCTTACTGTACTAAAATAACAAAACTTTATACTTCAATTTCTTTGCTTGCGTTCAAAGAAAATGGAACAGATCAACACGTTTTATTTTAATGTTCATTTAATAATTAATATCTAACTGCACTAAAATAAAAGCAAACCTTTTAAACTCACATTGAACGCCACGTACTGATTGTTTCTGATTTATACGTACAACACTCTTGTCAACCGCTCGCTAATAATTACCAGTTCCAACTAGTTTACTCTTTAATATGTACAGTGTTGCCAACTGAACAATTGGCAATTTATCTTAAAAAAATCAGAATTTGTTTTACGGGTATAATTAAAATATTATAAAGATTTTCAAATAAGTAAGATTTTGGTAAAATTTTGTCATTTTTGGGCAATTCTGAGGAACCTAAAGATATTCATTGATATAGCTGAAATTTTTTACTGTTGCTAAAGACTATTAAAAGTGATTTTTAATTGCTGTCGGAAGTTGTTTAATGTAAAACTTTTATGAAATAATTTTTTTTAAAAAAAACGTGTTTTGAATAAATTTCAAATTTTTGGCCGCTCTGAGGAACCTAAAGATATTAACCGATTTCGTTGAAATCTCGCAGACGTTGTTTTGAGGTCATGAGGCAAGTTTTCCACACTATCGGAAGTCGATTCATGAATTTCGATTTTTTTGGCCCACCCTAATATACATATCCCACTTTTATGTAGTGATAAACTGTAAGTGAGGACCCGGTAGATGAATATAAAATTATAAGGTTATTATTTTAAGGTTGGCACTGCTCGTTTTTCAGCATAATTTGAGGGAATATTTTGCTCATCTTTATCCGAAAAATTAGTGTATTTTCCTCGTACATATTTTATAGAGATATACATATCCCACTTTTATATGGAGATAAACTGTAAGTGGGAACCCTGTAGACGAATATCAAATAATGAGATTATTAATTTTAAAGTTGGCACTGGTCGTTTTTCAGCTTTATTTGAGGGAATTTTTTGCTCATTTTTATCGGAAAAATTAGTGTATTTTCCTCGTACATATTTTATAGAGATATACATATCCCACTTTTATATGGTGATAAACTGTAAGTGGGGACCCTGTAGATGAATATAAAATTATGAGGTCATTAATTTTAAAGTTGGCACTGCTCGGTTTTCAGCTTTATTTGAGGGAATATTTTGCTCATCTTTATTCGAAAAATTAGTATATTTTCCTCGTACATATTTTATAGAGATATACATATCCCACTTTTATATGGTAATAAACTGTAAGTGGGGACCCTGTAGATGAATATAAAATTATGAAGTTATTAATTTTAAAGTTGGCACTGGTCGTTTTTCAGCATAATTTGAGGGAATATTTTGGTCATTTTTATCGGAAAAATTAGTGTTCTTTCCTCGTACGTATTTTATAGAGATATACATATCTCACTTTTATATGGTAATAACTATAATTGGGGACCCTGTAGATGAATATAAAATTATGAAGTTATTAATTTTAAAGTTGGCGCTGGTCGATTTTCAGCTTAATTTGAGGGAATGTTTTGCTCATTTTTATCGGAAAAATTAGTGTTTTTGCCTCGTACACATTTTATGGAGATATACATATCCCACTTTTATATGGTGATAAACATTAAGTGGGGACCCGGTAGATGAATATAAAATTATGAGGTTATTATTTTAAAGTTGGCACTGCTCGGTTTTCAGCTTTATTTGAGGGAAATTTTGCTAATCTTTATTCGAAAAATTAGTGTTTTTGCCTCGTACGTATTTTATAGAGATATACATATCCCACTTTTATATAGTGATAAACTATAAGTGGGGACCCTGTAGATGAACATAAAATTATGAAGTTATTAATTCTGAAGTTGGCACTGGTCGATTTTCAGCTTAATTTGAGGGAATATATTCCTCATTTTTACCTCAAAAATTAGTGTTCTTTCCTCGTACATATTTTATAGAGATATACATATCCCACTTTTATATGGTGATAAACTGTAAGTGAGGACCCGGTAGATGAATATAAAACTATGAGGTTATTGTTTTAAAGTTGGCACTGCTCGTTTTTCAGCATAATTTGAGGGAATATTTTGCTCCTCTTTATCCGAAAAAATTAGTGTAATTTCCTCGTACATATTTTATAGAGATATACATTTCCAACTTTTATATGGAGATAAACTGTAAGTGGGGACCCTGTAGATGAATATAAAATTATGAGGTCATTAATTTTAAAATTGGCACTGCTCGGTTTTCAGCTTTATTTGAGGGAATATTTTGCTCATCTTTATTCGAAAAATTAGTATATTTTCCTCGTACATATTTTATAGAGATATACATATCCCACCTTTATATGGTAATAAACTGTAAGTGGGGACCCTGTAGATGAATATAAAATTATGAAGTTATTAATTTTAAAGTTGGCACTGCTCGTTTTTCAGCATAATTTGAGGGAATATTTTGCTCATCTTTATCCGAAAAATTAGTGTATTTTCCTCGTACATATTTTATAGAGATATTCATATCCCACTTTTATATGGAGATAAACTGTAAGTGGGAACCCTGTAGACGAATATCAAATAATGAGATTATTAATTTTAAAGTTGGCACTGGTCGTTTTTCAGCATAATTTGAGGGAATATTTTGTTCATATTTATCGGATAAATTAGTGTTCTTTCCTCGTACATATTTTATAGAGATATACATATCCCACTTTTATATGGTGACAAACTGTAAGTGGAGACCCTGTAGATGAATATAAAATTATGAGATTATTAATTTTAAAGTTGGCACTGGTCGTCTTTCAGCATAATTTGAGGGAATATTTTGCTCATCTTTATCCGAAAAATTAGTGTATTTTCCTCGTACATGTTTTATAGATATATATATATCCCACTTTTATATGGTGATAAACAGTAAGTGAGGACCCTGTAGATGAATATAAAATTTTGAAGTTATTAATTTTAAAGTTGTCACTGAAAGTTTTTCAGCTTAGTTTGAGGGAATTTTTTGCTCATTTTTATCGGAAAAATTAGTTTATTTTCCTCGTACATATTTTATAGAGATATACATATCCCACTTTTATATGGTGATAAACTGTAAGTGGGGACCCTGTAGATGAATATAAAATTATGAAGTTATTAATTTTAAAGTTGGCACTGGTCGATTTTCAGCTTAATTTGAGGGAGTATATTGCTCATTTTTATCGGAAAAATTAGTGTTCTTTCCTCGTACATATTTTATAGAGATATACATTAGGGTGGGCCGAAAAAATCGAAAGTTGATGAATCGACTTCCGATAGTGCGGTAAACTTTCCTCATGATCTCAAAACAACGTTTGCGAGATTTCAACGAAATCGGTTAATATCTTGAGGTCCCTCAGAGCTGCCGAAAATTTGAAAATTAATCAAAACACGTTATTTTTTATTACATAAAAATTTTACATTAAACAACTTCCGACAGCAAATAAAATTCACTTTTAATAGTCTTTAGCAACATTAAAAAAATCAACAATATCAATGAATATCTTTAGGTTCCTCAGAACTGCCAAAAAATGACAAAATTTTACCAAAAACAAGTTTTTTTTTTTACAAATTTTCAAAATACTGTTTTTGGTACTAATTTTATTTCTTAAAAGTTTGACATTAAACAACTTCCGACAGCATAATGAATTCACTTTTAATAGTCCTTAGCAACAGTAAAAAAAATCAGCTACGTCAATGAATATCTTTAGGTTCCTCAGAACTGCCCAAAAACAAAAAAAATCACCAATACCCACTTATTTGACAATTCAGTTCTTAACGTTCATTGTTCGTTAGTTTTTAGTTTGCACTGTAGTCGGATTGGTGATCAAACTTCGGAATTGTCGCCTGATTTGCTAGTTTTACACGAGTGATTCCGTCCCTTGTCTGGGAACACATACCATTTGGCACGTTTCTGTGACCACCTTCACACAACGCTCAACGGTCCGGGTGTGGCACAGAAAGGCTGAAAATTCCCAGTCCACAACTGTTTCCTTATTTTGGATCAAGGACTTGATAAAGTCTGTCTCCACATTCTGCATGATTGGAGGCGAGGTAAATTTGCAGTTCATCCAGTCAATAATATCCACAAAATCTGTTCCATCAAAATTGATTTTAGGAACTTCAAACACTCTGATGACACTCTCCTCTTGCTCCATTGCTTTCAGAATTCTTCTGAGACTCAACTCTCGAATGTGCGCCTTCTTATCGGTCACCATTGAGAGGATAATGTTTTCCGGATGAGCAAAGAACGCGTTTCGGGAGATGGTTTTATCCACTACGTTCTTCAGGTTCATTGGCAAATATCTACTGGTCTGAATGATGGCTCCGTCTTTGATTGAATGATTGCACTTGATTGTGAACCATTCGGGTACGTAGCACTTCATGACGAACTCTGCCAGTGTCTTCAACTGAGGTGCTGGATTCTCTATTGGTATGTATAAACGGAGAATGCGGTTGGCTGTCGTAAGCCATCGCCTCACAGGGCCGACAGGTGCCCTGGAAAACACCTGGACAAATCGTCACTACAAACTCCGGATTTCACTGCTTGAGAAATTTCTAGCAGGTACTTTTGGTCAGAGCTAAGGTCATTCGTATTGACGTTAGGTAGCTCGCAATCGATGGCTTCGAAGGTCGTTACTCCCAGGCTCTGACATCCCTCCAGTTGCTGACCAATCTCATTCCCATAAGATCGTGGACATCTGTGCTCAAACAAATGCCTCAACGGAAGCTCGTTTAGGTGAAGAAGGCATATCAGCCACTGAAGGGGCCTGTTAAGCTTCTCTTCCAGGCGGCGAATGATCCCACCTTTCAAACCTGTGTTGATAGCCGTACCATCACAACCTACAGCGATAAGGTGTTCCAGATCGTCCCCAATATCCGCCATGTAAGCAGTTATGCTTCTGAAAATGCTATCAGCTGAGCCAGATGAGGGTGTAACGTGGCCAACATACTTCAATCCTGGCTCCTCGATAAGAGAAATGTGCTCTTCACTCTTGCTCCTCCGATATGACATAGACTCTTCTTTCTCAATGTATATAGTTTTGTCTTTCCTTCCGTCAAAGTAAAGACCTTTCACCTTGGTGTCGTTTCCAGCTTAAAGCAAACCTCTCACTTTCATCTTCTCTCTTCTAATCTTATTCTTATAGATTACAAGTGCTGTTTCATCTGGTTTCACGAGCTTTAGATATTGCAGAATACTTGTGGCAATAGCTGCCATGGCACGGTCCGAAACGCCGACTCTGTTGCTAGCCAAAACTGTTTTCGCCAGATGGAAGCGCATTTGTGATGTCGATGACGGTATGTTTTGTATCATGGGACTGTTCGTGCGGGTGATTGTAGCGGTGCTGGCAGAAGAGCAGGGCTGGTCGTCAGTTTGCTCGCTTACTGTTAGTGCCTCAGACAGTTCCATTGCCTGCATCTCCTCTGAATCTAAATCTGAATCGTCTTCCTGCATGTGCATAGTTTCGCATTCGAAGTCCGGCTGATCGGCAGCCTCCATTCGGAGAGTCCTCTCTTTCCTTATGGAATCACGGTTCCTTCTGTCTTCTCTACGCTGAATCCTTTTAGTTTCATTCCTATCCACGGAGCCAATCTTTCCTTTCCTCGCAGTCCTCTGGTCCAAAGGAAGGGTTGCTCAAGTGGAGGAACCTTTCACATTTTTTCACAAGTGCAGGTTTTGAAATCCTTGCACTTGCAAGCAGCTATGTCGAAAAGTTTTTCCCCAGCTTTCCTGATGAATTCATCGAGTTTAGCGGCATATTGCGGTTTCTCATTATCACGTTTGTAGTTCTTCTTTAGTGCCTGATACTTCACGTGGAAGTCTTTCATCATCTTGATAATTCTGTCGTGACTAACAAGTGGGATGGAACACTTTTGGTACAATTCCTCAACTTTTACTGCAGCTGTTTCGGCAATAGCAGAAAAAGTTGGGTCCTTCTTATTGCCTGCACCATTTATAATGTTGAATCTCTCTTCTAAGCAACATCGCAGCACATCGAGGATAGTTGGAAGTTGGCAAGGATTCAAGTCTTTTGGCGGTCCGATTATCGGACACTCCATTTCGCTCCGCAATACTTTGCTTGACTTTGGCCTAGAGGTCACGGACTCGTTCTTGTCTAGTGGCTTGCAGGAGGCCATTTCGACGTTAACTTTAATTTCTTACTGTACTAAAATAACAAAACTTTATACTTCAATTTCTTTGCTTGCGTTCAAAGAAAATGGAACAGATCAACACGTTTTATTTTAATGTTCATTTAATAATTAATATCTAACTGCACTAAAATAAAAGCAAACCTTTTAAACTCACATTGAACGCCACGTACTGATTGTTTCTGATTTATACGTACAACACTCTTGTCAACCGCTCGCTAATAATTACCAGTTCCAACTAGTTTACTCTTTAATACGTACAGTGTTGCCAACTGAACAATTGGCAATTTATCTTAAAAAAATCAGAATTTGTTTTACGGGTATAATTAAAATATTATAAAGATTTTCAAATAAGTAAGATTTTGGTAAAATTTTGTCATTTTTGGGCAATTCTGAGGAACCTAAAGATATTCATTGATATAGCTGAAATTTTTTACTGTTGCTAAAGACTATTAAAAGTGATTTTTAATTGCTGTCGGAAGTTGTTTAATGTAAAACTTTTATGAAATAATTTTTTTTTTAAAAAAACGTGTTTTGAATAAATTTCAAATTTTTGGCCGCTCTGAGGAACCTAAAGATATTAACCGATTTCGTTGAAATCTCGCAGACGTTGTTTTGAGGTCATGAGGCAAGTTTTCCACACTATCGGAAGTCGATTCATGAATTTCGATTTTTTTGGCCCACCCTAATATACATATCCCACTTTTATGTAGTGATAAACTGTAAGTGAGGACCCGGTAGATGAATATAAAATTATAAGGTTATTATTTTAAGGTTGGCACTGCTCGTTTTTCAGCATAATTTGAGGGAATATTTTGCTCATCTTTATCCGAAAAATTAGTGTATTTTCCTCGTACATATTTTATAGAGATATACATATCCCACTTTTATATGGAGATAAACTGTAAGTGGGAACCCTGTAGACGAATATCAAATAATGAGATTATTAATTTTAAAGTTGGCACTGGTCGTTTTTCAGCTTTATTTGAGGGAATTTTTTGCTCATTTTTATCGGAAAAATTAGTGTATTTTCCTCGTACATATTTTATAGAGATATACATATCCCACTTTTATATGGTGATAAACTGTAAGTGGGGACCCTGTAGATGAATATAAAATTATGAGGTCATTAATTTTAAAGTTGGCACTGCTCGGTTTTCAGCTTTATTTGAGGGAATATTTTGCTCATCTTTATTCGAAAAATTAGTATATTTTCCTCGTACATATTTTATAGAGATATACATATCCCACTTTTATATGGTGACAAACTGTAAGTGGAGACCCTGTAGATGGATATAAAATTATTAGGTTATTAATTTAAAGTTGGCACTGCTCGTTTTTCAGCTTTATTTGAGGGAATTTTTTGCTCATTTTTATCGGAATAATTAGTGTAATTTCCTCGTACATATTTTATAGAGATATACATATCCCACTTTTATATGGTGATAAACTGTAAGTGGGGACCCTGCAGATGTATATAAAATTATTAGATCAGTAATTTTAAAGTTGGCACTACTCGATCTTCAGCTTTATTTGAGGGAATACTTTGCTAATCTTTATTCGAAAAATTAGTGTTTTTGCCTCGTACGTATTTTATAGAGATATACATATCCCTCTTTTATATGGTAATAACTATAATTGGGGACCCTGTAGATGAATATAAAATTATGAAGTTATTAATTTTAAAGTTGGCGCTGGTCGATTTTCAGCTTAATTTGAGGGAATGTTTTGCTCAATTTTATCGGAAAATTTAGTGTTCTTTCCTCGTACATATTTTATAGAGATATACATATCCCAAATTTATATGGTGATAAACTGTAAGTGAGGACCCTGTAGATAAATTTAAAATTATTAGGTTATTAATTTTAAAGTTGGCTCTTGTCGTTTTTCGGCTTAATTTGAGGGAATATTTTGCTCATCTTTATTCGAAAAATTAGTGTATTTTTCTCGTACATGTTTTATAGAGATATATATATCCCACTTTTATATGGTGATAAACAGTAAGTGAGGAGCCTGTAGATGAATATAAAAGTTTGAAGTTATTAATTTTAAAGTTGGCACTGCTCGTTTTTCAGCTTAGTTTGAGGGAATTTTTTTTTTCATTTTTATCGGAAAAATTAATGTATTTTCCTCGTACATATTTTATAGAGATATACATATCCCACTTTTATATGGTGATAAACTGTAAGTGGGGACCCTGTAGATGAATATAAAATTATGAAGTTATTAATTTTAAAGTAGACACTGGTCGATTTTCATCTTAATTTGAGGGAATATATTGCTCATTTTTATCGGAAAAATTAGTGTTCTTTCCTCGTACATATTTTATAGAGATATACATATCCCACTTTTATATGGTGATAAACTGTAAGTGGGGACCCTGTAGATGAATATAAAATTATGAGGTCATTAATTTTAAAGTTGGCACTGCTCGGTTTTCAGCTTTATTTGAGGGAATATTTTGCTCAACTCTATTCGAAAAATTAGTATATTTTCCTCGTACATATTTTATAGAGATATACATATCCCACTTTTATATGGTAATAAAGTGTAAGTGACCCTGTAGAAGAACATAAAATTATGAAGTTATTAATTTTAAAGTTGGCACTACTCGGTTTTCAGCTTTATTTGAGGGAATATTTTGCTCATCTTTATTCGAAAAATTAGTGTTCTTTCCTCGTACATATTTTATAGAGATATACATATCCCACTCTTATATGGTGATAAACTGTAAGTGGGGACCCTGTAGATGAAATAAAATTATGAAGTTATTAATTTTAAAGTAGACACTGGTCGATTTTCATTTTAATTTGAGGGAATATATTGCTCATTTTTATCGGAAAAATTAGTGTTCTTTCCTCGTACATATTTTATAGAGATATACATATTCCACTTTTATATGGTGATAAACTGTAAGTGGGGACCCTGTAGATGAATATAAAATTATGAGGTCATTAATTTTAAAGTTGTCAGTGCTCGGTTTTCAGCTTTATTTGAGGGAATATTTTGCTCATCTTTATTCGAAAAATTAGTATATTTTCCTCGTGCATATTTTATAGAGATATACATATCCCACTTTTATATGGTAATAATCTGTAAGTGGGGACCCTGTAGAAGAACATAAAATTATGAAGTTATTAATTTTAAAGTTGGCACTGGTCGTTTTTCAGCATAATTTGAGGGAATATTTTGGTCATTTTTATCGGAAAAATTAGTGTTCTTTCCTCGTACATATTTCATAGAGATATACATATCCCACTTTTATATGGTAATAAACTGTAAGTGGAGACCCTGTAGATGAATATAAAATTATTAGGTTATTAATTTTAAAGTTGGCACTGCTCGTTTTTCAGCTTTATTTGAGGGAATTTTTTGCTCATGTTTATCGGAAAAATTAGTGTTTTTCCTCGTACATATTTTATAGAGATATACATATCCCACTTTTATATGGTAATAAACTGTAAGTGGGGACCCTGTAGATGCATATAAAATTATGAGGTTATTAATTTTAAAGTTGGCACTGGTCGTTTTTCAGCATAATTTTGGGGGAATATTTTGCTCATTTTTATCGGAAAAATTAGTGTATTTTACTCGTACATATTTTATAGAGATGTGCATATTTCACTTTTATATGGTGATAAGCAGTAAGTGGGGCCCTGTAGATGATTATAAAGTTATGAGGTTATTTATTCTAAAATTGGCACTGGTCGTTTTTCATCTTAGTTTGAGAGAATATTTTGCTCATCTTTATCCGAAAAATTAGTGTTTTTGCCTCGTACATATTTTATGGAGATATACATATCCCACTTTTATATGGTGATAAACTGTAAGTGGGGATCCTGTAGATGAATATAGAATTATTAGATCAGTAATTTTAAAGTTGGCACAGCTCGGTTTTCAGCTTTATTTGAGGGTATACTTTGCTAATCTTTATTCGAAAAATTAGTGTTTTTGCCTCGTACGTATTTTTTAGAGATATACATATCCCACTTTTATATGGTAATAACTATAATTGGGGACCCTGTAGATGAATATAAAATTATGAAGTTATTAATTTTAAAGTTGGCGCTGGTCGATTTTCAGCTTAATTTGAGGGAATGTTCTGCTCAATTTTATGGGAAAAATTAGTGTTCTTTCCTCGTACATATTTTATAGAGATATACATATTTCACTTTTATATGGTGATAAACTGTAAGTGGGGATCATGTAGATGAATATAAAATTATGAAGTTGTTAATTTTAAAGTTGGCACTGGTCGATTTTCAGCTTCATTTGAGGGAATATATTGCTCATTTTTATCGGAATAATTAGTGTTCTTTCCTCGTACATATTTTATAGAGATATACATATCATACTTTTATATGGTGATAAACTGTAAGTGAGGACCCGGTAGATGAATATAAATTTATTAGGTTATTATTTTAAGGTTGGCACTGCTCGTTTTTCATCATAATTTGAGGGAATATTTTGCTCATCTTTATCCGAAAAATTAGTGTATTTTCCTCGTACATATTTTATAGAGATATTCATATCCCACTTTTATATGGAGATAAACTGTAAGTGGGAACCCTGTAGACGAATATCAAATAATGAGATTATTAATTTTAAAGTTGGCACTGGTCGTTTTTCAGCATAATTTGAGGGAATATTTTGTTCATATTTATCGGAAAAATTAGTGTTCTTTCCTCGTACATATTTTATAGAGATATACATATCCCACTTTTATATGTTGACAAACTGTAAGTGGAGACCCTGTAGATGAATATAAAATTATGAGATTATTAATTTTAAAGTTGGCACTGGTCGTCTTTCAGCATAATTTGAGGGAATATTTTGCTCATCTTTATCCGAAAAATTAGTGTATTTTCCTCGTACATGTTTTATAGATATATATATATCCCACTTTTATATGGTGATAAACAGTAAGTGAGGACCCTGTAGATGAATATAAAATTTTGAAGTTATTAATTTTAAAGTTGGCACTGGTAGTTTTTCAGCTTAGTTTGAGGGAATTTTTTGCTCATTTTTATCGGAAAATTTAGTGTTCTTTCCTCGTACATATTTTATAGAGATATACATATCCCACTTTTATATGGTGATAAACTGTAAGTGGGGACCCTGTAGATGAATATAAAATTATGAAGTTATTAATTTTAAAGTTGGCACTGGTCGATTTTCAGCTTAATTTGAGGGAGTATATTGCTCATTTTTATCGGAAAAATTAGTGTTCTTTCCTCGTACATATTTTATAGAGATATACATTAGGGTGGGCCGAAAAAATCGAAAGTTGATGAATCGACTTCCGATAGTGCGGTAAACTTTCCTCATGATCTCAAAACAACGTTTGCGAGATTTCAACGAAATCGGTTAATATCTTGAGGTCCCTCAGAGCTGCCGAAAATTTGAAAATTAATCAAAACACGTTATTTTTTATTACATAAAAATTTTACATTAAACAACTTCCGACAGCAAATAAAATTCACTTTTAATAGTCTTTAGCAACAGTAAAAAAATCAACAATATCAATGAATATCTTTAGGTTCCTCAGAACTGCCAAAAAATGACAAAATTTTACCAAAAACAAGTTTTTTTTTACAAATTTTCAAAATACTGTTTTTGGTACTAATTTTATTTCTTAAAAGTTTGACATTAAACAACTTCCGACAGCATAATGAATTCACTTTTAATAGTCCTTAGCAACAGTAAAAAAAAATCAGCTACGTCAATGAATATCTTTAGGTTCCTCAGAACTGCCCAAAACCAAAAAAAATCACCAATACCCACTTATTTGACAATTCAGTTCTTAACGTTCATTGTTCGTTAGTTTTTAGTTTGCACTGTAGTCGGATTGGTGATCAAACTTCGGAATTGTCGCCTGATTTGCTAGTTTTACACGAGTGATTCCGTCCCTTGTCTGGGAACACATACCATTTGGCACGTTTCTGTGACCACCTTCACACAACGCTCAACGGTCCGGGTGTGGCACAGAAAGGCTGAAAATTCCCAGTCCACAACTGTTTCCTTATTTTGGATCAAGGACTTGATAAAGTCTGTCTCCACATTCTGCATGATTGGAGTCGAGGTAAATTTGCAGTTCATCCAGTCAATAATATCCAAAAAATCTGTTCCATCAAAATTCATTTTAGGAACTTCAAACACTCTGATGACACTCTCCTCTTGCTCCATTGCTTTCAGAATTCTTCTGAGACTCAACTCTCGAATGTGCGCCTTCTTATCGGTCACCATTGAGAGGATAATGTTTTCCGGATGAGCAAAGAACGCGTTTCGGGAGATGGTTTTATCCACTACGTTCTTCAGGTTCATTGGCAAATATCTACTGGTCTGAATGATGGCTCCGTCTTTGATTGAATGATTGCACTTGATTGTGAACCATTCGGGTACGTAGCACTTCATGACGAACTCTGCCAGTGTCTTCAACTGAGGTGCTGGATTCTCTGTTGGTATGTATAAACGGAGAATGCGGTTGGCTGTCGTAAGCCATCGCCTCACAGGGCCGACAGGTGCCCTGGAAAACACCTGGACAAATCGTCACTACAAACTCCGGATTTCACTGCTTGAGAAATTTCTAGCAGGTACTTTTGGTCAGAGCTAAGGTCATTCGTATTGACGTTAGGTAGCTCGCAATCGATGGCTTCGAAGGTCGTTACTCCCAGGCTCTGACATCCCTCCAGTTGCTGACCAATCTCATTCCCATAAGATCGTGGACATCTGTGCTCAAACAAATGCCTCAACGGAAGCTCGTTTAGGTGAAGAAGGCATATCAGCCACTGAAGGGGCCTGTTAAGCTTCTCTTCCAGGCGGCGAATGATCCCACCTTTCAAACCTGTGTTGATAGCCGTACCATCACAACCTACAGCGATAAGGTGTTCCAGATCGTCCCCAATATCCGCCATGTAAGCAGTTATGCTTCTGAAAATGCTATCAGCTGAGCCAGATGAGGGTGTAACGTGGCCAACATACTTCAATCCTGGCTCCTCGATAAGAGAAATGTGCTCTTCACTCTTGCTCCTCCGATATGACATAGACTCTTCTTTCTCAATGTATATAGTTTTGTCTTTCCTTCCGTCAAAGTAAAGACCTTTCACCTTGGTGTCGTTTCCAGCTTAAAGCAAACCTCTCACTTTCATCTTCTCTCTTCTAATCTTATTCTTATAGATTACAAGTGCTGTTTCATCTGGTTTCACGAGCTTTAGATCTTGCAGAATACTTGTGGCAATAGCTGCCATGGCACGGTCCGAAACGCCGACTCTGTTGCTAGCCAAAACTGTTTTCGCCAGATGGAAGCGCATTTGTGATGTCGATGACGGTATGTTTTGTATCATGGGACTGTTCGTGCGGGTGATTGTAGCGGTGCTGGCAGAAGAGCAGGGCTGGTCGTCAGTTTGCTCGCTTACTGTTAGTGCCTCAGACAGTTCCATTGCCTGCATCTCCTCTGAATCTAAATCTGAATCGTCTTCCTGCATGTGCATAGTTTCGCATTCGAAGTCCGGCTGATCGGCAGCCTCCATTCGGAGAGTCCTCTCTTTCCTTATGGAATCACGGTTCCTTCTGTCTTCTCTACGCTGAATCCTTTTAGTTTCATTCCTATCCACGGAGCCAATCTTTCCTTTCCTCGCAGTCCTCTGGTCCAAAGGAAGGGTTGCTCAAGTGGAGGAACCTTTCACATTTTTTCACAAGTGCAGGTTTTGAAATCCTTGCACTTGCAAGCAGCTATGTCGAAAAGTTTTTCCCCAGCTTTCCTGATGAATTCATCGAGTTTAGCGGCATATTGCGGTTTCTCATTATCACGTTTGTAGTTCTTCTTTAGTGCCTGATACTTCACGTGGAAGTCTTTCATCATCTTGATAATTCTGTCGTGACTAACAAGTGGGATGGAACACTTTTGGTACAATTCCTCAACTTTTACTGCAGCTGTTTCGGCAATAGCAGAAAAAGTTGGGTCCTTCTTATTGCCTGCACCATTTATAATGTTGAATCTCTCTTCTAAGCAACATCGCAGCACATCGAGGATAGTTGGAAGTTGGCAAGGATTCAAGTCTTTTGGCGGTCCGATTATCGGACACTCCATTTCGCTCCGCAATACTTTGCTTGACTTTGGCCTAGAGGTCACGGACTCGTTCTTGTCTAGTGGCTTGCAGGAGGCCATTTCGACGTTAACTTTAATTTCTTACTGTACTAAAATAACAAAACTTTATACTTCAATTTCTTTGCTTGCGTTCAAAGAAAATGGAACAGATCAACACTTTTATTTTAATGTTCATTTAATAATTAATATCTAACTGCACTAAAATAAAAGCAAACCTTTTAAACTCACATTGAACGCCACGTACTGATTGTTTCTGATTTATACGTACAACACTCTTGTCAACCGCTCGCTAATAATTACCAGTTCCAACTAGTTTACTCTTTAATACGTACAGTGTTGCCAACTGAACAATTGGCAATTTATCTTTAAAAAATCAGAATTTGTTTTACGGGTATAATTAAAATATTATAAAGATTTTCAAATAAGTAAGATTTTGGTAAAATTTTGTCATTTTTGGGCAATTCTGAGGAACCTAAAGATATTCATTGATATAGCTGAAATTTTTTACTGTTGCTAAAGACTATTAAAAGTGATTTTTAATTGCTATCGGAAGTTGTTTAATGTAAAACTTTTATGAAATAATTTTTTTTTAAAAAAACGTGTTTTGAATAAATTTCAAATTTTTGGCCGCTCTGAGCAACCTAAAGATATTAACCGATTTCGTTGAAATCTCGCAGACGTTGTTTTGAGGTCATGAGGCAAGTTTTCCACACTATCGGAAGTCGATTCATGAATTTCGATTTTTTTGGCCCACCCTAATATACATATCTCACTTTTATGTGGTGACAAACTGTAAGTGAGGACCCGGTAGATGAATATAAAATTATAAGGTTATTATTTTAAGGTTGGCACTGCTCGTTTTTCAGCATAATTTGAGGGAATATTTTGCTCATCTTTATCCGAAAAATTAGTGTATTTTCCTCGTACATATTTTATAGAGATATACATATCCCACTTTTATATGGAGATAAACTGTAAGTGGGAACCCTGTAGACGAATATCAAATAATGAGATTATTAATTTTAAAGTTGGCACTGGTCGTTTTTCAGCTTTATTTGAGGGAATTTTTTGCTCATTTTTATCGGAAAAATTAGTGTATTTTCCTCGTACATATTTTATAGAGATATACATATCCCACTTTTATATGGTGATAAACTGTAAGTGGGGACCCTGTAGATGAATATAAAATTATGAGGTCATTAATTTTAAAGTTGGCACTGCTCGGTTTTCAGCTTTATTTGAGGGAATATTTTGCTCATCTTTATTCGAAAAATTAGTATATTTTCCTCGTACATATTTTATAGAGATATACATATACCACTTTTATATGGTAATAAACTGTAAGTGGGGACCCTGTAGATGAATATAAAATTATGAAGTTATTAATTTTAAAGTTGGCACTGGTCGTTTTTCAGCATAATTTGAGGGAATATTTTGGTCATTTTTATCGGAAAAATTAGTGTTCTTTCCACGTACGTATTTTTTAGAGATATACATATCTCACTTTTATATGGTAATAACTATAATTGGGGACCCTGTAGATGAATATAAAATTATGAAGTTATTAATTTTAAAGTTGGCGCTGGTCGATTTTCAGCTTAATTTGAGGGAATGTTTTGCTCATTTTTATCGGAAAAATTAGTGTTTTTGCCTCGTACACATTTTATGGACATATACATATCCCACTTTTATATGGTGATAAACATTAAGTGGGGACCCGGTAGATGAATATAAAATTATGAGGTTATTATTTTAAAGTTGGCACTGCTCGGTTTTCAGCTTTATTTGAGGGAAATTTTGCTAATCTTTATTCGAAAAATTAGTGTTTTTGCCTCGTACGTATTTTATAGAGATATACATATCCCACTTTCATATAGTGATAAACTATAAGGGGGGACCCTGTAGATGAACATAAAATTATGAAGTTATTAATTTTAAAGTTGGCACTGGTCGATTTTCAGCTTAATTTGAGGGAATGTTTTGCTCATTTTTATCGGAAAAATTTGTGTTCTTTCCTCGTACATATTTTATAGAGATATACATATCCCACTTTTATATGGTAATAAACTGTAAGTGGGGACCCTGTAGATGAATATAAAATTATTAGGTTATTAATTTTAAAGTTGGCACTGCTCGCTTTTCAGCTTTATTTGAAGGAATTTTTTGCTCATTTTTATCGGAAAAATTAGTGTATTTTCCTCGTACATATTTTTTAGAGATATACATATCTCACTTTTATATGGAGATAAACTGTAAGTGGGGACCCTGTAGATGAATATAGAATTATGAAGTTATTAATTCTGAAGTTGGCACTGGTCGATTTTCAGCTTAATTTGAGGGAATATATTCCTCATTTTTATCTCAAAAATTAGTGTTCTTTCCTCGTAATATTTTATAGAGATATACATATCCCACTTTTATATGGTAATAAACGGTAAGTGAGGACCCGGTAGATGAATATAAAATTATGAGGTTATTGTTTTAAAGTTGGCACTGCTCGTTTTTCAGCATAATTTGAGGGAATATTTTGCTCCTCTTTATCCGAAAAAATTAGTGTAATTTCCTCGTACATATTTTATAGAGATATACATTTCCAACTTTTATATGGAGATAAACTGTAAGTAGGGACCCTGTAGATGAACATAAAATTATGAGGTCATTAATTTTAAAGTTGGCACTGCTCGGTTTTCAGCTTTATTTGAGGGAATATTTTGGTCATTTTTATCGGAAAAATTAGTGTTCTTTCCTCGTACATATTTTATAGAGATATACATATCCCACTTTTATATGGTAATAAACTGTAAGTGGAGACCCTGTAGATGAATATAAAATTATGAGGTTATTAATTTTAAAGTTGGCACTGCTCGTTTTTCAGCTTTATTTGAGGGAATTTTTTGCTCATGGTTATCGGAAAAATTAGTGTTTTTCCTCGTACATATTTTATAGAGATATACATATCCCACTTTTATATGGTAATAAACTGTAAGTGGGGACCCTGTAGATAATATAAAATTATGAGGTTATTAATTTTAAAGTTGGCACTGGTCGTTTTTCAGCATAATTTTGGGGGAATATTTTGCTCATTTTTATCGGAAAAATTAGTGTACTTTCCTCGTACATATTTTATAGAGATATGCATATTTCACCTTTATATGGTGATAAACAGTAAGTGGGGCCCTGTAGATGAATATAAAGTTATGAGGTTTTTTATTTTAAAGTTGGCACTGGTCGTTTTTCATCTTAGTTTGAGGGAATATTTTGCTCATCTTTATCCGAAAAATTAGTGTTTTTGCCTCGTACATATTTTATGGAGATATACATATCCCACTTTTATATGGTGATAAACTGTAAGTGGGGACCCTTTAGATGAATATAAAATTATTAGATCAGTAATTTTAAAGTTGGCACTGCTCGGTTTTCAGCTTTATTTGTAGGAATACTTTGCTAATCTTTATTCGAAAAATTAGTGTTTTTGCCTCGTACGTATTTTATAGACATATACATATCCCACTTTTATATGGTAATAACTATAATTGGGGACCCTGTAGATGAATATAAAATTATGAAGTTATTAATTTTAAAGTTGGCGCTGGTCGATTTTCAGCTTAATTTGATGGAATGTTTTGCTCAATTTTATCGGAAAAATTAGTGTTCTTTCCTCGTACATATTTTATAGAGATATACATATCCCACATTTATATGGTGATAAACTGTAAGTGAGGACGCTGTAGATAAATATAAAATTATTAGGTTATTAATTTTAAAGTTGGCACTGGTCGTTTTTCGGGTTAATTTGAGGGAATATTTTGCTCATCTTTATCCGAAAAAGTAGTGTATTTTTCTCGTACATGTTTTATAGAGATATATATATCCCACTTTCATATGGTGATAAACAGTAAGTGAGGACCCTGTAGATGAATATAAAATTTTGAAGTTATTAATTTTCAAGTTGGCACTGGTCGTTTTTCAGCTTAGTATGAGGGAATTTTTTGCTCATTTTTATCGGAAAAATTAGTGTATTTTCCTCGTACATATTTTATAGAGATATACATATCCCACTTTTATGTGGTGATAAACTGTAAGTGGGGACCCTGTAGATGAATACAAAATTATGAAGTTATTAATTTTAAAGTTGGCACTGGTCGATTTTCAGCTTAATTTGAGGGAATATATTGCTCATTTTTATCGGAAAAATTAGTGTTCTTTCCTCGTACATTTTTTATAGAGATATACATATCCCACCTTTATATGGTAATAAACTGTAAGTGGTGACCCTGTAGATAAATATAAAATTATGAAGTTATTAATTTTGAAGTTGGCACTGGTCATTTTTCAGCATAATTTGAGGGAATATTTTGGTCATTTTTATCGGAAAAATTAGTGTTCTTTCCTCGTACATATTTTATAGAGATATACATATCCCACTTTTATATGGTAATAAACTGTAAGTGGAGACCCCGAAGATGAATATAAAATTATTAGGTTATTAATTTTAAAGTTGGCACTGCTCGTTTTTCAGCTTTATTTGAGGGAATTTTTTGCTCATCTTTATCCGAAAAATTATGGTTTTTCCTCGAACATATTTTATGGAGATATACATATCCCACTTTTATATGTTGATAAACTGTAAGTGGGGTCCCTGTAGATGAATATAAAATTATTAGATCAGTAATTTTAAAGTTGGCACTGCTCGGTTTTCAGCTTTATTTGAGGGAATACTTTGCTAATCTTTATTCGAAAAATTAGTGTTTTTGCCTCGTACGTATTTTATAGAGATATACATATCCCACTTTTATATGGTAATAACTATAATTGGGGACCCTGTAGATGAATATAAAATTATGAAGTTATTAATTTTAAAGTTGGCGCTGGTCGATTTTCAGCTTAATTTGAGGGAATGTTTTGCTCAATTTTATCGGAAAAATTAGTGTTCTTTCCTCGTACATATTTTATAAAGATATACATATCCCACTTTTATATGGTGATAAACTGTAAGTGAGGACCCTGTAGATAAATATAAAATTATTAGGTTATTAATTTTAAAGTTGGCACTGGTCGTTTTTCGGCTTAATTTGAGGTAATATTTTGCTCATCTTTATCCGAAAAATTAGTGTATTTTTCTCGTACATGTTTTATAGAGATATATATATCCCACTTTTATATGGTGATAAAAAGTAAGTGAGGACCCTGTAGATGAATATAAAATTTTGAAGTTATTAATTTTAAAGTTGGCACTGGTCGTTTTTCAGCTTAGTTTGAGGGAATTTTTTGCTCATTTTTATCGGAAAAATTAGTGTATTTTCCTCGTACATATTTTATAGAGATGTACATATCCCACTTTTATATTGTGATAAACTGTAAGTGGGGACCCTGTAGATGAATATAAAATTATGAAGTTATTAATTTTAAAGTTGGCATTGGTCGATTTTCAGCTTAATTTGAGGGAATATATTGCTCATTTTTATCGGAAAATTTAGTGTACTTTCCTCGTACATATTTTATAGAGATATACATATCCCACTTTTATATAGTGATAAACTGTAAGTGCGGACCCTGTAGATGAATATAAAATTATTAGATGAGTAATTGTAAAGTTGGCACTGCTCGGTTTTCAGCTTTATTTGAGGGAATACTTTGCTAATCTTTATTCGAAAAATTAGTGTTTTTGCATCGTACGTATTTTATAGAGATATACATATCCCACTTTTATATGGTAATAACTATAAGTGGGGACCTTGTGGATGAATATAAAATTATGAAGTTATTAATTTTAAAGTTGGCGCTGGTCGATTTTCAGCTTAATTTGAGGGAATGTTTTGCTCATTTTTATCGGAAAAATTAGTGTTCTTTCCTCGTACATATTTTATAGAGATATACATATCCCACTTTTATATGTTAAAAAACTGTAAGTGAGGACCCTGTAGATGAATATAAAATTATTAGGTTATTAATTTTAAAGTTGGCACTGGTCGTTTTTCAGCTTAATTAGAGGGAATATTTTGCTCATCTTTATCCGAAAAATTAGTGTACTTTCCTCGTACATGTTTTATAGAGATATATATATCCCACTTTTATATGGTGATAAACAGTAAGTGAGGACCCTGTAGATGAATATAAAATTTTGAAGTTATTAATTTTAAAGTTGGCACTGGTCGTTTTTCAGCTTAGTTTGAGGGAATATTTTGCTCATCTTTATCGGAAAAATTAGTGTTCTTTCCTCGTACATATTTTATAGAGATATACATATCCCACTTTTATATGGTGATAAACTTTAAGTGAGGACCCGGTAGATGAATATAAAATTATGAGGTTATTATTTTAAAGTTGGCACTGCTCGTTTTTCAGCATAATTTGAGGGAATATTTTGCTAATCTTTATTCGAAAAATTAGTGTTTTTGCCTGGTACGTATTTTATAGAGATATACATATCCGACTTTTTATATGGTGATAAACTGTAAGTGGGGACCCTGTAGATGAATATAAAATTATGAGGTTATTATTTTAAAGTTGGCACTGCTCGTTTTTCAGCATAATTTGAGGGAATATTTTGCTCATCTTTATCCAAAAAAATAGTGTATTTTCCTCGTACATATTTTATAGAGATATACATTTCCAACTTTTATATGGAGATAAACTGTAAGTGGGGACCCTGTAGATGAATATAAAATTATGAGGTCATTAATTTTAAAGTTGGCACTGCTCGGTTTTCAGCTTTATTTGAGGGAATATTTTGCTCATCTTTATTCGAAAAATTAGTATATTTTCCTCGTACATATTTTATAGAGATATACATATCCCACCTTTATATGGTAATAAACTGTAAGTGGGGACCCTGTAGATGAATATAAAATTATGAAGTTATTAATTTTAAAGTTGGCACTGGTCGTTTTTCAGCCTAATTTGAGGGAATATTTTGGTCATTTTTATCGGAAAAATTAGTGTTCTTTCCTCGTACATATTTTATAGAGATATACATATCCCACTTTTATATGGTGATAAACAGTAAGTGGGGACCCTGTAGATGAATATAAAATTTTGAAGTTATTAATTTTAAAGTTGGCGCTGGTCGATTTTCAGCTTAATTTGTGGGAATGTTTTGCTCATTTTTATCGGAAAAATTAGTGTTCTTTCCTCGTACATATTTTATAGAGATATACATATCCCACTTTTATATGGCGATAAACTGTAAGTGAAGAGTTTTTGATGAATATAAATTTATTAGGTTATTAATTTTAAAGTTGGCACTGGTCGTTTTTCAGCTTAATTTGAGGGAATATTTGGCTCATCTTTATCCGAAAAATTATTGTATTTTCCTCGTACATATTTTATAGATATATATATATATCCCACTTTTATATGGTGATAAACTGTAAGTGGAAACCCTGGAGATGAATATAAAATTATGAGGTTATTAATTTTAAAGTTGGCACTGGTCGATTTTCAGCATAATTTGAGGGAATATTTTGCTCATTTTTATCGGAAAAATTAGTGTTCTTTCCTCGTACATATTTTATAGAGATATACATATCCCACTTTTATATGGTGATAAACAGTAAGTGGGGACCCTGTAGATGAATATAAAATTTTGAAGTTATTAATTTTAAAGTTGGCGCTGGTCGATTTTCAGCTTAATTTGAGGGAATGTTTTGCTCAATTTTATCGGAAAAATTAGTGTTCTTTCCTCGTACATATTTTATAGAGATATACATATCCCACATTTATATGGTGATAAACTGTAAGTGAGGACGCTGTAGATAAATATAAAATTATTAGGTTATTAATTTTAAATTTGGCACTGGTCGTTTTTCGGCTTAATCTGAGGGAATATTTTGCTCATCTTTATCCGAAAAAGTAGTGTATTTTTCTCGTACATATTTTATAGAGATATATATATCCCACTTTCATATGGTGATAAACAGTAAGTGAGGACCCTGTAGATGAATATAAAATTTTGAAGTTATTAATTTTCAAGTTGGCACTGGTCGTTTTTCAGCTTAGTATGAGGGAATTTTTTGCTCATTTTTATCGGAAAAATTAGTGTATTTTCCTCGTATATATTTTATAGAGATATACATATCCCACTTTTATGTGGTGATAAACTGTAAGTGGGGACCCTGTAGATGAATACAAAATTATGAAGTTATTAATTTTAAAGTTGGCACTGGTCGATTTTCAGCTTAATTTGAGGGAATATATTGCTCATTTTTATCGGAAAAATTAGTGTTCTTTCCTCGTACATATTTTATAGAGATATACATATCCCACCTTTATATGGTAATAAACTGTAAGTGGTGACCCTGTAGATAAATATAAAATTATGAAGTTATTGATTTTAAAGTTGGCACAGGTCATTTTTCAGCATAATTTGAGGGAATATTTTGGTCATTTTTATCGGAAAAATTAGTGTTCTTTCCTCGTACATATTTTATAGAGATATACATATCCCACTTTTATATGGTAATAAACTGTAAGTGGAGACCCTGTAGATGAATATAAAATTATGAGGTTATTAATTTTAAAGTTGGCACTGCTCGTTTTTCAGCTTTATTTGAGGGAATTTTTTGCTCATGTTTATCGGAAAAATTAGTGTCTTTCCTCGTACATATTTTATAGAGATATACATATCCCACTTTTATATGGTAATAAACTGTAAGTGGGGACCCTGTAGATGAATATAAATTATGAGGTTATTAATTTTAAAGTTGGCACTGGTCGTTTTTCAGCATAATTTTGAGGGGAATATTTTGCTCATTTTTATCGGAAAAATTAGTGTACTTTCCTCGTACATATTTTATAGAGATATGCATATTTCACTTTTATATGGTGATAAACAGTAAGTGGGGCCCTGTAGATGAATATAAAGTTATGAGGTTATTTATTTTAAAGTTGGCACTGGTCGTTTTTCATCTTAGTTTGAGGGAATATTTTGCTCATCTTTATCCGAAAAATTAGTGTTTTTGCCTCGTACATATTTTATGGAGATATACATATCCCACTTTTATAGTGTGATAAACTGTAAGTGGGGACCCTTTAGATGAATATAAATTTATTAGATCAGTAATTTTAAAGTTGGCACTGCTCGGTTTTCAGCTTTATTTGTAGGAATACTTTGCTAATCTTTATTCGAAAAATTAGTGTTTTTGCCTCGTACGTATTTTATAGACATATACATATCCCACTTTTATATGGTAATAACTATAATTGGGGACCCTGTAGATGAATATAAAATTATGAAGTTATTAATTTTAAAGTTGGCGCTGGTCGATTTTCAGCTTAGTATGAGGGAATTTTTTGCTCATTTTTATCGGAAAAATTAGTGTATTTTCCTCGTACATATTTTATAGAGATATACATATCCCACTTTTATGTGGTGATAAACTGTAAGTGGGGACCCTGTAGATGAATACAAAATTATGAAGTTATTAATTTTAAAGTTGGCACTGGTCGATTTTCAGCTTAATTTGAGGGAATATATTGCTCATTTTTATCGGAAAAATTAGTGTTCTTTCCTCGTACATTTTTTATAGAGATATACATATCCCACCTTTATATGGTAATAAACTGTAAGTGGTGACCCTGTAGATAAATATAAAATTATGAAGTTATTAATTTTGAAGTTGGCACTGGTCATTTTTCAGCATAATTTGAGGGAATATTTTGGTCATTTTTATCGGAAAAATTAGTGTTCTTTCCTCGTACATATTTTATAGAGATATACATATCCCACTTTTATATGGTAATAAACTGTAAGTGGAGACCCCGAAGATGAATATAAAATTATTAGGTTATTAATTTTAAAGTTGGCACTGCTCGTTTTTCAGCTTTATTTGAGGGAATTTTTTGCTCATCTTTATCCGAAAAATTATGGTTTTTCCTCGAACATATTTTGTGGAGATATACATATCCCACTTTTATATGTTGATAAACTGTAAGTGGGGTCCCTGTAGATGAATATAAAATTATTAGATCAGTAATTTTAAAGTTGGCACTGCTCGGTTTTCAGCTTTATTTGAGGGAATACTTTGCTAATCTTTATTCGAAAAATTAGTGTTTTTGCCTCGTACGTATTTTATAGAGATATACATATCCCACTTTTATATGGTAATAACTATAATTGGGGACCCTGTAGATGAATATAAAATTATGAAGTTATTAATTTTAAAGTTGGCGCTGGTCGATTTTCAGCTTAATTTGAGGGAATGTTTTGCTCAATTTTATCGGAAAAATTAGTGTTCTTTCCTCGTACATATTTTATAAAGATATACATATCCCACTTTTATATGGTGATAAACTGTAAGTGAGGACCCTGTAGATAAATATAAAATTATTAGGTTATTAATTTTAAAGTTGGCACTGGTCGTTTTTCGGCTTAATTTGAGGTAATATTTTGCTCATCTTTATCCGAAAAATTAGTGTATTTTTCTCGTACATGTTTTATAGAGATATATATATCCCACTTTTATATGGTGATAAAAAGTAAGTGAGGACCCTGTAGATGAATATAAAATTTTGAAGTTATTAATTTTAAAGTTGGCACTGGTCGTTTTTCAGCTTAGTTTGAGGGAATTTTTTGCTCATTTTTATCGGAAAAATTAGTGTATTTTCCTCGTACATATTTTATAGAGATGTACATATCCCACTTTTATATTGTGATAAACTGTAAGTGGGGACCCTGTAGATGAATATAAAATTATGAAGTTATTAATTTTAAAGTTGGCATTGGTCGATTTTCAGCTTAATTTGAGGGAATATATTGCTCATTTTTATCGGAAAATTTAGTCTACTTTCCTCGTACATATTTTATAGAGATATACATATCCCACTTTTATATAGTGATAAACTGTAAGTGCGGACCCTGTAGATGAATATAAAATTATTAGATGAGTAATTGTAAAGTTGGCACTGCTCGGTTTTCAGCTTTATTTGAGGGAATACTTTGCTAATCTTTATTCGAAAAATTAGTGTTTTTGCATCGTACGTATTTTATAGAGATATACATATCCCACTTTTATATGGTAATAACTATAAGTGGGGACCTTGTGGATGAATATAAAATTATGAAGTTATTAATTTTAAAGTTGGCGCTGGTCGATTTTACGCTTAATTTGAGGGAATGTTTTGCTCATTTTTATCGGAAAAATTAGTGTTCTTTCCTCGTACATATTTTATAGAGATATACATATCCCACTTTTATATGTTAAAAAACTGTAAGTGAGGACCCTGTAGATGAATATAAAATTATTAGGTTATTAATTTTAAAGTTGGCACTGGTCGTTTTTCAGCTTAATTAGAGGGAATATTTTGCTCATCTTTATCCGAAAAATTAGTGTACTTTCCTCGTACATGTTTTATAGAGATATATATATCCCACTTTTATATGGTGATAAACAGTAAGTGAGGACCCTGTAGATGAATATAAAATTTTGAAGTTATTAATTTTAAAGTTGGCACTGGTCGTTTTTCAGCTTAGTTTGAGGGAATATTTTGCTCATCTTTATCGGAAAAATTAGTGTTCTTTCCTCGTACATATTTTATAGAGATATACATATCCCACTTTTATATGGTGATAAACTTTAAGTGAGGACCCGGTAGATGAATATAAAATTATGAGGTTATTATTTTAAAGTTGGCACTGCTCGTTTTTCAGCATAATTTGAGGGAATATTTTGCTAATCTTTATTCGAAAAATTAGTGTTTTTGCCTGGTACGTATTTTATAGAGATATACATATCCGACTTTTTATATGGTGATAAACTGTAAGTGGGGACCCTGTAGATGAATATAAAATTATGAGGTTATTATTTTAAAGTTGGCACTGCTCGTTTTTCAGCATAATTTGAGGGAATATTTTGCTCATCTTTATCCAAAAAAATAGTGTATTTTCCTCGTACATATTTTATAGAGATATACATTTCCAACTTTTATATGGAGATAAACTGTAAGTGGGGACCCTGTAGATGAATATAAAATTATGAGGTCATTAATTTTAAAGTTGGCACTGCTCGGTTTTCAGCTTTATTTGAGGGAATATTTTGCTCATCTTTATTCGAAAAATTAGTATATTTTCCTCGTACATATTTTATATAGATATACATATCCCACCTTTATATGGTAATAAACTGTAAGTGGGGACCCTGTAGATGAATATAAAATTATGAAGTTATTAATTTTAAAGTTGGCACTGGTCGTTTTTCAGCCTAATTTGAGGGAATATTTTGGTCATTTTTATCGGAAAAATTAGTGTTCTTTCCTCGTACATATTTTATAGAGATATACATATCCCACTTTTATATGGTGATAAACAGTAAGTGGGGACCCTGTAGATGAATATAAAATTTTGAAGTTATTAATTTTAAAGTTGGCGCTGGTCGATTTTCAGCTTAATTTGTGGGAATGTTTTGCTCATTTTTATCGGAAAAATTAGTGTTCTTTCCTCGTACATATTTTATAGAGATATACATATCCCACTTTTATATGGCGATAAACTGTAAGTGAAGAGTTTTTGATGAATATAAATTTATTAGGTTATTAATTTTAAAGTTGGCACTGGTCGTTTTTCAGCTTAATTTGAGGGAATATTTGGCTCATCTTTATCCGAAAAATTATTGTATTTTCCTCGTACATATTTTATAGATATATATATATATCCCACTTTTATATGGTGATAAACTGTAAGTGGAAACCCTGGAGATGAATATAAAATTATGAGGTTATTAATTTTAAAGTTGGCACTGGTCGATTTTCAGCATAATTTGAGGGAATATTTTGCTCATTTTTATCGGAAAAATTAGTGTTCTTTCCTCGTACATATTTTATAGAGATATACATATCCCACTTTTATATGGTGATAAACAGTAAGTGGGGACCCTGTAGATGAATATAAAATTTTGAAGTTATTAATTTTAAAGTTGGCGCTGGTCGATTTTCAGCTTAATTTGAGGGAATGTTTTGCTCAATTTTATCGGAAAAATTAGTGTTCTTTCCTCGTACATATTTTATAGAGATATACATATCCCACATTTATATGGTGATAAACTGTAAGTGAGGACGCTGTAGATAAATATAAAATTATTAGGTTATTAATTTTAAATTTGGCACTGGTCGTTTTTCGGCTTAATCTGAGGGAATATTTTGCTCATCTTTATCCGAAAAAGTAGTGTATTTTTCTCGTACATATTTTATAGAGATATATATATCCCACTTTCATATGGTGATAAACAGTAAGTGAGGACCCTGTAGATGAATATAAAATTTTGAAGTTATTAATTTTCAAGTTGGCACTGGTCGTTTTTCAGCTTAGTATGAGGGAATTTTTTGCTCATTTTTATCGGAAAAATTAGTGTATTTTCCTCGTATATATTTTATAGAGATATACATATCCCACTTTTATGTGGTGATAAACTGTAAGTGGGGACCCTGTAGATGAATACAAAATTATGAAGTTATTAATTTTAAAGTTGGCACTGGTCGATTTTCAGCTTAATTTGAGGGAATATATTGCTCATTTTTATCGGAAAAATTAGTGTTCTTTCCTCGTACATATTTTATAGAGATATACATATCCCACCTTTATATGGTAATAAACTGTAAGTGGTGACCCTGTAGATAAATATAAAATTATGAAGTTATTAATTTTAAAGTTGGCACAGGTCATTTTTCAGCATAATTTGAGGGAATATTTTGGTCATTTTTATCGGAAAAATTAGTGTTCTTTCCTCGTACATATTTTATAGAGATATACATATCCCACTTTTATATGGTAATAAACTGTAAGTGGAGACCCTGTAGATGAATATAAAATTATGAGGTTATTAATTTTAAAGTTGGCACTGCTCGTTTTTCAGCTTTATTTGAGGGAATTTTTTGCTCATGTTTATCGGAAAAATTAGTGTCTTTCCTCGTACATATTTTATAGAGATATACATATCCCACGTTTATATGGTAATAAACTGTAAGTGGGGACCCTGTAGATGAATATAAATTATGAGGTTATTAATTTTAAAGTTGGCACTGGTCGTTTTTCAGCATAATTTTGGGGGAATATTTTGCTCATTTTTATCGGAAAAATTAGTGTACTTTCCTCGTACATATTTTATAGAGATATGCATATTTCACTTTTATATGGTGATAAACAGTAAGTGGGGCCCTGTAGATGAATATAAAGTTATGAGGTTATTTATTTTAAAGTTGGCACTGGTCGTTTTTCATCTTAGTTTGAGGGAATATTTTGCTCATCTTTATCCGAAAAATTAGTGTTTTTGCCTCGTACATATTTTATGGAGATATACATATCCCACTTTTATAGTGTGATAAACTGTAAGTGGGGACCCTTTAGATGAATATAAATTTATTAGATCAGTAATTTTAAAGTTGGCACTGCTCGGTTTTCAGCTTTATTTGTAGGAATACTTTGCTAATCTTTATTCGAAAAATTAGTGTTTTTGCCTCGTACGTATTTTATAGACATATACATATCCCACTTTTATATGGTAATAACTATAATTGGGGACCCTGTAGATGAATATAAAATTATGAAGTTATTAATTTTAAAGTTGGCGCTGGTCGATTTTCAGCTTAATTTGAGGGAATGTTTTGCTCAATTTTATCGGAAAAATTAGTGTTCTTTCCTCGTACATATTTTATAGAGATTTACATATCCCACATTTATATGGTGATAAATTGTAAGTGAGGACGCTGTAGATAAATATAAAATTATTAGATGAGTAATTGTAAAGTTGGCACTGCTCGGTTTTCAGCTTTATTTGAGGGAATACTTTGCTAATCTTTATTCGAAAAATTAGTGTTTTTGCCTCGTACGTATTTTATAGAGATATACATATCCCACTTTTATATGGTAATAACTATAAGTGGGGACCTTGTAGATGAATATAAAATTATTAAGTTATTAATTTTAAAGTTGGCGCTGGTCGATTTTCAGCTTAATTTGAGGGAATGTTTTGCTCATTTTTATCGGAAAAATTAGTGTTCTTTCCTCGTACATATTTTAAAGAGATATACATATCCCACTTTTATATGGTAAAAAACTGTAAGTGAGGACCCTGTAGATGAATATAAAATTATTAGGTTATTAATTTTAAAGTTGGCACTGGTCGTTTTTCAGCTTAATTAGAGGGAATATTTTGCTCATCTTTATCCGAAAAATTAGCGTACTTTCCTCGTACATGTTTTATAGAGATATATATATCCCACTTTTATATGGTGATAAACAGTAACTGAGGACCCTGTAGATGAATATAAAATTTTGAAGTTATTAATTTTAAAGTTGGCACTGGTCGTTTTTCAGCTTAGTTTGAGGGAATATTTTGCTCATCTTTATCGGAAAAATTAGTGTTCTTTCCTCGTACATATTTTATAGAGATATACATATCCCACCTTTATATGGTGATAAACTATAAGTGAGGACCCGGTAGATGAATATAAAATTATGAGGTTATTATTTTAAAGTTGGCACTGCTCGTTTTTCAGCATAATTTGAGGGAATATTTTGCTAATCTTTATTCGAAAAATTAGTGTTTTTGAATCGTACGTATTTTATAGAGATATACATATCAGACTTTTTATATGGTGATAAACTGTAAGTGGGGACCCTGTAGATGAATATAAAATTATGAAGTTATTAATTTTAAAGTTGGCACTGGTCGATTTTCAGCTTAATTTGTGGGAATGTTTTGCTCATTTTTATCGGAAAAATTAGTGTTCTTTCCTCGTACATATTTTATAGAGATATACATATCCCACTTTTATATGGCGATAAACTGTAAGTGAGGAGCTTGTAGATGAATATAAATTTATTAGGTTATTAATTTTAAAGTTGGCACTGGTCGTTTTTCAGCTTAATTTGAGGGAATATTTGGCTCATCTTTATCCGAAAAATTATTGTATTTTCCTCGTACATATTTTATAGATATATATATATATCCCACTTTTATATGGTGATAAACTGTAAGTGGAAACCCTGGAGATGAATATAAAATTATGAGGTTATTAATTTTAAAGTTGGCACTGGTCGATTTTCAGCATAATTTGAGGGAATATTTTGCTCATTTTTATCGGAAAAATTAGTGTTCTTTCCTCGTACATATTTTATAGAGATATACATATCCCACTTTTATATGGTGATAAAGAGTAAGTGGGGACCCTGTAGATGAATATAAAATTTTGAAGTTATTAATTTTAAAGTTGGCGCTGGTCGATTTTCAGCTTAATTTGAGGGAATGTTTTGCTCAATTTTATCGGAAAAATTAGTGTTCTTTCCTCGTACATATTTTATAGAGATATACATATCCCACATTTATATGGTGATAAACTGTAAGTGAGGACGCTGTAGATAAATATAAAATTATTAGGTTATTAATTTTAAATTTGGCACTGGTCGTTTTTCGGCTTAATCTGAGGGAATATTTTGCTCATCTTTATCCGAAAAAGTAGTGTATTTTTCTCGTACATATTTTATAGAGATATATATATCCCACTTTCATATGGTGATAAACAGTAAGTGAGGACCCTGTAGATGAATATAAAATTTTGAAGTTATTAATTTTCAAGTTGGCACTGGTCGTTTTTCAGCTTAGTATGAGGGAATTTTTTGCTCATTTTTATCGGAAAAATTAGTGTATTTTCCTCGTATATATTTTATAGAGATATACATATCCCACTTTTATGTGGTGATAAACTGTAAGTGGGGACCCTGTAGATGAATACAAAATTATGAAGTTATTAATTTTAAAGTTGGCACTTGTCGATTTTCAGCTTAATTTGAGGGAATATATTGCTCATTTTTATCGGAAAAATTAGTGTTCTTTCCTCGTACATATTTTATAGGGATATACATATCCCACCTTTATATGGTAATAAACTGTAAGTGGTGACCCTGTAGATAAATATAAAATTATGAAGTTATTAATTTTAAAGTTGGCACTGGTCATTTTTCAGCATAATTTGAGGGAATATTTTGGTCATTTTTATCGGAAAAATTAGTGTTCTTTCCTCGTACATATTTTATAGAGATATACATATCCCACTTTTATATGGTAATAAACTGTAAGTGGAGACCCCGTAGATGAATATAAAATTATTAGGTTATTAATTTCAAAGTTGGCACTGCTCGTTTTTCAGCTTTATTTGAGGGAATTTTTTGCTCATCTTTATCCGAAAAATTAGTGTTTTTCCTCGTACATATTTTATGGAGATATACATATCCCACTTTTATATGTTGATAAACTGTAAGTGGAGTCCCTGTAGATGAATATAAAATTATTAGATCAGTAATTTTAAAGTTGGCACTGCTCGGTTTTCAGCTTTATTTGAGGGAATACTTTGCTAATCTTTATTCGAAAAATTAGTGTTTTTGCCTCGTACGTATTTTATAGAGATATAGATATCCCACTTTTATATGGTAATAACTATAATTGGGGACCCTGTAGATGAATATAAAATTATGAAGTTATTAATTTTAAAGTTGGCGCTGGTCGATTTTCAGCTTAATTTGAGGAAATGTTTTGCTCAATTTTATCGGAAAAATTAGTGTTCTTTCCTCGTACATATTTTATAAAGATATACATATCCCACTTTTATATGGTGATAAACTGTAAGTGAGGACCCTGTAGATAAATATAAAATTATTAGGTTATTAATTTTAAAGTTGGCACTGGTCGTTTTTCGGCTTAATTTGAGGGAATATTTTGCTCATCTTTATCCGAAAAATTAGTGTATTTTTCTCGTACATGCTTTATAGAGATATATATATCCCACTTTTATATGGTGATAAACAGTAAGTGAGGACCCTGTAGATGAATATAAAATTTTGAAGTTATTAATTTTAAAGTTGGCACTGGTCGTTTTTCAGCTTAGTTTGAGAGAATTTTTTGCTCATTTTTTTCGGAAAAATTAGTGTATTTTCCTCGTACATATTTTATAGAGATATACATATCCCACTTTAATATGGTGATAAACTGTAAGTGGGGACCCTGTAGATGAATATAAAATTATGAAGTTATTAATTTTAAAGTTGGCATTGGTCGATTTTCAGCTTAATTTGAGGGAATATATTGCTCATTTTTATCGGAAAATTTAGTGTATTTTCCTCGTACATATTTTATAGAGATATACATATCCCACTTTTATATAGTGATAAACTGTAAGTGCGGACCCTGTAGATGAATATAAAATTATTAGATGAGTAATTGTAAAGTTGGCACTGCTCGGTTTTCAGCTTTATTTGAGGGAATACTTTGCTAATCTTTATTCGAAAAATTAGTGTTTTTGCCTCGTACGTATTTTATAGAGATATACATATCCCACTTTTATATGGTAATAACTATAAGTGGGGACCTTGTAGATGAATATAAAATTATGAAGTTATTAATTTTAAAGTTGGCGCTGGTCGATTTTCATCTTAATTTGAGGGAATGTTTTGCTCATTTTTATCGGAAAAATTAGTGTTCTTTCCTCGTACATATTTTATAAAGATATACATATCCCACTTTTATATGGTGATAAACTGTAAGTGAGGACCCTGTAGATAAATATAAAATTATTAGGTTATTAATTTTAAAGTTGGCACTGGTCGTTTTTCGGCTTAATTTGAGGGAATATTTTGCTCATCTTTATCCGAAAAATTAGTGTATTTTTCTCGTACATGTTTTATAGAGATATATATATCCCACTTTTATATGGTGATAAACAGTAAGTGAGGACCCTGTAGATGAATATAAAATTTTGAAGTTATTAATTTTAAAGTTGGCACTGGTCGTTTTTCAGCTTAGTTTGAGAGAATTTTTTGCTCATTTTTTTCGGAAAAATTAGTGTATTTTCCTCGTACATATTTTATAGAGATATACATATCCCACTTTTATATGGTGATAAACTGTAAGTGGGGACCCTGTAGATGAATATAAAATTATGAAGTTATTAATTTTAAAGTTGGCATTGGTCGATTTTCAGCTTAATTTGAGGGAATATATTGCTCATTTTTATCGGAAAATTTAGTGTATTTTCCTCGTACATATTTTATAGAGATATACATATCCCACTTTTATATAGTGATAAACTGTAAGTGCGGACCCTGTAGATGAATATAAAATTATTAGATGAGTAATTGTAAAGTTGGCACTGCTCGGTTTTCAGCTTTATTTGAGGGAATACTTTGCTAATCTTTATTCGAAAAATTAGTGTTTTTGCCTCGTACGTATTTTATAGAGATATACATATCCCACTTTTATATGGTAATAACTATAAGTGGGGACCTTGTAGATGAATATAAAATTATGAAGTTATTAATTTTAAAGTTGGCGCTGGTCGATTTTCATCTTAATTTGAGGGAGTGTTTTGCTCATTTTTATCGGAAAAATTAGTGTTCTTTCCTCGTACATATTTTATAGAGATATACATATCCCAGTTTTATATGGTAAAAAACTGTAAGTGAGGACCCTGTAGATGAATATAAAATTATTAGGTTATTAATTTTAAAGTTGGCACTGGTCGTTTTTCAGCTTAATTAGAGGGAATATTTTGCTCATCTTTATCCGAAAAATTAGTGTACTTTCCTCGTACATGTTTTATAGAGATATATATATCCCACTTTTATATGGTGATAAACAGTAAGTGAGGACCCTGTAGATGAATATAAAATTTTGAAGTTATTAATTTTAAAGTTGGCACTGGTCGTTTTTCAGCTTAGTTTGAGGGAATATTTTGCTCATCTTTATCGGAAAAATTAGTGTTCTTTCCTCGTACATATTTTATAGAGATATACATATCCCACTTTTATATGGTGATAAACTGTAAGTGAGGACCCGGTAGATGAATATAAAATTATGAGGTTATTATTTTAAAGTTGGCACTGCTCGTTTTTCAGCATAATTTGAGGGAATATTTTGCTAATCTTTATTCGAAAAATTAGTGTTTTTGCCTCGTACGTATTTTATAGAGATATACATATCCGACTTTTTATATGGTGATAAACTGTAAGTGGGGACCCTGTAGATGAATATAAAATTATGAAGTTATTAATTTTAAAGTTGGCACTGGTCGATTTTCAGCTTAATTTGTGGGAATGTTTTGCTCATTTTTATCGGAAAAATTAGTGTTCTTTCCTCGTACATATTTTATAGAGATATACATATCCCACTTTTATATGGCGATAAACTGTAAGTGAGGAGCTTGTAGATGAATATAAATTTATTAGGTTATTAATTTTAAAGTTGGCACTGGTCGTTTTTCAGCTTAATTTGAGGGAATATTTGGCTCATCTTTATCCGAAAAATTATTGTATTTTCCTCGTACATATTTTATAGAGATATATATATCCCACTTTTATATGGTGATAAACTGTAAGTGGGGACCCTGGAGATGAATATAAAATTATGAGGTTATTAATTTTAAAGTTGGCACTGGTCGATTTTCAGCATAATTTGAGGGAATATTTTGCTCATTTTTATCGGAAAAATTAGTGTTCTTTCCTCGTACATATTTTATAGAGATATACATATCCCACTTTTATATGGTGATAAACAGTAAGTGGGGACCCTGTAGATGAATATAAAATTATTTTATTATTAATTTTAAAGTTCGCACTGTACGATTTTTACCTTTTATGGAGGCAATATTTTGCTGATATTTTCTGAAAAATTAATCGCTATATATATGAAAATTAAATTAGATAATATACATGTTATCATATTATGTGCATATTAAGTTATAGTCGTGAATCGTTATTGACATTGCACTAGAAGTACCGTGATTGGTTTTGATAGTACACATTGAAAATATATACTGGCAACCCTGGGAAATTTCGTTTTGTCTGCGGACAAATGTCTGCTAGAATCACTGCGCTATAAGTCAATTGCCCTGAAAAATATATGAGTAGTAGTTTATTCTTGGACTTGAATTTATTCCCATTGAGTTTCTCAAACACGACCAGTTGGCAACCCTGTATCTTGACAACGAAGCTAAATTTGAAAACTACAAGAGGACCATTTATTTCCTTTTGATGTCACGAATTATCTCCCAAAGTTTGTGGGCATCTTTCAGGTTCACCCTTAATGAAGCTTCTTTTCGAAAAGTTAACTATTAACATTAGGCATTGTTTATTTTTTAATCACAAATTATTAATTTTAAGGCAGAGAACTATTCTGAGAAAATAGATCTTGAAAAATAATTTTAAAACTTAGACTTTTGTTTTCGAGACATTCCACACAAGACGAGACATTTTACAAGGTATCTCGTCTCCAAAACATTTGTCTCGTCTTATTTTGGATGTCACAAAGCGCGTCTCGTCTTTCTCGAGACATGTTTTATCTCGTGCGCATTCGTTAACACTTCGAAAGTATTATCTTTCTACTCAAAGCATTGTTTTTATAATGATTGCATATTTATGATAATTGCTGTCAAAATAAATTGCAGTCCTTTCAGTTGAATTAATTTTTATTATTATTATTGAAATTAAAATTAAATGCAATATCTAGTTTAACGTTGCACGATTATGCACCTACGCTAAGGGAGAATGATGATGAATGAAATGGTGAAATGAAGAAATTTTTAGAAAAATGGAAAATCCCAAGAAAACCCATACATTTGGACACGGTATTTGTCCACCTCAAATTTCACTTGGCGCGAAGTGGAATCGAGCCACGGACCCCATGCACCAAAGGTGAATGCTTTATTATTATTACTATTGTTATTATTATTATTATTATTAATATTATTATTATTATTGTTGTTGTTGTTAATAATAATAATAATAATAATTGAAGCGAGCTTAACGAGTTGAGTTGATTTTGAGTTTAATGTCCTGTTCAACAGCGAGGCTATATGAGACGTGAACCTACTGATTAACGTGGTATCCGAACCACATGAGTTCCCGCCGGGAATCCAACTCGGATCTCCCACGCCAAAGTCGAGTACGCTAACCGCTTAGCCACGAATGAAGTCCGAGCTTAACGAGCTTAACGAGTTTCAACCGTCCGACTCAACCAACATTTGCGTGCCTGTTCGTTTGTCTGTTCCATGACAACTTCTCATAAAAGAGATTTCATTTTAATGAAACTAGTAAGTGCCATCTTTTAGATTTGCAAACTAACTATTGCTTCGAATTTGAATCTGTATAATATAAGAGGTTAAAGTAACCAAATGGTGCAAGTTTCCACTCATATATACAATACAATTTTGCAATATCAACTACGTGAATCTTGTCTCATAAAAAACACGAAACCCCTACACCGAAGAGCCCTCCGAGATTTGATCATTGTCCACACGGACTGAAATTGTCGTTTGAAGCCAAGACTTTAATATGATGGCAATAATTTCTTTAAAATAGACGAAAAATTCGAAAGTTATAAGCATTTTCATGTTTTTGCCTTTTCTTATAAGGGAGCCGTAGCCCCCTATACTGAAGAGCCCCCCTTCTCACGAGATTTGATCAGTGTCCACTCAGACTGAAATTGTCATTTGGAACAAACACTTTAATATGAAGCCAAAAATTAAATTTTTACATCAATTTTTACTGACTGGGTTCCGATTCACCCCACTATTGTTTAGTTTAGTTAAGTGGTAACTTGTGACAGCTTCACATCATCAAAACAATGTTTCACTTCCCCTCCCCTCCCTCAGGAGTTCGTGCTGGATCCGCCACTGGAATCAATAGACACTTTTCCTATTCTTTTTGTCACCCTTGATAGAGTAGGGGCTCCCTCGTACAAATAAAGAAACGGTAATATTACAATCAAGAGGCGCTATATATTAGGTATTTCTTTAGTTACCTACCCCTAACCGCATCTTTGGTAGAATAAAAATGTTACGTGATATTCCAATCATGAAAGGAAAGAGGATGCTGTAAATATATTATTCATTTGTCTGCCCTGCTTCTCAGAAATTACTTTCTGTTGGAAGGGTACTAAAATGAGAGGGGCAAAATAAAACCTCGTACCCCCTCCTACATTGTTGCTCAAACAATTACTAAAGAAAGCATTTTAAAATAAGATATTTATGATTTAGACTAAGAAACTAAGATATCCTTACATTACGTAAGGATGGCATATTTAGAATTATTATTATTATTATTATTATTATTATTATTATTATTATTATTATTATTATTATTATTATTATTATTATTATTATTATTTGAATGTTTTTGGAGCACCGAAATTTTGTGAGACGAACAATGGTATGTAGATGTTTAAGATGGGTGGTCATAGTGGAGGAAAAACCAGGATTTTTCTCTGTCTGACTCTCTAACGTAAAGATTATGGGCTGAAGGTAAAAAGCATCATCATTCTACAATAGGTTGCTTTTACGTAGAATATCAATTACGTGAGTTTTCCCCCTCTGGCTACTTACTTTATGTAGTAAATTCAAAACAATTTCAATTCAATACAAATACATTGTAAAACTTTTCCGTAATTAAACATCTAGGGAAAATTAAACATTTAATAGGGAAATCTGTTATCAAAATATCCAAACACGTAGATAGAAGACTATCTAGTGAGAAATATTGCAAAACTTTATAAAATCCTCCAAATTAGAATTAACATTTACTGGGAAACATTCGTTGTGCGCCAGCGAGCATATAGTGAGCAATGAGCACAGGGAAAATAATTACGAAACTATTTGCAAACAAAATTAGAGACGATAATGCAAGTGCGAGAAATTAATCATATTCACGGAGAAATTAAATGTCGACTAAAAGCAGGGATTTCGTTTTACTATTCGGTTCAAAATCTCTTATCGCCGCGAATTCTGTCGAGAAATTTGAAGCTTAAAATATACAAAACGATAATCATGCCTTTTGTTCTGTATGGTTACGAAACATCGTCACTTACTCTGAGGGAAGAACATAAGCTGAAAGTATTTGAGAACAAGATCCTGTGACGAATATTCGGATCCAAGAAGAACGGGAATGGGGAATGTCGGAAACTTCATAACGAGGAACTACATAATTTATATGGTTTACCCAACATTGTTAAGGTCATTAAGTCTAGGAGGCTTAGGTGGGCGGGTTTTGTAGCTAGAATGGAAGAAAGTAGAAACGCTTTTAAAGTCTTGACTAGAAGACCAATCGTGAAACGACCATTGGGAAGACCTAGGCGCAGATGGGGGTGCAATATTAAAATG
This sequence comes from Thermobia domestica, assembly GCF_964235325.1. Classification (NCBI taxonomy): domain Eukaryota; kingdom Metazoa; phylum Arthropoda; class Insecta; order Zygentoma; family Lepismatidae; genus Thermobia; species Thermobia domestica. Next base: position 62,446,660 of record NC_137457.1, read on the forward strand.
GATCTCGCAGAGATTGGAATACAAAGTAGAAACTGATGCAGTTAGCAAGGATAGAAGTCAGTAGAGAGGCTTTGTGAACGCGGCATTGAACCTCCGGGTTCCATAGGCCATATAGTTAGTTAGTTAATGCAAGTGCGACAACGACGATTTTTTCTTTTTATGGTATCGTCATAAGTTTTACACATATGTTACAATTTGATTCTTTCCCACATAAATAATAAATAAAATAACATAGTGATAAAAATGACAACAGCACTTCCATGGGGGCGAACCCACTACCTTCGGCATACAGACTAGTTGCTTTAACTAACTGAGCTATTTGCTTGCTTACGTGAACTGAGCCTGTCCGGTAAAGATGATTTTTCGTTACAATCGTGCTACCAATTCGTCCTTTTCCATAGATAATTTCCACTATTTGCTCTATCTTTACGTTAATACTTGGCATATATTCATATATTTGGAGTTTACAGATAATGCACGTAATAAGACATATTAGAAATATTTCGTTAAAAGTTTAGTTTGTAGATTTAATCCAAATTTCTCTCAATGACGTAGATGTCGCTGCTTCGTGTTGAACTGCAGGAATCCCTCCCGTTGTTGAAAATTTCCCACTTTAGCAGAGTTGGTAATTCTCGAGATTTCTGTCGATTTAAAGTTTTTTGCTTCTAATTTCTTTATTTTAAGCTAATATCTAACACAAATATCTAACACGGGTTTGTTATTAACCTGCCCTGCTGGGGAACCCTTCCGAAATTTCGAACATATAAAGAAAACGGAGATATTTTCAAAAAACTTCAAAATAAAGAGACGCGTCATTTATTTTGCTCATAGTAGTACATGTGGTTGTTAATTAATGCTTGTGTAATTTCTGCTATATTATATAGGAGTTAATAAAAGGGAACGATTACACTCCCTTTTCATATTCTCTGCTGTATTAAATAGGGGTTTTAATCTCTGCTATATTAAATATTGATTGATAAAATAGGCTATAATCTTTTACACATAAGGGCTGCATAAATAACGGTTCATTGTCTCTGTGTAATCTTTGCTGTGTTAAAATAGGGTTGAAAAATATGTTCATTGGCTTAGGAAATTTCTGTTTTTTTTTCTTTTTTTTTTAAATTTGGGTTGAAAAAAGTTCTCATAACAAGGGAACTTGTACACCCTCATTATTCTCTATTATATTAGTAGTCTTTGCCATGTTACATAGGAGCGCTTCTGAAATATGCGTTCGTAATCTATGTGCTCACACTCTTATATAATTTTTGCTATGTTAAATTAGGGGTGAAAATAAGCCAAACTTTTCTCTTAGGTCTGCTACTTGTTCTTGGAATTATGTAATTTCTGCCATGTTACATAGGGTCTGGAAAATATGTTCATAGTATTTTATTAGCTCTCCTATGTTCGTAGTCTCTGCGGACTATCTGATTAGATTAAGTGTTGATTGTATTAAGTAAGTTCTGCTAAGGGTTGAAAAGGGTTGAAAAAAGTGCTCATAAAAGAGAACGAATAAACCCCTGCTACTAGTTCATATTCTCTGCTGTACTAAATAGGTAGTGTAATCTGCGCAATGTTAAATAGTGGTTAAACAATAGCCCACACTCTTTTATCAGCTCTACTATATTCGTAGTCTCTTTGTAATACCTGATTGTATTGTGTGTTCATTGTATTAATTAATTTATGTTATGTTAAAATAGGGGCTGAAAAATGGTCATAGAACAAATACACTCCCGTTATTGTTTGTTATGATAGTAGCCTTTGCTATGTTAAATAGGGTTGGAAAATCGGCTCATAGCGTTATGTAATATCTGATATGTTGAAAATGTGCTCATAAAAGAAAAAGAGTACACCCCTAAAAGGTGGTTGTAAAAGGGAACGAGTTTTCGAGGTGTTCGATTTTCCATGGTTGGACGGTACGGGGTTATGGTGTATCGATCCTTGAAAATTGTGGGTGGCCTACGTGAACTTGGTCCCCCCACTTTGTTTTCTTAATAACTCATACTGCAATACAATACAAACAAAAATATTTGCGGCACAATCCGGTACAAACAATGTACATTTTATTAATATGCGTAAATCGTTTGTACGTAGAGGTGCAGGGGCCTGTTTTGCAACGATAGAAACTGATACTCAACCTTTGAAGGATATACATAAAATGGATATGGGTTACACAAAAAAAGAAAATAAATTTTTATTGTGTGCAGCAAATGGCACAAATATGTGCTAGGTAGCTTATTTTTATAGGCAGACATTAAATACCAAAGACCTTGGCATTGGTCGAAACGACATTTCGTCCAAAGACATTAGGTCCAAAGGACATTTTGTCCAAAGACATTTGGTTTAAATGACATTTCGTCCAAAAGGTAATTGGTTCAAAGGACATTTCGTCCAAACACAATTGGTCCAAAGGACACTTCATCCAAGGACATATGGTCCAAAGGACATTTTGTCCAAAAGACAATTGGTACAACTAACATTCCGTCCAGGGATGTTTAGTTCAAAGCTCATTTCTTCCAAAGGACATCTGTCCCTGGTATCACTTGGGGGCGGCGTTTGTTTATACTAGAAAAGTAAAAAAGTGATGTCTATAACATTATGACTGAGTAGCTTCTTATTTGCAAACGGAATTTGAAATGGAGATTTATTCCGCGGAGAATATTCATTTCGATAGAACAAATATATATGCTGAGTTATTCAAAAAAACGTAAACGCCTGAAAAGAAAATGGCTGAACTACATGAATAAGGGAAAGGTTGTAATGAGAAGTATATTGGTGCAATAACTGCTAACATTGAATCTGATATTTTATTGTTGTAAATGAAATAGTTTGAAGTAATACCGGTAACTATAATTAATAGTGTTTAAATTTGAGTAAGTTAAATATTAGCTATTCAAACCCTTGTGTTAGAAAAGTAAAAAATAATGTACAGTCCGCGGCATAAAATTTGTTACAAAAATTCTATGTCCAAATGAATAACAAACTCTTGCCCAGTTTTCTTATGCATTCCCGCAATACATGTATCAATCGATTAGTTGCTTTTAGTATTTATTCCAACTCCTCCCCGTCCTCCACCTCTCCTTATCTAAAGCAGAGTGTGTGACGTAGTACACTCTTTCCATTCAGCTGCAAAGAAACAGGAAACAAGTTTACAACGTTATAGCTTTAAAACAGTCTTTTCCATTCGTTTGTTCTAAAATATTTTTAAGGGCCTAAATTAAAGGAAAGTCACACAATCTTCACAGAGTTTCATAAATATCTTTAGTTTCATTCTTTTCTTTCTTTAAAAAGGGCAAGCTAGTTAGATGCTTCCTAAGAAATCTATTAAAATTGCCAAGAGCTCTAAAATATCTACGGACAGAAAAGAGTTTTATTCAATGATTCATTGAATTTCTTTTCAGTAAGTGCAAGCAAATGTTTCAGGGGCGTCATTTGGGCAGGACAAGAGGGTGTAATTCCCACTCTTTTGAGCTTAATAAATACGTTTTTCTTTTATAAAATGTATAGTAATACACTAATAAAAAGAGAAAATCTTATGTCGCCGGAGAATCTCTTCCTCCCCTCCCCCCGAATAAAGTCTAAAAGACACTGATTTTAACAACAAACTTATAGATCTACGATAGCACATTGCTAAAAAGCTTACATTTGGTTTCAGGAGTCGAAGGTTTGATCTCAAGCCATATGACTTCCTGGGTTTACATTGAGACAGAGAGAGAGAGAGAGTAATAGAGAGAGGGATTCAAGTATGGAGACAGAGAGGGATGATTTGTATACACAGATTTAGAATTGGGGAAAAATGATCGGACAGCATTCGTATTATGACGAAAATTCTGATTTTGTTAAAGATAAGAAAGGAAGTTTTCGAACTGCGAGGATCACATTAGGCAGTTGTGGAATTAATGTGGAGAACTCTTTTTAGAGCAGCAGACGATTACGAAAGGAGAAAAAGATCTTAAGAACTGAGAAATTAAGATTTTGAAAAATCTGATTTCGGCGACGGGTTTCGAACCACGAACCCTGTGGTTATCGAACCATGACCTTATCCATTCTGCTACCGAGAATTCTATTACTGTTTCAAATAAGTTTCCCTTAGCTGCGCATAAAGCTACCTTAAGGGGATATTCCAAAAGCTGACTCGGTGGATGCGCCGTTCAGATAGGACGTAAACCTCTTGTAACTAAGTTACAATGTGCAAAATTAACTTCCTCTTCTTCAGGACACTTTTTAAAGCTTTAAAATTTGTTACTATTGTTTCAATTAAGTTACATTTGATAGAACCATCTGATAAAGTAGTGCCAAGCCCTGTGCGTCGTTGTCTGTTAGGTGAATGGTTAATTTAAGTTACTCCTACGTGAATGGTCCGAGCTTCCAGTCAAAACCATTCTTATTGATTATTTTATTTGAGCTACGCTCATACTGTATATTCCACAAGTTCAATTTTGAAGTAATGTAGACACAGCTAGTTTAATTCGAAATAATTTTCCAATATTATATTTGTTACTAAATTTACATGGCACTCCTCACTTGTTTGTAGCCCTGCATAAAAGCAAAATTGTTTTAAATGTATATTTTACTTTCAAGTTTTATTGTTTTTTTAATTGTCCTTCAACTTTATTATATATTTATTTTCTATTTCTTAATTATAACATATTTTCTATTTATATTGTATTCTATGTTATACTTTTATTATTTATATTTTGTCTTACCTTTGAAGAGGAGCTTTTGACAATTCAGAGCAGCCGGGACATACACAGGATGCAGGCTTTGGCAATCAAGAGAGAAAGATAGGCCTTACTTTCTTAAGAAAGTTAATTCTACAGAAGAGTTACTTCTCCTTTTCTATTTTTGTTTTTTTCTTTTCTTTTCTCTCTTTCTTTTTTTTTTGCAATCCGCTCTCTCCTTGATTTGACTTCGAACGACCGCCCCTCCCAAACAATCATCCTGGATCCGCCCCTGGATGATAGACATTTTAGTAAAATATGCCCTTAATCGCTGAAATAAATTCCTGTCAAGCTTTCGATCGCTGAAATAAATTTCTGTCTACGGCTCTGCAAAACAGTGACGATTTTAGGGAGTGATCAGTTAGTAATGCCTCCCTGGAGCAACGACACTTCCCCAGAAGTCATATCTCCGATAGTTCAGAATATGATTTGTGCATTATCACTTTTCACTCTCAGTGACTTGAAACGCACCAAAAAGGAACTGTTCTGAAATATTTACTGGTTCTCCCTATGACCCCATTTCAATATGGCCAACCTTGGACATATACACTTCTGAAATATCACCTTTTATGTCAGTGATCCCGAAAATTATCCATTCGACACAAATATAGGATATTTTCGATTCTTTATTCCTGTCACCCTCCCATTGTCAACTCGAAGCCAACCAAGGCTTATTTTGAAACTTATGCAGCATCCACAGTGTCACTTTTCATCTTTACATATGAATTCGACACTAATTTCGTTCGTATTTGACTACTTTACATGTCACCTTCACCTCTTGGTAGGAATTTTTTCAGTATCTCGCCCCTACAAGTATGGAGAAATTTCAACCAACTAGGTATAATTATAAATTATCATCTGAAACACAACAGTACGGGTGATCTTTCGCAGAGGAATTCGTTAACTACTGTTTCAATATCAATGTATTGGCTTTTTTCGCTCTGCATGCTGGAGATTGCAAAAGAGCTAAACTTCATTCTGTACTATTGTGCTATGAATATAGTGGTTTAGTTCACTGAATACTCGCTTAGATGATGCTCTCGTCACACGAAAAGTGAGATACAGTTATAAAAGAAAAACGAAACGAAATATTTAAGTTAACGCCCCACGTTATGCCGACTACGCTAATGGAGACAGTGATGGTGAGAAACGAATGAAATCGTTTAATGAAGAAAGTGGGAGGAAACTGGAGAAACCCGAGAACACTCATTCAGACGGTGTTTGTCCATAATAAAGTTCATTCAGCGCGAGCTGGGATCTAACCAACAACTCCATGCACCATAGGTAAAATTATAAAAGAATAGGCGTCTAAACAAATACGGAACACTACTATCAATGAGAGTTGTATAAGATTAGATTTTTATTTATTTCATTCTAAGTTGAAATTTCAATCAATCTTGATCTTCATTACTTTTCGAAATCCGGACCAACCAGTATTCTCTACTAGGGTAAAGATTAATTGATCGCTAACAGAAATCCAAAATCCTCTGTATAACCCCACGTTCCATTATTCCATATACACAATTAAGAGTCCAGCGTAACCTACCAGCTAATACGTTTTCTTCTTATTATTATTATTTTTAACACCTCAAAAATATAGGCTCATAATTGAACCACTGATTGGAAAAAGGGAATAAGTACATAAAAATATTTTTTCCACTTTTAAGCTTTTCTTCCCAATTGCAGTGCTACAAAACAAGATTCTTCTTCTTGTCTTAGAGTTTGTCAGTTCTTTTTCTACAATTAATCAGTTATACACGTGCTGAAACAAATACAAATACGCCTCGGGAAGTTTTTTTAAGCGTTTCTGAAAACTTAGATCTGATGTACTTATTCCCTTTTGCTGGAAATAGTTGCTGCAAGGACGTGATAAATCTTTTCGGTAGACTTCACAGTTTATAGCTCCTTCACAACTTCCTTTTCATCTAAGGCTAAGTAGTTACATTTTAGACATTGAGGAAAAAGTGTGAAATTAATTACGAATCAAAGTGGAGTTACGAATCTTCAATGGACCCCATTTTGCTGTTGGCCTCGCTCAACGCACTCCCGTCACTGTTGAGGGTGCACGATGGAGTTTCTCCCTTTTAGGAATACTATCTAAGACAGTACTAGTATTTCTTACAGCTGTTTCAATTCAGTTGTATTTGCTAGAACTGTCGGTTAAAGGAAACAAAAGATCCTATACTCAAACACAAATCATCTCTCTAGAAGCTCTAATGGAAAACGAAACGAATCGTCGTAAACATGTTACGTTCTTGATCAGGAAAACAGCAAAACATTGATTGCACAAACGTATAATGGTATCATTTGCTTGCAAATTTAAAACTTATAGAAGTTGATAGTTTGTTAGGTGAGGGGTAGGTGAACAGGATTTTTGTACTGGTGGTCCAGGGTTCGAATCTCGTCCGTTCTTCTTACGTTTTGTTTCTTTAAGCTACACTGAGTTTGTTCATTCCAATTCTTTAAGCTTGAATTAAATCTAATACCAGTTAGTGAATTAAAAGTAGCTAACATTATTTTCAAATACTAGACGTTATTACATGCTTGTCACTAGCTCACAATACTCAACTTTGATATAAACTCTTGCAGCCTTCATGTAACTCATTTCTTGACGTGTTTTGTTAGAAAACTAATGAATCGTGGCGAGCAAAATTGCTTTACCAGATAATGGTGACTCCTTTGAAACCAAATGACAAGTATGAGAATTAAACGTATAATATCTGTAGTTTGGTGTCGAGAAGAAACCAAATAGCGAACGAAAGGTTTAAGAACAACCACGTTATTAATATAAACTATGCCAAAGATTATTGACTTACCTAGGTATGTGATTTAAAAAAACCGAAAGAAATTTTGAAAGAACGAAAAATACTAACTTAGAATTTTGTAACTGGAGGCAAGGAAATCTAATTTAAACATACTAAAACATACCATTTAGCGCATATAGAGCGTGGATCTGTGCTCAAGGCTCTAGCTCTGGAGGTTCTCATGTCGAAACCATGTGTGAATATTTTGTTTAAATTTAGAATTTTTGGAGATCATTAGTAGGCGATGACACACGTTTAATTGTCTTAAGGTATTTGAATATTTTGATCTTTCAATATTTGAATGATCAAATCTTCAATAATAATAATAATACTAATACTAATACTAATAATAATATTAGTTATTATTATTATTATTATTATTATTATTAGTAGTAGTAGTAGTAGTAGTAGTAGTATTAGCAAAGTAATTCATTAACACGTTAATATCTTTAATTATTTCTCGATAACTACTCGAACTTATGACGTTCTCGAATCTAAATCGCACCCAGATTTCGCTGGGCTAAATGTTTTTACTATTACACCACTCTTTGATATCGGTCATTTTCGATGATTTTATGTATCCCCCTCCCCTCTCCATGTTGGGGGCACGATATGACAAAAATTATCCCAGTCCCGAATGTCATGTACGTTGAAAATTTGATCGAAATCTGTTGGATGGTTCAAGAGTTGTTCTATTTATTTTTATATATTAATCTCCCCTTCTCTTATCCTCTCCTATGTACTACTGCCAAAGTGAAAATATTAAAACAAAAGTTTCTAGGCCCGAACGTCGTCTATGTTGAAAATTAGATCGAGATCGGTCAGGTGGTTCAAGATTTGTTAAGTTTTATTCATTTTTATAGATATCTCCCCTCCCCTCCTCCTACCATACGTTCTACCATCAAAGGGAAATGATAAAAACACCCCAGGTCCGAACCTCATCTATGTCGATAATTTGATTAAGATCAGTTCGGTGGTTTAAGCGTGATGAAGTCACCAAGACAGCATTTTTATTTTTACTTTTTTACATAGTCTCCCTTTCCCTCCCCTACATTGTGCTGTCAAGTCAAAACATGAAAACATCCCAGGTCCGAACCTTATCTATATTGAATGTTTGATTGATTGGTATCAGTCGGATTGTTCAAGAGTTATTAAGTTTTATCCATTTTCATATATTTACCCTCCCCTACTCTTCCGCAAGTTCTAATATCAAAATGAAACAACAAAAAGCTTCCCAGGTTCGAATTTCATCTATGTTCAAAATGTGATTGAGAACGATGGGGTAGTTCAAGAGTTATTCACCACCGAACATTGTCACTTTTATTTTTATATTTATAGCTGTTATGTATCTTCCCCCACCTCTCCATCTTCTGCGTTATTCCGTCAAAGTGAAATGGTAAAATCCATCCCTCGCGTTAGTCGAGACGGGGACATATAGCCTCATTGCTGACGTCCCCATTAATTCCCCTACTCATACCCTTTTGTGTGTTAAGGTTGGTTTCTTTTGTCTTCAGTTGCAAATTTCCAAGTTATTAGTCTTTGTTTCAAAATTCTCGCATTTCTTGTATGATAATACAAGTTAATAATCTTTGACTTCTTTTATATTAATAAACTGAATTGTTCTTAAACCTTTGATTTCCAATTTTGTTTTGTCTCTACACCAAACTACAGATATGAGAAATGTAATTCTCATACTTTACCTTTGCTTTCAAAGCGGTCGCCATGAACTGCTTAAAAGCACATTTTTCCGTTACGAAATACCCAGCAGAGGGTGTACGATATCGTCTACAGCAATGAGAGGAAACTCCGCCTTGTTACGTGACGTCACATGAAGCACTTTCCGTTCAAACACCTAAGCAAAGCTATCATTTTGCTTCTGATATGAAAATGGCTCACTACGAAGCTTCTGTTAAAAACAGCGTGCTTGCTTTAATTGAACATGCGGGCATGAACTATAGCGAGGCAGGCGCGAGATATGGCGTTAGCCGTGCTCCAGCACGGAGGTGGCGGAGGAGATATGAGGAAACGATATGTAAGACGTAAAAGAGAAAGTGGGCGACAAATAGTTTCCTCTGCCGAAGAAGACCAGAGTGTAATTGCCCAATGCCGTGAACACCCTTTCATGTCTGCCCGACAGTTGGGAGAGGAAACCAATTTCCTAGGCGATGTTACGACTTTCCGTCCTAGACTCAAATCCTTTGGTTTGAGATCATACAGGGCAGCTGTTAAGGAGCGAGTAACAGAAGACCACTTGGTTGACCGTCTGGCGTTTGCACAGTTAAATATTGCACGTGTGTGGGACGAGGTCGTTTTCACTGACGAAAAAATATTTTCCAGTGCAAACTTCGGGCCGAAGCGTGTTTACCGCCCCCCTGGAAAAAGGTATGCCTCTGAATACGTTTCCCGTTCTGCTCGAATGGGACATGCAATTGTCCACTGTTGGGCATGGATATGCAAGGCTGCAAATTTCGGAGGAATCTAAAGGATTCCTGGTCGCCTAAACGCCCACAAGTATGTGGAACGTCTGGATGAAACGCTTCCGGAAATAAAAGCTCATGTAGGTGACGGCATATTATATTTGCAACAGGACAATAGCTCGATACATAATTCAAATGTGGTTCAGACATGGTTGCAGAGGCAACCTGATGTCGAAATAGTTGACTGGGTTCCTCATGGAGCAGATCTGAACCCTATTGAAAATATGAGGGCCTCTGTTGCAAGAACATTGCGGGAAACCTGGTCGAACAATCCTCCACGAACATCTAATGATCTTTGAGAGCGTGTTGAAGATGCGTGGTCGATCGATTGCACCCAACGCTATATTTCTCGCCTAGTGGATTCAATGCCACAGCGTATGGCAGCTGAAATCGAGTCCCAAGGGGACTATACACACTATTAATAAATGCTCGCCCACAACACCATCAGCCCTCTCGAGGGCTACCTAATTCGACCCACTTATTAACAAAATTTTATGAAATAATTACGCGACACCAGTGAATGTAAGTGTCTCAGTATGTTCTGCATTAATAAAGAGACTAACGTGCGAGACTTGGTGGCCGAGTGGTATTACGCTAGCTATGTAAACCAAAACCGCCTGTAACAGTGGTTCGAATCTAGTGAAGAAGACCCCTACCTTTTATCCCCAGGGATATTTGCAATACGCATTCTGCTATGTCCGCCTTTGTACGGTGTATTATATGACACATAATGTGGACCGCCGTAAGTTTTTACTTAGTAAACAATTTATAAATATATGAACAAATACCTAGGTATATTAGATTAACAATGGAATATAGTACTTTCGTCCGACTGACGTCGCTCTGCAAATGTTCATTGTATTACACCGGAAGATGAATTAAATAAAGACTGGAAAATTTGATATAAAAATTGATACGTAATCAGTTAAAGACAAAATATGTAATTATAATCTCATATTTGAAACTAATTTCGACTACAATTAATTCTCTACCTGCTTTCATAAATAATTCAAACCAAACTTCGAGGTTTGGAATTCACAAACTAAGTGTAGCTAAGAGAAAAAAGTATCAAGAAGAGCAGAGATTCGAACCCACGACACTAGCGTAAGAATTCCTTTTACTAACCCTTCATCTATCAAACCATGACGTGAACATGACTTTTGTAAATTATAAATTTGTATCCAAGAAACACCATTAAGGGTATGTGCAACTACTGTTTTGCTCTTTTTCTCTTCAAAAGCGTAACATGTTTAGGACGATTCGTTTCATTTTCCATTAGAGTTTCAAAAGAGATTATTTGTGTTTGAGTGTAGGATATTTAGTTTCCTTTAACCGAAACTTCTAGCATATACAACTTAATTCACACAGCAGTTAAAAAAACTCGTACTGCCTTAGAAAGTATTCCTAAAAGCAGAAGCTGCATCATGCATCCTGAACAGTGACGTAACTAACGGCAGTGCGTTGAGGGAGCGCAGAGTAAATCGGGGCCCATTGAAAATTCGTAATTCTACTATTTTTCCTCGAAGTCTAAAATGAGACTACTTTAGCCTTACATGAAAAAGAAGCTGTGGAGCTGACTGCGAAGTCTACTGAAAAGATTTATCACGCCCTTGCAGCAACAACTTTAAGTTTTCGAACAGTAATGACAAACAGGACAAGACAAAATATGTAATTATAATCTCATATTTGAAACTAATTTCGACTAAAATTAATTCTCTATCTGCTTTCATAAATAATCCAAACCAAACTTCGAGGTTTGGAACGCACAAACTAAGTGTAGCTAAGAGAAAAAAGTAACATGAAGAGCAGAGATTCGAACCCACGACCACCAGCGTAAGAATTCCTTTTACTAACCCTTCATCCTAAGATTGAAATTTTAACTTAGAATGAAATAACTAAAAATCTAATCTTATATAACTATCATTGATAGTAGTATTCCGTATTTGTTTAGACGACTATTCTTTTATAATTTTACCTATGGTGCATGGGGTCCTTGGTTCGATCCCAGCTCACGCCGAATGAACTTTATTATGGACAAACACCGTGTGCATGAGTGTCCTCAGGTTTCTCCCGTTTCCTCCCACTTTTTTCATTAAACAATTTCATTCATTTCTCACCATTACACTCTCCATTAGCATAGTAGGCATAATCGTGGGACGTAAAAATTAGATATTCCATTTCATTTTTCTTTTATAACTGTATCTCACTTTTCCTGTGACGAGAGCATCATCTAAGCGAGTATTCAGTGAATTAAACCACTATATTCATAACACAATAGTACAGAATGAAGTTTAGCTCTTTGGCAATCTCCAGCACGCAGAGCAAAAAAAGCCAATACATTGATATTGAAACAGTAGTTAACGAATTCCTCTGCGAAAAAGATCACCCGTACTGTTGTGTTTCAGATGATAATTTATAATTATACTTAGTTAGTTGAAATTTCTCCATAGTTGTGGGGGCGAGATACTGAAAAAATCCCTACCAAGAGGTGAAGGTGACATGTAAAGTAGTCAAATACGAACGAAACTAGTGTCGAATTCATATGCAAAGATGAAAAGTGACACTGTGGATGCTGCATAAGTCCAAAATAAGCCTTGGTTGGCTTCGAGTTGACAATGGGAGGGTGACAAGTATAAAGAATCGAAAATATCCTATATTTGTGTCGAATGGATAGTTTTCGGGATCACTGACATAAAAGGTGATATTTCAGAAGTGTATATGTCCAAGGTTGGCCATACTGAAATGGGGTCATAGGGAGAACCAGTAAATACTTCAGAACAGTTCCTTTTTGGTGCGTTTCAAGACACTGAGAGTGAAAAGTGATAATGCACAAATCACATTATCTACTTTAGGTTTTAATTTACGTTTATAATACAAAGATGAAAAATACTTAGGATGTGTTTTATTTAAAAAAAAACAGTATAAAAAGTTCCCTATTCTGGGGGATGCGATCACCCCAAACACACTCCCCTGGATCCGTCCCTGCTATCACCATCTATAAAATTAGATATATATACAAACAAAAAAGTAGTTATTTCGTTGGGGCAAAAGCTCTTGATTGCCAAGACCTGCATCCTGTGTATGTCCCTGCTGCTCTGAATTGTCAAAAGCTCCTCTTCAAAGGTAAGACATAAAATGTAAATGATAAACGTGTAACATAGAATACAATATAAATAGAAAATATGTTATAATTAAGAAATAGAAAATAATTATAAAATAAATTTGAAGGACAATTTAGAAAATTCAATAATACTTGAAAGTAAAATATACTTTTAAAACAATTTTGCATTTATGCAGGGCTACAAACAAGCGAGAAGTGCCATGTTAATTTAGTAACAAATATAATATTGGAAAATTATTTCGAATTAAACTAGCTGTGACTACATTACTTCAAACTTGAACTTGTGGAATATACAGTATGTGCGTAGCTCAAATACAATAATCAATAAGAATGGTCTTGATTGGAAGCTTGGACCATCCACGTATTAACCATTCACCTAACAGACAATAACGCACTGGGCTTGGCAGTACTTTATCAGATGGTTCTATCAAATGTAACTTAATTAAAACAATAGTAACAAATTTTAAAGCTTTGGAAAGTGTTCTGAAGAAGAGGAAGTTCATTTTGCACATTGTAACTAAGTTGCAAGAGGTTTACGTCCTAACTGAACGGCGCATCTACCGAGTCAACTTTTGGAATATCCCCTTGAGGTAGCTTTCAACGCAGCTAAGGGAAACGTATGTGAACGAGTAATAGAATCCTCCGTAGCAGAATGGATAAAGTCATGGTTCGATGACCACAAGGTTCGTGGTTTCGAAACCGGTCGCTGAAACCAGATTTTTTAAAATCTTAATTCCTCAGTTCTGAAGATTTCGAAAACTTCCCTTCTTACCTTTCACAAAATCAGAATTTTCGTCATAATACGAATGCTGTCCGATCATTTTTCCCCAATTCTAAATCTGTGTATACGAATCATCCCTCTCTGTCTCCATACTTGAATCCCTCTCTCTCTCTCTCTCTCTCTCTCAATGTCACCCAGGAAGTCATCAGGCTGGAGATCAAACCTTCGACTCTTGAAACCGAATGTAGGCTCTTTAGCAATGTGCTATCGTAGCTCTATAGGTTTGTTGTTAAAACCATTGTCTTTCAGACTTTATTCGGGGGGTGGAGGAAGAGATTCTCCGGCGACATAAGATTTTCACTTATTAGTGTATTACTATACATTTGATAAAAAAACGTATTTATTAAGCTCAAAAGAGTGGGAATTACACCCTCTTGTGCTGCCCAAATGACGCCCCTGAAATATTTGCTTGCACTTACTGAAAAGAAATTCAATGAATCATTGAATAAAACTCTTTTCTGTTCGTAGATATTTTAGAGCTCTTGGCAATTTCTATAGATTTCTTAGGGAGGATCTTACTAGCTTGCACTCTTTAAAGAAAAAAAGAATGAAACTAAAGATATTTATGAAGCTCTGAGAAGATTGTGTGACTTTCCTTTAATTTAGGCTCTTACAAATATTTCAGAACAAACGAATGGAAAAGACTGTTTTAAAGCTATAACGTTGTAAACTTGATTCCTGTTTAATTTTCAGCTGAATGGAAAGAGTGTACTACGTCACACACACTGCTTTAGACAAGGAGAGGTGGAGGACGGGGAGGAGTTGGAATAAATACTAGAAGCTACTAATCGATTGATACATGTATTGCGAGAATGCGTAAGAAAACTGGACAAGAGTTTGTTATTCATTTGGACATAGAATTTTTGTAACAAATTTTATGCCGCGGACTGTACCAAGTTTATTTGAAGAAATACTGACTAAGGATGATTCCATACGGGAACCAATACCTGGAGGAAAGTTATATATCGTCTGAAATCTCTTGTCATGAGTAGAAAGGTACAGGTTTCTAATCATGGGAAAACCCACTACTTGACACTATAGGTGGCTGATTTCTTGGTGTTTGTGTCCCAATGTATGGCTTTTTCGATTCAATAGAAATAAATGTTAAGATGTATCAAGCATAAGCGCCCTAGCCCATCATGTTTTTTTTTTTCTGCTCCTTACTAGAACGTAACTAGAGAAAAAGTTTGTTAATACCATTTTGTACCCTGAAGTATCCATTTGGTCAGTGTTGCAAACGAACTGTAAATGCAATGTGGAATATGCTTTCTGTACCACTGGAAGTATATACAAGAAACGTAGCATAAACATCGTTAATCAATGGGGAAAATATACTGTAGACGTATTCGTCTCCAAAGTACTAGAGTTTGTCAATGTTGCCAACCAATTGTAAAAATGAGAAATTGTAAAACAGGTTCCGTACGATGAGGTCAGATGTTAATACTCAAGGTCTTTTTGCTATATTGTCGTGCGATGTTTCTGCCAAGTTTGGCATATAAAAGTTTATTGTAGGGAATGTGTTTTTACACCTTCTCCTTTTAGCAGAAAATGATTGGCAACATTGACAAACAAGAGTACTACGTAGAGGAATACGTCCACAGTATATTTTCTCCAATGACTAATGTTGTCTATGCTACGTTTCATGGATATACATCCAGTAGTACAGAAACCATCTTCCAAATTGAATTTAGAGTTCATTGGAAACAGTGGCCAAATTGGTACGTCAGGGCGCAAAGTGATATTATCCAATCCTTACCAAAATAACGTTCCAGCAATGAGCCAAAAAAGAACATGATGGGCTCAGGAGCTTTTGCGTGATACATCTAAACATTCATTTTTATTTTGTCGAATATGTCGTACATGGAATATGATTGGAAAACCGTTTGGTAGTTCTCATGGCAAAATCTTTCAAACGATATATATTTTTCCTCCAGGTACTTGGTCCCGGCATGGAATCTTCCCTATTCTGAATACAAAAAGAACCATGTGTGAAATATATTCTTTTTAGCGTTAATAATAGTCATATTCTTTGCTGCAACATTATGATAAGTGATTGAAAAATATAAGATGATATAACGACCTATATTTCGTGTATAATATATGTATTTTTCAGGTTCTCCACAAGTCTGGTTTCTATTCATAGAACATTTATTGATAGTGTGTAACTGCGGCAGATGTTTGTACATAATTAGTGACTTATATGACAAATTCGAATTGTTCACTTTCCCTGTATTTCTCTTTCAGTGTTACTCTTCATGCAAATATAGTATATACTTTGGCTTTGATATTAATTTCCTCGGTACAATACAGTACATTTAAGATATCCATTGCAAAGTTTCAAACCAAATAGAAGATTGACATAACCATGCGGAGGCAATGCTGTCCTCAAATGGAGGGGGAGTTTGATCTACAAAAAGTTGTTTGTCATTGCTTGACGAGGTGAATTCCTGAACCGAAAAAGTTACAACTGTATTTCTGCGAAGTTTCAACTGTAGTTTTGTAAATTTTTTAATGAAAGCAAAGAAAGGTGACCATTTTTCTTTTCAGGCGTTTATGTTTTTCTGAATGTCTCAGCATATATTTGCTCTATCGAAATGAAAAAAAAAATGGGGAATAAATATTTATTTCAAACTACGTCTAGAAATAATAAGCTACTGAGTCAAAATGTTATAGGCATCACTTTTTTACTCTTATAATAGAAACAAACCCCGGACCCCCAAGCGATACCGGGCCAAATGTTATTTCGACGAAATGTCCTTTTGGACCAATTGTCTTTTGGACGAAATGTCCCTTGGACCAATCGTCTTTTGGACGAAATGTACTTTAGACAAATTGTCTTTTGGGCGAAATGTCCTTTGGACCAAATGTCTTTTGGACGAAATGTACTTTAGACAATTTGTCTCTTGGGCGAAATCTCCTTTTGACCAAATGTCTTTTGGACGAAATATACTTTAGACAAATTGTCCTTTGGGCGAAATGTATTTTGAACCAAATGTCTTTCGGACGATATGTCCT
Source organism: Thermobia domestica (assembly GCF_964235325.1). Classification (NCBI taxonomy): domain Eukaryota; kingdom Metazoa; phylum Arthropoda; class Insecta; order Zygentoma; family Lepismatidae; genus Thermobia; species Thermobia domestica. The sequence continues at coordinate 62,463,576 of NC_137457.1, forward strand.
TTTTGCGAATTGTCCTTTGTACCAAATGTCCCGGACCAAATGTGTTTGGAGTAAATGTCTCTGGGAGAAATATCCTTTGGACGAAACGACCCCAGCCATATTTTAGGCATACTTTATTGTAATGTGGCAGGGAATGTGGTAGTGAATTTAGTGAAAGTGATATATTAAAAGTTTCCTGATAATTATTAGAAATATTTTACCTTTTTCAAAAAATCTATTTGAGATATAATTATTTTTCAATTTTAGAAATACTGGAAACTAAATTAATTATTGAGATGCTTAATAGTTTTTTCTTTCAAATTTTATCATATTAGTATTCATGATGATGGCGATAGAAAAGGATTCATCTGTTTTATTTCTCAGTGATAAATGAACATTTTGATTTTGGGTACTATAACTCGGCAATGAAAACTCACTTTCATTGGTGTATATATTGCAAGGTGATATATCTCTGAGACGTAAAATTGAAAGAGAAAATATATTATTCATTTTTTATTTCGTCACTGAAAAATACATTGTTAAGCTTTTGTTGAATTGAGTTGAGTTGAGTTTCAATTTAATGTGTCGTTCAGCAACGAAGCTATGTGAGTCGTGATTCTACTGATTAACGTTGAATCCAAACCACATGTGCTCCCGCCAGATATCGAACCCTGGTCTCGCACGAGAGAGACGCGTGCGCTAACCGCTTTTCCACGAGAAAGTTCTAGCTAACTTTTGGGTAAGAGCAGAGAGAGGTAGACAACTTTGCACACCTCTATTCGTAAGTCACGATTTCAGATAGGATTGTTGTAAGACTAATTTCAGGAGAACTGTTAATTTTCGTATACTTTGTGATTATTTTCTTCACAAGTTTCCTCTCTCATCGAATACAGTGCCTCGGCATGTCTTCATTTACTTCAAAACAGATGTACTAAAATCCTTAAATGCTGATAAAACAACGCAGTTCATTCAACCCTAATACTGACTTCAATTAGGGTTTTTATTCCGTCCGACATTTGTACCTGACGACACACACGAGTCAGAAACAAAAGCATTCGGTAAAAAAATATCTTCCATAAACTTATCCTTTATTATTATTATTATTATTATTATTATTATTATTATTATTATTATTATTATTATTATTATTGTTGTTGTTGAAGAATCACACACGTTTTCTTATGTATCCTTCCGATAAACCTAAGGTAGTATAACTTTTTTTAACAGTGCGTGTAATTTTTTAATGTACTGTATGTTATTAGATTTTTGTATATAGTTTTCGGTGTACGAATTAAATCCGTTTGTTTCTTGTCCAAATCCAAATTAACCTAGAAGCTTCAGAATAATTAGAAAAAAAATATATTCCGAGAAGTAGTTTAATTACTTATATATTATTTTTACATAAATTTCTTTATATGTGTACCAAATTTCACATAAGTAAATCCCCACGCTAAGCGGGTTTGCATATCCAGGCTCCTAACTATGAAAATATTTACGATCACTCCAACCCCAATCATTTCACAGATTCAACCTGTTGTATATAAGTTATTAGGACGTAAAATTGAATGTAATTTATACGAAAAACCCTTTTATGCATTGCAAGACCTGTAACGTCCAAATATTCACCACAAACTTATAGTTGTATCGACATAAACAAACAAACAAACAAAAAAAAAGTGTGGAGCATGAAACCACTTTATACAAAAGTCAAAAGAGGTCATTGAAGACATAACAACTGGTCGAGAGGTTTGTGTTACTAGTCTATCAATCAGAAGTTTCTGTGTTCAAACCCTGTAGAAAATATTCTTTTTTTTTTCTGAAAAGTGTGTTCCTATTTTCATCAGAGAACTGAAAACATTTCTTTGAATAAATCTTTGGAAACTACTTTTCTCTCAAATTCGATTAGAAGCGAACATTATATGAATTGAAAATCTAACATCCACAGCTGAGAAAAAAATATTAAGTATGTTCAATATGTCATTATTATCCTTTGATTTGTACTGAAAAACTAATTATAAGCATTGACAATTTCAGAAGATTCTCCCCCGGTAATGGTCAATATATGAATGAGAAACTGATAAAACATTATTAGTCCATTTGAGCATGATCGAAGATAACTTATGGCCATGAAGGGGAAATTTATGTCGACAGGGTCTCAAATTCTCCGACGGGTCATGACCTGAAATTATCATTGTTTGAAAGATTTCCTTAACAAATAGAATATTATATTTATTTCTCGTTCTACGTTTTGAAATGGAAAAATCATAATTTTAAATAGAATTATAATACGATAAGCATAAAGATTTATACAACTAATGAAGTAAATATCCTTGTGTAAGTTATCGATTTCTATTCGGATTAAAACTCGAATACTCGTTTGCATCACACTTTAAAGTAATTCCTCTCTATATATATATTTCCTACTGGAAAGCATGTTTAACTCCAATTACTTAATCAATATTTTTAATAATATATTTTTATTGTAATACTCTTACTATTCAATGTTGTATGCACTTAATTTCTCAAAGCAAAACCTCACAAATGTATAATTGACTAGTAAATATTATCAAATAAATTATCATTTAGTTTACGTAAATATTGCATCGCCTGATTTGAAACTTCGTATTTTAAATAATAATAATAATAATAGTAGTAGTAGTAGTAATAAAATCATAGCCATATCTTTATCAGAATTTCAGGCTTAGTCAATAAATGAATTCAACATAGTCTCTATTCGAAGCTCTATTTAATCGAATCAGATAGAAATACGAAGAGGAACTTCGAGAACAGGTAAAAAATGTCACTTTGGTGGGTTTGGAAGTAACTTTTAAGAGTTTTTTTTTTAACAAATTACAGACAAATGCCTTGAACACTTTTTTCTTTTCTTTAAGTTAACTGATTCACCGAACGTATCTGACATATGAGTAACTTGTCTCTATTTTCTACTCGGTTATACACTCTTTTCCATTAACCTTGAACGACAAGAACACGAACACAAAAACATCCACATAGGTATGACAGTTAAAATTCCTAACTTCCCCCACGGGGAGTCGAACCCGGGACCACATACACCTAAGGCACACGTGCTAGCCACTAGACCAGCGGGAAGAGCAAATGAGATGTATTTTGTAGTGTCTGAAGTTTATAGCTATTTCACCCTGTTGTAGTATGTCTATTGATTTTTTAATGTTTACCGTATTCGTTACTTTGAGGAATGATATATATTATTGATATAGGTTTTATTACATATTCGGCCATAAATATTATATAAATTATCAGAATTATTCATGATCTTTCATGGAAATTCACTGGTGCATGCGCAGTAGAAACAGAAGAACACAACTTTCTGATGTTGGTCAGAACACAAATTTCTAACAGGATGTCTGAATTCCTTGGTGGAAAGCAGTAGTTCCCAACCTAGGGACCCGCAGCTTTCTCCTGAGTAAGCATGAAGAGCGAGTAAGGTGGCGAAAGCTACTGGCATAAAAGAATTGTGCAATAAATAAATAAAGCACTACTTATTATGACTTTCAAATTCAGCTTGACAATTTTATAATTGCCGTTTTACAAAAACATATTGCACTAGGAGGGTATGCAAAAGCCTTGCTGGAAATAAATATAAATTCCTGGGATTATTATTATTATTATTATTATTATTATTATTATTATTATTATTATTGGTCTCCTACTTCTTGGCCAAGATGTGAAATATTCACTACCTTCTTCATACCGCTAAATCAATTTCTTCACTGTTTTCTCGTCACAGCTCATACCCCTAGCTATCTGAATGGCAATTTGTCTAATTGTTGCTCGACCTATGATTTTCCCTCGCATAGTAACAGATAGTTTTCTACAGCTTTTAGAGCGAGGTATTTTGCAAACCTGTAGAAATTTGCATTGTGATTCGTATTAGCAATGACAGTAAAGTGGATATTTCTGTTCCTACTGTGCATAATCAGTATCATTATATCAGAAGTATTCCGCCATTACCAGCGGGTCACTTACCGCAGCTGAGAAGCTGCCATGCTCCACGATCTTCTGTTAACCTCTCCATCTTCACATACGATTTTTCTGTTTTGATATCGCCAATAGCCTAATTCTGTTTCTATATAGTCTAATTCGTCCTCTCCCTCTCTTCCCTGCCACCATACCCTCTAGCACATCCGTCATGATACAGTTCCTTCTTAACAGTTTCTACAGTTTCGTCCATGTTTATGTCCTATAAATACAGTAAAATACAGTAAACGAAGCCTTTTATGAGTCTTTTTCTTTACAACTCTATTCGTGGTCCCCTCAAAATACTATTTCCTCCATCCTAAAGGCTCTTTTCGCCATTTCTATCCTTGCTTTTATTTCACGTTCGCATGTCATATCATCACTAGTAATAGTACTCAGATATCGAAAACTAATCACTTGTTGTTTTTTCCCGCTCCTACTTCTATATTTCACACCGATCGCTTCGTTTCAATCACCATGGATTTTGTCTTTCTAACATTTATTTTCATCCCATATTCTTCACAAGCCTTTCTCAAGTTTTCTACATCTTATTAATTTTCTTTTTAGATTCTGCAACAACGACCATATCAACCCCAAACCGTATACACCTCACCATTCTATCTTCTACGGAAATTCCATCTTCATTATGTAGACTCGTTTTCGTTATCTCTTCTAAATAGTTATTAAATAAAATATAATCGGCGGAATATATAATCTCTGTTGAACTCATCTTCCAATTACACTGTCTGTCTACTGCGCATGCACCAGTGAATTTCCATGGAAGATCATGAATAATTCTGATAATTTATATAATATTTATGGCCGAATATGTAATAAAACCTATATCAATAATATATATCATTCCTCAAAGTAACGAATACGGTAAACATTAAGAAATCAATAGACATACTACAACAGGGTGAAATAGCTATAAACTTCAGACACTACAAAATACTTTTCATTTGCTCTTCCCGCTGGTCTAGTGGCTAGCACGTGTGCCTTAGGTGTATGTGGTCCCGGGTTCGATTCCCCGTGGGGGTAGTTAGGAATTTTAACTGTCATACCTATGTGGATGTTTTTGTGTTCGTGTTCTTGTCGTTCAAGGTTAATGGAAAAGAGTGTAAAACGTGTATAAACGAGTAGAAAATAGAGACAAGTTACTCATATGTCAGATACGTTCGGTGAATCAGTTAACTTAAAGAAAAGAAAAAAGTGTCCAAGGCATTTGTCTATAATTTGTAAAAAAAAAAAAAACTCTTAAAAGTTACTTCCAAACCCACCAAAGTAACATTTTTCTTTTACCTGTTCTCGAAGTTCCTCTTCGTATTTCTATCTGATTCGATTAAATAGAGCTTCGAATAGAGACTATGTTGAATTCATTTATTGACTAAACCTGAAATTCTGATAAAGATATGGCTATGATTTTATTACTACTATTATTATTATTATTATTATTATTATTATTATTATTATTATTATTATTATTATTATTATTATTATTATTATTATTATTATTATTATTATTATTATTATTTAAAATACGAAGTTTCAAATCATGCGATGCAATATTTACGTAAACTAAATGATAATTTATTTGATAATATTTACTAGTCAATTATACATTTGTGAGGTTTTGCTTTGAGAAATTAAGTGCATACAACATTGAATAGTAAGAGTATTACAATAAAAATATATTATTAAAAATATTGATTAAGTAATTGGAGTTAAACATGCTTTCCAGTAGGAAATATATATAGAGAGAGGAATTACTTTAAAGTGTGATGCAAACGAGTATTCGAGTTTTAATCCGAATAGAAATCGATAACTTGCACAAGGATATTTACTTCATTAGTTGTATAAATCTTTATGCTTATCGTATTATAATTCTATTTAAAACTATGATTTTTCCATTTCAAAACGTAGAACGAGAAATAAATATAATATTCTATTTGTTAAGGAAACCTTTCAAACAATGATAATTTCAGGTCATGACCCGTCGGAGAATTTGAGACCCTGTCGACATAAATTTCCCCTTCGTGGCCATAAGTTATTTTCGATCATGCTCAAAGTAGACTAATAATGTTTTATCAGTTTTTTTCTCATTCATATCTTGACCATTACCGGGGAGAATCTTCTGAAATCGTCAATGCTTATAATTAGTTTTTAATTACAAATCAAATGATAATAATGACATATTGAACATACTTAATATTTTGTTCTCAGCTGTGGATTTTAGATTAGCAATTCATATAATGTTCGCTTCTAATCGAATTTGAGAGAAAAGTAGTTTCCAAAGATTTATTCAAAGAAATGTTCTCAGTTCTCTGATGAAAATAGGAACACACTTTTCAGAAAAAAAAATATTTTCTACAGGGTTTGAACACAGAAACTTCTGATTGATAGACTAGTGACACAAACCGCTCGACCAGTTGTTATGACTTCAATGACCTCTTTTAACTTTTGTGTAAAGTGGTTTCGTGCTCCACACTTTTTTTTTGTTTATGTCGATACAACTATAAGTTTGTGGTGAATATTTGGACGTTACAGGTCTTGCAATGCATAAAAGGGTTTTTCGTATAAATTACATTCAATTTTACGTCCTAATAACTTATATACAACAGGTTTAATCTGTGAAATGATTGGGGTTGGAGTGATCGTAAATATTTTCATAGTTAGGAGCCTGGATATGCAAACCCGCTTAGCGTGGGGATTTACTTATGTGAAATTTGGTACCTCAATTGGACGATTATTGAAATTATACATTTTAGTTCAATGCAAATCATAGGTTAGCAATTTTGTACAATTTTCTGTATTTGTTCACCAATCCAATATTTAGTAGAATATTTTAAACCCCCTTTGTTCTTCTGAGATACCTAGATGCTGCTAAAATCCGGTTGGTTCTGTTTTCACTATTTTTCATTTCCCTTGCTGTAATTGGGAACCATATTCTTTCTTAGTTTTATGGTGCAATTTACCACGTCATGTTATAGTAGCAGCCGTCGGGAAAACTTTGTAGATTGCAGAAATGCAGTGAAATTCATTAAAAAGACAAGATTTTACGAAATGAGCAGGTAGAATTAGTTACAGTCAAAAAAGAGATAATTCGGAAACATTTGAGTCGTGAAACACTGGAATTATATCTTAATACGGATATAAATAGTACAATATGGAATTTGATTCAGTAGACGCCATGTTTGGGAATACAGATAGCTCTGGATATTACAGGGACTACTATTTTCTATTAAATTGAAATCTTCCATGGATAAAATAGTTCCGTAAGAGTTCCTTTCTATTCCTTCTTAATACTTTCGATTGTGTTCCGTTCTGTAGTGAAATAACTAAATAATAAGTGAATATAAACTTTATGTTCGTAATTAAACAAAGCCAATATACATAACACTATCTCCATAATAAGTTCATAGTTTCAAAATTTTCCTCTCCTATGCTTCCGTATTTATTCCCATTTTTAATGTCAGACTACGAGTATATTTATCAAAGGGTACAGTAAATAATATTGAATTTTCTTGTGTATATACAATTTTTAAGCTGTGAATTATGAATATAGTGTGGCTTTTAATGAGAGAATTGATTGCTGTGTTCTGCTGGTTCTCATATACCAATCAGTGCATGAGAATTTCTTTAGTGGCAAATAGATTTTGAGAGTAAAAAATGTGACTGCTTTGAACAGTCTTGGGTCTAATTAAAGAAAGGGATATCTAAAATGAATCTATAATATAAAAAGTTAATTAATATAAATGAGTGTAATTAAAGGATAGGACATCTTGATCTATATGAACCCAGTGTCCATTTACCAATTGTTAAGAATAGCTAAGGTAGCCACATTTCATAAATGAATGTTTCAAGCAGTGTCCTCTATTTCGGAATTTAATATGAGAATGACTGTTGTGTTGAAATGAAAGACTATATTTGCATTTCGTGGCTTGACGAACAACAGTAATCGTACGTACTATCTGCCTATCTCGTCTGACTATGTGAGTGGCGATAAGGTAGTCAATGTTTTTTGGATAGTTTAAAAGATACTACAGAACGGTATAGCCGTTTCCACAATTAATGCAGATTAACTGTCCGCTTCTACCCTTATATTCGCGATAGTACTTGGTTGCTTGGAGATTCTTTTCTCCTATGTTACCTCATTAAGTCTATTCATCACTCTTCATGGAGTCGAAGGAATGGATAAAAGTAAATATTAGAGTAGATTTATTAAAGTAGAGTCTTCTCAATTGCGTGCCAGAGTGTCAATGTTTCCCCCCACCACATATCTTCATTTTCCAAAGTTTTGAACTATGTAGTAATCGAAAGTAATCGGTACCTCAAGATGTAGGGAAGCGTAAGAGTAATTGACAAAATTTGTCTTATATTAGTTTGCCACAACAAGAAAAAATATTTATTTTTGAAATTTCTTTTTCCAACCCAGTTAAAATTTTCTTTATATTTATCAACTTCTACACTAGTTTTCCATACTTTAATCTGAACTCTTCTTAGTTTCTGAAGCGTAGGATATTTTTTTTATTAGAGATTCTAAACTAAGAGACCACACCATCCTTCCGGTAGATCTGAAGTCTCCAAAGGCATGGACCGGATACTGTGTGTGTAATGTGATTTCCATAACGCCCTTGTCTTTCTGAAAAACTCGTTCTGGGAATTCTTTCGAACTTGGGGATATATATGCTATAGTTGGCCAAGTGTTTCGGCATATTGAACATTATATATGGCTCTTCTACAATTGGTTTTAACATAAAAGACACTGTTCTTCATTTCTTTCATCCAAATACATCAGTTGCAAATTAAACTTACATTGTTGCAATTGAAACGATAATGAATAACAATGAAAAATAATTAGTATACAACAATATGGACATATTACTGTTGTTTTTAAAGTAAGAAAATCTCATCCAGTGCTTTACTAGGAGCTAGTATTGAAGCTGCCTTACCTCTCTGCACCGCCATGCTTATTCTTTGGATTAGGAAGCTGGTTGCGCTTTCATTACCGGATAACTGTGTGATGCGTTTTCCTACTTTCTTTATGACGTTTAGGCCCTCCCTTTCCTACGAGCCACCGGATTCAACTGCAACTGGTACAAATTGATATTTTTCAATAAGGTTGTATTTTCTTCTTTTCTCTATCTCTTTTCGACCTGCTGTATTGCCCGCCAGGATTGAAGAGAAAGGAAGGTTGGAAGTTGCAAAAGTATCTGTGCATGTGGAGTCCCAAATTAAGGCTTTTGAAGTCCCAAAGAATAAAAGACATCCCATCTGGTCTTTTTCCATCTGTTGTATTAAAGCCATTTGGCTCCCTTATTGCCGGTACACCTGCGGAGATGAGTGCTCTCACAATAATGTCGTTCCAGCTAGAGTGTCGAGAATGTCTACCTGTGCATTTTATGCAGGAGAGACCATGTAGTCCTTTTTTGTCAACAGGATTTTTACACGCTTTGCGTTTATAGGGTTCGCAAATATCTCCACCCAGTTTAAATGTAATTGCTATTCTAAAATATTCATCATTCAGGTGAAGGCCCAGATGACGTGAGGGCAAAGCTTTGAGCCAAGCACTTGCCTCAATGAACGATGCAGCGATCAGTGTGGCCTTGTCTTCTGGGTTGTCGAAAGACTGTAGTAAAAATGAAAAAAAAATGATTGTATGATAGGTTCTTCCCATGTGGATTCTTTAACCCTGAAACTGAAGTCGGGTAAATCGGAGCCCACCAACAACGACCATGTGGACGAACAATCTTGAACTTCAAAAACCTAGTGGAGATTGTTGTTCTGTTGGAGAAGTGATTTTATTAGAAATTGAGAGTCGTAGAATGATGCCAAGAAGGCGGGAACAGCCAAATCTAAGGATCTTCGTATGTTTGGCTTTTAGGGCTTTCAATACGGTTGCATCTGTTGGAGCTAAAGTATCTTCGGAAGTAAGAAGTCTGACTGCTCCATGTGCATCTCCATTTCCACGTACAATTTATTTTCAATTATCTTGATAAATATGCTATTAGAGGATTTGTCAGTTGTACGTTTTTGTTTATTTTTTTCAAAGATGTTTGGTTTGTTATATTGTCACTGGAGCTGCTTGACCAATTTTGGATTTTTTGTTTTACCCACGTAGTTAGGTTATTGGTTTTTACAGTATGTGGTGGCATACAAAGTATTACGTAGGAGAAGAGTAACTGATTCATCCAGGATTCCAAATTGTCAGAGTTCACTATCTGTTCAAGCACTTCACATAACAAATCTGCCATAACATGTCTTGCTCCTCGCGGAACTCTTCGTAAAATATTTACTCATGATTTTAATTTTCGTAAAATATCACTATATTTAGGAATTAATGCATTTTCATCTATCACATTGGCATTTTGTATTCGAAACTTGCGCACTAAGTTGTTGTTTCGCAGTAGCATCGTTTACATTTTTATCCTTATTAATGTTATTGTGGCATTTGCTGTTATGTATGGTTTGTCCTCTTAGGTTAAGAAAACTCTTATTACATATAGAACATTGGGAGTTATTGGAACTACTAGAATTGATGCCGGGTATATTTGTAGTTTGTGTATTAATCATTGTTTTCATTCTAACACATTTTGTAGTTTGAAGTATTGTTACTGAATGATTCAAATAATAAATGTTAACGAATAAAAACCGAAATAAATTATTAGGTATAATTGATAATAAATTAATACGAAAGGAATCACTTATGACAAAAATTAAGAAACTATCCCATTCTAGTTTAGTTCAATTCACTGAGGATACAAACCACAGCAATCTCACAGTTAACACGATATGATTAGATGGGTAAGGGAAAGGCAAGCAGCCTTGTCCTTTGGTTTCAAGTATTATACCTTGAAACTTTTTATCTTGTGATCCCCTGGATCGATTTAAAAACGATTTTCACCCGAATTGTTCTTAGGTCATCATGAACATTTTCATAGTACCTAGCAAAGTCGAAACGAAACAACACTTTCACTTATAGGAAATTTAAACAGAACGAATTTTTTTGACGATCAGTAATTTACAACAAGTGTTACAAATTCTGTTGACGATTTGGCACTGAAGTTGACGATTGTCATGTGTTTAAATTCGATCACTTATCTTTATAATATCTAGTGTTCTATATTATTTTCTTTGGCTCGCCGGTGTTTTCTTCTCTAGGTATCATTCTATTCTGTTCTTGAAGAATGTTTTTTCAACCTTCTATTCTCCCAGTTTTTAAGTTTACAATTCTTAACCAATTAACATACCATTATTTGGACTTGAATATGCATTGATATATTGGTAGATACAAATCGTGTAGTTATTTACTCTCGTCATATATAAAGGACCGTTTCCACTACTATTTGGCCCGTTATAGTCGTGATCGATCGCATAGTATAGAATCTAAGTTTGCTTTCGTTTTCATTTACCATTTTCTGATCGAAGCTTATCGTTGTAATACTCATCGTCTACATTTTTGTTCCCATAAAGTGCCATAGAGATTAATTTTAGTGTACATGTTTGGGCTCACAAGTGTATGTTAAATTTTGAGGTTATATCGTATTTATGACAATCAGTCAAATGTATTTTGTATTGTAATTCAGTTTAAGGCCCGGTCCCAAATGCTGAATGTTCAGTAGTTTCAAAATCGTAAGGATTTTATTATATTTCGCGGTTAGACGTACATGATGTAGTCGAAATAATTTTTATTGTATGTTCGTATGCAGTTACTCTTAGCTCTTACCACTACCACTAGCACGATCTCGTGGCTCTACAATGAAAACTTGCTCTCCGTCAAGACACCTTTCTCAGTCGCCTGAAAACTCTTAAATGTCGTGGTACTTAGGGCAAAGTAGACCAATTGTTGTTTTGTATACATCTATTCGCATGGCCATATTATGCATGTTAGTGTATTTTTTCCATTTAACACAATATAACTTTTCTCCAGATCCTTCATTTGTCACTCTTTTACGCACCTCCATTTTCGACCCCCTACTTCTATTATTGTATCTCGCAAAAATTACATCTCTAGTTTTTCTAGTTTCTTCCCTATTTCAGGAGATACTTTTAGCTGTCTCACGCTGCACAAGTTTTATGGAATACACATACTCTGATTCAAACATTATACATTCCGGAACGTGTCTTATATTATATACGTGGCTTGTGCTCAATGACCACTCTGAGGAAAATTTAATCTGTAATATAATTAGGTAAGCTACACGTCTAGGAAACTAGTAGTATATCCAGGAAGAAAATCATTCCCACCTGTTGTAATATTAACTTTTGTTTTTAGATATCGGAATATATATATTCTAAAACGCACTTTGAAATTCCATTTACCTGGACTTTCTGCATTTTCAGTCATGTTTGAGATCTACATCTTATCATTGGAATAATGGTTTAACAGGTATTTATAATACTTAAATGAAAGTAATCACAAAAGTTCAAAAATAAACTGGTCAAATTTGGTTTTGTCACATATATTTTTTGCTGCCATATGACTTTAACAATTACTTTACCAAACTCTGTTACATCGCCTTGCTCTCCACTCTTGGTATTTACTTATTAACGGAGACGTACACTTATCTGAAGAAGATTCGACTGTATCAAGTATTGTTTCATAAATCCAACGAAGTCATCGAGAATGTTGTAGGTGGTTATAATGATTCGGGTAGTTATGATATATGGTGACCATTGAAGGCCATAATTTGACCCTAATATTAACATAATTTTAGTTGAATAACGATGGGAAAGTGCTAAATCTGGAATCTTCAGTTTCTATAGAAATTTAGATTTTGGTTCCATTCAATTTCCCACAACTAAAGCTAAGCGTATGCAAAAGATTGTAGCTGAAAACCCAACAAAAACGGGAATAACTAACTTTTTAAAAACTCGTATAACATTTATTGTGGTAGAAACAGAACGGTTTTATTCCTCTCCTACAACGTTTGGTTTTGATGAGTTACGAGGTTTTGCACAATCTCCGTCTATATGTTTCTTTCTTCGTTGATTCTTGTCCACACCAAAGTAAATGATATCAAAGCCCATACTGTCCGGCTAAAAATTTAGAAATAATAATTAAAAAATCGCGTAATCAAAGTGATTATGTATGTTTAAAAGAATAAACTTACTTAAACAAATTATAGTTGGTTTGCATTTTTGGAACTATTTATTTTTCCAAGCCTCTTCATTGTCTTCGATCTTCTGTTATCCCAAATGCACATTCGCCAAAAATTATTAGTAATGTTCCAAATTCATTTTAAATTTATACAGGAAATATAATGTATACAATAGTAGATACCATTGGGATGTAGTAGGCATACTTGCGAAATTATATGATTCGTGTTATTGAAAGTAGATGACGTAAGGTCAGGATTATTCGAATTCCAGATTTTTTCTCATTTTCACTGGAGTACCTGTAGTCCAGTCAATAGGTACCGAAATGTGGGCGGTGATTGCATTAAGTGAGGTAGTTTTAAAAACTTTATAAAATTGTGTTAGGATGTTCTAAATAACATACTAAAGTTTGTAATCTCTTCAGTTTTCCTCAGGCGACGCCATCTTGATAAAATGGCGCCTGAAACAGAATCTTCCTAAAATAGTGTTATAAATTTATTTTTGAAATAACTCGGATCCCACACATTCTAGCGAAAAATATATCATTATTGAAAACAAAGAGCATAAAATTTGCTACAATGAACGTCGTACAATATTTCTCGTAGAATCAATAGTTTACATGAAATAGTTCTAGGAAATTGACATTTTTTTCTTTTTCCGTATCTACAATTTTTTTAAAGTTTATATGTCATTTATTTTTTTTTGTATCTGCGAGATTGTACTACTTTCCTTTGTGCATACCACTTAACTTTAATATTTGCCGCATTTTGCAATATTCCTGTGATAGCTTGTGGCAATAATCTTATTTCCACACAGCTACTAAAGAGAAACAGATACTGAAGAGAAGCTTTAAACGGAAGAAAATAAAAAGATGTGAAGAATGAAGGAAAGAATGGTTTGGATTTGAAAATTTATGCGATAAAGCGGAGCTACTGAAAAAAACGTTGAAGAAGGAAGAGATTAAAACTTATAGAAAAGAAGGAAAGAGGATAATATACTTACTGAGAGAAAAAGGAAAGACGAGAGAAAGGAAGGCAACATCAAAACAGGAAGGATGCTAGACTAAAAATAAAAAAAATGAAATGATTTTTTTCAATTGTACGTCACACAGTTACGCAGGCTAGGCTAAAGAAGACGGTAATCATGAGAAATAAATCGAGTTGTGGAATGTATAGTTGGAAGAAACGGGAGAACTCCGGGAAAACCTACTCATACGGCTCTTCTCCACAACAAAGTCCACTACGCGCAAGCTCGGGTCAAACGAGGGACCCCAAACACCAAAGGTGAACGCTCTATCACTGAGTTAAGACTACAAAGACGGAAGAACGCAATATATTAAATAAACGGGACATGAGATAATTTGGGAATGAATAAAAGGATTATAGATGGAAAAATTAATTTGATAAGGAAAAGAAAAATAGCCTAGTATATTAAGAAATATGGGAAGAGAAAATGTATGAGAGAAATAGAAAAAAATATTTTATTGTATTTACGGAAGAAAAAATGTCGGATTCCTAGGGGTGTTTCATCTAAATTATTGATTCTTCAAAAAATGTATAGGACCTTGTTGCGTTTAGTCGAATAATAAAAATTTTTGTTACAAAATATTGTTAATAAAATCTCGATTTTAAATGACAATAAGAGAAATAGCTCTAAATATTTTGCCAATTGTTCTGCAGTTATCTATCCCTGGAAATTCTCATACTTTCCGCTGCTTGACGCTGGTTGTGCCTGTATGCTCCTCTTGAGTGTGCAGGTAGCGAGCGGCGTATTGTTCCAAATAAATGAATTGGGTGTAGTTCGTTCTAAATTTGTTCCGACTTGATAGTATGGGGAAGTGAAATGAAATGTGTTAAGTTAGTGTAAAGAAGGACCGAGATTTATCCATAGTATGGTATAATGGAGGTTCTGGCCAAATCTAACCATTAAATTAGTATTATTTTTAACTGAAATTTTTGAGACAAAAAGCGAAAAAGGAAAGAAAAGAAAATGAGTGGTTTGTGCAAGTTTGTATGCTAGATTTAAGTCTCTTTAGAATAATATTATAATTATGTTTCATATTTCATATTATATTGTCTTGACAAGAAAAGAAATGAGAATTAATTTTGAATTAGTTCATAACTTTTGACTTAACAACTATTTAAGTGCTGTGGTTGCTGCTTGCTGACCTATTTGACGTAACCAGTTAATTTGAACTACTAAAAGAAGCGCAAAAACATATAAAGAAATTAATTGCTTTCAAAATAGAATTTTATCAGTTTAAGAACCCTTATTATTCTTTGGTCTAGGGATTTTATTCTCCTTTCGTTCTCTGTCAAACAAAACCTTGAAGAAAGAGCTGAAAACTACTTGTTACCTACTGTTGAGATGTATTTAACAGATTTAAGTTAAGTCAATACTATTTCAATTTCATATGTATTTCTTGTTATTGAATTTGTTCATATTATAATAAAGTTTGTTATCTGTTTTGGGAAATTGGTTGTTGTAATTGCCACTATAACTGGTAGCCTGCTATACTGCTTACAATCACACGAGATCACTGTTTCCGTTAATATTCTGTTTTATTTTTTGTGTGCGTGTATGATAGTTTTGGATGTATTTCTTTCATACCAAATAATTCAGGTTGCAAAGCAACGATTACTGAGAATTTCCGGAAGTATATAATTATATATGTGTGTTTATTCCGTAACAACCATATTTACAGCAAACTTTATGCTCTTTGTTTTGGTTAATAATATATTTTGAGCTAGAATGTAATTGAGCAGATTAAAAAAAAAAACTTTTTCACGCTATTTTAGGAGGATTCTGGTTTAGGCACCATTTTACCAAGATTGTGGTACCAGCGGAAATCTGACGAAGATACAAATTTAGTATGTTATTTAAATTAATGCAACACACAAGTTTATCAAGTTTTTAAAACTACCTCACTTAATGACACCAAAAACTAATTATTTAATGGACTACTGGTTTCAAATCGTTGTTCGTGCGAGAAAAGAAACATGCCTGGGATGACTTTGGTTTCCTAAGTCTTTGACCTACATTTTAAGTTTCTCTATACTGAATATAACATTTTTTGTTATATGGATTTCTCGTTTACAGAGAAGATTTACAAAATATTTTTTTCTGCTTAAACAACATTTGCAAAGTAATCATAAAATTTAATTTACATTACAGAAATGTAAATTACAAAATTCTTAAGAATAGAATTGAATGGATGTTTTGTTTCGTATTTTCAAAATATTTGTGTGTGAAGTGAGCTTGTTTGTAAATTTCCTTTGTAACAATATTGAATGGCTTACAGAAACCCATCATTTGCTTACTTGACACATATACTGGAAGTAGTTTCTTATATTATTGCCAGCGTTTTGTGATTTTGGTAATGGAATTTTTATATTTCTTTAGTGGAAAACTTGAATATTATTAAAAATAATTATAAGTTCCATTACGTCATCACTACAATTAGTTTATTTTTTATTATGTTTAGTAATTATACTCCACTGAAACTTTGTTCCACATCAAGACAATTTGATTAACATGCTTTACTGAATTTAGGTATTAGTCTTTTAAGTTTTGCCTAGGTTAACTTTATTCTTATGATTTTATCCATATATTCTTTAAGCTTTACCATTATCCACAAGTCATCTCACCATTGTTTCCCTCCTCAAAAATTAGTATGAAAATGCTAATATACTTTAGAGCACCAAAGATTGGAAATCCTAAAATGTAAGTATGTCATACTGTAAAATATGTGCTAAGATGTATTGAAAGATATTTACTAACGTGATCAGTTCACATATAATTGTGTCAGAAGGCCCAAGTGAAGAAACACCATTTTTGCAAGAACTTGTGGTTAAATATAACTTCCATTCCAGCGGTGGAAGGTTGCCAAGCGCTCTCGTGTATTCGTCAGGAAAGAAGGATATTTTTTCAAACTCATTTTCCGTAGACGTAGACAGTCTTGAGTTTTTGTTGTTTTGATTTTTTTGCACGTTAGAAGGAATTGTTTCGATTTTTTGTTAAAAAAATAACTGCTCTGAAGGAAACTATTTCAGCCTATAATTTTCGTAGTATTCATTAAGTGATTATTCCAATAGTTGGCAATAATGCATGGATCACTAGTAAGATTGCCACTTGATTCAATGTCAATGTTTTCTTCAATTACTCGTT
Organism: Thermobia domestica; assembly: GCF_964235325.1. Classification (NCBI taxonomy): domain Eukaryota; kingdom Metazoa; phylum Arthropoda; class Insecta; order Zygentoma; family Lepismatidae; genus Thermobia; species Thermobia domestica. The sequence goes on from NC_137457.1 coordinate 62,480,817, forward strand.
CTTTAGTATTAGTTTCATCTTTCATTATCCTTCGTAATTTGGCGGTCCTATTTTCAGATTTTATTATGTGTGTTGAGTAACATCGTGTTTTTGCCAATTTTAAGATATTGCTATATCTTTTTATAGCTTATATAGTACCCTGTCATGTTACTTGGTAACTGTACTCTCCTATATGATAAATTTGAAGATCTTAAGTTCTTAATAGAAACTTTTATTGTTGTAGCTATCCAAGATTTGTTATATGTTATTGGAATTAAGCGAAGTTCTCTAGGAAATGCCTCATTGAAGTAACGAGTGTATGCGTCATGGATAATGTTACAAGTTTCTTTTAAAGATTTTTTGGCGTACATTTCCTCCCAGCTTTCATGACTTAGTATAAAATTGAAATGGGATATACTCGTTTCATTAAAGATGTTTGTGTATACGGATTTGACTTTCGAGTGTTTTTTAATTACCTCCTTTACAATGAAAATATTTTAATGAAATAATTGAGCTTCATGATCCGAGAAACCACTCTTTATGACTGTAACTGTGCTGTTTATATATATGTTTGTTATAAAGTAATTGATCGAGTACGCTACGACTACGATAAGTTATTCTTGTAGGTACATTGACCATTCGTGCTAAATTATACACATTTAAGAATAATTTGAGTTGATAATCGATATCAGTTACAAGGAAGTTAACATTCAGATCACCTACTATAACAGGATATTTATTACACTGACCAAAATAGTCCATTATTAATTCAAGGTCTTCAAAAAATGTTAAGATCGCTGTACAAAGAAAAAATAAAATGATCCATCGATGCTGGAATGAGAAAAGATAAAAATAAAACGGAGTTGAATGCCATTGACTCTGAAAGTCAGTTATATTTCAATTGACGTAACTCTCAACGAGTGCTCATATTAGCTTGTAGCTTAACCACTGGACTTCTAATCGAAATATGTCAGTTCGATTACAACTTCGTTCATTCTTTTCAGTTTTTAATGACAATCCTTAGTGCATAGATATTTCTTTTAAATAATTATATTTCAAGAAAATACTTGTATATGTGTATATATTCAACGAATCAATCGAAGAAATAAGTTTGTTTTAATAATAACATTTTAAATGGGGCGCGTAGACTGAACGTCGGTATATTATATATGAATGTTAAATACTAATTAAGCAAAACTTGTAATGGCAATACAACTCGTTTCATGTAGCTTCCAAGCTATAAAGGAAGCTGAACCAACTAAGATCCAAACTGTATAACTAACGACGATTTATTAGCTTTTCTATTAAATGTTTGTGTTTAGAGTACAAATTGGAACTATTTAGCTTTTTCATTAAAAATAACCTGCACTATATCCTTGTAAATTCGTAACTATAATGACAATTCCGCACATTCTTGTACCATTTAGAATAAGACTGATACTGTCATATAACGATAAAGTGATAACCTTCCTTATGGTTTTATCAAAAACGAGAACACATTTTCAAATACCTCATTCAACATTTTCAAATAATTTCAATACGTAGTGGGTATGACGTAGTTACTACCATCCGCCTATTAATATATAGGAACTAACATCAAAATGAGATGACGACCCTCTTGAAACAAGGTCGAATAGAAAGGAATATACAATTAACCGAGGAACGTACCGGAATTCTTACCAGATTCGCTGATCTTGTATTACGATTAGTTTATATAGAAACATGGTATTCATAAATAGTTATCGTTCATTTTATCATAATGTATTACAATCTTTACTTAACATAACAAAGAGCATACAGCCTTTATAGAAGACTATGGTTTCTTTCCTCAAACCAGTTAAATATATATTTATTTAACTTACACTATACTACATTCTATAGAGCTTCTTCTGGACAAGAACTATCTAGGTCGGAAGTCAAAGAAAGAATATTTAACCATGCATAACTTGTGCAATTGATTAAAATTCAGAACTAAATTGAACGTCGACCTCAAAGATCAAATATTAAACGAGATGTGAAGGACGGAACATATTAAAATTCAGTTTATATATTTGGTGTAGAGGTCTAAAGTGAAGTATTTGACTGTGGCAATTTCCTATACGGTACAACACTTTAAAATCTGTTTTCACATTTGACAATGTATCATCGACTACTATATAACACAAAAGTTGTGACCTCGATGTCAAAGGTAAAATATGAAACTATTTGTCGCCCATAAACAGTACTGCATATTAAAATTCTCTATCCAACATCTAACCTTGTATAACTCGAAATTGTTACCATATATTAAATTATATTTTCTAACTTAGCAATGCTATATTGACTACTATATACACCGAAAGTTGTGAACCTCGAGGTAAAAGATTAAATATTTACTTGTTGCAACATGTTAAAATTTTGTTTGCTGTTTCATTGTAAGGACAGCAAAGATTTGATATGAAAAAGCTGAGATCTCAAGTCAACTATTATGGGCATGATAAATTTGTCAAACCCTATTTAACATACCAGGAATTTCTTCTTTAAAGTTTATATGTCAGTCTATATTTATCTCTTTTTCATCCTCTTTCAAGACTCTTTTTATCCCATGTTCGTGAAGTAGATCTATGTAGAAGCAAGTAGTTCAACGGTTAAATTTAAAAATTTCTGTCCTTCATTTCTTTCTTAATTTTCTTCCTTTTACTTACAAACTTGATGTTTTAGATATTTATGTACCTTGAACGATTACAACCATTAACATTACCACTAACTCTACTAGTTCCAAGTTCCTTTGATATTTACACATTTAGCTTCGGTACAGCAACTTCGAACTTCGAACTAGTTCGTACATTTTTATCCTACCAGACGAAATAATATATCACTCAAATAAACGAAGAGAGGTCATTTCAAAATGTTCACAAATTTTCAATTTGTACAAAAAAAATCATATTAAACATTTTAAATTTTTAACCACTTGAATTGCCTGTATTGCGACAGTTTCAAATTTGAAATTTAATTATCTCATAATTCTGTACTTTTTTCTACTCCGAAGACAATTTGAAAGTTTAACAATTTGAATTTTTGAAGAAACGAAGGATGATCATCTAAAATTTGAATTGCCTATTTTCTTGCGCTGCAAAATTTTCAATTTTGTATTTTAACTAACAGAAATCTCTACAATTGTCGGATATGTCTGTAGCAACCAGGACAAATGTACTATTCGAATAAGCGAGGAAGAGTCATTACAAAATTTGCGGACCAATTTTCTATTCCAAATTCTCAAATCAAAATTTAACTAGCTCAAAATCGTGTACCAGTCTCATATATTTTTATAAAAAAAAATGAAAAGAAAATGAACCATTTAAATAAGCGAAGGAGAGCAATATTAAACTTTGTAGTTTCATTTAGTTTAGTGCGATCTTTTCAAATTCAAACTTTAAGTAACTAACTGAGTACCTTGTTACTGAATATTTATGTTCTATGATTTTCTAATTACACACATTTAATAATCTATTTAAAGTGTATCCACAATGGTGTCTATAGAATGTAATTTAGACAGAGTAAGTCTATCTTGTAAGGTTTAAAGATCAGATTTATATATATTATAATGGATGTATAATTTCTGCTATGATAAAGTGGAGCGAATAATTAATGCCCCGTTAGTGCAATTGTGCTACATAGGGGTCGATATAAGGCTTACGGTTTTCTTGTCTAATTTGTGCTATGCTGAATAGATATTATCGAAAAAGATTGTAATAAAATAAAGCATCTCCTATGCTAAATAAGCGTTAAAAAGTGTGCTTTTTCCTTTCTTAACAGAGTAAGCATTTAACATAATTTGCACTGTCATTTAGGAGTTGAAAATGTGTTGTAGTCGTTCATAAAAACTTAACCACAAATCTATAGTTATAGTGTAAACTCTGCTATGGTAAAAATTGGTTCAAGAAATGTTTTAGTAATTTCTATTATTTTAATAGGGTTATTGAAGACAGTTTTCTTAACCTTTACAAATTCCTTGCCTTTAAATAGTGGTTCAAAACGTGCTCGTGCTCTTGCCTAAGTTTATGTTGGTAACATGGGTTTGAAATATGCTCGTGCTTTAGCGAAACATTTGTGAAGATATTGTTGTACCATTTCATAATATGAGGTAGGAAAATGCGCTTAATTCCTTTTACTGTTCTTATGCTCAATTTTTGCTTGTAAACGGTTGAAAGGTGCTCATAATATTTTATCAAATTCTTATATAATTTTTGTTATGCTAAAATAATAGTTAGGTTTATGTGTTCATATTATCTGACTATTATTTCTGCTGTGTAAATTGTTTGAAAATGTGCTTAGGGGATAAAAACGAGCCTTAATCCTTTGTCAGCATATCAGAAAGGGGCCGCACAAGGGCCCGTTTTAGCATACGTTATGATGGGTAAATTCCCAGGAATATATTTTTCGGGAATATTCACGGGAAGATTTCCCAAAATTGGAATTTTCCGGGAGTTTATGTACAGTCACGTCCACGATCATTGTCGCATGTCTATAAATATGTTGTTATAGAAATATAATTTGATAACGAATTCGAACGGTATTTCTTATAATGTTAGTATGTGTATGTGAAAATTTTATGTAAAAAGAGTAGTAAATAAGAACAATAAAATGAAAATAAAACGTTCTTGTCCATTAGCAACATTTTGTTTTACTCATTCTAATTTTCGTATTTATACTTCTTTTCCTATGAAATTTACCACAAATATACATTTTCTGTTTATACACATACTATCAGTATTAAAAGTAATCTGCAAAATCTTTATCGAATTATATTGTAACAAGAAGATTGTTACAGATATGCGCCAATCATTTTGGACATGAGTGTACAATCCCAAAGAAAATAGCATTCTATTACTATATTATGCTTTCAAAGTTAAATTCGTTTTCATATCACAATATTACTGTTGTCCCCAAAGGAGTCTTCAAAATGTATATTCTGAACGGTGTTGTGTTATTTTATTAATACTTTATTATATTTAGAGAGTACGCTTAAATGTATATTTACTTACAATATGTTCTATTGAAGTAAATATGTGTGAAAAATGGTATAGTTAGTACACATATTTATAACCAGTAAACAGTATAAATTTATATGTAAGTGGATTTTCTAAACTTGACGCTACTACTGATATGATAAACATTAAATTTCAAAATGCTATAAACAAATTACATTGGGTAACTGCCAGAAGACACGTGTCTCACTAAAAATCAACATTTGCAAATACATATTTATATTCACAATATTTCCAAGACTGATATATCTTCATAATTTTGCACACACACTGCCACACACAACCTTTAATTCTCCCTATTTCTCAAAAGTTTATGGTGTAATTCACATGTAACGGAAATCTGAGTTTTTTTCCAGAAATTCGAGTCAGAAACAAGAGACACACCAACGTTTATTTCAAACAGTGGTTCGGGTGTATTAATAGTACCTATTTCATCTCTATTTCTACATAATTTCAACATTACTTTGAAAAGTAGTTCCTTTTCAACATTTGTAAGTTAGCACTTCGCTACTTTTTAGTACAAATGGAAATACAACTTAGAAGATCATATTATTGGTTATATAAACTACAGGCTACGAATTTAGTCTCTGAACCTCCAAATTATTTATTTAAAACCTACAAGTAAATCATAATAAATAAAAATAAAGCAATTAGTCACATGGATATTATAATTTGGAAGATAAAGTGAAGAAAGCGAACTAAATTCCTACCCGGGAATTTATATGCCAGGGGAAATAGCCGAGAATATTCCCGCAGCCCATAACTAGGCATACCTGGTCGATACTTGCGGGCGAACAGGTCTCGACTCCGACATCCAAACCCCCACACTCAGAAAATGTCAAAACGCAAATACAAATGGTCATAACCCGCACACAAATGGACAAATCTTCCTAATCCACTAACGATCATAACTTCCGCAGCAAAAACCCCCTCACAGGTAAGCTGTCATAACCCTCAACGGTCTTAACTCCCACACAAATGGACAAAACTCCCACACATAATAACCGTCACAATCACCTCATAAATGGACCAAACTCTCACATAATCGGACAAATCCCCAACAATTTAAAATGATACTAGTAGCATTTCCTTTGTTTCACACGTTGAAAATATTAAAACGGATTCGAAAAAAATGCTTATGATCTAAAGTGGACAAGGTGATAGGTGAACAAGTCCCTTGGACTTTAGATCTTAAGTGTTGTCTGGACATGCTTTTATTATCTTCAGAGTACAAAACTCGCAACCAGGATCATTTCAAAGTGTGGGATATTTGTCTGATTGTGTGGGACTTTCAGTCATTTGTGTGGCGGTTGTGACAATTTGTCGTGTGGGAGTTTTCTCCATTTCTGTGGGCTAATGCGGTCCTGTTACCAGTGGAGTTCAATCTGTATTTAAACGACATCACAACTGATAACAATTACCTTTACTATGATAGAAATTTATGAATCCATATTACATTGGTCCATTTCGATATTTTACGGTCACAAATCCACACCACAGAGTGCAAAGTATAGCTTATATGGTTGTAACACCACTGATTTACGCGACCTCTAAAACAATGAATACCCCTCTAGTATCGAAAGTTTTGCATCGCTTTTATATGTTGCTCCCTCCTGCTACCCATTGGTGTGCTAGGAAAGTTACCCAAGCAGCACTCCTTTCCAAATAGCACTGCTTACCAAATCCAATGTTTACGATTTATGGTTGAAACAACTTAAATCATAGCAAAGGTAAGTAGGACCACACACACACACACACACACATACAGCCTGTTCCATAATTCGTGTAATTTTCTACAGCACTGGGAAAAGAACAAGTTTCCACACTAATAATATAAAATTTGGCACTCTTATTGACAAATATCTGAATTTTTCGATTTTCTTAAGGTAATAGGAGAAAATTGCTGTTTAGCCCCCCTTTAGGGGTGTAGACACAAAAGCTCATTTTCCTTATGGAAGACTCAATTTTAAATTTTGGAAGCAGTTTTCTCAAATAGTTATTCGTAAAGATTTTGCGGCAAATGAGTTGTATTTGTTACAAAATGCAAAATTACTCATTCACAAAGCTAGTAAAGCTGTCTTAAACATTATTTTCGGAAGGCCCTCCTTCGGTGATGTTTTACCAAATTCCCAAAATTTATTTTCGGAGTGCAAGTAAACTTCAGATTAATCACGAATGTCACATAATTAACGTCCGAATGCTCCTTACATGAAAAAGTGACATAAAGCGGCTACAGCCACTCTATGAAAAATAAGAAAATCAAAAAAATGTCCTTAGTAGGGACATACGAGAAGAATGTATTTTTTTTTATTCTTTATTGATAAATTTGGCGTCATTGTAGCAAAGGAGTATGCGTTTCTGAAATCTGGAAAGCTATTTTGATAACGCAGCGCCTTAGGGGGCATAGCGGGCGAAGCAATAGATAATGGATCTTTATAAAAGTTCACAATTTTGTTCCCGAAATAGCAGTGAGCGTCAGATTTTTCACAAATGTCACAGAAGTAATATTCTAATGCTCCTTGCATGGCCAATGTCTTATGTAGGGCTATAGTCCCCTTTGAAAATAAAACACGACAATAAATATTCTTAGTAGGGACATACGAGAATAAGGTATTTTTTGTCAATTAATGTGAAATGTGGCGTCGAAGAAGCAAAAGAGTATGTGTTTTTCATATGTGGAATATTATTTCGTTAATGTACTGGTTTAGGGGGGCACAGGGGGTGAAGCAAAGTAATTGAATCTTTATAAAAAATTCAAATTTTATTTTGGAAAATCCAACGTGTGTCAGATTATTCACAAACGTCATAAAATTAATATTCTAATGCTCCTCGCATGTGCAAGTGACTGATATTGTTCTACAGCCACCCTTCCAAAAATCACATAACTTACGGTAAATATCCTTAACAGGGACATACGGAAGGAGGTAAATATGCTTTACAATTAATGTGCAATTTGCTTTACAATTAAGAATGTTTTGATTTTTAAAAAAATCGAATCTAGTGTAAATGAATATCGTCTGTCAGTGTAACAGATTGAGGATATAACTTTGTTGTTTGGCATCACTGGAATACAAATTGTGTATGTGTGTGTGTGTGTGTGTGTGTTAATCTCCGCTTCGTTCTCTTCGTCGTTGAAGAGAACGTGTAAAACGAATGGACTTCTTATGTTATTTATGTGCTACTTCTGCATTTCTGCATGCTGTCACAGCTTTTATAGATTTGCAGTTCAAATATATGTTCATTGTACATCTCTCTAGGTTTGTGAAATTTACCATAGGTTGCTGCATGTTTTCAAGCGGCTGATGCTACTGTGTTCAACTGGAATCGTAACTGGGAGTTGGAACTACAATTTTTCTGCGCACTCGTGTAATTTCTACTAAACTGAAAGTGCGCATTCGTCACCAAGTGCTCCGTAAACCATGCGTCACTGTGTGTGAGAGAGAGCCGAAATGCAATCTTTAAATTTTCCGTCCCACAAATACGCCGGATAAGCTGAAAAAGACATTCGAAGAGAGAGCGAACCACTGAGATACCGCAGTTTTACTCTAAGGCCTAGATAAAAGCAAATCTATATTCATATTTAATATGTCCGAAAACAGAGTGTGGTATTCGTAATCAGCATGTCCGAAAAACTCTATATGCCGGGTTTCATTCCAATCGTTTAAATTGTCATTTAAAGGGGGCATCTCATATAAACTATAATACCCAGGAAAAAACATATATGCTATTCGTACTCAGCATGCACGAAAACCACTACAAGCCGAGTATTACCGAAATCGACTAAAATTGTCTTCAAACGGACGCTCCCCACATGTGCTATAAAACCTACGTAAAAATAAATGTGATATTCGTAAGCAACATGCACGAAAGCCTCTATATGATCAGTTCCATTACAATCGCTTAAAATTGTCATCAAATGTGAAGAACTAGATAAATAAGTGACAGTCGGAATCAAAATGTTCGAAAATCTCTATATATGAAGTTTCCTCCAAATCGGTTGAAATTGTCATAAAAAGGCGTATTTCACATATACTACTTGGCTGAAGTAAAAATAAATATGATATTTGTAACCAGCATGTTGGAAAACTCATACATACCGAGTTTCATCCAAATCGGTTAAAATTGTTACAAAAGGGCGTACCCGACATACTTCACTATACGCCATGGTCATAGAAAAAGCAAAAACACCGCCGTCAAAGTCATACTCGTGCTGCTCCTGTGTGTTATCGAAAGCGGAACTGGAACAGTAGTCGGAATCGGAACTGTAATGTTTCTGTGCATGATTGTTATTCCCACTAAATTGGAACTGTAATGTTATTGTGCATGCGCTACCAAGTGCTCCGTTAACAATGTGATTGTTTGCGAGTGTGCGTGTTTGTGTTTGTGTATTCCAGCAATTCTATCCTTGTTGCTTTAACACCTTCCAGTTGTGACCGAAAAAATTGTTGGGGCATTTTCCGGTGCCTACAATTTTCAAGGATATATGGGATTCGTGCCGGTCCCCTGAGCCTCCTCGCCGAAATTCAGGAAGGTCCCAATAATTATAGGAAAAATCTAAGAATTTGTGTAAAACGTGTGTATGCTCAGCCGAATTAGCTGCCTCCTGATGGTCTCTCACTCTAACTAGGAAATGATGTGTAAATACGACGTATACCGCATCTATTGGCACTGCCCTGCTTACGGGATGGAGAAACGTAAGGTGAGTGGAGAGAGGAGGTGAGTCGTGCGGGCGAGTAAACAAAAAAGTAAATTTTCACAGTGCTTGTTGGTACCGATACAAGCTTGAAATTTTCGTTTGCGCAGTCGCGTCGACTCCCAGTAGCAAGCCTGTCATATGACATAGTTAAAGAGCAGAAGGTGGGTTGAAATCGGGGAAAGCATTGGTCACAATTGTAGAGACTTATATGCATATAATTACAACCCGTAGTTCCAGAAACGATGGGAACAGAAAAAAAGATTGTTATAAATGAATGGAAGAGAGGCTAGCGTAAAACATATACCCAACGCATGATCCTGTCGGGACACAATTATTGTTTCTATATACACACGTAGATCGACTTTCTCTTGCTCCAGATACGAAGGTCTGGGACCAGTGTCTGAAGTGAAGGTAAATTCATTTGAAGAAGAGCAAAAATAAATATATCCTTAGAAGTACACTAGAATAGTCTAAGGTTGAAGACTTACGAGCACATTTGCAAATCACAGATTCATACATAACTACATACGATATGATCCAACTTTCGCACTACTTTATTTCTATCATTTGTCTAACAGAACTCTTAAGTTTAAAAATAATAATGAAGTAAATATTTATTCTAACTTTTAACAAATAATATCTTACAACCGTAGTTTACTAATATGTCGTATACAAATTTATTAAATTAATTCTAACATACGGAGTAGGAAACACGTAAGATGTATGGGTTGGCAAAATATAGGCAGCGGCCGCAGGATTTGACTGTTGGTCGGGGTGATAGGGCTAACTACGTATTGTCTGAGTCTCAGTAGATTAGTAGTGCACCTCTGTCGACCAAGCAGTCATAAACTAAAAAAAGTTAACTCTAATATCCAAAGAGGCCAAATTATTAAAGCTCGAATATATGGTGTTAGCGTGGTGAAAGTGGTAAGTGTGCTGAGTGTGTAGCGAATAACAACATTTAGATGACGGTCATAGCGATATAATCCTACAAAATTTACGGGAAACCTCATCCTAGAAGAGGAACAGTTTTCAAAAAGAAATCCTCGGTAAGCTGTGCGATATTTCAGTTTATCGATTGATAGATATTTTATGGTATGGAAAACTTTTAAGATCGATTTTCAATATTTTTTTAATATTTCGGTATTTTTCAGCGTTACTATATTACGATTCCTCGATGCTTTTAATGCTTTAATATGTCCATGTTTTGCACTATTTCGATATTTTCTACTTATCCTCCTCAATCCCAGGTAATTATCTACAATCGTACAAATTTGTAATTTGTGTATTAATTTCGTAGAAAAAGCAAATTTGAATATTTTTAAATTGGAGTGCTATAAAACATACATATGACGTTTTGTGAGAAGACAGTACCTAAGTATATTTATTTTTATAACCCGAAGCTGCATAATCGAAAAAATAAAGAAAAACTGTGAATTTCAGTGCATTTGGTTTCTAGTGCACTTTGTATATTAGTATTCCTCAACTATCAAAATACGAGCACAATATCTTGATGATGTCCACCAAAGGCAACTCGTAAGGTAAATTTCGACAGTAAAAAATAAAGTGGTATTACTTCAAACAATCAGCCCTTAAAATTTTCTCGTGTTCTGACTGTTGAGAACAAAAATAAGAACAGTAAGTATCATTTCTTCTCCCACTGTGATGCGACAAAACTTTTAAGTTTTACGGACATGACTTCCCTCCCGAGCCGAGTCTGGTGTTTAAATGGTAATTTTTATTATTATTATATACCTTCTTTCTTCTTCTGCATTTCATATCTGTTTAACTTTGCAGGCAAATCATCTGGACAGTTTCTATTTTCTTTATAAACAAAAACATCTTTCCCTTAGCTCACTTGAAACTTTTTGATATCGAACACCCAACCTTACACCATCTTTGGTAGGTTTTGTCTTCAGCCTTCTCTCTTTGCATATTTGCAACACATTCACGTAAGAATTCTCGGTTGGTTCAAGGCTTAGCATCCTATACAGTACAGATACTACAGGAAACGAGAAAAATAACTTAAAGCGTTATCCTAACCACATGAGCTCCCACCAGAAATCTAACACGGGTTTCACACACAACATTCGTTTTCAGTTGTTGTGTGTGTTCTATTTGTATTAACGGTAAGTTTGGATATATTATAATTAGCTTTCTGTACTTTTTTCGTTACACACACCGTAGGAACAGTGACGATATCAGATTTACTTTATCGGCATAGGGTGTGGGTGTGTGAATAGGCAGATACATATTTTTGGAAAACCAGTTATATTTTCGTGAACCGAAAAACTGCTCTATGATAATACAGCATGCCTGCAGGGGGCTTATCACGAGGACGAAAGGCGGACGATCTGATAGGAAGGCTCCTTTTCCCTGGTCTCTTCTAGTGTGGTCACTGCGTAGCATTCATAAGCGTCTTCGATTTTTGTTCCAAAAATGTACGAAATTAATATATAGAAAATAAAATACGACAGAGGACTAAATTCTGTACAAGCGTACGAAGCATAGGAACTGGAATAACAATAGACTCTAATAATAATAATATGTCAAAAAATAATCTTTTTACGATTTGGAAATTTTCCATCATATCTTTGACCTTATTTGGCACTGTGGCGCCGAGGTACGCCGGTTGCAGATCACTCGTCTAGTATACTGGGTGCAGCAAAAACCAGAAATTTGTAATGATAAATAAACAATAATAGAAAAGAAAGTTGTTCGAAATAGAAGGTTTTCAATCTTAAATCTTGAATTTATTCCAATCGCACCAGCCGTTTCCGCTCCACACTGTAAGGTGTCCAGTGTTAAACTTTGATAGTGTTTTTCTGTTCAATCTGAAGGATATACGAGTATACCGTATATATCGTATATAGTACTCATTGTCAAAGGTGATTCAAGATAGATTGCCGACGACGTCACCACAAAACAGGTCAGGTCTTGGAAAAACATTAGTAAGGCGAGGATTGTAACACACTGTCATGGATGCTCGATAACTCTGTTTATGTTCAGTATAAATTCGAAATCCCAAAATATATATCTTGGCTATGTCACTGATTTAGATACAATGAAAACAACCAGTAGGATTTTATTGATTATAAATCTCACGACCACGGCTGAAAATTAAAACATGATAGCTTAATATGATGCTTGATTTAATGGTAAATGCTAATGAACTAAACCTTAAGAGAACAACAGAAACGGTCATGAAAATGATAAATTTATCGTCTTGTTTAACTAATAAGGATAGAATACTGCTTTGATAAACGAGGAGTAGGAAGAAGATATATTTTGATATTTATAAAAGGTACGGGCCACTGTACAAGACCTTGTCTCTCCAATTTCCTAAACTGTTAGGCCACAGTTAATATTGAAACCTGAATTTGGGAAATAGGAATATAATTTGTCTTGGAAAACTTTATTGATGTATATCGAAAAATCACGTTTCCGATATGTAGGTTTCATGAAAGATGTAAATCCGTTGAGTCCCTATTTTTTTTCAAGATCGCCATAGTTTCTATTCGTTTTCGGCGATCTTCTGTTCAAGATCGCCGATATTTTTACATGCGAATCAAAAACTGACAAAGAAAAGTAATGAAATGGACGTAGAGAGAAATGGAAAAGAGGAGGATTTGCAAAGAACTGGGAGATATCTAGGTATAACCAATAATTATAGTGATGAAGACGTCGTAATGCAGAACCTAGAAGTATAATAGGTAAATTGCTTAGAAAACGGGATGCTCATTAAAAGGGAAACTTCATATTAAAAACGGAAAATTAAAGTTTTCATGTAGAAGAGATTTTTTTAAGAAAAGTAGTTAATTTAGGTCTTTTATAACGATAAATGTCCTAACATTATAACCACGACGATTTACGGCAGGATGGCTTTTATAATGACATTTCATTAGCACTACGGTTCCATTCGCAAATCATTTTTAGTTTTCTAATATATGAATATTACCATTAGCTTACGATGCTCGTTGATCGATTGATTGGAATTCAATCTCCCTTTTTAGCACGTAGCAGAGATGCAGGAGAGAATCAGCCAATTATGTGATCCGTCCAAGTCGAATTGAGTCGGCAATGTATGTGAGGAAATAATAGCGTCACAATGAATCATTCGACGATCGAGGAGCAGCAAGTTATTATCCGATTTCTGACTGGGGAAAGAGTTTAATCGGTCGATATTCATTGCCGGATGGTGACTGTATAAGGTAGAGGCTGTGCATTCAAGAAGTCACACAGAAAATGAAGTTTTTCTGCTTGTCCACACGTCTGGCAGGTCACACGAAGTGTACTGAATAAGTTGAAGTGGGAGCAGCTTGAGCATCCGTCCTACAGTTTGGACATAGCTCACTGCGACTTCCATCTGTTTGGCCCGCTAAAATGACACCTCAAAGGCAAGCGCTTGAACTCGGACGAGAACTGAAAGGAGGAGTGGAAGACTGGCCGCTATCACACCCACTGGATTTCTGGGAACAGGGAATCCTTCGGCTCATAATACAGTGGGATAGTTGTGCCCAGGCGTCTGGTAATTACTTTTGAATTAAGACTTCGATTATACCCACAGTGCCATCTTTTACCTTTCATTTTGCAAACCCCTCAGATATCAGACTTAAATATAAAAAAAATCAATACATTCTTTGTATCGAGTTTAGTTAGTGAGAACGATGAGAAGCAAAACTTGGCTGCCATAATTGTTCTCTGTTGATGAAAACTGCTTCTTAAGTGTTATATAATGATCCTACTTTTTTAAATCCCCATTTTTAAATCGATAAATTTGTGTTCTTCTATCGCAAGCATGCATACTATTAAGTAACCCACATTGTTAATAATATTATCAAGCAAGCAGGTGGTAGCAACGATCCTCCAGACCCCTGGAGGTGCGGCAAACCTCTAAACTGTTATTCGGTGTTATTCCAATGACGAGAAAACTTATTTAGGAAGGGACCAAATTAAAAAAAAAATAAAAAAAAACACCTTGGCGTGCCAATATTCAAAGAAAAAGAAAAAATATGTGACCTATATATTTTCTTAAAGAAGCTTCTTGTAATTCGAAGTTCTATGATTGAAAGACTATAAAGTTCAAGTGGTAAGTGAAATTTGTACAGCATTTCTACAAAGTTTCTCGCAATATTGATTAAAGTAGGTTTCACGGATTGTCAGAAGTGAAGTTAAATTCTATAGATCAGAACTCATATTGCGGACCTGATAGAATACTTCAGCCGGTGGTATCTAGCCCGTGGGCCGTAGTTTTCCCATCAATGTTCTAGTCTACAGATGGACAAGACAAAACCGGTACCGTCACCACTGTGCCAAGTTGCTGCATAATTAATATCAGCGCCAGACCTTAGTGATGTACTGTAAACTTTTGTTTACTTTTGTAAGGTGTTAACATGTCTGCACTCCTATTGTTTGCGGTCATGGGTCATAGAATGTTTTCTTTCTTTAAGTGCAGTGACCATAACGGCTAGCGAATCTTGGACTCTAAACCAATCACAGAATGGCTTGCTTTACCACAGATACATCGAATGATTCGTGGAGCCTTGTTTCGAACGCACGCTTGAGGAATGGTAAAAAACCAAAGTTTCACCAACAATATTGCCAAACTTTGGAGACGTGCTGAACGATTTAGTTTCGCAAAAACACATACTAAATAAATCTAAAGATACTGTATCCTCATGAGATATTTTCCATACAGCGCGGGAGATGATAGAGGCACAATTAAACTCATGGGAGTTGCCAACCGACCCCTCACGTTCTAAGGGGTTAACAATCGGTATATTTAGGTGAACTAGGCAATGTAGGCAGTGTTGAATATATTACGAGGAGTGCTCGATAATTCCTGATGTAAAAGAACGTCCACTTTCCCACATAGCCCCCTTTCACTCTAGTGCACTTCCGTCAAAAATGTTCTAGATCAGTTGTTCTCAAAGTCGGGTCCACGGACCCCTGGGTGTATTTATAAGATTAAAAAACAGTAGCTGTGGGCGGTACGAGTAGAAAAAGTTAGCTATTAATAATTTCTAGTGCTCAAGGATTTTATTGATTTTTCAGGTGAAAAACTCTTTGCCGAAATGCATAAAACACTTGTGGAATACTTGAGAACATTAGCTGCAAACTTTCGAAAATACGTCCCTGCCCAACAACCTGGTAATAGTTGGATTGAAAATCATTCCACTAACGTAGAAATCCATGACATAGGTTCTACAAGGTATGAATCTCTAACACAGAACGAGAACAGCTATTGGTGCTATCGTACGATACACCACGAAAAAGCGTTTTCAAGGAAAATGAGCTTTGTAGCTTTTGGTTCTGTATGCGTTGTGAGAATGAAGAGTTGTCTAAAAAATTATTGCTGCATTTGATGCCTTTCCCTACAATTTACTTATCTGAGCTCAGCTTTTCTGCCCTTTGTCGTATTAAAACATTAAAGCGAAATCGCCTTAAGGTGGAATCGGACCTAATATTGATGGTGATAGAACTGATTCCAAAACTTTCAATGCAGTTATGGAAAAATACAAAGACTTTCATTACTCACATTAGTGACCCCACATTTAAGAACATTGCTTATCAAGTGGATTTCATTTTTTAAAAAGCAACTCTTGAAAGTTACTGTATTTTCTATTGAAATTTCGTTCATTAGGAAGCAATAATTTATCTTATTGCATTATACACTTATTGCATTTGTATTGAATAAATTACTTATTGCATTATTTTTATTGGACGTTTTCTTGTCAGTGATAATTTTAATTAGTATATTTTTTAATACCATGTGATTCTTCAGATAGCATTACAAGTGGGTCCGCACACCAAATTTCCGAATGAACAGGAAGTACGCGTTTTCGGAACGTTTGAGAACCACTGTACCAGTTTTTCGAAAAATCCTTGACGGCTATGCTTGAAGCCATTCTTCGACAACCTGCATAACATGTTCATCGTTGACGAATTCTGTTCCTCGCGGGTGCTACGTAATCTTCCCAAACAGGTGAAAGTCACCTGGGGCACGATCTTTAGGGTGGGTAGGCTGCTCAAGTATTTCATACCCGACATCGGCATTAGCGCTGAAAGTAAGGTGGCTTTTGTCAGTAGAAGCATTATAATGAAGGTGCAGCACTTTCATGTGTAGCATCCTTGTGAGTTTCCCTTGATTGCCTGCCTTACTTTTAGGATCAGTTGTGAATAATAGTCACTTGTAATTGTTGTTGGACCCTGCAGATAATCAATGAACAGTATGCCCTTACTATACGTCCTCCCTGAAAAAAAATGGTGCCATAATCTTGCCAGCTGATTGCATTATCTTAAATTTCTTAAGGGGTGGACATCATGTTGCCGCCACTGCATGCTATGTTGATTGGAATCTTGACCGCATTGAGTAATCAGGTTCCACACAGCCATAAGAATACATAGTAAAATCAATTTAACTGTCTCCACTGTTCGTATTTTCACGAACTCGGGCTGTGTGCATGGAATTTTAAAATTTACGAGAGAAGAAGAATATTTTTTGAATATAATATTACTTCAGTTTAGTATTTCAAGATAACTCATTAAGTGTCTGGTTTCAAACAGATTAACTGTAAAAAGAATAGAAATATTTTCATTTTTCTAATGCTTTTCCGTAGTACGTAAAGTGTTAGGGCTGGATTAACCTATCTGGAGGACCGGGGCTTGAAAAAAAATATGTGGCCCCTACTGATTTCACCTAATAAAATTCTCTCAAATTACAGTTGGAAAGTTAATGGAATATGTTTAATATTTTTGGTTATATTTTATTTTATGATGATGATTATTCGTTCATGTTATTTTTAGAAACCCAGTTGAGATTTTGATCAGATTAGAGGATCCTATTCACCTGTAATCCCGAGGCTATAGCCTCCCTAAATATCTTCCTTAATCCGGCCCTCGTGTTAGTGCATGTGTTTTCGTGTGCATTCCTTAAGCTGCTATAACGATAGTACTACATTCTCTGGTTTAAAATTAATGAGGTTGAAAAATTCCGTATCCGGTTCCCTGAAACGTATCGTCTATTTAAGTTCTTTCTATATTTTTTTATTCTGCATTTGATGTTTTGATTGGACCATAGGATATAAATACCCTTACCAACTGGTCAATATTTGTTCTCATTTCATTCTTTCTTCTACGATTTTGTAAGATTATTACAACGAATTTTTCAGACAGTAGACATTCTTTCAAAAAATAGCAGATTTTTTACTAAAAAGCTGGATATTGTAACATGTAAATTTCAAAACATTTTACCTTATAATTGTGTGGATGATGTTGAATCTGCATTGGTTCTTAAATATGACTTGGTTCTTGTAGTTGCCCCAGCTAGCATTTTTTGACCGAAGTAATGCATTATGTTGTTGCAACAAGTATTTGTAAAATTCTTCATAATTCATGTGTGAAACTACGTACATTTTAGTACAATCACCGATCCCGTAACTGGCTGCATTAATTAGCGTTTTTACACTAAGTATTGATTAGAGAAAGTTCTTTAATCACTGAATTACCGTACTGCTAAAATCGCAAAACAAAGTTGATAAAGTTCACTGAAAATTGCAATGGTATTTTACTTCAGAAAAATGCCAATAACTACTCTTCAACAAGAATTAAATTTTCATTCTAGACTAAGTACTCATATAAAATAAGGAATACATAATGGGTTATTAGGACTAGGCTATTTGCTATACGCCTATGGTTATACAATTACTTATCCTCCTCGGTCCTTGCGTCCAGCCCGCTGGACCTTTTTTGTTGAGTAGTTCACGCTAAACTATTGTTGGAAATACGTTGTATCCACGTGTGCAGCTTACTGGATGTCTGTGCTATCTACGTACGAATTGTTGATTTCATTTGTTTCCATCGAAACATGTTACTAATGAAAGAGTGGCCATGGATGACGAAGGTGGTTCTAGTCAACAACCTCCGCATGGAAAAAGAGGTAATGTATCACTATTTATTATTTTTCGGTTGTAAATCTGTGCTTACTCTTTGTTTATAAACCCGAGAACATAATGAAAGTATAAAATATATAAACTAATTCCATTTCAATACTTTTTTGTAAGTTACATTTTCAAGTCCAGCCGACTGCACATCGGGGCTTTATCCTGACCAAACATTATATTTTAGTATTGTTAACGTAAAATTGCCCAAATTTTCTCTAATATTATTTGTGTTCATTCTTGCAATGGTTCGTTCATGTTTCATTGCAAGAAACATGCAGTTAAATGTAGTTGAATTAGCTTGTTTCGAAACCAGAAGACTAAAAAATACTTATCACATTAGCTTATTACTAGGTGAAATGTGTATTTCATGTATGTACTTGAACCTATGTAACATATTATTGATCGACTATTATATTTTTTTATTTTAGGGAGGTTACATTTATCACATTAAGAGATATTACAAGAATTGGGCAAAAGTGAGGTTGATCCTGGGATTTCCGATTATTCTGACGCAGATCCAGATTCGAAAGATTCTGGACAAGACTTAAATACTTCAATGTGTTATCTTTCTTACCAGGTAACTACAGTAAGCCTGATTTTTTTTTATTGACATAATATCCTTTAGAGGCTAAAATTAATTTAGTAAATTAAATTAATTAATTTACTAATGTAATTCTAACATTAACAGGTTTGTTTTCTGTGAATTTTATCTCTAGTTCGATTCCAAAAAGAGTTATTTGCATCGTATTTAAAAATGAGTAGTTGTTCACATTCTATTTTATGCAATGGTTTCTGCTGGGATTCTTGTCTGTGCAGAGAAGGGATGATGTTAAACTACAAGCAATTAATAAATGAACACAATCGAATGTCAAATAATAAATAATTTTGGAACTAAATTTTGTATAATAACTTCCAGGTAACCACACTAGGAAGTTTGTTTTGAATAATTATTTTCACCTTTGTTCTTCATTGTTTCTAGACCTCCATTATTTTATTAAATTATTTCTTAACATTATGTACTATGGGAGTATTACACATAATGAAGTATGTATGCTTCATTAAACTTTATTCAATCACTTGCTGCTAGAAAATGTAGGGAACATATTTTAAAGTATCGATAAATAGTCTAACATATGAGAAAATAATACTATTGAATTTTGTAGCTCTAAAGATGAGCACAATTAAATAACTGGAAATCCAGCTATGCGTTTTAATGTGATTAGTAGTTCTTGATTTAAATTAGCGTTATCGCTCTAATAATTTACTTTATCTTGTTTCAGGAAGACGATTCAGGTTAACATGGAGGAAGAAAATAAGGAAAAAGCACAAAAGAGAACTCAGATGGAAAGTGTCATTTGAAAACTATTTCACTGAACTTGCAGACGCTGAATTAAACTTGGGCACAACAGAACATGTAATTAATTTGAACAATTTTAGGAGATCGTTGCCGATCAAAAAGTAATAGGAGAATATTGCAGGATCCTAAGATGTTGACACCGCTTAGTGCAACTTCTGAGAAGTACAGGAAACTAACTCACGCGCATATAATAACAGGATGCCCTAAGATCACCTTGCTTCAAGATTATTACTGGAAATTCCTGAACGTTCCTACTGTAAAACAAATGCCACAGTGTAGATTATTCCGTAATTATATTCATCTTGTTGATAATTTAACTGTAACAGACGAAAAAATTTACAGAAATAAACTGTGGAAAGTACAACAAATTTACACGCATTTACAAATAAGTGTGCAATTTCCATTTTCAGAAAATTTGTCCATGGTAAACAAGTGATTCCGTTAAATCTGCGCCAAAATATGAAAGGAAAACGCAATCCTTGAATTCTAAAAAGGGCATCCTTATATGGTCACGACAGCGGTCACAGCTATCGCCAAACTTGCTTGGGAACTCCTAGACTATCCTCCGTATAACCCCGATCTGTTATCTTGCGACTTCCATCATTTTGGTCCGTCAAGGAGCACTTAGGAGTAAAATAATTCACACCAACTACGAAGTTAAAACGTGTGTTCCGAAATCGTTGAAAGATCGTCACAAAGAATTATATGACGCAGGGATACGGGTACCGGTACTCCCACAGCAATGGGCCAAGTCTGTGTGTGTGAACATGGGGAGTACTTTGGAAAATAACGGTATTTGATTCGTATGTTGTGCATTTATGCAACAGAAATAAAGAAATTACCCTTACAATTTGAAGGTCTTTTGTGTGATAACATATGTAATAAAAGTAGGATAAAGCCCCGAAGTCCAGCTGGCTGGACATGAAATTTCGGGGGGTTGGGGGGGAGGTAGACATTTTGTTTTAAAACAATGTGCTTCCTTACTCCTAAACTACTGATAAATCGAAGAGAACCGAAGACTACCAAGAAAAATTTAATCTTGGGACTGAAGAGGTTATATAACTTTCGTCATTTATGGTTTCGTCTTTCATTGATTATTTTCTGATATATCATAGTTAATTAAAAATTACGAATTCAAGCAAACTTACTTGATCAAACTTGGCATGGTTGTAAATCTTGACAACATTGTACTCACATGAAATAAATATGATGTGCAGGCTTTTAGTTCCCGAGTTAGATGAGACCAAATTTGAAGTTTGGGCTTCGACACATTTTCGAGAATCAATCTTAAAAATGAGTTGATAAAAAAACAATGAAGGACAGTTCTCTAACACAATTGAGAAACATACTAATGTTTCAAGCAAAATATTGACAAAATAGAAATATGACTAATGTCAGACTACTCAAAAATAATTCAAATCAAGTCTTGACATTGAAAAATCACATGCTCGGCCAACGCCGAAAGACTGGCAACCCTAATTTCACTGAAATTACCTATGATGAAATATAAATGTTCTATTTAGGAACCTTACCAATATTTTCATTTACTAATACAAATATGATTCAAATGCCTGACAAAGGTGGGTAACGGGGCCGCGGTGGCTAAGTGGTAGAGCGTTCAACTCTGGTGCTTGGGGTCCCGGGTTCGATCCCAGCCCCCGCCAAGTGAACTTTGTGGTTTACAAACACCGTGTGCGTGTTTTTTCTCGGGGCTCTCCCGTTCCCTCCCACTTTCTTCATTCCACCATCTCATTCATTTCTCATAATCACCGTCTCCTTTAGCTTAAACGGCATAACCGTGGGACATAAAACTCAAAAGGAAGGTGGGTAACTACTTGTTCACTAACTCGCTTAAACACAAAAACTATATCGCCAATTTAGATCCAATTCCAGATCTCGGATACAAATTCGAAAAAAAAAAAAAAAACGATTTAGATTGCGATTCTGATCTGATCACTTCCACCTCATAAGTCAGCATAGTAGGCATATGCTCGTTCGGCGCAAGACGCGGACTTGATTCCCGGCGGGAGCTCATGTGGTTCGATTGCCACGTTAATCAGCAGGTTCACGTCTCGCTGGTGAAAGGGGCGATCAACTGAAATCAACAACATTCCGTGTGGGAACTGAAGGTGTTATGACACAACGATAAAGCGGGAGTTCATGTCAAATGATTCAGTGCTCAAAAGGCATGTTAAAATCCTAACCAACCAAACAATCAAGCAGCAGAGGCACATGAGATGTCCATGTACATTCAGCACAACACAAGATTGCATTAAACAATTTATTTTTTCCAGGGCACGGGAGCGATAGTTAATATTGAGAAAAGCACTATGTTATGAAACATTTTATAAAATACATCTTTAACATTAATGTTAATGTAAAAAGTTAACTTCCGAGACAGATTAAACATTTATGTATAAGATGTTTATCTCACAAGGAGACTTACGAAAGTGAAACTAACCGATTTGAATGAAACTCTGTAGACTTCAGTCACAGAATTTGGAAAAATTTCGAAAAATAATCGACACGTATTTTTTTTATATTTCGGCATTGGTGCAGGTTTAAGAGTAGAAACAAACTTTGAACGTTATAGTTGATCTTGAAGCGTAGACAGAAGACAATTATTTAATGTAGAAGAAAAACATACTGCCAGGCGGGACAGCTGATTTAGACGAGTTTCAGGACAGCTGATTTAGAATCTGACGTCAAAATTAGAAAATGCAAAATGGTGGATCCAATATATGGTGATTACAATTACAAACGTTTTCTAGTTTTCTAGTCTTGGTCTGCAGTTGGGCAAGAACAATTATAGTTGGCAGGGGTTACTGTGAGGAGGATACAGAACGATTTGAAACACCTTTCTCTACTTATTTTAACGAGATGCTTGATTAAAGTAAATCTCTATACCTCTCAGTATTCGGGGTGCTTGTTTATAGTAAGTCTTCTCGCTTGTGAATATGTCCGAGTTTCATATATCCTCAGTTGTTATAATTATGAATTTATTGAAAAGACGTTTTAGAGTATTGATATTCCGTAAAAAGATTTGTAATACATAAACATAGTTTACACAACGCACGCCTTATTACAGCAAAAGCTGTGCACAAATTAAAGAACATGATGCATAATTTCTAAAATAAACTGTTACGAAATTGTCAAACGTAAGAGGTTTTCATTACAAATAACCGCTTTCGTATCTTAGACACCTGTATGTTTGCAAATGTGCGTGAAGAAAACCTATTTATGAATCAATGATTGGATCTTTATTACGAAGATGTTAATTTACGGAGAAGGACAATGTCAAAAAATGTCCCAGGAAATTTTTCCAGCGTTTGGAAAAAATATATCAAGATGCTAAATCCAATTGATCCTGTAGTAAAGGTTTCTTTTTTGAGAAACTCGGGTTTGTTTTGAGGTTTAACTCGGGATTCAAATATAACATAAATCACTATAAGCACCCGATTAGTGAGAGGCGATTTGAGTCACTTTCAATAAGCACTTCGAGTAGTAAGAGCCGAGGGGTTCATTTTCAAGAAATCTCCCTAGTAGTGAGAAGCGACTCGACTCATTTTAAATAAGCACCCCGAATAGTGAGAGAGTCAGAAAGTCACTTTAATCAAACATGCCGCTAAAATAAGTAAAGAAAGAGGTTTCAAATCGGTTTGCATCCTTCTCGCAATAACGCATGCCAACTATGATTGTTCTTGACTAACTGCAAACCATTTCAAACCAGAAGACTTTTGTAATTGTAATCAAGATACTGGATCCGCCATTTTGATTTTTTTAAAATTTTACTATACTTGTTTTAAGTAAATAAAGTTAACTTGTTTTAAATACCCACTTCTACTCCGATAGAGCGAAGTGGAGACGAAACATAGAGAGTGTCTCCCGGTTTAGCGTGGTTGCCAGATTTAAGAAGTAGTGTAGTAAGTTAACTTGACGAATATCTGGTAATTTAAATATAAACAATAATTTAGTTTCTTTTTACATACTTTTAAATTCTTGTAGACTTACTTCTCCAAAACTGCGTGTATTTATCTACTTTGTGCAATTATTCTACACTGTAAATTACTGAAATGCTGTAACACTGAAGAGGTCCAAATAGCGCCTGCAATTCTGTAAAAGAATGTTAATAGTTTGTATGTGTGTTTGACATTAGATCATCCAGACATGTTATTGGTACAAGTACCATTTATATCTTGCAGGTAATGTTGGCAAGAGAATTCATTAAATATAGTACGGTACCACACGTGTTCCCAAGACACTGCCAGAAATAGCGACATAAGTATTTTCCCTCCGCAAATATGAATATGTGCATTTTGATCTCACTCTCGTTTTTGTATCTCTTCTAATTTTTTTATGCACATTTCGTTCCAACAAGTCGGTTTCTTCGCATTAATATCTGTTTCACTGGTTTCTTCGTAAAAGAGTGAACGAGGAAAACAGATGGACTTTGTATGTTATCTAGGCGCCGCTTCTCCATTTCTGCATGTGGTCATAACATTTCCACTTAGAAGTTAAAATATTTGTTTCTTGCGTAATCTTGAAATGTCTGCTATGTTCGTAGTCGGATCCAGCTTCTCCTGTGTTGTGTATTCGGAACCGGAACTTGTACTCCAACTTGAGTCGGAACAGTTTGCGCATGCTCCACCAAGTATTCCGTAAACCAGTGTGTGTGCGTGAGAGAGAGAGCGCGAAAGAAACCAGACGATAGCGGTGAGCGGACCACTGCTGTAAAATGTTCAATACTAGTTGAAATGTGCGATCATATTTCTACGTATGTTGTAGCCTTTTGTAGTCTATGGTCTGCTGCTGCTGGTCCTGTGTTCAATCCGAACCGGGAGTGGGAGTTGGAACTGTAATTTCTATTAAAATGGAACTGCTCATGTTTAATCAAGTGTATATGTGTGTGAACGAAAAATAGGCTATTGTATTTAATGATGGTTTGAAAACAGTGATCGTAACATTCCACTCTTTGCGTAGTCTGCTCTCGGGTACCGGTTCTGGTACTGGAAATTGACTCGGAGCTGGAGCAGGAACCTGGAACAATTTGCGCATGCGCCACCAAGTGTTCCGTAAACCTAGTGTCTGTATGTTCCCTTATTTCTATCCTTGTTGGTACCTGAATATGGTTTAACACCTTACCAGTTCGGACCGGAAAAATTGTTGGGACATTTTCCTGTACCATCAATTTTTAAGCCTGCAGGAACTTCGTTGAAACCACCTGGGCCTCCTGACACAATTTTGGAAAGATCCCAATAATTATAGAAAAATGTGAGAATGTGTGTAAACCGTGTGTATGCTCTGCCGGATTAGCAGCCTCCTGATGGTCTCACACTTTAATTAAAAACGTATGGCGCATACCGCATCTATTGGTACTACCCTTTATACGGGATGGAGAAACTAATGTAAGTGGAAAGAGGTGGTGTGATGTGCGGGGGAATAAACACAGAAGTGAATGTGCACAGTACTTGTTGCTACAGATACAGCCTTAGAATTTTCATCTGCGCAGTCGAGTCGACTCCCAGTAGCCTGCCTGTCACATGACATAAGTAAAGGGGAATTTGTGTTCATATCAGGGGAGGTGTTGATCTCAATTGGAGAAACGTGTATGCATATGTTTAAAACTCATGCTTCAAGGAACGATGGGAACAAAAAAAAAGATTGTGATATATCCATGGAACTTAGGCTAGACTAAAATGTATGCACAGCACATGATCGTATCGGGATACAACTATTGTTTCTATCTGCACATGTAGTTCGAATTTCTGTTGCACCAGATAAAAGGTTTGTGACCAGTGTCCGAAAGGAAAGTTTATTCATTTGAACAAGACCTAAAACTAAATATATGCTTAGAGGTAGGCTATAATGGTCTTAGATTGAAGACTTACATGTATATTTGCAAATCACAGATACATATATAGCTACATACGATGTTCCAACTTTCAAACTATTTTATTTCCTTCTTTTGTCAAAGATCTCATTAGTTTAAAGATAATAATATACTAAATATTTATGTTAACCTTTAACAAATTAAAAGCTCACGAACGTATTTTACCAATTGTCCCTATACGGATTTGTTCAATTAATTCAGACATGTAATTGGAAACACGTATGATATCTGGGTAGGTAAGGGACAGGCAGCGACTGCAGCTCGTGATTGTTGCTGGGGATGATATGGCTGATTACGTTTTCTGTGAGTCTCAGCAGAATAGCAGTATGCTTGTATCGAGGAAACGGTTATAAAGTAAAATGCGTTAAGTGTAATTTCGAAAGAGGGCATATTACTAAATCTCGGCTCTATGGTGTGAACGTGGTGAAAATGATAAGTGTGTTGAGTGTCGTGAATAACAACATTCAGAAGACTTTCAAAGTGATGAAATCCTACAAAATTTACGGGGAAACCACATCCTCGAAGACGAAAAGTGGTTAAAAGAAAATCCATGGTGACGGGTCCCACCTGCAGCTGTGCGATATTTCGATATGTGGATTCATAGATATTTTTAAGTATCGAAAACTTTTAAAATCGATGTTATTTAATATTTCGTTATTTCAATATTTTTCAGTATTTCGGTATTTTTCAGTATCACGATATTACGATTGTTCGATAATTTTATTGCTTTAATATGTTCATGTTTTTGCAGTATTTCGATATTTTCGAGTTAACATCTTGATTCCCAGATACCCATCTGAAATCGTACAAATTTATATAGTTGTGGATTTGTATCGTAGAAAAATCATATTTGTATATTTTTAAATTGGAGTGTATAGAACATACATATGACGCTTTGTAAGAAGACAGCACCTACGTATATTTACGTTTATAACTCCAAGCTGCATAATCGGAAAAATACAGAAAACCTGTGAATTTCAGTATATTTATTATCTAGTGCACTATATATATCAGTATCGTTCAACTATGAAAATATGACCAAAATATGGTAAAGGTGTCAACCAAATGCGGTTCGTAAGGTAAATTACGAGAGTGAAGTATAACGTGGTATTGCTTCAAAGAAACAGACGTAAAATTTTCTCTTGTTCTAACTGTTCAGATAATAAAAGAAACAGTTAGTAACATTTCAGTTTGATATCACAAAGCTTTTAACTTTAAAGACAAGACTTACCTCCCGAGACGGGTCCGGTGTCTAAATGGTAATATTTATTATGTCCCTTCTTTCTCCTGTATTTTATATCTGTTTCAGTTTGTATGCAAATCATCAACGGTTTCTATTTTTCTCAATACAGAAAAACATCCTTCACCTAGAACATTTGAAACGTTTTGATTTGGAACACCCAACCTAACTTCATCTCTGGTAGTTTTTGTCTTCAGCTTTCCTTTCTTTCTTTACATAACTGCATCACATTCATCTTTCCGTTTCCACAATTAATTCAGATTAAGTATACAACTCGAGCCTTATATTCGCGATAGTACTTGGTTACTTGGAGATTTTTTCTCCCATGTTACCTCACTAAGTTGAGTTCATTACTGTTCATGGAGGTGAAGGAATGGATAAGTGTAAATATTATAGTAGATTTTTAAAGGAGAGTCTCCTCAATTCCGTACCAAAGTATCAATGTTTCCCCCCTACACATATCTTCATTTTCCTACGTTTTAAACTATGTAATAATCGAAATCAATCGGTACCTCAAGATGTAGTTAAGCGTAAGAGTGATTGGCAAACTTTGGTTTATATTAATTTGCAACTACAAGAAAAAATATATTTTTTTTTAATTTTGGCAAACCCGGTTAAGATTTTCTTTATTTTATCGACTTCTACACTAGTTTTCCATACATTAATCTGAACTGTTCTCAGTTTCTGAAGCGTAGGATATTTTTTATTAGTGATTCTAAATTAAGAGACCACACCATCCTTTCGGTAGTTCTGGGGTCTCCAATGGCATGGACCGGATACTGTGTATGTAGCGTGATTTCCATAAAGCGCTTGTCTTTCTGAAAATCTCTTTTTGGTACTTCTTTCACACTTAGAGATATATGCTATAGTTGGCCAACTGTTTCGGCATATTGAACATTATATTTGGCTCTTCTACAATTCATTTTAACATAAAAGACTCTGTTCTTCATTTCTTTCATCCAAATACACCAGTTGAAAATTAAAATTACATTGTTGCAGTTGAAACAATAATGAATAACAATGAAAAATAATTAGTATACAACAATATGGACACATTACTCTTGTTTTTAAAGTACGAAAATCTCCTCCAGTGCTTTACGATGAGGTAGGGTTCCTAGTATTGAAACTACTTCACCTCTCTGCATCACCATGCTTTTTCTTTGGATTAGGAAGCTGGTTGCTCTTTCATTACCGGATAACTGTGTGATGCGTTTTCCCACTTTCTTTATGACGTTTAGGCCTTCCCTTTCCTACGAGCCACCGAATTAAACTGCAATCGGTCCGAAATGATATTTTTCATTAAGGTTGTTGTATTTTCTTCTTTTCTATATCTCTTTCCGACCTGCTGCATTGCCCGCCTGGATTGAAGAGAAAGGAAGGTTGGAAGGTGCAAAAGTGTCTGTGCATGTGAAGTCTCAAGGCTTTACCTTTCTTCCAAGGAATTAAGGATATCCCATCTGGTCTTTTTCCATCTGTTCGACTACAGCAATTTGGCTCCCTTATTGCCGGTACACCTGCGGAGATGAGTGCTCTCACAATGATGTCTTTGAGGTTCGAGTGTCGAGGATTTCAACCTGTGCTTTTTATGCAGGAGAGACCATGTAGTCCTTTTTTTGTCAACAGGATTTTTGCACCCTTGGCATTTATGATGTTCGCAAATATCTGCTCCCAGTCTTAACGAATAACTATTCTAGAAGATTCATCATTCAGGTGAAGGCCTAGAGAACGAGAGAGCAAAGCTTTGAGCCAAGCACCTGCCTCAATGGACTATGCAGCGATCAGTCTAACCTTGTTTTCTGGGTTGTCGGAAGACTGTAGTAAAAATGAAAAATTTGATTGTATGATAGTTTCCTCCCATGTGGTTTGTTTAGCCCTGAAACTTAAGTCGTATAAATCGGAGCCCACCAACCACGACCATGTTTACGAGCAATCTTGAACATCAGAATCCCAGTGGAGATTGTTGTTCTGTTGGAGAAGTAAATTTATTAGACATTGAGAGTCGTAGAATTAAGCCAAAAAGGCGGGAATAGCCAAAACTAAGGCTCCTCAAATGCCTAATCCACCAAGATTAACTGGGAGAGATGCCTGAAGCCATGTGCTATCCTCAAGGACACAATTTAGGATTGACTCCAAACCAGATTTTATATTGTTGTCATATATTTCTAATAAATCCTCTTCTTTTCATGAAGGTAAACATCGCAAGAAATATAATAATATTGGGATGGAAAATCATATTCTTAGTAAGTAAAAGGGAGAATGAGCAGATATATGATAGATGATGATAGATGTGAGAAATACATGTGTAACTGGTTAATCTTCGCAGATAAAAGAGTTCTTATTGCTTTTTAGCTGAGGCAGCAGCTCGACGAAGGAAAGCGTTTGATGGCGACATGAATTGGATACCTGGAGCTAGTAGGTTTTATGATGAAAACAGTGTGCGCATTTGTTCATTTGTAGTTTCAAGAAAGCTGATTTCGCATTTCGGGAAATTTAGTTGCAGACCAATTGTAGCTGCCTGTGTGTTGATCATTTTCAATGTATTTAATACAATAGCCGGATCTCCAGCTATTGCACCATCATCTTGGTACCAGATATTTAAGTCTGTCTTGATATTATTGACTATAGCCTGCAATGTTACGGCAAATAATGCTGGACCTAAAGGATCACCTTTTTGAACTACTTTTTCTGATAAGATTATATCTTTGCCATAATATAAATTCTAGCTTGCTGGCTTAAGCATAGCTTTGCTGTACATTGGGATATATCGAATGAAAATTTTCTTTGACGATAGATAGCATTGTATACCTGTCTATTTCCTTGAATGCGTTTCTAAAATCTATTTTTAGGAAAGCTTTGGGCTTCTGGTGATGGTATGAGTAATAGATACTTGCTGTATGTGCTGCCGCTTCAGCACCATGTTGTATGCCTACTCCAAGTTGGTATTGAGCAAGGAATTGGAGTAGTGGTTGTTTAATCCTCGCACAGATAATCTTGGATGCAAGTCTGAATTTAAAGTACCTCCGATGTTGAGAAGGAGAATAGATAAGTGGAAGGACAGATGGAGGTAATAGATATCCAAGAGATAGCACATAGTGTTTATAAGGATGTATGTGAGGAGAACAACACGCCAACAGGTATTCGGATCAATCAGTGATACATAAAAAGCTAATCAAGAAATCAGAAAAGCAGCTCACGTGGGACACCATAATAAGGAAACCTAAAGGAGTGGAAGACAGGGAGAAAGGGGCTGAAAAAGAGTGAAAATTGAAGACAATTTATCTACGTTTGTGAGAGATGTGATGAGACATCTGGACAATTGGTAAAAGGAATTTGATGTGAAACATTGAGAAAGTTTTGGAGTAAGTGAAAAGAAACTAGGATGGACTGAGCAGAAATGAGTTAGTGCAAATAGCGTAATAGTAACTGGAAATGTAAATTTAACAGACAAAATAAAGACATGTTTGGAATTGAGCTAGAGGTTTAAGGTATAGGTAGGAAACAGAAAAGAAAGAACCATATTGGTCAATATTGTTGAAAAGGCAATGTTGCCAAGCACTAAAAGAGAGTTCGTCTTTAAAACAATAGGAAAAGAATGGAAAATAAGATTATAAGAAAATAGAGAGAAGGAGAAAGTGTTGAAGTCCCTAACGCTGATATGGGATAATATGTATGCATGATTGGTTAGTGTAAAAGAGCTTCTAAGCATTGCTTAGAGACTCAGCCTGGTAGTAGAGATTGTAATGAGCAGGTAGGAACAGAAAGTATAAGGAGGAGGAAAATCTAATAACATTTTGAAGAAATGTAAATGATAGCCTTGGAATATGGAAATTGACTAAGCGTCATTTCGAGAAATTTGATAAAACAATTAAGGACGAGAAAAGAGATTAAACTAGAAATGAAACTGGACGGATAAAGGAAAATGAACTTCATGGACATGACATTAGAGAAAATTGGAGGAAAATTCGAGAAAACTAGGTACAGGAAAGAACCCAATGCTGGGATATAGTTCATAAGAGGAGTGACGTAGACATAAGGACCGAGAAGAATTTTATACTGAACATGAGAAAGAGGGGTAAAATTATACATAGCGACGAAGAAAGAAACAAAGAAAGCAGACATAGAAATACCATGCCAGCTACTAAAGCGTAACAGATACTGAAGATAAGCTTTAAAGAAGAGATTAAAACTTATAGAAAATAAGGAAAGATGATAATTTAATTAGTGAGAGAAAAAGGAAAGATGAAGGCAAGATCAAAAGTGGGAGGAGTAATGTACCAAGTTAATTGTAACTAGTACTAGATGAAGTACGTAGGGGAAAGAGGAAAGAGATTAGAACAAAGGACTAGATGATGCTACACTAAAAATAAAAAAAATATTTTTTTTCAACTTTACTTGGCACAGTTACGCAGGCTAGGCTAAAGAAGACGATAATGATGAAAATGAATCGGGTTGTGGAGTGGATAGTTGGAAGAAACGGGAGAACTCCGGGAAAACATACTCACACGGCTCTTCTCCACGACAAAGTCCGTGCAAGCTCGGGTCAAACGAGGGAACCCAAACACCAACGGGACACTATTTTATTTTCATATGTATTTCTTATTATTGAATTTGTTCGTATTATAATAAAGTTTGTTATCTGTTTCGGGAAATAGGTTGTTGAATTTCCAATATAACTGGTAACCTGCTATACCGCTTATAATCATCCGAGGTCACTGTTGCCGTTAATTTTCGTTTTTTTGTTTGTTTTCTTTGTGTGTGTGTGGTATTTATCTCTTTGATACCAAATAATTCAGTACTGAGAATTTCCTGTGGCATATAATTATATATGTGTGTTTATTCCACAACAACCTTATTTACAGCAAATTCTATGCCTCTTTTTTTGGATAATAATATATTTTGAGCTAGAATGTAAGGGAACCGAGTTTTTTAAAAACTTTATCACGCTATTTTAGGAGGATTCTGGTTTAGGCACCATTTTACGAAGATTGTGGCACCAGCGGAAATCTGACTAGGATATAAATTCAGTATGCTATTTAGATTATCGTAGTACACTGGTTTACCAAGGTTTTAATACTACCTCACTTAATACAAGCAAAATCTAATTATTCACTGGACTACTGGTTTTAAATCCTTGTTCGTTGAAGGAAAGAAACATGCCTAGGATGACTTTGGTTTTCTAATCTCCATTTTAAGTTTTCCGAATACTGAATATAACATTTTGTGTTATATGGATTTCTCGTTTACAGACAAGAGTTACCAAATATTGTTTTTCTAATTAAACAAGATTTGCAAAGTAAACACAAAATATAATTTGCATTACAGAAATGTAAATTACAATACATGTAACAATAGAATTGAATGGAAGTTTTGTTTCGTATTTTCAAAATATTTGTGTGTGATCTGAGCTTGTTTGTAATTTTCTTTTGTAACACCATTGAATACCTTACAGAAACACATCACTTGCTTAGTTGGCACATAGATTGGAAGAATCTTTTTATATTATTGCCAGCGTTTCGTGATTTTGGTAATGAAATTTTTATATTTCTTTTAGTAGAAAACTTGAATATTATTAAAAATAATTATAAGTTCCATTACGTCATCACTAGGATTAGTTTATGTTGAAATACTCTCCACTGAAACTGTTCCATATCAGGAAAATTTGATTAACATGCTTTACTGAATTTAGCTATTAGGCTTTTAATTTTTGCCTATGTTTACTTTATTCTTAGGATTTTCCCCTTCTTTACCTTCTTTACGCTTTACCCTTTCTAGAAGTCATCTCTCCATTGTTTCCCTCCTCAAAATTTAGGAAAATAACGCTATTATACTTTAGAGTACCAAAGATAGGAAATCCTAAAATGTAAATATGTCATACTGTAAAATATGTGCTAAGATGTATTGAAAGATATTTACTAACGTGATAAGTTCACATAATTGTGTCAGAAGGGCTAAGTGAAGAAACACCATTTCGTGCAAGAACTTGAGGTTAAATATAACATCCATTCCAGCGTTGGAAGGTTGCCCAGTGCTCTCGTTAATCCCTCAGCAAGGAAGGATATGTTTTTTTCAAACTCATGTTCCGTTGATGTAGACAGTCTTGATTATTTGATTGTTTTGATTTTTTGCTTGTTAGAAGGAATTGTTTTCATTTTTTGTTAAACAATAACTGCTCTGAAGGAGGCTGACTATTTGAACCTATCGTTTTCTGAATATTCATTAAGTGATTGTTCAAAAGAATATTAATAATAAATGGATCACTGGTAAGATTGCAACTTGATTCAATGTCAATGTTTTCTTCAATTACTCCTTCTTTAGTATGTTTCATGTTTAATTATCCTCCGTAAATTGGCGGTCTTATTTTCAGATTTTATTATGCGTGTTGAGTAATATCGTACTTTTGCCGATTTTAAGATATTTTTATGTTTTTTATAGCTTATATAGTACCCTGTCATGTTACTTATATGATAAATTTGAAGATCTTAAGTTCTTACTACAAACTTTTATTGTTGTAGCTATCCAAGGTTTGTTACTTGTTATTGAAATTGGGCGAAGTTGTCTAGGAAAAGCCTCATTGAAGTAACGAGTGTATGCGTCATAGAAAATGTTACAAGCTTCTTTCAAAGATTTTTTTGGCGTATATATCCTCCCAGCATTCACGACTAAGTATGAAATCGAAATGGGAGATATTCGTTTCATTAAAAATTCTTGTGTATGCGGATTTGACTTTCGAGTGTGTTTATATTAGCTTTTTGTGCAATGGAAATATTTAAATGAAATAAGTGAGCTTCATGATCCGAGAAACCACTCTTTATGACTGTAACTGTGCTGTTTATCTATATTTTTGTTATAAAGTAATTGATCGATTACGCTACGACTATGATAAGTTATTCGTGTAGGTACATTGACCATTCGTGTTAAATTATACGTATTTAAGAATAGCTTGAGTTGATCATCGATATCAGTTACAAGGAAATTTATATTCAGACCACCTACTATAACAGGATGTTTATTAGACTGAGCAAAATAGTCCATAGTTAATTCAAGCTTTTCAATAAATATATTCAGATCGCTGTGAGGAGTTCTATAATCACAGATTACAAACAGGTCATGCGTCTTATTGAAATACATAATGATAAAGTAATTCGAAACTAAGGTATCTATACAGGTAAAAATGTGCTTTCTTGTTAATTTCATCTTCGTAGCTGAAAGAACAATGGAAGCAGGTACAACGAACAAATAAAATCATCCTTCCATGCTGGAATGTCAAAAGAGAAAAATGAAACGGAGTTGAATGCCATTGTCTTTGAAAGTCAGTTATATTTCAACTGACGTAACTCTCAACGAGTGCTCATATTAGCTTGTAGGTTAACCACTAGACTTCTAGTCGCAATATGATCAGTTCGATTATATCAACGTTTATTCTTTTCAGTTTATAATGATATTATCCTTAGTGCATAATTATTTCCTTTAAATAATTATATTTCAAGAAATCACTTGTATAAGTGTATATATCAAAGAATCAATCGAAGAGATACGTTTGTTTTAATAATATCATTTTAAATTGGGCGTATAGACTGAACGTCGGTGTATTATGATACAACTCGTTTCATGTAGCTTACAGGCTTCAATGGACGCTGAACTCCAGAATAATCAACCAAATAAGGTTCAAACTGTGTAACTAACGAGAATTTATTTGCTTTTCTATTAAATGTTTGTGTTTCGAGTACAAATTGGAACTATTTTGCTTTTTCGTTAAAAATAACCTGCAGTATGTACTTGTAAATTCATAACTATAATGACAATTCCGCACATTCTTGTACCATTTAGAATAAGACTGATACTGTCATATAACGAATAAGTGATAACCTTCCTTAATGTTTTATCAAAAACGAGAAATCATTTTCAAATACCTCATTCAACATTTTCAAATAATTTCATACGTAGTGGGTATGACATAGTCACCACCATACGCCTATTAATATATAGGTACTAACATCAAAATAAGAAAACGACCATCTTGAAATAAGGGCAAATAGAAAGGAGTATAACATTAACCGAGGATCGTACCGTAATTCTAACCAGATTCGCAGCTTTTGTATTACGATTAATTTAGATACAAACATAGTATTCATAAATAGTTATCGTTCATTTTATCATAATGTACTAAAATCTTTACTTAACATAACAGAAAGCAAACAGCCTTTATAAAAGACTATCGCTTCTTTTCTCAAACCCGTTAACTATATATTTATTTAACTTAGACTATATTACATTTTATAGAGCCTCTTTTGGACATGAACTATCTTGGTCGGAAGTCAAAGGACGAATATTTAACCATGCATAACTTGTGCAATAGATTAAAATTCAGAACTAAATTGCACGTCGACCTCAAACATCAAATGTTAAAAGAGATGTGAAGGTCGAAACATATTAAAATTCAGTTTATATTTTTGGTGCAGAGGTCTAAAGTGAAGTATTTCACTGTGACTATTTCCTATACGGTACAACACTTTAAAATCTGTTTTCACTTTTGTCAATGTATTATCGACGACTATATAACACAAAAGTTGTGACCTCGATGTCAAAGGTAAAATATTTAATTATGTATAGCTCATAAACAGTTCAACATATAAAAATTCTGTATCCAAACAAAGCAATTGTTATTGACTATTATATACGGGAAAAACTGTAAAAGATCAAATATCTAACCTTGTATAACTCGAAATTGTTACGATATATTAAATTATATTTTCTAACTTAGCAATGTTACATTGACTACTACATACACCAAATTTGTGAACCTCGAAGTAAAAGGTTAAATATTTACTTGTTACAACATGTTAAAATTTTGTTTGCTGTTTGATTGTAATGTCAAACCCCCTTGTCGTGCCTCTAAAAGCATGTACGTAGCTCGTCGTCCTCCTAACATTTTCTATAATATCAGGGAAATTCTATTACTAATTTCAAAAACTAAACACAAGCTGAGTAAGTTTTAGATTCATTGTATTTTCAATCATCAAACGTGATGTGATGGTGTACTGTGTTATGTGTAGGATGTACAAACATTACCACTCACAACTTAATTAGTCTGATTAATTTCTCTATTTGTTGATGTAAAACAAATAGCAAACCCATAACTTCTGGGTAGCTGTCGATGTAGTCTTTAA
This sequence comes from Thermobia domestica, assembly GCF_964235325.1. Classification (NCBI taxonomy): domain Eukaryota; kingdom Metazoa; phylum Arthropoda; class Insecta; order Zygentoma; family Lepismatidae; genus Thermobia; species Thermobia domestica. Next base: position 62,517,115 of record NC_137457.1, read on the forward strand.
TGAAGCCCAAGGTGCAGCAGAGTAAACTCCAACTTCTACGATAAATATGTTGCTAAAATGTTGCACTGTAGAACGGCTATAGTACTTGTATTACGAACTAGTTGACCATAGCTCATGAATGAACTTAAAGTAAATCTCGTCGAAATATTAAATAACAAAAGACTGAACTGCAAGTCTTTTCGTCGACTAACAGTCTGAGACCTTTCGCCGATGATTTGCCGTCTAATCTCTGTCTTCGATCTTAATTTCCTAGAGTATTTATGTCAATCCATATTATGTATTGAGTTTTGTCTTTTAGTTACTCTTCAGACTGCCACCTTGCTTCACATTTCTCCACGTGTTTGCTATCTCATTTCCGAAATTAACATTTCTGCGATGATCATCGAATAGACAAAATCTCCAGACGTCTATCTTCGTAATCTGACAATTTTGTCACATCCTAAAATTTATGTTGATGTTAACAATTGACAAACATAAACATCACAACTAATTCTCTCAAAATTTCTGACACAGCATTATTTCTGTGTTTTTCTTCGTAATCACAACATTGCACAATAATACATGCGTATTTACATCTGACACAACCAAAACATAGACAACATAATTTTGTAATTTATTTAATTAATTATTCTGCAATTATTTAACTTTGAGTTTTGTCTTTTATTTCTTACACATTCATTTTATCTTTATTTGATCTAATTATTAAAAATTTTGAAAATAAAATTTATCTAATTTCAATCCCTCAATACTGCCACTTTTGAAACTCAAAGGTGCTTCGCGTCAGATCCAATCGAAACATGAGATTGGAAAATACTAACAAAAATACAAATATACAAATAATATATTATAACCTTATTATTTTGCCGTAAAAAAACATAAAATATTAACAAAAATAAAATCAAAACATAAAATAATAGATTAAATAATTACAATTTTGCGCATTAATTTGCGTCATTCAAAATTAATCAAACAAACATTATCCTGCCATCTGTTGACATTTTTACATATTACAAGCTCTTAGATGCTTGCACTGTATTTTACACATGGCTCTTTCATAGTTATATATGTATCGACAGAGTAACACATGGAAATTTCCTTCTAATCCTTCCAATGCATTGGCTCTAACTAATACATTTTTATAGACTCATCATAGTTTTTACTTCACCTATTCACACTACAAAAATATACTGCATCGATTATTGGTTTTAAATTCCACACGGTTAAAATAATATTTCACTATTTATATAACACATTCCTTCACCAACACTTAATTATTTTATCTGTTTTTTCCGTCACCAAATTTTTATATCACCATTAACCACTTATAAAAAATCATGATAATTCATTATCATGAACTTGGCAACAATGTCGTTTTCCTGTAAACTTGCTGAGTTTGAATTTTACACCTTGGCCTTGAACAAAATCAAGAATAATTTCCGTCCACATTGTGCGTATTTAGTCATTGCGACATCATTCCACTTGCGCGATTATTTGCAGTTTTCCATTAATTTCGAGGTCATATTATCGATAACTCACAGGGTATCACATAAATTTTATGGAATTTTGCGTCCATGTCCGTCGATTGTGATTTTACTTCGTTCTCAGTTTGAGAACAACAAAAATTATTGTGTTCGACCGTACTCGTGGAATCTGCTGCATTCTCAATACGTTTAGTGATATCTTCTTGGTGTTCGTTATGCTGCTTGCTATTACTTACGTCAGTATTTTGTGAAATCATCATTCTCTGCAAGTTGTGATCTGATTTACTGTGATTAATGTTTTCAAGAATAGTGTGTGTTTTTATATTTTCGCGAGTTAACTTGTGTGTGTTTTCGACTATTCTTGTTCACTCTTCCATAGATTGGGACAGAGCGATAGTGTTTACTAGGTGAATCTATAATAGGTCTTTCATATTCACTTTCAGAATTAGCCTCGCTTTTTGTTCTAACCATCTTACAGTTTTTAGTATCTAAATTCCTTATTTTTACTATAATGTAGGCTGAAACCATACTAATTACAATTACTAATATACCAAATACGACAATCGCAATGTAAAAGCATAACTTGCTGCTGTCCATTATTCCCGATAATCTGTAACAAACAGACGATAACTTTATTGACTTGACAATATAGTCAACTAATTATAGATACTTAAAATATTATTCCCTTATTTCTATCATTCATTAGAATGTAAAATTACAATCTTGTTTATTGTACGATAGGAATTTTATCTTGTTCTAACTTTTCATTGCATTTCCTTACGCATGCTTTAGAGCTTTTTGATACAATGGTTATCTTGTCGTTCTCCTATTATATGTAGCTTCTCATATTACTAAAATAATATCTTGAAGTACATCTTTAATTTCCATCGTTTTTCTCCCGTACTCAACGCTATATTGTTGTTGCTATATTAATACAAAAGCTTTTATTTTAAATTCGTATTTAGGTGTCTAGTACACTAACTTAACTATTATTAATTATTTCGTATAATTTCATATAATACAAATCATTTAAGTTTAATTCTCTCATCTCACGCATGCTTTTCGTGCTTTGAATCTAGCTCTCAGCTTTCTCTCTCACTCTCACGCAGCGAGGAGATGCGCGTCCTCCAGCCTTCAGCCATCTTGATGGCTCGCGACCACCTGACATGGCTTCGTGCCTTCTCGTTCTCGTCCGTATGATTTCGGAATTTCGTAGGATTTCCTCCCAATATCAAGGTCACTATAGCCTAACGTGTATCCAAGCTTTTTAAAGCATCCTAACATCCTCTGTCATTATGTTGCTTAAACAATTTAACATATTAATCTAAAATATACGTACTAATGTAATCTATTCTCCTATTTTTCTATTATTCTTTATTTTTTCTTTCTATACATATTTAATATTACTATAATAAAATACAATATTACTAGCTAGTTTGAAAAATATTTAACCTATTTTCTCGTGTATACACAATATTCATTAGTATTTATATAATATTTCATTGCTGAATTTATCCTATTCAGTCTTTGTTATTACTATTTTACAGTATCTATTGCCTTTGCTTATTTCTATGTATTTAAAATTATAAATCATAGATCTTGTAGATGTGATCACTCACTTTTTGCTCTTTTTGATGTTCTATTTCCTAGTTTTCCTATTTTCTGTTTATTCTTATCGGGTTACTACTTTGTCTATTAGAGTCATACTTGTCTATCATTTATTATTACTATACTTAACTATGTTCTCTCAACTATTCTTAACTTCTAACCATCAATCGTCAGGCCGCGTCCGTTCTTTTCCTTACCGGCTACCCTTCTCTCCTCATGTCTCTAGATTCGATACCCTCTTATTCAACTTCATTCTAGCTGATAGGTAAGTACCAGAATTTATTGAACTTTTTAATTTTTCCATTCTTTTTCAGCATTACTTCAATTAATGTATTTCCTCAGGTGCTTTTTATCTTATTATTATTATTATTATTATTATTATTATTATTATTATTATTATTATTATTGCCATTATTATTATTGTTGTTGTTGTTATTATTATGTCTTATGCATCTTCTTTTTGCAATTTGTAATTTCTAATCGTTCTGTAAAGTCTACAGTACAACACAATTAATGCTATTATCGTTAATATTAATACGATCATTATTCCAAAAATTATATATGTTATGTACTTAGTCGTAACAACAAGTTGTGAAACAGTAGTTCCAACTTTTAATTTTAGCAAATTTTCTGTTAGATTATGAAGCCCTTGCTTGTGCAATGAAACATTTAGTTGTTTCTCCGACCAATTTCCCATTAGATTTACATGTTTATTTAGTACATTAATAATTTGTTCGTTGGTATTGCCAGCTCGCCAATTATACGGTCAAAATTTTTATAATTAGCAAAATATGATCTGTTATTTCCGTGTTCTAATTTAGTTTATGTTATGCCTTGATGCTTTTCTAATTTTGTCCGATATACTTGTTTTACTGATGAGTACATTACTCCAGCATGTGTGTATTCTAACAACACTTCGCCTAAATATTTTTCCGAATTCTGTTGACAATTTTCTAGTGATTTATTAAATATTATGTTATTTATACATTTAGCATCGTCATCCAGTGTAATCACTTCACAAAAATACCAAAAGCTTTTAAATTCGCATTTTGATCTGTCTAGTGTGTGATATTTCCCGTCAGGCAAATATACTACTTTCAGTAATTTATAAAACATTCCAAAGTTTTGACTCAAATATCCCATAGACATAACTTTATACATTACAGAAATACTATTATCATAAATTACTGGTGTTTGTAACAGCAAATCAAGATTATCATTCTCATAATTATTTTGCATTAAATAAATCGTTGACATCCTATAAAACATACCCACATCTGCCCTATATATAGAATGTTCTAGAATATCGTGCATGTTTACAAATCTTTTAACATCTTCGTTCGTTAAAATGTCATATGATAACTGATTACTCAATATATTACTCATCATTTTATTTATCCTTTCCTGCACTAAATGGGAAAATAAATTAGCTAAAATTTTTCGTTGAGCTTGATGTAGGTAACAATACATTTCTTGCAATTTATTTTTAACACCTTGTAATACATGTTAAGTCTTTATTATAATTCCATGGACCATTGTTATTTCTGAATTAAATGACTCTTTTAAATTCGTGACTTCAGTCGTTAAAACTTTGTCATGTTCCGTTAATTTGGAAATCGAAGATGGCAATTCCTGTGTGTGAACAAAATTATAAGTTGAAAGCCCTAACGCTGAAAGTCCAAACAGAAAACAAAAAATAGAACGCTTATTCCTATTTCCTTCTTTACACATAGCACTACCATTTTGATACACAAAATGACAAAGAATAGAATTTACAATATTAGATCGAAATTCCTTTTCTTTTATAGCATATTCGTTTAAACTTTCATAACTTTCTGAGCACACTTCGTGTATTGGTACAGTTTGACGAAAATTCAAATGCATACGTACAGTCGTATATACTACATTAGATGAGTGCACTGCAAATGAATCTTGCAGCAAAGCTAATCCAATGTACAGTAATGTTATCTGCTGATGTTGATCTACATCTCCTGCCCTCACCAACAGGAATATTGTCGCGTATGAAATAAATCTGCTCATCATATTATTTTTTTTCGTATACTCAATCAAAATTCCAAAGAACTCTGAAATTAATTAAAATTATCGAATTACTATTGTTATCCTTATTTATTAATTTATTCAACTAATTTAATTTAATTATTTATTTATGTATTTATTTATTTAATTACTTATTTATTTTATTTATCTAGCTACACCTGAGGAATACTCAATATCAAATTATCTAAAATATAAATGTCTGTAATGGTTTATATTCTCAAATTTAAAAAAATCGCTAATTTCTGTGACCAACACATGTTTATAGGTTCATAATACTAAAATATCTGCGTTTCCTCAGATATTGATGAGGCTTTGGTTGAGTACCAGCCGCCTTACTGACGGGTCACCCATAAACACGCGTTGTGCACAGTTTTCTTTCTTTTAAAAAAAAAAATTCCGTTCTTCTCCACATCCTACTTCCATTCTTACTCCTCGCTATCCGAATCGTAATCTTCTTCTTCTCCTTCATATTTTTCCTTCTTCGAACTAATAAATGGTTTAATACGTCTGATGTCTACTGTGTCGACTTTCTTTTCCCCTTTCGATGTCTCATACTTAACTCTATATGAGTTATTATTAATTTTCTCTAATATAGTGCCTCTGATGTTATACTCCCACCAAAACATCCTGGAATACCAGCTCGTGGCATTTCATTGATCAAGATTTGCTGACCGATCTCGAAACTCGGTTCTTCTCGATCTGTTTTTTCTGTGCCTTGAATTCTTTTGTAGGTTCCTATAAGCCAACTTCATTTCCTCTCTGATGGTTTGCATTCTCGTCTCATTGTCCACATTTTCACATGGTATTTCCATATCTTGTTCTAAAAATGTCTTGGGTTCCTTTCCAGTTAACAAATAATACGGTGAATACCCCGTTCCGTCATGTATCTGAGTATTCATCGTAAAAATTATACTGGGTAGTACCTCATCCCAATTTGTGAACTCTTTATTAATATAATGTTTCATCATTTGCTGGATGGTTCCTATCGCTCGTTCCTCAATTCCCACGGTATAATGGGCATCGGTATTTGCAAAATGAAGATTCATTCCGAATCTCTCAGCCATTTCTTCTATGATTTCGCCTCGGTGACTGCTCAATCAGTAAATATTAAGAAATTCGGGAATCCCGTGCTCCTTGATTATTTTTTCAAATATAACTTGGGCAATGATTTCTGCCGTAAGTGCCGGAACAGCTCTTGCTATAACATACTGTGTTGCATTGTCTACAAACACTAAAACATATTTATTTCGATTATTCCTCGATCTTTTAAATGGACCAATTTCATCGAGAGTCAGAAATTGAAATGGTGCATAATTAGGGTAGGTCTGCGCATGATTTTGCGTCCTTCCAAATTTCTTCTTCTGGACTTGGCAGCTAATACACTCCTTTACTTTGTCATAAAAAAAAACATTTTCATATTGGGAAAATAAATAGTACGCAAAGCTCTCTTGTAACATTTGCCATACGAAAAATGACCTCCGCCATACACGGAGCAGTGGATATTCTTAAATACTTGTTCCCGAAGTGAAAACGGTATACATAACAATAGTTTCATTCCACATGCCATTTTCTGTGTTCGATAAAGTTTCCCATCCTTTATCGTATACCATCTATCCCGCTTTTCCGCTTTTACATCGGTCCCGTCCGGATCTTCAATTGCTTTCATTATTGGGCCCAAAAATACATCCTTTCGTTGTAGATCTCCCACGTTTACGTTATCGTCAAATGTCACGTTCATCTGCAGATCATCTTCTTTACTCGGTAATGCATCTATTTCTATATCATCTTCTGTCGGTTTAATTGTAGTATTATGCGACAATACATCACTCGGGTTTTTTCCCCCCGGCAATGGATTGTCGTGTAATTATATTGGACCAATTCCAGACTTTACCATAGTAATTTAGGAGATACATTTGATGTCGTTTGCAAATATAGACGCACACACACACACGCAGACATACAGACATCCATGACTCGTGTAAATTTCTACAACACTAGGAGAAGATTAAGTTTTCACGCTATTAATATAAAATTTGGCACTCTTATTGAGTAATATCAGGGTTTTTCGATTTTCTAAACGTAATAGGAGAAAATTGCTGTTTAGCACCCCTTTTAGGGGTGTAAACACAAAAGTACATTTTCCTTATGGGAGATTCAATGTTAAATGTTGGGAGCAGTTTCGCAAATAGTTATTCGTAAAGATTTTGCGGCAAATGAGTGGTATTTGTTAGGAAATGCAAAAATATTCATTCACAAATTTAGCAAAGCCGTCTCAAACATAGCGATGTAAATAGAAAAAAAAACGTACCTATTTTTTCAGAAATGTACGTTTTTTTAGAAAAAATACATTGCCTCTCGTTTTTTCTAATTTACGTTTTTTTTTTCAAATAGTCATTTGTAACGCATCTTACGTCTATTTAAGTATGAAATATTTTTATGTAGGTGTAATCACCGTAAAATGCAACGCAAATTAAACGCTACATACTGATACGCTGCAAATATTTTTCAATTTACATGAATAACATACCTACTAACAATTCGGGTTTCAGTAGTTTTCATCAATATCAACTAAGAAATAAAAGTAGAAATGAAATTTTGTTTTTTCGTGAAAGCAGCCCTTTAATAAATACGAAAATAATGTCACGAACAGTATAAAATTCAAATAACTTGTCTACAGGTAAAAGCTAATACTAATTTGCCTAATAATATTTTTCTAAATCTCATATATAAATAATTTGTCGACTAGATATATATCATATGCAGAGCCGGCTCTACCATATACGCAACACTTGCATTTGCGTGGAGCGGCAAGTTTGGAGGGTCTGGCATAATCTGTCATAAATATATTATTTAAATTAAATATTTCTTGTTGGAAACAGACTTCACGATGATGGTAGTTACATTTATTAAGCTGAACTTTTTGAATACTACATTCATAAATTATCTTTAGGTTGCATTAGTTTAAGATCACATGGACAAAGCTAAAGCAAATGGTCGAATAAATCCAAGCATAAATTGCTTGATTGTTGTCAAATTCAAGAATTCAATTCTCGAATAGTAGCGAATATCTGTTTCATTTAGTAAGTTATCACAGTTTTGATATCATAACTAGTCATGTTTTATCAAAAACATGTTCCTTATCATTGAAGATAGAAACGTTTTTTTAATGTTAACAGATGTAGAAGAAAAATCAAGTAATAAATTTGAAAGAGCTAGTTGCACTGCAATTACAAACAAATACGATATTGAATTCTATAAAAATGATTACCATCTTTCTTCTGCAGATGTGTTAGCTTTATCTTTCACTAACATAATAGATTAATATTGTAAAACTTTGTGTAATTTCGTCTCATATAAGGAAGAGGTAGAGCATTTAATAAAAAGAGTGTCCGGAATCGACTCCCACTACCAGTTTTTATTATAAAAATCCACTATATAAGAGTATTGGTACAAAATACTATACAATTTGTTCTCTATTTTAAAGGGTAAGTAAAAGGTAGTCTTTGACCGTAAGGTCGCAGACAGGATCTCCAACAGAGCCCCGAAGCAGGCAAAGTGGAGTGGAATTAGGTTCCCAAAGCTCCGAAGCAAGCAGTGGGTAGGTTAGATGGCCAACAGAGCCCCGAAGCAGGCAAAGTGGCTGAGGTTTGGATTCCCAGACAGAGCCCCGAAGCAGGCAAAGCCAGGAGAAAGGATAGGCGTAGTCCCGTAGCAGACTAGAGGCCCTGGGATAGGTTACTCCTAAAGTCCCGAAGCAGACAGTAGGAGGGTCACCAGAAAACTGGTACTTAGCTGGATTCTTCTGCCCAATTTATAGCGTCCCTTGAGTGGCGGTGGCGCTTCTGCTTCAATTTTGTCTTCTGCTCCGTGGGAGGGACTAAACGTCGTCTGCAGGTGATTGCAGGTCCTCCTGGTGGAAGTTCCTCTTAATGAAACACGTGGTGGTGTTTATAAACACTTGAGGCGTCTCTTTGTTTACAAACAACTTCACATGGGATATTACACCCCCTGGCTTGTTTAAAAATAAGCCGAAGGGTTATTTTTGTCTATGTGATAGTTGGCAACACTGAGGAATCACACACACAAAAAGAAATCACTGAGCACTAAACACTTGTGGCACTGAAATAAATGGGAATCACTTTTCGGAGCAGTAATGTGGTAGCGGAATATAGAGCACTAAACGGGTGGTCCCTATATACAGGCAGGATCCGTACATGGTACATGATACTTCATTTCCCTCGAGATAGGACTGTTTTTGGCTTGGCGTCAATAAATATAAACTAATTCACTTATAGTAAGTGGGGTTGGAATCTGTGTTAGCTGTTGCTCCTTAGTTGTATTATTGGTATAAAATGTTTCCAATGGAATAGGAGATGAAATTTCTATGCGGTTCGTTCTAGATTTGTTTGGTAACGAACGAAGACGACGATATAATATGTATAAAATAATAAGACTTAGGAATACTAAAAAAGTTGCAATTAATACGGTTATATAAAGATGCTCCATACTGGAAGGAGAGAGAGAAAAAAATTATTACAATCGATAATCAGTGGAGATCTTGTACAACGTAAAATGTCTATGAGGCATTATTATGAATAATGCGTTTATAAATAAAATATAAGAATATGCCAAGACCAATCAATAATATGAAAATAAGAATGGCTATAGCAATTATAGTCCACGGGAATGCAGTGGAAAGATGTAGTTGCGGCATCTTATCCAACAAAGAATTTTGTTCGTGCTGTAGTAAGGAATGCATCGAAGTTATGGTGCGTTGTAAATTTTGAAGGTTATGAGTAAAATTCAAATTTGGATTTTTTGGCAAATTTCTATATATTAACGTGAAGTTAGCTGAGGTTCTAGTAGGAAGATTCAAAGTATCGGTAATTATGCGTTGAAATTCTTCATACTTAAAAAAGTAAGTTGATGAGCGGTTAACTGCATCAGCGGCTAACATGTGGTTTCTTTGGAGTGCTATTTTAACAGATTTACGCGTAGTAAGATGAAGTCCCATGGGCGTATATAGATAAAATTCTTCCGTTTGCGACAAAGTAGGTTTCAGATGGCAGCTATCGGTTGTATTTCGAAAAACTAAATTAAATAGACAGCCTGTTTGTTGAGAGCGGGGTTGTGCCTGTAATTTACATATAGAGAACATATTATGTGATTGGCATAGTGATAAGTCTAACTCATAGATTCCTTGGTCTGTCCAAATTGCATATTCAGGTGTCTGAATACGTATATGAGCTGTCTTAGTGAGAAATCCATTGTTATAAATTTTATATAAAATGTGATAATCATTAGTGTGTACAGTTGGTGTTTGTATTATAATGTCTAAATTGGCAGATTCTGGGTCAAATGAAATCAAAAATGCCTTTGAACATTGATAAAATAATCCAAGATCTCTTTCCATTAATGTTCCTCTTAAGTTTGTATTTTGTCTAATCATTTCTTTAGCTAAAGCAGGTTTTATTAAAGCGTCGTTAACTTTATTTTGAAGAATGCTTTGTATGATAGTATCAAAGTGTTGTTGTACATTTTGAAAATTAAGAAGAGCGATCAGGTAGCGTTCATTTGTGGCTGTTGTACATATCAATTTCAATATACTATGATGAGTTTCGCTTATCAGTTTTTCTACAGCTACTGAAAAGTTCGTCACCAAATGTGTGAGTTCAAAATTACTTTTCTTAATTTCCTGTATCTCAGAGTTTAGATAATCATTCTGTGCGCGCATTTGACTAATAGCTGATTTTAATTTATGAACCTCATATAGACTATATCCACTAAGTCCAAAATTTGCAAGTCCAAGTAATAAGTTAAAGATCATTCGTCGCGGTCTTTTGGAACACCCTGTTTTAAAATCGCAGGGTATGACATCTTTAATTTTATTAATGAATTGACGCTCTTTATCGTGCATAAGTGATACTATTTGTTCATATCCAGTACAAGAATCATTCGGTAGGTGTACTGCCGAAAAGTCTAAATGGAGCCTATAAGGTAAGAATTCTATATTGTCGTAACTAATTACGGGCTTGAACTTAGCTATAGAAATCCCATATTGTGCGAATACAAGTTCATTGCCTTTAACACCAGCCGTAAGCAGAATGAGGAAGTAACAAACTAAAGTGATCAGCATTCTCCAATTGTACGTGTTCTTCCTATAAAGAAAAGAAAATAATGCTGAATAGCAAAATTATATTGTATAGCAATAAAGTAATACGTGCCATTTAGTTTTTGAAAGATGCGTATGACCAGTGAGGTGCTGAAATCTATCCATCAGTACTTAAAAGATAAAGGTGTGTTGGGACAAGACAGGAGAAGGATTGTGAAAGCGTATAGGTATTTAGATAAGGTCAAGGGTGATAAGTTGTGGAAGCAGGTTAAGACTATAGCTGAGACGTATTTAGAAGTGTTGGAGAGGAACGGTGAAGTGACTGTTCGGTTTGAAAAGAGGGTGGATGAAAGTGGCAAAAGAAGGGTAAAATTCAGCGTGTATTAGGTAAGTACCTTGTACTGTCACTTTAGTATATTATATTATATTATATATATATATATATATATATATATATATATATATATATATATATATATATATATATATATATATATATATATATATCTTTTTTTAAAGATATTAATGCTTTATAAAGTATTTGAGTTGAAGATACATGTACAATCCAATTTTAAATGTCGATGATAATAATAATAGTCCTAAATTTCTGGACATCCTGTATAGTGTTCGTGATTTTCGGAACATCCTGTATAATATTTATATTGCATAATGTCAGTGACAATATGTTGTTCACCGAGGAGAAGAAAAAAAAATATCGATGATAATGTAGAATTACGTTAACTGTCCTTGTAAAAGATCAGTTGCCTTTTAAATGCGGAAATGCTAACGTCGGCATTCTTTCCATTAAGTTGCAGAATAATGATTCAGCTTTTATAAAACAAAGAGGAAATGAACGTTTGTATCGTTATGAAAAGTTTTTTTTTGTGTGTAGAGAATAAAAAGAAGTTATTTATCCTGTTCTATGTATTGTAATTCTTGATAAAATGGCTTGATTCGGTCTATTGAGATTTCTTGTATTTTCTTCCGAAAAGAATTTGGAAATTCTATCTTATAAAGGTTAGGATTCAGTCTATCCAGTATTTGAACAGGTCCAACATAAGACGCTGAAAAACTTTCCGGCACTCCTATTTGCCGATTAGGAAAGTAGACTAGTACTTTTTGTCCCTTTTCAAATTGAGTTTGTCGGTGTCTGTTATCGAAATACTTTTTCTGCTTATTATAGCTAGCGATCAAGTTATTCTGTACACTCTCACGTATTTTATTCAAATGTTCTTTGTTGACGCATAATGTTGGAGTTGACGCTAACGCAATATCAGAGATGGTCTTTGGTTCATATCCATACATGAGGAAAAAAGCAGAATATTTAGTTCCGGCTTGCACAAATGTATTAATTGCGAATGTAATATACGGTATCAGCTTCGGCCAAAGATTTTGGTTTTCTTGCACGAAAAATTTAAGTGCATTCTGTATTGTCTTGTGGAATGTTTCCACTATGCCTAGGTTTTTATGGTCGTATGCGGGGCAAAATTTAAATTCAAAGTTATAGCATTTTGCCAAGTTTTGCAGCCTCTTAGCGTTATGTACTGGATGCCTATCCAGATATAAGTATGAAAAAGGTCCAAATTTGAGTATGATGTCATATATAAGAAATTGTTCAATTTCTTCCGCTGTTATGTTGTCCACCACCTTGGTCACACAATATCTTGTGGACATTTCTATGGCCACTAATATGTGTTTAAACTGTCCATTTCCCACTGTTATTTTTCCAATAGAATCATATTGCCAAGCTGTTGCGATCGGTTTAGGTGGGTGATGGAGTAATTGACCCGCTGGTTTAACTGGTAATTTCTTGAGTTTCTGACAGGAAATGCATGTTTTAATTCTGTTGACAATGTACGCTTTCACATTAGGAAAGTAGTATTTCCTAAGCGCTGAATGATATGTTTTGGTATATCCAAAGTGTGGTGCCATGGGGTTATTGTGTAAGGCATCAAACCACTTACATAATAAAGATTTCGGCACACAAAGTAGATATAACAATCCTAATTGGGGATGCTTCTGTGTCCTGTATAATATCCCGTCCTTTAGAGAAAAGTATTTTGCGGCCCGAAGAGTAGACAACTTATTAGGTTCCTTATTTTCCAAAACAGTAATAATGTCAGAGAATGAAGGATCTTTCCTTTGTTCTTCTGCTAAATTTGGTAGGATTATAGGTTGTTCAATTTGGAGTGTAGTGTCTAAAGAATGGGATGCAAATACTTTAGCATCTTCCGTGTCCGAGAAATTGTCAATTTCTTGTTTTTCTCCCTGTTTAATCTCCTGTTTATCTTCTAAACGACTAAAGATGTCCGCTGGGTGTAATTGACTTTTAATGTGTTGTATTTCGAAATTGTAGTCTGCTAAGAATATTCGGTAGCGACTAAATTTTCCAACTTTGTCCGCTTGTGTTGTGAGAGATGTCAGGCATTTGGCGTCTATAAATAATTTAAATCTTCTATTTAGCAGGAAGTATCTAAATTTTCTCAAAACATAAATTAAGGCGTACAGCTCTTTTTGCCAAGTGGATGCTTTCCTTTCACTTGGTGTAAAACGTCTACTAGCATAGGCAACAACACGTTCTTGTTTCGTTTTTTGGTTATAACATGCTAATAAGCCTCCTGCGGAGATAGAGGAAGCGTCAGTATACATGCGTATTTCCAATGAGGGATCGAAGTGAAACAAAGATGGCGCGTGTGTGATGTCCGTCTTAAGTTTCTCAAATAATTCGTCATGCTGCGAGGTCCATTTAAATTTTGAATTCTTGTCTAAAAGGCACTGAAATGGTTCTATTTTTTCCGAGAAATTTTTGATATGTGCTCTTAAATAGGAACATAATCCTAAAAAGCTTTTCAAAGTTCTTTTAGTAGTTGGTTTCTTAAAATTTCTAATCTTGTTAGCGATTTTAGGTGAAATCTTGATTTCTTTCCCACTAACTGTGAAGCCTAAAACGTCCAATTCTGTGTATAATAAGTGGGTCTTCTTTGGGCTGGCACGAAAATCATGCTTTCTTAATCTTTTGAAAAGTAATTCTAAATCCGATAATTGTTGTTTCCAATTTTTACTTCCTATGACCAAATCATCAGCAAAGGCAGTTATACGGGGCGGTAGGCCCTCTAAAAGCATGCGTACAGCTATACTAAGTCCGGCGGCGGAACTGGAGTGACCCATGGTACACCTCTGAAATTTATATGCCTTTCTAGTATGGTTGACCTCAAAAGTCATGTATTTTTGGCTTTTGGGATGCAATAATAGCTGGAAATTGGAGGATTTTATGTCAATTGTGGATATAGAGCTTTTTCCTCTTAAAACGTGTAGAATATCCTCCGTATTTTGAAATGGTATACTTAGGTAATGTGAGAACTTATTGCAAGCTTGGAGGTTCAAGACTAATCTGAATTCCGAAGTCCCTGGCTTTTTCACAATGAGCAATGGCGATGAAAACGAACTATCGCTAGTTTCCTTGATAATATTTGCGTCTAAGAGTTGCTTGATTTGTAAGTCAATTTGAGGTCTTACTGCTAATGGAACCGGAGGAGATCTTTGATGGAAGGATGCTCCTTTGTCTATGCGTATTTTATGTATATAACCTCGGAAATATCCAATGTCTGTTGGTGTGTAGGAAAAAACATCTCTATATTTAAAGAGTAAATCTTGTACGGCTTTCTTTTTTTCTTCTGATAAATCCGGGTTTATGTCAAACAAATTAATATCAAAAAATGATTTTGTTTCTTCTAATCGATCCTGAATTTCTTTGTCTGATCTGTAAAAAGTTTCGTCATCATGGCCACTATCTGGACAATTACCCTGTAAATCTATTTCTTGAAGGTTCTCTTCTACATATGCTACAGGTGTGTTCTTTGCTAGTGTTACCGGCCTGTTTGTTGGATTCGATATTAATAGAGTGAGGTTATTTTTAGGTACTTTGGTAGGCAATGTTTGTAGACCATGCCTGTCTAATAAATTCTCTAATGGAGAAATAAAAAAATGTTTGTGTTTCTTCTGCTGATTTTTAATACTAATAGGTAAAAAGAAATGTGTCCTGGCAGGTATAGTGACTTTTCTGGTTGTGAAAACATCAGCCGCCTTGCATTGCCTAATTGTATTCATGGCACTAGCCGATAGTTTTTCCTGAGCATTAATCTCCCTTGGATACTGTGGAGGTCTAGGTTTTTTGTACACTGACAGTGTATGATTTTGCAAATCGATCTTTGCTTGCAATCGGTTTAAAATATCCTCGCCAAATAGAGGTAGAAAGTCTCCATGTTCTAAGATTCTGAAGTAATGTGAGAATGTCGTTGAGCCCAATCTAAATTTAATTAAAGCTATGTATCGTAGATTTATAATAGAATTCTCAATTCCTCTCAAATTAGTGTTAAAAGGGATTAATTTTGTATTAGGAGGAATGGCTAATCTAGGCCAGAGAGACAACGAACTTCCGGTATCAATAATTACTGGATATTTTTCTCTATTGACCGATACATTAACTAATAATTTATGGTCTTGATTTAACATGTTAACACTTTCTCTTCTTTCCGACAAAAGAGCCACTGCATATAGCGATGTATTCCCTGTTGTCTGATGTTCATTTTTATCTATGTTTTCGGCTCCCAGAACATTTTCTTGTAAGGGTCTGTCCTGGGGCCCGTCTATACGTTTCCCTGTTGTTGTGTATTTTTAAAACATACGCTGGAAGTATGACCCCTCTTATAGCACGTCCCACATACAGTGACAGTTTCCGGTCTAGGTCTATCATTATTGTTATTATTATTGTTTTTAGGACCATTCTTTCTCCCATTTTTCTGATGGTTCTGATTATTATTTGTGTTTTTCGATTTATGATTATTGCGGCCGTTTTTTCTAAATTGTGAAGCTTTCATAGCATTCTGGGCCACCAAAAGTGATAGTTCGGCCATCTGGTTTGCTAATTTAGAAAAGTCTAACGAATTAGTTGCATTAGAATTACTAGAAGTGCTAGGCGCCGGGGGGTAGGGCGGGGGATTCTGACTCGCGGTTTGGTGGGAGGAATTTGTAGGTATTTGACTTTGTGGTGTAGCTTGTAATTGTGGTGCAGAAGGTGCAGGGAACATAGGGGGAGGTTGTTGATATTGACTCCAATTATGCGCTGGATTATATAACGGATGTGTGATTTGTTGTTGTTGCTGGTGAACAGGAAAGGAAGCGCCAGCGATTGGTCTCGAATGTAAATTGCTGACTGGTGTATTTTGTTCGCACAGCGAGTAAATGGCTTGCTGAAGCTCAACATAATCACGTTTCTTCATCAAGTCATTCGCTTTTTCTAAATTATGTAAGTGAGTCTGTAGAGCCTGAACAGTTGTAAAGGATTCCAATGCTATTTTTTGTAAAAAATTTTTCTGCAAACCTAATGATAAATAATTAATTTTCTGTTCCTCGGTGGCCTGAGGTAAAACTTGCCTAATTACTCTTAATTTCCTAAGAAAATAAACATCTATAGGTTCATTTTCCCCTTGCTGAACCTGGAAAATTTCAAATTCCGCCTTATACGCTGGAAGTTTAGTTCTGCTTAAATCTATTAATTTGCCTTTCAATTGATCATAATTTAGTGTGTCCAATTGATTCTGAGCTTTTAATTGCAAAACTAAATCCAGAGCGACATCCTGTAAATACATAGGTAACAGTTCTTTTTTCTTCTGTTCGTTCCACGAATGTAATAATGCCAGGTGGTCAAAGAGCATAAAAAATCTATCGGGATCCTCCGTCACGTGACCCGAGTATTTAGTAAGATGCGGTACATTAAAGGAAAGACGCGAATTCTGCTCCATATTAAAAATGTTTTCTGGAAAAGTGTTTTTACCAGTTCTAGTTTGAGGCATAAACAAATTCAGTTCACTAAAAGCACTAACACTTAAAAATTCACATACCTTCCAAAGAAAAAATGTCCACTTCCGATTAATAAAAATACTGTCCGGTAGGGGAGTATTCAGAGCTTATTCTGAGTCGGTCAAGCATCCACCATGTAAAACTTTGTGTAATTTCGTCTCATATAAGGAAGAGGTAGAGCATTTAATAAAAAGAGTGTCTGGAATCGACTCCCACTACCAGTTTTTATTATAAAAATCCACTATATAAGAGTATTGGTACAAAATACTATACAATTTGTTCTCTATTTTAAAGGGTAAGTAAAAGGTAGTCTTTGACCGTAAGGTCGCAGACAGGATCTCCAACAGAGCCCCGAAGCAGGCAAAGTGGAGTGGAATTAGGTTCCCAAAGCTCCGAAGCAAGCAGTGGGTAGGTTAGATGGCCAACAGAGCCCCGAAGCAGGCAAAGTGGCTGAGGTTTGGATTCCCAGACAGAGCCCCGAAGCAGGCAAAGCCAGGAGAAAGGATAGGCGTAGTCCCGTAGCAGACTAGAGGCCCTGGGATAGGTTACTCCTAAAGTCCCGAAGCAGACAGTAGGAGGGTCACCAGAAAACTGGTACTTAGCTGGATTCTTCTGCCCAATTTATAGCGTCCCTTGAGTGGCGGTGGCGCTTCTGCTTCAATTTTGTCTTCTTCTCCGTGGGAGGGACTAAACGTCGTCTGCAGGTGATTGCAGGTCCTCCTGGTGGAAGTTCCTCTTAATGAAACACGTGGTGGTGTTTATAAACACTTGAGGCGTGTATTTGTTTACAAACAACTTCACATGGGATATTACAATATTTAAAGAAAAAACAGACACAACGGGATTGCGTTTTTAGTAAGTATTTAAGCCTTTCTGAGTGCAACTGCACTTACCCTCCCCTTCGTTGTTCATGCTGGAGTACCATACTTAAAATCATAACTTTTAAGATTTGTTCTTTCTGAAGAAAGGGGGAGGTGGCAAATTATGCCATTGCACGGGGCGCCAAATTGCCTAGGGTCGGCTCTGATGATATGTATATACAAAACATGAATATAGGATGACACAATTTGAAGTAATGCAGGGTGTTTCAAAATTAATATTAGGGTTTTGAAACTTTGTAGTATCTATTGCAATTAACTTACAATTATAAATATTATATCAAATGAAAGAGCAACTCAAACAGTTTTGTACGCACGCATGCATATGCATTGTTTCTTCTGTATGCCGTTAGAAAGAGCAAGTAGCAAAGAAGGAGACTAGAGAGCGGAAAACTTTTTGTGTTTTAATAAAGACTGAATCTGTAGTTACAGTGCAACCGTCTGTGTGAAAAATATGAAGGATACGCTTGCAACCATGTCCTTATCCTTTGCGGTTGTTACAGGTCTAATGCCTACAGATTACGGTTTACGTGCCAATTTTGCAAGTGAAATATTGCTGCATAACAATGAAGATTTTCTGGATCGTGTCGTCTTTAGCGATAAATCGACATTTCACCTAAGAGCTAATGTGAAAACTCATAATGTTTGTACCTGGCGGTCAGCAAATCCTCAGGAGATGGTGCAGTTGAAACGAGACTCTCCTAAATTGAATGTGTTTTGTGCCATATGGCGGAAGGTTTATGGGCCTTTCTCGCCTTTCGACTAGATGTGTGTCGTGTGACGAATGAATCTCACATCGAACACTTGTAGCAAAGATTGTTTGAGGTGCTCGTTTACTTGATGCATTGCTTATAATTGTACGTAAAATGTAATAAGTACTACGAAGACTTAAAACCCCGATATTCATTTTGAAACATCATGCATTTCTCAGCAACAGTGTTGGAACTAAGATGTAAAAAGGAGAGAAAATTTTCCCTATAAAGTTTTTGTTTACAACAACGATATAATTGTTAGTCGAGACTATAACTACAACGACAACAACACTGATTATATTAGTCAAAAAATGTAATCAAATGTACACTCGGTGGCCCAGTTGGCCAAAGTGGCACACACGGGACACTAATTAAGATATCGTGATATTATTCTTGCCAAATATGGTTGAACCATAGTTTATCAAATAAATTTCTTTTTCTTCTGGTGTCGAATTCCCTTCTTAAATTTCACCCCAGTTAAAAATACGAGAATTTTCTAATTTCGAATTTCCTTTACTTCTTTTTTTTCTGTAGCTTCTTTCGTTGTAAAAAGACCTCCTTAAGACTTGCCCGGTAGATACCCCGGATGGATATATAACTGTTGATATCAATTGGACTGGCTTGCGCGCAGTGGTGTCATTTAGGGAAATTAAAATTTCTCTAAATTTGGGCAAAAAATTCGAATTTTTTCTTTATAAATCCGTACCTATACGTCCGAGTGCAAGTCAACTTACGCCAATTAAATATTTGTCCTTACTTACCAAACGCAAGTACAGATCGTTACAATGGGGTAATTAGGGGGTTAATGGGGCACGAAAATTGCATATTTAGGTTCTAACCGTTGATTTCTCTACTTTTCCCTACTTTTCTGTTTACCGTAATATACTTTTGGTAAATAGAAGCTTTGTTCCTTAAATATCGCCATAATACTTGTAGGATATATTAGTGACGTGCCAATGTTTAACTTAAGATAGTTTGCGTCTGTCTGGTAGCATGTTGCCAGCTACAGAAAATTTTAATTCCAGATTTTAGTATCAAATTTTGAAAAAAGAAACTTTTTTCTATTATTTCCCTCTTGTTGGCTACATTCGAACAAACGTACCAGTGTCTAAAAAGCCTCGTCCTTAGCCTACACAGCGAAACATAAAAAAGTTTCACTAGAATAATTAGGGGAAGTATAATTGAGGTTTATATTAAACTGTTCTGGAAATGGTAAGAAAATGGTAAATTTCTGAGGTAGAATGAGATAATTTTTTAAACAATTTTGTGATTAATTTGTTAGATATTGCCATGAAACTTGTCGGATATACTCTTGGAGTATTAAGGCTTATTTCCAAATAGCTCTGGTCTGTCTGATGGCAGTGTTTCCAGCCAAAACAATTAATTCCGATTTTAGGTGAAACATTCGGAAAAGTTCTCTTTTCCCCTCTATTATTACCCTCTTGCTAGCTACATTGAAACAAACGAACCTCTATCTGAAAGCTTTCTCTTTGCTCTACAGAACGGAGCATAAAAAGTTTCAATGGGATAATTAGAGAAGCTGTAGCTCCGACATATCTTTTGGTTTTTGCTTCTGAGGCGTAAAAAGTGTCAAAATTTCATGTGTATGATGAGAGAGAATTTTTTCTTCCCTCTTTGAATGGAAGCCAGCGAGTTCAGGATTTCACTGTACCTTGTCAACATACCAAAGAAAGTTTTTAGGTGACTTGAACCCATATCTCAGTAGTGGTGCTAGATACAAAAAAAAATGAAATTGGGTTAGGGAATTTTTTGTAAATTTTCACACTTACATTTTCCTCAATAACTTCCCACCCGTTGGGAACACTGCAATGCGTCTTACACCAAAACATAGCCACATCTATTATCTAAAAAACAAGGCCTTAGCCATATCAATCGAATGAATGGTTTTTGAGCAATATATCACTAACTGAAAATGTAGGAAAACGCCAGAAATGACCTGGGTCCGAAAAGAATAATCACATAATTTTGCTCTTATAGGTGTAAAAAGGAAAACGATTTGTAAGTTACGAGGGCTTCCACTCAGGTTCTGTTGATTATTTCAATAATCTGCAAAATAAATCAATAAATAATAGTTGCCAAAAAAAAACAGACATTTGAAAAGAACGTGAAAAAGAAAGATGTATTTTATTGAAAAAAACGTCACAGAAAAAAAACGGTTTTTTAAAACACTACTCAAACATTATTTTGGGAATGCCCTCCTTTTGGGGGGTAGGGGCGTAAAAAGGTGGTGGGTGATGTGTTACCCAATTCCCAAAATTTATTTTCGGAGTGCCAGTAAACATCACATTAATCACGAATGTCACAGAATTAAAGCCTCAATGTTCCTTACATGTAAAAGTTACTGATAATCGGGATACAGCCCCCTTTAAAAAAAGAGAAAATCACAATAATTATCCATAGTAGGGACATACGAGAAGAATGTATTTTTTATTTTTATTGTGAAATTTGAAATCTGGATTGCTGTTTTGGTAACGCAGTGCCTTAGGGGGCACAGGGGGCGAAGCATTAGATGATGGATCTTTAAAGAAGTTGAAAATGTTGTTCCCGAAATGCCAGTGAGCGTCAGATTTTTCACAAATGTCACAGAATTAATATTCTAATGCTCCTTGTATGGCCAGTGTCTTATGTAGGGCTAAAGCCCCTTTGAAAAATAAATAAGGACGATAAATATCCTTTGTAGTGACATACGAGAAGAAGGTATTTTTGTCAATTAATGTGAAATTTGGCGTTGATGAAGCAAAAGATTATGTGTATTTCATATCTGTAATACTATTTTTTAATGTACTGGCTTAGGAGGGCACAGGAGGTGAAGCATAAGTTATTGGATCTTTATAAAAATTTCAAATTTTATTTTGGAAAATCCTATGTGTGTCAGATTATTCAAAAATGTCACAGCATTAATATTCTAATGCTCCTTGCATGTGCAGTGACTGATATTGGGTACAGCCACCCTTCCAAAAATCACATAACTTACGGTAAATATCCTTAACAGGGATATACGGGAAGGAGATAAATATGCTTTACAATTAATGTGCAATATGCCATTATTTTAGGATAATGTTTTGATTTTTTTAAAATTTCGAATCTAGTGTAAATGAATATCGTCTGTCAGTGCAACATATTGAGGATTAATCTTTGTTGTTTGGCATCACTGGAATACAAATTTTGTGTGTGTGTGTGTGTTAAGACCTATTTAAACCGTAAGACCTATTTAAAAGAATATATTATTCGTAATCAGGATGTCCGAAAAACTCTGTATGCCGAGTTTCATTCCAATCGTTTAAATTGTCATTTAAAGGGTGCATCCCGTTAAATAAACTATAATACCTAGGTAAAAACATATATGCTATTCGTACACAGCATGCACGAAAACCACTGCAAGCCGAGTATTACCGAAAACGGTTAGAATTCTCTTCAAACGGACGCAACCCACACAAGATATAAGACCTACGTAAAAATAAATATGATATTCGTAATCAACATGCACGAAAGCCTCTATATAATCAGTTTCAGTACAATCGCTTAAAATTGTCATCAAAAGTGTGTATCCCACATAAACTACTTGGCTGAAGTAAAAATAAATATGATATTTGTAATCAGCATTTTGGAAAACTTACATATACCGAGTTTCATCCAAATCGGTTAAAATTGTCAAACAGAGTGCGTATCCCACATAACTGTAAGACCTAGGTAAAAAAAGTATGATATTTGTAATCAGCATGTTCGAAAACCCCTATACGCTGAGCTTCATCCAAATTGGTTAAAAATTGTTAAAAAAGGGCATATCCGTTATAAACTCTAAGGTAATAATTTCACTATACACCATAGTCATAAAAAAGGCAAAAACACCGATATCAATGTCATACTCGTGGTGCTCATGTATGTTATCGAAACCGGAACTTGAACAGTAGTCGGAATCGGAATTGTAATGTTTCTGTGCATTTTTGTTATTTCCACTAAATTGGAACTGGGATTTTATTAGGCATGCGCTACCAAGTGCTCCGTGAACAAAGTGATTGTTACGAGTGTACGTGTGTTTGTGTGAGTGTTCCCGCAATCCTATCCTTGTTGGTACATGCATATGGTATAACACCTTCCAGTTGGAACCGAAAAAAATGTTGGGACATTTTCCGGTGTCAACAATTTTTAAGCCTAGAGGGGCTTCGTGCCGGACCCCTGAGCCTCTTCGCCGAAATTCGGGAAGGTCCTAATAATTGTAGAAAAATGTAAGAATTTGTGTAAACCGTGTGTATGCTCTGCCGAATTAACTGCCTCGTGATGGTCTCACACTCTAAGTAACAAATGATGTGTAAATATGACGCATACCGCATCTATTGGCACTGGCCTGCTTACTGGGTGAAGGAACGTAAGGGGAGTGGAGAGAGAGGAGGTGAGTCGTGCGGGGGACTAAACACACAAGTAAATTTTCACAGTGCTTGTTGGTACCGATACAACCGTGAAGTTTTCGTTTGCGCAGTCACGTCGACTCCCAGTAATCAGCCTGTCTAATGACATAGTTAATGAGCAAAAGGTGGGTTGAAATCAGGGGAGGCATTGATCATATTTGTAGAAACTTATATGTATATATTTACAACTCGTAGTTCCAGAAACGATGGGAACAGAAACAAAAATTGTCAAAATTAATGCAAAAGAGATTAGCGTAAAACATATACGTAGCCCATGATCTTATCGGGACAGAATTACTGTTTCTATATACGCACGTAGATCGACTTTCTCTTGCTCCAGATACGAAGGTCTGGGACCAGTGCCTGAAGTGAAAATTAATTCATTTGAAGAAGACCAAAAATAAATATATTCTTAGAGGTACACTAGAAGAGTCTAAGATTGAAGATTTACAAGCATATTTGCAAATCACAGATTCATACATAACTACATACGATATGATCCAACTTTCACAGTACTTTAGTTCTATCGTTTCTCAAACAGGACTTTTTAGTTTAAAAATAATAATAGTGTAAACATTTATTTTAACTTTTAACAAATAAACTCTCACAACCGTAGTTTACTAATATGTCGTATACAGATTTATTAAATTAATTCAAACATTTGGAGTAGGAAACACGTAAGATGTCTGGGTTGGCTAAGGACAGGCAGCGGCCAAAGCCCTTGATTATTGGTGCGGGTGATAGTGCTAACTACGTATTGTCTGAGTCTCAGTAGAATAGTAGTGCACCTCTTTTGACCAAGCAGTCATAAACTAAAATATGTTAACTCTAATATCCAAAGAGGCTAAATTATTAAAGCTCGAATATATGGTGTTAGCGTTTGAAAGTGGCAAGTGTGGTGAGTCTGTAGTGAGTATCAACATTTAGGTGACAGTCAAAGTGATACAATCCTACAAAATTTACGGGAAACCTCATCCTAGAAAAGGAACAGTTTTAAAAAGAAAATCCTCGGTGACAGGTCCCACGTACAGCTGTTTGATATTTCGATATATCGATTGATAGATATTTTTAAGTATCGAAAACATTTAAGATTGATTTTCAATATTTTACAATATATTGGTATTTTTCAGCGTTACAATATTACGTTTCCTCGATGCTTTTAATGCTATAATATGTCCATGTATCGCAATATTTCAATATTTTCTATTTATCCACTTCAATCCCAGGTAATTATCTGCAATAGTACTAGTTTATAAATTTGTGTATTTATTTCGTAGAGAAAGCAAATTTAAATAATTTTTAATTAGCGTGCTATAAAACATACACATGACGTTTTGTGAGAAGACAGTACATTTGTATATTTATTTTTACAACCCGAAGCTGCATAATCGAAAAAGTCAATAAAAACTGTGAATTTCAGTACATTTGTTATCTAGTGCACTATGTATGTTAGTGTTTTCAACTATCAAAACAGGAGCACATTATCTTAATGGTGTCTACCAAAGTCGACTCGTTAGGTAATTAGGACAGTAAAAAATAAAGTGGTATTACTTCAAACAATCAGCCGTAAAATGTTCTCCTGTTCTGACTGTTGAGAATAAAAATAAGAACAGTAAGTAACATCTCTTCTCCCAGTGTGATGCGACAAAACTTTTAAGCTTTAGGGACATGACTTCCCTCTCAGGTCGAGTCTGGTGTTTAAATGGTAATTTTTATTATTACTATATCCCTTCTTTCTTCTTCTGTATTTCATATCTGTTTCACTTTGCAAGCAAGTCATGTGGACAGTTTCAATTTTCTCTATAAACAAAAACATCTTTCCCTTAGCGCACTTGAAACTTTTTGATATCGAACATTCAACCTTACTCCATCTTTGGTTTTTGTGTTCAGATTGCTGTCTTTGCATATCTGCATCACATTCACGTAAGAATTTTTGGTTAGTTTAGGGTTTAGCATCCTATACAGAACAGGTACTACAGGAAACGTGAAATACAATTTAAAGCGTTATGCTAACCACATGAGTTCCCACCAGAAATCGAACACGGGCTTTACACACAACATTCCTTTTCATCTGCTGTGTGTGTTCTATTGGTGTTAACGGTAAGTTTGGATATACAATAATAAGATTTCTGTACCTTTTGCGATACACGCAAAGTAGGAGCAGTGAGGACAACAGCTTTACTTTCTTGGTATAGGGTGTATGTGTGTGAATATGCAGAGACATTTTCTGGAAACCTAGTTATATTTTCGTGTACCGAAAAACTGCTGTATGATAATACAGCATGCCTGCAGGGGGCTTGTCTCGAGGAGGGAAGGCGGACGATGTGATTGGAAGGCACCTTTCCCCTGGTCCCTTCTAGTGTCGTCACTGCGTAGCAGTCATAAACGTATTCGTATTTTGTTCCTACAGTGGACGAAATTTATATATAGAGAATAAAATACGACAGAGGACGAAATACTGTACAAGCGTATGAATCATAGAAACTGGAATAACAATAGTCTCTAATACTAATAATAATAACTCAAAAAATAATTTCTTAAATGTAGAAATTTTGCATCACTTTTTCACCTTGCAATGGCACTCTGGAGCCGCGGTACACCGGTTGCAGATCACTCGTCTAGTATACTGGGTGCATCAAAAACCGGAATTTTGTAATGATAAATATACAACAACACCAAAAGGTAAGTTGTTGGAAATAGAAGGTTGGAAATAGAAGGAAGAAGAATCATAGAAGGTTAGTTGTTGGAAGAAGAAATAGAAATCTCGAATTCATTCCAATCGCACCAACCGTTTCCGCTCCACACTGTAAGGTGTCCAGTGTTAAACGTTGATTGCGTTTTTCTCTGTTTAATCTTAAGGAAAAACGAGTATACCGTATATATCGTATATAATACTTATTGTCAAAGATGCTTGAAGATAAATTCCCGACGACGTCACCACCATCAAGAAAGGACATTGGAAATACATTAGTAAGGCGAGGGTTATAACCCACACTGTAATGGATGTTTAATAACTCTTTTTATGTTCAGTGTAAAGTCGAAATCCCAAAATATATATTTTGGCTATGTCACTGACTTAGATACAATGAAAACAAGCAGTAGGATTTTATTGATTATAAATCTCACGACCACCGCTGAAAATTACAACATGATTGATTAATATGATGCTTGATTTAATGGTTAATGCTAATGATCTAAACCTTAAGAGAATAACAGAAACGGTAATAAAAATGATAAAATTATCGTCTTGTTTAACTAGTAAGGACAGAATTCATCTTTGATAAACAAGGAGTAGGGAGAATATATATCTTTCATTTTTATAAAAGGTGTGGGCCACCGCACTAGACCTTGTAACTCCAATTTCCAAGTAAGACGTATTTAATACTATATATATTAGAGCAATTAACAAAATAATTATTTTGCAATATTAAGAAAATCACCTGAGCCATTTTGGAGAAAATCGTTAGAAATCGCACCCCAAGTGTAAACTACAATTTGTGGATCATTTTCAATCATGCAAATTTAGCCATGTTTTTAGCTTATTAATGAAACATTTGTTTACGAAACGTGAAGAAAATAGTTTGTTTGAAAAAAAAATCAGGAAAATTCAGTTGTTTTACAAAACGTAAAATAATCGAAAAAAATACAAAAATAAACTACTCCTAATAGGTTTCTCGCAGGGAAATGATTTTTACCACAATATAGGATTGTCAAAGAAATATTTATGAATTATCAACAAAATCGTGAGACAGTTTTGTAAAAATCGTCGATAAATAAATCACCCCAAATTCAAAAACAGTCCCTTGTATATTTATTGATGTCCAATGGTTTATGACATATTGCCAGGCTATTCATAAAATACTTATCTATGAAATACGAATAAAATAGCCTGAGCCGTTTTTGAGGAAAGTATCGATAAAAAGCTCAAACCCAAGAATAAGCTATCCCTCCCAAATTTTTCCCAGGAAAATTTTTTATAACACAATATAGGGTTATTAATTAAATATTGATTTAAAAAACATAAAAATTGTTGGATGGATTTTTGAGAACATCGTGTATTTTGATGTTTACTCTTCAGTAATCTACTCTAATTTGAAGAAACCTTAGCGAACGGACGGACAGATGTATATCGAAAAATCACGTTTCCGATACGTAGGTTTCTGAAAGATGTAAATTCGTTGAGTTCCTAATTTTTCCAAGATCACCATACTTTCTATCCGTCGTTCGGAAACAAAAAGTAAAAAATGGAGATGGTTTTACAGGCGAATCCAAAACTGACAAATAAAAGTAATGAAATGGACGTAGAGAGAAATGGAAAAGAGAAGGATTTGCAAAGAACTGGGAGATATCTAGGTATAACCGAAAA
This sequence comes from Thermobia domestica, assembly GCF_964235325.1. Classification (NCBI taxonomy): domain Eukaryota; kingdom Metazoa; phylum Arthropoda; class Insecta; order Zygentoma; family Lepismatidae; genus Thermobia; species Thermobia domestica. Next base: position 62,544,656 of record NC_137457.1, read on the forward strand.
ATTTGTGATGAAGACGTCGTACGGCAGAACCTAGAAGTGTGATAGGTAAATGGTGGAGAAACCGGAAGGATGCTCATTAAATGGAAAACTTCATATTAAAAATGGAAAGTTGACATAAGTTTTCATGTAGAAGAGATTTTCTTTTTTAAGAAAAAAAGTTAATTTAGGTGTTTTTATAACGATAAGTGTCCTAACATTCTAACCACGAAGATTTACGGCAAGACAGATGGCTTTTATAATGACATTTCATTAGCACTACGATTCCTTTCGCAAATTATTTTTAGTTTTCTAATGTATGAATATTACCATTAGCTTACGACGCTCATTGATCGATTGGTTTGAATTAAATCTCACTTTTTAGAACCTAGGCTATATGACAAGAGGCACACTAATGTAATAACTAAAACAGATTGCTCGGGTTTGTATTTGAAGCAACTACCACAACTAAAACTTCAACCAATGATACCAACTCTTGGGATAAATCCATATTGTTGGATTTTTTTAACATTTGCTTTTAGAAAAGGGATAAAGGAAGTTTTCGTCCAAATTAGCAGCGTAGATTTATGTGGGACTTTTACACTTTGTCACAATCACATCAACAATTATTTTACGGACAGAAAGTAGCCTAGTAAATCTTCAATCTGAAATCAGGTTAATTGTAATTTTATGCTAGAAGAAAACAAATGGTAGAGGAAAATGTCTTTAACAAAACTGCTGTTGGCCTAAAACAGACGTAAATTCTGCTGTGGTATTGAAACAATATACTGCAAAATGAAGAATTTTTGATTTTGTCTATTTCTTTTCTTTTTATTTTCATATTATTATTTTAGGTACATCCAGTAGAAAATGATGGCACAAAGGAGTGGCGGGAATAATAAGTTTTGACAATAAAATATATTTGTATCTCTCAACATACTAAATTTCTTCTTTCAAGGAAAATTATTCTTTAAAAGCTATATGATAAACGTAAAAATCGATATTTCCGGATAATTAATCATATATAGCAGAAAATAACATTCAATGCTTCTGTTTTTCTTACTTTGCAAGTTTCGTAAATTTATAATTAACAGAATGTGGGAAAGTCAAGAGTAAAATGGGAACTTCTACACCAAGAGACGAGATTTCATAACGTTTGAAGTTAACATAACTGATTTGAACACATAATCATAATCTTTCACGACGGACAGAAAATGGCGGTAATATTGTGGATTTGTTGATAATGTGTGCGGGACCACGTATACGAAAAGTGCATTCGCGGTCTCATTGTTAATTCCCCGAGGTTACATATACAAGGAACTTTCAATTAAAAATTCACGAAACATCGTAGAAACCAAACGTTGTACGTTGAAATAGCAATATATATCGCTTTGAAATAAAGTATTGCGACAACTAAGGAAAGAATGTAATGTCCGACCTGGTTGTGCCCATGCGTGGCTGCCTTTCATATGATGCAGAAGAAAATCAGCCAATTATGTGCTGTGTCCAAATCGAATTGAATCGGAAATGTGTGTGAGGAAATAATAGCGTCACAATGAAACATTCGACGATAGAAGAGCTGCGAGGTATTATTCGATTTCTGATTGGGGAAAGGGTTTAATCGGTCGATATTCATCGCCGGATGGTGAATGTATACGAGAGAGACTCTGTGTTCAAGAATTCAGTGAGAAAGTGGAGTTTTTCTGCTTGTCCACACGTCTCTCACGAAGGTCACACACGTAAGTCACACGAAGTGTACTGAATAAGATGAAGTGGTTGCAGCTTGATCATCCCCCCTACAGTTAGGATATAGCTCACTGCGACTTCCGACTGTTTGGCCCGCTAAAAGACATCTCAAAGGCTAGCGCTTGAACTTGGACGAGAACTGAAACGAAGAGTGGAAGACTGGCCGTTATCACACCCACTGGATTTCTGGGAACAGGGAATCCTTCGGCTCATAATACAGTGGGATAGTTGTGCTTAGGCGTCTGGTAATTAATTTTGAACTAAGACTTCGATTATACCCACAATGTCATCTTTCACCTTTCCAATTGAACACCCCTTGCACATCAGACTTAAATATAAAAAAAATCAATACATTCTTTGTATCGAGTTTAGTTAGAGAGAATGTTGACAAGCAAAACGTGGCTGCCATAATGGTTATCTGTTGATAAGAACTGCATCTTAAGTGGTATTTAATGATCCTAATTTTCTAATTGCCAATTTTTAAATCACTAAATTTGTGTTCTCCTATCGCAAGCATGCATACTATTAAGTATCCCACAGTGTTAATGATATTATAGAGCAAGCAGGTGGTAGAAACGATCCTACAGACCCCTGGTGGTGCAGTAATTCTCGAAACTGTTTTGCACAGGGATTCGGTGTTATTCCAGTTACGAGAAAACTTATTTGGAAGGGACCAAAAGAAAAAACACCTTGGCGGGCCAATATTCAAAGAAAAAGAAATAATAGGTGACCTGTACATTTTCTTAAGGAAGTTTCTTGTAATACTAAGTTCTATGATTGAAAGACTATAAAGTTCAAGTGGTAAATGAAATTTGTACAGCATTCCTACAAGTTTCTCACAATATTGATTAAAGTGGGTTTCACGGATTGTGAGAAGTGAAGTTAAATTTCTGTAGATCAGGACTCATATTGCGGACCTGATAGAATGCTTCAGCCGGTGGTATCTGTCCTGTGGGCCGTTGTTTTCCCATCAATGTTCTAGTATACACATGTATAAGACAAAACCCGTTCCGTCACCACTGTGCCAAGTAGTTGCATAATTAATATCAGCGCCAGACCTTAGTGATGTACTGGAAACTTTTGTTTACTTTTGTAAGGTGTTTAAATGTCTTCACTCCTATTTTTTGCGGTCGTGGGTCATAGAATGTGTTCTTCCTTTAACTGCAGTGACTATAACGACTAGCGAAACCTGGGCTCTACACCAATCACAGAAATGTCTTGCTTCACCACTGATTCATCGAAAAATTTCGGTATACTATTCGTGCAGCCTTGTTTCGGACGCACGCTTGAGAAATCGCCAAACACCAAAGGTTCACCAACCATATTGTCAAACTTTGGAGACGCGCTGAACAATTTAGTTCCGCAAAAACACACGAAATAAATCTAAAGATACTGTATCCTCGTGAGACATTCTCCATACTTCGCTGGAGATGATAGAGGCAAAATTTCATTCATAGGACTTGTCAACCGACCCCCTCACGTTCTATGGGGTGAAAAGATAGGTATATTTAGGCGAACTGGGCAATGTAGGCAGTGTTGAATGATGTTACGAGGAGTGTTCGGTGATTCCTGATGTAAAAGAACGTCCACTTTCCCACATAGCCCCCTTTCACTATAGTGCACTTCCGTCAAAAATGTTCTAGATCAGTTGTTCTTAAAGTCGGGTTCACGTACCCCTGGGTTTCCACGAAACCTAAAAATTGAGATGTAATAAAATGGAACTCACATCAGTTATGCAAGAGTATTATTAAGATTAAAAAACTGTAGCTGTGGACGGTAAGAGTACAAAACAATAGCTATTAATCAATAGTAGTGCTCAAGAATTTTTTTATTTTTCAGGTGAAAACTCTTTGCCGAAATCCATAAAACACTTGTAGAACACTTGAGAGCATTGGCTGGAAGCTTTCGAGAATATGTCCCTGCCCTGGTAATAGTTGTATTGAAAATCCTTCCACTAATGTAGAAATCCAAGACATAGATTCTACAAGGTATGAATATCTAACACTGAACGAGAACAGCTATTGGAGCTATCGTGCGATACATCATGAAAAAGCATTTTCAAAGAAAATGAGCTTTGTAGCTTTTGGTTGCGTATGCGTTGTGAGAATGAACAGTTGTCTAAAAAAGCATTGCTATATTTGATGCCTTTCCCTACAACTTACTTATGTGAGCACACCTTTTCTGCCCTTTGCAGTATTAAAACCTAAAAGCGAAGTCGCCTTAAGGTGGAGTCGGCCTAATATTGATAGTGATAGAACTGATTCCAAAGATTTAAATGCAGTTATGGAAAAATACAAAGAATTTCATTACTCACATTAGTGACCCCACAGTTTAGAACAAGTGTTTATCAAGTGGATTTCCTTTTTAAAAAGCCACTCTTGAAAGTTACTGTATTTTCAATTGAAATTTCGTTCATTAGGAAGCAATAATTTATCTTAGAATAAATTACTTATTACATTATTTTTGTTGATCGTTTTCTTGTCAGTGATAATTTTAATTAGTATATATTTTAATACCATGTGATTTTTCAGACAGCATTGCAAGTGGGTCCGCACACTCATTCCGAAGGAACAGGGAGTACGCGTTTTCGGAAAGTTTGAGAACCACTGTACCAGTTTTTAGAAAAATCCTTGACGGCTATGCTAGAAGCCATTCTTCGACAACCTGCATATCATGTTCATCGTTGGCAAACTTTGTTCCTCGCCGGTGCTACCCAATCTTCCGAAACAGGTGAAAGTCAGCTGGGGCAAGATCTTTAGAGTGGGTAGGGTGCTCAAGTATTTCATACCCGACATTGACAATAGCGTTGAAGGTAAGGTGGCTTTTGTGAATAGAAGCTTTATAATGCAGGAACAGCAATTTCATGTGTAGCACGCCTCTGAGTTTCCCCTTGATTGCCTGCCTTACTTTTAGAATCAATTGTGAATAACAATCACTTGTAGTTGTCGTTAGATCCTGCAGATAGTCAATGAACATTATGCCCTTACTATACCTCCTGCCAGAAAAAATGTTGCCATAATCTTGCCAGCTTATCTTAAATTTCTTGAGGGGTGGAGATCATGTTGCGCCACTGCATGCTATGTTGATGGACTCTGGACCGCAATAGTACCCAGGCTCCTCACAGCCATAAGAATACATAGTGAAATCAATTTACTCTCCCCACTGTTCGGATTTTCACGCACTCGGGCTATGTACAAGGAATTTTAAAATTTACAAGAGAAGAAGAATCTTTTTTAATATAATGTTACTTCAGTTTCGTATTTCAAGATAACTCATAAAGTGTCTGGTTTAAGATAGATTTACTGTAAAAGAATAGAAATATTTTTATTTTTCTAATGCTTTTCCGTAGTACGTAAGGTGTTAGTCAGTGCTGGATTAGCCTATGTAGAGGACTGGGGCTAGAAAAAAATATGTGGCCTCAGCTGACTTCACCTAATAAATTTCTCTCAAATTACAGTAGGAAAGTTATGATTATACGTTCATGTTCTTTTTAGAAACCCAGTTGAGATTTTTATCAGATTGGAGGATCCTATTCACCTGTAGGCCCGGGGCTATAGCCTCTCTAAGTCTCTTCCCTAATCCGATCCTCGTGTTAGTGCATGTGCTTTCGTGTGCACACCTTAAGCTGCTATCCCGCCAGTAGTACGTTCTCTAGTTTAAAATGAGAGAGGTTGAAAAATTTCGTATCCGGCTCCCCGAAACGTATCGTCGATTAGGGTTCTTTTCCTTTCTTTTCTTTTCTTTTTTTGCTGATGCGGTAGTAAGAAGTCTGTATTTGATGTTTTAATTGGACTAGAGGATATAAATACACTTACCAACTGGTCAATATTTGTTCTCCCTTCATTCTTTCTTTTACGATTTTGTAAGATTATTACAGCGAAAATTTCAAACAGTGGACATTCTCTCAAAAAAATAGTTGACTTTTTATTTAAAAGCTGGATTCTTTTACATGTAAATTTGAAAACATTTTACCTTATAATTGTGTGGATGATGCTGAATCTGCATTGTTTCTTAAATCTTCATTGTTTCTTGTAGTTGCCCCAGCCAACATTTTTTGACCGAAGTAATGCATTATGTTGTTGCAACAAGTATTTGTAAAATTCTTTATAATTCATGTGTGATACTACGTACATTTTAGTACAATGACCGATCCCATAACTGACTGTATTAATTAGCGTTTTTACACTAAGTATTGATTAGAGAAAACATTTTTACTCACTGAATTACCGTACTGCTAAAAATACCAATTACCAAAATGAAAATTACCTTCAGAAAAATGCAAATTAATTCTACTCTTCAACAAGAGTTAAATTTTCTTTCTAGACTAAGTACTCATATAAGATAAGGAATACATAATGGGTTATTAGGACTAGGCCATATGCTATACGCCTATGCTCAAACAATTACTTACATAATTTTCGACATTTATAGTTTCGTCTTTTATTGATTATTTTCTGAAATATCATTGTTAGTTAAAAATTACAAATTCAACCAAACTTACTTGATCCGACTTGGCATGGTTTAAATCTTGACAACATTGTATTTACTGGAAATAAATATGATGTGCAGGCTTTTAATTTCCTAGTTACGTGAGATCAAATTTTAAGTTTGAGCTTCGACACATTTTCGAGAATCAATCTTAATAACGAGTTGATTAAAAAACAATGAAGGACACTTCTCTAACACAATTGAGAAAAATTCTAATAATTTCAAGCAAAATATTGACCAAATAGAAATATGATTAAATGTCAGACTACTGAAAAATAATTGAAATGAAGTCTTGACATAGAAAAATCACATAATGTCGGACATGCTCGGCCAACGCTGGAAGGATGGCAATCATAATTGGCCACGTTAATCAGCTGGTTCACGTCTCATATATCCTCGCTGGTGAAACGGGCGCTCAACTGAAGTCAACAACATTCAGTGTGGGAACTGAAGGTGTAAGGCGGTAAGGCACAAATGATTCAGTGCTAAAAGGCATGTTATAATCCTAACCAACCAACAATCAAGCAGCAGAGGCACATGAGATCTCCATGTACAATCAGCACAACAAAAGGTTACGATAAACAAATTATAAACAAATAGCACGGGAGCGATAGTGAATTTTGAGAAAAGCACTATGTTATGAAACATTATATAAAACACATGTTTTAGATAAATGTTAATCTAAAAAGTTAATGTCAAAGACAGATTAAACATTTATGTATAAGATGTTTATCTCACAAGGAGACTTGCGAAAGTGAAACTAACCGATAAGAATGAAACATTCTAGACTTCATTCACAGAATTTCGAAAAATTTCGAAAAATAATCGACACGTATTTGTTATATTTCGGCATTGCTGTAGGTTTAAGAGTAGAAACAAACTTTGAACGTTAGAGTTGATCTTGAAGCGTAGGCAGAAAACAATTATTTAATGTAAAAAAAAAAAAAACCTTCTGCCAGGGGGGTAGTTTCAGGACAGCTGATTTAGAGTCTGACGTGAAAATTTGAAAATGCAAAATGGTGGATTCAATATGGTGATTAAAATTACAAACGTTTTCTGGTTTGAAATAGTCTGCAGTTAGCCAAGAACAATTTTAGTTGGCAGTGGTTACTGCGAGGAGGATTTGAAACACCTTTCTCTACTTATTTTAACGAGATGATCGATTAAAGTAAATCTTTAGACCTCCCAATATTCGGGGTGCTTGTTCATAGTAAGTCTTCTTGCTTGTGAATATGTCCGAGTTTCATATAATGCATAATTTTTTTTAAATAAAATGTTACGAAATTGTCAAAAGTACGAGGTTTTCATTACAAATAACCGCTTTCGTATCCTACATACCTATATATTTTCAAATGTGGGAGAAGAAAACCTGTTTAAGAATCAATGATTGGATCTTTATAACGGAGATGTTAATTTATGTTATAGAGAAGGACAATGTCAAAAAATGAACCAAGAAATTTTTCAGGGTCTTGAAAATATATCAAGGTGCTAAATCCAATCGATCCTGCAAGAAATGTTTCTTTTTTGAGATACTCTTTTGAGGTTCAACTCGGGATTAAAATATAAATCACTTAAATAAGAACCCGATTAGTAAGAGGCGATATGAGTCAGTTTCACTAAGCTCTGCGAGTAGTAGGAGCCAAGGGGTTCAATTTCAAGAAGCATCCTTAGTAGTGAGAAGCGAGGCGACTCACTTTAAATAAGCACCCCGAATAGTGAGAGAGATAGAAAGTCACTTTAATCAAACATGCCGCTAAAATAAGTAAGGAAAAAGGTTTCAAATCGGTTTGCAACCTTCTCGCAATAACGCATGCCAACTATGATTGTTCTTGACGAACTGCAAACCATTTAAACCCAGAAGACCTTTGTAATTGTAATCAAAATATTGGATCCGCCATTTTGATATTTAAAATTTTGACGTCAAATTCTGAATCAGCTGTTCTAAAGCCTCCCTCGGAGTGTGTTTTCTTCTATATTAAATGATTGTTTTCTGTCTATGCTTCAAAATCTTCCCTAACGTTCAAAGGTATACCGAGGGGCTTTAAAACCGTACCATGGCCGAAATTTTAAGAAATAAGTGTCCATTCTTTTTCCATGTTGGACAAATCTGCAAAGTTTCATTCAAATCGATGAGCTACACTTCCGTAAGTTTCCTTGTTAGAGACCCATTCAGTAGTGTAATAATTATGGCCACAAGAATTGTCTTACACAGTGCTATACCGGCATTATTACAAGAATATCTTCTAATTCTAGAATTTACATACGAACTGTGAAACAAAGTTGTCACAGTCATTTTCTAATGTGCAATTTTTGTACCGAGTGCTCATGTTTCAGTGTAATTAAGTTGTCACTTAAAGTGACAAATATGGAATACATTTTAATTCATATGGTCAGTACAAGAGCCTGATCAAAAAGCATATCCGAAAATCAATTGCAGTGTCCAAATTTCAGCGTCTAAGTACTTAGCAAGAAAATGCAAAAAATAGCTACGCGTTACAATTCTCAGCATATCCTATTTATGTTTCTGTTTTCACATTTTTCTTTCGAAACAATTCAGATTGCTTTTCCTTTCTATCGACGAATCTGATATAAAAAGTGTCTCACTGTCGTGGGAATGTTTCTACGTCATCGTCACGCACAAGGTAAAGGAACTGTTTGAATGGCGGGAGAGTTAATCACAAAGGTGGGTATATCCTTCTGAGCGTTTATTAACAAATGCAGCGAGCACTTGTGGTCATTGCAAACATCGAACTGCCTCTCGCCCGTTTACTTACGAGTTGTTTCTTGCGCGCTAAATCTTGTTTTAAATACCCACTTCTAATCCGATAAAGAGAAGTGGAGACCAAGCAGAGTTTCTCCTGGTTTAACGCGGTTGCCAGATTTAAGTAATAATGTAAGAAGTTAATTTGACGGAAATCTGGTAATTTAAATATAAATAGTCATTAGTTTCTTTTTGCATACTTCAAAATTCTTGTAGACTTATTTCTCCAAAACTGCGTGTACTTATCTACTTTGTGCTATTATTCTACACTGTAGATAACTGAAATATTGTAACACTGTAGATAAATTTAATAGTGTGTTTGTGTGTTTGACATTAGATCATCAAGATATGTTATTGGTAAGGGTACCATTTATATCTTGCAGGTTGTGTTGGCACAAGAATTCAGTAAATATAGTACGGTACCAGACGTGTTCCCAAGAAACTGCCAAAAATAGTGACATAAGTATTTTCCCTTCGCAAATATGAATAAATGTATTTTGATCTCACACTCGTTTATGTATCTTTTCTAGTTTTTTTTTTATATGCACATTTCGTTCCAACAAGTCGGTCTCCCAATTTGGAGCTAACAAGTACGCAAATTCGCGTATAGTTAAATATATATATATATATGTGTGTGTGTGTGTGTGTGACTATGTATTAATATCTGTTTCACTGGTTTGTTCGTAGAAGAGTGAGCGAAGAAAAGAGATGGACTTTGTATGTTATCTACGCGCCGCTTCTGCATGTGGTCATAACATTTCCACTTGGGTGTTAGAATATTTGTTGCGTAGTTTTTTGCTGTTGTGACACACCTTTTCTTGCGTAATCTTGAAATGTCTGCCATGTTCGTAGTCGGATCCAGCTTCTCCTGTGTTGTGTATTCGGAACCGGAACCAACTTGAGTCGAAAGAGTTTGCGCATGCGCCACCAAGTGTTCCGTAAACCAGTGTGTTTGCGTGTGAGAGAGAGAGAGCTTAAAGGAAACCAGACGCTAGCGGTGAGCGTAACCACTGCTCTACAATGTTCAATAGTAGTTGAAATATATGTTCATATTTCTACGTATGTTGTAGCATTTTGTAGTCTATGGTCTGCTGCCGCTGGTCCTGTATTGAATCCGAACCGGGAGTGGGAGTAGGAACTGTAATTTCTAATAAAATGAAACTGCTCATGCGTAATCAAGTGTATATGAGTGTGAACGAAAAATAGGCTATTGCCTTTTATAATGGTTCGGAAACAGTGATCGTAACATTATACTCTTTGCGTAGTCTGGGGGGCGCGGTGGCTCAGTGGTAGAGCGTTTACCTCTGGTGTTTGGGGTCCCGGGTTCGATCCCAGCCCCCGCCAAGTGAACTTTGTGGTGGACAAACATCGTGCTCGTGGTTTCTTTCGGGGTTCTACCGTTTCCTCCCACTTTCTTCATTCCACCATTTCACTCAGCTCTCATCAACACCGTTTCCTTTAGCCTAACCGGCATAACCGTGGGAAGTAAAACTCAAAGATTTCATTTCATTTCTTTTCTTTGCGTCGTCTGCTCTCGTCTACCGGTTCTGAAACTGGAACTTTACTCGAAGCTGGAGCAGAAACCTGCAACAATTTGCGCATGCGCCACCAAGTGTTCCGAAAATCTTGTGTCTGTATGTTCCCGCATCCTTGTAGGTACTTGTCTGTATGTTCCCGTATCCTTGTTGGTACCTGAATATGGTTTAACACCGTACCAGTTCGGACCGGAAAAATTGTTGGGACATTTTCCGCTACAAATCAATTTTTAAGCCTGTAGGAACTCCGTTAAAAACCACCTGGGCCTTCTGGTCGAATTTTGGGAAGATCCCAATATTTATAGAAAAATGTGAGAATGTGTGTAAACCGTGTGTATGCTCAGCCCAATTAGCTAACTCCTGATGGTCTCACACTTTAACTAAAAACGTATGACGCATACCGCATCTATTGGTACTGCCCTTTATACGGGATGGAGAAACTAAGATAAGTGGAAAGAGGTGGTGAGATGTGCAAGGAAATATACACAATAGTAAATGTGCACAGTGCTTGTTGGTACAGATACAGCCTTGGAATTTTCATTTGCGCAGTCGCATCGACTCCCAGTAGCCTGCCTGTCACATGACATAAGTAAAGAAGAAGGTGTATTGATATCAGGGGAGGTGTTGAGCGCAATTGGAGGAACGTGTATGCATATGTTTAAAAATCATACTTGAAGGAACTATGGGAACACAAACAAAGGTTGTGATATATGCATGGAACGGAGGCTAGCCTAAACATATACACAGCACATGATCGTATCGGGATACAATTATTGTTTCTATCGGCACACGTAGTTTGAATTTCTGTTGCAACAGATAAAAACGTTTGCCACCAGTGTCTGAAAGGAAAGTTTATTCATTTGAACAAGTTCTAAAACTAAACATATGCTTAGAGGTTTGCTATAATGGTCTTAGATTGAAGACTTACAAGAATATTTCAAATCACAGATTCATACATAACTACATACGATGTTCCAACTTTCACACTATTTTATTTCCTTCTTTTGTCAAACAACTCATTAGTTCAAAGATAACAATATTCCAAATATTTATTTTAACCTTTAACAAATAAAAAGCTCACAAATTTAGTTTACCATTAGGCCCTATACGGATTTGTTCAATTAATTCAAACATGTAATTGGAAACACGTAAGATATCTGGGTTGGCAAGGGACAGGCAAAAACTGCAGCTTGTGATTGTTGCTGGGGATGATAGGGCTAAATACGTATTATGTGAGTCTCAGGAGAATAGCAGTGTGTTTGTATCGAGCAAACGGTTATAAAGTAAAATACGTTAAGTCTAATTTCGAAAGAGAACATATTATTAAATCTCGGCTCTATGGTGTGAGCGTGGTGAAAGTGGTGTGTTGAGTGTCGTGAGTAACGACAATCAGGTGATTTTTGAAAGTGATGAAATCCTACTACAAGACGAAAAGTGGTTTAAAGAAAATCCATGGTGAGAGGTCCTATCTACAGCTGTGCCATATCACGACATGTGGATTCATAGATATTTTAGGTATCGAAAACTTTTAAAATCGATGTGTTAATTATTTCGTTATCTCAATATTTCGGCACTTTTCAGTATCACGATATTACGATTCTCATCCCAGATACTTATCTGCAATCGTACAAATTTATATAGTTGTGGATTTGTATCGTAGAAAAATCATATTTGTATATTTTTAAATTTTAGTGCTATAAAACATACATATGACGCTTTGTTGCTACGCTTATTTATGTGTATAACTCCAAGCTGCATAATCGAAAAAGTAAAGAAAACCTGTGAATTTCAGTATATTTATTATCTAGTGCACTGTATATATTAGTATCGTTCAACTATCAAAATATGACCAAAATATATTAAAGTTATCAACCAAATGCGGTTCGTAAGGTAAATTACGACAGTAGAGAATAACGTGGTATTGCTTCAAAGTAATAGTCGTAAAATTTCCTGCTGTTCTGACTGTTGAGAACATATACAAAAACAGTTAGTAACATTTCTTCTCTCAGTTTGATATCACAAAACTTTTAACTTTAAGGACATGACTTACCTCCCGAGACGCGTCCGGTGTCTAATTAGATATATTTATTATGTCCCTTCTTTCTCCTGTATTTTATATCTGTTTCAGTTTTTATGCGAATCATCAGGACGGTTTCTATTTTTCTCAATACATTAAAACATCTTTCACTTAGCTCATTTGAAACGTTTTGATTTCGAACACCCAACCTAACTTCATCTCTGGTAGTCTTTGTCTTCAGCTTTCCTTTCTTTCTTTACATAACTGCATCACATTCATCTTTCCGTTTCCACAATTAAAGCAGATTAAATACTCGCCGCTAGCCTTATATTCGCGATAGTACTTGGTTACTTGGAATTTTTTTTCTTTTATGTTACCTCACTAAGTTGAGTTCATTATTGTTCATGGAGGTGAAGGAATGGATAAGAGTAAATATTATAGTAGATTTTTTACAATAGAGTCTTCTCAATTCCGTACCAGAGTGTCAATGGGTGATATCAATAAAAATAAGTAACTACTCCTGAGAAGTCCTGCTCAAGAATCGGAGTAACTACACGTGGAGTAATCTCCTCCCTCGATTTCGTATCAATAAAACAAGCCACTACTCAGGTCTAGTCTGCTCCAGATTTATGAACGTTTACTCGCGCTTCCTCTGCACGTAGCACTGAGTCGTATCAATAAAAGAAGTGATTACTCATTTCTCCCATTCATCGCGCAGTCACTTCGTTGTTTTTAACCTATGGCGTAGTATCTTAAAAGCCATGAAACGGGCAAGTAGCAACGACAGCTTCAATCAAAGTGCATTTGTGGATATTGTAAAAGAGTTTCCAGTGGTACTTTCAAAGTCACAGCTACCAGAAAGTAAACGAAGGAAAGCCGAAGCTTTGAAGGTAATTACAATGAAATGCAACGAAATATCAAATACATCTACGACTGAGACACAAATTCAAAAGAGAATCTTTAATATTCGAGCGAGAATAAACCAAAAATAAAAAAGAAGAAAAAAATAAAAAAACGGGAAAGAAGAAAGTAATACTAAAACCATGGGAATGAACCTATTTGAGCTGATGGATGTTGATTTGAATCCAGCAATATCAAGATTAACACGACAAGCGCATATCACGTGTTGTCCAAGGTCTTTGTAGATTGTTTGGCTTTAAGAACGAAATCAGAGACTTGGCTCCTTTGTTTTCTTTTTTAAAAAGTCCAGCCACTCACGTCATAAATCACGTCCATCTGATTGTGTTTTCCGCACCATACGTGTCCCCTTTCGCCTTGACATAAACAAAATACACCCTTTCTATCAACGTTGAGTTGAGTTGATTATTAGTTTAACATCCTTTTCAGTAGCGTGCCTATATGAGACAGAACCCACTGATTAACGTGGAATCCGAACCACATGAGCTCCTGCCGGGAATTGAACGCGGGTCTCCTATGCCAAAGGCATGTACGCTAACCGCTTAGCCACGAAATAGCTCTTCCTATTAGCGTATTACTCTCCAAAATACTAGGTTTCTTTAATGCCACTTGTGTATAGTCAAGTGCTCCGATAGCACCCGGAAATGTGTATTGTTCTTGCCACTCTGCCTTTGCTCTTTGCATATTACGCACACTTCCGGAAACAATCCATTTTCAGCTAGTCATAGACACAGTACTTTGAGCCACACCAGAATCCCCTGACATTCCGACCTGAAATCCCGGATCACTCACGTAACGCAAGAAAACCAAGGGCACCTATTTCTCTGTAAATTTGGGGGGGGCATTCAGATGCAGAAGGTATATATATATCAGGATTTTAAGACAAATTGCACTCTAATTATGCCAAATATTGTATATTTATAAATACAATAGGGGACCCACATGAGCTTTAGGGGGCCCGGGCTCCCTGGCCCCCACAGGATTGGCACCCTTGAAGAAAACCCGCATCTTTTCATCATTACGTAGTCCACCATCCCGAATTTCGGTTGATTCTCCTTAAAAAAAATGTTGTGCTAACCACTCTACATTTTCTTTCATAAACTTATAATGCTTTTTGTAATCTCCATTTCGAACATTTCTATGCAGTTTATAAGTTTTTCTACGTAGTAAAACAATCATATACTCTGCCATTTTCAGCACGGAGTCACCTATTTAGCTTGCTCCACAAATTTGGAGAAGTTACTAGCATCACAGAGGAGTCTTTGATTTTTATTGATATCAAACGCGGAGTAGTTACTCGGCTCGAGAATAGATTTGTGGTTACTCTAGAGGGGCGGGACTTCTTCGAGGTCAGCCGAGACGACTAGTGCTCAGTTCCCTTTTTATTGATACCAATGCGAGTAACTACTTCAAAATTGGGCGTAATAAGTAACTTCTCCGTTTTATTGATATCACCCAATGTCTCCCCCTCCACACGTCTTCATTTTCCTAAGTTTTAAACTATGTAGTAATCGAAATTAATCAGTACCTCAAGATGTAGGGAAGAGTAAGAGTAATTGGTAACATTTGGCTTATATTAATTTGCCACTACAAGAAAAAATATTTATTTTTTCATTTTGGCAAACCCAGTTAAGATTTTCTTTATTTTATCGACTTCTACACTAGTTTTCCATACTTAAATCTAAACTCTTCTCAGCTTCTGAAGCGTAGGATATTTTTTATTAGAGATTCTAAATTAAGAGACCACACCATCCTTTCGGTAGTTCTGGAGTCTCCAAAGGCATGGACCGGATACTGTGTGTGTAGTGTGATTTCCATAAAGGCCTTTTCTTTCTGAAAATCTCGTTCTGGGACTTCTTTCGCACTTGGAGATATATACTATACTTGGCCAACTGTTTCGGCATATTGAACATTATATTTGGCTGTTCTACAATAGGTTTTAACATAAAACACTCTGTTCTTCAGTTCTTTCATCCAAATACATCAGTTGCAAATTAAAATTACATTGTTGCAGTTGAAATAATAATGAACAACAATGAAAAATACTTAGTATACAACAATATGGACACATTACTCTTGTTTCTGAGGTAAGAAAATCTCCTCCAGTGCTTTACCAGGAGGTATGGTTCCTAGTATTGAAGCTACGTCACCTCTCTGCACCGCCATGCTTATTTTTGGATTAGGAAGCTGGTTGCTCTTTCATTACCGGATAACTGTGTCATGCGTTTTCATACTTTCTTTATGACGTTTAGGCCTTCCCTTTCCTACGAGCCACCGGATTCAACTGCAAGCTGGTAAGAATTGATATTTTTCCAAAGGTTGTTGTATTTTCTTCCTTTCTCTATCTCTTTCCAATCTGCTGGATTGAAGAGAAAGGAAGGTTAGAAGGTGCAAAGTGTCTGTGCATGTGAAGTCTGTGCTTTACCTTTCTTCTAAGGAATTAAGGATATCCCACCTGGTCTTTCTCCATCTGTTCTACTACAGCCATTTGGCTCCCTTATTGCAGGTACACCTGCGGTGATGAGTGATCTCACAATGATGCCATTGCAGTTCGAGTGTCGAGGATGTCTACCTGTGCTTTTTATGCAGGAGAGACCATGTAGTCCTGTTTTGTCAACAGGATTTTTGCACGCTTGTTATTTATGGTTTACGCAAATATCTACTTCCAGTCTTAACGAATTCCTATTCTAAAAGGTTCATCATTCAGGTGAAGGCCTAGAAGACGTGATGGCAAACCTTTGAGCCAAGCACCTGCATCAATGGACGATGCAGCGATCAGTCTGGCCTTGTTTTGTGGGTTGTCTGAAGACTGTAGTAAAAATTTAAAAAAAAAATGATTGTATGATAGGTTCTTCCCATGTGGATTGTTTAACCCTAAAACTGAAGTCGGATAAATCGGAAACCCACGAACAACGACCATGTGGACGAGCAACCTTGAACTTCAGAATCCCAGTGAAGATTGTTGTTCTGTTGGTGAAGTGATTTTATTAGACATTGAGAGCCGTAGAATGATGCCAAGAAGGCGGGAATAGCCAAATTTAAGGCTCTTCGAATGAATAATCCACCAAGATTACCTGGGAGAGATCCCTCAAGCCATGTGCTATCCTCAAGGACACAATTTAGGATAGACACCAAACCAGATTTTATACTGTTGTCATATCCCACTAATAAATCATCTTCTTTCCATGAAGGTGAACATCGCAGGAAATCTAATAATCTTGGGATGGAAAATGATGTTCTTAGTAAGAAAAAGGCAGAATGAGCAGATATTGATGATAGATGTGAGAAATACATGTGCAACTGGTAAACTTCTCAGTTAATAGAGTTCTTCTTGTTTCAGCTGAGGGAGCAGCTCCAAGGAGGAAAGCGTTTGATAGCGACATAAATTGGATACCTGGAGCTACTTGGTTGTTTGACGAAAACAGTGTGCGCTTTTGTTCATTTGTAGTTTCAAGGAAGCTGATTTCATATTTCTAGAAATTTAGTTGCAGACCAATTGTTGCTGCCTGTGTGTTGATCATTTTCAATGTATTGAATACAATAGCCGGATCAACAGCTATTGCACCAGATATTTAAGTCTATCTTGATATTATTGACTATAGACTGCAATGTTACGGGAAATAATGCTGGACCTAAAAGATCACCTTGTTGAACTCCTCCATCTAATAAGATAATATCTTTGCCATAATATAAATTCTAGCCTCTGGCTTCACCATAGATTTGGTGTACATAGGGGTATATCGAAGTAAAACTTTCTTTGACGATAGATAGCATTGTATATCTGTCTATTTCATTGAATACGTTCCTAAAATCTATTTCTAAGGAAGCTTTTGGTTTTTGGTGATGATAAGTGCTGTATGTGCTGGCGATTCAGCACCATGTTGAATGCATACTACAAGTTGGTGTAGAGCAAGGAATTGGAGTAGTGGTTGTTTAATCCTCGCACAGATAATCCTGGATGCAAGTCTGAATTTGAAGTACCTCCGATGCTGAGAAGGAGAATATATAAGTGGAAGGACAGATGGAGAAAATATATATCCAAGAGATAGAACATAGTGTTTATAAGGAAGTATGTGGAGGAGAGCACCACGCCAACAGGTCTTCGGATCAATCAGTGAGACATAAAAAGCTAATCAAGAAAGCAGAAAAGCAGCTCACGTGGGACACCACCATAAGGAGAACTAAAGGAGTGGAAGACAGGGAGAAAAGGGCAGAAAAAGAGTGAAAATTAACGACAAGTTATCTACATTTGTGAGAGAAGTGATGAGACATCTGGACAATTGGTAAAAGAAATTTGATGTGAAACAGAGAGAAAGTTTGAAGAAAATGAAAAGAAACTATGATGGACTGAGCAGAAAGAAGTAAGTGCAAATAGCGTAATAGTAACTGGAAATGTAAAATTAACAGACCAAATAAAGATATGTTTGGAATTAAGCGAGAGGTTTAAGCTATAGGTTTGAAACAGAAGAGAAAGAACCATATTGGTCAATATTGTTGAAAAAGCAATGTTGCCAAGCACTAAAAGTGAGTGCGTCTTTAAAACAATAGAAAAAGAAATGGAAAATTATATTATAAGAAAATAGAAAAAAGGAGAAAGTGTTGAAGTCCCTAAGGTGATATTGAATAATATGTATGCATGATTGGTGGGTGTAAAAGAGTCTCTAAGCTTAGCTTAGAGACCGAGCCTTGTAGTAGATACCGTAATGAACAAGTAGGAAGAGAAAGTACACAGAGGAGGAAAAATCTAATAACATTTTGAAGAAATGTAAATGATTGCCTTGGAATATGGAAATAGACTAAGCGTCATTTCAAGAAATTTGCTAAAACACTTAAGGACGGGAAAAGGAATAAGGCTAGAAATGAAAATGGACGGAGGAAAGAAAAATCAACTTCATGGACATGATATTAGAGAAAATTGGAGGAAAATTCGAGAAAACTAGGTACAGGAAAGAACCCATTTCTGAGATATACTTCATAAGAGGAGTGACGTAGACATAAGGACCGAGAAGAATTTTATACTGGACATGAGAAAGAGGGATAAATATATAGATAGCGACGAAGAAAGAAACAGAGAAAGCAGACATAGAAATACCATGCCAGCTACTAAAGAGAAACAGATACTGAATAGAAGCTTTAAAAGGAAGAAAAGAGAAAGATGTGAAGAATGAAGGAAAGAATAGTTTGGAAATGAAAGTTTATGCGATAAAACGGAGGTACTGAAAAAACGTTGAAGAAGGAAGAGATTAAAACTTATAGAAAAGAAGGAAAGAGGATAATATAGTTACTGAGAGAAAAAGGAAAGACGAGAGAAAGGAAGGGAAGATCAAAAGAGGAAGGAGTAATGTACCAAGTTAATTGTAACGAGTGCTAGATGAAGTACGTAGGGGAAAGAGGAAAGAGGTTAGAACAAAGGACTAGATGATGCTACACAAAAAATTTAAAAAAATGAAATGATTTTTTTTAATTTTACGTCGCACAAGTACGCAGGCTAGGCTGAAGAAGACGGTAGTGATGAGAAATAAATCAAGTTGTGGAACGGGTAATTGGAAGAAACGGGAGAACTCCGGGAAAACCTACTCACATGGCTCTTCTTCACAACAAAGTCCACTACGCGCATGCTCGGGTCAAACAGGGGACCCCAAACACCAAAGCTGAACGCTCTATCACTGAGTTAAGATTACAAAGACTGAAGAACGCAATATATTAAAGAAGCGGGACATGAGATAAATTGGGAATGAATAAAAGGATTATGGAGGGAAAAGAAATTTGATAAGAAAATGGAAAATAGCCTAGTATATTTAGAAAGAATGGAAGAGGAAATGTACGAGAGAGATATTAAAAATTACCTTATTGTATTTGCGGAAGAAGAAATGTCATATTTCTAGAAGTGTTTCATCTAAACTATTGATTCTTCAAAAAATGCATAGGACCTGTTGCATTTAGTCCAATAATAAAAATTTTTGTAACAAAATATTGTTAATAAAATCTCCATTCTAATAACAATAAGAGAAATAGCTCTAAATGTTTTCCCAGTTGTCCTGGAGTTATCTATCCCTGGAAGGTCTCGTACATACCGTTGCATGCCGCTGGTTGTGCCTGTATGCTCCTCTGGAGTATGCAGGTAGCGAGCGGGGTATTGTTCCAAATAAATGAATTGGGTGTAGTTCGTTCTAAATTTGCTGCGACTTGATAATATGGGGAAGTGAACTGAAATTTTGTTAACTTAGTGGAAAGAAGGACTGAGATTTATACATAGTATGGGTTAATGGAGATTCTGGCCAAATTTAACCACTAAATTAATATTCTTTTTAAGTCAAATTTTTGGGACAAAAAGTGAAAAAGGAAAGAAAAGAAAATGAGTGGTTTGTGATGGATCGTATGGTAGATGTATGTCTCCTTAGAATACTATTATACTTATGTTTCCTATTTTATATTATATTGCCTTGACAAGAAAAGAAAAGTAATGAGAATTAATTTTGAATTAGGTCATATCTTTTGACTTAACAGCTATTTAAGAGCAGGGGTGTCTGCTTGCTAACCTATTTGACGTAGCCAGTTAATTTTAACTACTAAAAGAAGCACAAGAACACATAAAGAAATCCATTGCTTTAAATCTAGTATTTTATGAGTTTAACAACCTTTATTGTTCTTTGGTCTGGTGATTTTATACTCCTTTCGTTCTTTGTCAAACACAACCTTGGAGAAAGAGCTGAATACTACTTGTTACCTACTGTTGAGATGTATTTAACAGATTTAAGTGAAGTCGAATACTATCTCAATTTCAGATGTATTTCTTGTTATTGAATTTCTTCGTATTATAATAAAGTCTCTTATCTGTTTTGGGAAATAGCTTGTTGTAATTGTTTCTATAACTGGTAACCTGCTATACCGCTTACAATCATACAAGGTCAGTGTTTCCGTTAATTTTCTGTTTTTTTTTTCTGTGTTTGTATGATAGTTTTGGATTTATCACTTTAATACGAAATAATTCAGTACTGAGAATTTCCGTTGGAATATAATTATATATGTGAGTTTATTCCGCAACAACCTTATTTACAGCAAATTTTATGCTCTTTCTTTTGGATAATAATATATTTTGATCTAGAATGTAAGGGATCCGAGTTTTTTAAAAATTTTATCACGCTATTTTAGGAGGATTCTGGGCTAGGCCCCATTTTACCAAGATTGTTGCACCAGCGACAATCTGGATAGGATACAAATTTAGTTAGCTATTTAGATGATCGTAATACACAGATTTATCAAGTTTTTAAAACTACCTCACTTAATGCAACCAAAACCTAATTATTCACTGGACTACTGGTTTTAAATCCTTGTTCGTGGGAGAAAAGAAACATGCCTAGGATGACTTTGGTTTTCTCAATCTTTGATGTGCATTTTAAGTTTTCTTAATACTGAATATAACATTTTGTTTTATATGGACTTCTCGTTTACAGAGAAGAGTTACCAAATTTTTTTCTAATTAAACAAGATTTGCAAAGTAATCACAAAATATAATCTACATTGCAGAAATATAAATTACAAAACATTAAACAATAGAATTGAATGGTTGTTTTGTTTTGTATTTTCAAAATATTTGTGTGTGAACTGAGCTTGTTTGTAATTTTCTTTTGTAACACCATTGAATACCTTACAGAAACAGATCAGTTGCTTAGTTGGCACATAGATTGGAAGAAGCTTTTTATAGTATTGCCAGCGTTTCGTGATTTTGGTAATGCAATTTTTCTATTTCTTTCGGTAGAAAACTTGAATATTATTTAAAATAATTATAAGTTCCATTACGTAATCACTAGGATTAGTTTATGTTGAAATTATGTATAGTAGTTATCCTCCACTGAAACTGTTCCATATCAGGAAAATTTGATTAACATGCTTTACT
This sequence comes from Thermobia domestica, assembly GCF_964235325.1. NCBI lineage: Eukaryota > Metazoa > Arthropoda > Insecta > Zygentoma > Lepismatidae > Thermobia > Thermobia domestica. The sequence goes on from NC_137457.1 coordinate 62,565,994, forward strand.
GAATTTAGCTATTAGGCTTTTACCTTTGCCTAGGTTTACTTTATTCTTAGGATTTTATCCATACATTCTTTACGCTTTACCCTTTCCAGAAGTCATCTCACCATTGTTTCCCTCCTCAAAATTTAATAAAAGATCGCTAATATACTTTAGAGTACCAAAGATTGGAAATCCTAAAATGTAAATATGTCATACTGTAAAATATGTGCTAAGATGTATTCAAAGATATTTACTAACGTCATAAATTCACATAATTGTGTCAGAAGGGCTAAGTGAAGAACACCATTTCGTGTGAGAACTTGAAGTTAAGTATAACTTCCATTCCAGCGGCGGAAGGTTTTCAAGCGCTCTCGTTTATCCCTCAGCAAAGAAGGATATTTTTCTCAAACTTATGTTCCGTACATGTAGTCAGTCTTGATTTTTTGATTGTTTTGATTTTTTGCTTCTTAGAAGGAATTGTTTCGATTTTTTGTTAAACAATAATTGCTCTGAAGGAAGCTGACTATTTGAACCTATCGTTTTGTGAATATTCATTAAGTGATTCTTCTAAAGAATATCAATAATAAATGGATCACTAATAAGATTGCAACTTGATTCAATGTCAATGTTTTCTTCAATTTCTCGTTCTTTAGTATGTTTCATGTTTAATTATCCTCCGTAATTTGGCGGTCTTATTTTCAGATTTTATGCGTGTTGAGTAATATCGTACTTGTGCCAATTTTAAGATATGTTTATGTTTTTTATAGCTTATATAGTACCCTGTCATGTTAGTTATATGATACATTTGAAGATCTTAAGTTCTTACTACAAACGTTTATTGTTGTAGCTATCCAAGGTTTGTTATTTGTTATTGGAATTGGGCGAATTTCTCTAGGAAATGCCTCATTGAAGTAACGAGTGTATGCGTCATGGAAAATGTTACAAGCTTCTTTCAAAGATTTTTTGGCGTATATAACCTCCCAGCATTCATGACTAGTTATAAAATTGAAATGGGAGATATTCGTTTCATTAAAATTTCTTGTGTATGCGGATTTGATATTCGAGTGTGTTTTGATTAGCTTTTTGTGCAATGAAAATATTTAAATGAAATAAGTGAGCTTCATGATCCGAGAAACCACTCTTTATTACTGTAACTGTGCTGTTTATATATATATTTGTTATAAAGTAATTGATCGATTACGCTACGACTATGATAAGTTATTCGTGTAGGTACATTGACCATTCGTGGCAAATTATACATATTTAAGAATAGCTTGAGTTGATCATCTATAACAGTTACAATGAAATTTACATTCAGACCATCTACTGTAACAGGATGTTTATTATACTGAGCAAAATAGTCCATAGTTAATTCAAGGTTTTCAATAAAAATATTCAGATCGCTGTGAGGAGTTCTATAATCACATATTACAAACAGGTCATGAGTCTTATTGAAATACATAATGATAAAGTATCTATACTGTTAAGATTTTGCTTTCTTGTTAATTTTATCTTCGTTGCTGAAAGAACAATAGAAGCAGGTACAACGAACAAATAAAATGATCCATCCATGCTGGAATGAGAAAAGAGAAAAAAAACGGAGTTGAATGGCATTGTCTTTTAAAGTCAGTTATATTTCAACTGACGCATCTCTCAACGTGTGCTCATATTAGTGTGTAGGTTAACCACTAGACCTCTAATAGTAATATGGTCAGTTTGATTACAACATCGTTTATTCTTTTCAGTTTTTAATGATATTATCCTTAGTGCATAGATATTTCCTTTATATAATTATATTTCAAGAAACCACTTGTATATGTGTATATATTCAACGAATCAATCGAACAAATAAGTTTGTTTTAATAATAACATTTTAAATGGGGCGTGTAGACTGAACGTCGGTATATTATACATTAATGTTAAATACTAATTAAGCAAAACTTTCATGTAGAACTCGTTTCATGTAGCTTACAGGCCACAAAGGACACTGAACTCCAGATTAATCAACCAAACAAGATTCAAACTGTGTAACTAACGACGATTTATTAGCTTTTCTATTAAATGTTTGTGTTTCGAGTACAAATTGGAACTATTTAGCTTTTCCATTTAAAATAATCTGCAGTATATACTTGTAAATTCGTAACTATAATAAAAATTCCGCACATTCTTGTACCATTTAGAATAAGACTGATATTGTCATATAACGATAAAGTGATAACCTTACTTATTGTTTTTTCAAAAATGAGAGATCATTTTCAAATACATCATTCTACATTTTCGAATAATTTCAATACGTAGTGGGTATGACGTAGTCACTACCATACGCCTAATAACATATAGGTACTAACATCAAAATGAGATGACGACCCTCTTGAAACAAGGTCGAATAGAAAGGATTATACTATTAACCGAGGATCGTACCGGAATTCTTACCAGATTCGCAGCTCTTGTATTACGATTAGTTTATAAAAAGACATAGTATTCATAAATAGTTATCATTCATTTTATCATAATGTATCGTAATGTATCTTTACTTAATATAACAGAAAGAATACAGCCTTTATAAAAGACTATAGTGTCTCTTCTCAAACCCGCTAAATATATATTTATTTAACTTAGACTATATTACATTCTATAGAGCCTCTTTTGGACATGAACTATCTAGGTCGGAAGTCAAATGACGAATATTTAACCATGCGTAACTTGTGCAATAGATTAAAATTCAGAACTAAATTGAACGTCGACCTCAAACATCAAATATTAAACCAGATGTGAGGGACGAAACATATTAAAATTCAGTTTACATTTTAGGTGTAGAGGTCTAAAAAGGGGAGTATTTGACTGTGACAATTTCATATATTGTACAACATTTTAAAATCTGTTTTCACATTTCTCAATGTATCATCGACTACTATATAACAAAAAAGTTGTGACCGCAATGTCAAAGGTAAAATATTTAATTATGTGTAGCCCATAAACAGTACAACATATTAAAATTCTGTATCCAAACAAAGAAATTGTCATTGACTATTATATACGGCAATAATTGTGAAAGATCAAATATCTAACCTTGTATTATTAGAAATTGTTACGATATATTAAATTATATTTTCTAACTTAGCAATGTTACATTTACTACTATATACCCCAATGTGTGAACCTCGAGGCGAAAGGTTGAATATTTACTAGTTACAACATGTTAAAATTTTGTTTGCTCTTTCATTGTAAGGACCGCAAAGATTTGATATGAAGAAAGCTGAGATCTCAAGTCAACTCTTATGGGCATGATAAATTTGTCAAACCCTATTTAACATACCAGGAATTTCTTCTTAAAAGTTTCTAGGTCAGTCTATATTTCTCTCTTTTTTCATCCTTTTTGAAGACTCTTTTTATCCCATGTTCATGAAGTAGATCTATGTAGAAGCAAGTAGTTCAAACATTAAATTTAAAAATTTCTTTCCTTTATTTCTTTCTTAATTTTCTTCCTTTTACTTACAAACTTCATTTTTTTTTAAATATTTATGTACCTTACACAATTATAACCATTAACATTACCACTAATTTTACTAGTTACAAGTTCTTTGATATTGATACATTAAGTGTCGGTTCAGCATCTTGGAACTTAGTACTAGTTCGTACATTTTTGTCCTACCAGACAAAATAATATATCACTCAAATAAACCAAGAAGGGTCATTTCAAAATGTTCAAAAAATTTCAATTTTTACAAAAAAATTAAATTCATATTAAACATTTTAAATTTTTTAAACACTTCAATTTCCTGTATTACGACAGTTTCAAATTTGAAATTTAATTAGCACATAATTCTGTACTTTTTTCTACACCGAAGACAATTTGTACCAATGTAACAAACGAAGGATCATCATCTAAAATTTGAGTTGCCTATTTTCTTGCGCTGCTAAATCTTAAATTTTCTATTTTTACTAACACAGAAGTCTCTACAATTGTCGGATACGTCTGTAGCAACCAGGACAAATGTACTCTTCGAATAAGCGACGAAGAGTCATTACAAAATTTGCAGACCAATTTTGGATTCCAAATTTTCAAATCAACATTTAACTAGCTAAAAATTGTGCACCAATCTCACAACCTTTTATACATATAATGAAAAGAAAATGTACCATTTAGGTAAGCGAATGAGAGCAATATTATACTTTTAGTTTCATTTAATTTAGTGCGATCTTTTCAAATTCAAACTTTAAGTAACAAACTCAGTACCTTGTTACTGAATATTTATTTTCTATGATTTTCTAATTACACATATTTAATAATCTATATAAAGCATATCCAAACTGGGGTCTATAGAATGTAATTCATACAGAGTGAATTTTTTTTGTAAGGTTTAAAAATCAGATTATTATCTTTTATAATGGATGTATAATTTCTGCTATGATAAATTGCAGTCAATAATTAATGCCCCGTTAATGCAATCGTGTTACATAGGGGTCGATATAAGGCTTACGGTTTCTTTGTGTAATATGTGCCATGCTGAAGAGATTCGAAAAAACTGAAATAAAGTAAATCCATCTGCTATGCTAAATAAGCATAATTTGTACTATGTCATTTAGGAGTTGAAAATGTGTTGTAGTCCTTCATAAAAACAGCCACAAATCTATAGGTATAGTGTAAACTCTGCTATGGTAAAAATTGGTTGACGAAATGTTTTAGTAATTTCTATTATTATTAATAGGGTTATTTAAGACAGTTTTCTTAGCCTTTACAAATTCTTTGCCTTTAAATAGTGGTTGAAAACGTGTTCGTGCTCTTGCCTAAGTTTATGTTGGTAACATGGGGTTGAAATTATGCACGTGCTTTGGGAAACATTAGTGAAGATATTCTTGTACTATTTCATAATACGGGGTAGGAAAATGCGCTTAATTCCTTTTCTGTTCTTAGGGTCATTTTTTGCTTATAAACGGTCTAAAGGTGCTCATAATACTTTATTAGATTCCTATATAATTTTCGTTAAGCTAAAATAATAGGTTGGTATATGTGTTCATATTCTTTGACTATCATTTCTGCTGTGTTAAGTGTTTGAAAATGTGATTAGGGGATGAAAAACAAGCCTTAATCCTTTGTCAGCATATCAGAAAGGGGCCGTACAAGCTCCCATTTTAGCATACGTTATAATGTGTAAATTCCCAGGAAGATATTTTTCGGGAATATTCACCGGAAGATTCCCCAAAATGGGAATTTTCCGGGAGTTTATGTACACTCACGTCCAAGATTATTTTCGCATGTCTATAAATATGTTGTTAGAGAAATATAGTTTGATAACGAATTCGCCCGGTATTTCTTATAATGTTAGTAAGTGTATAATCGGCGAAAACATGTACGTGGAAAACTTTATGTAAAAAGATCAGTAATTAAGAACAATAAAATGAAAAAAAACTTTCTTGTCCATTATCAAAATTTTGTTTTACTCATTCTAATTTTCGTAGTTATATTTCTTTTCCTTTGAAAATAATCACAAATATACATTTTCTGATTATACACACACTATCAGTATTAAAAGTACCCTCCAAAATCATTATCAAATTATATTCTTACAAGGAAACAGTTATAGATATGCGCCAATCATTTTGAACATGAATGTACAATCACAAAGAAAATTGCATTCTATTACTATATTATGATTTCAAAGTTAAATTCGTTTTCATATCACAGTATTACTATCGCCCCAAAGGATTTTCAGAATGTATATTCTAAACGGGATTGTGTTATTTTATTAATACTTTATTATATTTTGAGAGTACGCATAAATGTATATTCACTTACAATATCTACTTATTTACATCTATAATATTTATTTATATTGAAAAAAATATGTGTGAAAAATGGTATCGTTAGTACACATACATAACTAATAAACAGTATAAATTTAAATGTTAGTGGATTTTCTTAACTTGCCCTACTATAAACATGTTAAATTTCTAAACGTTATAAACAAATTAGGTTGGGTAACTGCCAGAAGTCACATTTCTCACAATTATTCAACCTTTGCAAATACATATTTATATTCACAATATCTCCAAGACACTGATATATCTTTATAATTTTGCACACACACTGCCACACACAAAATGTATTCCTACCTACTTCTCAAAATTTTATGGTGTAATTCACATGTAAGGGAAATCTGAGTTTTTTTTCAGACACTCGAGTCAGAAACAAGAGACACACCAACGTCTATTTCAAACAGTGTTTCGGGTGTATTAATAGTACCTATTTCGTCTCTATTTCTAAATAATTTCTACATTACTTTAAAAAGTAGTTCCTTTTCAACAGTTGTAAGTTAGTACTTTGCTACTTTTTAGTGCAAATGGAAATACAACTTAGAAGATCATATTATTAGTTATATAAAATTCAGGCAACGAATTTAGTTTTTTTAACCTCCAAATTATTTACTTAAAACCTACAAGTAAATCATAATAAATGAAAATAAAGCAATTAGTCACATGGATCTAATAATTTGGAAGATAAAGTAAAGAAATCGAAATTAATTCCTTCCCGGGAATTTATATGCCAGGGGAAAAACCCGAGAATATTCCCGCTGCTCATAACTAGGCATACCTCTCCGATACTTGTGGGCGAACAGGTATCTACTCCGACTACCAAAACCGCCACACTCAGAAAATGTCAAAACGCAAATACAAACGGTCATAACCTGCACACAAATGGACAAATCTCTCAAATCCACTAACGATCATAACATCCAAAGCCAATACTCCCGAACAGGTAAGATGTCAAAACCCTCAATGGTCATATCTTCCACACAAATTGACAAAACTCCCAAACATAATAACGGTCACAATCACCACATTAGTGGATAAAACTCCTACAAAAATGGACAAAACTCCCACATATTCGGAAAAATCCCTAATAAGTTAAAATCATCCTACTAGCACTTCTTTTATGCTTCACACGCTGAAAATAATAAAACGAATTCCAAAGAGTGCTTATGATCTAAAGTGGACAAGGTGATAGGTGGACAAGTCCCTTGAATTTTTGATCTTAAGCAATGTCGGGATATGCTTTTATTATTATCAGCGTACTAAACTTGCAACCAGGATCATTTCAAAGTGTGGGAGATTTGTCTGATTGTGTCGGATTTTCAGTCATTTGTGTGGCGGATTGACAATTTGTCGTGTGGGAGTTTTCTCCATTTCTGTGGGCTAATGGGGTCCTGCTACCAGTGGAGTTCAATTTGTATTTAAACGGCATCACAACTGATAACAATTACCTTAACTATGATAGAAATTTATGAATCCATATTACATTGGTAGATCTCGATATTTTACAGTCACAAATCCACACCACTAAGTGCAAATAATAGCGTATATGGTTGTAACACCACTGATCTACGCGACCCCGAAAACAGTGAATCCCACTCTAGTATTGAACGTTTTCTATCGCTTTTATATGTTGCTCCCTCCTGCTACCCATTAGTGTGTTATGAATGTTACGCAAGCAGCACTCCTTTCCAATTCCAATGTGTACGTTTTACGGTTGAAACAACTTGAACCATACCAAATGTAAGTAGGAACACTCACACACACTCAAACACACACACATACATACATACAGAAGGTTTCATAACTCGTGTAATTTTCTACAGCACTGGGAGAAGATTAAGTTTTCACACTATAATATAAAATTTGGCACTCTTATTGAGAAATATCTAAAATATCTAAACACAAAAGTTCATTTTACTTATGGGTGATTCAATGTTAAATTTTGGGAGCAGTTTTCTCAAATAGTTATTCGTAAAATTTGGCGGCAAATGAGTTGTATTTGTTAGAAAATGAAAAAAATACTTATTCACAAAGGTAGTAAAGCCGTCTCAAACATTATTTTGGGAAGGCCCTCCTTTTGGGGGGCAAGGGGAGTAAAAAGGAGGTGGGTCATGTGTTACCAAATTCTCAAAATTAATTTTCGGAGTGACAGTAAACGTCACATTAATCACGAAAGTCACAGAATTAACGCTTTACTGCTCCTTATATGTAAAAGTGACTGATAATGGGACTACAGCCCAATTTCAAAAATAATAAAATCACAATGAATATCCTTAGTAGGGACATAGGAGAACAATTTATTTTTTATTTTTGTTATTGTTAAATTTGGCGTCATTGTAGCAAAGGAGTATGTGATTTTGAAATCTGGAATGCTATTTTGGTAACGCAGCGCCTTAGGGGGCACAGTGGGCGAAGCATTAGATGATGGATCTTTATAAAAGTTCAAAATTTGGTTCCCAAAATATCAGTGAGCGTCAGAGTTTTCACAAATGTCACACAATTAATATTCTAATGCTCATTGCATGGCCAGTGTCTTATGTAGGACTATAGTACCCTTTGAAAAATAAAAAGGACGATAAGTATCCTTAGTAAGGACATACGAGAAGAAGGTATCTTTTTGTCAATAATTGTGAAATTTGGCGTCGATGAAGCAAAAGAGTATGTGTTTTTCATAACTGTAATATTATTTTGTTAACGCACCTTCTTAGCCGGGCACAGGGGGTGAAGCATAAGTTATTTGATCTTTATAAAAATTTCAAATTTTATTTTATAAAATCTTATGTGTGCCAGATTATTCACAAATGTCACAGAATTAATATTCGAATGCTCCTTGCATGTGCCAGTGACATATTGGGCTATAGCCACCCTTAAAAAAATCACATAATTTACGGAAAATATCCTTAACAGGGACATACGGGAAGGAGATAAATATGTTTTACAATTTATGTTCAATTTGCCATTATCGTAGAAGAATGTTTTGATTTTTTTAAAATTTCGAATGTAGTGTAAATGAATATCGTCTGTCAGTGTAACAGATTGAGGATATAGCTTTGTTGTTTGGCATCACTGGAATACAAATTGTGTGTGTGTGTGTGTGTGTGTGTGTGTGTGTTAATCTCGGCTTCGTTCCTTTAGTCTTACAAGAAAACGAGTAAAACGATTTGATTTCTTATGTTATTTATGCGCTGGTTCTGCATTTCTGCATAGTGTCACAGCCTTTATAGTTTTGCAGTTGGAATATATGTTCATTGTATACCTTTCTATGGTTGCGAAATATGCCATAGGTTTCGGCATGTTGTCAAGCGGCTGATGCTACTGTGTTCAACTGGAATCGGAATTGGGAGTTGGAACTACAATTTTTCTGCGCAATCGTGTAATTTCTACTAAATTGAAAGTGTGCATTCGTTACCAAGTTCTCCGTAAACCATGCGTCAGTGTGTGTGTGAGAGAGAGCCGAAATGGAATCTTTAAATTTACGTCCCACCAATATGCCGGATAAGCTGAAAAACACATTCGAAGTGAGAGCGAACCACTGAGAAACCGCAGTTTTACCCTAAGGCCTAGATAAAAGAAAAGACTCTATTCGTATTTAACATGTCCGAAAACACCTACATACCGAGTTCTATCCAAATCGTTTAAAATGTTATAAAAATGGTGTATCTCATATAAACCTTAAGACCTAGCTAAAAGAATATGGCATTCGTCATCAGCATGTCCGAAAAACTCTATATGCCGAGTTTCATTCCAATCGTTTAAATTGTCATTTAAAGGGCGCATCCTATACCAAGGTAAATACATATATGCTATTCGTACTCAGCATGCACGAAATCCACTAAAAGCCGAGTATTATCCAGATCGGTTAAAATTGTCTTCAAACGGACGCACCCCACCTAAGCTAAAAGACCTACGTAAAAATAAATAAGATATTCGTAATCAACATGCACGAAAGGCTCTATATGATCAGTTTCATTACAATCGCTTAAAATTGTCATCAAAAGTGCGTATCCAACATAAGCTACAAGACCTAGGTAAAAAAAAAACTATGATAGTCGGAACCAGCATGTTCAAAGACCCCTCTGTGCCGAGCTTTATGGAAATCAATTAAAATTGTCATAGAAATTGCGTATCTCACATAAGCTATAAGAAATAGAAAAATAAATGACAGTCGGAATCAGCATGTTCGAGAATCCCTATTTACCAGGTTTCATACAAATCGGCTGAAATTGTCATAAAAAGAGCGTATCTCACATAAACTACTCGGCTAAAGTACAAATAAATATGATATTTGTAATAGCATGTTGTAAAACTCATATATACCGAGTTTCATCCAAATCGGTTAAAATTTTCATACAAAGTGCATATCCCACATAAATGTAAGACCTAGGTAATATATATATATATATATATATATATATATATATATATATATATATATATGATATTTGTAATCAGCATGTTCGGAAACCCCTATACACTGAGTTTCATCCAAATTGGTTAAAATTGTTACAAAAGAGCGTACCCGACATAAACTTGAAGGTAATAACTTCACTATACGCCATAGTCATAAAAAAAGTAAAAACACCGCCGTCAATGTCATACTCGTGCTGCTCCTGTGTGTTATCGAAACCGGAACTGGAACAGTAGTCGGAATCGGAATTGTAGTGTTTCTGTGCATGGTTGTTATTTCCACTAAATTGAAACTGTAATTTTATTGGGCATGCGCTATCAAGTGCTCCGTGAACAATGTGATTGTTTGCAAGTGTGCGTGTCCATGTCTGTGTGTGTGTGTGTGTGTGTGTTTCCGCAATTCTATCCTTGTTGGTACCTGCATATGGTTTAACACCTTCAAGTTGGAACCGAAAAAAAATTTGGGACATTTTCCGGTGCCAACAATTTTTAAGCCTACAGAGGCTTCTTCTGTATTTCATATCTGTTTCACTTTGCAGGCAAATTATATGGACAGTTTCTTTTTTCTCTATAAACAAACACATTTTTCCCTTAGCGCACTTGAAACTCTTGATATCGAACACCCAATGTTACTCCATCTTTCGTAGGTTTTGTATTCGGCTTGCTGTCTTTGCATATCTTAACCACATTCACGTAAGAAGTGTGGTTGGTTCAGGGCTTAGCATCCTGTACAGTAGCGATACTATAGGAAACGTGAAATACAACTTAAAGCCTTATACTAATAAGCTCCCATCAGAAACCGAACACGGGTTTCACACACAACATTCGTTTTCAGCTGTTGTGTGGGTTCTATTGGCCATAACGGTAAATTTGGATATATTTTAATTCGCTTTCTGTACTTTTTGCGAAGCTCGCACCGTAGGGCAGTGACGACATCAGCTTTACTTTCTTGGTATAGGGTGTATCTTCGTGAATAGGCAGATACATATTTTGGAAACCCAGTTATATTTTCGTGTACCGTAAAACTGATGTATGATAATACAGCATGCCTTCAGGGGGCTTGTCACGAGGACGGAAGGCGGACGATGTGATCGGAAGGCTCCTTTTCCCTGGTCTCTTCTAGTGTGGTCACTGCGTAGTAGTCAACGTCTTCGATTTTTATTCCAACAATGGACGAAATTATTATATAGAGAATAAAATAGGACAGAGGACGAAATACTGTAGAAACGTACGAAGCATAAGAACTGGAATAACCTCTTGCAATAGCACTCTTGCGCTGCGGTACGCTGATTGCAGATAACTCGTCTAGTATACTGGGTGCATCAAAAACCGAAACTTTTTTATTGGTAAATATAAAACAACAGAAAAAGGAAAGTAGTTGGAAATAGAAAGTTTTCAATCTGAAATCTCGAATTTATTCCAATCGCACCAGCTGCTTCCGCTCCGAACTGTAAGGTGCCCAGTGTTAAACGTTGATAATGTTTTTTTGTTTAATCTTAGGGAAATACGAGTATACCGTATATATCGTATATAATACTCATTGTCAAAGCTTCCTCAAGATAGATTCCCGACGACGTCACCACCAAACAAGTCAGGACTTTGGAAATGCATAAGTAAAGCGAGGATTGTAACTGGCAGTGTAGAGGATGTTCCGTAACTCTTTTTATATTCAGTATAAAGCCGAAATCCCAAAATATATATCTTGGCTATGTCTCTTATTTAGGTAGAATGAAAAAAGTATGATTTTTTTTGATTATAAATCTCACGACCACGGCTGAAAATTACAACATGATTGCTTAATATGATGCTTGATTTAATGGTTAATGCTAATGATCTAAACCTTAAGAGAATAACAGAAACGGTAATGAAAATGATAAAATTATCGTCTTGTTTAACTAATAAGTACAAAATTCTGCTTTGATAAATAAGGAGTAGGGAGAAGATATAAAAGGTACGGGCCACCGCACTAGACCTTGTCGCTCCAATTTCCTAAACTGTTAGGCCATAGTTAATATTGAAACTTGCATTTGGGAAATAGGAATAAAATAATTTGTCTTGGAAAACTCAATTGAATAAACGTCACCCTTCCTCTGCAAAAATGAACCAACCCTTTAGATTTCTCATTAGACGTATGTCATACTGTATATATTAGAGCAAATTACAAAACAATTGTTTTGCAATATTAACAAAATCACCTGAGCCATTTTTGAGAAAATCGTTAGAAATCTCACCCTAAGAGTAAACTACAATTTGTGGATCATTTTCAATCATGCGAGTTTAGCCATATTTTTACCTTATTAATGAAACATTTGTATACCAAACTTGAAGAAAATAGTTTGTCGTTTGAAGAAATTGTCAGGAAAATTCAGTTGTTTTACAAAACCAAAAATAATTTAAAAAAAGCAAGAATAAACAACCCCTAAGAGGTTTCTCGCAGGGAAATGGTATTTAGCAAAATATAGGATTGTTAAAGAAATATTTATGAATTACCAAAAAATATCGTGAGACATTTTTGTGAAAACCGTCGATAAACAAATCATTTCCAATTCACAAACTGTCCCTCGTATATTTATTGATGTCAAATGACATATGGCATATTGCTAGGCTATTCATGAAATACTTATCTATGAAATACGAATAAAATAGCCTGAGCTGTTTTTGAGAAAAGTATTGATAAAAAGCTCAACCCCAAGAATAAGCTATCTCTCCCAATTTTTTTTCGAGGGAAATGTATATACCACAATATAGGGTTAATAATTAAATACTGAATTATGAAACATAAAAAAATGTTGGAGGTACTTTTGAGAAGATCGTGTTTTCCGATGTTTACTCTTCAGTAAACTACTTTAATTTGAAGAAATCTTAGCAAACGGACGTACAGATGTATATCGAAAAATTACGTTTTCGATATGTAGGTTTCATGAAAGATGTAAATTCGTTGGGTTCATATTTTTTTCACGATCGCCATACTTTCTATCCGTCGTTCGAAAGCAAAAAGTAAAAAATGGAGATAGTTTTACTTCCGAATCTAAAACTGACAAAGAAAAGTAATGAAATGGACGTAGGGAGAAATGGAAAAGAGAAGGATTGGCAAAGAACTGGGAGAGTTGAGTTGATTTTAGTTTAGCGTCCCTTTCAGCAGCGAGGCTATATGAGACGTGGACCTACTGATTAACGTGGAATCCGAACCACATGAGCTCCCGCCGGGAATCGAACCCGGGACAAGAACTGGGAGATATCTAGGTATAATCGATAATTATAGTGATAAAGACGTCGTACGGCAGAACCTACAAGTGTAAGAGGTAAATTGCGGAGAAACCGGGAGGATGCTCATTAAATGGAAAAACTTCATATTAAGAACGAAAATTTGAAAAAAGTTTTCATGTAGAAGAGATTTTCTTTTTTAAGAAAAGAAGAAGTTAATTTAGGTGTTTTATAACGATAAATGTCCTAACATTATAACCACGAAGATTTACGGCAGGACAGATGGCTTTTATAATGACATTTCATTAGCACTACCGTTCCATTCGCAAATTATTTTTAGTTTTCTAATGTATGAATATTACCATTAACATACGACGCTCATTGATCAATTGGTTGGAATTAAATCTCCCTTTTTAGCACCTAGGCTATATGACAAGAGGCACAGTAATGTAATAACCAAAAGAGATTCCTCGGGTTTGTATTTGAAGCAACTAGCACAACTAAAACTTCAATCAATGATACCAACTCGTGGGATAAATCCATATTGTTGGATTTTTAACATTTGCTTTTAGAATATGGATAAAGGAGGTTTTCGTCGAAATTAGCAGCGTAAGTTTATGTGGGAGTTTTACACTTTATCTACGTCAACAATTAATTTATGGACCGAAAATAGCCTAGTAATTCTTCAATCTGAAATCAGGTTAATTGTAACCTAATGGTAGAGGAAAACAAATGGTAGAAGAAAATGTCTTTAACAAAACTGCTGTTTGCCTACAACAGACGCAAAGTGTGTTCTGGTATTGAAAAAATATACTGCTAAATGACGAATTTTTATATTTTTTCTATTTCTGTTATTTTTATTTTCATATTTTCTTTAGTTACATCCAGTGAAAGATGATAGCACAAAGGAGTGGCAGGAATAATAAATTTTGGAAATAAAATATATTTGCTTCTGTCAACATACTAAATTTCTTCTTTCAAGGAAAATTATTCTTTAAAAGCTTTTTGATAAACGTATAAATCGATATTTGCGGATAATTAATCATATATCGCAGAAAATAACATTCAATACTTCTGTTTTTCTTTCTTTGCAAGTTTCGTAAATTTATAATCAGCTTTCAAGAGCAAAATGGGAATTTCTACAGTACAAGATACGATTTTAAGACGTTTGAAATAAAAAAAAAACTGATTTGAACAAAAAATCATAATCTGTTACGATGGACAGAAAATGTCGGAAATATTGTGGATTTTTGATAATGTGTGCGGAGCCACGTATACGAAAGTGTATTCGCGGTCTCATTGTTAAGTCTCCGAGGTTACATGTACAAGGAACTTTCAAATGAAAATTCACGAAACGTCGTAGAAACCAAACGTCGTACGTTGAAATAGCAATACATATCGCTTTGAAATAAAGTACTGCGACATCTAAGGAGAGAATATAGTGTTCGGCCTGGTTGTGCACATGCTTGAGAGAATCAGACAATTATGTGTTCCTTCCAAGTCGAATTGAGTCGGCAATGTGTGGGAGGAAATAATAGCGTCACAATGAAACATTCGACAATTGAGGAGCAGCGAGCTATTATCCGATTTCTCACCAGGGAGAGGGGTCAATCGGTCGATATCGCCGGATGGTGAATGTATACGGGACAGGCTGTGTGTTAAAGAATTCAGTGAAAAAGTGAAGTGTTTCTGCTTGTCCACACGTCTTTTAGATCACACGAAGTGTACTGAATAAATTGAAGTGGGAGCAGCTTAAGCATCCTCCCTACGGTTTGGACATAGCTCACTGCGACTTCCGTAAGTTTGTCCGCTAAAAGACATCTCAAGGGCAAGCGCTTGAACTCGGACGAGAACTGAAAGGATGAGTGAAACACTGGCCGCTATCAAACCCACTGGATTTCTGAGAACAGGGAATCCTTCGGCACATAATACAGTGGGATAGTTGTACTCAGGCGTCCGGTAATTACTTTTGAACTAGAACTTCGATTATATCCACAGTGTCATCTTTCATCTTTCCATTTTAACACCCCTCGTATATCATAATAAAATAAAAAAGATCAATACATTCTTTGTATCCAGTTTAGTTAGAGAGAACGATGAGAAGTAAAACTTGGCTGCCATAATGGTTCCCTGTTGATAAGAACATTTCTTAAGTGTTATACAATGATCCAACTTTTTTAAATCGCCAATTTTTAATGATGTACTGGATGATGTACTGGAAAACTTTTGTTTACTTTTGTAATTTGTAAACATGTCTGCACTCCTATTTTTTGCAATCATGGGTCATATAATGTTTTCTTTCTTTAACTGCAGAGACCATACCGACTAGCAAACCCTGGGCTCTACACCAATCACAGAAATGTTTTACTTTACCACTGATATATCGAAAGATTTCGGTATACGATTCGTGCAGCCTAGTTTGGAACGCACGCTTGAGGAATCCTCAAACAAGAAAGCTTCACCAACAAAATTGCCAAACTTTGGAGACGTGCTGAACGATTTAGTTTCGCAAAACATAAACTAAATAAATATAAATATACTCTATCCTCGTGAGATATTTTCCATAGAGCGCTGGAGATGTTAGAGGCAAAATTTCATTCATAGGAGTTGTCAACCGACCCTCTTACCTTGTATGGGGTGAAACATCGGTATATTTAGGTGAACTAGGCAATGCAGGCAGTATTGAATGATGTTACTAGGAGTGTTCGGTGATTCATGATGTAAAATAACTTCCAATTTCCCACATAGCCCCCTTTTACTACAGTGCACTTCCCTCAACAATGTTGTATATCAGTTGTAATCAAAGTCGGGTCCGTGGACCTTTGAGTGTCCATGACGCCTAAAAATTGAGATGTAATAAAATGTAGTTCACATGAGTTATGCAAGAGTATTTTTAAGATTAGAAAGCTGTAGCTGTGGGCGGTACGAGTACAAAAATATAGCTATTAATCATTTCTAGAGCTCAAGAATTTTATTGATTTTTCAGGTGAAAAACTCTATGCCGAAATGCATAAAACACTTGTAGGACACTTGAGAGCGTTAGCTGCAAGCTTTCGAGAATACGTCCCTGCCCTGGTAAAAGTTGGATTGAAAATACTTCCACTAATATAGAAATCCATGACATAGGTTCTGGAAGGTATGAATATCTAACACAGAACGAGAACAGCTATTTGTGCTATGGTGCGATACACCATGAAAAAGCGTTTTCAAAGAAAATGAGCTTTGTAGCTTTTGGTTGCGTGTGGGTTGTGAGAATGAAGAGTTGTCTAAAAGAGCATTGCTATATTTGATGCCTTTCCCTACAACTTACTTATGTGAGCAAACTTTTTCTGCCCTTAAAGAGAAGTCGCCTTAAGGTGGAATCGGACCTAAGATTGATGGTGATAAAACTGATTCCAAAGATTTCAATGCATTTATGGAAAAATACAAAGAACTTCATTACTCACATTAGTGACCCCACATTTGAGAACAGTGGATTTCCTTTTTTAAAAGCTAGTCCTAAAGTTACTG
Organism: Thermobia domestica; assembly: GCF_964235325.1. Taxonomy (NCBI): domain Eukaryota; kingdom Metazoa; phylum Arthropoda; class Insecta; order Zygentoma; family Lepismatidae; genus Thermobia; species Thermobia domestica. The sequence continues at coordinate 62,582,905 of NC_137457.1, forward strand.
TATTTTCAATTGAAATTTCGTTCATTAGGAAGCAATAATTTATCTTAGAATAAATTACTTATTTTATTATTTTTATTGAGGGTTTTATTTGTCAGTGATAATTTTAATTAGTATATTTTTTAATACCATGTGATTTTTCAGATAGCATTGCAAGTGGGTCCGCACACTCACTTTCCGAAGGAGCAGGGAGTACGCGTTTTCGGAACGTCTGAGAACCACTGTACCAGTTTTTAGAAAAATCCTTGGCGGCTATGCTGGAAGCCATTCTTCGACAACCTGCAAAACATGTTCATTGTTTGCAAACTTTGTTCCTCGCGGGTGCTACTTAATCTTCCGAAACAGGCGAAAGTCACCTGGGGCACGATCTTTAGATTGGGGAGGGTGCTCAATTATTTCTTACCCGACATCGACAATAGCTCTGGAGGTAAGGTGCGTTTTGTCACTAGAAGCATTATAATCCAGGTGCAGCACTTTCATATGTAGCATGCCTCTGAGTTTCCCCTTGATTGCCAACCTTATTTTTAGGATTAGTTTTGAATAATATTCACTTGTAATTGTCGTTGGACCCTCAACAGTTTGCCTTTACTATACCTCTTCCCAGAAAAAAATGTTGTCATTATTCTGCCAACTGATTGCATTATCTTAAATTTCCTGAGGGGTGGCCATCATGTTGGCGACACTGCATGCTATGTTAGACTCTGGATCGCAATGAGTACCAAGGTTTCACAAAGCCATAAGAATACATAGTGAAATCAATTTAACTCTCTCCACTGTTCGGATTTTCACGCACTCGAGCTATGTGCAAGGAATTTTAAAATTTTCAGGGACGAAGAATCTTTTTTTAATATAATGTTACTTCAGTTTCGTATTTCAAGATAACTCATAAAGTGTCTGGTTTAAGATAGATTTACTGTAAAAGAATAGAAATATTTTTATTTTTCTAATGCTTTTCCGTAGTACGTAAGGTGTTAGTCAGTGCTGGATTAGCCTATGTAGAGGACTGGGGCTAGAAAAAAATATGTGGCCCCTGCTGACTTCACCTAATAAATTTCTATCAAAATTACAGTAGGAAAGTCAATGGAATATGTTTAATATTTTTGGTTGTAATTTATTTTATGGTGATGATTATACGTTCATGTTCTTTTTAGAAACCCAGTTGAGATTTTTATCAGATTGGAGGATCCTATTCACCTGTAGGCCCGGGGCTATAGCCTCTCTCAGTCTCTTCCGTAATCCGATCCTCGTGTTAGTGCATGTGCTTTCGTGTGCATTCCTTAAGCTGCTATCCCGACAGTAGTACGTTCTCTAGTTTAAAATGAGAGAGGTTGAAAAATTTCGTATCCGGCTCCCCGAAACGTATCGTCGATTAGGGTTCTTTTCCTTTCTTTTCTTTTCTTTTTTTGCTGATGCGGTAGTAAGAAGTCTGTATTTGACGTTTTAATTGGACTAGAGGATATAAATACACTTACCAACTGGTCAATATTTGTTCTCACTTCATTCTTTCTTCTACGATTTTGTAAGATTATTACAGCGAAATTTTCAAAGAGTGGACATTCTTTCAAAAAAATAGTTGACTTTTTATTTAAAAGCTGGATTTTTTACATGTAAGTTTGAAAACATTTTACCTTATAATTCTGTGGATGATGCTGAATCTGCATTGTTTCTTAAATCTTCATTGTTTCTTGTAGTTGCCCCAGCCAACATTTTTTGACCGAAGTAACATGTTGTTGCAACAAGTATTTGTGAAATTCTTTATAATTCATGTGTGAAACTACGTACATTTTAGTACAATGACCGATCCCATAACTGACTGTATTAATTAGCGTTTTTACACTAAGTATTGAATAGAGAAAACATTCTTTACTCACTGAATTACCGTACTGCTAAAATCGCAAAACAAAGTTCATAAAGTTCACTGGAAATTCCAATGTTATTTTACTTCAGTAAAATGCCAATAACTACTTTTCAAGAAGAGTTGAATTTTAATTTTAGACTAAGTACTCATATAAGATAAGGAATACATAATGGGTTATTAGGACTAGGCTATAAGTTATACGTCTATGCTTATACAATTACTTACATACAATTTCTTGGCATGGTTGAAATCTTCATAACATTGTATTCAAATGAAATAAATATCATGTGTAGGCTTTTACTTCCCGAGTTAGATGAGATCAAATTTGAAATTTGCGCTTCGACAATTTTCGAGAATCAATCTTAATAATGAGTTGATTTAAAAAAGCAGTGAAGGACAGTTCTCTAGCACAATTGAAAAACATACTAATGTTTCAAGCAAAATATTGACCAAATAGAAATTTGATTAAATGTCAGACAACTCTAAAATAATTTTAATGAAGTCTTGACATTGAAAAATCACATACCGTCGGACATGCTCCGCCAGCCCTGGAAGAATGGCAACCCTAATTTCACTGAAATTACCTGTGAAGAAAAATAAATGTTGTATTTCGTTATCTCACCAATACTTTTCATTTACAAATATTAATATGATTCAAATGCTTGACAGAGGTTGGTACTACGTGTTTACTAACACGATGAAACACAAAAACTATTCTCCAATTTAGATTAAATTCTAGATCTCGGATACAAATTTAAAAAACGATTTAGATTGTGATTCTGATCCGATCACTTTCACCTCGCAAGTCGGCAACTTTGTTATATATCAGGCATATACACGTTCCGCGTAACACGCGGATTTGATTCCCGGCGGGAGCTCATGTGGTTCGATTGCCATGTTAATCAGCAGGTTCACGTCTCATATATCCTCGCTGTTGAAACGGGCGCTCAACTGAAAGCAGCAATATTCCGTGTGGGAACTGAAGGGATTAGGACACAACTATAAGGCGGAAGTTAATGTCAAATGATTCAGTGCTCAAAAGGCATGTTAAAATCCTAACCAACCAACAATCATGAGATGTGCATGTACATTTAGCACAACAAAAGATTACGTTAAACAACTTATTTTTCCCAGGGCACGAGAGCGGTAGTGAATATTGAGAAAAGCACTATGTTATGAAACATTATAAAAATACATGTTTTAGATAAATGTTAATCTAAAACGTTAATTTCAGAGACAGATTAAGAATTTATGTGTACGATCACAAGGAGAGTTACGAAAGTGAAAGTAACCGATTAGAATGAAACTTTGTAGACTTGTAAAATTTCGAAAAATAATCGACACGTATTTTTTATATTTCGGCAGTGGTGCAGGTTTAAGAGTAGAAACAAACTTTGAACGTTAGAGTTGCTCTTGAAGCGTAGATAGAAAACAATTATTTAATGTAGAAAAAAACTTACTGCCAGGTGGGTAGTTTCAGAAGAGCTGATTCAGAATCTAACGTCAAAATTAGAAATAGCAAAATGGTGGATCTAATATGGTGATTACAATTACAAACGTTTTCTGGTTTGAAATGGTCTGCAGTTAGCCAAGAACAATTATAGGGGTTATTGGCAGGGGTTACTGCAAGGAAAATACAAAACAAATTTATACATCAGTCTCTACTTATTTTAACGAGATGCTTGATTAAAATAAATCTCTATACCTCTCACTATTCGGGGGACTTGTTTATAGTAAGTCTTCTCGCTTGTGAATATGTCCGAGCTTCATATACCCTCAGTTGTTATAATTATGAATTTATTGAAAAAACGTTTTACAGTATTGATATTCCGTAAAACGATTTGTGATGTATAAACATAGTTTGCACAACGCACGCCTTATTAGAGCAATAACTGTGCACAAATTAAAAAATGATGCACAATTTTTGAAATAAAATGTTACGAAATTGTCAAACGTAGGAGGTTTTTCTTAAAAATAACCGCTTTCGTACCGTAGATACCTATATATTTGGATATGTGGGTGAAGAAAACCTATTTATGAATCAATGATTGGATCTTTATTACGAAGATGTTAATTTATCTTATAGAGAAGGACAATATCAAAAAATGTCCTAAAAATTTTTCCAGTGGCTAGAGAAAATACATCAAGAAGCTAAATCCAATTGGTCCTGCACGAAAATTTTATTTTTTGAGATACTCTTTTGAGGTTTAACTCGGGACTCAAATATAAACTAAATCAATTAAATAAGAATCCGATTAGTGAGAGGCGATATGAGTAACTTTCAATAAGCAGTCCGAGTGGTAAGAACCGCGGGGTTAACTTTCAAGAAGCATCCCTAGTAGTGAGAAGCGAGGCGACTCACTTTAAATAAGCACCCCGAATAGTGAGAGAGTTAGAAAGTCACTTTAATCAAACATGCCGCTAAAATAAGTAAAGAAAGAGGTTTTCTAATCGGTTTGCAATCTTCTCGCAATAACGCATGCCAACAATGAGTGTTCTTGACTAACTGCAAACCATTTCAAACGAGAAGACTTTTGTAATTGTAATCAAAATATTGGATCCGCCATTTTGATTTTTTAAAATTTTGGCATCAAATTCTGAATCAGCTGTCCTAAGGACTCCCTCGGAGTATGTTTTTTTCTATATTAAATGATTGTTTTCTATGTATGCTTCAAACACTATGGTTTCTATGTATGGTTTCTATGAACCATTCTCTAATGTTCAAAGGGTTACCGAGGGACTTTAAATCCGAACTATGGCCGAAATTTAAAAAAAAATAAGTGTTCATTCTTTTTCCGTGTTGTACAAATCTGCTAAGTTTCATTCAAATCGATTACACTTCCGTAAGTTTCCTTGTTAGAGACCCATTCAGTAGTGTAATAATGATGGCCACAAGAATTGTCTTACACAGCGCTATGACCTGCATTATTACAAGAATATCTTCTTATTCTAGAATTTACATACAAAATATAAAAACAAACTTGCCACAGTCAGTTTCTAATGTGCAATTTTTGTACTGAGTGCTCATATTTCAGTGTAATTAAGTTGTCACTTAAAGTGACATGTGTGGAAATATTTAAATTCATATGGCCAGTATAAGAGCCTCATCAAAAGCATATTCGAAAAGCAATCCCAGTGTCCCATATTGAACGTCTAAGTACCTAGCAGGAAAATGCAAAAAATAGCTACGCGTTAGAATTCTCAGCATATCCTATTTATGTTTCTGTATTTACATTTTCTTTCGAAACAATTCAGATCTTACGGTTTTCCTTTCTATCAACAAATCTCATATAAAAAGAGTCTCACTGTCGTGAGAATGTTTCTACGTCATCGTCACGCAAAAAGTACTCTACACTGTAGGTAACTGAAATACTGTAACACTGTAGAGGTCCTAATAGCGCCTGCAATTCTGTAAAAGCATGTAATAGTGTGTGTGAGTGTTTGACATTAGATCATCCAGGTATGCCATTTATATCTTGCAGGTGATGTTGCCACCCGAATTCATTAAATATTGTACGGTTCCCAAGAAACTGCCAGACATAGCGACATAAGTATTTTCCCTCAGCAAATATGAATAAATGCATTTTGATCTTGCTCTCGTTTTTGTATTTCTTCTAGTTTTTTTACGCACATTTCCTTCCAACAAGTCGATCTCCCAATTTGGAGCTAACAAGTACGCAAATACGCGTTTAGATAAATATGTATGTGTGTGAGTATGTATTAATATCTGTTTCACTGGTTTCTTCGTAGAAGAGTGAACGAGGAAAAGAGATGGACTTTGTATGTTATCTAGGCGCCGCTTCTGCATGTGGTAATAACATTTCCACTTGGGAGTTAGAATATTTGTTTCGTCGTTTTTTGCTGCTGGGACACATCCTTTCTTGCGAAATCTTGAAATGTCCTCCATGTTCGTAGTAGGATCCAGCTTCTCCTGTGTTGTGTATTCGGAAGCGGAACTTGTACTCCAACTTGAGTCGGAACACGTTGCGCATGCGCCACCAAGTGTTGCGTAAAACAGTGTGTGTGCGTGTGAGAGAGAGAGAGAGCTGGAATGGAAACCAGACGCTAGCGGTGAGCGGACCACTGCTCTAAAATGTTTCAATAGTAGTTGAAATATGTGTTCATATTTCTACGTATGTTGTAGCCTTTTGTAGTCTATGGTCTGCTGCTGCTGGTCCTGTATACAAACCGAACCGGGAGTGGGAGTTGGAACTGTAATTTCTACTAAAATGGAACTGCTTATGCGTAATCAAGTGTGTATATGTGTGTACGAAAAATAGGCTATTTTCTTTTATAATGGTTTGAAAACAGTGATTGTAACATTCTACTCTTTGCGTAGTCTGCTCTCGGGTACCGGTTCTGGTACTGGAACTTGACTCGGAGCTGGAGCAGGAACCTGGAACAATTTGCGATGCGCCACAAAGTGTTCCGTAAACCTAGTGTGTGGATGCCTCGCATTCCTATCCTTGTTGGTACCTGAGTATGGTTTAATGCCTTACCAGTTCGGACCGGAAAGACTGTTCGGACGTTTTCCGGTACCATCAATTTTAAGCCTGCAGGAACTTCGTTGAAACCACCTGGTCCTCCTGGCCGAATTTTGGGAAGATCCCAATAATTATAGAAAATGTGAGAATGTGTGTAAACCGCGTTTATACTCTGCCGAATTAGCTGCCTGCTGATAGTCTCACACTTTAAATAAAAAAGTATGACGCATACCGCATCTATTAGTACTGCCCTTTAAACGGGATGGAGAAACTAAGGTAAGCGGAAATAGGTGGTGAGATGTGCAAGAGAATAAACACAATAGTAAATGTGCACAGTGCTTGTTGGTACAGATATAGCCTTGAAATTATCATTTGCGCAGTCCCGTCCACTCTCAGTATTCTTCCTCTCACATGACACAAGTAAAGGAGAAGGTGTGTTGATATCAGGGGAGGTGTTGATCGCAATTGGAGAAACATGCATGCATATGTTTAAAACTCATACTACAAGGAACGATGGGAACAAAAACAAAGATTGTGATATATGCATGGAACGGAGGCTAGCCTAAAACATATACACAGCACATGATCGTATCGGGATACAATTATTGTTTCTATCTGCACACGTAGTTCGACTTTCTGTTGCACCAGATAAAAACGTTTGCCACCAGTGTCTGAAAGGAAAGTTTATTCATTTGAACAAGTTCTAAAACTAAATATATGCTTAGAGGTTTGCTATAATGGTCTTAGATTGAAGACTTACAAGAATATTTCAAATAACAGATTCATACATAACTACATACGATGTTCCAACTTTCACACTATTTTATTTCCTTCTTTTGTCAAACAACTCATTAGTTTAAATATAATAATATTCTAAATATTTATTTTAACGTTTAGCAAATAAAAAGCTCACAAACGTAGGTTACCAATTGGCCCTATACGGATTTGTTCAATTAATTCAAACATGTAATTGGAAACACCTAAGATATCTGGGTTTGCAAGGTTCAGGCAGCGACTACAGCTTGTGATTGTTGCTGGGGATGAAAGGGCTAATTACGTATTCTGTGAGTCTCAGTAGAATAGCAGTGTGCTTGTATCGAGCAAATGGTTATAAAGTAAAATACGTTAAGTCTAATTTCGAAAGAAGACATATTATTAAATCTCGGCTGTATGGTGTGATCGTGGTGAAAGTGGTACGTGTGTTGATAGTCGTGAGTAACAACATTCAGGTGACTTTGAAAGTGATCAAATCCTACAAAATTTACGGGGAAACCACATCCTCGAAGACGAGAAGTTGTTAAAAATTGTGACAGGTCCCACCTACAGCTGTGCGATATTTCGATATGTGGATTCATTGATATTTTTAAGTATCCAAAACTTTTATAGTCGATGAATTTAATATTTCGTTATTTCAATATTTTTCAATATGTCGGTATTTTTCAGTATCACAATATTACGATTCTTCGATAATTTTACTGCTTTAATATGTTCATGTTTAGCAGTATTTCGATATTTTCAAGTTAGCCTTTTCAATCCCAGATACTCATCTGCAATCGTACAAATTTATATATTTGGGGATTTGTATCGTAGAAAAGACATATTTGTATATTTTAAAATTGGAGTGCTATAAAACATAAATATGGCGCATTGTAAGAGGATAGTAGCTACGTATGTTTATAACTCCGAGCTGCATAATCGAAAAAAAAAGAAAACCTGTGAATTTCAGAATAATTTTTTCTAGTGCACTATATAAATTAGTATCGTTCAACTATCAAAATATGATGACAATATGTTAAAGGTATCAAATAAATGCGGTTTGTAAGGTAAATTACGACAGTAAAAAAAACGTCTTATTGCATCAAAGATACAGACTTAAAATTTTCTGCTGTTCTGAGTGTTGAGAACATAAACAAAAACAGTAGTAACATTTCTTCTTTCAGTTTGATATCACAAAACTTTTAACTCTAAGGTCATGACTTACCTCCCGAGACGGGCCCGGTGTCTGAATGGTAATATTTATTATGTCCTTCCTTTCTCCTGTATTTTATATCTGACTCAGTTTGTATGCAAAACATCAGGACGGTTTCTTTTTTTCTCAATACAGAAAAAACATCCTTCTCTTAGCTCATTTGAAACGAAAAATAATTAGTATGCAACAATCTGCACACATCACTCTTGTTTTTAAAGTAAGAAAATCTTCTCCAGGGCTTTATTAGGAGGTATGGGTCCTAGTATTGAAGCTACATCACCTCTTTGCACCGCCATGCTTATTGTTTGGATTAGGAAGCTGGTTGCTCTTTCATTACCGGATAACTGTCTGATGCGTTTCCCTACTTGCTTTATGATTTTTAGGTCTTCCCTTCCCTACGAGCCACCGGATTCACCTGCAACTGGTACGAATTGATATTTTTCCATAAGGTTGTATTTTCTTCTTTTCTCAATCTCTTTCCGACCTGCTGCTTTGTCCGCCTGGATTGAAGAGAAAAGAGGGTTAGAAGGGTGCAAAAGTGTCTATGCGTGTTAAGTCCCAAATTAAGGCTTTACATTTCTTCCAAGGAATTAGGGATATCCCATCTTGTCTCTCTCCATCTGTTCTACTACAGCCATTTGCTCGTTATTGCCGGTACACCTGAAAAGATGAGTGTTCTCACAATGATGTGCAGTTCGAGTGTCGAGGATGTCTATCTGTGCTTTTTATGCAGGAGAGACCATGTAGTCCTGTTTTGTCAACAGCATTTTTGCACGCTTGGCATTTATGGGGTTCGCAAATATCTGCTCACAGTCTTAACGAATTCCTATTCTAAAAGATTTTTCATTCAGGTGAAGGACTAGAGGACGTAAGGGCAAAGCATTGAGCCAAGTACCTGCCTCAATGGACGATGCAGCTATCAGTCTGACCTTGTCTTCTGGGTTGTCGGAAGACTGTAGTAAAAATGAAAATTTGATTTTATGATAGGTTCCTCCCATGTGGATTGTTTAGTCCTGAACCTCAAGTCGGGTAAATCGGAGCCCACCGACAGCGACCATGTGGGCGAGCAATCTTGAACTTCACAATCCAAGTGGAGGTTGTTGTTTTTTGGAGAAGTGATTTTGTTAGACATTGAGAGCCGTAGAATGATGCCAAGAAGGCGGGAATAGCCAAATCTAATGCTCTTCGAATGCCTAATCTAACAAGATTAACTGGGAGAGATACCTGAAGCCATGTGCTATCTTCAAGGACACAATTTAAGATAGACCCCAAACCAGATTTTATACTGTTGTCATATCTTTGTAATAAATCCTCTTCTTTCCATGAAGGTGAACATCGCAGGAAACATAATAATCTTGGGACGGAAAATTATGCTCTTAGCAAGTAAAAGGCAGAATGAGCAGATATTGATGATAGATGTGAAAAATATATGTGTAACTGGTTAATCTTCTGAGTTAATAGAGTTCACAATGTTTCAGTTGAGGGAGCAGCTCCAAGGTGGAAAGCGTTTGATGGATACATGAATTGGATACCTGGAGCTACTTCGATGTATGACGAAAACAGTGTGCCCTTTTGTTCATTTTAGTTTCAAGAAAGCAGATTTCGCACTTCGAGAAATTTAGTTGCAGACCAATTGTAGCTGCCTGTGTGTTGATCGTTTGCAATGTATTTACTCCAGCTATTGCACCATCATCGAGGTACCAGATATTTAAGTCTTTCTTGATATTATTGACTATAGGTTGTAATGTTACGGTAAATAATGCTGGACCTAAAGGATCATGGGGTTGAACTTCTCTTTCGGATAAGATTATATCTTTGCCATAATATACATTCTAGCTTGCTGGTTTCAGCATAGATTTGGTGTGCATAGGGATATATCGAATGAAAATTTCGTTTGACGATAGCTCGCATTGTATACCTGTCTATTCCATTGAATGCGTTCCTAAAATTTATGTTTAAGAAAGCTTTGGGCTTCTGGTGATGGTATGAGTAATAGATAAGTGTTGTATGTGCTGCTGCTTCAGCACCATGTTTAGTGCCTACTCCAAGTTAATGTGGAGAAAGGAATGGGAGTAGTGGTTGTTTAATCCTCGCACAGATAATGTTGGATCCAAGTCGGAATTTGAAGTACCTCCGATGCTGAGAAGGAGAATATATAAGTGGAAGGACACAGAAGGAAATAGATATCCAAGAGATAGAACATAGTGTTTACAAGGAAGTATGTGGAGAAGAACAACACCCTAACAGGTCTTCGGATGAATCAGTGATACATAAAAAAGCTAATTAAGAACGCTTAAAAGCAGCTCACGTGGGACACCACCATACGGAGAACTACAGGAGTGGAAGACAGGGAGAAAGAGGCTTGAAAAGAGTGAAAATTAAAGACAAGTTATCTACATTTTTGAGAGAAGTGATGAGATATCTGGACAATTGGTAAAATAAATTTGATGTGAAAAAGAGAGAAAGTTTGAAGAAAATTAAAAGAAGCTAGGATGGACTGAGTAGATAGAAGTAAATGCAAATAGCGTAATAGTAACTGGAAATGTAAAATTAACAAACCACATTAGGAAATGTTTGGAATTAAACTAGAGGTTTAAGCTATAGACGGGAAACAGAAAAGAAAGAAACATATTGGTCAATATTGTTGAAAAGGCATTGTTGCCAAGCACTAAAAGAGTGTGCGTCCTTACAACAATAGAGAAAACATGGAGAAAAAGATTATAAGGAAATAGAAAAAAGGATACGTATATCCCTAACGCTGATATGGGATAATATGTATGCACGGTTGGTGAGTATAAAAGAGCTACTAAGCATAGCTTACAGACTGAGCCTGGTAGTAGAGATTGTAATGAACAGGTAGGAAGAGAAAGTAAAAGGAGGAGGAAAAATCTAATAACATTTTGAAGAAATGTAAATGATTGCCTTGGAATATGGAAATAGACTAAGCGTCATTTGGAGAAATTTGCATTAAGAAATGTGGGAAGAAAAATGTATGAGAGAGATACTAAAAATTACCTTATTGTATTTATGGAAGAAGAAATGTCGCATTGGTAGGGGTGTTTCATCTAAGCTATTGATTCTTCAAAAAATGTATAGGAAATTGTTGCGTTTAGTCGAATAATAAACATTTTTGTTACAAAATATTGTTAATAAAATTTCCATTTTAAATTACAATAAGAGAAATAGCTCTAAATGTTTTGCCAGTTGTACTGGACTTATATGCTTCTCGAAGTTCTCATACTTTCCGCTGCATGGCGATGGTTGTGCTTGTATGCTCCTCTGGAGTGTGCAGGTAGCAAGCGGCTTATTGTTCCAAATAAATCAATTGTGTGTAGTTCGTTCTAAATTTGCTGCGACTTGATAATATGGGGAGGTGAAATGAAATTGTGTTAACTTAGTGGAAAGAAGGACTGAGATTTATCCATAGTACGGGTTAATGGAGATTCTGGCGAAATCTAACCACTAAAATAGTATTCTTTTTAAATCAAATTTTTGAGACAAAAGGTGAAAAAGGAAAGAAAAGAAAATGAGTGGTTTGTGCTGGTTTGTATGGGAGGTTTAAGTCTCTTTAGAATACAATTATACTTATGTTTTCTATTTCATATTATATTGTCTTGACAAGAAAAGAAAAGTAATGAGAATTAATTTTGAATTAGGTCATATCTTTTGACTTAACAGCTATTTAAGTGCTGGGGTTGCTGCTTGCTAACCTATTTGAAGTAACCAGTTAATTTTAACTACTAAAAGAAGCACAAATACACATAAAGAAATTAATTTCTTTAAATATAGTATTTTATGAGTTTAACAACTCTTATTGTTCTTTGGTCTGGGGATTTTATACTCCTTTCGTCCTTTGTCAAACAAAACCTTGAAGAAAGAGCTCAAAACTACTTGTTACCTAATGTTGAGATGTATTTAACAGATTTAAGTAAAGTCGAATATTATGTCAGTTTCATATGTATTTCTTCTTATTGAATTTTTTCATATTATAATAAAATTGTTATCTGTTTTGGGAAATAGGTTGTTGTAATTGCCACTGTTTCACTGTTTCACAAGGTCACTGTTTCCGTTAATTTTCTGTTTTTTTTTTTGTGAGTGTGTATGATAGTTTTTGATTTATCTCTTTAATACCAAATAATTCAGTACTGAGAATTTTCGGTGGCACATAATTCTATATGTTTATTTCGCAATAACCTTATTTACAGCAAATTTTATGTTTTCTTTTGGATAATAATATATTTTGAGCTAGAATGTAAGGGATCCGAGTTTTTTGAAAATTTTATCACGCTATTTTAGGAGGATTCTGGTTTAGGACCCATTTTACCAAGATAGTGGCGCGAGCGGAAACCTGAGTAGGATACAAATTTAGTTAGCTATTTAGATGATCGTAATACACAGGTTTATCAAGTTTTTAAAACTACCTTACATAATGCAACCAAATCCTAATTATTCACTGGACTACTGGTTTTAAATCCTTGTTCGTGGGAGAAAAGAAACATGCCTAGGATGACTTTGGTTTTCTAAATTTTTGATCTGCATTTTTGATCTATTAACAGAGAAATGTTACTAATTTTTTTCTGCTTAAACAAGATTTGTAAAGTAATCACAAAGTATAATTTACATTACTGAAATGTAAATTACAATATATGTAACAAAAGAATTGAATGGTTGTTTTGTTTCGTATTCTCAAAATATTTGTGTGAACTGAGCTTGTTTGTAATTTTCTTTTGCAAAACCATTTATTGCCTTACAGAAACACATCAGTTGCTTAGTTGGTACATAGAGTGGAAGAAGTTTTTATAGTTTTGCCAGCGTTTCGTGATTTTGGTAATGTACTTTTTATATTTCTTTTAGTAGAAAACTTGAATATTATTAAAAATAATTATAAGTTCCATTACGTCATCACTAAGATTAGTGTATGTTGAAATATTGTATAGTAATTATCCTCCACTGAAACTTTGTTCCATATCAGGAAAAATTGATTAACATGCTTTACTGAATTTAGCTATTAGGCTTTTGCCTTTGCCTAGGTTTACTTTATTCTTAGGATTTTATCCATACATTCTTTACGCTTTACCCTTTCCAGAAGTCATCTCACCATTGTTTCCCTCCTCAAAATTTAGTAAAAGATCGCTAATATACTTTAGAGTACCAAAGATTGGAAATCCTAAAATGTAAATATGTCATACTGTAAAATATGTGCTAAGATGTATTCAAAAATATTTACTAACGTCATAAATTCACATAATTGTGTCAGAAGGGCTAAGTGAAGAAACACCATTTCGTGCAAGAACTTGAGGTTAAATATAACATCCATTCCAGCGTTGGAAGGTTGCCCAGTGCTCTCGTTAATCCCTCAGCAAGGAAGGATATGTTTTTTTTCAAACTCATGTTCCGTAGATGTAGACAGTCTTGATTTTTTGATTGTTTTGATTTTTTGATTGTTTTGATTTTTTGCTTGTTAGAAGGAATTGTTTTCATTTTTTGTTAAACAATAACTGCTCTGAAGGAGGCTGACTATTTGAACCTATCGTTTTCTGAATATTCATTAAGTGATTGTTCAAAAGAATATTAATAATAAATGGATCACTGGTAAGATTGCAACTTGATTCAATGTCAATGTTTTCTTCAATTACTCCTTCTTTAGTATGTTTCATGTTTAATTCCGTGATTTGGTGGTCTTATTTTCAGATTTTATTATGCGTGTTGAGTAATATCGTGCTTTCGCAAATTTTAAGATATTTTTATGTCTTTTTATAGCTTATATAGTACCCTGTCATGTTACTTATATGATACATTTGAAGATCTTAAGTTCTTAATAGAAACTTTTATTGTTGTAGCTATCCAAGGTTTGTTATTTGTTATTGGAATTGGGCGATGTTCTCTAGGAAATGCCTCATTGAAGTAACGAGTGTATGCGTTATGGAAAATGTTACAAGCTTCTTTTAAAGATTTTTTGGCGTATATTTCCTCCCAGCTTTCATGACTAGGTACAAAATTCAAATGGGAGATATTCGTTTCATTAAAAATTTTTCTGTATGCGGATTTGAATTTCGAGTGTGTTTTGATTAGCTTTTTGTACAGTGAAAATATTTAAATGAAATAATTGAGCTTTATTATCCGAGAAACCGTTCTTTATGACTGTAACTGTGCTGTTTATATATATTTTTGTTATAAAGTAATTGATTGAGTACGCTACGGCTATGATAAGTTATTCTTGTAGGTACATTGACCATTCGTGGCAAATTATACGTATTTAACCCTTTGTTTCCCAAAGAATGAATTTATGAAGAGAAAGAAAACAACTAACTTTCAACGTCAATTGGCTGTACAGTTTCATCGCGAATGAAAATCCTGGAAATAATTTAAGCCCCTGTCCTTAGATGGCTTGCAAAGTTCATACTGAGAGATGGTTTAATTCTAAATCCAGTAGGCTGCATGGAGAAAAGAGTTAAAACTGTGGTTTCACACTGAAACCACTGGGCCGGAAAGGGTTAAGAATAGCTTGAGTTGATCATCGATATCAGTTACAAGGAAATTTACATTCAGACCACCTACTACAACAGGATGTTTATTAGACTGAGCAAAATAGTCCATAGTTAATTCAAGGTTTTCAATAAAAATATTCAGATCGTTGTGAGTTCTATAAACACATATCACAAACAGGTCATGAGTCTTATTGAAATACATAATGATAAAGTATTTCGAAACTAAGGTATCTATACTGGTAAGAATGTGCTTTCTTGTTGATTTTATCATCGTTGCTGAAAGAACAATGGAAGCAGGTACAACGAACAAATAAAATGATCCATCCATGCTGGAATGAGAAAAGAGAAAAAAAATCGGAGTTGAAGTCATTGTGTTTTAAAGTCAGTTATATTTCAAGTGACGTAACTCTCAACGTGTGCTCATATTAGTATGTAGGTTAACCACTAGACTTCTAATCGTAATATAGTCATTTCGATTAAAACATCGTTTATTCTTTTCAGTTTTTAATGATTTTATCCTTAGTGCATAGATATTTCCTTTATATAATTATATTTCAAGAAATCACTTGTATATGTGTATATATTCAAAGAATCAATCGAACACATAAGTTTGTTTTAATAATAACATTTTAAATGGCCGTGTAGACTGAACGTCGCTATATTATACATTAATGTTAAATACTAATTAACTAAAACTCGTAATGGCAATACAACTCGTTTCATGTAGCTTACAGGCTATAAATGACGCTGAACTCCAGAATAATCAACAAAATAAGATTCAAACTGTGTAACTAACGACGATTTATTAGCATTTCTATTAAATGTTTGTGTTTCGAGTACAAATTGAAACTATTTAGCTTTTTCATTAAAAATAACCTGCAGTATACACTTGTAAATTCGTAACTATAATGAAAATTCCGCACATTCTTGTACCATTTAGAATAAGACTGATATTGTCATATAACGTTAAAGTGATAACCTTCCATATTGTTTTATTAAAAACCAGAAAACATTTTGAAATACCTCATTCAACATTTTCAAATAATTTCAATACGTAGAGAGTATGACGTAGTCACTACCATACGCCTATTAATATATAGGTACTAACATCAAAATAAGAAGACGACCCTCTTGAAACAAATTCGAATAGAAAGGATTATACTGTTAACCGAGGATCATACCGGAATAATAACCAGATTCGCAGCTTTAGTATTACGATTAGTTTATATAGAAACATAGTATTCATAAATAATTATCGTTCATTTTATCCTAAAGTACTACAATTTTTACTTAACAACAAAAAGCATACAGCCTTTATAAAAGACTATGGCCTCTTTTCTCAAACCCGCTAAATATATATTTATTTAACTTAGACTATATTACATTCTATAGAGCCTCTTTTGGACATGAACTATCTAGGTCGGAAGCCAAAGGACGAATATTTTACCATGCATAACTTGTGCAATAGATTAAAGTTCAGAACTAAATTGAACGTCGACCTCAAAGATCAAAGATTAAACCAGATGTGAAGGACGAAACATTAAAATTCAGTTTATATATTTGGTGTAGAGGTCTAAAGTGAAGTATTTGACTGTGACAATTTCCTATACGGTTCAACACTTTATAATCTGTTTTCACATTAATCAATTACTGTGACATATTAATCACATTAATCGACTACTATATAACATAAAAGTTGTGACCTCGATGTCAAAGGTAAAATATTTAATTATGTATAGCCCATAAACATATTAAAATTCTGTATCCAAACAAAGCAATTGTCATTGACTATTATATACGGCAAAAATTGTGAAAGACCAAATATCTAACCTTGTATAACTCGAAATTGTTACGATATATTAAATTACATTTTCTGACTTAGCAATGTTACATTGACTACTATATACACCAAAAGTTGTGAACCTCGAGGTAAAAAGTTAAATATTTACTTGTTGCATCATGTTGAAATTTTGTTTGCTGCCTCATTGTAAGGACCGCAATGATTGATATGAAAAAAGTTGAGATCTCAAGTCAACTCTTATGGGCATGATAAATTTGTCAAACCCTATTTAACATACTAGGAATTTCTTCTTTAATGTTTCTATGTCAGTCTATATTTCTCTTTTTTCATCCTCTTACAAGACACTTTTTATACAATCTTCGTGAACTAGATCTATGCAGAAGCAAGTAGTTCAACCATTAAATTTAAAAATTTCTTTCCTTTATTTCATTCTTAATTTTTTTCCTTTTACTTACAGACTTGATTTTTTTAAATATTTATGTACCTTACACAATTACAACCATTAACATTATCACTAATTCTTCTAGTTCGAAGTTCCTTTGATATTGACACATTTAGTTTCGGTGCAGCATCTTGGAAGTTCGTACTAGTTCGTACATTTTTGTCCTAACAGATAAAATAATATATCACTAAATAAACCAAGAGGGGTCATTTCAAAATGTTCAAAAATTTTCAATTTGTACAAAATAATAAAATTCATATTGAACATTTTAAATTTTTAAAAACTGCAATTGCCTGTATTGCGACAGTTTCAAATTTGAAATTTAATTAGCACATAATTCTGTACTTTTTTCTACTCCGAAGACAATTTGTACCAATGTAAGGAACGAAGGATGATCATCTAAAATTTGAATTGCCTATTTTATTGCGCCGCTGAATCTCTAATTTTGTATTTTTACTAACATAGAATTCTCTACAATTGTCGGATATGTCTGTAGCAACCAGGACAAATGTACTATTCGAATAAGCGACGAAGAGTCATTACAAAATTTGCGGACCAATTTTGTATTCCAAATTTTCAAATCAGAATTTAACTAGCTCAATATTGTGTACCAGCCTCATATCTTTTTATACATATAATGAAAAGAAAATGTACCATTAAATAAGCAAAGGAGGGCAATATTAAACTTTGTAGTTTCATTTAGTTTAGTGAGATCTTTTCAAATTCAAACTTTAAGTAACTAACTCAGTACCTTGTTACTGAATATTAATGTTCTATGAATTTCCAATTATACATATTTTATAATCTGTATAAAGCGTGTCAAAAATGGTGTCTATAGAATGTAATTTAGACAGAGTAAATCTATTTTGTAAGGTTTAAAAATCAGATTATTATCTTTTATAATGGATGTATAATTTCTGCTATGATAAATTGCAGTGAATAATTAATGCCCCGATAGTGCAATTGTGTTACATAGGGGTCGATATAAGTCTTACGGTTTTCTTGTGTAATTTGTGCTATGCTGAATAGATATTCCAAATAAATTGTAATAAAATAAACCCATCTGTTATGCTAAATAAGCGTTAAAAAGTGTGGTTTATACTTTCGTAACAGATTCTGCGTTTAAAATAATTTGTACTGTGTCATTTAGGAGTTGAGAATGTGTTGTAGTTCTTCATAAAAACTTAACCACAAATCTATAGTTATAGTGTAAACTCTGCTATGGTAAAAATTGGTTGACGAAATGTTTTAGTAATTTCTATTATTTTTAATAGGGTTCTTAGCCTTTAAAAATTCCTTGCATTTAAATAGTGGTTGGAAACGTGCTCGTGCTCTTGCCTACGCTTATGTTGGTAACATCGGGTTGAAATTATGCTCGTGCTTTTGCGAAACATTGGTGAAGATATTCTTGTACCATTTCATAATATGGGGTAGGAAAATGCGCTTAATTCCTTTTCTGTTCTTATGCTCATTTTTTGCTTATAAACGGTTTAAAGGTGCTCATAATATTTTATTAGATTCTTATATAATTTTTGTTATGCTAAAATAATAGGTTGATAGATGTGTTCATATTCTTTGACTATCATTTCTGCTGTGTTAAGTTTCTGAAAATGAGCTTAGGAGATGGAAACCGAGCCTTAATCTTTGTCAGCATATCAGAAAGCGGCCGTACAAGGGCCCCTTTTAGCATACGTTATGATGGGTAAATTCCCAGGAAGATATTTTTCCTGAATATTCACGGGAAGATTCCCTAAAATGGGAATTATCTGGGAGTTTATGTACACTCTCTTCAAGATTATATTCGCATGTCTATAAATATGGTGTTATAGAAATATAATTTGATAACAAATTCGCCCAGTATTACTTATAAATTTAGTATGTGTATAATCGGCGAAAACATATACGTGGAACATTTTGTGTAAAAAGAGCAGTAAATAAGAAAAATAAAAATAAAATGAAACTTTCTAGACCATTAGCAACATTTTGTTTTACTCGTTCTAATTTTCGTATTTATATTTCTTTTCCTATGAAATTTACACACAAATATACATTTTCTGATTATACACACACTATCAGTATTAAAAGTACCCTGCAAAATCATTATCGAATTATATTCTTAAAAGAAGACAGTTTTCATATCACAGTATTACTGTTGTCCCCAAAGGAGTCTTCAAAATGTATAAACTGAACTGTATTGTGTTATTTAATTAATACTTTATTATATTTAGAGTACGCATAAGTGTATATTTACTTACACTATGTTCTATTGAAGTAAATATGTGTGAAAAATTGTATACTTAATACACATGCATAACCAATAAACAGTATAAATTTATATGTAAGTGGATTTTCTAAACTTGACTCATCTACTAGTATTATAAACATGTTAAATTTCTAAATGTTATAAACTATTTAGGTTGAGTAACTTCCAGAAGATACATGTCTCACAATTAATCAACATTTGCAAATACAAATTTATATCCACAATATGACCAAGACACTGATATATCTTTATAATTTTGCACACATACTGCCACACACAACATCTAATGCTACCTATTTCTCAAAATGTTATGGTGTATCTCACATGTAAGGGAAATCTGAGTTTTTTTTTTCAGAAATTCGAATCAAAAACAAAAGACACACCAACGTCTATTTCAAACAGTGTTTCGGGTGTATTAATAGTACCTATTTCATCTCTATTCCTACATAATTTCTAAATTACTTTAAAAAAGTAGTTCCTTTTCAACATGTAGTACTTTGCTACTTTTTAGTACAAATGGAAATACAACTTAAGATAATATTATTAGTTATATAAAGTACAGGTAACGAAATTTAGTTTTTTAACCTCCAAATTATTTATTTAAAACCTACAATTAAATCCTACTAAATAAACATAAAGCAATAAGTCACATGGATCTTACAATTTGGAAGATAAAGTAAAGAAATCGAAATAAATTCCTTACCGGGACTTTATATGCCAGGAGAAAAACCCGAGAATATTCCCGCTGCCCATAACTAGGCATACCAGTTCGATAATTGTGGGCGAACAGGTCTCGACTGCGACAACCAAAACCCCCCACACTCAGGAAGTGTCAAAACGAAAATACAAACAGTGATGACCCGCAAACAGATGGACAAAACTCCCACACATAATAACGGTCACAATCACCACATAAATAGATAAAACTCCTACAAAAATGGAAAAAACTCCCACATAATCGGAAAGATCCCCAACAATTTAAAATGATCCCAGTAGCACTTCTATTATGTAACACACGCTGAAAATAATAAAACGAATTCGAAAGAATGCTTATGATATAAAGTGGACAAGCTGATAAGTGGACAAGTCCCTTGGAGTTTAGGTATTAAGCGTTGTCTGGACATGCTTTTATTATTTTCAGCGTACTAAACTTGCAACCAGGATCGTTTCAAAGTGTAGGAGATTTGTCTGATTGTGTGGGACTTTCAGTCATTTGTGTGGCGGTTGTGACAATTTGTCGTGTGGGAGTTTTCTTCATTTTTGTTGGCTAATGGGGTCCTGCTACTAGTGGAGTTCAATTCGTATTTAAACGGCATCACAACTTACAAAAAATACTTTAACTATGATAGAAATGTATGAATCCATATTACATTGGTCGAATTCGTTATTTTACGGTCACAAATCCACACCACTGAGTGCAAATACTAGCTTATATGGTTGTAACACCACCGTTTTACGCGACCCCAAAAACACTGAATTCCACTCTAGTATCGAAAGTTATCCATCGCTTTTATATGTTGCTCCCTCCTGCTACCCATGGGTGTGCTAGGAAAGTTACCCAAGCAGCACTCCTTTCCAAATCCAATGTGTACGATTTATGGTTGAAACAACTTAAATCATACCAAAGGTAGTAGGAACGCACACACACACACACACACACACATAAATACATATATATATATATATATATATATATATATATATATATATATATATATATATATATATATATATATATATATATACAGATTCTTCCATAATTCCTTTTTATTTTCTACAGCACTGGGAGAAGATGAAGTTTTCACACTATTAATATAAAATTTAGCACCCTTATTGAGAAATATCTAAATTTTTCGATTTTCTAAACATAATAGTAGAAAATTCTGTTTAGCCCCTATTTTAGGGGTGTAAACACAAAAGTTCATTTTCCTTGTGGGAGGTTCAATGTTAAATTTTGGGAGCAGTTTTCTCAAATAGTTCTTCGCAAAGATTTTGCCGCAAATCAGTTGTATTTGTCACAAAATGCAAAAAATTCTCATTCACAAAGCTAGAAAAGCCGCCTCAAACATTATTTTGCGAAGGGCCTCCTTTTTGAGGGTAAGGAGCGTAAAAGGGTGGTGGGTGATGTGTTACCAAATTCCCAAAATTTATTTTCGGAGTAAACGTCACATTCATCACGAATGTCTCACAATTAACACCCAAATGCTCCTAACATGTAAAAGTGACATAATGACGCTACAGCCCCCTTCCAAAAATCAGAAAATCACAATAATTATCCTTGGTAGGGACATACGAGAAAAATGTATTTTTTATTTTCTATTGTGAAATTTGTCATCATTGTAGCAAAGGAGTATGCGTTTTTGAAATCTGGAATGCTACTTTGGTAACGCAGCGCCTTAGGGGGCACAGTGGGCGGAGCATTAGATTATGGATATTTATAAAAATTATTTTTTTTCCGAAATGCCAGTGAGCGTCAGAGTTTTCACAAATGTCACAGAATTAATATTCTAATGCTCCTTGCATGGCTAGTGTCTTATGTAGGGTTATAGTCCCCTTTGAAAAATAAAAAAGGACTATAAATATTCTTAGTAGGGACATACGAGAAGAAGGTATTTCTTGTCAATTAATGTGAAATTTGGCGTCGATGAAGCAAAAGAGTATGTGTTTTTCATATCTGTAATATTATTTTGTTAACGTACTTGCTTAAGGAGGCACAGGGGGTGAAGCATAAGGCATTGGATCTTTATAAAAATTCCAAATTTTATTTTGGAAAATCCTATGCGTGTCAGATTATTCTCAAATGTCACAGAATTAATATTCTTATGCTCCTTGCATGTGCCAGTGACATATTGGGCTACAGCCACCCTTCCAAAAATCACATAATTCAAGGTAAACATCCTTAACAGGGACATATCGGAAGGAGATAAATATGCTTTACAATGAATGTGCAATTTGCCGTTATTGTAGAAGAATATTTTGATTTTTTTTTTTAAATTTGGAATCTAGTGTACATGAATATCGTGTCAGTGTAACAGTTTGAGGATATAGCTTTGTTGTTTGGCATCACTAGAATACAAATTGTGTGTGTGTGTGTGTGTGTTAATCACCGCTTCGTTCTTTTAGTCGTTGAGCTCCTCCGTGGCTAAGCGGTTAGCGTACGCGCCTTTGGCGTGGGAGACCCGGTTCGATTCCCGGCGAGAGCTCATGTGGTTCAGATTCCACGTTAATCAGTAGGTCCACGTCTCATATAGCCTCGCTGCTGAAAGGGACGCTAAACTAAAATCAACTCAACTCAACTCTTTTAGTCGAGGAAGAGAACGAGTAAAGCGAATGGACTTCTTATGTTATTTATGCGCTGGTTTTGCATTTCTTCATGCTGTCACAGCTTTTATAGATTTGCAGTTGGAATATATGTTCATTGTATACCTCTCTAGGGTTGTGAAATATACCATAAGTTTCTGCATGTTGTCAAGCGGCTGATGCTACTGAGTTCAACTGGAATCGTAACTGGGAGTTGGAACTACATTTCTGCGCAATCGTGCAATTTCTACTAAACTGAAAGTGCTCATTCGTCAACAAGTGCTCCGTAAACCATGCGTCAGTGTGTGTGTGTGAGAGAGCCGAAATGCAATCTTTAAATTTTATGTCCCACCAATATGCCGGAGGAGCTGAAAAAGACATTCGAAATGAGGGCGAAACACTGAAAAACTGCAGTTCTACTCTAAGCCCTAGATAAAAGAAAAGATTATATTCGCATTTAACATGTCCGAAAACACCTACATACCGAGTTCCATAAAAATCGCTTATAATTGTCATAAAAAGGGTGTATATAAACCGTAAGACCTAGGTAAAAGAATATGGTATTCGTAATCAGCGTGTCCGAAACACTCTATATGCCGAGTTTCATTCCAATCGTTTAAATTGTCATTTAAAGGGCGCATCCCATTAAATAAACTATAAAACCTAGGTAAAAACATATATGCTATTCTTACACAGGATGCACGAAAACCACTACAAGCCGAGTATCATCGAAAACGGTTAAAATTGTCTTCAAACGTACGCACCCCTCATAAGCTAAAAGACCTACGTAAAAATAAATATGTTATTCGTAATCAACATGCACGAAAGTCTCTAAATGATCACTTTCATTACAATCGCTTAAAATTGTCATCAAAGGTGCGTATCCAACATAAGCTACAAGACCTAGGTAAAAAAAAACTATGATATTCGGAACCAGCATGTTCGAAGACCCCTCTGTGCCGAGCTTTATGGAAATCAATTAAAATTGTCATAGAAATAGCGTATCTCATATAAGCTATAAGAAATAGAAAAATAAATGACAGTCGGAATCAGCATGTTCGAAAATCCCTATTTACCAGGTTTCATACAAATCGGCTGAAATTGTCGTAAAAAGGGAGCATCTCACATAAACTGCTTGGCTGAAGTAAAAATAAATATGATATTTGTAATCGGCATGTTCGAAAACCCCTATACACTAAGTTTCATCCAAAATGGTTAAAATTGTTACAAAAGGGTGTACCCGACATAAACTGTCAGGTAATAACTTCACTATACGCCATAGTCATAACAAAAAACATAACCTCCGTCGTCAATGTCATACTCGTGCTGCTCCTGTGTGTTATCGAAACCGGAACTGGAACAGTAGTCGGAATCGGAATTGTAATGTTTCTGTGCATGGTTGTTATTTCCACTAAATTGGAACTGTAATTTTATTGGGCATGTGTTACCAAGTGCTCAGTGAACAATGTGATTGTTTACGAGTGTGTGTGTGTGTGTGTGTGTGGGTGGGTGTGGGTGGGTGTGTGGGTGTGTGTTTCTTCCCGCAATCCTATCCTTGTTGGTACCTGCATTTGGTTTAACACCTTCAAGTTGGGACGGAAAAAATTGTTGGGTCATTTTCCGGTGCCAACAACTTTTAAGTCTACAGAGGCTTCGTGCCGAACCCCTGAGCCTCCTCGCCGAAATTCGTCAAGGTCCCAATAATTATAGAAAAATGTAAGAATTTGTGTAAACCGTGTGTATGCTCTGCCAAATTAGCTGCCTTCTGATGGTCTCACACTCTAACTAAAAAATGATGTGCAAATATGACGCATACCGCATCTATTGGCACTGCCCTGCTTACGGGATGGAGAAACGTATGGGCATTGGAGAGAGGAGTTGAGTCGTGCGGGGGAATAAACACACAAGTAAATTTTCACAGTGCATCTTGGTACCGATACATCCTTGAAATTTTCGTTTGCGCATTCGCGTCGACTCCCAGTAGCCAGCCTCTCATACGACGTAGTTAAATAATAGAAGGTGGGTGGAAATCAGTGTAGGCATTGATCACAATTGTAGAAACTTATATGCATATATTTACAACTAGTAGTTCCAGAAACGATGGGACCAGAAACAAAGATTGTGATAAATGAATGGAAGAGAGGCTAGCGTAAAACATATACACAGCGCATGATCTTATCGGGACAGAATTATTGTTTCTATATACACACGCAGATCGACTTTCTCTTGCTCCAGATACGAAGGTCTGGGACCAGTGTCTGAAATGAAAGTTAATTCATTTGCAGAAAAACAAAAATAAATATATCCTTAGAGGTACACTAGAAGAGTCTAAGATTGAAGACTTACAAGCACATTTGCAAGTCACATATTCATACATAACTACATATGATATGATCCTACTTTCACACTACTATATTTCTAACGTTTGTCAAACCGAACTCTTTAGATTAAAAATAATAGTAAGTAAATATTTATTTTAACTTTTAACAAATGAAATCTCACAACCGTAGTTTACTAATATGTCGTATTCAGATTTATTAAATTAATTCAAACATATGGAGTAGGGAACACGTAAGATTCTTCGGTTGACAAAGGACAGGCAGCGGCTGCAGCCCTTGATTGTTACGTAACTACGTATTGTGTGTGAGTATCAGTAGAATAGTAGTGCACCTCCGTTGACCAAACAGTCATAACTGAAATAAGTTAACTCTAATATTCAAAGGAGCCAAATTATTAAAGCTGAAATATAAGGTGTTAACGTGTTGAAAGTGGTAAGCGTGCTGAGTGTGTAGCG
Source organism: Thermobia domestica (assembly GCF_964235325.1). Lineage (NCBI taxonomy): Eukaryota > Metazoa > Arthropoda > Insecta > Zygentoma > Lepismatidae > Thermobia > Thermobia domestica. Next base: position 62,608,301 of record NC_137457.1, read on the forward strand.
AGTAACAACATTTAGGTGACGGTCAATGTGATATAATCCTACAACATTTACCGGAAACCTCATCCTAGAAGAGGAACAGTTTTTAAAAGAATATCCTCGGTGACAGGTCCCACGTACAGCTGTGCGATATTTCGGTATATCGATTGATAGATATTTTTAAATATCAAAAACTTTTAAGATCGATTTTTAATATTTTTCAATATTTCGGTATTTTTCAGCGTTACGATATTACGATTCCTCGATGCTTTTAATGCTTTAACCCTTATCCGGGCAAGCGGGGCCTCCCAGGCCCAGTAGCTTCATTTTTCTAAAATTTCTCAATAACCATACATATTTCGAAGACATAAAGTACTGAATTCTTCTATCTTTCGTCGAAGCTAAAATCATGAACATATCGAGTTGGTAAAGTTTTTTTTTTTTAATTTGAAAATCTTTTCCTGACGTAACCGAGGAACCGGGGCCTGGGAGGCCCCGTATAACTTTCGTGAAATTCCTGTCAAATATTAGATCAAATTGTCACATAATTATATATTTAACACAAGATAATTGTATCCTTTAGTCGGAACAGTATGCTGCAACAGACATTGAATTTTGAGTGTTCTGCACTTAAAATATATACTGGGCCTGACATGCCCCGGTTGCCCGTTTACGTTACAAAAATGTCTGGACCGGATTTGCTATTCTGCTTGGTCGGCTTACAAAAGCGAGACACGAAGTTTCGCTACTTGACAAAAATATATACCGCTACATTCTAGACTAGTCTGAACAGTAAGTGACAATAGGCATTGATTTTGTGTGTTCTGCACTTAAAATGTTCTTGGCTTCACAGGCCCCGGTTGCCCGTTCACGTTACAAAAATATCTTGCCCTGATAAGAGTTAATATGTCCATGTTTCGCAATATTTCGATATTTTCTATTTATTCTCTTCAATCCCAGGTAATTATCTGCAATTGTATAAATTTATAAATTTGTGTATATATTTCGTAGAGAAAGCAAATTTGAATATTTTTAAATTGAAGTGCTATAAAACACGCATATGCCGTTTTGTGAGAAGACAGTACCTAGGTATATTTATTTCTATAACCCGAAGCTGCATAATCAAAAAATGAAGAAAAACTGTGAATTTCAGTACATGTGTTATCTAGTGCACTATGTATAGTAGTATACTTCAACTATCAAAATACGAGCACAATATCTTAATGGTGTCTACCAAAGGCGACTCGAAAGGTAAAATACGACAGTAAAAAATAAAGTGGTATTACTTCAAACAATCAGCCGTAAAATTTTCTCGTGTTCTCACTGTTGAGAACAAAAACAAGAACAGTAAGTAACATTTCTTCTTCCAGTGTGATGCGACAAAACTTTTAAGTTTTACGGACATGACTTCCCTCCCGAGCCGAGTCTGGTGTTTAAATGGCAATTTTTATTATTACTCTATCCCTTCTTTCTTCTTCTGTGTTTCATATTTATTTCACTTTGCAGGCAAATCATCTGGACAGTTTCTATTTTCTCTATAAACCAAAACATCTTTCCCTTAGCTCACTTGAAACTTTTTGATATCGAACACCCAACCTTACTCCATCTTTGGTAGGTTTTGTCATCAGCCTTCTGTCTTTGCATATCTGCTTCACATTCACGTAAGAATTCTTGGTTGGTTGAGGGCTTAGCATCCTATACAGTACCGATACTATAGGAATCGTGAAATACAACTTAAAGCGTTATTCTAACCACATGAGCTTCCACCAGAAATCTAACACGGGTTTCACACACAACATTCGTTTCCATCTGTTGTGTGTGTTCTATTGGTCTTAACGGTGTGTTTGGATATATTATAATTAGCTTTCTGTACTTTCTGCGATACACGCCCCGTAGGAGCAGTAACGACATCTGTTTTACTTTCTTGGCATAGGGTGGGTGTCTGTCTCAATAGACAGATACATTTTTTGGAAACCCAGTTATATTTTCGTGTACCGAAAAACTGCTGTATGATAATACAGCACACCTGCGGAGGACTTGTCACGACGACGGAAGGCGGACAATGTGATCGGAGGCCTCCCTTCCCCTGGCCCTTTCTAATGTTGTCACAACGTAGCAGACATAAACATCTTCGATTTTTGTTCCATCAATGGACGGAATTAATATATAGAGAATAAAATACGACAGAGGACGAATTACTGTACAAGCGTACAAAGCTCAGGAACTGGAATAACAATAGACTCTAATAATAATAATAATAACTCAAAAAATAATTTGGTACAATGTGGAAAATTTGCATCACATTTTTCACCTTGCTATTGCACTCTCGTGCCGCGATACGCCTGTTGCAGATCATTCGTCAAGTATACTGGGTGCAGCAAAAGCCGGAACTTTGTAATGATAAATATACAGCAACACCAAACGAAAGTTTGGAAATAGAAGGTCTTAAATCTGAAATCTCGAATTTATTCCAATCGCACCAGCCGTTTCCGCTCCACACTTTAAGGTGTCCAGTGATAACGTTGATAGCGTTTTTCTCTGTTTAATCTTAAGGAAAGACGAGTATACCGTATATATCGTATATAATACTCATTGTCAAAGCTGCTTCAAGATAGATTCCCGACGAGGTCACCACCAAACAGGAAAAGACATTGTAAATACATTAGTAAGGCGAGGATTGTAACTCACACTGTAATGGATGTTTCATAACTTTTTTTGTTCAGTATAAAGTGGAAATCCCAAAATATATATCTTGGCTATTTCACTGACTTAGATACAATGAAAACAACCAGTAGGATTTTATTGATTATAAATCTCACGACCACTGCTGAAAATTATAACATGATTGCTTAATATGATGCTTGATTTAATGGTTAATACTAATGAACTAAATCTTAAGGGAACAACAGAAACGGTAATGAAAATGATAAATTTATCGTATTGTTTAACTAATAAGGAGAGAATTCTTCTTTGATAAACAAGGAGTAGCGAGAATATATATCTTTGCTTTTTATAAAAGATACGGGCCACCGCAATAGACCTTGTCGCTCCAATTTCCTAAACTGTTAGGACACAGTTAATATTGAAACTTGCATTTGGGAAATAGGAATTAATTAATTTGTCTTGGAGAACTTAATTGAATAAACTTAATTGAATAAACTTCACCGTTCCTCCCCAAAAATGTACCAACACTTCAGATTTTTCATTAGACGTATGTCATACTGTATATATTACAACAATTAACAAAATAATTGTTTTGCAATATTAACAAAATCCCCTGAGCCATTTTTGAGAAAATCGTTAGAAATCTCAACCCAAGGGTAAACAGCATTTTGTGCATCATTTTCAACCATGCGAGTTTAGTAATATTTTTATCTTATTAATGAAACATTTATTTACGAAACTTGAAGAAAATAGTTTGTCGTTTGAAAAAATTGCCAGGAAAATTCAATTGTCTTACAAAACCAAAAGAAATCGAAAAATACAAGAATAAACTACCACTAATAGGTTTCACGCAGGGTAATGATTTTTACCACAATATACGGTTGTTAAAGAAATATTTATGAATTATCGACAAAATAGTGAGACATTTTTGTGAAAATCGTCGATTAACAACTCACCCCCAACTCACAAAAAGTCCCCCGTATATTTATTGACGTCAAATGGTTTATGACATATTGTCAGGCTATTCATGAAATACTTATTTATGAAATACGAATAAAATAGCCTGAGCCGTTTATGAGGAGAGTATCGATAAAACGCTCAACCCCAAGAATAAACTATCCCTCACAAATCTGTCCCAGGGAAATGTTTTATACCACAATATAGGGTTCTTAATGAAATATTGATTTATGAAACATAAATAAAAATTGTTGGAGGCATTTTTGAGAAGATCGTGTTTTTCGATGTTTACTCTTCAGTAAACTACTCTAATTTGAAGAAACCTTAGCGAACGGACGGACAGATGTATATCGAAAAATCACGTTTCATGAAAGATTTAAATTCGTTCAGTTCTTAATTTTTTTTCACGATCGCCGTACTTTCTATCCGTCGTTCGAAAGCAAAACGTAAAAAATGGAAATGGTTTTACAGGCGAATTGAAAACTGAGAAAGCAATTTAATGAAATGGACGTAGAAAGAAATGGAAAAAAGATGGATTTGCAAAAAACATTGAGATATCTAGGTATAAGCGATAATTATAGTGATGATGACGTCGTACGGCAGAACCTAGAAAGGTAAAGGTTAATGGTAGAAATGTAAAGGTTAATGGCGGAGGATGCTCATTAAAAGGAAAACTTCATATTAGAAACGGAAAGTTGACGTAAGTTTTCATGTAGAAGAGATTTTCTCTTTTAAGAAAAGAAGAACTTAATTTAGGTGTTTTATAACGATTAATGTTCTAACATTATAAATACGAAGATTTACGGCAGGACAGATGGCCTTGATAATGGCATTTCATTAGCACTACGGTTCCATTCGCGAATTATTTTTAGTCTTCTAATGTATGAATACTACTATTACCTTACGACGCTCATTGATCGATTGGTTGGAATTAAATCTTCCTTTTTAGCACCTAGGCTATATGACCAGAGGCACACTAAAACAGATTGCTCGGGTTTGTATTTGAAGCAACTACCACAACTAAAACTTCAACCAATGATACCAGCTCGTGTGATGAGCAAATAATTAGTTAAGATGGATGAATTAGATTGTAGAAATAAAAGTAGAGATATCATGTTAGAATATTACCCAAATCTGGTGCTGAGGCCGTACGTTAAAATTTATAATAGCTGTCATATGAATTTTGAAGATAGGATATGAATTAAACGAATTTTGAGACAAGGTCGAATAATAAAGTGTGATATCAATTAATAACCAGCATTGTACTCACCCAGACTTTGACGAGTGAAAATTTGAGATGTCAATCCTTCCAGTCAGACGGTCACTTCAGAACTCTCTTTGAGTTCCCTACTCTTTTTTCCACCTACCTTTTCTTCCTAGTTTTGGTAGCGTCATTTCTTCCGCTTACCATTACATTTTTAGACTTACTTCATAACGTGAAGTGGGAAGTGTTATTATTTCCTTGATACATTGCTACGTAACATATTTTTATATTTCCTATTTAGAAGAATGTTTTAACTAGACATAGTTTTAAATTATTATGAGACTTCCTTGATTTCTTTGCATGTGTGAATGACCTACAGCACCAGACTGAGAATTGCACTTTATTTACATTTAATATAACAAGGTTTACAAAATATTGAAGCCAAAACCAATAAAATATTAATCGCCCTTCACCAAAATGCTTTAGTCATATAACATTCCTCCCCGCTTGGATATTCGGCATTTCCAATGTCGATATAAATATTTAAAGATTAAAGTAACACCAAAACCCTAAACAAATTGAATATATGTATATGACGTTTTGTTAAAGTAAAATTCAGTTTGTGGCAAGCTAAAATAAATGAATTATAAAACACTGCTTAGTCCCAGATAATCATATCAAACGTAGAAAGGAAGACGTTATGATTACGTTTGCATATTGCAAGGTCAGTAATACAGTCACAAGAATATGCATGCGTCCTTGCAATGTCACATGTAAAAAAAATCTCCACACAGCAAAACAGAATATAGGTCAGTTTTATATTGTTTGTGTTATGTGATGGAGTGAATTGTATTTGCTTTTTAAGATTTGTTCGCTGATATATTGGTAAGTAAGTATTTATATCATTATATAAAAACAAAATTCACTTGTTTTTTTTTATATACACTGATTGTATGTTATGTGAATTTTTCACTGATGTTCGCAACTGTACTACACTAAATAATTGTGAATATATGTATATATGTGTATAAGTAACATGAAGATAATCATAATTATATCCATCACCAAATTATTCGTGAATTCACTCTCACTTTTCTTTTTGCTAGAATTTAAAAATATGCACTAAAATCACCACACTATTCACATAATTATATATATAACATTTCACTATTGATACGACATTATTTCACACATAATCACTTAACACTGTTCATTTTCACACATAGATTTGGGGGAGGGAAAATCACACTAGGGGGGTTCAGATGAGTATTTCCTGGTTCATCCTATTTCCAGTGGATATGGCAGGAATCCAAATGTGTCCTCTTCCGTTGTACTTGTTGAAATTTTTAGTGTCCATGGAAAATATATTGATGGAATTTAGTAATTAATATCGTCTTGATGTAAAGACATAATTATTTATTAGCATATGGTATGTCGACATAGCCGTCTTGAATATATTCTTTAAAGTCAATGGTTGGCGATTTGTAATTTCAAAACTCTTGGGATGTATTAGAGTACATGCATGCTGGTTTGATTGACACGACACAAATTCGACTTAAGAAGAAATATTTGAAGTATAGTTGGAATAAGTAACTATGTAATTTAAACCATGAACGTGCAGAGAAATATTATCTGAAGAGAAATTAGGAATGTTTTGATTTTGTTCATTTTCGTAGTAGATATCATCATATATAGGGTCTAGTTGAGGTAAAGATGGGATTTGAATAGAACAAATTTTCTGCTGTGGCTGTTTAATTACATTTTCTGAAGATTTTCTGCATTGAAAGTAAATAAAAATGGCTAACATAAGGAGAATTAAGATAGAAATGACAGTGAATATAATTATATATAATATGGCGAAGTTCATGTTGATTATTTGCCTACAAAGGAAAACAGAAGAAAATACTATATAATTTTAGTATGGGAGTTTAATGAATAGATTTATAATTACATAAGACACAATATATATTTGTTTCATATGCGCATACACACTTCCAAAAATTCGCTTTGCGAATAGCTTTTTGTGTACTACCTTTTTTTGTCCAGTTTGATGTCTTGGTCTCGCTTTGCAAGAAATTGATATTCAAAACTGGAATTTTTCTTTAAAAAAATAATAGTCTGTCTTTGGATTTGCTTTGCAAATCATGTTACGACTATTATTTGATTACTTCAGTAATATATAATCTAAGTTTCTATCATCATGTTGCAATAATATTTTTCGTATAAGGAAACCTTTCATACACTATTCGTTTGCACGTGCTGAAAATCGTTTAAAGTTTCTTCATTATGTAAATGTAATTTCGTATTTATATTCGATAACTCCCTATTAATTTTAAATAATTTTATAGATAAAAATATGATAATGAGAGGTGACAGTACAGCACTTGTAATAGATATTATTAATAGCAACGACATTGGGTCATTAGAAATTTGTAAGGATGGAGTGTAGGCATTTACAGTTATATTTTCTATTTGCTGCGCTAAAGATTCCAACTTATTCGAAAAAGTATCCATATGAGGAGAAAATGGGGGATAAGTGATGTTAGGTATTAACATTTTGTGAGTTAAATTTAAAGTGCGTCGTGAATCAAGAATTTGATCGGCTATTGTTATGGATTCAAAATCTTCGTACACGAAAAATGAAGCATTTTCATGATTGACGTTGACACTGCTATAGGCTGGTTTTCCGTGTATCCTTTTAATTAGGTGACCATTTACATTTGTGGAGAGAATTATTCCCAAAGGAGTATGCTTGAAAATAAACTTAGCATTTGTTTCTCTGGTTTGCATTTCACAAAATTCTGTAGAATTATGAAACAATAAGTTTGATAAACATTTTGCTTTAGGTAAGATTGACATTTGATTAGTGTAGCAAAGAAACAAGAAAGAAATCCAATGGCACTGATCTTTTTCTATTAAGTGAAGAGAATCTTGGTATAAGTATACATGTTCTGGAAGCTTGAAGGAAACAATATGATTTTGTGATAAATAACCCAAATTGGTTACTTGGTATAAAGGATTTATGTTTTGTGGAAGAATTAATGGAATGTCTAATAAAACAGATAGCGTATGAATGTTGGGGTTATACTCTAAAAGAAGTGTTTTCGTAATAGCATAAAATAAACCTAAGTCTTTTTGAAACACACTATACTTGAGTAAAGAATGATTAGCAATAATTTCTTTGGCATGAATAGAATTTAGAATTCGAAAAGTTAATTTATTTGATAGCACATCTCTAAAAGTACGTAAGGTTTCATCTTTTGAAGCTTCGTAAGCTTGTTTTGCTAATAACCAAGCATCAGATGACAGATGGTTACAATATTGTTCAAACATGTCTTTCTTTAATTCATGAAGAGCCGATTGTATTACCAAAATAGTGTCATGTTGTATAGAAATTTGATTCTTAAAATCTGCCTTCAATTTTGAAATTTCAGTAGTGAGAATTTGATCGTGATTTTTAAGATTGTTAACTACGTGCTTTAATTTTGTGTTTCGTAATAATTATATGATGAAAAGCCAAGACTTAAAAGTCCAGATAAAGCTGAGAAGAATAAGGAACGTTTCTTCTTAGATTCACATGCTAACGTGTTGTTTTGTTCCGAAAACATGAAATGACATGGAATGAGATTCGCTAATTGGTCGTAAAATGTCGTGTCGTTTTGAATCCAAGATTTCGCAAATAAATGTGAATTAGAACAATGGTTAATTCGTATTGTTTCAAATTTCAAATCAAAATGTATCCTTAAAGGAACGAAAATTTGGTCACTATGTTGAATCGAAAGTCCAATTTTATGAATAGCAACGCCGAACTTCTGTAAGGTTAACTGAGAATGTTCAATTAAATCGTGCACACTTGCGTATGTATCAACACTAGCGAAAACAATAATTGAAGCTATGATCAATTTCCTAATGATTTCGTTCATATTGCCTGAAATAAAATGAGAAAAACGAAATAATAGGTTGTGTACTTTACTAATGCAAAAATATATATATATATATATAACATTAATTAATCTAAAATGCAATATGTATATATATATATATCAGTTTCAGCTAATGACTCTAACGAAAATGTTTATTCTGGGGGGGGGGAATGGGATTCCGAATCGAAATGACGTCCTATTCTACCGCAAAGATAGATGAAAGAGACAACACAATGTTACAAGAGTACTAAATCGTATTCAATGTTCGAAAAATGAAGGTTTGAACTACATTTCTGCAGCTCGATTTTGCAGCTTTTAGCTTAAGGTTTGGTTGAGTTTTAGAAGAGCGCCTTATACTCGCTCACCCACAAAGAATACTATTTAGTACAAATAGACCACACCAACATATAACCTAACTTAAACCGTATTTACAGAGGGGAAAAAGGGGATGAAATAAAAATATTCTAACTTACTCTTTTCTTTCATGAATTTCACTAGTTATGTTATTTAAGTCATTTTGAGAATTTAGATATAGACTTCTTCTTGCACAATTATGCTGTGTTTCACTGGTTGCATATTTCCAAGGATGACGTTTGTCTCTTCTTGTCCTTTGTTAGCATTTTCATTTGCTGTTGAAGATTGCAGCGGCTTTAATCGACGTACTTCTATCTCATCTTGGACATCAGCTCCTTTTGCATTTTTAAAAGAAACAAGATATTTGTTTGAGCTAGGCAAACGTGATAGTATCACACCTTGCTTGTCATAACGGAAATCAAATGCTGCTGGTATTCCTTTATGTCTTGTCACATTTTGAATGAGAACCTTTTGTCCAGGGTGAAATTGTGTTTGCGCATGATGGTCTTCGTATTTTTCCAATTGCTTGAGATAACTTTTATACATATTCTGATAGGCATCATCTCTCGCGAGACGCATCGTTTCCATCCGTTCGATATTTTCTTCCTCTTGAATTGGAGTATTAAATTGGAGATCAAAAACAATCTTTGCTTCAAATCCAAGTAGAAACTCGAATATTTAGTAGTTTGATTCTTCAAATTATTTAATCCAAACACAATTTGCGGTAACATGATGTCCCAATTATTTCCAGTTGATTTGATGTATTGACGTAACGCTCTTTGAATTGTGTCACTTGTTTTCTCAGCCAAATTGAGAGAATAATGTGAATTAACTGGAATGAATTTCAATTCTATTCCCAATAATTTTGCTAACTCTGACATGATCTTAGATTTATGAGATGGAAGACGGTCTAGTATTAAAGATGATGGTGCCCCGTACTTTAAGATGAGTTTATTATAAATAGCAGTCGCAATAGTGTCTCCCGTTAAATCCGGTATGCTTTCAGCTATGACATATCTTGTACACGCATCACACATAATTAAAATATACTTGTGACGATATGTAGAAGATGTTGGAAAGGGGCCGCATTGATCAATTGTGACTACTGAAAATGGGGCCACTTTTGGAAATATTTGAGGTTTAATAGTAGCTACTTGGCTTCCTCTTTTATTCACTTGACAAGAAACACATTGTCTAATTTTTTGACGAAAGTAATTGCGCATGTGTGGAAAATACACCTTTTGTAGCGCCAATTGATATGTACGATTCTGGCCTGCATGCGCTGCGGCTGACGGATGAGCGTGCAATAAGTTAAAAATTTCATCTCTCATTTTGAATGGAATACACAATAAATGCTTCGTGATATTTCCAAATCTATGTGCACGGTATAACTTTCCATCAATTAATTGAAATGCTCTAGCTTGCCGTTCGAGCCTGTAGTCTTCTCCTTGCTTATTTTCCTGTAAGCATCTGTATATGAGTCCAAAATAAGGGTCCGTCTTCTGCATTTTTCCAATGTTTTCGGGTGCTTGGAAATTTACTAAACATCTCTCTTGGTCCAAATCTTCTAATAACAGGTCTCCCGGTTGTGGGGGAACAACCGAAATACGACTCATCGAGTCTACAGGGTTATTCTCACTGCGGACATGAACAGGGGTAAAATCATACTCCGACAAAATTAAACTCCAACGAAGTAGTTTGGGCGGTAGATTAGCTGCTGTCTTGAGGTAGACTAATGCTCGGTTGTCTATTTTCAAATAAAAATGCCTTCCTATTAAATAATATTTAAATGCCTTTACTGCGGCTAATACGGCTAGCAATTCCTGTTCTATTGTTGAAAGTTTCTGTTCTGCTGGTGTCAAAAGCCTCGAGTAATAACCAATGGGAGTCTAATCTTGTAATTTTTCGTCCGTACACTGCGTACACATTGCAGAAATTCCGATTTTGGATGCATCTGTCCATAAACACAAAGGTTTGTCTGGCCGGTAAGGAGCTAGTATTGGTGCTTCCAAAAGTTTCTTCTTTAATGTCTCAAATGCATGTTGGTGAGTAGAGTCCCAACTAAATTTCACGCCCTTTTTTAATAACTTTTGTAAATTTTGTACTACTTCCGCGTAATTAGGTAAAAATTTCCTTACAAAATTGCACAAGCCGAGAAACGATCTAACGTTCTTCGTCGATTTCGGGACAGGATAAGTTTCAATTGCTTTTAACAGCCGATCTGAGATTTGGTAGCCATAGCGCGACACTTTGTGTCCGAGCGCTAAAATTTCTTGAAATAAAAATTGAGATTTTTCTACTGAAATTCTAAGTCCTGATTTTCTAAGACGTTTAAATAGATCTCTTAAAATCTCAATAATTTGTTCCTGTGAATTGGCAAAAATGTATAAATCGTCTACATAACAGCCTATGTTTTCTGGATGGAGGTTAGCCAACACCATAGACATGAATCTATTGTACACAGCACCACTATTTACAAATCCTTGGGGAGTAACACAATACTGAAATGTCCCAAGTGAAGGTAGAGAAAAAGCAAAATATGGACGAGAATCTGGTGTTAATTCTATATTAAAGTATGCCGAAGATACGTCCAAATTTACATACCAAACATGTCCAGCCATGGAAGAAATTATATCATGTATAGGTGGTAAAGCCAAGGAATGATGAACCACTTTTGAATTCAACAGTCGCATATCAGCTATTTTTCTCAGCTTTCCCGATGGTTTTCTCAAAAATAACACTGGCGAATTAAAAGGAGAATTAGACCTTTCCACAACACGTTGCTGAATTAAAGTATTCATGTATTCACGTACTTCTGATTGCAAGGCTTTCGGAATTTGATATTGTTTACGAGAGGTAGGTAACTCTGACTTTAGTTGCACCCTGTATTGATATCCTCTCGCATGGCCTAATTTATTTGGATTCCAGGTAAAAATATCGGCAAATTCCCAACATAGATCTATTACTTTTTGTTTATATTCCGGACTAGCTTTTTCTCCTATTTTCAATTTTGAAGCATCAAATAACCTTTGACCTTCTTCCAAAAATTCGTAATTTATATAATCGTCATCTTCTAATGCGGTAATAACATCTGTCGGTTGAATATATACGTCTTCTGCCTTACCAACTACAAGATTAGTATTCAATACTACCTTATGTGCTAATGGATTTATTATTTCAATAACTGGTGACTTATCTGACACAAGAGCTCTCGGAATTAAAATTCCTAACCTTTCTGGTAATTCTTGATCCGGTTCAAGAACAATTTCTTTATGTGACCTAGATTGTTTTAGTGTTAATGGAACGATAACCTTAGATCTCGCTGGTAGTTATAGATCTCTTCTTTACAACAAATTTAGGTGCAAGAGCTTCCTCAACCAAAAAGAATACGAAATTCGACACATTATGTTCCTTATTTACATCAATTTCTGCATTCTTGGGTGGTAACCCAAACCTAGTTAACGTTAAAAGATTCTTTCCTAGACACAAGTTAGCTTGGTGAAATATTAAGAAATCGTTTCCTATTAACACTTTCGGTTTAAAATGCTTCAAGACACGAAACTTGTGGTGAAAAGTCCTTCCATTTATGCAAAATCTAACAATTGCCATATATTTTATAATTACGGGGTTCTGAGATACACCCGACACTTTTGTCTGTGTTTCAATAAGTGTTACATTTCTGGGCAACAATGATTTTTCTATGATGCTGATAGTAGAAGCAGAGTCAGCAATAGCATTAACTGTCCTAGAATTTACGTCTATAGGAAACTTAGCTATTTCGTTTTCTATATTTAAAGGGTCTTGAATGAATTCCTTTTTCGATTTTCTAGCATTTTTACGCCATTCGTTATATGTGACTAGATTATCTTTCTGTTGACGGTTTTGATTATTAGGCTGTACTTTGATATTCTCCGAACATGCACCGCCGTCGTGCACGGATGAACTCAGTTTAAACCTTGCGTCTGAGATGCATTTGCGTTTGAACCCTGCATATTTTGATAAGTAGGAACTACATATTGGGGAAAGCTTTGTTGTAATGGTACCATTTGTGGAATGCAGAGATTTCCCTGTGACATACAATTTGGGTCATTAACTACTGGTAATTGCCAAGTTTGATACATCTGGGGTACAAATGACCGTTGCGGGTAGTAATTATTTCGACCTCTACTTTTAAAATTATTTTTACCCCTAAAAGCTTTGCCTCTATATGAACCTGTTCCAACACTATTTTGTGACTGATAATTATTTTGTCTATAATTTCTCGAATTTCCTCTGAAATTTCCACGAAAATTTCCTCTATGGAAACCTCTGTTGTTCTGATTAAAATTTTGTTTCGCAGAATTATTTCCCTGTGTTATCTGGACATTAGTTTCCTCACATTGTTTTTGTGTATCCTCAAAATTTTCCATTTTCAACGTTAATTGTTCTAGTTGTTTCTGAACATTCTCCATTGCCTGCGATATTTTGTCATGTTCTTTGTTATTCCGTTCCGATCCACTAGTTTCAAATTTATTATCGTCCTGTTTAGTCACTTTCGCAACCTGCGAACTAGATCTTATATTAGTACGCGATCTCCTATTTTGACGCAAAACTATATTATCTTCATCTTCATCTGACTGGGATAATTCGGCCTCACTTGATTCTGATGATGTTTCAGAATCTGACGACATATATTTACGCAATTTTCCCAATTTACGCAACTCCTTTTTCATTGATGAATTTAGTCTAGCATGAAGCTCGTGTTTCTTCCTATTTTTCACCCTATACCTATTCGTTTCGAGATTATTCAAAGCTTGAATAAACTCGTCCAATGAATTAAATTGCTGCACACCTACTCTTTCTAAAAAGTATGACCTCAAACCGTTTGTCAAAATAGAAATAATCTGGGCATCCGTTAATGTAGGTGCTCCTTTATCTATTAGTCCTAACACATCGTATATGTAACTCTGTACCGACTCGTGTTTCTTTTGAACTCTGTTTTGAATTTTGGCAAATATATCTACATTCTCCTTCGGTGTTTTAAAACACTTTTTTACTTCTTCCTTAAATGTGTCATATGACTTAGAATTTAACTGCTTTCTATTTATAAAAACACGTAATCTTTCTTTATCTTTTCCTGAAAAACACGTAATTACTAAATATTTAGCCTCATCCGGGGATAATTTGTTTAGCTTTATAGTATCGTCAAATGCAGAAAAGAATTGCTGAATAGTCATTTCTTTCGGATCATATTTAGGAAAAGGAAAAGCATTGCTATACACATTTACAATAGGTCGTGAATTTTGGTTGGATGTTCCTGACTGCGAATTAGATTGAGAAGCATTATGGGATGGAGATGGAGGGGTCGCCATGTCTGATCTTAATTTCACCCTACGTCTGCTCATAAGTTTTATAAGAATAATATTTAATTCTTGAACGTGATTTCTGTACTGAAACTAACTTCGTTTTTCAAGATAACCTTCGCACACGCTATTGTCCACATAAGCATTTCTTGTTTCAATGCACTGCAATACGATATCCTAAGAATGCCTGACATATGAAAAAAAACAACTCAAACATAAACGTAACACTTATCTATATGTATATGTAATATTTCTTTGTTGAAAGTTACCACAGAATTCTCTATAGGAAATGGTATGCACATATTCAAACATATATATCAGCACCATCCTGGATAATAACAAATCTGATATCCCATGTAATTTTTCTCCGCATGATTTACTTCCTTACTCATATATGTGTGGCTTCGGGATCGATATCTATATTTTAAACGGAAAATTGTTCTATAACGTGTTTCTAACACGGGCGCTAGCCACAAAATTCGGCGCTTATTCCACCATAACATATGCCAACGTGTTGGACCCAAATCCGGACGTTGACATATACAATTTTATCCACACATAACTCAATATATTAATAACCATATTAGCATGGGGGCAATTTGAAGAGTTTTCTCATAATAAACTTAACCATTAAATTTCAGGTAGAGCAAATAATTAGTTAAGATGGATGAATTAGATTGTAGAAATAAAAGTAGAGATATCATGTTAGAATATTACCCAAATCTGGTGCTGAGGCCGTACGTTAAAATTTATAATAGCTGTCATATGAATTTTGAAGATAGGATATGAATTAAACGAATTTTGAGACAAGGTCGAATAATAAAGTGTGATATCAATTAATAACCAGCATTGTACTCACCCAGACTTTGACGAGTGAAAATTTGAGATGTCAATCCTTCCAGTCAGACGGTCACTTCAGAACTCTCTTTGAGTTCCCTACTCTTTTTTCCACCTACCTTTTCTTCCTAGTTTTGGTAGCGTCATTTCTTCCGCTTACCATTACATTTTTAGACTTACTTCATAACGTGAAGTGGGAAGTGTTATTATTTCCTTGATACATTGCTACGTAACATATTTTTATATTTCCTATTTAGAAGAATGTTTTAACTAGACATAGTTTTAAATTATTATGAGACTTCCTTGATTTCTTTGCATGTGTGAATGACCTAAAGCACCAGACTAAGAATTGCACTTTATTTACATTTAATATAACAAGGTTTACAAAATATTGAAGCCAAAACCAATAAAATATTAATCGCCCTTCACCAAAATGCTTTAGTCATATAACAATATTGTTGGATTTTTTTAACATTTGCTTTTCGAAAAGGGATAAAGGAGGTTTTCGTCGAAATTAGCAGCGTAGATTTATGGGGGAGTTTTACACTCTATCGTCATCAACAGTTATTTTATGGACAGAAAATAGCCTAGTAAATCTTCAATCAGAAATCAGGTTAATTGTAACCTAATGCTAGAAGAAAACACATGGTAGAGGAAAATGTCTTTAACAAAACTGCTGTCGTCCCACAACAGACGTAAACTGTGCTCTGGTGTTGAAAAAATATCCTGTGAAATGAAGAATTTTTATAGTTTTTCTATTTCTTTTCTCATTATTTTCATATAATTTTTAGTTACATCCAGTATAAGATGACTGCACAAAGGAGTGGCAGGAATAAAGTGTTTAGAAAATAAAATATATTTGATTCTGTCAACATACTAATTTTCTTCTTTCAAGGAAAATCACTTTTTAAAAGCTATTTGATAAACGTATAAATCGATATTTGCGGATAATTAATCATACAGAATATAACATTCAGTGCTTCTGTTTTTCTTACTTTGCAAGTTTCGTAAATTTATAATTAGCAGAATGTGGGAAATTCTAGAGCAAAATGGGAATTTCAACTCCACGAGATGGGATTTTATAACGTTTGAAGTTACCATAACTGATTTGAACGCATAATCATAAACTGTCACGAAGGACATATAATGGCGGAAATATTGTTGATTTATTGATAATTTGTGCAAGACGACGTATACGAAAAGTGCATTCGCGGTCTCATTGTTATGTCTCCGAGGTTACATATACAATGAAATTTAAATGAAAATTCAGGAAACGTCATAGAAACCAAACGTCGTACGTTGTAATAGCAATATATATCGCTTTGAAATAAAGTACTGCGACATCTAAGGAGAGAATGTAGTGTTCGGCCTGGTTCAGACCATGCGTGGCTGCCTTTCACATGATGCAGCAGAGAATCAGCCAATTATGTGCTCCGTCCAAGTCGAATTGACTCGGCAATGTGTGGAAGGAAATAATAGCGTCACAATGAAATATTCGATGAATGAGGAGCAGCGAGGTATTATCCGATTTCTGACTTCGGAAAGGCTATAATCAGTCGATATTCATCGCCGGATGGTGAATGTATACGAGAGAGGCTGTGTGTTGAAAAATTCAGTGAGAAAGTTTAGTTTTACCGCTTGTCCACACGTCTCGCAGGTCACACCAAGTGTACTGAATAAGTTGAAGCGGGAGCAGCTTGAGCATCCGCCCTGCAGTTTGGACTTCCATCTGTTTGGCTCGCTAAAAAGACATCTCAAAGGCAAGCGCTTGAACTCGGACGAGAATTGAAAGGAAGTGTGGAAGACTGGCCGCGATTTCTGGGAACAGGGAATCCTTCGGCTCATAATACAGTGGGATAGTTGTGCTCAGGCGTGTGGTAATTACTTTTAAACTAAGACTTCGATTATACCCACAGTGTCATCTTTCACCTTTCGATATGAACACCCCTCGTATATCAGACTTAAATATAAAAAAAACAATACATTCTTTGTATTGAGTTTTGTTAGAGAGAACGATAAGAAGCAAAACCTGGCTGCCTGTTGATAAGAAATGTTGGTTCTAATCAACCAACCTGTCGATAAGGCTACCTGTTTGTTCTCTGTTGATAAGAACTGGTTCTTAAGTGTTATATAATGATCCTACTTGTTTAAATCGATAAATTTGTGTTCTTCTATCGCAAGCATGCATACTATTAAGTAACCCACAGTGCTAATAATATTAACAAGCAAGCAGGTGGTAGCAACGATCCTTTAGACCCCTGGAGGTGCGGTAAATCTCGAAATTGTTTTGCCCAGGGCTTGGGTGTTATTCTAGTGACGAGAGAAGTTATTTAACAGGGGACCAAGGAAAAAAAAGAAAAAAAACTTTGGCTGGGTAATGTTGAAAGAAAAAGAAAAATTAGGTGACCTATAGATTTTCTGAAAGAAAGCTTCTGGTAATACTAAGTTCTATGATTGAAAGACTATAAAGTTCAAGTAGTAAATGAAATTTGTACAGCATTCCTACAAGTTTCTCACAATATTGATTAAAGTAGGATTCGCGGATTGTCAGAAGTGAAGTTAAATTCTGTAGATCAGGACTCATATTGCGGACCTGACAGAATATTTCAGCCGGTGGTATCTGGAACGTGGGAAGAATTTTTCCCATCAATATTCTAGTCTACAGATGGATAAGACAAAACCGGTTCCGTCACCACTGTGCCAAGTTGATGCATAATTAATATCAGCGCCAGACCTTAGTGATGTACTGGAAACTTTTGTTTACTTTTATAAGGTGTTAACATGTCTGCACTCCTATTGTTTGCGGTCATGGGTCATATAATGTTTTCTTTCTTTAGCTGCAGTGATTATAACGACTAGCGAAACCTGGGCTCTACACCAATCACAGAAATGTCTTGCTTTACCACTGATTCATCGAAAAATTTATGTATACGATTCGTGGAGCCTTGTTTCGAACGCATGCTTGAGGAATCGTCAAACACCAAAGGTTCACCAACAATATTTCCAAACTTTGGAGACGTGCTGAAATATTTAGTTCCGCAAAAACACATACTAAATAAATCTAAAGATACTGTATCCTCGTGAGATATTTTCCATAGAGCGCGGGAGATGATAGAGGCAAACTTTCATTCATAGGAGTTGTCAACCCACCCCCTCACGCTTTATGGGGTTAAAAATTGGTATATTTAGATGAACTAGGCTATGTAAGAAGTGTCGAATGATATTACGGGAAGTTTTCGATAATTCCTGATGTAAAAGAACTTCCAACTACCCACATAGCCCCCTTTTCACTATAGTGCATTTCCCTCAACAATGTTCTAGATCAGTTGTTCTCAAAGTCGGGTCCACGGATCCCTTGGTGTCCACGACGCCTTAAAATTGAAATGTGATAAAATGGAACTCACATCAGTTACGCAAGAGTATTTTGAGGATTAAAAGACCGTAGCTGTGGGCGGTACGAGTACAAAACAATAGCTATTAATCATTTCTAGTGCTCAAGGATTTTATTGATTTTTCAGGTGAAAATCTCTTTGCCGAAATGCATAAAACACTTGTAGAACACTTGGAAGCATTTGCTGCAAGCTTTCGAGAATACGTCCCTGCCACACAACCTGGTAATATTTGGATTGAAAATACTCCCACTAATGTAGAAATCCAAGACATAGGTTCTACAAGGTATGAATCTCTGACACAAAACAAGAACAGCTATTGGTGCTATCGTGCGATACATAATGAAAAAGCGTTTTCAAAGAAAATGATCTTTGGAGCTTTTGTTTGCTTGTGCGTTGTGTGAATGAAGAGTTGTCTAAAAGAGCATTGCTATATTTAATGCCTTTCCCTAGAACTTACTTACTTGAGCACACCTTTTCTGCCCTTTGCAGTATTAAAACCTTAAAGCGAAGTCGCCTTAAGTTGGAATCGGACCTAAGATTGGTGGTGATAGAACTGATTCCAAAGAGTTCAATATAGTTATGGAAAAATACAAAGAATTTCATTACTCACATGAGTGACCCTACATTTCAGAACATTGCTTAACAAGTGGATTCCCTTTTTTAAAAAGCCAGTCTTGAAAGTTACTTTATTTTCAATTAAAATTTCGTTCATTTGGAAGCAATAATTTATCTTAGAATAAATTAATTATTACATTATTTTTATTGATTGTTTTCTTGTCAGTGATAATTTTAACCTTGCAGTGCTCGCTTGCGGACTCTCGGTCCGCTGCCAACAACGGTTGATTTTTTTCCTAGCGCAAATCAATCCTCTCTTTTCCTTTTTTTCATACCTCCTAACAATCGGCTTCTGCTTATCAGTACAGAGTTGCACTTCGTAGCGTGCACTAGTATTGTAGATGTTAGCTAATGCGGAGCGCAAGTAAGCTCAGTGGGAAACAAATATAAATATGACGAAGAGAAAAGGCCTATCCAACGTTTGTTGGATGAGTGCTCAGTCGTTGGAAATGATACCGTGTATGAAGATGATGAAGATGAGAGAGAAGACGATAATTTGACTACTGAAATCATGGACACGGACACCGAACAGGAAATATCCGATGAAGAGGAAGTGCCACATAGCAAACAAGTTAGTCCATTTATCTGGGTAAAAATCAGAAGACAAAGTGGATTGTGCACGTACCCCCGAAAAACGTAAGAACAAGATCAGTGAACATAGTGACGCATTTACCTGGTGTAAAACAAGCCACGAAGGACCCACTCCAAATTTGGAAATATTTTTTCCGGAAGAAATAATGAACGCTATTGTAGACAATACAAACAAAAATGGCACATGTAAAACAAAACTATACGCGTGACCTAGATGCAAAAGAAACAGATGTTGCTGAAATTCAGGCCCTCATTGGCCTGATATATTTAGCAGGAGTTTTGAAATATAGTAGGTTTAACGCTGATGACCTGTGGCGAAGGGATGGTACGGGCGTAGAAATTTTCAGGCTCCCTATGTCTCTATCCAGATTTCGATTTCTTTTACGTTATGTTAGGTTTGATGACGCCGCTACTCGTGAACAGCGCAAAGCTCAAGATGAGTTACCTGCGATTAGATTCGTATTTGACTAACTTTTTTTTTTCAAAAATGTAAAACTGCTTACATACCTTTCGAGTTTGTAACCGTGGATGAAAAACTTGAGGCATTCCGAGGAAGATGGGCATTCCGCTAGTATATACCTAGCAAACCTAATAAGTATGGAATTAGAAATATTTGTTCTTTGTGATTCAAAAATGTACTATACAAGCAATCTGGGAATATATATTGGCATGCAGCCTCCGGGATCTTAACGAGTGGATAATTCACCGTCATCTTTGGTTGAAAGACTTTGTGAACCAATAAAAGGGACGGGTAGAAATGTCACCACGGACAATTGGTTTACGAGTGTGGAACTAACGAAGACCTTAAAAGTGAACTATTGATTGGCATTGCTGGGTACCATCAGAAAAAAAACAAGACAAAATTACCCCTTGAATTTTCAAAACCAGTTAGTCATCCCGAGAGATCAACGATGTTTACTTTCCACGAAGATTGTGCCTTGGTGTCATACATTCCCAAGAAGAAAAGAAATGTTCTCTTGATATCAAGTAAGCATCATGATGACAGTGTTGACGCAGAAACTGGAAAACGAGAAATGATATTGACATACAATGAAACTAAAGGGGGGGTTATGGTGGACAAACTATGTTCTGTCTATGTGCAAGAAACACACCCCGATGGACATGGTTGTGTTCTATTCTATGTCCAACATTGGAGGCATAAATTTCTACATTGTTTACAATGCAAACAACTGTGACTTGTTTGTTCCTCGACGTGAATTTTTGAAAGGGTTGTCCCTACGAATGGCAGAGAGCGTTTTGGAAATTAGAGCAACTCTCAGCAATATTTCTGGCAGTCTGAACAACCGTATTCATGATCTTCTTGGAACGGAAGCTAGTCAAAACTTACCTGAAACTTCCAAAGGCGTCCGGGGAGGGTGCAGTAAATGCGACAGAAAGAAAAACTTACAGAATGTGTAGGGAAATAGGGAATGTGTAGGGAAAATATTACAGAATGTAATTGTATCTAGAACATGCTTAGTTTGTTTTGAAAGGCCTTCATAGAAGAAATTCAGTGTTGGCGGAAAATGATTTTTCTTTTTTGCGAATGACTATAATACAACAATATATATACTATCTCTTTTATATTGTATAAGCTCTGAGTTACAATAATGCTAAACAATTGGGATTTTAATTAAATCGTATCACGTAAAACATGTTCTGTAACTCATTCTAAAGCAACGATTTGCTACAAGATAATTAAATAAACAAGAATATGCTAGCGATAAATTCAATCACTAAGTGAAGTGATGAAATAATAATAGTTTTATAACAAGTGTTTTCGTGAAGGTGCATATTTTTTTAATAAAATAGTTAATATTCTTTGCGATTTTTGTAATATCATTTATCTAGTATGAATTAAAAACTTTAATATACCTACGGACTGTCAGTCGGCAAGGACCACTCATGTCATAAAATGAGCGCGGCTACAGCAGGGTTATTTAATATATTTTTTAATAACATCTGATTTTACAGATAGCATTGCAAGTGAGTCTGCACACCCACTTTCCGAATGAACATGGAGTACGCGTTTTCGGAACGTTTCAGAACTACTGTACCAGTTTTTAGAAAAATACTTGACGGCTATGCTCGAAGCCATTCTTCGACAACCTGCATAACATGTTCATCGTTGGCAAACTTTGTTCCTCGCAGGTGCTACTTAATCTTCCGAAACAGGTGAAAGTCAGCTGGGGCACGATCTTTAGAGCGGGTAGGGTGCTCAAGTATTTCATACCCGACATCGGCAATAGCTCTGGAGGTAAGGTGGCTTTTGTGAGTAGAAGCATTATAATGCAGGAGCAGCACTTTCATGTGTAGGATGCCTCTGAGTTTCCCCTTGATTGCCTGCCTTACTTTTAGGATCAGTTGTGAGTGATAGTCACTTGTAATTGTCTTTGCACCCTGCAGATCATCAATGAACAGTTTGCCCTTACTATACCTCCTCCCAGAAAAAAAATGTAGCCATAATCTTGCCAGCTGATTGCATATTCTTAAATTTCTTGAGGGGTGGACATCATGTGGACGCCACTGCATTCTATGTTGATGGACTATGGACCGCAATGAGTACCCAGGTTCCACACAGCCATAAGAATACATAGTGAAATCAATTTAACTCTTTCCACTTTTCGGATTTTTACGCACTCGTGCTATGTGCAAGGAATTTTAAAATTTACAAGAGAAGAATAATCTTTTTTTAATATAATGTTACTTCAGTTTCGTATTTCAAGATAACTCATTAAGTGTAAAAAAATAGAAATATTTACATTTTTTAAATGCTTTTCCGTAGTTCGTAAGCTGTTAGTCAGGGCTAGACTAACATATCTGGAGGACCGGGGCTAGAAAAAAAAATATGTGGCCCCTGCTGACTTCACCTAATAAATTTCTCTCAAATTACAGTAGGAAAGTTAATGGAAGGTATTTAATATTTTTGGTTATATTTTACTTTATGATGATGATTATACGTTCATGTTCTTTTCGGAAACCCAGTTGAGATTTTGATCACATGTGAGGCTCTTGTTCATCTGTAGGCCCGGAGCTATAGCCTCCCAAAGTCTCTTCCTTAATCCGGTCCTTGTGTTAGTGCATGTGATTTCGTGTTCATTCCTTAAGCTGATATCCCAATAGCAGTACGTTCTCTGGTTTAAAATTAGAGAGATTGAAAAATTTCGTATCCGATTCCCTGAAACATGTCTTCCTTTTTGGTTCTTCCCTTTTTTTCTGATGCGGTAGTGGGAAGTCTGCATTTGATGTTTGATTGGACTGTAGGATATAAATACACTTTCCAACTGGTCAATATTTGTCCCCACTTCACTCTTTCTTTTACGATTTTGTGAGATCATTACAACGAAATTGTCAAACAGTGGACATTCTTTCAAAAATTCGCTGACTTTTTATTAAAAAACTGGATTTTTTACATGTAAATTTGAAGACATTTTACGTTATAAATGTGTGGATGATGGTGATCTGCATTGGTTCTTAAATCTTCATTGTTTCTTGTACTTGCCCGAGCCAACATTTTATGACCGAAGTAATGCATTATGTTGTTGCTACAAGTATTTGTAAAATTCTTCATAATTTATGTCTGAAACTACGTACATTTTAGTACAATGACCGATCCCGTAACTGAATGTATTAATTAGCGTTTTTACACTAAGTATTGATTAGAGAAAACATTCTTTACTCACTGAATTACCGTACTGCTAAAATTGGAATAAGTTCACTGGAAATAAAGTTGATAAAGTTCACTGGAAATTTCAGTGGTATTTTCACTCAGAAATATGCCAATAACTACTCTTCAACAAGTGTTAAATTTTCATTCTAGACGTAGTACTCATATAAGATAAGGAATATATAATAGGTCATTAGGATGATGCTATATGCTATACGCCTATGTTTATACAATTACTTATGTAACTTTCGTCATTTATAGTTTCGTCTTTCATTGATTATTTTCTGAAATATCATAGTTAGTTAAAAATTACAAATTCAACCAAACTTACTTGATCAAACTTGGCATGGTTGTAATTCTTGACACCATTATATTCAAATGAAATAAATATGATGTGCAGGCTTTTAGTTCCCGAGTTACATTAGATCAAATTTGAAGTTTGGACTTCGACACACTTTCGAGAATCAATCTTAATAATGAGTTGATTAAAAAAACAATGAAGGACAGTTCTCTAACACAATTGAGAAACATACTAATGTTTCAAGCAAAATATTGACCAAAATGAAATATGATTAAATGTCAGACAAATCAAAAATAATTGAAATGAAGTCTTGACATTAAAAAATCACATAATGTCGGACATACTCGGCCAACGCCGGAAGGATAGCAACCCTAATTTCACTAAAATTACCTGTGAAGAAATATAAATGTTCTATTTCGGTATCTTACCAATACTTTTCATTTACTAATACTAATATGATTCAAATGCCTGACAGAGGTGGGTAACTACTTGTTTACTAACACGCTGAAACACAAAAACTATACATCTAATTTTGATTCATTTCCAGATCTCGGATACAAATTCAAAAAGCGATTTAGATTGTGATTCTGATCCGATCAGTTCCACCTCACAAGTCTTCAATTTTGTTATATAGTAGGCTTATGGACGTTCAGCGCAAGACGCGCATTTGATTCCCTGCGGGACCTCATGTGGTTCCAATGCCACGTTAATCAGTAGGTCCACGTCTCACATAGTGTAGCTGGTGAAAGAGACGCTCAACTGAAATCAACAACATTCTGTTTGGGAACTGAAAGTGTTAGGACACAACTATAAGGCGGAAGTTCATGTCAAATAATTCAGTGCACAAAAGGCATCTTTAAATCCTAACCAACCAAACAATCAAGCAGCAGAGGCACATGAGATTTCCATGTACATTCAGCACAACAAAAGATTACATTAAACAACTTTTTCTCAGGGCACGGGAGCGATAGTGAATATTGAAAAAAGCAATATGTTATGAAACATTATAAGAATACATGTTTTAGATAAATGTTAATCTAAAAAGGTAATTTCAGAGACAGATTAAAAATTTATGTATAAGATGTTTATCTCACAAGGAGACTTACGAAAGTGAAACTAATCGATTTGAATGTAACTTTGTAGACTTGTAAAATTTTGAAAAATAATCGACACGTATTTTTTATATTTCGGCAGTGGTGCAGGTTTAAGAGTAGAAACAAACTCTGAACGTTACAGTTGATCTTGAAGCGTAGACAGAAAACAATTATTTAATGTAGGAAAAAACATACTGCCAGGTGGATAGTTTCAGGAGAGCTGATTCAGAATCTAACGTAAAAAATAGAAAATGCAAAATGGTGGATCCAATATGGTAATTACAATTACAAACGTTTTATGGTTTGAAATGGTCTGCAGTTAGCCAAGAACAATTATAGTTGGCAAGGGTAACTACGAAGAGGATAGAGAACAATTTAAAACACCTTTCTCTACGTATTTTAACGAGATGCTTGATTAAAGTAAATCTCTATACCTCTCACTGTTCGGGATGCTTGTTTATGTATCCGAGTTTCATATATCCTTAGTTATAATTATGATAACTAAGGATATAATTATGAATTTATTGAAAACAACATTTTTTCAGTATTGATATTCCGTAAAAAGATTTGTGATGCAATTAGTGTACACATGTAGTTTCTAGCGCACTTTCCATCACATCAGTTCTTGCGCATTTTTATCCCTTTTAAATTGTCCTAGCGCAAAAACATTTACATAAGAAGCGCGAATAAGAAAAAAAGAAACTTTAAGCCATCACGCATGACATTGAAAAGAAATAAACAATCTAGAACACTTTTTATTTTATTTCCAGTACTTTGACCATTAGCACAGAAAGAAAGCACAAAAGCATTTTACATAAATGATTGAAAAAGTATACATAGGGCAAAGTATTTAGATAACAACAATTCTAAAATGAGATTGACTTGGCTTTTATGACATTTAAAATCATAAAAACTTACATCTAAAAACTCTGTAACAGAAATACATTTTCAAAGTTAAAAGCAGCAAAACCTGTGCACAGGTGGTCCTGAGAGGACTTACGCTTTTCTCTTATTTGTTTGTTTGGTTTCAGTTTTTGCCTCTTCTCAGACTCCTTTTTCTCTGTTTCTCTTTCTGTTGTTTCTGGTGCTGCTTCTGTTGTGCCTCCGTTTTGCTTTCCCGACCAGCGGTAGTCTCCATTCACGTCAACTCGCTCTGATCTGTTTGGCTTATAGATGAGAGAGTGAAAACCATTCTTCCGGTTTGGAGGCGATTCGAACCTGCGACGACCACGCCGATAACTACTCACAGTTGCCAGACTATGAGCGAGCACGCTCGGCTAACACGTACTCAAAGAAATCAAGTGAAGATCGATCCTTATATATGAACAAACACTTCTATAAGCAACGCCATCTATTAGCAAGGCGATAAACTAAATGATATGCAACACCATCTATTGAGTAAGTGAGTAAATGCTTGGATATGTTCACCTAGCTGGCAAATTTAGCTTAAGCATCAATGTTCAAAAAGAAAAAAATGTCAGTGTTGCCAACCCTCTTATCAAATATTATAGTGTTTCCCCAAATATTTTAAGAGGATAATTTTACCCCTCCATAGTTACAATGTGCTAACTCATCAAAGTTGGGAAATTTCAAATAAATATGAGTTTGCAACACTGCAAAAATAAAAATTCAGATATTTGTTAAAAAGAAAACTGGCATAATTTACATAAAATTCTAAGACTTTTTTAAAGAATAATATTTTCCGGAAAACTCAAAGATAAACCCGTAAAAATTCCCGACATTTTCAAGTTGTTATAACTGCCAAATATTCATCGATTTTCAAAATTCAAACGACAATCAATATAGAAATAAATTTACTATCTTTTCAATGTCTTGTAGGTTGCAGAACTCTAAGGATATTATTACAAACACTCAAACAACTCCTTTTTTTATATATGGTATTTCGTTTTGTATGTCTAAAGGGCTTAGTTTTAAAGCTTTATAACCATAAAACTCTTAAAATCAATTAACTATAATTTAAAACGTACCTAACATTACAAGTTTGGATACTGATAATGGTATCTTCTGCTAACTTCGTTCTCTATGGGAAACAATGACCTCTTTAACTTAGTCCATTTGTGATAGTTCAAGCTGAATAAGCAACCATTTTTTTGAAAACAACTTCTGTTCTTTCTTGAATATTCTTAATGAATACATGGAAATTATTCGTAAGAATAATTTTCTTTTGAGGATCCATACTAACTACTCAGTTTTTTTTCTTCAGCAAAAATTTTTAAATCATTTTTATTTTTTTGGATTCATTTCTAAAGTAAAACTGCTGTATTTTATAACCGTTATCTAAACTTTTCAAACTTTCATACTTAACAAACAGCTTAAATTTTTTCATTTCATTCAATACTTGTTCAGTATCATCACTATATCTTTATGGTAATAACGTCTTATATTTCTCATCTAAATGTACTAAAACTCTTTGACCATAACGTTGTGTTTGAATCAATTTCCATAATGTTATCTCGTACGGTTTACCTTTTTCTAACTCATCTATACGAAGGAATCTCAATGCTTTAACGTCGTTCTTCTTATTCAAATAATTAACCATAGCTTCTTCTTTGTTATAAGGAAAATGATCGTTTTATGAAAAATTCATAAAACCTCTTCCCATTTGAAATTTACATACAGAACTCAACAGTTGGATTATTATCTTTTAGACCAGTGTATTTGATTTTTAATCCATCTTTAATGATCTCATCAATCATTTTGTCTGTTATGTGTTTTGTAAATCTAGATGGAAGAAAGATCTTAAACTCTTCGCATTCAACTATAATGCTCTTTCCAAATTTTTTTTTAATCTTTTCCATTTTCACAATCTAATATTCTGTATCTAACTTTAATTCTCTTAATCCAATAACTTCTTTTTGCTCAAGACTTCCAAGTTTATTCAAAAGCTCAATATGATTCGCCATTGTATTTATTATATAGAAAATCAATTATCACTCTTCAATTTTTATCTTTAACAAAAAATTTTTTAATCAGTTTTGCTAATTTTAAAATAACGTTTATGGAAAACCTCCATAAACATTACAAAAATACATTTAACTATTTAAAACTCTTCTACTTCTTTTTCATTTAGGGTCATATATAAAGTACTTCTGTCCAATTTAAATCGCATAACATATAGTATTATCAGGTACAGCTTCTGCAAAGTCTACTAAAATCTTTATGTTTGTTCTCTCATTTACCGATACATTTTTCCTCTTACTACAATTAATCGCATACATTGGTCTGCTATCTAGAAACTCTTTAGGGTCATTGTACATTTCGGCATTACCACATGTTATTCTCTTAAATGCAGTATAATCTTCATATATCTTAAAATAATCCCTGTTAGCAATATCTAAATTTCTTGATTCTTTTGGAAATACTTAATTTGTTCCATTCTTAAGATAGATATTCTTTACCTTACAATGATCGAACTTATTTGCATCTGCTGTTTGTTTGCCACTTCTATCAGTTTGGAACATTACAACTACGATATCAGGCATATCAAATTGTCTAGAATTAAATTGAGTAGTAACATCTAACTCCAAGAAAGAACCTACGACAATCTTCTGAACACACTGATAAATATGGAATTAAAACATTATTTTAGGTTCTTTAGGAGTATTCAACTTTAACTTGTTTTCGTAATTAAATTCGTATTCAATAATAGGCATTCTTATCTCCATATTCTTTCTTGTTATTTTTCCATCATGAGGAGCTGTTGCACCTCCTCCTGTTCCAACCCATTTGTACAAGACATCGTTTTTGTTGCTAACTTTTGTAAGTGTTATTCTTAATCCACCTTTCCACGTAACCTCTTTATAATCACATAGGAAACCTGGAATTAATCTTAATGGGTACAAAACGCTAAAGTCCTTTCGTAAACCAAGTTTACCATCTGTTTCAAATTCTGCTTGTTTTAGATATTCAACTTCTGATTTGGAAATCTTTAATGTTCTTATAGCTGTAGATGTTATTCCAGGTAGTTCAATCTTATTTATAACAACTCCATGCTGTCTAACCTCAATTTGAGAAAAGAAGAATGGTAAGAAGGTATCTACAAGTTTTATAGTATCATTTGCACCAAATGTTCCTCCAGCTGATGCACCAACTTCAAAAGTCATATGACAATCTGCTTTGTGTGGATGTAAAAACTCATTCCCCACATCGAAATCAAACTCAATATCTTTGCTAGCTTCATTCAAATTATTAAATATCTATATGTTAGGTTTAAAACTCTGCAACTCGTAACTCTCAATGCTATCCATTTATTATAAAGAAAATCATGAAACAACGCTTTCGTGGGATGTACCCATAAAAGAATTATACATAATAACATTAGAAACTTATAATACACATCCTAACTTAACCTTAGCATTCTTAGCAGTACCAACTCCAAAAGCAGCTAATTGTCGACCAATTGATGCATCACTACTATATGCTCTATTCCACGTTTTAGTTTCTAGTTCCGTATCTGCAATATGTCTTGACTACGTATCTTTATTGTCTCCGTAGTATATATCGTGTTCTTTACAAGCCTCATCTAATGGGTTAATACCTTTATCACCTCTTTCTAATCTTTCTTGTAGCTTAGTTCGTGAAACACAGTACGAAAATCCAGGAATATGTAGCTCAAGCGGTAATTTATTAATTGAGTCATTTACTAATTCTTTTCCAAGCTTCTCATCATTCCAGAATAGTGGGGGTAATGTATTTAAAATCTTAATCTATTAACCTATACTTTTCGGATCATTAGGAATAAATTGCGAAAGCTTATTATTAATCATAATCGCTAAACCTACTTTCTCATTATAAAAGTTATTATTACCAGCCTTTTCTTCTCCATCTATAACAATTAGCTTATCTATAAGGTTTCGAACATCATCCATCCAAATGTATTCTTTACGTACCTCTGTATATTGTTTAATTCCTTCACCAGTCTTTTTAGGAGTTGGAGGTAAATATGGTTTAATATAATTATCCCAAATCGGTTTGATAATATTAATGTACTTAGAAAATCTATTAGATGCTACTTTTATCTCGATTATATTTTTGGAAGGCAGCATCTGGTTCTATTATTATTTTCTTGTAGTGTTCAAAATCATCATCATCTTAATTTTCAATGGTTTTAATAGTATTCATCGTTAACAATTCTCGTAGACCTTCTGTTCCTTTATAAGTTTTACCATTAATTATCCAATCATCACCACTCACTTTAACTTCAGAATTTCCTATCTTATTAATTATTCTTCCACCTTCTTCAACATCTCTCATTCCTAATACACTATCATATCCTCTACTATAATATTTTGTTGCAATCTTACCAAATGATTATGCTGTTGTTAAAGGCTCTACTCCTTCGACTTTGTCTTTAATTTTTATCTCATTTGTTTTATTTCTAGTGTTATAGGTGTATCACTACTACTTGGAGAACTATCATAAGTTATCTTTTTAGGTGTTTCTAGTAGACTAGGATCTATTGAAACCGTCATATGTAGAGCTGAAACAAGTTCAGTTATTAGATTTTTTTTTGTTCTGCTACTTCTTTGATCTCACTTCCTAAATTTTGGATAGCATCAAGTACAAGTTGTTCTTGCGTCTTAAATTTATCAAATGGGATTGCTCTTTCTGCCTTCCGGGACTTGAAGCCCTTTAACAAGAACTCCTTTAACTTAAAATTCTTATTAATTTTTTTCTCATCCATTTATTATATAGAAAACGTCAGAAAACGGCAAAACGTGAAAAAACGTCAAACGTTTATAAAGTGTTTTATTTTGTTTCTATGCTTACCATTGTTTACCTCCCTTGGCATATAAATTACTCTAAAACCAAAACCTTCTTGCCAACATTTTGAATATATCTCTTTAAATTTATCATAAGGCATATCTCCTCCAAGAAGCTCGGTAAACATATGTTTAAGAGAAGTATCATCTTGTGTAAATACGCATAGAAAGTTACCGTTATCTCTTATAAGCTTTTTAGGTACTTTCGAATATGTCTGTGCAAGATAGAACATTCTAAATGTCTATGTCTAGCTCTCGTAAAGTAATTTCTAACAGTATCTTGGTTCTCCAAAATGTAATCATCAAACACAACAAGAGAGTATTTTTTACATTCATCAGTAGGTTCAATACAACCATTACTGCTCAAGAACGTTGGTATTTGCTTCTTGAACTTTAGTTCTGCTTTTTCAAATCGTTTTTTTTAATTGCTCATATTTTGGCTGATTCATGCTTTTAGATTATATGTAGAAGTAATTATTGTTTAACCAACCTGGCTGTAATAAAAAGTTAAATAACAGAAAAGTCTTACCACAACCAGATGGACCCACAATAAGACATCGAATATCATCAGGTATAAGTTATCCATTTCTTTTCTTAGCTGTTGTTTCTTTTATCATTTCTTTTACATCCCAATTAATAGTTTTCTTACTCATTTATTATAGAGAAAATTTTGATGTCGGGTCCTAGCTAAATCGTCGGGTCCTTATATTATTAGTAAAGCCCTGGGTGCCTGCACCTTTTATGCTCTTATATCTTTAAGTTGTTCTCTGGTCTTTTGCAACGTATCTTTTATATATTCTTCATCCATTTCGCCATTTAATGTTATTATCTTCTCTAACTGTTCTTTAAATGAGTTAATACAAGTGACAATAGTTTTATATTCATCTTTTCTTTTGCTTATGTTTAACTTAGAAGACAAACCTGTTATAATAACACTTCCAGTTGCAAGAGATGGTGTTAATATTGAGTAAATTGTTACGGGTATAAAAGTATTAATAAATCTAGTTGTTGCAGAAGGTATAACAGATAACGTAATCAAAGTATAGTATGCATATCTAACAATTCGTAGTTCTCTGTTTTTCTTCTTTAATCTGTATTCTAACTTTTGAATGATATCTTGTATTAACTTGATTACTTTTTCTCTTGGAATATCTCTAGGTAAATCAAACACGTTCATTTATTATATAATAAATGGCTAAGGTATTTAAGTTAACGAGTGATACTTCTATTTTAAAGAAGAAACCCCATTACGAATTAGACAACAGTAACAACTATTTAAGTATATGACTACTTGGGTTTTACAGTACACATCTAACTCAAAACGTTACACATAATTCGTGGTTTAACTATGGAGATGAAACTGTTCTTATACTAAATGGACAATATAGCTTAAACAGTCTTAATGATTATTTAAAATTTCGTTCCATAAACATAACGTTAAAAGATGATCATATAGCAAAGAGAGTAAAAATAGAAACAGGTGATATTGATATCATAATGGGAAATTTAGATACTGTTCTTGGATTTAGGTTTTATGAATTTTTAGAAAAGAACAAAACACATATTGGAAGTGAGTTACCAAAGTTTTATCCGTTCCATACAATTATTGTTCACTGTAATATAGCAGATGATATGTTTGTTAAAGATACGGAGTACACGCATAGAGAAACACGAATTATAGCGTCATTTAAAACTGATGCCCAGTTTAAACATAGTATTATTTATGAGCCTACTTATCCATTATTTTTCCCTATATCTAAATAAAAGATTGATAATTTTGAGATAAGAATAACAGATGAGAATGATTCCTTAATTGATTTTGGTGGAGCTACAACAACTGTACTTTTACAAACCAAGATTTCTCTTAACGAAATAGGAAGATGTCTTCTATTAAAGGTTGTATGTTTAGTGTTCCTTACAGTGAACTAAAGGATTTAAATATCGATCATGTATTGACAAAGAAACAACTTAACGATAAATCCAAGAAAATTAAAGAAGGTAAAGGAATGGATTTAACTCTAACTTGGGGTCGCGGTGGCTCAGTGGTAGAGCGTTCACCTTTGGTGCTTGGGGTCCCGGGTTCGATCCCAGCCCCCGCCAAGTGAACTTTGTGGTGGACAAACACCGTGTGCGTGGGTTTTCTCGGGGTTCTCCCGTTTCCTCCCGCTTTCTTCATTCCACCATTTCATTCATTACTAATCATCACAGTCTCCTTTAGCCTTACCGGCATAACCGTGGGACGTAAAACTCTAAGGTTTCATTTCATTTTTAAGTCTAAATACTGCAAAAATGAAAAAGATTAAGAAAGAGCATATGGGTGGTTTTATCTTTATAATTCTAGAAATTCTATCAGCTTTAGGAGCAGTTGGCTCATTAGCAGGTGGTGCAGCAGCGATTAATAAAACTGTACTGGATGCTAAGAAAAATAAACAAGAAGAACAAATAAACTTGAAGAACAAAAACGACACAATATGGCCATAGAAGAAAAACATGGAGCAGGTAAACCAAAGAAGTCAGGAAAACTAAAACCATTGACCAACTTCGATATAGGGAGGTTGGTTAAAGAATTAAAAATAAAACGATTTAGAGGTGTATTTATGAGTGATGAACTTCCATAAAAACCTTATGTAAATGAGTGTGGTGTAGTTAACCTTGATAAATCAGAAAACATTGGTACTCATTGGATATGCTATTGGATAGATAACAACATAAAGTACGTGTTCGATTCTTATGGTGGTGTTCCTCCTAAACAACTGGAAAATATCTTGGTATTGAAAACTTATTATACAATGACGAACGAATACAAGACTTTAATTCAGTTATATGTGGTCATCTTTGTGTTAAGGTTTTAAATCTTCTAAATCAAGGGTATTCTTTTAGTGATGTTATGTATATTATTAAAAATGATTAGGTTTAAGTAGTTTTGTGGCTTATATCGATACAAGGTTTGTTTTAAGATAAATATGGAGGCTATACCCAATAGATTTTTAGATTATTTTGAGAAGCATGAGGATGAACTATATGCACTAGATAGATATAATTTTTATCAGTATTTTCAGAATGTTAGCGAGATAGACTTAAAACATAAAAACAACGTATATAATGTTATTGATTCATGGGAAATGTTAATACCAAAATTTTTGTACACGGAAGAAGAGTTGGAAAAGTTACGTCCAATAATTACCTTAAAGGAGTTGTTGTCAAATTATAGCTCTAGACCATTAGAATGCAGTAATTGTGGTAGTAAGTCATTAACAAAAGGTATGAGTAAATACATTTGTGATGATTGTTCTGTAGAGTGTGGTTGGGTTTACAGTACTAATGAAGAAATGAAAGCTGGTTGTGTAAGAAAAAGTGGTATGATTTTACAAAAAGTTTTAAGTTACAGTTATCTCGTTTACAAGCTTTACAGGATAGAATTATTTCCGAAGATGTACTCAAAGTGTTAAATGATGAATTTAGGGACATACCAAGAAATTTAATATCAACAAAACATGTTCTAGAAGTACTAAAGAAAAACAAATACGCAAAATATTATGATGATGTCTATTTAATACACTTTCACGTTACCGATCAAAAACCATTATAATTACAACATATGGAAGAAACACTTATAAACGAGTTCGGAAACTTACACGAGGCCTTTAAAGAACTGTATCCAAAAAGAATATTGTTGATTAACTTAAAGTGTTTATTGTATTATCTGTTGAAAAAGCATGATGTTCATGTTGATATTGATTTTAAATATTCACCTAAACAAATAGAGATGTTAAAGAAATGTTTTGAAAAATTAAAATGGACATTCTCTTTATAATAAAATGAGCATGGATATATTTGGTAATGTTGCAGATAAAAAAAAGTGATGTTGATATAAGTGAAGAAAAATTGTTGGAGAATTTAAATGATGTTGTTAGTGTAAGTCAACCTAAGTCAATAGAAGCTCAAATAGAGAACGATAGAAAAGGATTTGAAGATGTATTAGAAACGTTACAAGACACATACATAAAGAAAGAAGATATTCAAAATATTAGGACGGATACTACTAAATTGATTATGCAAAAATAAACCATACCCTTTTTATGTCGATTGAGAGCCAAAACGTTAAGGAACCAATCTTTAGAATATTTAATCTCTCTAATGGCTACAAATTTCTCTATAATGGTGCAATAATGCATATGGAATTAAGTTTGGATAAATACTTTCTAGAAATATATCTAGGTGATACTTTGATTGAAAATTTACCTTTTAGCTTCAAGAAGAACGATATAATTACGATTAAACCAAATAAACATTGTGCTATGGAAGAAGGACAATTATTGTTTGTTATATTGTACACAGTAAGAAAGCTTTCGTAAAAAACATTTGCTATAGAATAAATATGAATATTGTTGGTAACATTAAAAGTAGAGACATGCTATTACAAACATTTGCTTCAAAAGAAGAGCTTAAACTTAAAATAGATAAAGTTTTTACTTCAAATAACACATCCTGGGTTGATTTTAAGAATAAAATATTGGATAATGTATCAAATGCTATCTATAAACAAGATGCTGTAACATTAGAACAGCTCTAATGTACAAAAGAAAAATTTAATTTACTTACACGAAAATAAATTGTTTAATTACCATGTCGATTGGCAGAAGATGAGATAGGAAAAGCATACTTTTTTGTATATAATTTAGCTGCCGCCTACAAATTTCTTTATAGAGGTAGATTAATGCATATAAAATCAAGTTTCAATTTATATCTTATAGACACATTTTTAAATCACGCTCTAGTTAAAAGTTTTCCATTGCACTTTAATATAAATGATCAGTTAAAAATTAGACTATCCGAAGATTCTGATTTGAAAGGAAGGAAACTATTAATGCTTATTATGTATATAGAAACAGAAGATGGAGGTGAAAACAAATCAAGTGATGATGATAATGTTAAGAGTTTAGTATTAGGAAATAATGATGAACATTAATTTTTTGATTTTCTATACAATAAATAATAATGGTAATGTATTGTGTTAAATGTATGAAATCAACAGATAGGAAGAAAGATACCATTAGAATTGAAAACAAAGAATGGAAGTTATCTAAAGAAAGGTATATGTAGTATATGCGGAATTAATAGAACTCAATTTGATAAAAAGAGAGATTTACTATATGATGGTAAACGTGTTACAGAAGACATTACAGAAGAAATTCACAAACCATCTAGAAAAAACTTTGAGAGACTCAGTGTGGTTATAAAAAGTATCGATGATCTTTGGCAAGCTGATCTTGTAGAACTTGATAGCGGAGTTTGAAAAGGTGTTTCCAAATTAAATAAAGGCTATAAATATCTGCTAACGACTATAGATGTGTTTTCGAAATATCCGTTTGCTGTTCCTGTTAAAGATAAGAGCGGTAAGAATGTCAAAGAAGCATTTGAATCCATATTAAGAATGAGAAAATCTAGTAACTTACAAACTGATCAAGGCAAATAGTTTTACAACAAAGAATTTAAGAAGTTGATGGATGAAAATAAGATTAATCACTACTCTACCTATAGTGGTAAGAAAGCTTCTGTTGTTGAGAGATTTAATAGAACACTTAAACAAAACACGTGGAAAAGGTTCACAACACAAGGGAATTACAAATGGATAGAGATATTGCCACCATTGGTTAGTGAGTATAATAATAGAGTACATAGAACAATTGGTTTAAAGCCTATAGAAGTTAACAAGAAAAATGAGCGAACAATATTGAATAAAGTGTATAAGAAAGAATATAAGCGTGTTAAACCCAAATACAAATTAGGTGATCATGTTCGTATAAGTAAATCGAAAGGATTATTTGAGAAAGGATATACAACTAATTGGTCAACAGAAGTATTTGTTGTTAGCGAAGTTATTCCGTCTAATCCACCTACGTATAGAATTAAAGATTTAGAAGAAATGTGCAAGGTAGATTTCACGAACCGGAACTATTAAAGACGAACCATAGAGATGAATACTTGGTAGAAAAGGTGTTAAGAAAGAAAGGTGATAAAGTATACGTTAAATGGTTAGGATTTGATGATTCACATAATAGCTGGATAATTAAAAGTAATGTTGTAATGTAAATATAAATGTTGTATTTTATGGAATAATAACCATAAAAGGCTAGTTTGAATGAGATAAGGGTAACGGAACCTTACTTTTCAAACAAAGGGTAACGAAACGTTACTCATCAAACAACAAGGGGTAGCACCCGTTAAACCACGGATGACGTCTATCTAAAGAAACAGATTGTGATCCAGACAAAATGCTGGGGATTGAATCGTCGAAGTTATGTGCAAATGCTGGTAAGAAGTTTGGTCACTGGTTAGAAAATAAATATTGAAAAGAGTTATTAGATTACTGCAATAACAAACTAATGTTTCGAATTCAGACTACTTTGAAAACTCATTGTTTACAGTAAAACTAGGTGGTAACGAAATAAAGTTAAAAATAATGATTTTCTATATAATAAATATGGGTATTATGGATAGTTCTCTTAGTTTAAATGTTATTTGTTACGAACAGATTAAAGACAATTATTGGTATGGTTTATTTTGTGATTTTAAATTGATTCTTGATAAGACAAGATGATACTTCAATGCAAATAAGTTGTCATCATGGAGGAAAGAAATTTTATAAATGGTTAGAAAATAAACAATCTTCAGAGTTAATTTCATATATACAGTCATTGAAACGATTTCGTGGGGATGACTTTAGGATTGTCAAAGGCGGACAATTAGATATTATATGAGGAACATGTGTTCCGAAAGAGTTAATACTTGATAAAGCAAGATGGGTTTCACCAGATTTTTATATTAAATGTAATGAAATTATTATTAAGTAATTCACTCAAGAATTTAGACAGTATCAACAAGACAATGAAGAGCTACAGACAAGAATAGAAGAGACCGAACAGTCAATGGAAAGATTAAAGATTCAAAATGAGATTTTAAGACATATAGCTTCACCATACATCAATGATAGTTCAAACGACAATTGCTTAGTCATATATAAGAAGAACAAACCGAAAGATCATTTTCCCTATTATGCTATTCGTTCTCAGAAGAGAAGTTTGTCTAAGACTCTTAACGATGCAGATATAAAGTATTCAGATAATGAGGTAATATACGAACAGTTTAGAGATCCTAACAGTTTCAAGTTGTTTAATCTAATGCTGCAAGAGAGAGTTTGCTTCTATAAGATATAGCATGAAAATCAACTTTGTCTATAAACTCATTTATAAATTCTTCAGATAGGTTTTGATTAAACGATACTTCTCTAAAGTGAACTCTATCTGTAAATTCTCTTATAAAGTTTTCTGATAAGCCTTGTGTTTTCGAAATAATCTCCCAATCAACTTTATCAGCCAATTCTCTTATAAACTCTTCTGATAACTTTTCCCATGAACATATTTCGCTCAAATTAACTTTCTGCTGATATTTGCGTATGAAATCTTCTGTATTGTGATCATAGTTATATTCCTCCTCATAATCATCATAACCTATGGATAACCATTGTTCATCAGTCAATGAATCTAACATCTCATCGGAAAAGTTCATAACGTTTGCATAGAGAATGTTTTGTATAAGATACGAGTTCTTTTCTTTAGTAGCTTTCTTGAACAAATGATCTAATATACCTACGGACACGCTAAAATGTATTTTGTTTTCATCATTATAGCCACCAAATGGTATATCTAAATGTTTACATACACAATCAAATATAGGTTTGTAAGATAATATTTCCTTAGCACTAGTCATATTCACCTGTTCGTTTTTATTCTTAATTTTTTAAAATTTATTTCATTTTTTGTTTTCTATATAATAAATATAGAGAAACATTTTCGTTTATTACATGATATACTTAAACTAATTCACGAAGACCTTAAACTGTTAGCAGCACTACTAGAGAAGCAAGCACTGTTAATAGAGAAGCAAATACTGTTAAAGGAAAAGTAATTATTAATAACACAACAAAAACACCTGATTTGGGTAGTGATGAATACGAATATGATAGTGATGATTATGATGATGAGTAAGTTTACAAAAATGATTCAGTTTTAAAATGTATATATGTAAGTTTGATGGGTCTTCCCATGAAAGCTCTATAGAAACACATCGAGTAAACATATGTAACCAATTGCAGGCGCGTACAGATGTTTAAATGATATGTTAGAAAAAATGAATGAAAATGATTAAAAATTTTTGGTGACGATAAAAAATTGAAGAGTGTTACTAAGATTTTCTATATAATAAATAAGATGAGTAATTATAATAAATTTACTGTAATAGAGCTAAGACGACAATGTAAAGAGAAGGGAATCAAAAGATATTCCCGATTACGAAAACATGAACTAATAAACCTTCTTAAACAACATGATCATGAAGAAAGCAGAAAACAGATTAGAAATATATTCCCATTTCAACAAGAAGTAATTGAAGAACCAAAACCAGAACGTATACCAATTAAGTTAGAAGAAACAGCATTAAAGAAGCGATTACAAACCATTAAATTTGAAAATATAGGATATATAGACCCAATAATTTTTTAAATACAAGTGGAAGAGTTGCTATTGACAAAATCAAAGAGGATTTAAAATTTCACCCTGTTAAAGTTAACCTTGTTTTCATTTGTGATCATATAAAAGATAAAGAAATACACAAGAACACAATTTCAAAACACCAAATGAGAGAATATTAGAATCAACTGACTTAGATGAATATATATCCCATGCTGAACAAAAGCTTCATAGAGAAATGGAATAATTTGAAGGTAGATGATCAGGATGGACATTAAACCAAATTAAATACTTACAAATCAGATTAAACAACTATATACCACTAAGAGCTTCTTCCTATATTGAACTTCCTCAACCAGTTAAAGATAAGAAAGCAGTGATTAATTTTAAACATAAAGACAATAAATGTTTCTTGCATTCTATTGCAAGCTATTTAAAACCTGCACAAAAAGATCCTCAAGGAACTTCTAAATATAAACAAACTGTTATAGATTTACAAAAATATTGTGATGGTATTGACTATCCTGTACAATTAAAAGGTATTCCAAAATTTGAAAAAAGAAATAATATTTCCATTAATGTTTACAGCTATGATAAAAAATATAATGTATATCCACTTCAAATCACAAAAAGAAGCAAGAAAAACATGTCGATTTATTATATATAAAAGATGATCGAAATAATAGTCATTTTTGTTGGCTATAAAAATTACCGCGATTAATAAGAGGTCAGGTAACAAAACATGAGCAAAAACTATACTTTGTGATAGATGTTTAACAAGACACTTTCGAAATGAAAGGTAGTCGGAAAACCATGGGCTATATCGTAAAGAGCATGCGGCTGTTAGAATAGAATTTCCTAAATCATATGACAATCAAATAGAGTTTCAAAACTATAATCGATCTTTAAGAGTTCCATTTGTGATAATTGCTGAATGCATCTTATGTAAGTTAAAAATAGAGCATAATTGTAGTAAAACAGTAAAATATCAAAAGCATGAGCCAATGAGTTTTTGTTACTATGTCAAATATTCAAATTGAAACTAGAAAGCCCCTGTTAGTTATATAGGTCCAGATGTTGCAAAAGTATTTATTGAAATGTTACGAAAAGAAGCAATAGAAATTATGAAAACATATAAAAGGATAGTTAATATGTCCCCGCTTACCGAGGAAGAAATAAATGCTTATAACAGATCGGATACTTGTCATATATGTGAGAAAAACTTGAATGACTTACCACCAGCCGTCGACAAAAAAATAAATATATTAAAGAAGAAAACACGGTTCTACAGGGATAAAGATGATATGAGTGAAAAAATAAAAGAATGGAAATATGAATTAAGAAAATATTTGTATAAGATAATTAAAAATAAAGCGAAAGTAAGATATCATGATCATTTAACTGGAAAGTTTAGAAGTGTAGCTCACAGTTATTGCAATTTAAACTATAAAAATCCCAACTTTGTTCTAGTATTTCTTCACAATTTAACTGGCTATGATACACATTTATTTATTAAGGAGTTAACTTATGATACACAGAAAGTTAAACTGATCGCAAATAATGAAGAAAAGTACATAACATGAAAAATATATAAAACCAGGACCTAAGATGAAATAAATTTAAGATTTGTTGATTCATTTAGATTTATGTCAAAGAGTTTAGCAGAGATAACTAGTAATTTAAAACCAGAACAATTTCGAGAAACATTAAAGTTTTTCCCGATTGATAAACTTCATCTAGTTATTATTAAAGGTGATTATCCATATGAGTTTGTTGATTCATTTGAAAAATTGAAGGAACCTCTTTCATTATCTCCAGACAAATTTAGAAACAGATTAACAGGAGAAAAAATGAGTCTCAAACGCCATAAACTTCATGTACAAGTTTGTAAAGAATTCGATCTGAAGTTAACGGAGGACTTAACTGAACATTATATCAAAACCGATGTCCTTCAATTAGCAGATATATTTGAAAACTTTAGAGATGTGTGTTTAAAGGCATAGGGATTAGATTCCGCATGGTATTATACAGCACCTGGCTTATCGTGGGATG
The DNA here is from genome assembly GCF_964235325.1 of Thermobia domestica. Classification (NCBI taxonomy): domain Eukaryota; kingdom Metazoa; phylum Arthropoda; class Insecta; order Zygentoma; family Lepismatidae; genus Thermobia; species Thermobia domestica. The sequence goes on from NC_137457.1 coordinate 62,649,581, forward strand.
CAATGTTAAAGATGACTAAATTAAGCTAGAAATGTTAACTGATTATGATAAAATACTAATGTTAGAAAAGGGTATACGAGGAGGAATCTCACCATGCAGTAAAATATATGTAAAAGCTAACAACAAATACATGAAGGATTATAATAAAGATGAGTGTTCAACATACCTAGCATATCTATATGCAAATAACTTATATGGATGGGCGATGAGTCAATACATGCCTTATAAAGATTTTAAGTGGGTTAAACCTCACATAGATATAATGAACATTCCAGATGACTCAGAAACTTACATATTAGAGGTAGATTTAGAATATCCGAAGTATTTTTCAGAACAAACACTCTGATTTACCATAAGCTCCAGAAAACATGTCTCCACGAGAGTTTAAGCAATCAAGACTACTAACAACACTTTATAATAAGGAAAGATATGCAATTTACTATAGGAACTTAAAACTATATATGTCGCTTCGAATGAAATTAAAGAAAGTACATAGAGTATTAGAATTCAAACAATAAGACTGGCTAAAGAAATACATTTTTTAAATACAAATATGAGAACGCAAGCTAAAAATGAGTTTGAAAAATGTTTTTATAAGCTCATGAATAACTCAGTATTCGGAAAAACAATGGAAAATATTCGAAAGAGACAGCCCATACAATTAGAATGTGATCCCGAAAGAGTAGAAAAAATAATTGCAAAACCAAATTTTGATTACAGAAAAATATTTGCAGAGAACTTGTGTGCTATAAATATAAAAAAAAGCGATTGACGTTTAATAAGCCAATATGTGTTGGTATGAGCGTATTAGAACTATCAAAGCTATTACTGTATGATTTTCACTATAACACTATGAATCCAAAATATGGAAACAATATATATTTATGTTACATGGATACTGATAACTATATATATGAGATTGAGACTGATGACTTTTACAAAGATATGTCAAAAATAATTTGATACGAGCGAATACGAGGAAAATAACATATATGGACTACCACTAATAAACAATAAAGTAATAGGTAAGATGAAAGATGAGAATAACGGTAAAATAATGATGGAGTTTATTAAACTAAGAGCGAAGATGTATACTTTTAAAGTAGAAAAGAAAGAAAAGAAAAAGGCTAAAGGTAGTATCAAATAGTCCTTCAATTAGCAGATATATTATAAAGCTGTAGTATCAAAGGAGTTGCAGTTTAATGATTATAAAGAAAGTTTATTTAAAAATGTTAAAACATATAAAGATATAAACCTCATTAGACTTTATAAGCATGATGTATATAGTATAACCGTTCATAAGCTAGCATTAGATTCTTCAGATGGAAAAAAATATATATTACGAGATGGTGTAAATACATTAGCTTCGGGTCATTATAAGATAAAGTAAAAAATGTAATTACGTATAGTGTAGTGTAGTTTTAGATGTAAGTTTTTTAGATGTAAGTTTTTTAGATGTAAGTTTTTATGATTTTAAATTTCGTAAGAGCCAACTCACTCTCACCTCAGAATTGTTGTTATCTAAATACTTTGCGCTATGTATAGATAGTTAAATCCCTTATGAAAAATGCTTTTGTGCTTTCTTTCTGTGCTAATAGTCAAAGTACTGGAAGGAAAATAAAAAGTGTTCTAGATTGTTTACTTCTTTTTAATGTCATATGTGTTGGCTTACAGTTTTTTGTCTTATTCGCGCTTCTTATGTAAATGTTTTTGCGCCAGGACAATTTGAGGAGGATAAAAGTGCGCTAGAACTGAAAAGATGGAAAGTGCGCTAGAACCTACATGTGTACACTACTGATGCATAAACAGTTTACAAAACGCACGCTTTATTACAGCAATAACTGTGCACAAATTAAAAATTGATGCTTAATTGTTGAAATTAAATGTTACGAAATTGTCAAACGTAGGAGGTGTTTATTACAAATAACCCCTTTCGTATCCTAAATATCTATATATTTGCAAATGTGGGTGAAGAAAACCTATTTATGAATCAATGATTGGATCTTTATTACGATGTTAATTTATGTTATAGAGAAGGACAACGTCAAAAAAATTCCCAAGAAACTTTTCCAGGCTCTAGAGAAAATACATCAAAATGCTAAATCCAATTTATCCTACAGGAAAAGTTTCTTTTTTGAGATACTATTTTGAGGTTTAACTCGGGATTCAAATATAATATAAATCACTTAAATAAGCATTAGTGAGAGCGATATGAGTCACTTTTAATAAGCACTCCGAGTAGTAAGAGCCGAGGGGTTCACTTTCAAGAAGCATCCCTAGTAGTGAGAAGCGAGGGGACTCACTTTAAATAAGCACCCCGAATAGTGAGGGAGTTTCAAAAGCACTTTAATCAAACATGCCGCTAAAATAAGTAAAGAAAGAGGTTTCAAATCCGTTTGCAAATTTCTCGCAATAACACATGCCAACTATGATTGTTCTTGGCTAACTGCAAACCATTTCAAACCAGAAGACTTTTGTAATTGTAATCAAAATATTGGATCCGCCATTTTGATTTTTTAAAATTTTGACGTCAAAGTCTGTATCAGTTGTCCTAAAGCCTCCCTCGGAGTATGTTTTCTTCTATATTAAATGATTTATTTTGTCTTTATGCTTAAAAACCTTCCCTAACGTTGAAAGGTTACCGAGGGACTTTAAATCCATACCATGGCCGTAATTTTAAAAAAATAAGCGTACTCTGGAACTTGTACTCCAACTTGAGTCGGAAAAGTTTGCGCATGCGGCATCAAGTGTTCCGTAAACCAGTGTGTTTGCGTGTGAGAGAGAGAGAGCTTAAAGGAAACCAGACGCTAGCGGTGAGCGGAACCACTGCTCTACAATGTTCAATAGGAGTTGAAATATGTGTTCATTTTTCTACGTATGTTGTAGCCTTTTGTAGTCTATGGTCTGCTGCTGCTGGTCCTGTATTCAATCCGAACCGGGAGAGGGAGTTCGAATTTTAATTTCCAATAAAATGGAACTGCTCATGCGTAATCAAGTGTATATGAGTGTGAACGAAAAATAGGCTATTGCCTTTTATAATGGTTCGAAAACAGTGATCGTAACATCCTACTCTTTACGTAGTCTGCTCTCGGGTACCGGTTCTGGTACTGGAACTTGACTCGGAGCTGGAGCAGGAACCTGGAACAATTTGCGATGCGCCACCAAGTGTTCCGTAAACCTAGTGTGTGTATCTTCCCGCATTCCGATTCTTTTGCTACCTGAATATGGTTTAACACCTTACCTCTTCGGACCGGAAAAATTGTTGGGACATTTTCCGGCACCATCGATTTTTAAGCCTGCAGGAACTTCGTTGAAACCACCTGGGCCTCCTGGCCGAATTTTGGGAGGATCCAAATAAATATAGAAAAATGTGAAAATGGGTATGCTCTGCCGAATTAGGTGCCTCCTTATGGTCTCACACTTTAACAAAAAACGTATGGCACATACCGTATCTATTGGTACTGCCGTGCATACGGGAGGATGAAACTAACGTAAGTGGATATAAGGTGGTGTGATGTGCGAGGGAATAAACACACAAGTGATAATAACAGTGCTCGTTGGTACATATACAGCCTGGGAATTTTCATTTGCCCAGACGCGTCCACTCCCAGTAGACTGTCTGTCACATGACGTAAGTAAAAGAGGTGTGTTGATATCAGGGGAGGTGTTGATCGCAATTGGAGAAACGTGTATGCATATGCTAAAACTCATACTACAAGGAACGATCGGAACACAAACAATGATTGTGATATATGCATGGAACTGAGGCTAGCCTAAAACATATACACAGCAATGATCGTATCGGGATACAATTATTGTTTCTATCTGCACACGTAGTTCGACTTTCTGTTGCACCATATAAAAAGGTCTGCGACCAGTGTCTAAAAGGGAAGTTTTCATTTTAACAAGACCTAAAACTAAATATATGCTTAGAGGTATGCTATAATGGTCTTAGATTGAAGACTTAAAAGTATATTTCAAATCACAGATTCATACATAACTACATACGATGTTCCAACTTTCATACTATTTTATTTCCTTCTTTTGTCAAACAACTCATTAGTTTAAAAATAATAATATTCTGAATATATATTTTAACCTTTAACAAATAAAAAGCTCACAAACGTACTTTACCAATTGACCCTATACGGATTTGTTCAATTAATTCAAACATGTAATTGGAAACACCTAAGATACCTGGGTTGGCAAGAGACAGGCAGCGACTGCACCATGTCATTGTTGCTGGGGATACGTATTCTGTCAGTCTCAGTAGAATAGCAGTGTGCTTGTATTGAGCAAGCGGTTTTAAAGTAAAATACGTTAAGTCTAATTTCTAAAGAGGACATATTATTAAATCTCGACTCTATGATATAAGCGTGGTGAAAGTGGTAAGTGTGTTGAGTGTCATGAGTAACAACATTCAGGTGACTTTCAAAGTGATGACATCCTACAAAATTTACGGGGAAACAACATCCTCGAAGACGAAAAGTGGTTAAATGAAAATCCATGGTGACAGGTCCCACCTACGGCTGTGCGATATTTCGATATGTGGATTTATAGATATTTTTAAGTATCGAAAACTTTTAAAATCGATGTATTTAATATTTCGTTATTTCGGTATTTTTCAGTATCACGATATTACGATTCTTCATAATTTTATTGCTTTAATATATTCATGTTTTGCAGTATTTCGATATTTTCAAGTTAACCTCTTCAATTCCAGATACTTATCTGCAATCGTGCAAATTTATATAGTTGTGGATTTGTATCGTAGAAAAATAATATTTGTATATTTTTAAATTGGAGTGCTATAAAACATACATATGACGCTTTGTAAGAAGACAGTACATACGTATATTTATGTTTATAACTCCAAGCTCCATAATCGAAAAAAATATTGAAATCCTGTGAATTTCAGTATATTCATTATCTACTGCACTGTATATATTTGTATCGTCCAACTATCAAAATACGATCAAAATAAGTTAAAGGTGTCAACCAAATGCGGTTCGTAAGGTAAATTACGACACTAAAGAATAACGTGGTATTGCTTCAAAGAAACAGACGTAAAATTTTCTCTTGTTCTGAGTGTTGAGAACATAAACAAAAACAGTTACTAAGATTTCTTCTCTCAGTTTGATATCACAAAACTTCCAACTTTAAGCACATGACTTACCTCCCGAGACGGTTCTAAATGGTAATAGTTATTATGTCCCTTCTTTCTCCTGTATTTTATATCTGTTTCAGTTTGTATGCAAATCATCAGGACGGTTTCTATTTTTCTCAATACAGAAAAACATCCTTCACTTACCTCATTTGAAACGTTTTGATTTCGAACACCCAACTTAAATTCATCTCTGGTAGTTTTTGTCTTTAGCTTTTTTTCTTTCTTTACATAACTGCATCACATTCATCGTTTTCTTCAAATCTTTACGTAAGATTTCCTGGTTGATTTTTGTGTTAGCATCCAGCACAGCGCCGAGGCTCTAGTTCTTTTAGCAGACAGACGCGGGAGATGATATCCTTGATACTCAATCCATTCTAGAAAATAACTTGTCGTTATATATTGCCGCTTTTCTTCTATAGCGACTAATCTTGAAACCTCATACATTTGACTTCTACCACTTCCGGTTTTAACAAAGAGTTATCAGAGCGGATTGAATCTATTCTTCAGCAGCATAGTTGATTCCAGAAATCGTTTTTTCTCTTACTTTCGCTCTCTCTCTCTCTCTCTCTCTCTCTCTCTCTCTCTCTATATATATATATATATATATATATATATATATATTCAAACGGAAACTAGTAAAATATTACAATTTCGGATTGTAATAAAGAAATACAAATTCTTTTTTGACACCCTGAGTCGATTTGTGGAAACTATTTATCAATATGTCGTACAGACTTATTTTATGTTAATCAATGATATCAGAAACGTATAATTTCAACAATTTCTGTTTGAGCAGGATATTAACGGAGTAAAAAGGAATCTATCTCCGGAGGTTGAATAGATTAAAAATTGGTTTTCGATATATCTTACCGTTTTTTTTTCTATGGATATCAATATTGTGACCGGAAGTAATAGTAAATTTTTAATGCCTTCGGTTTTAATACCATTTGGATGAAGATTCTGTAATCTTTCAAACAGTGAATTGATTCCTGAAAACAGCAACGTGTTCTGCAGCTCTTTTCAAGTGAGATGTTACGTGAGTTGTATCCAACGATACGAGATGTTTTCAGGTAGCTCATCTGACATTGACAATAATCATAGTATTGCGAAAAGTCTTTATGTCTATATACCTTCCCCAAAATGATAACAATGCTTCACTGTTATTGGCTGTAGCATAAAGTCCGCTCAAGATCACGTAACTTATAATTTGAAAATATTTTTGATTATTACTGTTATTGCTGTGTTAGTTTTAATGCGATTAATGCTGAGACTTCATAAGGTTGAATTTTACCACGTAAGACTTCATTAGCGGATTAACGGAAGATTAAATAGTGCCTACTCTTGAGACGCTGAATATATTTTCGGAAACCACTTCTCGATATATCTCACCATTTTTGCTCTAATCCCCTTCGACAAACGGAAGGACAGGTATAGGCGTTTTGTAAGGCTTCCGACATTTATGCATAGCATAGTATAAAGTCTAAAAAAATGAAACTCACTAATTTTTATCTCAAATATCGATCATAACATTTATCATAAATTTAGTTAAGCCGAAAGTAATTATAATTCTTTTATTGTACCCAACAATTATAACATTCAAGAGACGCCCATTATTGTATGGACTTATTCTGTACTCATCCCGTAACCTTTTGTTTCTTATAGGGAGCTTTCATATTTTATGTTTTATATTTTCATTTTTCTCGACTGAGTAGTCTAGAGCTTCAGCAGAACCCGTGTCGTGACGCGCTAACACGTTCTCTCATTTTAGTGTTTTCAGGAATGCTTCCCTTTATCATAAAATGTTAGTCCATTATGAACCATTGTATAATTCAATTATTTTCAAACATAAGAATACCTAAGAAAAAGGTATTTAAACTTTTGTTGGTCATTTCGTTTTGGATAAAATTTCAGTTGTCTTTTTATCATAACTTTATGAACTGAGGTATCAGCAGATTTATCTTCGCATCATGAATAAAAGTATTCTATAAATATTTCTCGCTCTATGCTGTCCTATATTCTTAAGAGGAGACTACGGCTACTCTCGTCATTAATAGCATGTAAACGAAGGAATAATAAATTTTATCTATTAAGAATGTCAAATGTTTAAGTGACTTTATTAAAAATTAAGCTCCGTAAAAAACGAAGATTTAGAATGCAAAAATCCTCACCATCAGGAACGACGCTTTGGGAGAGTATAGAGGGTATTTGTCACTCCTAGTTTATAAAAATATAGACCATTTAATAAATCGTATACTAATATACTATATAAAACGTGAAATTCTAATGTCGATGAACAATCTTACTCAAATTCTGCCCGCTAAAATCTAATATGACCTCAAATGTCGCCCGCTGCTCACAAAATGTGAATATGTCGATGTATAGGAAAACAGAGGTGAGCCTAATTTCTAATTTTACAAAGGATGGTGATTTGATGTATTGCAGTGACATTCCATCGCTTATGGGACAACTGAAGTAGAACTACGACACTGAAGATTAGAGGTTATTCGTAGATTCCTCTATGATAAATTTCTAGGCAGTGTTACTACACACTGGCAATGAAAAGCCAGTCACTGCTCCCTCATGCTGCACATGTGAAAAAAAAAGATTCGAGAACATGCGAAACCTATTGCAAATAATAAAGTACGAACCGTTTCAGTGGTCTGTATGCGCTGATCTCAAGTGTATTGCCATCCTCATCGTTTTGCAACGAGGTTATACAAAGCACTGCTGCTTCTTGTGTAATTGGGATAGTCTAGCCAAAGATCAGTACACGATCACAAAATGGCCGCCAAGGAAGCAACTGGTCCCAGGGGAGATGAACGTGGCTAATGAACGTCTTGTGGATCCGAACAAAATATTCTTACCACCCCTACGTATCAAATTAGGGCTCATGCAGTTGTTCTTCAAGGCTCTGAACAAGGATGGTGAAGCATTTAATAGTCTCAGAAAACTTTCCGAGACTCAGCGAGCTAAAGCTGAAATAAGGTGTTTTTACGGCACCTCAAATGAGAGACGTTTTTAAGGATACTACATTTTCTTCTAAGCTTAATGAAGTGGAAAGTGAGGCTTGGGAGGCCTTTCGAGAAGTGTGCAGTAACTTCTATGGAATCATAAGTCACCTGATTACAAAGACATTGTGAGCAGGTTAGTTACTTCATTACGTAACGTGGGATGTAATATGTCCCTTAAGTTACACTTCCTCCATTGCCACCTGGACTTCTTCCCTGAAATGTACAGCTTGGGGGAGGTCTCTGACGAACACGGTTAAAGATTCCACCAGAAAATAGCTACCACGGAGAGGCGATACAGTGGTAAATGGAGTGTGAATATGCTGGCAGACTTCTGTTGGAATGCGACACGCAAGGCACCCTGTAGTAATTACAAGAGGAGTAGGAAAGCGAACTTAACCGTAAGTGTTTAATTTCTTATGCAATTTTGTCTGCATAATTTATATTGATATTTAAATTATAACGTGCAGATTATTATGAGTGGAGAATAGCGTCTTTAGGCGGATATTGAAACACCCCTCTCCTCCCTGAAAATTGGTACGTCCTCGACAAAAACGGGTTACGGATTCGAACTCAGGAGCTCGAAACCTATAGGAAACACCTATTTGCGTTCGTGCTAGTGAAAAAAGTTTTATTTTGCCGACCAGTGTATCCGATTTCTGACTGGAGAAGGGGTTTAATCGTCGATATTCATCGCCGGCCGTTACGGAAGAAACTATGTGTCCAAAAAATAATTGGGAAAGTGGAGTGATTTTGCTCCACGATTACGCTTGTCCACACGTATCGCAGGTCACACGAAGTGTACTGAACAACTTGAAGTCGGAGCACCTTGAGCATCCGCCCTTCAGTTTGGACATATCTCACTGCAATTTTCATCTGTTTGGTCCGCTAAAAAGACATCTCATACAACTCGGACGAGAACTTAATGAGAAGGTAGAGGACTGACTGCTACCACAGTCACAGGGTTTCTGGAAACAGGCAGGCCGGTATCCAAGGGAGTTGATGTGTTTCTCTTAATTTTTAACAACTCCGGTAGAATTTTCGCGGTAGGCTTGCAAATGAACTATAATATTATGACGAAAAAAATATCGTTAGAACAGGAAATTATTCGGCTCATTATACAGTGGGATAATTGTGCTCAGGCGTCTGGTAATTACTTTTGAACAAAGACTTCGATTATACGCAAACTGTCATTTTTCACTTTTCCATTTAAACATCCCTCATACATCTGACTTATATGTAACAAAATCAATACATACTTTGCATCGGATCTAGTTAGATAGAACGGTGAGAAGCAAAACCGGGATGCCATAATGGTCTTCTGTCGTGTTTCTTGATAAGAACTGCTTCTTAACTCAGTGGTGCCCACCCTCTCTCTTTATGTCCATGACGCACTCTCCAATTGTCTATCCGTAGGTGTACTTCCATGAAAAAAAAAAATCTTTTCGATTAATTTTTACACCCCTCAAACTTATTTATATAGATTTTTAACCCCCCACATATTTCAATTTCACACTTTGCGTCATAGCCCCCCTTTGCGCGCACCCCTTTCTTAACTGTTATATAATGATCCAACTTATATAATGATTGGGTGTTATTCCAGTGATGATAAAACTTATTTAGGAATGTGCAAAAATAAAAAAATAAAAACACTTTGGCGGGACAATATTTAAACAAAAACAACAATTAGGTGGCCTATGCATTAAAAACAATTCTTGTAATACTAAGCTCTATGATTGAAAGACTATAAAGTGGAAGTGGTAAATGAAATTTGTACAGCATTTCTACAAGGTTATCACAATATTGATAAAGTGGGATTCATGGATTTTCAAAAATGAAGTGTAGATCAGGACTCATATTGCGGACCTGATAGAATTCATCAGCCTCTGGCATCTGGTCCGTGGGCCGTAGTTTGCTAGTCTATCTATAGTTTATCACTGTTCTAATCTATAGTAAGAAAAAACAAAACAGGCCCGGCACTTGTAAGGCAAGATGCTGGATAATTAATATAGTAAGACACAAATGACGTTGTGTATGAACACTAATATCTACGTGGCGCTAGGGTCAGTTAGGCACTCTCAATACTCCCCACTTTCTCTCTGACAAACAGGTGTTGCCATGTTCTCACCCCACCCTCCCTCTCCAACCTTCGTTCTTCCTTTTACCCACAAGCCATAAATTAGAAGGGCGAAATATTTTGTTCACTTAGGATCATTTGGCATTGTGCTTGTAGTGGATACAAAAGTTAATTTCAGTTTGTTAGTATTTAGGAGCTGTATGAGTTTTCTGCACGTTAAGCATATATAAGGGAACGTTTAGGTATATATTCTGCTATTTTTTATTATAATAATGAATTTAAATTCTCGTACACTTTCATTTGTTAACACAATAATCACTGAAGATTAAATACTACGAAAGACTTACTAATGATACAGCAAACTGAGGTTTCTCATCTCATTTTATATCACGACTTCTTTTATCACATCCTCTTGTCCGTAATCCACATAATTTATTTCGGATTTCCAATAAGTTTTTCATTTTGCTGCCAATCGCTTACCGTTGTAAGTTGTATTTTTTGTTTCTGGTGTTTCAATTTGCAGTTTTTCACCAGTTTTTCCTTCTTTTATTCCAAATGATTATAAGTATTTGAGTATAATGATTATAAGTATTCCAAATGAGTATAAGTGAATTTGTTTAATATTCTCTGCTGTATTTGGTAACAACTTATAGAAATAAAAATTTGTCTATCAAAACAAGAAGTTTAAAATATATAAAAACATATTTTCCTGCTACTAGGTCCCAATTAGAAGTATCGTTTTCATTTCCCTACGCGATCCCAAATTAAGAAACCCCCAAGAGACAAACTGGACAATTTATTGAGAAAAAAGGATGATTTGTTTTAGCTTATCGTCCCACAGTTATGCTCTTTAGCCTAAAACAAATAGATGATTGATTAAAATAAATATTTGACAAATATTTTTTCTGTCCCATCGGAAATGGAATCAGGAGCTACGTGCACCAAAGCCATACGCGCTAACCACTGGACCAGCGGGAAGGGCAAATTTATGATATAAATTAAAACGAATTATGTTTGCAAGATAACTTTCAAAAGTTATAGCCTTATTTGTTTAGTTTCTGTAGTGGTGATAAAGAATCGATCTGAAGAAAGAATGGAGAAATTGTTACTCTAGGGCAACACAATATGGGTGCCGATTTGATTCATATAATACAATATAATTGCACGCCTTGATTTTTATTAATATTAACGCGTTACAAGAAAAATGCAGTAGACCAATGTTTTTGTAAAAAAAAAAGTTCTGTTTTCAAAGAGAATAGTAGTAGTAGTTACATACGGAAAACAAATGTTATAATATTACGACCCCACAAAAAAACAAATATTACGAAAACACTTCTATCTAACTTTTCTAACTTCAGTTTACACACTGGTCTGTCTAGACCAAAATTCAGGGGGGGGGGGGAGTCCTGAGGAATTTTCTCTGTAAAAGCAAAGTTCTGGAACAAAATTAATACTGGAACTAATAATACGGAAAATAATACATACATACATGAAAAACCTTATCTTGCTCGAGGAAAAAAAATGTTTCAATGATTTTGTCATTGGTTTTAGATACAACTGCCAACTCACGTACACATAATTTCATTAACGGCATCCAATCTTAAATAGTTTCAAATTTCAATATACGCTTGATTTGTATGCCTAAGTAAATATCTTGATATGGTATATATTTTTTCATATGATCTTGTTGAGGTGGAGGTTAAAATTGGAGAATCACGTTAAGCAACTATATGCGACTGTGCACAAACATTGAAAATCACACGTATGATCAATCTGTATTTGAAATCAGAGTTTTGTTACGAGGATGGAATATAAATAGTGTGATCCTTTGTCCTCTCCAACCATAAAAATTCACTTTATTGCTACAAAGATATGTAAATATGAACATGAAATCAAATCATGTCTTACCTTGGTTGATATTATTCCTTCGGTAAAGTGCTGATACCTGACAAGTCACATCCTGATTCATCTTCTTCATCATCTTCTCTGGAACTCGCCCTCACCTCCCAGTGTCCTTTAGCCTAACTGGCATAACGTGGGACGTAAAACTTAAAGATTTCATTTCATTTTTTTCGCCCTCACTTAGGAATCAGCACCAAGTTCAATTATAAAATTTTCGACGGCTTCTTCAACCAGTCTCTCTCGTTCCCAGTATTCGTCTTCAAGTCTCCTCACGTGGCTGCATTGGTTTCTCCACTCATTAGGCGTAATGGACTTAAACACATCTTCTCTTATATCTTTAACATTTGCACCCGATTGTTCAAGGTTTCTTTCCGCCGCTCGTCTTTTCACCAAACTCCAAATTAATTCGATTGGTGACAAGTCACAGTGGTACGGTGGCAATCGAAGAACAAGGGGAAGCAATGATCGTAAGGTCGATACAGTTTTACGGAAAACAAAAAAACTCGTTCATGTTTCTCCTTATAATGCATTTGTCTACATCATCTAATTGCAATTTTTCAGGCTTACCTGTGCTTGAGTTTCCCGGAGTTTATATCTATTCACCGCTTACTTCGGCTCTTCGTCCTTCCGCTCTTATTCCTTGAATTGTTCCTTCTCATTTTCCAGTCGCTGCTGCAGCACGGTTCGTAGGCTGATCTATTGGGAAAAGCAAGTGTCCCGCTTTTTTCCCCTCCTTACAAAATTTGATTACGTTATTAATTGTTTTTTCATCCTTCGGAATGAATTACAGGCTTTTTCTTACTTGCTATTACGTGTAGTGAACGGGCGCACACACACACAAGAAACAACCCTTGCACTTACACAAACAAAATAAACACCTTCAACATCAGTTGTTAAACTACTGTAGTAAAGCCGGCCAAAGAGCAAACATCGGAACTGTTTCCAGAGGTCATGAGCAACGAGTCGGTTTTAAGCGAATGGAATGTCCAGAAACAGCGGTGGTTATCGAAATGCCCCATGTGTTTTCTAGACCAATATGTATGGTGGAGGTTACCAAAACGTCAAAAATTTGAAGGGGAAAAGAATCATAGAAGAGGACATAGGGTAGGCAAATAGGGAAAAAAGGTACATAAAATTTACAAAGCACAAATGTCCCGATGATGTCGACAAATACGCTTCAAGCTTTGTTCACCTAATGTATTTAGGTGATTTACGTCTCTTAGACAAACCATAAATGAAGATTAATCAGTATTTTGTATTTTCTTAATTTCATCGAGAAGTTTTTAGAACCCTTCTGCGTTACAAGAGGTCAAGAAAGAGTTGAGTTGATTTTAATTTAGCGTCCATTTCATCAACGAGGCTATATGAGACGAGGACCTATTGATTAACGTGGAATCCGAACCAAATGAGCTCCCGCCGGGAATAAAACCCGGGCCTCCCACGCAAAAGACGCGGACGCTAACCGCTTAGCCACGAAGGAGTTCTTAGGTCAACAAAGAGTGTAACCGGTAAACGGTATATTTAGGTGAATTAGGCAATGTAGGAAGTGTTGAATGATATTACGACGAGTGAACAATAATTCCTGACATAGAATATGCATTCTTTCTCACATAGTCCCCTATCACTATAATGCACCCCCCTCTCACTCACATAGTCCCCAATGTGTTAGAGCATGAATACCAGTTTTTAAAAAATCCTTGACCTCTGGGCTGGAAGCCATTCTTAGACAACCTGCATAACGTGCTCATCTGTGGCAAACTTTGTTCCTCGCGCGTGCTGCTGAATCTTGGGAAACAGGAGAAACTCACTTGTTGTAAGATCTGGAGAGTGGAAGACTGCTCAAGAATTTCATACCTGGCAACGGCAATAGGGGTGAAAATAAGGTGATTTTTTTGTGAGTAGAAGCATTGTCCTGCAGCAGCAGCACTTTCATGTGCAGCATTCCTCTGCGTTTCCCCTTGATTGCCTGCCTAACTTTTGGAATCAGTTGTTATTAATAGTCGCTTGTAATTGTCGTTGGACCCTGAAGATAATCAATGAACTTATACCCTTACTATAAGCCCACCCAGAAAAACAATTTGCGATTAGCTTGCCAGCTGATTGCATTATCTTGAATTTCTTGAGGGGTGGAGATCATGATGTCGCCACTGCATGCTATGTTGATTGGACTTGGACCGCAATAATGTACTCAGGTTCTACACAGTCATAAGAGTATATAGCCAAATCAATTTAATGCACTCTCTCCACTGTTCGAATTTTTGCGCACTCGTGCTATGTGAAAGGAATTTTAAATTTTACAAGAGAAAAAGAATATTTGTTTTAATGGAACCTTACTTCAGTTTCCCTATTTCAAAATAACACATTAATAGTCTGGTTTAGGATAGATTAACTGTAAAAAGGATAGAAATATTTTTATTTTTCTAATTCTTTTTCGTAGTACGTAAGGTGTTAACCTATTTGTAGAATCGGGGCTAGAAAAAAATATGTGCCCCGTTCTCACTTTACTTAAAAAACCTCTGTCAAAGTACAGTAGGAAAGTTAAGGGAATATGTTTAATATCTTTAATCATATTTCACTTTATGATGATGTTGATTATATTTTCATGATTCTTTTTGGAAATCCAGTTGAGATTTTCATTAGATTGCTGTCCTCTATTCACCTCGAGGCCCAGGGCTATATCTTCCCTAAGCCCCTCCCTTAATCTGGCCCTGGTTTTGGTACATGTGCTCTTGTGCCAATTGTTTAAGCTGCTGTCCCGATACTAGAACGTTCTCAGGCTTAAAACTAGAGTGGTTAAAGAATTTCGTATTTGATTTTCAGAAAAATATCGTCTATTTAGGTTCATCACGAGAGTTACTGAGCTCCATGTGAATTATTTATTATCTGCCCTCATACTGTGATTTATTATGATCCTTTTTCTTATATACTGATGCGGTAGTGGGAAGTATGACTTTGAGAAATTTTCGAGAATCAATTTTGATATAAGTTTGTTTAAAAACCAATGAAGTACAGCTTTCTAACGTCATTGAGAAACATACTAGTTTTTAATGCAAAATATTGAATATGATTAAATGTTACACTTTTAATAATAATTGAAATGACGTCTGGACATATAAAAAAAACACAAGATGACGGAGATGCCCAGCAAACTTAGAAAGGATGGTAACCCTGATTTTACTGAAATTATCTGTGAAGAAATGGAAATGTTCTATTTCGGTATGTTACTTATATTTTTCACTACCAATGTTGATATGATTCAAAAGCCGGAAAGAGAAGGGAGACTACTTATCTATTAACACGCTGAAATTCAAAAGAACTATATTTACAATTTACATTCAATTCCAATTCTCGGATAGAAATTTAAAAAAAGAACAATTTAGATTGTGATTCTGATCCGACCACGTCCACCTCACAGTTTGGCAATTTTCCAAGAGAAACGCTGCAAATACACACTCTTTCCTTACTGTAATATGGATGGCATATGGACGTTCTGCACAAGACGTTGGTTGTATTCTCGGCGGGAGCTCATTTCGTTCGATTTTTACGTTAATCAATAGATTCGCGTCTCATATAGCCTCGCTGGTGAAAGGGACGCTAAACCAAAGTCAACAACATTCACAGCGGGAACTGAAGGGGTTCTTACATAACGATAAGCACACCGATTAGTGACAGGTGCAGAGACTCACTTTACTCAGACATAAAGTTAAAATAAGTACGGAAAGGGTTTCAAATCAGTCTGCAACCTTCTCGCAGTAATTCCAGTCAAATATGATTGTTCTTGGCTAACTGCAAACCATTTGAAACCAAAATACTTTTGTAATTGTAATCATCATAACGGATCCGCCAATGTTACTTTTCTAATTTTGAAGTCAGATTCTGAATCAGTTGTCCTACACCCCTGGGCGTAGGTTTTCTTCTAGAATAAATGATTGTTAAGTGTCTGTGCTTTAAGACCTCTTCTAACTTTGTAAGGGTTGTTTCTACCCTTAAACTCGCACAATTGCACAAATGAAAAACTACATCTTGATTATTTTTCGATGTTCTACAGATCTGCAAAATTATATTCAAATCTGTAACTTTCACTTCCGTAAGAGACGCATTCAGTAATGTAAGGATGACAAGGATTATAACAAGAACATTTTTTAATTCTAGAATTTACATACGAACTGTGGAAAGAAAGTTGTAACAGTCATTTTCTAATGTGAAATTTTTGTACTGAGTGCTCATGTTTCAATGTAATTATGTTGTTCCTCAAAGTATCAAATGTGGCATATATTTAAATTCATATGTTGGATCGGTTCAGTACAAGAGCCCGATCAAAAGCCCGCTTCGTCTATCCGACACACAATTTCAAATGCCCCAAATTGAACGTCTATGTACTTTGTAACAAAATACTTAAAATAACTACACGTTAAAATTCTCCGCACCACCTATTCATGTTTCTGTTTTAACATTTTTCCTTCGAAGCAGTTGAGATCTTGTGCTTTTCCTTTCTATCGACGATTGGGATATAAAAGGAGTCTCACTATCGTGAGAATGTCATGAAGAAGGTAGAGGAACTGTTTGAATGGCGGTACAATAAATCGAAAAGGTAGACACATCCTTCTGATGGTTTATTAACCAATGCAGCGAGCACTTGTGGTCATTGCAAACCTCGAACTGTCTCTCGTCCTGTTTACGAAAACGTTTTTTCCCCGGTAGGATTTGTTTTAAATACCGACTTCTAACCCGATAAATCGAAGTGGAGAACAAACATACAGTCTCCCGGTTTAACTTCATTGCCAGATTTAAGGAGTAGTTGCTATCACTTGATGAAGGAGGTCGCGTGAATTAGCCTTGCACTTCCGATTTACGTTAACCACAAAGAAAAATTCTCCCAATCATTTCTTTCGTCAGGATGCATAAACATGCCTTGCCAACCTCCATCCAAGCTTGGGAAGACTTGAATGACAAGATTGGTCGCAACGTGGTCGGTTACAAATGACCTATTCTAATTTAAGAAGCAAAAAGAAAAATGAATATTAACACTACCTCCTTTTTCCACCTGCAATTGTCCACCGCGAGGGATAATTAATTTCTTTCATATCAAAGTGACGTACATGCCGCAACCTAAACTCTCGTGTTGGAATTAGGTTTTACACTCAAAGAAAGTTAAATAACAAATCGAACACCGGGAATTCGTTTCAAATACTCATATTTGCCCATAAAATAACATGTCTTACATGGAAGGTGTGACACAATGAATTTGATCTATTAATATTGCCTAAAACATGTACAAATATTAAACATATACACAATGAAATAAAACTTACATTGTTGTTACCAATTATACGGGCATAAAAAAGACGATTACATGAAGATTACAAGTTACTTGTTTCCTTGGTAGCTTCCGTATCTAGCTAAACATAAGTTCTTTTGGATAATAACCTTTCGTGCACGTTATAATTGGCCCTTTTCGTTTTTTCGTATAACTAACTGTGTGTTCACCTTTTCTTTCTACTTCCGACGTGACGGCAAAAGTGACACACTGACTAAGCAATCAACTTTATTTTGCCACTATACTTTTCTTCTATTGACAATGTCCCTTGACCGGTCATAGCGCTAGCTTCTTGTGTTTTTACCATGTATGCGCCTTTCAAAATATACTTACGAATGTCTATCCTGGATCGGGAGCTTCTCTTCTATGCCATCATGCAACTGCTGCATACAATCAACAAAGGATGTCTTTACAACTTCTTTAATATCACTATTAAAAAAAGAATTTCTGACGAATATAACTTTGAACTCTGCTCCGGCTTAAAACGAGCGTGGAAAATTTTTCCAATGTTTCCTTAAAAACGCACTTTCTGGATAGACAATGATTTACATTACAGTAGCTGCTTACACGCGTTATGCGTGGTCCTTTCTTTGATGGTCCCAGCCCGATTGCTTGGCGCACTTTTTGGTCACCACAAAGCGCATGACCAGCAAGTAAACACTGGACGTAACACTCTTTCCTATTGGTTGTTGGTCAATAATTGTCCAATCAGAATTTAGCTTGAAAGTAACTTAGGAAACTGAATGATTTAGCAGTTTCTCGTCCCTCCTGAGAAACGACGCAAAAATTAGTTAAATTCCAGCACCTTCGAAACAAAGAGTTGTTGTTAGATGCACAAACACTTACACAGAAAAAGTTAGTTTTGGGGTCTTTAAGAAGAGTTGGACAATAAAAGCAGTTGCAGAGATGCCAACTAATAATTTTATTACCAAAAATTAGTTATAAAATAATAAAATATGCGCATTAATTTTCTTGCCTCGACGAGCATCTAATAGTGGATAGCTTAGGGTAAAAAGTACAATTGTCGAATATCTGGTAATTTAAATATAAACAACTATTTAGTTTTTTCTACTTACCTCAAATTCTTAGTAGATTTATTTCCCCAAAACTGCGTGTACTTTCCTACTTTGTGCTATTATTTTACAGTATAGGCAACTGAAATATTGAAACGCTTTAGAGGTCCTCATAACCGATGTAATTCTGTAGAAGAATGTTAATAGTGTTTATGTGTTTAAGATTAGATAATCCAGGTATATTATTCGTACCGGTTCCATTCATACTTTGCAGGTGATATTGCCAGTAGGATCCAATAAATATAGTAAAGCTGCACACGCATTTTTCAAGAAACTGGCAGATATATATACGGTGTTTCTGAAAAAAATCCCAGTGCTTACAAATCAGAAACGGCTGGAAATAAAAAGATGAAACAAAATCTGAGATAGTAAAATTTCATAGGGAATACCACATGGTGTTGTTGTGGGACTCCAATGTAATAGGGCACATCAGATGGACCCACAAGACCCTCTTTTTGCGGCCATTTTGAAAAGGGTGGCCCAATTCGAAAGTTGTTTCCTACAAAAGTTGTTTCGTTTTTAAAGGGCTACCGAATGAAGTATGATTTAGTAATGATCCTTTTAAAAATTTGAAGTTGTACCCTAGGCCCCCTTCAAGGAAGACCCTGGGCGCATCACAACAACACCATGAGATGAGCCATATAACAGTTTCTATCTCAGTTTTTGTTTCATCTTTTTATTGCCAGCCGTTTCTGATTTATAAGTACTGGACGTATTATCAGAAACACCTTGTAAATATCGAATATATGAAATAAACTGTTCTTCTTCTACCACATATATAACTGAATAACCTCATTCCACAGTGTTCGAGACACCCTTCAAACCTGGTCAAAACCTCAAATTGTGAAATTATCACAAATATGAGAACTTTCACATTTAATTAGGAAAGATATAACGTTTGCTGAAATAATAAATTTTCTTGCAGCTTCTAAGGGTTGGGCATAGAGTCAGTTTAAATGTGAAAGATTGAATTCGGTTGAAGAAGATCATGTATCTACACCGGTAAAAAACGCAAAGTTCATGATGTGAGAACAAAATAATGTTTCGTTGATAGGCATCAACAATAATTGTGCAGAACATTGTTATACATTCATCATTCACTACACACACATGAACTGTAATATAATTTCATGTACCAGTCAATATGTGGAAGAATAAAATTAGATCGGAAAAACAATTGGTATATTTGAAATTGAATTTCATGTAGAGTTTTATTTTGAGTCCACCAGAGTCCAGAAGAGTTCTACTGTGTGCTGGATGTGATAGTGGATGATGTTAACAGTTGGAGGGAAAGACTGATTGTTACCCGTTTTTGCCTAATCTGTTTTGAAAGGCATATTTGTACGTGAGTAGGGTAATAGTTTTGCGATTAATATTTAGGTTTTTCCTTCCCATTCTCGAAATGTCGTACAAAACAACATGAAGGAGGCTCCTACAAGTAAGCGGAATGTACAAGGAAACAAAGACGCCAAAAGGCAACATTAGCTTTTCTCCAATATATTGCACTAGTCAATTTGTACTAGGCAATTCGGTGGACGTTTCTTGCTACATTCCGCAGAACTTGAAGAAGTCTCTTCATGTTTATTTGTCTGACATTTTGAGAATTAGAAGGAAAAACAGTCATTAGCCTATATATTACTCGCAAAAATATTACCTTACTCACATACAAGTATGCCTTTCAATGCAGATTGGGCAGAAACGAGCAACAATTGGTCTTTTTCTCTAACAGATATCATCCTCTACTATCACATCTAGCAGACAGTAGAACTGGACTCTGCTGGACTCAAATTAAAACCCCAAATGAAGTTCAACATCAAGTATACCAATTTTGGTTTCTGATATATATTAGAGTTCTATGTGCGTGTCGAGAACGATGAATGTATAACAATGGTTTGCACTATCATTGTTGATACCTAAAAGGGAAACATTTTTTCGTTTTTATACCATGAGCTTTGCGTCTGCTACCGGCGTAGATATATACATAGCCTTCTTTCAATGAATTCAACCTTTCACATTGGTACTAACTGTAGACCCAACCCTGAGGAGCTGCAGGAAAATCTACCTATTTCTGCAATATGGTGGAGCGTTTGCATTTTTGTTCGAAATTCGATTACGTTAATGGTGGACGTCAGTAGTAGGGAAAAAGGTGCAAATAGTGGCAACGAGCGTACTCACTCTTTTAAAACTTTTGCGGACAACCTCTTACCTTGTCCCAAGGAAATTAAAGATCTTTAAGTGTTATGGTAGGCCACACGCACACAACCAATGACAGAAAAGAATCTTGTGGTCGTTATTAGAGTTACCTGTTGACTATAATACAATTATTTTATTAAAAGAAAGTTGTGGCTATACCAGCAAATAATTTTCAAATGTTTATGAGTCAAAGTAAAGCCATATTAACTCATTTGTTGGAATTAAGTTCCATATTTTGTTTGGAATGCCACGTTAACGATGATTATAAGCGTAGCTCTTGATATATCACAATTTTCGTTGAGCAACTATTCGCTTATTTTGCTCTGTACACAAAATAACACAGAACTCACCACAGCGAGGTGTGAGGCGTACGTTGACATTTGATCTTAGGTCACGTTCCACACTTTGACTATGGCAAAGGAACGTTGTTGTTAGAGGAACTGAAGTTCGGATGTTTTCTTCGAGCTGCTGATCAGTTATCGTTCGTGTGATTGCCGGCTCTGTTGGTCAATTAGGCCATTAGTCATGTCGTAGCAATTTTCAGCTGTAAAGTTTAATTTCGGAACAATGAATTCACGTGGGCGGCTTGATCTCGGAGTCTTCTGGCTGCGGCACCTTTTTATCCTTCTCCAGCCTAACGTTTGAATATCCGGATTTTCATCTGTTGTCATCGCTGCCAGCAGGTTTTCACGATAATCGTAGTATCCGTTTGTTTGTAGAACAAAATTAACTATATGTTGTAGATTTTCTAGAAGAAAACCGCAGTGATAGTTTAAGCTTGCTAAACAGATGCATGGTGCCCATTTCGCACGAAGGATTTCGCTGTATTGAAAACCAGACCGAAGCGTATACTTTAACAATGTACTGGCAATGTAGACACAAACTTGAACTATGTTTATCTGCACTGATATAGGGGCGAAATATCCTACATGCCAATGTAAGCCATGGTGAATGTTATAATGGTCTTTGTTTTCTGTTTGCTTTATCAGCAGTACATATTCCTGTAGCAACAGCCTTAAAAATTTAAAAGAGATAATTCTGGTTGCTTCTTAAGCCATCTGATTTCTCCATTTCAGACATTAATCCAACGGGAATGGATGTCAAGGAGACTATCGGTGAACGTTCTCAATTCTTCATTTTTTTCCGATGCGGCCGGAAATGCGATGGGTCCAGACGTCCCACCATACAATTCGGCAACCAGGTGTCGAAATGGCAACTCGTCGGTGTGTAGAAGGCAAATGTCATGCTGCAGTTCCTTTCCTAGGGATGTTTTTATCTAAATTATCACACCCTTATCCCATCCTGTGTCCGTAGCTTCACCGTCTCTGCCATCTGCCTAGAACTTGACACGTGATACTGGTTCTTTTTTAAAAGCTTCAATATAGAGTCGGCAATATTATTGCCACGGCCTGACAAAGGTGTAGCATGATCCAAGTACTTTGAACCGGGCTCCGATAGAACTGTGATATGCATTTCTGTAACTTCTCTCTTTTGTAGTCTGCCGTGAATTTTTTCTTGCACAAGAGTTGTATATTTTTTCCGTCAAAGAAGATATTATAATCGCCCGTCGTAGATGAGTTTTCTTTCTGTATCTTCATACCCAGTATATTTTTTCTTCTTCGTATCTTAGATTTGTCAACAACAAGATTTTTGTCCTCTGGCGTTATGAGTCAAGCATCCTGAAGTATGGCAAAAGCGTTTAAAGTACCCTTTCTGTCTAAAGCTCCAGTTATAAACGCCTGCTCCGCGTTTTAGGCTATGTTTCCTTCTTGACCGTGCCTCGAGGTCAGATCCCGACGTGCTTCCCGAGTCAACATCTTCGCTGGATTCCTCTTACGACGCCAATATCTTTTACCTGTGTCTATGCCTTATCCTACTAGTTGATGGACTTGCTTCTACACTCCCAGCGTCTTTCTTGTTTCTCTGCCCCTTAAATCTGCTCACTTTACTTGAAAACATCGTTGACAGAGATTTGCTAGTTCAGAGGTCAATGTTACCAATGCTCATTTTCCCTGATGTTCTCTGGTCTAAAAGAAACTTGAATTCTCGTTTTGGAATCTTGAGTGTCCTGTCACAGTTGTAGTCTTTGAAGGTTTTACATTTTCAAGACGCAATATCCAAAATAGACTTTTCAACTTGTGGAACAAAACCTGCCTTTTAGACTGAAATGTCTTTCCTTGGTGCTGCACTAATTATAAAATATTTTCAGCATTTCACAAACTCTCTTTTCTGAAACCTCAGGAATGCTTGCTTTACTCCAAAATGTACGACTCTTTGTCCAACTAATTTACAAATATCAGTCACTAGTAATTTAGTTATTCCTTCGTCAACACTTAAACCACTTCGAAACCGCTGATAAAGTCACATAACGTCAGCGTACGTGGGTAACTGCAATTCAATCATTTCACTTGGAGTGCCAAAATGATCCTCGTTCCACATTTTCCCGCGTTGGTCTGCTACGAGGCTTTTTTCTCATCTTGCTTTCCATTGCTTCCGAACTTGGAAACCAAAATATACAAAATGTCTCTAAATCGTATCGCACGGGAAGACTCTAACTTTAGGTACAATGCACGAACTCTCTGTCTTGACAGAAACAATAGAGCACTAAAACCGTTAAAGCTTAAGCTGCAATAAACTGGCCTGTTGGATTGGTTGCCGAAGTACGCAATATTTATACCACAGCCGAACTTCGAGCGAGAATATTCTAGAAACGTTAGCGTAGGTTCTTTAGCCAACGAGGCGAGCGGAAGGTGCGCGAATCTTGTGGATGGAGCCAGACGTTGCGACGACGGTCCGAGAGCGTGAGCAAAGTAAGCAACCACGAAGTTGTGTAGCCTGCCGCTAGATGGCATTTGCTTTCGGTGTACATAACAAGCGAAGAGTTGCCAGAAACGAATCGTGTTATATCAAGGGCCTATAATCATCCTTAACGTGGCATTCCAAACAAAATCTGGACATTAATTCCAACAACTCCTCGAATATGGTTGTATTTATTTCATTTTTATCATCAGTGTACAAATGAACTTAATCTAACTTCTTCTAATCTATAATAAATATCCATATCGTTCAAATTTTCTGTTTCAAGGCAGCGCTAATACGTTCATTATTAAATCATATTTTATATAACCTTAGTAAATATTTTATTTATTACTTAGAGATGAGCTACGTTGTTCTCCAGCCCAACGTACACATGCATTTCAACGTTAATCGTCTACGTAGCACCGTATGTTAAGGCTCATAAATCAGGATCACCTCTATTCGTATCATTTTCGGGAAAATATAATCCGTCT
This sequence comes from Thermobia domestica, assembly GCF_964235325.1. Lineage (NCBI taxonomy): Eukaryota > Metazoa > Arthropoda > Insecta > Zygentoma > Lepismatidae > Thermobia > Thermobia domestica. The sequence continues at coordinate 62,673,608 of NC_137457.1, forward strand.
GAATTATTCTTATCAGAGCTTATGCTTAATGTTATTCTAGGAAGGCCAGTCAAATGAAGGTTGCAACTATGAAATGTATCGCATTATTCGATATATAGGTATATACAAATAAGAGACAGAGGCAGAAAGAGAGAGAGAGAGAGAGAGAGAGAGAGAGAGAGAGAAGGAGATAGAGAGTCATCACCAAGAGTCATCACTTTCAAATATAAAAGAAAATTCATGTATTGAACTGGAAACCTAGGTAAAGAAATTCTGTTCTGTCTTCCTTACTGACGCATAATTTAGAATTTTAAAGTCACTTGGGGAGATCGTGAATTTCTTTCGGTGGTTTTGCCTTGTGAATTTTTCTTCTCTGAAACCACTATCCTATTTTCTTATGTTTTTTGTTTCAATCCGCACGTTCTCTACGACCCTGATTACATTTCAAGAGGGTAGACGCATGCTGCAATGACAATATTGCGAACTAACTCTCAGTATGACAAATTGGTGCAAATGAATACACTCCACAAGTTATTCGGTGCTATTACTTGATTTTTAACCTCTATTAATTTTTTTATATAATATACTGATTGTTTTATGTAATTATCGAAAATCGAGGAAAATAAGATTACACACTGATAACATTACACACAAACGAGAATCCAACTCACATATTTACGTCTTGAAGCACCGCAGTTTTGCATGAGGTGGCATGACTACTCCAAGGGATCTCCTTCAGATGGCAAATTCATTAATTTCCCTAACAATGCCATTAATTTCGTTGCAAATGTTGCTATTTGATACCTTGACTTTTATTTTTTTCTAAAAATGCGAGAAGTATATTTGCTCTACTTAATTTCATTGAAACTGTTCTTGTAACTTTGGAGTTTGTACAGTTATGAATACATAGTTTCGAAATAGTGTATTATTAAGTATTTTAATTTATGTTGGTTTCTGAATTCTTCATTAAATTTCAACATGTCTGATTATACGTAAGAAGCGGCAAGAAACTCACATCTGCATTTCTTCCAGTTGGAAAGTTTCGCTTGTTGGTTCGACAATCGCAGTTTTCATTTACTGTTTTCCAAACAAAACTGAAGTAGGACTTTGAAAATTATACGCCCAAAATAGAAATCAATAACCTCAAGTAGAGGCAAAAGTACCGATCTGGAACATAAGAGGCCAATCCAGGTCCCGCCTGCTGCGAAGTACTCGGTAGTCCAGTGTCGCACGATACGCCATGACACAGGTACCGTCCAACAATGGAAAATCGAACACACCGAAAACTCGTTCTCTTTTATGAGCACTTTTTGGAGGTTTAATCGTTCCATTTATGACTACACTTTTCAACCCAATTTTAACATAGCCGAAACGACATAAGATTATGTAACATAGTATATGACAAAAGTAATATCCAACCATGCAAAATCGAACACCTCGAAAACTGTCTCTTTTACGACACCATTGTAAGGATGTATCCGTTCCCTTTTATGACAACTTTCTCAACCCCTATTTTCACATAGCAGAAATTACATAATACTATGTGACACAGCAGAAAGGCTACTAATATAAGAGAGTTGTACTCGTTCCATTTTTCAACACCTATTTAACCCCCGTCTAGTACCACGAAAAAACTTACACTAAAGGCACCATGGGGTCAAATTTGACCCCACTTACAAAACACAACTATGCAATTAATATTATATCTAGAATTATATTTGTTTATCGAGACATCTTTATTAAAGAATGTGAACAACATTTTCATTATGCTTCAATGTGAATGTGGTATTTGTGTACACTCATCTTAAGTACATTGCACATTGCATTTACACAAGAGTATTCGTTATTTCTGTTATTCCTCCTTTGTAGTTCTGTTTAATCGTTTGCTGTTTGCATACAAAATTGATTGGTACAAAATTCTTTAGATTTTGCAAGGAAAGAAGGTGGTATGCATCTCTTGTTTTTCTTCATGGTTCCGACCAGTGTCAGGCCCCATGACTTGAGTAGATTGGCAACGGAATTGTTATATAATAATTTACCGTTGTAATGTAGCAATTGGTCGCAGGAAGTGCTCCTATCAAGTCGAATACATCTTGAGTGGGAACTGGCAAACTAGGATCGTGAGTACCTTTACCTATATACACTTTGGTACACGACGAATACAAAGTCGTGCTATCATATAACACGTACATTTTTATTCCATATTTGCTGGGTTTTTTCGGCATATACTGTTTGAAAGCACATCTTCCTCGAAACCCTAACAGAGATTCATCCACGGTACACCCACTCCCATACATGTAGTTTGCTTTGCAGGAGTCTAAAAACATCCCAAAAACTTCCCCGATTCTGCCAATTTGCCAACAGCTCTACGCTGGTGTCGAATACCCCTGTCATCGAATCTCAAGCAGTAAAGAAGAAATAAGAACTGTTTGGGACTCATAGCTGCAATACAGAGCAGTTTTCCAATACCATCCATTGGCCAAATGCATCACAAACTTTACTTTGAACCTTTAGTTACACCGAGAAAAAGTCATACTCCCAGAAGTTCCTTTAGTTCATCCTCATCAGTCTTGTAGGTGAAACAGCATTTACCCTTGTACGTGGTTTTCACAGCTTCTATTTTCTGCTTTGTATATTTCACTATCACAGATATCATTCGCTATCACGTGAACAGCGAAAATGCTTTCAGAGGGGTGTTGGCTTGACTTCCAGCTCTTTTAGGACCTGGTTTTCCGCTTACCAAATTTCTTGCGGGTGTTCTTTTTGATCGTTTTGTCTTTGTTTCCCAGACGTGTCTATCCTTCACAAGCATCACACCGCTATCGTTTCCTTCATCGCACTCAGAATCACTTGCACTTTCCTCACTCTGGAATCAATCGCTTCATTGAATTGTTTGTCAGTCTCATCCCAAACTGTCCTGAATAGTTTTTGTCACTGACTTCCTCCAAATAGGCCAATGTTTCTTCAACAGATAGCTTTTACTTCGCCATAATGTTGTTTTGTTTACCTTTGCTTGAAAACACTGTGTCCACTGATGCTAGCGTTGCCAACTACAGGTGGTGTAATGTAGCCAAGTCTAGGAAGAAAATAACTCATATTCCAGGAAAAATATTAGACTCAATATGATCCCATATTCTAAGAACTGTTTACTTTCCGATTGTAATAATTATAACTATTATTATTATTATTATTATTATTATTATTATTATTATTATTATTATTATTATTATTATTATCTGCTATTTATTTTCGTAGGAAAACTTAATACATAGCGTCTAAATCATAAAAAATGAATCTCACATATTACATAGTTTAGAACACAAAAGGTACCATGGGGTCAATTTTGACCCCAAAACACTTATACTAACAAATACCTGTCATTATGTAAACCCGAGCTCAAGTGTGTTCTAAGCATAATTATTGCTGTCTGAAAGCAAAGGTAAAATACAAAAAAGGTCTTGAAGCTATTTCAAATGTATTAAAAGTTACAGCACTGGAAAGAACACTGGGGTCAAATTTGACCCCATGGTACCTGACGCGGGTTAACATAGCAAACCTGATAAAAGAATATGAATACATTTTCCAACCCCTGTGTAACAGCAGAAACTACATGAGGCTACGAACACGTAGCAGAGCTAATAAAAGAATTTGGTTTATTTTCCACGTCTATTTTAACATAGCAAGAGTTACGTAAGACTATGAGCAAGTAACTACGAAAGCATGTTTTAGCAGCACTGCTATGTAACGTATAAGAGAATACTAACATAAAAGAGAATAATTGGGGGTGTATTTGTTTTCTTTTATGACCACTTTTTTCAATCCCTATTTTGACACAGAGACTACGAAAACCTATTTTCGTAACCCTCTATGTACAAAAGAGTATGACATATATTTAAACAACTATTTAACAACTCCTATTTAATACAGCAGAGAATACGAGTATTCGTTCTCTTTAATCAACACCTATGAACATAGCAGAAATTACACAAGCATTCATCTAGCACTGCATGCCCCAAAAGCATTGGACATCGAGGTCAAGGTCAAATATTTGAACTCGAATAACTCGTAAACGGAGCAACGTATTGAGGTGCCGTTTCCACATTTAGTGATGGGTCATCAACTACTATACGTTAGAACAGTATTGGCCATCCAGGCCAAAGGTCAAATATTTAAACCCGAAAAACTCGTAAACGGAGCAACGTATTGGAGGACATGTTTCCACATTTTGTAATAGGTCACAAAGTACTACACCTCCCAAAACTACTGACCAAAGGTCAAAATTGACCCCATGGTCAAAGGTCAAAGGTCGAGGTCAAAGGTCAAACGTTTAAAAGTATATAATTCGTAAATGGAACGACGCATAAATCTGTATAAGCTATTCAGTTTTGTACCAAGCAGAAAAAGCTCAGAAGGCTTATTTGCTTTTTTACTAACGAGAAAAAAGCCAAGAAAGGCCATTTTAAGTAGTTGAGGCCTTTTAGGCTATTCAAATAAAGGAAAAAAATATACAAACTGAAAAAGAAAAATATGTCATTTAAACTAGCAGAGACTTTTATATCATTATGTACTATTTAAAGAAACGAAAGAATACATTTGAGTGTCCTATTCAATTTTGTATTAGCGAAAAAGACTATTTTAGCAAGTTCACTATTTATCTACCTTTTAGTACTAAACTAAAAATTCTAGGAATGTTCATTTTAAGTAGCTGGGAATGTTATATCTTCTTGTGCTATTTAAACAAACAAAGTAACATATTTAAGTGGTCTCTTCAATTTTGTACCAATGAGATATGTCAATTTTAAGCTAGCTCAGAATTTCAAGACCATTTTGTACTATTTAAACAAAGGAAGGGATAAAGTTGAGTTACGTATTCAATTTTGTACCAACGAGAAATTTCATTTTAAGTACCTCAGAATTTTATTGATTTTTTGCTATCTGATTTAATGAAGAAATAAATGTGGGTTTCCTACTTATTGTTGTAAGATCCAGAAAAGTTTTATTTAAATGAACAAAGAAATGCAATTTTAAATAGCTGTTAATTTGAACCATTTTGTACTATTTACATAAAGTACAGGATATATTTGTACTAACCAGAAAAAGCGAAAACGGACTCAGAATTTATATGTATAACTTTGTGCTGCTCAAATAAACGAAAGGTGTCCTACTTTTATACCAACGAGAAATGCCAATTATACTAACCAGAAAAAAGGAAAAGTATCATTTTAACTAGCTAATAATTTATGTATCTTTTGTACCACTCCAATAAACGAAAGATTAAATATATGTGTTCTACGTTTTATTCCCACGAGAAAGAAATATACGTCCATTTTAACTAACTGAGTATTTTATATTATTTTGTAGTATCTAAATAAACAAAAGAATAAATTTGTACTAACCAGAAAGAGCGAAGAAAAACTATTTTAACTACCTCAGAATTTTATATCATTTTGTACTACTCAAATAAACGAAGAAATAAATTTGGATGGAATATTTAGTTTTGTTGCAACATGAATGTGAATAATTGATAAACTTTGAGTGGAGGGTAAGTACATCTTTATTCCTTTAGTACCAACTGAAAAAGCGAAGGGCCATTATATATTTTGTATTATTCAAATAAACGAAGGAATAAAGATGTACTTACCGAAATAATCGAAGGAAAAAAATTGAGTTGTTTTTTTATTTTTGTACCAATCAGAAGAAAAGTAAAAATGTCTATTTTAACAATCTGAGCATTTTATACCTCCTTGTACCACTTAAAAAGCTGAGGATAATTTGAGTGGGCTATTTTATTTGTGTACCATTTAGAAGAAAAGCAAAGAAGGTCCATTTTAACTATCTCACCACTTTATACCTTTGGTGATATTCAAATAAACGAAGGAATAGATTTGTACCAACCAGGAAAAAAGGGAAGAAATGCCATTTAACTAACTAATATTTTTATGCTACACAAAAAGCAAAACAATAAATTTGTACTAACCAGAAAAGCTAATAAAGACCATTAAAAATAGCTCAGCATGTTATACCTTTTTGAGATACTCAAACAAACGAAGGAATAAATTTAAGTGGTCTATTCTATTTTGTACCAACGGGAAATGCCATTTTTAACTAGCTCATAATTCCTAGACCATGTTGCACTATTTTAACAAACGAAGGGTTAAATCGAGTGATCCATTCAATTTTGTGTCAATGAGAAATGCCATTTTAACTAGCTCAGAATGTTTATAGCTTTTTGTATTGTTTAAACAAAACAAACGAATAAATTTGTACTAACCAGAAAAAGCGAAGAAGTTTCATCTTAACTAACTCAAAATTTTATATCATTTTGTAATAAATAAATGAAGAAATAAATTTGTGTTGCTTTTCAGTTTTTAGCAAGCTGAAAAAAAGAAGGATTTAACATTTTGTACTAATCAAATAAACTAAGGAATACATTTCGGTGGCCCATTTAGTTTTGCAACAACCACGAAAAAAAGCGAAGAAGGTCAATTTTAACTAACTTAATATTTCTGTACTACTCAAATAAACGAAGGATTGCATTTGGGTATTCTATTTTATTCCCGTACCTTTCTTCCTTTATTTGGGTATTGCAAAATGATATAAAGTTCTGAGTTTGTTAAAATGAAACTTCTTCGCTTTTTTCTCGTTAGTACAGATTTATTCCTTCCTGTATTTGAATAGCACAAAAAGTGATACATTCTGAGGTAGTTAAAATGGCATTTCTGATTGCCACAAAATTGAATAGCTCACTCATTTTTTCTCTTTATTTGAGAAGTACAAAATGGTATAAAATGATCAGCCAGTTAAAATTGTCATTCTTCGCCCTTTTTTTGTCAATACAAAACGTGGAACATCCAAATTCATTCTTTCGTTCACGTGAGTATTACAAAAGGTATATAAATACTGAGCTATTTAAAATGGACATTCTACGGTTTTTTAATCTTTTTAATACAAAAGTTGAGAAGTCTTCATATTCTTTTCTGCTTGATGCAAAATTGCACTCCAATTTAAACCTTCGTATATTTGAATAGTACAGAAAATTATAAAGTGGTAATGTAGTTAAACAGGCCATCTTTACCTTTCTTCTGATTAGTACAGAAATAAAAAGGCCACTCAAATTATCCTTATTTTTTAAATGGTACAAAAAGGTATGAAATGGTGAGCTATTAAAAATAGACCCTCTTAGCTCCACTTCTGAGTGCTACAAAATTGAATAGGTCACTCAAATTTATTACTTCGTTTATTTGAGTAGTAGAAAATGGTATAAAGGATGATATAGTTAAAATGGACCTTCTTTGATTTTCTTCTAATTGGTACAACAAGAAAATGGAATACCCAAATTTATTACTTGGTTTATTTGTGTAGTATAGAAATATTGTGCTTGTTAAAATGAACTTTCTTCGTTTTTTCGTGGTTAGTACAAAAATAAATGAGCCACACAAATGTATTCCTTTGTTTATATGATTTAGTACAAAATGTTATTTTTTTTCTTTTTCCTGCTTACTAAATAACTTAATAATCCTCAAAATTTATTGCTTCACTTATTTGAGTATTAAAAAGTGATATAAAATTTTGAGTTAGTTAAAATGAAACTTCTTCGGTTTTTCTGGTTTCAAATTTATTCGTTTGTTTTGTTTAAATCTCGTTTCTCATTGGTACAAAATTGAATAGGTCACACTACTTATCCCTTCCTTGGTTTAAATAGTGCAACATGGTTCACAAATTCTGAGGTAGTTCAAAATGACATTTCCCGTTAGTATAAATTTGAATAGCCCAAATAGGTATAAAATTCTCAACGAATTAAAATGGGCTTTCTTGTTTTTTCTCGTTAATACAAAAGTCAATAAGACACTTAAATTTATTTCTTCTTTGCTTTTTCTGCTTGGTCACAAACATTAATCCGTCACTCCGTTTACGAGTTTGTTAAATGTTTGACAAATATTTGTTAAATGTTTTTACGTTTAAATGTTTGACGTTTGACCGCAATAGTTAGTACTTTTGGGCCATATAGTAGGTAGTCGTATAACTAAACGTCGAAACACGTTTTGAATGCATTGCTCAGTTTACAAGTTTTTCGAGTTTAAATATTTTACCTTTCACCTCGATGTTCTGTACTTTCGCAAAATATAGTAGTTGATGACCCATTATTAAATGTGGAAGCAGGACCTAGATACGTTGCTCCGTTTACGAGTTATTCGGGTATAAATACTTGACCTTTGACCTCAATGGTCAGTGCTTTTGCGACATGTAGCAGTTGGCGATCTGTTACTAAATGTAGAATCAACATCTCAATATGTGGATCCGTTTACCAGTTATTCGGGTTTAAATATTTGACCTCTGACCTCGATAGACAGGTTTTTTGGGAAAAGTAGTAGTTGATGACCCATTACTAAAAGTGGAGACAGCACCTTCATACGTTGCTCGGTTTATTAGTTATTCGGTTTTAAATATTAGACTTTCACCTCGATGGTCAGTACTTTTGGAACATGTAGTAGTTGACGACTTGTTACTAAAGGAGGAAACAGCACCTCAATACGTTGCTAAGTTTGAAGTTATTCGGGTAGAAATATTTGACCTTTGACCTCCTTCATCAGTAGTTTTGGGATATTCAGTAGTTGCCGAATTTTTACTAAATTTGCAAAGAGCACCTTAATACGTTGCTCCGTTTACGAGTTATTCGGATTTAAATATTTGATCTGAGACCTCGATGGTCTATACTTCCGCGGCATATAGTAGTTGATGACCTGTTGCTAAACGTGGGATCGGCACCTCAATATGTGGCTCCGTTTATGAGTTATTCGAGTTTAAATATTTGGCTTTGACCTTGATGTTCAATTCTTTTGGGACATGCAGTGCTATATGAATGCTTGTGTAATTTCTGCTGTGTTACATAGGTGTTGATAAAAGGGAAAGAGTATTGTCTGCTGTATTAAATAGGGGTTGTTAAATAGTGGTTTAAAAATGAGGTATACTCTTTTATACATAAAGGGTTGCGAAAATAGGTTTTCATAGTCTCTGTGTTAAAATACGGGTTGATATAAGTATTCATAAAGGAGGACAAATAAACTCCCCATTATTCACTGCTATGTCAGTAATCTTTTATAGGTTACATAGGAGTGCTTGTAAAATATGCGTTCGTAGTCTCTGTGCTCATAGTCTTATGTAACTCTTGCTATGTTGAAATAGGGGTGAAAAATAAACCAAGCTCATTTATTATCTCTGCTACGTGTCCGTAGTCTACTATGTTAAAATAGGGGTTGTGAAAGAGGACTAGAGCACCTCTACTATGTTAGTATCCTTTCTGCTATGTTACGTAATCTTATGTAGTATGTGCTATGCTAAATAGGAGTTGAGGAATAAGTCATTTTTATCTGATCTGCTATGATACACAGGTGTTGAAAAAATAGGCTATACTCGTTTATACATAGGGGTAGGGTAAGTATGTGTCCATGGTCTCTGTGTAATTTCTGCTATGTTAAAATAGGTGTTGAAAAAAGTGGTCATAAAAGAGAACGAATTCACGCTAAAAATGGGGTCGTCAAAAAAACGAGTTTTAGAGGTGTCCGATTTTCCGTGGTTGGATGGTAATTGTGTTGTGGGCTATGTTACATAGTCTTATATCATTTCTGCTATGTTAAAATAGGTGTTGAAAAAGGTGGTCATAAAAGGGAACGAATATACCCCCAAAAAGTGCTCATAAAAGAGAACGATTTTTCGGGGTGTTCGATTTTGCATGGTTGGACGGCACGCGGGCATGGCGTATCGTGCGACACTTGACTACCGAGTACTTCGCACCAGACGGGACATGGATTGGCCTCTTATGTTCCAGATCGGTACTTTAGCCTCTTTTTGAGGTTATTGATTTCTATTTTGGGCGTGAAAAAATGAGAAAGAATATGAGAATAAACCAAGGTCTAGTAAGCATCAGTTTCTTCCATATTAATCGATCCCAATTCTCTCACTAACACAAAGTGAGAAATAGGACGTAAATCTTCAATTTCTCTCACGCAAAAATTTAAAAGATCTCTTAATTACTGCCGTTTCATACTTGAGTTTAAAAAATGTGACTCTTTTATTCTCTTGAAACTATTAATAACCAAAGGGAAATAATAAATCAAAACTCCCCTTCCGTCTTTTAACAAGACTTCAGTTAACTCTGAATTCACACAAACGTGAACAATCACATGTACGGAACAAAGCGCCAAACTTATTTTCTGAAGCAACATAATTCTCACTACAGTTGATTATTCTCATTTCAGTTTCTCGAGACACTCATTGTGCCACCAAAAGGAAACCAACTCAAACATGATAGCAATCAGAAGACGAAAATTCAAACGGCCTCCATTCAAGCGCTGCCCACTTAAATCTAGCAACACAATATTAATGCATCCAGTATCACGATTCAATCACAAGTCAGCTTGCTGTAGCGAGCTGCTCGCAGTCGTCGAAAACCGAGCATGCGCTACGGCCTACCAGCGCGGACGCAAACGACCTTAGCAGAGCTTGACAGAAAGCAAAGGACATCTCACTTTCGATATCACTATTTAACCTTTCTTTATCTCGGTCAATTCTTTTTATTATCTTTATTCATTTCTTTGACAAGTTTTTATCTTTCCTTTTTAATGATGAATAGATACATAATTGAACAGATAATATATATCTAAATATACAATACGTATTAGTTTTTGTAACGAGTCTATTACAATTCTCTCAACTTCACTACTACAAAGCAGTTCCCCACAAGTAGGTCGAAACTTCTTTAGTTAAAAGCCCCATGGGTTGACATCAGCCGGGCTGAACTGTTTCTTTGGTTTTTGTTAGAGGGAGAAATTATTGACGACACTGTGAACTTATTTAAGTCTGTTGTTCACCCACATATAAAGGACTTTGTGCCGGTAAAAGCATATAAAATCGAACAGGTTTTCGATACGTTAGGACTGTGATGTACTCCATTTTCTTAAAAGGAAAAAGCTTACATGGACTATATGGAAATCATATCCGAGTGTCTGCACATACAACTATTGTGCTAAAATTTCAAACATTACCAAGAAGATACAACGGGGTAAGTATCTTGAATACATTGATTCAATTGGTAATTTCACTTTTAACAACCCTAAACTCTTTTGGTATGTAATTAAATCTAGTTCAAAATCTCCGGCCATACCAAAGCCAGTTCAGAATGAGAATACCAAAGCGAGTGATGATCAAAACCCGACATCTTTAATAACTACTTCAGCAAAACGTTTAGTTCTCTTTCTAATAACTACTCCCCTTTACAACCTATCTTCCCCTTCTCCGCCCCATCTGCCTGAACACCATATCCAACCTCTCTGCCATCCGGTCGAAGTTCTGGCTCTCTTTCAATCATTACCCCCTCATATACTACCTGAAGCAGACAACATTGCTTCTCTTTTTCTCAACAAAATTGTTTCAGTTATTGCGGTTCCACTATATCTTATTCAATTGATACTTTAATGAATGGTATGGAATGAATGGATACTTTAATGGAAACTAGCTCCTGTGACTCCAATATATAAATCATGACCTAATGATCATGTATCCTCGTATAGGAAACTATCTCTTCTTTCTGTAGTATCAATTATCTGCGAAAAAAGAATCAAAGACAGGCTAGTTAAATTCACCTCACTTTTCATTAGCATATGTTAGCACAGGTTTCTAATGAAAAGCACAAGTCCTACAAATTAAAGTACTCTTATATCTCGTGCAGTCAAAGGTATGAATAACAACACTCAGTTAGATGCTATCTACTTCGATCGCTTGAAGGCCTTTGATTCTGTCAGTTACATTTGTCTTCTTTATAAGCTTTCTAATAGGGTTGAAATACATGCTGTTAAATAAAGAATAATCTCACTCTTTATTGCTGTTTTCAGGTAATGTGCACATGTGTTTCTCTTATTTTAAAAATTAATAGACTTTTTACCAAATGTAGAAAAAAAGCAACATTAATTTAAATACTTAAGAAGATGTCTACCCATCATCAGAGGCTTCAGAATCTCCATAAGGTACCATGTAAAATTTAATTCATAATTATCTCACAAAATACTGCACTTAGAAACTTACAATTTTCTATACGAATGCCAAAGAGGAATACAAAGGAAATGGTTATCTCAATTTGAAATTTAATGACTTAGATTAATTGTAATAATTACTTCCATAATGAGATAATCACTACTGCAGATAAAGGATCAAAAGACCACTTTCATACCTCATAAATTACTACGGGTGACAGTCTTTGAAGAACACATCATGCGGAAGAATGCATTTTGGCAATTTTCCGACATAAAATCATATCTACCACCGCAATTTTCATAATTATTTACGCCTTGCGCAGTCTCCCTTTCCACCCCCAACCTCACTTACCTACTGAGTTATTACAGCTTTACGACCGCAACTATCAGAATTTGCTTCTTGTGTGAAAGCTGGTGTCACTCATGTGTCAACAAAATACTTCGTAGAATAAAGTTAATCATCTTTAAAATCTCGGTATCCAACATATGATTCCGATTGTTTTTCTACATCTTTTTTACTTGAAAGGGATGGGTTCTCTTACCAAGCAGTGGCTTTCACTTCTGCCACTCACAACTATACAACCGAGAAAAGTCTAAATGTGTCTTATTTATCTATTTTCTGTTTTCTGGATGGATATGTTTCATTTCATTTTATATTATTTATCATAGAAAACAGAGAACGGAATAATTGTAAGCAGGGGTGGCAAAAACCAAGTTTTCCGTGTTTGTTTTTATAAACAGAATTTGGTTGGTTGAACAGGTTTGGTCGTTTTTGTATGTACCATGCCAGTCTTGCATGTATTGAAAAAAAGAAAGAAAAAGAAAAATTGAAGAACTGCTTGACAGATCGTTACTAACTTTGCTCAGAATATAGTCAAGAATAAGGAATTGAATTTGTTATTAAAACCACCTATTCAAACCGGAAGTGGTTTAAACTGGCCCTTTCTGGTTTGATCGTTAATCACCATAGATCAAAAATCATAATATGTAGTAGGATCTGGTTTTCTGATTTGTAATAACATATTTAATCTCTATTATTAACTCTCTACTAAAACCCAAAATGGCTCAAATCAACTATAATTTTTGGTTTTAAAAAATATTGATCTACATAGAGCGAAAATGGTAAAAAAACAGAAAGTGGTTCCCTTCAATCAAGCAGCACTCAAACTTTTGAAGTGTACATTTCATATCCTTTTTTTATCTTCAATTGAGACCGGAAGTTGTATAAGTTTCAATATTAATTATGAAAAATCGTACCACAGAAACCAAACTCCTAGGCTTGGTGTACAGTGGGCAATATAAATTCTTGATGCACAAACTCCGAAAAGATGGGCAACTCAACTAACGTCTGATCCGAGATTAATTAGGCCTGGTAGTATCTAGCACAGCCGCTTGAAGTGCCCCCGACTGTTAAAAGCACAAATCGTAAAGAGTGTTTTTGTGCAGGAGTGAGAAAAAACGCTGAGTTACGAAATGAGAAAAGAGAGTCTTTGAATACTTGTACTCGCAGTAAACATCACAATATCTGAAAAAAAATATACGCACACCAGAGGCGCAGATGCGAAGATAACAGGCAGGAGACTTAACTAATCTTATAATTAATTCAAATGAGGGATTATTAACAAGTAAACTTACTTCAAATCTCTATACATATATGCGTATCAAATAATATACGGATAGATTATGCGGTATATGTAGGTTATTTTCTTTAAGTAAACCTTCAAAGTGTTGCGCTGAATTTTGAAACTATTAACAATAGTACTACCTGCAAATCATTAATAATATGGTTCGATCATTCGGGGAAAGACCCCAGCCTCCAATGAAAATTTTGGGGGTCTAACAGCTCCTGAGCTCCTTGGTTCCGGCGCCACTGATTGTTACATAATACTACTCCGAAAGACGAACTGGTCCGACTTCATTATTCGTGAAATGAGATTGATAATGCTAAATATTGGTACGGGCTAATTTATTTGTAAATATAAAAAAATGCAAAATTCAATGACTCTCAAATAAGTTGGAAAACTTATCCGTCCTTAGATTGCAAATATAACTGAAGGTTCGTGAGTGTATAATGTTTGTGCAAATTTACACCTTGAGACACAAGCAAAAAAGGGAAAATATAATGTCAATTAAAAACAATTTAAAAATTCACGAAATTAATGGATAATACCAAATATAGAACCATTAACAGAATTAACTCTGTAACTCGTTTTCTCCATTTATTTTTCTTCCTTTATTTTCAGGATTACATCATCACTGAATTTCTCCACTGGAGATTATCTTTGTTTAGCAGCATCCAACTGGAGCTCATCCTTGTAGATGAAATATTTTAGAAAGTGAAAAGGAAGAGGGGCCGAGAATCGAACCCGGGTGAGGAATTTGGCAAATCACAACGATAGCTATTCATCTTAGCCATGGGCGGCGATTACGGGGGGCAAACGGGGGCAGTTGCCCCCGCACTTTTTTGAAGTAACCCATTAATGTATATAGTTTCATTTAGAAAAGTAAAGTTTTTGTATGTATTTACTGATTCACAGAAAAAATGGTGCCATATATTTGCCGTTCCGTGAGTATGTATTGGTTGTCTTCCCGTGGAGTAAAGAAAACTACAGGAATTGCGTTTTAATTGCCACAGAATATACGTAACCCCAAAATTAACCTATTGGAGCACAACAATTTCAGCATACTTTCACTTCTTACAAGGGCTCGATATAGTAGTCAGCCACTTTGAAACTAATTCAGAGAGCATTTCGCGAAAGCAAAAAGGAAAAAAAGTCTTTCACAAGTTATTTTTTAATTGCACAAAAATTGACAGTTCCTAAAATATCTTTTCTTCTTTCTAAAGTAAGGGGAAAAGCGTAACAAGAAACAACAACTATATTTTCCATTGTTTTGTAGTGCAATATATGAATGAAGTGGTGTGTTAGGAGTGTACGAGTGTATATACAATTATATTTAGTGAATTCAACATAATTCTAGGTTTTAGTGTTATTTTGTATAACAAGTATGGAGTGATTCTAATTATTGTTGTGTTTTGGTGTGCTCCAAGAAACTGAAAACTGCACCTAATGGCAACGAACATGTTTCGGGAAGTTGCAAAAGCAAATATTTCTTTAAATGTCGTAGCATATGCTTGTAGTATTTACTGGCTTTCATTTTCTATGAGTAATAACATACATTTAATAGCATGTATGGAATTAAAAATTAAGTAGTTCATTAATCCCTGTTTCAATATGACTTTTGCAAAACAAGCATCATTATTTATTACTATGATTAATATTATCCTTTCTATTTATTTGTTTTGCAAATTTGTTACTCAATAATTTGATCACATAGTTTTCCAGTCAGAATTTTAAAATGTTCATGAGCAAGGAATCAAATCTCTTCTTACACTTTTGTTGTTTAAGAGTACAAAGGGCTACTATCTACTGGCGTTGCTCTTGCTCTTGCCAATTTGAAAAAGATAGTATCCTATTAGTAATGCAACCTTTCGTCAAACAAAATATTAGAAACAAGCAGGAAAACTAACATTTATATGCAAATATTCAGATTATGTCTTGCCCCCCCACTTTTAACGTCCAACCGCCGCCACTGATCTTAGCGGTTACTTACTCTAGCTCCCCTAAATAAAGTCTTTTCTCTTCGCTCTTAACAGTAGCTTCTTTATAGTTAAATTAATTGGCAAAAGAGGACTGTATAATTGAGGATTCGCAGGGAATTTTATCATTGTATTCCCTAACTTATCTACATTACAGATTTTTTAAAAAACAAAATAAAATACGCCTTTATTTTGAATCAACTACTCGCGTATATAATCCCTTTAATTGACAAAACATGAACCAGCTGTGTTAAAAATTTCAAATTTTCGTGATTTGCTTATTTTAGGTACTAACAAGCAAGGGGCGCGATATCGAGACTCGAATTGCGCAATAAGAGTTACATATACTGAAAGAGCATCAGGTAGTTAGTAAGTTACCAAATTATTAGCTGCAGTCCGCCAGTAGGGGAAAAGTTATGAGACTGTAAAGTTCAGAGCCTGGCGTACCAAAACGACACAAAACTTAGCATTTGGCTTGTTCCTCTTTGTATTGACAAGAGATAATGAACTCTAACGTATTCCCATCACAGAACATGATGTTTGATATAAGAAAATCTGTATGAGAAGAATTGTCAGTGTTGCCCTGCACATCCTAGAAGTCTTGGGTTTCGTTATTTTGCCAAAGGAAGGGAATGACAGTGTCTGATAAAATTGTGCAGCTTTATCTCAGAACAAAAAAATAAGAACGGCTTTTGCAGAATCAGTTCCTGAGTGGGTGATCTTACGTCAGATGGTGCATATGAAAATTAGAAAAGCAAATTCTCGGGTGATTGGAGGGTAGTATGTGTTGTGTTCGCCTTGTGCGGGTCTTGGTTCAACGTCGTTGCCCGGAGTTTCAGTCGCGCGCAGGTATGTAAGAAATGAATCTTTAATATTTTCTACTAAACGGCAAAGAAAGTGCAGATATGAAGGTTGGGAGGCTGAAACTTTGGACTTTAACATCTTTCCGGCAATTAGTACCATAACTCTAGCGTGGTAGATTATATTCTTTAAATATTCCTTTACTTCATTTCTCTTTTTGGACGTCAGTAACTACCTAGCAGTCGTGAGACAAAAGGTATTCAATTCAATAAAATTAATATTAAGAAGACGACTCTTGAGTTACTTTGGAATTCTTATTTTGTAATTTTATTGTATAAATTATCTTAAATAGTTTTGTAATAAATTTGCTAGCTTAAAAGGATTATTTCATTTTTTATGGATTATTGATCTAGAGTTAATGAACACTACAGCTATTTGGAGGATCAGTCGATAGACATACTATGCTAGTCGATCCCGGTAGTGTATTGTATCTAACGTCCCCTTTTCTTTATAAGTATTCTGTGAACTTGGTTTTCTCCAGGCAGTTTAGATAGCTGACTACCCACTATCTTATCCAAGGGACATGATACTGGGAGTTGCTTAAGGAAGTGCTGAATTGTAGTGTGAGACACCGCTGTGAACGAAAGGTGTGTCGGAATCGAACCTTCTCGTATGAATCTCACTCTCCTTCAATCTCACTCTTCCGATACCTACTCTGTGTGCATTCTCAACAATGTAAGACTTGATTAAGGAAGATTCGCCTAGAGGAACAGTCTGGGACCAACCTCGATAATGGCATCATGGGAATCTAAATAAAAAGCATATTTGGTAAAAGAAGTATGTTTTATTGGTTAAAGCAAAAGAAGAGATAAATTAACTCCAGCGGGAATCGAAGCCGGGATCTTTTACACGTGAGTCACAAATGCTACTGATCCTACCACTTTTTCACTTAATGAACTTGCGCATTGTACGATATGTCCTGCGAGTCGAAAACTTTAAGACGCTTTTTTTCGTTCAATTAGGCTAATGCGATCTCCCAGTTTTTGATATGAGTACCTTAAATTTGCACTTTTCACCTTACAACAATTGGCCACGAAGTTAATTTAACAGTCTGCTTTCTCCTTGTGAGCTTTGAAACGCAACGAAGCGAGTTGATTTTGTTTTTACAACCACTTAAAAAGAAAACTTTATATTTAAGGAAATGTTTCCATATATTGAAAAAAAATACTTCCCGAACATTCAGATTAGACGTTGAGAGCGTTGACCACTGAACCACGATTACTATCCGTTGATTTGTCTTTAGTTTGGGGTCGCGGTGGCTCAGTGGTAGAGCGTTCCCCTCTGCTTCATGGGGTCCCGGGTTCAATGACTGCTCCAACCAAGTGAACTTTGTGGTGGAATATCAGCGTGTGCGTGCGTTTCCTCGGTGATCTCCCGTTTCCTCCCACTTTCTTCATTCCAGCATTTCATTCGTTTCTCATCACCAATGTATCTTTAGCCTAACCTGCATAACGTGAGACGTAAAACTCAAAGATTTCATTTCACTGTAGATTTTAACGTCCCTTTCAGCAGCGAGGCTATATGAGAAAGAACCTACTGATTAACGTGGAATCCGACCCACATGAGCTCACGCCAGGAATGGAATACCGACGGATTATTTAACAAGTAGTGACTATTTTCATTAATACATGTATCATATACAATCTCCTCAAGTCTGGAACTAAAATATTATTATTGTTACTACTACTACTATTATTATTATTATTATTATTATTATTATTATTATTATTATTTTTTAATATTATGTTAGATTTTTCTTCAGATGCAAACTATAATTGCAGTATTTTAGAAGGAATATTATTTAATTGATAATGCTCATGAGAATGTTTGTTTTCTATAATGGTGGATCTGTTCTCCCCTCCCTGGGAAAGCAGTAATTACGTAAATTTCTCTTCCACTGTACAAATAAAGCACTGATTAGCATATAACACTGAAAAGGTATAAATTTTAAACACGAAAGTAAAATTTTCCATATTTTTTTTTTCTGTAAAACAGATGATTGTTTAGCTTTAGTGGATAAACATTAAAAAGAAAAAGAAAAAGAAACAGTAATGAAACGAATTAATTTCTTTACACGGCCCAAGACAAATACCTGTCATTTTTAAAGACATCAGGTACATAGCAACTAAACATGTATCGAAACTTCTGCTGAGCCAGTACTCACAGAAAAATATACTAACATTTTGATTTTGTATTATGCCTAGAGGCATTTACAATGTGACTACAATATTATCTGTTAACGTGCAAAAATTGCCTGAAGGAAAGTGAAAGTGAATACTAAACAGTTGTGCACTGCTCACTTTAAGTCAAACAATATATGTCGAAAAAAGGAGTGGATCCCTGCTGTTAGCAAATAAATACTACCTTGTGAGCTGCTCGAGCAACCAACTGCACATCCTTTTAGAAATAGAAGCTACTGTTAGAATCAGAAGAGATCTAAATGCTTCAGCAAAGTAAAAGTATGCTTCGTAGCTATTAAATCTAAACTATGAGAAATTACGACCGCCGCGAGCTTCGTACATGGAGTCCATGACTTCGTTAGTAGTCCATTATTTCACTGTCTGACCAGTGACTATTAGCTTTCTTTTTTATGGTATATCAATACATTTCGGTCAACACTTTGGAACGTGAATATTGAAGTGAAATAATTAGAATGATGGGATTGACAGTTTGAACTGTCCGCTATTGCAACACCAGTTGCGCATTACAACATTATGCAACTCTATTTTATATAAACCATTATTAAACATTCCATTTTCATAAACTTACTCTTATGATAACACTACCAAATTCCTAATTAAATTCAATGTATAAATAATTGTTTAGTTGAGTTGATTTTGAATTTCGAGTCCCTTTAAGCAGTGAGGGTATATGAGACGGGACCAAGTGATTAACATGAAATCCGAACCACTTGAGCTCCCCCCAGAATCGAACCACGGTCTCCCACACCAAAGGTATAGATTGGGTTTTATATAGCAGCTAATATCAATTTTGTGGTAGACAAACACCGTGCTCGTGGGCTTTCTCGACGTTCTTCCGTTTCCTCCCACTTTCTTCATTCCACCATTTCATTCACTTCTCTTCATCACCTCTCCTTTAGCCTAAGCGGCATAAACTTGGTACGTAAAAGTAAAGATGTAAAAGTAAGTAAAGGTCATTTCATGTTTTTTGCTATAAAGTATAAAATAACTAAACATTTCATGTAAATAAATGAGACACATAATACATTGCAGACTACTAAAATTGAGATTTAATTCAATTCTGAGCATTATACATCTATACGATTGTTCAACTTGCTTTACAAAGATGCAGATTATGAATTACACTAATTTCTTCGATGAATGAATTAAATCTTTACGTTAGACGTCTCATGCTTATGTCGGATAGGTAAAGGAGACGGTGATGATGAGGAATGAATGACAATTATCGAATGAAGAAAGTTAGTGGAAACAGGGGTAATCCTTAGAAACCCACGCAGGCACGGTCTTTATCCACCACAAATCTCACTTTGTGCTATATTAGGTCGAACCAAGGACCCATTCCACCAGAGATGAACGCTCCACCACTAAGCTACCGCGGCTCTATGAAAAATACAACCATATTCTTTGTGTCCCCTTTCTGTCTCTCTCTCTCTCTCTCTCTCTCTCTCTCTCTCTCTATATATATATATATATATATATATATATATATATATATATATATATATATTGTTACACAGTTGTGCCTCGAAGTCCTAGGCCGGACTCCAAATTATAGGACGAGACGCCCGCGCGTTTCAAATTGTGTGTGCAGTAAGGGAAAGAGAAATAGGGAGAACGGAGTCAGGTGAGGTCCAGATTGAATTATCAACCTGATGCCTCATTGACACCAAACCACACGCATGGAATAGTGGTATGACCCTGGCTTTGATTTTACTCAGGTCACAGAGCCGGGTCCTAGATATTTAGGAAATACCACGCAAGTGATAAAGACATGCAATCTATTATGTAGTTAGAGTTAGGTGTAAAATAAACGGTAAAAATAAATGTAAAATCGTAATTTCAACCCCGGCGTGATAGAGGAAAAATCATAGAAAAACCTAGAAGTCTTAACCACTATTGAGCATGCGCGTGAAGAAGTCTCTCCCATGCTCGATGAGGCTCGTGACGTAGCGTTCGAGCTACGTCAGAAACTGGCAGGAATGCGTGGGACGTAACGCCTATATAAACGAGGCTTGTTCGCCACTCCGGTTGATTCTACGGACGGACGGCTAACAGTGAACTTCGCTCTGGTTAGGGACGGTCTTCAGAAAAATCAGGTATGTGCTAATTTTTTCTAAGTTCCCCCTCCACACGGGATGAGCACTTTGAGATTGTTTAGTGATCAATATGAGTTTTATTTTCAAGTCCCATCAATCTGAGACCACATTCCCTCTTCGAGACTTAACATGTTTACCTTTCGGGCCAATGCAAGTTGCGATGTACAAAGTTCACACTTTACTATTTTCAATAACTCGCGGTTTAGCATAAAAACCTTCTAGCACCCATTGAGTATTATAGGGTTGTGCTACCACTTGAATAATGTAGAAAAACTTCCAAGTTGTAACTCCAAGTAACCGATTTTGTTAAATTGATCTGTATTCTTATTTTATTTTTTTTTAATAAAAAATAAAGTGAAATGGTCTCTTTGATTCAGTCAAGCTATCCCACCTAGTTAGATTCAACTCACAGTCTTCAAGTGTTACCTGGGTTTCGATTCCTAGTACCAAGCTCTACCACTGTTAGTGCACTTTCTCATCATCTTCGAACCAGTAGGCTAAAGACGTTTTCAAAACCGAGGCTATTAGGGAGTTGGACTCCGAACCAACTTTGTCGTACTGGGTGGAGAGTGAAGAAGTGATCTCAATTACGATTTCACAAAGGAAAGTGTACACAATTGCTACGCCAATCTCTGAACAACAAAAACATCATCATAACATTTTATGGTGGAGGCGCCGGGTAACCAACTGTGTGTTCTTGAAACGCTAAACAAATCTCTGGTGCTCATTCACTTTATAGGGGAACCAACTATCTCAGTTGCCTTAAAACGCGAGTTTAGCAAATCGGGAGTGATTTTTTTTTTACCGAAGAGCTTTCAATAGATAAAAGTGAAAAGTGTACGCGAAGTTTTTCTTTTGACTAGTCAAGTGGTGTATCGATACCATGTAAAGTCAGTAAAGTTCAGTGGCGTACTTAGCCTAGGCGGTGTTCTGCCTATGACTCTGATATACAAATATAATTTTTTCTGCTCTAAATAGTGCGTTTCACAAGTAGTAAAGTGGCGACGAAAAATTTTTTATTCTCAACTTCTCTCGCTTTAAGTTGTTATAAGTCAGCGGAATAGCTGCTAGGTTCCGCAGAACAAGACTCAGTTCACCTCACGACGTTTTTCTTGTGTAGTAATGGAAATGAAAAACCGGGACGCGAGTGTTAATACAGAATCCAGCTCTTGTCTCATGTACTTGCAAAACCCTAAGTCTGCTTATGCTTCTGCTCGCTTTGGTAAGGTCACAGTCAGTTTTATCTCTGGTCAACAGAACCTCCCGTTTTACGGGATGAAAGTTCGACTAGTTTGTCCGGCGATAGGTG
The DNA here is from genome assembly GCF_964235325.1 of Thermobia domestica. NCBI lineage: Eukaryota > Metazoa > Arthropoda > Insecta > Zygentoma > Lepismatidae > Thermobia > Thermobia domestica. The sequence continues at coordinate 62,695,678 of NC_137457.1, forward strand.
GCTAATACCTTTACCACTTATTTGGGGAGGATCACAGGCAGTTTATCTCTAGACAGTAGAACCGCCCGTATTACGGGATGAAAGTTCGACTAGTCTGTCCGGCGATAAGTGTCTGAAATCCTTTCCCATGCAAAGCCTGGGGGTCACAGGTATCTTATTCTCTAGGTCCAGCAGGGCCCCTCTGTACTAGGGGTGCAAGCCCGACGGCTGCCTGGGAATAACTGCCTAAAACTCACCTTTATGCAAATGCAATACCTAAAATCAAAAATGCAAGTACATGAACCAATGATTGGATGATCGAAGTCCCCCGTGTGAATTTAAAAACAAAATAGTTTAAAACAATGTTGTTTGGGTTTTGTTTAAAAAAAAAGGAAAACAAGTTAACGAATAGAAGTAAAACTTCTCATAAGTGAACAAATATTTATTATCTGTTATAAACAGCTGTCTAGTCACTTTCCGTTTCCCGTTCTAAAAAAGTGAAGCAAAATTTTATAAAGAAAGGGAAGTTGAGTATTCAAGTTCAAAGGAAGTTAAATGAAGATATTGAAATAATAATAATAAGTCTCATAATACGTAGCAATTTGACGTAGTATTTCCGAGGGAAGTAGCTATCAGTGATTAAATTCTTACCATATCAGAGGAAATAGGTTGATTACCCACTGCCCTGGTTTGAGAGGCCACTGACTTGCGAAAAACAGATTTATTGTCAAAATGAGTTTCGCGCAGAAAATAAAAGAAAAACTATTAGATTTAGGGCAATCTCATTGTCCTAAGACGCCCACGGGCAAGCACCGTTATATTCTAGATCGGTGGAATAATTACTATTGTATTGAGTGCAATAAAATAAAAGTACACGGGCATTCTCCTCCTGAATTTGGCCGTTGGAAAAAGAATCCATTACCGAGATACTTGGATACCTGGAGTCAGCCCAGATATCGTGAACCAACGACCGCTAGTCCTCATACTCCAGATGCCCCGGCGAGTGGCTGCGATCTAACGCCGCTGGCCGCGTCTAGCCCTATCCCGACTAGAAAAGATATAGAAATACAAAGTGCTGGTTCAAGTGAAAAACCAACGCCAGCTCCTAGGACGATATATGTAAATTCAGATACGGACGAGACCCCACCGGGGGTAGATCCGAAAACTCTAGTGAATGATGTAAATTTAAAAGATGAACTAGAGATAGCCGAACTAATAACTGCAGGTCAGGAATGGCCTCAGGCAACAATTGAGATAGAAACAACAGCAGGTGTAATACCTGATGTCCCCTCGAAAAAAAGTCCCCTAAATAATAATAAGTTAGTTGTTAAAGAACATAGAATAAGTGACTTAGTGTTAAGTTCAGAAAATAAAGATATTGGTGTATCTAAAGGACCGGATAGCCCAGTAGCGCTATATTTTCCTATAAAATACGAACCGTCAGAACCTAGAACGCCATTAGAAATTCAAAGACCCACCTTTCAATCCTTTTATGCTGGTAGTAGTGATGAAACGGTTTATGCCGAGATCGGTCCTAGAACCATGTATGCTAACTTAGATACTGAATCACGAACATCAATGAATAAAGAGCCAATTTACGAAAATATTGGTCTCGAACCCAAGGCTTTCACGAATAAAGAGCCAAGTTATGCAAATATAGGAACCGGACCAAGGGAAACGAAAATTGAGAACCCTGACGAGAATAATGAAAATGAATCGCGCTCTTTGTCACAATTTAACGATGAAGCGTTAATAGACCAGATTAAGCATTCATTACAAACAGAACTGTCCCCGGCAGTAGGAAACTTAATTCGACCCTTAACTAGACAACTACGAAACAAGAAAGTACAGGTCACAGTTGTTCGTCGCCAAGGTGACGAAGAAGAGAAATTAGGTATTTTATTCCAAGCGGACCCCTCAGCCCCCTTTGAAGATTTATTACCTGAGGAAAATGTTGTTGGAAATTTTGATATGGAAATACAGACCGACGTTTTTCAAAAGAAAGATGTTAGCGTTCAGACCGAATATAAGTTTCCTAAAATGATCCGAATTGATACAGACCGTGAACTTAAGGTTCTTCGGACAACAGCTACCCAAACCAATCCTGTCATGTTTGAAGATAACCTTACTCTCCAAGAGAAACTGCAATATTTGGACAGTATAGATAACGTACTCAGTGTAGTTAGTAAAGTTAGGTGGTCAAACGGAGATATTAGTAGTGCCGACTCAGATGGGGGTGAGTCGTTGAAAGACGATTGGTTAGGTTACGAACTACAGAAATTACAAAACGAAGAAATAGCGAAACTACAAGACGACAACCCGGAGTCTCCTCCTGCGTCATCCATGGAGGATGAGACAAAACCTTCGTGGAACTCCAAAGAAGAACTCCGATATGACCATTGGGATCCTCCCACGGTCTCTACTCCCCGAGCAACGAACCAAGACCCTCCCAAAGAGGACGCTGACCAGAGAAATGACCTCGTCGCCCCTGCTCCAGTTGAGAGGAGGTTAGGCGAAGAGACGAAAAGTGGTGATGCTTTTCCCTCAGTTTGCTCCGACCACCAGAAGCAAATTGAGAAAGAAGAAAAAGAAAATAGCGATTCCTGGTCTGAGAGTAGAATATACGAAAATATTGGTAAAATCTTTGATTACGCGGAATTTGGTGCCTCGGTAATGTGTTTAGATGAAGTAGCAAATAGAGACGATCTCTCAACCTCTCCAACCCAAAGTGAATCTAACAAACAAACCGATAGTGTTAAGAATATTGGTTTACAACCTTCAGCTAGTACTAGTTCTAAATTTAGTTCTTATAATGAAACTGGTGAATCACCTGCGACTAAAGAAATGAAAAAGTACCAAGAAGAGGAAAAGTTAAATCCCTTACAGATAGTGTTCATTTCGCCACCTAGTAGCGTAGTTACACCCATGGCCCCCATGGAGAAATTAGAGTTTAGCGAAGAGGAAAAGACAGAAAAATCAGTATTTAGCGAACATGATAGATCTTATACATCAGAATTTAGTTCAGAACAAACCTCCGAGTTAGAAAATAGAAGCGTAACTGATACCGACTATAGGTCCGTCTCTGAAAATTTCAATACCTCGGCTTCTTTAAACAGGTCATTAAATCTGAAAGATGAGCCCGTCTCACATTCATCCAGTGAAGATAAGCAAAAATCAAATTTTTCGTCCTTTTTAAAAGTAGATCCTGAGGATAAGCCTCGCATAAATTTAAAATCTGAGCAAGAAATTAAAACTAGTCCGGTTACCGAGCCATCTATGCCATATAGTTTTGAGAAACCTAAATTTACAGCTACTGTAGTAACAGGCAAAGTTAGCAACCCTCCTCCCGAGGGTGACAATCAAAATTCTCCTATTAGTGCTAAACCACAAGTCTTTAAGATCTATCCAAATGTTGAAATTCCCTCCTTCTCTGGTAATAGATATGAGTGTGTGGAACTTTTTCTGCAAGAATATGAATTAGTCGCTAGCATATACGAATGGTCAACCCTAGAGATAGCAAATTACCTTCCTTACTGTCTGAAAGGGGAAGCTTTCTCCTTCTATTTAGTAGACCTAGCAAACATTTTACCTTTAAACTATAGAGAGATGAAGGAAAAACTTAAAAAGGCTTTCCCTAGCATTGAGTATACTGCAAGGTTAGAATATGACGTAGATACCAGAAAACAACAACCCCATGAAAGCACTTTAGCATTCATTTATAAGTTAATAAAGGATTTGAAATTCTTGCGAGGTTGGGTCAATGAAAGTGAATTGATGAGTAAACTTAGAATGAGTCTGTTGCCAGACATCCTAAATAAGCTGATGCTTGAAGTGGATGATTGCGATAACATCGAACAGTGCCTACAATATCTTAGAAAATTTCACACAGCACAAAGAGTAATTAGCCAGAGAGTTAACCATGACGTAATATGGGAAAACGACCGCCTGGACTGGTCAAGCATTAAAGAACAACACCAACCAGGATTTGTACAGATTAGTTCTTGTTACACAGACGAAGTAGTAGCAGAACCGGGTTACAAAACGTATAGGAACACTCACCAAAATACCTATGGCCTTGGCCATGGGCAGGCGCAGCTTTGTACAGTCAAGATAAAAATAGGAGACCGCTGGGCGCAAGCTCTTATCGATTCTGGCTCGGAAATTTCGATAGCTTCGAAAACCCTCTTACCTCCAAAATTCCCACTAACGGAAAGACTGAAGGGTTATGTGAAGCTTCGCGGCGTAGGAGCTCAGCCCACAGATTACATTCCTGTGGTGAGAATAGCGTGTTGTTTCAAGGATCACTTGAAAACAACCAAACGAAGATTCCTAGACGTAGCTATAGTTGACCCACAGTTTTGCGCCTATGATGTCATTTTAGGGATAGATTTCCTGCACAAGTACGTCACCACCATTCATTCCAAATACATGGAATTAGCAGATAAAGACGGGAATCATGTTGAAGACCTATGGTTCACAGTCCCAAAAAGTGCGTATGGGTATCGTCATGGTGTGATTCATACCTTAGATTTAAAACATGTTAAACGATACCCACCATCAGTAGGAAAGAGATCGTTTAATGATTCCCAATCAAGACAGAACGGTAATGCTGGACAAACGGCTTACTCTGTCCCCCCGCATGGAAACAAACCAAGTTATAGGAAACGGAACCTCTCATATAAGAGGAAGGATCCGTCTCCAGAATTGGTCACCGGAAATCACATAAATCCCGTCGTTAGTGTACCTGATAAGAAACAAAAACTTCATACTGAAGAGATTACGTCCCGCGTATTCGTGTGTTCCAGGGAAACTACAAAATTTCCCACGGAGCCTACGAATAAAACGAATAAAATAGTCAATAGACGTAGGAATGCAAGACGTAAACGAACTAAGAAAAGCAAGGTATCTTCCAGTGCTCCTGAGCTGGAATTTACCCACTTGCCTGACGTAGAGAAAGAGGAAAGGAACCCATCCAACTTTGACCCTCAGCCAGGCCCTAATGGAACTTCTGCAGCTAGTCCTACAGAAAGTTCGGATACAGAGATGATTCCTAGAAAGAAAAAGAATGCGTTTTATGCGACAAGATATAACACAAAGAACCAACACTCTGTAAAGCCATCCCTGGCCTCCCAGGCGCCTCATGAGCCTGTAGAGGAAAAATCAGACAGTGGTCAGTTAGAGCCATTAGAAAAACAATTGATAATGCAAGGAAGTGAAAATGATCCAGCAACTCTCCCTGACCTAGAGAGTTCTGCCCAGGATCATAGTCCGAAAAAGGTCGTGCCAAACCCCTTGGGGTTAGGCGACGAACTTTTTGATATCTATCCGTACACTACCTACAAAGTACACCTTCCGACAAATGTCCGCGTGCCGTCCAAGGCTTCATATGACATAGAAATTACCGCACCGACCGGGAACGTGCATATTTGGGAATTCTTACCGTCCAAAGGAATTCGATATTGGCACTCCTGTTTGATCCCGAGAGGTCCAGTTTTTACTGACAATGGACATATTACTCTGACTATTTTTAATAGTTCAGATCGAACCAGATCTTTGTCTAAAAATCTTTATTTAGGGAAACTGGTTCCCCAGGTCGAGTCCGTAAATGACGAAACGGACAATGGCGAACAGGCCGTTAATCAGATTATACAGGAACATCATAAACAACTCAGGTTAATCCGTAAGTTTGCCCAGCAAACTATGACGCATGCACAGCAGCAGACTTCCCACCGAGATAACTCACGCGAGCTAGACGTTTCTAGCGATAGTGAGGACGAGGAATGTTAAGCGTATCATATAGGTTGCCCATGAGACCTAGTCACCTCAATTTAGACAAATTTAAAAAAAAAAGAGAGAAAACAAGAAAACTTGGCGTATATTCATTAGTGAGTGTGTCGATTCTCGCCTACATCACATAGACCACTCAAAAGTGGAGTACCTGTAGTGATGCAAGACCTCTGGTATACCGGAACACGTGCATACAGGGCTATAGCTAGAGCCTGAAAAGAATACATTGTGAAATTAAAAACAAACAAAAAGTTATAATATACTCTTTATCCACTTAAAAACAATAAGTTACTTCCTGGAATCCATTCTCCTCTCCATTCGATGCGGCATTAAACACCCATGGCCTACTATGGAAATAGGCAGTCATCCTAGTGGGCGGCGCTAATACGTGGTCTGAGGAGCAAATAAGTCATTTTTAAAATTAGGGCCCTACCACATCTACCAAACCTTCCATAACTACAATACCAAGGAAAAGTTTGACGCGTCACAGAAAAGTTATGTCGGATTAATACCAAAATAAATGTTTTGCCAACATATTGGGATGAATAATTTTTTTTTGTTCTTTGTGTGAATGTGCCCGGGCACGAATGTGTTACCCTTCTTCTTCTCCTATAGGACTCCCAATATGCTGCCAAACACAGAGAACCTAAAAGGAAAATAAATGTTGACATAACCGAAAAGTAAAATATTATTAGTAGCTACTAACATTAATACGTACAGGTATAACGCCTTGAATATGTAACTCCGACTTTTAGCATACGTCGTTGCAGATGCAAACTCTTCAGTCACAGTATAGGATTCCATCCGTAGCCGCCGCCTGACTATTTCATTTCTCTCTTGCGAGAAACTCGCCGCTCTCCCTCTTTGTGTCTAGGACTGCATTAACCTGGAAAGTAAAGCAGAGTCAATATTGCCCGATCTGGGTTGTTCCGCGACAAACTTATGCCTACTTAGGATACACGCATGCTTATAGGACGTTTTTCCTGTGACCCAGGATATCTGCCTGTTTAAAAAAAAAAAAAAAAAAGGAAAGGGAAAGCTGGAATTCCCCCCACCAGATATTTACATAGGTTACTCCACACAATGCCTACCCCATTTGTTTCTTCTTGAGCAATTATTATTTTTATTTTATTTTTTTTTCCCGCGTAGTTCGGGCGGGAAGTATATTGGCAAGACAATTTAAAAAAAAAATAAAATAAAATAAAAATATACTAAAATACAATAAAGTAGAAAACGAAATATGGAGAAATACGCCTTAGCCGCTGACATGTTGTTTTCTGCTGTTATTACCGCTGCTATTCATAGATAAGGGTGAAATTTTTCTGCGACCCCTTCTGGGTGAACACAAGTGACCCTTTTGCTGTTGTGAAAATGACCAATCTCTTAGCAAGGATGGCCAATCTATTGGCAAACTACGGCAATGTACGAGCATACTGCGCATATTGTACATAATGTAACATTATGTCTTCCATTTTCTTAAAAGAATGTAAATAGCTACTTGTGTACTATACTTGCTACATTTAGTCAGTAAGATTACATTACCTTTAAGTTATGCTCAGTTAATGTTGAATTATGATCAAGTATTAACAGTGATGCTCATTTTAGAATAATGTTTTCAGTTATGTTTATCAAAATACTAGATAGTATCATATTGTATCATTATTTCATTGGGGCAAGATAAACTTAAGTTAGTGTTAAGGCTACCATATGTATTTTGTAAGAATATTGGGGGTAGATCGAGTCCCCTCCATTTTTTTTTCTGTCCTCCCACCATTGGGTAATGGGCTAGAAACCGCTCATTGTAACTAACTTGATTATTTTACTATCACCATGTTATGTAAAGTCACGGCTACAAAACGGACATCATTGTGGGCTATAGTAACATTCAAGATGTTGTCCTACCACTACACCACTATACTCGTGTTTTCAATCATCCTTGTGTAACTGCCTTCATACAAGTTAAAATCTTCGCTTGGTTCGATTAAAAGGTACATAACGCTGAGAATACAACGCAGAGTGATATTAAATCACGCTATCACTTGTGCATTAAAATAATAATAATAATAATAATAATAATAATAATAATAATAATAATAATAATAATAATAATAATAATAATAATAATAATAATAAAACATTGGAAGCGAATCAGTACGTGTACATCATTTCATAATTAGGTTCGATGCTATTCAGAATAAAACTTATGATTATACCCGTCACAAGATTTAAAACTATAAGTCGGGAGACTTTCAAAATTTGGTGGCCCCCTTCATAAGCGGCCCTGTCTAATAGGTGGAAAAAGCACTGCTCCACAACAGCGTATGGCGCACAAGAACTCTAGGATATAATATATGAACGTGACAGTAGTTAAAATTTTAAGTGAAATAAATTGTGAAAATAAACAAACATAAGGGTAATCTTTAAAAATTAACAGTTAATCGAATAGCATTTTGTTTTGATGCACATATTTATAATGTTCACAGAATACTTCCTCAACACTTGTCTTTCATTCTGCCTTAAAACTAAAAGCAAATCACCTCTTATCGGGTGACGGAAGTGAGTCCAGCTGTTAACAAGGACTCAGGATGTTGTTGCGTGTAGATTCTATACACACCAACATTTATAACGGGAAAATAGATAAGTAAGAAACTAGGGAAATGACGTCACAACGAAATGAATACTAATAATAAGGTTGCCTCATAAATCATTACGATTGGGATAAACCATAGTCTCAGATAAACAATTGATTCTTAGCGATCCCTGGTTCGACCCCCTAATGGATCAGTTCTTTTATCCTATATCTAAATTATCGCTCCTCACGAGCGCAAGTTTGTATTTGAATTGGTTGTGTAAAAGTAGGTTAGAATCTAATACTTTCAATGGACACTTAGTGGATCACATATCATCACTACCTACACTAGAGGTCCTGAGTTCGAGCCCCGAAATATTTAATTCAAACTTAATATCGTTGTAAACATGGTCTCAATTACCGGAAATTATTGGCAGTTACGCAATTGTATCTCACGTTGAAAGGAAACAGATAAGTCGGAGATCGAGTCCCGACTCACGCACTTTTTGGTATGAGTGACACACACTAAGCAACGATTTTGTTTATCCTTAGGGAATCACTTACAAAAATCACAGGTAATGCAAGCCGCACTTCGTATAATCACTGTTACCTTGTAACTTAGGTCACTCTCGTTCATTATGATCTCTTGTTTTTCTCAATTAATTCAGTAGTAATAAAATCAGTATGGGATACTCCCAGGATATGAACTGCGAATTCATTGCACTCAAGTTAGCACTCACTATGTTAACACTCACTAGTAGAAACAATTCAAGGAGTTAGTACTTACCCTGTACCAAGAAACCTCCCCTATTGTCTCTGGAGACGTGAGTCTTCCTTCTTCTTCTTTTACGTTCTCCGAGCAACAGATAATACGTATACTCCAACAAGCTGAAAAATATGAACCACAAAGTTAAGATCTTATTTAAACTCGTTGGTTATCATACTTAATAATTAACACAGTGCAATACTCAGCATCATACTTAATATTTAGAAATTAAATAAAGGTAACTTTTCTCTAAATCCAGTCATGCCTTAACTACCAAGTTCGTCAAAATTCGACTAATACGAACCCGGGACACTACACTTAACTGCAGGTCCCCGCGTCCAATCTATAATGCTATGTGTGGGTGTGAGAATTTTTTGTTTCAGGTTTTTCCTTACAGAAGCCGAAGTAGCAGAACCGGCCCAGGTAAAAAGCAGTGACAGGACCTACGCTTTGGAAATAACTGAGTATCCATTTTCTTTTTTTTATATTTTTGTTAAAAGATAGTTATTTTTAACCACTTGAATATCGATTTCCTTCAAAACAGAAAAAAGGGAATTTGACATTTTTCTGGTTATTCTTATTAAGCTACCTACAAAGGGTTGCAAATATAATGAACAAATCACATTGTGCGCAAGATAAGACTGCCTCCTCTGAGGGTATTAGCTATATTAATTAACTTTATAGGGCTCAAAACCCTACAATATTATTTCAAGAAATCTATAACAATTAAGATAACATGCACGTCAACTGAGAAATTCTCAAGTGCTGGATTGCCCTATTGTGAGATACGTCTTATCTTGAACACTGTGCGTACACACAAGGGTAGTAATGTGTAAAAATAGAAATGACTAACATTTGGGAAGTAATACACGATTCAAATTCATATCAGTCTGATTGATATAATTGAAAATTTTCAATAAAGTGTAAACAATGTAATAAAGTGTAAAACTAGCCATGAATTTCAAGTATGAAACACTTATAAAAATTTATACTCGTTTGCTTGAGTTTGTGTTAAAATTTTAGTTAAAATTGATTGATATAAAGTTTGAAGATACTTTGGAACTAATTATTGTAACTGGCATATTTGTAAAAGTATAATTAGCTTTAATTAAAATCTTGTTGAATCTCAACTCTGTTTAATAGTTCTGTGGTTTACGAAGTAACCTAGATTCAAAACTCACAATCTTTGTTATAGTTAATTAAAAAAAAAATAAAGAAAAGGTAGATAATACTAACATTTCAAGGTTTAAAAGATTGTATACAATAGACCTCTTGGACTCATGCATGAAAATCTGAACGACTGACCACTTCCTCTCCTCTAAATTAGAGAAAACAATGCAAATATACTTATCTGACAAGGCTGAGATGTCGCTGGTCGGAAGCCGGCCTCTGTAACAGCATACTAGATGAATTCACTCAGTGGCGATGTACAAGCCCCCTTGTTCCCTCTCTCCAAACATTCGTCAGCTGAGCTGATAATTGGCAAGCCACTTATCATTATACCAGCTCATTTCCGCCACGCTGGCTAAATTCAAACTTCCTTTTAATACTCTAGTTCTCAACCTGACTACAGCTGAAACAAAAGATACGGCAAATGTATGTCAATATGGCCATTACGTCCTGACGTGTCATAACACACTAGGTATTGACCCATCTTGTAAAGTACCTTGGATTTACTCACCATATGATTCATCACCCATTAATCATAACAGTAAGTGGAAAGAATATTTAACAATGCAGTTTCCTCCATCATTATCATTCCACTCACAACGAAACAAGCCGAGTTAGGTACATCAATCAATTTGAGAAGAACTTGTCTTACCGTGACATTGTTCGATCTTCATCCACAGTCACAGCTTGAACACAAGAGGCATCCTAACAATAATGTGTGGTCAGCGCACATACACTCAATTCTAGGCTTCTGGTTTATTTGTTCAATGATACAAAATTGATTCTTGTAATATTACTACAATCACATAAAATAGTTAAACAGGTTTCTATACCTAGATGCTGACGATGTGTGGTCAGCACCTTCAGGACATCTGGAGGAAAAACATTCTGTATTCGAATCTCATCTTCGAATAGCCTCATTTTTGGGTAACCCCTGCAGGTTCCATTGATTACTATATCTTTCTTAGATTTGATGTGTGGTCAGCCCCGTTGAATAAATATATATAATAAACAATTAAAAAAAAAAGGAATTCGGTGGACTTCCTATGTAAACAAGTACTTCACATAAGACAAGGATATTATGTAACGCATTAATGATTATGTAGTCTAATAGTCTCTCTGATTGCAGAGCCATATCCATTGCCTACCCAGTGTGATGTCTAGAGTAAGGCCCCCCCTGGTATCTGGAGGTACCCAAGGATCCAGATTGCAGCCTGTCAGCCCCCTCCAGGGCTGATCCAGAGGGATGATATGGTAATCGATTACTGTTATTGATCGATCCATCACTGTTTAGTAATGGGCACCAGTGATCTAAAATCTGAATTTCCATCCGGATCCAGAACTTTCTTTGTGCTACAAAATTTTATAAAATCCTGCAGTGACAAGGAAATCTCGTTTATCTATGGACAGACTTCCATTGACTTACCTCAGTTCATTGCTTACAGGTGAAAAACTCTTCTCGTATCAGTACAAACACAAAATTTGGACAAGTGATAAGACTCAAAATAAAAGGAATAAAAACTCCTTTCAAATCAGCGTTGTGAAAAATCATAAGAAGATTGTAAACAATGTCAAGAGACTTTAAATATTTTTCAATATATGAAACAACTCAATTTCATTGTAATATCCACGATCTAACGGACCAATAACAAAAACCATGGACAGTTATTGTCTAAATGTAAAAATTAAATTTCTATTGTGGGTCATGTAAAAGCACAGGTTTGTTTTTAGACATTTAAAGAAGCCTATATGTGAGTATAGTAATCGAGTTTACACATTTTCATTCCACCATGTTACAGACCGTAAGTTGTGGAACCCTCTGTATAGCTATCTTTTGGCAAACATCGAAGCGAAAAAGACAAGGAAGTACTTTATTAAATTATCCATTGCACGTTGAATTTAACTGTTGCTCAACAACAGGTCCCCGTGACGTCATCATGTAGAATTACTCTCCGTATAATTAAATCACTTACACTAGGCATTTAAGATTTAAAAAAAAAACAGAAAAGTTCACCACAACGGAAACCGAGGCCGGTTATCAGTCAAGGCTAGTAGAATTAAAAGAAAGAACGGAACACACTTCCGGTGTGTTTTAAAAATATATCAACCATAGCTTATGTTGTGGTTAACTTTTGCGTTTAAAATCTATCCTATAAATCAACAAGATCCACTAACATGATGAAACATGATGTAACTTTACTTCGTAAAATTACCTTTGTACCCGCAAAGAAATCCCTCTCGATTTCGGTGTGTATATTGAAAAAAGAAAAAGAGACATAAAATATGTTAATATTATTAATAATAATAAGAATAGGAATACTAACAATACTAACCTATAAACCCCCCTAACCTTCCCCCCTAAGTATACACAAACGATATGAAATCCCCTGCAAGAAACATGTCCTTTGGTATAGCAAACGTGACTGCATCCCTGATTATTAGACTTTGTATCTGTTATTACCATAGGCCATTAGGGCATAAGCTAACACACTAACCATAGGGTCAGTATTTTAACCATTCAGACTCCCCCTCTGCTAACAAAACCACTCATGGAAAAAGAAAGCTAAAGTAATGGCATATAAACCTCTAGGTGCGCTAAATCGCACCAATCATTTGTAATGTCTATATATTGTCAGTATACGTAAAAGTAATCAATGTGTATAGTGTATTGCATACTACACAGGATGAGAGAAACCAAATCGAGGTCGAAATAGCAATCAAGCTGAGTAGAAGTTTAGAAAAACACATGTACATACTATGATTACCCTGTATAGAACAAACCTATACAGCAAGTTTGTAATATATTACATTTATTGCATTATCAATGTAAAGAGCAATAACTAATAATGTGCGATTCATTCTCCGATAACATTAAAATGAGTTTTATTATATTATGCGTATAGACGCACTTAAAACATTTATTAAGCATTAAGCCACTGTGTTAATCGCTAGTTGTTAATTACTCAAGTTATTTTACATAAGCGGTTTAATCATTTAGTATGCAATCGCTTCTATGTTACAAATAAATATATTACCAGATATGTAATGGAGTACTCAAATACTTACAGTACATTACAGGTTATAAAATATTCACTTGATTCTGGAAAGTAGAGTATAGCCTATGATTTATGAAGTATCACTAGTATATTGACACAACATAAGAAATGTTGTTCACAAACTGTAAGGCACAACCCCGCAATAATTTAAAATTGGTTTCAGGCAACACAATTGAGTGTCCTAGTCTAGATCATTGCATGTTTTTCCCATTGGGTTTATACTATAAACAATGAGAACTACTCTTGTAATTTTATCGTTCATCACAGTCCAATGTTAAAGCGCTTCACGCTATTCTTGTTTAAGTGTATTTAATGTTAAATTTCTTTCATTTATAGTTGAATAAAATTAGTAGCCTGAGACAATCACATTTGACACGTATATCTATCATTGTACTCAGTACAGCAAAGACAATTGTATTAAAAAAAAAAATCAGTAAACTCACAAAATCTTACTTTTCTTTATACTATTAGAAGCTGTACTCATAATCGGTTCGAAGTCATGCTTAATAATATGGTTAGGAATTGGTTTTTTTAAAAAAAAATTATAAAATAAAATATATATATTATTGCGAGTTGATAACTATAAGCTAGAAGGATTCCAAGATTGTAAGGTTTCATCTTACATATTTTAATCTACTATTTTGCTAACGGAATTAAGCTACTATTTAAGTAACATTTAAACGTACTATAGTTAGTTATGACACATGAAATCTTACAATCACGCTCTCTTGCAGTTTAGTCGTGCATAATCTCCAATCCCTCAAGAAAGTTTGTTGTTAGTTCCTAACGCCTTGTGTAAGGCCAGTTCTATATTAAACCTTTAACTTCCAGCAACTTGCCTTGGACAACCGTTGGTGTAAATGAATATAGATGCTAGAAAGACAACTTTCGACATTTTTTTTTCGTTTATTTTTTTTACCGAGGTCGGCGGATAACTGTTACACAGTTGTGCCTCGAAGTCCTAGGCCGGACTCCAAATTATAGGGCGAGACGCCCGCGCGTTTCAAATTGTGTGTGCAGTAAGGGAAAGAGAAATAGGGAGAACGGAGTCAGGTGAGGTCCAGATTGAATTATCAACCTGATGCCTCATTGACACCAAACCACACGCATGGAATAGTGGTATGACCCTGGCTTTGATTTTACTCAGGTCACAGAGCCGGGTCCTAGATGTAATATTTAGGAAATACCACGCAAGTGATAAAGACATGCAATCTATTATGTAGTTAGAGTTAGGTGTAAAATAAACGGTAAAAATAAATGTAAAATCGTAATTTCAACCCCGGCGTGATAGAGGAAAAATCATAGAAAAACCTAGAAGTCTTAACCACTATTGAGCATGCGCGTGAAGAAGTCTCTCCCATGCTCGATGAGGCTCGTGACGTAGCGTTCGAGCTACGTCAGAAACTGGCAGGAATGCGTGGGACGTAACGCCTATATAAACGAGGCTTGTTCGCCACTCCGGTTGATTCTACGGACGGACGGCTAACAGTGAACTTCGCTCTGGTTAGGGACGGTCTTCAGAAAAATCAGGTATGTGCTAATTTTTTCTAAGTTCCCCCTCCACACGGGATGAGCACTTTGAGATTGTTTAGTGATCAATATGAGTTTTATTTTCAAGTCCCATCAATCTGAGACCACATTCCCTCTTCGAGACTTAACATGTTTACCTTTCGGGCCAATGCAAGTTGCGATGTACAAAGTTCACACTTTACTATTTTCAATAACTCGCGGTTTAGCATAAAAACCTTCTAGCACCCATTGAGTATTATAGGGTTGTGCTACCACTTGAATAATGTAGAAAAACTTCCAAGTTGTAACTCCAAGTAACCGATTTTGTTAAATTGATCTGTATTCTTATTTTATTTTTTTTTAATAAAAAATAAAGTGAAATGGTCTCTTTGATTCAGTCAAGCTATCCCACCTAGTTAGATTCAACTCACAGTCTTCAAGTGTTACCTGGGTTTCGATTCCTAGTACCAAGCTCTACCACTGTTAGTGCACTTTCTCATCATCTTCGAACCAGTAGGCTAAAGACGTTTTCAAAACCGAGGCTATTAGGGAGTTGGACTCCGAACCAACTTTGTCGTACTGGGTGGAGAGTGAAGAAGTGATCTCAATTACGATTTCACAAAGGAAAGTGTACACAATTGCTACGCCAATCTCTGAACAACAAAAACATCATCATAACATATATATATATTAGGAGTATGAATAATTTTCATTTTGGACGTATGGTTTCAAGTCGGTATTTAACACAAAATTATGTTCTTAATGGGTTGAGTGGATTTGGATTTTAATGTTCTATTCAACAGCAAGACTATATGAGACGTGGACGTATTGGTTAACGTAAAAACCGAACCACGTGAACTTCCGCCGGATGCTGATGATAATGATTTTGACGCAGCGTTCATTAATGCCACACATATCAGAAGACAGCGCCCAATATTAAGGAACGCATTGATATCAGCAATCATATGCTAAAATGTGGACGTCTACTGCTATTTGAAAACATAACACTTTGTACTAGTATGGCACAAAGTAAACCCAATAAGCTCAAATGTTGATTACGTTCATTCTCCATGTTCGTATAAATGTATTTGCACAGGCATAATTCCACTTATTGCAATATTCTTGTAATATTTAAGATTTCCATTTACTTTCCCATGGTGAGCTATTGTAGGAACTCGACTCGTGAACACCCTGTGAATTTTCTAGAATGTTTCTTACGTATGTTTATTCAAGGGTTTCGATCCATCGTTTGTGTTGAATGTATCCTGAAGTAAATTATTTAAATAACTAACGTTGCCAAAAAGCAGAAGTAAACTACCCTCCACGAATTTCAAATCCCAGTTACTAGAGGAAATTCTGTAGTTTGGATCCATGCAAACGTCTCATACAAATTTATTGCTGCAAAGGAAAGCTTAATTTCCACCATAATCTATATCAAATTGTTGATCCTATTCACCAAAGTAAGATTGTATTTCTTCCCCTTATTTTCTACTGTTGAGGCATTGTTATTACAGAGTTGGAACTTACTAATATGAAATTAGTTGCTATCAATTATTATCTAACTAGAATAATTAGTAATTAAGAATATGACGTTCTCTAGCCGATCTTACCTTTCGCACTATATATCATACAGCAAGAGCAAATATTTCAAATTGTCTTGGAAGCAAATCTTCTTCCTTTGTGACGTTTACCGAAAATCTTTTGTCCGCTCTGCAGAAACGAAGGAAAGAAATGGGATTATGGTGGCACTCCGCAGCGTTCTACTACACCCATTGGAGAAGTATTTAACAGGGGGAAGGAAATCCCTACCTGTCAGTAGGACATCTGTTTGTGAAGATCAAATTGGAATACACAATCTTCACTATATAGTCCCTTACAATTAATTTTAAAATGTTCATCACTTTTTATCTATTTCGTTAAGTATGAAATTGAAACAACTATTTCATATTTATTGCTTTTCCGTACACATATGGAAACTTTAAGTTGTTACGTACCATATTTTGCGAGAAAACGTAATGAAATAAAATTTACGTGTCATCTTACGAAGCCTGGGAAACCAGTGGTAAAAGGTACAAGATCACCTTTATAATACAGTATTTCGAAACATTTTCTAAACATCAGCAGGTGTTTGTTTGTCATTTAGCTTTCCATACGCAATAGATCATTTACATGTTTAAATCAAAGTTTCCATGGGTAAAAGAAGAATGGAGAAAAGAAATCGAACATAATAATGCGTAGTAACAAAAAAGACAAAGTAGAAGAAGACAGCGTTTTAAAAAGATATAAATGTAATTGTCTTGAAAAGCGCGTTATATCTCGTTAGAAGATGGTAGTCAAGAGCAGAGATGGTCATTTTTCCTAACCCTCCCTCACCCTCACCCTCCATTCATGCTCTCCCCTCACCCTTCCTCACACTCACCCTCCATTGACGCCCTCCACTCACCCTCCCTCACACTCACCCTCCATTGACGCCCTCACACTCACCCTCCCTCACACTCACCCTCCATTGACGCCCTCCACTCACCCTCCCTCACATTCACCCTCAATTACTTTATCGCCCTCACCCTCCCTCACACTCACCCTCAATTACTTTATCGCCCTCACCCTCCAACGCCCTCACCCTCAACTACTGAAATGAGGGTGAGGTGAGGGTGAGGGCGGCCCTCATGAGGGCAAAACCCTACAGATGAACAGATCATGTGATGCTTTGTATTTACCAAGAATGCGCGGTATTTACGGTTGAAGACACAGCACAGAGGGATAAAATAATTCTTGGAAATGCTGTCTGTTGTCACAAAGCAATAGCATTTTTGCACCTGTTACTGCTGTCCACATCGAAGGAAGGTATGATTGTGCATTACAGTTAGAAAAAAAAAGCTGAAGCAATGAATATAACATTTTCGCACTTTTCTTTCTTCTTCCTGGCCGGAGTCTATATGAATAGTTAACAGAGTACAATTAACTTTTTAAGCAAAATATAACACTTGTTATTATCCTGGTGGTACCGGGTTCGAATTCTGATGGGCGAAGCTTTAAACGCATTACGATAATTAAGATTCCACCTTAAACTGTAGGTGTAGGTCTGGTATAACACTGGTGGTGAAAAGGGCCGATAAACTCAAAACCTTTGTTAATCAGTAATCGAATAAAGTTTGGCCTTCAGATTCTACAATGCTTCTATAGAATACTGTATTAATATGACCGTAGTAAGAAATGGAAAAAGAAATAGTGGCAAGCAGGAGAAAAGGCAGGCAGGTATTGAAGAAAGAAAAAGAATACTGTCTCCTAAAAGTATTTTTCAAGCAATGTTCTGTTTGGCCTACTGCATTATAATTTTCATAATGTATGTTGGCTATTTCATTTTATTTTATTGTGTTCGTAAATAAATAAAAGGAAAACCATAATGGACTAAGCCAAATAGAGCATTGCTTGAAAAATACTTTTAGGAGACAGTCTCCCTGTACTGACAGAATCCCATCGGTTCGGAGAAGAAATCTTACTGTTTCAACAGAGCTAGTGATGTAGTGTATGGTAAAGCGAGAGATATTATTATTATTATTATTATTATTATTATTATTATTATTATTATTATTATTATTATTATTATTATTATTATAAAATATTTTTATCGCCTTATTCCTTCTCAATTTCGATTGCAACTAGCATGAGTAATTCTCTATTTTGAAAATCAGATTTTTAAAACTAAAGTTAACCTGGATTTTTTTTCTTTTAAATCTGGAATGGAATAGATGAATTCACGTCTGAGTTTGAACGCAAGAAATATAGCTATAAGGAAACCTCACAAAATATGCACCATACTACATCAAAATAAAATTATTAAAAAAAAAAGAAAACTTTTCCGATGGCAATCGTAGAACACATTTACAAACTAATAGTAGAGCCACTTGTACACCACGTGAAGTATGCGGAATCTTGCTGAGGTTTTCCGCTTCAAACTTGCTCTGTTTCAGACATTTTAATCATACCAAAACTGTTCTTTTTCGGCTTGGGAAAGGAATATCATTCTATCTGTGTAGCTGTGTACATTTGAATTGGACATGAACAATATACCGATTGTAGATTTGGTCTTAAGTGTGATAGTAATGCATACAATTGTATTAGGCGTATATTACTACACGCTAATGGAAGAAAGAAACGCACGTGGATGAGTTACTGGATCCGGCGTTATCGTGGACACGAGATTTATTCCACCCTTTTTTCCAGAACTAAGACTACAAGGCTCATTATCGTACCAAATTTTGTTTTCGTTCCTTATCCATTAGTTCTTTTTCGTTTCTCACCAGTATTAACGTTCATTGCATCCATTTCTTATATGCAAGAATGTATAAAATTATGTTTACTAGTATAATATGTCACAAAATAATAGGAGAGGTATCAAAACGGATATCACAGGAAAAAATAGATGTAGAAATGAGAAGTTCCCATCCTATCTTAGATTGTGGAGAATATAAATACTAACGTGTCCATACAAAAATTTGCTGAAACTACAAAATGTTGGTACTCACGACTAAAGCAAAACCACAAGTTATCTTCCGTGAAATAAAAGAACTTGGGCCAATGTTAGAAAAAACCTTATTTATAGCATATGTACATATGGGAAACAGAGAACCATATAGAGCCAAAAAAGAAACAAAATGTGAAACTATCAACTCAGTTAATTTTTTTCACCTGTCAGTTATCCAGGACCGCAATTAGGGGTTAGTAGACGGGGTACGTGCCCCGGGCGCCGGATTGAGAGGGTGCAAAACGAAGATTTTTTTTTTTACTGTAGCTATATATTTAAGTTTTACGTTGGGGAAGGGGGCGCCAAAACAAGATCTCGTCCCGGGCGCAAAATAGCTTAGTTACGTCTCTAAAGTTATCAACTCTCAGAGTTTAATATCCCTTGCATTCTTCATTTACAGTTCTAGATATGTAGTTCTATAGTAATTCATCATGCTGAATTGAAGTCTAAAATCAAAATTTCGTAATCATTGTTGCTTTTTCAGTAATACAGGGTGTTACATAAGTACAGACACATGTTCAAAAAAGTTCTCTGAGAATGAAATAGTGATTAAGAAGTTACTGGTTTATATTATGTTTTATAGTGGGTGTCTTTGTTGTCTCTACTGATACATAAGCAGTCGTCTAATAACATATAGTAACATACATGTTTTTCTTGATTTCTCATTCATGAAGACCTGAGTTTTAAGTAGGGGGCCGCGGTGGCTCAGTGGTAGAGCGTTCACCTCTGGTGCTTGGGGTCGCGGGTTCGATCCCAGCCCTCGCCAAGTGAACTTTCTGGTGGACAAACACTGTGTGCGTGGGTTTTCTCGAGGTTCTCCCGTTTCCTCCCACTTTCTTCATTCCACCATTACATTCATTACTCATCGTCACCGTCTCCTTTAGCCTAACCGGCATAACCGTGGGACGTAAAACTCAAAGATTTTTTTTTTTGAGTTTTAAGTAAGTAGAAGTAACAGCTTAACCTCACAAGAATCAAAGTTAGTATTAGATTGGATTCATTGGAAGAATAAACACTGGTGGAAAATCTTGTTAATCTCTGAAAATCGAAACTGATAGTGTTGCCAGATATTACATTGGAAATTTCCTTTTCTAAATATACGCCGTGTTCTGTATATATGTATACATGAACTTAGGTACTTTCGTCACCGGAATTTTCGTCACAGTAATTTCGTCACCGGTAAATTCGTCACCAAAATATTAGCATGTAGGTTATTTCGTCACCCAAACATTCATTGCTCTTGTACCGTTCTGTGAATCCAATCTCTTGGACCTTTCTCCACGTTTAGTGAGTCAGGTAAAAAAAAAAGCAATGCTGTACACGAGTTGAGTTTCCGAAAGTTGTCTTTAAAGCGTGCATTTCCGCTATCTCGAAATCCATAACCACAGTTACAGGATCCGGGTATTCACTAAATTCACTGCACTGATGCACCATCGCACAAAACAGTTCTTCATATGAATGTTGTGTCATGCTCTGCATTAAGGCATACCTAGTAAAGGAAGTCTCACCTCAAGTAACATATAGGGCCTATGTCTTTTTTTTTTTTTTTTTTTTTAAAGGAGCCATTGGAAAGTAGTCCATCCACCATCCATGTTTCACTTCTCAATAGCTCCATAAGGCTATATTTAAAGGAAATTGTTAGAAATATTTACAGTATATGTTTTTCTTCCATTATATATATTTGCTTTCTTGACATATATATCCAATATCAATTTGGCCAATGTTTAATCAGAGTTGAAATATTGAAATATAACATTCTTCTTTCAATAGCTCCTAAAAAAAGATCACTCTTTTCACATGACTCAGTTAACGTGGATGAAGGTTCAAGAGTTTGGGCTCGGAGAACGGTACAAGAACGATGCAAATTTCCGTCTAGTTTGCGGGAAAATGAACGGATTGGCATAACTTCCCATATTTGTTTGCAATTTTCTGTTCTGAAATTTTGATATTGACGAAGCTTAATATTTGTAAATAGTGATACACCCAATAGTTCCCCACGTTGCCTTTGCTTTTAACACTTGCTGAAGCTGGCACTATTTTCTTGCACTGGTGCTTGCTCCTGAGTCGAGTACCCGAAACTTAAACTTTGCAGAGTTCAACGTCAACCGAATTGTTTTCCAAGTTTGATTAAAATAACGTAAGTTATTTAGATCATTTACTTTGCCTCTACTTAGTTCAAGAAAGATGAAAAAATAACCATGACAAAATTTCCTATTTGATAATATATCTGACAGAATCACTAAAACTTTTATCTCTTATCTCAAATACGATATACAAAATATGTAACTATTTATTTAATAATAATAATAATAATAATAATAATAATAATGATAATAATAATAATAATAATAATAATAATAATAATAATAATAATAATAATAATAATAATTATTATTATTATTATTATTATTATTATTATTATTATTATTATTATTATTATTATTATTATTATTACATTTCGATTTGCTTCAGTTGAAGATTAAAGAAAGTAATTTCAAAAACGGTTTCTATTCATTCATTGTACTTGTATTATGTTCTAAAAGACATTGTTGATGAAATTATCATGACAAAATTTTCGGTGACGAAATTACCTATATGGTAATATTTTGGTGACAAAATTACCGGTGACGAAATTACCCTGACGAACTTTCCAGTGACAAAATTACCGCCGCCCATGTATACATACCGTATATGCCGTCAATATTCTTAATACTTAGCAATGTCATGTACTTATGGGACACCCTGTATTAATGAAAAACTATGCCTGGTAGCGAAATTCTAATTTCAAATTTGAATTCAGAGTAGTGAATTATTACAAAAATATGACCCTTGTGAAACTGTGTTATTAATTAAGATAGTTTTCATTCCACCAAATTTAAACCAAAAATGGTGCTTTTTTCACCTTTCCACCTACCAATTTCATTACTTTTTTCCACCAAAAAATCGTTTTGTTTTTTTCGCTCCGTGGCTTTTTGGTGGGGTCCTAAATTCAGTATGAGGACAGATTGTATTAAAATTTGCAGAACTGCTCCTAAAATTAGGCCAAACTTACAGAAAAGTCGAGATTTCGTGGAGGGGAAACCGAGTGTCCAACACAACATACGCCCCTAAACTCAGGCAATTTTCAAGAAATGTGTTATTTTCTTCCTCAACTCCCCTCAGCTCTAACACTAATTTTTCATGTACATCTGTAATTTTGTCAAATTAATTTCGACTTTAGAGCATCAAAGATGGATTTACGAGATGCTTACATATTTCAGATTAATTACTATATCATCTATGAGGTTTCCATATATATATATATATATATATATATATATATATATATATATATATATATATATATATATATATATATATATCTGTGAATTCATGTGCCAGTGTTATTTTAAATTTGTATACAAGCCTAGTATTAATACAGAGTGTCAAAAATCAACTGAAACTTCGGGAGACGAGTGTTTATATCAATTGAAAGTAAAAGGATTTAATACATATAGGTCTTAAAACGAGTTCTTTCAGTATTATAAGCCGAAAAAGAATTAAAACGCCCTAGCTTAAAAATAATGGGACTTTTTCGCAAGCGGTTGAAAAAATTAGGCAATACCTAGTATTCCCTCTTATTTAAATACCTACGTTTCACAATCCCCTGATATCGACGTAACGATTTGTAAAAAGTAACTTAGTGTACGAGGATACACTTTTAAATACTAATTGGGTACTCTTTTCGTGGATACCAGAAGACTGTTCCACACAAATAATTATTACTAACGCATACGAGTTCCTGCGAAATCCGTCGAATCACGTGCGATAGACTCCATAACTTTTGTGCTAGAGTGTTTTTAAAACGTGATTTTCCTCATTTTTGGCGGATTTTAAATTTGAAAAGAGAAATTTTTTGACCCACAGTATGTTCATCAAAACTTTTTTTTTTCATTTGATATAAGAAATAACGTTCCAAACTTAGTAGGTTGATTTTTTGACACATTGTATATTAAGCTGGGTAGTATGTGGAAATAACAAATCGAATATTTTTGAGGTATATTTCAAAGAACCAAAACCTATTTCAAAAATACAAGAGTGTTGTGAACTGTCCCCTCTTGATCTCTGCTGGAGGCAGTCATAGTCGAGAGTCTCATATTCCATATAAACATTATTTTTTTTTTCTAGTGAAGGGCAAGTTTTATTTTCGTAGACAGTCACAGTATAAACTGGATTAAGATTCAAGGCGGGCATTGTTTTGCTCGCAGTCTTTGTCATAAAGAGCCTTCAAAGTTCTGAAAAGAAAACTATTTTTATCTTCATACCAGAAATGAGCATGCAGTATAACGTATTGTTCCATCTGGTGGAGTATGAACCTTTGAGATCTAGAAAGAAGAACTTGAAAGTAACGTTATCGTAGTATTAATCTAACAAATACGATGAACATTCTTTCTTTGCCCACAGGAAGATCTGGTGATTCATTCCGGTGGCATTGAAAGAAAGAACTAAACTAAAAATACACTGATGACGAATTCCATTAGACATACAGAGGTAAAGGTTCTTTACATTGTACCTTCCCTTCCCATCCGAGGTGTTTGGGCTAACAAAGATAAGGAATGAGAGTAGTACAGAAAATGGGAAAAATTGAACGTGACTCTGTTGTTAAGCCAAGTTCGTTGATTAAAACTAGCTTTAGTCTGTGTCAGTATAGCAGTAAATCTATTTTGTAGCATGTATGTAATAATAACAACTAATAATAATAATAATAATAATAATAATAATAATAATAATAATAATAATAATAATAATAATAATAATAATAATAATATAATATTTATTATTATTATTATTATTATTATTATTATTATTATTATTATTATTATTATTATTATTATTATTATTAGTTGTTGAATCAAACAACTCAGACACAATTGCTTTTAATAGACCCAGTGAACAGGCCCATAGGTATTGTGACAACTTAAGTAACCTGGATTGCAATCAGGAGCGGATTAAAGGCAGAGCTAATGGAGCCCAGGCTCAGGGGGTCCCCTAAAATTTCCCTCTTTAATACTAAAATACATCAATCAACTTATTATAGTATAGGCTTCAGATCCATGCTAATTTCTTTTCCCGCTCGCTAGGCTTGCGGTATCGCTAGAGTTAAGTCTTCTTCCACCAGCTTGGGCTCGTGCCTGCAAACATCAGACTTTCGTGGCACCGCCGGGCGTGGATAAATAAACTGATGGAGTGATGAATAAACAAATAAATTCAAACATCATTCACACAGAAGACCTTCAAATTCGGAACTTTGATCACAGTGTAACCTTGTACAGGTTTACTATTTGTATATGATTTTTCTCCTTTTACTCTATTAGTGTTTTTACAGGGACTGTTGACCATTTGGCTCGTATTCGGCATTTATGTGTTACACTGAAGTATATAGGCATTTAACTGTTAATAATGAATGTAATTAAACTAATTATTGTAAACTTGGAGCACATTAAAATGTTACAGCATACTCCTCGGTGTTTCGATAAGCCTATGAGGCTGTGAAAGACAGCAAAGAAAAGTTATGCGCTGAAATTATTCATAACATAGGGCCCTTTGAAATAGTCGGCTGCAGGGTCAAAAAAAAACCTTAATCCGCTCTCAGTGCTATGCGCAGAGACGTACGCAAGAATTTATTTCGGGAGGGGTCCAAAGCATTTCGGGGGGGGGATGTCCAAACACAATTTCAGGCTAAATTATACTAAACTTTGTATCTAAAATTAGACTAAATTGACAAAAAAGTCCGGATTTCGAGGGGGGTTCCGGACCTCAAGGACCCACCCCGTGCGTACGTCCTTGGCTATGCGCACAAAATATCCACTTTTTTTTTTTAGAAATAAAGGGGACCGCGGTGGCTCAGTGGTAGAGCGTTCACCTCTGGTGCGTGGGGTCCCTGGTTCGATCCCAGCTCGCGCCAAGTGTGCTTTGTGATGAACAGACACCGTCTGCGTGGGTTTTCTCGGGGTTCTCCCGTTGCCTCCCGCTTTCTTCATTGCACAGTTTCATTCATTTCTCATCATCGCCGTCTCCCTTAGCTTTGGCGCATAATCCTTGGACGTTAAACTAAATACATCATTTTATTTCATTTCATTTCTTTAGAAATAAAGCTTGACTTTTCGTGCCTATCTTTCAATATGTCTGATTTACAATTGGTAGAGAACATAGATTAAAAAAATCTAAAATAATGGTTGCCAAATGTTTGTTGATATTCAACTTTTGGTGAAAAAAAACTTAAGAGATGCAGAAAGAAGATATTGAAGTTATGACTTTATATAACACCATATTTATAAATGAAAGACGGAATATACTTCGGATACAAGCAACTTTAAGGACGAATGAATGAAATTACTCTTCATTACGAAATTCATTCTCAAGCAAACTCATAATTTCAGGGAAGCTCAGGCCCCATGGGTATGGGCGTGATCTGTACGATCATTGACTGTTTGCATCCAACAAGTAGTGGCGTAACTAGGATTTTTAAAAAGGAGACTGAAAAACCATTTTGGGGCCAAGGTACCTAACACTCCAAAATTCCATTGTTTCGGTATTTTAGGTTTATTTTTAATCAAGAACATAACACAATTTGCGAGCATTTGGGGCAAAAGAATTGTGGTTACTATTTCAGTCTTGCACATTTTTAGCAACATAGTCATGTTTGTTTTATTCTTTATTAAATTAAAGCTATTGTTTCTCAAAATAACTCGACAAGATTCGAGACGAGACAGGGTTCTTCCAACAGAAAAAGATACATTTTTCGAGGCATCACTTTACACAACATATTTTCGAGGCGAGACAAAATCTAATCTTGTCTCGTGTGCATCCATATTTGCACGTAATAATATTAGAATACAGTAAAAAAAGAAAATATTAATTACCTTATAAAGTAATCAAACCTTAAAAGTCACCTATTTAAAATTTGCCCTGTGAAATAGTTCATATTTTAAGGGGGCTATTCATATAGTAACAAAATATTAATAATCAACGATCAATTACTCTGTGAAGATGCTGAATTTTAAGGTGTGTGTGCACCTTCTGTTGCATTTGGGTGCAAATTCGGTAGATTTTCTTAGTATCCTCTTTTCTAAAAGTATGTAACATAGTGAAATTTAGCTGGGCATGTAAGAAATTGGGGAGGCTTGAACACCCCAAATTAGACCTAGTAACGCCACTGCCAACAAGCCACCAGTCACGAAAGACAAAGGGAAATATTTAATTTAATAATAATAAAAAAGTTGAACTGTGTAAATTTAGGACTATAATTGTATATGTAAATCATTATAAATACAATTATGCTTTATATTTATTTGAGCTTTTCTCCCTATCGCGGAACTTATGTCCGGTACGGAATCGAACCCGGATAACCCAAAGATCTCTGCTTCAGATAATAGCTGGGTAGAAATGTTCTTTTTCAAATAAAATGAAATGAAATATTCAATTTAACGTCCCATGATTATGCTCCGAAGCTAAGAGAGACGATGATGATGAGAAATGAATCAAATGGAGAAATGAAGAAAGTGGGAGGGAACGGAAGAACCCCGAGAAAACCATTGCTACAAAGTTCACTTAGCACTCCTTCAAAT
The DNA here is from genome assembly GCF_964235325.1 of Thermobia domestica. Lineage (NCBI taxonomy): Eukaryota > Metazoa > Arthropoda > Insecta > Zygentoma > Lepismatidae > Thermobia > Thermobia domestica. The sequence goes on from NC_137457.1 coordinate 62,722,646, forward strand.
AAAGTACAACTACAAATAAAACATTTTCTACCCTAGAAGAAAGAATCTCCTTTACATTGTTCCGTACATTAAATGTACATATTAACAATTACTCTACTGAAACCATCCCTGCAACTAGTGATGTGAAGTGGAAAATTTTCCGCTTAAAACTTCCCATTTCTGAAAATTTTCCATTCTAAACAAATATTCACTATCAAGTATTAACTCCACATTAAGCCATGATATTGATTGAATCCATGAATAGAAATATGACATTACAGCAAATTATAATCTTCCAACTTTCTAGGTACTGTAATGGGAAAATATATAAATATTACTGAGTACCTGGTAATAAACCTAGTATTTGATAACACAAGAATTATATGATAGAACAAGCGAGTATCGTTCTACAGTATGAAACTACGGTAAACTTCCAAACTAGTAGAACTGGAAATAGTAGAAACCTGAAGTAGTTGATTTCTACCACTTACGGTTTAAATATTAGGTTGTCGAAGGAGATGGGACCTATTATTGAAACGACGAATCGTTTCCCGAAAACCGTTTCTCAATAGCTCTTACCATTTTTGAGTTATGATCAATATTGTTGATATCAGAAGTGGTTCAACATAGCTTCTGGTTTAACTCGAAGATTGGTGAAAGAGATGGAACCTATTCTTGGGATGCTGAATCGATTCCCGGAAACCGCTTGTCGATAGCACTTACCGTTTTAGGTCTAGGAATATCAATATTGAAACCAGAAGTAGTAGTAAATTTATACCACTTCCGATTTTAGTGGAAATACAGGAGTACAGGTGGTTTGTCCCCTTAAGAATTAAATCGTTTTCTGAAAACTCTTTATCGCTAGCTATGTTTTATATTCGTTTATGAGTTATGAATATGTTTGTTGAAACTAGATATGGTCGACTTCTACCACTTCCCGTTTAAGTAAGATTGTTGAAAGAGATGGAGCCTATTCTGGCAATGCAGAATTGATTCCCGAAAACCGTTTGTCAATAGCTCTTACCCTTTTAAGTTTATGAAAATAAATATTGATACCTGAAGTAGTAGTGGATCCTACCACTTCCAGTTTTAGTAGAAATGCAGGAGTTAAGGTGGTTCCTTTCATATCCACCTATTTCCGAAAACCGTTTGCCGATCGCTATTACCGATTTTTACTCGTGGTCTTTAATTTCAAACAGGAAATTTCCGATTTCTACCACTTCCGGTTTAACAGATTGACTGTTAAGGTGATTTGAGGGTACCGGTTAAGTAGGAGGTTGTTGAAGGAGATGCAACCTATTATTGGGATGCTGGATCGATTCCCGAAAACCGCTTGTCAATAGCTCTTACCGATTTTGATGTGATACCTGTTGACAGACAGACACACAGACGAACACAGCCGTTCTATAAGACTTCCCTTTCATATGCATAGCGTAGTTTGGAAATCTAAAAGTAGGCATATAGCCAAAAGCAGGAAATATCTTTTTATTTGATAATTAAATATAAAGTTATTTATTGCGGCTTGCAGCTTTGTACTTTTCTTATATATATATTTTTTTCTCTTAGAAGAAGAAATAAAGCTTTTTCTTAGTTACAATTTCAGAATGAATGAATATATGAATATTTATTAGTTTCTCTTCTGAACGAATATATGAAGAAAAAAACATCATTTCCTGAGAACTTCTAGTATTTTTAATGAGTTACTTTCGTTAAAATTTGAAATTTTCGGTAGCCAAAAACTTTGCAGTAGATATTTTTATATATTTCGTAATTATTGTTTCTATAAAGTGAAAATATATAAATATAGAAAAGTAATAAAGCTATGAGAAACATCTTGTCTTCGCGCATGAAAAGCGTATGAAACTGATAGAATATTGATATGACGATTTTCTGTGAACGACGATTAATTCTAAGAAAAAAAAACTACATTACATTTTCTAACATATTTTCTAGAAATGAAGAATTGCAAGATAATTAATTTTATGAACCCTTACCCTCACCCTCACCTCCCTCACACTCACCCTCAACTGACACCCTCACCCCCCATCACACTCACCCTCCATTGACGCCCTCCACTCACCCTCCCTCACACTCACCATCCATTGACGCCCTCCACTCACCCTCCCTCACACTCACCCTCCATTGACGCCCTCCACTCACCCTTCCTCACACTCACCCTCCATTGACGCCCTCACACTCACCCTCCCTCACACTCACCCTCCATTGACGCCCTCCACTCACCCTCCCTCACACTCACCCTCCATTGACGCCCTCACAATCACCCTCCCTCACACTCACCCTCAATTACTTTATCGCCCTCACCCTCCAACGCCCTCACCCTCAACTACTAAAATGAGGGTGAGGTGAGGGTGAGGGTGACCCTCATGAGGGCAAAATGAGGGAGGATGACCATCTCTGGTCAAGAGTCTACGTGTTAGCTCAGTGGTAAACTGTTGGATTCAAGCCCTAAGGTTGTGGGTTCGATTTCCATCAGAATCAATTTCCTTTTTCTTGTATGAAAGTCTCTTTTCCGCAATGCATGGAAAATTACATAAAACAAGTACATTGAACACATCAGTTGCATATATAAGTATATAATCATTATAGAACGTAAGTAATTCTATGTTTAAAATATAACGTCTCTGATAGGTGATCATAGTACGTTTTTATTATATATGTGAATGTTAAATACAAATTAACGAAATCGTATAATAGTAATAAATAATAATGTACTGTATTTATTTGCATTTATTTCTCATATAGAGGTTACTTCTCAACATTCTCCTCACAGCATTGCAATTATGATCTTGAATTAAGTCTATTATAAGCGGGATAAAGTGAGGGTATGAACAGAGCATATCCAAAGTCGGAACGCTCCTAAGAAATTTCTGAACTCCGCTGGTCACGTAACATACTAGAATTGTCCTTATGAAGCATGCCACAACGGAAAGTCTTTACATATGTTTCCATTCAATTCCTGATATGCTTTTGTAATATAGAAATGGTGGTGCTTTGTGTAACTGTCTCTCTCTACCTCTCTCTCTCTCTCTCTCTCTCGCCCGCTTTCTCATCCCTATTTATATATATATATACTTACAAGTGGATATATGTGTGTGTTTCAACATAATTCTGATATTCCTATAGCAATTTTAATCATACTTCTTACAGTCTGGAAAGAATAGTGTCAGGATACATACACAAAAATATTAGAAAATGATCATTAATAGTATCGAATCCAAAGTTTGGTGGTCACTTAGGTAGATAATTCTACTTTTAGTTTCTCTTAACTACAATTAAGTTCCCATTAGCATTCAGAGTTGTTACGTAGGAACGCAAAAATATCGAAATTAACCGATATTAGGGTCGAACTGTAAGTTTTCAACGACCGTAACAGTGCCGCATTTCCTATTAGGCAAACTAGGCCCGTACCTAAAAAAAAGCATTTGCGCGTTAGCGTCTTTGAACAGCGCTAACTTTAAAAAATTTAATAATATTTAATTATTTTATGTGAGAAAGTTTAAAAGTCAAGAGCAAATATACTATTTCATAAACAATACTATTTTAATATTCTAGTATGTTTAATGATAACGTAAGAAACCTAAAATTGCGAATAATTGAGAACATATTTTCCTATGGTCTTGAAGCTTTGCTGGCGTCTACTATTAATCCAGTGTTCCCGGGATTGCTGCCAGAGTGAGTGTTGTGAGCTGCTGTGCTGAGCTTTCGTTACCATACAGCGGCAACATCTTCATAGTTCTTGTATTGCTGATTTTGTCCTCAGTTAGCAACACTGCATTGCATATGATGTTATTGGACATGTCTGTGGGTACAATGTTTGTTTAGTATACTGCTTTGTAAATGCCATTTTGAATACTTTAATCGTTTTGAACTTCTTTCTGCGTCAGTGCATTTCTTGTATTTCTATCCTCACATGATTCTGAATCCTTATTTCGTCTGTATCTTCCGTGTTTCTGGGTATCGGCCCATGCAACTTCGAATTTCTCAATTTTCTTTACTCCTCTATCCATTGTGGAATGTGTCATTGGATAATGTTACTATCAATATAATATATTAACTCGTTAGTGCGCTTTCCATAACTTTCTCGTTCGATATTGATGCAACCCATGACATTCAAATTCATCCCCACCTTCACATGATGACAGCTATGGAGAGTTGAAAAATACAATTTAAAAGTTACCTGTGTTGAATTCATATTTTCGGGGTGAAAAAAGTGTTTCTAATAACTTTGCAAGGTAGTGTGTACCCACTTCAAGACTGTCTTTTTAATCAGATTAAATTTTTACCGTGAGAAGAAATAACAATCTGAACTAATATCCAGAGTCGTCCAAAAGTATTTATACATACCTGCATCGATCAAGTATGAAATTTTAAATGATGGAGTTAATTGCTTAGATTTTTCCGAGTTTAAAGTATAAGGGAAAGGAAATTAAGAACAAATAATGAAGAACTAAGCTAATCTATATGGATAAAACAAGTAAATAGTATAAAATGGCATAAGCCGATTAGTACCGGACTGTATACTTACTTTCGTGTCACCTTGTATGTTTTATCTTTTAAGTGAAATAAGACATGTCAAAAATCGCAGATGGAGTGGTTCAATAGGTCGGTTGATTAGTGAGTGAAGTGGTTCAAGATTTCTGAATGGGTCAGTAGATCGTAGGCCAAAGAACTTGATCCATTTCGCACCATACTCACCGTGTCTCATACTAAACCACCAACCCTTTCTGTTCAGAGCATTGTAGAAGGCATCTTCTGAACATTGGTGAGTTTGTCTACTTTTTACATTTACAATGCCATTTTTCCTTCTTTTTCCAATTGACTCTAAAGAAAAAGAATGTTCAGGCACTTCTGAATTGTAATATTTGGAATTGCAATAATAGCAACAGAATATCACTACTTTTCGATTGATATGCAGCCTGTGAGATTTTAGAGGAGCTGACAACTTGAAAAGGATCTTTTATTACAAGTATAATCTCTTTAGTGAGCGGAGAAGTTTGTTGTGGCTCATGGGTCAGAGTTGATGATGGTTTTTAGTGTGTCGCTGTTGTTCACAATGTTTCTGAGTGCATTTTAATGAATCACTGTGTTTAAGTGGGTCACGTTGTTTGGTGGTTCATTGTGCGTCACAGTCTCTCGTGGGTTAAGATGTGTCGTGGGCCAGGGTGCCATGTTCCAAGTTTTCATTGACATCTTTGGTAACCATTGTTCCAACGGGGAGAGGTACCGAAAGTACGCATCGGAGATTTTACTCAAATTTTGCACAATGATAGTACTACATGAAATAAAAAAATTGAAACGGTTAACGGTACCATTTCACAGAACTCGAAAGAGAGTGATTTTCTGATTAGCTAAATTAAGACCTCAATAATTTATCCTTCTACAAGGGAGGTTTCCTTCATCGTCTCCATGGCGAAGTCGCAAAAGTACGCGGGTACTAAACTTAAGGTTGAATGTTCGCTCCTACCTCGGGGTTCCTGACTTATTATTAGCGTTTTATAGACTCACCAGAACGTATGTAAAAGACGCACATAGATGATTTAACTTATTTTGGGGAAGTAATATTGCGGTTCGTTGGCCTTCCGTCTAGTCTCTGCAACTGTTGGTAAAACGCGACTGTAGCCACCGGCCATCGACGTTGCGGGACCACCAATTATTGGGGAAAGGACGATAGTTGGCTATCTCTGTTCCACTGACGCTTACAGCTTGGGGTAGTGAACAATGTTCTTGACTGCCAGGATTAATGACTACTGAGGTGACAGTAAACTAAATTTAAGTATTCCGATAAAAGCAGTCCACCTTTCATGGTGTTTGTATGATGTGTGTTTATATATATGGTGTTGATATAATGATAATAATAAAATAAGTTGTAGTGGTAGTACTATAATTGATTCATAGAATAATGGTATTGTCTATTTGGGATACTTCAATCTACACATTGGCTCGTTTTGGTTTGACTCGATCTGAAACTCGACCAAAGTCCGAGTCGAGTTGGAGATTTATCACTGCTTCTGATGAATATAACTGAGTTCAAAAGTATAAGTTTCTTTCCGTATGGAAATAACAACGATGCAACGAGGGTGTGAATACATAGCTTTGAAATATTGTATCATTAAGTGTTTCAATATATGTAACTTTTTCCTACACTTAATACCATTTCAACATATATTATTATATTTACCAGAAGGAAAAACTTATCCCGAATACTAAGCTTGGCCGGGTGGTTCGAACCGGCAGCTTTAGTTTACTGTTTTCCGAAGATACTCGAAGTTAGACATCTATTGGATCGCATCAAAACAGCCATAATCATATTGGTCAATCTGTTTGGAATATGGTATATGCATTTATGTCTGTAAACTCAGTTTAACTGTCCATTCATTAAACAGCTATTCGTATTATTCATATTCCTTTATGAAAACTGTTTTTAATGTTATTATTATATTTCTCGCACCATTTTAAGATTTCTTTCGCGAGTCGTTGACCAATTGCTTCCCAACAATAGGCGTGTCGTGCATGTAATCAATTTCATGTCAGACACGTACTTTTATCTCTTGCTTCATTCTTACAGCTCAGAGCATTGGTAAATATTTATAGGTCTACAACAATAATTCTTTATAGCAGTTGGAAGGCTATTCTGCAATCAGAACTAGCAGGCGAGTATATATCCCGACCTCTAGAAAGAAGGCGATGGACTCGACACACCAGACCTGTACTTTACGATCTCTTGGTTCTCCTCATGTGTCTACTGTGACTGAATATAGGAGATTAGTAAATGAAGCCCTGTTAGAGCCACCAAGGACGTCCAGATACTTAAGTTAAGCTTCCGCTTTCTCTAGTAGGCTCAGTGGTAGAGCGTTCACCTCTGGTGCTTGGGGTTCCGGGTTCGATCCCAGCCCCCGCCAAGTGAACTTTTTGGTAGGCAAACACCATGTGCGTGGGTTTTGTCGGGGTTCTCTCGTTTCCTCCCACTTTCTTCTTTCCACCATTTCATTCATTAGTCATCATCTCCGTCTCCTTTAGCCTAACCGGCATAACCGTGGGACGTAAAACTCAAAGATTTCATTTTTTTCCTTTCTCTAGTAGTAAGCAGACAGCTTTTCGAGGGCTTGATCATGTTGGGTTACGTGGCCGTGTTGCTGACATGAATTAAAAGCTCACAAACGAATACAACATTTACCGTCTCGCCTTTGATCATGCTAATGTGCGTCGAAACTGGGAAAACGTAGGTTTTTAAGATGAACCCATATTCACAACATCAAACGAGGGTCGCTATTTTGCGTTTCGTTCGAGATGCACACGTTATGACCCTGGATATGTTACTACTTGCATTCGCAGTGACCATGTATCTATTTCATGTTACGATTGGGTTTCTAGTCGCAGTGCATGACTCGACACAGAATTGGAGGACATCTAGATAAGTGATCAGTACTTAGTATTATCAGAATATCATGGTACAATCAGTACGAGTACTTAGCCCCGAATGTGTAATTCAGTTCCAGCAAAACCAATTGCCAATACATACGTCCGTGATTTTCAAAAAATTTTCGCAGGACAGCCTGATATTGCTTTAATTGAATAGTCGACTCTTGGAGCAGACCTCAATCCCATGTTAAATATGTGGGCAGAGGTGAAGTGTACTCTAAACGACAGTTGGCCTGAGTCAGATAGACAAAAACTTGCGATGACATGTCAGACCTTGTTTCAGAGACAGAACTGGAGGTAGTGGATAAAGATAGAATATTGCGAAACACTTACATACACACACACACACACACACAAAGCGAGACAGTGAGACATGAATATAGAAAAGCATATCAAAGAATTAAACTGAAACTCTATGTAAAGACTCTCCATTGTAAAAGAATTTAAGTCTCCTCACGTGACCTTAGGGGTATCGGGAAAATTTGTTCGTCTGGAACCACTATCCGACTTTCGATTGTCTGTTTATACACCTTTTTATCCCTATAAGAATATATTTCAAGAACGTAAATAATATGCTGTTATGAGAGTGTTGTGAAGTACACTCTATATAACAGGAGCAAATAAATATACTTCATAAGATATTCTTTGCTATTACAATATTTCCTTAATTTATATTTAACTTTCTCATGTATACAGTACTGTCAACGTGTCAGGAGTACTGTCAACACGTATCACAGTTGTTACATTTTATGTTACAAATGTTATATATATATATATATATCCAACTGATGAGGTTTAAAGTAATTATTTTATATAATTTTTCGTACATTACGGAAAAAAGAATTTCATAAAAAACGAATGAAGCAATTGGAAATCGAACTCTTGACATTACGATTTGAAATCCAACAGCTTACTACTAAGCTCATACATGCACTTTTGGTAATCTTCTTCTAGCGACATATAGCGGACTTACAAGGCAATGATATTCTTATTCACTGCAAGCGCTGTTTTTGTTCAATATTGATTTTTTCACTACGTAGGCAAGAAATATGTTCTATGTCTTAACATTCATCGGTCATTTGCGTACGGAAAGGATATTTTACATACCTAAATTATATTTTATATTTATTATTTATTATTTCTAATACGTATTAAGCATATATTGAGATTAATGTTACGAAATAATGCATCATTGAGTACCACATTTCAATCAATATTACTTTTTATCTACACATCATAACAAGTATTATTATATTTAAAAGAAAAAATACACAACTGCAAATCTTTTTCCGATTGCAAATGTTGGTTTATAGGTTCCAACCTGGTTCTCTTTCTTCCGAAGATACACGATGTTGGGCTTAGAATTTTTTTCCTGAAAACAACAATAAAAGAGTGCTGCTATTCTTTATGGAACAGCATGAACTTGATAAATTTCTCTCTCTAATCCCCAGTTACGTGAAGGACAGTAAAGAGAGAGTTATTCTTTCCGGGGCTACTTCAATTCGCAACCCATGATCTCAAGGGAGTGTACTTGGGCCCATGCTATTTGTCCTATATATGGATGATCTTTGCTCGAACTTATCACTTAATCGTAGTGTCCTTCTGGTTTTTGCTGAAGATCGTAAACTATACAGAGAATCTCGTGTCTCCATGAATCAATTGTGTTACAGGAAAGCATGGATTACCTTATAGGCTGGTGTAAAATCTTGCATTTGAAAATGAACAGTAAGAAATTGTAATTACTTTGTAATAAATTTCTGTTCCCTCCACATAACGTATAATTGATTTCCCTTTTACATTTTTTCCAGTCACAGTGATCGTGATGTCATCTTTGATTCGAAATTCACATTCCCTAAAGAAAACATCCCAATCTACAAGAATTCCATGCGCATGTTGGGGCTTCTTTACCGATTTACTGAACTAAGCACACTTTCATCATAATCAACTTTCCTAAAACTATAATAGCACCCAAGGTAAAACATTGCTCTCACATATAGGCCATAGCACCAAATACACATCTCGTCAAACTTGGCTCAAATCTCAATTTCTTTATTTCTGTACTCTAGTTTCGTGCTCTTGCACGTCGAATATTATCTAAGGATGAACCTTTGCGTCATCCTAATACCCAGACTCCGGGAATACGCAAAAATATCTCTGACCTGAAATTTCATCGTAAAATAGTTAATGGAGACTTCAGAACGGAAGCTTTATTTCAGGACTACGGAAACTAACTGTACATGTCCGTTCGCACATAAGCCAGAATACCTACCTTTTCCATCTTGCCCACTCTTGGTTGGCAATTATACAGATCTTTAGTTTTACAGACTACCGAACTGTTATAATCATTTACTAACTAATGTGGATTTTTCGAACTACCCGGTATCGGGAACAGCAATTAAGTTATTTCTGGCGAAATAATATTAATCTCACAGCGCTTTTTGACAGTTTTTTTGTTTTGATGTTATTTTAGTTGTCTTTCTTCTTTTGTCAACATTTTGCTGTGTAAAATGGCAAAGTTATGCTCTTGCTGGGAATTTGTTCAATAAATAAATTTAGTCCTAGAAACATTATTCTAAGTATAGATTGATTATGATATATTTATGGAAATAAACGATGACACCTAAAATTTCACTGAACTTACTATAAATATTTCTGTTAACTATACCGTCTGTATCGTCGTAAAATAAATGTGAAACAAGATAAATGTTAAGCCACAGATTTTAAATAGGAGAATTTATATTTTTTTATAAATTATATTATATTATTTTAAGATATAACCCAGTGATTCTTTTCTGCAGATGGAATCATTTAACCTAATAATTTCAAAAATATAAAAAATCAATTCAAGTTTAAGTTAGAAGCTAAATGTTCATACGTGTTTGACAAAATGACGATCAAAGTAATAATTCTGATAAGGTAGTGTTAAATCAAGCTATTGAAAATGTCTAGATAGTTCGTTCCATAAGATACAAATGGAACATTATATATAAAACTTTACAAATCTCTTTAAAACGTATCGTAGATTTAAAAGCAATATCCTTATTCTGTGTATATAACAGTATGGATATCATATTTTACTTCTAGGTGGCGTAAAAAATGGAAGTATTTAAAACAGTTGCTGTGCTCCTCAGCATTTTCTACTTGACGATATGTGCTCCTCATATTGGAGGTAAGTGCGTTTTTACAATCCTGTCCGATTTTACAATCATCATATATAGCTTTCATAATCTAAGGAACAAATCTTCGTTAGACACAAAATAAATTTATTTAATGTCAATATATATTTTAAATCAAACTTGCTGCTGCAGCTACCAATACAGACCTTAATGGCTTAATGATACTTTTCAAATTTTAAGTAATTTCAAATCGATGTAACTAACATGAACAATAACCTGAAAACGCACGTCAATTTACTGAAAGCTGTAATTAGGGAGGACAAGCTAAATTATATCTATTTGATTTACTTTTTTTCTTTTGCGTAACATAAAAGCACTTACTTGTGTATGGTTGTCCAAATAATGTTTAATGTTACAATGCAAGTTAATTTTGAATATGGATTTTTAATTTTGAGTTACTTCATGAACAGCCTTGACGAATTCTCTTACAGGAACAAGACTGCAAGTGAAGTAATTGTAATAATTACCTTACAAAGTTTAGAGAATTTTTTAGAAAATAAGTTGAGAAATTCAGTTAGGAAATGAATGATTATAATGATATGAATTTATAGTGATATGAATTTATAGTGATATTCTATATTTATAACTTAAATATTTGTTTAGAAAATAGTAAAATCTACTAACGTCATACAGTCTGTGGTTAAAGATTTTGTGCCTTTCCGTAAGAGACCTTCTTAAAGTTTCCCCCCGTGGTTTGATGTGGAACTAAAGTGCATACTTCGCAACGAAAAAGTGCATTGAAGCTATGGAAGGATTTTCCCAGTGAATATACTTACAAGAACTTTACAGATATTACAAGACATAGTAAATATCTTATTGAAAAGAAAGTACGAACAGTACATTGAGCCCATTACAATTGATACAAGTAATATTCCTAAGCGTTTCTACACAATAATAAACAAATTGTTCTCGTATACCGACTGAACTGACCTACAAAAATGCATGTGCAAATGAATAAGGTCTAAGATTTTAAATGCACATTTTGTTAGCAGCTTTGCTTCATCCCATCCCACTTCTCCTTCTTTCCTCTCCCTCTTCACCCTGTTTATTCTGAATCTTAGTCTTGTACCAATACCACTTTGACATAGACCCAGCAGCGCGTCTTAGGGCCAGAAAAAATTTACGCTTGCTTCCTACGCAGCGTTCCCAATTCACTTTCTCAAAACCTTTCGAATTTATTAAATCGCTGTTTTGTAGAAAGTGTTTTTCTCACCTGTTGGAATAGAGCTAATATCACTTTTATTCATAAGTTTGGTAACAATATAAATGATGTTTTCTCATATCAACCTATTTTTTTATCATCACCTCTCTCACTCTTTTGTGAAAAGATAATCAAAACCAGGATATTTCAGATAGTTGCTCCATTTATAAACTCCTCACAACACGGCTTGTTGCCAGGAAAATCTTGTGTTACTAATTTAACTGTTCTTCCCTATGATGCTGTGGACAGAATATCAGTATATTTTCAACTCGACATTTTGTATTTGGACCTAGCTAAGGCTTTCAATTCCTTTTCACACTATCTTCTTGTATACAAACTTAATTCTAGATTCAATTTGCATAGCAAATTACTTAGTTTTCATTAAACCTATCTCCGTAAAAGGACACAACGGGTTTCAGTTTCAGGTTACTTTTCTGATTGTATTCCCGTAACTTCTGGAGTTCCTCAAAGCAGTGCCCTGGGACCATTTCTCTTCCTATTATACATATATTATCTGCCTTCGTTGTTCACAAAAGCTCCACCAATATTCTTTTATTCGTCGATGACTGCAAACCCAACACAGAAGTTCAATCTGAGTACAACGCGATAACTCTTCAACACAATGCTTCCATTCTTCTCAACTTGTGTAACTCTTGGAAGCTTAACTTAAACATTAAAACATGTTCTTCTCTTACGATTTCTCTTAAAAGGAACCTACAAAACACATTAAAAAATATGCTCGTAAGATCATAAGCCCCGTCTCCTCTTTCAAAGATCTTGGTGTTATCATTATGGAATAAAGCTAGAATGGAAGAAAGTAGAAACGCTTTCAAAGTCTTGACTGGTAGACCCATAGGAAAACGACCATTAGGAAGACCTAGGCGCAGATGGGAGGATAATATTAAGATGGATCTCGCAGAGATAGGAATACAAAGTAGAAACTGGATCCAATTAGCTAAGGATAGAAGTCAGTGGAGAGCTTTTGTGAACGCGGCACTGAACCTCCGGGTTCCATAGGCCATAGAGTTAGTTAGTTAGTTTGGTGTTATCATTGACAGTAAGCTAACTTTTGAGGATCATACAAGCACTATATCTTGTACCGCTATGAGAAAACTGGGACTCCTTTATCACTTCACTGACATAAAATTCCTAATTCCTTCTTAATTCCTTAACCTTGTTTATAAGTCATATGTGTCTCCCACTATTGACTACTGTTCTCCTATCTAGCCTACGGCTTGCCTTACTCGTTAAAAAAATAAATTCCGTAATTAATTTCTTTTAAGTCATTTTATCCTACCGAGTGCCTCACCTACGAACACTTCCAAAAAATTACGTTTTAAAATCCCTCATTATCAAACATCCTCTAGTGAGAAACAAAATTTCTGACCTAATATTTTTGCAAAAAAAGTGAAAATGGTCACACATCATTTGAACAGTAGTTAAGTCAGATAAAGTTTCGCGTTCCCGCTAGAACAGCACGGTCAGCCTGCTAGAACAGCACGCAATCTCTTTTACACTCGAGCGGCGAGAGTTAATATTGTCCAAAGGTCCCGTCTAAACCGAGTTGTCAGCACCAATAACCAGTTACCAAAAACTGTAGACGTTCTTTAAGTGAGTATATTATCTATTAATTAACTACTTTTGTAATGTCGCTGTTGTGTTGTACCATCTTCACCTCAAATCGTAAATAAAATGTTATAAAATGTTTCAGTGTAAAATGGCCTAGCGCTGTATCTGAAACCTCTTGTAAATAAATAAATAAATAAAATAAGTAAATATTAACATATCTTATTCATTTCATAGATTACCGAGCGAAACGAGGGAAAATGTTAGTTAGTTATGATGGAAAAAGTAATTTTAGTTAATATAGAGGCCATTAAAATATTCATAGTTTAGCATGAAACATGAAACAAGATTGAGTGATTATAATGTTTCGCATATTTCTCTCACTTTGGTACTGGTCTGCAAAGGAGGTTCATTTAATATGTGTATAATTGTAGCTCATGACATCGAAGGATATTACCACTGAGAACGTCTATGAATTTCATTGCATATCTACATTAATAATATTTTCCCCTATTATTTTCCAGATCTCGCATTCTTCTACCTTGCTCTTTAATATGATCTATTACGAATTTCCCTAGCTTTTTGAACCTATAATATTCTCTTTTGTAAACCTTCAATAAAACTACTTGTAAGGAAGTACTTTTTTCCACGTGACATTTTCTCTTTTCATGTAAAACGAAAACTCAAATCTAAATACTTTTGTTTAACATGACGTTTGAAATAGAAATAAAGCCAGCTGATTACTTGTTTGTCACATACAATTGTATGTTTTGTGTTCGTTTGATGACAATGATGTGAGATGACAATGAACCGTTTGTATTTGTAGGTGGAGGGTATGGAACAAGAAGTAAGATTTCTTCAGCTCTCCCTCCTTTCTTTTATCTTTCTTTTTACGATACATGTCCTCATGTCATGTTGTTTTGATTTTAAACTATTTCCAGCGGCTAAGCCATTATGAAGATCCGATTATTTGCTGACGACCAAATTAGAAATCATTCATCTCTCGATAATCTATTGCAACATGGGTTTGTTTTAATATATAATTGAGTGGGAAACCTATGGTTAGTAACCTCCATTATCTGAACTTGTAAAAGTGATGCGTTGGATCCCTACTCCTTACTGCCTATGGAGGTCGAAATACCTGAATAGCGTGTGACACGCTCGCTTTCTACCTAACTACTCCGTTTTCCTTCGGAAAGTGGTTGACTGGAAATATGATGGAATAAATTAATTATTAAATTTAACAATGCTGGATGAAGAGTATAAATTTTGGACTTGAAGAAATTAATATAACGGTATTCTTATAGCGCTTCTGGTACACGTTTGATTCCTGCGATTTAGAGTTATCGGTGTTTCATTACTTAGTTAGTTAGAAGTAGAATAACCCGAATCTAATTACGTGAGTGAATATGTATCTATTACTGATTGAAATTTTATGGTTTCGTATTTTACAGTGTTACAGTTGGGATAATTACACAATTTCACTTAATGATAAACTATTGTTTTAAGACGAATGAACGAATGATAGAAAGGGTGAGAGAGGATTTAGTTGAGGATCCCTGAAGCACCAGTATATTACCAAGTTATTATTACCATTATTATTATTATCATTATCATTATTATAGCCCTTAGATTTTCCGCCTACCGTATAATTGTCATGAACTCCTGGTGTTAAAAAATCTAAGAAAATCAGCAGAGACGATGCTGTCTACCACAAAGGCCAATTATGGTCCCTGACGCAATAACTGTTTTTGCTGTAACACGACAATTACTTCTTAAAAATGATTACACTTATAATTTAAACCACGGATATACTTCAATTATTATTATTATTATTATTATTATTATTATTATTATTATTATTATTATTATTATTATTATTATTATTATTATTATTATTATTAGATCTAGACAGACGCCGCAAGAAAATAAATAGCTACACGCACAGAGATTGAATCATACATTTATTACTCAGAACGATGTGGTAACAACTTAGAATTTTTACTTACATTACCGCTGTTGCTGGGTTGGAAATGAGTTTGTCATAATCACACAGACACACACGCAAAAACACTAACACACTCTCATTTTTTATTTGTTATTTTAATTATTCAAAGAGTCAGAGCACTATTTCACGAACTATCTAGATAACACTGCACCGAAAGCGCGTTGCTTGAATGCTTTACTCTTCGCTCTTTGTAGGCATAGATGTACGACCGAAAAGGATTTTCAGCGATTGCATGTCAAGAATAGCATTAAACGTAAGGTTAAAATGCATGCAAGTTGCTCGCTACAAATGATCTAATTTCCATCTGCGCACTGAATAGCACCATCAAAGGATTTGAGAAGCTATGTAAGTAGATGAAAGTGAGAAAGGGAGAACCTGTGACAGGATGACGTTTTACTTGTATATCCATGTACAAAAATAGAATGAACGCTTTGATTTTTCGCGCGCAAAGAAATATAATAATTCTCACATTGAGAAGGACTTTAATACGTGCGTGATTGCAAGAAAATTAGTGTGGACTACAAAGTGGAGAAAAATAAGATACAATATTATTTCTTCTTAACTCGGGTGTAAATATGTGAAGATAGAATTTAATAATACCACAATTTTCCTAACAAGTTCTTCAGTACGTGGATGAGCATTCATTTTGCCTTTCAGTTTTCTCCTTTTTCTCTACTGATATGGTATAGCATATAATAAGATAGAAAGGTACTACACAGATAGAGGTTGAAATGTAAGATATATATCACAGATCGCGCCTTTCAGTTTCGGCACCTGGAAGTTTCACCGAAACCGCGCTATCATAATTTCAATTATCTTTGCTTTATTATTTTTTCATCATTCATATGTTTTTCCATTTGGACAAGGGTAGTCAGGGACGAGGGATATAGTGTCGTTATTTCCATTTATACATTAATAATGAAAATGTGTAAATGTTAGATTTTCGTATCAGGTTACATTTTTATTAAATGTTACACTTGTAAATTTGATAACTACTTCTGAAAGATTTCTCAAATCGCTTTCGCAGTACTCGTGCCGATCGCGCACTTTCTTCGCGCCATGCCTCCAACCGCTGTCGTTCTTCGGTACTACTCGGTTCAGGAACATAGTAGTCTATTCCAGGGTATGCTTCTACATAATTTTGATTTTCATGTCTGTTAAACAAATGTGGGAAATCTCCCTTCTTTAAATTATTTTAAGTCTTCGTGAGTTTTGACAGATTAAAGTCGAGAAATAAGCATGAGAAACGAAAAATTATTTTATTTGCAGTATTGATACTAAAACCTTTTGCCCTGAATTAATGGTTTAGGAATAATATGCGTGGGTACTAAATACGGTACAGGTTGTACTAAATACGGTGCAGGTTGTACTAAATACGGGTCTATCTAATAAAATATGCGTAATAATCTCATCAAAGTTTTTTTAAAAAACCGAGCAGTTACCGTTTTCTCAACGGATGCATTGAAAAACTCATCACTATCTTTGTTTATGCATGCGTTACGTAAATGCCTAAGGCATACTAGAAACACGTCATGGTCTCCACGATCATTTTCCGGTTTGCGCATGGTCTCCATATCATAGACAATACAAAGAAACCTCTTTATATGAGTTTGTTTCAGTTTCGTCACGTAACATGTTTGACATTCTTATACGTGTTCGCGACATGTACTGCAAAGGTATTTCGCACATGTATGAGCCGATATCCGACTTCTTAAATTATACATGTCATTACAGTTGGTGCAAAAAGTAACAAATTCATCGACAGTCTTGTATGTGTTATTGCCCTTTAAGTGGTTTTTGAAACAATCACGCCTGGTAAATTATCTGTTGCATGCATTACATTTACTCTCTTCATATTAATTATTCATTCTACTCATACTTTATGAGAATGTCATGTTGATGAACACATTAGCTCAAACCTGTATGGAGGCTTAAGTCAACTAAAACCCGTTAAGCAACTCATAAAATAACTTTTATTTCTTAATAATGAATTAATTTTTCTTATTCGTCTAAAATAGCCAATGTTACTCTTTCGTCGTAATAAATAAAAAGAGGTTTTCATTAATGTGATGCTACTCGTTAAAAATTTGTTTCTTTGTTAACGTACTATAAACTTGTCTTCGGAATCTCGATCATAAATTCTAATTTGATACTTTGGTGTGATGTGTCTCTGAAATAAACCTGCATCATTAAACTCGCAACCATTTTTCAATTTAACGGTAACTCCTGCAAGTTTACAGAGGGCATTAGGGTTTATGTTTTAATGTGCGCCGGCTTGGATTCCTTAACTGACTTAAATTTTGTTGAGATTCGATATGTTTAGATGTACCGCAGGCGAAACTCTTGGGCAAACAAAGATTGTCCATATTGTTTCCCGGAAGTTCTTAATGTTTTAACAAAAATACGTTCATGGGTAAATATTTGTAGAGTGACGAATTATTACTTCTACTTCTTCCAGCAACAAACATAGAATGTATTAGTTGAAAATAAAATAGGACTTCATTACCTAACAGAAATTCTTCATTACTATTTAAAACTCTAGAAATAGAATCAAATATGATTTTTGCAGAAATATCTTTGCGTAGTCTTCCTTGAACATACATTGCTTTATTATACATAATATTATAGGAATCAATGTACATTTCAACAAAATTGTTATGTCGTGCATCAACAAGTACATTATTCAATGCGAAGTTCGTCAAGGTTTCAATATAGGCCAGTTAATATCTTGTTTCATACTATGCCTTTAGCCTTACTGCAATTTCATGTTCCACAAAGTTAAACGTAGTGAAACTTTGCTTTCATGCACAACTTCTAAGTTACCTTCCCATGAATTTGAACATCTTTTTTAGAGGTACGTTGTGCAATAGGAACACAACCTAATATTCCAGTATTTTGTAAAAAGATGTTCACATAGTTAAACAACCAAGGCCCACTTAAGTTTGTGTTCCATATTCATTGAAATTAACAAGAATAGTGGAATTTTCATTCATATGCGCACCATCTGTATCTAAATATAATTTTTATTAATAATTTTATGAATAAAATCTTGTTCTTCTTCTTCAAGTGTATTTTCCAAGTGATGAATTTCTTGCTGGAGCATAGTTACACGATTCTGACCAACAGATTCCACCACATTATTAACCCCAAAAAATCGCGTACCATAATTACAAAAATCGCCAACCTTTGCCACATTTATTCTACCAGTTTGTCCGTGCTGAAAACAATTAAAATGTACCAATTTATCATGGGACAACTGGTACATAATTGTTCACGAAACATAATCCGTGCGTTAACAAATCAACGATGTCTGCGCTTGAGATGCAGTATTGTCGTATAAGTGGCTATTCATTTTGATAGAAATGAACATAAGAACATAACAAGATTTCATATCTGTCGGTTGACTGCAGTCCCTGGCACTGTTTATCCATTAGACGCCATTAAGTCTCCAACAAGCGTTCCTTAGCATCCAGACCTTCAATTACCGCAGCCAAATCAACTCGTTCAATATGTTGAATTGATTCACGATCTAATATATTAAAACAAAATAAATTACCAACCCAAAATATGGGCAACAATGTTAATATTTTCAGAAAACACACCTTATTTAATCAAATACATTATGCACAAACTCATTCACCAAATTATTTTCTAAGGTGCTACAATTGCTAATTTCTTGTATGAGAGAAAAAAATCAGGAATGACGATAAAGAAAAATTCTGATATAATAGAACGTTATTTACGTTAACAAATATATTTTGGCAATTAAATAAAATAAACTAGTGAAATTGCAAACTAATATTTAACAAAAAATTGATACATAAACAAATTAACATATTTGTCAAAAAATGTTTTTACTTTTCGAACAAAAAAAACATTCAGAAAATATCAAATGTTACTTTCGAAATATATTTAAGAATGAAAAGCAACAAACATATAAAACACATCTGTAATTGTATGACAAGTACAAATATTTTTTCGTAGTTGACGAAATTGTAAAGAATTACAATATACGATTTTCATGTAATGAAACGAATCGTTGTTCACAGCATAGCTGATCTAAAGACTTTCATGTAAAGAAACAAAAGTACATAGGTATTAGGAAATGAATTTTTAAATTGTCAATTATGTTACATTGAAAACAGAAATATACGTAATTCATACTTATATGAAGTAGTAAGATCAATTTTTAAAAACAAATCTTTCTAACCGGAGTCCTTAATTTTGATCTGAATTTATGGGTAAATTTTATAAAGTATGATAATAAAAATTACAAGATATGAAAAATTCATTAGTAGAAATTCATTCTTAAAAATATGTTATCAAATACACTCATGTTCAAAAATTAAGGATAAATGCAGATTGTGGTACTACACAGCGTGGCACTACATAAAACTGGCGCTAATAGCATAGGCACATAATGAACACAACATACGAACAAACGGGTTGGCGTACTCTGGATCAGGTGGTCGAGCAGGTGCTGGGGTATAGCCTCCCATTCTTGCACCAGTGCCTGTCGGAGTTCCTGAAGTGTCCTAGGCGTTTGAAGACGTGCAGCGATACGTCGACCAAGAGCATCCCAGATATACTCGATGGGGTTTAGGTCTGAAGAACAGGTAGGCTACTCCATTCGCCTGATATCTTCTGTTTCACGGTACTCCTCCACGATGGCAGCTCGGTGAGGCCGTGCGTTATCATCCATGAGGAGGAAGGTTTGACCCACTGCACCCCTGAAAAGGCGAACATACTGATGCAAAATGACGTCCCGATACACCTGACCTGTTACAGTTCCTCTGTCAAAGATATGCATTGGTGTACGTGAACCAATCATAATCCCACCCCACACCATCAAACCACTACCTCCATATAGGTCCCTTTCAAGGACATTGTGGGGTTGATATCTGGTTCCTGGTTCACGCCAGATTATAACCCGTCGATAATCACTGTTCAGATTAGGTCCGTGAAAATAACCTGGGACCACTGTTCCATTTACCATGTACTGTGTTCTTGACACCAGGCTTTACGGGCTCTCCTGTGAACAGGGGTCAGTGGAATGCATCTTGCAGGTCTCCGGGCGAATAAACCATGTCTGTTAAGTCGTCTGTAGACTGTGTGTCGGGAGACAACTATTCCAGTGGCTGTGGCAAGGTCCCGAGCCAGGCTACCTGCTGTTTTCCGTGGCCGTGTACGGGCACTGATGGTGCGATATCGGTTTTCTTGTGGTGTTGTACACTGTGGACGTCCCGTACTATAGCGCCTGGACATGATTCCTGTCTGCTGGAATCGTTGCCATAATCTTGAGATCACACTTTGTGGTACACGGAGGGCCCGTGTTACGACAGTAGTAATAATGTAAGGCGTCTGCGCCATAAGGCTTCTGCGCCACTGACTCTGTACCCACTTTCTCGGTCCCGCCTGAAGCAGACAACGAGTTTCCCAGTGCCGCCTGACACACTATGCCGGGGGACATATGGGATACGAGAAAGCGAGCATCGTGAACCGTCAACCCACGCTCTTTTACGACCTCCATTTTAGGGGTGATTTTGTTCCCTTTTATGAGCACTTTTTAGGGGGTGTACTCGTTCTCTTTTATGAGCACATTTTAAGGGGTGAACTCGTTCCCTTTTATGAGCATATTTTTCAACCCTTATTTTAACATAGTAGAAATTACACTGAGATTATGAACATACAGCAGAACAGATACGTAACACACAAGGGTGAACTCGTTCCCTTTTATGAGCATATTTTTCAACCCCTACGAACATCACATAGCAGAGCAGATATCACATAACACTACGTAACACACAGTACGTAACATAACAAGGGTGTATTCATTCCCTTTTATGAGCATATTTTCCAACCCCTATCTGAACATAGCAGAAATTACACTGAGACAATGAACACACAGCAGACAGAGACTACGTAACATAGCAAGGGTGTACTCGTTCCCTTTTATGAGCATATTTTTTCAACGCTTACGAACACATAGAAGAGGTGTATTCGTTTTCAATCTCTTAGCATAAGACTATGTAGCATACAGCAGAGCAGATAACAAACACAACCACCTCCATTTTAGGGGTGTATTCATTCTCTTTTATGAGCATATTTTCCAACCCCTATTTTAAGATAACATAGCACAGCTAATAAAAGAGCATGGCTCATTTTTCAACCCTTATTTTACCATAACAGAGACTACGAACACATAGTGAATGGGGGGGTGAACTCGTTTCCACCCCTTATTGGAACATAGCAGAAATAGCAAAGATTGGTTCTCTTTTATCAACCCTATTTTAACATAATGAACATAGCAGAGAATAACAGGGGTGAACTCGTTTCCACCCCTATTTGAACATAGCAGAGATTATTTTCTATTACGGGGGTAGCGACACCCCCAACCCTCCTCCTTTCTCATCCAGGGCTTTGGGACCGGCAGTGGCGGAGTTTAAAAAAAAACATCATCATACTCTCATAAATGAATAAAGCATAATATCATTAGCATCAATAGTAGTGAGTGAGAATGTGTTTAAAAAATCGTGCAGTGAATACCCAGATGCACGACATGCTAGATATAGAAAACAGTAATGTCCACAAAATTGAGATAAATCACCTTGAATACGTCTATTATTCCATGTATAATGCAGACAGTTTCGTTTTAAAAACCTTATATGATGTTGTATATAGGGAGGTATGCCATAGATATCGAAATACTCTCCCACACACATATTAGATATATAAACAGCAACCCAGGCTTATCACTAGAATCAGTATTTATAATTATGGCGGCTGGAAATGTATGAATAAACAAAGGTAACTCATCAGCAACATATACACCAATAAAATGATCTTTAGGCAAATTTTGTTGTAATGCTTCATAAAGCTCAATTGTATTTAACATTTTTTTTTCTTTAATTAATATATATTTTTCTCTGGAAATCAATTTCTAATTCTGAAGAGAATTCACCATAAATAATTGTTGTTACAGGAGATGGCAGTGCTTCTTTAAAATGAACCTCTAAACGTACACTTCATTGCCGTTGCGGACTAGTATGAAATGCAGCACTTGCGCTTGAATCAGGAGTTAAATCAAACACCAGTAGAGTATAACCATTAGGGTATTCAGCGAGTGAAATATCATTACCTTGATTAGAATAATAAATACCTGAACCTGTAAATAACGTAGAATATGCTTGTACATATAGCTTATTATCAAAATCTGGCTTTAAAGGTTTGAAGGGAATTGGATTTCCATCAACATACAATGTAAAAAATGACATACTAAAATGTTGAAAATTGAATGGATTTGTTTGATAATTACCATTAAAAGCAGTATTACTAACAAAACCAATAATAATACGTTTAGGCACTAGGCCTGAAAATAGATCTGGAAGTGTACTATCCATAATTCCTTGTGGCAGCGTTTCAGTCTTCACCTGCACTTTTGTTATAGGATATTTTACTCTAAATTTAGGATTTTGTAATACTTTATTTTGTGCTATTTTAACTGCCGGTGATACATCAACCTTTTTCACAAGCAATGTTGCATCTGTAATTACAACTTTTCCATCAGCATCTGCGTCACCCATTAGACAAAATGTAGGTTTAGCTGGAATTAGTTTAATGCGCAGTTGTACACCATTCAGTAAAAATTTCTCCTGATTGAAAATATCAGCATGAATATAACCCAATAGTTCAAATGACTGACTTAAAGCAGTGAGAAGAAAACGTTGTTTAAATCCTACATTAGCATCGGCCACACTGTCCATATGCCCTGCAGTATCTTTAAACCACATTGATGTTTGAAGATGCGTTGATTTAGCTTCAGCATTATAATTTAGTAGTTTTTCAATATACGATCGATATGGATATGTATGTGAAGAGTAGGAAATAAGTTGATTATTTAAATATAATTGCAATTCACTGAACATTGCATTGAGAAAATCATTTACAGGGCCGATTTTCTTATCGGCAGAAGTTAAATTGGAACCATCTGATTTAGTAATTTTACCTTTAACATATAACATTGTGTACGGTAAGTCAATATAGTCATCCCCATGACCGGGGACTACAAATTCTATTGGTGCATTATCAGCTATTGAAGCCACAGGTTTATATGGAACTATTTTATTACCTATAATACTGGTTTGAGTGGGTAAACCAGCAAATAAATCTAATTCTGATTTCATACACTCACACTGCATTTTTCTCCTCTTTTCTTACTATTAATATTCACACATGGTAAAATTTACAATACCGTATTACGTCTACGAAAATGTAATTTTACACATACACTGCCATATTGGAGAGGAAGTGGATTACCTGTACTATCTCTTAAATCAATAATAATTTGATCAAATTGTTTACGTTGCACAGTGACATAATGAGGATTATCAAAAATATGTACATTATTAATACCATGCTCTGTAATATTTGTATTTATAATACGTAACAATGGAGCTACGGTGTCACCCACCATTTGTGGTTCTACAATATCACTGTAAATATACATAAGTGTAGGTAGCGCTTTTTGTAAATCAGGTGGATAACGAGCATGATGCACAACTGCAATATCTTCCTGCTGTATATGATCAAAACCTAGTATTCTGGCTAGTTCAGGAGATAGGCGTACTTGTATATGCTTCTCTTGATCTTTTATTACTCTATTAACTTCAATTCGTTTCACTGATGCTTTGACTTTTAATTGTAAATTTAATATATCACTTTTATGATTAATTTGAGATAGAATATCATCAACATGATAATAGTGGCCTGGTAAGATTTGAGTTATGTTCCAGTTTTTTGTATTCATGAGACGATAATAAATATTATTTGAATATTTGGAAACATTCTGAAATGAACTTGTATAATGCACTTCAACAACAGCTGTTTCCCACACTCCTTTCTCCAGTACAATAGGTTGATATAATTTAGTAGTATAACAAGCAATAGTATTTTGAGGAAAATATTCCACAGAACTATTGCTAGGAAGTGTGAGATAAAAACTTTGCTCCATAGTCAATCAAAAATATCTTTGGATCTTTTTATCCGTTTCACACCAGCATCACTAAAATGAACTTTCTTTCTTTTTCTTCTTCCAGATCCTTCCAACACTTGATTTAATTTATTTTGAGCTTTATTTTTTAAATTTGTTTTAGCTTCTTGCCATCGATCATGCAAAGACTCTTCAATAGGTCTATTATTATCTAGTACATCTCCTGCTACATTAATTCCTGTACGTATCAATTCTTTACCAACAGTTTTTGCACCTTGTTTTAATAAGGGAAATACAGTACGAAATAATCCTCCTAGAAAACTACTAATGCCATAACCTTCTTGATATGCTGTACCTCTATACACGTTATAATTACCTCCTGCTTGATGTATGTAATAATTAAGGTAGGGCTCATTCATCTTTCTTTCTTTCTTTCTATATACTTAAAAATATCAATTGATTACAATAGAATATTATTATTATTGCTTATAAGTACACCATTTGCGTTTACGGGGTGGAGGACCATCTTCTTCTTCGTCTTCTTCGTCTTCTGTTAGTTTTCTAATATAATCTATTCGTTGAGGATTACCAATGTACTCTAAGGGTATATTGGCTTTTGCTAATAATGTAGCAAAAGGTTTCCAGCCGGCAACTGAAATATTTTTCTTACGACATCTAACAAAATCGGATATCAAATCCACTATATTTCCACCTGGAATTAATTTATTATTAATATTCACATTTCCATTATCGTCCCATTGAATATTTGGATTTTGTTTATTTACGTAATAAAGGTCTCGCTTTACGTTTACAAATTTCAGGGAGAGTAGATATTATTTCATCATCCTCCTCCTCGTCCTCTTGTTCTTCTTCCTCCGTAGTAGTAGTGGTAGTTGCTGTTGTTGTAACTGCTGCCGGTTTTTGAATAATATTTAAATATTTTTGTAAGACTTCTCTATATTTTTTCCATTTTTCTTCTACATTTAAACTTTTATTATTTAAAATTTCTTTCATTTCATCATCAAGATTAAATATCGTTTAATAATGATGTAATTTTTCTGGTGTGATTAAAATAAGTTTTTGTGCGTTTTGCATAATTATTTAATTAAACTAGATAGTATACCTCCAATAATAGGTGCAAGCAAAGCAGTAAGAAAACCACCTTTTTTATAATTATTCGTTTTTTCGTTTGTTTTAATGACGGACCTTTTTTCACCAAATATCTCAGTTCCTTTTTATATTTTTTTAGCTTATTTATCTCTGTTTTATTTAATGGAACATTTCCCTGTAATACGTTATAGGAACATTCACAAATAGAGCGAATTAAATCAGGATCAGCATTTTGTAAAATTGCCTTACGTGCTTTCGGTTTTGACTTTGCTAAAAGTTTTAACAAATGTGCATTTTCCTTACTAATCATTTTTTACGGCTATTAAAGCACAAATAGTTGTTAGAATATAAACCACATTACAATTATTATTTTTTACAGGTACATAAACATAATAAAAAGAATCTGTTGGAAAGATATTTGTTCGAACTCGCTGCTCATCAGGAGTATTTTGTTTTAAATCAAAGAGTAAATAACCATGTGCAATTCGAGTTGCATCTTGATATGCTTCTTGAATAAATTTTGTATTACCTGGATACAATTGTCGTGCGAGATAATTAACTTGAGCTTGGTCTCTAGGATTTTTAAAACAAACAATATAATGACAATTTAACGAAATATCCCGCATTCCTTTTTGTTGATGGAAAATATTCTGTGTGATAAATATTACACTTATATTTCTATGATGGCTACCCTTAGTAAAAATATCTACAATCCGATGGTCACACTCACGCATTAAATCATCTATAATGACAAGATGTGGACCCTCATGTGCTTGAAATTCATTATTTTGAGGTAAACCTTCTTTAAACGTACAGTTTGAAAGAGCATCATACAACGGTTGCCATTCACCATAACACCATAGAATATTTTTAAATTAATTGCTATAATGGTCAAGAAATGTTTTAACAAAATATGATTTTCCACATCCTGTAGGACCTGCTACCATACATGTAAAAGGAATTTTCCATTCCATCTCTATTACAGATATATTGCATTTATTTTAAATAGCGTTTTTAAATATTTTGCTTTCTTTTCTCCTTTACATAAAAAAACAGCGTTTGTGGAAGAACAAATTTGATTTAATATACTTTTTACTAGTGATACTGATAGACCTCGTGATGATGATGATGATGACAATTTAACTAAGCAACGAAAATTTACAGTGTTGCTAGAATTTAAAATATAAAATTCACCTTTTGAAATTATAAAATCTACAAGAAATACTTGTGACGACATGCTTCACCTATAAATTCATGACTTCTCTTTTTTTTACAATATAGTATGCTTTAAATCAATCCAAGAATTTTCACTTTTTGGCAGACCTAACCATTTCACATAGGCTTTATTATTTTTCTTCCGCAAAACTTTTTCAATCAAATACGTATGA
The DNA here is from genome assembly GCF_964235325.1 of Thermobia domestica. NCBI lineage: Eukaryota > Metazoa > Arthropoda > Insecta > Zygentoma > Lepismatidae > Thermobia > Thermobia domestica. Next base: position 62,749,503 of record NC_137457.1, read on the forward strand.
GGATATTTGGTTTTCATTAATTCCTGTTCATAAAAACGTCCCTGTATAGGTTGTTGCTTGCTATCTTTTAAGTGGTAGGTCGGTGGATTTGTCAGGAATACTTCAGCTATTTGAAAGATTTCAGTCGTCCAATTACGAGTAAATCCTCTTTGAAATTGCTTGTTCGCCTTACTTATTCTAACATAATCATTCACTCTAAATTTTGGTTTTCCTTTAAAGGAAGCAAATTTTTTACAATACACGGTTGATAATAAAACCTGTTCATGTTTCTTGGTTACATCTGCAGGTCTCATTTTGATAGTGCTATGTTTAGTATGATTATCCACATTAAATTACGCAATGTTTTGTTAAATCTTTCGACAATACTAGCTTTTATTTCAGTATATGTAGAATAATGCTTAATATTATATTTTTTCATTAATTGAGTAAAGTATGTGTTGTAGAATTCTTTCCCTCTATCCGTCTGAAGATAATTAGGACTTATCTGATTTTGCTTTAAAATCGACTCAAAACCTTTGGCAACATGTTCACCAGTTTTTTGTTTCACAGCCACCGCCCATGCTTTTTTACTAAATGTATCTATGACAGTTAATAAATATTTGTAATTTTTATTAATTTTTGCTAGACCTTTTAATTTCCCACTATTCATTTCTACAAGATCTGCCTGCCATAAATCGTGAATACCTTTGGTAATAACAGGAATTCTAGCATAGTGTTTTCTAGCAGATTTATGTAATTCATTTACAATATTTTTTCTTTCATCGTGATAAGACATCATTTCTATATATTTCTCCTAAAATATTATTTACATATTTTACATTGATTATCATTATGCTGTTTCGATTGAAAAAACTTACTTTCTTAAAATATATATATATATTTTACATTTTACACTTATCACAATATTTCAATGGTAACTGATAATGCTCCCATGGCAATGTATGAATGTTACAATTAAGAATACATCGCTTGCCATCATGAGGATCTAAAGCAATTTTATTAACAGATACGGTAAAGATTTCATGTTCTCTAGATTGAAACTGTGCTTGTTTTTTTCTAATAGTTTGATTATTGTTTAAGCAATCCTTAAAATCTTCGATAGAAATCATACGTGTTACATTTTTTTATACCCTTAATTTTTTTTATTTCTTTATCAGATTTAGTGCGAATTGCATATACTTTAGCACGTAACCCAACATATTCTATAATGGGGAGTCCCCTTACTTCATCTTTCATTTTACCTAAAACGTGCTTATTTTTTGTGCTATATAAAACATGATTTTCCGGATAATTTGAGGTGTCAAAATAATCAGACATTTCTTTCATATCATTATATAAATTTTCTGTAAATATCTGGTAAATGAAACTGTCTGTATCTGTGTACATAATTTTGATGTTATTACCATATTTTGCTTTCATTACATTATAATGAAAGTTATACATTGCAAGTTTGGATAATTCTAAAATTGCAACACCAATATAAATAGGTTTGTTTAACTTAATTTTGGCACACTCCATGTTAAACATTACCAAATCCTCGTTATAAATAATTCTAGATTTTAAACGAGGTGATGCTAAAAGTTTTTGAGCTTTCACTCGATCGGATACCAATTGAATGTCAACCCTATTTCTTACATTTTCCATTGTTTTACCGTAGGGTGAGTTATTCATAAGTTTATAAAAATCTTTACCAAAGGATGTAGTGGCTTGTGCTCGTAATTTTGTGTTATGTTCAATATATGATTTTAACCATTGAGCCTGTTTAAACCATAAAATTTTATGAATTTTTGTAAGTTTAAGACCTTGTAAAATGTAAAATTGTAAAAGTCGGTAGTGAACCACATAATGGGATTTATTATCTAGGGTTAACATTAACTTTTTATTTTTCTTTTCGGGCGCCATCGGAAAATCACTATGTATCTCATGTAAATGTTTTGGATATATCAAATCTACTTCAAGAAAACACCCTTCTTCCTTATCTATACACCAACTTAAGATATCTCCTACAGTATATTGTTCAGGATACGTATCCCAATGAAATCCTCCATATGGTAAATAATCCACCATTGCAAATCCATACAAATTATTTACGTCAAAATACGCAATCCAAGAATCATTTTCAATACTATTTGCATATCTTTGGCAACACTGTGTGATTCCCCCACGAATATTCAAATCTAAAAACATATACATATCTATGTCTGAAAGCAATTCAAGTTCAATATTAGTAAATTTTAACATAGAATTCCATGCTAATCCAGGTGTTGTAAACATGTGTGCTGGATCGATCTGATACGTTAGCATACACTCATCTCGAAAATTATTGAAAATATCAGCAGTAAGTAATACATCTCTTAATAAATAGTGGTCATGATAATCACCCAGTGTTTTGCAATCAAATCTATACCATACTGCGAGAGCGTACGCATAATCTTCATTACTTATTGCACCACTTAAAGTATTATGAAATGCTTCCTTCGTGGGTAATTCCTCTTCCTCAAATTTATTAAGTGATGTAATATATTCGTAAGGAAATACCCCCTTACGAGTGATTAAATCAATTTTATCAACCCCAAAGAAAGATGTAAATTTCATTCGATCTGCTACCAATTTTGATGACAGAGCCTCCAGACTATACGGCAGAAATCGATACATGTCTAAAAAGCGAAGCTCTACAGTTTGATTGCCAAAAGTGAAACATTTTGAAAATGATATATATCGTTCTTCAGTTTGTGGTATTACATTGATCCTTCCAGGCATACACCCTATTTTTTTTACAAACAAATGATTGTCATATCCTGATAAATTGTGAAAGAATATAGGCACGAAATTATGTTGTCGTTTTACTTGTAAGTTACAATTATTACATAAAGGACTAATATATTTACCTGTCAGGTGGCTGTGGTGTTTAACTTTGTAATTTTCATATGTAAATTTCTTACAACATAGAGGACATTCAGTGGTTTTCTTATATATTTCCTCTTCTTCAAATGTCAATACATCCATTTCTTTTTTGTCGTGAATCCGTTGAATAATATTATATAATTCATTTTCTATGCGAAACAAAAATTCATCAGATGCAGATCGATCATCGTCTTTTTTTCGTCTATAAAGTACAGGTTTCGTTGGTGTATTATCACTCCAGCACACTTTGTACGCAAAACTGCAAGGCTCATGATGCTGAATAGGACGGCTATACGATATATCAGGATTATTATCAGAACCGCTAATTGGTTTCAAAATGCTTTCAAAATCTGCTATAATTATTGCATCCAATTTTAAAGTGCTCACAAGTTTATTAAATTTAAGTATTTCACCAACATTAGGCATTTCGATTCGTGATACTTTATGCTTTGTACATAGCTCCAAATGATTATCTAATTTAATTTGTGTATTGAAGAATTGAAAACATCGTCGACAGATATATGATTTACGCTTAACTCTCGTTAATTGACTATGAACTAAACGTGAAAAATCTCGAATTAAACAATAATGTTTTCGACCATCTTCGTGAGTCAAGTATAACAGATCAACATGTAAATCACATTGTTCGCTAACATCACTTCCACGTAATGGATAAATATTATTGTCACATCCATATACGTTTACCGAAATAGTCTTTTGAGTATGCTCATAATATTGTTTCTCGAACTTATCAATATCTTTTAATGCAATAGGAAACTCAATACCTTCAAATATATCTTTGAGTTCATTTTTATATTGAACATAGCAAGACACACGATCAGGATGATTTTGTCGTGAAATTGGATGTAACGCTGCCAATACACACCATACAAAACAATGATTATCATTATTTTTTATATTAAGTACGCATTTTTTAGCTTTAATCCAATCTGGCAAATCTATATAACTTGATGCTCTCAATGGAATATATTTATCAACATCAATTTTTAATTTATGTTCCGGCTCAGAACATAGACTCCAGCCTGATTTCTGAATACATCTTTCCTCTTGAAAGTGACATAAATCCTGGAATATTTCATCCAGTTTTTTGCTGATATCATCAACCGGTTGGATTACTTGATATCCGGATACAACAGGAAAACTTGTTATAACATCTGGTGATGAAGGTTGTATAAATCTTGTTGTTAAACTGCAATTGACTTTAACTAAATGATCAATACTCACATTGCGGCTTAATACGCTTTAAAAACGTTGGTGTGTCACATAAATAGTATTCAGTATTTTCATCTGGTAAAATAGAAGTTGTAAGGGTACGCTCGAATGCAGTCTTTACCCCGTGATTAGCTTTTTTTTTGTCTTTTCACAATATTACTTGATGATGATAATGAATGAATACGTTTCATATGTCTGCCATAATGTTTCTTTGTAATCCAATTGTTACACATACCGCATTGTTGCTTTGAATACATATTTTATCGTTAATGTTAACTCTTCCAACTATAGAATACCAAATAGTGTTTTTTTCTAATAGCGCTGTAGATCACCAAGTAATGTTTGGGGCTTCCAACTATAGAACGCCAAGTAGTGTTTTTTCTAATAAGCTATTATTCTTAACGTTCACTGTTTTTTTTACAACGATATATTGAAAGCAATGTTTATAATGAATCAAATTGGGACTTCCAACTATACAACGCCAAGTAGTAATTTTTCTAATAAGCTATTATTCTTAACGTTCACTGTTTATCGCATTTCTAATGAATCAAAGCTTCTCTCTGTCCCTTATTATTTTTGTAACTATACTATAATAAAATTTCTTTTTTTTTCCTAATTAAAAAAATATTGTAAATTTTTGCAAAACTCCTCTCGGAGAGACGCTATCTCTCATAACTGGGAGATGATTGCCTGGGGGCCAGGTTGCAACTGTGGCACTGAAACCCCCTGCCATGGCACGGCATTGGAGCTCTTCATCTCCCAAATGAGAGAGAGAGTTTTTTTATTCAACAATCTATGGAGATGTAATTCTTTATAACCCGGCCAAAGTTATAAATTATTACGCCTCCGAACAGGATTCGAACCTACGTATCGGCCAAATCTCTGTTCTTTAGATTGCTGCCTTTACCAATTGCGCCACAATTGGAAAGACAAAAAATCTGTGAATAAAACGATATTTAGCAGAATTATTAATCAATCATTCTTTTCTCCTATCTGCCGGCAATGCCATCTATTAGCAAAACTATCAACCATTATTTTCTGTCTGTATTTTACTGCCATCTGTTGGGCTGATTTATAATTACCAACAGCGCTAGTCCCAACATGGAAAAATAAGCAAACTGGAAAAAAAAATCTTATGCTATGTTCGTTATGTTAAAATAGGGGTTGGAATAGTTTTATGTATTCTCTATGCTAAGTTCGAATAGGGGTTGGAAACGAGTCCACCCCTAAAATGGAATCTTATGTATTCTTCGCTATGTTTCGTAGTCTTCTGTTATGATAAAATAAGGGTTGAAAAATGAGCCATGCTCTTTTATTAGCTGTGCTATGTTATCTTAAAATAGGGGTTGGAAAATATGCTAAGTTCGAATAGGGGTTGGAAACGAGTCCACCCCTAAAATGGAATCTTATGTATTCTTCGCTATGTTTCGTAGTCTTCTGTTATGATAAAATAAGGGTTGAAAAATGAGCCATGCTCTTTTATTAGCTGTGCTATGTTATCTTAAAATAGGGGTTGGAAAATATGCTCATAAAAGAGAATGAATACACCCCTAAAATGGAGGTGGTTGTGTTTGTTATCTGCTCTGCTGTATGTTACATAGTCTTATGCTAAGAGATTGAAAACGAATACACCTCTTCTATGTGTTCGTAAGGGTTGAAAAAATATGCTCATAAAAGGGAACGAGTACACCCTTGCTATGTTACGTAGTCTCTGTCTGCTGTGTGTTCATTGTCTCAGTGTAATTTCTGCTATGTTCAGATAGGGGTTGGAAAATATGCTCATAAAAGGGAATGAATACACCCTTGTTATGTTACGTACTGTGTGTTACGTAGTGTTATGTGATATCTGCTCTGCTATGTGATGTTCGTAGGGGTTTAAAAATATGCTCATAAAAGGGAACGAGTTCACCCTTGTGTGTTACGTATCTGTTCTGCTGTATGTTCATAATCTCAGTGTAATTTCTACTATGTTAAAATAAGGGTTGAAAAATATGCTCATAAAAGGGAACGAGTTCACCCCTTAAAATGTGCTCATAAAAGAGAACGAGTACACCCCCTAAAAAGTGCTCATAAAAGGGAACAAAATCACCCCTAAAATGGAGGTCGTAAAAGAGCGTGGGTTGACGGTTCACGATGCTCGCTTTCTCGTATCCCATATGTCCCCCGGCATAGTGTGTCAGGCGGCACTGGGAAACTCGTTGTCTGCTTCAGGCGGGACCGAGAAAGTGGGTACAAAGTCAGTGGCGCAGACGCCTTACATTATTACTACTTACGACCTGCTGTGTATGACCAGCCTCCAGTCGCCCTATTATTCTACCCCTCATAACGTCATCAATATGTGTTCTTTGAGCCATTTACAACACACAGTCACCATTAGCACGTCTGACAACATCTGCACCCCTACACGCTGCCGTATTCTGACATGCACCAACACACCTCTGCGTATTTGGACTGCTGCCAGTGCCACCGTGCGACGACCGCACCGTGTGCACCGCACCGAATGGTTAAATGCACCGCATGGTCATACCCCGAGGTGATTTCCAACCGAAAACCGCCCACCAAAGCGTTGTTTTGCAATGTATCCGCATTATCCTTAATTTCTGAGCACGAGTGCATATAAAACATAATATAAGATAAACATACTTTCTTCTTGCAAGTTAATCTGTTAACTCTGGTTAACAACTGGAAAAATCGATGATCTGTTGCCCTTAGTTGCTTAGTAAAATCAGTTTCTAGATGTTAAAAATCTTAAAGTGATCAGCAACTGCAACGATATAATACTAATATAACAATGGGTTTTATTTAATACAAAATGTATTTAATACATTACAAAGAAAAAGTAATGTCCTACAATTAACGAATGGACTTCGTCAGCATTAATATTGATGTGCTCATGTTTTTTATATGATCAATACAAAAGGGGCTGTAACCTGCAGAAATTTCGTAAAACAGCATTCCGTCTGTCCGTAGTCGTGTGTACGGTTCTGTGTTGTTGTTGGTTGCGTGCAGCGAGGCACCATCGCCGCCAGAGTGTGTACGTAAAAGCTACAGTTAGCGGCAGCGCACGAATGGGATTGTTTTAACAATTGGCTTTAAACATTTTACAATTTAATGTTTAAGCGATAGCTGCGCCGTGCTGCTTGTTTCTGAGGTGTGTTTTTAAAACGGTTTTGTGTAGTGCGGTTTAAAGTTTAGTACATATGATTCCATATAAAAGACTTGTGAATAAAAACGTTATTTTGTGCTCGAAAATAAACCTGAATATGGTCAAAGATCTATAATTTAAGTCTACTCATACATTTACTGTAACTATTGTATGTATGAAATATATATTTTAGTATAATAGTGCACTTCAATACATAGTCATTATTAATTTTAACTAAAATATTATTTACATATTTTTATCCGCATCGTGTTAATCATTTCCTCTAATTAACACTCAGAGTCATAAAGTTTTCAAAAGAGGTCAACCCCATATTGGTTTTGCATTTCAACTTCTTCTCTTATTGACGGTACAGTGGTCTAACTTGTGCCTAATATCTTTTAGGTCTAACCCCAAACGTCTTTCTTAACTCTCTATATGTGATAGTTTAGAATTTACATTGAAATATATAATGTGACACACCTGCTAAAAAAATTGTTCACGAAATTAGCGATTAACTGTAAATGTCTATAGCCTTCTGTAGATCAATTCAAATGGTATACTTTATTTTTTCCTATAACGGATTCTTTAGCTTTTAAAAGCAATTAAAATTATACCTATTTTATGTATAGAGAACACCACTATTCTACTCATCGGGGATGCATTTAGATACGTATCATGTCGACACTACTGAAGATAAAACAGGTGTATTACAATGTTTTCTGGGTTCGTCAACGATTGCAAATCTAGACATGTAAAAGTATCGTTCATGGTATTTTCCAGGGGAAAGTATCTGTGTTATTCCACTTTGGAGTTTCATCTAATCACAAAACAGCGAAAATGACATGAAATGGTTGAAATAAATAGAACACGAAACGGGATAGAAATTCCGCATGCTGGGCGGAATGGGGAACAATCTTTTTGTAGGTATAATGTCGACAAATACAGCGTTGAGCTCAACGCTGTCTTTGAATTGAGAGGGCTGGCTATAACCTTTGTTTCCGAAATAACCGTAATGCCGTAGTAGATAATGGTACACATGATGCATTCGAGAAAAGTATCAACTTACTGAACTCCGTCGTCAATATTTCACGAAAACTACAAATGAATTTGTATTAGATCAGAACATTGAACTGATGCAAGATAGTTTATTTTTCTAAGAAATGCTACATCGGAGGATATACTGAAAGCTTTCGATCGTATGTGGATTCTACGGAGAATGAAAATATTTTTACTATTATATTATATGATTATACCCACATGTGGCAAGAAAACCTCTTCTAGTAGGTTTGGCCGGATTTCACAGATGTGTGGAGTACTCGTGGGATTGTAAAAAATACCGTACGGACCCGAAACAGCTTTTCGTTCCTGTTGTTTAGTACGTGGAGCAAGGACGATTAATATTCCACCATTATAGCTCATGTATGAAAGACAAAACTGTTGACAAATGCAAACATAGTGATTCTAGATGTGCTTGAGGGAAACTTTCTGCATTATAGAGCTTCACCAGGCTTTTCAAAACTGTTATAATATCGCCAGATATATGAAATTTAGGGTTTCGTATTTATGGTTTCTGAAAATCGGAATTCATCTAGTCTATTCCGGAATTATGAGCGTAAGTTTCTTCAAATAAAAGCAGGAAGATTCAGGTTATTCTGCTTGGAGCAATGCTGAAGAAGACTAAAAAATCCTTGAAAATTATTATGCTCACGAAGGCATAAAATTAAATAACGAAAACATAAAACGAACACCGGACTTAGATAATGCGCGAAGTATAGACTCAATTCACTTTACGTAAAATTTGTACAATTTACAAATATGACACACTGGGATTGTTGATGGTGGAGAATTTCATCGGTATCTTATAACACCCAGATTTGAGGTTCATAGTGTTATTCTAGTTGGTGACAAACGTCTTATTCCCACATATAAAGATTTGGAACTGAGGATGTACCTCTTTAATTTTTCGTTATACTTGCTGGTTTATTATCTCATGGGCCCGGCTACAATTATGAACTGGTTGTAACTGTAGGACCGAACAATGTTATGTACTATGACACTGAAAGCATCATGCTTAAGCAAAAATGATAAGCAACCCCCGTTAAAGCTTGGAAACTATTTGAGTGTCCTCATGGATGAAAGAGAAGGGAAGGTGTTCCCAAATTTTATAGGGCCAGCGCGAAAAAAAAACTCATAATATGAGAAATGCCTCTGCGGAATTTCGATATATTAACAAAAGTAATTTTATTACATTGATGAAATATTTGTTTTAAAAAAATAAACTTTGTCATCTTCTATGGATTATTGTTTGGAAAAATTGGTGTAACAAATAAAGAAAAAATAGAAAGAGTATCGTAAATAGACCAGGGTTTAGGATGTTTTCACGCAAAAGAAATTGAAAACCAACTAGAGGTAAATAAAAGACGAAAACCTTCTTATCACACATTGTGACGGAACTATACCAAACAAAAGAAATGCTTATGTATCGTGGCGGACATAAGTCTTTGACAGGTAATGACGCCTGCTTTGAAACAAATACAGAGTATGAGAATTAAATATCATATATGTAATTTCGTGTGGAGAAGAAACAAATTTGTGAACCAAAGTTTTAAAAGCAACTCAAGTTATTAATATAAACTTTGTCAAAAGTTATTCACTTTTATCATAATAAAACTAGTACCACAAACGTTTTGAATCGAAGAAATATAACATGAAACTTTGCAAGCAGAGGCAAAGAAACCTACGGTAACCAGACTAAAGACAAATCTTTTACCTGGTAGTGATCGTGTTTCAGTGGTCAAGGCGCTTGACCAGTAATCTGGAGGTTCCTAGTTCGAATCCACGTCGGGCATTTTTACTTTAGGATTTTTGTTGGCGATTGATCGTCGATGACGTACGTGTTATTATATTCAGATACTTGAATACTCGGACGTTTCAATATTTGAACTATCAAATCTTCAGAAATAATAATAATAATAAACTACTAATAATTATTAATATCTCGTACAAGATTAAAAGGTAGGATCTAATTATCGCTCAGGTCGTTCCAATAAAAGCAGGAACGTGACTTTTAGAAAGAATATTGCGGTTTTGTTTAAAGTTGAGAACGAGGAGAGAAATTTTTCATATCGATTTTAAAAAGGAAAAATATCATGAGAATTAACATTTTACATTCCAGACTGGACTAGGTTAACTCAAATTATCGTCTCACTCTGGAGATGAGAGTCGAGACGAGACGAAAGGTATGGTTAACATTTCTCGTCTTGTCTCGAGTCTAGAAATAGTGGATGTCGATTCTTTAAGTAAAACTTGCTTTGTAGAGTGAATCTTATAGGCTATTTTGTTACTTTGCATTCCAGAGTTCATTTAATTACGATCTATGTAGGTATTTTGTAGCAAAGCTCTTATAAATAATTCTCCATATCCTTAAAATTAATTTATTATATGACTTACTGTTGCGTGATATTAAGTTGGTTTTATAACAGTTATTTTACGTAAAACATACAGTAGAATACTTTTTACATGAAACTTTAGTCGAACGCTTTATTTTACAATTTGGGCAGTTACAGGCATTTGTCTTCACGGTACGGAACGCCTTCCAGGAAATCTCTAGTTTTAAGCAAGTTTTGCGAAATTTTAGAATTTTAATACCATTATTATTATTATTATTATTATTATTATTATTATTATTATTATTATTATTATTATTATTATTATTATTATTATTATTATTATTATTATTACTATTATTATTATTATTACTATTATTATTATTATTATTATTATTATTATTATTATTATTATTATTATTGAAATATTGTCAAATTAGTGGTTCACCCTGGTCCACCCAGCTCCTGAATAGTATGTATTCTAAAGGACAAACACCGTGTGTGTAGGTTTTCTCCGGGTTCCGTTTCCTCCCACTTTCTTGATTGAAATACTTCTTTAATTCTCATAATCAACGTCTTCTCTAGTTTAGCCGGTTTAACCAACAGTTGAAAGCATATTTTCTTATGCTTCTTGTGAGTTTAGTATCACTAATTTGTACGTGAAATTTGTCTGGAAACTTTCTGTTTAATATTTAGTTATTTGGGGGACAAATGCAGACGGTATATCCTGATAGTCCCTGACACTTTTCTTCAATCTTGACTAGTTTGTAACTTTTGCCCAACACTATAGGCGGCTTTTCAGATTTACACTTTCAAATGTGCCTTACTAGAGATGGAAATTCCCACCTTGCACCCCATACGTCATTTCATATTATGTACAAGACGGAGAGATAGAATTAGAAGGAAATAATTCGCGTCAATAATTACGCAAAATACTTCCCTACATTTCAAGTAGCTTGTATATGGTTCTTGGAAATATCGATAGTCTATAATTCAGTTCTTAGTATTTTTCATTGAAACTCTGGTAGGTGCCCCCTACTGTAATTATAACAAAGAGGAAAATTCTAGAACAGAAAAATGATTGTCACACTTCGAAATGTAGCAACACTGGGCAATTCGTAAATTTGTAGGCAATTTATTCTTATGTAATGTTGATATTTATACTAAGTACTTTTATATGCTTCATTCTTAGAGCGAAGATCTTTCTATTGTTTGGGTTAACCGCTCTAGCAACTAGACCTATGAATGAAAGATGGGCTGTTTACTCATTGACACACATCATTTGGTACTTGACTTTAACGTCTTCCATTCAGCAGAACTATCCAGAACTTGACATACAGATGGATGGGTGACAGAACATGACAAATCTGCCGGTTCTGTTGGCACCTGGTCACTTCCGGAATCTGTAATTACAGCGTTATTTATTTCTGGTTAAGCTAACTTTCATTTGAATTGGATCCATAGTGGTACGTGGTGAGATGGAGGGTGAGAGCTCCGAGAAAGATTGTTTCTGCTCTTTCCCTCTGATCTGTGTCAAGATCTTTACCTTGAAATGATAACAATGTGCCAAGGAGAAGGCCTCCTGGTAAATATTCTTCCCTCATAAGTTATTCGTGATCTATAAGGAGGATGTATATTTTCCCCAAGGGTTAATAACAGTTAGTTGAGGAAATTTGCAACGATACCCGATCTTTATTCCACTAGAAGGTTTATTAATCTTATGAACTGTATCGTATAGAAATATTCCTCCTTAAATTCTAGTTGGACACGAGAGTGTAATATATTTGAAGCTCATCAGAATCATGCGTTACTGTTACTGTTAGAATCTTCTTATTGCTTCCTAAGAGGATGTTAATAAATTTGTTATCAATATATGAGTGCGTAGGAGAATTTTCATTTGTAGTTGGATTATTAATTCCAATATGCGCATTGGCAGTCAGTGAGTGTAGGTTGCTGTCCCGTTTTGGAGAGGGCATCGGAGAAGACAGCGACTCTTCCCTCTCCCCGGAGATACACTCCATAAATTTCTTAGGATCTTGAACGTCGGCGGCGACACCCTTAGAATCCTGGTACGTAGTCAAATTAGAAGTATGTGATTCGTTGGAAGAAGAGATAGTCCAACTCCATTCCTACTTTCTGCGATACATTGTTTTGATAACTTTCATCACTCAAGCTCTGTTTACCATGACAGCTCAAATTCTCATGGTTTTAGATTAAGTCATAATTGTGAGATTAAGCTCACACAGTTCATTACTTTGTTTCTGGCACCGCTTCTTTGGTAATTCAAATTATTAAGCTTGAGAATAATAAAAGAGTTCGCTAACATAGTGTGGTCTCGGACAATCGCAAGTAAGTGTAAAAGCATAAGATTAGCACCAACTATAATTTCCTAAGAGAAACAACTTTAGGGAACTGCAGCAAACTCCAATGTAACCTTTTGTATGAAGTTTCAAAATAGCAAGGAACTCATAAAACTGAATAACTCTTATTATGGCTGCAACCTCTTTGATTCGCTCCCAACCAATAGCAAATTGGGGTGTTAAGTACTGTTTGGGAACGTAACCTAAGGTCAGCTGACTGAACTGTGACCCATGACTAGTAATTCTGGCGACCAAGTAATGCTATTGGTATTTTGGCAGTACAGAGATGTCCACCCAGTCAGTCAGTACTTACATCTGTAGTTTCTGTAAGTGTTCCGATAAGTCATTATCGAAGGTTCTGTTACAATGTAATCTGAAGAGAGACGAGATTTAACTACGCAAGAAGCAAGCACAGCAGCTTATAGCGCAGGACAGTCTAGTCTGTCATTTTGCCAGATTATTAGACATTTCTTTAACATACACTGTTTCTTTACCAGCCTCATATTTTCTACAAAATTCTATGTATTATTCTAAATTATTACTATAATTTACAGGAAGCACCAAGTTATGTGAAATATCTAACAATGAACTCATCTCAAACTTGCTTCTTAATTCAGATTAACCAATGTATATTCTTACATATTTAAGATCCCCCGTTATTTGATAATTTTTGATGAATGTTTGCTTACTTCCGTTAGACTACTTTGTACTAATTTCCGATTCATGCTCCAGGTTAGCGCGATAGGAAATACTAGACAATGCCTTTTAATGCTTTTTTTCAGTTCAGAATTATGTTACTAAATACAAGTTAAATGCGGCACTGTTGAGGTAAATGGGTAGAAGATTAACTAAATCAGTCAGACACGTCATATCTTTTTTTCCAATCATTTCATAAGATTGCCGAAAATTTTATATAGACTCACATTTAGCAGTAGATGAGCATTTGACATTGGCTTTAATTACAAAGTCCGTATTTGAAGAATGATACCAGAATTTTCATAGACACCCTCAGGCTGTCGGGTTCGTAAATGATTTCTAAGCTTTAAGTTTGAAAGTTGAGGTTTCTCTAGACTAATCTGTGTAGGCGATTCGGTATTTGGACGGGACTCAAATTGTTGTTCACATTTGAAGCTTAAGTTAACAATATCTTCAGATCCAATTTCTCCAGGAGTTTGAAACTGGTTATTGTAGACCGTAAGTTGTATCCCTATTAGATCTGGGGAGAAATTTCAATTTAAACTATCATTATTTTTTTCCTGTGCTGGTGCTGACTGAAAGTCGACACTACTCAAACTCCTACGTTCTAACTCTGTGCTTTGTTCATGATTAAACAATGAATCATCGAAATTATTTTCTCCTACATCAGTGCGGGAACCTACACTACGAAATGAAGAATAAACATAATTTGCAAAGGATATATATTGTCTTCATATCGGCAATTTTCCTTTTCTTTGTAGCTGGGGATTAGCTATTATTATTCATAGAACTAGTAATACCTAATATGTGGACGGCGTATTACTGCTACTTGTATTGCCCACTAGATTTATTTAGGTGGGAAGAGAGGACTGAAGGAACTTTTTCGTTTTCTATTTCCTCTAAGCCTGTAACAGAAGACCATAATCTGCCTAATCTGTATTAACTGCCTAATCTGTTCAACTATTCCATTATCCTTACTTTGAATCGAAGAAGGCGACCCATTTTCTTTGCATTATCTGTTAGGTCCTATCTAGAGGTCTGTGATTCGATGAGAACGTTGGCATAAACAGGCTCAATACCTATATTAGCGTAGACTGTCTCATCACTACCATCTTCGTTGAAAGAATAGAAATCAGTTACCGCAATTTCGTTTGATATTAATCCCTTAAAACTTATGTTTCATAGGAAAATGAGCCTCCTCGTTTCTGTGAAGACATACGTACCACAACTTGATCACATAGTTTTAGTTGAGTTGAAAAATTTTCTAGATCTGCTAAATGTATTTCTTTTATACGTGCTTGGTTCGATGAAACACCAGATAGGACACCTGGCCTGAATTCTATCTCAATAGCTAATTCCAGACCTAACTGACCTGCAACTAGTAATTCTGCTATTTCTAACTCGTCCCTTTAAATTAAAGTCATTTACTAAAACTCCACTCTAGTACAATGCCTGATTTAACAAATAAATCTTTATTTATTGGTGTAGGTCTTCCACCTTGTTCAGCAATTTTTATTTCAGGATATGGCAGTCTGTACAGGACTAGGCGAGGCCTGTGGAATTGTTTCACAGCTAATCACTGGAAGAGTTTGGATTTGGAGAGTGAGGTTGCTGGTTTGAGATACCTTCTTTATTCCATGTATCGATAACTCTTGGCGCAGAATTTTGTTTCCAGCAACCACATTCAAGGTAAATTCCCCTTAACCTTTACATTTAGAATTGTAGAGATTAGCCTACTTATCCAACATGTAACGATGTTTTCCAGTCTTTGCTTCAGAGAATGACTTCCTCATCAAACTTAAATGATTGCTTTATTTTCTTTGCAAAACTCATATTTTAAAATTTATTTTTCTTTAGCTTCTGATCTATCTATGGCAGTGTGGAATCAAAACGTCTTCTTATGAAAAAGTTCATACTAAAAGAGCTGCTTCCCTAGGTAGTATTAGGGCAAGTATGACAAATATGAGTGCTACTTCTATTTTGTTCTTTCGTGACTCCGTTGCATTTGAACACTATCAACTTCAATTTATCAATGCCTTGTTTATTTCTTAAACGAAAGTTTATGGTTTACTTGCTGCATATGAATAGATTACAGACCACAATATGAATTTCGATGGCAGTCCCCATACAGCTTGGGATGTTCTGTAACGCAAGAATTAGAGTCATGGCAGCCGGAAGTTTTGTTAAGCTCTACATAAGAGCAAAAATATTCAGCATCTTCACTCTAGGACACTATAACACAAAAAGTAAAAACATAAAGAGAGGAAATGTGCTTAATAGTTTTACAAGTACATAATCAACATTGTAGAACATAACTTAATGCGACAATACTTTAATCATAAATGAGAGTTAATAAGTTGGGCACTTGCTTGGAAGGACATACATGGCAAGGATTGAAGGTTAATCAATTTACATATTAAATTTATATATTACTACTTTCAACATTATCTTTTGAAAAGGAGACTTTAATTTAACTTCTTCGCCGGTACGTGCTTGAAGACATAGAGAAAATCACTTACAATTTAGACTGATGTGTTTTTAAGTTATACGAAATAAATAACTCACCCAGAGGAATATACACGTTAAACTGTTACAATAAATTTGGACTTGAGCTAGATTCACCAGATAGTAATTTCGCATTCCACCATAAATTCTTACATGAAACGTGTGTTGTGATTCTGTGCTTTGTGTGTGTGTTAACAGACGTACGATATCAATCACACAGTACTTTCCGCTTAAAACGGTTGTTCATGTACATTTTCCTATAGGGTTTTTAACGGTTTCTAACCCATGCTCTTCCCACTAGTCATAAAATTTTGGGAAATGGAAACCTGCATTTAAGCCTATTTGGTATACTTCAAAACGTTTAAAAGTATCAGCAAAAAGAGGTAAATAAAATTCTAGATACCAAGAATATAACATCGTGCCTCATATAGTACAGCGATCTCTGTGTAATAGTCTAGAAGGATAGTGCTCTCCGTTTTTGTATACACCAGTATCCCTTTACACAAGATTTATGACCACATACATTTTATTTATTCCCTTCAGGGATTATATTTCTACTTAAACTAAGGTTACTAGCATTTCTGATTAGCATAGTGGGTACAATCAAATGTTGTTTAATCCTAGTAACATTGAGAAGGCTGCGTTTCACTGTAGCAGCAGTTTTTTTTATTTGTAGCGCTACTTTCTGAAATACAACCGAACGAGCCCTGTTTACGAAGATGGCGGATGCAGTTTTTGCGGACCTAAAATAGAAAAAATCATATTGGCAACTTAGATCATATAATATATGCAGCATCTTGCATCTTCTTTCATGAAAAAATATCCTAATCGGACTAAGCAAGGCGTACTTTAAAACTAACTATTAAAAAATGCATCAACGATTTATAACGAGTGGACTTGTAATCGATACGCTTGCATACTGGCACGGAATCAGAGTAGACCTAACTCAAATCTAAGCCAAATCTAACTACTCTATCTTATTAGAGTATGGCACATAAGACGCAATGAAGTGTATTACCAGTGTGCATGAGGCTAGAGCGTGATGGTATCTAGAGGTGGAGCACTCCGTTCGTTTGCTATCCTCAGGGCTATACGAGAATTTGTCTTAGCCAAATATGTTGCAACTTCGGTTCGAATCCCGAACACAACAATCTATTATGATCCTTGCATCAAGCTTCATAGGACCTTACAGTAGCAAGGCAAATTAAGGCAGTTGGAATAGGAAGTTAAATGTATCGTCGAGTCAAACATTTGTCTCGAGGATGCAATCATATATTTAAGGGAATATTTACACCAACCCCTGTCTCAGTGTAATAGCATTGAATTTAGTTCAAAGTCTCCACGCTGCATGGTGAAACTACACGATTATAAAAACGGCGCTACCGAATTACAACTGGTTAAGTACTACCGATCTTATTACATTGATGGAGGCTCTTGGTCGCAAATATTAAAGTGTGAATATGTACGTTTCAAAATGACTTGTGCTAAAACATTGTCACAGAAAATAAGATTGTACCTTTTTTACAGGCGTCTTAATAGATCTCACCATGATGGCCTATTTGTAATTTGGTATTCGTCTAGAAGTAGGTATCCCAGTTTATCTTTCGACTACTGAAATTTGGAGGGAATATTGTTTGGACCAGAACGAGATCTTCTATATTCTGTAACTGCTTGAGAACATAGGAGAAGTAGTTAATAAAAATAACATTGAGTAACCCATTACAAGATTCTCATATCCTTAGTGATTCACACTGTTTTCCTTGCATAGATAATACCATGAATTTTTCAGTGAAAACAAGTTTAGATTCAAGAATGTTTGTATTGCCTTAAAATTACAATATATTATAAATTGCTATTACCTACTCTTAAAAGAGCTTCCTGTCCTTTGATGATATTATGTTTTTCAATAATGCCGAGTTTAACACCTCCAGCGGAAGATTGTAAAATTTTAAAGACGGAAGAGTGTTCTTCTGATCCTATTAAATGCAGCCAACTGCATTTTATAGGTTTCAATCTTGAAATAGATAGTGCTACCACAGTAAAGCTTTTCCTTCTCACTGAATTTCACACATAAATGCTTTTTTAATGTGTGATGATTTATTGGGCTCTTTTCGGAAGCCTATATATACACGAGTGGTAACTATTTACCAGTTATTTATCTCGCCAAGGTTTTGGTAATAAATACTTAATTTGGTAGAGTCTATAATATTAATACAACATAAGTACACTAATTTATTTTTCCATTTGCTGGGAGATTCGTGATTGGAAACCATTATACACTAAGTATACACTGATCGCATATATATTTAACTAACAGCTTTACTAACTCTCTTAACACGTAATCGTCTTCAACACATACTTTAATTATACATTTTCAAAGAAATTATATCTTACTATTATTTATTCAACCAAAAATGTAAGACTTGTCTTACAGTATACTTATTCCGTTAGATGATAATAATTTTACCGGACATCGCTTTTCATGTGCTGTTTTCATTTTTCGAACTGGAACTTTGGAGCACAGCAGAACTGTGTTGCCTGGCTTTCCTAGAATTATACATTTGAGATAGGGTGCTTAAATTCGTTTGTATAAAAATGTTTTCCTTCCTTACAAGGCTCACAATGAAATGGTTCTATGGTGTTGTAAAAATAGCTAAGAATGCAAGATTTTACATTTTCCACAGATGTTTGCCTATTTGATTTCGACTTTCTAGATTTTAATTGTTTTCTTTACATTTTCAAATTCTGATCTGTGAAATCTTTTAGTCCATTGTCTCATTCTTTTGACAAGACTACAATTTTAATATTCAACAAATCACACACTTCACTAGGTGCAGTTTTGTGGAAAATGTAAAAGAAAGGAGCATTAGTAATCCACACATTCAGCACTAAGTAGACGAGAATCGTGTCCTGTTGTACTGTAATTCATTGCGACTTAATAGCTGATTCAAGAAATCATATATTAATATTTAATATTTAATATTTCAATGCCCTTTAGTACCCTACTCATTATTTCCTTATCTTATAACATGATGGTCTTTTCTTTTCACTATCTTCCGGTGAAGAAAACTGAAAAAGGTATTTCTATTGTACTAAAACTAATCTTAGTTGCATCTACTTTAGGGCCGTGCGCATTATCAGGCTATGTAATTTTGTGATTTTTCTGATTGAAATTTTGCTGCAAAATGTATGTTTTATTTCAAATTTATTTTAAATGAATAACATTTGTAGTGTTAGTGGTAAATGAATCTATATAAAATAGTGACGTTTCTTGAGAGAAGGGATCTGATCCCGATGCTTGAGTACGTGAGCTTCAATTCTTATCGACGAAATGGTTCACGACTGAGAGAAAAGTCATTCTGCGAGAGAAATTTTAAATGTAGTAGAGTCTTCGACAGTAGGTTACTAAACATCGAAATTCTGGATTGGCAATTGTTTAATGAAATAAACTCTGTAATGAATCGATGAAGAATAATTTAATACGGGAGTTTAAACACGGAACTTTGTATCACAGAGGTTAGAAGGGACGTTTTAAGGATAGCTTTCCGGGTTCTATCCCAATGAAACTTTATTCAACATTTTAAACTAAATAAATATCTTGCAAAATTTTCACTTTTAAAACAATAACGTTACGAAAGCCACCAAAAATGGTAAATACGCCACTGATCACCAGTAACACTTATGTTAAGACTAAGTTTGTAAAATTTATGGAAATTTATTCAGTGTATTTTCCTATCAAAGTTCAAACCATGAGATTATAATTAAATAAGAAGTCAGGATATGTTATGTTCTTTATAATTTTATACAATTATAGACTTGTGGCGGAGTTTTAAGCATTACTGAGCAAGTGCCAAGAGGGTGAAAAATCCCATCCCCTTGGATAAATTTCCCCACTATATTAGTAGTGTTCCTCACGGTTCTCAGAATTATAAAAAAACTAGTTGGTAAATATATAAGTGCGAAGGCAGTCTCATTAAGCTTTTAAGCCTTTACCAGAATTGCCTACTTACATACATCGGCAGACTGTTTGTAATGACCATATATGTACCGCCTATAAAACACTGGAACAAGTTACACTTCGATTGATTTGTAGGAGTCTAGGCTTTCAGTTACAAAGTGAACGGGAAATGTCTGCGAAATTGGAAAAATAATCTTAAATGTCTCTTCTAGCGATTCCTTTAGTTATTGCTTGGCAGCAGTTCCAAATAGATGAGTAATAAATGAATTTATGTGTCCTTTCTTATGTTCAACTTAAACTGAAAATTTTATATTGATCCACCAAATTGCACCGGATGAAATATGCTTTTTGCAGTTCACATAGAGTTCGTAATATTCGATTTTAAGGTAAGTACAAGTATGGTTTCGTGCCTTTCCCACCGTCAGTGAAGCGCTGGAAAATGTATACTTCGCTCGATTTGTAAGAGTGTAGGCTTTCAGTTTACATAACATAGAATACAAAAATAATTGAGAGACATTTAAGAAAATTTACCCTTAAAAGCCCATCTCGCCAGTTTTTCTAGTTGAATAATAAAAGGTATTTATATGTCTTATTTCATGCTGAAGTTAAACTGAAAATTTCATTTTGATCCATCAAACAGTAGCGTAGGAAAACATATATGAATAATAATTGATTTCACAAGAATAATAATAATTGATTTTAATGAAATTGCGAGTATGGCTTTGTGTAAAAGTTCCATTTTATTCATTTGTATCGAAATTAAATTGTACTAGGTGATTTTCTCATTTGTCATATGTGACAGATTACGTGTATCAAGAAATCCTCTAGGATGGTTTAGCGGTTTGTTGATATGTAGTATAATAGAAACGTTTCAAGCAAATAATTTTACTCTTGTGTGTTACAATAAATTCTTTTGAAAAATAGTTGTTTTATGGTGTTCTACAATGAATAGAATTACCAAACATGTCCGCTGGTATGTGAAGTTATCAAAAAATATCCAAGTTGTTGCATAGTGCATGCATTAGTTTAGTATATGCATACATATAATCACTCTTTGGTATAGTGAATAATATGCAGTTTCCTAATTCACGTAATACTTAACAATTTGGTATATTTTTGTGTTCTTGTTTGTCTGTAAGTTGATAATAGTAGCACATTCGCGTCACCATGCAGTGTCGCCGTCTTGCCCAGTTTTATTGACCTTAAAATTTTATGGATTTATTTTTGATTAAACTTATCATCTTCACGTCAGTCTTGTTTTATAAGTACTCTGTTGCACAGTTGCTTGGGTTATTGGAAACAGCAATCTAGTTTCTTGTAGCAATTGTCGCATATCTGACTGGCTTCCCTTTGTTAGCGATTCTACTTCAGAATAACTGAGAACACATGGATCTCATCAAATATGCTCCTATTATAGTCACCATCGACAATCGTCTGTCCATTCTTACAGCCTAAACTTACCTCATTTCATTATTTGTTTATATCTATCCCTTCAACTGCATATAATAGTTTCCCAAGCCTTCGCAAAATATTTTAAGTGTACTATAGTTGATGTCAAAATAGATGCTCCTAGGTTTTTGTCACAAGGAATATAGAATTAAAGGCTCTTATGAACCGTACGGACCACTAATCTTCATATTCATAAATATTTAAATTAGAAAGAACAATATATGTTTGTGTTTTGAAAAGCGGTGATGATCTCCAGAATTCTCGTCGGTCTTGAAAATCGAGCTGTTTTCTTCCTCTTTCAATGAGATAAGGGTTTGCGTATCAGTTCAGTTGGAAGGGTAATTGAAAGCTGCAAGAGGATATGAGTTAAATCAGAAATTTATCATTCCTGTTACGGGCAGCCACAAAATAACTGACGCCTACCGATGTTGATTAAGAACAGCTCACAGTAATAGTAAAGCTTATTTAACAACGTAAACACTTACTCAAATACCTGCACGGAGTTTGCATTCAACGAATTTGTCTTAAGATATTTCTCTGGAATGAACAATTTCCACGCGACAATCTGGGACAAGTTGTGGTACTTCAATCCGAATTTCTTCTTTTCATGAAGTTCTCCTTCTTCCTCTTCTATTCCGATTACGGCATCTATTTCTCTTAGACGATCTTGCGTCTATTTATTTACTACGATTTGCTCTTCTACTTCTTCTATGTCATTAATAAATACGGCAATCTCTTGCAATAAATCTTGTGTACACTTGTTTTCCATTTTTACCACCAGGTGTATATACGTAATGCAAAAAATATATAGTTTCCAATAGGTATAAGTAAATAGTAAATAGAGGACATATAAGTATTATTTAAAATGGATTATAAATAAAATTGTTTTAAAACAATATACGAATAAATGAAAAAGGGCTATATATAAGTAATTAACAAAGGAATAATACTATCAGTAAGGATAAGGAAAGGATTATACACGTATCTTTATTTGTATTCAACCTAAAATAAAAAAGAAATGGATATCGTTACCTATATCCATATTCCAAATATAAACAGTATATATACACACAGATTTTAATTCGTTATACGGAGAAAGCAGAAATTTCAAGGGAAAAAATAGCATACCTTTTAAATAATTAAAATTGTTTGTAACTTTTTTTTCGTATTCCATGTATTCGTATTCCAAATGTATGTTCACAGTTTGCTTTAAGAGTGTTGTCTAATGTATAAACGTTCTGTACGTTAATTTTATACTTATTCTTTCAGAGTTTCAGCGACCAGTAAAAATATGTATTTGACACTAATATCGTTCGTTTTACAACGTAATGAGCATATATGTGGGACGTTAAAATGAAATATTTCTCTCTCTCTCTCTTACGAGGGTACGATGTCTGAATGATTACGAAAGTTATCATTTAGCTCAGTACGATATTTGTTTTCCGTAGCAAATACGGAAACTCAATTTAAAGGCCGTCCAGCCCCTGAGATGATGTGTTATTAAGTTCAGAGTATCATCTTTAAACACAGGGGCCCCGTAAACTATGCGTTTGACATTAATATCGTTCATTTTAAATTATTTTTACGTGTCTCGATACTACCCTGGAGACCCCAACTTCAACTCCCCTAGATGGTGTACTAACGAGTTCAGAGTATCATCATTGAACACGGTGGCCTCGAAAAGTATGAATTTCACACTAATATCGATCATTTTAAATTATTTTTACATGACTTGATACCAACCCTGGAGACACCCAACTCCAACCCCTTAGATGATGTATTAATGAGTTCGGAGTATCATCATTGAACACAGCGGCCCTGCATGAGTGGTTTCCCTCTCTCTCTCTCGTTGTATGGGTCTCGGTTGCTCGGTGATAGAGCGTTCACTTCTTGTGCATGGGGTCACAGTTTCGAAATCAAGTGAACCTTGTGGTGAACAAACATCGTGTACGTGCAAGGTCCCAGGTTCAAAATCCTGTTCCAACCAAGTGAGCTTTGTGGTGGACAAACACCGTGTACGTGGATTTCCTCCCACTTTCTCCGTTCCAACATTTCATTCATTTCTCATCATCACCATCTCCATTAGCCTAGCCAACATAATTGTGGGACGTAAAACTTAAAGATTTCCCATTAACATAATCGTCATAAGCGTTGGAGGTAAAACTCAAAGATTTCATTTTATTGTTTCTCTCGTTACACATGTTTTTTATTCTGTCTCCATTCACTTAGGAGGGTACCGTGGCTCAGTACCTGGGGGTCCTTGATTCGATCATAGCTCGGAGGCCACGTTTCTGACCATATTTCGATACCTTTTCATCAGGGGTCTCTTTGACTCAGTGGCAAAGCGTTCACTTCTGGTGCATGGGGTCACAGTTTCGAAATCCTGTTCTCACCAAGTGAACTTTGTGGTGGACAAACATCGTGTGCGTGCAAGGTCCCAGGTTCAAAATCCTGTTCCAACCAAGTGAGCTTTGTGGTGGACAAACACCGTGTACGTGGATTTCCCCCCACTTTCTCCGTTCCAACATTTCTAATCATCACCGTCTCCATTAGCCTAGCTGACATAACTGTGGGACGTAAAAATGAAATTTTTCCCATTAATATAATCGTCATAAGCGTTGGAGGTAAAACTCAAAGATTTCATTTTATTGTTTCTCTTGTTACACATGTTTTTTATTCTATATCCATTCACTTCGGGGGACATGGTGGCTCCCAGGTTCAAAATCCTGCTCCAACCAAGTGAACTTTGTAGTGGACAAACACTGTGTATGTGGATTTCCTCCCACTTTCTTCGTTCCAACATTTCATTCATTTCTCATCATCACCGTCTCCTTTAGGCTCGCTGACATAACTGTGGGACGTAAAATAAAGGCCCGAAGGGGTATTCCCAGAGCTGGTAAAAATTTAAGCATCTTAGAAACCACTTTGACCCCTCTCTTATCTTTATTCAGTTTTAAAAACCAATACATTAATTTAAACTAACACACATTACATATACAAAAGCAATAGTAAAATGCAATGGTACTTCGTAAAAGAAATTTGTATAGTAAATAGGTGTATGTATAACTCTATTCAGTTCCCCTTCTCTCTCTTACTACCTTCGTTCTGACTGTTACTTCTATTGCAACACATATCATACAACCTTTTAATACTCATAGTTGTGTAACCCTCAATAAAATACAAAGTTTTAATAATCCAATAATACCCAAACAGACAAGTCAAATGCTAAAAACATTATCAAGTACACCACAGACCAAGTTATGAAAGATAAAGCATAAATAATAACAATAAAGAAAGAACTATCTAAAATTGTAATAAGTTTTTCCAAACATTTATATACAGGAACAACAACATTGTAACAACAAGTAACATAATAAAATTACCCAACAACATTTCCATTACAAAAGGCAATAAATAAATATAATGAACAAGTAACCAATTATTAAAATACCTAAACTCATTAAAAGCCTTTGATTCTGTTATATATAAACAGTCGTGTCAACACTACATTAAGAATTTCTAAATCATCCTTGTTTGTAAACTAATAAAACTAGTTGGTATAATCTAAATGCGCATTAAGAATTTAAATACTTGATTTCAGAGCTAGTAAACAATACGCTTGACAATAAAATTAGGCACATTAAATTCTTTGAAAAATTGTTTAGTACTTTTACTAATTGCTCCCTGGAACCAATAATCACCAGTATTATCTTGAATTTCTTGTTATCTTTAAAGTTTTCTTTTAAAACTTCATGTTTAGTAATTTTCTCTAATAAAGCGGGCTCTTCAATATTACCTTCTTCAAATCGAATAGTAACATCAAGGATATATCTATGAGTGAGATTTTCAACTACGAGATCCGGTTTCAGTTTACCCTTACTGGTATCGAATTCTAACTCTTTGCCAGTTCTAAACCCCTTAATCTGACAATGCTTTTTTAGGATATTAACCACTTGATTGTGTCTAAATATGCGGCTATTAGTATGTTGAATACATTTTCCCAAAACATGGGCCATAGACTCAATCGGTTCCTTGCAAATTCTACATTCAACCTTTAAATTTGGCTGAGCTCTAGCCAGAGTTACCCTAACGCCATGAGTGTTTGTACGCATCTTCAGTGCGTCTATAAGCCGGTTATCCGGAAGAACCTCATTGTCAAAAAGGAAAGAATTAGAGATAGTGTCATTATGAAAATACTGAATACCTTTCCCTTGACTTTGCTTACGCTTCCATATTTCAAACTTTTATATTTTAACTTTGACTTCATTTGATTTAACACTACTAAATTATATGATCTTTCGATATCTAGTTTCTTTATAATCTTATCTTCAATTTTATTTAAATTCGATACCTTTACCATCTCAATCAAAAAGTTATCATTGTCCAGGGATCTTAATGTGTAAATGAACTTGATCTGGGCGAGCAATATAATATTGCGAATATTGGGATATTGGAATATTGCGTCTCTTTTCTTTGAATAAAATACACTTTCTACAGTTGAGTTTACCAAATGCAACCATTTTTTAAAAATTTTTTAATTAAGTCATCAACAGAGTTCAAAAATGAAGGCTTGCTAAAACTCGCAATGCAGACGTAAAAAAACTTTGGGAGCAAATATATTTGAATCAAATAAATTTTCTGGCATGTCTTTAGAGAAAGTTTATCTATCACACTCAGTATTCTACTTAATTCGTCTAAATGATATTTGTTCTGTATACCATTACATAAGGTGTATTTGCAGCCAAGATATTCGAAAGCTTCGTCCACTTCTAAATTCCTTTTATAACTATTGCCGAACTTAAGATTACAACCATCAATAATCCACGAATTTCTATCTGGCTTAATACCAAATGACAAACATTTATCCACAGCAATTTTCATATCAAGTTTCTGTAAAAACTCACATACGAGTTGTAACATCTCCGCAAGTTCATGCTGCGAATTAGCAACTAGCAATGCGTCATCGGTATATGCGAGTAGAGGAATACGGATATTTTGAAAACCAAACCCCATCTGCTTTATATCCAATTGCCTTATAACACTGTCTAATACCAGATTGAATAACAATGGACTAAGTGGGTCCCCCTGACGAACACCGCGCTTAATCTGAATATTAACATTCAAATTACTAAATTCAGTTTGATTATTTTCATATAAATTAGCAACAGTGTTTACATAATTTGCTGGTATAGCTCTATTTCTCAAGGCATCTATTATAGCTTGGTGTGGAATTGTATCAAAAGTCTTGGAAATATCTAATAAAGAACCATAAATAGGTTTATCAGTTTTCCCCAGCATCAACATAGTATCCAACATGAAGCAGTTAACAAGAGTTGAATTACCTGATATAAATCCTTTTTGAGCATTATGTATATGGATAACTGATCTTAACCTGGTATCAATAGTTCCAGTTAGAATTCTCCATAACACTGAAGAAATTGTCAACGGATGCCAGTTAGTTACCTTAGTTAAGTCTTTACCAGTTTTAGGAATGAGTACAGTTTTGTTCTGTTTCCAACTCATTGGGACATATCCTGAGGTTAAAATTAAATTATACAATTTTACCAGCACATACGTAACCCCCTCTTTATCAATATCCTTTTTACTAATTTTATCTAATCCAAGTGATGGTCCAGATGCAACACTTTTAATTCGTTTCTTAACTTCTTGGAAAGTAATAGGTTGTTTCAGTTTGTTCTTAACCTCATCAGTTACTCTTGTTTCCTCATCAGCTAAAGATTTCCCATTAACATAATCGTCATAAGCGTTGGACAAATAACTCAAAGATTTCATTTCATTGTTTCTCCCGTTCCACATTTTTTTATTCTATCATCAGTCACTTAGGGGGACACGGTGACTCAGTACTTGGGGGTCCTTGATTCGATCTTAGCTCGGGGGTCGCGTTTCTGATCATATTTCGATACCTTTTCATCAGGGGTCTCGGTAGCTCAGCGGTAGAGCGTTTACTTCTGGTGCATGGGGTCACAGGTTTAAAATCCTGTTCTCACCAAGGGAATTTTGTGGTGGACAAACACCGTGTACTTGGATTTCTTCTCGGTTCGCCCGTTTCCTACCACTTTCTTCATTCCAACATTTCATTCATTTCTCATCATCACCGTCTCCGCTAGCATAGCCGGCGTAAGTGTGGAACGTAAAACTTAGATTTCCCATTAGTCTAATCGCCACATGCAGGGACGTAAAACTCAAAGATTTCATTTATTTTTTCTCTCGTTCGATCTTAGCTAGTGGAGGCCTCATTTCTCATCATATTTTGATAGTTTTTCATTAGGGGTGTCGCTGGCTCAGTGGTAGAGCGTTCACCTATGGTGCATGGGTTCCGGGTTGAACTCCCCAAAACGCTTCGTCTTTGTCTAATACCATGACCACATTTAATAACTTTTTGGCTCCCTTGCCTGATCCCCAGATCACAGACAGACAAACAGACAGATACACAATTTATTTAAAACTATCATATGATATTATCAATGATATCTTCGATTCGTCTTGTTTTGAGACCATGGCCAATTTTTCATACCTTTTCGGCACGGGGCCTCAGTGACTCAGTGGTAGAGCTTTCACCTATGGTTCATGGGGGTTCCAGGTTTAAAATCCTGTTTCCACCAAGTGAACTTTGTTGTGGACAAACACCATGTGCGGGATTTCCTCGGAGTTCTCCCGTTTCCTTCCACTTTGTTCATTCCAGCATTTCATTCATTTCTCACCATCACCGTCTTCATTAAAATAGCAGGCATAGCTGTGTGACGTAAAACTCAAAGATTTCCAAACGTGGGACGTAAAACTCAGACTCCCCATTAGCCTAGTTGGCATAACCGTTGAACGCAAAACTCAAAGATTTTCCATTAGCCTAGCTAGCATTACCGTTGGACGTAAAACTTAAAAATTTCCCATTAGCCTAGCTGGCATATCCATGGGACGTAAAACTCAAAGATTTCATTTCATTGTTCGCGCCTTAAATGTTTGTTGACCCCGAGCACATACTACAGACAGATAGACAGACAGGTAGACATGATATTATCAAAATTAAAACACATAATATACCTCTTCTTTTTAAAATATTATTTTAATGTTAAACTACAAGTGATACGACTTTAAGTTCACTATCTGCTTTATACACGCCTCCAGACATTTCTTACGTCAGCTGCAATCTACTTGTAATACGACTTAGAAAACATTTAAGGATTTCATCATGTAATTTTCTCACAATTCAACGTGCAACGAGCAGAAGCATCATGGATTTCAGATTCGCTTATATGCATGTGTTTTTTAACGTTAGAATTTCATCTCATTATCAAATACGGAAATGCAAAGTAAAGACACTGTCTGTAGTGCATTTATAGTTAAATGAAGACATAACATACTGTTTTATTCTTTCGGGGATAATCGTAGACCCTAATATTTTTAATAATATATTTTTTACTTACCTACTTTATAAAAACGTCTGATGATAACACTTATTCACAGCTCTAGACATTCAACGGATCCACCACACACAAACACACACACTATTACAAGTATGAACTAAAAAACAATGAAGACTAATTACAGCTTTTCTCTGTTAACTCTAACTTACAACTATTCTTTCTTCAGGTCTATACACACACACATACACACATACACACATACCTGATTACCTTTGACAAACATATCATAACACGTTCACACACGTCTTCAATAATCGGGGTCGCATATTAGTCATCGAAAACATATCTCGTCACGGTTTCAATACAGACATAAGATATTAGCTTTCACATCAGACTTCAGAAAGTCATGTTTCATTTTGTTTATACAGGCATCTCTATGGGAATGTGCCCTTGTTTTGTATGAGTATACAGATTTTCATCCTACGTTGTGAAAACATTATCAAACGAGATGAGATGCTTCCGTAATTAGATTATGTTCAATCAATGGAATTCAATACGTTTCAAAACAATCATATTCATCTTAGCAACCCAGGGAACGTTCCCAGGGCTAAACTTTTTCCACATGTGGTCCTAACACTTAGCAACACGATTTTGTATGGGTATGAGTTTCTCCACGAGAGCCATACATAATTTCTTATCCCACGTATAAAAAAAACAAACATGAGATACAATATTTACGTTAGCAACTAAGACCAATTTCATACAATCTGCTGAGTAGCTTCGATTATTTGAATATCACGTCTTCAGTTCATAACCTACAGGTATTTCGTGGGAATAGGATCAAGGGGCTAAATCGCTTATGTTCTTGGCCTTTGCAGGAGGAGTGGGGCGGGGGTTCAAATAACTATCCAATACACGACGAGAAGACGAAAGAACATGTTTCATCTTGATTCTATAACTGGTAGTAGTCCAAGAGTATACTTCTTTATTTTAGCAGAGCAACATACTGGTTTAGGCCGGTCTAGGGTCCCATGATAACGGTTTTAGGGCCAAAATTTTCCCACGGGGATGAACGCCGTGTACATACGGGAATTGTTCGCTTGCGACTTAGCAGCATGTTTCCTGCAAAGAGGCTAATGGTCTACATTCACAGATAGTCACTTTCTTTCAATTCTCGGTTAGACTTGCCCAACTTCGAAAGTTATTTTTTTAAAACATTGATATGACATGGCTTGGACTTCGCTTTCTAGCAGGATTAGTTCTTGATCTTTTAAGTTGAGGTTGATTTTATATGTATTTATTATTAAAAGTTGTAACTCGTGTTGTGTGACGCTTTTTAATTCATCTTTATACTTTCCTTTGTTCTTAAAGTGTAAAAAAAACTAAGCAGTATAATTTGCCTCTTTGCTTTAAGAACTATGCTACCCACTACTCCAAGTTAGATCATCTAATAGTGCAAGGACGTAGTACAAAGTTATATATATATTCTTTTTGGTGTTTGTTCTAATCTGAGACTCGCCGTTTCTAAGTGAGACTTCTTGCAATTTTCTCATTGTTTTGCGAACAAGTAAGGCCGATAAGAGAGACTAACTATCCAGTCTTGAATGCAAGTTGGTTTTAATTACGAAAATTGAATTACTGGTGGGAGAAGAAAAGCAAGCTATCGTATAAAAGCCAAAACCCGTACAGAGGAAGGTTACTTAAAGAACCTTGTATGAAGATCTTTACAACTTACAAGATGTCCGGTATGAATATCTTTACAACTTGTATGAAGATCTTAACACAATGTCCTTCTTTATAATGGTCGATTTATATTATATGTACAACCAACACACACACACACACAACATCAACAACAGAAATACGCAATCAAACAAAATAAGCGGTATCAGATTTGGCGATGGTCGCCTCTAGTTAAAGAACTACATTCTTGAAAATATCGAACAACTTTCTGACGTTCAAGCATATCACCGGTAAGTTGAAACTCTAATTTCTTACTTAGGGCAAATCGCGAATATGATGTTTTTCTAAATTCTCGAACAACCACTAGTGTTTTGGTGCGAAGCTGAAGCAAATAGAGATTTCTTTCCTACCAGTTAGTCACTGAGTCCAGTATTATTTAAAGTCAAATACTTTCACAACTGTATATTCTCCACCGGTAATATTCAGGTTACAACACGTGTGTGCGTGCAAAGTGGTGTTTTTATTAAGATGGGTTCCAGACAGGTTTATTGTGTGGCTATAAATTACCAGTCCCAACTTCTCTCGCAATATGCTGAATGGTGCGAGTGGCATACTGGTTTTACAAGCGCTAAACATTACCAGATGATATACCCCGACAAATATAAAATTTGAACAAAAATAATAAACGAGATCATTCAGGGGCGATGAATTTCAATTTAAACTTTTAGCCTTCTAAAGCTACTACTTTGTGGTTTGTCATTCTAAACAGCTCTTTCACACAACCGATTGATACCAGAAGCAAGGACCAGAGAAGATAATTGAGAAGTGCTACAGACTTCAAAGTTGATAATGTACTTTGAATTACTGTAATAAAGGGCAAAAACAATTTTCGCAAAATGTAAATGGCACGTAGAATTCCATCGGAGACGCGAAATTGGTAGACCAACTACCGATATGATACAATAAAGATGACACACTGTAACCTGAGAAGCTAAAATGTCCTTTCTAAATACCAAACAACTATCTTGCTAATATTCACTGAAGAAGTAGCTATCGAGTATATGGATGTCTTTTGGAGCGTCTACAATGAATTCCGGTAGTCTTGCTGGACATCATACTTACAACTGTGATAAAATATGATACCTAAAGGTATAATTATAACTTTAAGCATCGTTGCGACGGTGATGTAAATTATTCATATCTATGGATTAGAAACCTTAATATCTACCGAATAGTATGTAGAGTGAGATTATAAATGAAAGTTGGATGTATAATGTGTTTAATATTGTTATGGACGTCTCTTGTTGATAATTGGAGAGTTTAGGAGCGCAGTGGAGATGTACAAAACGACTGTGATGTGAAAGATTATTCATACTATTTTCAAAACTAACAAATATTAGTAATCTTTCAAGTTTGAATCATCACTGATGTTATCATATAGGTAAATCGGTCACACGGAATTCGTTATAGCTTATCCTTGTCCAAAGATGACTGCCGAGTGAAAGTGAATGACTAAATCAACAAAACAAAACATCATCCTCATTTCCACAGAGCACAATCTAACACGCCGCGGTTAATTACCTATTTTACTTTCTATTCTGGAACCTTAACATATTAAGTTTGGATTCAGGAAGAAAAACGGTAATAATGGAAACAATACTGAGTAAGAATAAAAAATGACTAGTTAACCCTTAGATTCATGGTATGAAAATTATACATGAATGCATATGCAGGGCCTCCGAGGCCCTGTAGATTTTCCAATGGAAAAAATACCCTTTTAAATCATTTCACCTAAATAACATGCTATGACGTTTGTAATAATGTATTTTATTAGAACTATAGTCCATAATTTCTTATTTTCAGAAAAAAACAATAATGAGATACGCGTCTCAGATATTTGTATATTTATTTTCTATGCGGTAATTTTGGTTTTCCTTTCTTGTAGTTTGTTATTTTTTTCACTAAATTAAACATTGAAATGTCCTCAACACTTATTATATCAATGTTCATAAGATACTTACTATCATATTGTAGAAATTGGTAACCAAAATTCAGATACATAATTTGAGAAACACATACTTAAAATATATACATTAATATATATATATATATATATATATATATATATATATATATATATATACATATATATATATATATATATATATATATATATATATATATATATATATATATATATATATATATAAAGCTTTTGAACTCTAACTATGCAGCATGTATACCAAGAGCTTTAGTGATTTGATTATTATTGGGATTATAAGCCTTTTATGACATTTATATTATCACTACAATGACTTAAGTAACATTAGTTCCTATATCACAATACATAAACTTTTTTAAGCATGTGCCGTTCAGTTTGCAAAGTTCAGTAGTTCAGGAAACACTGTTCACTTATGAGAAGCATGAGCTACAAACTAACTTACTGTGTTGTTTACAAATGTTTTTTCCATACTTGGAGCATGTCAAGGTGCTTTTTCTGTGAAGATCGTAAGGACAAAATCCGCATCTCCTACTTTTTGGTTCTTAAGCTCTGACTTCTTCTTCGGTTGGCTTGGACACTCCACATCTTTTCAAGGCATCTTGAACTGACTTTGGGAGATTAGGTACTGGAAGTCTCATGATCATCTGAGGTTTCACTAATTCTTGTGCGAGTTCTCTAAGAAAAAGACGACGTTTGTCTGTTCTGTTAGGAAAATAGCCTGGATGTTGAGTGGAGAAGACAACATAACTGTTCAAAGCTGCAACATCCATCATATTCGTCCATAATACAAAAGGCCGACTTCGACTTTGTCTTTTGGAAGTATATCAACGAACTTTCTGGTCCATTCCGTCGACACCTCCCCTTGTTGAGATTTATAAACTTATTATTTCCGGTTTCTTCTTCGGATGGTCTTCAACAATGGATTTGTCATGATGCATTGTACTAAGCATAATTACTGATCTGTTCCTTTTGGGTACATAACTTACAAGACTGACGTCATTTTTGAAGGCGAAAATTGAAGATCTTACTTCTCTTGAGGAGGATGCTTTCAGCTCCTTCGGGATATCAGGTTTGTTTTGTCTTATTGTTCCCACTATTGTGAGTCCTTGCTGAAGCATATCCTCTGCAAGACTAACACTGGTAAAATAATTATCCATTGTTACGTTTCTTGAAGAGTTTTTCACGGTTTGAGTGAGTTCTTTGACAATATTTGCTCCCAAATTTCTTTGAACTGGGTCATTTGTTTTCCTGCCTGTATATACACACCCATCAACAGCGTATGATGATTTGGCATTGCACAACCAAAAGATCTTTACGCCATATTTGGAAGGTTTTTTCGGCATATATTGGATGAAACTACACTTTCCGCGAAATGGCACTAATTGTTCATCAATCGTTACAATCTCACTTGGAATAATTACTTTTCTGCAATTATCAAGAAAAAGATTCCACACATAACTAATTGGTGCAAGCTTGTCCGTTTGCAGACGAACACTTCGTGTACGCTTGTCGTCAAATCTTAGTG
Source organism: Thermobia domestica (assembly GCF_964235325.1). Lineage (NCBI taxonomy): Eukaryota > Metazoa > Arthropoda > Insecta > Zygentoma > Lepismatidae > Thermobia > Thermobia domestica. The sequence goes on from NC_137457.1 coordinate 62,783,731, forward strand.
CTTTACGGATATCTTCAAACCGGTTGACAGACATTGTTGCTTTGTAAAGAGGATTAGACCTCTCGTCCAGGAATAGCTCACGAATAGGCACATCCCAACTCTTTTCAACTCCTGCTTATAACAGAATACTGAAAAATGCATTCATTTCTTCAACGGAAACGTTCTTCCACTGCTTCCCCTTTTCCGTTGCTAATCTTCTCCCTTCCAAATTAGCGCAGTGTATAATTTCTTCTATTATTGAATGGGTTATGAAACAATCCCATTCGTCTTTGGGACACGATGTTTTCACTTCCCTTGAAACACCGGGGGTACACTTTACAATATTCTGAGCTCGGGTACGTGAAGTAGACGGAGCGTTCTTCTTCCATACTGTTCCATTTACGCTAATGAAGGTATCATCTTTCTGTGTTTGTTGTATGCACTCACAGTCACTACAACACTCTGAATCTGATGAAGAATAGTCCTGATCACTTTCCTCACCAGCACTAATAGGCCGAGCAGTACTAGAACAATCCTCAACTTTAGAGTCGGTCGCACTACTATCGGATATCACTGTCTCTTCGTCAAGACACATACGCACAAAACTGTTGAAGTCTTCGTCTGATGCTTTCCTTCTCTGAGTAGAGGCCATTGTAGCACTAAATGTAATACGAAACCCACGAATCTTCAACTTACAACGGCAACACAAATACATTCCTAAAATAGCAAAACCTTCGGTAATTTATAAGTGCTAAATAAAACAACAAAAGTCATAATTACATCGATATCTATTACATTCTCCAAAATTGATATAAGTTGGATACAATTTACTAAACACATTTTATTTCTTTATTTACAATGTAGAATGCTTTGGGGGAAAAATCTACAAGAAAATCACTATCAACGTGCGTAGTGCCATCTATTGACAATCTTAAAATGTATAAAAGCACCCAGTTATTCAATGCCAGGTCTGAAAATATTATAGAAAGATATATTTTACGTCAAAAAGTGAAAATAATGCAATGCGAACGTAATCTGGTCAAGGGCCTCGCAGGAACTGCATATGCATTGATAGGGTATAAATGAAAAAATGCAAATTACTAAAAAGCGTTGACAGCTAATGGGTACAGAAAGACAATACACAATGTACATCTTCAATCCAAAGATTACGCAAAGCCACAGCCTTTTACACAATGAAATATTTCAAAGGCTAAGGAAACTAAACTACATAGAGCCTCGGAGCAATGCTTATGCATCCAAGGGTTAAAGCATTTGTAGATATAAGAAAAGCGTTTGAAAACCTAGATTTTAATATCGTGTTCAGAGCGTTGACTGATCTAAAGATTAATTACATAGACACAATAATAATATATCAACTACACAGTAATGAGACAGCTGATATATGAAGATATCAAAAGGAAGCAAGCATAAGTAAAGATTTAACGCATGAATGTTGACTTTCATCTTACCTGCTTAACGTCTATATAGAAGAGGCTCTGACAAATCCATTAATAAAAAACGAGAAAGTCGCAAATTGCTTGTAAATGGTAAGATTTGATCACAATATGGTTTAGTTGCTGGCATAGCACGGATACTGGAAAAGAAAAAGGAGATGAAGGAAGCACTTGCGTACCTGAACGGTCACCAAAAAAATGCAAAATGAAGATAAATAAGAAGTAAACCTAAATGATAAAGAGAACAAGAGCAGAACAGAAAGAGGCAAATTAATGGCTTAAGGAAGATAAAATTGAAGACCCAATGAATTTCCCCTATTTAAGTAATCTATTATTCTTGGACGGAAGCAGTGGAAGATCAAAAATAATGCAGGCTAAACATGTATGTAATACTAAAAGATGACTGCTAAAATCAAGAAATTTGTCATCAGGAGTTCGAAAACGATTTATTAAGACGATGGTATGGAGCGCGGGAACGGACCAGAGACTTCGAAAGTGAGAAAAGCTGAAATATATAAGCTGTAGGCATTTTAAAGGAACTATTAGCGCTGAATGTTGCGCAACTCATGATAAGAAAGGAAAAGGTATGAATAAGTACTAAAGGACGCTAACTAAGGAAGACAGATAATGAAGGTGATATAAAAAGTAAGAGACAGCAATTCTTGGAATCTGATTCGGCACTATGATTGGATCATCGTGTGGATGAAGGGAAAGGCAGAAGGAAAGCCAGGACTATCAAGACCAGTGATAGAATATATCTAGATGGAGTTACGAAAAGGAACCTATCAAAGCATAAAACAGTTCCCCCAAGGGAGAGAAAAGTTTTAAAAATTTTCATTTACCCACATTCCTATTGTTGAGGTGAGGAAGGAGAAGAGTTTACTTTAATGTCATAAAAGATGAAATACTTGACATTCTCCAGATATTGCTAAACCTGGACTAGGATCACAAAACTGTTTCTAAGACAACAAATGAATGAAACTCAAAGCACTTTATTTTGGGACACATTTTCCGCTTTGGAACCGGAGTAAGAGGAAAGAACTCAGGTGTAATTAACATATGTATTATTGAATATATTAGTTAAAAATTGAATCGTATAGAAATAGTTTATTCAATGTTCATGGACCGATGTTTTATCTTTCAATACTGTTAACATTCTCCTACTGAAGTCAGGAGCATTTTCATCCTTATGCTTTTCTCTGAAATATATCCACATGGAATAGTGGACATGTTTCATTATGAAGTTTAAATATGTTAATTAACTTTTTAGTCTACACGCATATTAATAAAGATACTCATACTTACTGTTCATATATTACATGTAGTTTGCTTCAACAATATTATATTGCTATTTTTCGTATTTACATGGTACATGTCGGTTTAACTTTTCTGTTTTTAAAAGGACATAGAAAATCAATATGTACCTGGATAGAACTTGAAGTTTTCCTATTATTTTTTTTATTTTTGTAGCGAAAGAATGGAATATTCAATTATCACATTATAATACCGCTGCGTGGCAGCTTTGAGGCTTATTTGCACAGGATAACTCATTTTGACCACTAATGTAACACAGCGGTTTTTCGAGCGGCAGAGTCGATATGACATACAAGTGTAATGCTAAAGTTTGTTCTTTTACCGTACCCATATTATGATTATAAACATTAAGTGGAACACATGGATTGTAAATATCTTCTAAGATTCCGAAACATGTTTTCGCATTCGCGCTCGGAACCGGATTTTATATTAAGGCTTAAAATATGTTGACTACTAGCTCAAAACTAGATTTATACTACTCAGGAAGAAAATATTGAAATAGTAATTTGAAACTTTAAATATTGATTCCAGTATATTGCTTTCATTGCCAACACTACTGCACCAAGAAATCAGAGAATGGCCAGAAATTTACACACTTCGACCTTGCTTCTTCGTATGATTCACATCAAGAAATATACAGTTATGAGTGATTGTGATAGTATCATTGTTTGGTATTTATATGTGTCAAGAATGACATTTATTACAGGATCCTAGTATGTTGGAAAATTTTATTGTTTGGAAAATGCTACTACCATGATGAAATGTTTAGAAGATATAATGGTAGTTAATATTACTATATGCCAAAAATAAAGGAACTCACTTCAATAAAATTAATAATACAATTAAATAGATGCAATCCACACTTTTAATTAAAAAATCAGCTCATCTTTTTATCGTATTTATTTTGTTATCAAATTATTCAAATATTATATATTTGATAACTTCCATGTAAGAAACAGCTGTACTAAGTGTACAATTTTCACAATTTCAGGTCGTCGACCTAAAGGAAGACCAGGTAAGAATTGTTTAAGTACACTTTCTCTTGCATGGATATGATAATTGCACGATAAGAATATACGACGACAACTAACGCGATGTTCTGTTCGACTGACTACCGTGTACTTTCAGGTAATAAAGGTCACGAAAAAAGCAAAAAGAATAATAAAAATCTTTTTCATGCTTCTCAAGTTCCAATGGTTACACAATTTGTTATTCTAGATTAAAATGCAAGGTTCTTTCTTTTAATATATTGTTTTGATTCATGTAATTCTTCCTTTATAATTCCTTACGCCTTATCATTCGGATAAGGTTATATCTTGAACTTCGTACAGAAAATCTAAAAGATTTTTCATATTTCATTAAACACATATAATTATAAATATTCGGTATTGTATATATAATGTTTATATACAGTAAGACAAATAGTGTCTTCAAAATTTATAAAAGGAATAAAAATTAAATCTAAAAGATATTTTACATAACAGCGATGGCTCAGCGATTCCTCTAATCTCGAAAGGCATCTCAAGATTTTCACAAATTATCGCTATCGTGTTACAAACTAAAAATTTAAATATACATTATTCCAGATAAGATCACACAAAATGTATATTCTGTTGACTTCCGAAAATGACAGAGATAAAAATGATTAAAATTTTGAACTGTATTTCAATGAACAACAATGATTAAATTTTCTAATTTGAAATGTTAATGAAAGCTAAAAGTGTTTATACTGATAATTTATTCTTTAAATTTACTAACTCAAGAATTTTTTTCGGCTAAGCATATTGTTCGACCCGATATTAATAATACTAACAACAAAATCAATAATAAGAAAAGTGAGCAATAATTTCAATTTATTGTATATATATATATATATATATATATATATATATATATATATATATATATATATATATATATATATATATATATTACAAAACAGTATACAGGGAGAGAGGGGGAGAGAGTTCTGCATATTTATATAGGATCATTTTGCACTCAGGGCTATAATTAAAGACAGCAGAGTTTATAAAATAGATTCACTAAATAATTTTTGTTATCCCACTTTCCTTCATACGAACTTTTCATTCGCTTGGGGATTTTTACTGATTTATACATTATCTGTCCCTGGGAAACATCTCTTACACTTTTGAACGATATACTATAATATGTAGACTTTCTATTATCGTATATCAATTTAAAGCTGTTTCTATTTTCGAATAAAGAACCATATTAGATATCTATAAAACTTCTAGGTCTTCATTGTTTTACGTCTTTCATGTTAGGTGTTATGATCTACCGGTATAACACAGCCTATTGGATTTCACTTTGGAATATTTACTTATGAGTCACATACAGCTTTTATATAATTGACTCGTATATCTTGCATTATAAATTAATGTTTTCCTAGCTATAAAATAGATTATTTAGCTCTGATTGAAAAAAAACTCAATTGCACTATAAGCTGAATTTTAATTAGTAGAAGTATTTTAATAGAAGTTTGACAATGTAAGGCAAGGGACTTAGATAACTTTTGAATTCAAGCAGTCGCTCGATTTTGAGGAATGGGTAGATCGTCCAACTTTTAACGAGAAAACTCATCAAATGTGCACTTTTTTAAAAAAAAAAAGTTGAATATTTGTAAACAGGCAGGAGAAAACGCATGATTTGTGTTTGCGCATTTTAACTATCATTCGGACATTCCATGTAGGTATTATATGGGCATTTAAACACTACTTAAATGAACGAATTGCTAGAAACATTGCTTATGTTGAATTCAACTTTAAAAAATCTGCCATGGATATCACGTAGCATATTGACACAAGGTAATCTAATTGTTGTAAACGATTCTAGGAATATTCTTCTTTTGTTGCAATAGACTGTGTGTAGCAAATCTCAAAATCAAATCATATTTGACACTTGGCACAATGAATATACAGGATGGATCCCATAGCATTGAAGCTATGGAGTTTCGAAGCTCTTTTTTTGTTTTTGTTTTCGGCATCCTATAACTCCGAAAGGAAGCATATGTGCACCCAAGCTTGTCTATACTTTTGCCTTCCTTGATGTCAGAAATAATCTCCGAAACGTCTTCAGTGTTGTATTGAAACACCCGGCATATATATGAATTTTGCTGTTCTAACGTCGGGCTCCTTGCTTGGATGTATATACCTCACGCTCACTCGAATAAGCGTAACAAGATAAGGGAGAGGGAAAACAAATGGTGCAAATTAAACCAACTATTACTACTATAGGACGCTACTTGATCAGCGAGCGTTGCTAGCTATAACCCTGTGCCTTCCTGAAATTGAAAAGAAAGTTAACACTATGTAAGGAATGCTAACTGCTGTTACTGTCTGCACCAAGAGCCTAATAAAAAGAAACAGTGCCTTCACAATTTGAAAAAGGAATAAAAATTAAATCTAGGATATTTTTTCACATAACAGCGCTTGCGCGGCGATTCCTCTAATCTGGCAAGGCATCACAAGGTTTTCACAAATTATTGCTGTCGTCTTACAAACTAAACATTTAAATATACATTAATCCAGATACGATCACACAAAATGTATATTCGGTTGACTTCCGAAAATGACAGAGATAAAAATGATTAAAATTTTGAACTGTATGTCAATGAACAACAATGATTAAATTTTCTAATTTGAAATGTTAATGCAAGCAATTATCAGTGTTTATACTGATAATTTTTTCTTTAAATTTACTAACTCAAGAATTTTTTTCGGCTAAGCATATTGTTCGACCCGATATTAATAATACTAACAACAAAAACAATAATAAGAAAAGTAAACAATAATTTCAATGTATTGTGTATATATATTACCCGATAATACAAACGTGGAGCAATAGGCAACAATAATACTTCGCAATCAAAGGAGATTCTTTAGAAAAAGTAAGTTGAAAAGATATAAATAAATATTAAAGGTATACATCCACTATATGTTAAATAAAATGAACTTACGTACGAAGCACGCCTTACTTTCAAATTTTAATTACGGAGAATAAAGAATATATAATAATAGGCAAAAAAAATATGATTATTCCCTTACGAGCACCTTTCATTGAACCCAAGTGCTATGGTGTTATGCTGATTTATGTATATTAGTCAAATTTCTTTCCCGCTTTTATTTTAAAGCTCATAACAATATCCGAGTTGAATATGGAAAGGAGATGAGCTTGGAGGCCGTAAGGTAAAAATGTGCAATCACAATTGGATGAAATCAATTAACAAAGTACCATATCTAATTATTTAAATATTTTTTCTTTAACATTTTTAACAACAGCTTAGTATAATAAATTATTTTAACTAATACTTAGATAATTCCGTCAATATATGGTCTCGTAAGCGGAATTCTTTCTAATATTAGTGTCTTCCGTGTTCATGAAATACTCGATCATACTAAAAGCAAATAACCTTCCTCAATTAGCAGATAACAAAGCTAGAAAAAGGAAGAAGTAAATTGATAAATTCCAAGGATAATTCAGTGTTTTTTTTGCAAACGAACCGTGCTAAAATTAAGTTCTATGTCTTATCTTTGAATTATGAAGACGGGCACTAACAAAATTATATAAAACATCGAACAATATATTAGGCCAGTTATATCTATCCGTTAATGTATTCAATGTTTCAGTGTTCCTTCTAAACCCCTAAAATTGTTATGTTCAACACTTAGATTGTATGCATTAGAGTAAAATAATAAGCATGTACCTACTTGTTTGTCTTTTCTGTACATGCTATTAGTCAATCTACCGTCCATATTTATACAGAATCTTTCATTTGACTGAGTATTACTTCAATTTGTTCAGAAAATATTGAACATTCAATACGATGAAATTAACAGTCCTGAAGATGCTTTGTGTGTACTGCGTATTGTATATGACCCAGGGTAAGTATTTGAAGACTTAATACACAACACCTATTAGGTGATGGAAACAAATTGACCACAGTAACTGATTCTTGTTATGAGCCTCATTTAACATAGTTATTTTCAATGAGTTTTTTCGTTTAAACAAAAAATGTTTATCCATAAGCGAAATATATCTTCCCTTAGTAGCAAGTAAATTATTGATATGTATCAATGTGTGTTGAAGAATCAAGATGATAATACAAGTTGATATACTACAAATTTCATACTGCTTTTTCATGCATAACATCATTGAATATTGGATTAAAAGAAAAGATAATATTGATTTATAGAATTTGAGATTGTAATTTTCATTGAATTTTAAAATATTTTTAGTTTCATGTTTGTATTATATTTCGTGTATATATACGTAGATATGTTTGAAAAATTTTATTTATTTCACGATTTATAACTAAGTTAGTTGGAGATAATAGTATTTCAATTTATTCGTTTGACAATGTCCTAATGGTGCGGGATGAAATCTTTTTAATGGCATGTTATGGCAAATTCAATAACTCTACCTGTCTCGTTAGACATGTTACTTACTTTGCATCTTTACGTGTTAAATTCAAACCCACTGTACCACTACATCGCATTACAGTTTGATAGAAATAGATATTAACTCAATTTCTTAAGTGTTTACAGTTTCTAGTTCATGTCATAATTATTGATAAAAAACCCATGTTTTGCCTTTCAAGTAGGAATCAATTTCAAATGTGTAGACAATATGTTATTTGTTACTTGAGATCTGGTAGAATAATTACACTAGTTAACAAAGGTTTTGTTACATAAAAGAAAATACCTGTTCTTAAAGGAACTTTTTGCGCTGAATTCGAATATGCACTCGGTTTTTCTCCATCACGTACGATTTTCCCGTAACAGAAGGATTTTCGGGAAAATCCCTCAAAAATTTCCCTTTTTGTTTATTTATACCCCAAGATCTTGTCCCCTTGCATATACTAACATAGAAATTATACCTAAGTATACTTTGATTCATATTTAACAAACCCTCCAAGTTTCGTAATAATCGCTTTATTCTTTCTAGAGAAATAAATATGTTTGTATGTATACAGTGTGTACTGTTTAGTGCACCTTATAGTAATGCTTTCAGATCTCTTAAGTTTAGGTAAAACGTTTTGCTTTATTACCACAAACACATATATAAAATATAATACAATATAATTTACAAGTGTGACAATTTACAATAAACAATAATACAAATGTACCAAAAGGTCATGAAAAGACAATCAAAACTATCACAATATATGAAACTTCCATTGGGTAACAAAAACGTACACTACTTCCTTCTTTTGTAAGAAATGTTGCATTCTCTAACAAGACCCCAACAATAGTCCCCCATCATTGAAGGATCCCATCGTCCCTGGTACCTTTTCTCCATTGCCATTATATCTTGGTGGAATCTTTCCCCCTGTTCGCCGCTGAGAGCACCTAGGTTAGCAGGAAAGAAGCTGAGGTGGGAGTGGAAAAAGTGGATTTTTAAAGACATCCTACAACCCAACTCTTCGTATTTCTGTATCATATCCTGTACGATTTCTGTGTAACTCTCAGCTTTTTTATTGCCCAGAAAGTTGCGCACAACACACTTAAATGCTGTCCAGGCAGCTAGCTCAGCACTGTTTAACTTGCTGTCAAAGCTATCATCAAGCATTAATTTCCTAATTTGGGGACCAATAAACACTCCCGCTGAAATCTTAGCATCACTCAGGTTAGGGAACTTATCTCGCAAATACTTGAAACCTTCACCAGATGTGTCCATGGCTTTGACAAAGTTTTTCATAAGTCCTAACTTGATATGAAGTGGCGGTAGTAATATCTTATTAGGATCTACCAAAGGAGCGTATTTGACGTTGCATTCTCCAGGTACGTAATTCACTCTAGGTTCCCATTCCTTAACTTCATAATGTTTGTCATCAGCTCGGCTATCCCATAAACATAAAAAACATTGGTACTTCGTGTAACCGCACTGCAGTCCTAATAAAATACCAACTACCTTGAGATCACAACATATTTGCCAACAATGGTCCTTGTAATTTATAAGATTTAGCAAAGTTGACATGATGTCATAGGATTCCTTAATCTTCACTGAGTGCGCAAGTGGTATAGAAGGTTTTTTATTTCCATTATGTAAAAGGCAGCTTTAAGGCTGACCTTTGACGCGTCGATAAATAACCTCCATTCTTCTGGAACGTAAGGAATTCCTAGCTCCGCCATCAACCCATTTATATCCGTACATACGCACACATTATCTTACATTGAGAAATAGCTTGAAAATTGAACATGCCTTTTCCTGTACACTGATATGTTCGTTTCAGCATCCAATAAGTTTCACTGCTGGAGCCTTGATCCCAGAAGTTCCGCCTCTTGTTTTGTCAGGTGCAAATCACGGACTAGGTCATTAAGTTCACATTGCCGGATGAAATGTGGCTCGCGAACACAGTCAGGGATGAACGTTGGATCCTTGGATGTACATGTTGGTGTCGATGGCTCATCAAGGTCATGATCATCATCAGAGTCTTTTGGCCATATCTCTTCCCAGTTGGTAGGGGGCTCGGGAAGTGGAAGTTCATTCCCGTGCGGAATAGGTCTAATTGCGGATTTAACGTTGGGATAACTTATTGTGTATTTGCTTTTTTTAGAATGTCCCTTAACTACTGTGAGACAAAAATAACAATCATCCAGATGGTTGGTGGGTTCTCTCCGCACCATTGGTACAGCAAATTTCATGAACCTCCGTTTCCCTTTGGCCCATGCAAGTAAAGTGACGTAGCACGACGCACAAATTATGTTGGGTGCCCAAGTTTTGTCCTGATCTCCCACACGACATCCGAAATATATATAATATGCTAGTTTCACCGATGGCGTAATGGATCTACACTGTCCTTTAACTACAAACTGGCCACACACATAACAAAAACTATTTGGTGAGTTAACACACGAACGCCGTCCTCTTGACGCCATTGTACTGATCACAAACTAAACTTCTCGTCTTAGTTGGGTATAATGCCGTTAAGATCAAACATGAAAGCACTCTTAGCAACAAAGACAACTTTGAAAGTGAAGTAGTGTTAAACCACACGTCAATATAAAAATGTACAAAACTCCCTCACCAGGTGTCAAGAACACAAGAAAGAAAGAACTGCGCGGGGGGAGGAGGGAAACGATACCGTAGTGGAAAATTCAGACTGCATTAGTTCATTGTTGTCAACAATGAGTCTGTATTCCATTCCTTCTTTCTTTTGCATTCTTTTACATTTGATAACAAATATTGATAACCATTTCATGAACAAAACGAAAAAACTTGGAGAATTGTATATATATGTATTAAGATATACATATACTGTACGTTTAAAAAAATATATACGTTGGAAGTACATTCTATTTTTATACACGTTCCTAATTTACAGAGAGCAATACAAGTGTGTTGTTGTATGAGAGCTATTGTAAATATTCATTTTTATGTCTGTGTTTGTAGTAATAAAGCAAATCGTTTTTACCCCAACTCAGGAGATCTGAAAGCATTACTATCAGGTGCAATAAACAGTGCACACAGTATACATACAAATATATTTATTTCTCCAGAAAGAACAAAGCGATTTTTACGAAACTTTTAGGGTTTATTAAATATAAATAAGGGTATACTTAGGTATAATTTCTATGTTACTATATGTAAGGGGACAGGAGCTAGGGCAATAAAATATCTGAAAAAGGGAAATTTTAGAGGAAATTTTCTGAAAATCCCTTTGTTACGGGAAAACGGTACGTGATGGAGAGAAACCGAGTGCATATTCGAATTCAGAGCAAAAAGTTCCTTTAAGATCAGGTGAATTTTCTCATGTAACAAACAAAAAGTTTAAATTTTTTAACTAGTGTTATCTGTAATCTATTGTATAGTTTAACTTCGTTCTCAATAGTATATACAGTTTGCCCTTATATCCTGTGAAGCTAATAAATGATCAATAACCGTTTTTTTATAAAGTAAATAAATTGCTACGAAACCAGTTTTATATTGTTTCCCACAAATTTTGCTTGTCACACATACATCCTTTTAACACAAAGAGATTCGTATATAAAGCAGTCACAAATAATTCGTTATAGCTGATGCTTGTCCAAAGATAACTGTCGACTGAAAGTAAATGAGTACATGAACGTAACTGGATAGTCTCTTGATTTCCACAGCACAACATAACAATCCACCGTGAATTTTCGTCCTCACTCTTTAGTATGGAACTATTGGCATATTAATACCATATCCAATACAATTGTGTGGATGTCCGCCAATAATGTCAATATGAACATATATATTTTGATTTTACATATTAATTTGTTTTCCCGTGCATCGGAAATACTATGCAAAATTATCACAAAACGAGTGGAAGGAAAGTCGAAGAACGGCTATCAGACGACCAGTTTCGATTAAGGAGGAAAACGGAATTAGGGGAAGCAAAACCGAGCCTACGGTTCATCATTGAACAGTACACTTGTAAATATAGAGAAATCTTTTGACAAGGTAGATAGACATATCATGTTCAAAGCGTTGCAGAAACTGGAGTTGGATTACAGAGACAGAAGAATGATATAACAGCTTTAAAATAACCAGGCATCTGTTATAGGAAGATATCAAATGGAAGCGGGAATACATAAAGGAGTAAAGCAAGGATGAGCATGTTCATCTCTCCTTTTCAACGTTTCCATTGAAGAATTTATGAATAAAATGGATAGGATCGAGAAAGACGTAAATGGCCATGTTTTCAGCACAGTCAGGTTTATTGTTGACATAGCACTGATAGCTGAGAACAGAAACGTTTCTTGCAGGAAACACTTGCAAACTAGAACAATGGAGTGGAAAGCACTGGAAAGGAAGATAAGTAAGAATAAAACCTAAATTACAATGTGCACAGGAACAATACAGAAAGGGGCTATAAAAAGAGTAAATCTAAGACTTTAAGACGTTCTCCTACTTAATAAGTCAAGTATTCTCGGACGGAAGTATTCAATAATACACAGGATAAAGAATAGTGCAAGCTAAATATACATGCAATTGGAAGAAATTGCCGCTGATATCAAGAAATGTGTCGCTGGATTATCGGAAACGATTTATCAAGGCAATGGTGTGGACGAAGGGACTTACCTGTCAGACTGGTAGACAGAAGGTGAATTATCCAAGCTGGAAAAATTTTAAATGTTGTTAGGGTGCAGAACCATGCGCATATAATAGGCCGAAAGGAAATATGTACGAAGAAGTACTAAAGGAAACTAACGAAGGATGAGATATCATGAAGGTGGTAGAAAAGGAAGAAACAGCGTGTTTAGGAAGCTTATTTGGTTATCCGTTTGGACAACCGTGTTGACAGAGGGAAGGGCAGAAGACAATCAGGAATAATAAAACCAAGAATAGAATATCTAAATGCAGCTACGAACAAAGATCTTATCAAAGTATAAAACTTTCCCGCGAGAGAGAAAAGTTTTAAAATTTCCATTTCTGCACCAACATATGAATGAAGTGGGAAAAACTATTTTACTGTACTGTCGTAAAAGATGAAATATTTAACTTTCTCCAAATATTGCTGAATCTGGACAAGACGTACAAATTTGTTAGAAAGACAAGGAAGACCTAAAATTGAAAATACTTAATGTCGAGGTACTATTTGCATTACTGAAAGAATTAAATAGACAAGAACTGAAGTATAACAAAATGTATTTTATCCATGATATTAGTTAAAAATTGAACTATATTGAAGTAGTTTGTTCTAGGTAGACGAACCAGTATTTCACATCTCAATATATTCAAATTTATACTACTGAAGTGAGAAGCTTTGTCAGCCTTATGCATTTCTCTGATATATATCAGCAATAAGTTGGTGAAACATTTCATTATTAAATTTAAATGTAACAGTTATCTTCTATATCCTACCTGCATATTCTTAAACATACTCATAATTTCTAATAATATTTGGCATTTACGAACAAATATAAAATAATGCCAGACTACAAAATGCTTAGTATAATATCATACTACTATATTCATATTGAATTCTGGAAAGATAATTGAAAACGTTCATATGATACGATGTTACGAAAAGTCTGTTATCATATCCTACTCTTATTATGCATACAAACATTACGTGAAAAATATGGATTCTAAATATGTTCTAAGATAAAGAAACACGATCTTTACATTTGCGTTGGAAGGTGGATTTTATCTCATGGTATAAAATGTGTTGAGTATACGTTTAACACTTAGTATCTTTGTTCGTACAACGCATGTTTTACATTTTAAATGCATTATAACGGACGTACTCGACATTTGTCATACTATATTGAAGGGAAGTCTTTCATTAGCCATACAGCGAACATATGCCACCATTAGCACTATCCAGTGTTCCTTCTTTCTAATATATTGAGCTCGACGTTTGAACTTTCATAAAATAGCTTCCACACACATCCATGATTATGTGGATGCTGAGAATATTGTAGGTGTGCTTGGTGAACTATCAGCATTTGACGTAAGTCACATTGATTTAGAAGGAGATGAAGATCAAGACTATCTGTTAGGATGGAGTGGCGGAGAAAGGACACTAGTTCAAGGTTGGGTGATGTTAATAATTGTTGCTGGATGATCCATGTGCAAGTTTATCACATAGGAATGTACAAGAAAGTGACAGAAGGTGGTTCACTCGTGATGTCCAACCGTATTTTCCTGTTTGCGAAGAATCTGTAGTGTTTATCGTTGGTCTTGATCCTTCATGTACTCCGTTAGATTGCTTTTGTACTTTGTTTGGAACAGATATGTTCAAACACGTGGAATTGGAAGCAAATCTTTATGCTGCTTATAAAATGGAATTGCTGCATCGTCAAGGAAAATTTAAACCACGTTCTGTATGGCACAAGTAGGTTACAGTCAAAAAAACTAATTCTAATTAGGACATTTTTATACTAGTGAGAAGAGAATGATATGTATTATATGTGTCAAATATTATGATATAATTACTAACAGTACATTGGCAATTTTCTGGCAATAAGATGATACTTGTATGGTTTCAGTTATAAAATACCATTTTTGTAAAACTTTTTATAGTTTCGAGAAGGTAAAGATCCATTCTTTTAAAGACTAGTTACAGACATTTTCATGGGTCGAGAGAAGTAACAAGGAAGGGTCACGCAGTGGCTTCGCTGAGATCCGAACGAGACAATTGTGTTTGCATTTGATATGTTGTAACTAGACAAAACACAAAGTTATACGTGCCACAGGGCGGAATGTCGTGAGTTACAATATATTTTGTAATATAAAAACTACAAAGCTGGCAGAATAGTTTGAACCGAGTAATTTGTTCGGAAAGGGTTGGGTAAATAAAAAACGCGGACAATACGTATCCCATCATTTTCAAGGACACACTTTTTCGGATAAGAAAGTTTGCCCCAGGGTCCTCGCAGGGTCCCAGACGGGGTCCAGCTCAAAATTTTTTAAATGACAAGTTGGGTTAAGTAGCATATCGTTTGATAGCTGTTGTAAAATGAATGAAAATGCAGCAAGTCTCGACTCTCTACGACGACCATGTGCAACATGGCGGGAGGTCAAAATGTAAACAAAAAATTAATTGAAAAGTCCATGGTCACCCCTATAAATCGGAAGCGGTGAGACAAATGTGAAAATAGGAAACAGAGTGTGGCATTATTTTCAAAGTACAACAATTTATGTTAAAGCGTCTTGTCCCAGGGTGTCCACAGGGTCCTAGGTGGGGTCTAACTAAAAAGTTTAAATTGGAAAGAGAGGTTAAGAAACTCATCGTTTGTAAGATCTTGTTAAATGAAAGTAGATGGAGCAAGTCTTGACTTTCTATTACAACCCTGTCCAAAATTGCGGCGGGTCAAAATGAAAACAAAAGCTTAATTGAAAAAACTATGGCCACCTTGAATCCAAGATGGCCGCTTAAAACCTATGCCGTTCATAACAGTAAAAATCTAAAACTCTAGTTTTCTCTATTATGTATTTAGAAATAATAGGAAGACTAAAGAACAATTGAATTTCGATTCACTTCAACTATTATTTCATTCGGTAACAACATTTATATGTTTTGTTCTTAATGCACGTCCGTCACGGTTCTCTCGACATTATTTACTTGAATGTAACGAATGCGATGATCACAGAACTCTGACTTCCTAATCATACTGCTAAACAAAAGTTGAATACCTTCGGGTATTTTTCTAATTTTGTCATACGTAGTTCATACAGAAAGAAGTTGATGCGCCAGTAGGTTGGGGACTATTGTAACGTATTCGTGATGGTTACATTTGTGTCATTCCTTGGTTTGATGGCAATACTTCAAGTAATACAAAATAATAAAAAAAAGTATTCATTTGCAAGATTGGCGAATTGTACCAAACATGTGTAAGTCATTTCAGTACAGCGAGCTGCGTCAAACTTTGTTGGTTTTGTCACAACAAACTTCCAAGAAATAACGTATATATTTACAAGCTCATTGTTCACACTGGCAGCCATATTCGATTACAAATTATAGTCTTTGATATTTTGGGGATATCTACCACTAACCATAAACGTTTCTCTTCTCCAACACCAGTGCTGTGAGCTGGGTATGCGTTCGATGCATAGTGCGACATTTTGAACTCAAGATGCGTTTTTGATCATTTCTCATATTTAGACACCTACTAATCAACATTAATGCCAACTTTGTTGTTCTAAATTCAGCAGTTTGGTACGCTTATCCTTTCGATATAGGTTTTAAGCGGTCATCTTGCATTCACGGTGGCCATAGATTTTTAATTAAGCTTTTGTTTACATTTTGACCTTCCGCAATTATGGACAGGGTTGTCGTAGAAAGTCGAGACGTGTTCCATCTTCTTTCACTTAAAACGATGTTCTACCTCATTTATCATTTGAAACGTTTTAGTTGGACCCCACCTGGGACCATGTGGGGACCCTGGGACAAGACGCTTTAACTTAAGTCGTTGTACTTTGAAAATAATGGCACACTTCCTTTCCTGTTTTCACATTTATCTCACCACTTCAGATTTATAGGGGTGACCATGTTCCTTTTCAATTAAGATTTGTTTACACTTTGACCCGTCGCCATTATGCACAGGGTTTTTGTACAGAGTCGAGATTTGCTGCATTTTCTTTCATTTTACAACAGCTTCCAAATGATGTGCCACTTTATTCCCTTGCCATTTAAAAATTTTGGGTGGCGCCCTGTCTGAGGCCCTGCGGGGAACCCTGGGACAAAGTTTCTTACTCCGAAAAGTTTGTCCTTGAAAATGATGGGATACATGTTGGCCGAGTTTTCCACTTACCCAACCGTTTCCGAACAAATGACTCGGTTCAAACTATTCTGCCAGTATATATATATATATATATATATATATATTAGTTCTTACATTACAAAATGTATTGTAACTCACGACATTCCGCCCGGTGGCACGTATAACTTTGGGATTTGCCTAGTTACAACATATCAAATGCAAACACAATTGTCTCATTCGGATCTCAGCGGGGCCAGTGCGGACCCTTCCTTGTAAGATAACATATGGGTCCAAAACACCAGAAAAACCTCCACAGCCATAACATAAAACCTAAGGCCCGTCCTGCGGGCTAAAATACGAACAACGTACGGCGTACGGGCATAGTGCCATAAATGTTATAACTAAATTTGTAACGTTCAGGAAGGAAATATTCATAAAGTCATTTTGTAGTTGATATATCGATTGCAATACATTAGTCTCATTTGCAACACTTACTGCAGTAGAAAGCAGAGAATGCCCAAAAGCTTTGTCAATGCTTCTTCGTATTGATTTATTTGACTCACATGAAGAAATATACAGTTAAGGGTGATTGTGATAGTATCATAGTTTGGCATTTATAGTCTCAACAGTGACATTTATTACAGGATTCTAGAATGTTTAATTCATAATGATAACATTTTATTGTTTGGAAAATGCTGCTACCATGTTCTGTGTTGCAGATATGATGGTGATTTATCAGATTGTACTTTAATATTATTTTATGCCTAAAATATAGGTAATCCCTTCACGATACTTAATACACCGTGTAATATAATTATATGGATACAATCATCCTTTTTTAGAAAGAACCCCGTACCTCATCTTGTTACAGTACTTATTTTGTTATCAATATATTGAGAAATTATGTATTTGATAATTTTCATTTAAGACAAAGTGGTACTAAACGTACAATTCTCATAATTTCAGGACATGGACGAAGAGATTCAGGTAAGAATTGTTAAGGTACATTTATTCTTTTCTTTCATAAATCTATCCTAGCTACCCCACTAGGATTTGCGATTGTGTTCTATTGATAACCGTAAACGTTCAGCTATTAAAGATAACTGACGAACGAAACAAAAACTTCGTACTTTCAAATTAGAATATAATTTTGCATTTTAGGTTAAAATTCAAGGTTCACCTCTTTAAGCATATTTTGGTATATGAAAACCATATTTTAGATTTTCTCATGTCTTGTGATTCGGATTTGATTATATAATGAACTTCGTGCGGGAAATTGTGTAAATTATGATATTTCACATCGTATATAATTTGTAGCCTATCTATATAGGATGGTTTTGCACTCAAAGTTAGGTGTATAATTAATTACGGTATACCTTACATGGTGGCTTGAGAGGTAAATATATTGATGGAATACATAGAGAGAGGTACAACATTGAGAGGTAAAACATTGGTTCATCTACAAAGAAGAAACAACTTCGATATGGTTCAATTTTTAATTAAAATCATGGGTAAATTACATTGTAATTTATACTTCAGTTCTTGTCTATTTGGTTCTTTCAGTTTGCAAATAGTATCTCGAAGTTAAGTACTTTCAATTTTAGATGTTCTTTGTCTTGCCAACAAATTTGCAGGTCTTGTCAAGGTAAAGCAATATTTGGAGAAAGTCAAATATCTCATCTTTTACGACAGTACAGTAAAATACTTTTTCTCACTTCAGTCATATATGTTGGTGCTCAAATTGAAATTTTAAAAATTCTCTCTCTCGTGGGAGATTTGTTTTATACTTTGATAAAATCTTTGTTCGTAAATGCATTTGGATAGTCTATTCTTGGTTTTATTATTCTAGGTTGTCCTCTGCCCTTCTCTGTTGACAGGGGAAATGGGAGAATTGTATTTGATAGGTACTTCGACGAACAGAATATGTGTCAGTTACGATTAGTAACGTAATCTTAAATGTGTGTAAAAGAAACGAAATGAAGTGAAATGCATGGACACGTTGTTCCTTCTTTTTCTACCACCTTCATGATCTCTCATCGGTCGTTAGTTTCCTTCAGTACTTCTTCGTACATTTTTCCTTTCGGCCTATTATATGCGCATGATTCTGCACCCCAACCACATTTGAATTTTTTCCAGCTTGGATAATTCACCTTATCTCAGCGTCTACCAGACTGACATGTAAGTTCAGTTTCATTAGAAAGAGTAAAAAAGAGTGAGGAAAAAGAAGCAGAGGAAAGGAGGTAAAGAAGAAAGAAAAAGGATACCACATGTAAAGGATTACTGGATAATTATAGAAATATGGTAAGGGAACTTGAATAGTTATTAAGAGGTGATTTACGTTCGAAGGTTATTGCTTGAGGGTCAATTCTGAATAAATCCCGAAGAGACATTTGTTCCCTGGGTCCATCCAAGTGCACTAGTGGGAGTTGTCCTAACCCAAGACAGGTGACAAAAAGTTTTAATTTAATGGTTTGTCTATTATTTTGAAATGTTAAATAACCTGTATCCAATATCTAAATATTTATAATGGAGATCGAATACATATCAGCCACGGAAAAAATAAAGTAATGTATATATTTCCCACAAATAAAAATTTTGAGATTTCTGAAAAGACTGTACTTATTCAGGCTCATTATGTTATTTTGGCCTCTCTCCCAGAGGGGGTTTAAAATATTTTAAAGTTAGTTACCTATCATGACCTCCGTCAGATACTAATACATATAACATGCTATTGTGCACTTGTTATGAACACTATCATCAGTGGCTTATTTACGATTTTGTATCGGGAGGGGCTTTGCAAACTTTCGGGGGGGGCTTTGCTGGAAATGTGAAAATTCTGCAAGATATTTAATTTACTTTACTATACTAAGTAAGATTTCGGGAGGGGCTTAAGCCCGGAAGCCACCTCCCTAAATACGCCACTGACTATCATAGTAAACCAATATTAAATACTACCACTTAAAACTAAATTGATCATTCATTCACACATACTTGACATACGTACATAACAGCGTATCGGCATGGATGAAAAAAGTTTGAAGAAACATCTAAGTACATTTATTACATCTATTAAATCTATTAAAGATTTAAACAGAATTTTATAGGCATGCAATAAACATACATATAATTATATCAATAAATACACCAGGTTGAACAATAGCAATCCAAGGATATATAATAGGGTGGGCCGAAAAAATCGAAAGTTGATGAATCGACTTCCGATAGTGCGGTAAACTTGCCTCATGACCTCAAAACAACGTCTGCGAGATTTCAACAAAATCGGTTAATACCTTGAGGTTCCTCAGAGCTGCCAAAAATTTGAAAATTAATCAAAACACGTTATTTTTTAAATATTTTTATTTCATAAAAGTTTTACATTAAACAACTTCCGACAGCAATTAAAATTCACTTTTAATAGTCTTTAGCAATAGTAAAAAATTTCAACTATATCAATCAATATCTTTAGGTTCCTCAGAACTGCCAAAAAATGACAAAATTTCACCAAAA
This sequence comes from Thermobia domestica, assembly GCF_964235325.1. Classification (NCBI taxonomy): domain Eukaryota; kingdom Metazoa; phylum Arthropoda; class Insecta; order Zygentoma; family Lepismatidae; genus Thermobia; species Thermobia domestica. The sequence continues at coordinate 62,804,180 of NC_137457.1, forward strand.
ACCCATTTTTTTTTACAAATTTTTAAAATACTGTTTTTGGTACTAATTTTATTCCTTAAAAGTTTTACATTAAACCACTTCCGACAGCATAACAAATTCACTTTTAATAGTCTTTAGCAACAGTAAAAAAATTCAGCTACGTCAATGAATATCTTTAAGTTCCTCAGAATTGCCCCCCCCCCAAAAAAAATCACCGAAACCCACTTATTTCACTATTCAGTTCTTAAGGTTCATTGTTCATTAGTTTTAGTTTGCACTGTAGTCAGATTTGTGATCAAACTTCGGAATTGCCGCCTGACTAGCCAGTTTTGCACGAATGAATTCGTCCCTTCTCTGGAAACCACATACCATTTGGGACGCTTCTGTGACCACCTTCACACAACGCTCAACGGCCTGGGTGTGGCACGGAAAGGCTGAACACGCCCAGTCCACAACTGTTGCCTTATTTTGGATCAATGACTTGATAAAGTCTGTCTCCACATTCTGCATGACTGGAGGCGAGGTAAATTTGCAGTTCATCCAGTCAATAATATCCACATAATCTGTTCCATCAAAATTGATTTTAGGAACTTCAAACACTCTGATGACACTCTCTCCTTGCTCCCTTGCTTTCAGAATTCTTCTGAGACCCAACTCTCGAATGTGCGCACTATTGTCGGTCACCATGGAGAGGATAATGTTTTCCGGATGAGCAAAGAACGCGTCTCTGGAGATGACCTTATCCACTACGTTCTTCAGGTTCATTGGCAAATATCTACTGGTGTGAATGATGTTCCAGAGATTACGGGTCCCGTCTTTGATTGAATGATTGCACTTGATTGTAAACCATCCGGGTACGTAGCACTTCATGACGAACTCTGCCAGTGTCTTCAACTGAGGTGTTGGATTCTCTGTTGCTATGTATAAACGGAGAATGCGGTTGGCTGTCGTAAGCCATCGGGAAATTGACAGGTGCCCTGGAAAACGCCTGGACAAATCGTCTCTGCAAACTCCGGATTTCACTGCTTGAGAAATTTCTAGCAGGTACTTTTGGTCAGAGCTAAGGTAATTCGCATTGACGTTAGGTAGCTCGCAATCTATGGCTTCGAAGGTCGTTACTCCCAGGCTCTGACATTCCTCCAGTTGCTGACCAATCTCACCCCCATAGGATCGTGGACCCCTGGTTGCACCATCCAAGTGCTCAAATGAAATGCTTCAACGGAAGCTCGTTTAGGTGCAGAAGGCATATCAGCCACTGAAGGGGTCTGTTAAGCTTCTCTTCAAGGCGGCGAATGATCCCACCTTTCAAACCTGTGTTGATAGCCGTACCATCACAAACTACAGCGATAAGGTGTTCCAGATCGTCCCCAATATCCGCCATGTAAGCAGTTATGCTTCTGAAAATGCTATCAGCTGAGCCAGATGAGGGTGTAACGTGGCCGATATACTTCGATCCTGGCTCCTCGATAAGAGAAATGTGCTCTTCAGTCTTGCTCCTCCAATATGACTGAGACTCTTCTTTCTCAATGTATATAGTTTTGTCTTTCCTTCCGTCAAAGTAAAGACCTTTCACCTTGGTGTCGTTTCCAGCTTGAAGCGAACCTCTCACTTTCATCTTCTCTCTTCTAATCTTATTCTTATTAATTACAAGTACTGTTTCACCTGGTTTCACGAGCTTTAGATCTTGCAGAACACTTGTGGCAATAGCTGCCGTGGCACGGTCTGAAACGCCGAACCTGTCGCTAGCCAAAGCTGTTTTCGCAAGATGGAAGCGCATTTGTGATGTTGATGATGATATGTTTTGTATTGTGGGACTGTTCGTGCGGGTAATTGTAGCGGTGCTGGCAGAAAAGAAGGGCTGGTGGTCAGTTTGCTCGCTTACAGTTAGTGTCTCAGACAGATCCATTGCCTGCATCTCCTCTGAATCTGAATCTGAATTGCCTTCCTGCATGTGCATAGTTTCACATTCGAAGTACGGCTGATCGGTGGCCTCCATTCGAAGAGCCCGCTCTTTCCTTATGGAATCACGGTTCCTTCTGTCTTCCCTACGCTGAATCCTTTTAGTTTCATTCCTATCCACGGAGCCAATCTTCCCTTTCCTCGCAGTCCTCTAGTCCAAAAGAAAGGGTTGCTCAAGTGAAGGAACCTTTTTCCTTCTTTCACAAGTGCAGGTTTTGAAATCCTTGCACTTGCAAGCAGCTATGTCAAAAAGTTTTCCCCCAGCTTCCCTGATGAATTCATCCAGTTTAGCGGCATATTGCGGTTTCTCATTATCAAGTTTGTAGTTCTTCTTTAGTGCCTGATACTTCACGTGGAAACATTTAATCATCTTGATAACTCTGTCGTGACTAACAAGTGGATGGAACACTTTTGGTACAATTCCTCAACTTTTACTGCAACTGTTTAGGCAATAGCAGAAAAACTTGGGTCCTTCTTATTGCGTGCAGCATTTATAATGTTGAACCTCTCTTCTAAGCAACATCCCAGTACATCGAGGATAGTTGGAAGTTGGCAAGGATTCAAGTCCTTTGGTGGTCCGATTATCGGACACTCCATTATGCTCCGCAATACTTTGCTTGACTTTGGCCTAGAGATCACGGACTCGTTCTTGTCTACTGGCTTGCAGGAGGCCCTTTCGACGTTAACTCTAATTTCTTACTGTACTAAAATAACAATACTTTTTACCTCAATTCCTTGGCTTGAGTTCAAAGAAAATGGAACAGATCAACACGTTTTATTTTAATGTTGATTTAATAATTAATATCTAATTGCACTAAAATAAAACAAAACTTTTAACCTCACATTGAACGCCACGTATTGACTGTTTCTGATTTATACGTACAACACGCTTCTCAACCGCTCGCTAACAATTACCAGTTCCAACTAGTTTACTCTTTACTACGTACAGTGTTGCCAACTGAACAATTGGCAATTTATCTAAAAAAAATCAGAATTTGTTTTACTTGCCTAAATAAAATATTATAAAGATTTTCAGAAAAAGTAGGATTTTGGTGAAATTTTGTCACTTTTTGGCAGTTCTGAGGACCCTGAGATATTGATTGATATAGTTGAAATTTTTTACTATTGCTAAAGACTATTAAAAGTGAATTTTAATTGCTGTCGGAAGTTGTTTAATGTAAAACTTTTTATGAAATAAAAAAAAATTAAAAAGAGGTATCTATATATATAAAAGAGAACGCACAAAATCCTTTGTCCGCTCATCACGCTAATACGGCTGAACCGATTTCTTTCATTTTTGGGGGGTTGTTAGGATTTGGACCCTAGATGGTTTTTATCATATCACTTTAATTTTCAATTACCAGTGTCTTGAGATAATTGACCAATCAGGTGTCAATACGTAAAAAAATCCTTTGTCCGCTCATCACGCTAATACGGCTGAACCGATTTCTTTCATTTTTGGGGGGTTGTTAGGATGTGGACCCTAGATGGTTTTTATCATATCACTTTAATTTTCAATTACCAGTGTCTTGAGATAATTGACCATTCAGGTGTCCATACGTACAAATCCTTTGTTATTAGTTCATCATAGGTATAAAAATAAACGTATTTATATGCAACCCGCATGACCCTGTGACTCGGCGGGTTAACATAACTGACAGGCGCTATAAATCACTTGAAAGCGAAAAAGTAAAAATTATCTAAGTAACAAAGTTTATTGCGTTCGGGGGTGACCGCAGCGAAGCGGGGCGGGTTAACATAAATGACAGGCGATATAATGTTAACATTTACTGCAATCTTCTATGGTTTTTATCATATCACTTGAAAGCGAAAAAGTAAAAATTATCTAAGTAACAAAGTATATTGCGTTCCGGGGTGACCGCAGCGAAGCGGGGTGAACGCTGCTAGTTTTGAATAATTTTCAAATTTTTGGCAGCTCTGAGGAACCTCAAAATATTAACCGATTTCATTGAAATCTCGCAGACGGTATTTTGAGGTCATGAGGCAAGTTTATCGCATTATCGGAAGTCGATTCATCAACTTTCGATTTTTTCGGCCCACCCTAATATATAAGTACATATATTTATATATGTATTAACAGACAGATTAAAAAGGAAGAAAAATTATATTTTTATTAAAGTTTTTTTAAATATAAGTCCTTGAGGAAGTATTGTATACAATATGATGAGTGAAAAATTGAAGATAAAAATTGAAATGGTTAGAAATGAGTTTTTATCTCATATATGAAAATATTTAAAGTAATTATACGAGTTCTGTCTTGTACTCTCATAGCAGCTATAATATCATACCTATTTTCGAATCATCGTTTCTGGTGTCCGTGCATTTCACTTCATTTCATTTCTTATACACACATATAAGATTACGTTACTAATCGTAACTGACACATATTTTGTTCGTCGAAGTACCTATCGAATACATTTCTCCCATTTCTTGGATCTAGAGAAAAGATTTTGTCACTGACATCAAAGTGACGGTTACTTATTCTTTCCTTTACTTACTATCCTATTCACTGACTATTTTCCAGTTAATACAGTACATAAATGTTTTTGGACTGGCGTTGTTGCGTCATCTAAGTAAATTAATACTAAACCGCTCGGGTAGTACGTTTTGTGGTGTTTTCTCAGGTTAAATATAGAATTAAAGATTTGAATTTCAACTAAACAAATATAACAAATTTTATTGGTAAACAAAAATCGGAAACAAATGTAAAACTTCCACTTCTATTCGATTGGGTTCTGGAATATACGGTTCTGCGGTGTGTATCTCCTTTTCTCCACACACATTAGGTTTTGGCTGCTTGTTCAGCAAATCGTCAAAGAAATCTTTCCATCTATGTATGAGGCTATCCGTATCAGCGAGAACTATTCCGTCAGATTTCTTTAATATATAAGCACGAGGTTGATAGCCTTTCTTAAATTCGCTGATCCCCTTATACATGTCCCGAATATTTTTATTTTTACTATTATCTTCAAGTTCCTTAATTTTAGCTTTCATAAAATCTCGTTTCTTTGTTCTAAAAGTTTTGGAAGTTTTCCGCCTGATATCTGCGAAATTTTGTGTAGTTATTTCATTCGGATTTTGTAGTCACCGTAATGTTGCCTGTTTTCTCTTCTCGGTCAGTTTAATGCATTCTTGGTCGAACCATGGTTTGTTCCTACGTATCGCCGCGTGTCCCATTTTTTCTATTGCTGAACTTTTAATGTTATCTCTAATTTCAATCCAAGTATCCTCAACACTAGTGCACTCCGAGTCTTCTAAAACCGAGAATCTATTCGAAACTTCAATCTGGTATTCCTCTCTTACCTGCCTCTCTTCTAATTTCTTTAAATTAAATCTCTCCGTTTTCGGACATTGAGTATTACCTTTATTCAACGATGATCTCTCCCGTATTATCGCTGTTACCAGGTAGTGATCAGTATCACAATCAGCTCCTCTAAACGACCGGACGTCAATTATGCTAGTTTGTCTTCTTCTATCTACTAAAACGTGATCAATTTGATTATGTGTTTTTCCGTCTGGTGATGTCCAAGTGTATTTATGAACGTCGCGATGTGGGAATTTTGTACTCTTCACGATTAGGTTTTTGGATGTTGCAAAGTTCACGAGTCTAACACCGTTGTCATTACTTTCCTTATGCAAACTTTCGTTCCATATAATCGGTTTGAAAATATCATCTCGTCCTACTTTCGCATTGAAATTCCCTAATAGAATCTCCATATGGTATCGCGGGAGTTGGCCAAATATGTGTTTCACTTCTTCGTAAAAACTATCTTTTATATCGTCACCCCTATCTTCAGTTGGAGCATGTTCATTTAAAACAATAATATCACACCACCGTCCCTTAAGAGTAATAATAGAAAGTCTGTCAGTAACAAATTCAACCCCTTTAATTGCTGCTAATATTCGTTTGTGAACGAAAAACCCTGTTCCTAACTGGTGATATTTATTTCCTTCCCCGTAAAAGAACGTAAAATTTCCGGAATTCTCAGATCCGTTTCCTTCCCACCTAACTTCCTGAACTCCTACTAAGTCCATCCTGTATTTCTCTAACTCACTCGTTACAGATTTTAACGCGCCTGCCTTATAAAGACTTCTAATATTCCATGTTCCAAATCTCATGTCCATTTTCTTTTGCTCATGTCGTGTCAAGTTATCAGTCCTTGTCCGAGGCTTTTGTGAATGTTTCTGAACAAGTACCTTTTTTTTTTACAGGATGAGGGTGTTAGCCTTAACCAAACCCCCAAGCTGGAGGACCACTCCTAGTCGTCTGTCCGCGACTGCTTATTCAGTATATTCGCAGCTAACCTCTATATCTAGAGGCCTTCTCCTCGATCCGCAACCTGAGGACGCGCCATGCCGTGGTGACAGGAACCCACGTTACACGGTCTATACACATGTTACCATCACTAAATTCGTAACCCATGAATTTTACCTTTTCCTTACACAGTTTACTTTTCTTGGGAGAGACAGTTATTCCCCATTCTCTACATCTTTCTAAAAAATTTTCCAAAGTTCTTTTATGTGACTTTATATCTGGACTTGTATAATAAGGTCGTCCCACAAAATATCTCACTGCTCGCCTAATAGATCTTTAAATATACTATGAAACAGATTCGCTAATACAAAAGGTGAAACACAGAGACCCATAGGAAGTCCTCGGAAAGCTAGAAGTCTATCAGGAGTGGCAAAAGCAGTATACAATTTAGATTTTTCATCTAATAAACACTGGAAGAAGCTGATTTCCCATCGAGGACGCTAAAAATACGATGTTTACCTATGTTTCCTAAGATACTTTCACAATTAGGAGCTGGAAAAGCCTACATAATTACTTTTTCATTCACAAAAGAATAATTGACAACTAGTCTCTTGCTATTATCACGATTGTTAACCAAAAAACAAGGCCGAGATGTTGGGCGAACCCCTAATCTCTTCTACAACTCCCTGTTTTATTAATTCGTCTACGTAATTATTCAATTCTTTCATCTTATGTTTAGGTAAAGCATAAGGCTGCTGAATACTAGGTTTATCATTCTTTAACAAGATTTTATATTTAAAATTTTTGATAGTACCTAATTGATCTGAGAAAACATCTTTATATTAAGTTAGTATTTCTTTGACATAATTACATAAACTTTCATCAAAAATATAAGTTTGAATATCGCCATTACCTTGGGTTTCATTCATGACTTCACCCAACTCATAGTCATGAATTGTGTGGTATACTGGATTAAACACGGGCTGTCCTGCAGCAGGGGAAAAATCGGTAGCCTCTTTTTTTCGCTCTCCTATGCCACCTTTCCTCGTCTGTGGACGCTGAAGATTTGTTTGACTGGTAGATGGTTGTTGATTCAAAAGTCCAAGGTTGTTTGTCCTCTCCCCAGCAATGCCTAGTGCGCCTGTCGACATGGCTGTTGGATTGGCAACCCTGTAACGAGAATTCCGAAACGATTAGTTTTCCGTTTTTGAAACACTATTTTTTTCCAGTTTCAAGTTCACAGTAATACCATCCTTACCCAGTAGTAATTTTTTGCTGTTTATACTGAATACATGCTTCGTGATTCTGTAAAAATTGTCCTCCAATTAACAATGAAATATCCGGAGAGTCTATCACAAGAAAACAGTCGGTAAATTGTCTATTGTTAATAAAAAATGAATTTCCACTGCTTCATTAATTGTAATGGGTTCATGACTCATAGAAGTAACTACACGAATTACTGTCTTTCTTTTGGGGGAAAACTTTAACTTTATCTGTTCGAGTAATGTTCTACCGATATAGTTTGTACTACTGCCAGTGTCTATGTAACAACGCACAGGGATATGACACACGGAAACCATAATCTGAACCATATAATCTTGCCTTTTGTCCGAAATATTGTAGCATTTTCTGTTGTCTACCAAATTTTCTTTTCTTTTTTCTTTTCTCAAACCACACTGACGCCAAAAATGAATTCTCATTCCACAGGAATAACAATGTCTATTTTGACTCTGATTTACTCTAACATTAGGTACGTTTAAACCACTAGGTACTTGTGACTGCAAGGTCGCATTTGCATAATCTACATTATATTTCCGGTTAGAATCGTATGTTTCAGCAAAGGACAATAATACATGTTATTGATTGGGAGTTGAAGTTAACAGAAATATATTACGAATTTCAGGTGTGATAAGATTTACTATCATGTTACAGAATTCTACGTCACCCATGTACATGTTAAATATTTCTAAAATATTTTATTTTTCTAGAATAAATTCCTTAAATGTTTCTTCTGGACGCATTACTCTATACAGCTTTTCTCTTATGATTTCTGTTTTTATAATACTGCTTACATATTTTTCTACGATTCTATTACGCACTATAGCCCAATTAGCATCTTCATTTATGAACAGTTGGAAATCTAGAACTAATGGACCTGCAATTCTACCTAATAAAAGCACTAATATGATATCTGAAGGTGCCACATTCTCTTTTATCAAACTGTTACCCTGCATTAAGAAATGACAAATCTGGTAGCCATCCACGGAATTTAATATGGGTATATTATTAACCAAACTTTCTACTGCTTTAAATGCACTCAAGTTTTTAAATTTACTGAAATCGCATCTGATACCTGTATTCTGTCCTATATTAGGAGCATGACTTACGGTGTCGTGAGGGATCGTAGCTCCCGCAAAATCAATCAGATCCTCAACAGGTCGCATCTGACTACTTCTGCCTGGTTCTACATGCCCAGACAAACACAAATTTCTCACATTAGCACTATAACCACTGCTTTAAATGGGAACTTTCTTGAGAGCGATTAGGAATATAATTCCCCCTATTAAATTGGTTATAATTATCATATGCCTCTGCAGCGTACATGAAATTCATAATGACTTATATCTAGTTTAACGTGCTTCTCTTTTACAAATCAACTTCAATTTACAGGTTGAATTTATCAGGTTATATTTTTTTCTAATTGGTTTACAGTCCAAGCAAATATAAATTTTCTCTTGAGCATAAAGCTCTGGCCTAATGAGAAACACCTGAGTTATGAACACTGGGTATTTTTGTCTTGTTGCGGCATCTAAGTAAATTAATACTAAACCGCTCGGATAGTACGTTTCGTGGTGTTTTCTCAGGTTAAATATAGAATTAAAGATTTGAATTTCAACTAAACAAATATAACAAATTTTATTGGTAAACAAAAATCGGAAACAAATGTAAAAATAACTTCTCAAAAATGAAACTTTTAACTCAAACAAATTTAGGTTAAATCTCAAGTAAGTTTGACTATCCGAAAATTTGTTGAAACAGGAATTTAAGAAAGAATTTACTATTAAGCATATTATCTCGTAATACAATATAAATTCCAAATAAATGTTTCTTTTCAGTCGTCATGCCAAATATAGAAAAATAACAAATACATACCAAATGTCCTCTTGTGGTAACATCTAAATGTCCAATTCAATGTAACTTTTCAAACTGGTATACAACACAACTTTCTTTTATAAATTCACCTTTTTCACAACTCATTATGGATGTAATTTACACATAACTAATATAACTTTCTTTTCACTTTTAGATTTTCACTGAATGCCGAAAATAATACGAACATATAGTATAACATGCTTGAAAACGAAAAATTTTGCCTACAAAAGAAAAGTAGGTGTAACGATACCTACCCAGTGTTCATAACTGAAGAGGGGAGGTTAGCTACACATCAACGAAAACTCATAGAGGGCAGCACCTTCCACAGAACAGTCATGACACAAGGTAGCCAACTCGTAAACTTCTAGGACTCGTAAACGTTACCTATCCCAGAGGCTTACTTCTGTTGAAGCTGCTTTATTTTTTTTTCAGAACAAATAAATTTTGTCACACAACAGCATGTATACACATTTGTCATTAGATTCACAATATATATTTATACATATATGAACGAGAATTTTTAATTTCAGAAGGATATTATGCTTTTGTACCGTGAGCACGATTACTGAGGTGTAAACACTGATCAAGTTTGAGGATTCGAATGGGAGGGATGGAACTGAAATATAGTTTCATATAAGAATTTCGGTTTACTAACTTGAGGGATACATTAGAGATGTTGTGATTTAGGGATACATTAGGGTTACGATGACCTGTCTTAATCCCATTCTACATGCAGTTAGGGTATTACAGACGATATTAGTCGTTACATATGATACTTAATAATATTACAAAGATTGAAGAGAATATATAACATGCGGCGATATATTCTAATATTCACATTTTATATTAGTTGAATATTTCGGGACTATAATATCCAAGAACCATTCGGGATAGGTACCAAGATTCTTTACACATATTTATGTATTCAATTCACCATTACACATTTCACTTTAATATAATATTTATATTCCATACAAATTTATATAATTATATATATACTCAATAATTATTTAAACTTTCAAATCAATAACTCCGAAAAATTAATTTTAAGCTTGTAACATATTACATAAGATAATCCAAATATATCGCTAATTTTCACAACTGTCTGCACTACGATGAAACTAGTATTCTCAAGCATTTAATTTAAACTGGCAGACATTTGATTCGCATATCAGGCATGAAAACACATAATATGTACAAATATATGATTCTAAAAGGAGAAAACTAAATTTGGGCCCAAAAGAAGTATAACATTTACGTTTATGGTTACCAAGAGAAAAACAGTACAGATGACTGATATTTCATGGGAATTCTAAATAAATAATGAAAAAAGCATAATTTTATTGTGTTTGAACCATCACTCACCTTTACAGTGGCTCGAAATATGATAGAGAAACGTTTTCTCAACATTCTATATCAACGAATACATCCATGATTCTTGTCTCGTCACATCTCATTTGGTAGTTTAGATTCAAAGATATACAGTAAAGGGTGGATATTTGTCATGTTCAAAACGGAAGGGTGCGAAGGTTAAAGAAAAAAATCTTGAAGATGATTATAGAAGGCTGATAAAAAATAGAAAGAAAGAAAAGAAAAGTGGCGTGCCAAAGGAATCAGCGAGGATACTAAAACTGTAAAGATTAGTGATCGAATTTACACATAAAACAATCCACAACCAAATATATTTCCATATGCAGAAAAAAGATGGCCTACTAAATTCTGTGGTCTAACTGTGTCCCTGAGTGCCCGAGAACAAGTCCGTGCTTTCTAGGCAACCATCTGATAACAATGGTGGATCCCAGTTGTTTCAAATTTGTTGTCATTACCTGATGAAGAACTATTCCGTCATGATACATTTACTCTCCTGACAGAGAGGACTGTAAACATCCTTAAATGTATGGAAATGGTTCATTCAAAAGATTCGATAAATTCTAAATTTGAAGTGCTTACTGTAAAAGATATACCACCAAAAAAGAGAACATGTAAAAATGTCAGTCAATTGCCTCTTAGGATAGCTTATTATAACGTACGATTACAATTGAGATAATGAAATTTTTGTTTCGAGGGCCCATATATTTTTGAACGTACTGTGTACTGTAGATTTTTCAATATATCATTTTTTGTCCATGTAGTAAATTCATTTGTTCTTTACTTAAATCAAAATCTATGAGGAAACTTTGGAATAATTTAGTAGGAATTATATTTTGAGGAATAATCTTTATTTATACATTATTTCAATGAAATCCCTATATATGTGCATACCAAATAGATGAATGTTGAAATTATACACTTTCATGCTACATGAAAGGATAGGCCCGGACTTGGACAGAAATTTTTGAAATTATCCACCAATCTGATATTTGTCAGAATAATTTAAACTCGCTTCGTCCCTCAGTTTTGCAAATATCTTCTCAGAATCCGGGTGCACATTGTTTTTACTACTTTTCATTGGTTTTATATTTTCAGCCGCCAAAACTTTGTTTTGAATGGAATTATTTCCGGCGCTCTCGTATTAAGTCGTGTTTCTTTTCGCTTTTCAACTTGGGAAAAGCATCGAATAATAACACGTTGATTTGCTTCAAGGATATTTTAGTGAGGAAACATTAGTAGCCACAAGAAATTAGATAACGATACATAAGTCAGTCAAATAGAAAATGAAATGAAATTAAATCTTTGAGTTTTACTTTATGCCGGTTAGGCTAAAGGAGACAGTGATGATGAGTAATGAATGAAAATGGTGGAATGAAGAAAGTGGGAGGAAATGGGAGAACTCCGAGAAAACCCAAGCACGCGGTGTTTGTCCACCACAAAGTTCACTTGGCGGGGGCTGGGATCGAACCAGGGACCCCGAGCATTAGAGGTGAACGCTCTACCACTGAGCCACCGTAGCCGCGATTACTCAAACAGAGTCCTTCGATGTAGAAGGGAGTGTTGAACAGTAAAATTCTGCAGTGCAAACATTCAACAAATAGGGAGATATGGACTTCAATGAAAGCGACGACATGTTCCTAAATGTTATTACTGATGGAAAGTATTCATTCCCGTTTGTAATCTTTTCAAAACAGTTTGAAGATAAGTGCTTTCTCTTGAAAACTCACGTTATTCTAAAAATTTTCTTGTTATTTTACGATAGGCCTGTCCTTATATAGCTTCTGTAGATTTTTTAAAATTATTAACATGACGGTAGGTGTAGGTTTATTTACGGTTAAATTACATTTCAAATTATCCATGTAAGTTAGAAAAGGAACTCTAACTTACTCCTGAGTTGATCACAGCTTCCAACAATAATTGGCTAATTCAAAATTCTTAATGGTTCTTTGCCCATCAGGAAAGGGGCCTATTTTTCGTTTCCATTAATAATAATTGGAAACTATGATTTAGTTGATAGAAGGGCCATTGGGATCTGATTATTTTGTTTCCGTTTTCTCACTTTATAGAGCCGGGTTTAGATGGTGAAATTTGGTGATTAGTTTGATTCACGTATATTTCAGTAGTGTAATAATATGGATTAATATGATAAAGGATATGTATTAATATTGTTTTTTTTTTTAGGTTTTCTGGAATGTAGCATGTATGAGTGCGTGTAATGTTAGTATTTTGAGCGTAGCGATGTGGGAATGAAAATGTGATTTATTTCTTAACGGACAGTGTATTGTTGCTCATCAATTATTCGTCTCCTTTGTTGAGTTCTTTATACTTACATTGATTCATAAAGAAATTCATAATAATTCCGTACCCTAAGTGCATAATATATTGCTTATGCCTCCGATAATAGTGTGCTTATGCCTCCAGTAATTAAATAATTAATTGTAAACTTCGCTTTTTCCCTTAACTCGAAGTGTGTATATGTGCCTTTATTTTTGTCATTCCGCAGTTTAAATTCTCTTACTGTTGCTTTCTGTGAATGATCGCACTGTTAACGTTTTCCGAAATATAACAGCATGTATTTATGGATATTGAGTTTTCGCTGCATACAGAAAGATTCGAACATCTAAAAGAAGTATACTATGGTTTGTTTGAAAGAATCTGATATCAATTCATACTAAATCGCAAGTAATGATTAGCGTTGTATAGTAGTTTGTTGTTTTTAATATATATATATATATATATATATATATATATATATATATATATATATATATATATATATATATATATATATATATATATATATAGAGAGAGAGAGAGAGAGAGAGATTGGTTAGAACAGTCTTGGCCGTAATTGTAAAGTATAGGATGTCTAAAAATAAATCGACGTCATAGGAAAACGATTAAATGTGTAAGTAAATAATGATAACATTAATGATATATATTGTCGAAAGAGTGAATAAATAGAGGATGCCCATGCGTATATGTGCTCAAGCAGTAGACTTTATTACGATGCCTTATTGTATTTATATAATGATAAATATTTAGTACATTACTCATTCGTTTAAATATCGTGTGAGGTGAGTGTGTTGTGGATAACGTCGGATTGTATCTCTACTTTGTGGCTTGACATTAAATAGTAATCGGTCATACTAACTGATCATGCAGCCTAACGATAAGAATAGTGGTCATATAGCAAATGACTTCCTGTATTTACCTGTTACTCACACAGCAGAATAACAGTTTGCAGAATTGACACAATTTAAAAATATGCCTTCCTTTAAATTTTTCCAAGTCACCTGAATAGGCTAAGTTCACTACTGCTAGAGGAAATGACGAAATGGATAGGATCGAATACTATAGAAAATATATTACAGCGGATTCTCGTTATTCCGTACCAAGGTGTCTATTCTCCAGCTCCAAATATTTTCAGTTTCGTTAGTTTTAAAGGAAGTAGCGATTGAAATTAATTGATAGCACAAGTTTGCGCCCTTATGGGTGTGGGAGCAACTAGTGAGATTTGGCAAATAACAAACTAGTACAAACTTTATTTTTTTTTACATTTGGTAAATTTCAGTAAGAAAGTTTTCTATTTTATCGACTGTATTCTAGTTTGCATACTTTACTTAGAGGTCCTCTCAGTTTCTAAGGTGTCGGATTATTATTTTTTATTTAGAAATTATAAATTAAGATACAATACCAACCTTCCTTTTGGACCGGTAGTAATACGAATAAATTGGTCCCACAAACAGTTAATGGTCAATCATTCCACTGGGATTATTTCTTGTGAGATGGTTGCCTAGAAAACAAGGACTGGTAATAGGGCACTCAGAGGCACATTTGGCCAACAGATTTTAGTAGACGAAATTTTTTCGGCAGGCTGAGGATTGTTTTATGTGTAAATTCGATCACTAATCTTTATAGTTTTAGTGTTCTCGCTGATTTCTTTGGCACCCCACTTTTCATTTCTTTCTTTCTATTCTTTATCAGCCTCTATAATCATCTTCAAGATTTTTTATTCTTTAACCTTCCCACCCTCCAGTTTAGAACATAACAAATATATACCCTTTAATATATATCTTTTAAATCTAAACTACCAAATGAGATGTGACGAGACAAGATCCATGGATGTATTCGTTGATATAGAATATTGGGGAAACGTTTCTCTATCATATTTCGAGCCACTGTAAAAGTGAGCGATGGTTCAGTACACAATAAAATTTTACCTTTTTCATTATTTATTCGGAATTCCCATGGATTATCAGTCATCTCTACTCTTTTTCTCGTGGTACCCATAAACGTAAATGTTATACTTCTTTTAGGCCCAAATGTAGTTTTCTCCTTTTAGAATCATATATTTGTACATATTCTGTGTTTTCATGCCTGATGTGCGAAGTAAAGGTCTGCCAGTCTAAATTAAATGCTTGAGAATACTAGTTTCATCATACGTGCGTTCAGTTACGAAAATTTGCGATATATTTGGATTATCTTATGTAAAGTGTTAGAACCTAAAAATTAATTTCTCGTAGTTATTGATTTGAAAGTTTAAATGATTATGGAATATGTATATATTAAAATGTAAAAATTTGTGTAATATAAATATTATATTAAAGTAAATTGTGTAATTGTGAATTGAATAAATAAATTAATATGTGTAAAGGGTCTTGGTACCTACCCTGAATGGTTCTTGGCTATTATAGTCCCGAAATATCCAACGAATATAAAATGTGTGTGTGTGTGTGTGTTAGAAAATACCGTCGCATGTTATATATTCTCTTCAATCTTTGTAATATTATTAAGTATTATATGTAACGACTAACATCGTCTTTAATACACTAACTGCAATTAGCATGGGATTAAGGCAGGTCATCGTAGCCCTAATATATCCTTAAATCTACCCTTAAGTTAGTAAACCGAAATTCTTCTCTAAAACTACATTTCAATTCAATGCCTCCCAAACGAATTCTCAAACTTGATCAGTGTTTCCACCTCAGTAATCGCGCTCTGGGTATGAAAGCAAAAAATCTTTCTCAATTTAAAACTTTCGTTCGCCCTGCGAAAACGAACTAAGCGCCACTTTCATACTTGTAAGAAAATTACATATAAAGGTTGATGTCCAGGATTAATGTAGCCGTAATCAAATGTGAAATTGTTTCTTTTTTGGAAATTTGTTGGTTTTCCTCTCTTGTCGATTGCGCAAAATGTTCTAATGCTTATCAGGAACCAATCTTCGCATTTACGTGGATTTTCAAAGTTTGGCACTTAGTTCACTTTTGCATAACACGGTATATATATATATATATATATATATATATATATATATATATATATATATATATTGTGATCTAACGATAAATGTGTGTACGTGGTAGTACTATATTAACTGAAAAATAGTCAGTGAATGGGATAGTAAGTAAATGAAACAATAAGTAACTGTCACCCTGATGTCAGTCACAAAACCTTCTCTCTAAATCCCGGAAATGGGAGAAGTGTATTCGGTAGGTACTTCGGCGAACAGTATACGCGTCAGTTGTGATTAGTAACGTAATCTTATATATGTGTATAAGAAATGAAATGAAGTGAAACATGGACACCAGAAAGAATTAGTCGATAATAGGTGTGATATAGCTCGTATGAGAGTACAAGAGAGAACTCGTATAATTACTTTAAATATTTTCATATATGAAATAATTACTAATTTCTAACCATTTCAATCTTTTATCTTTCACTCATCATATTGTATACAATACTTCCTCAAGGACTTATATTTAAGAAAACTTTAATAAAAATGTAATTTTCCTTCCTTTCTTATCTGTCTGTTAATACATATATAAATATATGTACTTATATATCCTTGGATTGCTATTGTTGAACCTCGTGTATTTATTGATATAATTATATATATGTTTATTGCATGTCTATAAAATTATGTATTTAAATTTTTAATAGATGTAATAAATGTATTTGGATGATTTCTTTAAATTATTTTCACCCATGCCGATACGCTGTTATATATGTATGTCAGTTTGTGTGAATGAATGATGAATTTAGTTTTAAGTGGTAGTATTTAATATTGATTTACTATGATAGTGTTTATAATAAGTGTGTAATAGCATGTTATATTTATTAGTACCTGACGGAAGTCATGAAAGATAACAAATTTTAAAATATTTAAACCCTCTCTGGGATAGAAGCCAAAATAACACGGTGAGCCTGAATAAATTGTCTTTTCAGAAATCTCAAAATTTTTATTTGTTGGAAATGTATACATTACTTTAATTCTTTCCGTGGCTGATATGTATTCGATGTCCATTATAAATATTTAGATACTGGATACAGGTTATTTAACATTTCAAAATAATAGACAAACCATTAAATTAAAACTTTTTGTCACCTGGGCTGGGTTAGGACAACTCCCACTAGTGCAGTTGGCTGGACCCAGGTAGGAGTAGTTTGAGGGAACAATTGTCTCTTCGGGATTTATTCAGAATTGATCCTCAAGTAATAACCTTCGAACATAAATCACCTCTTAATAACTATTCAAGTTCCTTACCATATTTCTATAATTATCCAGTAATCCTTTACATGTAGTAGCATTTGCTTTTCTCCTTTTCATCTTTCTCTTTTCCTCCTTCTGCTACCTTTTTCCTCACTCTTTCTTTTCCTCTTTTTAATAAAACTGAAGAGGGTTCCAGACTGTTAGCTGTTCCTATGGACGCAGTCATTAAATGTCTTTGATGTTTCCCTTCGAGAGTCCAATATGAATTATTTAAGCCTAAAATATACGAATGAAGCAATAATTCAAGAATTCATTTATTTATTTTCATTTCGTATCAGGGTGAACTATCAACTTAAAGATTCAGTTCAAGTCTGGAAGCTTCAATCACGACGCTTTTTTTCATTATAAAATTGAAATTACGTTAACTATAAAGAACAGTTTTCTCTTGCCTCATCTACGGTTAGTCAAGTTTTTATGAATTCACAAAAGTGCAAATATCACTTTTCAGACTTATTTGATCTCTGTACTTTTTGTACCGCCCACAACGCTAGCCTTTCGACAGGGTCTCGGTTTTGATGGGACATCCCTTCTTTTTGTAAGGTTTGAAAGTTTTAACAATTTGTTCCACCCGGTTCGAGCCCCGATCACGAATTTCTTTTTTTTTTTTTTTTGTAGACTCGCCGTATTTTATTCAAAGTGAAGGTGTTTTTTACTTTGTTTCTAAAAATCTCTATTTTTTATAATTTAGGGAATAGTATGATGTAATGCCCTCCGAGCCCTCAATTGCGTATTCCTGTTTTCTCGATCAATTGACTATTAACAAGCAACTATTTTGAACGAAAAGCCAATGCTCTTTCTTTAGGGAAACTAGAATATGTAGAGCTTTAGATGAAGGGTTTGAATTGTGGCTTCCTAACCCGGTGGTCCGGATTCGATTCTCCTTACCCATCATACATTTTAAAATCTTACAATATAAATCACAGCTGCAGTTGGATGCCGCTTAATACAAGATAATCTCCAATAGAGCAATTCAGTGATGATATAATTCTGAAAGTAACGGAAGAAAAAGGAATCGAGGAAACGAGTGACAGTGTTAACTGTTGCAAGGATTATTATCCGTTAATTTCGGATTTTGCATTATCCGTTAATTTCGTGAATTTTGAAATTATTGCTTATTGACCCTGTGTTCTACACTTTTCGCTTTGTGTCTAAGTGCTTAATTTTTCAGAAATTTAATTACGCAACTCACGAGTCATGAGTTACATTTACAACCTAGTGGGAAATACGCTTAGTACGGATAAGTTATCCAACTCTTTTGAGTGTTATCGAATTTTTCATTTTTAATATTTACAAATAATTTACTGATTACCAATATTTAGCGTTTTCAAAATACAGTTAACCAATAATGAAATTTCTTCTTTGTATCAAGTAGTATTACGTATCAATCAGTGGCGCCGCAACCTAAGATCTCAGGCTCTGTAGGACCCCCAAAATTTTCATTGAGGCTGGATTCTTCTCCCCAAATGATCCATTCATACTTTTAATTGATTTGCAGGTAGGATTACTGTTAATGTTTTTTAAAAACTTGGCGAAAATGTGTAAGTTTACATTAAAATGGTTATATTCTACATATACCGTATAACTATGCGTGTATTACTTGATACACAGGTACGTATATTAATTTATAATAAGTAAGCTTGTTTACATAATACCTAATTTTAGTCAGTAATAACATTAACTAAATCCACAAACTGATATTTACTCACCGGCGACTCTGGTGAATATGTGTAATTTTACGTGTTCATAATACGAACAATAAGTACCATGAGTACAAAGGCTCGTTTTTGTCATTTCGTCAGTCAGTATTTCTCTCCACCCCTGCACTGAAACATTCTTTCCGATTTGTTTTTTAACATGTAAGGGAAACCTTTGTGCTGCTGTTGTAGCTACTAGAAGCTGCGTTAGTTGGATTGCCAATGTCTCGTATATTATAACTCAAAAATTTGTTTGGCTCACCGTAGTTGTATGTAAATGCTATTAAATAACGAATGATTGCACTCTTTATTGCTGTTTTGAACCACCAATTCTAAAAGTCCAACTTCGCGTATTAACAGACAGATAAAAAAGGAAGAAAAATTATATTTTTATTAAAGTTTTCTTAAATATAAGTTCTTGAGAAAGTATAGTATACAATATGATGAGTGAAAGATAAAAGATTGAAATGGTTAGAAATTACTAATTATTTCATATAGGAAAATATTTAAAGTAATTATACGAGTTCTCTCTTGTACTCTCATACGAGCTATATCACACCTATTATCGACTCATTCTTTCTGGTGTCCATGTTTCACTTCATTTCATTTCTTATACACACATATATAAGATTACGTTACTAATCACAACTGACGCGTATACTGTTCGCCGAAGTACCTATCGAATACACTTCTCCCATTTCCGGGATCTAGAGAAAAGGTTTTGTGACTGACATCAGGGTGACAGTTACTTATTGTTTCATTTACTTACTATCCCATTCACTGACTATATTCAGTTAATATAGTACTACCACGTACACACATTTATCGTTAGATCACAATATATATATATATATATATATATATATATATATATATATATATATATATATATGTGTGTGTGTGTGTGTGTGTGAGTGTGTGTACCGTGTTATGCAAAAGTGAACTAAGCGCCAAACTTTGAAAATCCACGTAAATGCGACGATTGGTTCCTGATAAGCATTAGAACGTTTTGCGCAATCGACAAGAGAGGAAAACCAACAAATTTCCAAAAAAAGAAACAATTTCACATTTGATTACGGCTACAATAATTCTAGACATCAAACTTTATATGTAATTTTCTTACAAGTATGAAAGTGGCGCTTAGTTCGTTTTCGCAGGGCGAACGAAAGTTTTAAATTGAGAAAGATTTTTTGCTTTCATACCCAGAGCGCGATTACTGAGGTGAAAACACTGATCAAGTTTGAGAATTCGTTTGGGAGGCATTGAATTGAAATGTAGTTTTAGAGAAGAATTTCGGTTTACTAACTTAAGGGTAGATTTAAGGATACATTAGGGTTACGTTGACCTGCCTTAATCCCATGCTAATTGCAGTTAGTGTATTACAGACGATGTTAGTCGTTACATATAATACTTAATAATATTACAAGGATTGAAGAGAATATATAACATGCGGCGGTATTTTCTAACACACACACACACACATTTTACATTCGTTGGATATTTCGTGACTATAATAGCCAAGAACCATTCGGGGTAGGTACCAAGACCCTTTACACATATTTATTTATTTATTCAATTCACCATTACAGATTTTACTTTAATATAATATTTATATTACACACATTTTTACATCTTAATATATACATAGTCCATAATCATTTAAACTTTCAAATCAATAACTACGAGAAATTAATTTTTAGGTTCTAACACTTTACATAAGATAATCCAAATATATCGCAAATTTTCGTAACTGAACGCACGTATGATGAAACTAGTATTCTCAAGCATTTAATTTAGACTGGCAGACATTTACTTCGCACATCAGGCACGAAAACACAGAATATGTACAAATATATTATTCTAAATGGAGAACACTGCATTTGGGCCCAAAAGAAGTATAACATTTACGTTTATGGGTACCACGAGAAAAAGAGTAGAGATGACTGATAATCCATGGGAATTCCGAATGAATAATGAAAAAAAGTAACATTTTATTGTGTACTGAACCATCGCTCACTTTTACAGTGGCTCGAAATATGATAGAGAAACGTTTCCCCAATATTCTATATCTACGAATACATCCTTGAATCTTGTCTCGTCACATCTCATTTGGTAGTTTAGATTCTAAAGATATATACTAAAGTGTAGATATTTGTCATGCTCAAAACTGGAGGATAGGAAGGTTAAAGAATAAAAAAAACTTGAAGATGATTATACAGGGCTGATAAAGAATAGAAAAAAAGAAAAGAAAAGTGGGGTGCCAAAGAAATCAGCGAGGACATTTAGGAACATGGCGTCGCTTTGATTGAAGTCCATATCTCCCTATTCGTTGAATGTTCGCACTGCAGAATTTTACTGTTCAACACTCCCTTCTGCGTCGAAGGACTCTATTTGAGTAATCGCGGCCACGGTGGCTCAGTAGTAGAACGTTCTCCTCTGGTGCTCGGTGTCCCTGGTTCGATCCCAGCTCCCACCAAGTGAACTTTGTGGCGGACAAACACCGCGTGCTTGGGTTTTCTCGGAGTTCTCCCATTTCCTGCCACTTTCTTCATTTCACCGTTTTCATTCATTACTCATCATCCCTGTCCCTTTAGCCTAACCGACATAAAGTAAAACTCAAAGATTTAATTTCATTTCATTTTCAATTTGAATAATTTATATATCGTAATCTAATTTTTTGTGCCTACTAGTGTTTCCTCACTAAAATATCCTTGGAGCAAATCAACGTGTTATTATTCGATGCTTTTCCCAAGTTCAAAAGTGAAAAGAAACAAGACTTAATACGAGAGCTCCGGAAATAATTCCATTCAAAACAAAGTTTTGGCGGCTGAAAATATAAAACCAAGGAAAAATAGTAGAAACAATGTGCACCCGGATTCTGAGAAGATATTTGAAAAAATTGAGGGACGTAGCGAGTTTAAATTATTCTGACAAATATCAGATTGGTGGATAATTTCAAAAATTTCTGTCCAAGTCCGGGCCTATCCTTTCATGTAGCTTCAAAGTGTATAATTTCAATACTCATCTATTCGGTATGCACATATATAGGGATTTCATTAAAATAATGTATAAATAAAGACATTATTCCTCAAAATATAATTCCTACTAAATTATTCCAAAGTTTCCTCATGGATTTTGATTTAAGTAAAGAACAAATGAATTTACTACATGGACCAAAAATGATATATTGAAAAATCTACAGTACACAGTACGTTCAAAAATATTGGGCCCTCGAAACAAAAATTTCATTATCTCAATTGTAATCGTACGTTATAATAAGCTATCCTTAGAGGCAATTGATGACATTTTTACATGTTCTCTTTTTCTATGGTATATGTTTCATAGTAAGCACTTCAAATTTAGAATTTATCGAATCTTTTGAATGAACCATTTCCATACATTGAAGGATGTTTACAGTCCTCTCTGTCAGGAGAGTAAGTGGGAGTTTTTGCACTTTGGGTAGGAGTTTTGCACCCTATAACCCTTTTTCGCAGAACATAAAAAAACCCGTGTTCATTTATTTTTTGCCTATTGTTCATACATAAAGTTTCGTTGCAATTCTTCAAGTAAATTTAGGCACTTCTGACATACTGTTACTAGCACTTTTGGTATTTCATGAGCAAAGGTTTGGAGGATTCCGCGCCCCACCCAACCATTCTTTCTAGACAAACACGAAACCAGTATTCCCTCATTTTTTTGTCTAAAGGTGAGATCCATCATTATTGTCACAGAGCGGTACTTGAAAAATTGACCGTAGAAATTCAAACTCCGATTAGTTAGAATTTGACAACCTGACTTTATTACAAGTACAAACTCTTTAGTCGGTAGAAAAGAGGACGTGAATCATGTGTCAGAGTGGATGAAAATGTGTTTTGGTGGGTCAGTGGTTCATGGTGGGTGGTGGGTCATGGTGGGTAGTGGGTCAGAGTGTGCCATGATGGAAGGTGGATCATGAGACAGAGTACTTTGCGGTGGATGATGGGATTAGTTTTTTTGACCCACGCCATCTCTGACGAAATCTGTAAAACCAAACCAAACAAAGAGCAATACTACTACACAAAACTCTCAACATCATAGCTATTCATGACAAACTATTGCATGATAAGAATAACTCTAGTATATTCACAAACCATCATTTGTCAAATTTTACCGAAATACGTCATGACTTTTCTGACAACCTGGTATTTGAAATGTTTGAATAAGATTAGCTCATTGAACTCATAACTTATTCACTTATTCTCTATGATCATCACAACATTTAGGGTACTTTCCGTATATATAAAGAGGTTATATGTAGTATACAGGCTTGCTGTAGCGTGCAAATAAAGCGATGGTAAGTAACAGGATATTAGTTCCTTCCTCCAAACCCCCTGAAGTGGTGTGTGTTGATTATTCAACAAAAGAGTTAAAATTCAATCAGAAAATTCATAAAATATAAAATATGTAGCCAAGTGTCGACTTTGTAATAATAATAATAATAATAATAATAATAATAATAATAATAATAATAATAATAATAATAATAATAATAATAATAATAATAATAATAATAATAACAATAATAATAATAAAGAAATAACAGAGTTACAAAATAAATTACTTAAACAATACCTTCCAATTAAGAAAAAAAATGATTGCTACGACTACGGGCCGTAACTTCTTGGGGCGGATTGGCCATCGCCCTCCACCACCAGGGAAGCTCTCCGCCTTTAAAGGGGTTCCGATTTAAAGACAAAATACGATACGAAAATGAAATTATAAGTGAAACATAAAACAGGTTCACTACCATATATAAACAGAACAGCTCACTAAAGGTAAATAAAACAATAATGAGTCGTTGGCCCATTTCAGTAAAAAGATGTCTATCAGGGGCACTAGAAATAACACATACTCGTATATTATTGATAGATTTGTCAGTATGGTTTCCTTATCTAATTTATGGAACAGGTACCTTATGGAACGGGCCCAGAGGCGTAACTAACGACCCTGTAGACTTTTATGTGAGTAAGATTCAAAGAATTTAAGATATCCTCTGATCTTATTGACGATTACAGATATAACATCATGAGTCATGACCTACAAATAATTGAAATTAAGGTAAACTGCTGTTGGCCCTCGTGGCCGAGTGTTCTAGGACAACTCTCTAGTAACAAAAATACTTTTTGGCGTGAGTAAGGATCTTTTAAATTTTCATACAAATAGAGTGGAGTGGATCATGATAGAGTGGGTGGGTAAGAATGAGAGTCACAGTGGATGGTGCATGACAGTTGGTCACTTGCTACCGACCCACGTCCCACTGAGCCATTAAAGAATATTGACCCACTGACCAAAAGTCCCACTTCATCTCTGATCGAGGAATAATATTTAGATATAAAAAACAGACCTCTGAGCAGAGTGGGTCGGTGGGTCAGTGTAAGTCACGGTGAGTGATGTTTCGCAATAGGTCACGTATTGTTGACCCACTATCAAATTTTGACCCATTTGATTCACCGACCCAATCCATCTCTTATTTTATCATTTCGTATTCCATATAATAGACAAAACATACATCTACACATTTGTTTCAAGATTCTGAAGATTGACTTGATACATTCAATAGTTGTAGTAGTATTTTTTTCTTAAAGCGATCAAAAACCCATCTAGACGTGGCAAAACCTACATTTCAAAGTTATTGCAAACGCTTTCTGGACCCCGAAAGCTATCAATTCCACAAATATTTCAGCAATTTATTACATTTTATTGGTCATATCTCACAACCCCTCATTCTATTAAGATGGGGATGAAATTGGATATAAACGCAACTGAGTAAATCACTATTAATCTCAAGGACCTAGACTACTATGGATAACACTCTACGACGAATCGTTTTACATTATTTTTATTTCTCTCCTCTCAGCATCAATCAATTCGGATATCTGGCTTCCACAATAGTATTTTTCTTATATTGAAAGTAATATGTTTCCACATTTCATAAAAGTTGTTCCAGAGATTCCTCAGTTTCGAGGTAATATAAGTTACACATCCGTTAAAATATTTAGAGCTGTGTGTCCAACGCCTTGGATACTCCCACTGTAATTTCAAAATCCAGGTAACATATTCAGTCATGAATAGCTTGGCATTAAATGCCATTGCTATTGTAATAGTTTGACAAAGCCAAAATATTGATTTGACACTAATCTCACTCACCTGAGCGTTTTATTTTTCATCCTTGATCGCGCGCTATGACGAAAGAGTTTGACCGATTGAGATGATTTTGAGTTGATCGTCCCCTTCAGCGGTGACACTATTTGGGACATGGACGTAATGATTAAAAATAATCTGAACCAGAAGAGTTCCCCTGGGTCCCGAACCTGAGTTTTCCATTCCGAAAGCGTGTACACTATACAATAGCTATAAAGGAGCTTTACGATGGGAGTTGAATTTGGACTTTACTACTATCTGGTCTGTAATTATTAATATCTGATTATAAATTCGACACTAATATCGATTTTTTTACATTACATATGTTTTCGTCTCCAATTTTCTATAGCTTATCATAACAGTATCCTTTTAGACTAAATACTATATGTAGGAAGTTTGGTTAAAATTACTTCAGGCATGATAGATTTATGATGGATCATACACAAATACAGTACGCGCGCAGACGGAAAGAAATTGACCCTATATAAATAAATTGGAAAGTATTGAAGTGAAATCCTTCAGAAAGAAATCGTATTCTCCAGTCTTCCTAAAGTATAAATAAATGCCTTAGTCAAGACTTCGTGTTCGTAGATTTCCTCTTTACATGGTTTTGGGGTTCCTCAGTTTTTTTAGTCTGGAATCAAGATTCGAGTTTGAATAATTTCTGTTTATAACCGCGTATTCACTTTACATTTCAAGAACATAAATAGCTTGTTGTAACGAGACTGTTGAGAACTAACCTCTGTATGGCAAATAGCTGCAAATAAATACGCTACACAACTTATTTGTTGCTATTACACGATTTTCTCAAGTTGTATTTAACACTAGAAGCACGGAAATTTTGAACCCCCTAGAAGCACGAAGGAGTCAAATTGACTGCTTTCTTTTCTGAAAAAAATATAAAGTAATGGTGACACAGGAACAACGTTTCTAATGACATTCGTAATGAGTCACATCCAAACTTAAGCCTAGGAAGTATATTATTTATTTTATTATTTTTATGTATAAGCATGAAGTGCATCAATATGATATATCAAAAATGTTCATGAATGAAATATGTTCGATATCAGTAAAATAATGATAAAAAATCAAAGATTACTCTCAACTCTTAGATATTAAATGTTCATTGAAAAATAACATCTCCTATGGTATCTTTCTAAAATACCTTCTTAGGAGGAGATCATTACAAAGTTACCTACACTTGGCGCAGATAACTCGCTTTCGGATCTCTGCAGTACACATTCCATACTTTCGACATTTGAAGCATATCTCAACTGTTTTGTTGTTTTACACAATTGTACTTGGCATTGCCACGTGTGTGTGGAAAGAATTTCATCGTCTTCCGAGACACAGTAATAGTCATCAGCGACATTCACCATCAACTTCTTGGCCAAACATTGGAGATATTGGTCCTACTGATTTTCTTTCCGGTAGCTCTCTCTATATCATCCAGGAATTAAAACATGCCAAATTAACCATATTGAAGAAAACGTACATTAGCCACCCTCTACACGCACATCTCACAGTGTGTTTCTTCACTATTTGATCCACGATGACTACACCAAACGGTGCTGATTGTAATATGTTATTGTTTCGAGTCTTTCGAGTTTCGAGAAATTGACACTGAGCTATGCATGGAGCTCAACACAGAAACGCATTTTTCCGCTTACATTTGTAGACAGTTAATGCACAGTCAGCGACAGTAAAAAGTGGAGGTTGGATACATAAGAAATGATAGCTTTTTCCAGTAGCAGAATAGTTTCACTCTATGTCTGGTAGTTGGACAACCAACATGACAGCAACTACATGCCCGAAAACATAACATGGATATTCCTCCACTTGAAGGAAAAAGTATTACTATCTGAGAGCATCACTTAGAGAAACACCCACGAAATAAATCTGCAGAAATTCCATTCACATTAAGTTAAAAGAGATAGGAATTAATGCAAAGAAAACGAAAAGAATAATACGCTTCATGCAGAGACCGAAAAAGTACGGAAAGCTAAACAAAATGAGAAAAGAAGGAAAGAGGGAAAGGAAAGAGCAAAATACATGGAAATAAATTAAATTTTAACACTTAAAAATAAACAGTGTCCGTCTTTCCCCCCTGCCCTCATCTTCGGTTTTCTCCCTTAATAGGATAAATCTCTTACAGTATCAAACGCGAACATCATTTATAGTGTTTAATTCCTTGAGAAAATTTTAACTAAGTCTAGGCCGAGACTCGAACAAAAGACCCTTATAATGACAGTCAGACTTTGTAACCACTTACCTACACTGGCTCTATCTACTGTGTTTATAAACCAGCCATTACCCGCGCTGTTATCAAACGTCTTAAATCAGCCGAATTGGGAGTTACCCCAGTTACACTTGAAGTTTGAATTTTATTTACGGCCTTTACCCATCTACGGCAACAGGCCCCATGTTTTCATTAAAAGCATTTGTTCTGTAGATTAAAATCAAGAATAACTTAATCTATACTCTTACTTACTGTTGTCAATATAATATATATATATATATATATATATATATATATATATATATATATATATATATATATATAGAGAGAGAGAGAGAGAGAGAGAGAGAGAGAGAGATAAAAATAGGATTAATGGGGGTTAAAAGAGTGATTTCGTAACTGCGAAATGGGTCTTCAAGACGGTGATCGCACCACTACTGACATCTGGTAGCGGTATTACGTAACACACACATTAGAAATAAACTTCGAAACGACAAGTTGCACGTTGTGCCGTGGATAAGTCGGTAAGGTGTCTGCTTATTGAGTAGGCAACTCGAGTTCGAGTGTTGAGTACACCAATTACTTTTTCCTTCAAAATACATTTCTATATTTTATATATGTTATTAATAATTACTTTCTTGCATTTTTCGTAAATTATCTTAAATTATTGAAGGTTCAGTAAAATCAAGAAGGTTAAAATACATATATATGACTGTTTTATCTCGATGTACAGTTCAGAGATGGAGGGTCTGGGGGGCCGCGGGTCAACAGAACGTGACCCACTGCACCCCCCCACCCGCCAGGATCCACTCTGACTTAACAACGTATTACAATCCACAGACTCATTCTGCTCAGTGCATTGTAGACAGCTTCTGAACACTGGTGAATTTGTATACTTTCAATTCATCCTTTTTCTCTTCATTTGTTTCTATTGACACAAGAACTTCAGGCAATTTTAGATATTGATATTTGCAATTGTAATAATAGCAATAGGACTTATTTGAGACGCAGCCTGTGATTTCTTAGAGGAGCTAACTACTGGGGAAACTGTTTGAATCATGTGTAATATATGAATTATTATATAAAAAATTGAATGTAACTATGTGTGCATGATCATCATATCCAAATTGCAAAGTCAAATGAAATGATTTATGGTATATACTTATTCCTCAATCTCAACTAGGAAGTTATCTTACATGTATCGGTTTCATTATATTACATATTCTAAGAGGGTCCGAATTTTTGCGAAAAATTTAGTATCTCACAAGCCGTTCAAGTTGGAGAGCTGATATTCAGTATATTAATTCTTTATCTAATATACATAAAATAAAGAGTTTGTTTGTGTGTTTGTCTGTATGTCTGTCTGTCTGTCCGTGTGCGGCCTGGGAACCAGATGAGTGGACCGAGAGTTACCAACTTTGGTCAGGGGTACCTAGCCCAGGCCCCAGATCAAGACGAAGTCGTTTTTTTTTTAATTTCGAACCAGGGGTGTCTCAGGGGGCTTTTACCGGAACCGGCTTGAGAACCAGACAAATAGACCGAGAGTTACCAAATTTTAATCACAAATACCTTGGTCCACGCTCCAGATCAGAGTTAAACGTTTTTCTCAAAATTCGAACCAGGGGGTCTCAGGGGGGCGTTTATAGGGACAAGTAAAAGTAGTAGAAAATTTCCGATATTAGTGTCAAATTCATAGTTCTCGAAGTCCCTGAAATCAATGGTGAAACTCTGACCACATTAACTTCCAAATTCACCTTATTCGAGCCGGGAGTCAGCGGCGAGGAGGGATTACCGAAAAATTTAAAAGTAATCTAAAATGACCGATATTAGTGTCCAATCCATAGTTTTCGCGGTCTCTGAGATCAATGGTGACACTTCCATTAGCAAAGATTTGCAAATTCAGTTACAATTGTATGCTGCCGGGATTCAGCGGGGAGGGGGGATACCGAGACAATTTAAAGTAATCCAAAATGATCGATATTAGTGTCATATCCAAAGTTTTCGTTGTCGCCGAAATGAATAGTAATACTTCCACAAGCGTTGACTTCCAAGTACTAGCCCCATGCGAAGAACGGGTATATTCAGCTTGTATATATATATATATATATATATATATATATATATATATATATATATATATATATATATATATATATATATATATATATATATATATATACTTCTTTAGTTCTTTAATACCAATTGTGTATGTACTTTGCCAGTACATGTCCCATAGCGTTAGTTTTTGTTGGAATGTTTAAATCCCCCCACTTAGACTACGTTAACAAAACCGTAGTCGTAATTGTTCGTACTAACTAACAAGAAGTAACTATAAAGTTATTTAGCTTCCTGTGTATTTATATAATCTTGGTATTTGCCTACAGTCTTCTTGTTCTATAAAATCCCTATGTATCTGCTTAAAACAATTTGAGGAAATATATATATATATATATATATATATATATATATATATGTGTGTGTGTGTGTGTGTGTGTGTGTAATTTTGTGTATATTTACATTGTTATAATTTATATTAATGATTGCTAACTTCTATCTTAATATCGCATTCATGTTGAACCAGAATAGTAAAAATGGTAGCGAGAATTGATGAGATTAAGTAACTACGAACGCTATGATAGTACATTAACGAAAGCTACAGACACTTTCGTCGTGATCCAACTTGTTGAGTTGACTTTTGTTAGTTATTATTCATAATGGAACCTGAGCAATCCGAAGAAGCATTCAAATCAGTTAGTGTTAAATGTTTTTTCTAATGGCTGGCATGGAATTTTTATTCAAAAAAATATGAATACAAATACTCAGATAGACGAATAACAATTGTCTTTTGGCGATATTTTTAATCCTCTCACAGAAACAGAGAGTGATCATAGCAATTGTTTGCTTAGTAGCGATAGCGTTAAGGGACGGGTTTTGGTTGACAGTGTGTGTGTGAACACAGAGCCAAAGGTTGTTCACGCGAGTTGTTTAGATGGCTTGGCTGATAACAATTCATTCAGGGTCTCGTGCGAATCAGCTGTTTTGAAGTCCAAGGAAAATGAAAACGAAAGTTATTTTTCTTTAGGCTTTATACCTGGAAGAATTGTGTCTGGTGTTTCACGTGTAAAGAATTCCTTTATGCTTTTTAATACTAATTTAGATAAAGTAAGTGTAGGCATTGCTTGAGACAGCTTTAGTAATTTATATAAACAAATCCCTATTTGTGACGGACAAGATGATTATGTATTATTTCAATTTCTATTGTCAGTTTATAAAATAGCTAGATTAAAAACCTTCCCTGAAGAAAGCATTTTCACGGCAGCTATAGAAAAAGTCATAGCCCATTCAGCCCTGACCCACACAATTGTGCAGGTAGAATGAATGACCAATCGTTCCATCTTTCGTAATTATTAAAATAAAACAATACTGTTTTTGTGGAAAACTGAATTTGTGACTTGTAACGTAGCCTGAGTGGAAAATAAAATATTTCCACAAAAACTAACGCTATGGGACAAGTACTGGTAAAGTACATACACAATTGGTTTTAAATAACCAAATATAAATATATATATATATATATATATATATATATATATATATATATATATATGTATATATATATATATATATATATATATGTGTGTGTGTGTGTGTGTGTATGTAATAAGTAAGCTGAAACAGAATCACTAATACTATCAACTGAGTAAATCGCTCAATAGGCTATTTGAATTATACAATGAAATAATACATAAATTCGTCGGATTATAATATGTAAATTTCATTAAGGAAACAGAACATAAAATTTGACCTAAATAATTTTATAAACAATTTGATCACTCCAAAATAGATCCTACAACAAATATAAAAAATAATAACTGTGTATTCATTGATTATGAGCACAATATATTCAATATTCTATTAAAGTTATTTTATTTGATAATCTTCAATAATCTTGAATCAACTTGAGGATAACTTTGAGATAAAAGAGTATTCAATTAGGAAAGTTAACATTTACCAATATTTTTCGCATATCACTACGACATCTTTCATAGCGAATATTACACTTTATACAATAAATATATGTTTTTTTTCAAAACAAGCTAATAAGGAAGCTTCAAAACAACTTTAAACACAATTCATTTATACTCAATACTCACAAGAATTTGACTAATACATACACTATAGCCGTATTCACAACATTCATGAAAAGCAAAATAGCATTTGCCACTAATAAACTTCAACATATTTTCTGATCAATCACAGAATATAGAATAAATCTTGAGATATTGGAAGAAATTGCTATATAACTCTACTACCCATATAGCAATAACTTGAACGTTGTATCACAAAATTTCATACAAAACCTAACTTCCCGTAATAACATACAGATTCTTGCCTTTCACGTTTCTCTCCCAGTTTCGGAATGAAATTGTTACAGAAAACTTTTCGTCGATATTTGATAAATAATACCTTACTCATTAATTTGTATACATTTCCATGTTTTCACTTCTGACTATGTATAACTTGTAGAAAACTAAAATGAAGACCCAGGGTCAGATAATGAACCTTGAAAATTTGACTGTCCATTTCTCTATCGTAGTCGTAATTATGAACATACGGGTGGGTACGGACAAATCACAGCCTACCGCACGAGTTCCAATTCTATCCACTATCACATGAGTAGTGCTATTTATACTATAAATTGACTACCGATTTCCTCACCTTTTTAACTTCAATGAAATCATTACAAACATCCTGCAGTATATTTACAAACAAATGCAACGTATATTTTTTCCTAAATATGAATGTTAAAGTACAATAGTCATAATATTCTAACTACAAAATAAAAATCCCCAAAACTAAATATTCCCAAAATAAACTACCTAAATACAAACGAGAAGTCCCAAGTCTAAACGTCAAAACGTAATCTATAGTCTTAAAAGTTGAAGTATTAAATACATTCATAAACAAACATATAAATAACTAGAATCCTGAAATAACTATAGAAATCAAATTTTCCTTAGATATGTATAAATAAATGTACCAAAATTCACAAAAGTATATCCCCACGTTAAGCGGGTTTTCATATCCAGGCTCCTAACTATGAAAACATTTACGATCACTCCAACCCGAATCATTTCACAGATTCAACCTGTTATATATAAGTTATTAGGACGTAAAATTGATTGTAGTTTATACGAAAAAGACTTTTATG
Source organism: Thermobia domestica (assembly GCF_964235325.1). Taxonomy (NCBI): domain Eukaryota; kingdom Metazoa; phylum Arthropoda; class Insecta; order Zygentoma; family Lepismatidae; genus Thermobia; species Thermobia domestica. Next base: position 62,836,799 of record NC_137457.1, read on the forward strand.
CATTGCAAGATCAGTGACTCCCAAATATTCAGCACAAACTTATAGTCGTATCGAAATAAAAAAAATGTGGAGCAGGAAACTACTTCACACAAAAGTCTAAAGAAGCTCAGTTAAAACATACGAAATGGTCGAGGGGTTTGAGTGAATAGTCTATCAATCATAAGTGTATGTGTTCAAACCCTGTACTTATTATTCAATTTGTTTTTTTTTCTTTCTTAAAAGTTTGTTCATATTTTCATCAGAGGACTGAGAACATTTCTTTGAATAAATCTTTGGCAACTACTTTTCTCTCAAATTCGATTAGAAAGGAACATTATATGAATTGCAAATCTAAAATCCAAAGCTGAAAACCAAATATTAAGTATGTTCAATATTTCATTATTATCCTTTGATTTGTAATAAAAAACTAATTATAAGCATTGATAATTTCAGAAGATTCTCCCCGGATAATGGCCAAGATATGAATGAGAGAAAACTGATAAAATATTATTAGCCCACTTTGAGCATGTAAAACATTATTAGTCCGAAAATATGGCCACGAAGGGGGAAATTTATGTCGCTCATTTTGGATTACTTTTATATGTTTCGATATTTCAGCCCCCCTCCCCCGGTGACCCATAGCAAGGAGCCAAATAGCGTGAATTTGGAAGTTTATTGCGAGAGGAGCTTCATTATTGATTTCAGCGACCGCGAGAACTATGAATTCGACACTAATACCGGAAATTTTTTACTACTTTTACATGTCCCGATAAACGCCCCCCTGAGACCCACTGGTTCGAATTTTGAGAAGAACGTTTAACTCTGATCTGGAGCGTGGACCAAGGTATTTGTGACTAAATTTTGGTAACTCTCGGTCTATTTTTCTGGTTCCCAAGCCGGTTGCGGTAAAAGCCCCCCTGAGAACACCTGGTTCGAAATTTTAAAAAAAGGGCTCGGCAGGCCCGTATCCAGAAAGGTCTAGGAGGGCCGGGCCCCCTACATTTTTGCTGGCCCCCTAAATGTTTTACAGTAGGCTTGCAAAAAACTATAATATGGTGATGAACTATCATATGGTTGGGTTGGGCCCCCTAACTTCAACCGGCCCCCCCTTAAGTTTCTGGGCTGGGTACGGGCCTGGGCCTGGGCTAGGTACCCTGACCAAAATTTGGTAACTCTCGGTCCACTCGTCTGGTTCCCAGGCCGCACACAGACTGACAGACAGACACAGACCAACCCACAAACAAACTCTTTATTTTATTTATATTAGATAAAGAATTAATATACTGAATATCAACTCTCCAACTTGAACGGCTTGTGAGATACTAAATTTTTCGCAAAAATTCGGACCCTCTTAGAATATGTAATATAATGAAACCGATACCGAATGTATGATGTCTTACTAGTTGAGATTGAGGCTTATGTATATGCCAAAAATCATTTCATTTGACTTTGTAATTTGGATATGATGATCATGGACACATAGTTACATTCAATTTTTTAAACAATAATTCATATATTACACATGATTGAAACATTTTTCCCAGTGGTTAGCTCCTCAACGAAATCACAGGCTGCGTCTCAAATAAGTCCTGTAGCTATTATTACAATTGCAAATATCAATATCTAAACTTGCCTGAAGTTGTTTTGTCAATAGAAACAAATGCAAAAAAAGGTTACCTTGAAAGTAGACAAATTCACCAGTGTTCCGAAGCTGTCTACAATGCACTGAGCAGAATGAGTCTGTGGGTCGTAATACGTTGTTAAGTCAGAGTGGTTCCTGGCGGGTGGGGGGTGCAGTGGGTCACGTTCTGTTGAGCCGCGGCCTCCAACCCCCTCCATCTCTGGACTGTACATACGCATAAAACAATCATATTAATGTATTTTAACGTTCTTGATTTTACTGAACCTTCAATAATTTAAGATAATTTACAAAAAATGCAGGAAAACGCGTCTTTAGCTCATCACAATTATCTTGGTCAATAGGGAAGTTTGTTAATTGCTGAAACGGCGTGGCTGAGCTTGTTTTGATGAAGTTACGGAAACTAGAAAGAGAATGGTAAGCATGAATTTGTATTGGGATGAGGTGATAACATAGGGAAGTCTCTTCTTTATTATTTAATAATTACAATTTCTTGTTTGAAGAACAATAACAACATACAGGGAGAATTCAAAATAGGCGCTAAGCCTGATATCCTCTAGAAATTGATGCCAATGCCACACTCACAAGAGATGCTAGTTTGAGGAAAATTTCCATGGCACAGGATAGATCTTTTAAAGAGGGAAGAGGGATATTTTACGAATATGAGATAAAATCAATGTAAATTTAGCTTTCCAATAGATGTTGTATTAAGCACTATGACCGTAGAGCTAAAGACTGGTATTCTTTCCACAATCCCACCATATGCACAAAATACAAATATAACAGACTCTTCATTCCTTTCTCAACAGTTAAGGGTTGAGAAAGATCACCGTAAATGAAATGCACATTATCAAAGTTGAAGCAAGCATAGGCACCCAAAAGGGGACGAAAGGGCCAGGCCCCACCTGGCTTACGACAAGTATAATGTATATGTATAATTTCTTAAGATTTTCTTAATACAAATAAAAATACCAAACGTAATATAGTAACGAGGGAGATGACCACCCTAAAAACATTCTTCGGGCCCCCATGCAAGCAAGTAGGCTTTCTTGTCCATTCGTCCAGGGAGTGGAGCGAATTCTAAGAAAAGACGGGCGGTACAAATGGGTTCTTTAAAAATCATTACTGAGGGAAATTTTAACTTAAGTTCCTAATGACTCACAATCGCTGTCCAGTGCTTAATGCTCACTTTGTTAATATCTATTACTCATTTGCCATTCGTCAACATTTTCATTTCTATCCTAACTCGTTTCGTTTTTGTTTATATCTTTAATTTATAATGATGTGTGCTTTCACTTTTTAAAAGTACTTTGTTTTTCATGTAATAATAATGACCAACGATATAAAACCAAGTGAGCATTTTATCGAAAAGAAAGCTACAAAACGTGAAAGAATGTAAGAGGCAACCGAAGGCTCTAAAAAAGTTTCTTTCGAGTGCTGGACAAAATTAGACAAATATTGAGGTGGGGAGTTGTCAATATCGGTCACTGTTAACGAAGCATTTGCAGGTCGACATTCTTTTGAAGCTGACAAATTTATTTTAACCAGATTGCAGTAATTTATTTGTTGAATTAAAATGGAACGATACGGTCATTTCGGTTACGAATCTGAATTAAATTTCATGTATTTCAAAATTTGTTTGAATACAATTAGTTTTCACGTGGCATATAAGTATAGAACTTGAAAGGATATAATCGAAAGCGACTAAAGGTCATTTGGATGACAAGTATTTTTTTCAGTACTCTCACTTTCAATCACAGCAGCGTATACAGATGCTCGTTTTATTATGACAGATAACAATAATTATTAATCCATTCTCTGCTAATAAATTTAGATGGAGCGATATTTTAAATTAGTAATAATTCTAATGCAAAGTAGAGTTTTGATTATTAGTTACTTGTCTTCAGGGATGTACCGACATAGGTGCTACGGATGCGCAAGGGGCCAGGTCGAGACAGAATTTTCCAGACAAAATTCGAGTCGAGACAGGGCTCTTCCAATAGAGAAATATACATTTTTCGAGTCGAGCCATCACTTTTACAGCACATTTTCGAGACGAGACAGCCACAAATCTTGTATCGTGCGCATCCCTAAAAGGTGCAGTTTTCTATTCAGAAAACATCTTCCGGGGGGCACACTTAGTAGGGCCACTGCTGGTACTCTTTTATTTATTATTATATTATAGACGTATTATTTTGATCTCCTCCCGGGGGGAGTGGCCCCCTAAAATATGTGTGGACGAAACACTGAACAGGCAGTCTGAGAGTCTGGATCTCCCAATTAGCATAATTTCAGGGGGCAAATACACAAAATTATTTGCATTTTGTAGGCTATTCCGAAAAAATCTTCGGACCTCAATGGGTGCATCATTACTTGTGTTTACATTGTGTTACTGCCTGATTTCGAACGTCTATGTTGGAAAGAAACATGAAAGAATTGAATTGTTCTATAGGCATAAGGGGCCCTGAGAATTTTTGCGGAGAAACCTGATTTTAAAGTTCTGCCACTCATCGGGGACAAATTACATATAAATTAAGACACACTTTTGTCATTTGTTGTGTATTGAACTAGTTTAACTAAAATTAATAAAGAATTATTTGAAATCAAGTATATCTCAAGAACGATTAAATGGACTAGCTTTGATGGCCATTGAAGATGACATTCTGAATGAAACTGATATGGATGCAATAATAAGAGATTTTGCCAAATTGAAAGCCAGAAAAGTGTCTTTATAACATGCACTTTACAGTAACAAAGAAAACGAGAAATTAAGCTAATTACCATATTTGTATCACTAGAAAACACTATTTAAATATGCTTTTAATGAAGTGTAAGAGCATATCTCTTTGTCAAAATCAAACCTGTGATAATGTTAGACTTGAAGCTCATTAGTTTTATTCTATTTCGACTTTTATGTCTCAACTGTATTTGTCAAAATACATTTTAGTTGTTTCCTGGGTTTATTTAATAATAATAATAATAATAATAAAAAGATATAAATTATGAAAACTGGAACTTTTTTCATGAATCATCCACAGTTAATTAGGTTTAATTTTGCCATTTTCCTTTAATACTCACTGGAAGACTGAATTATTATATATTGAAGAAATTTGTAGTTGTAACAATTATCTGAAGAATTTTTGTCCATTACAGCATTCAATTCTTTTATTATCATACAGGCGGGGCGCCTGAATATTATTACGAAATGTCTACAACCTACCCTGTTACTGTTATACATACATATATATATATATATATATATATATATATATATATATATATATATATATATATATATATATATATATATATATATATATATATATATATATATATATATATATATATATATATAGAGAGAGAGAGAGAGAGAGAGAGAGAGAGACAAAGTTTTGACTCAGAAAAAGTACTGTTGAACGTACGATGCTACATGGGCTCCTGGAGGGTGCACAATTTACCCCTAAAAATGCTTTCGATCACTGAAATAAATTCCTGCCTACGCCCCTGTAAAGCAGTAAGAATATTAGGGACTGATCAGGGGGTAATGCCTCCCCGGAGCAACGACAGTTCCCCAGTAATCATACTTCTGATAGCTCCGGATGTGACACCAGTATTTGTGTGTTACCACTCTTCCCTCTCAGTGTACTGAAATTTAAGTCAAAGGAACTGTTCTGAAATCTTCACCGATTCTCTCCTCTGAAACCGCATGCGAATGGGGCTGACCTTGGTCATATACCACATCTGGAATATTACTATTTATGTCAGAGATACCGAAAAATATATATTCGACACAAATATAGGATGTTTCGATTTTATTTTATTTTATTTTATTTATTTATTTTTTATTTATTTATTTATTTATTTATTTGCCTGACACCTTCCCACTCTGACCTCCATGCCAACCAAGGCTTAACTTCTACCTAAGCAACATCGACAGCGTCACTATTCATCTTCGACCACGAAAACTATGATTTCGATACTAATATTGTTCATATTTGACTACTTTTATATGTCCCGTCCCCTTTATTAAGAATGACTTCAGTGTCTCGCCTCACTGGAGCAGTTTCAACAAACCTAAGTATAGCTATAAACCACCACCTATAAAATAAATGTGCGGGTGATCTTTTTTCGGAGAGGAATTCATTAGCTGCTTTTCCAATGTGGTGGCTTTATTCGCTTCCCATGCTTAAGATTGCCAAAGAGCTCAACTTTATTTGCACCACTGTGCTATGGATATAGATTTTAATGGCATTTACTTTACTGAATGCTCGCTTAGGTGTTGCTCCCGTCACAGGAAAAGTGAGATACTGTTATAAATGAGTAGGGATATAAACAAATACGGAAAACTATTAGCAATGACACCACTCGAAATAAGTTTTTGCAATATAATGGGGCAGTATTGTATTCGAATGTGAAGGAATTGTCCCTTCCCCTCCTTAAAAGTCTAAGCTACAATACGTATCTAATAATTTTGAATTAGAAATATATGCATCGAGTTTCATATCCTTAACTTCAAGGTGTCCTGAGTTAAGTAAATGAATAAACTTCCTGCCAACGAAAGAGTAAAGCTTTGGGCTTTAATAGTATCGGGAGTGTAATTATGTATTTCAGCGACCCCGAAAGCTATTGAATAGACACTCATACATTTCAATTAGGAATTTTTAACTTTCACCCCTCCCATTAAACCTCCATGCAGATAATGCTAAAATTTGATGTGAACGACATAGAGGGTATCATACATAATTCTTGCACTCAAAAGCTATGGATTTAACATTAATATCGTTCATTTTCGATTATTTTTATATGTTCCTGTGTCTCCCATGATAGAACTAGAGGTGATACGGGTTTCGATTCCCATCAGGAGTCGTGTGGTTCGGGTTCCACGTTAAGTCGTAGATGTACGTCTTGTATAGAGTAGTAGCTGAAAGACACGCTGAACTCTATATCACCTCGCCTCGTGAGATATTCTACGTTTGCTTAATTTCTAAACCACTTTTCTTTCTTTCAATCTCCTCCTTCCTCTTAGGACACGCATAGGTTCAAACAGAAACATTCTTCACGGTTGGAGGACGCAAGGCTACTGTATCATACGCGTACAACCCTTATGGGACTAGGTAGTGAGTTGCGCAGTTTGAGTAGCACGCACGAATAAACCACGCTTACATTTATTATATATAATTAATAAAATCTCATATTAGGACTTACTCTGCACGTCAAACTTTTAACATATGTGACTTTTTAGATTCTGTTCTTCTTCTGCTTTATTATTATTATTATTATTATTATTATTATTATTATTATTATTATTATTATTATTATTATTATTATTATTATTATAGCTATATGAAGCAATTATCTCGGCAAACTTGGTTAATACACACCATTCAGAAACCGGTAGTTGTAGAAATCTGGCTTTTCCAACAGTAGTTGTTAGCTTAGTCGGTAGAGCGCTGAGCCATGGATTCAACGGTTGCGAGTTCGAATCTAGACTAAGCCAAAAAATTTTTTCCTGATATAATTCTTGAAATGGAAATGTTTCTCTCTTCACCTTTATCTCGTAATTCTGAATAGAGATGTTTGGATGTGAAAGAAAAAGTATACTTGAATATAAGAAAACAAAGGTAAATTACATGAGACCCTTTGCAATTTTTAAATATATTTTCACCTATCTAGGACGTTTCTAAAAAGTTCAGACTTCTAGAGCTCTTTTCGCTCTCTTATGTATCCTTTAACTAATTTCTACAGTTACTTAGTGAATCACCTATACATATAATACAGATGTCGTATCTCTTTCTCTTCTCTCTACATCATGTCTGGAGATGAATGTTTTGACAATAGGTTACAAACACGATTTTAAAAAATAATACGATCTGCGATATCAGTGATACATATTGTGGTGTTTAACTTAACATATAAAACAATAAATAGAAAAACTGAGAATACGAATCTTTTCGTGCACTGATGCTTCAATAACAGTGAACTGATGCTTCAAATCTGTGTCTTTACTCCCTTCACCTATGTTAATTCCCTAGTCAAAATAAAAACTCTCCAAAATTAATCACAAATTCTTATACAACCATCCCTTCCTTGGAGTACTGCGCGGTCACATACCCGTCACTGCGATGTAAACGCACTTATGGCGACAAGGACACAATGCACTGAGCAGACTGGGTCAGTTTGTCAGAGTGGATCATGGTGGGTGGGTGGGTAAGAATGAGTCACAGTGGATGGTGCATGACAGTGGATCACTTGCTTCCGACCCACGTCCCACTGAACCATTAAATAATATTGACCCACTGACCAAAAGACCCACTTCATCTCTGATCGAGGAATAATATTTAGATATCAGAAACAGACCTCTGAGCAGAGTGGGTCGGTGGGTCAGTGTGAGTCACGGTGAGTGATGTTTCGCAATAGGTCACGTATTGTTGACCCACTATCAAATGTTGACCCATTTGACTCACCGACCTAATCCATCTCTTTTTTTATCATTTCGTATTCCATATAATAGACAAAACATACATCCGGAGTAATGTGAATTTGTAGTGCCTGGTTTGGTAATTCCGTTTACTAATACAAATAATAAATATTTTTTATGTCCATGCGATCCATGTGTCCATATGTCTATGTGTCCATGCGATAACTTCTTCACAAGGAAACTAGCAGATTCTCTTAGGGCTAAAAGTTCAGCTCTACTATTTTCGTTGCGAGAATAAAGCAAAACTGAAGGGAGTTTCCTAAGCACCACCACTACGTGTTTCCCCCCTAAAAAAACACAGATCTACTACACTGTGATGTTTACTGCTCTTAGAGTGGTAGTACAGTCAGCGATAATAATAACTGGAGGTTGGATATATAAGAAATGATAGCTTTTATCAGTAGCAGAATAGTTTCACTGTATGTCTGATAGTTGGACAACCAACATGACAGCAAATACATGCGCGAAAACATATCATGCCAGGATATTCCTCCATTTGGAGGAAAAAGGATTATTATCTGAAAGCTTCATTTAGAGAAACAACCACGAGATAAATCTGCAGAAATTCCATTCACTTTAAGATCAAAGAGATAGGGATTAATGCAAAGGAAACGAGAAGAATAATACGCATCATGCAGAGACCGAAAAAGTATGGAAAGCTAAATAAAATGAGAAAAGAAGGAAAGAGGGAAAGGAAAGAGCAAAAGACATGGGAATAAATTAAATTTTAACACTTAAGGATAAACAGTGTCCGGCTTTTCCCCTGCCCCCATCTTGGGTTTTCTCCCTTAATAGGATAAATCTCTTTCAATATCAAACGCGAACATCATTTATAGTGTTTTATTCCTTGAAAAAAAATTAACTCAGTCTAGGCCGAGACTCGAACCCCAGACCTTTAGAATCACAGTCTCACGCGGTATCCACTTACCTACACAGGCTTTATCTACTGCGTTTATAAACCAGCAATTACCCGCGCTGTTATCAAACGTCTTAAATCAGCCCAATTGGGAGTTACCCCAGTTACACTTGAAGTTTGAATTTTATTTACGGCCTTTACTTATCTACGGCAACAGGCCCCATGTTTTCATTAAAAGGATTTGTTCTGTAGATTAAAATCAAGAATAACTTAATCTATACTCTTGCTTACTGTCGTCAATATAATATTATATATATATATATATATATATATATATATATATATATATATATATATATATATATATATATGGAGAGAGAGATAGGTATATAAAAATCGGATTAATGGGGTTAAAAGAGTGATTTCGAAACTCCGAAATGGGTCTTCAAGACGGTGATCGCACCACTACTGACATCTGGTAGCGGTATTACGTAACACACACAGTAGAAATAAAGCTTCGAAACGATAAGTAGCACGTTTTGCCGTGGATAAGTCGGTAAGGTGTTTGTTTATTGAGTAGGCAACTCGAGTTCAAGTCTTGAGTACACCAATTACTTTTTCCTTCAAAATACATTTCGATATTTTTATATATGTTATTATTAATTGCTTTCTCATTCGGGTTTATTCGGGTTTAAACAGAAATTATTATACAAACTCCAATCTTCGTTACAGACACAAAACTCCCGATCCCGAAAACAATGTAGACAGGAAATTTAGGAACACGAAGTCATGTCTAAGAGATTTATTTATACTCGAGAAGGAAGGCAGAATAGGATTTCTTTCCGAAGGATTTCAGTTCAATAATCTGCAAGGCTTTTGTATATGGATTTGGTCCCTTTCTCTCCGCCTCTTACATATATATATTGTGTGTGTATGTTCCATCATGTAAACAAACTTCCTATATATAGTGCTTATAGTCTAAAAAGTACTCTCGGGGTAAGCTATTGGGAGTTGGAGGGGGATATATATCAACTAAAAGCGATCGATATTAGTGTCGAATCCATAGTTCTCGTTGCTACAGATATAAATAATTACAACTCCGAAAGCGTTAAACTCCAAATTTAACTCTCATCGTAAAGCTCTTTTGTGGTTAAGCGTATAGCGTACACGCTCTCTGCGTGGGAGATCCGGCCCTCAATCAGAGCTCATGTATTTCGGATTCTACGTTAATTAGTAGGTCTACGTCTCATATAGCCTCACTGCTGACGGGACGTTAAACTCAAAATCAATTTAATCGATTCAGAACCCATTATTATGGCGGGCGATAAAGAATGAAAAAAATATCTCAAGTGACTGAGATTAGTGTCAAATCCATAGTTTGAGTTCGTGACACTATTACAAACACAATGTCATTTAATGCCACGTTTTGGTATGAGCGACTATGCCACCTGGATTTTGAATTTACATTAACAACATCGAAAGCATTGCTCACACAGCTCTAAATATTTTGATGTATGTATACGTGTAAATTCCAGCAAAACTCCGGAATGTCTGGAGCAACTTTTACCTAACATGGGAGACATATTACTTTCAATCTAAGAACGAAAATTTTGTGGAATTCAGATACCTCAAGGGATGAAAGTTGGGAGGAGTGACATGTAAATATGGTGTAAAATGACTGATTGTAGATTGTTATCCATTGTTTTGTGGGTCATTGGGATGAGTAGTGAGACACTCAATAGTGTTATATCCAAATTCATCCCCATCTTCACAGGATGAGGTGTTTGGAGATATGATTAACCCGAGAAAGCTAACGTGTCGTAAATTTTACGAGCGAGTTGTATTATTTTCATGTTCATTCCCCTCGCCCGGCGAAAATGGACTTGTCCTCTGAGTTCCGTTCTCTACTAAGCCTACATTATTGGGCACTATTTATTTTGCTCAGTTTCCGGCTATATTTCTATATGAACTCGTTAGCCGCTCGTAAGATTTACGATACGTTAGGAATAACGCTTGGATTTTTGTACATTGTTTACTATTATTTTCTACTTCTACAGTGAACTTACAGATATATTTTAGTGAATGTACTGGTTTGATTTTATAGTATTTATTCAAGGAAAGTTAAAAAGTTAATCGAACGCGTATTGATGGCAGTGACCTTATCAATACCTATAATGCAACGAAAGGAGACGTTGGTGCATTATATCAAATGTGTGATCAGATGTCGTGCAGATGTAAAACCAAACGATGACCCTTGTGTGTCTTCTTTGGGATGATAAACATAACCTTGGTTAATGCATACGTCATTTATGTTCAAAACGTTGTGAAAATGGATCAAAAGCCTGTTTCTACAAGAACATTCGCCATGAACACTCACAACAGTCTTATTGAGCGATGGCTCCAAGAATGGGTTCAATACTCAAATTTGCCACGAAAACTCCGGCAAGCCATTGCTGATAGCCTGAAAATACCTGAGCCATAGAAGAATGTTGTCCAGTCCAAAAACCAGCCTCGCACAATTTGTGGGATTTGCCCATCAGCCAAGAGGAGAACGACGCCAATGTTTTGCTGCCGCTGCAACAGGCCGATCTGTTGAGAACATCATGGGAAATGCTGTGTGTACTGCGCGGAAAGAGTTTGAACAATCAAACTGGCTGCAAAAATGTTCCCTAATATGTATTCTTTCCAACTGTAGTTATTAAAGTCCGAGATTGTAAAAGGATATGTATGTAGTTAAGTTTTTGTAACCAGTCGTAAATTATACGATACGTTAGCTTTAACGTAACTTTTTGAACATGTTAGCTTTCCAGGGTTAATAAAAAGTAAAAGCTTACCTAATATTTGTCGAAGTAATAGTTTTTGGGGATCGCGAAAGCGTTTCTAATAACTTTGGAAAGTAGTTTGTATCTACTTCGAGATGGGCTCTTTAATCGTATCAATTTCTCACCTTAAGAAGAAATTACCATCTCAACTAGTATATGTATCAAGCTAGCCTTCGCAATCGAGAAAAAATGTGTAGATGTATGTTTCGTCTTTTAAATGTTATACTAATTGTAAAATCAGAGATTGAGTTGGTCGGTGGGTCAAATGGGTCAAGATTTGTGAGTGGGCCAGTGGATCGTAAGTCAACAAGGCGTGATCCACTGCGAAACACCATCACTATGACTCACACTGATCCACTGACCCACCAACCCATTTTGCTGAGTACTTTCTAGATAGTATTTTCTGAACACTGGCAAGTTTGTTTACGTTTTACTTTCAAGACCTCCATTTTTCTTCTTTTTTACATTTGGTTTTAATGAGGAAAGAAGTTCAGGTTCTTTTGGATTTGGATATTTCCAGTTGTAACAATGGCAATAGGACTTACTACTTGGCTTTCGAGATGCAGGCTATGAGTTTTTAGAGGAGCTAACTACTGGAAAAAAATGGTTTATTTCAAATATAACCTCTTAAGTCAGTAGAGAGGATGGCGTGGATAATGGATCAAACTTAATAACGATGTATTTTAGTGGGCCGGAATTGGTCACAATGGTTCAGTGTTGTTTAAAGTTGGTGGTGGATCAGAGTGGGTCATGGTGGGTGAATGGATCACGTTGGGTGTTGTGTCATTGTGGGTCACGATGAGTGGTGGGTCAGTATGTTCTGTATCCAGGTTTCATTGACCCACACCATCTCTGGTCAACATTGCACTGAAGAGGAGAGTCTGAAGGTGCGCGTTGGCGATTTTCTGAAATTTTGCACATAGATTGTACCCCATCAGAAAGCAATAAATCTCGAAACGGTTCACAGAACCATTTTACAGAACTCGAGATAGAGGGATTTGTTTGATTGGCTAAATTAAAGCCTCAATAATTTATCCCTCTACAAGCGAGATTTTCTTCATCGTTTCCGTGTCGAAGTCAAAAGAATATGCGACAAGTATACTTAAGGTTGACGGTTCGAGCCCACCTTGTGATACTTGCTCTTTTCCCCTAGTGTTTTTTACTCTCACCTGAATATAAACAAATCAAGCATATGGGCGATTTAAAATATTTTGGGGGAAGAATTTTGTGGTTTGTTGGCGTTTCATCGAGTCTCTGCCGCTGGTGGTATAATTTTCAAAACCGAAGTGGGGCCACCATGGATCGTAGCTGCAGGATCACCAATGTTTGGCAAAAGGTCGCCAGTTGCGCATCGGTGGTCCACTGACGCTTACGGCATGGGGGCTTGTATCTGAAAACTAAGAGAATAAAGAAGCAAGGTAACCATGAAGCCCGTTGGCACTAATAAAATTCTGAAACGATGAAACAGATGTCAACACCGGAAAACATGTATTTTATAATTTTAAAGGTACCCCGTGTCGAGGAAAAAGATTTGGCACAAAGTTGCCCGGAGGGTCTCAGGAGGGGTGCAACTCAAAATTTGAAAATGGCAAGGGGAATCAAGTAGTATGTCATTTAAAAGTATTACTAAATTTTTTTAAGAATGGTAAGAGTCTCGAGTATATATGCAAACTTGTGCAAAATAGCGAGCGTTCAAGATGGTAATAAAATCTTCATTGAAAACTCCGTGACCACTTCTACAAATGTGAAACTGTGAAACTACCCAGAAGAGGTAAACACTTGTCTTACCGTTGCAAAAGTATAATGCATCAAGGTAAAACAAGAAGCGACACATTATGGGTTTATTACATCAATAATATTAAATTCTACGTTCCACGATTGTGTCTTTAAGCTAAAGGACAGTGATTTCTAATTATGAAATTCATTGTAGAATACAGAATGGACCCACCACAAACTATGAACCACTCTGAACCATTGTGACCAACTCCGACCCACCAACGTAATCAACTCTGACCCATGAGCCACGTCCTTCTCTCCATTGACTAAAGAGGTTACACTTGAAATAAAACAAGACTGAGAAATTTTCACTTATCGGAATTTGAATTCCTACCGTCAATCGCTCAAGCACCGCCCTGTTACAATACCGGTGGATCTGACCTTTACGATATACAATGGTAAAGTGTTTCTCATCTTCCAAATTAAGATGAATTTAAATTTATCATATATAATTATTTCTTTCTTGGCTTTCATATACATTTCAGTAGAAAACAGGATGATATTTGAAAGTATCAAATCAAGATAAAGTAGACCAACGTAAGAAAAAAGAAAGAAAAACTAGTTTTCCATATAATTAAGCATGCCGTACTAATTAAAAATGAAACTAATCTTGGAATACAAATGTTATGTCCATTTTTCACACAACTTTATGGTTTGATTGTCTCTTGAGATATTCTTTTCATTCTTTATCGCCCGCCATAATAATGGGTTCTGAATCGATTGAATTGATTTTGAGTTTAACGTCCCGTCAGCAGTGAGGCTATATGAGACGTAGACCTACTAATTAACGTAGAATCCGAAATACATGAGCTCTGATTGAGGGCCGAATCTCCCCCGCCCAGAGCGTGTACGCTATACGCTTAACCACAAAAGAGCTTTACGATGAGAGTTAAATTTGGAGTTTAACGCTTTCGGAGTTTTAATTAATTATATCTGTAGCAACGAGAACTATGGATTCGACACTAATATCGATCGCTTTTAGTTGATATATATCCCCCTCCAACTCCCAATAGCTTACCCCGAGAGTACTTTTTAGACTATAAGCACTATATATAGGAAGTTTGTTTACATGATGGAACATACACACACAATATATATATGTAAGAGGCGGAGAGAAAGGGACCACATCCATATACAAAAGCCTTGCAGATTATTGAACTGAAATCCTTTGGAAAGAAATCCTATTCTGCCCTCCTTCTCGAGTATAAATAAATCTCTTAGACATGACTTCGTGGTCCTAAATTTCCTGTCTACATTGTTTTCGGGATCGGGAGTTTTGTGTCTGTAACGAAGATTGGAGTTTGTATAATAATTTCTGTTTAAACCCGAATAGTCTCTTTACCTTTCTTTCAGAAAGCGTAAATCACTTGTTGTAATGAGAAAATTCACAAGTAATTTCCGGTGACAAAAAGCTGCAAATAAATACACTACATGATTTATTCATTGCAAGGATATTATTTTCTTAATTTGTATTTAACATTCACATATATCATAGAATTCCAACGTACTGTGAACACCTGTTATATTTTAAACATAATAATCACTATGTTCTGCAATGATTATATGTTATATATATACAACTGACGTATATGTAATTATTTTATATAATTTTTCATGCATTGCGGAAAAATAGAATTTCATAAAAAAAACATTGACTCAAATGGGAATTGAATCCTCAACCTTACGATTTGAACTCCAACGACGTACCACTGAGCTAATACAAGCAGTAGAATAGAGGCACTCAAGCTGAAATTTGACCCCTCCCGTTCCTAGAATTCCATATCATTTCCTGGATTTGGGAGGCAAGTTTCGACAAGCCTTTAGTTGTTATGTTCATTGCCTTTTACGGCTACCACAGGATCCGTGGGAAAATGTTGTTTTGTGAGAACCGGACTGTTGCTATGCTCATAGCCTTGGAGGCCTACCAGATGTAAAAAACAGGATAATACATGCCTTTTCGTGCTCTTGTCGTTTATTGGCTAATAATGTGAATCCCCACACACCCCACCCCTCCTGCGAAGAGCGTAAGCGGAACGTATGTGCTTGTGTAGATCATTCTGTTAGCAGCGGTTGCAAAGGAAGCAACGTCAAAATTTAAAGATGTCATCGTCAATGAGTTTATTAGATAAGCTTAATAAGCCATCGATGGTACCCTTTACAAAAATGCGAAATTTGGAGATTGGAGTACCATTTCGTATTGTAAACTGTGAGATAATTACAACGGTATATGGTAGGAAGGCATGTGTGACATTTGAAGGAGGCGAAAAAGTGATTTTACCTGGACGTTGTACTGAAAAATTGGAAGCAGATAATGGTGCATTATTAACGTATTTACAAAGTGGGAATGTCTGTTTAATATATAAAGGAATGAAGATTAATGTATCTGGACGCAACATGCACGATCTTGAATTTACTGAACTGGTTTACTCATCGTAAGTGTATGGTGGCATGTACAAACAAGATGAAACATGAATTTTCCACTTCGCCCCTCCTCTTCATGCATACACAGTCATCTGTATGCATAGTGTCGTTATTCTGTGCTGGCCAGCTGCTGGAGGAACATGTCTTTGAGTGCTTGTGCATCAACTATGAATACCAAGAGAGAGTATTTGTTAAATGTTGAATATGGGCTTAATTCAATGAAAACGAAATTAATTTGTATTGGACTGGATAGTGATACATTTGAGCCAGTGATTCGTGTTGGCAAAGGACTTGTGTTTGGAGTGGAGTTAAATTTGGCAGAGTGGGAGAAACTTGTACATTTGACCCCATTTGTTACGGAGTATTTAAATTCTCAAGTGGAAATTACATTTATAAAATCTCTTGGTCGAAAAAACGAACTGGTGGTGCGAAAACTAATGGCTGAAAAATTAGTGATGTTAGAGAAGAAATTAACTCTTCATGCTCCTCGAAACACTGTGTACTTAACTTCAAGTGATTGGCTTTATTTCTTGGAAATATTACCGTGTATTGAACATGCTGTGAAAAACAGTAAAGTTTGCAGTGTTGTGCTATGTGAGTATTTTGACTTGTGTACAGATACTATTCGTAATCATGTACAATTGCAGTGTCTTACATGCAGAGGAATTCCCGGAATCCATACCTGTGTAGACGAACAGAGTATTATTAATGGTATGAACATCAGTTTTCCTAGTGTCTCTCTTTATAAGAACAGTGATGTGAACATTGATGGTGAACGATTAAAATTGGAAATAAAAGTATTTTGCAAACAAAAACTCATAGATTCAATTATGGCTGATTTATTTGATAGTGTATCGACACAGCCATGGTGGTGGGAAACCGATAGTCAAACTTCGGACGGTATCAATGAAGTGAACGTCTCTTCATAGAGAAGAAGAAAATTGATTTGTTTTTTTTTTTTCATGTATTATAAACAACGTAATATCAAATGTAATAAAATATATAGTGAAAGTGTTTTATTTGTGTGTTTTGTGTTCGTTTCATACTCCTCAATATGATAGGATTTTTAATTTTTTTATAAGAAAAAAATATAACATATTTTTTTCCTCGTATACTATAAGTGATACGTATAATAATAATAATAATAATAATAATAATAATAATAATAATCATGAATTCAAATTATTGAAATGAATGTTAAAATAAAAAATTAGTATTTGAAATTATTATTATTATTATTATTAATATTATTATTATTATTATTATTATTATTATTATTATTATACAACTTTGTCTTAAGTATGATAGGACTTTTTTATTTTTTAAAAAAAGGAACTAAAATAATTAATATTAAAATTTTAAAAACAAAAGTCCTATCATAATAATAATATTGAATTCACATACTTGATTTAATTTACGAAAGAATAACTGGTTAAGTATTTGAATTCATTATTATTATGTGGTTATGTGATTACATCATTGAATTAAAAAAATCAGTTTTAGAATTTAAAAAGAAAACACTATGAATTTCTTTAATTCAATGACTTAAAAATATGTTTTATGATATGTGTATTTAATTACATAATTGACCATAAAACATATTTTTTATTAGGAAACGGAGAAAATAAGAAATAAAACATTTGTTTTCAAAGAGAAAAAAGAATACAAATTATTTATTGATGATGAAACTATTTACACAATTAAAACGACAGTAAGTATTGTACATTTTTAAAGAAAGAACGTTAGAATTTTTTTCATTGTTCAGGTGATGATAACTTCACAGCTGCCATATACTGTTCATTGATGCTGTCTATACACAGTTCAATTAATGATACTACATCTGTTGTTGATGGTGATGAAACGTAGATAGAAGTCATACTGTACAATGATGATGTTCATACACACGATGACGATCTTTTACTCTCTGAAATGAAAAAAATGAAAAACATAACTTGAAATTTATTTTATCTATAATCATGAACAAATAAAACAACAAACGATAATATATACAAACACATTATAATAAATAATAATAATAAGAAGAAATGACTCCCTGCAATAATATGAAAATAAAGTAATTAAAACAAACGAAGAAGAAGAATGAAAACATATTTACCTGTAAAACTAAATACAGCAAGCGACGATCATTTTTTCTGGAGTTGATGAGAAAGTGTAATGAAATTCGGTTTTACGGGACAAAATCCACCACCCAAAATTTTGAAATTTGAGGCCTAAAAGGCAAGAAGTGTACAGAATTGAATGAAACTGTGTGCAGATATTGTAGACGTAAATTGAGGTAATTGGTTTTCGTATTTTCCTTAAAAAAAAGCAGTTGCGTATATCACGTACCTTTAGCTTTAAACTGTTGATTACGAAATGTCAAAAGTGCAAATAATTATACGTCAGAGGTTCTTAAAGAGTATGGATAATTGCAACGAAACCTCGTATAGGGACAATTCGCAAAACAATAAACGAAACGTGTTTTAGTTTGTGCGGAAAAACAGTGTTGGGGCCTTGGCCTCCTCTGAAAAAAGAAAATATTACCGTAATAGCGCAGGAAGTAGTGGAGCAAAGCAAATGAAATTGTGGGTAGACATTTTAGAGACCCTGTGTAAAATAAGGTCTTTCGTGTTTCTGAAGTGTCCCTATCCGTTTTGCTTCAAATTTGGCACATCAACAGCAAACAGGAAATTAATCGACATGTGTTTTTGTTTATGCGTTAAAACATTTTAACGGTTAAAGTTGCCTCCTGAAATGCTGTAAATTCCCTATACTGTTTGTGCTTGTTGCTGATCTGCTAAATTTGAAGAAATCAGATGGAGACACTTGTGAAACACGAAAGGCCTTATTTTACGTATCCAATATATACATACAATTTCATTCGCTTCGATCCACACCTTCCGCCACTCAACGCCTCGTTCCGCTCAACAGTTTTTTTTTTCTTTTCAGGAAAATACAATATCTGTGCACAATTTCATTCACTTCGGTCCACTTCTTCTTGGCTTTCGGGCGTCAACTTTCAAAAGTTTGGGTGGGAGTGTTTTCACCCTATAACCCCTTTTTCGCAGAAAATAAAAAAAACAGTGTTCATTTATTTTTTGCGTATTTTCCATACATAAAGTTTCGTTGCAATTTTTCATGTAAATATAGGCACTTCTGACATACTGTTACCAGCACTTTTGATATTTCACGAGCAAAGGTTTGGAGAGGTCCGCGCCCCACACAACCATTCTTTCTAGAAAAACACGAAACCAGTATTCCCTCATTTTTTGTCTACAATATTTGTGCACGATTTCATTCATTTCAGTCCAATTCTTCTTGCATGTCTTGGCGACAACTTACAAAATTTAGAGTGGGGGCTTTTGCCCCTACAACCGATTTTCCGCAGAAAATAAAAAAACGTATTTATTTTTTTTATGTGTAGTATCTGCCTACCAAAGTTTTATCAAAATTGGAGTTTTACACTTGGGAAGTGT
Source organism: Thermobia domestica (assembly GCF_964235325.1). NCBI lineage: Eukaryota > Metazoa > Arthropoda > Insecta > Zygentoma > Lepismatidae > Thermobia > Thermobia domestica. Next base: position 62,856,246 of record NC_137457.1, read on the forward strand.
TACTTGTGTAGCTTCTTATTTCTAAAGGAAATTTTGAAATATATATTTATTCCGCAATTTTCTTTTCTATAAATCAAATATATGCTGAGATATTAAGAAAAAACGTAAACGAATGAAAACTAAATGGCCACCTTTCTTTGCTTTCACTAACAATTTTACATACATACAGTTTTAGCTTCGCAGAAATACGGTTTTAGCATCGTTGGTTAAGGAATTCACCTCCCACAATGATAAACAACCCTTTGAAGAGCATACTCCCTCTTCATTTGCGGACAACATTGCCTCCGCATGGTCATGTGACTCTTGCATTTGGTTTGAGACTTTGCAATGGATATCTTAAATGTACTGTGCTGTACCGAGAAAATTAATGTAAAAGCAAAACTATATACTATATTTGCATAAGGAGTAACACTGAAATAAAAATACAAGACAAGCAATATGTACACTCATGTCCAAAATGATTGTCGCATATCTAATCTGCATAATAGGGAAATGTATATTTGTGGTAAATTTCATAGGAAAGCAATTATAAATACGAAAATTAGAATGAGTAAAACGAAATGTTGCTAAATGGACAAGAATATTTTATTTTTGTTTTATTGTCTTTTACTGCTCTTTTGACATGAAATTTGCCACATACATGTCTTTGCCGATTATACACATACTATTCTAATAAGAAATGCCGGGCGAATTCGTTATCAAATTTTATTCCTAGAACAACATATTTATAGACATGGGACAATAATTTTTGACATGAGTGTACACATTATATTACTGTACCCGCACCTCTATATTTAGGTTTCGGAACCGCAAGATGATAACATCAGTTGGTTGAGTCTAGAAAAATTAATTATTTCTAGCAAAGAAAAAAATCAAGAGAAAGAAAAAGAAAAGTAAAAAAAGCTCGAAATATGAGTCCAATTAAGTTAATACTTAGAGATAGCCTTATCTCGAATAAATTAAAGCTTACCGTTCCGCGGGATACTGTGACATATACCTAGACGAAACTCGGTACTATAGCAATACGTGCGACATCAAAAATTGGTCCAACGACTCTTGACAATTGCACAGTTGAAACTTCGGACGAAAAAGGGGAAAGGATCGTTATTATGCACTTTGCTGGCCGATTTGCTTTTGTGGATTGTTTTTTATTTATAACTCACTAGAAAATGTCTGATGCTCCCCCTGTCGATTATCATGGGACAATAAATGCAGACATTTTCGAGCATTGGTTTGAAAATTCCATACTAAAACGCTTAGTGAAGGTATCTTCTATATTGTATAATGCCCCTTCCCATAGTAGTGTAATTAATCCGAAGCCTAATACTTCATGGAGAAAAAAACTATTCTTAATTATATTCCAATTTACAATAGTGCCATATCTAGTCCTTGCCCGATAATAGGGTCTACATGTTCTCCAAATTATTGATGAACAACTGCCTGTGAACGGAAAAAGAAATAGGTGCGCAATTAGATGAACTGGCAGCATCACATGGACATGTTCTAAGATTACCTCCGTATCATTGCGTATTTAACCCAATTGAAATAGTTTGGTCATAATTAAAACGGACGGTAGCATCTCAAAAGATGAAAGGCGAACCCCTACCAAAATTGGTGTCTTTATTAAATAGTACATTCAACAGAATTAGAGTTGACAATTGGATAGATTACATAAGACAAGTGGAGAATATTGAAGACAGTTACAGAAATCTTCAGTCCACTCAAGTAGAGTTTTAATGGAAATAACAGATTTGTCAACAGACGATTCTGACTTAGATCAGGAGTAGCACTTTTCCAGGGAAGACGGTCCTCCATAGTTTTTAATATATTCTTATTTTCTTAGAACATGCACCTTATAAAATTTGTGGTTGGTTACTGTTCAAATATTTTTTTTCTTGTTCAAAATATATTGTATTCACGAATGGAGGAACATATAATTGCATGCTTTTACAGAAGTTCCTATTTAAAAATAATTTCCCTATTTATTTTTGCGTTCATTAAAATAATGATATATTTTATTGCAAATTTTTATTTTGTAATATGATAACGCTTAATCTTGTTGAAGAATTCACATACAGTTAGAGTAATAGGTGGCAGTTTTATTGTACTATTATTGGTAATACAATACATTTCTTTTATCCTGTATGATTCATTACCCGAAGACCGAAAATAACGTAGAAGCAAAGTTATCTGATATACAACCAAGAAAGAAGTGAAAATTTCAGGATTGTTGAAAGTAGTCAAAGACGAGCTAACCCTAGCTACAGATCTGATTTCGATATGAACATTGGTTAAGAAACCTGAGCGATATGTATCTTTAATAAATGCACCTATCCCAATAAAGTATATAAATTCCTCATTGCTAAATGTACTAATTTACCAAGATTACTTTCAAAAGTCAAGAATATAAAATTACTGAACAAGATTATTATTATTATTATTATTATTATTATTATTATTATTATTATTATTTTAAGGTGAGGTAAAAACAATTCTTTCAGAATCGAGACAAGACTTCTTCAAACTTAACAAGACGTCTCTTCTTGTAGGCAACATTAGTCAAGATCGAGTTAAATCGTTTCCGCGCCTCCAATTGGGATAATATAAAATAATTATTAACAACATTTCCTTAATATCGCCTATTTATTGGCTTCAATGATAAGAACCATAAACCCAGCCCAAACCACTAACCTTAAGATACGTTTTCATGTAAGGCATTTGCAAGCAACTTAATTATATTGATTTCAATACAATAGTAAAATATTTACATCCAAGTCATCACTTTCATAATAGCCTGTTTTAAATTTTATTTTAAGTTTAGTTTCCTAACGGCTTTATCAACCATCTGCTAATCAAATTTCAATTTTCTGATATTTTGCACTAATGCTTATGTTTAATTACCTGGGATTTCTTCTTCAATAAACTAAAATTATAGGTATATTATTATAGAAAATGACTCTACTTCCCCTTCTCAGCAACGGAATTTTTAAAAATAAAATCAATGATTCGTGATATAGATACTATATTCTTAGCCAAAGCTATTTGAACCCTCCTTTACTCCCCCATAAGACATAATTCATGTTTCTCTCTATAATAGTTTGACTTAGTTATTGATGAGTAAGTCATTTTAATCTTTTTTGTATAATAGTGTATATGTCTTTCTTTTCTTTTTTTAAGTAGAAAAAATGATTCACTTTGAGTTTTGATATTTTCGCCCGATTTGAATCATGTTATAGGCAATGGATCATAAAACATTTTTCTTAGATCATTTTTATTATACAATTCACGCGTTGATACGTTTCTACTACGCCTTTCTCTATGGCTTTCTCTAGAAGAGAAGGGTGTCCAGACATTTTCAAGAAAAGATGTGACAACCTTGTCCTTTTGCGGAAAAGACTTTTGTGGTCACTTGTGGTTCTGCTTGTGGAAGGGGCTCTTTCTTACGAAGGGTATGGGTAAGGGCCCGGTGGCCCCGACTATACACATACAAACACGAGGAAAAATCTGGCTCCGGGCCACTGCGGAGAAGCAGGTAGAAGTAGACTTACGAAGAGAAGCCTCCAGAAACGAACTGTGAATGGCATGGGCATGCACACGGCTCCTATAATGGATGCAGGAAGAGGTCATGTTCGACATTGTAAATGATGTAATTTTTACATTTATTAACTTAGAGTAATAGTTGTGTTTGCATCATGTTAAAAATATTGCACAGGAAGTACTAGATCAATTATAATAATCCTCTTGTTATTATCTTCTTAGTTCTAACCAATTATATACTTTTATTATCCAGATAGGATAGTCGTCTGGAGGGAATGGGAGTAGCGTCGGCATGCTATATGGAGAAAGAACTTAATACTACTCCGTGCCAAAAAAGGAAACTGTTGGACACATCAGGGAAATTAACATGTTTACTTTCTCTAATTTAATCTTGAGATTTTAAATATTAAGAGATGCATAAAATAAGAGGATATATGGACCATCATTTTGTAAGAATTGTTTGACTGTATACTATAAAGTTCACTCATAGGGATATCCCTATCATTGATATGGAGTAAGGTGGTTCAGTGGTAGGGTACTAACCACTTGTGAAAGAGTTCCCTGGTTCGATCCAAGGTCAAGTGAGTTTTGTTAAACAGAATCGTGTCGGTGGTTTTCTCATGGCTCTCTCGTTTCATCTCACATTTTCAGCCATTTTTCATAATCATTCAGTTTTAATAATTATTCGTGTGTTTTTTAGCCTAAGGCCAAAACCATGAGACGTTAAATAGAAATTTCGTTTTATTTTCCTATCATTGAAGTCAAAGTTGTTGCAAAATAATTTATTCATCTGGATATCGAATTCTTATCGATTTCTTATCATTCCTTACAATTTACGTTCGTTTCAGAATCCACAAATCGAACGGGACGGTCCTGAATACTGTGTTCCCATTGCTTTATAAAATGCATAGAAGTGAAGATTTTACATACTTTTTGTGCTTTCGATATTCTTTTGTATGGTATCATTATCATATATTGTGTCGCAAAGTCTGGATCGCTGAGGAAATGTCGTATTTTTATTTAATAACTAGTTAATACTAAACAACACAGCAAAATAATCTTTGAGGAGGCGCTCCGTCCGTCCCCTTCTTGCATACGCCTGTGTATGAAAGTAAGCCTCTTGTCATATATTCGTAAGAACTTTTTCTGTTTCTTTGATTATTTGTTTATAACAATGGTTTACTGCATAAGGATAGACAAGAAGCAAATAAAAGTGGAGACCAGACTTCTTTTAAGAGAGTATTTGTGTACTCTATATTTGAATAACTTCTGCTATGAAAAGTTGTCCCAAATGTATTAGATTTTTTCACAACTGGTTTGATTTATATGAATATTAACATGAATATTAAATAAAATAAAGTGCTTCACTTCTAGGTGATTTTTTTGGTAATGGTATATTTGGTGAAGTGTTCTACATAAGTTAATGTTATTTGTGTTATCAAGTATAATTAGATGGGGCCTGAGATGGCCACGCCACACCCAGAACACTGCTGAACCCCTAGAGTACTGTTGGAATATCATGCGGTCGTTGTAAAGTTCTTTCAATTCTTGCAATTAAGGGGTCATGCCTTAAATACGTGGAATTCAGTTGTATAGCACAAGAGCTATCTCAAATCACAATGCGAGATAGAGCAGCAGCGATAATTTTATGGGGGAAATTTGCTTCCAGAAGAAAAAGTAAATTACACTTTTAGACACGAACCACCCCAAGAAATGTCTTAGGAGCTGATCTCGTATTTTGAAATAACATGGGAACTATAGGCAAAAAATCGCGTTGGGGTCAGTCGTATTGGTATGCAAGTTTTAGAGTATGGGATTTTGGCGTGGAATACCCAAGTTCGGTTTCCGTAAGTGGTTAGCGTAGGCGCTTCGCATTCGAGAGGTCCCGGTTTCAAATCCCGAAGCCGCCTTAATGAGTGAGGCTTTTCCTGGTTTTCTCTCACTACCACCAGGCAAATGCCGGGATGGTACAGTTCCCGGGCCGCTTCTTTTCCTTCCCATTACATTTATTCCATCCCTTTTCTGGATTGTGTGCTCGCTAAGGGACGTCATCCCTCAAGATGTGACGGGCTTAAAGCCGTAGCTGCTGGTAGTACCCACAAAATATATCAATAAATAAATAACCCGAGTTCGTTTCCGTGGCAGCTCATGTAGTTCTGATCACACGTTAATCTTTAGGTCCACATCTCATATAGTCTTGCTGCCGAAACGCTGAACACTAAATCAACCATCCAACTACATACATTGTAGCGAAATGTTAAAAGACGCGAAACGCTAGAAAATTCCAGTTAAGGTCATTTTTTAAAATGGAGAGATTCAGTCTAAGACTTACTGTTTGTTCAGGGTCCTACAACGTGAGAAGCCTGTACCCCTGTTATAGTTATTAGTTGAGTGTATTCCTAAATGTTATTCGCCTCTCCTAAACTTTATGGATAGTGTTATTACGGATGAGGTCTAAAGTCGGTGAATCCGAATTTTTAGTTAGTGCGAGCTCACCAATATTAGTCAGCTCAAGCTCAAGCCCAAGCTATAGTTTTGTTTTCTATAAGGAATTTGTTGGACATATAACTTAGATTAGGGTTACGGCGTCTGAGGGGACCGTACTCAATTGATATTGCTTCAACTATCATTATGATTCTCGGTTTTACTTTATGTTATTTAATCTTGAGTTTCTCAAATGTTCCATACTATTTATGTGTTTTTCTTTGATTACCAACATATAACATCAATTTCATTATTCATGTCATGATGTTAATAAGACGTTAATTAATATGCTATGTCCTGATTATTATCGATAATTCAATCTCAATTTATATTTTGTTTATTTGATCATTTTGGTGTTCAAAGAACAACTATATGAATATCACATACATCTTTTTCAAAACCTTCTTGATGCCCAAGTAAATAATTATTAGATTGTAACAAAGCATGTAATGCCCCCAAAAGGAATCAAACAACTCGCAAAAGCATTTAATGGACCCAAAAAGGACTTATATGACTTCTCATTCTAATTTCGAATGCGCCTCATCGTTGATGAAACGTATAAATATATGAAGATGATAATAAAGTTTAAAATAAATATGATAAATAAATATGATAATGGTATTGTTATAGAATTAAATATGATATATATATGTTTAATTATATGAATTGTATTTTTTTTAATATACGAGGTGCATTTGAAAACTCGAATGATTCACAAGTATATAAACGGTCCAGAATTCTTATCCTTTTTATGAAAGTTAATGAATAAAAAGGAAGTTCATTTCGGGCGTCATTATATACAACGATACGTTGTATATACTTATATTTTTGGGGCAATGAGTATTTCTTTATACGTACTAACCCGATGAAGACCGAGTTCTACATGGTACATGGGTAGCAGATGAAGTAAGAAAAGCATTAGAAAAAGGATAGAAAATAATAGATATTCATGAAATTTGGGCATATGATGTTGTTCAATATGATGAAGAAACAAGAAGTGGCGGCTTATTTGCAGAGTACATAAACACCTTCCTGAAAGCAAAAACGGAAGCTAGTGGATGACCATCATGGTGTGAAACCGATGATCTAAAGCAGAAGTACATTCAGCAATGTTATGAAAAGGAAGGAATACGTCTCGATGAAAATAAAATTCAACATAATCCAGCACTTAGAAGTTTAATTAAATTAATGTTAAATTCATTTTGTGGAAAATTGGACAACGTGGGAACGTGGGTCATGTAAGCATTATTAATGATCCAAAGGAATTATATGAGAAATTAACATCTCATGATATAGACGTCCATCAAATATTTCCAGTAAATGATGATATGATATATGTATATGTGCAATACACAGATAAAGTTCCTGTTTCACTACCAACAGTAAACGTCGTCATAGCGTACAGCGTCGTCATACCGTCATAGCGTCACAGCGTACACAACACCACAAGCAAGATTAGAATTGAACAAGTATTTAGATCAACTGCAAGAAAGAGTATTGTATTTTGATACAGATTCAGTCATTTATACGCAAAAACCTGGTGAAACTACAATTCCAACTGGTGACTTTTTAGGCGATTTAACAAATGAAGTACTCGAGTATTCTAAAGAGGCCTATATTTCAGAATACGTCTCGGCTGGACCCAAGAACTATGGATTACGTATTTTTTATCCCAGTACGAAGAAGGAGTTTCAAGTATGCAAGATACGGGGCTTTTCATTAAACTTTGAATCTTCAAAACACCTAAATTTTGATGTAATGAAGAAAATGATAGTAACTAATGAAGAGGATGCGGAAGAAGAAGGAGAAGAATCTCGTCCCACTGGAGTCAAAATTACCAATGAGAAAAAAATTGCCGTAGGAAAGACCATACTATAGTCAGCATGCCCGAAACAAAAATTTATAAGATAAATTATATTATACGACGTAGAATACCAAATTCATATGATACTCTTCCATATGGCTACACTACTTCCAACAAAAGAAGAAGAGAAATGTAATAAGGCCCTTTATAAATATACGTATGAAGAAAGAATGATCATACTCTTTAACATGGACATGACGTGGAAACATCCCTTTTCATGTATTGTTGCCGGACCAAGTGGATGTAGAAAAACTTCCTTTGTAATACGATTCCTGTTAAATTATCACTTATGGTTAATACATCGTTTCGTCATATTTATTGGTACTTTGCAGAATGGCAAAATGCATACAGAGAAATTTCGACAAAAGTACAATTTAGTGAAGGATTACCTCGAACAAAAGACTTTTTACCTAAAACTGGACCACATCTTATCATTATTGATGATCAAATGTGTGAGTGAACCGCAATATAGTTGATTTCTTTACAAAGGGTTCTCATCATTGAAATCTTAGTGTACTATTTATTACACAAAACATATTTCATCAGGGAAAAGAAAGTAGAGATATGAGCCTAATTTGTTCTTATCTCGTATTATTTAAAAATCCAAGAGATAAATCACAAATTAAACATTTGAGTTATCAACTAACTCCTGAAAATCCAAAATTTCTTTAAGAAAGTTTCAACTACGCAACAAAGTTACCATATGGATATTTGTTTATTGATTTAAAACAGGATACGCCAGATGAACTTCGTTTTCAAACAAACATCTTTCGTGGTGATATTTATCATTACGTTTATGTTCCAACGAAATAGAAGATGTGTTTATAATGTCTGTTTTAAACTGTGTTTCTTTATTCTGACAATATGTCTCCAAGAGTAAAACACGGAGATCTTCTTCGTACGCTGAGCAAAGCAAATCCTAAATTACGTAAAGCTATACTGGCCAATCCAGACTCTTCAGTGATTCGAAGTATTTGCGAATGTTGTTATAATGTATTAAAAGGGAATGTACCTCTTACAAAGACACAGAAAGCAAGATTAAAGCGATACAAGAGGACGCTTCGATATCCTGTGAAGAAAGAAAATTCCATCCAAAAGAAGAAGAAGCATTTATTAGTGCATCAGCAGGGTGGATTCCTACCGGCATTATTAGCTCCTATTTTAACTGGTGCATTATCAAGTTTACTATCCCGTTATTGCAATGGAACACGCAAAGAAGACGATTTTAGTTCCACCTGAAGTTCTTAATCGCATACAAACACCAGCATCATCATCAGCAGCAGCAGCAGCCCTGGAGAAACGTGAATCTAATTTGGATCAAGAAATGCAAGAGATTTTACAGTTATCATCGCTTAATGATGAAGTGGAATCAATATAATAATATTCTAAAAAAAATATTTACATTTAATACGAAAACAAGAAGAACCTGTGACACTTTCAATTACGTCAACTAAATCAGAGAAGCCTGAAGTAGAAGAAGAAATATTATTACCTATACTCAAAATGTTTCGTAAAAGAGCTGAATTACTACTACATAGAATGAAACATGATGATAATATCACGTGGGATAATAAAAGAACTGTTTACATCAGAGGTGATAAACTAGAAGGATCTCACATTGTGGATTTAATTTCTGATGTGTCGCGACCTCGGAAACACACAAATCCACCGGGATGGGAGAAATTTTGTAATTATTTATCTTCTAATAACACACCTCAAGAACTTATTGGAAATCCAAAACGTTTGTCATATATTTCACGACGAACTAAAGCATCACTAACAGCATCATCGTCAAGGGAAAAAATACCTCTGAAATCATTTCCAGAAGACGACGAAGAAGAAGCAGAAGAAGAAGAAGAAAAGGAAAAAGTAATATCTCCTATAAGGAAAAGGAAACGTGCCTGTAAACGTCCAGTATGGTCAAGGTGGAAACCGAAAACAAACAGTTAAGCAAGATTTACTACAACCCTTCACATCCTGCCTCGTTTTCAACTGTTAAAGAATTGTGGATAGCTACAAAGAAGAAAATGCCTATACATTACATAAGAAGATGGTTACTGCAACAAACAACATATACGTTACGCAAACCTGTACGTCGTCGTTTTAAAAGAGATTTCTATGTAGTCAATAACATTGATGATGAGTGGGAAAGTGATATAAATGATCTTCAATCTCTTCATAAATTTAATGATGGATATCGTTATATTCTTAAAGTGATGGATATGTTCAGTCGATATGCACGGGCTGTGCCATTAAAATCTAAAAGTACAAATGATGTCTTAAAAGCATTGCAAATTGTGTTTAAAGTCAGAAAACCAATTACATTCCGAGTTTACTAATAAAACAATACAGAAGTACTTAGAGGACAACAAAATAAAACATATTGCAACTAAAAATCCTGATATAAAAGCTAGTATTGTAGAACGTTTTAACATAACTCTAAAAGAAAAAAATGTGGAAGTATTTTACAAAGTATCAAACGTATAATTATTTAAATGTATTACCTCTTGTGAAATCATACAATGAAGGTTATCATTCAAGCATAAATATGTCACCTGCAAATGTTTCTCAAAATAACCTATTACAAGTATGGCATAATCAATATGATAATAAAATATAGAAGAAGAAGAAGAATCCAAATTTCTCAAAACATCTTAAGATTGGTGATACAGTACGAATTAGTAAAACTAAACGTACATTTGATAAAGGATATATGCAAAATTGGACTTGGGGAATATTTAAAGTAAAGAAGATAATACCAAGAGATCCACCTGTTTATGAAATTGAAGATTTAAACAAGGAACCACTGGATGGATTATTTTACAGAAAAAAATTACAACATGTGACGTTATCAAAGACATTTTACATAGATAAAATCATACGTACAAGAAGAAAAGGCAGCAGAAAAGAATATCTTGTTCATTGGAAAGGATATCCTTCTTCTTTCGATACCTGGATACCTGCATCATCCGAAAAGAAGATCCAGAAGTACAATGGAACCTGATGGAGATTTTTACGTTACGCTTCCCAGTAATAGTTCAATGGCATATTTTCCTGACAACACCTTAACATCGTACACTACGAAACTTCATCAAAGAATGGAATTCTATGAAAAGTGGGAAGTGGCTATTGTTGAAATTCATTATCCTCATTCAGTATTAAATATTAATGAAGAAAATAATAAATTTTTTTACAAACCTGCAAAAAGTGATGAATGGAAATTTATAACCATTCCTGTAAGTTATTACACTGATATATCAGAATTGATAAAGATAATAAATACGTACAACAGATCACAAATTTACATATTTCTTATACTCGTGGGAGTAATACCTGTTTTATACGACGACACATTATCACCAAGTGTTAGTGCGATGTTGGGATTTGATCCAAGCGTTGTTTTAAAGGATATGCAACAAGGCCAAAGCATTCCAAATTTGCGTTTAGGACTTCCATCTACAATGTATGTGTATTGTGATATAATTCAATCTGTATTTGTTGGAGATACAGTAGCACCATTATTACGTATCATAAATGTGAATCCTGTGAATCATACATTTGGAAGTAGTGTTATAGAAATTTTTAATCCTCCACATGATGTGCCTATAGAGAAGATGCATTTTGAACACATCAAAAAAGATATAAGAGATAGTACAGGCTCTCCACTGGCATTCACTTTCGGAACTGTATGCGTTAAACTACATTTTCGACCAGTGCGTCAACATCGACAAATATGAATAATCCATATTTACAATATTATCAAAAACAAGCTCTTTCTGGAACTGGAAACGTTTATGTTGGATCCCCTTATCAAGTTGGATATGGTATTCGAAGTTTCCTTGGAGGATTATTTCGTTCTGTCATGCCACTAGTAAAACAAGGAGCTAAAACTGTAGGAAAGGAATTATTAAAATCTGAAGCAAACCTTATTACTGATGTCATCATCGATAATCAACGTATTAACGAATCCTTTCATCAACGAATGGGTGAAGCGAGATCCGTCTTGCAAGGCAAAGCAAAAAAATACACTGAAATCTATGCTAGGATCTGGATATCAAGGAAGAAAAAGAAGAATTACACATCATTCCATCTTTAACCCTTCATCATTACACATCATCAAGCGCAAGAAAATAGAAGGGCAAGAGGAAACGTACACAGAAAACAAAGAAAAATCAGTCTTATAGAGTAAGTTATCACACGATGTAGAAGAGTAAGTTGTCACACGATACCTTTGATTAAATCATCACCATCATGGTTTTCTTACATCATCAATCCTGCAAGTATGTAAAAAGTAAACTAGATATTTTTTTTCTACAAAACCAACGCAAACCAGTATATTGGACAATCATGTTGTTACATACAAACCAATCAGTTCACTAGCTGATAATGCTCCTATAGAGTTTGTCATCCCAGGAACAAGTGATGAATACATAGATCTACCACATACTCTTCTTTACATCGAAGCTCAAATCATTAAGCCTGATGGATCAGTATTTGTTGAAAGTGATAAAGCTGTGGCTCCTATTGATGACTTTTTAAATTATATGTTCAGTGAAGTGGAAGTGTATTTAAATAACAAACTGATTTCATTTCCATCTCATAATCATCCATATACATTGAGAAAATGTTAAATTATGATGATTCTGCTAAAAATACTCATCTTCAATGTGCATTCTGGTTTCAAGATACTGCTGGACATATGGATGCAACATCTAGTTGTAATAGAGAATTTCAACGTTATGAATTAACAAAAAAAATGCAAAATTCGACATGCTTGGACATCTTCATTGTGATATTTTTAATCAAGATAAATTTTTAATCCAAGGAGTAGAATTACGTCTCAAGTTAATTCCTGCAAAGCCAAACTTTTGTCTCATCGCTAGTGATTCGTCTGTTGAGGCTAAAGTGAATATTTTAGACGCTGCTTTACATATTAAAAAGATTAATGTTAGTCCTACAATAACTAGCACATAACAAGCTTCTGCAATCAACAACAGCCAAATATCCTCTCACAAGAGTGCAAATGAAGTCATTCGTCATTCCAAAGGATCTTCAATCAAAAACAATTGATAATTTATTTATGGGAGTATTACCAACTCGAGTGATTGTGGCGTTTACACAAAATGATGCCTATACAGGAACAATAACTTCAAATCCATTTCATTTCAAACATTTTGACATCAATTTCTTCTCTCTATACATTGATGGAAAACCTGTACCTTCAAAACCATTACAGCCAAATTTCGAAAACAACCTCGATGTTTCCTCAAATCATACCTTTATCTGTGGATCAGGTATTCACTTTTCCAATCATGGCAACAATATTCCTCGCTTTCCTTTTCCTCAAGGATACACTATCTTTGTTTTCGACATTACTCAAGATGGAGAAGCCAGCGCTGTGCAGCATTGGAACCTTCTACGTCAAGGCTGTGTTCGTCTGGAAGTTCATTTTACGAAGCCTCTACCAGCACCTGTCTCATGCACAACGTATGGAGAATTCCAATCTCTCTTAGAAGTGGATCATCAGAGGAACATCATCATGGATTTTTAAAGGTACGTTATTTAAATATCATATCATATATATACATGTCTGCATTTTTATACATGATGTCCTCTACACTAGATTTATTGAATGTTTGCAAACAAATTCTTTATTTCACAATCATTTCGTTGGCGTATATGCAGCAAACCAATTACCAACACATGTTCCACTACCTGCAGCTATCATCACAAATACAGATCCCTCGAACAAACTTGGCACACACTGGATTTCCGTATATATTCATACTGACGGACGTGCCCACTACTTCGATACATTTGGATTTCCTCCATATGTAATGCAACATATTCAATTTCTACGTAGAAATTCCACTTCTTATACATTTAATAATAAACAAATTCAAAGTGTGAAATCGTCCCTATGTGGGCATTATTCATATCTTTTCCTATGCTTCAAAGCTAAAGGAAAGTCCTTAATTGAATTTCATTACACTTTCTCATCAACTCCAGAAAAAAATGATCGTCGCTTGCTGTATTTACTTTTACAGGCAAACATGTTTTCATTCTTCTTCTTCGTTTGTTTTGATTACTTTATTTTCATATTATTGCAGGGAGTCATTTCTTCTTCTTATTATTATTTGTTATAATGTGTTTGTATATATTATCATTTATTGTTTTATTTGTTCATGATTATAGATAAAATAAATTTCAAGTTATGTTTTTCATTTTTTTCATTTCAGAGAGTAAAAGATCGTCATCGTTTGTATGAACATCATCATTGTACAGTATGACTTCTATCTACGTTTCATTACCATCATCAACAGATGTAGTATCATTAATTGAACTGTGTATAGACAGCATCAGTGAACAGTATATGGCAGCTGTGAAGTTATCATCACCTGAACAACGAAAAAAATTCTAACGTTCTTTTTTTAAAAATGTACAATACTCACTGTCGTTTTAATTGTGTAAATAGTTTCATCATCAATAAATAATTTGTATTCTTTTTTCTCTTTGAAAACAAATGTTTTATGTCTTATTTTCTCCGTTTCCTAATAAAAAAATATGTTTTATGGTCAATTATGTAGTTGAATACACATATCATAAAACATATTTTTAAGTCATTGAATTAAAGAAATTCATAGTGTTTTCTTTTTAAATTCTAAAACTGATTTTTTTAATTCAATGATGTAATCACATAACTACATAATAATAATGAATTCAAATACTTAACCAGTTATTCTTTCGTAAATTAAATCAAGTATGTGAATTCAATACTATTATTATGATAGGACTTTTGTTTTTAAAATTTTAATATTAATTATTTTAGTTCCTTTTTTTAAAAAATAAAAAAGTCCTATCATACTTAAGACAAATTTGTATAATAATAATAATAATAATAATAATAATAATAATAATAATAATAATAATAATAATTTCAAATACTAATTTTTTATTTTAACATTCATTTCAAGAATTTGAATTCATGATTATTATTATTATTATTATTATTATACGTATCACTTATAGTATACGAGGAAAAAAATATGTAATATTTTTTTTCTTATAAAAAATTAAAAATCCTATCATATTGAGGCGTATGAAACGAACACAAAACACACAAATAAAACACTTTCACTATATATTTTATTACATTTGATATTACGTTGTTTAGAATACATGAAAAAAAAACAAATCAATTTTCTTATTCTCTATGAAGAGACGTTCACTTCATTGATACCCTCCGAAGTTTGACTATCGGTTTCCCACCACCATGGCTGTGTCGATACACTATCAAATAAATCAGCCATAATTGAATCTATGAGTTTTTGTTTGCAAAATACTTTTATTTCCAATTTTAATCGTTCACCATCAATGTTCACATCACTGTTCTTATAAAGAGAGACACTAGGAAAACTGATGTTCATACCATTAATAATACTCTGTTCGTCTACGCAGGTATGGATTCCGGGAATTCCTCTGCATGTAAGACACTGCAATTGTACATGATTACGAATAGTATCTGTACACAAGTCAAAATACTCACATAGCACAACACTGCAAACTTTACTGTTTTTCACAGCATGTTCAATACACGGTAATATTTCCAAGAAATAAAGCCAATCACTTGAAGTTAAGTACACAGTGTTTCGAGGAGCATGAAGAGTTAATTTCTTCTCTAACATCACTAATTTTTCAGCCATTAGTTTTCGCACCACCAGTTCGTTTTTTCGACCAAGAGATTTTATAAATGTAATTTCCACTTGAGAATTAAATACTCCGTAACAAATGGGGTCAAATGTACAAGTTTCTCCCACTCTGCCAAATTTAACTCCACTCCAAACACAAGTCCTTTGTCAACACGAATCACTGGCTCAAATGTATCACTATCCAGTCCAGTACAAATTAATTTCGTTTTCATTGAATTAAGCCCATATTCAACATTTAACAAGTACTCTTTCTTGGTATTCATAGTTGATGCACAAGCACTCAAAGACATGTTACTCCAGCCGCTGGCCAGCACAGAATAACGACACTATGCATACAGATGACTGTGTATGCATGAAGAGGAGGGGTGAAGAGGAAAATTCATGTTTCATCTTGTTTGTACATGCCACCATACACTTACGATGAGTAAATCAGTTCAGTAAATTCAAGATCGTGCATGTTGCGTCCAGATACATTAATGTTCATTCCATTATATATTAAACAGACATTCCCACTTTGTAAATACGTTAATAATGCACCATTATCTGCTTCCAATTTTTCAGTACAACGTCCAGGTAAAATCACTTTTTCGCCTCCTTCAAATGTCAGACATGCCTTCCTACCATATACCGTTGTAATTATCTCACAGTTTACAATACGAAATGGTACTCCAATCTCCAAATCTCGCATTTTTGTAAAGGGTACCATCGATGGCTTATTAAGCTTATCTAATAAACTCATTGACGATGACATCTTTAAATTTTGACGTTTCTTCCTTTGCAACCGCTGCTAACAGAATGATCTACACAAGCACATACGTTCCGCTTACGCTCTTCGCAAGAGGGGGGATTCACATTATTAGCCAATAAACGACAAGAGCACGAAAAAGGCATGTATTATCTTGTTTTTTACATCTGGTAGGCCTCCAAGGCTATGAGCATAGCAACAGTCCGGTTCTCACAAAACAACATTTTCCCACGTATCCTGTGGTAGCCGTAAAAGGCAATGAACATAACAACTAAAGGCTTGTCGAAACTTGCCTCCCAAATCCAGGAAATGATATCGAATTCTAAGAACGGGAGGGGTCAAATTTCAGCTGGAGTGCCTCTATTCTACTGCTTGTATTAGCTCAGTGGTACGTCGTTGGATTTCAAATCGTAAGGTTGAGGGTTCGATTCCCATCTGAGCCAATGTTTTTTTTAATGAAATTCTATTTTTCCGCAATGCATGAAAAAT
The DNA here is from genome assembly GCF_964235325.1 of Thermobia domestica. Taxonomy (NCBI): domain Eukaryota; kingdom Metazoa; phylum Arthropoda; class Insecta; order Zygentoma; family Lepismatidae; genus Thermobia; species Thermobia domestica. The sequence continues at coordinate 62,873,074 of NC_137457.1, forward strand.
TATATAAAATAATTACATATACGTCAGTTGTATATTTATAACATATAATCATTGCAGAACATAGTGATTACTATGTTTAAAATATAACAGGTGTTCACAGTACGTTGGAATTCTATGATATATGTGAATGTTAAATACAAATTAAGAAAATAATATCCTTGCAATGAATAAATCATGTAGTGTATTTATTTGCAGCTTTTTTGTCACCGGAAATTACTTGTGAATTTTCTCATTACAACAAGTGATTTACGCTTTCTGAAAGAAAGGTAAAGAGACTATTCGGGTTTAAACAGAAATTATTATACAAACTCCAATCTTCGTTACAGACACAAAACTCCCGATCCCGAAAACAATGTAGACAGGAAATTTAGGACCACGAAGTCATGTCTAAGAGATTTATTTATACTCTAGAAGGAAGGCAGAATAGGATTTCTTTCCAAAGGATTTCAGTTCAATAATCTGCAAGGCTTTTGTATATGGATGTGGTCCCTTTCTCTCCGCCTCTTACATATATATATATTGTGTGTGTATGTTCCATCATGTAAACAAACTTCCTATATATAGTGCTTATAGTCTAAAAAGTACTCTCGGGGTAAAATATTGGGAGTTGGAGGGGGATATATATCAACTAAAAGCGATCGATATTAGTGTCGAATACATAGTTCTCGTTGCTGCAGATATAACGGCAGTGTACTGACGTTCTGGCAGTGTACTGACAAGCCGTAAAATAAAGGGTAGAGCATAAGGCAATCAAACCATAAAGTTGTGTGAGAAATGGACATAACATTTGTATTCCAAGCTTAATTTCATTTTTAGTTAGTACGGCATGCTTAATTATATGGAAATCTAGTTTTTCTTTCTTTTTTCTTACGTTGGTCTACTTTATCTTGATTTGATACTTTCAAATATCATCCTGTTTTCTACTGAAATGTATATGTAAGCCAAGAAAGAGATAATTATATATGATAAATTTAAATTCATCTTAATTTGGAAGATGAGAAACACTTTACCATTGTATATCGTAAAGGTCAGATCCACCGGTATTGTAACAGGGCAGTGCTTGAGCGATTGACGGTAGGAATTCAAATTCCGATAAGTGAAAATTTCTTAGTCTTGTTTTATTTCAAGTGTAACCTCTTTAGTCAGTGGAGAGAAGGACGTGGCTCATGGGTCAGAGTTGATTACGTTGGTGGGTCAGAGTTGGTCACAATGGTTCAGAGTGGTTCATAGTTGGTGGTGGGTCCATTCTGTATTCTACAATGAATTTCATAATTAGAAATCACTGTCCTTTAGCTTAAAGACACAATCGTGGAACGTAGAATTTAATATTATTGATGTAATAAACCCATAATGGGTCGCTTCTTGTTTTACCTTGATGCATTATACTTTTGCAACGGTAAGACAAGTGTTTACCTTTTCTGGGTAGTTTCACAGTTTCACATTTGTAGAGGTGGTCACGGAGTTTTCAATGAAGATTTTATTACCATCTTGAACGCTCGCTATTTTGCACAAGTTTGCATATATACTCGAGACTCTTACCATTTTTAAAAAAATTTAGTAATACTTTTAAATGACATACTACTTGATTCCCCTTGCCATTTTCAAATTTTGAGTTGCACCCCTCCTGAGACCCTCCGGGCAACTTTGTGCCAAATCTTTTTCCTCGACACGGGGTACCTTACCATGCTTCTTTATTCTCTTAGTTTTCAGATACAAGCCCCCATGCCGTAAGCGTCAGTGGACCACCGATGCGCAACTGGCGACCTTTTGCCAAACATTGGTGATCCCGCAGCTACGATCCATGGTGGCCCCACTTCGGTTTTGAAAATTATACCACCAGCGACAGAGACTCGACGAAACGCCAACAAACCACAAAATTCTTCCCCCAAAATATTTTTAAATCGCCCATATGCTTGATTTGTTTATATTCAGGTGAGAGTAAAAAACACTAGGGGAAAAGAGCAAGTGTCACAAGGTGGGCTCGAACCGTCAACCTTAAGTTTACTTGCCGCATATTCTTTTGACTTCGGCACGGAAACGATGAAGAAAATCTCGCTTGTAGAGGGATAAATTATTGAGGTCTTAATTTAGCCAATCAAACAAATCCCTCTATCTCGAGTTCTGTGAAATGGTTCTGTGAACCGTTTCGAGATTTATTGCTTTCTGATGGGGTACAATCTATGTGCAAAATTTGAGAAAATCGCCAACGCGCACCTTCAGAGACTCTCCTCTTCAGTGCAATGTTGACCAGAGATGGTGTGGGTCAATGAAACCTGGATCCAGAACATACTGACCCACCACTCATCGTGACCCACAATGACACAACACCCAACGTGATCCATTCACCCACCATGACCCACTCTGATCCACCACCAACTTTAAACAACACTGAACCATTGTCACCAATTCCGGCCCACTAAAATACATCGTTATTAAGTTTGATCCATTATCGACGCCATCCTCTCTACTGACTTAAGAGGTTATATTTGTAATAAACCATTTTTTTCCAGTAGTTAGCTCCTCTAAAAACTCATAGCCTGCATCTCGAAAGCCAAGTAGTAAGTCCTATTGCCATTGTTACAACTGGAAATATCAAAATCCAAAAGAACCTGAACTTCTTTCTTCATTAAAACCGAATGTAAAAAAGAAGAAAAATGGAGGTCTTGAAAGTGAAACGTAAACAAACTTGCCAGTGTTCAGAAAATGCTATCTAGAAAGTACTCAGCAAAATGGGTTGGTGGGTCAGTGGATCAGTGTGAGTCATAGTGATGGTGTTTCGCAGTGGATCACGCCTTGTTGACTTACGATCCACTGGCCCACTCACAAATCTTGACCCATTTGACCCACCGACCAACTCAATCTCTGATTTTACAATTAGTATAACATTTAAAAGACGAAACATACATCTACACATTTTTTCTCGATTGCGAAGGCTAGCTTGATACATATACTAGTTGAGATGGTAATTTCTCCTTAAGGTGAGAAATTGATACGATTAAAGAGCCAATCTCGAAGTAGATACAAACTACTTTCCAAAGTTATTAGAAACGCTTTCGAGACCCCAAAAAACTATTACATCGACAAATATTAGGTAAGTTTTTACTTTTTATTAATCATATCTCCAAACACCTCATTCTGTGAAGATGGGGATGAATTTGGATATAACACTATTGAGTGTCTCACTACTCATCCCAATGACCCACAAAACAATGGATAACAATCTACAATCAGTCATTTTACACCATATTTACATGTCACTCCTCCCAACTTTCATCCCTTGAGGTATCTGAATTACACAATATTTTCGTTCTTAGATTGAAAGTAATATGTATCCCATGTTAGGTAAAAGTTGCTCCAGACATTCCGGAGTTTCGCAGGAATTTACACGTATACATACATCAAAATATTTAGAGCTGTGTGAGCAATGCTTTTGATGTTGTTAATGTAAATTCAAAATTCAGGTGGCATAGTCGCTCATACCAAAACGTGGCATTAAATGACATTGTGTTTGTAATAGTGTCACGAACTCAAACTATGGATTTGACACTAATCTCAGTCACTTGAGATATTTTTTTCATTCTTTATCGCCCGCCATAATAATGGGTTCTGAATCGATTGAATTGATTTTGAGTTTAACGTCCCGTCAGCAGTGAGGCTATATGACACGTAGACCTACTAATTAACGTAGAATCCCAAATACATGAGCTCTGATTGAGGGCCGAATCTCCCCCGCCGAGAGCGTGTACGCTATACCCTTAACCACAAAGGAGCTTTACGATGAGAGTTAAATTTGGAGTTTAACGCTTTCGGAGTTGTAATTATTTATATCTGTAGCAACGAGAACTATGGATTCGACACTAATATCGATCGCTTTTAGTTGATATATATCCCCCTCCAACTCCCAATAGCTTACCGCGAGAGTACTTTTTAGACTATAAGCACTATATATAGGAAGTTTGTTTACATGATGGAACATACACACACAATATATATATGTAAGAGGCGGAGAGAAAGGGACCACATCCATATACAAAAGCCTTGCAGATTATTGAACTGAAATCCTTTGGAAAGAAATCCTATTCTGCCCTCCTTCTCGAGTATAAATAAATCTCTTAGACATGACTTCGTGGTCCTAAATTTCCTGTCTACATTGTTTTCGGGATCGGGAGTTTTGTGTCTGTAACGAAGATTGGAGTTTGTATAATAATTTCTGTTTAAACCCGAATAGTCTCTTTACCTTTCTTTCAGAAAGCGTAAATCACTTGTTGTAATGAGAAAATTCACAAGTAATTTCCGGTGACAAAAAGCTGCAAATAAATACACTACATGATTTATTCATTGCAAGGATATTATTTTCTTAATTTGTATTTAACATTCACATATATCATAGAATTCCAACGTACTGTGAACACCTGTTATATTTTAAACATAATAATCACTATGTTCTGCAATGATTATATGTTATATATATACAACTGACGTATATGTAATTATTTTATATAATTTTTCATGCATTGCGGAAAAATAGAATTTCATAAAAAAAACATTGGCTCAGATGGGAATCGAACCCTCAACCTTACGATTTGAAATCCAACGACGTACCACTGAGCTAATACAAGCAGTAGAATAGAGGCACTCCAGCTGGAATTTGACCCCTCCCGTTCTTAGAATTCGATATCATTTCCTGGATTTGGGAGGCAAGTTTCGACAAGCCTTTAGTTGTTATGTTCATTGCCTTTTACGGCTACCACAGGATACGTGGGAAAATGTTGTTTTGTGAGAACCGAACTGTTGCTATGCTCATAGCCTTGGAGGCCTACCAGATGTAAAAAACAAGATAATACACGCCTTTTTCGTGCTCTTGTCGTTTATTGGCTAATAATATGAATCCCCCCCTCCTGCGAAGAGCGTAAGCGGAACGTATGTGCTTGTGTAGATCATTCTGTTAGCAGCGGTTGCAAAGGAAGAAACGTCAAAATTTAAAGATGTCATCGTCAATGAGTTTATTAGATAAGCTTAATAAGCCATCGATTGTACCCTTTACAAAAATGCGAGATTTGGAGATTGGAGTACCATTTCGTATTGTAAACTGTGAGATAATTACAACGGTATATGGTAGGAAGGCATGTGTGACATTTGAAGGAGGCGGAAACGTGATTTTACCTGGACGTTGTACTGAAAAATTGGAAGCAGATAATGGTGCATTATTAACGTATTTACAAAGTGGGAATGTCTGTTTAATATATAATGGAATGAAGATTAATGTATCTGGACGCAACATGCACGATCTTGAATTTACTGAACTGGTTTACTCATCGTAAGTGTATGGTGGCATGTACAAACAAGATGAAACATGAATTTTCCTCTTCTCCCCTCCTCTTCATGCATACACAGTCATCTGTATGCATAGTGTCGTTATTCTGTGCTGGCCAGCGGCTTGAGTAACATGTCTTTGAGTGCTTGTGTATCAACTATGAATACCAAGAAAGAGTACTTGTTAAATGTTGAATATGGGCTTAATTCAATGAAAACGAAATTAATTTGTATTGGACTGGATAGTGATACATTTGAGCCAGTGATTCGTATTGACAAAGGACTTGTGTTTGGAGTGGAGTTAAATTTGGCAGAGTGGGAGAAACTTGTACATTTGACCCCATTTGTTACGGAGTATTTAAATTCTCAAGTGGAAATTACATTTATAAAATCTCTTGGTCGAAAAAACGAACTGGTGGTGCGAAAACTAATGGCTGAAAAATTAGTGATGTTAGAGAAGAAATTAACACTTCATGCTCCTCGAAGCAATGTGTACTTAACTTCAAGTGATTGGCTTTATTTCTTGGAAATATTACCGTGTATTGAACATGCTGTGAAAAACAGTAAAGTTTGCAGTGTTGTGCTATGTGAGTATTTTGACTTGTGTACATATACTATTCGTAATCATGTACAATTCCAGTGTCTTACATGCAGAGGAATTGCCGGAATCCATACCTGTGTAGACGAACAGAGTATTATTAATGGTATGAACACCAGTTTTCCTAGTGTCTCTCTTTATAAGAACAGTGATGTGAGCATTGATGGTGAACGATTAAAATTGGAAATAAAAGTATTTTGCAAACAAAAACTCATAGATTCAATTATGGCTGATTTATTTGATAGTGTATCGACACAGCCATGGTGGTGGGAAACCGATAGTCAAACTTCGGAGGGTATCAATGAAGTGAACGTCTCTTCATAGAGAATAAGAAAATTGATTTGTTTTTTTTTCATGTATTCTAAACAACGTAATATCAAATGTAATAAAATATATAGTGAAAGTGAAATGTTTTATTTGTATGTTTTGTGTTCGTTTCATACGCCTCAATATGATAGGTTTTTATTTTTTTATAAGAAAAAAAATATAACATATTTTTTTCCTCGTATACTATAAGTGATACGTATATTAATAATAATAATAATGATCATGAATTCAAATTCTTGAAACGAATGTTAAAATAAAAAATTAGTATTTGAAATTATTATTAATATTATTATTATTATTATTATACAACTTTGTCTTAAGTATGATAGGACTTTTTTATTTTTAAAAAAAGGAACTAAATTAATTAATATTAAAATTTTAAAAACAAAAGTCCTATCATAATAATAATATTGAATTCACATACTTGATTTACTTTACGAAAGAATAACTGATTAAGTATTTGAATTCATTATTATTATGTAGTTATGTGATTACATCATTGAATTAAAAAAAAATCAGTTTTAGAATTTAAAAAGACAACACTATGAATTTCTTTAATCCAATGACTTAAAAATATGTTTTATGATATGTGTATTTAATTACATAATTGACCATAAAACATATTTTTTATTAGGAAACGGAGAAAATAAGAAATAAAACATTTGTTTTCAAAGTGAAAAAAGAATACAAATTATTTATTGATGATGAAACTATTTACACAATTAAAACGACAGTAAGTATTGTACATTTTTAAAAAAAGAACGTTAGAATTTTTTTCATTGTTCAGGTGATGATAACTTCACAGCTGCCATATACTGTTCACTGATGCTGTCTATACACAGTTCAATTAATGATACTACATCTGTTGATGATGGTGATGAAACGTAGATAGAAGTCATACTGTACAATGATGATGTTAATACACACGATGACGATCTTTTACTCTCTGAAATGAAAAAAATGAAAAACAACTTGAAATTTATTTTATCTATAATCATGAACAAATAAAACAACAAATGATAATATATACAAACACATTATAATAAATAATAATAATAAGAAGAAATGACTCCCTGCAATAATATGAAAATAAAGTAATCAAAACAAACGAAGAAGAAGAATGAAAACATGTTTACCTGTAAAAGTGATTTAATCAAAGATATCGTGTGACAACTTACTCTTCTATATCGTGTGATAACTTACTCTATAAGACTGATTTTTCTTTATTTTCTGTGTACGTTTCCTCTTGCCCTTCTATTTTCTTGCGCTTGATGATGTGTAATGATGAAGGGTTAAAGATGGAATGATGTGTAATTCTTCTTTTTCTTCGTTGATATCCAGATCCTAGCATAGATTTCAGTTTATTTTTTGCTTTGTCTTGCAAGACGGATCTCGCATCACCCATTCGTTGATGAAAGGATTCGTTAATACGTTGATTATCGATGATGACACCAGTAATAAGGTTTGCTTCAGATTTTAATAATTCCTTTCCTACAGTTTTAGCTCCTTGTTTTACTAGTGGCATGACAGAACGAAATAATCCTCCAAGGAAACTTCGAATACCATATCCAACTTGATAAGGGGATCCAACATAAACGTTTCCAGTTCCAGAAAGAGCTTGTTTTTGATAATATTGTAAATATGGATTATTCATATTTGTCGATGTTGACGCACTGGTCGAAAATGTAGTTTAACGCATACAGTTCCGAAAGTGAATGCCAGTGGAGAGCCTGTACTATCTCTTATATCTTTTTTGATGTGTTCAAAATGCATCTTCTCTATAGGCACATCATGTGGAGGATTAAAAATTTCTATAACACTACTTCCAAATGTATGATTCACAGGATTCACATTTATGATACGTAATAATGGTGCTACTGTATCTCCAACAAATACAGATTGAATTATATCACAATACACATACATTGTAGATGGAAGTCCTAAACGCAAATTTGGAATGCTTCGGCCTTGTTGCATATCCTTTAAAACAACGCTTGGATCAAATCCCAACATCGCACTAACACTTGGTGATCTGTTGTACGTATGTGTTACAATTCTGATCTGTCATCTTTATCAATTCTGATATGTCAGTGTAATAACTTACAGGAATGGTTATAAATTTCCATTCATCACTTTTTGCAGGTTTGTAAAAAAAATTATTATTTTCTTCATTAATATTTAATACTGAATGAGGATAATGAATTTCAACAATAGCCACTTCCCACTTTCCATAGAATTCCATTCTTTGATGAAGTTTCGTAGTGTACGATGTTAACACTAGAAGCACGAAGCAGTCATTTTGACTGCTTCGAGAAATATAATTTCGTATCACTTCTGTAATGTTTCCGCTAAGGCCCTGAATTTCATTGACTTTTAATATTTTTGTGTCCACTTGTTGATAGTATTAATAGTATGTTTATGCCCCTTTCTACAGGGGCGCTAGTGTCAGTTATACCTAGAAGCACGAAGCAGTAATTTTGACTGCCTTATAAAGAATATGGAAATATAGTGTATCTGTTTCTGATTTACAAATGGCAGTTTAACACACTTCTTGTTTCTGGAGAAAAGAAAAATTGAAACCTTTATTAATTGAAATTTGAAGCAGAAAAAATTAAGATAACTTATTATTTTATTGTGATATCTAGTTCCAACAATAACTTTATAGAAGTTTTTCATTACCTTACAAGATATCTCGTAGTGATTTATCGTCAAAAAACAAATTAGTTCAGGTACATGTGCCCAATATCTGCATCTTAGTTGGTTGAGGTGAATTGTGTACATGTGATATTTTACGATGAGACTTGAAGAAATATTACGACTTTTACATCATCTCTCAGAAAATGAGTCTGAAGAAAATAATGACAATTCGCAGGATTCGAGTGAAGAAGATTGAAACCGAAGTGATTCTCAACCTAAAGAGAACATTTTATATTCAAGTGATGAAGAAGTGGAAGATAGTGATGGGAAGACAACGCCAGTAGTGGTGACAGTTTATTGCTCCAGATGGAACAATGTGGACAAAATTAGATTTGGGGCAAGGTGACGTTTGTCGTATATCTAACCAAAATATTGTTCACGAAGCTCCAGGACTGACGAGTGTCTGAGGAAGAATGTAGTAGTGCTTTTCGTTTACTATTTGATGATTCAATGATGAATTATATCCTAAAGTGCAACATTCCTGAAGCAAATAGGCAACTAAAGTCAACAACATGGACATTAGCTCTTTCTGAACTACAATCTTATTTGAGCCTTTTTGTTTACCGAAGTGCTACTGGTGCGTCAGCAATACCCATTACGGTCTTCGAGAGAACAACCGGGTTACCAATTTATAGGAAAGCAATGAATAGAGATGGGTTCTGTGAAATAAGACGGTACTTGAGATTTGATGAAAAAGTGACAAGATCTCCAAGACTTCAAACCGACAAATTCGCAACCGCATCCGAACTCTAGGATGCCTTTCTTAATAACTACATAAAATGTTACAAACCACATGACAACGTGACTGTTGACAAGCAACTCTATTCTACGAAAGTCAGATGTTGAATTCTGCAATATATGCCAAATAAATCCTATAAATTTGGCATCAAGATCTGGTTACTTGCCGACATCAATGGCTTTTCATTTCTACGCAAGTATTTGGAATAGAGTAAGGTGAATTTGTAGTGCCTAGTTTGGTAAATCATTTTACTAACATAAAGAATAAATGTGACATGTGATAACTTCTTCACACGGAAACTTGCTGAATCTCTTAGTGCTAAAAGTTCAGCTCTACTAGTTTAGTTGAGACAAAAAAGCAAAACTGAAGAGAGTTTCCTAAAGCAACGCCACTACGTGCTCCCCCCATAAAAACAAAGACCTACTTCACTGTGATGTTTACTGTGATCAGAGTGGCAGTACATTAATTGTGTAGAAATGTAAGCGAAACACAAGCGTTTCTGTGTTGAGTTCCATGCATAAGTCAGTGTCAATTTCTGTGACAGCAAGGAAAGACCCGAAACCATAACATATTAGAATCAGACACAGTTTGGTATAGTCATCGTGGATCAAATAGAGAAGAAACACACTATGAGATGTGCGTGTAGACGGAAGTTAAAGTACGTTTTCTTAAACATGGTTGATTTGCCATATTTTAATTCCTGGATCATATACAGGAAATAAAATCTGTAAGGACGATACCTCCAACGTTTGGCCGAGGAGTTGATGGTCAATATCGCTGATGACAATTACAGTGTATCTGAAGACGATGAAGTTCCTTACACACACACACACACGTGACAATGTCAAGTACAATTGTATAAAACAGCAAAACGGTTGAGATATGCTTCAAATGTCGAAAGTCTGTTTGTGGAATGTGTACTGCAGAGATCCGAAAGCGAGTAATCTGCGCCAAATGTAGGCGACTTTGTAATGATCTCCTTCTAAGAAGATATTTAGAAAGATATCATAGGAGATATTATTTTACAATAAACATTTAATATCTAAGAGTTGAGAGTAATCTTTGATTATTTTTTCATTATTTTAAAAATACTGATATCGAACATATTTTATTCATAAATATTTTTAATGTATCATATTAGTGCACTTAATGCTTATAAATAAAAATAATAAAATAAATAATATACTTCCTGGGCTTACTTGTGAATGTGACTCATTACGAATATCATTAAAAACGTCCATACTGGTCACCATTACTCTATATTTTAGTCAGAAACGGAAAGCAGTCAATTTGACTGCTTCGTGCTTCTAGGGGGTTCAAAATTTCCGTGCTTGTAGTGTTAAGGTGTTGTCAGGAAAATATGCCATTGAACTATTACTGGGAAGCGTAACGTAAAAATCTCCATCAGGTTCCATTGTACTTCTGGATCTTCTTTACGGATGATGCAGGTATCCAGGTGTCGAAAGAAGAAGGATATCCTTTCCAATGAACAAGATATTCTTTTCTGCTGCCTTTTCTTCTTGTACGTATGATTTTATCTATGTAAAATGTCTTTGATAACGTCACATGTTGTAATTTTTCTGTAAAATAATCCATCCAGTGGTTCCTTGTTTAAATCTTCAATTTCATAAACAGGTGGATCTCTTGGTATTATCTTCTTTACTTTAAATATTCCCCAAGTCGAATTTTGCATATATCCTTTATCAAATGTACGTTTAGTTTTACTAATTCGTACTGTATCACCAATCTTAAGATGTTTTGAGAAATTTGGATTCTTCTTCTTCTTCTATATTTTATTATCATATTGATTATGCCATACTTGTAATAGGTTATTTTGAGAAACATTTGCAGGTGACATATTTATGCTTGAATGATAACCTTCAGTGTATGATTTCACAAGAGGTAATACATTTAAATAATTATACGTTTGATACTTTGTAAAATACTTCCACATTTTTTTCTTTTAGAGTTATGTTAAAACGTTCTACAATACTAGCTTTTATATCAGGATTTTTAGTTGCAATATGTTTTATTTTGTTATCCTCTAAGTACTTCTGTATTGTTTTATTAGTAAACTCACTTCCTTTATCTGTTCGGAATGTAATTGGTTTTCTGACTTTGAACACAATTTGCAATGCTTTTAAGACATCATTTGTACTTTTAGATTTTAATGGCACAGCCCGTGCATATCGACTGAACATATCCATCACTTTAAGAATATAACGATATCCATCATTAAATTTATGAAGAGATTGAAGATCAATTATATCACTTTCCCACTCATCATCAATGTTATTGACTACATAGAAATCTCTTTTAAAACGACGACGTACAGGTTTGCGTAACGTATATGTTGTTTGTTGCAGTAACCATCTTCTTATGTAATGTATAGGCATTTTCTTCTTTGTAGCTATCCACAATTTTTTAACAGTTGAAAACGAGGCAGGATGTGAAGGGTTGTAGTAAATCTTGCTTAACTGTTTGTTTTCGGTTTCCACCTTCACCATACTGGACGTTTACAGGCACGTTTCCTTTTCTTTATAGGAGATACTACTTTTTCCTTTTCTTCTTCTTCTTCTGCTTCTTCTTCGTCGTCTTCTGGAAATGATTTCAGAGGTATTTTTTCCCTTGACGATGATGCTGTTAGTGATGCTTTAGTTCGTCGTGAAATATATGACAAACGTTTTGGATTTCCAATAAGTTCTTGAGGTGTGTTATTAGAAGATAAATAATTACAAAATTTCTCCCATCCCGGTGGATTTGTGTGTTTCCGAGGTCGCGACACATCAGAAATTAAATCTACAATGTGAGATCCTTCTAGTTTATCACCTCTGATGTAAACAGTTCTTTTATTATCCCACGTGATATTATCATCATGTTTCATTCTATGTAGTAATTCAGCACTTTTACGAAACATTTTGAGTATAGGTAATAATAATATTTCTTCTTCTACTTCAGGCTTCTCTGATTTAGTTGACGTAATTGAAGGTGTCACAGGTTCTTCTTGTTTTCGTATTAAATGTAAATATTTTTTTTAGAATATTATTATATTGATTCCACTTCATCATTAAGCGATGATAACTGTAAAATCTCTTGCATTTCTTGATCCAAATTAGATTCACGTTTCTCCAGGGCTGCTGCTGCTGATGATGATGATGCTGGTGTTTGTATGCGATTAAGGACTTCAGGTGGAACTAAAATCGTCTTCTTTGCGTGTTCCATTGCAATAACGGGATAGTAAACTTGATAATGCACCAGTTAAAATAGGAGCTAATAATGCCGGTAGGAATCCACCCTGCTGATGCACTAATAAATGCTTCTTCTTCTTTTGGATGGAATTTTCTTTCTTCACAGGATATCGAAGCGTCCTCTTGTATCGCTTTAATCTTGCTTTCTGTGTCTTTGTAAGAGGTACATTCCCTTTTAATACATTATAACAACATTCGCAAATACTTCGAATCACTGAAGACTCTGGATTGGCCAGTATAGCTTTACGTAATTTAGGATTTGCTTTGCTCAGCGTACGAAGAAGATCTCCGTGTTTTACTCTTGGAGACATATTGTCAGAATAAAGAAACACAGTTTAAAACAGACATTATAAACACATCTTCTATTTCGTTGGAACATAAACGTAATGATAAATATCACCACGAAAGATATTTGTTTGAAAACGAAGTTCATCTGGCGTATCCTGTTTTAAATCAATAAACAAATATCCATATGGTAACTTTGTTGCGTAGTTGAAACTTTCTTAAAGAAATTTTGGATTTTCAGGAGTTAGTTGATAACTCAAATGTTTAATTTGTGATTTATCTCTTGGATTTTTAAATAATACGAGATAAGAACAAATTAGGCTCATATCTCTACTTCCTTTTCCCTGATGAAATATGTTTTGTGTAATAAATAGTACACTAAGATTTCAATGATGAGAACCCTTTGTAAAGAAATCAACTATATTGCGGTTCACTCACACATTTGATCATCAATAATGATAAGATGTGGTCCAGTTTTAGGTAAAAAGTCTTTTGTTCGAGGTAATCCTTCACTAAATTGTACTTTTGTCGAAATTTCTCTGTATGCATTTTGCCATTCTGCAAAGTACCAATAAATATGACGAAACGATGTATTAACCATAAGTGATAATTTAACAGGAATCGTATTACAAAGGAAGTTTTTCTACATCCACTTGGTCCGGCAACAATACATGAAAAGGGATGTTTCCACGTCATGTCCATGTTAAAGAGTATGATCATTCTTTCTTCATACGTATATTTATAAAGGGCCTTATTACATTTCTCTTCTTCTTTTGTTGGAAGTAGTGTAGCCATATGGAAGAGTATCATATGAATTTGGTATTCTACGTCGTATAATATAATTTATCTTATAAATTTTTGTTTCGGGCATGCTGACTATAGTATGGTCTTTCCTACGGCAATTTTTTTCTCATTGGTAATTTTGACTCCAGTGGGACGAGATTCTTCTCCTTCTTCTTCCGCATCCTCTTCATTAGTTACTATCATTTTCTTCATTACATCAAAATTTAGGTGTTTTGAAGATTCAAAGTTTAATGAAAAGCCCCGTATCTTGCATACTTGAAACTCCTTCTTCGTACTGGGATAAAAAATACGTAATCCATAGTTCTTGGGTCCAGCCGAGACGTATTCTGAAATATAGGCCTCTTTAGAATACTCGAGTACTTCATTTGTTAAATCGCCTAAAAAGTCACCAGTTGGAATTGTAGTTTCACCAGGTTTTTGCGTATAAATGACTGAATCTGTATCAAAATACAATACTCTTTCTTGCAGTTGATCTAAATACTTGTTCAATTCTAATCTTGCTTGTGGTGTTGTGTACGCTGTGACGCTATGACGGTATGACGACGCTGTACGCTATGACGACGTTTACTGTTGGTAGTGAAACAGGAACTTTATCTGTGTATTGCACATATACATATATCATATCATCATTTACTGGAAATATTTGATGAACGTCTATATCATGAGATGTTAATTTCTCATATAATTCCTTTGGATCATTAATAATGCTTACATGATCCACGTTCCCACGTTGTCCAATTTTCCACAAAATGAATTTAACATTAATTTAGCTAAACTTCTAAGTGCTGGATTATGTTGAATTTTATTTTCATCGAGACGTATTCCTTCCTTTTCATAACATTGCTGAATGTACTTCTGCTTTAGATCATCGGTTTCACACCATGATGGTCATCCACTAGCTTCCGTTTTTGCTTTCAGGAAGGTGTTTATGTACTCTGCAAATAAGCCGCCACTTCTTGTTTCTTCATCATATTGAACAACATCATATGCCCAAATTTCATGAATATCTATTATTTTCTATCCTTTTTCTAATGCTTTTCTTACTTCATCTGCTACCCATGTACCATGTAGAACTCGGTCTTCATCGGGTTAGTACGTATAAAGAAATACTCATTGCCCCAAAAATATAAGTATATACAACGTATCGTTGTATATAATGACGCCCGAAAGGAACTTCCTTTTTATTCATTAACTTTCATAAAAAGGATAAGAATTCTGGACCGTTTATATACTTGTGAATCATTCGAGTTTTCAAATGCACCTCGTATATTAAAAAAAATACAATTCATATAATTATACATATATATATCATATTTAATTCTATAACAATATCATTATCATATTTATTTATCATATTTATTTTAAACTTTATTATCATCTTCATATATTTATACGTTTCATCAACGATGAGGCGCATTCGAAATTAGAATGATAAGTTATATAAGTCCTTTTTGGGTCCATTAAATGCTTTTGCGAGTTGTTTGATTCCTTTTGGGGACATTACATGCTTTGTTACAATCTAATAATTATTTACTTGGGCATCAAGAAGGTTTTGAAAAAGATGTATGTGATATTCATATAGTTGTTCTTTGAACACCAAAATGATCAAATAAACAAAATATAAATTGAGATTGAATTATCGATAATAATCAGGACATAGCATATTAATTAACGTCTTATTAAAATCATGACATGAATAATGAAATTGATGTTATATGTTGGTAATCAAAGAAAAACACATAAATAGTATGGAACATTTGAGAAACTCAAGATTAAATAACATAAAGTAAAACCGAGAATCATAATGATAGTTGAAGCAATATCAATTGAGTACGGTCCCCTCAGACGCCGTAACCCTAATCTAAGTTATATGTCCAACAAATTCCTTATAGAAAACAAAACTATAGCTTGGGCTTGAGCTTGAGCTGACTAATATTGGTGAGCTCGCACTAACTAAAAATTCGGATTCACTGACTTTAGACCTCATCCGTAATAACACTATCCATAAAGTTTAGGAGAGGCGAATAACATTTAGGAATACACTCAACTAATAACTATAACAGGGGTACAGGCTTCTCACGTTGTAGGACCCTGAACAAACAGTAAGTCTTAGACTGAATCTCTCCATTTTAAAAAATGACCTTAACTGGAATTTTCTAGCGTTTCGCGTCTTTTAAAATTTCGCTACAATGTATGTAGTTGGATGGTTGATTTAGTGTTCAGCGTTTCGGCAGCAAGACTATATGAGATGTGGACCTAAAGATTAACGTGTGATCAGAACTACATGAGCTGCCACGGAAACGAACTCGGGTTATTTATTTATTGATATATTTTGTGGGTACTACCAGCAGCTACGGCTTTAAGCCCGTCACATCTTGAGGGATGACGTCCCTTAGCGAGCACACAATCCAGAAAAGGGATGGAATAAATGTAATGGGAAGGAAAAGAAGCGACCCGGGAACTGTACCATCCCGGCATTTGCCTGGTGGGAGTGAGAGAAAACCAGGAAAAGCCTCACTCAGGAAGGCCGGCTTCGGGATTTGAAACCGGGACCTCTCGAATGCGAAGCGCCTACGCTAACAACTTACGGAAACCGAACTTGGGTATTCCACGCCAAAATCCCATACTCTAAATCTTGCATACCAATACGACTGACCCCAACGCGGTTTTTTGCCTATAGTTCCCATGTTATTTCAAAATACGAGATCAGCTCCTAAGACATTTCTTGGGGTGGTTCATGTCTAAAAGTGTAATTTACTTTTTCTTCTGGAAGCAAATTTCCCCCATAAAATTATCGCTGCTGCTCTTTCTCGCATTGTGATTTGAGATAGCTCTTGTGCTATACAACTGAATTCCACGTATTTAAGGCATGACCCCTTAATTGCAAGAATTGAAAGAACTTTTCAACGACCGCATGATATTCCAACAGTACTCTGGGGGTACAACAGTGTTCTGGGTGTGGCGTGGCCATCTCAGGCCCCATCTAATTATACTTGATAACACAAATAACATTAACTTATGTAGAACACTTCACCAAATAAACCAATACCAAAAAAATCACCTAGAAGTGAAGCACTTTATTTTATTTAATATTCATGTTAATATTCATATAAATCAAACCAGTTGTGAAAAAAAAACTAATACATTTGGGACAACTTTTCATAGCAGAAGTTATTCAAATATAGAGTACACAAATACTCTCTTAAAAGAAGGCTGGTCTCTACTTTTATTTGCTTCTTGTCTATCCTTATGCAGTAAACCATTGTTATAAACAAATAATCAAAGAAACAGAAAAAGTTCTTACAAACATATGACAAGAGGCTTACTTTCATACACAGGCGTATGCAAGAAGGGGACGGACGGAGCGCCTCCTCAAAGATTATTTTTCTATGTTGTTTAGTATTAACTAGTTATTAAATAAAAATACGACATTTCCTCAGCGATCCAGACTTTGCGACACAATATATGATAATGATACCATACAAAAGAATATCGAAGGCACCAAAAGTATGTAAAATCTTCACTGCTATGCATTTTATAAAGGAATGGGAACACAGTATTCAGGACCGTCCCGTTCGATTTGTGGATTCTGAAACGAACGTAAATTGTAAGGAATGATAAGAAATCGATAAACATTCGATATCCAGATGAATAAATTATTTTGCAACAACTTTGACTTCAATGATAGGAAAATAAAACGAAATTTCTATTTAACGTCTCATGGTTTTGGCCTTAGGCTAAAAAACACACGAATAATTATTAAAACTGAATGATTATGAAAAATGGCTGAAAATGTGTGATGAAACGAGAGAGCCATGAGAAAACCACCGACACGATTCTGTTTAACAAAACTCAGTTGACCTTGGATCGAACCAGGGAACTCTTTCACTAGTGGTGAGTACCCTATCACTGAACCACCTTACTCCATATCAATGATAGGGATATCCCTATGAGTGAACTTTATAGTATACAGTCAAACAATTTTTACAAAATGATGGTCCATATATCCTCTTATTTTATGCATCTCTTAATATTTAAAATCTCAAGATTAAATTAGAGAAAGTAAACATGTTAATTTCCCTGATGTGTCCAACAGTTTCCTTTTTTGGCACGGAGTAGTATTAAGTTCTTTCTCCATATAGCATGCCGACGCTACTCCCATTCCCTCCAGAGGACTATCCTATCTGGATAATAAAAGTATATAATTGGTTAGAACTAAGAAGATAATAACAAGAGGATTATTATAATTGATCTAGTACTTCCTGTGCAATATTTTTAACATGATGCAAACACAACTATTACTCTAAGTTAATAAATGTAAAAATTACATCATTTACAATGTCGAACATGACCTCTTCCTGCATCCATTATAGGAGCCGTGTGCATGCCCATGCCATTCACAGTTCGTTTCTGGAGGCTTCTCTTCGTAAGTCTACTTCTACCTGCTTCTCCGCAGTGGCCCGGAGCCAGATTTTTCCTCGTGTTTGTATGTGTATAGTCGGGGCCACCGGGCCCTTACCCATACCCTTCGTAAGAAAGAGCCCCTTCCACAAGCAGATCCACAAGTGACCACAAAAGTCTTTTCCGCAAAAGGACAAGGTTGTCACATTTTTCTTGAAAATGTCTGGACACCCTTCTCTTCTAGAGAAAGCCATAGAGAAAGGCATAGTAGAAACGTATCAACGCGTGAATTGTGTAATTAAAATGATCTAAGAAAAATGTTATATGATCCATTTCCTACAACATGATTCAAATCGGGCGAAAATATCAAAACTCAAAATGAATCATTTTTTCTACTTAAAAAAAAGAAAAGAAAGACATATACACTATTATACAAAAAAGATTAAAATGACTTACTCATCAATAACTAAGTCAAACTATTATAGAGAGAAACGTGAATTTGTAAGTATGTTCCTTTGTCACAAAAACAAGGACTAAGAATAGATTGTTTAGAAGTATGTTTTATGGGGGAGTAAAAGAGGGTTCAAATAGCTTTCGCTAAGAATAGAGTATCTATATCACGAATCATTGATTTTATTTTTAAAAATTCCGTTGCTGAGAAGGGGAAGTAGAGTCATTTTCTATAATATTATACCTATAATTTTAGTTTTATTGAAGAAGAAATCCCAGGTAATTAAAAATAAGTATTAGTGCAAAATATCAGAAAATTGAAATTTGATTAGCAGTTGGTTGATAAAGCCGTTAGGAAACTAAACTTAAAATAAAATTTAAAACAGGCTATTATGAAAGTGATGACTTGTATGTAAATATTTTACTATTGTATTGAAATCAATATAATTCAGTTGCTTGCAAATGCCTTACATGAAAACGTATCTTAAGGTTAGTGGTTTGGGCTGGGTTTATGGTTCTTATCATTGAAGCCAATAAATAGGCAATATTAAAGAAATGTTGTTAATAATTATTTTATATTATCCCAATTGGACGCGCGGATACGATTTAACTCGATCTTGACTAATGTTGCCTACAAGAAGAGACGTCTTGTTAAGTTTGAAGAAGTCTTGTCTCGATTCTGAAAGAATTGTTTTTACCTCACCTTAATAATAATAATAATAATAATAATAATAATAATAATAATAATAATAATAATAATAATAATAATAATAATAATAATAATCTTGTTCAGTAATTTTATATTCTTGACTTTTGAAAGTAATCTTGGTAAATTAGTACATTTAGCAATGAGGAATTTATATACTTTATTGGGATAGGTGCATTTATTAAAGATACATATCGCTCAGGTTTCTTAACCAATGTTCATATCGAAATCAGATCTGTAGCTAGGGTTAGCTCGTCTTTGACTACTTTCAACAATCCTGAAATTTTCACTTCTTTCTTGGTTGTATATCAGATAACTTTGCTTCTACGTTATTTTCGGTCTTCGGGTAATGAATCATAAAGGATAAAAGAAATGTATTGTATTACCAATAATAGTACAATAAAACTGCCACCTATTACTCTAACTGTATGTGAATTCTTCAACAAGATTAAGCGTTATCATATTACAAAATAAAAATTTGCAATAAAATATATCATTATTTTAATGAACGCAAAAATAAATAGGGAAATTATTTTTAAATAGGAACTTCTGTAAAAGCATGCAATTATATGTTCCTCCATTCGTGAATACAATATATTTTGAAGAAGAAAAAAATATTTGAACAGTAACCAACCACAAATTTTATAAGGTGCATGTTCTAAGAAAATAAGAATATATTAAAAACTATGGAGGACCGTCTTCCCTGGAAAAGTGCTACTCCTGATCTAAGTCAGAATCGTCTGTTGACAAATCTGTTATTTCCATTAAAACTCTACTTGAGTGGACTGAAGATTTCTGTAACTGTCTTCAATATTCTCCACTTGTCTTATGTAATCTATCCAATTGTCAACTCTAATTCTGTTGAATGTACTATTTAATAAAGACACCAATTTTGGTAGGGGTTCGCCTTTCATCTTTTGAGATGCTACCGTCCGTTTTAATTATGACCAAACTATTTCAATTGGGTTAAATACGCAATGATACGGAGGTAATCTTAGAACATGTCCATGTGATGCTGCCAGTTCATCTAATTGCGCACCTATTTCTTTTTCCGTTCACAGGCAGTTGTTCATCAATAATTTGGAGAACATGTAGACCCTATTATCGGGCAAGGACTAGATATGGCACTATTGTAAATTGGAATATAATTAAGAATAGTTTTTTTCTCCATGAAGTATTAGGCTTCGGATTAATTACACTACTATGGGAAGGGGCATTATACAATATAGAAGATACCTTCACTAAGCGTTTTAGTATGGAATTTTCAAACCAATGCTCGAAAATGTCTGCATTTATTGTCCCATGATAATCGACAGGGGGAGCATCAGACATTTTCTAGTGAGTTATAAATAAAAAACAATCCACAAAAGCAAATCGGCCAGCAAAGTGCATAATAACGATCCTTTCCCCTTTTTCGTCCGAAGTTTCAACTGTGCAATTGTCAAGAGTCGTTGGACCAATTTTTGATGTCGCACGTATTGCTATAGTACCGAGTTTCGTCTAGGTATATGTCACAGTATCCCGCGGAACGGTAAGCTTTAATTTATTCGAGATAAGGCTATCTCTAAGTATTAACTTAATTGGACTCATATTTCGAGCTTTTTTTACTTTTCTTTTTCTTTCTCTTGATTTTTTTCTTTGCTAGAAATAATTAATTTTTCTAGACTCAACCAACTGATGTTATCATCTTGCGGTTCCGAAACCTAAATATAGAGGTGCGGGTACAGTAATATAATGTGTACACTCATGTCAAAAATTATTGTCCCATGTCTATAAATATGTTGTTCTACGAATAAAATTTGATAACGAATTCGCCCGGCACTTCTTATTAGAATAGTATGTGTATAATCGGCAAAGACATGTATGTGGCAAATTTCATGTCAAAAGAGCAGTAAATGACAATAAAACAAAAATAAAATATTCTTGTCCATTTAGCAACATTTCGTTTTACTCGTTCTAATTTTCGTATTTATAATTGCTTTCCTATGAAATTTACCACAAATATACATTTCCCTATTATGCAGATAGTATCAGTATTAAACGTACCCTGCAAAATGATTACCAAATTACATTCTTACAAGAAGACAGTTATAGATATGCGACAATCATTTTGGACATGAGTGTACATATTACTAACATAATTTTAGCCATATGCATTTTTATTTTAAGCATTCAAGAAACAAAGAAAACAAGAACATAAAAAAATGAAAACCTACATAAATTTGCTACTACCTGTAATCTTCTTTTTCTTTTCTTTTTTCTTTTTACTATTAATCAACAAATTATAAACAACATATTGCAAACGTACAAATAAGGAAAGCATTGCTCCTTCTGAGTCTGTATTGATGGCAACCACGAGGGTAGGACAAAAGCCCACTCTACATTTTCAAAGCTAGGACAAAAGCCCACCTAAAGAATTCTCGACTATGACAAAGACTAGTATGTAATGGCTATGTACTGTATATTTAATGACTATGTATTGGTTTGTGCATATGTATTGTTTTCTACATCACATTAGTAATCTACCGTTATTTGTTGAATTTTTTGCTATACATATCAATTCTGTTACATTAAACTTTATAAGTAGTAATTACAGATAATAAATTAGGTGTTCTTTAAATTCTAAGTATAATTTGCTTTTAATGTGTATATAGCCATTTTTCCTTGTACAGCACCACGGCCGATTTAAAATTGGCTGCTGCCTTCGGGTCCCGAAACTGAGGGGTCTCCGTGTAATTGGAAACTTTACCCAACATTCTCTATTTATTGTGTTCGGCCTACTTCTTTGATCGTGCATTGTTACTCTTGAATAAAATGAAAACATGTGCATTCCAAGGCGAGATGCGAAAATAATACCGCACGTTTTTAACTTGCGACGATTGATTCAGAAATAGACATTTTAGAAAAGAAAGTTGGGGGTAGGTGCCCCTTTCGCTGGTTGCAATAGTAGTCTAACCAAACCTCGCCACTATTTTTTAGATTCTTATAGATTTTGAATGACACTGTATCCCTTTAAGTATTAATGGTTGTCTTACTTTTCTAAGAATTCATGAATGTATATCTATTGTGTGTTAATAATGATGCCATAATATGAAAAATAAACAGATCTTTGGGTTGCGTTTTCAATACAGAGTGCATATTTAGTGCTTATTCGTAAAATATCTAGTGAACATTTTGTCCTAACCAAGAAAATTTTGGGTGGGCTTTTCCCTACCTTTGAAAATTTAGAGTGGACTTTTGCCCGGGTGGGGATTTGCCGGTGGGCTTTTGTCCGGGTGGCACTTGCTGTATTTTCTCCTCTCCTACTTTTATATTTGACACCGACTGCTTCGTTCCAATTACCATGCCTTTTGTCTTTCTGACGTTTATTTTCATCCCACATTCTTCGCAAGGCTTTTTCAAGTTTTGTAACATCTTATTAATTTTCTTTTCAAATTCTGTAACAAGCGCCATATCGTCTGCAAACCGTATACACCTAACCATTCTACCTTCTCACAGTATTATTTCTAAATGCCAGTAACTCATTCCCTATTTGATGACGTGAAACGAAAAGTATAATACTCACAATAGATCATAAGGAAGCAAAAAGTAATGGAGTATTGTAAGAAAGGGCATAATTTTATTAGGATTACACAGTGCGGTTTATAATAATGTAATGTTAGAACGTCTGTCCGTCCGTTACTCTACGATAACTATTGAACGAAAGCGAATTTTTGAATGTTTTCTGTTATCGATAGGTAGAGTAAATATCTCGGAAGAGTTCGTTAATGCAGGTAATTGACAAAACGGAACTGGTGGAAATCAATCATTTCGGTTTTAAAGTAGATCGCTGTAGAGCAAACACGGTAATAAACAGCGAGGTGATCGATCAAGGAAACATTTCATCTTCATCCTTACGTCTCCACTGAAACCAGAAGTGGTAGAAATTCACTGCAACATCTGGTTTCAAAATTGATCAATGTAAGCAGGAATAGGGAGACAATTTCGTTGAAAATTGATTTAGCGTTTTAAAAATGGGCATTATCTTCCCATTTAACCCACTATTCAAACCGAAAGTGGCAGAAATGAACCACTTTGTTTTAGCATTCATTCATATTGTGTAAAAACGGTAATAAACAGAGAGAAGTTATTTTTTACAATCAACTAAGCAACCCAATAATACATTTCATTTTCACACCAATCATTCTACTAAAACCGAAAGAGGTACATGTTTTAATTGAAGAAAAAATCACGTGATTATCTTTACTATCTTTACCGTTTTTTTCTCTTTTTTTCGTGGTCTTAGAAAATATGTGTTCCTGTTCATTGTAGACATATTTTGCCTGTATCAATTAGAATCATAAATAAGGTTTTGTAAAGAGAGTATAGAGATTTAAGAAATATTTTCTCCTATTATAATGGAAAGCGGACTTCTAATGCTTCCGCTTATAAGTAGAGATATTAGAGTTTAGATGAAATATATTCTTTGGGCACCTAATCGATTACAGAAATATACTTCTCTCGCTATCTATTACGATTTATACTCTATAGCAATCAACGTTAAAACCGAAGGTTGTTGATTTTTGTCACTTCCGGTTTGGTTTGAGGGTTAAGAATGAAGATTTTTGTCACTTCCGTTTATCATTATATCTTATCGTTTTTGTTCTATTTAAATCAATATTAAATCCGGAAATTGTAGTGGATTACTATCACTTTAGATTCTAGTAGAATGTCAAGAATGGATCTGAAAAGTATTCGTGGGGCGCTTTATCGATGACGAAACCACTTTTTGGTATCTGTTGCCGTTTTTGCTCTATTGGGATCAACGTTAAAAATAAATTGCTTGATTTCTACAACGTCCGGTGAATGGATCACTTCCATTAACGAAGTCCTCCGAGATAATTAATATACGTATCGCTTGCAAATGACAGAATTCAAAAAGTCGCTTCGTTTCAAGAGATATCGTGAGGACGGACGGATGGATGGAGTAATTACGGGCGGACGAACATGATAACAGTACAATAATATAAGTCCCACTTAAATAAACACTGTTATTGAACAAGACATACGGAAGTTTAATAGGATACCGCTACCGGGACTTATAAGATTGGAAGTTTAGTACTGCCATCCGTCCGTTATCTTCCGCACGGTAACTCTTGGGCGGAAGCGAATTTTTTTCTGCAATTGATAGAAAGAGTAAATATCTCGGAGTTAGTTCATGCAGGAACTCTGATAAAACAGAAGTTTTAAAAATCAACAATTTCCGGTTTTAAAATTTCCGGTAAGATCACTATAGAGCAAAAATGGTAACAGACAGCGAGAAGCGGTTTTCGGCAATCGATTAAGCGTCCCAAAATATCTTTTATGGTGTCCTCCAATCTCGCCTAATCCAATCTCACCTAACGACGTATCAGCCACTGATATCTCCAAGATAAGAATGTCCGCCATTTTAGGCAAGATGAGAGTTCCCATCTTGCCTAATACAATCTCGCCTAAAATGGTGGTAAGATGCAAGGAGGGAATTTTTGCACTATAGAGGGAAATCCTGCATTAGCATTTTAACCACCAACACTAAGAAATCATGAATCATATGCACCCAGAAATGCAATACTCTATGTGTTAATCTTTCGTACATAAGAAAATCAATAACCTTTTCAATATATTTCAATCAATATGGAAAATTTCTTGTTTCTATTCCTTTAAATTCTTACCGCCTATACTCTGCAAATAAGTCACAGCCATCTCATAAAGAGAATCGGCTGCTTTCATATATCAGCAGCACAATTCATTAAAATTATATAGGGTGTTTTAAAACAATACCGACAATGTTTATTAAATAGTCCCTGACACTAAGATAAGACAAAAAGTATAGATCAACCTGGGTGGACAAATGCTTCCTTTTGTTGCTACGACCAGGCGAAAAGCTGTCGGAAAAATGCAAAATTAGCCATAACCCGAGAACAAAATGTCGGATCGAAGTGTAGTAAAAGGAAATGTTCATTATTTTTTGTCATAGATTCCATTAATGCACAAATCGATGTGGTGTAGGGGCGGCGCAAGAGCGATCCCCAATGAAACTGAAGAATTCCTGGGATATTTTATCAGAAGTTGACTGAGGAAAATTGGCTAAAATCAAATAACTTACGTCAATGAACAAATATCATGCTACATTGTACAAATTAAAACAACACTAAAAAAAGATACCCATATTTCATTAGCATGGTTTGCCTCAGAGCAGAATAAATTTTTCGACGGGGAAGTGCCCTTGCGATAGACATATTCCCTGAGTTTATGACTTGCCCAGATAGCACAGAAAAAATTTTAAAAATGTTTAAAAATTTGCAAAATCAAACTAAAAAGTTTCCAAAAAATTTGCCTTTTCAAATGAGAAAATTTGCCGAAAGTTCAATGCAAATAACGAAGTTGACGCTGGCTGAGTACGCAGCAAAGTTGCCTCAGAAAACGAAAACATCTGCCAATACAAACGAAATGTTTGCGACTGCACAGCAAGAAAGTTTGCCAGGACTTTGCTGCAAATATTTTGTGGAAATTTTCTTTAACAAAATTTCCGAAATTGAGCTGATAAATTTGGGGAAAATATTAAAAGGTTTGCAGCAACCAGCAACATTGCAGAAAGAGTTTTCACGATCGCAAGATCATGTTTGCTGCAAATGCATCAGGTAATGGTTGCTGCAAATTTATAAAGCGAAACCTAACTTTATGAAACATCAAAATTTTTATAATGTAGGTCCGTCTTTTCTTAGTGGTAAGCATTAAACATCTTTAGCTACTTGCCAAAGATAAGAAACCTACGAACGATAAACGCACAGACAAAGGAAATGAAATGAAATCTTTAAGCTGTATGTCCCACGGTTATGCCGGTTAGGCTAAAGGAGACGGTGATTATGAGAAATGAATGAAACGGTGGAATGAAGAAAGTGGGAGGAAACGGGAGAACCCCGAGAAAACCCACGCACACGGTGTTTGTCCACCACAAAGTTCACTTGGCGGGGGCTGGGATCGAACCAGGAACCCCAGAGGTGAACGCTCTACCACTGAGCCACCGCGGCCCCCGCACAGACAAAGGATATCGCAATTTATCAACTTACTCAACGATCACATCACTGTACTTACTCTCACACACATTCACAAAATAACGTCAGGCTGATTGGGTCAATAAAAACATCTGATAAGAGACCAGTGAGTTTATTCTGGAGTCCTCTGGTGTATTGTTTTTTCTAGATTCTCACTTCTCGCTTGTTTTGTCACAGTTGATGTAGCGCAGTGAATTTTGGGTACTATGCGCGCGCACTCGGTAATATCATCACATATTTGTTTTAGCAAGTTTTTCGAAACAAGTTTTATACAAAGTTGCAAACTATTTGCGACGGCAAACTTTCAACGCTATATTTTCAAAAAAAGATGGAAGTTAATTGCAGTGGTGAATTTATTTTTACAAATCAGCGAAAATTTCCTGATCATATTGAAAGCTTTTAATAAATATTAAGAAATTTTGCCTTCGCAAACTTTTAGATTGTTTGCTCCACTATACGAAGCAAAAATTTGCCGCAAATATTCGTGCTATCTGGGTATTGTTTTTGGAGGATACTGAAATATCTTTGTTACATGTGAGAGCACAGCTTTCGTAAGGGTATTAATGCGTTGTATTTTATAACCAATCTGTTACTTTAATCTCTCTCTAATGTTTATTTTTTCATTTTCATTCATTTTTTTAAATTTCAGAATATATCCTTAGTATGTTTACATTGCTGAACTAATTCACTATTTTTACTATCATACGAACTTACTATCATAGAAGTTACTATCATACGAACTTCTAACTTTATTATATACAGTATGTTACCTCACTGTCTTTTCCGTCTTACTCTTCTAAGTTCTCCTAGTAGAAGTTTCGTTCGTGGTGTCCTTCCACTTTTCCGCCTAATACGTTTGAGATATCCCAAATTATACAACGATACAGTAGTAATCGCATGACTTGAGGCCATTTTTACCGCCCCCCAGAGCGTGGCGCCCGCCGCCGCCGCCAAAATTTTGCGCCCCGGGCGCCCGGCGCCCATTTTTTGGGTTACGTGGCCCTGGGTCAATGACCTAGGGGTACATAGGACCACCCCTTTTAGATTTTGGTAGGGGTACCATGGCCCACCTTCTAAATTTTGGCAGGGGTACCTAGGACCATCCCCCTTAAATTTTGGAAATTGCCAAATCTAAAAATTTGGTGTGGTAGCCTAGGACCAGAGTATGTACCTCTATTAGTATTGGGTGTCTATGTTGTTCCCTTTTATGGGTAAAAAATTGCCAAAAATTCAAATTTCGGGGGTTTTTGACCTAATTATCCCCTTTGATGAGGTGTTATTACCTTATATAGTTATATGGGTGTATACAGCGGTCCATTACCTTTCATAAGACATGGGTATATTTGTGCACCCCTTTAAAAATTTGGGAGGAGTACCTTGGCCCACCCCTTAAATTTTGGAAATCACCCAATTTAAACATTTGGTATAATAGTATAAAACCCTAATATAGATCACTATAAATTTGGGTGGTCTACCTCGTTCCCTTTTAGGGGTATAAAATTGCCAAAATATAAACGTAAGCAATACGTTGTACCACGTGTTTGGGTTTTGGCCCAATTTATCCCCTTTGATGTGGTCTTATAATCTTATATGGTTATATGGTCATTTATAGGGGTCCATCCCCTATTATAAGACATAGGTACATTCGTGCACCCCTTGTAAATTTTTTGGGAATGGTATCTTGGCCCACCCCTTAAGTTTTAGAAATTGTCAAATTTAAACATTTGGTATCATAGTACTGGACCCTAATATATATTACTATAAATTTGGGTGGTCCACCTCGTTCCCTTTTAGGGCCATTTTGTTCCGCTTTAGGGGTGAACATGGATACAGTGGTCCACCTCGTTTCCTTTTAGAGGGCCATTTTTTGTTCCGCTTTAGGTGTGAACATGGATACCTTGCAATCGTCCCGAGTTTGATTCTTGGTGCTAGTTTATGAAATGTTGAATTAAATTTCCCCGCGAAAACGATGGTGATGAGAAATGGGGGAAAACATGAACTTCCTTGACTGAGGATTGAAGCATGGGCCTCATACAGTAGAGACAATCGCTAAGCGACCGTACACGTGTGTTGATTACTATGCAATGGTCCCGAGTTTGATTCTTGGTGCTAGTGTTAGAAAAATTTAACGTCCCACTTGAAACGATGATGAGAAATGAGAAAACATCATAAACTTACTTGCTTGCGGATTGAAGCAGAGACCTCACACATCAGAAAAAAAAACGCTGAGCCACCATGCCAACTTCAGTGCGAGCTGTTTTGCGTATGAAAAAAGAACATGATCAGATTATGTTACAATACACATTTCTGCTCGTTGTTAAGCTTAGAAGTTTGTAATTGTGAAATATCAGCATGTGCTTTTACGAAGAGTACTACATCAGCATTTTTCTCAGCTGACGGATTTTTAAAGCTCAACTTTACATTTATGTCAAAGACAGTTTCATAACATATCGATGAGTGTTACATTTTTTCAATCAAGCTTAAGGAAAATGAATTAAATTTTTAGATGTGTTAATCTGAATGTCATATTAAACTAACGAGTCAACGGTATGATGTCATGATCAAAATTGCGATACTAGATGTCGTAACGATTGATGTGTAAGGAGAAAAAACGTGAATAATGTCACAACCAATCAGATTGCTTCTTACATCACGTTTCGGCTCATGATACATGATGAAAGCTGTGTTTTCATTGGTTCTCCGTGATGTCATTTATTCATTTTCCTCGTTTCTGATTGGCTGATAGTGTTGTCACTTTATAGTTGAACCGTTTCAGACCTAAATAAAATTCTTAATTTCATTTTCAAATCCTACTTCCACGAAGATCTTGAATGAACGTAGGTGTACCTCTAGTGACAGCGTGACTTTACTCCGTTCCTTGAATTTGAGGTAAGTATCGACCGCGTTTTCTTAACATCAATGGAGTGCTTTTGCATGAGGATAACATTTTTATCACTGTTTTTTATTTAGCATGAAATATTTAGTAAATGGAAGAATAACCCTTACTTACTTGACCGGGGATCGAATTAGGAATCCCACACATTAGAAGTAGGCGCGAGAAATTTGTGGATTTTGGTTTAGCGTCCCTTCAGTAGTGGGGCTAGGAATACAGCTTAATGTTGAATCTAAGCGCATACTGGGTGTTGAACCCGGGCCACATCCCACACATTAGAAGTAAACACGAGAAATTTGTTGATTTTGGTTTAGCGTCCCTTCAGTAGTGGGGGCTAGGAATACAGCTTAATGTTGAATCTGAGCGCATACTGGGTGTTGAACCCGTGCCAGAGGTGCGTAACGCTAACCACTTAGCTCAGTTTCTGAAAGTTACCATTAACGTAAACTAAGAAACTACGCACGATTTTGTTCCCTACAACGTGCCTTTTAACAGTGAGACGTGGACCTACAATTTAATGTGGGATCTGATCTCCCGCCGAGAAACGAATTCGAGTCTTTCTTGCCTTAGCTCGAGAAAAGCAAGCGCATGAGATTTTGTTTTCGTTTCATGTTCGTCATACGTTTTAAAGTTCAGTGTCAGAGGAAAAATGCTTACTACAATCATTCTCTTAACACATGAAAAACAATTTCATTCATTCTTTTTATCACTACAGAAAGTTAGGTCAGTTACATGTTGGTCCCGGGTTTGATTTCCAGTATGACGACAATAAAAATTTTAACATTAGAACTGTTTGAGATATGATAATTCTTTTAGGATTGATCGTGTAGTCATTTTGATAACGTAGTGATCTCTGAATTCAATTTTAATACGTGCTTTTTTTTCTCTTCTCGTTTTAGATATTTGTTTTCTTTGCCTATTCCTTTTTGCTTACCTTACCTTTTTCCTATTTGAATATGGCTACTTCTGGCTTTACTGTCTTGCGAGAAATCAATAGACATTATCGGCGTTTTAATCTTGAAGGACGAATGCTGGAAATTCAAATTAATGCTCCGACCAGTGGCACCGATATTGTTGAATGGGTTCAGGCCTCCTTTCAACGGATGTTAGATTACTTATTGGAAAATGTCGACGAATCATCGATGGTTGGATTATCGATTTTATCTCACGATGAGAAGAACAAACCGTTTTATCTATCTTTTCGGCGTGCAAGTAATATGACACTGGAGACTTTATGGGCTTCCTTTGATCGCATCCTTCAAAGTAACGATAGTTTTCTCATGAACAAACCGTTCATTGTACATTTTCATCATGTGGATGTGCCCCGTGGATTTGGATTGGTGCGTCGAGGTCTTTTATCAAACGACGAATTATTAAAGTGCAAGAAAGGCATTTTACGAGTGAAAAACACCGACAAGAAATGTTTGGCTTATGCGATTGTGATTGCTATTGGCCTAAAGAAATATAAAGATACAAATCAGAAACTGTACAATCAATATCGCAAACAGCGCAAGTTTGTTGTTATTCCAGACGTACATGAACTTTTGTCTCGATCATCAGTGAATTTAGATCATGGGTGATCCGTGGAAGAATTGCGACAATTGCAACGCTACTTGACAAATTATAAACTTACCGCATACATCAGCTTCTCCGGAGAAGATATTCTGTATGAAGGGCCGGGTGGCGAAGACAAGATTTCAATCAATTTAATGTGCATCAATTCTCATTATGACATCATCACGTCATTAACGTCTGTTTTTTCTACCAACTATTACTTTGCTGCATGCCACAAAAAATATGATCATCGCACTGCACACGTCAAGAACTGTTCGGCCATGTGTGAGAAATGTTTGCAGAAACCACCATGCAGTAAGACCAATACGGAGAAGCAGTGTCCAGAATGCAATCGTGAATTTTATGGTGAAACATGTTATATAAATCATCTGACTGTACCATATCATAAGGGCCAACCAATATGCAAGATGGTAAAACAGTGTGCCAAATGTCTACGCATTTATTCGTTTGTCCATACAGGGGAAAGAAAACATGATTGTACAGATTATTTTTGTAATGTGTGCCATAAACACGTTACGTCTACCCACCAATGCTGCATGAAGCCTGATACGACTCAATTAAAACCTGGAGTTCCATCAGTGTTACATGCCAAGAAGGCTATGATTGTCTTCTATGATATCGAAGCCACACAGGATACTTTCTTTGATGAAGACACATTCATTCATAAGCCCAATTTACTGGTGGCCCAACAAGTATGTTACAACTGTGTTCAAGATGAAGATATACACCATCCGTGTGAAGTTTGTGGACAGCGGGAACATATTTTTCAAGATGATCCGATCAATGCCTTTCTTGCGTATTTACGTCAACCACGACCCAACATCAAACTTATTGTATCTTTGGCGCATAACTTTAAGGGATATGATGGTCATTTTATTCTTAAATCTTTAGTGGAAGAACATGAATTGAAACCAACTTTGATCTTGAACGGAGCTAAAATTTTAAGCATGAAAGTGAATCACTTATCGTTTATTGACTCCTTAAATTTCATGCCAATGGCTTTAAGCAAATTATACAAAGCATTTCATTTGCCAGCGACCAAGGGATATTTTCCACACTTTTTAATACTGCAGCAAATCAAACGTATGTGGGAAAATTACCGGACATCCATTATTATGGTGCAGATGAAATGAAAGTGGATGAACGAGAAAAATTCATGACATGGTATAACGAACACCAGAACGATACGTTTATTTTCCAAGAAGAATTGGTGAACTATTGTGTCCAGGACGTCAACGTACTTCGAATGGCTTGTATATCTTTCATGACCACTTTTGAACAAGAAACTCACGTCAATCCTTTCCTGGAGGCTATCACTTTGGCGAGTGCGTGCAATTTAGTATTTCGACGAAATTTCTTAAAACCCAATACTATTAGCATCCTTCCTGCACGAGGATACCGTCACAGAAACAATCAGTCACGGATTGCTTTGCAGTGGCTTGCCTACATGGAGGAAAAAGAGGGTCATTCAATTCTACATGCTGCGAGAGGAAAAGAAGTTTATGTTGCTGGTTTTCATCTGGACGGGTACTACCAAGATCCCGACACTAAAGAGGAACATGTGTATGAGCATGCCGGCTGTTTTTATCATGGCTGTCCTTTATGTGTCCCTACAGGCCGTGATCAGCCCATTTATGAGAACTCCGAAGAAACGATTAACTATCGCTACGAGAGAACACAGCATAAAATGAATTATTACGATCCATGGGATATAAAGTACATGAAATGTGGGAATGTGAATTTCGTCAAGTGTTAAAATCCAATCCAGCATTGGCCTCTTCTTTAAGCACACATCCTTATATTAATAAGACACCATTAAATCCAAGAGACAGTTTCTATGGTGGCCGTGTAAATGCCATTAAATTGTATCACGTCGCAAATGAAAATGAAGGCGAAGAAATAAAATTCTTGGATATCGTCTCCCTGTATCCTTATGTGAATAAATGTGGACGGTATCCAATAGGGCATCCACGAATATATCTACAGGGAGATCCAGAAATGCCCGACATTCAAGATGTCAACGGATTAGTCAAGTTGAAGATTTTGCCTAGCAGAAATGTGTTTGATCCAGTGCTGCCATTTCGCTCAAATAAGAAGTTGTTGTTTCCACTTTGTGCTGCCTGTGCCACAGCATTAAATCAAGATTCTGAATGTACACATTCGGACAGTAAACGAAGTCTAACAGGAACGAGGGTGTCCTATGAAATTCAAAAAGCCATTGAACTTGGGTATCAAGTCATTGAAATTTACGAAATTTGGGATTACGACATCACTGTATATGATCCAGAAACCAAGACTGGCGGATTATTCAGCGAATACATTAACACATTTTTGAAATCTAAGCTGGAAGCTTCTGGTTGGCCTGCCAATTGCGTCACCGAAGAAGAAAAGCAGCAGTATATTCAAGTGGTACAACAACGTGAAGGCATAACTGTGGATGCAGCAAATATAATTTCAAATTCAGCACGTCGTAGTCTTGCAAAACTCTGTTTGAATGCCTTCTGGGGACGACTCGCTATAAGAGACAATTTCAGCCAAACGACCATCATTAACGACCCCAAAGAACTGTATCAGAAATTAACTGCTCCAGATATAAAAGTCAACCAAATTTTCCCTGTTAACGATTCGATGTTATACCTTTATTGGCAGTATGAAGATGATGTTCCAGTAGAAAATCACAATGCTAATGTTGTCCTTGGAGCTTTTACAACGTGTCAAGCTCGTCTGGAACTTTACAAATATTTAGAATTGCTGCAAGAAAGAGTACTATATTTCGATACAGATTCCGTAATATTCACGCAGCGACCATCACAGCCCACAATAGAACCAGAAGTATTTCTTGGTTCAATGTCAAATGAACTGGAATCAATTGGACCAAAAGCATACATTAAAAAAATTCGTGTCTGGTGGCCCAAAACAGTACGCCTTGGAAATCTACAACCCCGACACGAAATCAACCAGTTATGTATGCATAATTCGTGGGTTTACACTCAATTATACTGCAAGTCAAAAGCTAAATTTCAATAGTCTGGAGCAAATGATCATAAATCAATCGAGTGAAAAAATCTCCATTAGCATGCCTCACAAAATTTACAGAACCCACGATCATCATCTTGTCACAAAACCTGAAGAAAAGAAGTACAGTTTCAACTATAAAAAACGCCGATTAATACCAGACACATACGAAACATTGCCCTATGGGTATAAAAAAGCCAGAACAGAATAACAGCCATATTTTCCCCAAATTCCACCAACATCACTTCCCAAAGACGGGGCAAAGAATCAACGCAACACGGGACATGCGTCAACGAGGCCACAGCGGAGACAAAACTCAGATGACATCACCTTGCAGAAACCAGTGGAGAAAAAAAGAAAGGTATTCAGGTACGTCACATTTGCGTTTCTTTTCTCACCTCACTCTCTCTTGATCAGTTAGTTTATGTTAATAATCTGTTTTTCTTCTTTCACAGGAAACAAAATAAATATTATCATGCATATTCATATGTTTTATTTTCTCTTTACAGAATTTGTACCCGTCACGGACACGTCTTCCTTTGAAGAAAAAGAAATTCTGTATTCAATTTCACATGCTAAAAATAAATGTACAAAAACATGATTCTGTGTTTTATTTCACATCCTAAAATCAAATTCTTTTCATGTACTGCGATTTCAATTTCTTTTTTCTGAATCAGTTTACGGATAAAATAAAATTTCTAAAAAATGTTTTATGAAAAAAAATCAAACTAAATTTTTGTTTCAGAACTTTTTTTTCGTGTACGAAATAAAAAAATGTGTGTACAAAATAAAATTCTGTTTCAGAAAATTTTTTGTGTACGAAAAAAAAATGTTTTCAGAAAAATTTTTTTGTGTACGAAAAGAAAATTCTGTTTCAGAAATTGTTTTGTGTACAAAACAAAAAGTTTCAGAAATTTTTTTTATGTACAAACAAAATTCTGTTTGAGAAAAAATTTTGTGTGCAAAACAAAAATCAGTTTTCGTCACGAAACTGCTCCGACTAAATGAATCGATTCATTCTGATAGTGTTGGCAACACTGGAAAGTCTCGGTAAGTATCGCTCAGGCACTGAGTTACAGCGAACACAACTAGATTCGAACCAACAACCTTAAATGTCTGATTGATCTCTAAATACAGCCAACTAAACAATAAGATTATGTGTATACGTCAATGCTTAGCACTGAGTCAGCAAGGTTTTCTTCAAGGACAAAGTCGCACACGAAGTAAAAGGATGACAACACAGATCTTCTATCTTTCTATATGAAACATAAACCTAGTGTAAACTGCTCGCAATGAAATGTGTAATCTATTTAAATCTGCTCGTCTTCTTTTCATACGCGAAACTGTTCGCACTGAAACTAACAAAAAAAATCGAACTCGGGACCATTACATAGTAATCAACAAACTGAACTTCTCAATGGAGTACGGTGACTCAGCTCTTATTTCTGATGCGTGAGGTATCTGCTTCAATCCGCAAGCAAGTAAGTTTATGATGTTTTCTCATTTCTCATCATCGTTTCAAGGGGTACCTTAACATTTCCTGAAACTAGCACAAAGAACCGAACTCGGGACCATTGCATAGTAATCAACAAACTGAACTTCTCAATGGGGCACGGTCGCTTAGCGTTTGTCTCTACTGTATGAGGCCCATGCTTCAATTCTCAGTCAAGGAAGTTCATGTTTTCCCCCATTTCTCATCACCATCGTTTTCGCGGGGAAATTAAATTCAACATTTCATAAACTAGCACCAAGAATCAAACTCGGGACGATTGCAAGGTATCCATGTTCACACCTAAAGCGGAACAAAAAATGGCCCTCTAAAAGGAAACGAGGTGGACCACTGTATCCATGTTCACCCCTAAAGCGGAACAAAATGGCCCTAAAAGGGAACGAGGTGGACCACCCAAATTTATAGTAATATATAT
The DNA here is from genome assembly GCF_964235325.1 of Thermobia domestica. Taxonomy (NCBI): domain Eukaryota; kingdom Metazoa; phylum Arthropoda; class Insecta; order Zygentoma; family Lepismatidae; genus Thermobia; species Thermobia domestica. The sequence goes on from NC_137457.1 coordinate 62,909,123, forward strand.
TAGGGTCCAGTACTATGATACCAAATGTTTAAATTTGACAATTTCTAAAACTTAAGGGGTGGGCCAAGATACCATTCCCAAAAAATTTACAAGGGGTGCACGAATGTACCTATGTCTTATAATAGGGGATGGACCCCTATAAATGACCATATAACCATATAAGATTATAAGACCACATCAAAGGGGATAAATTGGGCCAAAACCCAAACACGTGGTACAACGTATTGCTTACGTTTATATTTTGGCAATTTTATACCCCTAAAAGGGAACGAGGTAGACCACCCAAATTTATAGTGATCTATATTAGGGTTTTATACTATTATACCAAATGTTTAAATTGGGTGATTTCCAAAATTTAAGGGGTGGGCCAAGGTACTCCTCCCAAATTTTTAAAGGGGTGCACAAATATACCCATGTCTTATGAAAGGTAATGGACCGCTGTATACACCCATATAACTATATAAGGTAATAACACCTCATCAAAGGGGATAATTAGGTCAAAAACCCCCGAAATTTGAATTTTTGGCAATTTTTTACCCATAAAAGGGAACAACATAGACACCCAATACTAATAGAGGTACATACTCTGGTCCTAGGCTACCACACCAAATTTTTAGATTTGGCAATTTCCAAAATTTAAGGGGGATGGTCCTAGGTACCCCTGCCAAAATTTAGAAGGTGGGCCATGGTACCCCTACCAAAATCTAAAAGGGGTGGTCCTATGTACCCCTAGGTCATTGACCCAGGGCCACGTAACCCAAAAAATGGGCGCCGGGCGCCCGGGGCGCAAAATTTTGGCGGCGGCGGCGGGCGCCACGCTCTGGGGGGCGGTAAAAATGGCCTCAAGTCATGCGATTACTACTGATACGTTGTATATACTTATATTTTGGGGCAATGAATATTTCTTTATACGTACTAACCCAGGTTATTATGAAGAAGAAGTTAGTTAAAAAATAATATAATTGTCAAATATACAAAAAAGGATATTCATATGTTAAAATAATGAGATTGTCAATATCCGGTTGGCAGGCAACCAAATAAATAATATATAAATAAATAAAAAATGGAATCAAATAGAAAAGAAGTGTGAGTATTATTTAATCTGGCTCAGTAAATAAAGAACCAAGGTCCCTGATTCGTCTTTGTAAATGGTACAAGAAACCCGAGAATTGAGAGGGAACGTTTTCGACGTTTAGTCAAAAACGACCAAAATTGAGTCAGACATCAATTATATTTGTTTAAAAAGCGGCCGAGTTATATATCTGAGCAGAATGAATGACATAGATGGTGAAACGATGAATAGCCGACCAATAAATTCACCCAATATGTTGGATATTTGGAAATTTTGAAGGAAATGTCCCGAGATCAATCAGGACAATTTGCTCAATTGAGTCAGCAACAAGCAGAACAATTCGCTAAATTGAATCAGAAGTTAGAAAAGCTAGATCAAAAGGCGGATCAGCAAGCCCAACATGTTGATGACTGTATAGAACAGCTGCAACAGCATAATGATGGATTACAACTGCAGCTGCAACAGATGAATCTGGTGATAAGAAAGACAGTACATAGACGACCTGAATCTTTAGGCAAGATAGAAATCAAGGAAAAAGTAAGCTGTGAATCTACATTGGTAGAATTTGCGAAGTCTTCACGGAAACACACTGCCGTGTTGATTGGAACAGATTATCCTAACTTTTCGCTTCAGGCGAGAACTATTGATTGTTTTATGGGCGCAGCGTATAATGAAGATTCGGATACGAATCAGTTTGCTGCAATTTACGATCTTGAAAACGCTATTGATTGCTTGAATTCACAATATATTCAACATGATATCAATCCTATAGTTTACCTAGCAGAAGACAATTTGATTCCAATATTCGTGAGACGCAAAAGGAAAACATGTGTTCCTCTTGGTGCTTGTATTGATTGGTCGAGTGAATTAAATCTGCTGAATTGTTCATTCAACGAAAGAACTAGAATGATGTTAGCAAACAATTCGATGATGCTTTCACAAAGCGTGATACAGTGCGTTGATTTCCATCATATAAGTGCGATGTTCGAGCATCTTTTTTGGACTTCGGACTTCAAGTTACCTCTTTTCATATCCTTCTTGTCCTAAATCAGTGCGAGAATGCGAATAAACTCAATTTTTTCAGAAATATTCAAATTCAAAAATTTTTCATATGTTATTTTGATCTAGGAATCCTTGATCGTTCCATCGCGGAAAATATAATTTCACGAAAAAGAATTTCTTCTGCTTCCCATGCAAAACCCCTTAGAAGAATAGAGTGAGTAATGATTCAAAGGCATTTTCAGGCGGTGGTAAGGGTCACTAACAACTAACTCCGGAAAAGCATGTTCCCTAAATCCAATGCTGCAATAGCCGCAAAACAGAGTTTTATTGTATTGTAATACATGCAGGATTCGCTACCATTTACGCTGGTGTCTAGTGCGTCTTCGAATCTCTTCTGTATGATTCAATTTATATAGGCTATATTTCGCAATTTTCCAAAACAATAGAAATATTTATTTATCTGTCTATCTATCTATCTATCTATCTATCGATCTATATATAAATGAAAGTGACCGATCTCGTTCAAATTTTCAACATAGATGAAGTTCTGACCTGGGATGTTTTTTATCATTTCACTTTAAAAGTGCTACTTGGGGGAGGGGGGTATATGAAAATGATTGAAAGTGAACGATGTTAGTTTCAAATGCAGAAATTTGGGGGTCGCTGAGATAAACAGCGACACTTTCGATGCTGTTTAAATCAAAATTCATCCCGCAACCTTAGTAAAGGGAAGGATGGCATATACAAAATGTTCGAAAATGACCGATATTCGATTCGAGGCCATGGTGTTTGGGGTCACTGAGATGAGCAGTAACGCTCTCGATGCCGTTTAAATTAAAATTTGGCCATGCAACTTGGGGAAGGGGAGATATATTAAAATGATCGAATATGACCGATATTTGTGTCGAATCCATAGTTTTTGGGGCCCGTAAGTTGATGGTGACAGTTTTGGTGCCCTTTATATCCAAAATGAAACGTATTCTCCCCGTATGAAAAACTGGTATTCTATCTAATTTATATAAAAAAAAAACAATAAAATTATTTGTTTAGAAGATTGCATATAAATCTGAGAATAAAAATAAGAAATTACAGCAGAAAAAATGTTACGTAAAGAAGACCTAAAGCCCCTCCTGCCCCCTTGTCACGCTTCGTAACGCATGGCCGAACACCCTTCCCTCGTTGCCGCGTTACGTAATATGTGGACGACCCATAAATGTGTCTTAATCATATATTCATTAGACACAGAACAAATATAGACACTTTTGATGTTCTACTGACAGTCAGAACATATAGTGATTTTTCTTGATTGACCCTTGTGCACATTTCGGTTGCACATAGAACAAATCCAAGAACGTTTTTTGTCATCAATTCGAGAACAAATAGCACATCTCCTCCTCTTAGCTGAAGAATCTGTTTGCGGACGGTCTTCATTGATGTTCCCATCAGTTAGTCGTAACAATGACTGCCGAAGTCTACGAGAAAGTGTCCCGCATTCGCCCCTTACTTTTAGGTAATTTTGAATGAGAGTCATCGCAATACAGCTCATGAAGTCTCGTCTCTGAAGTCTTCTTATTTCGTTGGAAAGATAGTAAAAGAACAAGGCTATTTAAGCATGCAACGTCCAATATTCTATAGAAAATTGCAAGAAACCATCTTCTACGAAATATGTCAGTTCCGAGTTCAGCACACATCTCTGTAACACTCCCCAAGAAAACCACAGAAAAAATGTAATGCAGGAAACGTATAGCGAAAGTACTATCCTGGGGAAAATTTCGACCCAAGAGGACTAAAACCATCGAAACAACAAAGCGCATGGACACTATCAACAAGTCGCTACGTGATCTCCAGATCAACTGAAAAAATGCAACTGTTCAGTTTTACGACCCACGATTATGCCTGCTAGGCTAAATGAGGCGGCGATAATGAGAAATGAATGAAATATTGGAATGAAGAAAGTGGAACGAAACTCGAGAACCCCGAGAAAGAAGGTTCACTTTGCGCAGGCTGGAATCAAACCCAGGACTCCATGTACCAGAGATGAATACTCGACCACTGAGCCACCGCAGCCCCCTAGCAAGGTCAACTGAGAATAGAAGACTGAAGCCTCAGTGAAACAATATATATATATTTTGTCCACAGTTAGAAATGTGTTTGCTGAGGTGAAATTTGATCCCACGATAGTAGTTACGAGTTAAGTATGTAGTGATAACTTAGGAAGAAGATAAGTAAAAACTTAGATTTCTTAATAAAAATAACTTTGTACACTGTTAGTATATATATAACGCAGCAGCTGAAATGCGTGGGGCAGGGGGTATGAGCAAATCGATCACCAATGGAATGAATCGATCCAGGGCACAGTAAAACAAGTTAGGCCACTGGGCATATTTCCTTCCTTCTCTTCTCTCTACGTTATATCTGAAGATGTATGCTCTGACTAATAGGCTACAGTGGCGATTTTAAAAAGTAAGAGGATGTACGGTACAAACGATAAATTATGACTTTTAATATATATATAGCAATAAATCGAAAAACTCTATATCGGCCTTTGCCCCTTCCGTTCGAAGAAATCCTGCGGGGTTAGTGATTATCATGTTGGTTAATTACTGTATTATATTGTGTATACGTGGAATAGATGCTTATGTGTTTTATTTAATAATAAGAACTCTATTTACATTTATTACGGCCATTGCTTGACGACAGCGAAACATATTCACGTTCAGCATATTAAGTTTCCATTCTGAAATAAGGACAATGAGACGAACGAAATAATTCATGCATGCATTTAGGACTTAGAAAAATGTCCTGCGAACATGTCGTGTTAAATTCCTGAAGAGTGAACAGCGCTAGTAGCAATTGTTAGCAGTTAATAACTTACCATATAAGACAATAAAATTTAAAAAAAAATGAGAATATGAATCTTTTCAGAGATGAAAGTTTTTTTTTTTTAATTTCAGAGATGACAGTGCATTGATGCTTCCAATCTGTGCTTTTACTCCCTATATCTACGTTATTTCCCTAGTCAAAGTAAAAACTCTTCAAAATTAATCACAAATTCATGTGCAACTATCAGACATTAATATGTGAGGATATGTATTTGAACACCTTTCATTTATAATATTTCACACTACGATTTAGCAGGCGTTTCCAGGTCATTTCTTAAATACCTACGCAGTCAACAATAGTGAATTAAATTGCATCGATTGCTTTACTAAGTCAGTAACTATTTCTTATCCTATAAAACATTCACTGAAAAGTATTTTAAATTCGGACAAATTGACACAGGAACTAACCGAAGCATTCTTAACAGTGACGATAGCAGTGTTAATTAATTAGGTAGGAGTAAGCGGAAGAACAGAAAAGACGAGACACAGCAAAATTTTGTATTTGGAAAAAGTAATTTTATATTACTTTATTACTTTACCTATTTCACAATCCAATTTGTCTGCAGAGATCAGGCGTCGTCACGTGAGACGGACGTTTGTCCTCCTATTTCCCTCTGGTGTTGTCACTGATTGTTAACTTTCACATAATTCCGGGTGTTACAAATATATTAGGATAAGAAAAGTGGAAGGGCATCGCGAACGAAACGTGTGTATGCAACTTCTACTAGGAGAACTTATAAGAGAAAGACGAAAAAAGGACAGGTAACATACTGTATATACTAAAATTAGTAGTTCGTATGATAGAAAGATCAATAGTGAAATACAAAGTGAGAGTTTTGAATATATATCCTAACATAATACATATGTAATGTTCCATAATATCTTACGAGAAGTTAACAGCAAAATTATTTTGCATACTCCACAGTGTAAAGACAAAATGTGTTATTATAATGCGACAATTTTGTATATATAATTGCACGTTATGTAATAATTACGAACATACACATATGTGGATTCTGGCAAAGTATTCTAATGCGAAGGCTTTTTTCATTCTCTTCAGTTCTACACTCAATTCGATTATGATGATTTGGCATTGTTCGCGCTAATTGTTATGAATGTTGGTTATATCATGCATTTTTTATTGACTAAAGCCACAATCTTACTAAAGTTCGCGATAATCACTGGTATATATATATCTCGGGTGTTTGTGCAGAGGGTGTTAAGTCACAAAATTCCATTTTTGAGTTTTTACTATCACTGGAAATATATTTTTTTTTCTCTAAACATGTGTATAAGAGGCTAAGTCAAATTCGAATATGTACCGATATTAGTAACTTGTGTTTTATGAGGTAGTTCAATAAATTTCAAATACGGTTGTGCAAAGAGTTGTAAGTCATGTTTGGACTGACTTAGCACTCTTTACCCTCACAGTTTGTCCCAAATGTGTGTGTGCAAAGTGGGCTAAGTCACATGTAAATTGACTTAACGCCCTTTTTCCTAAGCAGAATCCGTTCTTGTGTGCGGAATTGGGTAAGTCACACGGGCGTAAACCTTATGCCTTTTTAATAGTGACGCTGCTGCTGCCAACAGATGGTACTACCTATATCACACCTTATGATCAGTCTACATAATTATTTTGTTTTTGGAACTGAAGCACTAGTCTACTCTTCAGAATTAATTAGTTAAAAACTTTAAAATGAATATTGCTTACATTTGAATAGTATCCAATGAATGAAATTATAGAATAAAAGTTATACTAAAGTTTGTGTAAATTGTTATTAGATTTAACTGTTTACAAATGCACGAGTATTCACTAATGCGTTTTCTACTGAAAGCACGTAGTCTTAGGTGTGAGTAATTTGCGCGCTCGATTTGATGGAAAACTCCAGGGGAAGGAAAATACTGGCCTTAGTGCGTATGCAAGAGCAACCTGCTTATCAACAACAAGATTCAGATGAAAATGACGATAGAGGTAAGTACACAGACCTAACCTTTTTGCATTATATTTGCATCAATACATGCAGCAATGCCTACCGACACCTTTGGTTAAAAATTCAATAGCGTTCTATAAGAGGCAACTATGGACTTTTAACCTAACAGTGCACGATTGTGATGATGGCCAAGGTTACTGTTTCATATGGCATGAAGGTTTAGCTGGTAGGGGGGCAAATGATGTCGTTCCTGCTTGTAACAATTTCTTCTTCACTACTTGAACCCGGATGTCAGACATGTCACAATGTATTCCGACAACTGCAGTGGACAAAACAGGAACAGCCATGTAGCAGTAATGTGCATGACTGTTTTGCAAAATTCTCCCCATTTAGAAGTTATCGACCATAAGTTTCTCCTACCAGGACATACTCATATGGGGAGCGACATGGATCACAGCTTAATAGAAAAGAAAAAGAAGAAATTCAACGGCAGTACTGACCACCCTCATGATTGGGCGCAACTTATCAGACAGGCTGGGAAGAGTAAGCAGTTTGTTGTGAAAGAAATGTCCCGCGAATAATTTTTGAACTTCTCTTCTCTTCTTAAGGGCCCCTCCAACTCCGTACAGTTGATGAAAGTGGTTGCAAGATAACGTGGCGGGATATGAAGTGGCTTCATTATGAAAAGAAGAATTTGGGAATAATGTATTATAAAACTAGCTTAAATGAAGAGGAAGACTTCAAGCAAGTTAGTTTCAGGAGAAGAGGAAGGAGCTCTACTCTGACTCCAACTTTTACATATGATGGGCTAGTACCCATAACCACCGAAAAGAAGAAAGATCTTCTTGATCTTCTGCCATTTGTGTCAAATGTATTTCACGATTTTTACAAATCTCTGACAGCAGCGAAAACTGCACGTAATGTCTTGCCGGACACAATGGGGAACGTTTGAGAGCCTGAAGAACTGTAACTTCAAATATTTTTTTTAGTTTGATACAAAAATGTATGTGTGTAAGGCAGATAGAAAGTGCGTGTCTTTATAATATGGTGTAGGGGTAAGTCTGATTTTCAAAAGTGCAAAACGGGATAAGTAAGAATTTTTCAAATGGTACATTTCTGTTCTCTTATAAGCATAAAACGAATTACATGACATTAGCGATATAATACACACTGTTTGTACACACATGTCTCTTCATAAATCTTATATTAAAGTAGTGTTTACTCGTCATCCCGATTTAGCACGATTTTTTAAACTTTCAAATCAATTTTCCCAAAAAGTGTATTTTTTGACTTAACACCCTCTGCACAAACACCCGATATATATATATATATATATATATATATATATATATATATATATATATATATATATATATGTGTGTGTATGTGTGTGTGTGTGTGTGTGTTATTACTTTAGCCCTAACTGTTGGTCTAGTGACTAGTGCATGAACATTTCTGTATGAGAGATCGGGTTCGAATTCCACTTTAAACTGTAGATCTACCATCTATGTCTCATATAATCTCGATTCTCAAGTAGAAAGCTAAAATTCACGTTTTGTTTGATTTAGCTTCGTATCTCTCCCAATTACATAGGGCTGATCTCAAAACCGATTTGTAATCCACTCTTCCATTACCATCAAGCAATATAAAAGTTAGATTATTTCTTCTGAGTCGAGATCAGAAACTACTTTACGACAAGAGCAGACGGGAAAAACTTTTTAAGATATTCGAGACGAAAGAGAAACAATTATTCGAAAACCGAGACGAGACGAGAATTCTATAAAAAATGACGAGACAAAAAAATCTTATTTGGGAAACACTACTATATTTGGGATTGAATTATGGTCCTCACGTCATATATACTACTGAGCCATCAATCTTCTCCCTCCTTAATGAACGGAAAAATTAATTAAAATCCCGGTACGTTTGCGTAGTTACAGAGCGTTTGCGTACTCTACGCTTGTTCACGAGACGAGACGAAAAATAAAGTTTTCTCCTGTCCTCTCTTAAATAGTGTTGGATTCTTGTCTCGTTTTGATTCGAGTCACGAGAGGTCCACTAAGAGTGTAATATATCAACATTTAAATCATATTTATTATTAAAGTATATTATATAATAACTTACGTACCTTAAAATATTGATAAATACTCTTCACTATCCGTGCTCGTGGTTTTTCTCGGGGTTCTCCTGTTTCCTCCCTTTCTTCATTCCACCATTTTATTCATTTCTCATCATCACCATCTCTATTAGCCTAACCGGCATACGCGTCGACGTAAAACTGAAAGATTTCATTTTACTCTTCATTGTGTTCGTACAACCACTGTAATAATTTATGAACTTTTACTATGAATGATGTAAAACTAAAACACTGGTATCTAAGACTTCAGTGAATTGTTGCCCATGAGACTTGATAAATATCTTGTTTCGAAAATGAGACAAGAATTGTCGTTTCTCATCTCGTCTCTAACTTGAACATACATCTCTTGCCTGAACTCTTATTAGAACATACACTTTTCGTCTCGTCGTTTCCGAGACGACACGAGAAATTTCTGTATCCTGCACATTACTTTTTTCCTCCTCCAAATTCTAAATTTCTCAGTCATCTTTCATACCATTTGCTTTCATTTGCTCGATTCATCAAGTATTTAAAAGTTAAATTTAATTTAATTATATATCTTTGAAGTATAATTTCTTTCTAATCAGATATTTTTAAACGAAAAATTATCTATGTGATCTAGCATGATGCAATAATTTTACAAGAACCAGTAATTTAAATCCTACTAACCTATTATTCTCTTAAAATTTATTCCAGAAATATAATTTCTAAGAATTCTTTTATATGATACTAATGTTTCTTATTACCATTATTCTCCGGACAATAACAGTTTTAATGTGATAGGATTTGTTTTTATCTGTTTCTCTGTCTTCTTAGCACTCAGTGCGTATCATTTAAAATGATTATACAGGGTGTTTCAAAATAGCACCAACAACGTTTGGGAGCTGATTCCTAACACCAAAATAAGACAAAAAGTATAGACCAACCTGTGTGCACAAATGCTTTCTTTGAGTTATAGGCTGCCGAAAAACCGAAATAAATGACATCTAAATTTCCACAGCTCCAAAACTGGGACTTACCTTATTGAGTCAAGACTTAACTTAGGATCTAATATGTGCACTATCCAAATATCCATGTTTCAGAATCCTGTGGTACTTCCGAGACAATTTTTATAGAGGTAGTTGGTGAGTGTTTCAAATTATATGCCTGTACCAATATTCCTGGTATGAAATTCATCGCGGAAGAACCGCAGGATTCCGAAACATGTATTTTTGGATAGAATACACACTAGTTCTTATTTCAAGCCTGGACCTGACTACTGCCATAGGTTTGGGGCTATGGACCTTTAAAGTTCATTTTTTCATGTTTTCGGCAGGCTATAGCTCCAAAGGAAAGCATTTGATCATCTAGGTTAGTCTTTACTTTTTGTCTTATCTTGGTGACAAGAATCACCTCCCAATCATTGTAGGTGTTGTTTTGAAACACCCTATATATATATGTATGTTTTTTTTGTGTGTTGCACTAACAGAAAACGAATGAAAATTTCAGTTTAGTGTCCTACAATTATGCTCTTGAGGATGGTTTATGTTAGGTGAAATCACTTTCCAAATTTTGTCGGTGTTGTTTTGAAACACCCTGTATATATATGTATATAGTGAGTCACAAAAATTCTGTAAAACGGCTTGTTTTTTTTTTTTAAAAAAAAGAACTCTAGTGTTGAGCTGGAGAACTCTTCAGCACATTATGCGCCTGCCTGTCACTACTTTGTGTGACGTCACTCGCTACGACGAAGGGCTTCTCTTGAGACTGTCGTGCCTTACCCCGATGAAAAGCAAATAATATTTTCGCAAACACAGCGACAGCTAGAGGCAGAGAGGGAGTGACACAGAAGGCATACAGCTCGCTTTATAGCTGCAAATACTAAGAACTATGAGACGTCAGACCTATGGACAACTATAGTTCCTCTCTTGTTAGGAGTTTTTTAGTCAGGGAGACAACTTTAGTTGTCGCGTACTTGTCAAGGTCAGTTCCGGAAGAAAACAACAGCAACATAAAAGTACTCCCTTGTGTTTACGAATATTTATCACTTTCTTCCGTACAGGTCAGTTACTGCTTAGATTTAAATGACATGCTATGTAAAGTATTATATATTCCCTAGAAAGATATACGTACTGAGAAGAAAAAAACATGTAGCTATCTATGTTCTCCTTCTTCTATTAGCCAGTAGAAGTGTGTATGGCTACTTCAACATCCTTCTTGTAGTTTGAATAGGATTGATATCCTCTTTTTGGTTGAGCTTTTGCTATGAATAACACCGGGACTGGTTCTTATGATAGTGGAATATTTTCGCCCGGAGGATTACCGAAACAATAATAATATAGACTCCGATGCTCGTGAAAGGGACGATGAAAGTAGTTTGTATCAAGATTCTAGCATCAATTTATGTGACACGCATCTACCTCTATCTATTTCAAAATCTTGTGTAGTATACAATATACAGAATTGAAGATGGCGGCCATGATGCACAATAAATCATTTAACGCTGTTTCTACACCAATGCCAAATTGTAAGAATTTCTTTTCTTCCGTCCATGTGTCTCTTTTTTACTGCTCTGTCACGATAATTATTTTCTATTAGTTACATATGTCAAACACAGCACTCCCTGTCCCAAACAAATGAAGTGTCAGAAATGAGTTACATTCGCATTTGTGGGAATATTCAAGACTAGGTTGAAGTGTAAAATCATAACCTTTTACATTTAAAACAATATTGTGTGATATGCAATATGGCGGAATTCATGTACGGCGTAGATTTAAATTACACGCTGTGTCACGTAAATATTTCCTATAAGGATATTGGTATTCAGAAGAAGAAATCCACTCCAAATCAATGCGTCCACGCATGTCCTTATTATTGTTCTGTCCCAATGCCCTGGATACAGATCCACATATGTCTTCTCAGAGCAACATTAAATTAATCTTTTCCACAGAATATTTTTCATTCTATACTTTTATCCAAGGATGGAAATGGAATTTAAAAATAAGGGAAAAGTCAATAATATTTTAAGTTTAATTCAGAAAGTCGGAAGTGCAAGCGTACTTTGATGGAGAACGACTAAAGCGATAGAGATTGTTGCAGAACAATTAACAAAAAAAAATAATATCACCATTCAAATTTACTATTTCTTAATAATAACTACAGATGTTCTTCCTTGTTCTGCAAAATCAATTCAACTTACGAAAGGGATATTATCCTCTCCTGCATGCCTGATTTCCACTCTTGCTTTGATCTCAGGCTTTTTACACGTAAAACCGAATTTACCGAGTAATTTTGACTCGTAGTCCATTTTTGTCGCGGAGCAATTACTCTCAGACTTCTTCACGCTGAGCCGTTTGACTCGGGCCCTTTTGATGTGGAATTCTTTCGACCCAGGCTGCTTTGACGCAGGGCTCTTATAACTCGATTCTTTTGACCCGGGCAATTTTGACGCGGGGCCATTTTGACTCGGGTGTTTTAGTAGCGGGGCTATTTTAACCCTTGTCCTTTAGAGGCTAGTCCTTTTCAACCGAGCTTTTTGGATGTAGGGCCAGTTTGTCGCGGGGCCCTTTCACCAAGCCCTTTTGGCGCGGGCCGTTGTTTCGTGCCCTTTTGTCGTGGAGATCTTTTGACCCGGAGACATTTTGACCTGGGCCTTTCTTTACATTCGCTCAGCCGCGTAACTCTCAGCCGGTGCCTCAATCATTCAAAACCGGCGAGGTAACATTATTGCAAATGATTCTTTATTTTTTCTAGGCTCCCTTAATGCGGGGCTGCTTATACTCGGGCTTTTCTGCCGCAGGGTTCTTTGACTCGGTTCTATTTGTCGCGGGTCCATTTTGACCTGGGCCTTGTTAACGCTGGGTCGTTTTATCCTGGATACTTTTAACTCGAGCCTTTTCGACCCGGGCTTTTCTGACGCGTGGTCGTTTGGACCCTTTTGTCACGGAGACGTTTGACCTGGACAATACACTCTGGGCTGTTTATACCAGGGCACTTTTGACTGGGGGCCATTTTGACTCGGGCACTTTGTCACGGAGACCTTTTGACCCAGACTTTTTGACGCGGGTTCTTTTCTATCGGGGCTGGTTTGAACCGTGCCTTTTAGAGTTGCATCCTTTTGACCCGGCATCTTTCGAACTAGGGACAATTTGTCGCGGGGCCTTTTGACTCGCCTCCCTTTTACGCGGGGTGGTTTCTACTCGGAGCCTTTTGTCGCTAGGCCCTTTTTGACCTGGAGACATTTTGACTTGCGCTCTTTTAACGCGGAGCCGTTTCTTCTCGGGCCCGTTTAACGTAGTAACCGTTTGACTCGGGGTTTCTTGTCGCGGGATCCTTTTGACTCTGGAACTTAAGACGCGGGGCCATTTTGACACGGGCACATTTGAATCACTGATTGGAAAAAGGGAATAAGTGCATCAGACCTAAGTTTTCAAAAACGCTAAAAAACCTTCCCGAGGCGTTGTTTGTACTTGTTGCAAAAAGTGTATAATTGATTACTTGTAGCAAAAGAACTAACAAACACTAAGACAAGAAGGAGAATCTTGTATTGCAGCACTGCAATTGGTTAAATAAGATTAAAAATTGGAAAAAATATTCCCTTTTTCCAATCAATTAGAGTTGGACGCAATTGTAATTGTGTGTAGGGCATGTAATGTGCAGTTTATGATAGAAAGCTATGAAAATATACATGCTGAATACAATGTTGTATGTTAATCTTGGATATATATACAATATGTATCCGAACTATCACGCATGTTAGGCTTCTAACCCTTTTATTGTCACCGTTCGTTTTTTTTTGTACAGCACATGTTATTCGTACAGCAAAAAAAAGTAGTACAATAGACAGCTGAACAAAATACGTAGCAAAATACGTTGTCAAAATAGAATGACTTTACATAGGGTCCTATCCGTCTGCATCTTCGTCTTCTGCAGTTTCTTGGTCAGTGGTTTTCCATGAACAAATCATCCTATAAAACTTTTTGTATTGGTCAGGTATGCATTTGATGATTTGTGAAGAATCGTTTATCTTTCTCTGATTGATCGGGACTTGCCAATTGTATGCCTTTGACGTTGGCAGTGCAACGTTTGTGACATTACTTTTGAGTAATCGAAAAATATCAGTTCTCAGTTCATTGATAAACTTATGAGCTTGCACCTAACCTAGAGATTCTGCTTTATAAACAGAGTCTTTATTTACTTACTTGGAATTTCACTGTTTTGTCCACAATGCTACCTGAAGATTTCTTGTAAAACGGTTACCACCAATGTTTAAAATCTAAGATTTCTTCATTGACAATTTCGTAAACCTGAAATTTAGAATCAGTATTTCTTGCATTCGTAATCATGTGGTTATACTGTGCTGGTAAATAAATGAGATTGTGTCGTTTGAGTTCTCGTTTGATTATAACAAAATTTCGGTCACATGGTAAAAACTGTGACCTCTGACAGGCAAATATTGCTGTACAGTGATAAAGCGTTATGACACGATCAGACTGAAAAGCATTAATGTCATTGTATGATTCCAGTTTTGGTATTGTATGATCACCACTTGTATCACAGAAAACACGTAAATCTGTAACTGATTGGGCCAAATATTTCTCTATAGCTTGTGCAATGCGAAGACAATGCGAAGTATCGTAACGTCAGCAGAGGGCTCTAATGGTTGTCTACATACAGTCTCACAGTTGTGGTGGTATCCTATAGTGATTGGAAGAAGGAAATAAGAAACGTAGTTATTCCCTTTTTCTAATCAGCGAGATATTTTGCTTTCTACATTGGTCATATAGAGTTGCCCAAACATTCCTATTTTCTACTCAACGATGTAACTATCTTAAAGGAACACATCTGCTATCTCAGGTTAAAATCGCAAAAAAATGTACTTATTCCCTTTTTCCAATCAGTGGTTCATTTATTGCGAAGACTTTTTGACCCGGTCCCTCTGGCTAAGGCTTTTTTGTAGCGGACCACATTTTGATACAGGTCCATTTGAATATTTTGGCCCGGGCTCTTTTGACGCAGGAACCTTTTGACTCGAGCCGTTTTCACTAAGAACCTTTTAATGCGGGGTCATTTTGACTCTGGCCCTTTTGACGCAGAGACTTTTGACCCAGGCGTTTTTGACGCTGGGCCATTTTGACTCGGGTCCTTCTGTCGCGGAGACCCTTTCTCTCAGGTCCTTTTGACTCGGGCCCTTTTGTTGCGGAGAACTTTTGAACTCGGACCATTTAGACTCGGACACTTTTGTCGGGGGGTTCTTTTATCGGAACCGTATTGACCTGGGCTCTTTTCACGCGGGAGCCCTTTTTACTTGGGCCTGTTTGACGCAGGTCCATTTTAACTCGGGTATTTTTGTCGCATTACAATTTGACACGAGCTCTTTTGACGCGAGGCCGTTTTGATCCTGGGAATGTTTGTTGCGAAGAGATTTTGATCCGAGCCTTTTCGCCTAGGACATTTTTGTAGCGGGGCCCCTTTTGACACAGTCTCTTAGGCATAGAGCACTTTTGACTCGAGCTCTCTTAACACGAGATTCTTTTTTACTCGGGTCTTTTGTCGCGGGACGATTTTGAACTTTTTTTCACGCTGTTCCGATATTTCACACAGGTCCTTTTGATCCGGGCCCCTTTGAGGCGGGATAATTTTGACCGGGGCTCATTTTACGCAGGCCCATTTTAACTCAAGCCCTTTTGACGCACAGTCGTTTCGACTCGTTCCTTTTGTCGCGGATACTTTGTACGCAGACCTTTTTCACGCTGGCCGTTTTGACTAGGGACCTTTTTTAGGAGGGGTTCTTTCGACCCAGGCTCTTATGACACAGAGCCTTTCAAATTGATTCCTTTTGTCCCATACAATTTTGACACTGGGCCGTTTAGACTCGGGTTTTTTGTTTCTTCGCTTTTCTGACCCGTGAAAATCCGGTCCTTTTGACTCGGTCCCTTTTTTCCGGGGTGCTTTTGACCCGTGTCCTTTTGAGGCCTCTCCTATGATCCGGCCTTTTTGACCCAGGGCCAATTTTTCGCGGGCCCTTTTGACCGGAGCCCCTATTGACTCGGGCCCTTTTGGCTCAGTTCTCTTTTATCGTGGAGATCTCATGACCCGGTGTCTTTTTCACTTGGGCCCCTTTGTCGCGGGGCAATTTACCTGGGCCCTTTAGACACTGAGACATTATGACCTGGGCTCTTTTGACGCGGGGTTTCCTTTTCTTGGGGCCGTTTGACGCAGGGCCCGTTTGACTGGCCTCTTTTGGCCGCGGGACCCATTTGACCCGGACATTTATCACGCTGGGTCGCTTTATTTCTGGCTCTCTTGACGCGGCGTCATTTTGTCTCAGACCTTTTTTCACGCTGGACTGTTTTGACTTGGGCCCTTTTGAAGCGGGGTCCTTTTGACCCGTACTCTTGACGCAGGAACCTTTTGACTAAGAACCTTTTGATGCGGGGTCATTTTGACTCTGGCTCTTTTGTCGCCGAGACTTTTGACCCAGGCCTTTTTGACGCGGGACCTTTTTCACTCGGGCTCTTTTGTACCGGGGCTTTCTAAATCGGTGCCCTTTTGCGGCGGGTCCTTTTGACCCGGTCTCTTTTGAGCTAGGGTCCTTTTGTTGCGGGACCCTTTGATCCGGCACCCTTTGACGCGGGGCCGTTTTGACTCGGGCCAATTTGACGCAGGGCGGTTTTGTCACGAGTATTTTTGGCCCAGGCTGTTTTTACTCGGGGCTCCTTTACCCGAGCCCTGTTCACTCGGAGACACCTTGACCTACACTCTCCCTTTGACCCAGGACCTTTTGACTTGAGACTGTTTGTCACGCAATCCTTTTGACCCAGGACCTTTTAAGTTGGGGTCCTTTTGACCCGGGCTCTTTTGACGCAGGTCTCTTTTGTGCTGGACACTTTTGACGCTGTTTAGATTCGACCCGCGCCTTTTGTCGCGGAGACCTTTTGACCCAGGCCCTTTAGTCTCGGGTCCGTTTTGACTCGGGCCCTTTTGTTTCGATCCGTTCCCTTTCGACCCGGCTCCTTTGATGCGGGACTGTATTGACTCGGGCCCTTTTGGCAAAGTGCCCCTTTGTCGCGGAGATCTTATGACCCGGTCCGGTTTTACTCGGGGCGTTTTGTCGCGGAGGCAGTTACCCGTGCCCTTTTAACCCGGGCTCTTTTGACGCGGGGCCGTTTTGACCCGGGCCTATTTGACGCAGCTGAAATGCGTGGGGCAGGCAGCGGGTATGAGTAAATCAGTTATTAATCGATCCCTGGCGCAGTAAAATTAGTTACTCATATCTTTGATCTCTCTCTCTCTGATAATATCTTTTTCTCTTCTCTGTACATCATGTCTGGAGTTGAATGTTCTGACTAATAGGCTACAGTAGCGATTTTAAAAATTAGACGATATATGCTATCAATTATAAATGTTATGAATTTTAACTTAATATATATAGAGCAATAACTCTTAAAAATCTAAATTGGCCTTTTGGTCCCCCCTAGTGTTATAAAAAAAAATTGTTGGTGTTAAGGGTTATCACGTTGTTTAGTTTTATATTATATTGTGCTATATACTCAATAAATACATCTGTGCTTTATTTAATAAGAACCTTATTTACATTTATTACGGACCTTGCTTTACGACAGCGAAACATATTCACGTTCAGCGTAATCAGTTTCCATTAACAAATAAGGACAGTGAGACGAATGAAATAATTGACGCATACATTTGGGACTGTGAAAAGTGTCCTGCGAACATGTCGCAGAAAATTCGTGAAGAGTGAAATGCGCTAGTAGCAATTGTTAGCAGTTATTAACTTAACATATAAGATAAGAAACTGAAAAACTGAGAATACGAATCTTTTCAGAGATGACAGTGTACTGATCCTTCAAATCTGTTCTTTTACTCCCTATGCATACGTTATTTCCCTAGTCAAAATAAAAACTCTTCAAAATTAATCACAATTTCTTATGCAACCATCCCTTCCTTGGAGTACTGCGCGATCACATACCCGTTACGGCGATGTAAAGGCACTTTTGGCAACAAGAATACGATGCAAAAACTAAGTAATTATGACTTCATTACCGATATATTCACTTACATACGTCAATTATTTCTCTAATACAGGACACTCTTACTTTCTATAGCGGAAGAAAAAGGACCCCTCTTATAAACGAACACTCTAAGCACGTCCGTTCAAAGAAACAGGTAAAACTAAAAAAAAGAAAAACAAGAGGAAAATGATAAAATGCCCTTCAACTTAAAAAAAGCTAAATAACTAAACTTAGAGTTACAAAATACGCGAGGCGAATTTTATTAAAAAGGTTGCTTATCCTTAGTGATTAGTTGTGCTGACTATGAAGATGAATTAAAAAAAGAAAACAAGTAGCTAGCTCTGAGTTTCGCAAACCAGTTGAAAAGAAAATATTGGATAAAATGTAATAATAAAGAAAGCATTTATGATAATTTAAAAAAAAACTAAACATTTGACACGACAGTCCTTTGGTTCCTACCAGCGGGATACGTTCAAAGTGAATGTGTAGTCAACGCACCGACACCCGAAGTCCCTAATGCCGGCTTTTTAGATTGGAGTCCTGTACCTCTTACTTCAGATTCATTTAGTATCGGAAGTGCGTGAGAGACGTGTGTCGCGTCCCTCCGCGGAAACTATTCGGGGAAATGGTTTGCAGGTTAAGCAGGAGATATAACGCTTACCTGCGTGTGCGTTAAATTCTTTGAAACAACTGTGTGGAAACAGAATTTGGAAATTTTAAAAAATAACGGAGATTTTAACTAAAATATCTAGTGTTTTTTACAGAATTATAGTGCAATTGTGAGTGCTAATACGAAGACGTGGAATTCTGAGTACAAAAAAGTAAATACCGCAACGCTGCAACTTTACGGGGAAGTTAAAGTGCGAACGGACTGTGAAAGTGTGAGTGTCCTGTGGAAGGCTAAAGTCCTTTTCCCGCGGTTGTAAAAGTGCGTACTACAAATTACACCTCATTGTAGCCGTAGTAAACAATAGTAGAAACACGTGCTTATGTTAGTAAATACGTTTGAATGAAAAAAGAAGAGTTGCGTGATAGTGAGTAGAGTGCATACTAAAATAGTACAGTAGTGTTTTTTTTCTAGTAACAGTACTAAAACACGTGCTTATAGTGCTTACTGACAGAAGAAAAACACCACGAGCTGAAACACATGGTGAGTATATACATTTCTCTACATAGTCTTAGTGAAACCAAACAAGCTTCTGAAGAGGCAGTGAAATTAAATAAACTTTTAACGCTGTGACGAGTGGGCAACAAATATAAAATAATTGTGTGCACACTCCCAAAGGAAATTTTTTTAAACTATAGAACATATAGAGAAATATCGAAATCATTAAATAAACATCATTTTGGTCGTTCCTGGGGTGATATTTCCCCTTCCCAGGTTCTCTAAGATGGATCGAGCAATGGAACGAAAACCAAGATATTCAGGTAGTAATTACACAGACATGCTTGACAAATTGGATTAGGAACAAAGGCAAACTACAAGTCTGAGATCACAAAATGTGATCAGAGAAAATTTAGAAGAGAAAACAAGGGAAGAGAGTGGAAAAACATTTTTACAAAGTGACAAAAGGTTGAGAGAGTCGCCGGATTCAAAGGATAACAAGAAAAAGAAGCAAGGTATCCCAGCAGGGTCAGCTATAAACACAGAAGAAGACCGAAATAACAGTTCAATTTTCTAAAACGATGACGAAGATGGTAGAGATAACGATGAAGAAAATAAAAAGATGGAGGAAGATTTAATAAAAGAATACGAGGTGGCATTAAGCTTTGTAGAGCAAGTCGTAAAAAGGAGTAAAGCTAGTTCAGCTATAACTCGCAGCATAAACAAACATCTGTTAGGATGGCTTGTCAAACGGTCTAGAGCTGAAGAAGTAAACAGTCAATTGAAAGTAGAAGTTAAGAAACTGAAGGAAGAAAATAAACAATTAAGAGCAGAATTAGACAAAGCAAAACAACAAAAAGAAACAAAAACTGAAGAGAAATCCCTGTACTCAACTATCGCAAGTAATTACCAAACTGTACAGAAACAAATAACAAAACGTACACAAATAATAGAAAATACTAGAAACAAACGAAAACCAACATTTTTTCTCAAGGCTAAAAATATTGAGAACATTAAACAAGTCAGAGAAAATTTTGCTAAATGAGTGAATCCATCAAAAGACAAAATTAAAATCACATCTTTGAAGGAAACGAAAAACACTCTGATTGTTGAAACAGCATCAATCACAGATATGGAAAAAAATAATGAACAACCGGAAATTACATGAAAATGTGAAAGTAGAAAAGCCAAAGAAGAACCTTTGCTAATAATATACGATGTTCCAGCTGATTTCGAGAACGAAGAGATAGTTGAAACATTAATTGTGCAAAAGTTCGAAGAACAGGAAATAGAACAAGCCAAGCAAGATATAAAACCAAGATTTAGAACCGAAGAATAAAGACAAATGCCATCTAGTAATTGAGACATCGGCCACAATAAGAAGGAAACTAATATCTGAAGGTAGAGTGTACCTTATGTATGAAGTTCATGGAGTTAAGGACTTCATCAAAATACCAAAATGTACTTTATGCCTAGATTATTCACACGTAAGCAAACACTGCAAGGAAAAAGAAAAGATATGCTCTCATTGCGGGAATAAAGGCCACGAACGTGCTGCCTGTGAAGATAAAAATAAGAGCAAGGTATCCATACCATGTAGTAGAAGAAAACACAAGTGTAATGCAAAAAATGAGAAGGACTGCGCTACATATAAAATGTTTTACGAGCGGAGCATTTCTAGGATAGAATTTTAATGGATAGGTATCCCGAAAGATTATTCAATAATCAACAGGAAAAGAATATGGAAAAAGAAACAAAGAAGAAAAAGAAAATCCAGTCGAATAAACTAAGGGAAAAAGAAAGATCTGAAGCTAGAAGAAATCTGATTTCCAAAACATTAATTCGAAATTTGGTTGGAAGAATGAACACCAATAAGTAGCATAGAAAAGGTTTTAACAATAGAGGAAGGTTTCATTGATTTAGAAGATACAAATGCATGCATAGTGCACCTTATAAACCCAGAGAAAGTGTATAGGGAATTTGCCAAACTGTATGGACGTATTGTATTTGACCACAGAGCGGAGTGGCCAGATACCCACGTAAAAATATATTACCCCTGACCACAAGCATGGATGAACCGAGGAAGGATGAAAGAATAAAAATTATGCAGATAAACGCAGGTGGGTCAATTACAGTAATGGACGAGATAAAAAAACTCGCTGAGAAGGAAGATATAGACGTAATTTTAATACAAGAACCTAAAAACAAAAAAACTAACGGAAATGGGAAAAGCAGAAATAGTTTACGCAGGAGAGAAACCTATAAACAAAACAGGTGAAAAACAAAACACACGAGGAGGGAAGCCAAACTCAAACCACATTGGAGAGAAACCTATGGCAGTGATAGTAAACAGAAACAAAAACTACAAAATTCTAAATCTAACCAAATTTAGTGACCCATGAACAAATTGTATAGAACTTAAATCACAAAATGGAGATATTATGATATTAAACTGTTACTGTCAGTATTGTCTAGATATAGAACCATTTTTAAATACCATGACAAAATTCTGTGACACTTACAACCACAAAGACATACTTATATGCGCCGAGGTCAATGCTAAATCACCAATTTGGCAGAGTAGATATACAGACGAAAGAGGACAGAAAGTAGAAGATATGATAGCAAAAAATAATCTGGTAGTAATAAATGAGGAAGGTCATCCGCCCACGTACAGGAGTTGAAAAGGGGGTGAATCTAACATAGACATAACACTAACAACATTGCAACTCAGCGACAGAATAACAAATTGGACGGTTCTAGACGCGGCTACCCTAAGTGATCATTAGCAATGCTATTCGAGATAAGCAGCAAAACAAATTCTAACAATCTAAATGAAAACGATAAAACTGTAATATATAACACAAAACGAATAAATTGGAATAAATTTTGGGAGACAATTAAATTGCCACAAATTGAAGACGATAGCGATGTTGATGAAATAGCTGAAACATTGGAAACTGAAATAATTAAAGCAATTGAAAGTTCAACAAAAACACGAACAATAAATGGAAAATCAAATAAAAACAACTCCTTTTGGAATAATGAACTAAAAGACTTAAAACTAAAAACGAGAAGAGCTAGGAAATTATACCAAGAGAAGTTGGAAATAAAATTGAAACAAATACGACTAAGAAAATACAGGAAGCAAAAAAAATATATGAAAACAATATAAAAGAAATGAAAGTAAATAGTTGGGAAAACTACCTTAAAGAAAATACTAACCTAGACATTTGGGGTGAACCATATAAAATAACAAGTCAGAAAATAAAGAAGCCAACAACACTCTCAACTTTAAGAAAAGATGACGGAAGTTTTACGGAAGGATGGGAAAACACCATAAAATTTTTAATGGAAAAACTTTTACCCAAGGACGAAAAAGAAGACTATGATGAGGTGCACAAACGAATGAGGGAAGAAATGAAATTTTTACCAATAAACGACGAAATTATGGAAGAAACAACCAATCAAGAAATAAGTAATTACATAAAAATGTTAGAAAGGAAGAAATCAGCAGGTCCAGACATGATAAAATCAGAAATTTTCCTGGAAAATGCAGATACATGGTCACCATATCTATCAAGACTCTACAATTTACAAAGGGATGTCCACAGGGATCCATACGCGGTCCAACGATGTGGGACATCGTTATCGAACCATGCCTAAAAACACTGGAAATTACAAAAGACACGGGAGGAGTAGTCGGCTATGCAGACGATATCGCAATAGTCGTATCAGCACGATCAAGAGACGAAATTGAGAGGAAAGGGAAACAAGTCTTACACACGCTTCAAAAATGGTGCGAAATAAATACACTGAAACTACCAGGAAATAAAACTAAATACACGATAATCGGGCAATCTATACAAAGAGATCCAATATTAAAGATTAACAACCAAAAAATTAAACGAGTGAAAGAATTCAAGTATTTGGCAGTATGGATTGACGATAAACTGAACTATGCTAAACATGTCGAAAACGTAACTAACAAAGGAAAGAAAGTTGCACATAAAATACTCACAATTGCAAGAAAAGACTATAAGATACCCAAAAAGACCCTACAAACGTACAACAATGCTGTAATAATGCCAACAGTAAAATACTGTGCCAGCATCTGGGCTCACAGAATATTTGCAAATAAAAAATTAAGGGAACAAATAAACAGAGTTCAGAGAGGAGTTATAATTAGAACAATAGGAATAATCAAAACACTACCGATAGAAACCTTACAGGTGCTTGAACTAGAAGAACCAATCCACTACCAAATATTAAGAGAAGCTGCAAAACGATGGAAAACAAATAACGAAACTATAACAATAATAGAGATTCTAGGTACAAATCCGAACAACGAAGATGAACTAAATATGTTGATAGAAAAAAATGGCAGGAGGAATGGTACACCACAACTAAAGGAGAAAAGCTCAAAGAGTGCATACCAACTATCAAAGTAAGGAAATAAATTGGTGAAATAAAGAAGGAAACTATGGAAGCGCTGTCGGGGCATCGACCCTTGAAAACACACTTGAAAAGATTAAATATTGAAAATTACGAAATATGTTCATGTGGAGAAATACAAACACCTGAACATAATATGGAATTGTGAAAATTACGTAACTAGTGAAGAAATAAGGAATCTCAGAGATGAACTTAGTGATGAAGGTTGGACTAGCCTACGGCAGGATAAAACAAAATTCGATAACTTTCAAAAAATAACAGAGCATATAGTGAGAAACCTATGGAATGAACGAACCCAACGAAGAAGGTAATTGAACAAACAGCACTTTGAAAAAATACAATTAAATAAAAACAAATCAAATTCTAATAGATACAATCTTAAAGTTCTGGCAAACACCCAGAATTATAGTACAAACTTACGTTTCTTTCTTATTTATTTATTAATGTCGTTTTTATTTCTATAACTTCAGATAACTCCCCAATTACCCTCGCGATGCTGGGTCAACACCGAAATTATTTAGTGCCTCTCCGGAAATTGAATCCATGATCGCGGGCACCGAATGCACGCGATAACCAATGTTTATATATATATATATATATATATATATATATATATATATATATATATATATATATATATATATATATTAAAATATAACAGTTTTAATCAAATTATTTAACCTGCTGAACACTTTGGACGGATTACACTGTAACCATTACGACACGAAACAGACATAGAAGTAAACTAGGACAGTTGAAAACACCTATGCACGGAGCGGGATTCGAATCCAAGACATTCACAGCAAACGATCCACAGCTTAATGCCGTAGACCACTTGACTATGGCTGTCAGGTACTCTCGGCTAAGCAGTAGCACATTTAAGGTAACTGCTTATTTTAAAAGTTGCTCCTAAATATTGACAATCTAAGTCTTATGTATCAAATATTTCCTGCGATAATACCATACACTCTCCGTCTTCTATACACAAAAAAAACTATAGTTGCACATATTATCTAGTACAGAAATAAGTTACAATTCTTTAATAGCTGCTGATGGTGATAGTCAAGGTTCACCGAAGCATGATCCCCAAACCCAAACTGAGATATTGATGTTACTGGAACGGCTGAAAAGTCATTGCGGGCAGATGAATTGCCCACTTGTCAGGATGTAGGGCAAAATGAAAATGGAATAAAATCTTCAAGTTTTACGTCCCGCGGTTATGCCTGTTAGGCTAAAGGAGACGGTGATGATGAGGAATGAATGAAATGGTGGAATGAAGAAAGTGGGAGGAAATGAGAGAACCCCGAGAAAACCCACGCACACAGCGTTTCTCCACCACAAAGTTCTTTTGGCGGGGTCTGGGATCGAACCAGGGAACCCCAATCACCAGAGATGAACGCTCTACTACTGAGCTACCGCGGCTCCAGGATAAGGGGTGCTTGTGATGTGAAATGCGGGGCAGTCAGAGGTACTACTTATAATAATTGAATTTATAATTTTCTATGCTGCCGTAAACCCTCTTCAAAAACATAACTCTTAATCTTAGCTTTGAAAATGTTACATAAGGTGTTTTATTGCTATCCTTATGTTGCATATAAATATCTTCATTACGCCAAAAACAGTGAATCGGCTCGGAACTCGACTCGAGAATATTACCTTTAACTCCGCTCGAAACTAGATTTGAATTCGAGTCGAGTTTCAGCTTGACTCGTGCTCATAACTTTGCGTTAGAAAAAATGGTTGCTTATTATTATTTTGCTACACTAATAACAATTTTGTTCGGTAAAATTAACAATACAGAATATAGAGAAATATTACACTACAACTAATAAAGTTAGAACACATGAACTGGGGGTGAATCAGAACTTGCCACTAACTCTAAAATCGATACATGCCTTTTAAAGCTCTAAAAACAACGCGAGTCTAAGATACGCAAACTGATCTGAAAGAACCATGGGCAGATCCAGGACGGATTTCTGGGGGGGGGGGTGGATGTGGGTTGTAATACTGCTACTTTGAGCTACTTTTAAGAGCGCCAAACTCTGGGATGGGTTTTATTTATATATAAAATAAGAAAGTTTCCTCTTCTGGGGGACAATCGCCCCTATCGCCCCACTGGAAAGAATTCTAATATTACATACCATCAACAGACTATTTTTCTAGTAATGGAGTAGCCTGCTCATCAGAACACAGTTTATTCGTATTAACCCGTTACTGTATGTCCTTGATTATGACACTAGTTGTTGATAAATATTTCCCGCCGGGGCAACACTTTACTTTTAAAACATATCCATCATTATCTTCAGCTTTTGACAACATTATTCTTTCAAATGTTTTAGTGGTTTATATTGGAAATTTACCTTGCATGTATATCTCGAAACTTACAACATAAGGGTAGATTTTACCCTGTTTTATTCCATATTTAGATTGTAACTCCAAACAATAGGGTTACATCTGCAAGTCCAAGGAAGGCGCATACCAAATTTCATTTAAATCCCGTAAGTTTTACGCAAGCTACCATGGCAAAGATGGATGGACAGATGGAGAAACGGAAAGAGGGATAGACAGGGAGACGGACAAATGGAGAAACGGACTCTCACACAAATGCCAATCGAGTCGAATGGCAGGGAGGGGGAGCGTAAAAAGTTTATTTTGTTATGGATTCATTTCAAATCCAAGTATTTGCGATTATTATGACGTCAAAAAATGCGCCATATTATTTAATATTTTACATTTTGATTTCTTTTAATTAGGGAAAGGGGGGTATTTTATCAAGAGTAAGGATTTTAGTTCATTGTTCATTCTAGGCATATATTACAAGCAATGAGGACTGTGAAAAAGCCCTGATGGGCTCCCAGACAGAGATTCCCATTCATTGCTGTAGCATAGAGCCCCGAGCAGAGAAGACCCTGAAGAATCAAATCGGGCAACCATATATGTAAATCAGTTTGGGATTCCCTTTTTTATGGCTTCTGGCCAGGGAATGGTGCGAAGTGGATTTTGTGGTGGGCATTCAATTAAATAATGTAGAGGTTATAAGGAATTAAAGTATTTGTGACCTCATTTAACAAGAGCAGCCAATCACAGAACGGAAAGTTAAAGATGAGGTGCATTCGGAAAACCTCGCCTCTGAGATCTCTATCAATTGCAAGAAACAAAAACGAACGCTTTCGTTCAAGTTTTGTCCTGCGTTGAAACGGACGTAATTGCTTAAAAACGGGACTTATGATATATTTCCTTAAGACGCATAATCTATTTCTGAAAACCGCTTGTCAGTATTACGGTTTCCGTTTTATGGCCATTCATGTTGAAACAGGAAGTGGTCAATTTCTACCTCTTCCGGTTTAAGAAGGAAGCTATCAGAGGAAGTAGAACCTATTCTTGGGACACTAAGTCGATTTTCGAAAACCACTTCTCGATATCTCTTAACACTTTTGCTTTCCTACCCTTTTGAATCTCCAGTCAAACCGGAAGGGGTAGAAATCTACTGCCATTTCCTGTTTCAATATTAATTGTAAAAATATCGCAAAAATGTGCCAAAGTCCTTCCTGTAATGTACACGTGGCAATACTACTTGTTTTCTATTTATATTGTACATATTGATTATGTTCCAACATATTGTATAATGTAAGCATGCTGAATAAAATAAGTGTTCAAATTTTAACTTTACTGCGTTCTCTACGTATACACTATTTTCCTACGTACAGTGCGTATTACTGTTTACTCGTAAAATATCAAATGAGTTTTTGCAGGGGTAGCGGTGGATTTAGACCCCCTCTTAATAAAAGAAAAAAGAGAAAATTCAACAACGAGGCTAAGCAACTTAAGACGTTTTATGGAATAAAATATATAGAAAATATTGCATATTCTGGGACTACAGTGGTGGTATATACAACTAAATTTTCGAAGGAAAAAGAGAAAGAAGAAGTCAAGTGATCATCTGGAAAATACAATATTTGAGTTTTTACTTCCTATGTTTATTCCGGGTAGGCTAAGGGAGACGGTGATGATGAGAATGAGTAAAATGTTGGAATAAAGAAAGAGGCAGAAAACGGGAGAACCCCGAGGACCCACGAGCACGGTGTTTGTCCACCACAAAGCTCACTTGGCGCGAGCTGGGATCGAGTAAGGGACCCCAAGCACTTGAGGTGAACTCTCCACCACTGAGCCACAGTTACTCGAAGTCAAGTAATGCTGATGGTTGTCGCTTTCTGTCGCGTCCCCTGGGAATTTTATACTTGGCAAAAATTATCAGAAGCTCGATTAATATGACAAAATAGTCGTTATACCTATCATACCTATACGATACGATTAAGGCCCCCGCACGCGGGGGCTACGGGTACTTCGCTACGCATATGGGTTCTTGCCATAGTCAGAAAAACTTTTGGAAAGCTTTGTCTTACCTTCGGAAATTTAGAATGCGCTTCTCTGCAGCTGGCTTTTGTCCTCGCCCCTATCATTCACCCCTATGCATGCTCGATTATTATAAATTTTTCCTAAATGCCAAAATTGTAATAAGAAATACACTAATTTTCCTTCACGTGCAATCGCCGTTAACAAAATGCTGCTGAAAATACTAGCAATAAATTTCCCACAGTGTATATTCCTACCCTGATGGTTCTTTTAGAAAAATAACATTTAATATATTCACGCGCATAGAAACACAATAGCAAGGCTTTTGTAGCCACGATTTTTTGTCTCAATGTGCGCCGCGTTCTTCTTTCAGTATAAAATTCCTGCCTTTCTCTCTCGCTCTCCCAACTTCTTCTATCAACGCGTCTCCTTCCCGCGCGAGCATGTGAAGAGCTTGATGATTGGTTGAGTACTACATAGGAAAGTTGGTAATCCTGACTGTAGATAGAACAATTTCAATATTTCCATATATAGATAGTAGAATATTCTTAAACGCACTTAGAGTCACATGACACAAAATAATTTTCTGATTGGCTGAAAGCTGTATGGTAAACTCAGTGAGTATAACAACAGTAAGGACGGAACAAAATGACCACTTGAAATTTTAAAAAAAATGTATTTTTTAAAAAAAATATTTTCGTTTAAGTTATAATTACTTTGCAGAAAAATGAATTACATTGGTTCATAGCCAAAGTATTTACATTTCACAGCGTTAAGATAAGAAGGTACGAATGTTAAACATATAACAAAAAAAGATGGGGTGTACTGACCATTTTTTATTTTTTAAATTCGAAGTTTATACAAAATAACTTATATATGTTACTATGAAAACAAAACACCATTTTTTCCTAAAAATCTTTGCAAATAATAATTGCACCATTTTCAAGAAATTTCATTACAAAATATTGAACAGTTTCTTCTCTAAAAAATTTTAAACTGCCTGTTTTTATATTCTGACTTCGGAGAAAATGTCAGTATGAGGTATAATAAACAACATATACTTTCTGCTGTAGAAAACTCAAACTTTTTTACTCAAATTTTAAATCATACTAAATAATCGTTAATAGCATCATTGAAATGCGAGAGCAATATATCATGGCGCAGAAAGAGTAAACATTAAATAATAATGAATTCTGAAACCATATTTGCAAGAGGTCGAGCATGCAAAAACATTGCAGATAAACAAATACCTTTCATTTATTTGATAACAGTATATTAATAAAGTCAGAATGGGAATATAAATAGTTAGAAATTGTTAAATATAACGTCCTAAAATAAAGAATAATATATAGAGCGTGGGTAGGAAATGACCACTTTACGCCATATATATATATATAACAACAACCCCTCAAATCCGAATCCCGGAAATCCGAAAACCCGGCAAATCCGAACACGTTCTCAGGAGAAAAAAAACTACAGCTGGAAAATGAAAAAAAATAGATTTAATCATACAATTTAGTTTTTCTAAGGTTTTAACATATTTAGACTTAATGCTTATTCAAAATCATTATCTAATTATATTCTTACAAGAAGACAGTTTTAGATATGCGACAATCATTTTGGACATGAGTGTACACCCGCCAGTCAAGGTCACTGCCCTTTCGACCACTGGGCCACCCTGTCTAACCTCAGTCGTTGTTTTACCGCCAATTCAGTGATGAAAAAAGTACGTAATATTATTTCCCGGGTAATCCGAACCCCCCGAAATCCGAACAGGCTTCAGCCCCAATTAGTTCGGACTTGAGTGGTTCTGCTGTATATATATATATATAGATAGATAGATAGATAGATATAGATATAGATATAGATATATAGATAAGATGGCGAATGAGCGATCGAAGGAGACAGAATGCGACCCAAAGAATCACAACTTTCATATAGCACAAGCATTTCAGATATTGAGTTGAAACTATATGTAAAAACTTTCCATTGTAGCGTGCTTCGCAAGGACAATTCCAATCTGCTCACGTGACCTTTGGGGTTTCTTAACTTCTTGCAACTGTTCTGACTTCGGATTCCTTGTTTATACCCTCTGTTTATGTCTCCGGTAATTTTTCAAGAAAATAAATGATATGCTGTAATAAAAATACTGAGAAGTAAGATCTGTATGACAAATAGCTGCAAATAAATACACTACATAACGTGTTTATTAGTATTATACGAGTTTCTTAAATTGTGTTTAACATTCTCATATACCGACGTATTGAGACGTGCGTACCTACTATCATGTGCGTACGTGTGTACGTACTAGCTCAGACGTTATATTTTAAACATAATATTTACGTTTTGCAATGAATATATGAATATATATTTACCTCATATATTTTAATGTAATTATTTTAAAACATTTAATTCATTGCTGAAAACAAAATTTCATACAAGAAGAAAAAAAGGACTACCAAGATTCGAATTGAATCCAAGACTTTAACGATTTGAAGTGGGAGACTTTATCACTGAGCTAACACGAAAACTCTATCCTACTACCATCTTACGAAACATAATACGATTTCAACGGAATTAACTTTATATCCATTGTATTTTTTTATACTTTGTCTTTTATTTACCTGCGCAGGCCAGAATTATATTCGATTTTCTTCTTCCATTCCTCTTTTACATATGGTATTGTTCCTTTACATATCTAAACGTTCTTTGAGATACGGAAATGTTCCTTTACATATATTAAACATTCTTTTAGATATGGAAATGTTCCTTTACATATCTAAATGTTCTTTTAAATATGGAAAGTTTGCTTAACATATCTAAATGATTCTTTACATATACAAATGTTATTTTACGCATGGAAATGTTCCTTTACATATATAAATGTTCTTTTACATTTGGAAATGTTACTTTACATATCGAAATGCTTTTAGATATTTAAATGTTCCTTTACATATCTAAATATTCTTTGAGATATGGAAATGTTTCTTTACGTATCTAAATGTTCTTTCACAAATGGAAATGTTCCTTTACATATTTAAATGTTCTTTTAGATATGGAAATGTTCCTTTACATATCTAAATGTTCTTTTACAAATGGAAATGTTTCTTTACATACCTAAATGTTCTCTTAGATATTGAAAGGTTGCTTTACATATTTAAATGTTCATTTACATATGGAAATGTTGCTTTACGTATATAAATGTTCTTTTACATATTGAAAGATTCCTCTACATATCTGAATGTTCTTTTACATATGGAAATGTGCCTTTACATATCTAACTGTTCTTTTACATATGGAAATATGCCTTTACATATCTAAATGTTCTTTTACGTATGGACATGCTCTTTTACATATCTAAATGTTCTTTTACACATTGAAGTATTCGTTTACATATGCAAATCTTATTTTACATATGAAAATGTGGCTTTACATATCGAAATCTTATTTTACTGATGGAAATGTTCCGCTACATATCTACATCTTCTTTTACGTATGGAAATGTTCCTTCACATATCTAAATTTTACTTTACATATTTAAATGAACTTTTACATATCTAAATGTTCCTTTAGATATGGAAAGGTTGCTTTATATATCTAAATGTCCTTTTACTTATGGAAATGTTGCTTTACGTATATAAATGTACTTTTACATATGGAAAGTTTCTTTACATATCTAAATGTACCTTTACATATGGTAATGTGCCTTTGCATATCTAAATGTTCTTTTAGGTATGGAAATGCTCCTTTACATATCAAAATCTTATTTTACAGATGGAAAAGTTCCTTTACATGTCAAAATCTTATTTTACAGATTCAAATGCTCCTTTACATATCTAAATCTTATTTTACATATGGAAATGCGCCTTTACATATCAAAATCTTATTTTAGAGATGGAAATGTTTCTTTACATATCTAAATCATATTTTACATATGGAAATGCGCCTTTACATATCAAAATCTTATTTTACAAATGGAAATGTTCCTTTACATATCTAAATCTTCTTTTACATATGTAAATATTCCTTTACATTTCTTAATATTCTTTTACATATGTAAATATTCCTTTACATATCTAAATCTTATTTTACAGATAAAAATGTTCCTTTAGATATCTAAATGTTCTTGTACATATGGAAATGTTGCTTTTTGTTTTCTACAGTTGCTAACAAGTCATATTATGTTTTAAAAAAAGAAAAACGCATCTGAATTTTCCCGATTGTAAAGGTTGGCTTGGGAGTTTGATCCTTGTAAACTTTTTATGCGAAGATACCCGAAGTTTGAAATTTTGCCTCATAACAGCAATACAGGGTTGTATTACTCCAAGTAGTGTCATAAAGACATGAAGTTCAAAAAGAACTAAAAGTAATACCAGGAAATATCTTTATATATATGATGCTATCGCAGAGAAATCAAACAATTTGAAAAAAGACAATATTTTATTATAATTAACGTCTGTGACTTCCTGATTTTTTGTTAGTAACTGAGAAAGGAAAATACATGGCCAGCAAAATCAATATGTGAACAGTCGAGCCCAACCGAAAACGCTCAATAATAATACGTTTTATGTTAGTATTTGACAAGGCGAGCCTATGGCTCTAAATATATATATATATAAGTTACTTAATTTCCTCCAAGGATTAGTACGCGATGTCGTCTGCTCACCAATTCTTTAAATTTAATATATTTTCTGCTAATTAGCTAATTACTAAAATGAAATTCAATAGATATTATTAGTATCTAGTATTTTTAGAAAAAAATATTTATAGGCGTACACATACTTATTATTTATGAGATTCCATAGCTGACTATAAGTAGTCGCATTAACTAACTTACACATCAAACCAAG
Source organism: Thermobia domestica (assembly GCF_964235325.1). Classification (NCBI taxonomy): domain Eukaryota; kingdom Metazoa; phylum Arthropoda; class Insecta; order Zygentoma; family Lepismatidae; genus Thermobia; species Thermobia domestica. The sequence goes on from NC_137457.1 coordinate 62,941,900, forward strand.
TACGTTACCAGTCTCCATTCACAGTAACAAATAGCCTTAAATTATTCTTTGCAATTATAAAAAAACGCTTTCTATTATGTGCTATTGTTTATTCCGGGACTATAATAATAATAATAATAATAATAATTTATTTGTACTTAACACCCGAAGGCAATTACAAAGCACAAATTGTTAATTTTATAATGGTGCAGAATGTGCTACATGTAAAGTAATTCTAACAACTAACCATTACTCTTGTTTTGTTCACGTACAGTCAATAAGTACCAGATATAATAGCAATCTTTACACTTTATTAAGTAACATTTGGAGGCATTTTTGTTTAAATATTGAGCATCTTAATTGAAATATGTCCAGACCCATAGAATGTATTTTATTGCCTCTATCACATATCCTATACAACGGAGAGTTTTTTGCTAAATTTGTTTTGTTGTCAGGCATATAAAACATTTGTCTGAATCTCAGGTTCTGACGAGGACAATAGAATGGTAATTTACCTAAGAAAGACATATTATCCTCTTGGTTATCAATAAGTTTTTTCAAGTACAATACACATTGAATAAACCTTCTATCCTCCAGGGACAAAAGCTGAAACCTCCTGAGAAGTATATTGTAAGATACATAACGAGTTGGTATATTATCTATTTTATAACTAATATATTTTAACATTTTCTTTTGTACCTTTTCTATTTGTTGCTTTGGTTTTTGGTAATATGGTTCCCAAATTATAGAAGCGTACTCTAATTTTGTTCTTACAAAAGAGTTATATAAAGTTAATATTGTTTTTATGTTTTTAAAATGACAGCACGATCGTTTAATAAATCCAAGCATTTTAAACGCCTCATTTGTTTTGATATCCATATGATATGTAAACTTTAGATTTGCATCAAACCATACTCCCAGATCCCTGACAACTTCTTTCCTCTCCAGTACTTGATTCCCTATAATATATTTAAACATAACAGGTTTCTTTGTGATTGAAAATGTTACAACATTGCATTTTGAAATATTGAGTTCAAATTTGTTTCTTTGACACCATTCACTCAACCTCACCAGATCTCTCTGTAATTTTTCACAATCATCTCTTGTAGAAATTTGTTTGTATAATTTAGTATCATCAGCAAACATTAGACACGAAGAATATTGAAACTCTTCAGGTAAATCGTTTATCATAATTAAAAATAGCAAAGGCCCTAAATTGGATCCTTGTGGTACTCCAGAATATACAGAATATTGTTTAGATTTACAATTATTATATGTTACATATTGGATTCTGTTGCTTAAATATGACTTAAATAGTCGGATTAATTCATTTGAAACACCAAATCCTTTAATCTTTTTAAGAAGTATTTCGTGATTAATCAAATCAAAGGCTCGCTTAAAATCTGTATACACTACATCAATTTGAGACCTTACGGTAAGAGCTTCACTAATTGCTTGACTTATATTCAACAAATTTGTTACTGTTGATCTATTATGTCTAAAACCATATTGGGACTCAGAGAGATATCGTGAGATGTGATTAAACAGGTGTTTACAGATTACTGATTCGAATATTTTAGCTGGAGAAGAAATCAAACTTATTGGCCTATGGTCTTGTATTAATTTTACAGGATTAATTTTTGGAACTGGACATATTGCTGATATTTTAAATTTTGCAGGAAAATAACACTGAGTGATAGACAGATTAAATATGTAGGTCAATGGCTTAACAATAAATTCCTTACAACCTTTAAAAATGTAAGATGGTATACCATCATTACTAATTGACCTTTTGCCTTTCATTTTGTCAATAGCTTCGATTACTTCTGTTTCAGTGATCCTATCCAGTGACATTGTATCTACAATCGAAGAAACATCATTCAGAAAAATATCTGATAGTTTAATATTAGGTATTTCAGAACTATATACTGATTGAAAATGCTTAGCAAAAGCTTCGCATTTCAATTTATTGTCAACAATTTTTTCTTTGTTATATTCAAGTACAAATTGATTTATGTTTGAAGATTTTTTCTTATTAATATAGTTCCAAAATTTCCTAGGTTCCTTTACAATTTGCTCTTCTATTGCGTTGTTATAATCACGAAAAGCTATTTCAATACTATTTTTTACTTGTGTCCTTAGTGCAACAAATTGCATGTAATCTGAGTAAAGTCTTGATTTTTTAAATTTCTTTCTATAACGTTCTTTCTTCCTTAACATTTTTATTATTTCAGGAGTAAACCAGGTTGGATATGAACGTTTCCTCTTGATATTTTTAGGTGTACATTCATTTAAAACTCCATATAATTCAGAATAGAAAAACTCGACACAATTATCAATATCCTTAATCTCATATAAGGAATCCCATTTCTTACATCTCAATAACTGATAAAGTTTCAAGAAATCACACTTACAAAAGTTGTAGACTACGTCTTCCATTTCATTTCGTGTTTTACAGTTTTTATAAAACGGAATACTAATATTCAAACATGGGTGATGACGATCTGGTTGAACAAAATGAACATCAGATTCAAGAACTTCAACGTGTAATACATTAGTAAATACAACATCTAAAATTCTATTGTTTAGATTTCTTACTTTATTGATTTGTGAGAAATTTAAAAAATTTACTTTATGTAAGACATTGTTCTCCAAATTAGGCAAATTTAAAAAATAGTTACCATCCAAATAATCTGTTAAAAGCGCCAAATTCAAATCTCCTATAATAAAAACATTTTGAGATAATGTTAGTTCATTAAATCTTTCAATATTTCGAAAAAAATTTAAATATAATTCTTCTGAACTATGTGGCGGGAAATAAACTACACAAATATATATACATGTTAAATCTGATAACTGAATTTTAACCCACAAATCCTCATTATCTGGCAATTCAAATCTTGTTATTCTTTCAGAGATATAATTATTGTGAACAGCTAAGAGAACACCACCTCCATCTTTCATATTACTACGCTCTAGGTTACGATCTTTTCTGTAGACCAAATATTTATCGTCAAACAACTCATTATTAAATATTTCATGTCTTAGCCATGATTCAGTAATGGCAACACAATCAAAATTAAACATGGTAGAGCTTAGGTAAAATTCGTTAATTTTAGTTTTTAACCCATTCACATTCTGGTAATATATATCAAACGTACTTTTAACTACTGCCATCTTAAATTATAGCCTACATATTTCAAGATTACACTGGAATAGAATTTGGAAATCCTGGTACATCTTCTTCAGTTTTAATAATCATAACCTGGCTATTTTCGTTTTTCCTAATTAAAGTTTGTCCATTGCCATTTACCCAACAGTATTTATGCTGTGTATTTCTTGCAGCTGTTCTAGCTTTCCAAAATAATTGCTTATTTTTAGGTGTTAAATTTACATTCACAAATATTCTACTATCATTACTTCCAGATACTAAATTATTACTAACTAAACCCGTATTTCTTTTAGTCAACCACATATCTCTCACTGTGCGCGTTGTAAATTGTACAATTATTGCTTTTGGTTTATTTTTACCGTTTGATAATCGGTGAACAACATCAATATCTTCCTCCCCACATTTTGTTCTTAATTTTTGAGCCATGTCGATTACAACTTCCTTTAAATTTTCACCAGTACGCTCCTGTATACCATGTATTTCAATATTTTTATTACGTCCATACTGATTAAGATCATTTATTTCTACATCCTGTAATTTTAATTGCTTTTTCAATTCTATGTTTTCTGCTTTTAGCTTGGCTATATCCTTATCCCGTTGAATATTACCCTTAATCTCTAGTTCAAGTTTCTTCAACAATTCATCGTGTTGATTAGACATAAATTGAACACTAGCTGTTAATTGAGCTATTTGAGCACAGAGTTCCTCAAGCTTCATTCCTATATCAGAAGGATTCAAAGATTTGTCATCCAATTTTGAGGATGTACTTTTGTTAATTAGCATTGACTCAGTTGCGCTCGGTGGTACAGTTTTTGTAATTACTACCTCCCTCGGATTAGAACCACTACAATCTCTACATACCCATTCCTTTATAATACCCGTCTGCTTCATGTCCGTATATTTCTCCACAGATATTTTGTAACACACTATATGAAATAATTTATTACAATTCTTTTTTGAACACTGTAGTGCGTCATCATAGCGACTAACTTTTGAATTACAAATTGTACAAGAAGACATTGTGATCGCACTACTGTATTAAATATATTTAAATCGGGATTCAAAATGGCGTCAAAGTTTACGTTTCTGCTTATGTTCCTGCTTTGGTATCCGTTCAGTATGGTTCCTGCTTATCAAAGAATTTGGCACTAGTACTCTAATTCTCGATAACCAAATTGAACCACATATAACAGTATATTTATACTATACAGCACACTATGTTAATTATACTTATATCGGGATCCAAAATGGCGGCAAGTTTTAATAGTGGTTGCTGCTAGTCATCGCTTTAGAAATTGGCACACTAATTTTCCATAACACAGGGATTCGGAGAAGCAAAAACACATAAGTAATATGTTGTATGCTATATACAGTACTAATACTGAGATTGAATCACAGAAATAGTATTTAGTAAAGGAAAATAAACTTCAGTAATGTACTAGATTAAACTTCTAGCATATAAGTCTAACTATTCAACTTACTTGTTGAAGATAATTTCACAATTGCAATAACAGACACAGCTCTGCTCAGTTGTTTGTTTACATTTGTAACTAAACACCTAAACTGGATAATTATTCACTTCTATCACCTACAGATGGTATTATCACAATCTCTGGCTATTCATATTCATGTCGCTGTCTTCAAATGAGTTGAAAAATCAGTTAATAGTAATTAATGACTAATATTCAATAGTAATTAATGGTATTGAACACAGGGCTCTTATCATTCAAATCCAAGACGTAACCAGTCACCTCTCGCCGACAAGGTATAATCATCAAGTCATTACACTCAGTTATAAATTGTACCAGTTTTAAACAAGGATTTTAGTTTATTAAAACAACTAATAAAGCGAGTAGAAAGTAACTCTCGCACTCCGTAATAATCGCTTTTAAATAGAGCAAACATTAGCGAACAAATGTTGGTGATTACTCCCAGATATATTTTTTTTCTACACTTTGTGTTATTTTTTCTTTCAAAAGCCACAAAACCAGAAGTTTTGAGTCTTAAACAAACGCAAATAGCATTTATAGTGATAACTTTATTAGTGACTTCAATACTACTTTTCGTTTTTTTAAACAGGTTTCAACAATGATTCTAAGTTACGAACGTTCATTTTGACTCAAAACTGTGATTCGGTACTTTTCCTTAGTATTACCTGTTTTACACTGCAACGAAACATTCGTAGCAGTCGGTAAGGCCCCGCACGAGTCCTTTAAGAACACAGATACAACTGCCAACGTAACAGCTAATGGTTCGGAACAAACAACTCTCATAGCCTCAGTGCCCAGAGTGAACGGAGAATAAAGTATGCTGGAAGATTTTTCTCTCCTTTCTTGGGGGGAATCAATAAATCGCTACATAGAAAGTTAATCGACCCCTCCAAAAATTTACCTACATAAAAAGAAATTTATTGATTACGTAGAAGAGCTTAAGTTTCATATGTACATTTACAAATATAAATAACAATTTAACTCAGATCAACGATAAGTAAATAACAATTTATAATAGGTAAATACTTCTACACCCATTATTCGTTTTGAAGATCGTAATATCTTTATGGAAATTTAAATTATTTCTGATAAAGGAAGGAATTAGGTACCTTACAGTGACGCAGTCTATTTTCTATCCAACATAAGATTTACAGGTGATGTAAGAACTCCGGAGTTTCGTTCCTTTATGTCGGAGAACGTAGCTACTGCGAACAACCGTGCAACGCTTAGGACCAGGAAAACACTCTACGGGCGCCTGTAAATATAAAAGTTTGAACACAGTATAATTGGTATAACAATATTTTCTTAGTCTAAGCTACACAAATTACATTAGCTTACATCAGGTACAACTGTTCGTGGTGGAATATATTTCTTTACAAACATAACATGTCTTTTTATACGAATAGTCGGATCTTCTACCAGCCGCCAGACAGCGTTTCTGGTGGAATAGCTTAATATTTTATAAGGATCTGCGAATTAGGTTGAAAATTTTGGGATAAAGTTCCTTTCTAAAGAGGCTTTCATAACCTTTTTAACAAGTACGAGTTCCCCAACCTCCAACATATTTGGAACACTCCTACTATTATATAGGGCTTCTCGCCTCTTACAAGCCTTGTCAATATTGGCAGCGACAATTTCATCAACTTGCTCCTTCGTAGCATTATTATCTAAGATTCCAAGGTCACAAATCCTCTTTACGTCTAGAGGCGTAAACAATTTCCTCGCAAAATAAATTTCACTCCTGGCTTTACCAGTCAAACTACTTTGACTCGCGTTAGTGGTAAATTGTACTTGATCTAATAATTGGGCCCATTTCCTTTGACATCTATTAACGTACGATTTCAATATAGCCTTTACAGTACGAATTCCCCTTTCCGTGATATTACTGGAAGGATTATAAAGAGAGGTTTTAATATCCTTTACGCTATATAGAAAGTGCTTGAAGTATTCGCTAGAGAAATAGCTAGCTCCGTCGTGCACCACGTGGTTACAAAATTCGTATGAATAGAATAATTTATTCAATTTTTCACAGATTACTTTAGAGGTTATATTTCTTAGAGGGTCTAAAAATATAAACCCACTGGTTGCATCCATAATAATTAATATATAATTATAACCATAACTAGTAGGCCATCTACCTGCTACGTCCAAATACCAAACGTTATTGGGCTGAGTTATAACAAGAGCATAATATTTTCCGACTAATTTTGTATTCCTATCTCTGCATCGCTCACACACATCACACCGCTTCACATAATCCTCAAACAGTTCTATCATTCCCGGCCAATTAAATCTGGTAGCTATCTTATTAGCAGTTTTATAAAATCCTTGGTGAGAGCCACTTACAATTTGATCGTGAAAATATTCAATAATAGTACCTCGAAAATTAACAGGAACAACAGCTCTAAGTCCCCCATTAACCTTTCCTTTAGTTTTCTTTTATAAAACCTTATCCTTTAATAGGTAACCATCAACATGTTCCCTCCTTTCTAACTTCTCTATTATCTCTCTTAACCTAGGATCATCTCGCTGCTGTTGAGCCAATGGTTTATTTAACAAAGGTAATTGCCGAAAGTTGGCATAATTCACAAAAGCCCGTTTTCCTTCATGTGGTTGAAGTTCTAGCATAGAATCATCAACGGGCTCATAATCTAAATAGTTGTACATCCTACTGAAAACGTCAGCTACTTGGTTAGCCTTACTGCGCAAATAGATTCTCTTAAACTGAAATTTACTTACGGTATCCATTAGCGCCCCATACTTTTTGTCTTTTGTGATTATGTAATAACCACTTCAAGAACCTATTGTCACAGTATACTGTAAAGGAGAATGTAAAAATATTTCAAATTTATTAAGAGCCATAATGAACGCATTCATTTCAAGTTCGTATATATTCTTACTCCAGTGAGCTTCAGGAATCATTTTTGAATGGAACTACACAGGATGCAATAATCCTTCTTCAGTATATTGCCTGAGTATACAGCTATAGACTTTCATTGAAGAATCGATATGCAGTACAAAGCTACTATTAAAATCAGGCACTTTTAATAAAATATGATTAGCGAAAGCTTCCTTTATTTTCTCCAAAATACTGTCTTCCTGTTCCTCCACCTAAAGGGTGTTTTTTCAGATATTAATTTATTCAAAGGATTCATTAACTCTCCATAATTGGGTATAAACCTTTTGTAATAATTACAAAGACGTAATACTTGTGACAAAGCTCGTCTATTTGTAGGCCGTCGAATGTCATTAATAGCTCGCAATCGATTCTTGTCGATAGACATATTGCCCCCACCAAAGTCAAAACCCAAATACTTGATATTAGTTTGGAAAAGGCTAGTCTTCTTTGGAGATACTGTGGTACCACATTGTGTTAACCAATCTAACACTTGCGCAACAATTTGTTTATGTTTCTCTAATTCATCTGTATATATTTAGAGATCATCATGACATATATCAACATATTCTCCTACAATGCCTTTAAACATTTTTTGCACCAAACTGCTTAATATAAATCCAGTTTATAAAACCCATTGGCAAACATCTATGCGTAAGTTATCCACGTGGAGTCGCAAAAGTGGTATAGACATTGCTATCATCCGTGAGTCGACATTGATTAAATTCTGATTTTACATCGAGCTTAGATATATTTTTGTTTTCCTAGATTTCAATACAAGTAAAAACCTGAGGACTCGAAAAGACATTTATAATAACCCTAGAATTAATAACGCCGTAATTAATAACAAGCCGTTTAGATTTATCTTTGTTAACTACAAGGAAACAAGGCGAGACAAAAGGAGAAGTATCAACCTCTTCAACCACACCTATTTCAATTATTTCATCAACATACTTTTCGAGTTCGGCAAGTATATCTTTTGGCAATTGACACGGCTGTTTTACACAATGGGATTTATCCCTTATCTGAATTTGATATCTAAAATTTTTCACTTCTCCCAACCTATCTGTTATTACATCATCATAATTATTCATAAGGTTTACAACATATTCATTTAAACTAGGAAACTGTTTATGAAATTCAGGGGAAATAATTATATTACCTTTTTTTCCGAATCATGTTCTTTGGCATCAAAGCATGATTGACCCTTTACTTCGTGGTTGTTCCAGCTGATGATTTGGTAACTGCCAGAGTGATTTACTTTCAAAAATCACACGGTGCTTTTAACACCTTGTAGATAAACGCTGATTTTCGGAACGCCTCGTTGAATTATGCTGTGGCAGATCCGATAAAAGATGCATTGTAGTATAATCCTGTGTGTCAATTGGGATGTTTGAACCAGATACCTTGAAGTTACTCGAAAGCCCCTCCGATGAATCCGCCACACGTCGCCGCTGCACCGAAATATCCTTGGAAGACGTGCCATAAGACCCGTCCTGCTTCTGCTTGGCTCCCATAGTTCTGCTCCGTGCAAATTGTCTTGACTTCTTTGGAACTGCACCCTTCGATTGCATACATGACTGCGAACCATCAGACACGAAGTTAACCGTTCTCGTGACCATCCATATGCTGACAATGCATAGGGCCTGTATCCCCTCTTCCCCCAAGTCCTAGTTGGCGTGGTGGACCGGGAACCAATAAGGACACCCTACAAGTAGAAACATTAACGGCAGAAAACGATTATTCGGTAATGGCGTAACTAACAATTTTGCAGTTAAATTCTCACTCGGTATAGTAAGCTCCTTGGCATTACAGTCAATGATAAGAAGATGTCTCAGGAAAAATTGATTTCCCAGCAACAATTCAAAATCATCAGTTGGGACAACATAAAAGAGTTTATTTTGGATCAAGAAATATAATTCCGCAGCTTTTGTAATGTTAACATTATTTTCCCTAGGACGTTAAATTGTAATTGAACCTCCGAAACCTTTGGTGAATACTTTTTGTTAAGGTTTTGTAAACAACTCTCACTTATAAAGTTCACGGATTAAGCTCTGTCTATTATGGCACCTTTCATCAAACCACATAATTTTACATACAGAAAAAAACATATGTGAATATTCATCACTACTTACATTACAATGGAAGGTTTTATTTTTTGTTAGTTGATCGCCGTAGCGTGCTAAATGAAATTCAGAATTGCATTTAAAACATCTACGCGCATTCTTTCCATTATTTGCAGAACTACTTACGAAAGCTCTACTTTGATTCTTTGGCAAAGCTTCTTTACCTAATGCCGAAGAAAACTGTTTCGGATCGTTAAATTGTATACTAGGGTAAAGCAAATTACTAGTAGGGCGCAACTGTTGATTTATTTTCACAAAATCCATAGTATAACTTTTATGTGAATCATAAAGGTCTGCCATTTGACGTAACTCTGCCAATGTAACTTGTTAGGTATCCTATTACTTAGGTATAGCGTATGTATTTCGGGGACAACTAAATTACAAATTAGACTGACAAGAGAAGCTTCGTCAAGAGTCATTCCCAAGACATTCGAAATAGATTGTTTTTCGTGTACAAATTGCATGAACGACTCCATTGAATTCATAACGCGATAGAGGTTTTGTTGTATAAACGTACAACGTGCAATCGTAGAAACAAAATTTGATAAATAATCGAAAACAATTATCTTTCCACCCAATGGTGATTCCTAAAAGACATAATAATTCACGATATAATTCACCTTTAGTACGGCTTAGACTTGCCACTAAGACCGCCTATGACGGACCAGCTTGTCTTCCTGTCATATCACCAATCGCCACTGGGAATTCAAATAGCATGTCACTATTCATGCCATCAACGAGTGGCAATTGATTTACTTGTAATTGAATGGTACTATATAATGCCCTCGATAAATCATTATTAAATTCAAATCTTATAGCTGGCTTATCCATAGTTACGATTGAAGATTCAGCTTGATTATGGTCCGTTAAATTTACTAAATCTCCGATCTGAGAACTAGTATTACGCACCTTACTATAGGTCCCCACCTGACCCGGTGCACATGCTTGCATTACTAATGGTTTAAAGGGATCAAATTCATCCGAAAAATTTAAACTTGAATTAATGGGCATATTACGATCTTCACTACACTCCATCATTGATATATATATATATATATATATATATATATATATATATATATATATATATATAACAGGGCACCATATTTTAGATAGCAACAAGCAAATCTAGTATTCTACTAACAACCATTTGACCTTGTTTGATATTACAAATCAAATTTTCTTGGATGCGTGCATTGCAAGCCTGCCCTTTTATGCTCAAGCTAAGCAAGGAACACTGCGATGGTAGTGTAAAACACGTAACTTTAATATGTATTACTCTAAGTAGTGTTATAAAATCATTAAGTTCAAAAAGAACTAGAAGTAATACCGGAAAATATATGTATATATTCCGCAATACCAGAGAAATCAAACAATTTAAAAAAAACATTAACAATAATTTATTACAATTAACGTCAGTGGCTGCCTGATTTTTTGTTAGTAACTGAGAAAGAAAAATACATGGCCAGTAAAATCAATATCTGAACAGTCGAGCCCAACCGAAAACGCTCTATAATAATACGTTTTATGTTAGTATTTGACAAGGCGAGGCTATGGCTCTGAATATATATATATATATATATATATATATATATATATATATATATATATATATATATATAAGTTACTTAATTTCCTCCAAGGATTAGTACGCGATGTCGAAATTCGAATATGCACGAAAATGAAATTGAATATATATTATTAGTACCTAGTGTTTTTAGATAAAAATATTTATAGACGTACACATACTTATTATTTATGAGATTCCATAACTGACTATATGTAATCGCATGCAGTACCTTACACATCAAACCAAGTACGTTACCAGTCTCCATTCACAGTAAAAAAAATAGCCCTAAATTATTCTTTCCAAATATAGAAAACGCTTTCTATTATGTACTATAGTTTATTCTGGGACTAACATTCAATAGTGATTAATGGTATTGAACCCAGGGTTCTTATCATTCAAATGCAAGACGTAACCAGTCACCTCTCGCCCTCAAGGTATAACCATCAAATCATTCACTCAATTATAAATTCTACCTGTTTTAACAAGCCTTTTAGTGTATTAAAACAACTAATAAAGGCGAGCAGAAATTAACTCTCGCACTCACTTTTAAATAGAGCAAACATTAACGAACAAAGTAATAATCGCTTTTAAATACAGCAAACATCAACGAACAAATGTTGGTGATTACTCCCAGATATCCGTTTTTAATTTGTACACTTTTGCGTTTTTTTTCTTTTAACAGCCACAAAACCAGTAGTTTTGAGTCTTAAATAAGCGCAAATAGCATTTACAGTGATAACTGTATTAGTGGCGTCAATATTACTTTTCATTTTTTTAAACATGTTTCAACAATAATTGTAAGTTACGAACGTTCATTTTGACTCAAAACCGTGATTCCGTACTTTCCTTAGTATTTCCTGTTTTACACTGCAACGAGACATTCGTAGCAGCCGGGCTGCTAGGTGGCAGCGTACGTCATCGCACGAACACGCACGAGTCCTTTAAGGGGCGTGGCTTCCTACGAACACAGATACAACTGCCAACGTAACAGCTGGTGGTTCGGAACAAACAGCTCTCATAGCCTCACTGCCCAGAGCGAACGGAGAATGCTAGAAGATTTTTCTCTACTCTTTCTTTTTCTTTTTTGGGGGGAATCAGTAAATTTCGCTACAGGGTGCGATCATTCTTAATGGAACATCATATACGAATTTAATATATATTGTCATACAAGCTACAGTAATTACCACGTTCTTTCAAATTGTTCTGGTTTCGTAATGTTTTTTATAACGAAGATGTTTTCCTGAATCTAACGCAAACATTGAGTTTAATCCTTAGTTTGTTGTTATTGAGCTGGCGATAGACGAAGATTATTATAACCACATTATCTTTCTGTGAATAAACGTGAAATACAATTTCATAGAGAATTTCTTGTGTAAAGAAAAAACAATGTATTATTTTAATGAAACACTATCAGTAATAATGTACTGTTTGATATATAACGCTTTTGTTAATTTCATTTTCATGTACGCATTTCTTATAGTTATTCTTATAAGCTACTCCAAATATCGTGGACTTTCAAAGTATCTTATTTGGTTTTATCCGTTTTTTATGACGAATATATTTTTCCTGTATCTAACACGAACTTTGAATTTATTCCTTAATTTGTTCTCCTTGAGGTGCTGATAGAAGTAGACTGTTACAGCTGAATTGTCTTCCACTGGACAAACAATGTGACAACAGGGTATCGTGAAAGTAAACTGCCTTGCAACTGCTTTTAGGCTACTTTGGGACAGTCTGAATTTTCCGTTTAAACTTCTATATTATGTTCAATTTATATTATTCAGAAATATTGAATGCAGTTTTAAATTTGAATTTAGTTTAAGTTCTTTTGGCAACCCGATTGAAGATGATGGAAGGATTTGTTAAGTGAAGAAAGTGGGAGGTAAAGGGAGAACCCTGCCATAATCTCAAAGACGTTTTTTGTTCACAATAGTGCTCAAATGCTACGAACAGAAATCGAATCGGTAATTAAAGGCACTAGTTTTAAAGTCCATGTGTACTTATAAAACGTGTACTTTAATATAAGAAATAAACATAAGAAAAAATTAACGGAAGAAATTAAATTTAAATGAAAGTCGTAACAAAATCCTTATAAATAATTAAGGCCGTGTCACGAAAAATACCGCAAATTTTTCGCTCTCTTTCACATCTATCTTGTTTTGCTGATAAAATTGTTATATTTTAAAAGCACCTTTATTAACCCTCGAAAGCAGAATGGATGCCTCAAAGGTTCTCTGAATACCTTTCATATTTAATGTTATTATAATATTTTCCTACTTACAATTTCAAAATATACTTATCAATTTATTTTTTCTCATATTTGCATTTTTAGGGCCGCGGAAGCTCCTATTGGAATTAATTTCTCTTGAAGCTAAGAATGGTTCTCAACCAAGTTCTGTATTAGAACATAATATGGCATTACTTCTTATTTTATGATCAAAAAATGTGGAAATTCTACAATTTTAGCAGTGCTATTCTCATAAATTAGTATAATTATTACTTCATGTTTAGAGTTTACTTCGTCCCAATGTAACATAAAAATATACTGTAGATAAATAATGAATTATAATTGTTTTTGTCACGTTTCTAGTAGGTGATGCGTCATACTGGTGTTTTAGCTTTAGTATACCCAGTGTTTCTCTTGGAAAACCTCATATCCCCTACATGTAGTTCACTTATCGGTCAAATATAACTTAAGTCCGGACCGAAGAGACGACGTTATCGTCTCGGGAAAGCAGTAAAAAATGGTCATTCTGAATGAATGGGCCTAACCCGTCTCGTGCTAGTTAGTGCCAGCGATGATCTAGTATTGCAATATGTATTTGGGAGCATAGCACACTTAAACCGTTGTCGAAAGTTTTCTCTTTCGAAGGGAAAACTTGCATTCAGAACTACGTCTCATTATCTTGTTGTTAATTTTCATCTTCGTCTAGGCTTCGGCCCTCGGCAGGTTCACGACGATGGCGGACTCTAGCAACAATAACGGATAATCGAATCTTGGCTGTAATTTCTGATTACCCGCTATAGTTCATTCAAACTTAGCACAGTCTGCACAAGCGGCTCTCATTTCACCGTCTAAAAGCTCTCGGAAGTTTCTCAGGGAAGTCATCCAATACCATTTGTATGTAGAGAAAAACATTAATCTAATGATTCTACACATTGAGCGAAAGGAACACGGTCACGGTTCCCAACGGTCTCAATGGATGAAGAACTCATTGAATATTATAACAATATTCTACTGGTTTTCAAGGTACATACAGTCGCATATCAATCTTTATCATTTCACACTCACAGTAAGTATACCAATCCCTAACTGATTTTTCTGCAACTAACGAAAGATGCTCCAAAGGTCAGGGATACTCTTGTCAAAATTGTTCCCACTTAAACGGCTACATACTAAAATCAAAAAGATCCGAATTTTGGAATAACTATTTCCAACAAAGCCTTCTACGAAATCTTAGGTAAAAAACTAAATTAACATAATTGACGGATAAGCTTCAGAAACAACCTCCTCCACCTTGAAAACCACAATTTCTATCTGTCGTTATTAGAGATGTATCTCCAGAAATCCAAAACGAATTAAAGCAAGAAGGTATATCAATGGATAAATGCATTTAAAATATAAATAATAATTGTCCGACCTACATGGTTTTTGTACTTTTTAAGCTACAGGACACTATTGATTAGTTGTTACGTTTATGCGCACCCATTTACGATAAAATACATCGCGTTGATCCATTCGAAACACATGGACCATTACCTATTCGCTGTGAAAAGTGTCATATGTACAACGACCATACCACGTCAACTTGTTCCAATGAATTTAAGTGCCGATATTGGTCGGGTCTAAATGAAACCAAAACAAGTTCCCCTTACGAGAACTACATAAATGTCGAGGATCCTCTATGTCACATCAGTTTGCTGCTTCAAAATAATTTTTCTTTTTGGCGAGCGAATTTCCTTCACCACAATATCTCCCTGCTATCACATTATCAATCTTTCCCGCTAGAATATACCCAATACATCGCCAGTAATAATAAAGATATTATTTTCATGGTATACATTAAAATCCATAGTGGAACTGATCATGGAAATGCAGATTTCCAATAGTATTTAACTGGTAATCTCAATATTCATGTCATTCCTTCACACACGAGACTTGTAAGTCAGATTACTTCTCTGAATATTCTTTCCGACTGTCAGCTAGAAGTTTTGGACTCGATTGGGAGCGATCACCATCTAGCAAACATCACACTAACTAGAGGACAACGAACACGCCAAGAAGTTGCCCTCGTCATGTTCCGAGATATAATAAGCCTAACTAGCCTCTTTTAAAGCAGGACCTTGAACGCATACTTCATTCTCAAGCGCCTACAACTAATGAAACAGTTCTTTTAATGTGTTAGAACTATCACTAAAGCCACACAAACTAATGCTCAGGAACAAATTCCGACAAAACAAGTGCATCCGCACAAACCGAAATTACTGTCAACTTACATTCCACTTAAACAGCAAGCTCAAAATCATCTTCGAGAATATTATAGAACCTGGAATGATGCATATTTACACCTCTATCGCAAATGTCAGGACGCGGATCATAACTATCTTGCTGTGTATAAACGAAAAAACTGGATAAAAATTGTAACAACTTATCCAAGGAACCTCATCCTTCTCGCCATTGGAAACGGTTTGATCAGGTCCTTTGCAAAAGCTATACAATAACTGACCCTCTAATAGCTGACGGTACTTCCCTCTATTCTGAAGCTGAACATTCAATTGCATTTGCTCGTCAATTAAGGCTGTTTACATTATCAGCTGCTTCCATAAGTTGTTAACAGACATATCTTTCTTGTCTTCCTCTCTTCCAACCTTTCACGGAGCACGTCATTGACCTAGATCACCCTTTTACTTCATCCATCACAGTCGATGAAATCCCATATGGCACTAATACGGAAAAGAAATACAGAACCTACCATCAGCCAACAACCCCAAAGGCACCGAAGAGGAAGCGAGGCCACCTATTTCCGCACTCAAGAGAGAAAAGTAGTTTCTTACGAACTGAAAATAATGTGAGCTCCCAACAAGTGTTGTTTGTTTGTGCGAATTGTATGAAATTGGTAAACATAAGATATGAGCATTTCATTATTCGTAAATGCCTCTGCTTATATATATTCCTATGTGTTAAGTACGTGCAATGAGACGGATTGTAAGCTTTCGCATATATATCCTGTATATTTACACTGTAAATACATTACATACGAGTAATACAAATAAATAAACTTACGTATGTTATGAACCGGTTGATTATGTTTGAGCAATAAGCGAAACCAGTATAAATCTAAATAATATCCTACACATATAGAAGTAGGGAGTGATTACGTGTTACAAAATGATCAGTTTACTCATGATAAACATATGCACACATGCTTCAAGTGTTTGCATTATATTTTAATAAGACTTATAATACCGAAAATGGACTTTGGTCTGTCAGGCCCCGCGGAGCAAAACAGGTTGTTGAAAGGGAAATGATTTTGAGGTTTGAAGAAATCTCTATACTTGCATCTATAATTTTGGATCAGAAATAGCCTGATTTTTTAGTGTACTATTTATTAAATCAGGAGGGACGTTCTCACTACCTCTTCTTAAACAATATCACTTGTGCCATTATTCATAATTGCGCCGCAAAAAACTATGGTCTCAGCATTAATATATATCACATTTAAAATATCACACAGTTCCCCCGGGATGAACTTGAAGGGCACTATCCATCTTAATGACCCGAAAAATATAGATTCAATATTAATATGGACGTATCACATTATTTTTGAAACGTCACCCTTCAATTTCCCACTCCAAGGGATGGTAGGAATTCAATATCTTTGGAGCATTTCTTTCCAGATGCATGTAAGTCAGGTGTAGAAGAAGTTTAGTTTAAATAGAATAAATGTTTCAAAATCATGCAGGTAAAATGCGTTTAAAATGTTTGAAAACATTGACAAACTTTTATGATTGGGAGGAGAGTACGAACAGCATGTTTTCTATTTTGTTCAATTACGTTTATGTCTAGTTTAGTGTACATATTTGCAACAGTACAGAGACCATTTGAAAAATATAGATTGCTTGCCAACACTGATGTAATCGATACTTTTTGGTTCCCAGTAAAATACAATAAACATCAATAAAGCTAAAGGTCTAACGATGTACCAAAGAAGAGCGTGATTTGACCTTTAACCATAATGTGCTTACATATATTACACCATTCAATTTTATTTTTAGATTTACACGTAAACCTTGTCCCAAAAATATTGAGCGCATTGTTTATTGCTGCTTCGAGGCACAAATTTTCTAAGTCCAATTTCGAGTATCTTCGGAGAAAAATAAATCAGCGTCGAACCTCCAAGCCAATCGTAGCAATCGGGAAAAATTGAGGATGTTTTTCTTCTTTGAAATACAATAAGACATTTTACCAAGTGTAGAAAAAAAACAACATTCATTGAAATACTTAATGATACAGTACTTCGAAACCTTGTATACAGTTATATAGTATATTTATTTTCAGCTGTTGGTCGTATAGATGTGACTTCTCAATATTCTCATTACGCATGTCTTTTACATTCTTGAAACACAGTATATTCTTACGGATATAGAAATATTTTCGAGGCATCCAAAGTCGGACCAGAGAAACAGCTCAGGAGTTTGAATATTTCCCGACTACCAAATAGGGTTGGAGTTTAATACGCTGATATGCGTTTGTAACATGGAAGTCACGTGTTATATAATATGGCGATGTCTTGCTCTCACTCTTTCTCGATATATATATATATATAGAGAGAGAGAGAGAGAGAGAGAGAGCGCTGGATCCAGAATTTATTGAAGGGGAGCACCAATAACTACTACTACATTTGATTTACATTTTTAAGTTTTTAAATGCGGTGTGAATGAGGAATTTTACTTTGTTCAGTGAATCCTTTTCAGACAACCTTCAGAAAATTGACTTAAACTGTGGTTATTGTAAAACTAAGCTTTCTTTTAAGCTTCAAACAGACAGCAGAAGGTTTTTGAGAGCGTTGCTGGTTCACTGTTAGGTTCTAATTTTAGTTAGTGTGTATTTACAGTGAAGCGTGGTGCATCTGTTCTGGTGCACCCTCCAAATCCGACCCTATATATATTGTAATGTCCCACTTGATGTTGTGTATAACGCCAGTGTTCACAAACACCACCACGTGGTTTGGCAAGAGGATTTAACACCAGATGGAGCTACAACCACCTGCAGATGGAGGACATCTAGCTCCTCCCACGGAGTAGAAGATGACAACGGAGCAGCAGCGCCACCGCCACCCAAGGAATCCTATACATTGACTGGAAGATTCTGTACCAGTTTTCTAATGACACTCCTACGGCTTGCCATGGAACATTAGGAGTAACCTAAACCCATGCCTCTAGTCTGCTACAGGACTTCGACTGTTCTATCTCCTGACATATCCTGCTACGGGACTCTGTCTGGGAATCCTAACCAGAGCCGCCTAGCCTGCTACGGGCCTCTGTTGGCACTTAACCCTCCTCTGCTTGCTATGGAGTGTTGGGTCCTTAATTACCCTCTGTTTAGCCTGCTACGGGGCTCTGTGAAGATCCTGTCTGAGACATTATTCAAGACTACCTATAACTAACCTTTTATACTAGATACAATTTTGGAAGAGTATTTTATACAAATACGTTATAGTGAAACTTACATAATAAAAGCCGCTAGTGATAGTCGATTCCGGACACTCTTTTTATTAACGGTCTACCTATACAGATATCGGGCAAAGTAGATGGTAGAGACTTTGACCGGCTCAGTTTTACTGAATACTCCCCTACTGGAAAGTAGTTTTATTAACTGAAGGGAACTATTTTCTCATAGGTATGTGATTTTCTTATTTGTAAAATTATTGACCCGGACTTGACTTTATTTTAGTGCATGCCTCATACTAGATCAGGAAAAAACACATTTCCGGTGGACGGTGCAAATATGGACCACAATTCACGCACTTCTTTCAATATACCACGCCTCACTAAATATTCGGGACACGTTACGGATATTTTTATGCTGTTTCATCATCTTGCGTTATTGCATTATTTGAATGCAGACAAAAATAAATAACTCTCACCCATGAGTTTACAAGATATGACCCTCGATTTGGTATTACAATTTCAATCTCAGCTTGCGACTTTTGTTGCTTATTTACTTCCTGAGTTTTGGCCCTCAGAACATGCCCTTGAGAGGATCTGTCCTGGGGTCTTCTAGGCGGTTCCCTGCTTATTATTCTTAAAATATGTGCTAGAAGAATGACCTTTAAGGCAGGTACCGCCCACTGTCAGTGTTTCTGACGCAGGATTACCATTATTCACAATGATTACCATCATGCTGAATTCACTTAATTACGAACAATTAAAAGCTAAATTAGTTGACTTAAGTACAACAAAATTAAATGTCTATAGAGCTGAGTTTGAATTATTTTCAGATTCAACACGGGGAAAATGAGCCAATTGATGCACTTTTTCTAAGGAAATTGAGAGTTATGCGTTATGTTCTGCCTCAGGCCGCGGAAGAACAGAAAATAAATTATTTTTTATTAGAATTAAAAAAAAACGTTTTTCAAAAGAACGCGTTAGAAACATTCATTACAGTTCAAGATTTCCAGACACAGTTAAATAACTTGGAAAAGGCGCATGACCTAATGAAAAGTGATTATATAGAGTTACAACAAAACAATTTATTCGCTTTCCTATTAAAATTCACCAGCCAGCAGTTTAAATTAACAACTAGCGCTTCCTTCCCAACACACCATTAGCAACTAACTTACCCATTATGTATCCACTATCTAATTGGAATCAATACCAGCAACCTGCCACAATATTTCCTATTCCTTCAGCGCCACAGCTACAGGATGCTTCACAAAATCAATTATCTGCAAATCTTTCCCCCGAAGTTGGTAGTCCGAATCCCCTCGCGAATCCCCCGCGACTAGCACATCTGGTAATTCTAGCGCAAATAATTAATTAGATTCCACTAAATTAGCAAATCAAATGAACGCTTCTAGTAGCCCAAAGTGCTATTAAGAATTCATAATTTATACGTGGCGGCCGTAACAATTACAGGTTGAGAAATAAAAATAATCAAAACCAACATAAAAATTGAAAGAAAAATAATTCTAAAGATAGTAATGGTAATCCTAAGCCAAAAACACTCACAGTGTACGGTGTAACGGGATAGACGTACCTCCCGTAAAACATACCCCCCGGTATAAAAGTACTAGGATAGATATACCCCCCGCTAAAACAGTCCTGGGACAAACGTACCCCCGGTAAAAAATCCTAGGACAAATGTACCTCCCCGGTAAAATAGTCCCACAGATAAACATACTCCCCGGTAAAACTTTCCTAGGACAGATATACCCCCGGTAAATCTATCCTAGAATAGATATACCCCCCGGTAAAACTATCCAAGGACAGATATACCCCCGGTAAAACATCGTCAAAAGAGACAACAATCAAATTTTTCGATGAATTTATTCACAAAAGGAAAAATTGTTCACTCACAATAGGGGGTAAATCTATCCTAGGATATTCTTAGCATATTCTTACCCCCCTGTCGGTTTTCCTTAAACTCAAAGAAAATGAAGACAAAAGATATAATATTAATACCATATTGAAGTGTACATCTACATCAGTGAACATATACCGGGGGGTAAATCTATCCTAGGATATTCTTACCCACCTGTCGGTTTTCCTTAAACTCAAAGAAAATGAAGACAAAAGATATAATATTAATACCATATTGAAGTGTACATCTACATCAGTGAACATATACCGGGGGGTAAATCTATCCTAGGATATTCTTACCCCCCTGTCGGTTTTCCTTAAACTCAAAGGAAATGAAGACAAAAGATATAATATTAATACCATATTGAAGTGTACATCTACATCAGTGAACATATACCGGGGGGTAAATCTATCCTAGGATATTCTTACCCACCTGTCGGTTTTCCTTAAACTCAAAGAAAATGAAGACAAAAGATATAATATTAATACCATATTGAAGTGTACATCTACATCAGTGAACATATACCGGGGGGTAAATCTATCCTAGGATATTCTTACCCCCCTGTCGGTTTTCCTTAAACTCAAAGAAAATGAAGACAAAAGATATAATATTAA
The DNA here is from genome assembly GCF_964235325.1 of Thermobia domestica. NCBI lineage: Eukaryota > Metazoa > Arthropoda > Insecta > Zygentoma > Lepismatidae > Thermobia > Thermobia domestica. The sequence continues at coordinate 62,963,330 of NC_137457.1, forward strand.
TACCATATTGAAGTGTACATCTACATCAGTGAACATATATCGGGAGTAAATCTATCCTAGGATATTCTTACCCCCCTGTCGGTTTTCCTTAAACTCAAAGAAAATGAAGACAAAAGATATAATATTAATACCATATTGAAGTGTACATCTACATCAGTGAACATATACCGGGGGGTAAATCTATACAAGGATATTCTTACCCCCCTGTCGGTTTTCCTTAAACTCAAAGGAAATGAAGACAAAAGATATAATATTAATACCATATTGAAGTGTACATCTACATCAGTGAACATATACCGGGGGTAAATCTATCCTAGGATATTTTTGCCCCCTGTCGGTTTTCCTTAAACTCAAAGAAAATGTAGACAAAAGATATATTATTAATACCATATTGAAGTGTACATCTACATCAGTGAACATATACCGGGGGGTAAATCTATCCTAGGATATTTTTACCCCCTGTCGGTTTTCCTTAAACTCAAAGAAAATGTAGACAAAAGATATATTATTAATACCATATTGAAGTGTACATCTACATCAGTGAACATATACCGGGGGGTAAATCTATCCTAGGATATTCTTACCCACCTGTCGGTTTTCCTTAAACTCAAAGAAAATGAAGACAAAAGATATAATATTAATACCATATTGAAGTGTACATCTACATCAGTGAACATATACCGGGGGGTAAATCTATCCTAGGATATTCTTACCCCCCTGTCGGTTTTCCTTAAACTCAAAGAAAATGGAGACAAAAGATATATTAATACCATATTGAAGTGTACATCTACATCAGTGAACATATACCGGGGGGTAAATCTATCCTAGGATATTCTTACCCCCTGTCGGTTTTCCTTAAACTCAAAGAAAATGTAGACAAAAGATATATTATTAATACCATATTGAAGTGTACATCTACATCAGTGAACATATACCGGGGGGTAAATCTATCTTAGGATATTCTTACCCCCCTGTCGGTTTTCCTTAAACTCAAAGAAAATGAAGACAAAAGATATAATATTAATACCATATTGAAGTGTACATCTACATCAGTGAACATATACCGGGGGGTAAATCTATCCTAGGATATTCTTACCCCCCTGTCGGTTTTCCTTAAACTCAAAGAAAATGAAGACAAAAGATATATTAATACCATATTGAAGTGTACATCTACATCAGTGAACATATACCGGGGGGTAAATCTATCCTAGGATATTCTTACCCCCTGTCGGTTTTCCTTAAACTCAAAGAAAATGTAGACAAAAGATATATTATTAATACCATATTGAAGTGTACATCTACATCAGTGAACATATACCGGGGGGTAAATCTATCCTAGGATATTCTTACCCCCCTGTCGGTTTTCCTTAAACTCAAAGAAAATGTAGACAAAAGATATAATATTAATACCATATTGAAGTGTACATCTACATCAGTGAACATATACCGGGGGGTAAATCTATCCTAGGATATTCTTACCCCCCTGTCGGTTTTCCTTAAACTCAAAGAAAATGAAGACAAAAGATATAATATTAATACCATATTGAAGTGTACATCTACATCACTGAACATATACCGGGGGGTAAATCTATCCTAGGATATTCTTACCCCCCTGTCGGTTTTTTTTAAACTCAAAGAAAATGAAGACAAAAGATATAATATTAATACCATATTGAAGTGTACATCTACATCAGTGAACATATACCGGGGGTAAATCTTAACTAGGATATTCTTACCCCCCTGTCGGTTTTCCTTAAACTCAAAGAAAATGAAGACAAAAGATATAATATTAATACCATATTGAAGTGTACATCTACATCAGTGAACATATACCGGGGGGAAATCTGTCCTTAGATATTCTTACCGCCCTGTCGGTTTTTCTTGAACTCAAAGAAAATAAAACAAATCTCATTTTTTCTTTCAGTATCATGTGGTGTTGTTTGAGCCCTTGGACGTTTGTATTTCCTATACACTGGAAAATTTGACATCCAACTAGGTGTTCTTTTCGTGATTTTGGTTTCTTTAGTTCAGGTGCATAGTCAAGTGGACGTCATTCCAGCAGGGTCATACGTACACTGTCCAGCTAGAGTAATGTATCCGATTGTTTGGACAATTCTTTCAACAGTTCTCTCGCCGTTTGAACAAGTCTAATATATTATCTTATGTTTCCTCTCACGCTAGTGAACTCCTATAGTTATTGCTTATGAGATGTGTTGTCGTTGCTTGTCAGTTGATTGCCTGCTCTAGGCATTCGTCGTGTTGCAGGTTTTCTGAAAGCAAATGCTTTGCTCACACGTTATTAACTTTTAGCAATTCTGCTTCACTGTGGTTATCTTGTACTAATTATACTAAGCGGATACTGTAATATTTTAATGAAACCTTAATTTATCTGTCTTCTAAGTTTGGGCTGCTATCTTGTCTTCTTCTTCATATAACGTTTGTAATGACGAGCAGTGCGTATTACAATTATAATACATTCAAATGTTCTTCTGTGTAATGTAGCTACGTGATACTTATTCAGTTCTTGGAAACTTATGTCCGTGAATGATGATTTTCAATGTCCTGAATCAGAGGTGGACTTGTCCGCCGGGCAACCGGGCAAACGCCCTTTTCGTTTTCCACTTTATGGTACCCATTTCCCACGAAAAATTTTTAATAATGAAAACCAAATGAATAAATTTTCCTGATATATTTAAACTATTTTTCTGTACTAAAACAAAATAATTCACGTATCTCGTGAATCTGTTGATAATAACTTTTCAAGGCGCGAGAAAAAATGAAATGAAATCTTTGAGTTTTACGTCCCACGGTTATGCCGCGCGAGAAAGATTAACTGATCTGAAGTTACAAATGTATTAGAAGCTTTAGTGCGTTCTTAATCGAGCATCAAAACGAAATAGCACTTTTCTTTCAAGTATCTTTATTTCAAACATGCAAAGTATGTAAAATACCGTTCCTCACACGGGAAGAATACGTTTACAGAAAAATATTTGGAAGGTATTATGAAAACTTTTCTCCCAGTATTTGAATCAAGGTGAAATGTAAAAAAAAATCAACTTTATTAATTGACCCATATGATACAAATGTAACAACCGGTGCAGCGAATATTCCTTGAAAAAAATTGTTCTGTCTTTCTCGCTTAGGATACACATTTCAGTCAAAAAGAGCCGAAAAAATCCCAGGTCGACCCAAGTACTTTGGTCAAAACTTTATTTTAAACGGTTAAATCACTTCCTCGCTTTAGCCATTTCGTATGTATAAAATGAGAATATATTAGAAATTGTCCAGGTTTCCCCTTTCGAAACATAATTACCGAATACTTCGAATGAGTTAACCAATATTTAGAAAATAGTTTTTAAGCAAATCCATATATTTGTTATTCTGTGAATAAATACAGGGAAATTTTAATATTATAAATACTGCTCACTTTCCCCCACTTACGAGCCGAAGTATCAAAAATGCCAAAATACATATTACATTTTTTTAGCTAACTTTTTAGTTGCCAAATTTCGCACTTACGCTTTAAGGAAATTTTTACATTTTTACATTTTTCTCGATACATAATGGGAACGTTACCATAGAAAGACCGAGGTGTAATCTGACACATGGAAGACCAAGAGGGTCAATTTTTTGCCCGAGGTTGTAGAAACCATTTTAACCATTACTAATATAATTTCAAGTTGTTTAATGACCTACTAATAAGTATGAGTTTTAAAATTATATTGAATCTTCTGAAGTTTTATTTTAATACGAAATATTTCAAATATATATCTTAGTACAGGCTACAGACATTTGTTTAGCAGATATCAAGTGCCATGAAATACATTATCATTTGTGGACAAATTACAATACTAAATCTGCCAGTGTTATGTTTGATCAATATCTGAAAGTAGATTTTATTAGCTTAATCATGAATTCAATGAACATACAAGATTACAAAGATATTACTGGAGTAATACCGTAGTTCTCTAATCAATTCTATGTTGCTTACAAATGTATTGACCAATCACCCGCGCTACATTTTTTTTCGTAAATTACCATGATAGTATACATTCTAGTACAGCGGGGGACACTTCTAAATGGTACACCTTAGCCGTAAATCTCCATATTCCATATGGCTGTACCATTTAGAAGTGTCCCCCGCTGTACAACTAAATTTAAGTTAGGACTAACAGAAGAAAACAAAAAATAATCAAACATGTTCAAAAATTGATTTGTTCAGAGCAAAGAGAAATAGGAAGTGCGGGCAAATTGGACCCACCTTGGTCCTCCTAGAGTTAATATGATAGGAATTGTACACCTTTTCCCCTTAGAAGTGGAACTTCGAAAACGCTGCACACGTATTCCATTTTTTCTTTTTGGTAAGAGTTCAAACGAATTACACACCTCCAGCTTAAGTAAATCCTTATATTTGTTATTTTCTGAGCGGATAGAGGGTAACTTGAATATCCATGAAGATACTCTCTTTCACTACTTAGGAACGTAACTTTCTGAAACACGTAATATGTTATTTTTACTGAGCTTAAATGCAAACATTCACATGTCCAACTTTAATGAATGCTATTACTTGATATTTTTTGAATACATAGTGGGTAATTTTAATATTCAAAAAAATATTCCCTTTCTTCCCATAGGCTCGAAATTTCCATAAATGCTTAAACACGTATGCCACAATTTTTAGATAGTTCAAATACCAAATTTAATACTTCCAAATTAAACGAATTCTCACATTTGGTATTTTCTGATTAAATAATGAGAAACTTTAATATTCAAGAAATTGCCCCTTCTTTTAGGAGCGAAACTTTTTAAAACGCTGAAACACGGATTTCATTATTTTCAGTTAAGAGATTAAATGCGAACTTTTTCACCCACAATTTTCACGAATCCTTACGTTTGATGTTTACTGAATAAATAGTGGATAATTTTAATATTCAAGAAAATATATGCTTTATAATTTTAGGTGCGACACCTTAAAAAATGTTGAAACTATAATTTTAGGTAAGAAAGTAAATGCCTAATTTCACATCTCCAACTTAAATGAATCCTTACATTATTTATTTATTTATACATATTTATGAGCATTACTCTCATCTACGGCCTTAAGCCCGTCAAGTATGAGAGAGGACGCCTCTAGGCGAGCGCAATATCCGGGGGAAAGGAAGAAAGGATTGAGGAAGGAAGGAAGCAGCCAGGGACCTGAATGTTAGGTATTATCCAGCTATTTGCCTTGTGTAAATGAGGAAAAACCAGGAAAAACGTCCATCATGATGGCTGGCCCGACAAAGCTGTTATAAACCAACCCTATGAACATCAAACCCGTGACCTTCGCACCAAAGGCGAGAGAGTTAGTAACTACGCTACGCGGGACCACACGAATCCTTACAGTTTACATTATCTGAATAAAGAGTGGTAAATTCTACTGTACTTATAGTAATTTTGCCTGGACGATAATGGGTCATTCAATTGTCCTCTTTTATATCTACGTACGGATGGAAGGGTTCTTATGCTATAGTTACTACTAGTAAAATCAAAAGTAGTTGCAAACATAATATGAGATGTCTATAGCAGCAAATGTCTATGAATGGCGCAATACACCCCCTCTGACCAACTGGTATGGCTCACTCAAAATACCTGTGCTATCTCCCTTTCCGTGGAAATGGTCCATCTCTGTCCACAATAAAATTAAACCACTTCAACCGTTTAGAAATAAAAACTAATCTCAAGTGTGCTCAGTGCCGGATTTAGGATTCATGGGGCCCTAAGCTGTTGAAAGTAATGAGGCCCTTTATACAGGTATATCTAGTCTTTCTTTTTCAGCGATAAATATCGCCATGTTGGGGACTTTGAATATATGCTATATGGTTATTTATGAACCTAATATATATATATATATATATATATATATATATATATATATATATATATATCTATATATATATATATATATATATATATATATATACATTATAAATTTCTGAAACAAAATCCATCATTTTGACTTTAACTGTACATAACATTATTAATAAGACACTATGTGAAGAATGAGTCAAGAGGATGACGGCTGATTTGAATCTTATTCGGGGCTCTTTTATTTTGTTTACCAAGTCCTTACTATAGTGCTTCACCTCCCAACCTTTTTATATCAACATTTTATACCAATCCCAGCGCTCCTTTCTCTCTTCGTGCTATATATACGAAAATAAAATCACAGAATAAGGAAAGAATGGTTACGATATGAAGAGAAAATACGTCATTAATAATTATGCCACAAAAATATCACGAGAACGCGGTTTATTAATTAGAACAATTAGGTTGAGCAAATGAAAAAAACAAATTTTCTTCGAAAATCAAAAATCTTTGCTCTTAAGACTTTTATTTCCGAAAAATAAACAGAGAAAGCAAATAATTCAATGCACGTGTATTGATATCCTAGGGGGGCTCAGCCCCATAAAAAAGCGCCGATTTCTCTGTAAATTTGGGGGGGCATTCAGATGTAGAAGATATATATATATATATATATATCAAGATTTAAAGACAAATTCGAGATTTAAAAAAGTATTTTGCCGCTTAGAGTTGTCCAAAAGACAATTGGTATAAAGGATATTTCGTACAAAAGACAATTGGTCCAAAGGACATTTCGTCGAAAAGACAATTGGTCCAAAGGACATTTCGTCTAAAAGACAATTGGACCAAAGGACATTTTATCCAAAGGACATTTCGTCCAAAGACATTTGGTCCAAAAGACATTTGGTCCAAATGACATTTCGTCCAAAAGACAATTCGTCCAAAGAACATTTCGCCTAAAGACAATTGGTCCAAAGGACATTTCAACCAAAGACATTTGCTCCAAAAGGCAATTGGTCCAAATGACATTTCGCCCAAAAGGCAATTGGTCCAAAGAACATATCGTCCAAAGGACAATTGGTAATTGGGGGATGCGGCACAGGATCGACACAGCACAGGATCGACACGGCATACGACCGACAATTCAGCTCAGAAACCTGTTTCGGTCCTGTGCCGTGTCGATCCTGTGCCGTTTCGGTCCTATACCGTGTCGATCCTATGCCGTTTCGGTCCTGTGCCGTTTTGCTCTCACGCCGCTGCTCTGAAATAATTTAACTTTTAATCATGTGCCTAAAAAATAATATTTTTATTATCTGTTTAATCTTTGCTCTTACAAATTATAAACTCCTGTCGATTCTATGCCTGTGCAAGTTATATGCATAGAATACGTACGATCGAAACGGCATAGACCCGACACGGTATAGGATCGAAACGGCACAGGATCGACACGGCATAGGACCGAAACGGCACAGGATCGAGACGGCATAGGAACGAAACGGCACAGGACCGAAACGGCATAGGACCGAAACGACGCACGATCATCGCCACTGCGTAGGATCTATAAAACCAAACATTTATTTCTCATAAAAGCAATCAGAGCCCTGTCAATTGATTTTAGAATATAAGAATTTTAAGATATTTACTATATGAATATTAATAATTGTGAGTGACAAAAGAATGATAGTGCTAAACGGACAAAATATAATTTCTTGTGTGCTTGGTCAAAAACATTTCTATATGTATGGAATACTTATATTTATTTTTATTATTATTATTATTATTATTATTATTATTATTATTATTATTATTATTATTATTATTATTATTATTATTATTATTATTATTATTATTATTATTATTATTACGTTTTAACTCGTTTTGAAATCATGGAATGATTACACTACAAAGCGAAAGCCATGAGAAATGTTAGCTAAGTATTAATATGGAATACTTTTAATGTTGCTCATTAGAGGAAACACTGCTCGCATGTCTTCTCGTCTTGATATGGAGAATACAAGAGATTTTTTAATAAGAACCTCAGTTGGGAAGTAATAACTGAGCCGATGGCTCGAGCCGGCTCGCTTGGGGTGAACCATCGGCTCGAGCTGGCTTGGTTGGGATGAGCCATCTGCTCGTTTGGCTCATCTGGGCCGAAGGCTCTAGCTGACTCGGTTCGGTGAGCTGTTGGCTCGGCTCACTTCTCGGTTCGGGTCGATAGTGAGTGCGCTGTGAGCCGAGCTGCTCAAGTTGTTGACAATTGTATACTCGGGGCGAACAGTTTTGAAGATGTTTGGCCAGTGCCCTATAACTTTTAACAATGTTTGGCTTGAGCCCGAATACTCAACCTAAACCCTCAACCCAAATTCATAAGCTCGTAAACAATATCCTTGACTCCTAGAATTCACGACTACCGAGGTTAGCAATCAACTAGTTTTTTAGTATTCAAATACAGACCGCGTATCTTTCATGTTTATTCACAGTGTTGTTATAATTATAATTATAATTATTATTTATTATTATTAATAATAATAATAAAAGTTGTACTAGTAGTAGTACTAGTATCATTGATAACCTATATTGTCTATGCAAGATACTTGAAGAGAATACTCAAAACTACACACCAGATTTGGCTCAACTCGACCCTAACGCTGGTATAAAGGAGAAACCAAGCTCTCTTGAAGCAAAGGAAAAGAATTCTAGGTGTAAATAGAGGAACCAGGCTCTATGTCCCGCCTGCACACTTGATTATAAAGAATTCTCCACATGACCCCAGGGATTCCAAATATTGTGTGAATACATTTGGGGCAAAAGTAAGCTGCATTAAACGGTTTCCTCCTCGTAATATGTAATTCCGTGGAATATGGTACTTCTGTGCAGAGAAGCAACAAAAGTGGAGAAACAAGGGATGTTGTACACGTTGCATAAGGATACCAAGAAGTGCGCTGGAACAGTATACTTGATTTATCCGTTAGGTGAATCTTCTCCCAGGAATACTTTTGATGGCGTTTTCCCCTTCCTTCGAGTTGGCAAACCTCCACTTTTCCCTAAGCTATGAAAAACTTCATTGCTATTTTGAATATACCAAAATACTATCCTAGTGTAGACCACTTACATTTTGATTTTGACATTGCTGGAGAAATTTTCTAAAAGGAAGCTCGTTGAAAGTACATTAAAAAAAAAAAGGATAGTCTTTTTTCGACATTCTAATGTACAGATGGTGATCAGAAAAATGGAAACACTTGTAGTTGGCAACACGTCAGATGTATGGGTTGGCAGTGGTGTCGTGCGCCCGCAGCGCCGGACCGCTGGTGGTGGTGTGTTAGGTCGGTCTCCATACTACGTCAGGCGCAGTGGAACAGCAGTGTCCAGTGGCTGCAGCAGACGGAGGTAGTGTAAAATGTGAGACCTCTCAGATTTTCAAAGAGGGCAAATTATTGGTGCGCGGTTATGTGGAGTGAGTATGACGGCAGTGGCTACTGTGTTAGGTGTGTCGCGTGGGACAGTGTCGAAGGTGATGACGGCCTACACACCACACGGGAAAACTACATCGGGTAGGGATGGTATCGAGACGAGACGAGACTTTGTACAGTCTCGGTCTCGTCTCGGTAGATAAGTAGCGGTCTCGGTCTCGATCTCGTCTCGAGTCAAAAATCGCCGTCTCGGTCTCGTCTCGGTCAGCAGATGCTTGTCTCGATCTCGGTCTCGGTCTCGTCTCGGGTCTTGTCTCGAAAGTCTCGAAATAAATAGTGTGAAATTAAAATTGTGAAAGCATTATTATCGTACAGTCTGTCGTTTTCGCTTCTTATTTTTTTGCCTTCATTCTTGATTTAGAATTATGGTATGATGTACCTCTTCGTAGCTAATTTGCTATCGCTAATGCTTTCCATGCGTGTGTTCCAGGTTCAATCATCAGTGTGGGTATAACATACCTGGGATAAAACCCTAATAGTAACCATATTTCACTTTCAGTAATAGACTTTGTCTCATATAGCCTCAGTACTGCCTATACAATTAAAACCTATTAAATTAACTCCAGTACTATACAGTAGTTTATTTCCTTCCTTTGAAACAAAGTTGTTCAATACCTCCTAACGGATAACGCAACACATAGCAACACGAATGTATTTAATTGTACCGAAATTGAAATATTACAATTTCTCAGTTACTATCCAATACATTCTGCTTTGACTGTCATTCTAAAAACAGAATATAACGGTCTTTATCTTAACAAATAGAGTAAATTATTACTACAATATATTTTGTTTCAAATTGATCAAATGCTTTATTACCGTTTCACAACTCAGTGTTTAATTGACACTTTAAAACAGGCACTTCCTTAACCTTGTGGTGGAAGCTACGACACTCATCTTTGCTGTCTGTGGTCTCTGGTTGGATCACCAAACAAATTAGATTCAAAGTCCGATGCTTCGTATAGTATGCGTATAAGTACATTCTGTTTCTTATACAAGTTCATAATGACGTAATGTATTACATAAGCATATATTCAGTGTCGTAACATAGATTAAGCTTATTCCTGAGCTCTCAGCGCTGCATGTTATCTTTATTAGAGAAAACTAATCATGCGTTCATTACGCTGAAATTTTATATTGATTGAAAATTACTTGCGAAACAAGGACACACATATTATATAAGTATATAGGTAATTCGAGCTATCTCTATCTATTTTCTCTGTCCCGGCAAAAGAAGTGATTCTTAACTTTCTAGATTTCTTTTCTATTAATTTTCGTAGTTTTGCTGCAACATGAAGGGTCAACAATATATTTTTTTTTTCGCTGTACGAATTTCGTTAAATTTTGGATCCGTTTTTACCCTACCTTACCTAGTAAAAGTATATATATATATATATATATATATATATATATATATATATATATATATATATATATGAATTTTAAATTTTAGAGGTAGACTATGCTAAGTCACTTTTTGGCCGAAATTGAGTTAACTATACTTTTTTTAATATACTATGTTCTTTCCAGTGGTGTAATAATGTAAGCCTAAAAGCAACCTATTACTTTGTAACTGCTTAGTATAGTTTGAAAACAGTACTATAGGTCTTAGTTAAGGAACCGGATTTTCGCTTCTCCTGTAAAATTGCGAAATTGTGACTTGGTTTAGTTTACCTCTGAGGTCCAGATATAATAAAGTCATAGCCATAATCATAATCAACCATTATCAATCCACTGCTGGATGAAGGTCTTTCCAAGTCTTCTCTACAACTATCTATATTGACCAATTCTTTTTCAGGTCACTCCCCAGTTGTTCTTGATTTCGTCAAACCTTCTTGTATAAGGACGTTTCCTAGGCTGTTTCTATCTCGTGGTATCCTGTCTAGAATTGTTTTCGTCCATCGATCATAATTTCTTGCAATATGTCCAGCACATTTTCCAGCCCATGCTAAAAATAATTTTATTAGTACCAGTCAATAATTGCCAAATAATTCTTTCTATTTTATACATTTGGCCTACAAATAGTTCAAATCCGCTACTCTTGGAGCACTGAAACGCTAGTTTTTGATCTTTGTGTTGAATCTGACAACACTGACTCAATGATTTAAATCAACACAATATGAGGACCTCCATTTGGTCTAGCGGCTAGCACGCTTGACTTCGTTTCGCGTGGTCCCGAATTCGATTTCCGGTGGGGGTACAGTTGAACGACCGAAGTGGTTCGGATTCCATTATAATCATTAGCTCCACGTCTGCTTTAGACGCTCTAGCATAATCGTGGAACGTTAAACTAAAACAATCCAAACCAAAAATCAACACAGTGTGTATTACTAACTGTAAGTCCTTAAATAATTTGCATATAGCTATATAGTATGGATCGAGTTTGAGGTGGTCGGTAGTCAAACAAAAAAACAAGTGAAATGTAAGTAGGGTGTAATTAGAAATTTTAATTAAATATGGTTTTGTGTATAACAGGCCTAAGGCTAAGGGGAACAACTAGTGTTACTAAAAAGTTATCAGTTACATTTAATTTCAGTTACAATTTGCATTTACATGTATAGTCCAGTAAAGATAGAGTTAAGAAAGGAACAAATTAGTAACAAGCTGAAAATTGGTATGGAAGTAGGGGAATATGTCAGGAATAACATACTAAAAGTCCCCTAAAATCCCACTGTAGCTTTTTCCGCAATTTTGAAAAATGGCCACCATCTTTAGACGATGAGAAAGATTTTATGGAAATCGTCACCCTTTACATTTATTGCTCTCGTCACCGTTCTAATTATCAAAAAACCATGGAGCGTATATGATTGGAAAGCTTAAAAGACAGAAAATGTAAGTGAATAACATATATGCCCATCGTGCTAAATTTCTAGAAGAAGAGGAAGAAGAAAAAGCTATTTTATTTTAAAAAGGTATATTTTCAGAAATCATGGGAGGTTTGCAACACTGACAGTTATTGCACGTCAACAAAACAACATCAAAAGATATCCTTGATATTTATCTCAAACATAGCCAACAGTGACACAAATCGGTGCAATAGAAGCTGAGAAAAAATGATAACCAATATTACTTTCTGACCTCTCTATACAAAACTGCATAAGGTGACATTCACTTTCACGACTCTCGTCACCTTCTGATATTACATAGGACCAAGACTTATATATCATTGGAATTCTTAGGAAACGTAAATTTGAATGTGGTAAAACTTATACTAATCAGACCCAATCTGTGGAAGAAGCACAAAGCACATAATTTTGGAACAAAGCGTGATTTTCACATAAAGTTTTTAAAATTTGCAACACGGACAATTATCGTGTGGTAACAAAACTTCACTACCATTTTTACTATCATAATTATTATTTTACTTGAAAATAGGTTTACATTTTCCCAATGGAATAAGCTTTAATGACATAATTTTACACCACGTAAATATAACAAAAAATATTTATTGACAGCATTAGAAGTAGTAGAAATTGGTAGCCTCCTTTTTATGGGACAACCGTAATTCACACACTTAAAATCACTCTCAACTACGATAATCATTTAAATGTAATTTTGTTTTCAAATGTCTGGTTTATAACTAGAATTCAATTTTCCTACTAATTCTTAAGATCAAACCTAATGTTTACATTAGACGTTAGTTTGCACTTTAAGAACATTTTTGTAACTAGTCCATTCAGACCTATTTTATTAGAAATCAATGAGATTATTATTGTTATCTCTTTCATCTGTATCGTCTTCATCATTTGTTTGTGTACTTATACATCCAATTTCTCGACCCTGACGTAAATCAAAGCACAAATTAGAACACACACTTCCTGTTTTCCGACAACCACACATATGACCACAGCCATTTTTACAGTTACAGGATATTAAATGCGTGACATTACACGGAGCAGATTCCTTGGTCATTCTTGCTGGTACAAGAACACTTGCTAATGTTTTCTATCCATATTCAGTTGTGGGGGCGCGGTGGCTCAGTGGTAGAGCGTTCACCTCCGGTGCTTGGGGTCCTTGGTTCGATCCCAGCTCGCGCCGTGTGAACTCTGTGATGGACAAACACGGTGCTTGTTGGTTGTCTTGGGGTTCTCCCGTTACCTCCCACTTTCTTCATTTCACTCATATCTCTCTTTATCACCGTCTCCTTTAGCCTAACCGGCATAACCGTGGGACGTAAAACTTAAAGATTTCATTTCATTTTGATATTCAGTTGCTCTCGTATCATTGAGCAACACCTCGGCTCAAAGAACTACACTGTCAAAGAATGAATGGAAGATACCACTTTTAACGTACAAACGCAAACGTAATGGTCTTTCGGATTTAATCATTGACGATATAAGACCTTCCTGTTCTGAATAAAAACCAAACTCAAACCCAACTTCTGTACGATGTAACGTGGATGATACTCAAGTGGTTGAAGGCACCAACTTGCCTGAAGTGAAATAGGCTCATGCGGCTGATGACAAGCAACAGTATCTACCAAACATCTCAGATAGTTATTCTACCTTTCAGCAATGTTCAGTCAACAAGCATAGATACTCGGCACTTACATTTGCCTGCAAAGAATGTGCAGGAAACAAGCAAAAAACGAGCTTAGTCAGGTTCGTTCAACCTTTGTACGCTACAGCATATGATATTGTAGCAGCATGTAGAAATTCTGGTGAATTACCGTCAGTGGTTGTTAGACTTCGGGTTTTCCACATATAACTGTCATTTATGGGAGGAGTTGCACATATAAAAAATGTAGTGGCATTGAAGAACTTGGTCTTGTCTGTATGCTAGTAACTCCATTTCACAGATAATGTCAGGTCATTCTTATGCTCATGCTTTGCAAGCTCATTTTCTTAACATAGTTAGCAATTGCAATATACATATTTAATGAATTAGACGCGTCAATTGCGAGATGTTTGTATTCCTCTTATGACTGAAGAAGAAATCGATGCTGATGTAGTTGTTCAACACTCAAATATAATAAAGATTGCAAATGACCTTAAATTATTCATTGACGCTGCTGCAGGAAAAAAGCCGTGCCTCTAAGTTATATGCCCTGTACTTTCATGTTGTAGAAATTATGCGTCTTTTCATTCGTGCCGAAAGAATTGGAGACTTGAATCTTCATCTTCACAGCATATGAGAAATGTTACCATATTTCCATGCAACTGGGCATCTTTTGTATGCCAAATACGCAAATCTGTACTTATATGAAATGTTGCGGTTGGAGGATGAAATAGATCCTCATGAGTTCCAGTTATTTATGCCAGACGGTTTTTTCACTATTCGCAGCAAATATATATTCTGGAGTGGTATATGGTCTGATATGACGATTGAGCAGGTTTTAATGAGAGCAATGAAGAGCAGTGGTGGACTGACCCATGGGAGAGGCATGACTGAAAAGGTAATATCTAGGTGGGTGTCAAGTATGCCAGTAGCGTGCCACTTACTATAATGTCTTGAAAAATTATTAAACAAGGATAGGCATGAAATTCACACTGTTTGGCATATGGACCTGTACCAAAGCAATCAATCTCGTGATATATTACCTTGCCTTGGTTTTGCCACCATTTTCCATTCCCTTCATATCCGGAGCTCGCGTCCCTAAGCACTGGAATGGTAGGTAATGAAATGGTCAACTGTGATAAAGCTAAGGAAATCGAATTGGCTGCTATGGAAGGAATGTTTGGACGGAATTTTGGACATGTGAAACTTAAACAAAAGATAAAGTAATCCTACTATCCGCAATGGACAATGCAGTGAGCATCCATGATGAGGTACTGGGTGTAAACACCATGCTAATCTTCAACCGAATCATATGCGGAGTGAAGTCCGAAGAACTCTGGCAGTGTTTTGCTTACGAGCTTGCACACTATCCACTTTCTCGCTTCACAGAAACGTTCATGAAGTAAACGAAAAAGTCCACTTTGTATGACATGTTTGAATATGGCACAGATTCTAAAACTCAAATTGAAAACACTGTGTGCGTTATAGATGAAGTCTGACTTCTACGTTATGTTGTTTGGCCACAACATGGAACATACCTTGACGTGTAGAACTCGTATGTGTCCTATGTACGCAAACTTCGGAACGAAAGCAACAGTTATTTTTGATGGGTATTGTACTGAAAACTGAACAAAAACCGCTGAGCGGGAACAACATGAGTCAAAGGTTCACCCAGCTTTAGCGTTATTCACAAATGAAATCTTATTATTAACTTAAAAAGAAAATTCTTGGGTAATTTCGAAAATAAGGATTGTTTCACCCGTGAGTTGATGGTTCATTTGACACAAGCTGAATTCAAACCCAGAGAGCAAGAAGTAATGCTGACCCAGCTATAATTAATAAAACTGCTATAGCCAAGTCTTTAAATCCTTGTAGACAGATCGTAGTAATGGCGAGGATGTTGACATTAATAATTTTGCTTGCACAGGGTAATCAGTACGATATTACATTTCGAAAGCCAGGACGTGGACAAGAAGTGACAAAAGAATTTAGGACTAAAAACTTGCAGGATATATGGGCAAATGCTATAAATGTTTTGCTCAGTTACCATGCTTAAAGTGGATACGACACATCATGTGGTTTCTATCGACAGGTAAATAAAAAGGCATTGCGATTGCTTCAAAAACGGGAAGATTTTTGCCGATCGCTTGAAGTTTTCAACCATGATAATGCTCGTGTACAATCTCTGATTGAAGCTGGCATATCATTTCTATTAACACTCTACGATTGTCCACGAATAGTAACCTCATTGAATGAATTCTAGTGTCATTCATCCATCCATGCAGTATGTCGCTGCCCCATTCAGATCGAAATATAATTAGCAACATTGCCACCCACCAATGATGCTGCGAAACATCATATCTTCGTCATCAGGCTCAATTGTGGAGTTGAAATGATACGCGAGCGACTGAATGTGGATGGAAAACATTAGAAAATGTTTTTGTACCAGCAAGAATGTCCAAGGAATCCGCTCCGTGTAACGTCATGCATTTAATATCCTGTAACCAGTGGTTGAAGTGAGACGGTATGCGGTGGTATGCCATACCGCCTCTGGCTTTTCAGTGATGAAGGCATACCGCCTCTGTTTTTTCCACTTCGAACACTGTCTGTAACTGTAAAAATGGCTGTGGTCATATGTGCGGTTGTCGGAAAGCAGGAAGTGTGTATTCTAATTTGTGCTTTGATTTACGTCAGTGTCAAGAAATGGGATGTATGAATACACAACCAAACGATGAAAACCATGGAGATGAACTAGATAACAATAATAATCTCATTGATTTCTAATAAAAATAGGTCTGAATGGACTAGTTACAAAAATGTTCTTAAAGTGCATACTAACGTCTAATGTAAACATTAGGTTTGATCTCAAGAATTAGTAGGGAAATTGAATTCTAGTTATAAACCAGACATTTGAAAACAAAATTACATTTAAATGATTATCGTAGTTGAGAGTGATTTTAAGTGTGTGAATTACGGTTGTCCCATAAAAAGGAGGCTACCAATTTCTACTACTTCTAATGCTGTCAATAAATATTTTTTGTTATATTTACGTGGTGTAAAATTATGTCATTAAAGCTTATTCCATTGGGAAAATGTAAACCTATTTTCAAGTAAAATAATAATTATGATAGTAAAAATGGTAGTGAAGTTTTGTTACCACACGATAATTGTCCGTGTTGCAAATTTTAAAAACTTTATGTGAAAATCACGCTTTGTTCCAAAATTATGTGCTTTGTGCTTCTTCCACAGATTGGGTCTGATTAGTATAAGTTTTACCACATTCAAATTTACGTTTCCTAAGAATTCCAATGATATATAAGTGTTGGTCCTATGTAATATCAGAAGGTGACGAGAGTCGTGAAAGTGAATGTCACCTTATGCAGTTTTGTATAGAGAGGTCAGAAAGTAATATTGGTTATCATTTTTTCTCAGCTTCTATTGCACCGATTTGTGTCACTGTTGGCTATGTTTGAGATAAATATCAAGGACATCTGTTGGTGTTGTTTTGTTGATGTGTAATAACTGTCAGTGTTGCAAACCACCCATGATTTCTGAAAATACTCCTTTTTGAAATAAAATAGCTTTTTCTTCTATCTCTTCTTCTAGAAATTTAGAACGATAGGCATATATGTTATTCACTTACATTTTCGGTCTTTTAAGCTTTCCAATCATATATGATCTATGGCTTTGTGATAATTAGAACGGTGACGAGAGCAATAAATGTAAAGGGTGACGATTTCCATAAAATCTTTCTCATCGTCTAAAGATGGTGGCCATTTTTCAAAATTGCGGGAAAAGCTACAGTGGAATTTTAGGGGACTTTTAGTATGTTATTCCTGACACATTCCCCTACTTCCATACCAATTTTCAGCTTGTTACTAATTTGTTCCTTTCTTGGCAGAAAAATGAGCTATCTTTACTGGACTAGTATTGCTGGAACCAAAACTTTGACATTAACATTAACATTATAAAGACTGTGAAAAACATCGTCTTTTGAAAACATTCTTGTACCATAAAACAAACTACGTGTAATTTTAAAATATTTTGCAGTTTAGCTACGTTATTTTCACTGTATTTAGAATGATATCTAGCATTTATTTAAGATGGCAACACTGCTTAAAATAATGGAACTGCGACTTGTAATTAAAACCACCAAAAACTATTGTTGTAATGTTATAGAAGCAAACTAAAGCACCAATCATTATAAAAATTTAAAATAAATACGATATTTTAAGCAGTATAACAATCACTATCCAAGTGTTTGGTATCTCTGAAACGGTTTGAAATAACAATTGTTGTAAATGACATTATGATCACTTAACTTTTTCTGAAGACTTTACTTCGAAAACGTGCTGACATATCACGTCTCATCATGTAGATTCTTCCAAAAGACTTATTTTTTTCATTTCTTATAACTTTGTTCCTTCATTCATTCGAAATGCATTATGCCATGATCATAGTATTTGACGCTAAGATACAAATAATGAGCGTTGCACCATTCCATTTGAGTTATTAGTCATCTCCAAAATGTTGATGTTAGTGATACTATATTGTCCTTTGTTACACGGAATAATGTATGTGGTATTGTGGTTTTATTTAATACCTAAATTAGAAATAGGTAATACTTAACGTAATGCAATTTGAGAAAATAAAACTTTATTTTGCGTTAGCAACACTGCTTCTTTATCTAGTGGTATTGAAGGGTATCTAGAAGAATTTTTCCTTCAATATTTCACACAACATGGTACAAAATTTCAGCATTTTGAATATATATATACATATATATATATATATATATATATATATATATATATATATATATATATATATATATATATATATATATATATATATATATATATATACGTGGATCCAAGGGGCTATATTCCCCCTTAACGCCCAGGTATACACTGAATAAAATGAGCTTCATTCCTGCTTTAAACTGGATAAAGAGGCAAAGTATGGTCCCTCCTCTCCCCTCCCGGCCCTCAAGTACCCCTCCTTTTATCATATCCTAGATCTGCGCCTATATATATATATATATATATATATATATATATATATATATATATAGAGAGAGAGAGAGAGAGAGAGAGAGAGAGAGAGAGGAGGGGAGATTATGTACAACAGCAGTGGATTTTGTTTCGGGAGAGGCTTGAGGAACGGGTAAGAAACCTTTGTGTTGTACGTGTAATGCGAAAAAATGATCATAAATATATTTCGGGAGGGGCTTGAGCCCCATACCTACCCCCTAAATACGCCACTGTACATCAGTCAACCGTTCCCATATTAGCTCACACAGCAACGAAACAAATTTTGAGTAAAGGCAAAATAACTATCAATATTCGAGACGAGACCGAGACTTTCGAGACTGACCAAGGTCTCGTCTCGATTTATAGAGGTCTGTCTCGGTCTCGGTCTCGTCTTGGTATATAAAAGTCCGTCTCGGTCTCGGTCTCGGTACCATCTATAACATCGGGGAAGCGGTACAGTGGGCGGAAGAAAATCATGAGTGACAGGTCACGCCGGGTATTAAAGCGCATTGTCACGCAGAACCGTCGTGCCACTGCGGAGCAAGTGACGGAGGAACTCAATCAGCATCTCCCCCAGCCTGTTTCGACAATCACAGTCCGCCGCGAATTACATGACATAAACTTACGGGGTCGTGTTGCACGGGCCAAACCGCTCATCAGGGACCATAACGCTTTCGCACGCCGCAAATGGTGCCGCGACCATGCAACTTGGACCGTTGAGGACTGGAAACGTGTGATATGGTCGGATGAGTCATCCTTCACCCTATTCCCAACCACGGGCCGTGTTTATGTGTGGAGAACGCCCAAAGAAGCTTATGATCTGCAGTGTCTCCGCCCAACTGTGAAACATGGCGGAGGCTCGGTGATGCTGTGGGCTGCCATATCATGGTTTTCATTGGGTCCTGTGGTCACACTTAGCGGACGAATCACTGCCAAAAATTATGTCGCAATTTTAGGAGACCACTTGCATCCTATGGTCCGGATGTTGTTCCCGGACAATGACGCCATCTTCCAGGATGATAATGCACCCATTCGCTGAGCTGGCGTTGTTGCAGCGTGGTTTGAGGAACATCGGGATGAAATTCAACACCTCCCCTGGCCCGCCCAATCCCCAGATCTCAACATAATTGAACATCTGTGGTCCGTCTTGGAAACACGACTCCAGCGATGATTTCCCCTCCATCCTCTCTCACAGAACTGACTGATGCCCTGCACGAGGAATGGTGTAAAATTCCACTTGCTACCATTCACGACCTCTATGCCTCCATCCCCCGTCGCATCAAGGCTGTTCTGAAGGCGAAAGGTGGCCCGACACCATATTAATCTGGTAAGTTGCAATTTCGTTCAGGTGTTTCCATTTTTCTGATCACCATTTGTACCTTAGAGCTGTATGGAATACCTACACGGAGGAATACCTACGGAACTATCGTCCATTGTGTGTCAATTGCGAGTGGCTTGCAGAAGGCTGTTTTGCAGTTTTATTGTGGAATGGCATCAATTAGCATGGCTGAGTTGTAATAAGCATCTACGCAACTTGTGAGTGATATACATAGTCAGATGCTCTACTGTTACACGTGTAATTGCTGTATAACAGAATGGGAAGTGTTGCGTTCAACGGTAGAGGGTTGTGTCCAGGTATTTAAGGTCGTGTAAAAGTGTAGACCTTGGTGTTTAAGTAAAATTGATTGTGTTAACCTGTACACGCCTGCGCAATGGAAGATTACCCTGTCCACGAGCTGGCAGATATGCAACTCATTTATGGAGTAGCAAGGGGCAATAGCCCAGAGGCGAGGCGTTTATATCGAGACCGTCGCCCTCAAAAGAGAGTAACTTTCCTTGTATTTTTCCACGCCTCCATATTCGACTTCGAGAGAGGGGTCCCTTCAGTTTCTCGTACGTGAAATCGGAGGAAATAGCCCCATATGGACAGCTGAACTTGAAGACAGCGTACGTCGAATGATCAGAGACCGTCTTCAAACTATCATGTGTATGGCGTAAAAATCCACATGCAACTCTAGTAAACGATCAGCAGCAGAAATTTGGTGTGGTATGGTGGATAATTTTGTGGTAGGATTTTATTTATTACCGGCCTGCCTGTGTGGGAGTACGTATCTTTTATTTTTACGTAATTTTCTCCCAAAATTGATAGAACATGTGCCCTTGAACATAAGACAGCAGATGTGATTTCATTATGACAGTGCACCTGCACATTTTGACAAGAATATGCAGACTTACTTAAAGGAAACATTCCCAGATCGTTTGATTGGGAGAGAAAAGCCTGTGTTATGACAACCTCGTTCATTCTACCTCACGCTGCTTGATTTTTTATTTCGGGCATACATATGAAACTCCGGCCACGACAGTCGAAGAACTTGTAGCTCGATTTAATATAGCTGCGGCAATCATCTACGAAATTTCAGATGTGCTTGACCACACGCGGAAAAATTTGCTTCGCCGATGTCATCTTTGCAATGCGGTCAACGGTCGACAATATCAGACTGTGAACTGTTATTCTTCATAGCTGTCTCGTGTACACATACTGCATTGCACAAATACTGTACAAGGTACCTCTGAGTATTTCACAGTTATCCTACCTTGTACGAAACAGAATAAATCGATAATTTGAAATTGTATTTCTTTCTTTCCTTGTGCAACACGCGCAACACCTTGCGTATCGTCGAGTTTCATTCCTTCTGTACTCGTAGTTATCTTCCACGGATTTACGCATTACGGGGAGAAACTCTTTTAATGCTGCTTACTTTGGCTCAAATTATATTCACATAATTTGTGGGAATCACTGTTGTTATGTGAAGAATCCTTTATATTCTAGTTCATCATACATAATCTTTTGCCCCTGACTGTCTTATGCACAGTCGTTATAAACCGACTCTGGATCAAAGTTATTTTTTCCATTTTTACACACTCTTAAGTTGAACAGGAAGCCGTTCATTGATCATCCGTTACCATTAGCATAGAAGTTATAATTGTGATAAGCTAAAGACTTCGTTTCATTTAAATTCTTCTTCCGAGTCCAGGAATCACATCCAGACGTTCATTACATTAATTAAGTTACACCCTATATATATATAATGATAAAAAATAATACCGATATTAGTGTCGATGAAATAGTATTTGGAGTCACTCAGACGAACAGTAACACTTCCAATGCAATTTAAATCCATACTCAGATACCGTTGCCCTTTATGCTCAAAATGAAACTATTCTCCCCGTGCGAGGAACGGGTATTCTGTTAATAATTTATTATTAAACATCACACCATAAAATACAAAGTGTATCACGTAATGTGCACGTTATATTGTTACTTGCTTAATGTATAAATGGAGGATGAAGGACTATTATTAGATCAAAAGAGACAAAAGAGATCCGAACGAGACAATTGTTTGCATTTGAAATGCTATAACTAGATGAATCCCAAAGTTATACGTGCCACCGGGAGGAATATCGTGAGTTACAACATATTTTGTAATGTAAGAACTACAAAAAAAAAAATTACATGGCAGAATAGTTTGAAACGATTCATTTGTTCGGAAACGGTTGGGTAAGTGGAAAGGCCAACACGTATCCCATCATTTTCAACGACAATATTTTTGGGATAAAAAAAACTTTGTCCCAGGGTCCCCCGCAGGGTCCCAGACGGGGTCCAACTCAAAATTTTCAAATGGCAAGGAGGGTTAAGTGGCACATCATTTGAAAGCTGTTGTAAAATGAAGGAAAACGCAGCAGGTCTCGACTCTCTACAACAACCCTGTGCAAAATGGTCAAAGTGTAAACAAAAACTTAATTGAAAAGTCCATGGTCACCCCTATAAATCGGAAATGGTGAGACAAATGTGAAAACAGAAAAGGATGTGTGGTATTATTTTCAAAGTATAACGATTTAAGTGAAAACTTCTTGTCCCAGGGTCCCCACATGGTCCCAGGTGGGGTCCAACTAAAAAAATTCAAATGGCAAGAGAGGTAGGACATCGTTTGAAAGCTCTTGTTAAGTGAAAGAAGATGGAGCACGTCTCGACTTTCTACGACAACCCTGTCCAAAATTGCGGTGGGTCAAAATGTAAACAAATTGGAAAACAATCCAAGATGGCCGCTTAAAACCTATATCGAAAGGATAAGCATACCAAACTGCTGAAGCTAGGAAAACAAATTTGGCATTAATGTTGATTAGTAAGTGACTAAAATATGCAAAATGTTCAAAAACGCGACATCTTGAGTTCAAAATGCCACACTATGTATCGAACGCATATCCAGCTCACACCACTGGTGTTGGAGAAGTGAACGTTTATGGTTAATAGTCCACAAAATATCAAAGAGTATAATCTGTAATCCAATATGGCTGCCAGCGTGAAAAATGAGTTTGTATATAAACATGTTATTTCTTGGAATACTGTGACCAAGCCAACAAAGTTTGACGCAGTTCGATGTACTGAAATGACTTACATATGTTAGGTACTACTTGCCAATCTTGCAAATGATTTTTTTTTATTTGGTATTGTTTGAAGTATTGAGATCAAACCAACGAATGACACACAAATGTAACCATCACGAATACGTTACAATAGAGCCACCAACTTACTGGTGCAGCAAGTTCTTTCTCTATGAACTACGTATGACAAAATAAGAAAAATACCCGAAGGTATTCAACTTTTTTTTTTTTTTTACTATGAGTAGGAAGTCATAGTTGTGTGTTCATCGCATATTCGTTATATTCAAGTAAATAATGCCGAGAGAACCGTGACGAACGTACATTAAGAAGAAACCATATATGTGTTGTTACCGAATGAAATAATAGTTGAAGTGAATCGAAATTCAATTGTTCTTTAGTCTTCCTAGTATTTCTAAATACATAATAGAGAAAAATAGAGATTTAGATTTGTACTGTTATGAATGGCATAGGTTTTAAGCGGCCGTCTTGGATTCAAGGTGGCCATAGTTTTTCAATTAAGCTTTTATTTACATTTTGACCGCCACAATTTTGGACAGGGTTGTCGTAGAAAGTCAAGACTTGCTCCATCTACTTTCATTTAACAAGATCTTGCAAACGATGAGCTTCTTAACCTCTCTTGCCATTTGAAACTTTTTAGTTGGACCCCACCTGGGATCCTGTGAGTACCCTGGGACAAGAAGTTTTCACTTAAATTGTTGTACTTTGAACATAATGCCAGACCCCCTTCCTATTTTCAAGTCTCACCATTTCCGATTTATAGGGGTGACCATGGACTTTTCAATTAAGTTTTTGTTTACATTTTGACCCTCCGTCATTTTGCACAGTGTTGTTATAGAGAGTCGAGACTTGCTGCATTTTCTTTCATTTTACAACAGCTTTCAAATGATGTGCCACTTAACCCCCCTTGCCATTTGAAAATTTTGAGTTGGACCCCGTCTGGGACCCTGGGACAAAGTTTTTTACCCCAAAAAGTTGTCGTTGAAAATGATGGGATACGTGTTGGTCGAGTTTTCCACTTACCCAACCGTTTCCGAACAAATGACTCGGTTCAAACTATTCTGCCATGTAATTTCTTTGTAGTTCTTACATTACAAAATATGTTGTAACTCACGATATTCCTCCCGGTGGCACGTATGACTTTGGGATTCATCTAGTTATAACATTTCAAATGCAAACACAATTGTCTCGTTCGGATCTCAGCGGAGCCACTGCGTGACCCTTCCTTGTCAGTATGATGTGCTTAGTGCCTGAAAAATACGAAAACTCGATTTAGGGGCCATTCAAAAATTCTGTTGCCCTTGATCCAACAAATCTAATATATTTCATTCAATAAAAAATAAATCTTGTACGTCTTATATCTGAAGAACTACATATAGTGCAGCCAAACCAAAACTATCACTTAACTCAGCATGATGTGCTTATTCCGAAAGAAATACGAAACCTTGATTTAGGGACCGTCCAAACGTTTGTAGCCCCTGATCCAAAAAGTCCAATATATTTCATTCAATCAATAATTTTATTGTATGTCTTATATATGGAGAACTACATATACTGTAACCCAACCCAAGATATCACTTAACTCAGTGTGATATGCTTATTGCGTAAAATATATGAAAAGTCGATTTAGGGACCGTCCAAAAATTTTGTGACCCGTTATAAAAAAAATCCAAAATATTTCATTAATCGAAATTTTTCTTATGCTCCTTATACCTGGAGAACTACATATCTGGAGAAAACTCGATTTAGAGACCGTTCGAATATTTTATGGTAACTGATCCAAAAATTAATATTAGCCAAGATCATAATATTTTGATCCATTTTTTAGATCATTCCTAAAATTCTTGTTTTTATCTAATCTTTCTTTTAAACAGTATCACTCTCTTTGTTCTCAATTTGAAATGTATCAAGCAATTATAAAGCATTGCTTATTATCCAATTTGTATTCGGTGTAGAGCTTCAATTTTCTCAAAGTTTCAAATAAGATAATGAAATATGATTTACTATCGGAATTCGTGTCAGGTATTATTATTACTTTTATTTGTGTTTTCCTTTCTTTCAATTGTTAAATCAAGAAACTTCCTTGCACTGTCATAAAATATGTGCTCTTTTCCAATAGCATAATAAGTGCTCATATAATTTTAAACTTTGAAATTAAGAATTGAATCAGTACAAGAAGTACAATTTGGATAACGAATGATTTATAATTGATGTTTAGTGGCGTACTGAAGGAAAGGGATTAGGGACTTTGAAACCCCCCTTGAGCAAGGTATTATGCAAAATTAAGTACGTTTATCATATTAGCACGTTTATATATATAAACACTTGATATATAAACTTGTGTTCCTAAAGCCCCTGAACCCCCTAAACATTTGCGTAGAGTACTGATTGTGTTTCTCTTATTATTTTAACCGTTTTATGCTTTGAACGAAATTTGAAGTGCAGGGACCCTGTGAAGGTGACCACCTTTACTATCAAAATTTCTTTAATGGCTCTCAGTTTTTCTTCAAAACAATCAATAACGAACGAAAAATAAATGATTGAGTTTGATTTAGAATCGAAATTTGAAATACCACCAAAAAGTTGGCCCACCCAACCTTATTTTGCAAATGCCTCTTAATAATTTTCAAAACAAACTATTTTCTCTTCAAACCAATCAATAAGAAAGGAAAACACGTTATTAGCTTGAGTATTGAATCGATATTTAAGAGCAGAAAAACAGTATGAAGTTGACCACCAAATGTATCCTGCAAATAGATATATTTTACTGGTTGTTTTGAAACAAGTGATTTTTTCTTCAAAATAAGCAACCCGCCCCGAAACAAATCACCTTCATCAACATTATTTCTTAATTATATTCTTATGTTTTTCGAATCAAATTACTTTTCTTCCAAACAAGCAACAACAAATCCATATCAAACGATTGATTTTGGTCTTGAATCGAAATTTGTATGTAAAGGAATCAGATTGAATTTGATCATATTCTAAATTTATTTTGTAAATCTCTTTCTCTATTTTTTCGAAACAAGCGATTTGCTCTTAAAAACAACCAATAAGAAACGCTTGGCTTCGGTTTTGATCCGAGATTTTAAAGTGGAGCCAATATGAAATTCCATCACCCATTTTTCTTGAAAAGACTCTTTATGTTTTTCGAAACAGACTATTCTTTTTCAAAATAATTAATAGCATACGCATATCAAACAATTGATTTTGATTTTCAATCAAAATTTTAAGTGGGGAACAAGGGTAAATTTGGCCATATACCAACTTTAGCAGAAAGTGTTGACCACCCTACAGAATGTCGATCCTATGCCGTGTCGGCCCTACGCCGTGTCGGTCCTGTGCATGTAACCCGGTAATTGGTCCAAAGGCCAATTCGTCCAAAAACATTTGCTCCAAAGGATATTTCGTCCAAAAGATAATTGGTCCAAGGGACATTTCGTCCAGAGATGTTTAGTTCAAAGCACATTTCGTCCAAAGGACATTTGGTCCGGTAACGCTTGGGGGTCTGGGGTTTCTTTCTATTAGAAAAGTAAAAAAGTGATGCCTATAACATTATGACTCAGTAGCTTCTTATTTCTAAAGGAAATTTGAAATAGAGATTTATCCCGCAATTTTCATTTCGATAGAACAAATATAATCTGAGATATTCACAAAAACGTAAACGCCAGAGTTCAAATGTCCGTACAACAGAAATGAGGAAAAGGTTGGAGTGTGAATTATGTTGCTGCAATAAGTGCTAATATGACATCTAAAGTTTTAATGTTGTGAACAGTGATGAAAATTTTCCGATTCATAAAAAACATACTGCACTTATTCCTACATCGTTGTTTAGCCGTGATGTGAGCTGGAAAGCTTTCTTCCATATTTTTCCGGAAAATTTTCCGTTCTAAAAAGTACCAGTGATCAAGTAACGATTCCTCAGTAATCATAAAATTGATACAATTCATGAGTAGAAATGGTAAAAAGTGAAAGATTGTTTAAAGAATCTGAAAATTTTCATGGCTCAGAGAATACTATGTAGGGACAAGTGAAACAATTTTTCATGAATAGAAAAATTGGTAGCCTGTATGAAAAAATTGTAAAACCTTTTATGAGTCGGAAAATTGTCATCATTTTGAAGCAAAAAGTAAATCGAAAAGTTTTATTGCTTTGAAGTAACAAGTGAAAGGAATTTTCATAGATCGGAAAATTTTAATTCTGATATACAAACAACTCTTCACAAGCCGGACAATTTTGGACATTTTGTACAGTGATGTTAGGTAGAAAATTTTCCACTATATTTAACTGCACATTCAGCTAGAAATTTGAATTTTTGTACAGTAAAGTTAGTTAGCAAGAAATTATAATTCTCCAATAAGATTTCGGGAACCGGAACATGTTCTAAAATTTCAAGTTGGGAAGGAAAAATTTACATAGTGTTTCTCATTTTCTCTCTCTCTCTCTCTCCCTTGTCTTCCTCTCTCTCTCTCCCTCTGTGTATGTATGTGTGAGTTTGTTTGTGCGTGTGTGTGTAAAGTGCAAAGAAAACACACCAAGTTCGTAGAGTACAAATATCACGCTCTATTATTTAAAATTTAAATTTATTAAAAGTGATCAATATTTAACGATTCATAAAAAAATATCTATTTATTCGAACAACGTTGTTTAGCCGTAAAACTAAATGGTAATAAATACTTCCAATTGGGCTGGTACACCTTACTATGCTATTAATATTATATGTTTTGGCTTCATTTTCTTTGAGCTGAAGAAAAACCGACAAGGAGGTGAGAATATCCTAGGATAGATTTACCCCCCGGTATATGTTCACTGATGTAGATGTACACTTCAATATGGTATTAATATTATACCTTTTGTCCTCATTTTCTTTGAGTCTATGGAAAACCGACAGGGGGGTAAGAATATCCTAGGGTAGATTTACCCCCCGGTATGTTCATTGAGGTAGATGTACACTTCAATATGGTATTTATATTATATCTTTTGTCTTCATTTTCTTTGAGTTTAAGGAAAACCGACAGGGGGATAAGAATATCCTAGGATAGATTTACCCCCCGGTATATGTTCACTGATGTAGATGTACACTTCATTATGGTATTAATAATATATCTTTTGTCTTCATTTTCTTTGAGTTTAAGGAAAACCGACAGGGGGGTAAGAATATCCTAAGATAGATTTACCCCCCGGTATATGTTCACTGATGTAGATGTACACTTCAATATGGTATTAATAATATATCTTTTGTCTTCATTTTCTTTGAGTTTAAGGAAAACCGACAGGGGGGTAAAAATATCCTAGGATAGATTTAAACCCGGTATATGTTCACTGATGTAGATGTACACTTCAATATGGTATTAATATTATATCTTTTGTCTTCATTTTCTTTGAGTTTAAGGAAAACCGACAGGGGCTTAAGAATATCCTAGGATAGATTTACCCCCCGGTATATGTTCACTGATGTAGATGTACACTTCAATATGGTATTAATAATATATCTTTTGTCTTCATTTTCTTTGAGTTTAAGAAAAACCGACAGGGGGGTAAGAATATCCTAGGATAGATTTACCCCCCGGTATATGTTCGATGATGTAGATGTACACTTCAATATGGTATTAATAATATATCTTTTGTCTTCATTTTCTTTGCGTTTAAGGAAAACCGACAGGGGGGTAAGAATATCCTAGGATAGATTTACCCCCCGGTATATGTTCACTGATGTAGATGTACACTTCAATATGGTATTAATATTATATCTTTTGTCTTCATTTTCTTTTAGTTTAAGGAAAACCGACAGGGGCTTAAGAATATCCTAGGATAGATTTACCCCCCGGTATATGTTCAGTGATGTAGATGTACACTTCAATATGGTATTAATAATATATCTTTTGTCTTCATTTTAGTTTAAGTCTTCTTTGAGTTTAAGGAAAACCGACAGGGGGGTAAGAATATCCTAGGATAGATTTACCCCCCGGTATATGTTCACTGATGTAGATGTACACTTCAATATGGTATTAATATTATATCTTTTGTCTTCATTTCCTTTGAGTTTAAGGAAAACCGACAGGGGGGTAAAAATATCCTAGGATAGATTTACCCCCCGGTATATGTTCACTGATGTAGATGTACACTTCAATATGGTATTAATATTATATCTTTTGTCTTCATTTTCTTTGAGTTTAAGGAAAACCGACAGGGGGTAAGAATATCCTAGGATAGATTTACCCCCCGGTATATGTTCACTGATGTAGATGTACACTTCAATATGGTATTAATATTATATCTTTTGTCTTCATTTTCTTTGAGTTTAAGGAAAACCGACAGGGGGGTAAGAATATCCTAGGATAGATTTACCCCCCGGTATATGTTCACTGATGTAGATGTACACTTCAATATGGTATTAATATTATATCTTTTGTCTTCATTTTCTTTGAGTTTAAGGAAAACCGACAGGGGGGTAAGAATATCCTAGGATAGATTTACCCCCCGGTATATGTTCACTGATGTAGATGTACACTTCAATATGGTATTAATAATATATCTTTTGTCTTCATTTTCTTTGAGTTTAAGGAAAACCGACAGGGGGGTAAGAATATTTTAGGATAGATTTACCCCCCGGTATATGTTCACTGATGTAGATGTACACTTCAATATGGTATTAATATTATATCTTTTGTCTTCATTTTCTTTGAGTTTAAGGAAAACCGACAGGGGGGTAAGAATATCCTAGGATAGATTTACCCCCCGGTATATGTTCACTGATGTAGATGTACACTTCAATATGGTATTAATATTATACCTTTTGTCCTCATTTTCTTTGAGTCTATGGAAAACCGACAGGGGGGTAAGAATATCCTAGGGTAGATTTACCCCCCGGTATGTTCATTGAGGTAGATGTACACTTCAATATGGTATTTATATTATATCTTTTGTCTTCATTTTCTTTGAGTTTAAAGAAAACCGACAGGGGGGTAAGAATATCCTAGGATAGATTTACCCCCCGGTATATGTTCACTGATGTAGATGTACACTTCAATATGGTATTTATATTATATCTTTTGTCTTCATTTTCTTTGAGTTTAAGGAAAACCGACAGGGGGGTAAGAATATCCTAGGATAGATTTACCCCCCGGTATATGTTCACTGATGTAGATGTACACTTCAATATGGTATTAATATTATACCTTTTGTCCTCATTTTCTTTGAGTCTATGGAAAACCGACAGGGGGGTAAGAATATCCTAGGGTAGATTTACCCCCCGGTATGTTCATTGAGGTAGATGTACACTTCAATATGGTATTTATATTATATCTTTTGTCTTCATTTTCTTTGAGTTTAAGGAAAACCGACAGGGGGGTAAGAATATCCTAGGATAGATTTACCCCCCGGTATATGTTCACTGATGTAGATGTACACTTCAATATGGTATTAATATTATATCTTTTGTCTTCATTTTCTTTGAGTTTAAGGAAAACCGACGGGGGGGTAAGAATATCCTAGGATAGATTTACCCCCGGTATATGTTCACTGATGTAGATGTACACTTCAATATGGTATTAATATTATATCTTTTGTCTTCATTTTCTTTGAGTTTAAGGAAAACCGACAGGGGGGTAAGAATATCCTAGGATAGATTTACCCCCCGGTATATGTTCACTGATGTAGATGTACACTTCATTATGGTATTATTATTATATCTTTTGTCTTCATTTTCTTTGAGTTTAAGGAAAACCGACACGGGGGTAAGAATATCCTAGGATAGATTTACCCCCCGGTATATGTTCACTGATGTAGATGTACACTTCAATATGGTATTAATATTATATCTTTTGTCTTCATTTTCTTTGAGTTTAAGGAAAACCGACAGGGGGGTAAGAATATCCTAGGTTAGATTTACCCCCCGGTATATGTTCACTGATGTAGATGTACACTTCAATATGGTATTAATATTATATCTTTTGTCTTCATTTTCTTCGAGTTTAAGGAAAACCGACAGGGGGGTAAGAATATCCTAGGATAGATTTACCCCCCGATATATGTTCACTGATGTAGATGTACATTTGAATATGGTATTAATAATATATCTTTTGTCTTCATTTTCTTTGAGTTTAAGGAAAACCGACAGGAGGGTAAGAATATCCTAGGATAGATTTACCCCCCGGTATATGTTCACTTATGTAGATGTACACTTCAATATGGTATTAATATTATATTTTTTGTCTTAATTTTCTTTGAGTTTAAGGAAAACCGACAGGGGGGTAAGAATATCCTAGGATAGATTTACCCACCGGTATATGTTCACTGATGTAGATGTACACTTCAATATGGTATTAATATTATATCTTTTGTCTTCATTTTCTTTGAGTTTAAGGAAAACCGACAGGGGGGTAAGAATATCCTAGGATAGATTTACCCCCCGGTATATGTTAACTGATGTAGATGTACGCTTCAATATGGTATTAATATTATATCTTTTGTCTTAATTTTCTTTGAGTTTAAGGAAAACCGACAGGGGGGTAAGAATATCCTAGGATAGATTTACCCCCCGGTATATGTTCACTGATGTAGATGTACACTTCAATATGGTATTAATATTATATCTTTTGTCTTCATTTTCTTTGAATTTAAGGAAAACCGACAGGGGGTAAGAATATCCTAGGATAGATTTACCCCCTATTGTGAGTGAACAATTTTTCCTTTTGTGAATAAGATTCATCGAAAAATTTGATTGTTGTCTCTTTTGGCGATGTTTTACCGGGGGTATATCTGTCCTAGGATAGTTTTACCGGGGGTATATCTATCCTAGGATAGATTTACCGGGGGGTATATCTGTCCTAGGACAGTTTTACCGGGGAGTATGTTTATCTGTGGAACTATTTTACCGGGGAGGTACATTTGTCCTAGGATTTTTTTACGGGGGGTACGTTTGTCCCAGGACTGTTTTACCGGGGGGTATATCTATCCTAGTACTTTTTTACCGGGGGGTATGTTTTACGGGAGGTACGTCTATCCCGTTACAACGGCACGTGCTATAAAGAGGTAATTCTTCTAGGATATGTTTTAATAATAATGAGCAAGAAAACGCTTAGAGGTCCGCAGGACAGATCCTCTGAAAATCATGTTGTGAGGGCCGAAAATCAGGAAGTAAATGAGCAACAAACGTTGCACGTACTAGCCCTAATAAACGGCTTATGACATCACTTTATACTGTTGCTCTACTATCCGGTAGAAAAGAAAACATTAAATTGTTATATCAAGAACATAAATTATTAACTAATGTAACAATTAACAGAGAACAATATCCCGTAATCATTCACGCAGGTAGATCGTTGAGCCTATGGCTGATAAATAGGCTTCCTCGAAACACAAAATTGATTTCTTTTAGCACCAATCTACGAGGAACTGAGAACTCCATCGGAAATTGGCGTTACATAGCTTTAATTAAATTCAGGATTGGCTCAGCTACTTTCTCTCACTATTTTCGAATTTAGAGCAAAGTGACGTTTTACATTTATTTGGAAAGAACATTTTAAATCGTTTATTGGCCATAATTGATTTGCAAAATAATGCATTATGAGTGTACAAGAAACTTCGGATATCCCGTTTAAGTTGACGCTTCACAAAGAATATCTGCAAGCGCAATTCTTATAATAAGAAAGCATAAATCGGCTGATGTATTTACTACTCGAAGGAATACTATACCAGCCAGGTCGCATTTCGCTTTGTCCATTAGAGTCAAGAATCGGAAAATGGATAGTCAGTATTTTATTATCTCTCCATTACAGAATTCATTGGATAAGTACGGGCCACAGACATTGTCTACTAAGGTATCTAAGAATAATTTCGCACTATTTGTTACGAACTTTAAAATATAAATTATCCGTATATTCCTATATTCATTCAAAAAAGATCAACCGAATCTACGTACTTTAACACCCCTCATTATTAGTGAACTAATTCACTAATTAGTATGTATGTATATTAACGCCAAAGCTAAAAACACCAGTAATTCGTGAGAAATGAAGTGACATAAAGTGCACCGATTCTGCCTGCGATTCAGGAATAACCGTTAGTGCTTTATTCAACTACCTTAATAGTTCTACAAAAAAGTAAATTTTTCAGTGTTGCCTGTGTTATTAATGTTTTTAGAGATTTTTTTGGAGCATGAACCCTCAGTGTTCCCATCTCCTACGAGAAGAAAAATAACCCTTCGGCTTATTTTTAAACAAGACAGGGGGTGCAATGTCCCACTAGGTTGGTCCTTATTTCTCAAGTTTTGTATCTCTGAGACAGCACCCCTTAGTCTTTTTTCTTTTAATGACAAAAGTGTTCTCTGTAAATTTGAGTTCGTCATGACGACTCTAAATTGTGCCGCAAAGACATTTTAATCTTTATAGGAATAAGATTTAGAAAGCAGTAGTTTCCTATGTTGCTCAATGAATGGAAATGTATTCAGATATTTCAATTCATCTATTTAGTCACATTTTTTGAGCAATTTAAAGCAGATTTATGAACAAAATTAAATTGGAAATAATAAATAAATGTCAAACAATAACTTTTTTACGACCGTTTACAACTAAATCGTTCTCCCCTTTGTTTTTAATTACAACTGTTATTGGAATTAAAATAATGATAGACTTGTAGCATGTTACGGGGCTCTGTCTGGGAATCCTAACCACAACCGCTTAGCCTGCTACGGGGCTCTGTTGGCTTCTTAACCCTAGCTAGCTTTCTACGGAGCATTGGGTCCTTAACCCATTTGGGACCAAATTATTATTTTTGTAATTTTTTTTCACTTTAAGAAGTTAATTTAGTTTATTATTGCATAAGTATCACAAAAATATAACATTTTGATTTTTCCTGCGCATCAGATGTGACTTACGCCTTGTCCTATAAATAGGACGCTGGTCCTTTCTGATATACTAGTAAGGACATATATTTAACTAATTGCATTCTATTGTTTTAGTGAAGTCATTCAAATTTTTATCGCTAAGTGCCTCAAGACATTGAGTGATAACAGCCGGTCTATCAAAGCATGACGTTTTCCTTTATATATTGAAAGCATGACGTTGTCAATTAACGTTTATTTACGGAAATTATACAAAATACGATATATGGTACATAACTAAACAGAACATACAAATACCAGTATTTAGAACACCCAACTGTTATGTTTGAAGTACAGATAATTGCTATTTTGTAATTTCGATCTACCTGTGCTAGTTTGTTACACGTGTTTGACTTTGATTCAAGGTTTATTTTACTTTGCCTTAGTTGTATTTCACGAAACACTTTCAAACACAATGTGACATTACACTTTTCAAAGTACGATGATGGTTTTGAAGTGCATTCTTTATCATGGCATCTTTACGTCTTCCTTTCCGTAATGAAGTAATCCCTTAGAGCGAAGCGTACATCATTGAATACATTTGAACAGGTGACTACCAAGTTTGATATATTTGACAGAAATGTTGCTCCTAAATGTCAGAAGATCCACATTGGACTGAGTTGGTTTCGTATACGTAATCATGAATGTACGATCATTACGTTAATAATTCGTGTAAATATCACCTGATACCACTTCTTGCCTCTTATATCAATTCTAATTTTTTGATCCAGCAAATCGATATGGTCGACACCTCCCGTGTAGTTATTGTAGGATGTTATAACGTGAGGATGCTCAATTCTAATATGTTCATGATTTAGTCGGCTCCACCTCTTCGTTCGTGAAACAGGATGTACGCTTTTAAAATTTGTGCCGATTACAACACGTCGATTGTCATGCCATTTGGCAATGAGAACTTACCTCCTAGTCGAATCTGTATTCATGTGAACTTCATACATATTTACTCAACTCTTTTGAATCAGTCAATGGATATACTGAGACACACGATTGTTTTGCAAGTACGGGTTGTTCTGAATTCCAATTCACGAAGATGAATTAGCAGATCTCTACTTGCGAAGAAATTCTCAAATATAGAACATGACTTTTCGGATCATCTGGTATATTGAAAACCAATCTGGAATCTAAAGAAAAATATTCTCTACCATTATGTATATTGTATCTAGCACTCTCCTTTATCTTCATATAATTTCCATAGCAGAGATCAAATTTTTATAACAAGTTTTGTAATCACAGAAGAGAAAATGATCATTCTTTATCTCCGCACTATACCAACCTGTTTGTCTCCATTGTGTCACTGTTGAAAATACAATAGAATATCTCTGTAGGTAATTTGTTTACAACATTTCTCTTTCAGTTCGCTCAAGTTTCTGTCAGTTTGTACACCAGCTTGGTCAAGCTTTGTGTATGATGCGTTCATCTCTCTCCAAATTTGAACATTATTATAAAGCAATTTTCTGTCTCTTCCATTTACTTCTCTACTGTAACTATACTAAAGCTTAGATATAAATTGCATTCAATTGACAAAAGCAAAAAATTGATGTTATCAAGCGTTGAACAATGAATGATAAGCGTAAGAACTCGAAAAAATAAAGGGCATTGGTCTATCTATACATTCCCTTTTATTACTCGGTAATATATTGCTTTGGACCAGCGTCCTATTTATATGACACTAATGTTTCAACATCTATAGCACTGAAAGTTATAACAAAACTAAAATAACTTTCTTATAGCTTGATTGCCGCATACCTATTCCTACATAATGCATATAAAACAAATGCATTGTTTCCATTAAAAACAAAAAAAATAACGTTACCTGAATCATACCCAAATAAAGAAACTTACACGGGTAAATTTAAGTGTCCTTTTTTTTTTTACAGAGGGAAAGGAAAAATATATCAAAAAATTACAGTGCATTAGGACAGGTCTCCAATTGCTTCCTGTAATTAGCAGAACTCGAAACTTGTATTCTTCTTTGTTATAAAAAATAAAATATCAAGTGTCCTAAAAATAGGACGCTGGCTCCAAATGGGTTGATTCCCCTTTTCTTAGCCCGCTACGGGACTGTTGCGAATTTCGACAGCCCTAGCTCTGAAACTATGCACTTTTCCCCACGGTTCCATATGAACGTTTTCTCTTACTTTGATGCAGGGAATCACCTCTTACAGTTTCTCGGTATAATTCATTAATAAAGAGTTTATGTGTGTGTGTGTGTGTGTGTGTGTGTGTATGTGTGTGTCTGTCTGTCTGTGTGCACCCTGGGGCTAAACGAATGGACCGAAAATTATCACATATGGGTGACTTGTACCTTAGTGCATGCTGCAGATTAACACGCAGCGTTTTTCTAAATTTCGAACAAAGGGGTCTCCGGAAAACGCTTACCGGGACAAGTAAAGGTAGTAGAGAAAAAACGATATTAGTGTCAAATTCATAGTTTTCACGATCGCAGAGATCAATGGCGAAACTTCGATCGCGTTAACTTCCAAATTCACCGTTTTGATTGTGGGCCGGGGATCACCATGGGTGAGGATACGGACATATGTAAAACTAATCCAAAATGACGGATATTAGTGTCAAATCCGTAATTTCGCGGTCGCTTGGATCAATGGTGATACTTCCATAAGCGATAACTTTCAAATTCAACCATCTTTCTATACGGACGGGGAGTCAACTGCGGAGGGCGGTGGTACCGAGACAGGTAAAAATGGTCGAAAATGACCGATATTTGTGTGATATCCATAGTTTTGTCAACATTTATGTCTTTTTCTGTTTAGTTATATATTGTCTTATTGTGGTTAAAAACAGGTTAGTTAATGATTGTCTTAAGTATCAAAAGTATTTTTACTAAAGTCATCCTAATTGAAACACATCTATGTTGTCGGATATGCATTCACACAAAATAGATTCTTTTTAGAAAGGTCTAATTGGTTTCATTGTTCAGTTTTTTTGACATATATATTTTATCTGATCTGTGCGATGAGCGCGCATAACAGCTGACATATAGTAAGGTGCATGTATATATGTGTGTGTGTTCCAACATAGTTCTAATATGTCATGCATAGTTTCGGTGTCGCTTAGGAAAATAATGTCACTCTCAATTCCGCTTAAGTCCAATTAGGCTGCCATTAGCACCCAAGATGAGTACGTAGGGACGTAAAAAAATCTGAATAGACCTATATTAGTGTCGAATAGTAAGTTTTCACATCGCATAATTAATTGCTAGCTGTTGTAATGCCATTTAAGGTCTAAATTACCACCCGAGAACATCTAATAAGGAGAGTCGAAGGGAGTAACATATAACTACAATGATTTAAAACGACCGATATGGGTGTACAGCCCATAGTGTTGGGATCACCCAGATACACAGAAACACTTATGGTGCCACTTAGCCATATCAGATTGATTTTGAATTAACAGGGGCAGTATCGAAGGCGTTGCTCCCATAGCTCTAAATATTATATATATATTACATCAACTAATGATTATGACACCAAACACTATTCGAAGCTTTCTTGCACCCACTGGAAAACGTGAAGTATATTAATATTTATTTGCATATATTATTAGTGTAGACTGTTCCCATAATGCGCACCGACTTCGATCTTACAAAATTTGAGAAATAAATTTCACTTCTTCTTTTGTGGTCAATTTGAAGGCATTGTTTATACTACCATTAAGAAACCCATATAAATCATATTACGAATCAATCATTATTTAACAATTTCATGTGTTAGGTGCAGCAGTGGTACCAACCTTTGAAAATATAATTTACTACTTTTTCCTTTTTCTTTTTTAACTGATTTTGTGAGTAATGGTGCATTCAGTATAAAGGTACAACAACATTTTCTCTTTCTCTCTAACTGTCTTTGTGTGTGTTTCTAGTTTCCTGCGTAAGCGTGTGGATACTACCAAGTACACTTTCGTGTGTACATATGCTAGTGCGTGTGTATGGCGGGGCTATACCAAGTATTAATTGGGAACCCGTAGTGGAACTTATTCATATTAGTAAGTACATACGAGCACCCGTTACTTCACACGATAACTTTCAACGAATGCGAATTTTTTAATTTAGGGAGTTCCTGTCGAGGGAGTTCCTTAATAGAGTTAATTCGCCAACTGGAAGTGGTAGAAAAGGGTCATTTCCGATTTTAACGTTACCACTATAGAGCTTACAAAATTTGAATGATTACTGTGTTTCAATTTGATCATAATCTTTGAGTCTACGTCTCATATAACCTCGATGCAGAAAGGGAATCCAAAACGTAAATAATTAAGTAACTCGAAACCGATGAGAGTACAAAACTCAAGGTTTCGGCAGAAAACTAGCACAAAAATTTGGAATAGAAAAAGTATCAAGTATCCAGTTGGAGGGGTAAGGAAAGGATGGGAACACGGACATAAGACCATAAAACACATGATTGAAATGGCAGTCAGTGATGATTATAGAAGTGGTTCTTGGGTCTAGAGCTTCGAAATTCCCTCTATGGCATTTCCCGAGCGAGCACAATCTGAGTTCCTAGAATTTTTACAGTACTATATTCAGCCATCGTTTATTCAATTCCCCCGCTCTGGAAAATCTAAAATGAACATTTCTTCTATCGTGCTTAATATGAATTACATGTATTTTTGCAGTACTGCTTTTCACGTCCATTTAGACAGCCTCCCAGCTTTCATGTCTGAATCGGAAATGGTTTCGTTTGTACATCGTTTATAC
Source organism: Thermobia domestica (assembly GCF_964235325.1). Classification (NCBI taxonomy): domain Eukaryota; kingdom Metazoa; phylum Arthropoda; class Insecta; order Zygentoma; family Lepismatidae; genus Thermobia; species Thermobia domestica. The sequence goes on from NC_137457.1 coordinate 63,002,246, forward strand.
AGAAATGTGCAGGCAGAATTTCATGTGTACACAATTAGGGGCACCACCAGAATGAAAATAAAGCGGGGGACTGTCCAAATGGTAGCCCCACCTTGTCAAATTCAACCACAATTCGTCGCAATCGTTTGTACAGAAATGTGCAGGCCAAACTTTTGTTTGTACACAATTAGGGGCGCCGCCAGAACGAAAACAAAGTGAGGGCTGTCTAAGTGGTAGCCCCCCACCATATTGAATTCAATCACAAATTGTCGCAATCGTTTGTACTTCGTTTGCACAGAAATGTGCAGGAAAAATTTTTGTTTATCCACAATTGGAGAGCTGCCAGAAAGAAAACAAAGTGCGTGCTGTCTAAGCCCTAGCGTCCATCATGTGCAATTCAAGCACAAATTGTCGCAATCGTTTGCACATAGTTTGTACATAAATGTGCAGGTGATATTTCCTTTGTACACAATTAGGGGCGCTACCAGAACGAAAAAAGGGGGAGACTGTCTAAGTGGTAGTCCCCGAACCGTGTCCAAATCAATCACAAGTTTTTGCAAGCGTTAGTACATCGTTTGTACAAAAATGTGCAGGCGGAATTTTTGTTTGTACACAATTAGGGGTGCCGCCAGAACGAAAAAAAAAGGTGGGTGCTTTCTAAGCGCTAGCGTCCACCATGTGCAATTCAAGCAAAAATTCTCGCAATCGTTTGTACATCGTTTGTACAGAAATGTGCATTGGAAAGTTTTGTTTGTACACAATTAGGGCGCCGCCAGAACAAAAAAAAAAAGTGGGAGACTGTCTAAGTGGTAGCCCCCACCATGTCGAATTCAATCACAAATTGTCGCAATCGTTAGTACATCGTTTGGTCGGAAATGTGCAGGTGAAATTTTCGTTTGTACACAATTAGGGGTGCCGCCAGAACGAAAACAATGTGGGGGCTTTCTAAGCGCTAGAGTCCACCATGCGCAATTCAAGCAAAAACTCTCGCAATCGTTTGTGCATCGGTTGTACAGAAAAGTGTTGGCAAATTTTCGTGTGTACATATTTAGGGGCGCCGCCAGAACGAAAACAATATGGGAACTGTCTAAATGGTAGAAACATTAAAAAAATGTGTCACATACTATGGAATATTTTTCTGACAAGACTTTGTACACACTATTGTGTCGATTGGTATGTTCACAGTATCGTGTGATTCACTACATTGATCTTATTCTAACGATGATGGAATTAACAATTTTTGTTTTTATATTTATATTTTTACATACAATCATTATTGCTGAGTTAGTTTTTCACTCCTCGGCTCTTATTATTAAACTTATTCATTATTTCTTACGTGAGCTGAATCTTTATGAGAAAAATGCATTTTTTTCTTTTAACTTACGCAGAAACCGTTATTCTCACCCCGTACAGAAAATTGATAAGAAAGATATAAGAAATTTACAAAGTAGACTGTTAAAGGGAATATTATAACACAATATCTTGATTTATTTGAACATCTTCATTGAACTCATTTTGCAGAAACTATAGAATGCATGGTGAAGTATTTTGTCGCATTCAGCATTCTGATTTACGAGTGGGGTTGCTAACTGGCCGGTATTTCACCGGCCTGGCCGTGAATATTTCTGTGAATTTGATTACGGCCGCTGACCGATACAAACTTCTTATTAGCCCCTTTCGGACCGGTATTTTGGAATCCTCAATCCAGAATATAACATTGAACATCGAAATTGTTCAACAGTGCCTTTACAAACACAAATTTCCGTTGTATTATGCATTATCGATATTTTTTAATCTATGGCAGTTTTTTTTATTTATTAAACATAAGAAATTTGATAACACTTAGATTTTATTGTAAAATAATTTTATATATTTATTGAGAGTTGAAAAATGTCGTTTTAAAGCAACTCCTTTGTTTGAAGTGTAAGTTTATAAAGTAAATTTCATTTTATGAATCAACAATTGTTACGTAAAAATTAATATCCAGTATTATTTATCTGTTTCGTTAATTTTAAAGAAGTGGCAATTGCTGGTAAATACAATAACGATCAATTCAGTCTTCAGTTTCTCATTTCTACAGAGATTTTTGTGGGTTTGCCGGTAATTTTTTCATGAGTTGCAACCTATTTACGAGGTTTTGTTTCAACTCTGCTACTTAGTGGCTCCGTAGTGACACTTCACATGCAAATAAGTATGTAAGGCTACCATTCGTCCCGGTTTCTTAAAATTTGTTCCGGTGTGCAGAAATTTTCCTTCTTGTACTGTTTTCTTATTAATTACATATCAAAAGTTCTGAAAACATAATAAATTTCACTTATTCTTTTTACTTTTGGTTCTGACAATACTATAGGAATAATTCATTCTACTCTTTATTATTATTTCAATCGCTGCTTCCCCTGATATAACATGCAATGTTTAAGTCCTCCTAGCTGGCAATCTTATCACCAAAAGTAAGAATGTATACCCCGAGGTGGCATCAAATTCTTGTGACGTTGCAGACCAGCCCCGAAAACACTTTTTTTTTTTTGCTTCAGGAAAACAATTATGCAAATTGCTTTCTTTTAGTTTGCAATTTAGGTTAACAAAAATAAATAAATCCATTGAAATTTGGAAATTTGGAACAACATACATCTGGATTGTTTTTCTTTTGAGACATGTAGAGCATGTGAGGTGGTATGTGTAATAATATTGAAAATTAAACTTTTGCATAAATATTGTATGTTCACTGATTGAGTTTATATTGTATAATAGCTTCTAGGTTCTATAATAATTTTTGACACTGTTGATTGAGTATGGACTATATCAATACATTATTTTAAGTTGTGTAATTAGTGCGATCCTGTAGTAAAATTCGAAAGATATTATTAATACAAAATACAATATTTACTACTAATTGGTAAGATGTCCCGTTTTTTCTGCTTTCAAAAAAATATGGTAGACTTAAAGTATGCTAACCATACACAATAAATAGTACTGTAAATTGTACCCCTCTGATACTGCTCTCAAACGGGTCGGGTCGGATTGTCGAGTCGGGTCAATCGGGTCAGCTCGGGTCGGGTCGTCACATTCTTCATTTATTTTGAAATACTATAAGGAGCTATGTTATAGAATTCAATTCGAAGTTGGTGAATGAATGATAATTGTGACTAATTGTAGCTGAATTAGTAATAACATTTTAATTTAACCCTATATTAACTAATTGGCATGGTAATTGTAATTAATATTACGACTGACTTTTTTTCTTTCTGCATTTTTATGTCAAGTTAAATGTCACATTAAGTGAAATTGAAAGGAAATATTTAGTTAACGTCCCATGTTATGCACCAACGCTAAGAGAGACAGTGAAGATGAGAAATAATTGAAGTGGTTGAATGAAGAAAGTGGGAGGAAATGGTAGAACACCGAGAAAACCCACGCACACGGTGTTTGTTCACCAGAAAACTTACTTGGTACGAGCTGGAATCAATACCCATGGACATTTGGGTCAAACATCTGCCTCTGGGCAGGACACATTATTATTATTATTATTATTATTATTATTATTATTATTATTATTATTATTATTATTATTATTATTATTATTATTATTACTTTAAGAGTGACCAAGAGAGTTTCGCCGCCTTTTCATCAACACCTTCGAACATTGATATGTAACCTAAGACGTACAGTGCTGGTTTGAGCTGTTTTTGAACCGGTTCATGAAATGCTAACCAACGATGACGGCGCCGTGGAACTTTTTATAGTACCCACTTCCAATCACATGTCAACACCCTGTCCACAAATTGCTCCTTTCTTAGACGAGACACCAAAGAAACACAGGTGTTTGCTCGCGTTTCTTTCTGTACAAACGATGTACCACTTATGTCACTTTTAACATTACTAAAGATATCCATTATTTACAATATAAAAAAATTTATATCTATTTAACAGCGAGAAGAACAGTTACACGAGCTTCGCCAAAACCAATCAAATCATCATTCTCATCTCGAATTGAAACTTTGCAATTTTAATTTGTTATGATGTGTTGAAAAAATATCTTTTCTCTATGCTCATAAACAATTGGTTTTTTAATTCCGCATTTGTTCTAAATGTTGCGATTAAATCTGTTTGGCTATGTGTTGCATCATTATGTTTTAAAATCATACCTTCTGCTAAATCACAGTGAATATTTATAGTATTAAACGGATGAAACCGTGGTGCTTTACTTCCAACGTGTTATATGTTTTTGGCGGTTTTTTTTACTAAAACCTAATACAGTATTAATGGTATCTAAAATTTTCACAATGTCAGTTAAATATATTAAGTCTATTTTTCTCTCTGCCCTCGGTAAATTTAATATTTCTAAAAGCATAAGTGGTGTATGGATGATTTGATTTAATACATTCTTCTAATTCTTTTAAATTATATTGGCCAGCTTCAAGTATGAGTTCTTCTGAAAGCGCAGATAACTTACTATAAAATATTAATTTATTATTTCTTTCTGTAATGTTTGGAGTTAAATATGTTGTATAAAATCCTGCACCAGATACTTCTAAATCATTTTCAAATGGATAATGCAAGTACACGCTTAGTACAAATGAATAAACATTTAAAGTAAATACATCCATTTATTATATAATAAAAATAAAAATGAATAAATGGGATATTCATGTAACGTTATCAGACCATACTGCAAAACACAAGACTTGTAAGTTGTACCTGGTATTATAAAATGTTTAATTGTAGGACCTAGCGGATGTGGTAAAAGAACATTAGTGATTAATAACTTTTTACTAGCACCAAATTTGCATAAATATACAAATGTTTATAACTATTCTGAAAGTCTAAATCAGCCTAAATATCAACAACTAATACAACTTTTCCAAGACATAGAACGAGATATTAATAGCAAGATTTGCAATAGTAAAAGGAAACAACGAAGAGATTATTCCGTTGCATGGCGGTGAGAACGATTCTGAGGTAGTGTTTGATGATTTCACTTTAAAACAACAAAACACGTTAGAGAATATTTTACTCGAGAAAGCATTAAAGGTTTAAACTGTTTTTATATATCGGACAAACATATTCTAAAGTACCAAAACAGCTAATAAGAGGCAACTTAAATTTTCTTTGTTTCTTTAGACAGAATAGGAGAAATTTAAAACATATATATGATGAATTTGTTGGATCTGATATGTCTTTCGAAAAATTACAATCACTCTGCAATAAGTGTTGGCAAGAAGATCATGGTTTCTTAATAATAGGTATGACTAGGAAAACGAATAATGGTAAATATAGAAATAAAATTAAAGACTTTCAAAATATAGTGAATTAAAGGGGACGATCATGAAACAAACGTGATCGAACGTACTTGATCGAACGTGTTCTGTAACGATTTTATTTTTTCTTTACATAATAAATGAGTCAGTTAGATGCTGATGAAGCTAAGAAATATATAAAGTTAAAAGAATCACTTACTAAAAGATTTAGGAAAATTAAACAGGCTAATCGGGGTAAATATGAGAAATATAAAGAACAAGAACTGCCTGTTATAAATGCAATTGAAGGCTTAGGACAAAATATACCAAAAGTAGCAGAATAAAATAAAAATGTAATTCAAGGGTTAGTTCCAGTGGTAAATAAAAGCGCGAAAGTAGATTTAAGCTTATTAGAACTCCTCCTATGTATGAGAGTTCAATAAGTGAAAGTGATACGCCTATAACAGAAGAAATATAACATGAAAATGCAAATTAAGTACAAAGTAGAAGGAATAGAAACTTTAGCAACTACCCATTCTGATAAGATTGCTTCGAGATATTATGCAACTAGAGATGATAAAATTTTGGAATACAACCATATCATGAAAATGGAAAAATCATACATACGATAAGGGATACAAAAGTTAAAATTCATGGTCATGATTTAGTTAATAATAATCGGCATTAGACAGGAAGAGAAGGTTTATGGGTATTACTAACATATCATAATCCAAAAAACTATAATAAAGATGATCTAGAAAAATATACACAAATAGTAATTGATTCTAATGTAGTATTTCATAACAATGATCCAAATACAAAAACAACAACGATCTAGTAGAAGCGAAAAATGTAAAGAAATTATCAAACCTATTTAGGATATATATATAAAACCAACTTTGGGTCCAACACCAACAAGAAAGAAAACAGTAGAGGGAATCAAAATATATAACAAATTACCAACAAAATATATATGGATGGATGGTGTGAGAATGTTAATTGATAGGTTAATAGTCATAGATGGAGCAGATAAAGCTGGAAATGATAACAATTATAATGAGAAAGTAGGCATAACGGATATGATTAATTCTAAACTATCACAATTTATTCCTAATGATCCAAAGGTTATAGGTTATTTGATAAAGATATTGAATACGTAGCCACCAAAATTTTGGAATAAGCAGAAGTATGGAAAAGGTCTAATGAAAAAGATCTTAAACATGAAGTGAATACCAGAGTTACATATCGAAGGCTACAAATTTTGTGGGCCTTTTACGAAGCTACAATAAAGGTTAGAAAGAAGAGATAAAGGTATTCACCCCCTAGATAAGCTTGTAGAGAACATGAGATTTACTACAGAGATAATAAAGGTACAGCTTCTAGACATTTGCAGAGAAAGAATAAGATAATAAAGCATGGGGAAGAGATTTTTGCTAAAGATTAAACTTGTTAAGAGAACGATTACCAGCTTTTGGAACTGCTTAAGAAATTAAGAAGACCTTAAGAAGTTAAATATTGATAAAAATTTAAGAAATAGACAGTTTAATGATAATGCTAAGATTAAAGAAGGTAGAAAAATGCAGTTGTCTCTTTCTGTACCACAAGTGAAGAATATAAACAAAAATTAAAACTAAAGACAATATTCATTATGGCGGTCTTATATTTTCTCTTCCAAAAATTTTAGGTTGTGCTGCTATCGGAGCTGCTGCTATAGCCAAAACGGTAAAAAATAAAAATGAATTGGAAGAACAAAAGAGGCCTGAATGAATTACAAGATTCATAACTTAGCAATGGAAGAGATCCAAAGCGATAAGCTTCCAAAAAACGTAAATCCCAAACCGTAAAAAATTAAACCTTAGAGTAACATAGACCTTATTCATCTTTTTAAACACCTTAAAGTAAGAAACTTTAGAAGTGTATTATGAGTGATGAATTACCTAAAGAGCCAAAAAAGAATGAGTGTTCTATTGTCAGTTTTGACAGGTCTATAAATATAGGAACTCATTGGATTTCTTATTGGAAAGAAGGAAATAGAAAGGATGTATTTGATTCATTCAGAGGTAATCCTCCAAAAACATTTGTAAAATATATTGGTTATAATATAGATTACAGTAGCAATCGTATACAACATTTCAACGAGGTAATATGTTGCTATTTATGTATTGCAGTATTAAAAATGTTTACAGATGAATATAGATCTTCAGAAATTATTAGTCAGGTTAATAGGAATAAGGATATTTGGAGAAGTTATATTTAAAGTTTGTTTATGGGTTTAAGCCATAAAACGATAAAAATATTTTTTTCTTTATAATAAATATGAATAAAATAGTCATATATATATATATATTACAATCCTTTAAACCTAATCAAAGGACAATCGAAAATTTAAATAAACCAAACAGATCCATATAGATGTTGGGGATGGGTTTGTTCATTTTTATTATGCTGATATTTATGTAACTTTTGAAATTAGAGCTAGAGATACTGATGCAGTATATACTACTGGTCAAAATATTAGACTTATTAATAACATCCTCCCACATCTGTTTTCTCTAATAAAAGTTAGTAAGCATGGACAGATATTGGATATTATAGATTATCCTTGTTTAACTTCGACAGTTGTAAACACATGTACGATTTCAAAGCCAGAAGCTTATCATTATGATGAATGTGCATGGGAAGGAACTACCTGGACAAGAACAGAAGAAGAAATAGTATTTTTAATATGACTTTCACCAGGATTTTATTCTGATTATAAAGCTATTATGTGGAAAGGAGAATTGAAATATACATTTAAAAGTGATACTGATGATAATGCATTTGCTTTTTGAAACACAAAAAAGGAGAATGGAACATAGGAGTATGATCAACCGTATACAGGCCTAGTTAAGATTACAAATATGGAGTTAAGAATGCCTAATGTTAATTATGGACCTATCTATGCTGCCTTGCTAAGATCTAACATGTTAAGAGAGGGTAAGATTCCTATTTCTTTCAACACATACTAATGTCTACAGAAATCAGTTACAGTTAAATACTTGGAACTCCATCTAACCATACAATTTAACTAAAGTGAATTTGATATGCCTAATTTCGGGATTGCATTTTCCAAACTGATAGTAATAATAATCAAGAAAGAGATTCAAGCTATTTCGATCATTGTAAAGTTCATAATATCCATTTTCGTAAGTCTAGAAATGAGTCTTATCCTTTAGAACCTTTGAACTTAGATTTTGAGAAGCATAAATATCTCAAAGCTTACGACATGTATACGATATATAAGAGAGCTACAATTGGAAACACTGAGATGTCTTATTATCCTAAAGAGTTTTTAGAAAATAGACCAATTAACACAAGCAAGCATAAATCAGTAACTGTAAATGATAGAACTAATTTGTAATTGACTGTTAGTTTTGAAAGCGATGTACCAGATAAAACATTTTGTTATGTTGTAATGATTGGTAAGGAAAACTTTGAATATGATGTTCAAAAAGGAAAAAATCATTGAGAATATATAAATCAATTATATGTTTATTAGATTTTTTAGTTTCTAAATGTCTTTATGGTAATATCATAAAAACTTATTTAGTAAAATGAATAATCCAGATAACATTCCACCAGAGAATCTAATTGCCTTAATTGAAGATACAATATTAACACTTCCAGAACATACTAGCGAAAAATAAAAAGAAATTTAAGAGATTAAAATGTATTTGTGTTTCTTTTATTGCATTTTCGATACTGCTTTCTCCTTGAGCAGGGTCTATAAATATATTTATTCCTGTTACAGTCTATTCGATTATTACAATAGGATTTGCATCTACTACTGCCGTTATCACTGGTGTTTCAAGGTAATTTAATATAGCTTCGAAGAGAGAGTATTATAAAAATATGGTTACTCAAAAACCTGTGTTTAAGGACGAGTTTATCTTATTAAACTAGTGAATGGAAAATTAACAGGCGAACATATAAAATACATTGTTGATAGAATAAAAATCATAATAATAAAAATCATATATATAACGAGATAACGTCATTACAAAAAATGATCATTTTTTAAAAAGTTTTTCTACAATATATAGGAAATGGCATCACAATTAAAGACGAAAAATAATATAATCATTTTAAAACTTGTTAAATTTCATGATCTGGAGGAAGGAAAATCATACGAATTGATCCTTATGGAATTTGATACCAACAAAATACACTGGAGAAAGAGTATTGGTACATTAAAACCATAAATACAAAACGATATAACCCTGAGATATAATGAAAATACTGATGAAGTTTTGAAAGGGATGAAAACTAAAAAACTGTTTATGAGGAATCATGGAAAAGAGATCTCTCTAATTTTTATAAAATGCATCAACTGTCCTTCAAAAATGAATCTAAAAAGTAACAAATATGATTTAAATTTTTTAAAATTATAAATTGAGGTTAGTATGCAGCCTCAAAAGAAATTCATTCTTAATAATAATTTAAATATAGTTGTGAAAAGTGTGCAAAACGAAACGCAATCAATGGTTGTTTCTTCAGCTTGAACTATGACCAATGGACTGAGTTTAAGAAATCATTTTTTCGCATAGAGAACGACGTTAGCAGAAGATTCAATTACCAGTATCCTACTTGTAATTTTGAGTATGTTTTAAATGTTCTTATGGTTATAAACTCATAACACCCAAGATTTAGACATTCACCACACATAAGGAAAAGTAGTACTTTTGAATGCCATTTGGCTTTTAAAGGTCCATATATAAATAAGAAAGTTATGTGAGTTTTTGTAATAATATCTTTAGAGTTATGCAATCTATAAGACATTCAAAAGACAGTAAATTTATTTCTCTATAGATTTTCGTTTGAATTTTTAAAATCGTTGAATATTTCGCGAACCAAAAACAATTTATTATTTTTTTTTGAGTTTCTGGAAAATGTTATTCTTTAAAAATCTTTTTATGATTTTGCAGTGTTGCAAACTTAAGATCAAATTTGTTACTAGACTTAGTGATTTTTTAATTTTAAGGGTTGGTAACACTTATGGGTCAGCCAAAGACTAATTGCCAAAAATTAAATATCAGCCCTTTACCTCTTATAGGAGCCAAGATATCCACAATTTTCATATTTTTGTTCTGAACTTGCCGGCTAGGTGAACATATTCAAGCAGTTATCCACTTTCCCAACAGATGGTGTTATGTATGATCTTAGTTTATCACTTTGCTAATAGATGGCTGTTGCTGTTACCAAACTTCAAATAGTTATGCGCTTCTCCATGAGATGGCTCTGCCTTTATGAATCAGTTTCTATGGCGTTACATATCATTTATTATATCACTTTGCTAATAGATCGCTCTTGGTGTTGCCAAACTCTTCCAATAGCTAAACTCGTATCTAACAGATAGCTTTGTCTTTATGCATCAATTTCTTCTCGTATGGAAAAGACATTGAATTTTTTTTTTATTATACAGTTCTAGCCAGTACCTCTATTGGTTAGCGCCTGGTTCCGTAAAGCTTCTGGTTTGTAACTGACAACGTAGAGTGAAATCCTTGTCGGGGACTTGCGAATTTATAACTGCTGCCGGGGTATAAATTTGTAATTTCTCAAGGAAGTGTAAAGTGAATAGAACTATACCGCTGTCTTCCATCACAGGTGGCTACAGTGTCCTCACCTCCGACTAAAGTGGGGATGTGGCCGGGCGTCTCTGTTACTTGAAAAATGCAAAAAAAAGGGGGAAAGGGAAAACCTTGCGCCAGGGATAGGATGGGAACAATAGATTGTGAGCTGTGTGCGCGAATGTTGTGACTCTATTCAGATAGGTGACTATACTGAGGCTGAATGGAAAGCCACAAGTGCACTTACAGACACAAAGAAAGGAAGGAAAGTACAAAGAAATTGAACAAAAAATCCTAGGATTCATCTGAGGGGGAAACAACAACAACAAACATCAGCACTGACCTCTGAGATGGATCCTGGATTTCTGCGATGGCACTTTCGCTGAAATAAACTGTGATTTTTTGAACATATTTATTAAACCAATTTTATGATCTCGTGTTAGGGTGCTCCAGCGCTGGTACTGGAATCGTTCAAATGAATCAGTGACAGATCATCAGTTCCATTAAATGCTATATTTATTATAAATTCCTTCTCAGTGAATTTCTGAAATTACTTTTTAACTGATTTTAATGACTCAAGCGTCAAACGAAAGCTTATCAACTGGGGGTTAAAATACGGTAAATGCATTTTGTATAGGATTCCATTGTAGGTAATTAGAGATTCCATTGTAGTTTTAGATGTAAGTTTTTTTATGATTTTAAATGTCATAAATGCCTGCGTGCAAAGCACCCTGCTAAATCTCACTTTAGAATTTTATATGCACTAACCTTCTGTGTTTAATAATATTAGCCAAAGTACTGAGAGAGGAAAAAGTGCGCGAGAAGTTTGGTTTGTATAGTACTAATGACATGTAACAATAATGTAAAACGACTGATCGTAGTGTGTTATCCATAGTTTTCTGGGTCCCTGAGATGAATAGTGATTTACCCAATGATATTTACGTCGAAATTCATCCCCATCTTCAGAGGATGAGAAGCTGGGAGATTTGAAAAATAAAATATTAAAAATTACTGAAATATTTGTCGAACTTATAGTTTTCCGGGTAGAAAAATAATTTCTAATAACTTGCGTAGGTACCTTGGATCCACTTCAAGATTGGCTGTATAATCATATAACTTTCTCACCGTGAAAACAAATGCCCATCTCAACTAGTATATTTATGAAACCATCTTTCGCGATCGAGAAAAATGTGTAGATGTATGAGTAGTCTTTTAAATGAAATAAGACATGTTAAACTCCGAGACGGAATGGGTCGGTATGTCATATGGGTAAAAATTCGTGAGGGGATCCGTTGATCGTGGGTCAATAGGACGTGACCCACTGCGAAGCTCATTCACCGTGCCCCACATTGATCCACCGACACATTCTGCTCAGTGCATTGCAGACATCTTATTTTGAACACTGGTGAATTTGTCTACGTTTTACTTTGAATACATTCATTTTTCTTCTTTCATTTATATCTAAAGAAAAAGGATGTTCAGGCACTTTCAGATTTTGATATTTGCAATTGTAATAATAGGAATTAGATTTACTACTTTCCTTTTGATATGCAGCCTGAGAGTTCATAGAGGAGCTAACTATTGGGAAAATGTTTCATCATAAATATAACCTCTTTAGTCAGTCGAGATGATGGTGTGATTCATGTGTCACAGCTGATGACGATGGGCTTTAATGAATCGGGGTTCTTCAGAATTGTTGAAAGTGGTTTATAGTAAGTCAGTGTGGGTCAGTCTGTCAAGGGGTCACGTTCAGTGGTGGGCCACCGTGGGTAACGGTGGGTCGTGGGTCAGTGTGTAACGGATGACGATGTGCGATGGGCGAGTATGCTGTGAATCAAGTTTTCGTTGATCCGCCATCTCTGGTTTAACATAATAGTAAAGACGAGAAGTTCGGAAGGTACACTTGGGTACACGTGGGCAATTTTGTTGATATGTTAAACATAGATTCTACCCCACCAGAAAACTAAAGTACTGGAACGGTTCACGGTATCATTTCATAGAACTCGAGAGAGAGGGGTTTGTTATATTGGCTGATTAAGACCTCAATAATTTACTCTTCTGCAAAGGAGTTTTTCTTTGTTGTTTCCGTGGCAAAGTCGGAAGAGTACGCGGTTAGTAAGCGTAAGAATGAAGGTTCGGGCCTACCTTAGGGTATTTTCTTTCTTTATTTTTTTTAATGTTTTGTAGACTAACCTCAACATAAATCCATATAGGCAACGTGACATATTTTGGGGGCCTAAGTTTATGGTTCATTGGCGTTCACCATAGCTAACCTGACAGCACTCTTTTCCACGCTATAAGAAATATTATTAAATTTACTATAGGACAGTAGTTCTCAAATTAATTCATATCACGATACCCTTTTCCACATCCTCTTGCAAGCGACCCCGTTAAAATTTTTGTTTTATAATAAGCTTGTGTGAGATTTTTAACATTTAACAGATTTCTATAATAGTAGTATCCATTTCCGGTTTATAGTGAAGAGTGTCGCGCCATGGAGAATCTGTGCCTAGAGCGAGAATATATGACGATGTTCCCATACACATGAGTGAGTTGCCCAGACTAGCTGCAAAGCGCCACCATGGTTGACCGAAACGTAATACAATTTTCAAAAGGAAAACCCTGCTTTTTCTAGATTTTGAGCACTTATTATTACATTTTTTCTTCCATTTCATACACATGCACATGCATTTCCCAACATGAGCTACGCACTTCCTCCTAATTTGGTGCACTCTTTCTTCGGCGCCCAGCGCTGGGCCTCCACTGCACGGCACTGATAGTGAACACAGTAACAGTAATACATTCCATACGATGAAGGTAATGGTTCAAGATGGATATTAAACTCCTTTATTAAAGAGACCATTAAAGTAGCTTATATAAGCTTATAACTTGTTGACTAACTAATAGAATTATCATGCGAATTATCCTTGCAACTGTTTTTCTGTAACGCAAATTTGGTCAAGTTCTGCCTGATGAGGAGAGAAGAATATCCCGGTCTGGTATATGCTGCTATGGAAGATATAATTCCATTTGCTATATCGTACCTTTTGCGAAAGTTGCTTCTCTCCAATGATGAACATTAAAACAGAGAAATGAAATCGTCTATCACTTGAAAATGGATTGATAATGTTCGTCACGAAGACTAAACCGGATATTGCTACACTAGTAAAATCACAGTATTCTTACGCATCTCGTTAGGTTGCAATTTTAATTGTATTTGAATATGCAGGTTTTGTTGCATTTGTATTTTTCTGGTATTTCAATACACAGTTTAGTTTCTTACCATACTTTTTCCTTTAAATAGGTTTTCCAACAACTCTGCACTCTTTAAAAAAATTTTACTAGACTCACTTTTTGTTGTTCATTACAGGATCTATTAAAAATAAAAGTATGCCTACCAGAACGAAAGTCAAAATAATATTTAAAAAAATTCCTGTGTTAGATACTAATTATATTTATCTCTTCTGCTGAACTTCGCGACCCCTATTCAACCCTCTCGCCACCACCAGGTTCAGAAACCCTGCTCTAGGCTTACATGAATTCTTTTGCAAAATACACACACACACACACACGACCATACATACGTTTAATATGTTAAATGCAGATAAGAGAGACTTGAGAGATAGTGATTAAGGCATTACCGCTAGTCGTTTGTCTTGAACCGGGATCCGATTTTGGATATGCTCTCCCTAGATTACATGGTGTAATGTGAATATTGAAAAGTTACCTGCAAATGAAAATAGCTGCAAATAAATTCATTACATAACTTATTTATTGGTATTACACGATATTCTTAATTTGTATTTAATATTCACACATAACATACTGACGCTCTGTCAAGACGTCAGATGTTATATTTTAAACCAAATAATTACTTATGTAGTGAAATAATTTTCTCTATCTATCTATCTACACACACACACACACACATATATATATATATATATATATATATATATATATATATATATATATATTGGTTGCGTTCCAACTGCCATATGTCTGTAATTTATATTTATTGTTGCTATCGGGATTTTCTGGCTGCCGTATGCGGTGGTCCAATCAAAACCCTTGTTATTCGCTCTCAGTCATTCGAAGACCTAAAATCATACTATACACATAAACAGTTTATGGTTGTGAACTGGCAGCGTCTGGTACTTCTGCTTATCAAGATCAAAAAGTGGTAGAAAATAGTATTTCTAAAAAATAAATTTAGTACTGGTACTGGTACTAATTGGACAGATACTGGTAAGAAACACATTCATTTGTATTTCGTGCACATTCCGCATTTAGCGCCACTGTGGCACAACGTATATTGTAACTGTATAGGATCTTTTAGGCCTATCGGTGTGACGACCGAAGCCATGTTGCCAGCACTGGTTGTGATAAGACAATGCTGTGCTGCTTTTGCCTCCTTCCTTCTTGTTCTTCTTTGTCATTCTTTTTCCTCGTTTGTCATTTATGAGGCGAAAATCTGTTTTGCACGTTACACACGCTGAAGTGAATAAATTAGTTTAACTATTCAAAAAATGAAAAAATAAAACTTTACATGTAAGATTAAATATATATTAGTCGAGAACTTAACTACTCATAGTGTTGATTACAGATTTCCTAGCGGGAGAAATATCATTACAATAGATGTGTAAAAGCAGTACTGCGAAATTACAGGTAATTAACATTGAGCTAGTTAGGATTTAATATTTATTACATAATTTTCCCGGGCGGGAGAAGGGATTGAAGAAACGGATGGTGAATATAGTACTGCCTAAATCGTGGAAACCCTGGATGAAATACCATGGAGAGAACGTAATCACGGGCAATCACTGACTGCCATTTCAATTATGTGTTTTATGATCTTATGTCATTGTCCCTATCCTTCCCCTTTTCTCAAACCTGGCACAGATACATATTTTCTATGCACAAGTTTTGTGCTGGTTTTCTGAGGAAACCCAGAGTTTTGTGCTCTCATTGTTTTCGAGTTAGTTGATTACTTAAATTTAGGAGCTCCTTTCAATAGCGAGGTTATAAGTTGTACCTACTTCTTAAAAATTATGTGTACTTGCAATGTAAGAAATAAACACAAATTACAATTAATAGAAAATCATAAATCCCGCAGAAAAGTTTAAGAACATGAAAAATTACAGAAATCTCTCTGTCGCCCTCCTATGTCATGGTGCTGTTAAAAAAGGATCTTTTGAAATACTAAAAAACTCTATATTTGCACCTACAATGTTGGTGGGGAATAGAGTAGTTTTTTTTCTGAATGCATAAGTTTATATTAATTAAATTCAAAATTTGCATTCTAATTTCTTCTAACACAATATCTAAAATATCACTCCTGAAAACTATTGATTCGACTTTAATGTTATGTTCGATCACTTTTAAAATGGAACATTTCCCATCTCCTCAGGAATGACCATAGAACGGCATTTAAACTGTCATCATACATCTCAGCGACTGACTATGAATTCAACACGAATATCGATCTTTGAAATAATTTTTAAAATGTCACCCGATCCCCAATCCATAGGGTGCTAGGGCTTCGTTAGCTTTACGAGTGTTTTTTTTTAGATTGTAAGTTTAAAATATGTATCAAATTTAGTTGGAATTTACTTTAATAGAGGCCACTCTTGAGCCGGAAATGCCAGAAATCTACCTCGTCCGTTATAAGATTGAACACTATAGAGCTAAGCCAATACCAGATAGCTAATAACGGTTTTGCCAATCGATTAAGCGCTCTAAGAATGCCTATCATCTCTATTCTTAACCTATAACTAAAACAGGAAATGGTAGGGATTATACAATTCATGTTTTTTAACATTATCAGTTAGTCATAGCAGGAATATAATTATGTCAACAATCCAATCTCTCTGCTAACAGAGGAATGGTATAATTCCGATTTCATTATTAATTGAGAAAATATTGCGTGAGCGTTCTTAGTGTCTTCACCACAGCTTATTCAATAATAAACTTCTGCTAGTTGGGGATTTTGCTCTCAGACAGCAAATTTGTTCGGTCTGAGGCTTTGCATCTCAAACCTTCAATCATATTTGCCCTGCCTACCGTCTTGCACTTCAAATACTTGCAAGTATACTGACTTTCATTTCTAATAGTTGTGTGCTTCCCTCCGTGGCCACCACGATTGTTCGGCCTATGTCCTTGCACTTTATAAATATGCAAGCATCCAATTTCACTTCAAATACCTATCTCCAACTTTTACGGTATCCCAAGATATATATATACATGTTAATATAATAATTACTGTAATCACCACCTCTTTTCTTTTCCAAACCCTTCTTCCTTTCTAGATCACAATCAAAAAGGCTTAAATATGTATCTAATTATTACGACTACGCAGTAAGATTTATAATAATATTATACAGTTAGACGTTCGTCCGACTGTCCATTACACCGCACGAAAACTCTTGAAAAATCCGAATTTAACTTCTGTTTTTTGCAGTTGACAGCTAGAGTAATTATCTCCAAAGACTTCGTTAATAGTGGTGGATAAAAACCAGGACTGTTAGAAATAAACCGTTCTTGCTTTCAACGTTGATCACTGTAGTTCAAGAAGGTTGATAGATAGTAAGAAACGGTTTTCGGCAGTCGATTTTGCATCCCAAGAATACCTTCCTTCTCCAACCTTAATACTGTATCCAAACCAAAAGAGGTAGAAATACAATATTAGGGTGTAATGTAAAGTAAGAAACGTGTTACTTTTAAGTAATGTTTCCTAGTAACACATTATATTTTTCCAACTAACTGTAACGGTAACACGTTACAAATTTTATGTAATGTAGCTAGTCTGAAAAACTTTCTTCGTTACATTTCGATTTTTTGAAAACAAATATTTCTTTCCTGTAAAAATATTTTTTTAAAAGAATACAATAATGGAACATGAACTACGTAGCCCTATGTCAGTGACCGATAGTCACCGACACAGAGAGAAACAAATAAGATCATTGTACCTCTTACTGTTTTTGGAAGATAATAACAACCTCAGGGAAATCACATGTACTGATTGCAAGCACCTGGAAAATCTGGTCATAGATTTGACAACTGCAAATCAACATTCAATGTATGAACTACTACTACAATTGTACCGGAAATCTATTTTACTTTAAATTGTGTTATTTTTGTAAAGATGGAGAAGGAAAATATTTTACCGTTCTAACATTTGAAAGAATACTTTTCCTTAAAACCTTAGGATAATGCTGGATAGATACATAATAATTTAACAGAAAAATATAAAGCAGTCATTTTTTCTAAAGCATAGGAATAGGCAAGAGAAGAGCTAAAGCACGACTCGACTCGAATTCAAGTTAAGTTTCAACTAGAGTCTAAGGTAATTTTCTCGAGTCGAGTTCGGAACCGATTCACAGTTTTTGACTTCGAGTTTCGACTCGACTGGAGTTTGAAAATGGGTCGCTCGTTCAGCTCGTTTTAGCCTGATTACACTGGTAAATGAAAGTCATGAGAAATGAAAGCAAGAATACTGAATACTTTTAGGGTTGCTCATGAGAGGGAACTGCTCGCATCTCGTCTCGTCCCGTTAACAAGACCCCAAGAGATTTTTATAACGAGCGTACTTCGGTTCGACTCAACTGAGCGGTGGCTGAACCCACCTTGCTTCGGGTGAACCATCGGCTCGAGCTGGCTTGGGTGGAATGAGCAATCTGCTCGCTTCAGGTCAACTGAGCCGAAGGTTCTAGCAGGCTTCGTTGGCTTAGCTGTTGGTTCGGATGATTTCTCGGTTCGGCTCGATAGTGAATGTGCTGCTTAAGTTGTCAATTCAAAACCTGGGCCGAGCAGTTTTGAACATATTTGGGCAGCGCCCTATAACTTTCAACGTTCTCATCATCCAACAATAGTATGCAATCATTGTGGTATTACATCTGCTTTGATATCTGATCTTCATTTCAGAAATATATTTGTGAAATTTTTCCCCTTGCTCTTCACTTTCCTCGTCAATTCTAACAAGACAAAGGTAGAGATGAGACTGTAGAATATGTATCTTGCGGTTTATGTTACACCCAAGTGCGCAAAAATGGAACAACATATCTTCTACAATTGTTACATAGGGTGTTTATTGTTTGCAAGAAAGTTACGTACAACATTTTTTTTGTAATTTATCCATGTGTTCTTTTAAAATTTGATCATTTAATTTTCAAATAGTTCATCTACTAACCAATTTCCAATTTGTTGCCTTGTAAAATTCCCTTCCGAAAGTTTTGCTGCACTCAGTGATAGAAACGTTTAAACTATATATTGAACACACTGTCCATTCTTGTCCACAACTTGCACAAATTGCTTCATAATTCCTAGTTTCAAATGAAATGGTGGAAGTAGTATTTTATTGCGATCAATTAGTGGAAAGTGCATTGTACTTTTCTTTCCTTCTAACCCACAAACCACAGTACTGAGGTCCCTCTCTCACATTTCAGTGCTTCTTTCTGGCCCTACTATTCCATTCACATAAAAAGCATGGGTATTTTTTATCCTAGCTGCATTCCTATTAGAAGACCTATGACTTTGAAGTCCCTGAAAACAGAAAAACCGTGTTCTCAGTATTTTATTTTAGAAAGTATTAATTTCAAGTTATTGTACGTTTCTTCCCATGTAAGAGAATATGATACAGGAATTGATCCAAGTTTGTTTCCTTTATACAGAGGAACTCTTTTTAGGCCGGATTTGAAAGCACCTGTAAAGAGTCTCCAAACGGATGCATCATAAGATGCACCCAGTGCATCCACAACAGCTGGAATGTTGTTGCAGAACACTAACCCACTTCTTCAGTGCAATAAGGAAGAAATTCTCTCTCTCGATGTCTATACTATGAGTAATGTGTCCCACTAGCCAAAAGGTTTTTCGATCGAAGTCTAGACCCAAGAACTTCTGTACTCTTTTCTCTTAGATTTAAATCTCGAACAAGATGTTGATTCTGTAAACGGCAGTGGAATCGTGCTAGAATAGTTGCTATGGTCCTCGCATGGGCACATGTATCACTAATACTAGATGATCATAAAATATCCATAGATGCTAGTGGATTGGGAATCGGTAGATTTTCACAATGAATAACGGTCCGAATTTCTGAAGCTACGTTATCCAGATACAGATTACCCTTATTGTTCTTCGCATTGTACCCTTCATCCTTTATTGCACAGAAATAACAGTCATCAGGGTGGTTTAGAGGCTGCCTCCACACCATAGGTATTCCGATCTGCATTCCTTTCTTTTTACGTTGCTCAGGATCTCAGTATCTCTACACATATTCCACACACACCATGAGCTGCTCACGATTCATCTTGACCACTTAATTTGATACCAATAAAAGCCATTTTTTATGAAACTTTTAATAGTCTCTATTAGAACATAGTGTAACTGCCACACACATAACAGAAAATATCAGGGTCATTCAAACATTTACGGGATGTCATTTTCTAACAATTGAGTCACTGCACTAACCAGGAACACAGAACACTACCAAAATAAGTACCAGCATATTAAAATACTTTAAAACATATTTGCTAACTAGTTTAGGTCACTACACATTAACTAAAAGAACACAACACTGGCAAAGTAACCACAATAGAATGCTTTTTAAATTAGCTAGCTTCAGTCAAAGCCCTTCAACCAGAAACACAAGGCACTGCGCAAATAAATATTTTTTTACTTCTTCAGAAAATCAAAGAACAACGCAGAACTCTCAAAATTACTACACGTACCGCGTTAACTCATACTGCAACAAATATTCAATACGAATATGGATAAGTATATAGGCGTGCAAATATCAAAATCAAAGTATGTTAACAACAGCATGTCAACACAATACAAAATAAGTGTTTATATTATTTTTATACATATTCAGTTGCAAAATGCAAGATTTGTAACATAAAGTACATGTATGTTGTTATGTTTAAGTAGCGCCATCTTGGGAAAACAATTGAAACGACATTTTCTTCTCCTAAATGAAATAAAGTAATATGTTATAGCTTTGTGCAAAAACTGTACGTGATAGAAACAGTCTTCAGTTTCGGAAAGAGCATATCAAAATTATTAAGAAACAGCTATTACCTTCCAGACAAGCAAACCCATGCTGACCAGTGTTATTAAATAAATAGGCAAAGATCTTATCAGTGTAAGAATATTTATTTGATGGCAAATTTAAAAAATCTTAGTTCATTGTGAAAGAAGTACACGTTCCTAATTTAATACTAGCTTAGTATCTACTTATATCCTGGTGTTATACAAATGTGTCACTGATTTTCCCTTATGAGATTTCCTAAGTTTAAATTTAGATGAAAGTGACTGAGATTATTAAATGCTAAAAACAAGATGAATAATTAAATTTTATATATTTGAGCACTTCAGTATTTGTGCATATCAGGTGTTTCCATAAACAGATCATAGACATTAGACTTAAGAAGCTATTAAAACAATATGCTTAGCATTAAAACAAAACAGTGTCTTATATATATAATATACGTATAGGAAATATACACGCATATGTGACATACAAGTATACAGTCAATATATAATAAACAATTACTATATAAATCATACAATATGAAAAACTTTTATCTTTGCATTGAAAATCCATTCAAAATCTCGATAAACTGAGACTGAAATAAGTAAGTGAATTGTAGTGTTCCGGAGTATCTATCTTGAACTTTGAGCCCTATGGATTCATTTACTTTCAAATTCTCCCTTCCCTCTACTCTGCATGAAATATTTCCATTTGTGACGTTATTTTTTCCAGACAAATATTGAGCACTTTCTTTTATAACAAATATTGAATGTACCTCCAAGAAAGTTCTATCAGCTCCTTTTGACGTCACTACCTTGATGCCAAATTAGTTAATCAATTGATGTCAGCAGTTCCAGTCAATTGACTTAATGCATTCGACATTGTATCTGCTGTACGAGGCGATATGTAACCTCCGACTCTAATATTGTACGTAACAAGAACAATTATTTCTCTCTATTTGAGACAATCTGAGTATGATACTGTTTTCAGCATGAAATACTGTAGTTGGAATACCGCTGTACAAAGCACAGTAACATACAAAACGAAGTGTGAAATGCTTCATCTTGTAATCACCTTCCTCACTTCAAGCTCTATTTTTGTTATGGAGAAGGACGCAGAGGCGGTTGATATTTACGAAAATACTCCTGCAAGTTCTGAACTACACGCAAAGTTCCCTTTTACCAGCGGATAAACGCATATCCAGACGAAGGATTGGGCAACAAACAAGCCAGTATTGCCTCATGGTTCATGGAGTTAACGTCAGAAACCATTTCGATGTCGTTCCAACAACACGTTTAATAGACGCCAGCACTCAGCAAATAGATCTAGCTAAGCTTTGTGCCGCACTTGAACGGAAGGCATCTGCATAAACGACACTGATAAATTAAAATTAACGTTATTATATTTTAACATTTCGATAACAGATTCCTAAATTTAAAAGAAAACAATTATCATATTGCTCCCCTCAATCTCTCTTGCTCTGGAGATATACTTTCCATTGCCCTGTATTCATTTTCCATAATACTACAGCAAATGGTCTTATAATTATGTTTTAATTCTAAATTCCGTGCTATTTTGACTTATGGTGCTGCCAAAACCCCACATAATTGAAAAATACGATAGAAATATCAATTTATAACGAAACGTAATATTGATTTTCATTTTTAACAGAGCTACCTTCTAATGTCGTTAAAGATTAAGTGCTGGAAGGGCAAGCAACAGTGCAAATGAAAGCAGTCGTACGTAAGCCTGTGTCACGGCTGTCCGATGGTTATTTTGTCTCCTGAACGGGAGTAATTCCCCTGCTTATTCATCTATAAAGAAATAAGGATTTTAGCCATAAGTGCAATTCTGCTTAGCGAACCTACTATATATGGCGAGGACTACATTCTTATGTCTTCTTGTTTCCCTTTGGGACTTTCTGCCTCAAATCGTATTCACAACGCTAATTACGAGTGACATGCAGCCGATTTACTTGAATCCGGCCTCCATGCATTAGATACGGACCTCAACATTATGACCTCACATATTAAGGCTCGGAACGGTGGCATTCACATACGAAAACTGTTCCTCTGGTCGGCTGGGTGACAACTAAAAGACACGGTATTTGATTGATCTGGTGAATGTGTTGCTATATGCCATGAGTTTTGTAGTGCCCCTATCTACCTGTCTCCTGAAACGAACCCAAACCAATCTGTCAAAAAAATAATTAAAATCACCTGATTGCTTGAGACTCACTCGAAGAGAACTTTTGGTTGAGGGACCTACGGAGGAAGCAGGATAACTGCCGAGTCCTCTTTAAAATATAATCTTTGATCCTATATAGTGATACTCAATTAAATAATCAACAATAAACAAAAAAATCAGATATTCATACAATAATATTATTAAAACCAAATATGCGAAGTTGAATATTCAGCCAAGACCTTAGACAACTGTGCATTCACTGTCAACAAAACACAACATTGTCAAAATAGTCCAAAGAATAACAATCTCGTCAAATAAAAAAAATGTCTTTAATTTACTGTCAGCAGTTCAATCTTTCTCTCAAGTTTCAAACTCTGTTATTAATTATAAATCTCACGTCTAAACAGAAGATATTAAGATGTTGGTAAAATTCTGATTTGAAACTATTATTGTATTTGTAATGGGATTATATTAATAATAAAATCTTTGTACTATATCATAAGTCATTAATTATGGTTGAGAATTATTAGTTTTTCACGAACGTTATAGTCATTTTCAAATAAGATTTGTCTTCATAATTTTCCCGGGTATTTCACTTGAATTGTCGATCATTTCCATGACTATTTATTTGATGGAATATTACAATGGTTTTCTATAGACAGTGGGACATTTATTAAAAGCCAGAGTTATGCGTGATTGCTTCTAGGATTAGAAAGTAATTGATTAGTCGTTTGAGAGATTCTCAATGTTCACAGAATTTTAATAATACATTATCTGAACCAGGACTTTAACAGATAACTTTAAATTTACGGATAACATGTCCTTTGCTGGGAATTAAAGCATTTTATGTGTGAATTTCAACTTTATGTTCGTATGTGAATATATGGTCATTTAAAGAACAGCCACATATTCACCACCTCGATATCGTCTTTTCAAAATTTTAATATAAATTGTCTTTTTATGTCTAATGTATTACTGACTTATATATATATATATATATATATATATATATATATATATATATATATATATATATATATATATATATAGGGTGAGCACAGAAACAGTATCTGATTTTAAAATGCCATATAATTAACATTTAATTGAATACTTACATGAAATTTTGTACAGAGTTCAGTAAACTCAAAATATTTTCCGATCTATCTTTTCAGAATCCTAGTTCTGACCAGGTCAGCTAGAGGGCAGTATCATCAAAAATGGCGTTCACCCCACAGCAACGAAACTGGTACGTTTTAGAATTTGAAAGAAACAAGCAGTTTTGTGAGAGTGCAGCGTGATTTCCAACGAAAATTTAATGCTCATCCACCCACACACAAATCCATTGTGAAGTGGCATAGAACGTTTATTGAGACGGGGTGCATTTGTGATCAAAGGAAAGGACATTCAAGGCGACGTTCAGTCTCCGAGAAAACTGTGGAGCGCGTAAGAGCAGCCTTCGTACACAGCCCACAGAAGTCTACACGTGAAGGTAGCAGAGATTTGCGGATACCACAAACAACAGTAAGTGTATGCACCTCCACTACCAGCAACTCTGAACGATCTCCAAGAACGTATCAGTGAAATTGTCAACTCCATCAGTCCGAATATGCTCCACAAGGTGTGCTTGGAGCTAGATTACCTCCTCGATATTCCCCGCGTTACAGGTGGCGCGCACATCGAGTGTTTGTCATTTCAATTATTGCTACAAAAACTTTTGAGTTTATGTATCACTGTTCAAAATTTCAGCAAAATATTCCTTCGCATATTAAATTTACACTAATTTGAAACCTGGGACTGTGCTCACCCTGTATATATATATAGGGTGGTGTGGGGAATTACAGGAGACAAAGCACTTGCGATTGCCAAAATTGGACCGCCAAGCCAATCTAAATTTCACATCCCACTGCAATGCGCTCTATCGAGTCATCTGAGGTACCCTGTAGTCAAGCGGACTTAGATGAACAAAATATATATTACTCGTATTTTACCGCTAAGTACACCAGAATCATGAGATATCTGGCTGACCCAGACGATATCTGGTTGAATAAAGCTCATTTCAAACTTTTACAGTCAACAATATATATAACAAAATACCTTTCCCTCTCTGAGCAGGCATGTACAGATGGCGCTAACAAGGAAGAGGATCATTCTCAAGATACTGCTTCACTTATTCACCACCACTTCTGAAAATCTTTGTAAGTAGTGATATTCTCTGATCGCCCTATAATTATGTTGATACATATGTTTTTTTTAAGGAGCTTATATTATTTCTCTTTATGTTACAGAGTGTGTCTGCCGACACGACATCTGGGGTAAGTACTTATAGTCATTCACTTGCTTTTCTTGTTTAGCAGTGAAACTGTGATTGTTCTTTTACTTCTATAGTCTCATACAGAGTCCTAACGAAAATCACCCACTGCATCGTTTTTTTGATGCGGACGGGCTATAAAGCTATTCGTCAAATTTGGGATATTCTACCACATACTGAAACGTGTATTTGATACAGTTAATGAAATTTGTACCCACTCATCAATATCTCTTGTTTTGTTTCTGTCCACTTTTTGAATACAGAGCGGCAAAGTGTAGCTTTCGTATGCCACTATAGACAAAATTTTCTATTCACTATCTGCTTTCTTTATCTGGAGGGATTTTACAACTTTGCGTGTTTTCACGCTGTTCCGTGCCTTATGTCCATGTATATCAAGGGTATAATACTCGAACTTGTCACGTACTAAGGACTTTTTTAAGTGCCTACATAGGACGAACGGAAAATATGGAATTAAAATCGCACATACATATGGTACTATAATTTTCTAAGAGAGTACATAAAAGCCTACTTTGAAAGTGACTTCCATACTTTTTTCGATACTGTCATTTATCGATGTTTAGCGGCCCACACCGCTTTGGTTCTTTGCCTGTTATCTTCATTTCCATGTAGGTAATATTATTGACAAGACCAAAGATCTCAGAACATTCGTTGCCTTATTTCACGGTTGTCTGCACAAGTATTCTTTTTTTAAACTCCTTAATCTTATGGACACTTCCTTCTACGCCGTGTTTTCTATCGTTTTTCGACGGGAACACTTTCTTGATTTTTTCCATTCGCTCAGCCGCGTTAGTATCAGCCGGTGACTTGAACATTCAAAACCGGCGAAGTATCATCATTGCGAATGATTTCTCTTTTGGGTTTATTTATTTCATAATTTTGAAGAAGGAAAGGAAAGGGAAAAGGGACGTGAAACTAAAACAAGGGATTGAGCAAAATTAAAAGATAAAACGAACAAACAAAAAAAATAACTAAACTTAACATTTGCTTAACTCTACTCTCATTTCTAGTCTTGTGAGATTTTTTTTCTTTTATTGAGTTTGAGTTTGTTCCGTGTGTGTTGTTTTGAATGTGATATGTTTTGAGTTTCGGTGGTTACCATTTGGTTATCTCCTTCTTTCTTCTTTTCTTCAGGTTTTTACTCTGTATGTTTGGTGTTCTGGTTTCTGCCTGCATTTTTCTCCTGTGTGTTTTATTTCATGTTTTCAATGTTTACACTGGCTTTTCACCTCTATATATTTCCTCTTGTCACTATTCTACATCAACACTACACTACACTCACTACCGACATTGTCACTGACTGCTTCTGATGAAATCACTACTATCAGCAACCCATACTTACACTAAAAAACACAAACACTACACTTACTTTTATCTAAATTTTCATATTTTCAAAGTTTTAATCTGCTTATCCTTCTATATAAGCGTTTCCTGTTACTTTTGCTTTGATGCTTTAGTGCTCTCAGTTGCGTATCATTGTCAGCTTCCACCCATTTGTTCTGGCTGGAGGTCCAGGGCCCACTCAGAGCACTTAGTGCAGGCCCTGGTCCGTTTTATCCTTCGGCCGGCACGCCCGGAATGGGCCGTCCTATTGGAGAGTGTTGCTCTATGTTTTCTTTCTGAAACACTATCCTCGCTTCCCCTCCACTCGTGCACTCACGCAACATTCACTCTTCCACCATAGTTCCTTTCCAAACTGAGATGCTGGAGGTGCAGCACGCATTCTGGTCCTCTGCGAAAGCGCGGTAATCCAGTGCTTAGTTTCCAGGAGTCTTTTCTCCGGTCCGAGGACTTCTTCACATATTCTTCCACTTGCACTCGTTCTTCTATTTTTCTTCTGTAAGTTTTTCGTCTTAGTTCGGAGTATTCGTTTGTCAAAATTTTCGATTTTTGCAGTCTTTCTATACTTCTACTATTTCATTCAGCGGTTTTTTTCTTATTTTAGTTCTTAGTTCTAAAATTGCTTATAATAATGGAGACCACATGACATGGTGCTCAGGAGTTCCTTCTTCTCCGCATTCACACATTGGACAGGGCTGTAACTTGATTCTGTGGAGGTTTTGTTCGTATGGTCCATGGCCTGAAAGGTAATAAACCTATCCATATATTGGATTTAAATGTTTTACTTTTAGTCTGTCGACGATACTAGAAAAGATTCTATGTAATCGTTGCGCACCACTGTATTTCTGTCATTGTTTAACTCATAGTTGTAATATGTTGTCATTAATTTCTTTTTCATCTTTTAGATCCCTGTTAAAAAAGAATCTTTTCTCTTCTTTTCTTAATCAGTAATTAGTTGCCCTTTTCAATAACACATGATTCATTGGTTGGATACCAAGGATTATACACAGTGCGCTATGTGAAGTAGTGTTAAAAGCTCCAGACATTCTGATTAATAGGTTTCTTTGTGGTCTATTGGTTTGGTTTTTGTAGGTCTTATTTCTTAATAGTGTATCCATCCGAACGCTGGATGCGTACGCCATGGTAGCTGACAAAATAGTTTCTTGGTATAGTCTTAGTATTTTTAATGGAGCTTTTATCTGTTTCTTACAATAGTGGTCAATTTATTCGCTACACTGTTTCTCCTTTTTACTATATATTTCAAATGTTCATCAACTTTTAGTCTATCGTCTAGAATTATGCCAAGGTATTTTATGCTTTGCACCCGTTCTACTCCTACCCCATTTAATTTTATGGTCGGATTTCTTTGTAGTTTAGTGCCTAAAATAAGATATTTGTTTTTAAATGATATCCTTAATGTACCCTCCATACTCCATTCTTCAAGTGTTTCTACTATCTTTTTAACTTTTTCTTCTAATTCTCTTCGGCTGTTTCGTGATGTTGTTAATACGACGTCATTGGCGAATGCCACTATTTTATCGACTTCTTTATTTTTGTTTATTTTTTCCAAGCATGGTTTTCATTCTATGTCCCATAGTAGGGGTCCTAATATTGATGCTTCCGGGCATCCTTTCTCTGTTTTAATTACTAAATCGCTCTCTTCATTGGGTATTATTCTTTTTCTTGTTTTCTAGCTAGTTTCTTATCAGATTCAGTACGTATTCAGGCATTTCCATTTTTTTTTCATTTTCAATCAAGGAAACTAAACCATAAATTATAAAATACTCCTTCTATGTCAATGAAGAGCGTTAATACATATTTCTTTTCGTATATCTTCTTTTCGACATCAGGTAGAAGAGTATTTATGGCATCTTCTGTTGATTGTCCTACTCTGAATCCAAATTGTAGTTTGTCTTCAGTTACTTTTCTGTACTTTTGGAATCTGTTAAATGAACTGTTTAATATAATCGCTTGAAAATGTATTATTAGTTAATCTTTATTTATTTTATTTATTTAACGGCAGAGTTAAGGCTATATTTGCCTTTTCTTACACTCAACCTAATAAAATTTACACAAGATATACGTACTACTATTGTCGTCTAAACCATAAAAATTAGAATTACTACATTAATGCATATGTACATACACACATATATAACCCTACACACGAATATGCTCCCTTGCATACCCCCTCCCCCGCCATACCTTCATACTATTAATCATAAAAAAAACAAGAAAACTATACATACAGCGTACTACCTTACATTCCCCCCTCCCCCATACCTTCCCACAAACCTAGTATTATAGATACATACCTCAAGTTTCTGTTTATATTTGGTTGCTACTGCTCATCTTTGTGAACAAAGAAAAAAAAACATCATTCCCTGAGATTGGTGTACATTGGCTGAGGCTATCAGATATTGCTTCAAATTTCTTTTGAATGTCGCAATTGAGGGTGAATTCCTTATATCTGGTGGAAGTCTGTTCCATTCTCTAATACCAGAGATTGTGAATGAATTAGCCATTTCATTCGTATTATGACGAGGTATTGACAACAGTGTTGATCTGCTAGAACGAGTATCACGATTGTGGCTATCTCTAACATACTGTAGTTTATTATAAAGATATATAGGCACACCAAGTGTCAAAACTTTAAATAAAATTATCATTGATTGGTATATGTAGCGAGCTTGGATATTTAGCCAGCCCAATTCATTAAAAAATGGCTTCAAGTGATCAGAACGTTTAAGATTAAAAACAAACCGAACGCATGCATTCTGAACCCTCTGTAACTTTCTTAGCGCTTCTTTATTTACATTGCCATAAGCTCCAATGCAATAATCAATATGTGATAGTACGAGGCTTTGTACTATAGATGCCTTAATTGGATAGGGCAGCATATTTTTCAAACGGTATAGAGAGTGCAGTGCACCAAACGCCTTTTTGCATACATGTTTTATATGATCCGTCCATAGAAGATTCTGATCAAATATCAGGCCAAGATTTTTCACTTTTTCATCAAAAGTTATATGTGTGCCATTTAATGTAATTTTAGGAAGTTCGGTGCTCTGCAGTCTGGAAAGGATATTTCTCGAACCAATTATGATACATTTAGATTTATTGGGATTTAGATATAAATTATTAGATTGGGCCCAGGCACTTATGCGTTCCAGGTCTAAATTTATGAGTGAGATAGTGTCATTTATGTCTCCAAGATCTGTCGAAGTATATACTTGAACATCATCTGCATATAAGTGATATTTAAGGTGGCGAATTTGTTGAGACAAGTCATTTATGTACATAGAGAACAGAATCGGTGCTATGACCGTTCCTTGACTAACTCCACATTGCACTGTTGTCCATGAACTTTGATTGTCCAGAGCTATTTTCAAGGTTCTCGTTGTACGCATGAATATTACGCCTTGCATTTTCTTGGTCTTCATCCTGTCTCGTTAGTGATCAAATTCAACAGTTATTACTAATTTATGGTTAGCCTCTAGTAATATCCTTACCATAAAGTCTGCGAATAGTACAACCTTACCTATTTTTATTAACAGCATTTTACCTTTTCCGTTCATACACACCGTCTATGTATATCATATGACATAAGTCATTACGACACCATTATTCAGGGTATAGAATTTTAATTAACAAATGAGGGCGGTTTTGTCTTATTCGGTTCGTTTTTCTTCGATCATTATTTTATCTGCATCTTACAGTACACGCCCTTTGGGATCTATCGTTGTAACTCCGTGGTGACAGGTCTTGTCTTCCGAGCACAAACAGCTTCCGTACATGGTTGGTCAGTCGTAGCTGTATTCTAGACACCTATACTTCATCCCGCATGACATTAATCACTTCGCTAGCTCGGTTTCATTACTGTCCAATTTAACATTTCCTATTTGGACGAAAAATTGTAATATCTCATAGATTTTTCGTCTGAAATGTAAAAAAAGAGCAAATAGATTTTATTAACATTTGATAGAATACCATGCAGTTCGAATATATTAAGAATGAATATGTAATAAAGTATAAATCTGAAATTAATTCAGAACATGTTTCTTGTTTTTTATTTAGATTACGTAGTTGTAGCTGTAGGATCTAGTGACTGCTTTTTTAACTGTAGTTAATTGTTGATTTACTAATTTTACATAATTTAGTCAAGTTTAGTTTTACCCTAGGGATTAAGGGGTGGAGAAACTGTTATTTAGGCGCCAACAAGAAAGTGCCTAGAGACGCAAAACTCCTAAATGCGGGATTGTTCCGGATGATAATCCCAGTCTGTCCACCAGTGTTCATGAGCTGCAACATACTTTAGCTTCCATGTTTTCGTCCATTCTCCTGGACCATATAAGTCCATCTATTTACATTTTTCTGTGGCAGGCACTTTCCATGCTGTGGAATGTCCTAACCTTCGGTCTATGTTTTCCACTATTTTTCTCACTATGTCTTTTTCCGACTGTCTGTTTCACTATGTTTTCCTCAAACAAAAGTTTTACATTTTGCGCATATAATTGCTGTTTTGACAAGTTTTTTTTTTTCAGTTGAATATTTTTTCATTTGGCTTCTTGGCAACAAAGAACACATCTTCCACTTTCTGTTTTTGGTTCTTTCACTTCCATAACACACTTTATGTCCTAAAACATTCAATTGCTGTGAAAACGTGATTCTGGTGACCAATTGGATTCTTAGCTCTGACCTGCATATTTTCCTTGAAAAGTTGTTTGCCGAGTTGTTGGAATAAACTATACCGTTTGTTAGAACTTTTTTATGCCACTCTGGATTATTCAACACGTAAATTATATATGAATTGATACAATTGATATCCAACAACGAAAAAACACAGATAATGGCCATCTTCGGATGTTTCTGTTGACGGTATATGTCCCGGCCATTTGGTCAATGGGGTCGACTAGGCATTTGGTCAAGTTAAAAAAACAGTATAATATCGGACTTATTTTTATTATTTCGTTCCACTTTGTATCTGCATGCTATGTCGTGAGCATGTATAGTACTTTCTTTGGTTTTACCCGAACAATATTCGGCACAAGTGTGCGACCAGAAGCAGGATCCGTAAATGCAAATAAGTTAGAATGTAATTCTCTACCTTTAGTGGGCATCTTCCACTGAAAGACGAAAGTATTTCTTCGACATTAGTGTTTTGGACAGTTTTGTAGTGCTTGGTAAACGTTTCGTTTGTAAGCAGGAATACTTCACGTATAGCAGGAAATTTGTCTGTAGCTCTTCTTTCAACCCTTGTACTTTTATCATCAAATCTGAGAACACTAAGAAGTAAAGTGAATCGATTTCGACACATGCTTGTTATAAATGATGACCTACTATGCTCTTTTGGCCATAAATCATGATAGTTCTAATTGTTCTCGTTCTTTACACCCATCAAATCAACATTCCAATCAAAGCTAGGAGTTCAGTCTCATTGGTATCAGTAATATTTCTTCTTTGCGCCTCTTCATTAGTGTGTGTAACACTTAGTGACAAAATGTCTTTCGAAAAAAAATTAGAGAATGACCCTTTATACTGCTTACCTTTGCAAATGGTCGCAAGCCTGATTTTTCACGTATAATATTCTCTTGCGTTCTGCGTGTCCTCCAGTCGGCCACTTTTAGCAATATATGCTATGCCCGATGAAGCGGAACTATCCTCTTCATCGTCATTGCAGCCATCACTATTATTCATTTCTTCGAATTCTTGATCACAATTCGCATTGTGTCTGTTTGCGTTTATCTGTTGATGGAAAATGTGTGCTGTTTACTAATAGTTTCCACCGAAGGATCGCTATTCTCAACTGTTTTTCACAAATACGTGGTACTAGAGTGAGGTGTTTACAGCGGAGGCGTGCTTTCAAATCTGCGATTGGCACAACGACAAAGGTGAATGGCACTTTGTATCAGCGGTGCCCGCAGCAACGCCAGAATTTTAAACTTTAAATTGATACAACTTCTTCTACATTATGATGACAAGTTCCTCCAAGGGTGGGTATTTTATGTCCACCACTTAAACTTTTTTTAAAAATAATCGGTTAATTTTCAGAATTTAAAAACACTGAAAAGCACAAGGTACAATTTATATTATTTTTTACACACAACCTGAGTTATGTTGTGATTCTAACGAAATATACATAAAAGCTGTTACTTTGGGAAAGGATGGATATTTTTAATCCCCCTTGGTGCATGTAGGGTTGAAACTTATATCAAAAGGATAGTCATAAGAAACTACTGAAGCTAGGAAATTTAAATGTGGCATGAATGTTGTTTAGTAGGTGACGAAAAGATGCGAAATATTCAAAAGCACCACATCGTGAATGCAAAATGTCGCATCACGTATCGAACGCATGTCCAGCTCAAACTACTGGCGTTGCAGAAGCGAAATGTGGTATTTACGGTTATGGTTAACAACAAATATTCAGAAAATGACAAAGAGTATCATCTTATCCAATATGGCTGCGAGTGAAAAATAAGTTTGTATATAAAAAGAAATATGCTATTTCTTGGAATATTGTGACAAACCAGCAAAGTTTACGCTGCTCGATCCATTGAAATGATTTATACGTGGTATGCTAATCTTGTAAATGAATTTTTTGTGTATATTTGATATTGCTTGAAATATTGTGACTAAACCAACGAATTGCACACAAATGTAACTATGACGAATACGTTACTATAGAGCACACAACCTGGCTGGTGCAGCAAATCCTTTATGTATTAACTACGTATAATAAAAATAGAAAAATACCCGAAGGTACTCAACTTTTGTTTAGTAGTACGAATAGGAAGTCAAAGTTGTACGCTTATCGCATACATCGCATCAGATCGTAAATGATTTCGAGAGAACAGTGCACAGTGGGCCAGAATCAGAATCTGACTGGAAAAAAGTAGTTTTGGCAACTACGTCTAATCTACATTCGAACTGCACAGTTGTGTTAAGTAATAAATAAGGTTTCTTGCTGCGTATCAGTAAACACGGATAACAGCATATAGTGGCGGCAGCAGCACTTCAAAATTGATAGTTCATTATCTGTTTTATAGCGCGCTGAATTGGGGTAGTATGAATGTAAGGTTTGCGGTTTAATTGCGCATGTGAAAAGGCAACGAACGATCGCAAAATAAGCTATGAATAAATATATGTATATGTACTTGCTGTTTGACTAAAGTTTTGATTGATTGGTTTACGTTGCTGTTCTGTAGAAGCATTTCTAGAGAGTCGAAGTATTCACGTATTGAAGAACTGCTATTAGAAATTGAAACTGAGATTCAAAAATGTACGTTCATGTCTGTATCGAGATCTTTCGTCATAGTGTAGTTTGATATATGTATTTCGAAATACAGTTGTGATCTACTGCCCGTTCTTGCCCGATTTTTATATTTATCTTCTTTTCAAAGTTAGGTGTAGCAAGCCGGATATGCTCTTCGTGATGTGAAGGACATGTACGAGGTATTGCGTTCTAAACCATGAAACGAAGCACTTTATAATTATGAAACGAACAGATATGGACTGTAAATTATTTCTGTGGATGTTCTTCGCAGTGTGAGAGTGACTTTAAGTGCCTTCAAAGTGATTTGGAGAAGCGTTGGAAGCTGTGTAATAGAATGACTGATAAATTTTTATCCAAATATAATGAATGATTGGTTGGAAGGACATATTAAGTTCTCTGATAAAGTATTTACTGGTTTCAAAACGATCTCTTGAAGCCAAGAGCATAGGCCTTTGACAAGCAAATCAGGCAGACCTTGTAAACTCTTCGAAGATCCGAAAACAAAGTCGAAGAAAAAACTTGTACAACCACTCGTTATTAAGCATTCTGAGTAAGAGCTGGTGTTGGCTATTCATTGACAGTTGCTGGAAAAAGAGATACCGCGGTTGTATTAGGAGAAATCACTCAAACGACACCTAAGGGAGCAACGAAAATCAAAAAGGCTTATCATTCGCCAAAATTCTCTCAAACACTCATTCTCCGGATGAAGTCGTGATACTTATTATAGATAACAACTTAACAAAAAGACAGTATGCACATTTGAGACTAGGTGCAAAGGCAAAACATTGTGGCATATATCCGACGTATAAAGTGGTGTGGGAAGCAAAATTAAAGCGTTATCCCAGAGAAAAGAATATTATAGTAACTGACACGTCAGCCGAAGATAATTTACAAGCAATAGTAAATCAGACAATTGAGCGCATCGTGATTTTACATGAAGATTATATTAAACAGTGCATCAAAGACGGAGACATAATGAAATTAGTGTGTGAGGGGGTTGTGATGGAAGCAGTTGTCATAATGTATATAAGCAGAAAGTTCAAACAGAAGATAAATTGAACTAGTGGCTCAGATATTTTTTGCTATCTCCTTCGTTCCCTTACAGTTGTATTCAACATCAGATGGGGAGGTTGACAAAGCAATTTTGTAGCAAAATCCCAAACCATCGTCGCCTAGATTTTGTCGACTCATTAAATTATTGTACCAGAAAAGAGAACTGAACTGTCGAGAAAACAGGTATGTTCAATGGAAACGCAAATACGTAATTTAAAGCCTACTAATGTACCAATTCAGGAGAAGGAAGTAAATGATATTCCTAAACTTGTGTTCACAATGGTGAATGGGAAGATGTGAAACTCTGTTACAGAAACTTCCTCCTCAAACGTACTCCTTGAAGGCACTTAGTCACTCTCACACTGCGAAGAACATCCACAGAAATAATTTACATTCCATAACTGTTCGTATCATAATTATAAAGTGCTTCCTTTGATGGTTTAGAACGCAATACCTCATACAGGTTCTTCACGTCACGAAAAGCGTATCCGGCTCGCTACACCTAACTTTGAAAAGACGATAAATATAAAAATCGGGCAAGAACGGGCAGTAGATCACAACTGTATTTCGAAATACATATATCAAATTACACCATGACGAAAGATCTCAATTCAGACATGAACGTACATTTTTAAATCTCAATTTCAATTTCCAATAGCAGTTCTTCAATACGTGAATACTTCGACTTCTCTAGAAATGCTTCTACAGAACAGCAACGTAAACCAATTAATCAAAACTTTAGTCAAACAGCAAGTACATATACATACCTTTACTCATAGCTTATTTTGCGATCGTTTGTTGCCTTTTCACATGCGCAATTAAATCGCAAACCTTACGTGCATACTACCCCAATTCAGCGCGCTATAAAACAGATAATGAACTATCAATTTTGAAGTGCTGCTGCCGCCACTATATGTTGTTATCCGTGTTTACTGATACGCAGCCAGAAACCTTATTTATTACTTAACACAACTGTGCTGTTCAAATGTAGATTAGACGTAGTTGCCAAAACTACTTTTTTCCAGTCAGATTCTGATTCTGGCCCACTGTGCAGTGATTAACGTGCATTAGAAGGAAAATGTATGTATATTGTTACGGAATAAAATAATAGTTGAAGTGAATCGAAATTCAATTGTTCATTAGTTTTCATATTGTTTTAAAATACATAAAAGAGGAAAATAGAGATTTAGATTTGTATTGGTATGAATGACATAGGTTTTCAGCTGCCATCTTGAATTCAAGGTGGAAATTGATTTTCAATTAAGCCTTGTTTACATTTTGATCTGTCGACATTTTACACATGGTTGTCGTACAAAGTCGAGATTTGCTCCATCTTCTTTCATTTAACAATTTTCAAACGCTGTACTACTTAATCCCTCTTGTCATTTGAAACTTTTTGTGGGATACCTCTTGGGACCCTGTTCCCCTTTAACTTAAATCCTTGTAATTTTAAAATAATACCACATTTTCTTTCCTTTTTTCACATTAGTCTCATAGTTTCTTAATTATAGGGGTGACCACGGACTTTTCAATTAACTTTTAGTTTACATTTTCACCCTCCGCCATTTTGCACAGGGTTGCCGTAGAGTCGAAACTTACTACATTTCTTTCGTTGTATATCAGCTTTCAAACGATGTGCTACTTAATACCCCTTGTCATTTGAAATCTTTCATCTGGACCCCGTCTGGAACCCTTGGGGGAGCCTGGATCAAACTTTTTTATATTGGAACAAGTGTCCTTGAATGTGATGTAATACGTGTTCGCCGAGCTTTCCATTCACCTAAACGTTTCCGAACAAATGAGCAGGTTCCAACTGTTCTGAAAGTTTTGTAGCTTTAACATTAAAACATATGTTGTAACTCACGACATTCGGGTGTGATAATTATTATATGGGAAGCCTTTTTCAATGCACGTACTATAATCGTCTCAGACGAACAAACAACACATCTAGAATGATTCGAAAACCTACCACCTGCAGAATATAGTTACGCATAACTTCCATTACTAACACATTTCTAAAATGGCAGATAAGTGCATTGGATCTAAGCTCCAAAAATGAGATTTCTTTCATCTTTCTTAGAAACGGTCATTTGAAATCAATTAGTTCTCTAAGATGCTGCATTATCAGTCTTACAACAAATAGTATTCTTTCTCGATCACACAGTACTCATGGTGCCCATAATTACAGTACTCGTCGTATATTTTATAGCCTTACTTGTACCAAATACGTACATTAACCTAAAGCTTCTAGCAGGTGAAACCTTAGAAACTATGTGAACAATTATGCCCGCTTTCACGCTAATTTTCTTTCATCTACCCTAACTTCGACTTCTGTATCTTTTAGATGAAATTCGTCAACCAGCCATCAGTCTTAATGAATTGAACATCAATGACATTGAAGCTACGTATATTCGAACATCTTTCTTACAGAATTTGCCTCTTAACTAATCCCTGGCAATGATATAAATCTCAATTATTATATCTATTAGACGTCGACAATCCTATTGTACTTCCTAATAATATCGATATCCGTATTCTAGTTACTGCAGTGGACTCAGGAGCTATACCAGCGTTTGGTATTAAAGCCTAAATCAAGCTACTGCTAACATCAGTCACACAGGTCTATTCTTCGGTCAATGTTCAGAAATTTGTGGTGCAAACCATAGAGTAATATAAATTGTTGTTGAAGAGTGCCCTCACTCAGTTTCATTAACTGAATAATGAAAATAGTACAAGAACTTTCATTTGATGGCTGAAAGTGAGTAATTGTCTTAAAATACAATAACATCCAATAGGGTATTTTAACTAACTTATAAATATGTCAAGCTCAAGTCAGCAATTAGCGGTATTTTTCTATTCCTCATATATCACCTTTAAAATGACTCAGAATATTCCTTATATTCTCCTTACGCTATCTGTTCTACTAATCTTTCCTATGTCATTCTGGTTCCTTTTAGGACGAAGAAACATCAAATGACATAAGATTACTCTAACTTTCTATAAAGAATGCGAAACTATTCTTGGACCTAATAGTAACAAAGGAAGAGCTTTGTTATTTATTTTCTTATTTTGTTCCATTCTATTTAATAACTTTATGTCTTTTCCCCTATGTATTTATTAGTTCAAGTCATATAATCTTCACACTAAAATAAACATTCCTCCTATGATTAAGCTTCATAATGTACGGCTGATTTAGAATTGATCATACTCAACACATATATGCCTCTCATGTCTTTCATAGCATGTATTGAAATAATTAGTAATATTATCCATCTGGGAACTATAGTTGTTTATTAGAATTGCAGGACACCTCCTTCTAACAATCTTAGGTATCACAGAACCATACTTTCATTATTAATCATTGACCAAATTACTCTACAAATAATAGAATCCGGTCTTGTAATAACTTATTGTTATGTATTTCCAGTCCTAGTTGGATTATGTTGAAGAGAAAATACATCTCAGCACAACAAAACCATTATTACCACCCAGTTGATAGTCTTTTAGTGAGCCCCTAGGAGCCTTAATTACATCTTCATTCCTTACCAAATTACTTCAACAATATTGCCCTTTTCTATTTTTTCTTAGTATCCTATTCAGGTTAATAATTATAATTCAACGATGTCGAGATGTTACGCAAAAATGTACTTATCAAGAACTTCATACTATTTAAGTAACATTAGGTCTTCGATGAAGTATAATTTTACTAATTATTTCAGAAATATTTTTTTTATTTCATTCTTCTAACAAGGGAACATCTTATACTGATAGCAGCATTTCCCGCTCAAAGAGTGCGCAATTGATAGAGGACTGAAAAAAGGGAGAAATACAAAGTTATACGTGCGGACACCCAAAAAACAGGAGATACAGAGGAAAGAAAGAGCAATAATAATGTCCAGATAGCAGTGTAAAATAGATATAGACATAGAAATACCTGCAAAATGAGCAAATTCATCAAGAGGAGACTTCCCCAACAGTATCGTATGCAAACATTGTACAAAGAGACCTGCTCAATAACGTCAGAGGTAACACAGTGTTGCCAACTGAGCACAAAATAATATTTTGTGCAATGGTACGGGGTACGAATGAAAACATGTATAAAATCTAATTATAATAAGTAATATACATATGAATTCCGGGTGGACAGTGTTGCCAACTTGTGAAGATAGCCCTGTATGAAGTCCAAAGGTTTAATATCGCAGATGTAGAAGAGTACATACAGTTCATGAGTTTAACTAGTGGAAACCAAAATATGAGGTCACTAATAAAAATAGAAGCACTGAAGTACTAAACGAAAGGAGGAAGCACAGTGTTGCCAAAGTGGAAAATCAGAAAAGCAGCAAAACACAGCATAAACGCCCAAATGATGCATGCTATGGGATGACCTATCTCCAATCATACTCGTGGTGGGCGTGGTTGATGTTCCACTTCCCACACGTGATGAGGGCTGAATCGCCGCCGTGTCCACTTTCGGACGATAGCTATGACTATAATCCACGTCCTCCTCATCAGTGGGTAAAGATGTTACGCTTGTAAAGAAACAAGACTATTTAATTCTCATTCTTGCGGGATTCACTTTTTACG
Organism: Thermobia domestica; assembly: GCF_964235325.1. Lineage (NCBI taxonomy): Eukaryota > Metazoa > Arthropoda > Insecta > Zygentoma > Lepismatidae > Thermobia > Thermobia domestica. The sequence goes on from NC_137457.1 coordinate 63,041,859, forward strand.
GTCATCCTCTCAAGCACCTGTTTGTTAAAATGCAGGTGGGCCAAACGTGTGTGATACAGTGTATTAAAGTATTTTCCATTGACCAATTCAAGTTGAATTTAAAGATATTATATAATATTTTTTTAGCTTACAGCTACTTTTAGCAGAAAATAGGATTAAATTTGAATGTCTCAAATGAAGGTAAAGTTGATCAATGTAATGGGGAAAGAACCTAAGATTTAGTACCCCATACAAATTGAAAATTCCCATGTAATTAAGCTTACAGTACAAATTTTATGATCATTTCCCTCACACCGGTATGGCTTGATTGCCTTATGGTCTGGACGCTCGGGATATTAAAAACAAGCTTCAGCAATTATTATAATAGAAAGCAGTCAAATAAATGCGAAGTGCTGTAGTTTTGGTTTCTCAACTTTTGTCAACTAATATCAATTGTTTTCGATTATTTTTTAAAATCAAACTCGATAGCAATTTCCAATATATTCAAAGTGCCCCTCCCATGAAAGGAATTTTTGAAAAATATTAGGACTCACTTTGTTTTTAATAAGGAGTTCACATGCTGAATTTCAGCTTTCTAAGATGAACGACTTATGAGATGATCAATCAGACCCTATTCTTCCTTAGGATGTGTATTTAAATGAATGCCATACGCGTATGATAAGTTCCAAGTAGTGATTATATACCAAAAGTCGTTTCATTCGACTTTGCAATTTGACCGTGATGATCATGCAGAAATACAGTAGTATCTTTTACCTTTGTATATAATAATTCATATGTTAAGGTGATTCAAAATGCTTTTTTTCAGTAGTTAATACTCTAAAATCTCACGGGTTGCATCTCAAAAGCAAAGTAGCAAGAAACATGTTTATTATTACAATTGCAAATATCAAAATCCAAAAGTTCATTAAGTTCTTTCCCCATTACAAGAAGACGAAAAACAAAAAATGGAATTGTTCAAAGCAAACGTAGACAAATTCACTAGCGTTTAGACAGAGATGCTATCTACAATTTACTGAGAAGAATGGGATCGTAAGGTTTGTGTGAGTTACGGTGAGTGTTGCCTCGCTGTAGCTTACTTCCTGTTGACAATGGATTCGCTGATAGATTCACAATTTTCTGACACGTTTGACTCACTGTTTCACTCCATTTGTAATTTTAACATCTCTTATTTTATTTTAAAGACGAAACATACATCTATATAATTTTTCTTGACTTGGGAGGTTGGTTTTATACGTAGACTATTTCAGATGGTCTTTTCGTCTCACGGTAAGAAAAATTGATATGGTTAGAAAGCATTTCTTGAACTGGGTGCAAGTTACTTTTGGGAATGTATTAGAATAGCTTCCCCGACCGCGTAAACTATGGATTAAACAAACATTTCATTAATGTTTAAATTTTATATTTCAGATCTCCTAAAAGCAATCATCCTGTGATGATGTTGGTGAATTTGGATGTAAGGCCATTCCCAATCAGGATTTTTATAGACCCATTAAAATATTTAGAGCTATGCAAGCAACTCGTTCCATGCTGCCCCTGTAAATTCAAAATAGAGTATTCAGGATCGTTTATGACCAAACGTGGCATTATATTTCATTGCGATTGTAATTTATTAGCATGACGAAATCAAGTCCTAAAATACGACATTTTACTCTTCCATTTAAGCCAAGGTACGAAGAACGCTAAAAGTATATTCTAAAATGTTATTTTGTTTGTCAGCATTCAACTTAGAAACACCGAAAGCTATGGATTCGACAGTAATAACAGGCGTTTTTTATAATACTTTTCATGTCACTATCCTTCTAAACACAAGTCGACTAATGGATTGAACTTGAACGTAATTGCACCAAAAGTATTGTTATTTTCCTTGGTGATCCCGAAACTATAAACTGAAGACGAATATAAATCGGGTTCGTTTATTATATATATTACTCCCTTCGACTCTTGTCTGCAGATGTGCTAGAGAATCTTACAACTACTGGAAATAGAACGTAAAGATCATCAGAAATGCTCCCAGTGAAGTCCGGGAACCCGAAAACTATGAATTCGATTCTAACACTGGTAATTTTTGGTTACTATTACATAGCACATTTTTACTAATGGAGGACTAATGTATACACGATTCCAAAAGTGCATTACCACCTGCAATTCTCCTTTTCCTGCAATAGCAGGCAACCCAAAAGCTCGGCGGTTGGGTTGGTTGCAAAGTCGAAAGGCGTTGGACTTAACCTCAATTTTGTCACAAATATATCAGTGTGGCAAACAGCAAATAAGAGAATAAAACAAATTGTTAAGAATTACAATTTTATTATTGTGACGGAGTTGGATGACATCAAAAGTTACAAAATGACTTACTTAAGCAGTTCAAACAAGATGAATGGTAAGAAACAGATATATGAAGAAAATATTTCTCGCTTTCCCCCCTCCCCACCCAAGAAAAGAAACTAATAAAAAGAAAAAGTTATATAATATAAAGGTTTCACATAAAAGCCTAAAGGCACAAAAACAAATAGCTTAACGAAACGAAAAAGAGACAAACACAGAATAAGTTACACCAGTTGCGTACCAGACTTGCGGCTCTCCCATGCAAGATAAGAAATCGGGACCCTAGTTATGAACCCCATTGTAATAATAATAATAATAATAATAATAATAATAATAATAATAATAATATTATTATTATTATTAAAAGGTCGTTTCCTTTACAAAACCTCTGACTCTGCCTAAGAGCATGAATGCATATAGCGATAGTGTGTGCACGTCTTGTCAATGAGTGGTCATAAAGGCCAAAAGGGGTAGAGATCTCCAAGAGAGAGAAACAAAAAACTTAGTAAATTGTAGTTCAAAGTTCGAAGCACTTGCTTCTGCACGTGATTGTTTGTTTCTTTCTTCAGGGAACAGAAAATTTCTGGCGCATAAGAAATTATACCATATAATATTGCAAATTTGCAAGTGGATGTATTGACATTGAAATTTGTCGTAAAAATGATATTATGATTAGAAAACGATATTGCAAAAGTAAGATTATTTTCTTCATCCATCGGAAGTCTTAGTTTTCCCTTAAACCTCGCCGCCCCCGAATATAAATATTGAAAATTTAGAATGATATATTCATGTCTATATTAACAACATAATATCATGTGCCTATATGCTGGGATGTAGAATGCTATGTGACACGATATGAGTTGCTTCTATTATCCAGAATAGAAAGGAATTCTATAATAATCATGGAGAGGTTGTAGATTAATCATGAGCTAAACATTTACTCTTTAAGTAGACATTTATTGTCATTAATAATGTAGAATTACGTGTACTGTGTGTGTTATGATTACTTAGTTAAATTGCTTAATCACATTAGGCAAACTGTTGGTGATTCATTCATCTGAGAGTAATCAGAGATGCACTACCACATACCTTGACATTACTGGAGTCGAACTCATGGACTCTGAGTTGATAGTCAGCGATGAACCACAGTGGAAGGGTTTCCACTGAGAACGTGGTGTTGATCCTCTGAGACTGGTTTCCAAGAATGATACTCGGGCAACTGATCCCTGGAACTGATCCCGATTCAGTTTGACATAACCTTTTTATGTCCTTTACTCGATGATGATTTCGTGGTTTCTTCCTTACCAATTTTCGCAGTTAATACATCTCTGTGCTAAAACCGTGGTTTCTACATTTTCTCTCAGTGACTAAATCTCCAGACAGTTTACGTTTGCGATTTCCACAATTTTACCCAACTTTCAGAATTTGTTTGGTGTGAACATAATATATACAAAGGTTTACATTTTCGTCTTGCTTCAATGTTTGTTTACAATGTTATGACACGTGCAGGCTCGTGTCTGGATCGTTACTTAATTCAAAACAATCAACCATAAGCAAATGTAATATTGTGTGTTAACTCGTCTGTTTGCCTGATTTCTAATTTCTGAATGAAAGCCAATTTTAAAGTACAATTTAATTTTCATCTTTAGCCAAATAAATGAAATAAATGAAATTTTATTATAGAAATGTATATCTGAATATGGCGTACCCTGACACGCCCCCTCTTTAAGCTGAGGCATCTCCGATGACGTTTAGATCTTATACTTAAGATAGTTTTTAGAGAACATCCTGTATAAGAATTTACACATTATTATTTCATAGCACTGATTACACATATAATTTCAACAAATGAAAGCCAAAAATTTTAATGTTCAATTTGGAAAAATAAAAATTTTAGTTATTAATTTTCGCTGTTTGTTTTTTTTTTCAAAGTTCAATCTGTCTTTTCATAATACTGAACGAATGATTCTAGATAGCAGTCCTCTGCATTTATCTGCCATCTCACGTTAAAACACACAACTACTTGAGTTTTATCTCTTCTCACTTTTATCTGACAATTAAAAAAATATATCCAACCTAAGTATTTTCTTAGTAGATTGATAACGATGCATACATAAAAAATGTTGTATTCACATGCATTCAATATATTTAACGCACTTTCACTTTTAATATAAATTGATTTTTATCATAAAATCAATCACAAAAACATTAAATTTGCACAAATGTTTTGAAAATCTTGACTCACTTCCAGCTACCTGGTTGGCAACTCTGTGTCAACTTTTTCCATATCACATGCTGATGCTTCAAAATTACCCATTCCTTTTTTTGTCTTCTCTCGTTTCCGATTAACCTTGACCGTTTCTGTTTCCTTGCCACGTCTCTGAATGAGTACGTCCTTCAATACACATCTTTCCATAATATATCCACCACCAAGTTAAGTCGTGTTAAACCGGTAAACTTTTTGATGTTATCTCTCACTACACTAGTATCAATGCGCTATTAGCATCCCGATTACCCTTACAATGAAACTAAGCATATCTAATGTGATCTTAATTTTAGTGAAAATTTGCGTGTTTTTTTTCAATTAATGTGCGTGTGGCAGTGTTAAGTGTGTTCTTTTTTTCAATTATTACTACTTTATATATTTCATCTACAAGTTATTAGGTGGGTACCTAACTCTATTTTTATCACTATTTTGTCTTTATTACTTACTATTTACTATTTACTATATACACGCTTATTTATAATTCAACATATTTTATTCTTTTATTTACATGTTTACATTAATATATTATGTATATCCCGACACCTATCCGTTTATTTTATTATTATTATTATTTTAATTATTTTTTATATCTTTTATCACTATTAACTGTAATCAAAATACATTTATCGATTCAAGGGTTTTGAATGAAGCAGGTCTGCATTTCCTCAGACCTGGGATTAGGCTTTTGAAGTCTAACTGCGGCCCTGCATGCAGTTTTATCCACAAATCCATTTTGGTTACAGTTACTTAAATTTCCTTATAAATTAAACATTTTATTGCTATAATAATAATTATTATTATTTTCCAAAATATTAATTTGTTTGTTGCTATATTTATTATTATAATTTATTTTCTCCAAAATCACAATCTTCTCTATACTTCAAAATGTTTTATTATTATTTTTTTCTGACAAAATCGGGTTTCTTAATCTACCAACAAAATTCATATCCTATTACGTACAGATGTTACATTTCTAATCACTATAACGAGCAATCAGTATATACGTCCTTACTTTAGTTCTATATGTCATAATCATGGGTAATAAACATCAATGTTTTTGGTCGATGGCCGCTCAACTCAAAAACGATTCAGGTTAGTGTCAACATCGGTTCTATAATATAATATAATCTTAGTATAATCATAATAAATAATAAATACCTTGCCAAACGGTCTAACTCTTGAAACGGCATCCTAGATCAGCTTTAAACTTTATACTTTAATCCGTCTCCGAATGTTCTATATCTCTTTAGAGTACCTTTATAGACTGGAGGTTCCCAAGTCTTCTTTCTTTCCCCTAAAATTATTTCCTTGTAAGCTTACTTAATATTCTTCATCTATATTCATTTATCTATATATCTATATTGCTTACCTCTATTTCTATAACTAATATATATTTAGCTAGCTTATTCTTTTCTATCTTCACATTTATAAAATATAATTGTCATATAATAATATAATAATAATTGTCATAATCCAGGTTTAATATATTAATTCAAAATTAATTATAACCTTGATAGTCTTATCCTTGTTAAAATAGATACTATGCTATTCTTCTGTTAATTTTGCTATCTATTCATATATTATTATATCTATTTTTCTATTCTCTTTCTCTTTCCAAATATTTCCTTCTCTCCTCTTTCCTTCACTTTCTCTCATTCCTTAATTATACGTTTATGATTAGCATTTTTTCACTCACTTTCCCTCTTCCTAGATCATTACTAGTCTAACTTACAGCTAGATAGAAAAAACTCTTTTCTATATTTCTCTCTTATTTACATCTACTTTTCTTAATGTTTAAAAACTCGTTTCTTTTACCACAATACTTAATCTTATTATCTAATTTTAATATAAATCAAAATCTTGTTTACGCTAGACTTTATGCTAAATAGGTTAGACTAACAGAAAAAAAATATTTCCACTGGTTTACAAAACGACAAATGGGTCACACTTTTCCTATCGTGTACCTCCTTAATGCCGCCGAAGACTTATATGCTTTTCATAAATAAAAATTCTCTTGAGAGGGTTGGTAATCACCCAATTCAACTTCACGAGAATGTGACTTCCTACCTACTTAGATCTTGATCTTTTGAGATGTTGGCCTAATTACGCCATTATTTTACTAATTTTATCTTACTAATCGATAAACCTTAATTTCATCAATCATTCAATAATTTCATTCTATCTCGTCTCTTTCTGATGTAATTTTCCTGATAGCATATTTCTTACATTTATATTCTTCTCCATGATCACATTTCTTCATATCATTAATTTTATTCTCCTTAAGGTTTAATGTCTTGATTATTGTTACTTATAATTTTAATGTAATTTATCTTCACTATGCCATGAAGACAGAGGAATTTCCAGTTTATATCAAAACATTTACTTCTTTTCTTTCAACTTCCATCTTTTAACCCCTTTGGGATCCTATGGTACAATTTGTACCATACGCGTTTTTCATGGTACATTGCGTTATTTCTCTTCTATATGAGCTTTTTCGTCCGGTTTTTTTTTTTTTTTTTTGTTTTCCAAGTCAAGAGGCCTTGTAGAAGACATTGCGTATGGTTTCAGACCGTCCTGCGTCCAGACATAGGAGGCGATGACGTCAAAAGTCAAAAATTTATTTTCTCATTTTCTAAGCCTATGTTCAATATTTTTCGCGGGGTTATTTTCCCCCAAAAACCCCCAAAACCAGTTTTTCGTAATTTTCCTGCCTTACATACATGACAGGACCACGTGAGTCATACCGTCTGAAAGGCAGTTCCATTCTGAAGAGAACGACGGTGGAATTATTATCCTAGGGTAATTAGGGATGTCTCAGGGAATTTGTAAATAATATACTTCTATATAGGGAAAAATGGGCCATTGTCGGTATATATATTTTTGGCGGGCTTATTTTTGAACGTAGAAAATTGAAATTTTGCACAAACATTCAGTCCACCGAGTAGTATCTACCAGATTTTTTGTTCCGATGTCAGCTAAAACAGGGGGGGGAACCAGAGGGGTAAAAGGATAAAAAAGGGATTTTTACCCCAAAAATCCCTTTTTCGTCATTTTCTCGCCTCACATACATGATAGGACCACATGACTCATACCGTCTGAAAGGCAGTTCCATTCTAAAGAGAACGACGGTCGAATTATTATTCTAGGGTAGTTAGGGCCGTCTCAGTGAATTTTTTCCCTGAGATCATAGTGTTTTATGGTCATTTTGGGCATTGTGGGAATTTTTGGTACAAATTCTCTCGCCCTTACTATTCAAGATAGAAACTTGAAATTTGGCACACACATTCAGTATACCAAGTACTATTTATCAGATTTTTTTAGATGGCTACGATCACACAGGGGGGGTCCAGGGGGGCCAAATTTTGAGAAAAAAATTTTTCCCTCCAAAATTTTCACTTTGACATTTTCCCCCCACTTCTGGTATATGGTATGGGCACGTAAGTGATACCACTTGAGAGCCAGCTTCATTCTGAAGAGAACGAGGTATGGACCATGATCCTAGGATAAATAGTGACGATGCAGTAGCTCCTTGACTGAAAGTGTAAAAAATAGCCCAAAAAGCCGGGATACCAAAAGGGTTAAAACTAATAAAAATTACCTAACTTATCTTAATACTAATACGAATACTAATATAAGTTACCTTCACCAATTTCTACACTTAACCTATTCTTGTATCTAATTTTAAAACTAATTAACCTATTTTCCTTAGTATTACTTACTTCAAGCTATAACTATTGAAATATATGAATCTACCTGTCCCTTATATTAATATTTAAACTTATAACTACTAAAAATTATATACAATACATTTTGAGTGAACTTGTTATCTTATATTTACATATCTATTTGAACATCCACGTATTCCTTTCGATAAACAGGTCAGGGAATGGTTCCAGATCTAATGCCAGTTTTTTACTGGCAATTACCAACTTAGCCTGCTTATTGTATTGCCCTAAGGTCAGGATTAGTCCCGCTATCTGCGTAGCCTGCGTGCATTCGAAATTGTATCTGAACCTCCCTAACCAGCTATTGACCGTCATCTGGTCTTTCCCACACTTGAATATTGCACATATCGAATAATTGTGTTGTTCTGATTTTAACGCAAAGAAAATAGCTTCACGCAGAACCAGATTTGCCTCTATGATGCTAGTGATTGTGGCTAACACATGTCTCCTATAGCCAATTTCTATTAGTTCCTCTAAGTTAAAATTCTTATTTGAAAACTGGACCATATAATATTTTTTTATATCTTACGCCCAAAATATTGTGCCTTAATTCTAATCCTTTACTACTACAAAAGGTAGGATTATACTCTTCAAAATACTTGAGTACCCAAGATCTATTCTATAATACTTTGACTTGGAAAACATCGTAGCCGGTTTCCATTTTCCTTTATCACTGGATAATGTATCCTGTGATTGTGTTTTAGAGACAACATGCCTTGACCTTAGAAATACTACTATTATATTAAGTACTAAGTTTTGATCTACTGATACAAGCTAGAGAGGGTAGGCGGTGTGGGTTAACTTACTAGCGGCATCGACTTTCTACTATTATTCTAATTTTAGTCGCAATTTATACTATTTAGCAAACATAATGAGACCAGGGTTGGATACACGGCTTAGGCCTCACAGCTATCTCCACCATAAGAACATATTATCATGTCCTGCCTATATGCTGGGATGTAGAATGCTATGTGACACGATATGAGTTGCTTCTGTCTATTATCCAGAATAGACAGGAATTCTATAACAAACATGCGAGAGGTTGTAGATTAATCATGAGCTAAACATTTACTCTTTAAGTAGACATTTATTGTCATTAATAATGTAGAATTACGTGTACTGTGTGTGTTATGATTAGTTAGTTAAATTGCTTGATCACATTAGGCAAACTGTTGGTGATTCATTCATTTGAGAGTAATCAGAGATGTACTACCACATACCTTGACATTACTGGAGTCGAACTCATGGACTCTGAGTTGATAGTCAGCGATGAACCACAGTGGAAGGGTTTCCACTGAGAACGTGGTGTTGATCCTCTGAGACTGGTTTCCAAGAGTGATACTCGGGCAACCGATCCCTGGAACTGATCCCGATTCAGTTTGACATAACCTTTTTATGTCCTTTACTCGATGATGATTTCGTGGTTTCTTCCTTACCAATTTTCGCAGTTAATACATCTCTGTGCTGAAACCGTAGTTTCTACTTTTTCTCTCAATGCCTAAATCTCCAGACAGTTTACGTTTGCGATTTCCACAATTTTACCCAACTTTCAGAATGTGTTGGTGTTAACATATAATATACAAAGGTTTAAATTTTCGTCTTGCTTTAATGTTTGTTTACAATGTTATGACACGTGCAGACTCGTGTCTGGATCGTTACTTAATTCAAAACAAACAACCATAAGCACAATGTAATATTATGTGTTAACTCGTCTGTTTGCATGCTTTCTAATATCTGAATGTAAGCCAATTTTAAAATACGATTTAATTTTCATCTTTAGCCAAATAAATGAAATAAATGAAATTTTATTATAGAAATTTAAATCTTTATTTGGCGTACCCTGACAATATATTCGCGATATCGATTGTTGATATATGATAATATGGATATCGACGATACCGATATATCGACATATAAGGCTCAGGTCCAAGAAGTGATGCTTGAAATATACTGGAATCAACAATCAAATTCTAGATAAGTTCCTCATTTCCATATTCAATGTTGAGGGGGAAGGGTGTAAACCCGTATAGAAATTTTAAGAAAAACAAATGTTAAGATAAAAGTAGGTTTTCCGTCTCCCCTTGAATACAAAAATTAACAGAAAACGATTACTGTAATTTACCTCTTACTTCTGTTTCTGATTGTTATCAAAAATCAGCGACAGTACACATACTTTACATAGTATACCAATACACTCTATAACTTTTCACAACCAAGCAAGCCGGAAGATGAATTTCCTGTAATATTAAGGTGGAATGAAATACAAAAGGCCATATCCAAAGGTCAAAATTCATTTGCCATATTTCTATCAGTACTTTGGTACGGACGAAGAGCTACAAGACTAAAAGAACTAGAAATTCGAAATTTCATTTCTTTTTTCTCTCAGACTAAAAGACTTCTGCATTTTCCTGATATTTTCATTTTCTTAATATAAGTCCCCTATCGTGGGCTAATTTTGGCTACCGTGGTTTCAGATAATCGGTAAACGAAAGAGTAAAGTTTGTCGACTCTCAACTCTCGACAGTTTGTGAGAAGATATTTCACAGTTCATATTGTTATTTCTTCGTTACAGACACACTTCTAGTTGACTCTATTCATGGTAAATTACTGAAGTTATAAACATTTACAATTATTGAAAATGAATAATTATTTTAAAACATAAAAAGTCGTTACAGTTCAGTAGAATGCAGTAGTAGATGGAAGTGAATGAAAATATTGCTTATTTGTGTGCAAACTGAATGTGACTAATAAGTGTTCCCATTCTCTTGTCCAGAGGCGGATCTACGATGGATTTCTGGGCAACCGGTAGTTAATGATACTCCTACTTAGAGCTACTTTTAAGAGCTCCAAACTCTGGAATGGGTTTTATTTATATATAAAATAAGAAAGATTCCCTTTCTGGGGGGAATCGACATGATCGTATCCTGGATCTGCCCATGCTCTTGTGTAGCAGACTTTGAACACATATAGTTCGTGTATGCTTCAGACGATGCTGATTAGGTATGGCCACATCTGGATATTTTTTTAATTCTGATATCGGAGAGAAACTTATCCGGGCTTGTAATATCCGGTTGACAGATAAACAAACGGATGACGCATAACGGATAATATACGGATAACGGATGACGGATAATATCCGGCTAACGGATTATATCCGTATAACAGATAAGATACGGATAACGGATGATATCTGGATGAGAGATAACGGATAATATCTCGATGTCGGATAAAATCCGGATAATGGATTTATCCGGATAATTTATAAAATTAAGATAACGGATAATATCTGGACAATAGAACATTCGGATAACTGATTACATCCGGATGACGAATAAAGGATAATATCCGGATAACGCATATGGTTTTAAAAAGACAATATAGGAAAGGAGAGGGACGTATCAGTCTTTTCTGCTCATGGAGTTATTAACAAACGATCATCGGGCAGTGGTCTTTACCTCATAATGATATTGTTTCTTAAAATGTTTCCTAGTAACGTCCAGTTTTCTTGTTCTTGTTGCGGGGCGCGGTGGCTCAATGGTAGAGAGCTTACAGTGGTGCGTCGGGTCCTTATAGCTTCGAACCCCGGCCAAGTAAGTTTGCGGTTGATAAGATCGAATCACCAGGTTCTCCCAGGGTACTCCCGCTTCTTCCCACTTTCATGAAATAAGTTCTATTATCGTTGACTTGGTGTAATCATTGGGCGCGGGGGATCAGTGGTAGAGCGCTTCTTCTCTTGCGTGGAATTCTTATTTTTTCGAACCCAGCCAAGTAAGTTGTGTTGAGACAAGATCGTACCCGTGGGTTTTCTCAGGGTACTCCCGCTTCTTCCCGCTTTTCATTCCATCAAACCCTCTATTAACACCGACTTAATTTATTCAGTGGGCAAGGTGGTTCAATAGTAGAGCGCTTCGTATGGTGCGTGGGGTCCTTAGTGTTTTCACCCCCGGCCAAGTAAGTTTGTGGTGGTCAAGATCGTATCCGTGTGTTTTCTCATGGTATTCCGCTTCTCTGCACTGTTCCCCTATTATCATTGAAGTTGTTTAATCACTGAGCGCGGTGGCTCAGTGGTAAAGCGCTTCTTTTCGTGGACCAAGTAAGGTTCGGGTATACAAGACAGTATCTGCGTTTTCTCAGGGTACTTCCGCTTTTCCCACTTTTGACTTCACGAATTTCTCTATTATTATTCACTTGCTTTAAACATTGGGCATGGTGGCTCAGTTTTAGTGTGCTTCCTCTAGTGTGTGGGTCCTTATTGTTTCTATCCCCGCCCAAGTAAGTTTGTGGTGGACAAGATCGTACCCGTGGGTTTCGTCAGGGTACTCCCGCTTCCTCCCATATTTCATTCTACAAATTCTTCAATTATCATTGACTTGGTTCGATCATTCTGCGCAGTGGCTTACTGGTAGACCGGTTCCTCTGTTGGGCCAATTGCATTTGTAGTGGACAAGATCGTATCCCTGAGTTTTGACAGGGTACTCCCGTTTCTCACACATTTCATTACACCAATTCTTCTATTAACATTGACTAGCTTCAATCACTTTGCGCAGGGGCTCAGTAGTAGAGCGCTACTTCTGGTCGGCTAATTAAGTTTGCGGAAGACAAGATCGTATCGGTGGAATTTCTCAGGGTACTCCCGCTTCTCCCCACTTTTCATTCCACCAATTCCTCTATTATCATTGACTTACTTTAATCATTGGACGCAGTGTCTCAGTGCTAGAGTGCTTCGTCTCGTCTGCCAAGTAAATTTTTCATGGACAAAATCGTATCCGTGTGTTTTGTCAGGGTACTAGCGATTCTTCCCACTTTTCATTCCACCAATTGTCTATTATAATTGACTTCGTTTAATCATTGGACGCGGTGTCTCAGTGGTAGAGCGCTTTGTCTGCTGTGACAAGTATGTTTGTAATATACAAGATCGTATTCGTGGCTTTTGTCAGGGTATTACCGATTCTTCCAACTTTTCATTCTACGAATTCCTCAATTACCATTGACCTACCTTAATCACTGTGCGCGGTTGTTCAGTGGTAAAGTGATTCCTCTGGCGGGCCAAGTAATTTCGTGGTGGACAAGATCTTATCCGTGGGTTTTTGATAGAGTACTCCCGCTTCCTACCGCATCTCGTTCCATCAATTCTTCTATTATCATTGACTCTCATCAACCATTGGGCGCAGTGGCTCACTGGTAGAGTGTTTCTTCTCGTGGTGCAAGTACGATTTTAGTGCACAAGATCGTATCCTTCATTTCACTTTAGGGTACTCCCGCCTTTCCCTACTTTTCATTCAAATATTTCCTCTTTATCATTGACTTGGTTTAATTATTGGACGCGGTGGCTCAGTGGTAGAGCGCTTCTTCTCGTGGGCCAAGTAAGTTTGTGGATTCCAAGATAGTATCCGTGGATTTACTCAGGGTACTCCCGCTTCTTCCCATTTTTCATTCTAGCAATTCCCCTATTATCATTGATTACTTAAATCATTGGACGCAGTGACTCAGTGGTAGAGCGTTTCCTGTGTTGGGCTAAGTAAGTTTCTGGTGGACAAGATCGTATCCGTGGGTTTTGTCAGGGTACTCCCACTTTTCATTTCACCAATTCGTCTATTATCATTGACTCTCTTTAATCATTGGGCGTAGTGGCTCACTGGTAGATCGTTTCCTCTGAAAGGCCATGTAAGTTTGTGGTAGACAAGATCCTATCCGTAGGTTTTCTCATGGTACTCCCGCTTCTTCCCACTTTTCATTCGTCCAATTCCTCTATTATCATTGACTTGGTTTAATCATTGAAGGCTGTTTCTCAGTAGTAGAGCGCTCATTCTGGTGTGCCAAGTAAGCTTGTGGTTTACGAGATAGTATTCGTGGGGTATTCAGGGTACTCTCGCTTCCTCCCTCATTTCATTCCACCAATTCTTCTATTATAATTGACTCACTTTAATCATTGGACGCAATGTCTCAGTGCTAGAGAGCTCCGTCTGGTCTGACAAGTAAGTTTGTAATGGACAAGATCGTATCCGTGGGATTTGTCAGGGTACTCGTGATTCTTCACACTTTTCATTCCAGCGATTGCTCTATTATCATCGACCTACCTTAGTAACTGCGCGGTGGCTCAGAGGTTGTTAGCTTCCTCTGGTGGGTCAAGTAAGTTTGTGGTGTACAAAATCGTATCCGTGGGTTTTGTCAGGGTACTCTCGCTTCCTCCCATATTTCATTTCACCATTTCTTCTATTAATATTGACTAACTTTAATCACTGGGCGCGGTGGCTAAGTGGTACAGACCTTCCTCTGGTGGGTCAAGTAAGTTTGTAATGGCCAAGATTGTATGCGTGGGTTTTGACAGGGTGCTCCCGCTTCCTCACACATTTCATTCCACCAATTCTTCTAATATCATTGACTCCCTTGTATCATTGGGCGCAGAGGCTGACTGGTAGAGCGTTTCCTCTGAATGACCAAGTAAGTTTTGGTGTACAAGATCGTATCCGTGGATTTAGTGAGGGTACTCCCGCTTCTTCCCACTTTTCATTCCATCAATTCCTCTATTATCATTGACTTACTTCAATGATTGGGCGCAATGGCTCAGTGGTAGAGCGTTTCCTCTTCTGGGCCAAGTATGTTTGTGGTGGACAAGATCGTACCCGCGGGTTTTTTCAGGGTACTCCCACTTTTCCCACTTTTCATTTCACCAATTCTTCAATTATCATTGACTCTCTTTAATGATTGGGCGCAGAGGCTCACTGGTAAAGCGTTTCCTCTGAAGGGCCAAGTAAGTGTGTGGTGTACAAGATCGCATCCGTGGGTTTTGTCAGGGTACTCCCGCTTCCTCCCACATTTCATTCGACCAATTCTTCTATTATTTTTTACTTGCTTCAATCATTGGGCGCAGTGGCTCAGTGTTAGAACGCTTCCTCTGGTGGGGGAAGTAAGTTTTTGTGGACAAGATCGTATCCGTGGGTTTTCTCAGGACACTCCCGCTTCTTCCCACTTTTCATTCCAGCAATTCCTCTCTTGTTATTGTGTTGGTTTAATCATTGGGCTCGGTAGCTCAGTGGTAGAGCGCCTGCTCTGGTGGAACAAGTATGTTTGTGGTGAAAAAGATCGTATCCGTGCGTTTTGACATGTTTGTCCCGCATCCTCGCACGATTGATTCTACCAATTATTCTACTATCATCGACTCTCTTCAATCATTGGGCGCAGTGGGTCAGTGGTAGATCATTTCCTCTGGTGGGTCAAGTAAAATTGTGGTGGTCAAGATCGTATCCGTGGGTTTTGTCAGGGTACTCCCATTTCTTTCCACATTTCATTCCACCAATTCTTCTATTATCATTGAATTGGTTTAATCATTGGGCGCGGTGGCTCAGTGATAGAACGCTTCATCAGGTGCGTGGAGTCCTTAGTGTTTCGATCCTCTGCCTGATAAATTTGTGGTGCGCAACATTCGTACCCGTGTGTTTTGTCAAGGGTACTCCCGCTTCCTCCCACATTTCATTCAACCAATTCTTCTATCATCATTGACTTGCTTTAATCATTTGAGAGGTCTTGGTTCTTTGATCATCACGGTGATGTCAGAAACCAGATTCAGTTCCAAGCATTAGGTTCGTGATGTAAATCTTCGCTGTGGTTCAATCTCAGTACTTTATTAAGCGAGATAAAACAATCCATACAGCTTTAAATGTTTTTCTGTCTTGCGCAACCAGGTATTGAGATTGAGCTAATTCGGTAACTCATTTCTGGCGCTTTGAGGCCAGGAACTGATTTCTTACATTACGCTGTCCTAAAACGACTAGGACCTTTTCAATGATACCATCCACGTCCATCAACCCCAGGGGATCGAAACTGTAAGGACCCCTCGCACCAGGAGGAAGCGTTCTACCACTGAGCCGCCCTGCCCAATGATTGAATCAAGTCAATGATAAAAGAGCAAATGGTGGAGTGAAAAGTGGCAAGAAGAGGGAGTACCCTGAGAAAACCCACGGATTCGATCTTGTCCACGACAAACTTACTTGGCCCACCAGAGGAAGCGCTCTACCACTGAGCGACTGAGCCCAATGATATAAGCAAGTCAATGATAATAGGAGGATTGGTGGGATAAAATGTGGGAAGAAGCGAGATTGCATGGAGAAAACCATTGATACGATCTTGTCCACTACAAACTAAATTGGCCCACCAAAGGAAGCGCTCTACCAGTGAGTCACTGCGCCCAATAATTGAAGCCAGTCAATGATAATAGAAGAATTGGTGGAATGAAATGTGGGAGGAAGCCGGAACTCTCTGACACACCCACGGATACGACGTTGTCCATACAAATGTTCTTGGGCGCGAATGGAAACAATAAGGACCACACGCACAAGAGGAAGCGCTCTACTACTGAGACACCACTCCCAATGATTACAACAAGTGAATGATAATAGAAGAATTGTTTGAATGAAAAGTCGGAAGAAGCGGGAGTACCCTGAGAAAACCCACGGATACGATCTTTTCCACAATAAACTTACTTGGCCAACCAGAAAAAGCACCCTACCACTGAGCCACTGCGCTCAATGATTGAAACAAGTCAATGATAATAGAGGAATTTGTGGAATGAATAGTGGGAAGAAGCTGGAGTACCCTGACAAAAGATACGGATACGATCTTGTCCACTTCAAACCTACTTGGTCTACTAGAAGAAGCGCTCTACCACTGAGCCAAAGCGCCCAATGATTTAAGTAAGTCAATGGTTATAGATGAATTGTTTGAATGAAATGTGGGAAGAAGCGGGTGTACCCTGACCAAACCCACGGATACGATCTTATCCACCACAAGCTTACTTGACCCACCTGAGGAAGCGCTCTAACACTGAACCCTTGTGCCCAATAATAAAAGTAAGTCAATGATAACAGAAGTATTGACGGAATGAAACGTGGGAGAAAGAGGGAGCACCCTGACAAAACCCACGGATATGATCTTGTCTACTTCAAATTTACTTCGTCTACCAGAGGAAGCGGTCTACCACTGAACCATTGCGCCTAATAATTAAAGTAAGTCAATGATAATACAGGTATTGGTGGAATGAAATGTGCGAGGAAGCGGGAGTACCCCGAGAAAACCCACAGATACGATCTTCTCGACCAGAAACTTACTTGGCCCACCAGAGGTAGCGCTCTACCACTGAACCACTGAGCCCAATGATTGAATCAAGTCAATTATAATAGAAGAATTGGTGGAAAGAAATGTGTAAGGAAGGGGGAGTACCCAGAGAAAACCCACGAATACGATCCTGTCCACCACACAACTTACTTGGCTGGGGAACAAAACAATAAGGACCCCACGCACAAGATGATGCGCTCTACCACTTAGACACCGCGGCCAATGATTGATTCATGTCAATAATAATAGACGAATTCTTGCAATTAAATGTGGGATGAAACGGGAGTACCCTGAAAAAACCCACGGATACGATTTTGTCCGCAACAAGCTTACTTGGCTCACCAGAGGAAAGCGCTCTACCACTGAGCCACCGCACCGAATGATTGAAGCGAGTCAATGGTAATAGTCGAATTGGATGACTGAAGTGTGGGACGAAGGGGGAGTACCCTGTCAAAACCCACGTATACGATCTTGTCCACAAAATCTTACTTTGCCTACCAAAGGAAACATTATACCACTAAACCATTGCGCCCAATAATTAAAATAAGTCAATGATAATAGAGGTATTGGTGGAATGAAATGTGGGAGGAAGCGGGAGTACCCCCAGAAAACCTACGGGTACGATCTTGTACATTTCGAACTTAGTTGGTCCACCACATGAAGCGACCTGCCACTGAGCCACCGCGCCCAATGACAAAACTTATTGAATGATAATAGAGGAGTTGCTGAAATCAAAAGTGGGAAGAAGCTTGAGTACCATGATAAAACCCACGGATACGATCTTGTGCACCAAAAACTTACTTCGCCCACCAGAGAAAGCGCTCTACCACCGAGCCACTGAGCCTAATGATTGAAGCAAGTTAATAATAAAAGAACAATTGGTGCAATGGAATGTGGGAGGGAGCGGAAGTACCCTGACAAAAACCCACGGACACGATCTTGTCCACTACAAAATTACTTGGCCTACCAGAGGAAGCGCTCTACCACTGAGCAACCGCGCTCAATGATTGAACCAAGTCAATAACATGGTTAGAATTGGTTGAATGAAATGTGCAAGGAAGTGGGAGTGCCCTTTTCAAAACCCACGGATCGGATCTTGTTCACCACAAACGTGCCTGGCCCACCAGAGGGAGCGTTCTGCCGCTGAGCCATCGCGTCCCATGATTAAAGTAAGTTGATGGTAATAGAGGAATTCATGGAATGAAAAAGTCGGAGGAAGCGAGAGTAGCCTGAAAAACCGTCGGATACAATCTTGTAAACCACACACTTACTTGGCCCACCAGAAAAAGCGCTTTACCACTGAGCCACCGCGCACAATCATTAAGGTAGGTCATTGATAATAGAGGAATTGGTGGAATGAAATATGGGAGGAAGCGGGAGTACCCTCAAAATAACCATGGTTACGATCTTGTCGAATACAAACTTAATTGGCAAACCATAGGAAGCGCTCTACCAGTGAGCCACCGCGCCCAATGATTAGGCTAGATTACTGATAATAGAGGAATTGGTGGAATGAAATATGGGAGGAAGCGGGAGTACCCTCAAAATAACCATGGTTACGATCTTGTCGAATACAAACTTAATTGGCAAACCATAGGAAGCGCTCTACCAGTGAGCCACCGCGCCCAATGATTAGGCTAGATCACTGATAATAGAGGAATTGGTGGAATGAAATATGGGAGGAAGCGGGAGTACCCTCAAAATAACCATGGTTACGATCTTGTCGAATACAAACTTAATTGGCAAACCATAGGAAGCGCTCTACCAGTGAGCCACCGCGCCCAATGATTAGGCTAGATCACTGATAATAAAGGAATTGTTGGAATGAAAAGTGGGAAGAAACGGGCGTAACATGAGTAAACTCAGGGATACGATCTTGTCAACCACAAAATTAATTAGGCCACCACTGAGCCATCGCGCCCAATGATTAAATCAAGTCAATGATAATAGAGGAATTGGTGGAATGAAGAGTGGGAAGAAGCGAGAGTATATTGAGAAAAGCACGGATACGATCTTGTCCACTGCAAATTTACTTGGGTGGGGATCGAAACAATAAGGACCCCAGGCATCAGAGGAAGCCCACTACCACTGAGCCGCCGCGCCCAATGATTAAAGCAAGTCAATGATGATAGAAGAATTGGTGGAATGAAATGTGGGATCAAGCGGGAGTACCCTGAGAAAACCCACGGTTACGATCCTGTCCACCACACAACTTACTTGGCTGAGGAATGAAAAAATAAGGACCCCACGAACGAGGCGAAGCGCTCTAACACTGAGCCACTGTGCCGAATGATTACATCAAGTCAATGATAATAGAAGAATTGATGGAATGAAAAGTGGCAAATAGTGGGAGTACCCTCAGAGAACCTACGGATACGATCTTGTCCACCGCAAACTTTCTTGCCTGGGATCGAAATAATAATTACTCCACGCACCAGAGTAAGCAGCCTATCATTGAGCCACCGCACCCCACAACAAGAAAATTGGAAGTTACTAGGAAACAATTTAAGAAGCTATATTTTTCTATTATAAAAACTAGTGCCCGATGATCGTTTTTTAGTAACTCGATAAACGTTAAGAACTGATACGTCCCTCTCCTATTATGTCTTCCAAAAACCATATAAGTTATCCGGATATTATATTTTATTCGTCATCCAGATGTAATAAGTTATCCGAATGTTCCATTATCCAGATATTATCCTGTAATGTACCATTACTGAGATTTTTAGTACCAAGCACTGAGATCTTGTAGTATTGAAAATTACAGCTCGTTACCTCAATTAGAAACCTAAATATCCGCATAAATCAAGAATGCATATTTTCTTAAAAGAAGTAAGCCTACATGATGTTACTTTTTGGTTCCAAATTACAATATTAAACTCTAATTTACCGTTGCTATAGAAAGATTTCATTGTTACTTTGAGATTATCGTTAAATCAGAAACAATATAATCTTTGATAATTTAACATTCAATGAATGCGTTTATAAATATTTTTATTGCAAATAAATATAATTAAGTGCTTCGGAACAAAGAGTCCGTGGTTCGATGAATGTTATCGTGTAGTAGTTTAAGCGTGACGGATTGTGACAATTATAGATTTATTAGAGCATAATGTAATACGCGTATGGCCTGCGTGTAAATGTATGTAATAGGGTGTCCGTAAAATATTACTTCGCGTGGAAATGAGAAAATAATGAATAAATGTTATGCTATAGTAATAATACGATTATGATATAAAATGAATGAGATGATAGGACACCTGTACTTAAATGGGTAGGCCCAGTGTATATTATATATTGAGAATATTACTCTAAAATGTTTACTGCATATTTCTCGCGTTTCGACTTCTACACCGATACATTCATCCAACCGAGTTTGTTATTGGATAGTAATGTGCAGTTGGGAATTTTATGTTACTTCACATTTAAGTATCTCATATTAACAGCCCCGGTTCTTAAGAATTTCATCAGGTAGGGTAGCATCATGTATTAAGTACCTTTGAAGGTTTACGGAAATGATAATTAAGAAAAATAACTGATATTTCCTGGGATTATCGGAAAGTACAGGTTTGGTCAGTTGTACTTTTAACATTCTTTGACCCTCCGAGATTTTTTCTCTTCTATGATGCTTACATTTTTTACCTTACAGGGTTCATATAGCTAATAGATCGGATGGGGCTATCCAATTAAATCAACCGCTACTAAATTAATATCTAGATCCATTACGTACCCGATTGTCGACCCCTGACCCTCTTAAGTATTTTCGTTTCTTTTCTTAGTTTAATTAGATGATGATGGAAATTAATTGACGTCCCAGACCTTGACATGTCTGCGCAGGGTAGCCATCGGTGATGTTTGGTCACTGAAATCACCGATCCAAAATTTATTTTATTTTATTTTATTATTTTGACAAATTACTAGTTAGGGATATCTTAGCTATTATTTTCTCTAGTTTCGTTACTCTTCTGGACTTTCTTAGTTTTCTGAGAGGTCAGATGATTTTTTTTGAAATTTGCAAATTGAGTGTCTGCACCAACCTTCCGGTATGGCGCGGGTCTCCAAGAACTCAACCGGATGCGGTGAGAAGGGAATTTCCTTAAAGCTTTCGCCTTTCGGAAAATTCCTCGTGGGCATGGGCTCGTCGTGGGCTAGGACATAACTTTCGAGACTACGTATTTAAGTAAGTTACCCTCGTTTGGCATATATGAATATTTTTGGCTCTGAATTGTTATATATTTAAATTCGATCACTCGTCTGTGTAGTGAGTAGTACCTCAAACTTCCTCCTTTCGTTGGCGCCAATTTCTCTATCTTGTTTCTTTCTTCCTTCTTACTTCAAGATTTTTTAAACCTTCTCCTTTCCCCCGTTCTGAAAGTCATGAAAGCAATCAATGTTCGTGTCACTTATTTCGATCGTATGTACTAACTGAGACATCGAGGGATACAATTCGTGGAGCTATTCCCGGTATTTCAGAACAACTTAGGACCGTTTTTCATGATAGTCAACTCACCATGGGAGGGACCGACGAGAGGGTACACTTCGATTTCAGATTCCCAGAAGCTTTATTATTGTTCACTGATCGTACAAATTATACCAATTGATTACTGACTTCTGGTTTATTTCTATTGATTAGTTATATGGTGTGTATGTATTAGTAGTTTGGGCCCACTAATTTTAAATAATCTTGTTTTTTTCTTTCTCTGTATATACATTTATATATATGCTTACATAGTTTGAAATGTTACGTGCCTGTGCTATTTGCTGTATTTCCGCTTCTTGTGTCGACTTATTAAATAATACCAACCATTTCTCTATACGCGGATCTTAGTAAATTGAATTATTATCGATTATCGGGTTTAAATATACATGTCAATGTTGGAACCTTATTAAAACAAAACAAATATTTTATTGTCAGGTTTTTTTGTTTGTTTGTTTTGAGCCAAAAAATGTAAACACTTATCAAATATGAAAAAGTTATGTAGAAAATTAAGTGTCTACGAAATACTAACATTGATATTAAAGTAAAACTTATTATATTGAGTAATATGAACGTATATATGAGTGCATATGTATGTAAAGGGCTCGATATCTACCCTAGTTGTTTTATGTTGCCATAGATTTTCGACATTCGATATTGACCAACTATTTGTGATTGTAGAGTATTACCGCGTAACATGTAATAAATAACACTTTACGGATTTGTTATTAATGTTCCTAACTATTAAATGTTTTAATACTATGTTAAATGTTTCATGTAAATAGAACAAGTATCAGGTCGTAAAAATAACCCTAATTCGTATATAAAGTTATTTTGTGAAACCATATAGTCTGGAGGAAATCCACCGAAACTAAAAAATTCAGTATGTCTAATGTTCTCGGTGGCTTTTACCTAATTTGAGGGTGCTGAATCTGAATCTGCCGAGTGTACAAATGTACACCTTGAGCGTTTCGAGTAATTCAAGATGGCGGCCAAAATGGCGGCTGTAAAATTGATAGGAATATTTTTGTATATTTTATCAAGATGGGTATCAAATTATATGTTTTTTGGGTTGCAGATTCCAATAATAATATCAAAAATGTTATGAAATTGATACAAATTGAGGTATTCAATATAACACCCAATATGGCGGCCGTAAAATTGACAAGAATATTTTTGGAGTATTGTATCGACATGAGTATCAAATTATGTGTTTTTTGGGTTGCAGATTTCAATAGTTACTTCAAAAACCTTATGGAATTGATAGAAATCAATATATTCAATATGGAATATTCAGATTCGCGACCCTCGAGCTAGGTACATACATAGAACAATATCTGATACACTGAAATTTTGGATTGGGTGTTGATTCTTTCTCAGTCACCGCAACTCACCTTGTTTGCGCTCCAGAACATTTTTTCCCACATTTTGGGCTTCTCTATATTTATTTACAAATCTATTCATCCTGTGTGCAAAAGAAAACAAACAACACAAGCTTAGGTTTGAAGATTTTCTTATATTTTTTTCCAGGGCGTTTTCTTAATCAAAAATTATGTTGCTGGCCACATTAATGCGAAATATGTACATTTACAATACAAAATGCCGATGTTTCTATGTTACTTCGCAATAAAATAATAAATATCACAGATCAGTCACTTGTCAGTCTTCGTCAGAAGAAGTATCCATGTTTTCGTCTTCTTGATTCCTAGTATTTTGTCGTGTGAAGATATTCTGACATCGTTTAGAGGCTTCACAATTGCAGAAGTCAGTGCAGCTATTATGATTTGCCACACAGCCACAACGTCCTTTACACATGTTTTCAGAACAGCCGCAACTCACCATCTTCAAGATGTCTCTCGGTGCCATCATAGTTCCCGTTGGTACAGTAACTGGCACCAATGTTTTGTTCAACTCATCACGATACCACCCAAAATGTGTTGGATCCATGTCTGGTGGGTCTGGTTTATCTGCTTGTTTCTAAATACAAGCCTGGAAATAAGCTCTTTTTACATTTTCAGAGAATGCCTCCGTAGTTGGTGGCAAGCTCTTCAATTTTGGGATATGTACGGCAGACTTCTTTCACAATTTCTTCAGCCAGACATCTCTTCTGACATCAGACATTGTAGGGCCAGTTATCCTACTACCATAGCAAGAAGCTATAAACTCAGTTGCCTCCTGAATCACATCTTCAAGTAGTGATGTCTTATTTCCAAGCTTTTGAAGCTCCTTCCCACTTTGTAGTACTTTCATTGCCTTTTCCAATGCCATAAAGAGTAGGAACTGTATCGCAGCCAGAGAGAGAATGAAGTGCTAGTAAGTTTGAAACAATATCACGGTGTTTGGACACAGACAATCCAATGTCAATAACTCCTCTCTGACTTTGAGTTGCCTCCATAAAAATGTTATAAGTAAGTTTTTGTGTGTGGTAGTGGTGCATCAGGGTGAGAAGAACATCCGTGTTATCACTAATTATTTGTACAATTTCTGTCCAGTTGATTGGCTACCATCACTACTTGTGTGATAATTATGACATCAGCCTCTTCGTGAGTGTTTTTCATATCTGGACGTTTCTTGATACAATCAGCAGTTATTTCTGTTGTAACATCTTCTGGTCCAGTGATGAATAGGCTTTTGGTGGAATCTGATGGCAACCCTTATGTCATTATGTACTTGCAGATCAGCTGTACTAGTTGTACCTTATTCTTCGTAACATTCAGCACAACTTGTTGGGAGGGCAAGGATGTGTTGAAAGACAATTTATGATACCTGCTACATGTTGATCCTGTTCTGACGCTTCTAATTCCTCCTTTGGTGCTGTACTCCTTATATTAGTCAAATATCAAGTACACGTTGCTTTTTCAATTTTTCAAGCACATATGACCGATACAATTTTATGAAGTCAAGAACAGTTCCGTTAGATGGCCAGTTGATCACCCACAAAACAGCACAACCATCAAGTATGATAGCATCTTCGTGCTTGTACGATCTCATAGACTTCTCTACCTGTAACATTTGTTTCAGCTTTGACTTACTTTTGCAGAACCTGGGAGTCCTATATTCATCAAACAAAGATGTGAGGACAGCGGCAAGCTCATATGAAATCACTCCTTTAGCATCAATATCTCTTGTAGATGTGAGACACATTGCACGCGTGTACAAGAGTTCTGTGTCAATGACACCAATACTAGCTGTTCTTTTGACGTCATCGCAGGAAACATTACGAACCGTTGTTTAGATTGGATCGTGAAAACCAGTTGGTAGTTTTTCTTCGTAAGAACACAACGCCTTCTCACCTATCTCAACAGCATTATCAACATTCATTTTCTGGGAACAAATTTTCCCTGTCACAATATTCACAATAGTTTTTGGGTGATCATCGGTCTTCAGAGGATCTATACAATGAGACAGCTTTTCCTTTAACTTAATTCGGTCTGCAGCATCTCCTTTTACTCGGGATGGCATTCCTTCCTTATGCTTAGTTATTTCCATATCTCGTCCAGCATCTCTCATGACATAAATGTCATTTACTAAACGACTGCAGGTGTGAAGGCTGAAAGCCCATCGCTTCACTGCTGATGGATTTAGTGTAAGTCCGATTATTCCTCCTGGTCCATGGCCATAACGCATAAATGTATTCTCAATGAACATGTCTGACCGTATAGCATTCCAGATACCTGGTTTGTGACGCAGAACATGTTCGCCTTTCATAAATCGTTCTAGTATTTCACTTGGAAGTATCTCTTATTTTGTTTCTAAGATATTTTTCCTAAATTCTATGAAAATACTGCCATCTGTGAGCACAAAATTAAGATTTTACGATTTATCATGACTCATGTCAGTAAATATTTTTTTCAACAATAGGTTTCGGAAACGACAACATAAACTTCTTTTGCAGCCGCCATATTGGGCGCCATATTGAATATCTCGATTTGTATCAATTTCATAACATTTTTTACTTTATTATTGGAATCTGCAACCCAAAAAACATATAATTTGATACCCATCTTGATAAAATATTCAAAAATATTCCTGTCACTTTTACAGCCGCCATATTGACCGCCATCTTGAATTACTCAAAATGCTCAAGGTGTATATTTGTACACCCGGAAGATTCAGATTCAGCACCCTCAAATGAGCTAAAAACCGCTGAAAAACATTAGACATACTGAAATTTTTGGTTTGGTCCAAAAGTAGGGTTTTTCCTCCAGACTAATAGCGATTCAGTGAATTATGAAACAATGTGCCCCAAATCCTTTGCCTATGCCTAGAATATAACTATTTATCATTCGCCAGTTCAGTGACTCGAATATCTTGACTTCACGATGTACACCAGGAATAAAATTCAGTGATCTTAACTTGAAATAAATGTGGTTAATAATTTCGTAATGTAAATACAGGAACTAGAATAGGTCCAGAGACCTAGCTCCATTGAAATATCGTATAATGGATATATGTTCCCAATGTTTGGGACTAGATTCAATATTTTAAATCTGAAGAACTTTTGAATTTTCATACCAAGTGCGTTAAGTGACTAAATGGAACATATATATAACGTGAAGCAAATATTTTTGTGGGGGGCGCGGTGGCTCAGTGGTAGAGCGTTCACCTCTGGTGCTTGGGGCCCGGGTTCGATCCCAGCCCCCGCCAAGTGAACTTTGTGGTGGAGAAACACCGCGCTCGTGGGTTTTCTCGGGGTTCTCCTTTCCTCCCACTTTCTTCATTCCACCATTTCACTCATCTCTCATCATCACCGTCTCCTTTAGCCTCACCGGCATAACCGTGGGACGTAAAACTTAAAGATTTTTTTTCAAACATTTTTGTGTGTAGTTTAGAAAACGACTAACTACTCTCATGGACGCCAATCATAGTGTATAAAGAGAGTTGATAAAGGAGTTATTATCGACGTGAGAAAAGGATTCATAAAATTGTCGAAATTTCCCCTCTTTGGATAGATACTCAATAAAAATGCTGCCGAAGATATTTCTTTCAAATGATTAACCAATTTTTGCTCTTTCGTCTTTCACATTGATATGTGTTCGTTCGTACTGAATCTTAAATATGTTCAATGTTGACCTTTGTTTTTTCCTCTTCTTCTTTCGTTCTGTCGTCTTTTTTAATAACGTAATCCAACTCTTAATGTATCTACAAAGAGAAATGTGTTATTCGATATTGTTGAAAAGTAACAAATATCTGTGCATGCCTATGAACCATACTATTACTATTATTATTTTCGTTTCATGTATCGATTTTTTTTCCTGTTCTGTCAAATTACATTTTCTTGGAATGTAATAAATATCTATAGAAATGTAGTTAAGTTAGTTTAATTCAACTAAATGCAACCTGAAGTATACATTGTTATGTATGAATGTGAGTATGAGTGAAATGAAGGTTTAGTATTAAGTGCACCAATTCTTTTGACATATGTGTGACGTACTGTAATTAATGGTAGTTGACAATTAAAGTCGTTGAAAAGCCACTACTAACTCATTTTAAGTTTTCTCTATAAAGGAAGCAAAAAGGAACAGAAATAGCCTGAACGAACGATCATCATGGGAGAACTTCCATAGTCAAAATCTTCGACAAACATGCGTGTTACTTTGATTTTTTTTGTTCTTCTCTGTAGTCTATACTAACATGCCGTTAAATCCATCATTTATACTGGATACTGGATACTAGTCAAGAACTTCCGGAAATATTGAATAAACTGTTAAATTAAACTTTCCTCATCTTCTTACTTGCCTCTTTTTCTCTCCTCCAATCCCATCTTCCTCTTATTTTCTTTACTTCTTCTTCTATTTTTAATAAAACTGAAAATTGGGTCGTGACTGGGAATTCTATATATAATAAACAAGGTCATGTATTTATTTTATTTTTCTTCAGAAGTCCGATATAAAAGTTTTCTCATTTTGGTTGAATCTTGTATGTTCGAAAGTAAGAAGTGGATTATATATTCCTATATAATTAGGCAAAAGCCGATAGTTTCCTGAATATCCCCACCGAGGGTGAAGGGTTCCCACTCACGACTTACTCCATGCATCTCATTTGCACGATACAGGGATCCCCCCTCTTTTGTTACGGAGCGTGCGGAGCTTTGTTTCCTTTTTCTCTTTTTTTCTTTTCCTTTTTCTTTTTTCCCTTTTCAATCCGTTATCTTAATTTTGTAAATTATCTGGATATATAGATTAATTGGATATTATCCGACATCCGGATGTTATCCGTATCCGTCCTCCATTATCATCCGTTATCCGGATCTTTCCGTCATCCGTTATCCGGATTGCATCCGTCAGCCAGATATTATCCGTTATCCGTCATGCATGTTTTATCCGTCAAGCGGTATTGCAAATCCGGATAAGTTTCTATCCGATATCAGAATAAAAAAATATCCAGATGTGGCCATTCCTAATCGGCCTTATCAGAAGCATTCACGAAATAAATATCTTCAAACTTTGCTACACAATACAGGGGTGGATCTAGGTGCGATCATGGCGATTGCCCCCCAGAAATGGAATCTTTATTATTTTATATATAAATAAAACCCATTCCAGAGTTTGGAGCTCTTAAAAGTAGCCCTAATTAGGAGTATTATCAACTACCGATTGCCCAGAAATCCATCGTAGATCCGCCTCTCGACAAGAGAATGGGAAACATTATTTACATTCAGTTTGCACATCTCAACAAACAAATAATATTTTCATTCACTTCCATGTACCACTGCATTCTACTGAACTCTAACGACTTTTTATGTTTTAAAATAATTATTCCCTTTTCAATAATTGTAAATGTTTATAACTTCAGTAATTTGCCATGAATAGAGTCAACTAGAAGTGTTTCTGTAACGAAGAAATAATAACATGAACTGTGAAATATCTTCTCACAAACTGTCAAGAGTTGAGAGTCGACAAACTTTACTTTTTCGTTTACCGATTTCCTCGAAACGGCGGTAGCTACAATTAGCCCAGGATAGGGGACTTATATTAAGAAACTGAAAATCTCAGGAAAATGCAGAAGCCTTAGTCTGAGAGAAAGAAGAAATGAAATCTCGAATTTCTAGTTCTGTTAGTCTTGTAGCTCTTCGTCCGTACCAAAGTACTAATAGAAATATGGCCAATGAATTTTGAATACTTTGTATTTCATTCCACCTTAATATTACAGGAAATTCATCTTCCGGCTTGCTTGGTTGTGAAAAGTTATAGAGTGTATTGGTATACTATGTAAAGTATGTGTACTGTCGCTGATTTTTGATAACAATCAGAAGCAGAAGTAAAAGGTAAATTACAGTAATCGTTTTCTGTTAATTTTTGTATTCAAGGGGAGACGGAAAACCTACTTTTATCTTAACATTTGTTTTTCTTACAATTTCTATTCAGGTTCACACACTTCCCCCTCAACATTGAATACGGAAATGCAGAACTTATTTAGAATTATATCGTTGATTCCAGTATATTTCAAGCTTCACTTCTCTTACCTGGGTCAGTGATATGTCGATGCATCGCTTTCGTAGATATCCATATTATCATATATCAACATTCGATATCGCGAATATATGGACATGAATATATCATTCTAAATTTTCGATATCGATATTCGGGGGCGGCGAGGTATAAGGGACCTCTAAGGGACCCTTATTATTATTATTATTATTATTATTATTATTATTATTATTATTATTATTATTATTATTATTATTATTATTATTATTATTAATGTTATTATTATTATTATTATTATCATTTTTTTATTATTATTATTATTATAACAATGGGGTTACAACTAGAGTCAAATTTCTTTATCTTGCATGGGAGGGTCGCAAGTCTGGCACGCCACAGGTAACCCCTATTCTGTGTTCGTCTCTTTTCGTTTCGTTTAGCTATTTTGTTTTGGGCTGTTAGGCTTTTATATGAAATCTTTATATTATATAACTTTTTCTTTTTGTGACTTTCTCTTTTTTGGGGGAGGGGGGAAACAGAGAAATGTTTTCTTCTTTTATCTGTTTCTTACCATTGATGTCATCCATCTCCGTCACAATAATAAAATTGTAATTCTTAACAGTTTGTTTTATTCTCTTATTTGCAGTTTGCCACACTGATGTATTTGTGACAAATTTAAGGTTTAGTCCAACGCCTTTTGAATTTGCAGCCAACCCAAGCGCCGAGCTTTTTGGGTTGTCTGCTATTGCAGGAGAAGTAGAATTGCAGGTGGTAATGCACTATTGGAGTCGTGTAGGGGAAAGTCGTCTGGTATCGGACAGCGGGTGGTATCGGACAAAAGCAGTTTTCGTTATTTCCTGCTTAAGGCGGCACCTGCCAAGCATACAGTGAGTTGATCGGAATGAATTAGCCAAACCCATGCCATTGTGGATTTGTCCGATGAACGGTGTATCTCGTGCTTCAAGGTTTTTGTATTTTTGCGAGTGATCAGGTGCATGGAGATAGATTTGTGTGGCTGCAACTTGTCACAAAGTAAATGTATTTATATATTGTTGCTATCACAGCAGTTATTAGGGTATATATATATTATAATTTAGGTGTATAGTTGCATTCATGTTGTTACAAGGTGGTAGATAGCCATCATAAATTACAAGTCTTTCGGCTGGTATCGGACAAAAGGGAATCGGGTGGTATCGGACAAAACACTGGTAAGTAAACTTGACGTTTTTAATGGTTTCTGGATTTTTCAAGAAACCATGGGGAAAATACGTGGCAATTTGGATGAAGAAAATATGAGATTGGCCATGGACAAAGTTATTTCCAAAGAAGCACGTGCGACCAGTGCTAGATATGATGTTCCTTAGAGCACATTACGAGATCGTGTTGAAAAACTGTCGGAAGGGAAGGAGACAACAGCTAAGCCTCGCTGCTCGAATAACAAAGGCACATTTAGTATAATATGACCAAGAAAAAGTACTATACAATCATGTAAAGGCTTTGTATGGTTAACTAGTTTAATGCCACTAAGAATACCAGAAGTTTTAAAACTAGTTTACAAACTTGCAGAAAAACTAAACATTATAATCTGCGGGGAGTTTTTTGATGATTAGAACAGCGCAATATATGTAAAGATTTGGTCCATGAACAATGTGCAAATTTTGAAGGCAGGCTGTTTTATTATTGTGATTTGAGTCAGAATAAAAAATAGCAACTCTTGATGAGACTAAGAATTTTAAGATCTATTTTACTTTTATTTTACGCTGTATTTCAAAGCGTAATAAAACTGTATTTTCTGTGTAAGAACTCCTGTAAGTAAACAGCTAATATTTGGAATTTGTTCTGTTATTAAATTACCTCAAAAGACTAATTCTCTACAGTTTTTTGTTTGTCCGATACCACCCTCCACTTTTTAAAAACGCTAATTTGTGTTACCTTCGATTTTTTGCAAAAATATTATTAGGTTTTACCTGTCAAATCTCCTTTAACGTGTTGTGTGTAAGATACCAAGGTATCATTTTGTGCATTAAGTAATTTGATATAGCTATTTTTCAGCCTGACAAACTAAAAAAAGCTAAGGTGTCCGATACCAGACGACCTTCCCCTATACATTCTATCTTTAGTGCCACTCTTCATCTAAGCGACACCGAAAATTATGATTTCGACACCGCTATCGGTTTTCTCTTTATTCTTTTTTATGAAAGCCTCTTCCATCCGTCCTAGGATGACCAAAGTTTATTACAACCTCTGGGGCTGAATTTAGTCTTAAATTACATTACACTGGTATACAAAATTTTGCTTATTACTATTTCTTGATGACTTTGTTTTTTTCACCTCATGAACACGAACCAGGCAGTAAGTTTTATGTAGTGTCAGTACTTTCAGTGGTATAAGCATGTTTTATTTTTTTACCTATACTGGTTTATGCAGAGCAAATTGCGTGCATTTATATCGATCCTTGCTAGGTGGTTGTGCATTTGTTGTAAAAGATAATTGTTTTGAGTGGCAAATAGAGAATATAGATTCTAAAGATTTATAGCAGAATTGTAAACTGATTAAATAGCGTCCAAGCAATAATTAAGCTTTAGCCAATTCTGGTAGTAATGAAATGGTCGCAAAATGCTGCTTCCATATTTTTCACAGTTATTTTATATTATCGTATAAGTCTATCTGAGTGTATGTGCGCGTAGTTAAATGTAAGTGTGTAAGTGTCAGTATGTAGTTAATGTATTTGAGCAACATGGCGTCGGGTCCTAAGAGCAGGTTACGTGCGGATTTTTTTTTGTTATGTGTGTGGATAATAAATTGATCCAAAGCAGGTGAAGCATACGATTATGCCTGGAACAAAGTTTTGTGCAGCCTTCGAAATGGCAGCTGTTGACCTTGACAAGCCATGGGCCCAAATGTGTAGTGGTAATTGCAGGTAGACGTTGGAACATTGGTGGCGTGGGAATACGAAAAGCATGCCGCTTGCCAATCCGCGAGTATGGAGAGAACCTACCAACCATCATGATGGTTATTATTTTTGCATGATCGACATGACGCACTTCATGAAAGTCAAGAACAGACGTCAGCTACAATACCCAGACATACCATCCTCGCTAGCACCTGTTCCGCATAGTGAAGATTTTCCTATTCCCTCACCTCCGCCCCAAACGTATTTCAGTGAAGAAGCAGCTCATTCCGACAGTTTAGATAGTTCGTTCGTTTTTGAAGATAAGGAAAAACCTCGTTTACTGAATTAAAAAGTACTCCCTCAACGATCTGATTATATATCTACAATTACCGGAAAATAAGTCCGAATTGCTACTTCCTTACTGCAAAATATCTAAGTACAGAAGCAGACATCAACGTTTTTCCGTTTACTTTGCTCTGGAAGATTTATTGTGCGACTATAAGGATATCAGTGGCCTTTACATAGCAATTGTTTTTCAATATGAAACAAAGGAATGGCGGCTGTTCGTGGACAATTCGAGTACTAGTCTGAAGGCTATTATTTTGCACAACAGAAAACAGTATCCTTCAATCCCTGTTGCATATTCCATCCACATGAAGGAATTTTATTCAAGTGTGAAGCTAATGTTGGAGAAAATTAAATATGAGGAACAACAATGGGACGTGTTTGGGAATTTCAAAATTATTGGTTTTCTTCTTGGGGGCAAAGTGATTATAGTAAATATTCTTGCTTTCTGTCTGTGGTGTATGTGATCCAAATTTATGCCTAATATATTTTTTCGCTTGAACGCAAATTTTGCACTAGTGTGGATTGGTGATGTTCATCTGAATTCGTACAGTTTACCTGGTGTGTGTCTTCCGTTGATTGTGCTTCCACCTAGTAGTACATAAAGGAACATGAGTAGAAGAAAAGGAAGAAGAAAACTTATAAAAAATTGTGTGTAGAAACTAAGACATAATGTCTTTGTATTAGTGCAAAACATGGTTCATCATATTTTCTTAGAATTTGAATGCAAATCTCGTTCACATACGTTAATTCAATATATTAACGTAAACGTAAAAAAACGTAATAACGTAAAAAAAACTTAAGTCAAATATGATATGTATTGAGTTATCTACAAAATTAGTAACTATCGCCGTCGTTACGTTTACCCGTGTTCTTTTAACTGTGCAACTACAATACATTTTTACACACATGTTCTACCATTCGGGTCAAATGTGCCCTAATTTAGAATCGTGGATATGGAGTAACTTTATGAGATCTTCACATTCTTTTATTGTATGAAGAAACAAATACAGCGAAACAAATTAACTTTCATGACTTCAAAAGTATTCACAACTATTCAGAAGTCCAACAGTGCTCACAATTTCATGAAGAATATTGAAAAATATTATATGATTATATTGTACATATTATTTTTATTGGAAAAATCATAAAATAAAATTCCTGCGGAACTTAGTGTTCTGCAATGCGCATACAAGTTCAGAATCTTACAGTCTATTTGAGAAATTGTATATGATTTCCAAAAGGTTTTAATATGTGAGAAAGAAAAAAAAACTTGATATACGATGTGTTCACAATTTCACAAAGTTTACTCAGTGCCGCAATTTTTGCAGACAAATACACTGTGTTCTTCGCAAACATTGTGCTTGCACAAATCACACACAGTTCTGGTCTTTCAATCTATGCGTGATGAGCAAATATGGCACCGTGCATTTTTTCCTGGTTAGGAGTGGGTCGCTTTTTAGGCTCAGCTGTAACCTAACCTACTTTTCCCAATTTCTTCCCAGTCTGATAAGGAAACCCTCCGCTTTCACTTCTTTGGTGTGGCGTCTGTACCACAAACGTAGAGCCACAAGACAAATGCAATTAGTGCACTGACATTTATCATGTTTACAAAAGTGTAACAGGCCATCGGTGAGTCATACGCTTGCAACTCTAGCACCTCATCATTTGAATCATTTTGTCGATTGCTCCTTTGGTTTTATTGTAGTCGAGTATACCTTCTGGTTAATTATCCGGACGGGTGTTGTCCACCGTTGGTTGGGAGTGCATTGAGCTCGTAAGGGTTAAACTCTTCCCTTTTCTGGACAATTAGGTAAAATCATAACATCATCTTGAAATCCAAATAAAGTTGAGTTATCATGCCGTCCACTCGCGGTTGCAAAAGTCAGAGGCAACTCCGGTTTGTTTTTTTCGTACAGTTCCAACGTAGGTTATTCTCTAATAGTTTTCTCACAAAATCTAAACTGGTGGAAAAAAATCTCTGGTGTTATGTTTCTGACACTATTAGACAACTGTTCAGCTAAATCTAGCACAACCCTTTTACCCTGATTTACTTCCCTTGGTTGATTATCTCGCCGTTAAGTATAAATTTGCATGTTCCATGCATAACTCGTAGCACTGTCACAAAGTATCTTCATTCCATATTTTCCAGGTGTGATGGGGATATATTGACAGAAAGGACAACGGCCTCTAAATACCATACGTTGTTCGTCAATGGTTACATTATACCACAAAAGAAAAGCATCCTGAAATGTACATATTCAAGAGTCAAATATTTCGCGAATTGGTTGCAGTTTATCTGGGAACCGACTTTTGCGGCTTGAGGCTACGTCGTAAAAACGGAGCACTCCGTTTATTGACTGAAATCCGTTACGAAACATACGGTTGAACCCTGCGCGACCATCTTCAACAGTCCACAGCTGGGTGACTTCTTCATTTTTGGATTTGTAACATATTTCTCAAGTTCGTCCCAAGTTATACATTTCCAATCAGCGCCATATAGATCTCCTTTTCTTTATTCGTCCATTTGCAAATGCTGTCAATCAGAGAATCACGAAAGAAAACCCTAAAAGCAGAAAATTCATCATCCAAATGTCTTAGTGTATAACGTTAGGTCCTGATTTTTCATAAATAGCATTTGCTTTTTAGCACGACCGTGACTTAATTTTGGGGGATGCGATTGCCATACTGCCACACCATTTTTCGACACATACTCCAAATTTCCGATTGGAGGGTCTAACATTTGGACTAGTCTTACACTCTGCGAAGGGGAACATCATCAAGCAATTCAGGTTCACTTATAACATCCTCTTCTGCTTCCACATAATCTAATTCACCATCATCATCTGATTGCACGTACTCACTGTTGGACACATCATTGTCAGAACTCAAGTCGTTTAAATATTTTTCAATGTCTTCATTCCGTAGGTTCTGTTTTGATGCTGCCATTATCACATAGAATAATTTTGTGTGAATAGATGATACTAGTATGGATTCGAATACACGAACTACTGAGAGAAGTTACACCGTTTCAAAAAAAAATGTGTGAATGGATGGTACTAGTATGGATTCTAAAACACTAACTGCTGAGAGAAGTTACATCCTTTAAAAAAGGTCTAGCTTCAGCATCACTAACTAAATCTACTGAAGAGAAATTACAACTAAAATGAGCTCTAGCATTTAGGAAAAATTCTATTCAATGTACATCTGGTGGCAATCACACTAACTAAATTCAGGTCTGTAAAGTGACAGCACATGCTATCTATATTTTATTGTAGAAACATAAAATAAGCAAGTATATACAGCACATACATAATGCTAATTTTCAATGGGTCCATTGGACCCGAATGGTAGACAATGGGACACTAAAGCAAATTTGGCAACCCATGAACACGAGTTAATCATTTCTTTTTTATTATTATTCAGATTGATAAAAAAGTAAAAGTCACTGAATGAGACAGTTATTGCTTAAACAGTAAGGGAATAAAAATATTGAAAAGTATAATCACTGGTCCAATGGACCTCCTTGGTATTTCTCGGGTTAATTAATACTAAATAAATACTGTATCTACCACATCGTACTTGATGATAAAAATATATGTGAGGACGAGATACGTTTAAGACACAAAACATTCGGCGCAAAAATCATCATGCAGAGGGACACGAGTGATCTGGTTCTCTAAGAAAATCATCTCAAAATTATGTAAACTATTAGCTGAACCGAAAATAATCTTTTTAAAATGTGTACCTGAAGCAGATGTCATATATTTCAGGTTGACATGATGATACATACGAATATTACGAGAAGATTAAACGGATATTGAAAATGATGAGAAGGGTACTGTGCGATAGTAAATGTCCACGAGCGAATTTGAACTAAGACATCGTTTCGCAAGAACTTTCGAATAAATTCTACGAGCAAATTATACTACTGGGGTAAGATTACTTTGTAATGTTATGTAACATTTCAGGTATGTTTAGTCTTTAATAATAATGGCAGCGAATATCATTGGTGTTTATTATGTATGTGTATTTGTAAAGTATAAGCATGGCAGAAAGTGAGAGTTTAACTTTCAAAACTTTGCTTTATGCTATTAATGAATCGAGAAGTGATATTCAACAAAAGATAGAAAGATCCTTTAACAACCTTACAAGTAAATTACAAGTATTAGAACGTAAAATGGATGAGCACATTCAAACATCGACAGAGTTATTACTAGTAAGAAATTATATAGACAAAACTAATCGCGCAGGTTCAGATAGCGATAAACAATTTTCCATGCAGTTAGACGATAAGCTTGAGTCATAAAAGAAAGAAAGTAATGAAGTAAATAGTGTTGTAATTACTAGTACTTGTACAGTAAATATTGGAGAATATGCGAGCACTACATGTTCAGTTATTAGTGAAATATCCTGTTGTCTAATTGTTCTAGCAGACACACCTAACCTGTAAATATTCTACAATAGGGTGGGCCGAAAAAATCGAAAGTTGATGAATCGACTTCCGATAGTGCGGTAAATTTGCCTCATGACCTCAAAACAACGTCTGCGAGATTTCAACGAAATCGATTAATATCTTGAGGTTCCTCAGAGCTGCCAAAAATTTAAAAATTATTCAAAACAGGTTTTTTAAAAATTTATTTCATAAAAGTTTTACATTAAACAACTTCCGACAGCAATTAAAATTTACTTTTAATAGTCTTTAGCAACAGTAAAACATTTCAGCTATATCAATGCATATCTTTAGGTTCCTCGGAACTGCCAAAAAATGACAAAATTTCACCAATATCCTACTTATTTGAAAATCTTTATAATATTTTAATTATGCCCGTAAAACAAATTCTGATTATTTTTTTTTTAGATAAATTGCCAATTGTTCACTTGGCAACACTGTAGGTAGTAACGAGTAAACTAGTTGGAACTGGTAATTGTTAGCGAGCGGTTGAGAAGAGTGTTGTACGTACAAATCAGAAACAATCAATACGTGGCGTTCAATATGAGGTTAAATGTTTTGTTTTTATTTTAGTGAAGTTAGATATTAATTATTAAATCAACATTAAAATAAAACGTGTTGATCTGTTCCATTTTCTTTGAACACAAGCCAAGGAATTGAGGTAAAAAGTTTTGTTATTTTACTCGTAGTACAGTAAGAAATTAAAGTTAACGTCGAAATGGCCTCCTGCAAACCAGTAGACAAGAACGAGTCCGTGACCTCTAAGCCAAAGTCAAGCAAAGTATTGCGGAGCGAAATGGAGTGTCCAATAATCGGACCGCCAAAGGACTTGAATCCTTGCCAACTTTCAACTATCCTCGATGTACTGCGATGTTCCTTAGAAGAGAGGTTCAAGATTATAAATGCTGCAGGCAATAAGAAGGACCCAAAATTTTCTGCTATTGCCGAAACAGTTGCAGTAAAAGTTGAGGAACTGTACGAAAAGTGTTCCATCCCATTTGTTAGTCACGACAGAGTTATCAAGATGATTAAAGGCTTCCACGTGAAGTATCAGGCACTAAAGAAGAACTACAAACGTGATAATGAGAAACCGCAATATGCCGCTAAACTGGATGAATTCATCAGGTAAGCTGGGGGAAAACTTTTTGACATAGCTGCTTGCAAGTGCAAGGATTTCAAAACCTGCACTTGTGAAAAAATGAAAAAGGTTCCTCCACTTGAGCAACCCTTCCTTTTGGACCAGAGGACTGCGAGGAAAGGGAAGATTGGCTCCGTGGACAGGAATGAAACTAAAAGGATTCAGCGTAGAGAAGACATAAGGAACTGTGATTCCATAAGGAAAGAGAAGACTCTCCGAATGGAGGCTACCGATCAGCCGGACTTCGAATACAGGAAGACGATTCACATTCAGAGGAGATGCAGGCAATGGATCTGTCTGAGGCACTAACAGTAAGCGAGCAAACTGACGACCAGCCCTGCTCTTCTGCCAGCACCGCTACAATTACCCGCACGAACAGTCTCACAATACAAAACATATCGTCATCGACATCACAAATGCGCTTCCATCTGGCGAAAACAGCTTTGGCTAGCGACAGGTTCGGCGTTTCGGACCGTGCCACGGCAGCCATTGCCACAAGTGTTCTGCAAGATCTAAAGCTCGTGAAACCAGGTGAAACAGTACTTGTAATAGAATAGAATAAGATTAGAAGAGAGAAGATGAAAGTGGGAGGTTCGCTTCAAGCTGGAAACGACACCAAGGTGAAAGGTCTTTACTTTGACGGAAGGAAAGACAAAACTATATACATTGAGAAAGAAGAGTCCAAGTCATATCGGAGGAGCAAGACTGAAGAGCACATTTCTCTTATCGAGGAGCCAGGACCGAAGTATGTCGGCCACGTTACACCCTCATCTGGCTCAGCTGATAGCATTTTCAGAAGCATAACTATTTACACGGCAGATATTGGGGGCGATCTGGAACGCCTTATCGCTGTAGGTTGTGATGGTATCAGCACAGGTTTGAAAGGTGGGATCATTCGCCGCCTGGAAGAGAAGCTTAACAGACCCCTTCAGTGGCTGATTGCCTTCTGCACCTAAACGAGCTTCCGTTGAGGCATTTGTTTGAGCACTTGGATGGTGCAACGAGAGGTCCACGATCCTATGGGGGTGAGATTGGTCAGCAAGTGGAGGGATGTCAGAGCCTGGGAGTAACGACCTTCGAAGCCATAGATTGCGAGCTACCTAACGTCAATGCGAATGACCTTAGCTCTGACCAAAAGTATCTGCTAGAAATTTCTCAAGCAGTGAAATCCGGAGTTCGCAGTGACGATTTGTCCAGGCATTTTCAAGGACACCTGTCACACTCCTGATGGTTTACGACAGCCAACCGCATTCTCAGTTTATACATAGCAACAGAGAATCCAACACCTCAGTTGAAGACACTGTCGGAGTTCGTCATGAAGTGCTACGCAACCAGATGGTTCACAATCAAGTGCAATTATTCAATCAAAGACGGAGCCCGTAATCTCTGGAACATCATTCACACCAGTAGATATTTGCCAATGAACCTGAAGAACGTAGTGGATAAGGTCATCTCCCGAAACGCGTTCTTTGCTCATCCGGAAAACATTATCCTCTCCATGGTGACCGACAATAGGGCGCACATTCGAGAATTGGGTCTCAGGAGAATTCTGAAAGCAAGGGAGCAAGAGGAGAGTGTCATCAGAGTGTTTGAAGTTCCTAAAATCAATTTTGATGGAACAGATTATGTGGATATTATTGACTGGACGAACTGCAAATTTACCTCGCCTCCAGTCATACAGAATGTGAAGACAGACTATATCAAGTCATTGATCAAAAATAAGGATACAGTTATGGACTGGGAATTTTCAGCCTTTCCGTGCCACACCCAGGCCGTTGAGCGTTGTGTGAAGGTGGTCACAGAAGCGTCCCAAATGGTATGTGGTTCCCAGAGAAGGGACGGATTCATTCGTGCAAAACTGGCTAGTCAGGCGGCAATTCCGAACTTTGATCATAAATCTGACTACAGTGCAAACTAAAAACTAATGAACAATGAACGTTAAGAACTGAATTGTTAAATAAGTGGATTTTGGTGATTTTTTCGGGGGAAGTTCTGAGGAACCTAAAGATATTCATTGACGTAGCTGAATTTTTTTACTGTTGCTAAAGCCTATTAAAAGTGAATTCATTATGCTGTCGGAAAGTGTTTAATGTAAAACTTTTAAGAAATAAAATTAGTACCAAAAACGGTATTTTGAAAATTTGTCAAAAAATTGGGTTTTTGGTAAAATTTTGTCATTTTTTGGCAGTTCTGAGGAACCTAAAGATATTCATTGATATATCTGAAATTTTTTACTGTTGCTAAAGACTATTAAAAGTGAATTTTAATTGCTGTCGGAAGTTGTTTAATGTAAAACTTTTATGAAATATTTAAAAAAAAAACCTGTTTTGAATAATTTTCAAATTTTTGGCAGCTCTGAGGAACCTCAAGATATTAATCGATTTCGTTGAAATCTCGCAGACGTTGTTTTGAGGTCATGAGGCAAGTTTACCGCACTATCGGAAGTCGATTCATCAACTTTCGATTTTTTCGGCCCACCCTATTCTACAAGCCACAGGTAAAAGCAAGTTGTGTGTTGTGTGAAGGGCTGAATGACGTTTGCGAGCTGTATGCATACCGTTTAGCGAAAAACAGCACTAATGTCGTTTATTGCAATGAAATTGGAAGCAAAAGTAAGACTTTGATGCGCGTTTGTAGCTTGTTATCGCAGGAACTTGAAAGTGCCCTAGGTAGTGTACCGCCTAATGTGTTAGAATGCATCCCCACACACTAGTTGCTTTTATTTTGTTAATGTAACAGTTGTCAAACTAGGTCCTTTTGAAAGTAATCTGGACAATTGTGAGTTAGTACTCAGTGAAGTACAAATTAAGCAGATCAAATAAATAACTTGCCTTGTACTCGTATGCACAATATATGTACATTCAAAAATCGAAAATGGTAATTTTGCGTTAAGTAAGCTTCCCAGCTGTAGGAATATTTTTTTCTGTTGGCAAGAAAAAATAATTATTTGTCATGGAATTTTCAGTAGCATAAAGCATGGGTGTAGCAAACTTGTCAAAAAGCGCATCCATTTACAAGATTACAGTAAAAAGAGTAAGAAAAGTAAACAAAGGTTGCATAAAGCCCTAAGAAAGTAAATAAATTGTTCCTTTTGTTGCATAACTTTCGTAAGTTCTCAAAAAAGGTCCTGCGTTCCAATTTTAAGAATAGATTTGAATACGTAATATAATGTAACGGTACATCATGGTATACGTAAAAATAGTTTTGCGTAACTCTGAATTGTCTTCCAAAAGTTCTTGTACGAATAATAGTAACTATAAATCTAGCGATCATAGTAGATAATTACGTATTGTATCAGGTGTTAAATCAAGTGCACACCGCACATCATTTATTAATAGTAAGAATTGTAAATTTTCTCAGAAAACATCCATCAGGTTTGTGAGTAAACCACACGCATTGGTAAGAATAAAAAGTAAGTATAAATGCAAAATGAAATGTACGTCTATAATGGTTGTTTATGGGAAATCGTATGTTAATTGTGTCATTACAACCGGAAAATCGAAACATGCACGTGCTTCAAAAACCCAATTTAAAATAAGAAGTCAAATAAGTGATCCATTGTAAGTTTGCAAAATGCCAGTGAAATGTGTTAAAAGTTTTCGAAAGAAAAGAGGAAATCGTGAAGATTGTGGTACAATTCGAAAATAAGTAATTAGTATTCTCTTAAGAATCAGAGTGATCATTCAAAGCTTAATGAACGATCTAAATCTCGGCGCACTGTTACCATTACAAATAAGAAATTAAAACATGCAAAATTTAATGGTAGTAAAATGTAAGTTAAATAGTTCAGTAAATTAAAATAAAAGGTAGAGCAAAATTTTATGTAATGTTGCCATTTCCAGTGTTGAAACGCCAAGTGCATGTATTAATATGGTGTGTTCTGCAAGTAAAGCTATGATTAGAAACCACTTATTCACTTGTGATTACACGTTCATGATCTTTTGGCAAATGAAGACGTACAAAATTATTCCTGAGTTAGAGAAACCAAAAGTAGGCGTAGATTAAACAGATTATTAACTTTCGCCGCCTAATCTATTTAGAATATTTGACACTTGCAATGATTTTTGGAATTGTCGAAATTTAAAATTATTTTTGTAATCTTTGCTATTTAATGGTAGTATTTCAAATTGTCATCTTATTAAATTACTCTGTGTGTAGTAGTTTAGATATCAGCCCTCGTACTATTCATTTGAATCTAAAACCTAATTATTATGTTTTGAAGGATTTTGGTTGTGTAACAAACGAAAGATATGACGAAAATGAACATGTACATTGGGAAAATAAACTCATAAAGGCTGACTATCTTAGGAATGAAAAAAGTTAGAAAAATAAATGAGCAATATAATGCGATCCAGGAAGGAAAATATAAAATAAAAAAAAATGGTGTTTCTGTTGCAATCACATTTGAGTTCAGCTGTAAGCAAAAAATTAGTAAGTTCTTCATGCTCTATAAGGGTAATTTGTAATGCAAGAATAAGA
Organism: Thermobia domestica; assembly: GCF_964235325.1. NCBI lineage: Eukaryota > Metazoa > Arthropoda > Insecta > Zygentoma > Lepismatidae > Thermobia > Thermobia domestica. The sequence continues at coordinate 63,084,495 of NC_137457.1, forward strand.
TTTCGTATAAAGTATTTGAAATTATAGATCCTTTACCTAGAGAATCTTGTGCTGTACATTCTGTTGACCGTATGAGAGTGTGGAGACCCATTAAGAAAATTAAGAAGTCTGATTAGAATTGGCTAAGAATATGTTCATGAGAAAGAATTTATTCAGATAAACAAAACAGCAAGAAGGTTGACTCTTGCGAACCTGATACTTTGGAAAATGTGAATTTCTCAAATGTGACTACAGTGAGTTTGTCTATTTTGAACACGAGTGAAGGTAATAAGTCCAATTTGCAGTTGTTGTGGAGCTATTGAAATGTGACAACAATTTACAATTATTAAATGATAAGTTTGATTGTCGGCAACATACACTTATACTGACTTTACATCAGTTGTTAGAGGGCGCCGTGGCTGAGTGGTAGAGCGTTCACCTCCGGTGCTTTTGGGTCCCTGGTTCGATCCCAGCTTGCGCCATGTGGACTTTGTGCTGTGATGGGATTTCTCGGTGTTCTCCCGTTTCCTCCCACTTTCTTCATTCCACCATTTCATTCATTTCTCATGATCACCGTCTCCTTTAGCTTAACCGGTATAATCGTGGGACGTATAAACTTAAAAAATCATTTGATAAATCCAACGTTGAATAGATGTGTCATGTGGAGAAAGTCACGAACATAAATGGTACGTTAAAGATTAATGTATGTGAAATAATTGTTCAATAATATTATTACATAAAAAGAAATATGACCTAAAAACTCCGGTATACGTGAGTGGCCGTATTGCCTCGTTGACGATATTACGAAATTTTATTGCAACGGGTAGTAAGATCTTAAACCACTCTCAGTATGAGGTGAGTCGCCTAGCGTTTATGTAGTACTGTTAACGTAATTGTAGGTATATTCTAATTTTAATATAGTGAAAGCAAATTTTTGTGTGTTAGTGGAATACTGTTGCATTAGTGTTCTGTTATGAATCGTAACCCCCTCCATTTTGTTTTTAAACTTAGGGTTCATTTTCTGTACTTTTTATACTCCTACCTCACCAGAAGGTCTTGCTGCCATTACGAAGGGGTGGGAAAAAACTCTAAATATATGATGGCAAGCGAGACGTGTAAACTTAAGTGAATAGGCGCTGAATATCGTAAAAGTTTGGCAGACTTATTTCTATCCGGCATCATTCTTATCGTAATAGTACGAAAGAGTGATAATAAATATATTTCATATAGGTATTGTAATACGTAACTTTTGTAATTGCGTGTAACAATTTTATTTTATGTAATTGTGTTACAACAACGTAAGTTCGGGAATGTTTCATTATCTATATGGAGTTTTAAGAATAATATGTGTAAAGTAAGTTTACTTATTTTCTTTTGTGGATTAATGGTAATGGGTGGTTTTAATTATTGTATGTTTTATCTATTTGTGTGATAAATTCAATAATTTGCAATGTCATGTATATTTCGTGTTACACTTGCATTTATTTTTAGAAAATTATTATTATATTTTGTTTTCGTAAATTTTGTGTTTCGAAATCATACAATAGATAAAAAATTTAGATTACAGCATTGTTAGAAGGTATTCATAAAATTTTAATGAAGGAAATTTAAAGTTTTTCTGTGTACAAAAAATAAAAATATATAATAAATTCCTTGTAAAATAATATGTAATACGTTGTGTCAATGCTTTATGGATATATCATAATTTATATTTCTATATAACATTTGTGTTACTAGAAATGGTAAGTGCCCATATAGCAAAAGTGTATGTAAAATATTAAGATCATATCATGAGATTCATTATATGCTGAAATGTAACTTATGCACCCGTATAGTTCATCTTAATATTAGTGCCATAAAGAAAGAAATCAAAAAATAAAAAACTATAAATCAAGAATGACTCTATATATAAAGACGCCATATATTCTTTATATATATATACACACACACACACACACACATACACATATATATATATATATATATATATATATATATATATATATATATATATATATATATATATATCAGCTAATGATTATGACAACAAACACTATTCGATGCTTTCTTGCACCCACTGGAAAACGTGGAGTATATTAATATTTATTTGCATATATTGTTATTGTAGACTGTACCCATAATGCCCACCGACTTCAATTTTACAAAATTTGAGAAATAAATTTTACTTTTTATTTTGTGGCCAATTTTAAGGCATTTTGTTATACTACCATTAAGAAACCCATATACATCATATTACGATTTAATTCATTATGGAGCAATTTCATGTGTTACACGCAGCAGTGGTACCAATCTTTGAAAGTTTCATTTACAACTTTTTTCTTTTTTCCTTTTTAACTGATTTTGTGAGTAATGGTGCATTCTGTATAAAGGTACAATAAAATATTATATATATATATATATATATATATATATATATATATATATATATATATATTTATATATATATATATATATCTGTGTGTGTGTGTATGTGTGTGTGTTTCTAGTTTCCGGCGTAAGCGTGTGGATACTACCAGGTATAATTTCGTGTGTGCATATGCTAGTGTGTGTGGTATGTGGCGGGGGTATAGGAAGTAATAATGGGGATCGCGCTGTGGAACTTATCGATATTATTACGTACATACGAGCGGCTGTTACTTTACAGGATAACTTCGGACGAATGCGAATTTTGTAATTCTGCTTTTTGCAATAAATAAGTAGAGTGATTCCTCTCGAGAGAGTTCCCCTAAATGGTAGCCCCCCCCCCCACCATGTCCAATTCAATCACAAATTGTCTCAATCGTTTGTACATCGTTTGTATGGAAATGTGCAGGCGACATTTTCGCTTGTAGACAATAAGGGGCGCCGCCAGAACGAAAAAAGCGGGCTATCTAAGGAGTAGCCCCCTACCAACATGTCCAATTCACTCACAAATTGTCGCAATCGTTTGTACATTGTTTGTACAGAAATGTGCAGGCGAAATATTTGATTCACACAAATAGGGGCGCAGCCAGAACGAAAACAAATGGTGCCTGTTCTAGTGGTAGCCCCCCTATCATGTCCAATCAATCACAAATTGTCGCAATCGTTTCTACATCGTTTGTAAAGAAATGTGCAGCCGAAATTTTCGTTTGTACACAACTAGGGGCGTAACCAGAACGAAAAAAGGGGGCTGTCTAACTGGTTGATCCCACCATGTCCAATTCAATCACAAATTGTCGCAATCGTTTGTACAGAAATGTGCAGGCGAAATTGCAATTTCTACACAATTAGGAGTGCCGCCAGAACAAAAACAAAGTGGGAGGGCTGTCTACATGGAAGCCCCCTACCATGCCTAATTCAATCACTAATTGTCGCAATCCTTTGTACGTCGTTTGTACAGAAACAAGCAGGCAACATTTTCGTTTGTAGACAATTAGGGGCACCGCCAGACCGAAAACAATGTGGGAGCTGTCTAAGTGGTTGCCACCCAACATGTTCCATTCAATCACAAATTGTCGCAATCGTTTGTGCATTGTTTGTACAGAAATGTGCAGGCGAAGTGTTTGTTTGTACACAATGAATGGCGCCTTTAGAACGAAAACAAAGTGGGGGCTGTCTAATTTGTAGCTTCCCTCCAACATCTCCAATTCAATCACAAATTGTCACAATCGTTTGTACAGAAATGTCCATGCTAAATTTTCGTTTGTACACAATTAAGGGCGCCGCCGGAACGAAAACAATATGGGGGACTGTCTAAATGGTAGAAACATTAAAAAAATGTGTCATCTTTATGGAGTATTTTTCTAACAAGTCTTTGATCACACTATTGTGTCAATTGGTATGTTCACACTATCGTGTGATTCACTATATTGATCTTATTCTAACGTTGATGGAATTAAATGTTTTTTGTATTCCTCGGTTCTTCTTATTATACCTTTGCATTTTTTTCTTTCTAATGTTATTCTCATCTCATACAGGAAATTGATAAGTGGAAGATATAACAAATTCACAAAGTAGACTGTTAAAAGAAAAATTATAACACAGTACCTTTTTTCCTTGAACATCTTCATTAAACTCATTTTGCAGAAACTATAGAATGCATGGTGAAGTATTTCGGTGCATTCAGCATTCTGATTTACGAGTAGAGTAGCTAACTGGCCGGTATTTGCTGTGATTTTGATTAAGGCCTGTGACCGGTACAAACTTCTTATTGGCCCCCTGTATTTTGGACTCTGCAATCCAGAATATAGCATTAAAAATCGAAAGTTTTTAACAGTGCCTTTACAAACACAAATTTCCGTTGTATTATACATTATCGATATTTATTTTAATGTATGGCAGTTTTTTATTTATTTAACATAAGAAATTTGATAACACTTAAATTTTCTTGTAAATAAATTTTATACATTCATCGAGAGTAGAAAATGACTTTTTAGAGCAATTTCCTTTGTTTGAAGTGTAAGTTTATAGAGTAAATTTCATTTTATTAATCAACTATTGTTACGTAAAGATTAATATCCGTATTATTTATCTGTTTCGATAATTTTAAAGAAGTGGCAATTGCTGGTAAATAAAGTACAATAACGATCAATACAGTCTTCAGTTTCTCACTTGTACAGAGAATTTTGAGGGTGTACCGGTAATTTTTTCCTTAGTTGGCAACCTATTTACGAGGCTTTGTTTCAACTCTGCTACGTAGTAGCTCCGTATTGACACTCCGCATTCGAATAAGTATGTAATGCCGGTTTACCATACGTCCCGGTTTCTTAAAATTTGTCCCGGTGTGCAGAAATTTTCATTCTTGTCCTGTTTTTTTTTTAAATATTATTAATTACATATCAAAATTTCTGAAAAGATAATAAATGGACTTATTCCTTTTGCTTTCGATTCCGACAATACTATAGGAACAATTTCATTCTAATCTTTATTATTATTCAAATCGCTGCTTCCCCGGATATAACAAGCAATGTTTAAATCCTCCTAAGTAGCACTCTTATCACTAAAAGTAAGAATGTATACCCCGAGGTGGCAACAAATTTTTGTGACGTTGCAGACTAGCCCCGAAAACACATTTTTTTCTGCGTCAGAAAAACAATTATCCAAAATGCTTTTCTTTAGTTCGTATTTTAGGTTAACGAAAGTAAATCAGTCCATTGAAGTTAGTTTCGTCTCGAAAAGTGCATATGTTTCTATTGAAAGAGCTCTGTCTCATCTCGTACCCCATCATGAAAATTCTGTCTCGTCTCGTCTCATCCAACAACTGACCTTCGCCTTGTCTACATTCGCATTCAACTCACAGTGTGAGGACCAATTGAACACAGACAGAACTTTCTTTGTCACCTTCAGATTATTATTATCATTATTTTATTATTATTATTATTATTATTGTTATTATTATTATTATTATTATTATTATTATTATTATTATTATTATTATTATTATTATTATTATTATTATTATTATTATTGCTGCGGTAATGATTTGACTTTCTCCGCAATAAAATACTCGCTAATTTTATATAACGTTGCAAATATCTACTAGATAAATTAATCAAGAAAAAATTAAAAGGTTATTCCCTACAGAATGATATTTCAACGCAATTAGTTTCTTATGATTCTATCAGACAGCAACGCTGTTTTTAAATAGAAAAATCGGAATGTTAACGTGATGAAATTTTTGTTTATTACACAGCAAAAAAATATTAAAAGAAGTTCTATATACATTCCTTACTACAAAATCATGTTGTCTTCAGAACTTCAAATTTTATTTTGGCTTTCGAAGTTGATTGCCTAAATTTTAACCTTGGAAATTTGGGTGTGGAGGAAAATAGAGAAGGTTAGCTGGGTAGAGAGGAAAACGTATTAGGAAATGCTGAAAAAATTCAACAGACGAGAGCAATATTGGACGATATAAGGAAGCGAAAAAATGGACGGATCACAAATTTCAATCTTGCTAAGGGCTTGTATTCTGAGAGATGTAGTAAAGGGGGTGATATCAGGAGAGCGAGAGTGTGTAAGAAGGTTGCAATTGATAGATTGTAATAAGGAGGGTGGTACATTATGTTGGGTTTCGAGGCAGATATTAGCGGGAAATCGCAAAAATGGAAGCTTCTTACCTAGTTCACGGAAACTGGCCTGCCATTAATGGCAGAGCACTGAGGTGTAGGAGGAGGAGAATAATAATACTACAAATAGAAAAGTTGAAACAATGGTTTATGCATACGAATAGGCCAGCTTTTCTTTTCTGGAGGCAGCTTTGTAAGGTTCTAGCTCTCTCAACCTGGTTAGATTGTAAGGTAAGGTAACTCGGGTCGGTTGCCGGGTTAGGTCACCTCGGGTCGGGTCATGCGGGTCACTTCGCGTCACTTCACACGGGTGATTCGGGTCAGCTCGGGTCGGGTTGTCGGGTCGGGTCAGTAAATTCGGGAAACGGATCGGGTCGGGTCGCTCTTCTACACATATAATTTTCACGAAAATTACAATATATCACGGTTTATACCTCATTGGACTTCCAATAAAATATTTTCAATGATGTGTACACCATGTCGCCATTTTTGTATGAGGGAATTTCTGGAGTGATTTTGTGGGAATTTGATGGAGTGTAGATTCCTATGTGTATGTGTTTTGATACCTTAAAGGATACAAGATGCAGAGGAAGTGTGTAAATTAACCGGACAATTTATGTTATGTATTTGGGGAGCTGACATTTAAGTCACAAGGTTGATGTTTTACTCCACTTGTGAGGAAGTGTTATCAGTTGTATTTTGGTTGCTGTGTAGGACACCAAGATAAGAATTTCGCTCTTCAATACATTTGTTGCACTTGCGTGAAACATCTGACTGGGTGGGCAAATGGTGAACGAAACATGAACTTCGCTGTACCGATGATCTGGAGGGAAACAAAAGATCATTTTTCAGACTGCTACTTTGGTATGACACAGATAAAAGAAATAGCCAGTAAATCTAACCACACAGTACAGTACCCTAATTTGCCATCAGAAATTAGGCCAGTTCCACACAGTGCAGAATTTACTGTACACGTACCTCCTCCTCATCATACGGTAAATGAGGATTACGTACTTGAGGCAACTACTGAAGTTCCAAATGAAGAAGACGATCCTACTTATGTAGGAAGCACATCTATATTGGATCCCCATCTGATAACTCCGGGTGAACTAAATGACCTCTTACGGGATTTAAAACTCTCCAAGACACCCACAGAACTTCTTGCTTTTAGACTTAATGCTGGAATCTGCTCCATGGTGACACTAAAGTGCGTATTTTTCGAAACCTTCATACAGAGTTTCAAAACTATTATTCTCAAGAAACTGATTTAATGTATTGTAATAATGTCTGTGCTGTGATGGATACACTTCGACATGCACATATAAGTACAGACCGGAGATTATTTATTGATTCTTCCAAAATTAGTTTTAAGGCTGTCCTTTTGCGCAATGGCAACAAATTTCCTTCAGTGCCTTTGGCTTATGCAACTAATATGAAGGAAACCTATGAAAACATCGAAATAGTGTTAGAAAGAATTCAGCATGAGAAATACAAGTGGACCGTTTGCTGTGATTTACAAGTCATTTCTTTGTTAGTGGTTTGCAGCTTGGTTATACGAAATATTGTTATTGCCTCTGCGAATTGGATAGCAGGAACAAAGCGGAACATTACATCAACAAGGAATGTCCAACACATGTATTAACTCCTGGATAGACTAATGCTGTTTATTCCTCACTGGTGAGCCCTGATAAGATAATTCTACCTCCTCTTCACATAAAGCTGGGGCTTTTCAAAAACTTTGTTAGGGACATGGACAAAAGTAATGCAGCATTTTGTTATATAAAGGAAAAATGTCCTCAGTTTAGTGACGCTAGGGATTTTTGTAGACCCACAAGTAAGATGTTTGATTCGTGACCAAGAATTTGAGGATCTCTTCACTCTGGTTGAGAAAGCAGCTTGGTGTTCATTTAAATGTTTAACAGAGTATTTTTAGGAAACAAGAAAGCCTCAAATTAACGTGAAATTGTGAGTGATTTTCTGCAATCATTCAAAGAAATGGGTTGCAACACGTCCCTTAAAGTTCACTTTTTAGACTCTCACCTGCATTTCTTTACTGAAGACCTTGGTGCTGTTAGTGATGAGTATGGGGAACGTTTTCATCAGGACATTTCCCTCATGGAGAAGATATATCAGTGATAAAGGAGTTCAAAAATGCAAGCTGATTACTGTTGGACACTTAAAAGAGATGTTCCAGAAGCCAAACACAGAAGAAAGTCGACAACTAAAACATATTAGTTGAGGTAAGTAATTGTTCATTTATTAAGAAGATACCACTCACATCTTTTGTATTATTGATTAAGTATATATAAAATGGTCCAACGGTGTATAAATCATTAAAAGATGTTTTATTTCAAATCCAATAAGATATAAACCGTGCTTATATTGTAATTTTCGTGGAAGTTATATGTGATTTTATCTGCACTAATGAATATTGTAAAATGAACAGTACATATAGCATATTTTTTTAATATGTTTATTTCTCTAGAAAGAATAATGCCATTCTTATGAAACTTACGGGGCTAAATAAGTATAAATCAAGCTAACATACAATATAATTTGTGTGTTTATATACCTAAGGTACCCGAGCTACGAGTATGAAAATGGTAAAAAAAAAGAAAAGAAAAGAAAAGAAATTTGAGGGAAAATTTTCCGAAATCACCTCTGTCACGGGAAAACTGAGGGCGGTGGAGAAAACTGATTGCAGATTCGAATTCTACGTGAAAAGTTCTATTAGAATCAGGTATTTTCTTCCATGTGCCAGAGAAAAAGAATTTCTTTGTCGACTAGTGTAGTAGGTACCATTTCCAATCTCAGCAACCGTTATATAAACCGGTTAACGTTGATCGCAGATATTAAAAATACTCACATCCGTATATTATTTAATATAAACAAAAAATTTACCTGCACATTTCTGCACAAATGATGTATAAACGATCGCGATAATTTGTGGTTAAATCCAACATGGTGGGGCTAGCACTGAGACAACTCCTGTTTCTTTTCGTTCTGTCGACGCACCTGATAGCGTAGAAACAAAATTTCGCCTGCGCATTACTTTATAAACGATGTAGAAACGATTGAGATAATTTTCTTTTGAATCGGACGTAGGGAGGTGCTACCAATTAGGAAGCCTATACTTTGTTATCGTTTTGGCGCGCCACTAATTGTGTAAAACGAAAATTTCACCTGCACATTTCTGTACAAACGATGTCCAAACGATAGCGACAATTTGTGATTGAATTGGACATGGCGGGAAGCTACCACTTAGACAGCCCCCACTTTGTTATCGTTCTGGCAGCGCCCCTAATTGTGTACAAACGAAAATTTCGCCTTCACATTTCTGTAAAAAAAGATGTAGAAAGGATTGCGACAATTTGTGATTCAATTGCATATGGTTGGGAGCGCTACGATTTAGACAGCCCCCACTTTGTTTTCGTCATGGCAGCGCCCCTAATTATATACAATCGATGTAGAAAGAATTGCGACAATTTGTGATTGAATTAGACATGGTGGGGGGCTACCACTTAGACAGCTCCCACTTTCTTTTCGTTCTGGCGGCGCCCCTAATTATGTACAAACATAAATTTCGCCTTCACATTTCTGTACAACCATGTATACACGACTCCAAAGTGCATTACCACCTGCAATTCTCCTTTTCCTGCAATAGCAGGCAACCCAAAATGCTCGGCGGTTGGGTTGGTTGTGAATTCGAAAGGCGTTAGACTAAACCTCAATTTTGTCATAAATATATCAGTGTGGCAAACTGCAAATAAGGGAATAAAACAAATTGTTAAGAATGACAATTTTATTATTGTGACGGAGTTGGATGACATCAAAAGTTACAAAATGACTTACTTAAGTAGTTCAAACAAGATGAATGGTAAGAAACAGATATGAGAAGAAAGCCTTTCTCTCTTTCCCCCCACCCCACCCGAAAAAGAAACCCATAAAAAGAAAAAGTTACATAATATAAAAGTTTCATATAAAAACCTAACAGCACAAAAACAAATATCTAAACGAAACGAAAAAAGAGACAAACACAGAAAAGGGGACAGCAGTGGCGTAGCAGACTTGTGGCCCTCCCATGCAAGATAAAGAGACGGGACCCTAGTTGTAAACCCCATTGTTATAATAATAGTAATATTTATGATTATTATTATTATTATTGTTATTATTATTATTATTATTATTATTATTATTATTATTATTATTATTATTATTATTATTATTATTATTATTATTATTGTTATTATTATTATTATTAAAAAGTCGTTTCCTTTTCATAATCTCTGACTCTGCCTCAGAGCATGAATGCGTATAGCGATCATGTATGCACCTTTTACCAATTAGCGGTCCCAAAGGCCAAAAGGGATGGAAATCTCCAAGAAAGAGAAACAAAAAACTTTCTTATGGTAAATTCTAGTTCAAAGTTTAAAGTACTTGCTTTTGCACGTGATTTTTTGTTTCTTTTTTCAGGGAATAAAAAAGTTCTGGCGCCTAAGAAATTACATCATATAATATTCCAAATTTGCAAGTGGATGTATTTACATTGCAATGTTTGGTAATAAAAATATTATGATTAGAAAACAATCTTGCCAAAAGTAAGTTTAATTTCTTCATCCATCGCAAGTCTTAGGGGACCTTTATACCTCGCCTCCCCACTCCCCGAATATCGATATCGAAAATTTAGAATGATATATTCATGTCCATATATTTGCGATATCGAATGTTGATATATGATAATATAGATATAGATGATAGCGATATATCGACATATCACAGGCCCAGATTCCGAGTAGTGATGCTTGAAATATACTGGAATCAACAATCAAATTCCAAATAAGTTTTCCATTTCCGTATCCAATGTTGAGGGGGAAGGGTGGGAGTCTACTTAGCTACACAGGCCATATCAATTGTGTTCTTAAATCAGCCATTACACCGGCTATTATCAAAGTGTTAATTCAGCCATTGTCTGCGAGTTACCCCAGTTCCATTTCAAGTTTGAATTGAAGACCTGAATTGCAAAACATCCCAAGTCCACTGATTTTCTTCGTATTTTTCGTTTTGTGTTTTTTATGTTAGCATCTATGTTTCAGGGCTATTCACTTGCATAATACGTAAGTCCAAATCAAAACTTTTTTTAAAAATTCAAAATAATTTCAGCTAAACAGAATAGCATTCCAAGTATAATCTTCTTGTCTTTCTTCTAAAAACAATAAAAAATTACTCCACTAGATTTCGAATGTTCTGCAATTCAGATCTTCAATTTTATTTACGGTCTTTAACCATATTTAACTCGCAGGCTCCTTGCTTTCAAAAAAGCATTTGTTGTGTAGATTAAAATGAAAAATGAATTAATCTCTATTCTTTGGAATTTACTGTTGCACCAACACACACATATACAGGGTGTAACAAAAAGGTACGGCAAAATTTCAGGGGTGGATTCCTTATGGGTAGACAAGCAAAATCGTTCATATGACCATATGTCGGGAAATGTATCATTACAGAGTTACGGCCATTGAGCCGCCTAATGGTGGAAATAGTCACATTCTGGTCGCTCCTTAATGTAACTCAATTTAAACCTCAATAAATTAGACCCTAATTAACCTAGGAAGATATTTTTGGTATCAATGTATTTCTAAAGGACGATGCTTTCCGCCTATATAGAAAGGGCGAGTCAAAAGTCTTTGGACACCTGCATAAGTTTGAAAATCGACGCGAAAAGTAAAAAGTGATGAAAAAGAGTTGGAAAAGAGGTTTGATGAAGTGCTACCATTTTTGGAGTGTATGTCATTCATGGCTGCCATCTCGAAATCCGCCATTTTGGATTCAAGTCTTTTTTTAAAATAGGAAGGCGGTGTATATCACTTCAAATAACACTAGCTTGAGCTCAGGAATTTAGTGGTGTAATTTGTTTTTTTCTATCTTGTACAGTTTAGAAGTTATTAATGTTCAAAGGTAGAAAATTACCTTGATACTGACCCAGTTTTCACTTTGTTCCAGGTGATCTAGAAAAAGGTCTGGCACGTGAACAGAAGATCGAAATCATCCTTATATCAGTGGAATGCAGCTACCGAACAATAGCAGCTGACTACAACAAACGGCACTCAGACGGAGAACCGGTATCGCACAGCACGGTGGCTCACGTGATCACCAAATTACGAGAGACAGGCTCTGTTCAAGATAGGGCACTTAGTGGGCGACCAAAGACTGCCACCAATGAGAGAACTGCAACTGCGTTTGTGAAAAGTCCTAAACGAAGTACCCGTCGTGTGTCTTTAGCATGTGCAACAAGCCAATCCTCCGTTGTCCTGATATTGCACGCCAATCAGTGGCATCCTTACAAGCTGCACATGCAACATAAACTGAACGAGAATGACCCTGATCGCCGGTTGGAGTTCTGCATGTGGGCTACTGAACAACACGAACTGGATACTGCGTTTGCCAAGGGCATACTGTTCAGCGATGAGGCTTATTTCACTTTGAACTGGGAGGTTAATCGACATAATTGTCGATACTGGTGTGACGCAAATCCGAACTGGGTTGACACGAGTTGAGAACATAGTCTAGTGAAGGTGATGGTGTGGTGTGGCATATGGGACACCCGCATCATTGGGCCATTTTTCATTTACAACACCTTAACTGCACCACAGTATCTGATGCTGCTGCAGAACTTTGTGTTCCCTGCCACGCTGAAAGCTGACGGCATTTTCCCATCTTATTTTCAGCACGATGGAACCCCTCCACACTACAGACTTGGTGTCCGTCAATGGTTGGATGAACAACTGCCTGGGAAATGAATTGGTCGCCGTGGTCCCGTGGAGTTGCCGCCCAGATCCCCTGACTTAACGCCCCCTGATTTTTATCTAAGGGGACATCTTAAGCAGATAGTGTGTGCTGAGACAATCCGTGATTTAAGACACCTGCAGGAACGCATCCAACAAGCCTGTGACCAAATTTCAGGAGACATCTCCTCCGTGTGCAGTCAGAGTGGTTGCGGCGAGTACAGTTGTGCATAGCACGGGATGGACAACACGTAGAACATGTGTTGTAGCATTCAGTATCAAGATAATTTCCCACTTTTGAACATTAGTAACTTCTAATCTGTACAAGACAGAAAAAAATGCACCACTAAATTCCTGAGCTCAAGCTAGTGTTATTTGATGGGTCATACACCCCCTTCCCATTTAAAAAAATGGCTTGCATCCAAAATGGCGGATTTCGAGATAGCGGCCTTGAATGACATACACTCCAAAAGTTGCGGCCCTTCATCAAACCTCTGTTCCCATCATCACTTTTTATTTTTCGCGTCGATTTTCAAACTTATGCAGGTGTCCAAAGACTTTTGACTCACACTGTATATTTTATGTATATCTGGGAGGGTAATTACTTGTATTTTATTTGTTTTTTGCATCAGCATTTTGGAGATGGCATTCCTTGGGGATACACTCATAACATTCATATCAGCGGAAAGCTTAATTTTTGCAAAACTCATTGCTACTAAAATTATCTTCCTATCTTAATCAGAGTCTGATATATTGAGGTTTAAATTGAGACACATTAAGGAGCGACCATAATGTGACTATTTCACACCATTAGTCTGCTCAAAGGCCGTAACTCTGGAACGATCCAATTCCCGACATACAGTCATCTGAACTTTTTTTCTTGTCTACCCATAAGGAATCCACTCATGAAGTTTTGCCGTACCTTTTAGTTACACCCTCTATATAGGAGATCCGTTTTGTAGATTTACGAAATCACTCTTTTTTCCTCAATCAATTTACAAAATGGGTCTTGAATGAGGTGGTCGCACTAGTAATGACATCCCGTAGCGTCGTTACGTAACACACAGAGTATAAATAAAGCTTCGAAACCAGAAATTGCAAGTTCTGCCGCAGATAATTCGGTAAGGTTTCTGCTTGTTGAGTGGGCAACCCAGATTCATATCACGGCTGGTACGGTTTCCTTTTTTCCCTTTCAAAATACATTTCTATATGTTTATATTTCTTCTTAATAATTACTTTCTTGCAATCTTAAATTAATCGGGGTTAAGTAGTCAGAAGATTAAAATACATGTATGACTACTTTATCCGTGTGTGTGTACTCATATATGTATCTGGGTCGCGGTGCCTCAGTAGTAGAGCGTTCACCTCTGGTGTATGGGGTCCCAGGTTCAAACCCTGCTCCCGCCAAGTAAACTTTGTGGTGGACAAACACCGTGTGGGTGGGTTTTCTCGGGGATCTCCCGTTTCCTCCCACTTTCTTCATTCCACAATTTCAATCGTTTCTCATAATCACCGTATCGTTTAGCCTAACCGGCATAACCGTGGGACGTAAAACTCAAAGATCTCATTTCATTTTCATATATGTATCTTTACATATTTGTTTCTTTCTTGGGGCGGCGGTGGCTCAGTGGTAGAGCGTTCGACTGTGGTGCTTGGGGTCCCGGATTCTATACCAGTCCCCGACAAGTGAACTTTGTGGTGGACAAACATCGTGTGCGTGGGTTTTCTCGGGGTTCTCCCACTTTGTTATTCCACCATTTCTTTCATTACTCATCATTACCGTCTCCTTTAGCCTAACCGGCATAACCGTGGGACGCAAAACTCAATGATTTCATTTGTTTCTTTCTTACAACTAGTGTTGCCACGAGACGAGACAGAAACGTTTGATACGAGACGAGACAGACTACTTGTGCCGTCTCGTTTCCGAGACGAGAGGAGACGTCTCTTGAAATGCCTCGTCTCGTCTTATGTCTCAAAAATGCAACGACAGATTTTGAAATTGTTTAAAAATTTATTAACTCGGAATAAATTATTTCCTTCGAAAGTATACCAAAGTTTATTATTTCAAATGAGGACTATCCTAAAAACAAGGAATACCTAAAGTTATTTTTAAATGATTCTTACAAACAGCTTTTATTTTCATTTTCCAACTGATTCAAGTTTAAATATTTAGTGATACTGTTCCAGATTCAAGTAAAATGTTAAACCATTCTTTGAGATCAGTGTTTCAGATTTCATTCCGAGGGCTGGTGGTTATATCTATGTATAAAAATCCTTTTTAAAATTTCAAGTTCTCTTAATGCCAGTTTCATCAGTAACTAACCATTGTTTCATGAGTTTTCTCGTTCCGAACAAAGACAGAAACGTGTAGGCCCTTTTCTGTACTGAGTTTCAAACGATACTGGTTTGACAATAAAATTTAGTTTCTTTTTATTGTTTTATGATGTTATTCGAACCGAAGCCATTTTTGAAACCAGAAAGTCACATAGGCCTTCTTATTTTTGGAAGTGGCGCCAGACGTTTTGAAAAAAGGGTTTCAGAATAAGTGGAGAAGACTTGCCTTTCGACTGTACCGACGATATTGACAAATATTCCTGTCGTAATAATTCATTACTGGAAACCATTGGTGCCCGAGGAAATTTTTAAGGGGGTCATCTCCTTGATTGCTATATTACGTCTGGTATTTAATATACGTAGTTTGCTATATTACGCATACATATTCGTGAGCAAGGGGGTCCGGACCCCTTCCCCTCCCTTCGGGCGTCCGTGGTCGAAACTAAGTAGTCGTTGGTTTACGCAGTGTTTCTTCCAGACATGTTTTTGGGGTGCTGCCCCCCAGGAACTCTGAGAGTGCCCCCCACGGGGAGACCAAAATAATACATCTATAATATAATAATAAATAGAATAATACCAGCAGTACCCCCGGAATCCTAAATGTACCCCCCAGGAACATTTTTTCTGAAAGAAACACTGACTGGAAGATTGTAGTCGTGTTGTGTGTTGTGCTGATAACCAAAAGAAAGTGGTTAAAAGCTGTAATTTTTACTACTTTGTATAACAGCTCGTTTTTGTGGGCCTCATCCGCTCTAGTGTTACCACGAGACGACACATTTCTCGTGTCTCGTCTCACGAGACGAGATATGGGACGAGAAGAGACAGCTTGAAGTCTCCTCTCGTCTCATTTCGTGGAAACACTACTTTCGACCATGTGGGCTACTGTCCCGATCTTGGAAATGCCCTCGAAGGGATTGTGCTACGAATAACAGATTTCATTCGAACTAATTGACTGACTCCGATGCAACATTGTTCCAATTTCGCCTATTCCCAATGTAATGTGATAGACACACATACGTTTATATGGTTACGTGAAGGCGGTCCCGTGTTCGATTACTAGTGGGGGTACTCGGTCGAAAAAATTAAACGTTTTTCAGGCCAGCCACCCTGAATGAGATTTTCCTTGGTTTTCCACATTCACAACAGGCAGATGTCAGGGTGATACCTTAGGTTTCAGATCGCTTTCTTTCTTCCCCAATCCTTTCTTCCTTCCCTTTCCCCGGAAAGTGTGTTCGCCTAGAGACGTCATCCCTCGAATGTGACGGGCTAAATGGTCCCAGATGCCGAAAGCCTAGAAATCTAGATCCTAAATCTTAGATTTACAAGGTTACTTCTGGGGAACATTGTTTTTTCAAAATATATTTCTATATGTTGATATTTATTATTATTAATTGCCTTCTTGTATCTTTCCTACATTATTCTAGATTAGTTACCATCGGTTAGTTTAGTCAGATTATGTAAAGTTAAATACGGTTATACCCAGATTATGTTTACCGTTTCGTATCTTTTTTTTTTCAAAATACATTCCTATCTGCTCACATGTATTGTTAATAATTTATTTGTTGCATTTTTTAATAATTTACTTCATACACACAACAGATAAAACAACTCATACATTTTAATTACACAGCACATAGTTCTTTGACATGGAGGGAAATCTCCTTTGGTTATAGGAACATCTAGTATTACCAACGGGGATTTCCCTCATTCCCCTTGTATTGCGCACACCGTCAACAGATATAGAACATTGTTGAACATTTCTCAAACCACTTCATCCACTCCTGGCCTTGTGACATGGTGCATTATTATGTCAAAGAATGCCACTACCGTTGGAAAACATGGTCGTCATCAAGGGGTGTACGTAGTCTGCAAGCAGTGTGCAATACTAGATACATGCTCTCGTGTAACGCCTCCAGAGCATTATTATTATTATTATTATTATTATTATTATTATTATTATTATTATTATTATTATTATTATTATTATTATATTTGAAGTACAATCAAACATCACGACATTAATTCGACATTTATGCGTTCGGTGTCTTTCTAAAGTAAGAAATGCTGGAATTGGTTTCAAGCCTGTTTCTGACTGAATACTTTCTTCCAAATAATATTAAAAATTATAGAAAGATTTTCGAGACATTCGAGTCGACACGAGATTTTTACGAAAAGTCTCGACTCGACTCGTGTCTCGGCTTGAAAATTAGAGTCGAGAAATAAGTTTGTCTTGACTCGTCTCGAAATTTACAAAGTGTGTCTGAACTCGAATTCCAGTCCAGATTTTGGGGCCGCGGTGGCTCAGTGGTAGAGCGTTCACCTCTGGTGCTTGGGGTCCCGGGTTCGATCCCAGCCCCCGCCAAGTGAACTTTGTGGTGGACAAACACCGTGTGCGTGGGTTTTCTCGGGGTTCTCCCGTTTCCTCCCACTTTCTTCATTCCACCATTTCATTCATAACTCATCATCACCGTCTCCTTTAGCCTAACCGGCAAAACCGTGGGACGTAAAACTTAAAGCTTTCAAAGCTTTCCAGTCCAGATTCGAGACATGTCTAGACTCGTGCGCATCCCTAAATATTCATATTTTAAATGTGCAATACTATCTCGCGAAAAATGACCCCGAAGTTAATTTACCAATGTCTCCTTTCTTCTTGTTAGATTAGTGATCGTGGTTTAGGATAGATTATGTAAAGTCAGACATGGTTATATATGTTTATACTTTCGTTTCTTTCTTTCAAAATGCATTCCTATCTATTCCAATTTATTATTATTAATTTGTTTCTTGCATTTATTAATAACTATCTGAAAAACCAATTATTCGCATGGTGACTGTATTTGGAAGTCAACGACTGTATTAGTAGTATCATCGTTGATTTCAGCGAGTGCGAAAACTATGGATTTGCCATTAATATCTGCTATTTTGGATTATTTACGTGTATTGCCTCCGGTATCCCGACCCGCAACTAAGTGGTGTTAATTTGGAAGTTAATGCAATCGGAGTTTCACCATTGATCTCAGCGATTGCCAAAACTTTGAATTCGACACTAATATCGGTTATCTTCTACTACTTTTACATGTCCCTGTAAACGTCTCCTGAGACCTCCCTGGTTCAATTAAAAAAAACGCTTCGTCTTGATCTGGAACCTGGGCGAAGGTACCCAAGATCAAACTTTGGTAACTCTCGGTCCTCTCGTCTGGTCTCCAGGCAGCACACAGATACATACATACATACAGACAGAGACACACAAACAAACTTTTTATTTTATTTATATTAGATTAGGTGTATTTGAAACAGTGTGTCTTCCAGAAGTGTTTTAGGGGGTACTGCCCGCCCGGAGCTGTGAGAGTGCCCCACGGAAGAGACCAAAATAATATGTCTATAATATAATAAAAAATAGAAAGTTATCAATAGTGCCCCCGGATACGAAGTGTGCCTCCCCCCCGGAACATAGTTTCTGAAAGAAACACTGATTTCAAACACAACAGATAGAACCAACGGCGCCGACTTTCCAAAATGTAAGTGGGTGCATATAAATGGCGGGACGTGTTATATGTTTTCAGGGGTCTCGATTGTTTTATTGATTTCTTTTTAGTAAAATATTTTATGAACACTGTCATAAAGGGCTGTGCTGTGATAAAGTAAAATATACCGATAATATAAGGATAAGTTGGGACTGTCCTATCTCAGTCGGTAACACGGCTGACTTAAACGTAAAGAAACAGGTTTAAACCCAGGTTCAAGTTTAATTACTGTAATGCATATTCCCAACATATATAATCGTGGTATTTAGTGTATATTTTCAACAACTTACATGATGCACAATGAGTGCAAGAGGCAGTGATATTATCAACACGTTACTAAACGAAAATACTACATTCATACAAATTAAAATGAAAAAAATCATCATAAAAGAAAATAATTTTAATGGTATTGCAAAAAGAACTTGCAAGAATTTTGTTGTGGACATAAAGTATAAAGTGACTAACTTAGTGTGTTCCTTTGTTGCCTTTGCACAAACACATTTGAAACAAACAACTGTTTTAGAGGTTAGAAATTTTAACTCCCATCTCTATGTTTTAATTGTTTATATTTTGATAGTGTCAAGCGAGAAATATTTATTTTATTATGTTTATTATGTTTTGAAACTAAAAATCTTGCCTGAAGCGCCCTGACAAGATTATTTGTGTGAGTGCTGGAACCAGGGAACACCAAGGAGGCGGCGCACATGGACAAAACAACCCCTTGCATTTCTTACACAGCACAACGTTGTTTGGCATAGAACGTTGCTACTGTACTAGCGAGTTCCAGCTAGTTAAGCATTTTATTAACAGCCGGAGGCAGCATTCTGTTATATCGTTGTAGTGAGTGGCGTGTTAAAATACTCCTAGTATCAGTTTTTTCATTGTTTGATTGACCTTGAAGGACCAACAAATGCCTTTCGAGGAATACAAGTTCCCTTTAATTCATGAAGGTAATACAGAAATGACCTTCAAACCTATGTTGTGCATAAATGCTGGAAGTCTTATACAATTGTTTTATCCGTGTGTCTGTAGACCAGAGCCCTGCAAAGCCAGGTCCGAAGACGGCCCGGATGGATGTGTATTCTGTGTCCGGCTCGACCCGATCCTGCCCGAATCTCGAGCCGGGCAGAGAATTGGCCGGTCCCTAACCGGGCCGGGCACAAACGGGCCGGACCCTAAACTGACCGGGTACAAACGAGCCGGGCTGTAAACGGGCCGGGCGTAACCAGCCTGAGATCAACCAATTGTTAAGTCAAGTCAATCCTTTAATTTGCAATGGAAAATAAGAAATGTGTCGTCATAATATTGCAATGTCTATTTGTCCTTCTCAAATGGGAAAATCGTGTGAAAAGTTACCCAAGGTTTGTTTTCTATATCCCTATACTGTCTGTCTATTTGTTATTTGTATTTGCTCTGTCCAGCCATGTTTATTATACAATAATACAGCTCATGGACGTAAAAGTCTTATACTACACTCATTAATGCATTATGAGTAACAGAGAAGATATGTAACACTTCTACACCGTATGTGATACTAATACTACAACTACTACTGCTAATACTATTATTACTATTACGATTACGAATGCTAGTGCTAATTCCACTATTGCTGCCACTGCTACTACTGTTACAATTACCACTACTGCTACTGCTTATTACTGCACTAATACGACAGCGAATACCACTACTGCTATTACTAGTAATACGAAAACAAAACAATGCAAATGAAATCTTTGAGTTTTACGTCCCACAGTTATGCCGGCTAGGCTAAAGGAGACGGTGATGATGAGAAATAAATAAAATTGTGGAATTAATAAAGTTGTAGGAAACGGGAGAACGTCGGGAACCAACACACACGGTGTTTGTCCACCACAAATTTTATTTAGCGAGACCTAAGATCGAACCAGGGACCCCATCCACCAGAGGTGAACGCTCAATCACTGAGCCACCGTTCCAGGAACACCTAATCGACCCTGGCGTCTTGGTAATTTATTTCATCATAATATTTTGTTATATTTGTAGTATCATACTATGATATAAAGAATACAGGAACATGTAACATCATTTGGTATTTGGCTTGCTAATTGAACATAACTACAAATTGCACTGATCTTATGAGCAGGGCAGTTCACGGTTTTGGCCTCCGTGGTCTAAAGGTAGCGTACCAAATTCTACTTAGTAGGTCAAGTACTTGACTTTGTCATACGTTCTTCAGGTAACTACGGCTCAGGACGTATGGATGATGATGGGATGAATTGGTGGAATGAAAACAGTGGGAGGAAGCGGGACCACCCCGGAAACTCCCACGCACACGGTATTTTTCCACCACAAAGCTCACATAGCATCTGGGTGGTAGTTCTGTACGAATCTAATGAACTACGGAATAACGTAGCAGAAACTCCCTACTCTGTAAATATATACTGCTAATATTCGTAAGTTTCAAGGTTGTAAAATAACGTAGCTGTTTTGTCTTTCTATTAAGGTTTACGATATTTCTATCGTATCTTGTCTGAGCTGCAAAACGAGAGGTAATACATTTTCGATTTATGGTTAGGGATTGGTCCTTTAAAACATTTAATTAAATCGAGAGGTGATAGAAAGATAGTATCCCGCGAAAAACGTGCATTTTCTTTTGTGACAGATGATAACACTACTTCAAGTTTCACTATTGAATTCATATAGTTTGGAAATCTTCGTTTCACACTGTGAAACGATACTCACTCCTTTTATTTTGGTATTGGTATTGGTAACTCGTCTAATATATGCAACAAGTTGACACTCTTAGTCATAGATTAGAAACTTGTAGCAATACACGTTGAAACCGAACTTGGCTAACTCTGGTTTGAATAGGGATTGGTGGAAAATATTCTTGGGATGCTGAATTCTTGGAGGAACATTTCCTTACGACCCTGAGTTGATTCAAGAAAGCCGTATCTTGATATCTCCTATTGTTTTGATTCCTGGAAACAAGAATTGAAATACGAAATGATAGTTAATTTGATCGACTTCCTGTTGATCGTAACAAAAGCCGTATCCTGATATCTCCTATTGTTTTGAACTATGTAAAAAAGAATTGAAATAGGAAGTAGTAGTTAATTTGAACAATTTCCTGTTCCGGTAGGGTGTTGACAATAATTATGGTATATTGCCTTGAGACGCTAAATCGTTTGGACAAAAATGTTCTCGCTATTTGATACTGTTTTCGTTCTATGGCGAGGAACGTTCAAACAGAATATGGCTAATTAAAAAAAAATCTGCTTTGATCAAAGCTGCCACAGAGATGGAGGAGGCTATCCTTGAGACGATGAATCGATTGCAAAAAGCCACTTTTTAATATCTTTTACCTTTTTTGCTCTACGGAAATCAGTATTGGAACAGGAAGTACTAGTAAATTTGAACAATTTTCAGTTTTAGTAGAGTTATATGGATAGTAACGATATGTTTGTTGAGAGGCTGAATCGTTTGCTTAAAATTGTTTCTAGCTATCTGCTGCCGTTTTCATTCTATAGCGATAAACGTTGAAACAGTTATTGAAACCAGAAGTTACAATAAATTCTAACTACAGCCGAACTTAGTATTGTAGATGTTTGTCTTTAGACTCTAAATCGTTTGCAGAAACAACTTCTCACTATCCGTTATCATTTTCTTTATATATCGACAAACGTTGAAATCGGAAATGGCTAATTTGAAGCAATTCCGGTTTGAGTAGAAGGTTAACGGAGGAAATAAAATATATTCTTTGGACACTGAATTAATTGCAAAAGACCACATCTTGAAGCATTTACTATTTCTATGAGGCGGAATTTGAAAATTGAAACCGGAAGTAATAGTAAATTTCAACCATTTATAATTTCGGTAGAATATTTTGTGTACCCATGATGTTGTCTCTAGATGGTAACTCGTTTTCAAAAATCAGTTCTCGCTATGTTACCGTTTTATGCTATGACGGTAAAAGTTGAAACTGTTGTTGAAACCGGAAGTAATAATAAATTTAAACCATTTTCAATTTTAGTAGAGATTGTGAATGACCATGATATGTTGCCTACACACGCGCAATCGTTTACTAAAAAAAGTTTACCGTTTTCATCTATGGGTTAAATGTTAGAACCTGAAATTGCTAATTTGAACCACTTCTGGGTTCAATATAGAGTTAACGGATGAGATGGAACCTATTCTATTCATTGGGTGAAGAATCAATAGCAGAAAACCATTTCTCTATATCACTTTCTGTCTCTGCTCTGGTATCTGTCAACAGACACACGGATGAAACCACTCTATAAGATTTCCGACTTTTATGCACAGCACAGTTTGGAAGTTTAAAACCTGTCTTTGGTTCCATAAATATTATTAACACTAACACATCAATGATACTCTTGTGTATAATCCAAAAAGTTAGCCGTGAAATTTAATCTAGATTGGAAGTAGTTGTGGAAAGTCCTCTTGCTATAACAGATTTGTGGGTGCTCAGATAAAATCAACATAGTCTTGCTATTTGTTACTACTTTAAGGTCAATAACAACAAAATAGCTAATACTAGGACTACACGCGACCCAGTACTTCGATAGAAGACGCAGATTCAATAGACGTGTTTACGTATAAAAGAAGCCCTCCGGCACTTAGGCTGGGTGGAAGCAACAACATTATATGCGAAAGAACGCTGTTTGTTCTATCTGTTCGAGTTTGCTTGTGTGTCTGTCTGTGTGCGGCCTGGGGATCAGACGAGTTGACAAAAAGTTACTAAATTTTAATAACGGATACTTTTGTCCAGGCCCCAGACCAGGACCAAGGGGTTTTTAATTTATTTAAAAAAAAACGAATCAGGGGTCTCAGGGGAGGGGGATGTTTACCGAGACATGTAATAATATTAGAAAATGACCGATATTTGTGTCGAATTCATAGTTTTCACGGTCACTGAGATCAATGGTGACACATCCATTAGCGATGACTTTCAAAATCAGCTACCAATGCGTGCGGGCCGTGGTCACCGGAGGGGGTGAGATGTACCGAAACACGTAAAAATAATCCAAAATGACCTATATTAGGGTCAAATCGTTAGTTTGCGCGGTCGCTGAGAAGAATGGTGATTCTTCCAGAGGCGTTCACTTCTAAATACAGCTACCATCGCTTGGGAGCCGGAGACGTTCTTTTTAAACTTCGAACAAGGGGGTCTCAAGGGCGTTTCCCGCGATATGAAGAAGTAGTAGAAAAGTACCGATATATTTTCGTTTCGTTGTTCAGTTTGTTTACATAGATATTTTATCTGACCCATGCGAAAAGTGGTTATTTTCAGCTAGTTATTATTAAATGCAAGAAATATAGTATTAATAATATACAGGATGGCCCAAAAGCACGCATACAGTTACGTACTGATCAGCTCATTGTATTTTATATAATTTCTTGTTTTTATCCATCAGGTAGACTTAGTTTCTTTATTATTTGTTCTTAATATGTTTTTACTTACATCTTAAGCTCAGAAGAGCCGAAGCAAATAAACTTATAAACTAGAATGTTATAGTTGATAAATACACAGGTGTACGCCTGTTTTTGGACTACGTGAACAGATATGAACGTATTTTGAAAGAAAGAAACAAAAATGTAAACATACATAACCGTATTTGACTTTACATAATCTATCCTAAACCGCGGTCACTAATCTAAGATAATGTAGGAAAAAATGCAAGAAAGTAATTAATAATAATAATAAATATGAACATATAAAATATATTTTGAAAGCAAACAGTTCCCCTGGCACAACTTGTTTACTCCAAACGCCGAGGCGTTAACCAGAGTTGTAGTGGATCAGTGGGTCAAGTGGGTAGTTTTCTGAGTGTGACGTGGGTCAACAGCATGTGCCCCACTGTGACCCACTGCAACCCATCACCCACCATGACCCACTCTGCTCACTGCATTGTAAACAGCATCTTCTGAACAGCATATTTTTTCACCCTTGACTCTAGCCATGGAAACTACAAACTAAAAAGAAGAAGAACATTGAAGAAGCAGTTGAAGTTAAATTTATATCATGACAGTCAAGGTGGTTCATATCAAGGACTGGCTAACATCAATATTAGGCAGTCAACTAATATCGATCGTTTTCGATTATTTTTAGAAATCAATCCTATATATAGAAAATGCCTCCCCCAAACAAAAGAGAGTTTTAAAAAATGATATTGAGATTAGGACCTAACTATGTATATGCCAAATGTCATTTCAGTTGACTTTGCAACTTGATCATGATGATCACACATACATAGTTATATTCAATTTTTTATATAATAATTCATACATTATAGGTGATTCAAAAAAATCAGTAGTTAGCTCCTCTAGAAACTCTTAGGCTGTGTCTGAAAAGTCAAGATGTAAGTCCTATTGCTATTATTACAACTGCAAATATGATCAATTTCCTGAAGTTCTGCAAGAGTGCCTGAAGTTCTTTCTTCAATAGAAACAAATGAAAAAAGAAGAAAAAAAGAAGGCCTTGAAAGTAAAACGTAGACAAATTCACCAGTACTCTGAATAAGCTGTCTACAATGCACTGAGCAAAATGGGTTGGTGAGTCAGAGTGATTCGGTGGGTCAGCGTGGGTCAGAATGGATTGTTGTGTCAGAGTGGGTCATGGTGGGTTGTGTGTCGCAGTGAGCCATATCCTGTTGATCCACAACCCACTTAAAATCTTAATCCAATTGACCCACTGACTCACTCCATCTCTGAACTGCACATACGGAAAAAGCAGCCATATATATATCTGAACCTCCCTGACCTTACTTAATCTCCACTAATTTAAGTTAATCTACAAAAAATACAATAAAGCAATTATTAATAACAATTACAAACATAGAGAAATGTATTTTGAAAATGTAACCGTTTCATCCTGAAATCGATTTATCCTATGAAGTGAAAAAACCAAGACAGATGCAGGGAGCAGGGTGGAAAAACGCAGACTGTTTATCCTTAGGTGTTAAAATTTAATTTATTCCCATGTCTTTTGTTCTTTCCTTTCCCTCTTTCCTTCTTTTCTCATTTTGTTTAGCTTTCTATACTTTTTCGGTATCTGTATGATGCGTATTATTATTTTCGTTTTCTTTGCAATAATTCCTATCTCTTAGAACTTAACGTGAATGGAATTTCTGCAAATTTATCTCGTGTTTGTTTCTCTAAGTGATGCTCTCAGATAGTAATACTTTTTCCTCCAAGTGGAGGAATATTCTGGCATGTTATGTTTACGGGCATGTATTTGCTGTCATATTGGTTGTCCAACTATCAGACATACAGTGAAACTATGCTGCTGCAGGAAAAAGTTATCATTTCTTACATATCCAACCTCCAGATTTTAAAGTTCCTGGGAAGATCTAAAATAGTCCCCATCAGCATCGACGAAATTATGTCAACGTTCTGGAAGGCCATGGATTCCTTCGCGGTAGAACTTGGTGGGCCGTGAAGCGAAGAAGGTATCAAGTGCATTTTGTATCTCTATTAAAGATTTGAACTAGCGTCCTCTAGGGTGTTTGTCCAAGGAACAGTCCTACTAGGTTAATTATAATGTATCTCGGATCAGTACGTTTAATGAACACTACCGAATTTGTAACGGAACCACGCTGAAAGAAAGGGTGTGTGTCAAACTTTTGGCATGATCCTACATGTGTCTCGGAACCCTACACTGTCACTGGAAATTGAGTATTTAATTTGACCACCAAGTTTACTATTCATTTTGAAAGTGACTTAATGAATCTTTCAAGCATTCTCTATATATTCCAATAGTTCTGAAAAAAATATTTAAAAAAATCAAACGCTTTTTCCATATTACTGATGGACTTCTGGAAACGGAACTGTATAATGTTAAGTTCTTTTACTACTTCGAATATTTTTATCTGTGGTAACTTTTCTTTCTCTTTTTCTGTCTCTTTCTCTCTCTCTGTCTCACTTCTGTACCTCTAACAGATATCTATTTGTTTCAATTTTTCATTGAGAAGTGTTTAAGTTCTCCCTACATTAATTATGAATCTCGTTTCGTCTCATTTTTATTCTTTCACTTTATTGATACTAATACATGCATATTTTGAAATTAGAATTGTGCTCATGTTGTTGTTGGTTTTAATACGGGAGAAAGGAAACGAGAAGAGAGAGGGGTGGTCTTTTTACCAGACACGACTATGGAATAAGAATGGATATATTGGATGGTCTAGCTGCACGGTGTTAGCTCTCACACTTTTGTTTGGTGTGTATAAGTTCAATAATTCACCATGAATAGAATCAACCAGAAGTGTTTTTGTAATGAAGAAATAAAAACATGAAATGTGAAATCTCTTTTAACAAACTGGTGAGATTTGAGAGTCGACAAACTTTACATTTTTGGGTACCGATTACCTTGAAACCCCACTAGCCACACTTATCCCGATATATGGAGCTTATATTTAAAAGAATGACATTCTCAGCAAAATGCAGAAGTCTTTTAGTCTGAGAGAAAAGAAGGAATGAAATCTTTCATTTCTAGTTCTATTAGTCTTGTAGCTCTGAGTCTGTGGCAAAAGTACTGGTAGAAATAAGGACAAGGGATTATGAATATTTTGTAGAACAACCACTTTAATATCACAAGAGTTTCATCTTCCGGTTTGTTTATTTCTGAAAAAATATAGAGTATATTGCTAAACTATGTAAACTACTTGTACTGTCGCTGATTTGCGATAAAAATCAGAAACATATGTAAAAGGTAAATTACAGTAATGGTTTTCTATGAATAGCGTTTTATTAAGGGGGAAGTATAACTAGCTTTATTTTAACAAATATTTTGCCTTAAAATGCTTGTCCAGGTTCATCCTCTTTCACTTCAACCTTGAGTACGGAAATGGAAGAACATAATTAGATTTTGATTGTCGATTCTGGAATATATCAAGCATAATTTCTCGGATCTAGGCCTTTACGATATGTCGATATATCGATATCGTCGATATCGATATTAACACATATCAACGTTCGATATCTTAAATATATCGACATCAATATATCATAATCTTGAATTCTTGATATCGATCTTCGGAGTGGCGAGGTACAGGGAGCCCATAAGACTAGCAATGAATGAAGAAATAGAACTTAATTTTTACGAAAATGACTTCTAATGACAATTGAAGACCTTGGTGCGAAAAACCGTCAATTCTAAAAATTGAAAGTGTAAAGGAGATATCTTCACAAAGGTTTTTAACCATCCGATTTCTTTCGTACTTGGCACATATATACTAGACCGAAAATAAATCGACAGGTATTTTTTGTTTCTTTCGGGAAATAGGTAAGGGGGGCAGAATGTCTCTTTTCAAACCGGGGTCCCCTTGATTATAAGGACCACATTAAAGAATCGAAACTCTGCCGATGCACAGATGACTTCAAAGTAGAAAATATGGGTTCCATCCTTTTTGCGAGTCAATGCCCCTTCGAAATACCAGACCCCGCACAATCCTGACGGAAATTGGATTTAGGTGGAACTACTTGAAACCGTGGTATGTTGTAGATATGGTGTTCCTGAGAAGAAGTCTCAATGGGCACAACAACAAATCACTGACCGTTTGGCAACTACAGGGCCACATTTTAGCAAACACCAGAAGGTAACGTTTTTTGGCTTTCGGTGGAATTGCTTGAAACCGTGATAAGTTGTAGATACTATGATCGTGAGAGAGAGACACAATTTGCCCGAAAACTAGAAGATTGCTATCTTCGACTCGGCTGCTTGAAAAAAAAAAGATGTTTCGTAGTGACCAAACGGTCACTGATTAGTGGATGTGCCTGTTAACACCTTTTCTCAGAATCACCATATCTACCACATATCAAAGTTTCAGTCATTTTTACCGAGATCCACAAACCATTTTCGGTTACTTTCAAAAACTGGCCTGGTAGTGGCCAAACGGTCAGTGATTAGTGGTTGTGCCCATTAAGTCCTTTCTCAGAATCACAATATCTACAACATATCACAGATTTAGTAATTTTTACCGAAATCCAGAACATCAACATTTTTGATTACTTTAAAAAAGTGCCCTGTAGTGGCCAAACGGTCAGTGATTCGTGGTTGTGCCTATTAAATCCTTTTCTCAGAATCACAATATCTACAACATATCACAGTTTCAGTCATTTATACCGAAATCCAGAATATCACCATCTTCGGTTACTTTCAATGGCCAGGTTGTGCCCAAACGGTCGGAGATTAGTGGTTGTTCCTATTAAGTTCTTTCTCAGAATCACAATATCTACAACATATCACAGTTTCAGTCATTTTTAAAGAAATCCAGAACATCAACATTTTCGGTTACTTCCCAGAAAGTGGCCCTATAGTGGCCAAACGGTCAGTGATTAGTGGGTGTGCCCATTGAGACCTTTTCTCGGAATCACAAGATCTCCAACATATTACAGTTTCAGTCATTTTTAAAGAAATCCAGAACATCACCATTTTCCGTTACTTTCCAAAAAGTTGCCCTGTAGTGGCGAAACGGTCAGTGATTAGTGGTTGTGCCTATTGAATCTTTTTCTTAGAATCACAAGATCTACAACATATCACAGTTTCAGTCATTCTTTTACCGAAATCGAGAACATCAACATTTTCGATTACTTTCCAAAATGTGGCCCTGTAGTGGCGATTCGGTCAGTGATTTGTGGTTGTGCCTCTTAAGTCCTTCTCAGAATCACAATATCCACAACATATCACAGTTTCAGTTATTTTTCCCTAAATCCAGAACATCACCATGTTCCGTTACTTTCAAAAAAGTGGCCTCGTAGTGTCTAAACGGCCAGAGATTATCCGCTGTGCCCATTAATTCTTTTTTCAGAATCACAAAATCTACAAGACATCAGAGTTTCAGTCATTTTTACCGAAATACAGGCCATCAACAATTTCGGTTCTTTCAAGAAGGTGGCCTGGTTGTGGCCAGTCACTGATTAGTGATTGTGCCTATTAAGACCTTTCCTTAGAATCAGCGATCCACAACATATCACACTTTCAGTCATTTTTACAGAAATCCAGAACATCAACATTTTCCGTTACTTTCAAGAAAGTGGCCTGGTTGTGGCCAAACAGCCAGTGATTAATGGGTGTGCCTGTTAAATACTTTTCTCACAATCACATTTCTACAACATATCACAGTTTCAGTCATTTTTACTGAAATCCAGAACATCAACATTTTCGATTACTTTCCAAAAAGTGGCCAGGTAGTGGCCAAACGGTCACTAATTATTGGTTGTGCCCATTAGAACATTTTCTCAGAATCACAGTATCTACAACATCTCACAGTTTCAGTCATTTTTACCTAAATCCAGAACATCACAATTTTAGCTTACTTTCAAAAAAAGTGGTCTCGTAGTGTCCAAACGGCCAGTGATTACTACCTGCGCCTATTAAGACTTTTTCTCAGAATCACAATATCTACAACGTATCACTTTCAGTCATTGTTTACCGAAATCCAGGACATGAATATTTTCGGTTATTTCAAGAAAGCGGCATGGTTGTGGCCAAAGGTCAGTGATTAGTTTGTGTACCCATGGAGACCTTTTCTCGGAATAACAAGATCTAAAACATATCACAGATTTAGTCATTTTTAAAGAAATCCAGAACATCACCATGTTCCGTTACATTAAAAAAATGTGGCCCTGTAATGGCAAAACGGTCAGTGATTAGTGGGTGTGCCCTTTCAGACCTTTTCTCGGAATCACAGGATCTACAACATATCACAGTTTCAGTCATTTCTATCGAAATCCATAACATCACCATGTTCCGTTACGCTCAAGAAAGTAGCCCGGTAGTGGCCAAACGCTCAGTAATTATTGGTTGTGCCCATTAGGACATTTTCTCAGAATCACAATATCTACAACATATCACAGTTTCAGTCATTTTTACCGAAATCCAGAACATCGACATTTTCGATTACTTTCCAAAAAGTGGCCCTGTAGTGAATAAACGGTCAGTGATTAGTGGGTGTGCCCTTTTCTCAGAATCACAAGATCTACAACATATCACAGTTTCAGTCATTTTTACCGAAATTCACATCACCATCTTCGGTTACTTTCAAGAAAGTGGCCCGGTTGTGGCCAAACGGTCATTGATTAGTGGGTGTGACCATTGAGACCTTTTCTCGGAATTACAAGATATACAACATATCACAGTTTCAGTGATTTTTTTACCTAAATCCGGAACTTCCCCATGTTCCGTTAATTTCAAGAAAATGGCCCTGTAGTAGCGAAACGGCCAGTAATAATTGGTTGTGCCCATTAGGACATTTTCTCAGAATTACAATATCTACAACACATCACAGTTTCAGTCATTTTAACCGATATCCAGTACATCACCATGTTTCGTTACTTTCCAAAAAGTGGCCTCGTAGTGTCCAAACGGCCAGTGATTATTGGCTGTGCCCATTAAGACTTTTTTCCGAATCACAATGGCTTAAACATATTGCAGTTTCAGTCATTTTTGCCGAAATCAACAACATCACCATCTTTGGTTACTTTTTATAAAGTGTCCTGGTTGTGGCCAAAGGTAAGTGATTAATGGTTGTGCCTATTAAGACCTTTTCTCGGAATCACCACATCTACAACATATCACAGTTTCAGTCATTTTTACTTAAATCCATAACATCACCATGTTTGGTTACTTTCAAAAAAACCTGACGTGGCCAAACGGTCAGTAGTTATTGATTGTGCCCATTAGGACATTTTCTCAGAATCACAATATCTACAACATATCACAGTTTCAGTCATTTTTACCTAAATCCAGAACGCCACCATTTTCGCTTACTTTCAAAAAAAGTGGCCTCGTAGTGTCCAAACGGTCAGTGATTATTGGCTGTGCCCATTAAGACTTTTTGTCATAATCACAATATCTACAACATATCACAGTTTCAGTCATTTTTACCGAAATCCAGGCCATCAATATTTTCGGTTACTTTCAAGAAAGTGGCCTCGTTATGGCCAAACGGTCATTGATTAGTGTTTGTCCCCATTAAGACCTTGTCTCAGAATCACAATATCTGCAACATATCACAGTTCAGTCCTTTTACCGAAATCCAGAACATGGTTATCTTCGGATACTTTCAAGAAAGTGTCCTCGTTGTGGCCAAACGGTCATTGATATTTTTTGTGCGCATTAAGACCTTTTCTCAGAATCACAATATCTACAACATATCACAGTTTTAGTCAATTTTACCGAAATCAAGAACATCGCTATCTCCAGTTATTTTCAAAACAGTGGCCTCGTAGTGGCCAAATGATCAGTGATTAGTGGTTGTGCCCATTAAGTTTTTTCTCAGAATCACAATATCTACAACATATCACAGATTCAGTCATTTTTACCGAAATCCAGAACATCAACATTTTTGATTACTTTAAAAAAGTGCCCTGTAGTGGCCAAACGGTCAGTGATTCGTGGTTGTGCCTATTAAATCCTTTTCTCAGAATCACAATATCTACAACATATCACAGTTTCAGTCATTTATACCGAAATCCAGAATATCACCATCTTCGGTTACTTTCAATGGCCAGGTTGGGCCCAAACGGTCGGAGATTAGTGGTTGTTCCTATTAAGTTCTTTTTCAGAATCACAATATCTACAACATATCACAGTTTCGGTCTTTTTTAAAGAAATCCAGAACACCAACATTTTCGGTTACTTCCCAGAAAGTGGCCCTATGGTGGCCAAACGGTCAGTGATTAGTGGGTGTGCCCATTGTGACCTTTTCTCGGAATCACAAGATCTCCAACATATTACAGTTTCAGTCATTTTAAAAAAAATCCAGAAAATCACCATTTTCCGTTACTTTCCAAAAAGTGGCCCTGTAGTGGCGAAACGATCAGTGATTAGTGGTTGTGCCTATTGAATCTTTTTCGTAGAATCACAAGATCTACAACATATCACAGTTTCAGTCATTTTTTTACCGAAATCCAGAACATCAACATTTTCGATTACTTTCCAAAATGTGGCCCTGTAGTGGCGATTCGGTCAGTGATTTGTGGTTGTGCCTCTTAAGTCCTTCTCAGAATCACAATATCTACAACATATCACAGTTTCAGTTAGTTTTCCCTAAATCCAGAACATCACCATGTTCCGTTACTTTCAAAAAAGTGGCCTCGTAGTGTCCAAACGGCCAGAGATTATTCGCTGTGCCCATTAATTCTTTATTCAGAATCACAAAATCTACAAGACATCAGAGTTTCAGTCATTTTTACCGAAATACAGGCCATCAACATTTTCGGTTCTTTCAAGAAGGTGGCCTGGTTGTGGCCAGTCAGTGATTAGTGATTGTGCCTATTAAGACCTTTCCTTAGAATCAGCAATCCACAACATATCACACTTTCAGTCATTTTTACAGAAATCCAGAACATCAACATTTTCCGTTACTTTCAGGAAAGTGGCCTGGTTGTGGCCAAACGGCCAGTGATTAGTGGGTGTGCCTATTAAATCCTTTTCTCACAATCACATTTCTACAACATATCACAGTTTCAGTCATTTTTACCGAAATCCAGAACATCAACATTTTCGATTTCTTTCCAAAAAGCGGCCAGGTAGTGGCCAAACGGTCACTAATTATTGGTTGTGCCCATTAGAACATTTTCTCAGAATCACAATATCTACAATATCTCATAGTTTCAGTCATTTTTACCTAAATCCAGAACATCACAATTTTAGCTTACTTTCAAAAAAAGTGGTCTCGTAGTGTCCAAATGGCCAGTGATAATTACCTGCGCCCATTAAGACTTTTTCTCAGTATCACAATATCTACAACAATATCACAATATCACTTTCAGTCATTTTTTACCGAAATCCAGAACATGAATATTTTCGGTTATTTCAAGAAAGCGGCATGGTTGTGGCCAAAGGTCAGTGATTAGTTGGTGTACCCATGGAGACCTTTTCTCGGAATAACAAGATCTAATACATATCACAGATTTAGTCATTTTTAAAGAAATCCAGAACATCACCATGTTCCGTTACATTAAAAAAATGTGGCCCTGTAATGGCAAAACGGTCAGTGATTAGTGGGTGTGCCCTTTCAGACCTTTTCTCGGAATCACAGGATCTACAACATATCACAGTTTCAGTCATTTCTATCGAAATCCATAACATCACCATGTTCCGTTACGCTCAAGAAAGTAGCCCGGTAGTGGCCAAACGCTCAGTAATTATTGGTTGTGCCCATTAGGACATTTTCTCAGAATCACAATATCTACAACATATCACAGTTTCAGTCATTTTTACCGAAATCCAGAACATCGACATTTTCGATTACTTTCCAAAAAGTGGCCCTGTAGTGAATAAACGGTCAGTGATTAGTGGGTGTGCCCTTTTCTCAGAATCACAAGATCTACAACATATCACAGTTTCAGTCATTTTTACAGAAATTCACATCACCATCTTCGGTTACTTTCAAGAAAGTGGCCCGGTTGTGGCCAAACGGTCAGTGATTAGTGGGTGTGACCATTGAGACCTTTTCTCGGAATTACAAGATATACAACATAACACAGTTTCAGTGATTTTTTTTTACCTAAATCCGGAACTTCCCCATGTTCCGTTAATTTCAAGAAAATGGCCCTGTAGTAGCGAAACGGCCAGTAATTATTGGCTGTGCCCATTAGGACATTTTCTCAGAATTACAATATCTACAACACATCACAGTTTCAGTCATTTTAACCGATATCCAGTACATCACCATGTTCCGTTACTTTCCAAAAAGTGGCCTCGTAGTGTCCAAACGGCCAGTGATTATTGGCTGTGCCCATTAAGACTTTTTTCCGAATCACAATGGCTTAAACATATTGCAGTTTCAGTCATTTTTGCCGAAATCAACAACATCACCATCTTTGGTTACTTTTTATAAAGTGTCCTGGTTGTGGCCAAAGGTCAGTGATTAATGGTTGTGCCTATTAAGACCTTTTCTCGGAATCACCACATCTACAACATATCACAGTTCCAGTCATTTTTACTGAAATCCATAACATCACCATGTTTGGTTACTTTCAAAAAAACCTGACGTGGCCAAACGGTCAGTAGTTATTGATTGTGCCCATTAGGACATTTTCTCAGAATCACAATATCTACAACATATCACAGTTTCAGTCATTTTTACCTAAATCCAGAACGCCACCATTTTCGCTTACTTTCAAAAAAAGTGGCCTCGTAGTGTCCAAACGGTCAGTGATTATTGGCTGTGCCCATTAAGACTTTTTGTCATAATCACAATATCTACAACATATCACAGTTTCAGTCATTTTTACCGAAATCCAGGCCATCAATATTTTCGGTTACTTTCAAGAAAGTGGCCTCGTTATGGCCAAACGGTCATTGATTAGTGTTTGTCCCCATTAAGACCTTGTCTCAGAATCACAATATCTGCAACATATCACAGTTCAGTCCTTTTACCGAAATCCAGAACATGGTTATCTTCGGATACTTTCAAGAAAGTGTCCTCGTTGTGGCCAAACGGTCATTGATATTTTTTGTGCGCATTAAGACCTTTTCTCAGAATCACAATATCTACAACATATCACAGTTTTAGTCAATTTTACCGAAATCAAGAACATCGCTATCTCCAGTTATTTTCAAAACAGTGGCCTCGTAGTGGCCAAATTATCAGTGATTAGTGGTTGTGCCCATTAAGTTTTTTCTCAGAATCACAATATCTACAACATATCACAGATTCAGTCATTTTTACCGAAATCCAGAACATCAACATTTTTGATTACTTTAAAAAAGTGCCCTGTAGTGGCCAAACGGTCAGTGATTCGTGGTTGTGCCTATTAAATCCTTTTCTCAGAATCACAATATCTACAACATATCACAGTTTCAGTCATTTATACCGAAATCCAGAATATCACCATCTTCGGTTACTTTCAATGGCCAGGTTCGGCCCAAACGGTCGGAGATTAGTGGTTGTTCCTATTAAGTTCTTTCTCAGAATCACAATATCTACAACATATCACAGTTTCGGTCTTTTTTAAAGAAATCCAGAACACCAACATTTTCGGTTACTTCCCAGAAAGTGGCCCTATGGTGGCCAAACGGTCAGTGATTAGTGGGTGTGCCCATTGTGACCTTTTCTCGGAATCACAAGATCTCCAACATATTACAGTTTTAGTCATTTTAAAAAAAATTCAGAAAATCACCATTTTCCGTTACTTTCCAAAAAGTGGCCCTGTAGTGGCGAAACGGTCAGTGATTAGTGGTTGTGCCTATTGAATCTTTTTCTTAGAATCACAAGATCTACAACATATCACAGTTTCAGTCATTTTTTTACCGAAATCCAGAACATCAACATTTTCGATTACTTTCCAAAATGTGGCCCTGTAGTGGCGATTCGGTCAGTGATTTGTGGTTGTGCCTCTTAAGTCCTTCTCAGAATCACAATATCTACAACATATCACAGTTTCAGTTAGTTTTCCCTAAATCCAGAACATCACCATGTTCCGTTACTTTCAAAAAAGTGGCCTCGTAGTGTCCAAACGGCCAGAGATTATTCGCTGTGCCCATTAATTCTTTATTCAGAATCACAAAATCTACAAGACATCAGAGTTTCAGTCATTTTTACCGAAATACAGGCTATCAACATTTTCGGTTCTTTCAAGAAGGTGGCCTGGTTGTGGCCAGTCAGTGATTAGTGATTGTGCCTATTAAGACCTTTCCTTAGAATCAGCAATCCACAACATATCACACTTTCAGTCATTTTTACAGAAATCCAGAACATCAACATTTTCCGTTACTTTCAGGAAAGTGGCCTGGTTGTGGCCAAACGGCCAGTGATTAGTGGGTGTGCCTATTAAATCCTTTTCTCACAATCACATTTCTACAACATATCACAGTTTCAGTCATTTTTACCGAAATCCAGAACATCAACATTTTCGATTTCTTTCCAAAAAGCGGCCAGGTAGTGGCCAAACGGTCACTAATTATTGGTTGTGCCCATTAGAACATTTTCTCAGAATCACAATATCTACAATATCTCATAGTTTCAGTCATTTTTACCTAAATCCAGAACATCACAATTTTAGCTTACTTTCAAAAAAAGTGGTCTCGTAGTGTCCAAATGGCCAGTGATAATTACCTGCGCCCATTAAGACTTTTTCTCAGTATCACAATATCTACAACAATATCACAATATCACTTTCAGTCATTTTTTACCGAAATCCAGAACATGAATATTTTCGGTTATTTCAAGAAAGCGGCATGGTTGTGGCCAAAGGTCAGTGATTAGTTGGTGTACCCATGGAGACCTTTTCTCGGAATAACAAGATCTAATACATATCACAGATTTAGTCATTTTTAAAGAAATCCAGAACATCACCATGTTCCGTTACATTAAAAAAATGTGGCCCTGTAATGGCAAAACGGTCAGTGATTAGTGGGTGTGCCCTTTCAGACCTTTTCTCGGAATCACAGGATCTACAACATATCACAGTTTCAGTCATTTCTATCGAAATCCATAACATCACCATGTTCCGTTACGCTCAAGAAAGTAGCCCGGTAGTGGCCAAACGCTCAGTAATTATTGGTTGTGCCCATTAGGACATTTTCTCAGAATCATAATATCTACAACATATCACAGTTTCAGTCATTTTTACCGAAATCCAGAACATCGACATTTTCGATTACTTTCCAAAAAGTGGCCCTGTAGTGAATAAACGGTCAGTGATTAGTGGGTGTGCCCTTTTCTCAGAATCACAAGATCTACAACATATCACAGTTTCAGTCATTTTTACAGAAATTCACATCACCATCTTCGGTTACTTTCAAGAAAGTGGCCCGGTTGTGGCCAAACGGTCAGTGATTAGTGGGTGTGACCATTGAGACCTTTTCTCGGAATTACAAGATATACAACATATCACAGTTTCAGTGATTTTTTTTACCTAAATCCGGAACTTCCCCATGTTCCGTTAATTTCAAGAAAATGGCCCTGTAGTAGCGAAACGGCCAGTAATTATTGGCTGTGCCCATTAGGACATTTTCTCAGAATTACAATATCTACAACACATCACAGTTTCAGTCATTTTAACCGATATCCAGTACATCACCATGTTCCGTTACTTTCCAAAAAGTGGCCTCGTAGTGTCCAAACGGCCAGTGATTATTGGCTGTGCCCATTAAGACTTTTTTCCGAATCACAATGGTTTAAACATATTGCAGTTTCAGTCATTTTTGCCGAAATCAACAACATCACCATCTTTGGTTACTTTTTATAAAGTGTCCTGGTTGTGGCCAAAGGTCAGTGATTAATGGTTGTGCCTATTAAGACCTTTTCTCGGAATCACCACATCTACAACATATCATAGTTTCAGTCATTTTTACTGAAATCCATAACATCACCATGTTTGGTTACTTTCAAAAAAACCTGAAGTGGCCAAACGGTCAGTGGTTATTGATTGTGCCCATTAGGACATTTTCTCAGAATCACAATATCTACAACATATCACAGTTTCAGTCATTTTTACCTAAATCCAGAACGCCACCATTTTCGCTTACTTTAAAAAAAGTGGCCTCGTAGTGTCCAAACGGTCAGTGATTATTGGCTGTGCCCATTAAGACTTTTTGTCATAATCACAATATCTACAACATATCACAGTTTCAGTCATTTTTACCGAAATCCAGGCCATCAATATTTTCGGTTACTTTCAAGAAAGTGGCCTCGTTATGGCCAAACGGTCATTGATTAGTGTTTGTCCCCATTAAGACCTTGTCTCAGAATCACAATATCTGCAAGATATCACAGTTCAGTCCTTTTACCGAAATCCAGAACATGGTTATCTTCGGATACTTTCAAGAAAGTGTCCTCGTTGTGGCCAAACGGTCATTGATATTTTTTTGTGCGCATTAAGACCTTTTCTCAGAATCACAATATCTACAACATATCACAGTTTTAGTCATTTTTACCGAAATCAAGAACATCGCCATCTTCGGTTATTTTCAAAACAGTGGCCTTGTAGTGGCCAAATGATCAGTGATTAGTGGTTGTGCTTATTTAGACCTTTTCTCAGAATCGCAATATCTACAACATATCACCGTTTCAAGCAATTGCTATGAAATCCAAATTAACGTTGCTCTGCTGTTTGCAAAATTGTGGCTCTGTAATTACCAAACGGTCAGTGATTGGTGGTTGTGCTTATTGAGACTTTTTCTCAGGATCACAACATCTACAACACATCACAGTTTCACTGATTTCCATTGAAATCCAGAATATCACAGTGTTTGGCTATTTTTAAAAAAGTGGCCCTGTAGTGGCCAAATATCAGTGATTGGTGATTATGGTCATTAAGACTTTTTCGGAATCACAATATCTACAACATCACGGTTTTAGTCATTTTGTCCAAAATCTCGAATGTCGTTTTCTTCGGCTTTTTTTAAAGAAAGTGGCCTCGTGGTGGCCAAACGGCCAACGATTTTTGGTTGTGCCCATTGAGACTTTTTCTCAGGAACATCATATCTACAACATAACACGGTTTCAATCAATTCCACCGACATTCAATTTCCATAGAAAATTTGAGGGGTCCTTTCTCATTTCGAAGGAGCATTGCCTCTGCAAAACTTCTCAAAACCCGTATTTTGTACTTCGAAGTCATCTTTACATTGGCTGAGTTTCGTTTCTTTAATTTTGTCCTTTTAAATCAAAGGTACCCTATTCATTTTAAAAGGGACCATTTGCCTGCTTTAACCTGTTCTCCGAAAGAAAAAAGAACGTGTGCATTTATTTTCGATCTAGCATATATGTGCCAAGTTTGAAGAAAATCGGATGAAGAGAAATCCTTGTGAAGCTATCTCCTTTATACTTTCACTTTTTGGACTTGACATTCCGTTTTCCCCGAAGTCTTTAATTTCTTTATTACCTCAAATAGCATTGTAAATAAATGAACTTGCAAATTTGCAATATTATATACTGTAATTTCTTAGCCGATACAATTTTCTGTCCCCGAAAACAAGAAAGCACCCGCCAAAAGCAATTCTTCGAACTTTCTACTAGAATTTACCATAAGAAAGTTTTTTGTTCCTCTCTCTCGGAGATTTGCATCCCTTTTAAACTTTAGGGCTTCTCATTGACAACAGGTTATATGCAGACATGCTCTTAGGTACGATCAGAGATTGGGAAAGTAGGCGATTTTTAATAATAATAATAATAATAAAAATCTTCTTATAACAATTAGGTTTACAACTACGGTCCCATCTCCTTATCTTGCATGAAAGGCCCGATAGTCAGCTAAGCCACTGGTGTTCCTTATTCTGTGTTTGTCTCTTTCCGTGTCATGTGGATGTTTAATTTTGTG
Source organism: Thermobia domestica (assembly GCF_964235325.1). Taxonomy (NCBI): domain Eukaryota; kingdom Metazoa; phylum Arthropoda; class Insecta; order Zygentoma; family Lepismatidae; genus Thermobia; species Thermobia domestica. The sequence continues at coordinate 63,124,428 of NC_137457.1, forward strand.
CCGTTAGGCTTTTATAATAAACCTTTACATTATGTAACCTTTTTCTTTTTTTTACGAGATTTTCTATTGGAAAAAGGAAAGAAAGTGCTTTCCTCTTATATCTGTTTGCTACCATTCACCTTGTTTGAACTGCTTAGATAAGATGATTTTGTAACTTTTATGTCATCCATTGCCATCACGATAATAAAATGGTAAGTCTTAACAATTCATTTTATTCTCTTATTTGCAGTTTGCCACACTGATATATTTCTAACAAAATTGAGGTTTGGTCCAACGCCTTTCGAATTCGCAACCAACCCAACCACTGAGCTTTTTGGGTTGCCTGCCTTTGCAGGAAAGGGAGAATTGCAGGTGGTAATGCACTTTTGGAGTCGTGTATACAAACGATTGCGACAATTTGTGATTGAAATGGACATGATAGGGGGCTACCACTTAGACAGCCCCACTTATTTACGTTCTAGCGGCACCCCTAATTGTGCGCAAACGAAAGTTTGGCCTGCACATTTCTGTTCAAACGATGTACAAAGGATTGCGAGAATTTGTGATTGAATTGGCCGCGGTGGGGACTACCATTTAGAGAGCGCCTCACTTTGTTTCGTTCTGGCGGCGCCCCTAATTGTGTACAAACGAAAATTTCGAATTCACGTTTCTGTAGAAACGATGGAGAAACGATTGCGACAATTTGTGATTGAATTGAACATGGGGGGCTACCATTTAGACAGCCCCCACTATGTTTTTGTTCTGGCGTCACCCCCAATAGTGTACAAACGAAAATTTCGCCTGCACATTTCTGTACAAACGATTGAAACCATTTCCGATTCAGTCTGATATGGTAAGGAGCGAGGCTGTCATGTTGGAAGTCTCCTTTCCACCTCTAGTGTAATGAAATTCTTCCACGAGAAAATTGTAATCAACACTGTCAGTAGCTACGTCCTCGACTATCATACATTTATAAGTACAGCTTTATTTTCGTATTTATTCAACAGTTAACCAATTTAAATCTATCGTAAACAAGAATATGTAGTCAACTTCTTAAATACTTCGCTCGACAGGAACCCATTCAGCGCGTGCAACATGCAAAAACAACATGTTTGGCGTCTCACAATTGACAAAGAAGGAAAAAGAAAAGCAAAAGCAGCACGGGAGTGCCTTATCGCAGTCAGAGCTGACAACATAGTTTCGGTCGTCACTTACGCCAATAGACCTACAAACGGTGTACAAGAGTTATACAGTTACAATATACGTTGTGCCACAGTAGCGCTAAAGGCGGAATGTGCACGAACTACAAATGAATGTTTCTTACAAGCATCAGTGACTGTTGCACCCTCTTTAGATTTTACACATCTTTTTTCCTCCCACTATTTGACCTTGACAAGCCGAAGAACCAGGCTTTCCGAGTTCACAACCATACACTGTTGTGTTCAGAGTACGTTTTCAGTTCTTCAAATGACAACCGCGAAAAACAAGGGTGATGATCGGACAACCATATACGGCATTCAGAAACACCCGGTCGCAATAATAATTGTAAAATACAAATATAGAGCCTTGACAATGACATGAGTATTTATATATATACAGTGCGTTCCACGAATAACACTAAGGTCCACCTCCTGAAGAAACCAAGGTAGATAGAAACATGAAACGTTTTGGAACCTTCAAGGGACGTAAAACCCAATATTACGATGATAAGGAGAATCCCCCACAAGGGGGGGCTAACTGGGTTACTGGGGGTAACTCAAAAATTTTAAATAGCAACCCCCATCGTGTGGTACCTCGTTTGAAAGGTAATCACGAGTAAAGACGACTTGTGAAAATTGTAAGTCCCTAGCATTTCCGTAGCCAACATGGCGGCCATTCGTAAAGGACGGTCGAAGTGCGTTCAACGAATAACACTACAGCTCGTCTCCAGATGAAACGAAGGCAGATAGAAGCATGAAACCTTTTGGAACCTTCAAGGAACCTAAGAGGAAACATTATGCTGAGAAGGAGAATCCCCAACAAGGGTGGAGAAAGAGGGTTACTGGGGGTAACTCAAAAATTTTAAATAGCAACCCCCATCGGGTAGTACCTCGTTTGTAAGGTAATCACGAGTATTGACCTGTTCTGTAAAGTGCACGTTGATTGCATGTCCGCAGCCAACATGGCTGCAACCCCAAACTATGATCGAAGAAACATTGCAAACCTGTAAGCAGAGAGTAACATAATATGATATGGAACATACCTCATTAATGCAGGAGATGCTCGAAGTGTCACCGCCAACTTCCTGGCAGTAATGTAAACGTTGGACGAACTCCTCTCGAACACGGGTAAAAGTGATTACCGGTATAGAATGACAGGCGCCAACTATGCGTTGGCGCAACTCCGCAATGCTGTTCGGCTGCCTGCGGAACACTATAGTCTTCAAATAACCGCAGAGAAAAAAGGCGGGTGGAGCAAGGTATGGCGAACGGGCTGGCCATCAATGGTGCCGTGACGACCAATCCATCGTCGCGGAAACTCACTATCTAAATAGTCACGTACAAGGCGGTGAAAATGGGCAGGACAGCCGTCATGCTGAGAAACGGGCGGAATCTCTCCAAATTCTTGCGGATTCTCTTCCATTGCCACGACAATCAACGGTGCAATAAAGTCTTGCAGCAGCGCCAGGTACTTCTCACCCGTTAATATTCCATCGATAAAGAGGGGCCCGATTATATGATTACCTACGATACCCGCCCAGACATTCAGCGACTCTGGGTGTTGAGTGTTGCCTTCACGAAATACATGAGTTTTTGTGTCACACCAATATGGCAGTTATGCCTCTTGACCTTGCCATTCAAGCAGAACGTACTCTCATCTCTGTAACACACGTTTGTCAGCACAATGGTCCCACGTGACAATGCCTCACACATCTGCTCACAAAACTCGATACGCATATCGGGATCATGTTCACTTAACTCCTGGATCATATGTAGTTTGTATGGATGGAAGGTATGCTTTTCTAAGATTCTGTATATCGTTGTGCGTGACACACCACACGCTTAAGCCATAGTTGTTATGGACTGTTGGGGATGCACATTCAGCTCCGCTCACACTTGTATCTGTGTTTCTTCCGTAGCAAAACTAGTGTTTCGAGGCTTTGGGCCATTGGTCACACTGCCTGTCGTAAAGAATTTGATTAATAAATGGCGTACAGAAAAAACACTAATTGGGTTGTGCACATTTTGTTCATTGAAAAACCGAGCTGTTGCACTGTACGAACGATTTGTAGCACCAGAGAGTAACACAATTTCAATTCTCTGTTCAAGGGACCACATTATCTATGCAATGTAGGATGGTCAAACGCACCGGCACAAACGCACGTCTACATCCTTCAGACCTACTCTTCCGGGTTGTAATGTAGCGCACTGTTGTTCGGAAAAGCACATCTGATAGTGATTCACGAGTAAACAGTAGCTTTGCTAAAGTGCGTGTGTCATACACCAAAGCGTCACCACGGGCAACTCGTCGTCATGAACTACATCTATTCCTCCGTACGAGTAGCAGTTCGACAGTAGCGTAATGGTAAAGTGTTAGCTAAGTACACGTGCGGTCCGCGGTTTGTGACGGTGACGGTAACGGTGGAGGGTATTAGTGGTTAAAGTATGAAACAAAATTTTAATAACCTCCCGTTATCCGGAATTTCGGTAGCAGGAGCACAAGCTTTGAAAACAAAGTGCATCAAGAAATAATGAACTCAAAGAGAAATACCAGTATTAATACTACAAAACATTTGGGCCGTAATCGACAACTTACCATTCGAGCCTTCAATAAAAATCTCCACAATGTTGTGATTCACGAAGTTCCCAGGCGTAGAGTGAACGTGGAGAGATGATGCAATCTAGACTCAGAATTTTCAGAATACACTTGTCTAAACTTCTTATTGAAAACCACGTGTATTTATTTATTATATTTGTTTCTATAATACCACATTCTATCACAAAATAGTATTCATATACGGAACAGATAATGCTCGCCACAAATGAACAATCTTTTGACGTCAATAGTAGCTTCAACTTGATAATATCACTGATTTTAATTATTAGTTCCGTTCAACATAAAAATGAGATTGACAAGTAATTAAAAGAAACATGATATTTACAACAAGGAAACACAAAATACTATATGCAACAAAAATAATAATAATACATGAAATAAGGTTTCTCTACTACATTTCTAAAAGTCTTTTCAGAATAAATGAAAGTCTAGACGACAGTAGCAAATTATATTATTTCAAATGTCTAGAAAGAAGTTTGATCACCTATTTATATTTGTATTTATTATTCATTTATTATTTTTAATTATTTCCTTTTTACGGATGCACTGAACTATTATATTATACTTGCCACTTGATATAATTGTTTCTATCTTCAGTTCTGTCTTTGTCCGAACAGATGATTCACTAGTGAAATAGTAATTTGAATGCAAAGTGACTAGCTAACTGACACTTGATAGTCGCGACTGGCGAACTTTTATTTAGATTGAATTTAACTTAGTACTGATACTTTAAACATTCTTCACAGATAAATATGTTAGCTAGCACAGTTTTCAGAAATAATACAGTTATGCAACGATGTTATATTACTACAGTGGTTGTTAGATATTTTTATAGCTATAATTTGAAGTAATATTCCGCTATTATATTGCCCTATATCAAATATAGATTGATTTTTATGGATATATATTTCAAACTTGAGCTTAAGGTTAAAAGAATTCAATACAAAGTAATGCGTTCATATTGTGCGCTCATTATATACATGACGTTCTGTAGTTACTGATCCTCTAGAGTGTATACGAGTGATTGACTTCTACTAATACTCACTGGCGCAAGAAACTTTATATTTAATTTTTGTAGCACTAATATGCTCTATCCAATAAAATAGATTAGGCTATGAGTGAAGTATTTGACATGAATATTATTATATCGCTTGACATAAATACCGTATCAATATTATAGATTTTCTTTTTATATACGCATATGTTTTTACGGTAATATCAAAAGAATTCCATAAGGTTACGAGTGCAAAGCATGCTTTAGTGTGTCGTATACCGTATACACATATCACTTGTTTTAATTATTTTCGTTGACATTAGTACGTGACATGCGATGTTTACTTGCAGTGTTTTGCCTCTTCAAGAACACGGCTTACTTGTTATTTTCGAGCACATTCAATTTTCTTACCTTTACCGGCAGGTGAAAGTATATGTTTACATTTTATCGTTCCTCTTATGCTTCTCACTTTACTAATACATCATATAAAATTATTGTTCCTAGCTGCATCTCTCTTTTATCCTTCTCTAGCTGTCTGCCACCTGCTCCCCACACTGCTGCCGCTGATCATGTGTTGTCCCTGTTGCCAGTGAAGCTTAGACAACATTGGTGGAGTTCAGAAGGTTACTGAGCGGAGCGCTCAGTCACACCGCTCGAAGTGAGCGAAACATAATACTACGAAAACAACACGTACCCAAATTCTGACGGGGCAGCGTGTCCTGTCACATATAGCGTCCGAATAGGTTGATCCTTGCGCCGTCACTAATCACTCACAGATTAATTTTCACTTAGTTCCACAGATACTTATAAGATCAAGACAATACGAACAAATGAAACCACAAACATACAATTATATACATATATACACAATATTTCGAAATATGTACAGCCCGCAATCTATTCGCAGTATTCATCAGACAAGTCCTTCAAAAGTTGACTGGCACAATTCTCTTCTGCTTTCTTTCGCCATTTCCAGTATTGTTCCTTAGTGGGCTTCCACAATTTACACTGTTGTTCGGATCTGTGTCCTATCGATTACCCATTGTTCGGATCAATCAGCTCCACAACCTTAAGACTTCGCTTACGAACACATAAGTACGGTTCTGAGTACAGATTGAACATCTTTTTTGTCTGCCGCGCTGCTGCATCACTGATGGAATGTGCCCTGAGGAATATATGATCGCCTATATTAGCAGGCCGATCTGATGTCATTGTTTTATTTTGTACGTCGATTCTTCTTCGCCATCTGAGACTTCTTACGGTGTGCAATCATAAGTAGCCGATTGTCCCACGAATTCCCGTCTTCATCAGTCTCCTCTTGGAACAGTCGTTTCATCACAGGCGTTACATCCTTCACGTTTAGGTGTGCTTGGACTGGAGCAACGTTCAGATTCTCCACAATAGTATAATTCAGTAACATAACGATACTCCACAAGTGCTTACTCCAATCCACATGTTGTCCAGCACAATACAACATCCAAAGCCTATTCATTTCTCTATGATTCCTCTCCACGGGATTTGCTTGAGGATGGTATGGTGTGGTGTGATACACTTTAACTCCTTTACTAGCCAATGATCCTAGGAACTTACTAGATACAAAACATGGAGCGTTGTCACATATAATAGCGTCCGGAATACCTAAATGCATAAAATACAAATCTAGGCACCTCAGAATTGCAGCAGCTGTAGCTCGTCTCATTGGATACGCTACTAGATGCCTGGTAAACACATCCATGCACGTGCACACATATGCCATGTTTGACTTGCTGGTTGGAAGCTTCCGTACTATATCAACTGATAGTAACTCTCGGGCTCTCGAAACGGTGACTGACTGTAACTTCCTTGAAAGAGGATGAGAATCAGCTTTCTGTCGCATACACCATACACAAGTGCCGATGTATTGTCGCACGTCAGTATACATGTCTACCCAAACGAAATTTTCTAGAAGCATTGTATGTGTCTTCGCATATCCATACCAAATGACCCCTCTCATCATGGTAACATCTCAGTACTCTCTTTACTAAACTTGTGGGTACAACTATCCTCCATTTATCTTGCAAATGAAAATCACGTTTTAACAGCACACCTTGTTGGATCTTATAATACAGACGTACAGATTTACCACAACTTATTTGTGGTACATTGGTCTGATCTTGCTTCAGAGCATCAACATACTTCATTAACTGAGGGTCTTCACGCTGGTATTGCTTCAAATCTTCACTGGTCATATTTGCTAAATCTCCTGGAAGTACATGAAAATTCAAAATTGTAAAAATTCTAGGTGATTGGCATACGGTAATACGAGACAAAGTATCCGCTGCTACATTGGTTACTCCAGGTATGTATTGGATTTCCAACTCCACATCTCGCATTTCAATACACCACCGATATAGCCTGGTATTCCAATATTTTAGGCTCTTAAAATGCACTAAAGCTTGATGGTGAGTTTGTACGATCACATGATGCCCTATCAATAGATTACGCCATTTTCTTATATCTTTCACAACACCCAAGATCTCTATTTCGGTAATGGTATAGCGAGATTCGCAAGGCTTAAGTATGTGTCCAGTGAAACCAATAACTCGTTTCCCATCTTCGTAACCTTGTGTCAAAGTAGCAGAAGTCCCAATAGTTGAGGCGTCTACTATGATAATGAAGTCTTTTGACATATCTGGATGCACCAAAGTATGTTTTTACAGATCTCATGTATTATATCCTCGAAACAATTGGTATGTTTCGGCAACCAGGTCCATTTCTTCCCTTGTTTAATCAGCTGGTATAAAGGTGCTGACTTGCGAGCAAAATCATGTATAAACTTGGAGCACCACTGAAAAAAATCCTAAGGTCCTTTGCAATGTTTTTATAGTTGTTGGCCTAGGCAATGATTTAACTACATCCACGTACTCTGGATTATTCGCTATTCCTACCGGTGTTACTACAAAACCTAAGAAATTTGCCCCAGATACCATAAATGTGAATTTCTTTAAATCGACTGTCATATTTGCTTCCTCTAACTTATACAATACTTGATCTAACAACTCAATATGAACTACTGGATCAGTCCCTGGAATTAAAATACCATCTATATACAGTAAGATCTTTTCAAGAATAGCAACTTCCAACACTCTCTGCAACGCTGTCATTAAACAAGCTCCACCATTCTTGTAAGCAAAGGGTACCCTGCAATAACGATACATCTGGCCTTCAAAAAAGAATGCAACAAGATCCCTACAATCTTCAGCTAACTCGATCTGGCAGTAGGAATGCACCAGGTCGAGGGACGTTGCACAGGTCATCCCATTAAACCTTGCAAAGAGGTCATCGAGGCGTTCGACCTTAAGATTTGTTAAAGATACGAATTTATTAAGTTGGACCAGATCAAGGCAGACTCGAACCTCATCCGAGTTCATCTTTCTGACTATTACCAGGGGATTGTTATGTTTTACACTGCAGGCTCAATGATACATTGACGCAACCATTTTTGGATCTGCTCCCTCGCCTTATCTCGATAACACAATGGAATTGGGTAAGATCGTTTCACAATTGAATTTTCAGTGGTAACCTGGATTGTATACTTAAACTTGTTACATTTTCCTGGGAAATGGGCGAAAACTTTTCTTCTCTTTGTCAGCACCTTGAACAACATTTCCTTGTGTTCCGGAGCAATAGGAGTTTTCTCCACCACTTCTCTTACTTCTTCTGGGGTAGCTTACATATTATTTTCAGTCGTTTTTCCCCTTACTTCCATGACTTCCACTCTCTTTGGACAGCAAGCCGAACATTGAATCTCCTGAACAAGCGGGTCATACAAAGATTCCACAAGATCCTTTATTTGTGCCAGCGTAATTCGTCTCAGGTTGCAATCATCTCTTTGCCTTGACCTAGCTTCATCATACGAATCTTTTTGTTGCATGAATACGCTTTTCCACTGATTTAAAATTACTTTCAGATCTTCATGATCGCATCCACATACCGGTGAGCTCCATACTTCCTCTGGATGGCATTCACATTCACTCCATTCTTCTATGACGTTTACAGGTTGACTGTAATCCACACTCAACTCATTAATCATATTATTACATGTCGTATTTTCTTCCTCCTTCGATTTAACCATGGGTACTACTACTTCTTGCCCCCCAGTTTGAATGGTTACCATGCCATTTCAAAAATTCATTCTGACTTGAAACTTGCTCATGTAATCACGACCCAGTAGAAGATCTTGGTTGAGCCCGTCGACCACAAAAGGTCGAACATCCGTTTGTATTCCGTTAATTGCCACAGGAAGATATACTTCTCCTTTCACCATTTTCTTCCTGGTTGCACTATAATCGACAAGAACTACGTGGGGTGCTGGTTTCAATTTCGGATGTGATATAATCTTCGTAACCTTTCTCCACAACTCTAGACTACACAACGTCACGTCCGCATCGCTATCAACAAGTGCTTGCACAACTTCATCCAACACACATAGTCGTATGATACCAGACGATTCTTTCATTCGTTCAAAGTCAGTCTTCACGTCATCAATATTCTCACAATCTGTTATACTCCCACTCTTGTCCAGCTATACACTGAAATTTAACTCGAAAAATATTCACCACATTCCTACACTCATACTCATGTACACATAATGGATTATATACACCACTATACACTTTCTCAGGTATATCCTCACTTACACTTTTCTCATGGGTCTTCTCAAAACACAAATCGTACCTACCTCCGACCCGCAAGGTGGATACTTCATTTAGTTTTTTTTTGAATCTTTACTTCCTCGAGGATCCCAACGGTGTTGAATATCCTCTTGGGAGGATCTCGGGTTATCTCTTTCATACTTTTTGTGTGTGAGCCATTTCCTTCCTGGTCGTTTTTCCCCCTCCAAGAACGTGCACGACCACCTCGCCTGCCGCGTCGATAGTTCCCGCGTCCTCATGCAACATCTCGTCCTTCCACCGGTGATTCTTCTCTTGTGTTCGCAGGCTCTGTCTTGTTTTCCTCCTGGTCCTTCGATATAGCTCATACTTTAGCTTTACGAGTAATCACCTCTTCACCTTCCTCATATCTTCTAGCGCCATCTCTTCCTGTCTTCCGTCTTGCTTCCCATGTGTCATGAATCAGTTCAAGTTGTCGGACTGTTTCAAGAATTTCGCCTAACTCCTGGCCTGGTGATGAAACCAAATGTCTCTGATACTGAACTGGTAGTAAAGTTATGATAGTGTTGCAAATCTGGGCTTCACTGCTCTGTTAATCCAAGTCCCTAATCTGACACAATCTATTTGTAACAAAACGTTCAACACTCCCATCAACCTTAGGGTTGAAGGGTACAGTCTTAAGGCGCGTTAGCCTAGCACATGTACGTCTTCGGAATGCTAATCTCTTAAGAACATTTGCTTGAAGTCGGCATACGTGAGGAATTTGTTCACATTGGAATAATACCATGATAGCACTGCGTCTCTTAGTACGAACGGTAATACCTTAAGCGCCTGACTAGGTCGCACCCCCATTAGAGCACACTCTCGTTCAAACTGTATGATAAATGCTTGAGCTGACAAATCACCTCTCTCTGGTGGATAGTACGTGAACGATTTTATATCCGCTAATCGCAATTTCAATTCCTCTTCGTCTTCTTTCTTTTCCATTGCCTCCCTGTAGTCCTGAGCTGCTTCCGAATAGGCTCCGCGACGGTTCGTTAGTCTTCTGGCGTTTCCATTCTCGTTGCCATTAGAAGGAAGCTGTCATCTTTGTCGGTTCCTTCATCTTTCCGTCTTCGGGGACCACCCATCTTCTTCTGAATACCCGCTTTCATCAGACGAACTGGTCTTGATCCGTCTCCGTCTTCTTCGATAACTTGGGTGCACATCAGGTTCCTTGCTCCGAGAAGCCGCCGTACTATTGAAGGGACTTCTTCCACAGCAGGTACCACAGGAATCACTTCTATTGCGCCTTCCATCTAAGCTTGGAGATTGATCAGGATTGTATGGCCGCTTCACTTCTGTTTCCTCTTCTACGCCTGAACTAGGTCTTCGCCATTTCTCCTCGATTCTTTGTTGAAGTGACGCGATTGCTAACTCCTTACAAGCCAACTTTTCTTATACTTTCCACAGTTCCGAAGTGTTTTGCCACATGACAGCCTTCGACTGACTCACTTCTGCGCGACACTCTTGCAGTTGATTATTCATCACTGCGTTGGCTCTAATCATTCTTAAAAAAACCTCTTCTATCACCTTTCTACATTCATCCGTCTTCTGCAGGACTTTAACTCTTCTTTGGCCAACCGATCTTCTATCTGTGCGGTAGTCATCTGTATCAACTCATCCTTCACATCTGCAATCTTATCCTGCATCCTGTCCTGACATTGTGGCATACCTGTAAACAGCTCTTCGATACCTAATCGATTCGTCTTTTTACTTCTTCAAATTGCTGACTCGCCATTTTCTCTGTTAGTATTGCCACTTCCTCGAGTTTACACACAGTATTCTTCAAATCTTGAATCTCCTGCTGGGTTCCGTCCAACTTTCGTGACAATTCATTTACCTGTTGAGTTAACGAGGCGCTCGTCCTGTCACACTTCTTGCTAACTTATTCAATCTTGTTCTCCAATTGCTCCATACTATTCCGTAAATCCTCTTGAATAGCCTTCATCTCCATCTGAAAATCTTCCTTGATTTTTGACCTCAACTCACATTGTTCCTTTTCATTATACTTCTCAAATATACGGATAAGCATCTGCTCCATCGCATCCAAAGACAAACTACGTTCTCCCTTCTACATCACCATATGTGGTTTGCACTATCCGCACTTCCATAGTGCTTCAACGGGTGCATCATCATCGAATTCATTTTGAGCATTCCATTGTTCTTGTGTCATTTGACTACACACGCGGTGATACCAGCGATCACACATACAACATTGTACATGATACTCATCTCTAGCTGGATCCTCACAACACACTACTTTATCTGAGTCTAACATGGCCGCAGATTCACTTGCCCTTGCACTGTCTCTGTTTTGATTATGCCGATTATACCCATGTTCAACTTTTTTTAAACTACGAACTAAACTACACAACTAGCACTCTACGAAATTCACACTCTTGATTGCAACTATTCTTCACAAGCGTAAGTCTCATAATCTAAATGTGACGGTGACGGTAACGGTGGAGGGTATTAGTGGTTAAAGTATGAAACAAAATTTTAATAACCTCCCGTTATCCGGAATCTCGGTAGCAGGAGCGCACACTTTGAAAGCAAAGTGCATCAAGAAATAATGAACTCAAAGAGGAATAACAATATTAATACTACAACACACTTGGGTCGTAATCGACAACTTACCATTCGAGCCTCCAATATAAATCTCCACAATATTGTGATTCACGAAGTTCTCAGACGTAGCGTGAACGTGGAGAGATGATGCAATCTAACTCAGAATTTTCAGAATACACTTGTCTAAACTTCTTATTGAAAACCATGTGTATTTATTTATTATATTTGTTTATATAATACCACATTCTATCACAAAATAGTATTCATATACACAACAGATAATGCTCACCACAAATGAACAATCTTTTGACGTCAATAGTAGCTTCAATAATGACTTGATAACATCACTGATTTTAATTATTAGTTCCGTTCAACATAAAAATGAGATTGACAAGTAATTAAAAGAAACATGATATTTAGAACAAGGAAACACAAAATACTATATGCAACAAAAATAATAATAATACATGAAATAAGGATTCTCTACTACATTTCTAAAAGTCTTTTCAGAACAAATGAAAGTCCAGACGACAGTAGCGTATTATATTATTTCAAATATCTAGAAAGAAGTTTGATCTCCTATTTATATTTGTATTTATTATTCATTTATTATTTTTAATTATTTCCTTTTTACGGATACACTGAACTATTATATTATACTTGCCACTTGATATAATTGTTTCTATCTTCAGTTCTGTCTTTGTCCGAACAGATGATTCACTAGTGAAATACTAATTTGAATGCAAAGTGACTAACTAACTGACACTTGATAGTCGCGGCTGGCGAACTTTTATTTAAATTGAATTTAACTTAGTACTGATACTTTAAACATTCTTCACAGATAAATATGTTAGCTAGCACAGTTTTCAGAAATAATACAGTTATGCAACGATGTTATATTACTACAGTGGTTGTTAGATATTTTTATAGCTATAATTTGAAGTAATATTCCGCTATTATATTGCCCTATATCAAATATAGATTGATTTTCTATCAAGCGCTTTTTATGGATATATGTTTCAAACTTGAGCTTAAGGTTAAAAGAATTCAATACGAAGTAATGCGTTCATATTGTGCGCTCATTATATATATGACGTTCTGTATTTACTGATCCTCTAGAGTGTATACGAGTGATTGACTTCTACTAATACTCACTGGCGTAAGAAACTTTATATTTAATTTTTGTAGCACTGATATGCTCTATCCAATAAAATAGATTAGGCTATGAGTGAAGTATTTGACATGAATATTATTATATCGCTTGACATAAATACCGTATCAATATTGTAGATTTACTTTTTATATGCGCATATGTTTTCTGGTAATATCAAAAGAATTTTATAAGGTTACGAGTGCAAAAGCATGCTTTAGTGTGTCGTATACCGTATACACATATCACTTGTTTTAATTATTTTCGTTGACATTAGTACGTGACATGCGATGTTTACTTGCAGTGTTTTGCCTCTTCAAGAACACGGCTTACTTGTTATTTTCGAGCACATTCAATTTTCTTACCTTTACCGGCAGGTGAAAGTACATGTTTACATTTTATCGTTCCTCTTATGCTCCTCACTTTACTACTACATCACATAAAATTATTGTTCCTAGCTGCATCTCTCTTTTATCCTTCTCTAGCTGTCTGCCACCTGCTCCTCACACTGCTGCCGCTGATCATGTGTTGTCCCTGTTGCCAGTGAAGTTTAGACAACATTGGTGGAGCGCTCAGTCACACCGCTCCAAGTGAGCAAAACACAATACTACGAAAACAACACGTACCCAACTTCTGATGGGGTAGCTTGTCCAGTCACAGATTCGAGCCTCGGAGTGTTCAGATTTTTCAATAATATTATGGTTCTCTCTTTTCTATCGGTTTCAGTTCAATTTGCATTTTTTGTTTTTGCAATACTTTTATAGTGTTAGTTGTGTGGTATGTGTATTGTGCATTCGTTCCGAACTAGACCTACGTTAGACTTTAGAATTTGTTGTGTACACGGTCTGGTCTCTATACGCGATTACTTTTCAAGCGAAGTACCACAAGATGGGGGTTGCTATTCAAAATTTTTAAGTTACCCCCAGTAACCTCCTTTAACCCCTTTGTGGGGAATTCTCCTTCTCAGCATAATGTTGCCATTTCAGTTCCTTGAAGTTTTCTAAAAGTTTTTATGTTTATATTTGCCTTCGTTTCATCTGGAGACGAGCTTTAGTGTTATTCGTTGAACGCACTTCGACCGTCCTTTACGGATGGCCGCCATGTTGGCTACGAACATGCTAGCGACGTACATTTTTCACAAGTGGTCTTTACTCCTGATTACCTTTCAAACGAGGTACCACACGATGGGGGTTGCTATTGATAATTTTTGAGTTACCCCAAGTAACCTTCTTTAGCCCCCCTTGTGGGAATCTCCTTCTCAGCATAATGTCCCTTGAAGGTTCCAAAAGGTTTCATGTTTTTTCAGGAGGTGGACCTTAGTGTTATTCGTTGAAAGCACTGTATGTATATATGCCCCACGAAATCATTGTTTTTCTTCGTTAAAGTTTTATACTTTCATTTGATGAGATGCTGGCCCGGCGAAACTTTTTATAAAATTCCCAGAGGTCTTGTGTCGTGAATGACATTGAAATAGTGCTTTCAGTTGAAGTGAAACCACAGTACAGGATTCTTGAACGTTTGCCATCGTTTAATTGTGCACGTACATTCTTTACGACCGCCAAAGTAACTGCTCAAAATTCATGCTTAATACTCTCACAGTCCAGTTATCGCAATGTCTCGTGCGTCGTGGCCAGTGGGCTAAAATTATCGTGAATTCTCTTTCATATTCTATTTGCATGTACATACAGGTGACTTAACCTGAGTGCTTTTATGAATGAACTACCAACATTAATTATTAGACGAACGCAGTTCTTATCTCGAACCTCCAAGTTCAAGGAGCGTTACTCCATGTTTAGAAGCAGCAACCACAAACGTCGCGTTGGGATCATATGCGATGTGTTAAGGGGCACAAGCTATTAGGCGGTGAAGGACGTTTTCTTACGGCTAGCCCCAATCAATAAGTCCCATGTTCATATACTTTTGTGCGTAAAGTCATATACTTTTGTGCGCCCTCCTACATTACCATTCCACTTTGGAGACGATGTAATTTTGCTGAAGAGTCGTGTCGACTCTTTAGAATTGTTTGGAGCAGAAAACAGATTACTACGCGGGATTATCCCGGCAACTTTTCTCCCAGTGCTAATTCACCAAATGTATTAATGGTGTGAGAAAGATATATATATCAGAGTGATAAAGGGCTACAGTATAGTGAAAATGTAAAGTGTGACTTTATTAATGTTAATAATTATACATATGCAGTGGTAAATGTTGTGATCTTTCCTCTTCGTTATTTTTCTAGTATAGTGTCATTTAATCCAGTGCGTTTTCGTTGTTTGTATGAGTGATGCTTGTGTGCGTTATGGTCTGAATGACCGTCTGATCGTCCGTTAGGTTTCCGACACGAGACATCCGAACTTCTCGGCACCTAATACCTCTCGGCACCTTATCATTGACACTGACGAGCAATTTTGAACAATTCTACAATCCCTTCTTGGAGATGCCCTTCAGCGTCTTACTCAGGTAAGTCCAGATCTACGGAAAATACTCATTGGTAGCTATGTGGTAGAGGGTCCACCTTTGGTGCTTAGGGTCGCGGGATCGATACCAGCTCCCGCCAAGTAAACCCTGGGGTAGCCATACACCGTGTGTGTGGGTTTTCTCGGGGTTCTTCCGTTTCCCCTCACCTTCTTCATTCCACTATTTCATTCATCACTTATCATCACCGTCTCCTTTATTCTAACCGGCATAAAGTGGGACGTAAATCTCAAAGATTTCATTTCATTATTTATTTTTTCCATTGGTAGAACAACAGAGGACAGAACCACAAACATAAGATGCAAATTCAAACAGAATAAATAAAATTAATATCCGAGAAAGTACTACAACACATAATTGATTACTACTGGATTATTTCCAGTGACCATAAGACATCAGTATACATCTCTTAGTCTACTGTGTCATAGGACATAGATTTTTTGTGTTGGCTTAGTGGTGGTTGGTAGAGAAACTTGCCCTCGCCGCACTTGTGGGCGTACTCGAGCTTTTTCGTATCACTCAAGGGCCAGTTTTACCTCTTCCGGGGTGTCACACCACTTTTCAATAACATAACTAAGGGCGTCAGCGGGTAAGCCTCGCAATAAGTGCTGATATTTGTTCTCGTCACTCACATGCGGAGAGACACGTTGGCACAGATTCATCGTAGCATAGTAATATTGTATGTTGTGCTCGGTTTCTTCACTCTGTTATGAAAGCTAGCAAATCTATCTGAGAGTTGGTCCCTGTTTCCAAAAGCAGCGCGTAATTTTTGTGTTGCATCATCAAATTTGTCTAGGGTCTGTAGCTCATCACAATGTATCTCATAAAAGTCACGTGCAGGGTCATAGAAGTAAGCAACAAGGTACTTTATGCAGTCAGTATCATTCCATTTATATAACTTTGCGGCCAATTTGAATGTTTGGAAAAAGTCCTTCAGGGACTCTCCCGGTGCTCCACCATAACTGTCGATTTTCATGCTAGGAACCTTAGGTGATATAGTAGTAGAATTTGCCGTAGCCATCTTGATTTTTTCTCTCTTTTTTAAGCGTCAAGCAGATAAGCAATATCTATGAGAGTTTCAGTATAACTTACTTGATTTTATACACTTTACAAGTTCGTTTTGGTGTTCAACTAGAAGTGTTTTGTTTGCCAAAAGAGTAATAACACTTGTAAATTATCAATTTCAAACTACCATTTTCTTGGGTTTAATGCTGAAAATTTTGAGTACTAAAGAAAATATTATTATGATTATTATTAGTGTTTTTAATGTTAAGAGATCTCAACACCACTAGTTTAGAATCGTGCATTTAGCGGGTTCTCTCTTTATACTGTGCTTAACCTATGTTCAACCACCGTACGGTTTTATTTATACGGTTTAGTCATGTTTCTGAAGTAAGGAGCTTCTTTTTGATACTAATCCAGCTAAACTTAGGTTTAAGCTTCTTTATCACTCTTTCTTAGTAGCTCGAGTAGGTTAAGATCCGCAGGATTGGGGGAAGAGCTAAGGATTAGGGGGGAAGATATTTTTCAACTTAAATTTTATATTCAGCATTTTCCTTACTATCTTTGGTGCTCGGACACACTCATACTCTACAGCTGCCGAAGTTTCCTTCCGACCTCCAAAAGTAGAAGGAAAGATATTGTTTCTAATCCCAGGAATGTCGTTCTCTTGCGGCGTAGCGGCAGTGTGTATGGTGATGATTTTGGCGCCGGTTCTCACAATCAATGCGGCTACACAGTAATGTAGTTGACCAAGTTTTTTTTTTAATTTCTTGGTTATTCCTCATAAATGTTACTAGATATTTCTTCTGAAGTTAACCTATCTCGCGGGTAGTACTTCTTTAATCATTTTATTGTTACAATCTGAGTGTGGCTGGGTTCAGCTACGGATTTAATTTTACAGGCATTTCCTGGTGAAATGCTTCTAAGATAATACGGTCCCATAAACTTTGATGTCAATTTAGGAGAATAATCCTTCTTCGCCACGTAGTCTCTACACAATACTAAGTCTCCAACTTTTAGCTTAATAGGCTGTCTAATGCGATCAACTCTTAATTTAGTCTGTTGCTGTACTTGTGTCATGGCCTGCTGAGCTAGCTTAGGGATTAACTTTAGTTGTTTCTGATGTTCCTGTATTTTTGTAAATTGAAACTGGGTGTCCAACTGAGTGGAGAATCTTGCCTTTTGAAAGAAGACAATCTCGTATGGGGAGGATTTTCTAATAAGGGAGGTTGATACATTATAAGCGTATGCACACAATCGGACATATTCCGCCTACTTGGTAGGCTGCTTAGCCGTGTACTTAGAAAAGTTTCAATGACAGAGTTAACTTGTTCACATAGCCCGTTGGTTGACGGTTCGAACATGTTTAATGTCAAATAAGTCATTGAGTTCGACTATTATTGCTGGTAGGAAATTAGTTCCCTTATCTGTTGATATCTCCTTTGGGAGACAAAAACGCTTGATTAACTGGTCCAAGTTAGCCCTATCCATTGTGGGAGTTATCACGTTTCGCAACGGTACTAATATTAGGAAATGGCTAAGATGTTGTATCATAACTAGGATGTAACTGTAGCCTGCACCACAATGTAACGGGCCAAAAATGTCCAAACTCGAACGGGAGAATAGTTCCTCTTTTACAAGTAAGGGTTGAAGAAAACCTTGTTTCTTTTCTTGAGGGATGTTCTCCCTTTGACAATCGTCACAAGAGCGGAGATATTCCTTAACTATTTTCCTCATGTTGGGAAAGTAGTAACGCTCGATCATTTTAGAGTACGTGCGAGATAATTCCGTGTGGCCTTAACACAGCGGAGACGACCTCTTGTAAGATGTCGGAGATAGCCTTTTCCGGTGTCACTAGACTCCTATCTTTGTTCATGAATCGATATAGAACACCGTCAACTACGACATAGCGTTTTAGAGCACGGTCAGTAGGGTTATTTTTCTTTTTTGTATTAGTTCTCTAATTTTATCGTCCTCTCTTTGCATTGTCCTTATATTTATCTTGGGCAGAACACTAGGTTGCACCCACCTGCACAATCTTCTTCTGGACTAAATTTGGAGGGTAACGCATCCTTCAACGGACACCTTGACGAGAAATCTGCGCTAGCGTTATTGCGGCCTTTTACATGTTCAATCGTAAACTGATAAGGTTGTAAGCGGAGGGCCCAACGCATAAGACGAGAATTTAGGATCTTATTATTTCTTATAAAGCAAATGCCGCAGGCATCAGTGCGAACAATAAAGCGGCGGTCTGCCAATAGAAAGTGGAAGTTTAAAATGGTCTTAGTAACGCCTAAAGCTTCAAGCTCAACCGTGGAGTAGTTGAGCTCCGCTGGAGTCAAGGATTTCGAAAAATAGGGTATATGGTGTTCTTTATTATCTTCCTTAATTTGGGCGAACTATCCACCGATTCTGTCTCGACAAGCATCCGAGTACACTATGGCATCCTGAGTCGGATGAAAGTCTGCGAGGACTGGAGCAGATATGAGACAAGACTCCAAAGTACCCCATGCCTTTTTCTCCGTTTATCCAAAGTCGAATTTGACGTTCTTTTTTATCAATGAAATGAGTGGTTTTGCGATCCTAGAGAATCCTTGAACAAAAGCTCGGTAAAATGAACAAAGTCCGATAAAACTACGTATTTCTCTGACTATAGTGAGGTGTGGTACCTTTGATGTAGCCTCAATTTTGGCGGGGTCTACACAAACTCCTCGTCTACCGACGATGTGACAAGCACCGAGGCTTCTTCATAACCACAACAGCATTTCTCAAGGTTGAGTTTTGGGTTCGCCTCCCAGAGCCGAGATAGAATAATTCTCGTCCTCTCTATTAGAGGCTAGGGCAAACCAAATAGTCTAAATAACATACTACTTACTTCCACATGATGTCACCAGAGACCCTTAAACGTGTGGGGGATATGACCGATCGTGTGGGCGTTTTGACAACAATTTTATTGAATAACAATACAAAAAATTAATAAAAACTGTCGATATGGATTCACTAAAATAAACCCTGGCAGAATGGGCTTGCTGGCAGGGATCCTATCAAAAGCAACACAACGAGAGAAATGGCGACCGTTTGATACAATATGTATTTATGTAAAAGAAACAAAACAAGGTAAACAAATTAAACACAATGTTTCGATTTTGAGATAACAATTTTATTGAATAACAATAATGTGGTTGTTTATATTCGCTAAAACGTTAGAATAACGCATATACACAATAGCAAGTCAATAGCAATATAAAAATATAATGAAAATATATAATTTAATCTGAAGAAATCTGAACATAGGTGAGTATTAATATTTTTCTTAACGTCGGAGCAAAGTTATTACGTACATTTCAGACAAAGGCCAAAAATTATAAATTCTTATGCTTCATTCAAATCTTATTTCAAAGAGAATTTTTCAATAAAAATCAAATCTATTCTGAATAAAACCTGAATCTCAATTTACAACTCCAAGTTACTAAATTTAAAACTCTGAATCTAAATTTACAAAATATCTCAAATACGCAAAAAAATATTCTTCAAATTCAATAGAGTCTAACTCCGGTTAATGTCGACAATATTCTAGTCAATTGAAATTAAGATTATTAATTTAATCAAACTATACTGTTCTCCAAAATATTGCTATCAATCGAAATTCTATTTCTCTAATCAAACCTAGAGGAATTCTCAATTTAAATTCAAAATTAATTTTGTAATTATTACCAATAAGTTTTAACAACAGGAACTGGAGTGAAAAAATAAACTTATAAAGCAGTTTCTTATCGAACGCAATATTTCCAAAGTATTCAAACTGTAAAAAACATACAAATTCATAAAAAAACACTGGCTTTTTGACGACAGAAATGAAAAAAATTACGTCGAATCCCGATTCAACAGACCGGCACAAATTATTGGAGGACAAATAAATTGACTCCACTACTCGTTTAATTAATAAGAATATAAACTCACCTCGTTGCTCCTATACTGCTATAACTTTTACTTGCTATACTGCTATTAGATCTACTTTTACTATTAAAATAACTACTTCCAAAATAAGGTACTCTTTACTTACGGTTAATGGGTATATGCACACAAACTTCAAAAGTACTTTACTAATTTTTATCCCTAAGCTACTAAATAATATTCTTCGTGGAAGAGTGTAATAGTGATTAATCTGTGAAGAATGTGGAAGAGTTAAATAGTGAGTAATCTGAGGAGAATGTGGTATAGCAAATAGTCTGTGAAGAGTGTGACACTACTGTCAATAGTCTGTGATAAGCATGCTTACGGCCGGCTTTGGCATGTGTTAAAGAGTTCGTGAGAGCAAGAATGAAGTTGGAGTAAGCAAGTGGGCTTGTTAGAAGTACTATGAAGAATATTATTTAGTAGCATAGGGATAAAACTTAGTAAAGTACTTTTGAAGTTTGTGTGCATGTACCCGTGTCCGTAAATAAAGAGTACCTTAGTTTGGAAGTAGTTATTTTAATAGTAAAAGTAATAGCAGTATAGGAAGTAAAAGTTATAGCAGTATAGCAGTTGCAGACAAATTGTTTTACCTTTGTCCTGTAGTCCTATTTGAAATATCTGACTTTCTTTGTACTGGGCTTCATTTGTCAGGTAATAGGACAAGTTATCGGTTTTATGCAATTTGAATTTTCTTTCTAAACTTGGTTAAACTTGTTTCTCCAGTAAATGAATGAACAGAAAAAAAGGCCAATACACACATGGAAAAATGCCACTGCTTGCTGGAAAAATACCACCCTTTCCAGCAAGAATGCCATTCATAGAAAGCTAACTTTTCTCACAAATGTTCTATTTTCGTCAATTTTCTCGATAAAAATCAACGCTTGTGGATCGCGAAAACAATCACGGTAACGGCTAAGGAACAATACTTAAACATGATAATAACCAATCTTGAAAATAGCACTGCAAAATCACAGGTTCCTAATAGCTCAACTATTGGCATTTTTTACCTCCTCGGCCCGGACCTATTCTCAATCTTAGAGAATCCACTATTTTTCCTATTATTTCACTCGGAATCACTATACATTGATACACTCGATAATATCTTTCATGTTGATTCATTTTCTGATGATATTTGTAATAAATTCACATTGGCACGAAACTTCAATCTCTCCTAGAGCAGACCTATTTAACATTACACATAATCTACATAATGTTTTGTAATGACCAAAAAAAAAAAAACAGCTCGTTTTCAGCATTTGTGTTTTTTGAGATCTCGTTGTCCAAAGGACTGAAGACAAACATATAAACGACTGTCGCGTCTAGCATTTTAATATATAGATACTCATACAATTCTAAATATCCATGGCTTGCAATAATTAAGATACACGATAATGTATACGAAGCTACTAGCCCCTAAGCTACTAGCTCCTTCTTTTCATTTACCTGATTTGAAAACAAATAGTTTGTAACAGTTATAATATTTCAAAGGTTGAGTGACGTGTAAAAAGCACGTAGAGCGAAAGGATTCGTGGTAGCAGTTGACGTTTTTGTATGTCACAAGATGTCATGCAATTAGGGGTCTACCCAGGATAACGTTATCGAACTGAAGTTGAATGTGTCGCCGTCAAAGTGAGTAAGTGAACTAGTGCTTTGAATTATATAATATTGTCGTTTTCTATTTTTTCAACTTTATTATACTTATTAATTTCTGAACAGAACTTCTATTTTTTGTTTTGTAGCTTGTTGAATATAAATTATACATTGTTGTTGTGGAGAAGTATATTAATCTCCGGTTTTAGTCTTTGTTTGGTGTGTAAGCTGACTTTCGCTTGACCGAGTGCAGTAATTAATTGGTAAGTGGAATTATCAGTTTCTTTCAAACTTCCTTTATTTGTGTCTATCAGCCTTAATAGTTCACAGATTGGGATGAAAATAGGTTTAGTGCTTTCAAAACCTAGAATATTCCTTGTGTATACTAAAGTCGGTTACGTAGTAAAATATTGCTTTCTCATTGGATATTGATGTTACTACTACTAAATGTCTGTCATAAGCTACGTTCAGAAAAATCAACATTTTGGTACCCTTATATTGATTTTAAGACGGAATTTTCTGGGTTGCTAAATTAGATTTCTCGTGATTTTCCTTAACTTTTGTAACTACGTTTCTAATATATTTTCCTCTTTTTTTATATTTTAATATTTAAATAACTTTGACAGAGTTATTTGCTTACGAAGTTTATTTACTATTCGAATCGGGAACATTCTTCAATAATTGTGCGGAGCAGTTAACTCATAGCAGCTTCCGTTCTAGATTACTATTTAAAAGAGAAAACTGTAATCGAATTGCTATTGGCATTAGACTTCAAGCTTCTTATAAGAAGTATGTTATTGAAAACAAAATAGTTGCACTCGTTACTAAGACATTAATTTTTAATTCAATCGTGTAAGTTTCTGAGTTCACATGATGTATTTCTTAATTGGTAATTGTTGTAAGAATTTTTTAATACCTTTAACAGTTGATGAATAAAGTTTCTCTGTAATGAAAATTATATCCTCTGATAGCTGAGTTTGATATAAAAGGAAAATTATACGATAGTTTATTACTTTTAAAATTTAGTATTATTGTTGACTGTTTAAATTTTTGAGTATTTGTATTTTTTATTAGAAATAGAGATGTGGAATATAAACTTGAGGGAGTAAACATCAAGGAAATTAAATTAAAACTACTTTGTCAGTTTGAAAACATTGTTTGTTTTGTAATAATCTTTACTGATTTTGTTGAAACAGTCAGTAATCTTAATTAAGTTCAACAAGATTGTGATCCTTAATTCTGCAACAGTGGGCAATTCTTAAAACACCACATTCTGTAGTTGATTTGCTTAGCTTCTACGTCATTAAGCTAATGTTTTTTTTCTCGTAGAATGTCGGAATCATATAATTATATATT
The DNA here is from genome assembly GCF_964235325.1 of Thermobia domestica. NCBI lineage: Eukaryota > Metazoa > Arthropoda > Insecta > Zygentoma > Lepismatidae > Thermobia > Thermobia domestica. Next base: position 63,148,009 of record NC_137457.1, read on the forward strand.
GCGTTTCAAACTCTACCTATTTTTCACATACTCCTAGAGATAGAAGGAAGATTAGATATAGCAGATTCATGTAAACAGTACTATGAGCTCCACAACTTTTAAGAGCAATCTATGTAATTGCATGTTATATTTATCCTGGTAGTTTTGCGAAATAAACGCTTTAGAAAAATCGGATTTTTCAGTCTTTTGTTTATTATTTTTCTAATTCATTGGATGACAAGTTTATTAAACAGGAATTTCATTTTATGTTGACTATCCTACTCTTTATTCTTACGTTATTACTGATACAGCATTTTCAAAATCCTACAAAATCAAAGTAGGATTTTGACTAACAAACGTAAAAGTGTACGTAGTTGTTTTCATATAAATTGATAACAAAATAATACTCACGTAGTGTCATATGACATAATATATATATCTGTGTATCGTCTACAGTCAATTAGCCAATTGAAATTACCAAATATATTATTCAATACCTTCTTCTTTTTTACAATATACAAGAACGAATCAAGATAAATGGAAAACCCTGTGTTTGCATGTACTATAAAGGTAGAAGTCCTGAGTCATTGGGTGTCATGTTACTGACTCCTAAGGCCAAATAGTTTAAGATTCGGTATAAGTTTTCTTATGTAATATTCCATAAGAGATTGATTCTCAGTAAGGTGAAACAGGGGCCTCAATTATTCATTCAAAATGTCTGTATCCTGGAATGTCTGCATGATAAAAACCGTTAGAGTTACCTCTCATAATGTAAGTACACACTTCGTAGGCCTTTTTTAAATTATTTATCCCTTAAAAAATTCAGCGATAAATATATGAGAAATATATAAGAGAGAAATATATGATAATTACAATTAAATACAATATCATTGTACACACACACACACACACACACACACACATATATATATATATATATATATATATATATATATATATATATATATATATATATATATTCATCCTCACGGCATTGTCAAGGCTCTATATTTGTATTTTACATTTAAAGTTGCAACCGGGTGTCTCTGACTGCCGTATTCGGTAGCCCGATCATCACCCCTGTTCTTCGCGCGCAGAGTCATTGGAAAAACTGAAAACGTACTCTGTACACAAACAGTTTATGGTTGTGAACTCGGAAAGTCTGGTACTTCTGCTTGTCAAGGTCAAAAAGTGGGAGAAAAAATGATGTGTAGAGTGTAAAGAGGGTGCAACAGTGTCTGATGCTTGTAAGGGAACATATTCATTTGTAGTTCGTGCACATCCCGCCTGTAGCGCTACTGTGGCACAACGTATATTGTAACTGTATAACTCTTGTACACCGCTAGTAGGTCTATTGGCGTTAGTGACGACCGAAACTATGTTGTCAGCTCTGACTGCGATAAGGCACTGCCGTGCTGCTTTTGCTTTTCTTTTTTCCCTTTTCATTTGTGAGACGCCAAACATGTTGTTTTTGCTTGTTGCACGCGCTGAACGGGTTCCTGCGAGCGAAGTATTTAAGAAGTTGACTACATATTCTTGTTTGCGATACTTTTAAATTAGTTAACTGTTGAAAAATATACGAAAATAAAGCTGTACTTGTTAAGGTATGTTAGTCGACGACGTAGCTACTGACAGTATTGATTACAGATTTTCTCGAGGAAGAATTTAATTACAGTAGAGGTGAAAAGGAGACGTCCATTTAGACAGCCACCCCCCCTTATCAGACTCAATCGGAAATGGTCTCAATCGTTTGTACACAAATGTGCAGGCGAAATTCTCGTTTGTACACAATTAGGGGCGCCGTCAGAACGAAAACAAAGTGGGGGCTGTCTTAATGGTAGCCCCCACCCACCATGTCCAATTCAATCACAAATTGTCGCAATCGTTTTGTACATCGTTTGTACAGAAATGTTCAAGAGAAATTTTCCTTTTACACAATAAGGGGCGCCGCCAGAACGAAAACAAAGTGGGGGCTGTCTACGTGGTAGCCCCCACCATGTCCAATTCAATCACAAATTGTCGCAATCGTTTGTACATGGTTTGAACAGAAATGTGAATTCAAAATTTTCCTTTGTACACAATTACGGGCGCCGCCAGAACGAAAACAAAGTGGGGGCTGTCTAAATGGTAGCCCCCACCATGTCCAATTAAATCACAAATTGTCGCAATCGTTTCTACATCGCTTGAACAGAAATGTGCAAGCCAAATTTTCGTTTGTACACAATTAGGGGCGCCGCCAGAACGAAAACAAGTGGGGGCTGTCTAAGTGGTAGTCCCCCACTATGTACAATTGAATCAGAAATTGTCGCAATCGTTTGTACATCGTTTGTACAGAAATGTGAAGGCTAAATTTTCGTTTGTACATAATTAAGGGCGACGCCAGAACGAAAAAAGTGGGGGTTTGTCTAAGAGATAGCCCCCCCCCCACCATGTCCAATTCAATCACAAATTGTCGCAATCATTTCTACATCGTTTGTACACAAATGTGCATGCAAAATTTTCGTTTGTACATAATTAGGGGCGCCGCCAGGGCGAAAACAAAGTGGGGGACTTTCTAAGTGATAGCCCAATCATCATGTTCAATTCAATCACAAATTGTCGCAATCGTTTGTACATCGTTTGTACAGAAATATGCAGGCGAAATTTTCATTTGTACGTAATTAGGGAGCGACGGCAGAACGAAAACAAAGTGGGGGGCTGTCTAAATAGTAGCCCCCCACCATTTGCAATTGAACCACAAATTGTCGCAATCGTTTGAATATAGTTATAGAGAAATGTGCAGGCGAGATATTCGTTTGTACCAGGGCCGGCGCTAGAAGTTTTGCCGCCCTGGGCGGTTCTTTCTCATGCCGCCCTTTTATTGTTTTCTTTCTCAAATTTTGCCGCCCCTGTATTCTTTTCTTTTTTCAAATTTTGCCGCCCATCAGACTTGCCGCCCCGGGTGGTGGTACGGCTCGACCCACCCTCGCGCCGGCCCTGGTTTGTACACAATTAGGGGCACCGCCAGAACGAAAACAAAGTGGGGGCTGTCTAAATGGTAGCCCTCCCACCATGTTCAATTCAACCACAAACTGTCGCACTTGTTTGTACGCCTTTGTACATAAATGTGCAGCTGAAATTTTCGTTTGCACATAAATGTGGCCCCGCCTAAACGATAACAAACTATGGGCTCTCTAATTGATAGCCCTCCCACCATGTCGAATTCAACCACAAACTGTCGCACTTGTTTATTACGGTTTTGTACAGAAATTTGCAGGCGAAATTTTCGTTTGTACACAATTGCGAGCGCGCCAAAACGATAACAAATTATAGGCTGCATAATTGGTAGCACCTCCCTACTCCGATTCAAAAGAAAATTATCTCAATTGTTTGTTCATCGTTTGAGCAGTAATACGCAGGCGAAAGTTTTTTTTCTATGCTATCAGGTGCGTGGACAGAACGAAAAAAAGGGGTGTTGTCTAAGTGCTAGCCCCACCATGTTCGATTGAACCTCAAATTGTCGCGATCGTTTATACATCGTTTGTGCAGAAATGTGCAGGTAAAATTTTCGTTTGTAATAAATAATATACGGATGTGAGTATTTTTAATATCTGCGATCAACGTTAACCGGTTTGAATAACGGTTGCTGATTTTGAAAATGGTACCTATTACACTAGTCGACGAAACATTCTTTTTCTCTGGCACACGGAAGAAAATACCTGATTCTAATATAACTTTTCACGTAGAATTTGAATCTGCAATCAGTTTTTCTCTATCGCCCTCAGTTTTTCCGTGACAGAGGTGTTTTCGGAAAATTTTCCCTCAAATTTCTTTTCTTTTTCTTTTTTCTTTTTTTAAAAACCATTTTCATACTTGTAGCTTGGGTACGTTAGGTATATAAACACACAAATTATATTGTATGTTAGCTTGATTTATACTTAGTAAGCCCTCTAAGTAGCATTATTCTATCTAGAAAAATAAACATATTTATATAAAAATATGCTATGTGTACTGTTCATTTTACAATATTCATTAGTGCAGATAAAATCACATATAACTTCCATTACAATATAAGCACGGTTTATATCTTATTGGATTTGAAATAAAACATATTTTCAATGATGTATACACCGTGTCAGCATTTTATATCTACTTAATAAATAATACAATAGAAGTGAGTGGTATCTTCTTAATAAATGGACACTTACTTACCTCAACTAATATGTTTTAGTTGTCGACTTTCTTCTGTGTTTGGTTTCTAGAACATCTCTTTTAAGTGTCCAACAGTAATCAGCTAGCATTTTTGAACTTTACTGTAACTGGTATCTCTTCTCCATGGAGGAATTGTCCTGATGAAAATGTTCCCCATACTCATCACTAACAGCACCAAGGTTTTCAGGAAAGAAATGCAGGTGGGAGTCTAGAAAGTGAACTTTAAGTGACATGTTGCAACCCATTTCATTTAATGATTGCCGGAAATCACTCACAATTTCACGGTAATTTGGGGCTTTCTTGTTTCCTAAAAAATTCTCTGTTAAACATTTAAATGGACACCAAGCTGCTTTCTCAACCAGAGTTAAGAGATCCTCAAATTTTTGGTCACGAATCAAACATCTTATTTGGGGGTCTGCAAAACTCCCTAGCGTCACTAACCCGAGGAATTTTTTCCTTGAGGTAACAAGATCCTGCATTACTTTTGTCCATTGCCCTAACAAAGTTTTTGAAGAGCCCCAACTTTATGTGAAGAGGAGGTAGAATTATCTAATCAGGGCTCACCAGTGAGGAATAAACAGCATTCTTCTGTCCAGGAGTTAATACATGCGTTGGCCATTCCTTCTTGATGTAATGTTCCGCTTTGTTCCTGCTGTCCCATTCGCAGAGGAAACAACATTTCGTATAACCAAGCTGCAAACCCATTAACAAAGAAATGACGTAAATCACAGCAAACGGTCCACTTGTATTTCTCATACTGAATGTTTTCTAACACTATTTCGATGTTTTCATAGGTTTCCTTCATATTAGTTGCATAAGCCAAAGGCACTGAAGGAAATTTGTTGCCATTGTGCAAAAGGACAGCCTTAAAACTATTTTTCGAAGAGTCAATAAGCAATCTCCACTCTGTACTTATGTGCATGTCCAACTGTATCCATCACAGCACAGACATTATTACAATACACTAAATCATTTTCTTGAGAATAATAGTTTTGAAACTCTGTATGAAGGTTTCGAAAAATACACACTTTAGTATCACGATGGAGCAGATTCCAGCCTTAAGTTTAGTATCAAGGAGTTCTGTCTGTGTCTTGGAGAGTTTTAAATCCCGTACGAGGTCATTTAGTTCACCCGGAGTTCCCGGATGGGGATCCAATGTAGATGTGCTTCCTACATAAGTAGGATCATCATCTTCATTTGGAACTTCAATAGTTGCCTCAAGTACGTAATCCTCATTTACCGTAAGATGAGGAAGAGGTACTGGTACAGGTAATTCTGCACTGTGTGGAACTGGCCTAATTGCTTATGGCAAATTAGGGTACTGTGTGGTTAGATTTACTGCTTATTTCTTTTATCTGTGTCATACAAAAGTAGCAGTCTGAAGAATGATCTTTTCGTTCCCTCCAGATCATCGGTACTGCGAAGTTCATGTTTCGTCCACCATTTGCGCACCCAGTCAGACGTTTCACGCAAGTACAACAAATGTAGTGAGGAACCCAGTTCTTATCTTGGTCTCCTACACAGCAACCAAAATATAACTGATAACACTTCCTCACAAGTGGAGTAAAACATCGACGTTGTGATTTAAATATCAGCTCCCCACATACATAACAGAAATTGTACGGTTTATTACACACTTCCTCGACATCTTGTATCCTCTAACGTATCACACACACACACACACTCACACACACACACACACACACACACACACACAGGAATCTACACTCCATCAAATTCCCACAAAATCCCTCTAGAAATTTCCTCATACAAAAATGGTGACATGGTGTACACATCATTGAAAATGTTTTATTGGAAGTCCAATGAGGTATAAACCGTGGTATATTGTAATTTTCGTGGAAATTATATGTGTTGAAGACCGACCCGACCCCACCCGTGACCCGAATTCACTGACCCGACCCAAAAAACCCGACCAGAGCTGACCCGATTGGCTCGACCCAAAGTGACCCGAGTGAACCAACCCGAAGTGACCTAACCCGACAACCGACCCGAGTGACCTGACCTTACAATCTAATCAGTTTGAGAGAGCTAGAACCTTACAAAACTGCCACCAGAAAAAAAATGCTGACCAATTCTTATGCATAAACCATTGTTTCGGCTTTTTTTATTTGTAGTATAATTATCCTCCTCCTCCTCCTCAGTGTTCTGCCATTAATGACAGGCCATTTTCCGTGAACTAGGTAAGAAGCTTCCATTTTTGCGATTTCCCGCTAATATCTGCCTCGCAACCCAACATAAAGTACCACCCTCCTTATTACAATCTATCAATTGCTACCTTCTTACACGCTCTCGCTCTCCTCATATCACCCCCTTTACTACATCTCTCAGAATGCAATCCCTTAGCAAGATCGAAACTTGTGATCCGTCCATTTTTTCGCTTCCTTATATCGTCTATATTGGTCTCGTCTCTTGCATTTTTTCAGCATTTCCTAATTCGTTTTCCTCTCTACCCTGCTAACCTTCTTTATTTTACTCCACATCCAAATTTCCAAGGTTAAAATTTAGGCAATCAACTTCGAAAATCAAAATAAAATTTGACTGAGTTCTGAAGACAAGTTCTGAAGACTAAAAGAATAAAAGTTCTGAAGACAACATTATTTTCTAGTAAGGAATGTATATAGAACTTCTTTTCATATTTTTTGCTGTGTAACAAACAAAAATTTCATCACGTTAACATCCCGATTTTTCTATTTAAAAACAGCATTGCTGTCTGATAGAATCATAAGGAACTAATTGCACTGAAATTTCATTCTGTAGAAAATTACCTTTTATTTTTTCTTGATTAATTTATCTAGAAGATATTTGCAACATTATATAAAATTAGCAAGTATTTTATTGCGGAGAAAGTCAAATCACTACCGCAGCAATAATAATAATAATAATAATAATAATAATAATAATAATAATAATAATAATAATAATAATAATAATAATAATAATCTGAAGATGACCAAGAAAGTTCTGTCTCTTTGTGGAGGTCTGTGTTCAATTGGCCCTCACACCGTGAGTTGAATGCGAATGGATGTAAGGTGAAGGTCAGTTGTTGGACGAGACGAGACGAGACAGAATTTTCATGAAGGGGTACGAGATGAGACAGAGCTCTTTCAATAGAAACATATGCACTTTTCGAGATGAGACTACCTTCACGAAACATTTTCGAGACGAGAATGCCTCAAACCTGGTGTCGTTTGCAACACTAGTAAGTATATCCAACATACTACTTGGTTGTGGCTGTTCAGATACACCGTGAACGTGCGTAAGGACTGAGTGAACATGGGGCCTTCACAGAGCGTGATAAGGGCTTGTTTGCTGTACGAGTTCAAATTGCTGCTCCGCGGGGCGGAAGATATGACAGACCTTTGGTGAGGGTGTCATGACTACGCGGAGAGTGCAGTGGTATGACGGTTTAAGGACGGTGACGAAACACTCGAAGACGCACCACGTGCCGGAGGACAAACAGATGTTCAAAATAAAGATCTTCAGGCAGCAATTGAGGCGAAGACAGATATGTGAGGAACTGGTACTACATTTCAGTTTGAGTGGAGAAACCATTCGGCACCACCACCATCAACTTGGGAAGCACTGCAAGTTGGGTTGATGGGTCCTACATGATTTGACTTGGAGCCAGAAAGCAACGCGAGCAGACACCTGTGTTTGTTTGGTGTCTCGTCTGAGGAAGGAGCCATTTCTGGACAGGGTGTTGACATGTGATGGGAAGTGGGTCCTGTACGAAGCTCCACGGCGCCGTCATTGTTGGTTAGCATCCCATGAACCGGTTGAAAACAGCCCAAGCCAGCACTACACCAGAATAAGGTTCTCCTGTGCATTTTGTGGACTGCTCGAGGCATCGTCCATCGGAAACTGCTACAAGCTGGTCAGATCATCAATGCAACTGTGTACTGTCACTGTGTACTGTCTGGATCCAGCAGTTCTGAATCGCAAAGGTGTCCTCTTGTTACAAGGCAACGCTAAGCCCCACGTGGCTAAAATGACCCAGTACATCATTCTACGCCTTGAATGGAAAACACTATTGGATCCGCCATACTCCACGGACATTGTACCGTCCGATTATCACCTGTTCCATTCCTTGGACAATCACCTTAGAGAACGCCAATTCAAATCGCTAGTAGAGGTTCAATATGCACTTGATACCTTCTTCACTTCACGTCCCACCAAGTTCGACTGCGATGGAATCCATAGCCTTCCAGAACGTCGGCAGAAGGTCGTCGAGGCTGATGGAGACGATTTTTGATATTCCAGGTACGTCTTAGGTTACATACCAATATTCGAAGGTGTTGGTGAAAAGGCGGCGGAACTTTCTTGGGCACTCTTAAAGTTATAATAATAATAATAATAATAATAATAATAATAATAATAATAATAATAATAATAATAATAATAATAATAATGTGTCCTGCCCAAAGGCAGATGTTTGATCCGAAGATCCATGGGTATTGATTCCAGTTCGTACCAAGTAAGTTTTCTGGTGGACAAACACCATGTGCATGGGTTTTCTCGGTGTTCTCCCATTTCCTCCCACTTTCTGCATTCAACCACTTCAATTATTTCTCATCATCGCTGTCTCTCTTAGCGTTGCTGCATAACGTTGGACGTTAACTAGATATTTCCTTTCAATTTCACTTAATGTGACATTCAACTTGACATAGAAACGCAGAAAGGAAAAAAGTCAGTAGTAATATTAATTACAATTACAATGCCAATTAGTTAATATAGGGTTAAATTAAAATTTTGTTACTATTTCACCTTCAATTAGTCACAATTATCATTCATTCACCAACTTCGAATTGAATTCTAGAACAAAGTTCCTTATAGTATTCCGTATAGAAAATAAGTGAAGAATGTGACGACTCGACCCGAGTGACCCGACACGAGATAACCCGACTGACCCGACCCTACACCCCGACTGGACCCGACCCGACCCGACCCGTAACCCGACCCGTTTGAGAGCACTATCAGAGGGGTACAATTTACAGTACAATTTATTTTGTATGGTTTAGCATACTTTAAGGCTACCATACTTTTTGAAAACAGTAAAAACGGGACATCTTACAAATAGTAGTAAATATTGCATTTTGTATTAATTTTATCTTTCCACTTTTACTACAGTATCGCACTAGTTATACAACTTAAAATAATGTATTAATATAGTACATACTTAAACAACAGTGCTAAAAATTATTATAGAAGCTAGAAGCTGTTATACAATATAAAAGCAATCAGTGAACATACAATATTTAGGCAAAAATTATATTTTCAATATTATTACACATACCACCTTTACATGCTCTACATGTCTATAAAGAAAAAAAATCCAGATTTATGAAGTTGTTTCCAAATTTCAATAGACTGATATATTTTTGTTAACCTAAAATGCGAACTAAAAGAAAGCAATTTGCATAATTGTTTTTTCTGAAGCAGAAAAAAATGTGTTTTCGGGGCTGGTCTGCAACGTCACAAGAATTTGTTGCCACCTCGGGGTATACATTCTTACTTTTAGTGATAAGAGTGCTACTTAGGAGGATTTAAACATTGCATGTTATATCCGGGGAAGCAGCGATTGGAATAATAATAAAGATTAGAATGAAATTGTTCCTATAGTATTGTCGGAATTGAAAGCAAAAGGAATAAGTCGATTGAATTATCTTTTCAGAAATTTTGATATGTAATTAATAATAATAATAAAGAAAAAAACAGGAGAAGAAGGAAAATGTCTGCACACCGGAACAAATTTTAAGAAACCGGGGCGTATGGTAGCCTTACATACTTATTTGCATGCGGAGTGTCAGTACGGAGCCACTACGTAGCAGAGTTGAAACAAAACCTCGTAAATAGATTGGCAACTCAGGAAAACAAAATTACCGGCACACCCTCAAAATTCTCTGTACAAATGAGAAACTGAAGACTGTATTGATCGTTATTTTATTTACCAGCAATTGCCACTTGTTTAAAATTATCGAAACAGATGAATAATACTGGATATTAATCTTTATGTAACAATAGTTGATTCATAAAATGAAATTTATTCTATAAACTTACACTTCAAACAAAGGAAATTGATTTAAAAAGTCATTTTCTACTCTCAATAAATGTATAAAATCCTTTTACAATAAAATATAAGTGTTATCAAATTTGTTATGTTAAATAAATAAAAAAAAAAACTGCCATACATGAAAAAAATATCGGTAATGTATAATACAACGGAAATTTGTGTTTGTAAAGGCACTGTTGAAAAATTTCGATGTTCAATGTTATATTCTGGATTGCAGATTCCAAAATACCCGTCAGAAGGGGGCTAATAAGTTTGTACCGGTCACCGGCCTTAATCAAAATCACAGCAAATACCGTCCAGTTAGCAACTCTACTCGTAAATCAGAATGCTGAATGCACCAAAATACTTCACCATGCATTCTATAGTTTCTGCAAAATGAGTTTAATGAAGATGATCAAATAAAACAAAATACTGTGTTATAATTTTCCCTTTAACAGTATACTTTGTGAATTTGTTATATCTTCCACTTATCAATTTCCTGTACGAGATGAGAATAACAGTTTCTGCACAAGATAGAAAGAAAAAAATAAATTCTTCTCATAAGGATTCAGCTCACGTAAGAAATAATGAATAAGTTTAATATTAAGAGCCAAGGAGTGATAAACTAACTCAGCAATAATGATTGTAAGTATAAATATAAACAAAAACCAAAAAACAAAAAATAAATATTTAATTTCATCATCGTTAGAATAACATCAATATAGTGAATCACACGATAGTTTGAACATACCAAACCACACAAAAGTGTGAACAAAGTCCTGTTAGAAAAATACTCCATAAATGTGACACATTTTTTTTAATGTTTCTACCATTTATACGGTCCCCCACATTGTTTTCGTTCTGGCGGCGCCACTAATAGAGTACAAACGAAAATTTGGACTGCACATTTCTGTGCAAACGATGTACAAGCGATTGATATAATTTGTGATTGAATTGGATATGGTGGGGGCTACCATTTAGACAGCCCTACTTTGTTTTCCTTCTGGTGGCACCATTAATTGTGTACAAACGAAAATTACGCCTGCATATTTCTGTACAAACGATGTACAAACGATTACGACAATTTGTGATTGAACTGGACATGATGGACGGGGTACCATTTAGACAGACCCCACATTAATTTCTTTCTTGCGTCGCCTCTAATTGTGTACAATAGAAAATTTTGCCTGCACATTTCTGTACAAACGACGTACATAGGATTGCGACAATTTGTGATTGAATTGGACATGGTCGGGGGCTACCACTTAGACAGCCCCCATTTTGTTTTCGTTCTGGCGGCGCCTTTAATTGTGTACAAACAAACATTTCGCCTGCTCATTTCTGTACAAACGAAGTACAAACGCTAGCGACAATTTGTGATTCAATTGGACATGGTGGAGGGGTTATACTTAGAAAGCACCCTACTTTGCTTTCGTTCTGGCGGCGTCCCTAATTGACTACAAACAAACATTTCTCCTGCACATTTCTGTACAAACGAAGTACAGAAAATTAAGACAATTTGTGATTCAATTGGACATGGTGGGTGGGTTACCAATCAGACAGCCTCCACTTTGTTTTCGTTCTGGCGGCGCCCCTAATTTTGTTCAAACAAACATTTCGCCTGCACATTTCTGTACAAATGATGCACAAATGAATGCGACAATTTGTGATTGAATTGGACATGGTGGGGGGCTACCACTTAGACAGCCCCCATTTTTTTTCTGTTCTGGCGGCGCCCTTAATTGTGTACAAACGAAAATTTTGCCTGTACAGTTCTGTGCAAACGAAGTACATGCGATTGCGACAATTTGTGACTGAATAGGACATGTTGGTGGGGGACTGCCACTTAGACAGCCCCCACTTTGATTTCGTGCTGGCGGCGCCACTAAATGTCTACAAACGAAAATTTTACCTGCACATTTCTGTACAAATGACGTACATAGGATTGCGAAAACTTGTGATTGAATTAGGCATGGTAGGAGGCTTCCATGTAGACTGCCCTCCCACTTTGTTTTCGTTCTGGCTGCGCCCCTAATTGTGTACAAATAAACTTTACGCTTGCACATTTCTGTACAAACGATTGCGAAAATTTGTGCTTGAATTGGACATGGTGGGGGGCTACCACTTAGACAGCCCCCAATTTTTTCTGTTCTGGCAGCGCCCCTAATTGTGTACAAACATACATTTCGCCTGCTCATTTCTGTACAAACGAAGTGCAAACGATTGCGACAATTTGTGATTCAATTGGACATGATGGGGGGGCTAACACTTAGACAGCCTCCCACTTTGTTTTCGTTCTGCGGCGCCCCTAAGTTTGATCAAACAAACATTTCGCCTGCACATTTCTGTGCAAACGATGCACAAACGAATGCGACAATTTGTGATTCAATTGAAAATGGTGGGGGGTATACCACTTAGACAGCCCCCATTTTTTTCTGTTCTGGCGGCGCCCCTAATTTGTACAAACGAAAATTTCGCCTGCACATTTGTGTACAAACGAAGTACAAACGATTGCAACAATTTGTGATTGAATAGGACATGTTGGTGGGGGCTAACACTTAGACAGCCCCCAATTTTTTTCGTTCTGGCGGCGCCCCTAATTGCGTGGGAGCATACATTTCGCCTGCACATTTCTGTACAAACGAAGTACCAACTATAGGGACAATTTGTGATTCAATTGGACATGGTGGGGGGGCTACCACTTAGACAGCCCCAATTTTTTCTGTTCTGGCGGCGCCCCTAATTGTATACAAACGAAAATGTCGCCTGCACATTTCTGTACAAACGAAGTACAAACGATTGCGATAATTTGTGATTGAATAGGACATGCTGGTGGGGGACTACCAGTTAGACAGCCCCCAATTTGTTTTCGTTCTTGCGGCGTCCCTAATAGTGTACAAACGAAAATTTGGCCTGCACATTTATGTACAAACAATGTACAAACGATTGCGATAATTTGTGATTCAATTTGACATGGTGGGTGGGCTACGATTTAGACAGCCTCCCCCTTTTTTTCGTTCTGGCGGCGCCCCTAAGATTGTTCAAACAAACATTTCGCCTGCACATTTCTGTACAAACGATGCTCAAACGAATGCGACAACTTGTGATTAAATTGGACGTGACAGGGGGGGGGGTACCACTTAGAAAGCCACCATTTTTTTTAGTGCTGGCGGCGCTCCTAATTGTATACAAACGAAAATTTTGCCTGTACATTTCTGCACAAACGACGTAGAAACGATTCCGACAATTTGTGATTGAATAGGACATGTTGGTGGGGGGCTACCACTTAGACAGCCCCCAATTTTTTTCGTTCTGGTGGCGCCCCTAATTGCGTGCGAACATACATTTCGTCTGCACATTTCTGTACAAACGATTGCGATAATTTGTGATTGAATAGGACATGTTGGTGGGGGGCTACCTGTTAGACAGCCCCCAATTTGTTTTTGTTCTGGCGGCGCCCCTAATAGTGTACAAACGAAAATTTGGCCTGTACATTTCTCTACAAACAATGTACAAACGATTGCGATAATTTGTGACTCAATTGGACATGGTGGGGGGGGCTAACACTTAGACAGCCCCCCACTTTGTTTTCGTTCTGGCGGCGCCCCTAAGTTTGTTCAAACAAACATTTCGCCTGCATATTTCTGTACAAACGATGCACAAACGAATGCGACAACTTTTGATTGAATTGGACATGTTGGTGGGGGCTACCACTTAGGCAGCCCCCAATTTGTTTTCGTTCTGGCGGCGCCCCTAATTGCGTGCGAACATACATTTCGCCTGCACATTTCTGTACAAAGGACGTAGAAACGATTGCGACAATTTGTGATTGAATAGGACATGTTGGTGGGGGGCTACCACTTAGACAGCCCTAATTTTTTCTGTTCTGGCGACGCCCCTAATTGTGTACAAACGAAAATTTCGCCTGCACATTTCTGTTCAAACGAAGTTCAAACGATTGCGATAATTTGTGATTGAATAGGACATGTTGGTGGGGGGCTACCAGTTAGACACTCCCCAATTTGTTTTCGTTCTGGCGGCGCCCCTAATAGTGTACAAACGAAAATTTGGCTTGCACATTTCTGTACAAACAATGTACAAACGATTGCGGCAATTTGTTATTTAATTCTACATGGTAGGGGCTACCATTTAGGGGAACTCCCTCGAGAAGATTCACTCTACTTATTTATTGCAAAAAGCAGAATTTAAAAATTCGCATTCGTTCAAAGTTATCGTTGGAAGTAACAGCCGTTTGTAAGTACGTACTAATATCGATAAGTTGCACTACGCGATCCCAATTAATACTTCATATACCCGCGCTACACACACACACATTAGCATATGTACACACGAAAGTATACCTGGTAGTATCCACATGCTTACGCCGGAAACTAGAAACAAACACACACACACACATACACACACAGAGAGAGAGAGAGAGAAAATATATTGTTGTACTTTATACTGAATGCACCATTACTCACAAAATCAGTTAAAAAAGAAAAAGGAAAAGAGTTGTAAATGAAACTTTCAAAGATTGGTACCACTGCTGCGTGTCACACATGAGATTGTTCCATAATGATTGATTCGTAATATGATGTATATGAGTTCCTTAATGGTAGTATTACAAAATGCCTTCAAATTGACCACTAAATAAAAAGTGATTTTTTTTTTCAAATTTTGTAAAATCGAAGTCGGTGGGCATTATGGGAACAGTCTACAATAACAATATATGCAAATAAATATTAATATACTTCACGTTTTCCAGTGGGTGCAAGAAAGCTTCGAATATTGTTTGTTGTGATAATGATTAGCTGATGTAAATATATATATATATATATATATATATATATATATATATATATATATATATATATATATATATATATATATATATATATATATATGTCGGAATCTCTGAATGTTAGAGACATAACACTTTGTTTAAGTATTTCTTATTGAAAATAATTACATACATACTTTAGAGATTTTTACATTTAACCTACGTAGAAAGGAAGAAAAGATAATAGAGAGGCAAACTGGACGAAAATTAAAGCTATTACTGCTATTACTTTAGGACATTTAGATATAGGCATTTCTTAAGACTACAGACATCGAATTCATTATTTGGAATTTTCATTTAAATTTAATAGAAGTGTTTCAACTTTTTTTGATATTCGGAATTCCAATGAAGGAAAACTGGGTTGGTTGCAGCTGTTATAAGAATATGATACATTCTTATAAGCCGAAGTCTAGTATATATGGTATGAACATTACCCTCAAGAGAAACTAGTCATTATATTCTTTGCTAGTATTCATGTGGACTATCATATGCATAATTCTAGGAGTTCAGGTGGTTTTAATTTCTTTATTTATTTTATAGTCTTAAAATGTACCATTACCGTACAAAAGATCGTAATAATTTAGCACTACCGTTCAATTATTCACTACACAGCTAGGAAATAAATACTTGATTCAAACATTTGTGTATAATTATCTTTATAATATATTTAATATGTGCATATGATCTGCACTGTAATACTGGATCATAAGGAAGCATTTCCCTTTCATCTGCAGGTACGTTTACGAAACTTTAGAACATGCACACTGCTCGGGTGTTCCATCTAAAATAGATTTCACATAGCAATTTAATTTTACTGAAAATGATACTTAGCATTGTCGTCTTTCGACCCATATTTAGGACAATGTCACCTTTGTCCTGTTACTGGTGTCACCTTAGAGCTTATTTAAAACACCAGTAACATTAGTTGAATTATCACCATCTAACACTGCACTAAAAAGTCATGCTTCTTAAGAGCATTACACTCTACATTCTCCATTAGCATCAACAGATAGTTTTATCCATATGTCAGCCTTAAAATGAGCTACGTACAAATGATCAACGAACTCAGGGGCTAGTAGCTTCGTATACGTTATCGTGCTCTGTTACCATGTATCTTAATTATTGCAAGCCATGGATATTTAGAATTGTATGAGTATCTATATATTAAAATGCTAGGCACGACAGTCGTTTATATGTTTCGATTCAGTCCTTTCGACAACGAGATCTCAAAAAACACAAATGCTGAAAACAAGCTGTTTTTTTGGGGGGCATTACAAAACTTTATGTAGATTGTCCAGTTCGAACCGAGTATTAAAACACATTTCTTTCTTTATTATATTATATTTCATTATTAAATTTTTAAGGGTACTCCGGAAATATTATTTAAAAAAAAGCAACGTATCCTATGAGTTATACATTCCAACACCACATAATTGTATACAGGTATTTGTTTTATGGTGAAATGATAATAAAAAACGAAGGATAACGCTTTCTGCAGTCTAAGATGAACCTTAATTTTTTTGACTGTTTTGACCAACGAACACCACATACCACTTACATTATAATTAATTGTATGTAATGTATTTATTTATTACATACTGCATACAAGAAGAAATAAAACACTGATCAAAGAAAACTTACAAACTCTAATCGGAATTAGGCTAATTATTGAACATTGAGAGATATTGAAAAAATAATAGAAAAGGTCTCCCATTTATGGCAAATCTTGCAGATTTGTATCAAGATGTCTTTCGCTTGTGTCTGTAAAGGAACATGTTCTGTCGCTGTGAGGAATGACAAGCAGATTGATGCTCATATGTAAATGATGCGTTGTGTAGAGGGCATAGTTTCAGGTAGTTATCTATAAAATATATGGCCATTGTTGTGTTATACATGCATTATATGGTGCTTATAGTAATCCATAGATACGAGCGTAGAAGTGAATATAGAAAAGTGTTCAAGAAAACTAAAATTGAAGTACATTTTATGGCCTAACACTGCGGTGTGCTCTTCAAATTAAATAATAAAACTTGAAGTAGTACACAATTAACATTAAATGTTAATCATTTGTAACCCTTTACTGTTATTAATAGATTAAGAACAAATTTGAAACCAATATAAATCTGTACTATTTCTGATTTTATTAGAGAGCTACATGTATATATCCAACTACTAAATTGGATGAAAAACAAGGTCTTGCTTTTTACCGTTCTAATCGAAAATGGATGATTAATAAACCATTAGGCTCTACTGTAATTCCAAAAGAGGAACTACATAATATTTTTGGAAGTAAAATATATTATAAAACTTCACTTTCTGTGTTACCGTTATTGCTCTCTCTATATATAAACGTGTTACTACATACCACTTCCGATTGGAAAAGCGACATAGTTATGTATGTTCAATACATTGTTAGAACATATTACCAAAAGCACTTTCCGTTAAATATCCACCAATTTGAAGTTTCAAGATACACTGCGAAACGAGGAATAATTTGTGTCTACCACATCTGATTTTCATAGAGAAATGTCTGAGGTAATGGAATGTATTTTCGGAGCGTTCAGTACATTTCAAAGGACGACTCGCGGAATATTTCTTACCATTCTGAAACTTTGTCAATTAATGGCTAATTTCTTCAAATTATACTATCATTCATGTTTTAATACATATCAATCTTTTTCTCGCGCTGAATTGATTCCACGCTGGATTGAATTAATGTTATATTTAATAGTTTGCTCTTTGGATATTGGTATTGAATCCGTAAGTAGCAATGCATGTCAATCATTGTCAGTTTGTTAAGAAGTGTGAGGCTGTCAATAGATTATTTTCCTTTAACTTTGAATCCACCGTAAGAAAAACTTTGTTATTAACTGTAACCGTATCTGTCATCTAAAGCTGAACGTTGAAAATGAAAATTTCTTAGACGCTGAATTGCAATGAAGGATTGAAATATGAAATGCAACTACTTTATTTGAAATCTTGATCTTTTACATATAAAAAAGAATATCCTTAGAGTTTATTTTTATTGCTCTGAGATATCTAGACGGACAGGCAGACAAAACGGCAAAACTTTTCCATTACTTCTAACATTTATGGACAATATAGTTGGGAATCTAATAGCTGAAATATGGTTTAAGAATAGCAAACAACTAACTAATGCAACCTGGCTGATCAATAATAGGCAATATATTCCCTAAAGGAGAATCTATCTTAATATACACTCTCTTACTATCTACTTACTTTTTAAGGTAGCAATATATACAGGCTGAATAGTGTACGACGCAATGTAAAATATCTTTTGAAGGAACTTGTTGATTTGGAATAAGTTGAAGTGACCTATTTCCATTCATTGGGCCATTATATGGCAAAATATAAGTCATTCTAATATCTCTTAGTCCATTGTAGAAAATGTAATAATAAAGTGGAAGTGTATTTGGACCGATATGACCGTACTAACCTATAAGCGAGCGAAAATTATGATAATGAGAGACTGGCGAAAGTAAAGTAGAATAATACATTCACGTGTGAATAACATAGAAGAGCGGTATGCAATCCCAGCAGTATTATTAAGGTGAGATTTATGGTGGACACACACCATGTGAGTGGGTTTTCTTGGTCTTTTCAAGTTTCCTTGTAATTTCATCGTTGCACCATTTTATTCATTTATGATCATCATTGTGTCATTGAGCCTAACCGGCATAACCGCCGTACGTAAAGCATAGACTCCATGCATCGTGTAAGGAACAATAAAACTGGTGAATGAAGTACAAAAGCGTTATTTCACCCAGTGTAGCTTCTCATGTTTTTTAGCTACCCGATGATTTAGATTGGACGAGCCGAAATCTCAGTGAATATCTAGTGAACCTTAAGTTGTCGACTGTAAAAATTAGTGAATTTTAAGTTACAGAGTCAGCGTGATTTCCACGGCCGCGCTAGACACATGTCACATTTGGACATACATTAATACGTTATCGACCATCATTCTGCCTCCAATCGGTGCATAGTCAGGTTGCAGGTAATATACTTGTCTACAATACAATGCACTCATTCATGCAGTTGGCCGCGTTTGGCAGTAGTTTCAGACGAATGATTTTCACTATTCACATGACATACGCAACAGTATAATTCGAATCCAATATTAGATATGTATAAGACATAATCCTAATTTCGTTGAAGATTGCTTGCACTGACAACACAAAACTGAATCGGTCTTATATCGTGTAGCCATAAACACTGAACGTTTCTCTAATAAATATTATTTTCAATTATGTGACACCGGATCTTAATTCAGGAACTGGAAGCATATAACAATGATTGCAATTTCTTCAAGAAAGAATGGTGTGATGAAACCACCATTCCAACACCACTTTAGAGAGAGAAATCTGTAATGCAATTTTGTGTGATTTGGTATAATTCCAATAAGCACAATATTTTCTGTTCAAATGAAGGTTTATTTTATGTAGGGTGTCATGTATAGTTAAGTTTAGAAGTACTTAGATTTAATGCATTACTTCTCAATTTTCAGAGATTTCGACTGGTAAGTTTAATTCTTATTTGATAAATTAGAAATTATTGTAGTAAGTGATTTATTTAATATATATATGATCATTAATGAAAATGTAACTATATTTGTGTAATGAAATCTACCCTATCTAAATTAGTAGCCAATATGTATTGTAATTACTATATCATACTTTACGAAAATCTCAATTTTGACTATGTCCCAAAATTAAAGAATAAATATTTTGTAAACAGAATCGTGGATGTATCTCTCGTATGAAGATATTCCAGAAACGTTAAATCTAGATGTGTCTAGAACGAAAGCAAAATTAATTTAGCAAAACCAGACCGCCTATAGGATAATCAAATTAGCTAACATAAACTTTATAAATTTTCGAATTCATCTGGAAAGAGCTAATATGTCTGCAATATGTTTACATCTATCTATCTATCTGTTTATCTATCTTTAGCTGCTAGGGATCTAAAAAAGACGAAAGAATAGATACATTCTAAATTTTCTAACTTTGATTTATTTGCTCCTCTCTATACAATATTCACTAAATCTTGATCTGAAGAATTGCGTGAAGCAATAAAACTATGAATATCCTATTGCCATCAACACATTCTGCTCTAATTTAGTTTTCATAATGTCATGATACTTTTCCTAAAATATCACTATTTTTGCAAAAATGACTTTTGATGTCACCGTTTTACAAAGAAATAAGTATAAAAAGCTTTAACGACACTATTATCTATTCACAAATAAATATTTTGTTGTTTCTTAAGAAACCAAATGTATTTTGTTCATTACATACCACCAAGGCATTTTTGTGTGAAGCGAAAAAGTCGAAGGACAAAAAAGTTTATATTTTTTAATAACTTTTGTTGAGAGTGGTAAAGGACTGTGAGAAACATCGTTATAGAAAGTTTCGTTAATTAATTTTAATAACTTACATATTTATACATATCTATAACTTTGAGAGGTTAAAACGGGACGAAATGTTTCCGATAATTTGGATTTTTTAAAAAAATAACAACAATATTTTACATCTTATTGCAATGAATCTGAATAATTCAATCTAAGTAGCATAAGAAACGTTTTCCCGAGACGTGTTAAATGTTTTTATAATCTAAATTAGCTAGAAATAACGTTGATTGATATGACGATATTTGTTTTGGTCAAGGGTTCTTTTCGGGACGATTTTCGGTTATTTCCAGGTATCCAACTCAGAACAGAATGTGTAAGAAAATATCGGGAAGTGTGAGCGTATTCTTTAAAACGTCTCCTCTCAAGCATTTCTCATTTCATAAACTATTCTTTTTAAAGAGTTTACAGAAATTAGGATGGAAAATTGACAAAAACATTGTCTACCATCATTTCAGATAAAACATCATCACCATACACAATTGCTTCGGAGAAAGTCACACCACCGTTCGCTCATAGCAAACAGCATTGAGAAGGGGGAAATATGTAGAGGAGGAGCCCTCCCCACGTGCGTCACGCAGCAGCTCAATAGTTGATTGACACCTGAAGTTCCTTTATAGCTGTTTTCTTCCGCTGGTTATAAAGCAGTAAAGCGAACAAGAAAGACTGGTTACAGATTTCAATAACAATTGTATAGGCTCTGCTCTACACAAACATATTTATAGCTGAGAAAATATGTAGAAGCCCTAGAATAAAAGACACACACCATTTGAAATATTATAATATATAACTACAATACATGATATAGAATAAGAAATACATGTTACTCAATGATAATTAAATAATCCAATGTAACACCACTCTACAATATATCCTATATTTTCAGGAAAACCATCAATAAGACCGTTATATTACTGTTTTATTTATGGTTTAGTGTCTCACTGGTAATTACACTGAAAGGAGAGGATCCTACTTCATATGATGGCATGCAGTTTTTTATATGGTTTCTTGCCTTTCACTCCTTACTTTGTGTGTTTATTATTATTATTATTATTATTATTATTATTATTATTACTATTATTATTATTATTATTACATCATTAGTGAGTTGAGTTGATTTTGAGTTTAACGTCCGTGTCAGCAGCTAAGCTGTATGAGAAGTGGACGTCCTGATTAACGTTGAATCCGAAAAAAACTGAGCTCCTACTGGGAATCGAACCCATGTACCACACGCCAAACACGCGTACGCTAATCGCTTAGCTATGGATATAATAATAATAATAATAATAATAATAATAATAATAATAATAATAATAATAATAATAATAATAATAATATAGTTTAAATTAAAAGACAAATTCTGACCAAAGCATATATTAACTAATAAATAATAGCATTACAGTTTCGGCAAATTGCTTTGGTCAGAATTTCTTTTAATTTATACAAGAATTTCTAAAGCTAGAATGAGTGGTATTCAAATAATAAAGTTAAAAACATGAAGAAATTTTGAAAACAATAATTTTGGGAGAAAATAGTTTTTGTGGTGGTAAATTGAAGAAATGAAATTAACACTAAAAGCATTTGCGAGATTAAATGTTTTTATAATCTAAATTACTTCCCTGATATTCGAAAAAAACACACTCAATGTTTTTAATTTCTTCATTTGACCTTCTCAAAAATAGTTTCTTCTTTTTAATGCATTTTATAAAAACTTTGCTTTGTTATAATTTCAGCATCATTTTTACCAAAGGATTTACCAATGAATAAATGAAGATTTACCAATGAAGTTTATTTATTACCTCTTTCTAGTACCGAAGCTATACGTTGCTTGAAAACAGTAATGGTTTTAGATTTTCCCTCAGGGGTGAGGATTTTAATACATTAGGTGTAAAAATTAATTTTGTTGAAATGGTGAGAAATCCACATTTAACATGCCAAGGAGGGATTTAATAGCTCCAAGATGTTCCCTGTCACTCTCTGAAATAATCACTGCTTGAAAATGAAATTTCTAAGTTTAGTGCCACACAATTATGCTGCAAGGCTGAAGGAGATGGTAGCGAATGAAACAAACAAGTGATGGTAAAATCTTGGCGATATAAAAAGCGGTAGATAATGGAAGGTCTTCGAGAAAACCTGTGCACATAGTTTTCATCCTCAATGAAACCGGCTTGGCGAGAACCAGGACCGAAGCTGGGGCCATATATCCTAAGAAGTAGATAGGTGCTCTATCACTGAGCCACCGAGGTTTCCGCGTAAGTGAATCCATACCTTAAGATCGAATCAGATCTACGTTAGTGAGTTCAAATTTTCAAGCTCATCAAGAATCGAACTCGGAGCCTCTTACATCCCGCTCGCTAACCACTAGAACAGAGCGGGGACTGTAGGGGCTGAAATACAGGGACCTGATCCCTATTAATTGTAACTTCCTGAAGTTAGCTCCCCAATAATCACAAATATATGTTCCAAATATTATACGTTATTCCTTTTAAGTCATTTTTAGTACTCAAAGAGCATGTTCCGTAAAAATCTTGAAATCTAATTTTGTAAAACAAACACAGAGGCGGATCCAGGATAGCTATCGGGGGCGATCGCAACCCCAAGAATAGGATTAAGAAAACACACTACAAAGTTGTAGCACTTGATTTTTTAAAACTCTGTATTATAATTGTAGAATAAAACCTAAAATAAGTAAGTGTTCAATTGCAGAAGTTAAGTGAATTAATACATCTCAATAAATTACTTGCATTGGAATTCTTGCTCCGAAAATGCCCCCTTTCGAAAATGTAGGTGGTCGCTTCTCTTCTTTCGTTTCAAGGTGCAATATTTTGAGCTATCCGTTCCTTCTCAAAACTGATTTCTGCTTCTTGTTAACAATTGGTAAACAGTAAGCTATAAACCCATTTGTCCGCAAGCGTTTGCCAATATTCTTCTTTTAGAAAGTCCAGTTTGACAGCACAGAATGTCAACAAACGTAGTGGTTCTGGCATTTTACATGCAAGTGCAATTGAAAATACAAAGAAGGAAGTAATATAACTACGTATGAGTAGAAATTAAAGTTCATGATTCAAGAAGAATTCGTATTCTTATTATTATTCTTATTCTACTGCTACTACTGTTAATTATTATTATTATTATTATTTGTAATCCATCAGTATCAAGTTAAACAAGTCAACATGTACGGCAGTGCATGGCAGCCAAGGTCCGCGAAGAAAATGAAAACTGGCCTGCACTGCCGTAAGCATATTATACACGAACTAGAGATTTGGGTAAAATCGCCGATTTCGAGGCTTTGTAAAACCGATTCTGGTAACGGGAGAAACAAGAAATTTAGACTTTAAGGAGATATCCGAGAGATGTGCTCATATACTAAATCTCACATTCCTACTTCCAACCATATTCGAGTACTGGACCCCTAAAATATGCAGTTTTCAGGCTCACTGACTCACTGACGCACTCACCAAATTGATTAGGTACTTCCCAATGAGGCAGAAACGTGAAACGTAGCACAAAGGTACCTTATAACAACCTGAGTATAGAAAAATTCCGAAATCTGATGAATGTTCTATGGGAAATTTTTCATGGGCTAAACACTCTCATTAATAAGCAAGAAATCGTTTCCCTCACTCAATAATCAAATTGATAAGGTACTCCCAATGAGATAGATACGTGAAACTTTGCATAAAGGTACTAAATAACGACTTGAATATAGAAAAGGTCCGAAATCTAAGGAAGGTACTATGGACATTTTTAATGGGCAAAAAACTGTCATCAGCCAAGCAAGAAATAGTTTCATTGACTCACTCATCAAATTGATAAGGTAATCTCCAATGAGGTAGATACGTGAAACTTTGCATAAAGGTACTCTATAATGACTTGAGTATAAAAAAGTCAGAAATCTAAGAATGTGCTATGGGAATTTTTTATAGGCAAAAAACTGTCCTTAGCCAGGAAGGAAATCGTTTCATTGACTCACTCATCAAATTGATAAGGTACTCCCCAATGAATTAGATACGTGAAACTTTGCATAAAAGTACCCTATAACAACTTGGGTATGGAAATGTCCGAAATCTGAGGAATGTAATATGGGAAATCTTTATGGGCAAAAAACTTGCCATAGCCAACCAAGAAATCGTTTCATTCACTCACTCGCTCATCAAACTGATTAGGTATTTTCCAGTGATATAGAGACGTGAAACTTTGCATTAAGGTACCCTATAATGACTTGAGTATTGTGCTATAGGAATTTTTTAGACAAAATATTGTCCATAGCCAAGCAAGATATCGTTTCACTGACTCACTCATCAAATTGATTAAGTAGTTCCCAACCAGATAGAGATGGGAAATTCTGCGTAGAGGTACCCTATAATGACTTGAATATGCAAAAAGTCCGAAATGTGAGGCATGTGTTATGGGAAAAGTGGGGGGGGGGGGCAAAAATTATTCTTAACCAACCAAGAAATCGTTTCACTCATTCACTCATCAAATTGATTAGGTACTTCCCAATGAGATAGAGACGTGAAACTCTGCGTAAAGGTATTTTATAAGTACTTGAGTATGGAAAATGTCCATAATGTGTGGAATGTGTTATAAGAAATATTTATGGACGAAAATCTGGTCTTAGCCAAGCAGAAATCGGTTCATTTTCTTACTCATCAAATTGATTAGGTACTACCCAATGAGATAGAAATGTGAAACTTTGCATAGAAGCAACCTATAAGGACTCGAGTACAGAAAAAGTTAGAAATGTGAGGAATGTGTTATGGGATTTTTTATTGGCTACATACTGTCCTTAGCCAAACATATATACGAGTAGGTTCGTCCTCTCACTAAACAAATTGACTACGTGCTTCTCAATGAGATAGAGACGTGAAGCTCTACATAAAGGTACTTTATAATGACGAGAGTGCGAAAAAGATCCGTAATGTGAGGAATGTGCTATGGGAAATTTTTCATGCATGAAAACTCTCCTTAGCAAAGTAGAAATCGATTCATTCATTCACTCGTCACATTGAGGTGCTAGTTTCCAATGAGTTAGAGATGTGATACTCTGCATAAAGGTACCTTTTAATGACTTGAATGGAAAAGACGAAATGTGCGGAATTTGTTACGGGAATTTTTTATGGGTGAAAAACTGATTTTAGCCAACCAGAAATCGGTTCATTCACTCACTCGTCAAATTGGTTAAGTACTTGTTTATGAAATATTGACGTAAAAGTGTACATTGGTACCTTATAATGACTTGAGTATGGAAAAGGTCTGAAATTTAAGTAATGCTCTATTGGACAATTTTTATGAGATAGGGGAGAGCTCACCTTATAATGACCTGAGCATGGAAAAAGTCCGAAATGTGAGGAATATGCTATGGGAAATTTCTTATAGGCGACAAATTGTCCGTAGCCATTAGGTACTTTCCAATGATATGAAGATGTGAATGTCTACACAAAGGTAGCTTATACAGTAATGGCTTGAATATGAAAAATGTCCGAAATTTAAGGAATGTGCTATGGAATTTTGTATAGGAGAAAAACTGTCCTTGCTCAAACAGAGATCGGTTCATTTACTCACTTATCATTTACTAGGTGCTGTAACGTGCCCGTTACAAGTCACAGGAAAAAAAAAAGAAATTATAAAAATAAAAACGAAAAATCTTCGATAAGAAAAACGGTAAAATTACAATTATTGTATTTAATATTATGTGTTACAGCAGGAGACATAAGCTTATCCAAAAAGTATCATCTTCGAATTTTTTTAAAATTAAGAGAGAAAGAATTAAATGTAAAAATAACGTTTGTGAGAAGATTTCCTTTGCCTTTCGTAACCGAGAAATATCAAGGTCTTGGCTTATGCGCTGGTCGTTGACTGCGCATGGTCACGGCTTTGCGGCCGCAAGTACCTGGCTTCGGCTAGCTTACTTGGGCTGTGTTGTATGAATGGGTAACATCGTGAGGGATTAAGCTGTTCGAATGGATTATGAATCTAAATGGACGTTTCGTGTTGGTGCACGTTTCTTGTATTGAAGTCTTCGTTTGTAGAAGAGTGTGTTATAGAAGGAAATAAGAATATCCATTACAAGTGAGGATTATGATTATAGTGATATTTCATTTTCTGCAATATTTCGTGTATTTGCGTTTTTTGGCAAAATTAGTGAAAATAGTGTTGCTTGGAAATTCGATAAAAGTGTTGGAAGGGAGGCTTGGTTTAGTTCTCTCTGCTTCTATTAGCAAGCAAATTGCAGAAAGGTGCATGAGTTGTACTCAGAATTACGTAATTATAATTGTGTCTATATTTTTTTCTCGATTTCGTGAATCTGGGAAATTGTGGATCTACGTCCCATTTTCTCAATTGAGTTTCTAATTGAATTGAGATCTTTTAAATTGAATCCTGAGCATAACCTCACCTTACAGTGGAATATTCTTGTTTTGATAAGAGAGTCCGAGACAATTGAGGGCAGAGAAACTACTGAAAGTTGAGGTAAAAACGTGGATTTTCAGAGGTGAGTTAATTTTCAATTTTTCTATTAGATTGTCTGTCTACGTCTTTATGTGTATTCTGTGGGTTGTCTTGTTGGCTCCATTTGGTTAGGTTTTCAGTGGAATAATTATCGTGAATAAGCTCGGCAAATCCAGGGGAACAAAGGTGGAGGGATTTGTACCCGAAACCTATGAAATGTGCTATTCATCCTATATTCATTACAGGTCTGAAATTCATGTTTCTGATTCAAAGAGTAAAATCTGAAAGGCTTATTAATGCTGTTTTTGAATGCTGAAGACTTAATAGTAAAATTTGATTCTTTTTTTTAAAAAAGAAAACTTCGTTTGACTTGTTCGTGCTGTTTGGAGTATGTTTGACCGGTTTGTGTTTCAGATGTTTCGATGTTGCAACGCATTCAATTGAGTATAGCAAAGTTGTGTGCGGTTGTTTTTCGTCGGGAATTTTTCTGTTTTCAAACTAAATTGCGACAAATTAATAAAAATAATTTCTTTTTATGATAAGAATTTATGAAACTTTTTCTTCGGTTTGAGAGAAAGGGAAATCTTCACTCAATTAAAGGTACGAATTTATTTCTTATTTTTAAAGAAAGGAATATATTAGTACTAGACAAGAGAGGTCCTAGACTGGCCTTGAGTGTTCATATTTGAGTTAAGTGTGAGAGGTCCTTGACTGGCATCGAATATTTGCGTCAAACTTCAGAGGTTCCTGACTTGATTGGAGAATTTGCTTTATTATTCAATTTTTGAAGATTTACAATTCAGCGAACAATTCATTGAATTATATTAAATATTTTTCTTTTCTCAAACTGAGAAATAAAATATTTTATTGAATCCAGATATTGACTTGGCAGCGAGAAGACATTAATTATTGTAATTTATTTGTAATAAACATTTATTTTCTGAATTGGTTGTGTTGTTATTTGTTTATATATATATATATATATATATTTACTGCTAATTTATAAACTATTACTCCTCTGGATTTCCGAATTCAAACAACAGCCTGAGCTATCCGGATGCTTGCTCGTGTAAAGCCCCTTCTGAGGCCAGGCTGGATTGGTTTTTCCCACCTTGTCCGCTAGGCTACGGATGGGGGCGTTACAAATTGGAACACAGCCCAAGTCCTTTCAAAAAATTTTTTTTTGTGTTTGTATTGTAAGTATTTCATGTCCGCTATTAATTTTGTTGTTGTAAGTATTTCAAGTCCGTTGGTTATTACTTTTGATATACTTATTAAACTCATAATTATTTTTGGAATTTCGCATTTGCTTTTGCATTTCAGAATTAAATTCGATTGCTAATTGAAACTTATTGTTCATTTATAAATTACTAGTATCTTTGATAAATTACATTAAGGTGAAGCAAGGTATTATTAGGATTATTTCCATTTGGTCAAAAAAAAAAAAAAAACAAAGTTTGGGTCGCAGTAGTGTTCGTAGTTAGTATTGTATTTTGTATGTATTATAATTATATTATTTATGTTCTATTTATACTTGTTCTATAATAATACTTATGTGTAATACGATGGAGTATGTCAGTATTGATATTCCGGAGCAATATTCCGAATTGATAACGGTAGATAGAACCGGCAATCTTGAAACAGATACTAGATCTGATTTTGGACAGTTGAATATGTCACTGACTCCGCCTACTCAAGGGAGTTTTCATTTTAGACAACCATCTGTGAGAGCTAATAATTTTGAATGTGGAGGTAGTTCGCAGTCACCTGCGGATGAATACAATTTCAGTAGATTTGTCAATATTGGGAGTTTGAATGAATCTTTTCGAGATCAAAGGCAAGTCACTTTTAATGAGCCTTTAATGATTCTGGTACAAATAATGATAGGAATTCGATAAATTTTGGAAATTCAGGTCCTGATAAGAATGAGGTTCCTTCTAGGTACTTGAATCTTAGAGATTATTACCGAAGGGTTTCTCAAATTAGAAATTCCACTCCCAAGACTTCGTTACATCCGCGGTATGGTGCTCCACCTAGGAGAACTCAGATGGGTGAAAATGTGTTAACAGGGTTGCCAACTTTGCCTAGTACTAATGAATCTTCAAATGTTGAGCATAATCTCCTGATGAAGTATACATTTAAAAGAACTAGTGATTTTCTAGAGTTAAAATTTAAGGAATTGAAAACAACTGATGGCAGTAATAGTTTGCTAGTTTTTGAAATATTAGCCAAAATTGAGGAAACTCTAATGGATACTAACTATTCTTTGAGTATGATTCTTTCTGTTCTTGTCGGGAAATGTGAAGGTTCGTTATTAAAGGAAATTTTGTTAGCGTTAAATCATCAAATAGCTTGGAATGAGTTAAAATCTAGGCTTGTTAAGAATTTTAGTACACCTGTTGCATTGCATTCACTTATTTCTGATAGAATTTATAGACGTCAACGAATGTCTGAATCAGTTACTCAGTATGTAAGATCTATAGTAATTGCCATGAATGTATTAAATTTTATGGATAGTGAGTCAGACATGGTAAATATCATTGTATGTGGCATGAATCCAAACCATAGATATAAAATGCTGAATTATTACATCCCAGCTACCCGATCCGAGTTAATGGATATTGCTGATAAGCATGAATTAAACTTTCGAAATCAATTGGAATATAATAGGGAGATGGGTTTTTCTCGGAAAAAGACTAATTTAGTAATGTTAAATCCTGATCAAGGTTTTAACAATAGAGAATTTCCAGTGGGTGATAAAAATTTTTCTTTGAATAAAGAATTAAATAATTCTTACCCTACCAATGTAAAGAATCGTTTGAAAGTAGAATCTCAGGTTCATAGAAAAAACAAGATTCCGAATGAACGGTCTGATCAATTCAAAGCACCTAATGCTTCAGTTAACACAATTCCTAGTGAATTGGATAATACCGTCGCTTCATTTGTGGTTGGTAAAATACATAATTATTTAACAGACATTTGTGTGGATGGAGGTTCAAGCTTTAACATCGTTCGACTGGACTTAGTGCAGTTTTGTGGATTAGAAAAAAATATTAGATTGACTCCTGAAAAGGTGGTAAATGCTCCGTCCGGGTTAAATTTTTCAACAAACCGGGAGATAATATTGACTTTGAATCTCTCAGGTCATTTTGAGAGAATATCATTCAAGATAGTGGAACAGTTGCCTTGCATGTGTCTTCTGGGAACACCTTTCTTACGATCAACGAACTCAGTTATAGATTATGTTTGAAACTGTTTGATTCTACGCGGGGGAAAGAAGCGGGTTAGGTTAAATTATAAGAAGATGATTCAACATAACAAACATCTTAGGGGATTTAAATCTGGTGATGAGTCTGGCCAAAGGGATGAAATGTCAACTGATCATCACTCTAATAAACATTATGTTTCTTCTGTTTCGAACTTTATGGTATCGATTTTTAGTTGTGAAGATGGATTTAATTTTCGGAAAAAAGATGCGAGTATTCAGTGCGATTTGGATTATTTTGACCTTGAATCCAAATTATTAGAAATTCCAGCGCCTAGTGCTATCCAGCTGAATCATCTGAGATCTATGATTGATTCAGAAGTTGGAGACGTTCGAAAATTCGAAGATTCCATTGAATCCATGTGGAAGGATGAAAGTCGTACGAATTTTGGGAAAACACTGGGTGGTGCGATTGAAAGGTCCGTAGTTACAAATCCAGTTGGGACTCAGTATAATAATTCATCTTCAGAGGGCAGTTGTGTCTCAGTTATTGATAATTTTCATGGAAATCAGAGTGGTGCAAATGAGATATCCGAAATTAACTTGGAGAATTCGGGACAGTGCATTGCGAATTCTCGGTTAATGGACAAATTAGGAAATAGTAGTTCAATAGAAAATTCGGGTCAACCTTTAGTTGTCGATTTAACATCTGCAGTTCTTAATGTTGAACTTGGTCATAGTGAACATTAGGCGGGCAATGCTAGGTTGCCAGATAAGGATCTAGATAGTGTTGTGAAACCCGAAGCAAATACTAGTGGAAAGAAAAGCAAGCGTAGGAATCGTAGGAAGAAAGGATTAAAGAATAAGACTTTAGTGGTAACTCCGGATACAAACTTAGCTGAAAAGAAAGTGGAGCTTAGTCATAGCAGTGGTCCAGTGAATAAAGTGGATAAACTGAATTCTTTAGATGGTAGCAGCGGCTCTGAAGTTTCAGATATTGATATAGATCAAGCTGAAAACTTTCACAAGTTGATTCAGAGAAATAAAAAGTTTATTTCGGACGAGCCTCGTACATCCAATAGTTTACATGATCAGACTACCATGCAGGTGAAAAATCCGGAATGCACGCAGTTGAAAAATCAAAATGATAATCGGGATTCTTGGAGATTCAATGAACCAGAGGTGATCTCTTTCATTGATTCTATAAAGGCAAAATATAAAGACGTGATATCAGATAAAGTAGGGTGTACAAAAAACTTTATTGGTAGATTGTTATATATGTTGTTTATATATGTTTGTTTAAAATTTGTGTCTTATAATCTTTTTGTATTCCGTAGCTTGCCAAGAAGAAGATGTCGAAAAATTGTTGGTTTGAGAATTTTTCTTTTCCAGGGCGGCGAGTTTTTAACGTGCCCGTTACAAGTCACAGGAAAAAAAGAAATTATAAAAATAAAAACGAAAAATCTTCGATAAGAAAAACGGTAAAATTACTATTATTGTATTTAATATTATGTGTTACAGCAGGAGACATAAGCTTATCCAAAAAGTATCATCTTCGAATTTTTTTAAAATTAAGAGAGAAAGAATTAAATGTAAAAATAACGTTTGTGAGAAGATTTCCTTTGCCTTTCGTAACCGAGAAATATCAAGGTCTTGGCTTATGCGCTGGTCGTTGACTGCGCATGGTCACGGCTTTGCGGCCGCAAGTACCTGGCCTCGGCTACCTTACTTGGGCTGTGTTGTATGAACGGGTAACATCTGGAGGGATTATGCTGTTCGAATGGATTATGAATCTAAATGGACGTTTCGTGTTGGTGCACGTTTCTTGTATTGAAGTCTTCGTTTGTAGAAGAGTGTGTTATAGAAGGAAATAAGAATATCCATTACAAGTGAGAATTATGATTATAGTGATATTTCATTTTCTGCAATATTTCGTGTATTTGCGTTTTTTGGCAAAATTAGTGAAAATAGTGTTGCTTGGAAATTCGATAAAAGTGTTGGAAGGGAGGCTTGGTTTAGTTCTCTCTGCTTCTATTAGCAAGCAAATTGCAGAAAGGTGCATGAGTTGTACTCAGAATTACGTAATTATAATTGTGTCTATATTTTTTCTCGATTTCGTGAGTCTGGGAAATTGTGGACCTACGTCCCATTTTCTCAATTGAGTTTCTAATTGAATTGAGATCTTTTAAATTGAATCCTGAGCATAACCTCACCTTACAGTGGAATATTCTTGTTTTGATAAGAGAGTCCGAGACAACTGACTGCAGAGAAACTACTAAAAGTTGAGGTAAAAGCGTGGATTTTCAGAGGTGAGTTAATTCTCAATTTTTCTATTAGATTGTCTGTCTACGTCTTTATGTGTATTATGTGGGTTGTCTTGTTGGCTCCATTTGGTTTCGTTTTCAGTGGAATAATTATCGCGAATAAGCTCGGCAAATCCAGGAGAACAAAGGTGGAGGGATATGTACCCGAAACCTATGAAATGTGCTACTTACCCTATGTTTATTACAGGTTTGAAATTCATGTTTTTGATTCAAAGAGTAAAATCCGAAAGGCTTATTAATGCTGTTTTTGAATGCTGAAGAATTAATAGTAAAATTTGATTCTTTTTTTTAAAAATAAAACTTCGTTTGACTTGTTCGTGCTGTTTGGAGTATGTTTGACCGGTTTGTGTTTCAGATGTTTCGATGTTGCAGCGCATTCAATTGAGTATAGCAAAGTTGTTTGCGGTTGTTTTTCGTCGGGAATTTTTCTGTTTTCAAACTAAATTGCGACAAATTAATAAAAATAATTTCTTTTTATGATAAGAATTTATGAAACTTTTTCTTCGGTTTGAGAGAAAGGGAAATCTTCACTCAATTAAAGGTACGAATTTATTTCTTATTTTTAAAGAAAGGAATATATTAGTACTAGACAAGAGAGGTCCTAGACTGGCCTTGAGTGTTCATATTAGAGTTAAGTGTGAGAGGTCCTTGACTGGCCTCGAATATTTGCGTCAAACTTCAGAGGTTCCTGACTTGATTGGAGAATTTGCTTTATTATTCAATTTTTGAAGATTTACAATTCAGCGAACAATTCTTTGAATTATATTAAATATTTTTTCTTTTCTCAAACTGAGAAATAAAATATTTTATTGAATCCAGATTTTGACTTGGCAGCGAGAAGACAGATTAATTATTGTAATTTATTTGTAATAAACATTTATTTCCTGAATTGGTTGTGTTGTTATTTGTTTATATATATATATATATATATATATATATATATATATATATATATATATATATATATATATATATATA
Organism: Thermobia domestica; assembly: GCF_964235325.1. Classification (NCBI taxonomy): domain Eukaryota; kingdom Metazoa; phylum Arthropoda; class Insecta; order Zygentoma; family Lepismatidae; genus Thermobia; species Thermobia domestica. The sequence continues at coordinate 63,181,474 of NC_137457.1, forward strand.
TATTTACTGTTAATTTATAAACTATTACTCCTCTGGATTTCCGAATTCAAACAACAGCCTGAGCTATCCGGATACTTGCTCGTGTAAAGCCCCTTCTGAGGCCAGGCTGGATTGGTTTTTCCCACCTTGTCCGCTAGGCTACGGATGGGGGCGTTACAAATTTACAGTGCTTCCAAATGAAATAGAGATTTGAAACTCTGCATAATGGTACCTACCTTATATAATGACTTGTCTAAGTGAAAGCTTCCAAATATAAGTGATGTACTATGGAAATTTTTATGGGCTAAACATTGTCCATAGCCATTAGGTACTTCTTAATAAGAAAAAGATGGGAAACTCTATGAAGATACCCTGTAACAGTTTGGAATGAAATTTAGGAAGTTGCTGTGGAAAATCTTTCTTTGAAAAAAACTGTCCTTAAATCAGAAATCGGGAACGATTCCGTTATTAAACACATCATCTGCACTGGGATATTGTTGTCAATTGTCCGGGTAGTCGAGTTGGTGCTCTCCTCGCTGTCTATCATGTGCGCCTTTGGAGTACGGGGTCCCGAGTTCGATTCCCGGTAGAAGAGCCTGTGGAACTTTAACTCTTCTCGATGTATCTGTGTTCGTGTCCCTGTCGTTCTAGATTAATAGAAAAGCGAGCTAAGGTCACCGTGAAAAATCCGTTATCCGGACAACGGTAAATTGTACACTCCACATCAAAGAAATTGCGACAGCTAACGCCGTGCAGCTAGGTCACCCAATATACATTTTTTTATCCCATAATCTTGTCTGGTAAAGAGACCGTCTCTTTCTCCTCCTTTCTTCTTTCCCATACAAAAAATTGGCTAACAACATGAACGCCATTTTAATTTCTAACTACACATGTATTAGCATAGATAAAATGAAATAACAAAACCGAGACGAAACAAGATTCATAACTTAATTTAGCGAGAAACTGACACACACACACAAACAAAAATTGAAACCAATGGATGTCTATTACACATAGGTTCAGAAATGAGGCAGAGAGAGAGAGAGAGGGCTAGAGAAGAAGGAAAAGGAAAGGGAGAACATAAAATAATGTGGAATTTTTAACTTGGTAAGAAAAGAACCTAAAATTATAAAGTTCCGTTACCAGAAATCCAACCGTAACATAGAAATAACGATTGTTTATATATATATATATTTTTAGGACTATTCGAATATATAGACGATGCTTGAAATATTCATTAAGTCACTTTCAAAAACGATAGCATACTCAATTTCTAGTACAACTGTAGATCTCACAGACATATCTAGGAAAATGTCAAACGTTTAACACAATGTTTTGTCTCCGCGTGGTTCGGTTGTAAATTCGGTAGTGCTCATTGGACGTACTAATGCAAACTACATTCTAATAAACCCAGTAGGTAGCGTAGGTCATATCTTCCATTCCAGACCACTAGTGCAAAGTTAACAAAAACAAGAAAGAAACGAAAACAAAGAAGAAAGAAGGAAAGAAAGATAAAATTGAATGAGTGCTATTTTACTGGTAAATTATTATCGGAAATATTCTATATTAAAAGTCCAAAAAGTATCATAATTAAAAATTACAAAGGTTCAAATGGAAAATTGGATATTCCTTATAGATGTAGCAGACTTTGCATGTTTCAAATTTCAACGTAAATAAATCACATTGAGTTATAAGATGGAAACAAATTTGTGTCGAACTAGTATAAATAAAATTTTGTTTTCAAATTACCAAAGTGGTGGCAATTTTCTAGTCTTTTCCGAAGATTTATCTGTTCCGAACATGCAGCATCACTTTCATCTCTTGCGGATATAACGTAATTTGCACAGATAGAATGAACACGCTAGAGCTAAGGACCACCACCAACCTTAGGAATATCAACTTCGCTAAGGCGCTAAGGCACATATGTATACAGTATACTGCAGTAAGATTGGTGGTTCGAAACCCAGACAAGGAAAACTTATATTCCTTCACGAAGTGTCAAGGTAAATTATGTTAACGAGCCTTACGGATGGTGTTTGTGAGCGTGATGGATTTGGGGGTCACCATTAGACTTATGGCTGAAATGTCCCGGCCGTGAAACTAGGAACAAACATCTGAGTGTATTTCAATATGTTAGACATCTCGCGCCAACTTTCAGTGTTCGTTTCAGATGCAGTGGTAAGGAATTTGGCTCATCCATCCTCATCTCAACACTTTTGAGGCTGACGAACTTGGCTGCACTTTTTGTACCTCTGCTGTTTTTGTTGATATTAATTCTACAGAACAGTCCATTCCCTTTTCTAAAATTATTTGACTTTTCGTTTTTTTCTTCTTCCTTTTTTGCAATATATTATTACCCTGTTTTGAGCTCGAACGACTGCCGCCCCCCAATATTCAAATTGGATCCGCCTCTAGTTACACAATTAAGGAATTATCCACAGAAAGATACATTTAAAATTTTTTGTTGTTTATTACAAGCGCTTACATGCGTGGAATAAAAAGAAATTTCTATTTTACGTAGATACCAATGTAAAGTAAAGCTAAATAATGTTAACTGGAAAGCAAAGTTATTAATGTTTAATTTAGTCGGCAATGTCCTAGTGAGGTTAGCGAAGTTAGATAGTACCGGATGTGGCCCGAGTGACCATGCGTACTCATTACATGGTATCGGCATTTCGGTATAAACCCAGCGTCGTGAGGACAATTGGGAAACTACTAGAAAGAAAGTATTGAACTCGGTGACTTCAACTTTCGGCTATTCAAGATTTGTCTAATAACCTCAGGCAATGAAATTTGCAGATGTTTACTCAAAAGAATGTGTAAGCGAATCTTGAATTCAAGATTGCCTAATGTGAAATTATGTTGGTAGTGCTGACAAGAAATGACATAATTTAAGAAATTTGAAGTTTCTAAATTTAAAAAAATAAAAATAAAACGTACACATCAAATCAGTATAAGCGCAATTACACTATATGACTAGATATTATATTATATGTTTGACATCAAGATATGAAAATGTTACATGAAGTATAAAATGCGTTACAGAAAATATAAAATTCAGTCACAAATTCGACGAGAGTTTGTATAATTCATAAAATTAAATTAAACAAAGCACGAAAGATCAGTATAAGCACAATTACAGTATAGATAGTATACGCTTGACATCGAGCATCACCATTAAAAGTGTACATTTTTAATTAAGTGCAAACTGTTTTAGTGCAGTATGCAGGGGTCTGAACCGAAAAAAAAAGTTACAATAAAACTTATGGGACAGATTCTTCCCATCAAGTATAGGCATACTCTAAAAGTGACCAGATATTCACTTAAGCTTCACCCAATATGGCTGCCATATCTCATGTGATCGCCTCAGTCTATAGAATATCCATGTTTCCTTGATTTCTTACCTTTCGTTCAATTATACGATTTTGAAACTTATAACAAAATATTTTGTAAACAAATTTCTTCTCGTTTGATATAAAGTACATCTCTGTAGGTTAGGTAGATATAAAGTTACAAATGAAGGAGACGGTTGTGTCGTTTAATCTTGTATCTGTTTGTTTTTCTCAAGCGTATTTTTCTAATTTTTCATAAAGAAAGCAGATTTCATCAAACAGTCAAAATGTTTAAATACATGAAAATACAGGAGGAAACCTGGATGATGTGATGATATTTTTACATGAATTTTCAGGAAGTAACATGGCTTTGTCTCTGTTCCGAAAAGGGTAAGAAAACCTTTAAAACTACTCAAGAGATAGTTAATTGTAACAGGTTATGAGGATATTCAATAATTCTACCACGAATCCTAAAGAACTAGTAAAAGTGGGATAACGTTTCCAATTATACTTTTATGTATCCCATGGGGTGACGCACTGGCTTTCTGTCGATATTTCACATACAGAAGACTTACGTCACACTAGTCACTTACCCCTCAGTTTTACTCTTAAGAGCAAATGTGAGCAGTCGGCATGTATAGAAAGTGTACCATGAGGAGGTAACTTTGCTGGAGCAACATATTCAAGTAACTGATATGGCGGGCAACATATTCAAGTATTGGGGATCGGAAGAGAAAATGGAGAACGCTACCTTTTTGTTTGGACATAGCAGCACCATTGCAGTGACGTAACTAAGGGCTTGGAGGCCACCCAGCAGACAACATGGAATGGGGTTCCTTCTCTACGTCCTACATCATGATTTGGGGCCCAGTGATGGCTTCGCCTTCCCCGCAATGCGGGGTCTGCTTGGCCCTTAATTACGCCAAACCGTATCGTTTATGTCCCAACAGTGTACGGTGCCAGGGATGAAATTTTTTTTGTATTTTATGTACCATAAATTGTTTCTATCGCTTATAAAAAAACTGAATTTTGCTTAAATAACGTTTTCGCTATAAATTATTTTGCTAAATAAGATTACAGAAACTTCCGTATAATGAACTATTGTTCTCAAATGCATCATATTTTGTACATGTCAAGTGTAATTCTAGCACGTTCTCATATTTTCTTTCTCTATTTTTTTTACTTATATAAATATTATTTGTATAAACAAAGAAATCAAAAAAATACGATTGACAGAAACACAGGCACGTTGAATATGGCAGCCACGTTGGATGTAGCTCCAGAAGAATGTTCGGGGACTTTCAGGATATTAGTATACTTCATAAAAGAAAACTATCCTGCAAGTTTCGTTAGGCTACCAATTTGCGGTGGGTTTGTCAACATTTTCCGCTACATACTGGACTATTTAATAAGAACGTGAAAATACTTCGAAGAAAAAATGATAACTATTAATAAGGTGCAGGACTACCAACGTATGCGAGCTAAACGAAGTGGTTTAAAAATCAACTTTCGCCTAGTAAGAAAATTAACTGTGTCATCGCTTTGATTGACGTAAGCATAGCTAGGAGGTATTAGGCGAACCTTGAATAGGCGACACTTGAAGCCCGGTGAACTCCCATCTAGTAATCCAGCATTAACGGCGAGGGGGAGATGTTCTGACCACACATCACTCCAAAGGCATGAGTGCCGTAAACCAGCTTTCAAGCCATGGCCCCCTAAAGGCTATTACGTCAGTGTATTTTAAAGTTTAATTCAGTGATGGTAGGTAGTATTCTGAGATTTATTATTTTTCTTTTTCCATTTTGCATAATTATGTTTTTTCTCGTTATTATATATATAAAACATTCTAGCAGTTACGATTTGCTCGACTACAAACACGGAAGTGTACGATAATTTGGAACTATTCAACTTTTAGGTGAAAAAAAAGGTTGTATACCTATATAATACATCACAGTCTTATGAGCTTGTATAAGAAACAGAAAGTGAAATCTGAACTAGGAGAGATATCTGAGTTTGAATCTCGTGATTGGTGACACAACCCGAGGCCATAGATAATAAAAGATGATGGTTGGATTTGAGTTTAGTGTCAGGTTCTGCACCAAGGCTACATGAGACGCGGACCTATAGCTTAATGTGTAACTATAATATTATGGAGAATAGGCGCATCATAGGGTTGCAATAAGCTCCTGTTATAAAGTGTCAATTAAAGTTGGTGTTGTGAAAGGTAATTAAGGATTTCATCCATTTGAAACAAATATAGTATTAGCAAAATATCTATTTGTTAAGACAATGAACGTGATTTTCTTTGTTTAACATGGCAGTCAAAGATGCAACGCACATTAGAAAATAAAAAAATTTTTAAACAAAAATGCAGTTGCACAGAATAGAATATTAGCTTCAGGTCCTTTAATTCAGGATAATTGTTCAGAATAGGAATCTAGCTCAGCAAAATCGGGGAGAATTATTTTTAGTATTATTATTTTAAAAATGGCGTGAATTTATATCACATCGAAAAAGTAAATAATTACTCATCTAAAGTTCAAAATGTCAAATACAAATGTGCTAACTAAGGTTTATATAGTGATTAATTATATAAGAAAAGAAGGTAATTCTTACTGTATGATTTATATATGGTCAAATAGAGTTGAATACAAAAATCTAAGCAAGTGACTTTTCGATACAACTGATAGCAATAGAATTACAACAATCTTCAAAATAGATACAAAACTATTAACGTTAAATATATATATATTTAAAGAACTTACCAATTTACTGTATAAATTGAATAATAGGAGATCTTCCAAAATTCAATAACGAAATACACCACCTTAAATGACCGATTATCACATGTTGATCACAATCAAAATGGTCACTAGTAATGAAACTTACTTCCAAATCCTTTTTCTTAATCAAACACACTTCACGATACAAAAATATATATATTAACTTCATATTAGGATTTGCTCTATATAACAAATTCTGGTAATAACTTCGCGATTAATTATACTTGGAATTTTCAAACATTGTAAACACATTTTCTCCGCCGATTTTTACTTCACTTATTAGGTGATGTTGCACCTTAGCAATTCCGAACTATTATATTTAGCCCAACCCGGAGCTATTCAAACGTAGAACGAGTAGTTCCAAAAATCACCGTTGGCGCTGACAACCAAGCATACGGAGAACGATACTAAGCTTCCTCTCGACAGTAGCTGAAAGCACTACAGGGTAGGAAACTAAACCAAATTATCCGGACTCTCGAGAGACTTTTTTTTTAAACTACGGAATAGAGATTTAGATCTCTAACCGTTACACACATCCCTTCGTCCATTTTTAAAAAAAATGCAATATTTTTTTATAATAATAATCTAGTTTCTTAAGTCTAATGTCATTAATGTATAGAAATCTGTAAGCTAAATGCTATTATGAAGTTATATTGTTGTCGAATAATTGTTAATTACTATTTACTACTATAAACTAACCAAAAATAAGAAAACCAAAGGAAATTAAATAAAATTAAATGCAAAACTTAAACAGAATAGAACTAAAGAAAATTCCCAAATAACTACGTAAAGTAATAAAAATCTACTGTATGACAACAATATACATTCATAAATTATAAATACATAACCAAACTACATATCCAAAATTATACAAAATCTGCTCTATACATACATACATATATATATATATTGATCTCCTATTTTACAATAAATAATAAGCTGAATAATATGTAATATAAATATATAGAATTTTATCATCATATATAACTTCAAATATAAGCATATATATTTGTCTTATTAACAGTTGACAAATTTAATTCTTTCATTTATTTCAAATCTATCTATGTGTGAGTATTAATAGTTATCTTGATGGTAGATTTCTTCAGATATTTCCAATTTCTCAATGACTAGATGATAAATTATGATCGTGATGAGCTCATTCATTCCATAACATCCACATAATGAGGCCAAATACATAAATATGGAATAGTCGAATCAGCGACTTTACATCTTCCAATTTACATTAAGGTCTTTGTTATTCCTGAAAATAAAAGTACTTTAGTATATGTGCACACATTAATTTAAATTTTTACAACTTAGGAACATACAAATGATAACAATAATACTACAATTCCTAATGACTGAGTTCCGGAACAATACAAATAAATAACATTTATACAAGAATGATATCAATGATTTTACTATATACATATGCAAAAATGAACTATGAAATTATGATGTATTCATATAGAAATATCTACCGATACCATCAATTTTACATTAAGTTATCTCACTATAACAATTTACAGATTGTAAACACATATCTTTATAATCGTGGTATCCTAAATTTCTTTGTTAAAGAGACGTGACATTTCCTAATATCACGCTCGTCCGAATCATTTTGTACCTGGACTGTATTTTTCGTTAACAGCTTAATAACAGTGTATGGCCCTAGCCATCGATGACATAAGCTTTTCGTAACCTTATCTGCAAGGGAAGATTGGAATTGGGACTTAATTAATAATTTATCTCCCACTCGATATGATGACACTATTCTGTTTTTGTCGTATAGCTTCTTTCTACGCTGCCATGCTCGTTCCATATTCCGCAAGGAATTCAACCAGATATCTGGATCCCTGTGTCGAACATCAAGTGAATCAACATTCCATTTCACATCTAGTGGATCAAACACTGAATATGTATATACTAATTCCATCGGACTGAGTTTATGTTCTGAGTGGACAGATGTATTCAGAGAAAATTCAATTTCATGAATGCCTTTGTCCCAATGATGTTGCTTCGTTGCAAAGTATGCTTTCAAAGAGTCCTTGATCACTCGTATGTAACGTTCACTTGCGTTACTTCCACTGTGGTACGGTGCTATTCTAATATCCCTTATACCGTTTGCATACAAGAAATCCTGGAATCTTGCTGATACGAACACAGAGTGATTGTCATGGCATAAGGCGTGGATAAATCCATGACGACACATCAACTTATATAGCTTTTTTATGATTACTTGGCTAGATAAAGTTCTAAAAGGTTCTAAGAAAATTCTTTTTGTAAAAGAATCTACAACAATTAAACAAAATCGGCCCGAACTGGACTGTACGAGTGGTCCAATGACGTCACAGGACCATCTTCCGTTTGGAAACGTCTCATAGGTTGATATCAACTGTCCCATAGGTTTAGTATTCTTACTTTTGGACTTCTGGCACTCAATACAAGAAGTCACATAATCTCGAATTTCTGCTATCATTTCTGGCCACGTATATCTTGCACAGATCTTAGAAGCACATTTGGAAAAACCCAAGTGCGCCCCTGGAAGAATATAAGAGTGGTAGAATTCAATGATGTTTCTTGATAAACTCCTGGGCAAACAAATCTTGTAAGGGTTCTTCAAAGCTTTAGTACGCTTGCATAGGATATCCTTTACAAGTTTATATCCCTGAACCTCCTCTCTGTTTTTCAACCTAGTAATTATAGGGCTCAATTCGGGATCCTTTTCTTGATGATTCTTAATAGAAAGTTGTGCATAAGGCATATTCCATATATTAACCATAAATAAGTTAATGACCTCTTCATCTAATGAGGGGTCTTCATTAAAATCTTCGAAATCTTCTATATTGTGTAAAAGTGATAAGAAATCTGCAGGTACATTTAAGGACGAAGGTACACTCTTAACTGTAAAGTTAAATTCAAAAAGCCTATATAATAAACTTCCATATCTCTTAACTCTTTTCAAGTTTCTAAGAGCATAAGCTAGACCCAAATTATCGATTCTCAACTCAAAGGGTTGATGTAAAAATGTACGAAAACGTTCCATGGTTTCTAAAGCTGCAATGAGTTCAAGAACAAAGATTGGCTTGTTTACATCATACTTTTTAAGCTTCCTAGAATAAAAACTTACAGGAACTAGTCTATTTTCAGCATCTAATTGTGAGATAGCGCCTCCAATTGAATGACTTGAGGCATCACTTGAGATAACGAAAGGCTTATTTAGATCCGGTAATTTCAATATTACATGACTTTCAAAACATTCTTTCAATCTCTTAAGAGCTACATCTTGTTCTTCTTTCCACTCAAAGGGAACCTTAGGAGAACGTAGACGACTAATTGGCTCTAAAATTTCTTGAAAATCTGGTATATACCTACTATAATATTGAGCAAAACTACACAAGGCAATTACAGCGCGCCTATTTTTAGGTCTTGGTAGTTTCCTTATTACTTCTAATCGAGCTGGATCTAAATACATTTTACCATTTTCTATTATTTGACCTAAATAAGAAATTCGCCGTTGAAAGAAACAACATTTATCTACTGACAACGTTAATCCACTCTGAGCAAGTTTACTCAGGACTAAATCTAATGTTTTCATATGTGAAGGAATATCGGAACTGGCAATTACTACATCATCTGCATACCAACTTACTCCTAGATCTTTCAGAGGATACAAAATATCTGTTATCAATTTACTAAGTAGAAAAGATCCAGAGGCAATGCCAAATGGAACATACTTAAACTCAAATAATCCTCTATGCGTGAGGAATGCAGTATATTTATATGAGTGTGGAGCTAATCTTATAGTGTGATAGGCTTTCTTTATATCTATTCTAGATAGCACAACACCTTCTGATAATTCTGCTAAGACATCTTCAATACGTGGTGTATATTGAGTATTGACTATTAGTTCTTTATTCATATCAGTATAGTTGACAACTAGCCTCTTAGAACCATCCCTATTTCCCACTAAAAAGCATGGAAAAGCATACTCACTTGAACTAGGTTGAATAATATTTTGTTCCAATAGTGAATCTAATATTTTGTCTAACTCTCTTTGTGCAACCCTGGACATCGGATAAGCCTTATGTCTAATTGGTTTATAATCTTTAAGTTGAATATTATATTGAAAATTAGGAACTTCTCCTACTCTATTACAAAATACACTAGGATACTTTATACTTAACTTTTTTATATATTCATCCAAACTAGGATCTTGTTCTAGGAGAATTGGATCCACTGTCATAGATGGTGGTCGATCATCGTCCTTCAGGATCTGGAACATTCGGGATGAACACTCAGAATCATTTGTACTGGCAGAAGTACCTAAGTTCAGCTTGGCTGGACTACCGGGAACACTGCTTGGCTTAGCCTCCATCCATATTTCCTGACTTCCAAATAGCTGACTGGAACCTTGGACTGGACTGGCACCATCATGAAAAGCCGCTCCTCCATTTCCACCACTAGTTCTGCTATCATTAGTAGGATCGAGACATCCATTTTCATTGGACCTAAATTGGAATCTCGGATGATGAAGATTTAAAGTAAATGGATCATTATTACTGTCAATACACGATACTGAGTTCGAAAAAGATGCATGTTTGATAAGAGGTTGAAGTTCCAAATCACCATCATTATCTAATAAAGAATTCTTCAAATATTTAGAGTTGGCAACACTACACTTCCGAGTAGCAGAAAGTTGATTAAAATCCATCAGATTTTCATTACACAAAGAAGTTTTATCTTCTTCTCTTGAATAATTATCACTGGTGTTTTCTTGCATGAAGATGGCAACACTGTTACCCTTTGAACATGATGGGAGAACATCATGTTCGGATGTTAACTCATGTTCATTCACATCTCTGGATTGCTTAAGTTCCAAATGTAAACGTGGATTTTCATTGTCACTAAGAAAAGGATTAAGTCTGGCAACACTGTGTACCGAACCTAAGGTATGGTCTAAGTCCCCAACCTTCGAAGAAGTTCGATGAATAAAAGAAGTCCGAAAATTGTTTGTACCATTCTCAACTGATGTTGTTTTCACTATAGAACTGGCAACACTGCTGTCACTCTGGACTGTAACTCCAGATGTAGCATCTCTTCTCTCCCATAAACCTGTGCATCCCATTGATTGATGATCACTATGTCCATTTGGAGAAGGTAACACCCAACTACTAGAAGATGTTCTCGGTTCATCTAATGAAGGATGTTGTCCTCTCATCTGTTGATGGTTGGATGCTGGATGGGCCACTGATGAAGTTAGATCACTACTGGTGTGGAGATGTGATGGACCACTGATCGCATCATGAGTACGCAAGATCTTCTTTATATGAGACACTCGTGATTCTCTATCTGATGTGGCAACCCTGTACTCCATAGACCTATCAACGCGACCATAATAAAGATTAGAGGGATGAGGAATATCTTTATTAAAGGGATTTGAGGATTGAAGATCTCTGGATGCAATATGTATCTGCTGTCCATTCGGCTCCATCTCCCTCGTAGGGGTGCACTCAGAGGAACCTACCTTAACGGTGCCCCTTACATCATCATCCTTCCTTAAACACACATATTTATCTTGAATATTCATTAACTCAGAATTCAAAAATATATTTGAAATATTAACACTGTCACTGAATGTTACTTGTTCCGCACTTTGAGAAACACTATTAATGTCATGTAAATTGTCCGAAGACGAGTTTTTCTTACACTCATACCATAAAGGTATATTCACTTTTTCTATTCCAAGATATAACTGATTGTTTTCAATATCTACTCGCGCCTTTAACATTTTCAATTCGTTTAAGCCTATCAAAAATATAGGTTTAAGTTCAGGTACTAAATAAAATTTGAGTCTATATACTTTCTGATATAATCTCACTGGTAACCATACCACACTGTCTAACTTGATTTTCGTAATTCCTACACCAACACCAATAAATTTTTCTGTGAAAATCTTAACCGGTCTTTTCAAAGATCTATTCCATTTTAAAAAGCTCTCTTTATTTACTAGCGAAGCGGAAGCACAACTATCGATGGCGCCACAATTCTGCGCACCTAAAATGTAACCTGTTATAAAAGCCGCCACTAATTTTCTTGAGTGCGATGCCAGGACACAATTCGCATTATGTTTTTGGCTTGTATTGTTCTCTGCACTAACTTCTGGCTCTATTCTCAAGGATTGGGATCGAACTGAGGGCCTGTCAGTTTTGAAGCTAGAACCTTGCCCACTCGCATATTTCTGTCTATCACTACTATTAGTCGTAGCTCTATTAACACTAACGAATCTACTTCGTAGATCACACTGAGCTACCAGATGCGGACCTAAACATTCAAAACACCTCGGTGTTGTTTTCTTCCCTCGAATTGTAAAGTTCGACCTTTCACGCCTGGCACTTACCAACGAATTATACATGTCAACATTACGCTGGTGAATGCTGTATTTCTTTAATTCTTGTACAAATACTGGTAAAGATGAGGGTGTATTATATCGAAAAACCTCATGTCTGACTACTGGGTTCAAACCCCGCAACAATATGTCTCTCAATTTATCGTCCTGCATACCGCCATAACAAATCGTAAAACTGTCTATCACTTTGTTTACGTATTCCAACACACTTTCTGTAGTCTGTTGTAAACAGTAAATATATTTATCATAAATATGTCTCTGGCCTATGGGTGTGACTACATTTTTAAAAATAACATTTGCTAAGTATATCCAATCATGTGATAACCCTATTTCTCTTAACAATTCAGTATGAAAACCACCACGAGTTTTCCCAATAGATGCAATGAGTATTGCCTCTATCGGATATATGCCTTGCTTGACAATCCGATAAACTGATAACAAAAATTCAAAAATTAATAGGTCGTCACTCCCGTCACATACTGGTATGGATCTACATATATCTGTGAAGTTGTTACTAGTTATATCTACTGTTAACTTGTCAATATTGGTAGAAAAAGGTACTCCAATATTTATAAGTCTACTATTTTCCAATCCTGTTGGCTGATTAGCGTTATGAGAAATAGAAGGATTTGTGTTTTTATTTCCTTCTTTTTCTACAAACTTATGAAAACCTGGTTCCATCGGAACAGAAACTGGTTCTTGTCTTATCAATGAATTTTGTTCCATGACGAAAGGATTATGTGCACTTACACACGATACGGCTGCTCGAGTCGTATCGTCATTGTTTATATTTTGCATCACGTTAGTTCCTGCTTGTCTGTCACCACGCGATGAAGAATAGCTACCAGACGTAACTAACCAAGAATCGCTATAGGTATGCAAGAAAGGATCGGGAGTTGAAAATTCACTCGAACTGTTACTTTCTGTTCGTAGTCTATGACTCCTAATAAAGAGGCCATGGTCACCATTGGAAAACCCGTTTAACCACAAGCCTTCAGGACGACTATTACTGGAAGAACTCCTGTACATTTTATTGAGTTTTTTTTTTTAATATACTCCTGCTATCAGAAGGATTACAATTAATAACGCACAGCTTTTGGATTCGATGCGTACTTAACAACAACAAAATTATGATGTAGAATGCAACGTTTTGTACTTTTCACTTGCTTAGACACTAAATTATTAACTTGAAGTTTACGTGATTTAAAAATATGTCTCTTGTATGTAAATATACAAATAGAAACACCTCCTAACTGACCTTCTGACTGCTCTATCTTAAAAAGGACACTGATTGCTAATATCATTTATCCTTACGATCATTCTCTTAAATACATTTAAGAAAACTACTCTTATAGCACTTATACAAGGTCTATCCAAAACTTTGGTGCTTGTAAGGAATGATAATAGTTCGGAATTTAACTGTGTAACGCACATTAGCAAATAAAAATTCTAAACAAAAATGCAGTTGCACAGAATAGAATATTAGCTTCAGGTCCTTTAATTCAGGATAATTGTTCAGAATAGGAATCTAGCTCAGCAAAATCGGGGAGAATTATTTTTAGTATTATTATTTTAAAAATGACGTGAATTTATATCACATCGAAAAAGTAAATAATTACTCATCTAAAGTTCAAAATGTCAAATACAAATGTGCTAACTAAGGTTTATATAGTGATTAATTATATAAGAAAAGAAGGTAATTCTTACTGTATGATTTATATATGGTCAAATAGAGTTGAATACAAAAATCTAAGCAAGTGACTTTTCGATACAACTGATAGCAATAGAATTACAACAATCTTCAAAATAGATACAAAACTATTAACGTTAAATATATATATATTTAAAGAACTTACCAATTTACTGTATAAATTGAATAATAGGAGATCTTCCAAAATTCAATAACGAAATACACCACCTTAAATGACCGATTATCACATGTTGATCACAATCAAAATGGTCACTAGTAATGAAACTTACTTCCAAATCCTTTTTCTTAATCAAACACACTTCACGATACAAAAATATATATATTAACTTCATATTAGGATTTGCTCTATATAACAAATTCTGGTAATAACTTCGCGATTAATTATACTTGGAATTTTCAAACATTGTAAAGACATTTTCTCCGCCGATTTTTACTTCACTTATTAGGTGATGTTGCACCTTAGCAATTCCGAACTATTATATTTAGCCCAACCCGGAGCTATTCAAACGTAGAACGAGTAGTTCCAAAAATCACCGTTGGCGCTGACAACCAAGCATACGGAGAACGATACTAAGCTTCCTCTCGACAGTAGCTGAAAGCACTACAGGGTAGGAAACTAAACCAAATTATCCGGACTCTCGAGAGACTTTTTTTTAAACTACGGAATAGAGATTTAGATCTCTAACCGTTACAAAGATGAATTAATGGATAATAAATACGAAATTATAAAATTTAAATTTCCTAACGTTTAAATACATTCTTGCTACTATCGACGGCATTATCTGGTAGGAATGTTGAATAACCCTGATTCAGAAGGAAGAAAATAAGCTATAGTATTGAAGTTGATTGATTAGAGTTTCACTATATAACAAATATTGATGTTATATGAGACAAGATATGTTGTTTAAAGTGAAATGTGGATCACTATTCGAGTTTTATCCAAGGCTTGATATACGTACTAATGATTGAATCCGCAAATACGCATAGGAAGCACGAGCATTGCAACGTAGCTACGAATAGAGACGCCATTCAATAATTCTAATTCAAGAATGAAGGCTAAAAATAAGAACGATGAAACGACAGTCTGTAATATGATACTACTTTCACACTTTTTATTTCACACTACTTATTCCGAGACAAGATCGAGACAAACGTACAGTGAGTTTATCAAGACGAGATCAGGATCGAGGCCATTATTTGTCAAACGAGACAAGCCCTACACTGCGGTCCCCTCTCTGTAAAACCCCTAATCCAAACTCCTCTAAATTATTCGATTCTCTAAAAGAAGTTGAAATAATTATAGGCTCAACAATCATTTGTAACATAGTTTAGAATATGTTAATGATTTTTTGGTGATGAAGTTTATACAAATTTACCAACATTATTA
Organism: Thermobia domestica; assembly: GCF_964235325.1. NCBI lineage: Eukaryota > Metazoa > Arthropoda > Insecta > Zygentoma > Lepismatidae > Thermobia > Thermobia domestica. The sequence goes on from NC_137457.1 coordinate 63,197,075, forward strand.
GGGAACTATTCACACAGGTCCTGAGAACAATCAAGAAGTCACCACTGGAACCGTTCACATGGGCGGTGACAGATATAACTATGTGTAAAATTTTGGATGGCTGATGCCGTGATTGATAAGAAATAGTAGCATGTTTTGTGAAGTTTATTTCTATGTGCCAAACAAAAGGAAAGACAAGCGGAAACAATGAAAGCAGAAATTTTACCTGCTTTAAATCCACACGCTCATTTCAAACATGGAAGAGTGCGACAAGTGAGCGATGGAATAAAAAACGAAAGAAAATAGGAAGGAAAAAAAACAGGTGACATATTTTACCTGGAATATTGAATACAAAAGAAAGTTCAAAACAAAGAAAACATTTTACTGGATGGTAGAATAATTATTTCGTTCTGATCAGTAACCTTAACAAAAAAGGAGGAGTGTAAAATTAAGCATGTCTGCATGAACACGTTTCAATCTCTGTACTCGTTTCAAAATTAACGTGGCATTTCTAGACATTTTCTACGCACTTTGCCCTCACTTATCTCCCACCCAGTATACAGTCTGCCACTAAACACTCTCTTTTTCTCTGTTTATTATGTGCTTAAGCCAGTGCTAGTAATCAGTTTCAGCAATTTAATTCACCAAATCGGAATGTACCCTTATGAGTACTATATGTTCACGGAGTTGTTACATGTTCTTTAGAAACACTTCGTATATGTCGTTACCTTGGGAATTAAAGTCGATCCTTTGGCGATATCTAATATGGGCAGTAATGATTTCAGATTTGTCACTGACGGATTTCAAAACATTGGATGTGAAAAGTACTACTGCAAAATACTGGGAATCAGCATTGAGCTCGATATAAAGTATGCCCTGGGGGAAATTTCGTAGTTCCCGGAGCAATACCTTGGGCCACCTCTTGAAAAATATTACTGCATATGAGTGTTAGTGACCACAAATTATTCATATAACAATTAGTTCTTCGTTTAGCTGCGGATGTCCTATTGATTGTTCTTCTAAAGTTAAACATTTTATAAAAAGTCTCTTTACTGGAGTTTTTGGGCGAAAAACTGCTTTGAAAGGGAAATTGGAATAGACATAATAATAATAATAATAATAATAATAATAATAATAATAATAATAATTATTATTATTATTATTATTATTATTATTATTATTATTGTTGTGATTCTTTATTTTGTTTAACCCGGGAACGGTCGATAGGTGAGCGCAGCTCTCACCCTATTTTATATTTTCGTTTCAAAGCCGCCCTAGTGGGGTCACAGACCTGAGACGCTGTCTAGCTGTGTCTTGTGTGTGAGAGCCAAGTGTAGCCTTTTCATTTTCTTCTGTGGAGTAGTATTGGCTTTATAAATGTGACTATGCGTAATTTGTGTTGCCACGCTCACGTGTCGACCGACGACATGAGTGATTACAAAAGAAAGGATTGCTGCATGTTTGTGTAAGAAGCTGAAAAAAGAAATATATATTAATAACCTCTAAAACGTTACTTGCAATTTTGCTTTAGAAAAAGAAAGAAAGTAAGGAAAAAAGAAAAGATTGTATATAAAGCATACTAAGTTTTACAAGTCTTGCTTTTTGTTTCTTTGGAGTGCATAATCAATTTTTAGGATAGAGTAAACGAAAGTTCAAAGTTCATGAGAGTTATTCATTTATTTATTTATTTTTATGAAAATTTTCAAAACAGCGTTCGAATAATATTATTTAAAGAACATAAGGAAATTTTTGTAATAACTTGAATAAATTTACACAAATAACCCAGCTTTCAAACAATTTATCGCATGCATTATATCTTCTAATTTCAACGATATGGAGGTCCCACAACTATCGATGGTATTAAACCTCGTTGTATATGCTACGGCGAAATAATTATTCAAGAAAAACAGGACCGGGCTGGATAAGCACTCTAGTTCTATTGTAACATTCGGAGTCAAGTAGCACAAATTGACTATGAAATGTATTTTTTCACTTTAGTTTGATATTAAGTTATTCTATGCAGTGTTATTATAGCCCCGAAAAAAAAGGTAACCCTGTACGAATCTGGTTTTACAACTTTGAGGAAGGGGTACTAAATGTCACGGAAGTCTTGCACTGCAGCGACTACGGACTTGTTATCCCAGTCACTGCTTCCCTGATGTATTTCTCCTAAGTGCAAGTTAAATAATTAATCTGAAAGTTATTTCCGATACCAGTTTGCTTGGAACCTACCACAGCGTTCCGTTTCTTTTTAGTTTTTATTTCAAACTCACGATGAAATATTTCGGGTTGTCAGTATTATAATAAACATGAATATATTTAAACGAGAAGGACGTGAGTGAAGCCCTTAAACTGTATGCTCATGTTTCAAATGGTCTATCTGTTAAAAAGAGACGTTAAGTACAATAAACAACAAGCAAAGGGGATGGCAAGGGGACGAGAAAAACGAATGGTATTAAAGAAACAAGTGGAATTAAGAAAATAGGAGGAAACCTACAAGGAAACCTACATACATTGTTTTTGCGCAGCACAAAAGTGCAATAATCATGAGATGGATTGAATCAGGGACTCATACCAGAGGTGAATACTATACCATTGATCCACCGCGGTCCCGTAGTTAGAGGTCCAAGTCTCAAGCCTCCCTCCCCCTACAGACAAACAATTTTGAAATTCAAAGTCTTTTGTACGGCAAAGTCTTGTGGTATTTTTTAACCTTTTGTACCGAGAACCCCAAGTTTTGTGCTCTCGCCGTTTTCAAGTTATAGCGAGAATAATTTGGGAGGGCTGGAGACTTCGGAAGTTGAAAGTTCATTCTGTGCAAAAGTTTTGTACTAGTTTTGTGCTGAAAACTCCTAGTTTTGTTCTCTGGCCGTTTTCGAGTTTTTTCTCTATTAAATGTGGGGTACCCATCTCTCCATCCACTCTTTTAGAAATTAAAAATCTTTTCTATGCCAAAGTTTTTTTAACCCTATTAATCTGAAAACCCTAAGTTTTGTGCTCTTGTCGTTCTCAAGTTATAACAAGATTAAATTTGGAGGTGCGGGATGAACCTCCCACTTTAGAAATTGAAAGTCTTTTCTATGTCAGTTTATATCCCCAGTTCCATGCTCAGATTTCTCAAGTTAAAGCAACAATAAATTTGAGGGGGCTGGAGACATGCAACAACCCACTTTAGAAATAGGAAGTGTTTTCTATGCTAAAGTTTGGTGCCGTTTTTTGCTGGAAACCCCGAGTTTTGTGTTCTCACAACTTTCGATTTACCCCCATTTTAAATGTTGGGGATGTAAATCTCTAGTCCCCATTTTAAAAATTGAAAGTTCTTTGTATGCGAAAGTTTTATGCATCTAGTCCAACTTCTCGCGAATATTCTTAGAACGTACACCAATCGTTTATGATTTGTTTGGGAGGGTATAGGAGTGAAGTCCCGAAGTTAGAAGTTTATTATTTTAAAGATACATTACCGCAAAATTGGAGGCCAACTTCGTAAATCTATCACCCCATACGTCACATATAATTTTAACACCTACATCAATTGCTTTAAAATTTTTTGAGAGGATTTAAGACAAATCCTAAAGTTTAGAAGTTTACACTTCTCAAGATACAACCAGTAAAATAAAGAAGGGCTCCCATTCGTCTAGAATAATGAAACCTACGTTAATTATTTTGAATTTGTTTCGAAGGATTTAGAGGTCAGCGCAACAAAATAGTGGGGTCTCCCATTAGTCAAACTCTTCATGAATATCAATCGCTTAGGAGTTGTTTGCGAGGACTTAGGAGTGAAGTTCCAAACTTCAGGAGGTTTCGTTTTTTTAAGATATAGGGCTGAAAATAGTTTACGTGTTGTTTTCCACGACTTCATTTTGGTGTTGTTTGCTACGGTATTATCTCTTTCTTGTCTTATATCACAATCGTGAAGATTTATACATAATCGGTTCATAAGCTGAGGGTTGCCAGATGACCATACCATAAAAATCAAATCTATTATATTTATAAACATAATATGTACAATACAAACTGTCCCTAGCACGCTATCAGCTGCTAACGCCGCTCATAAATTTATTCAACTTGAGTTCAAACACTCGAGGTAATCATTTCTGTGCTTAAAATCTCCCCAAATGCATTTTCAATATATATATATATGACGTACAATTTGTGTGTGTTCGAATGTGTAGCCAATGTTGAATGTAGACATTTCATCAGGACCACCAATAATTAGGAGGTAACTATCCCGAAAAATGAGAACCCGGACCTTCAGGAGGGGCATGTTTTTTTTAATCTTTCATAGCTTTCGTAGAGATGAAATTAAACAAAATTAGATTTGAATATATGGATTTAGCAATCTTTTAAACATCTTTGGTGAGAGGAAGGAAACTTCTATTGGGAATACAAAAATTTAGTGACTTTGTATTGTTAGTTGGCTAATTTCAAGCCCACTCAGAGAGCTCCTTTGCGGCTAAGCGGTTAGTGTACGCGCCTTTGACGTGGAAGACCCGGGTTCAATTCCAGCGGGAGCTCATGTGGATCGGATTCCGCGTTAAACTGTAGGTCCACATCTCATATCGCCTTGATGCTGAGCGGGCCACTAAAAATTAAATCAAATCAATTCAACAGAGATTATTAGAATACATGGGGCGGCAATCCCTTCATATCTTTTGGAAACAAGATGGAATGTGCATGAATTGGAGTAGATTTGAGTTAAACATCCCATTCAGCAGCAGACTGAGACATGAACCTGCATTTCAACACGGAATCCGATCCAAATTAGTTTTCGCCGGTAATCTAACCTAGGTCTCTTACCCCAAAGGCGCATGGCTATCCACATAATCACGATTGAGCACTGTGATACAATAAAACCTATGGCAGAAGTAAACTAGCAGATTACATTTCACTAAGTTTGAACCATTAATTCTCTCGGGCGTTTGAAGGTAAAATTAAGACCATATAAATCTAAGAAGTTGAATTCCGCAATCGAAAGATAAGTCATTCGATACTGAACCCCCCCCAAAAAAGAACAATTTAAAATATTGTTTTTGTGGTGTAATCGTACACAAGATCGTATCTCAGATGGATTCTAGGGGTGCAGAAATGAGAAATATTTGCTTAAATTTTCAAGCAAGTCTCAGAGTAAACACTTTAGATGACAGTGATGCAGTGGGTTTTTCTGCTTCCTACCACTTTCTTCATTACACTATTTTCATTCATTCTGATCATTACCATATCCTTTAGCTTACACATCATAACCATGGGAAGTAAAACTGAAATATTTCATTTCATTTTTCAAAAAGTATATAAAACCCAGTTCTTTAGTCGCGTAGCATAACGGAAAAAATAACATTTTGTAACAGCATATATTAAAAACTCAGTTAAAATAGAAAATGCAATTATATCAATTTACTAAGCTATTGTGATATTAATGATCTTTTGTGTTCAAAGGCGAGAACATTTACCACTTGTTCCAGAGAATCAAAAAGAGAGGTACCTTGCAGCCCCTCCTTTTACTCCAGGTGTGTGTGAATTTTTGCGATAATGAGATAAGGTAAGATCGGAATGCAAATCGTGGCAAAATGGTGGCAATCAACAGGAAAATCGAGTCGTGGCAAACAAGACGCCACCTGAAAACTGGGGATTAACTTCGTGAGGGAGTAACTTCCTGAAACTAGCTCGTCACACACACACACACACAAAAATTAAGCTCACTCTCCAGTCTTGGTCTCTCGTTTCGAATATCGACCAAAAATATATATATATACCATTGTCTTTACTCAAAATGCACGCATTGGTAAGTTACATTTCTGATAGTAAGCAATTATCCTTGGGTGACCATATTCAGAGGGGTATACACGGGAGAAAGAAGAATTCCACCCCTGGTCACAAGGTATATCGAAAGTGTTTTAAAAAAAAACTCAAATTTTGAGTTGTGACTCAATATGCTGTAGGTCTATTCCCTTTTAAGTCATTTTTAGTCAAAGAGCATATTTTCAACAAATTCCGAAACCTAATTTTGTAAAACAAGCACATAAGATTTCTACCTTCTAATATTATTTTGTTACACATAGCGGTAGATCCAGGGGATTTATTTACGTTGTAGAAGTTTAATGAAGCAATACATCGCAAGTAATTACTTGCATTGGCGTTCTTGCTCATTAAATTTCGACCTTCGAAAATGCAGGTAGCCATTTCTTGTTATTTATTTTTAAGATGTGATATTTTGCACTATCGCTTCGTTCTGAAGGTTTGGTGCTGATTGCCACGTGTATTGACTGCCACAGCCAATTATTGGTGCTGATGCCTCGACTGGGCTGATTGCAAATATCAAGGTGTTGACTGCCACGACGGTGAGATGACTGCTACGAGCCTGATAGAAACTATTTGGAAAGAGCGGAATTAATCCGTCATACTAAATTTACTAATCATTATACTAAATTAATATGAGGGATTAATTTAGTAATCATCACAGCAAATCTATGTAGCATCCTGTAAGTTACAAAGTTGCTCACTAAATGTAACGACATACCTTTTTGACGTTTATAAAGGGATTGTCTTTTCTGTTATATGTACAATTTGCACATCTCGTTATTTAAATTAATTGTTTTATTCTATTATTTAATGGATAAGTATTATAAAGTAAAATTAGTGTGTATTTATTCACCCAAATAATGTTTTTAGAGTCAAAGGAAGGGCTATTTAAACAATGCTACAAGGACAGTTCTTGGCATTAATAATAATAATAATAATAATAATAATAATAATAATAATAATAATAATAATAATAATAATTCCACGTCTAAAGAACTAGATTTTCCGAATGATCATCTTCGCTTCGAAGGTGGAATTTCCTTTCTGCAGTACGATAGATTGGAACAAGATAAACGGATTTTGTGTTTTGGATATGATGGTCTGAATTCAGTGCTGACCAGGGAAGTTCGGGACAAAGCATTTGCCTGCAAAGAAACTAAGCATTCCATTTCAAGGACCAATTCATGCTGATTTCAACAGGTAATAATATACCTGTACAGTTGAGAACTGTTCGAGATATTCAGATTGGAAATTTATTTGACAAAATGAGTGGATGCATATTTAAACGCCTTAAGTATTTTCCCGCATAGCGAAACCTGATGTTTTGAACTTGCTACTGCTTGATCACTAGGTCCATTCCCAGACAAATTGTTAATTACAAGTTGCATGACGGACGACAAAAGACTTAATGGTTGAGAAGATACCAAAGAACTGCTGCACACGGGGATACAACCATTTGATGTGTTTGGATTCTTATCAATCAAATATTATGGCAGAAGATTTGTACAGAGTAGGAAACAACTTCATCAGGACGTTACGATGTTCCAACGAAATAATCAAATACAGTTCGAGTCCATACGAATCAGTTCCGATCACCGCAATACATTGGATTGTTTCATTTTTTGTTTAACAAGGCAGGTTACGAACAAATTACAGGCCTATAGTTTTAGATCACTTGTCGAATTTGCTTTCTGCTTTGGTTCTGCGAATTGTTCCCTTGACGGATGCAACGCAATTGCACAAATAAAATGTTCATGGTTCAAGGAAGAATTTTGCCTATGTCATTTCTTCATAAAACAGAAGATCAACAGGGATCAATTTTCATCTCTAACCTATCATTATTGTGAACAATATAATGACTAATTGTATCTAACAAACAAGCTAGTTATTGCAAAACAGTTTTTTTTGTTACTTCCGATAGTTTTCAATTCGTAAGTCAATATTCATTGCTAATTATGTTGCACTTAACGCGTTTAAATGTACATATCCTCATTTTCTCATATAATGGCAAGTTGAATATCTCGAACAGTTCTCAACCGTACAGGAAATGTATTTGCTTGTTGTAATCAGAATGAATTAGGGCTTCAAATGGCATGCTTAGTTTGTCTGCAGGCGAGTGTGAGGGACAGGCAGCAGTGTTTTTTATGTAATTTTCAAAAGCTGCTCGAAACAATTTGCGCAGCTGCACACAGTTCATGCTGACATAGGGAGTTCAAGTGAGAACACATGAATCGTACCAATTTTTTACATACCGCTCCCTGACAAAACTGAAAGTACATACAGAGACCTGTTTACGTTTGTTAGAAGTTGGTCTGAACAACACGATCCTAAGGTTCATCACGTTTCTTTCATGCTTCTTGACGTCCGGTAATGTTACGTCTAGCAACATCCTCTCAGGCTCGTGGCAGTCAGCACGCCATCGTGACAATCAGCACCTTGATATTGACAATCAGCGCCAGTCGTGGCAATCAGCACCAATAATTGGCTGTGGTAGGCAGCAGCAATGACAATCAGCACCGTGCTGAAAACCGATTTCTGCTTTTCTTAAACAATTGGTAGAGAATAAGCTTTAAATGCTATCTGTTCGCAAGAGTTTGTCAATATTGCAGTTTTAGAAATTCTAGTTTGATAGTGCAGAATGTTAATAGACCTAAGGTTCTGGCATCACATTATTTTTCTTTTTCTTCTTCTTCTTCTTCTTCTACTATTACTACTACTACTACTACTACCTATTATTCTTATTCTTATTCTTCTTCTTCTTCTTCTTCTTCTTCTTATTATTATTATTATTATTATTATTATTATTATTATTATTATTATTAGTAGTAGTAGTAGTAGTAGTAGTAGTAGTAGTAGTAGTAGTAATAGTAGTAGTAATCCATCAGTATCAATGTTTAAACAAGTTAATTGTACAGAAGAGTCCATTCCCTCTTATAAAATTGTTTAACTTTTTTTTTTTTTGCAATTTATTATTACTTGTTTGAGCTTGCCTGGTAATACTCAACCTGGATCCGTTCCTGGTTACACAGTTAAGGAATTATCCACAGAAATATACGTTTAAAAATTCCCTGTTGTTTTATTACACCCGCTTGTATGTATGGAATAAAAATAAATTTCTATTTTGCGTAGATACCGATGTAAAACTAATTAATGTAGTGGAAAGCGAAGTTGCAAGTGTTGAAATAACTCGGCAATGCCCTAGTGAGATCAGCGAAGTTCAGGTCTGGCTCGAGGAACGATTGCGGACCATGCGTACTCACTAGATAGTATTGGCATTATGGCATGCACTCAGCGTCATAAGGACAATTAGGAAGCTACTTAAAAGAAAGTAATAGCGAACTCCGGTTGAGAAAGCCAGCATCAACGGCGAGGGGAGTCGAGTACTGAGAACTAATCACCCCCACAGGCATGAGTGATACAAACAGACTTTTAAGCCATGATACCCGAAAGGCGATTTTTTTGTAAACTTTAATTCAATCACAGTATTCAGTGATGAGCAAATGCAAGACCAAGATTAAGACCGGGGTGGTCTTGGTCTTTGTCTAGGTATTGCACATCCAGTCTTGGTCTTGGTCTTGGTCTTGTTCTTGCACAACCAGTCTTGGTCTTGGTCTTGGTCTTGCATGCAAGAGTCTTGCATTTAAGAAATCTCAAGCATTTGAAAGGTAAATTTTACTATGGATATAAGGGATAATAAACTCTACAATGCGCCAATAGTAACGGAAATACAATGCATGTTTCTAAATGTAATATAGTTTTAACTTTGTGTAAGTATCATGATAGTGTACAACATAGGTAATGACCTTTCCTTTTTAATGGGTGCCCACGCTTCACTACTTGCCAGATATGCCTAAATCACAACGTTTCGTAATCTGTTTATATTTTTAACAGATCCAACACTCCACTGATTTCCAAACTGGAGAGGCTACCCCTGAAACGCATGAAAGATAAATCAAGACGGCACAGATTATTGAAATACCATGAATTGCAAAATTATTTTTGCACTCTAAAGGCGTCAGATTTTTTTTCATCCACGATTAGCTAATACTTGTATTAATCAAACTTCCAGTTAAATATTGATATTTTGTTTTACTGATACTAATATGTACTCTATGGGTCAGAAACATTGACATTACGCAAAAGTGATGAAAAAATTTCAGGATTTCGATACATGGTCATGGAGGAAAAAGCAGAGCTGTGTTGAAAGGACAACGAATGAGAAGGTGTTAAAATAATTAGCAGTAGGGAGAAAAGAAGAATTTTAGATATTGTTAAGAGAAGGAAGAGGAACTGGTTAGGATATTGGCTGAGGAGAAACTGTATTATGAGGTACGTGCTGGATGGTAGTGTGAAAGGAAAGAGAGGGAGGGAGCGAAGGAGACTAGTTGAAGGAAGGTATTAAAACAGAAAATTGGTACAACAAGACGAAGAGACTAGCTGAGGACCACCGAACATCGCAGCTTCTCAGTTGCAACAAGTAACTTGCCAATAATAGCAGAATAGCTATTATGAAGATCATGATATATTTAACAATATTGACTAAAAAAAAGAGAGAAAAAATAAAATAATAATTATTACAATGAAACCTCTTAGTATTGTAGAATAATTCGAGTGAAAACTGAAAACGATTCAACTGTCTATGCCTTTTGTGTAAATTCAATCTATATAAATACTTTTCACCTGAATTGGAAATACAAAATAACGGCATCAAACTCCACGTTATTTGAAATCTCACTTGTGAATATGGTATGAACCCATTTCGTTAGGTTAAACTTAAATAATAATAATAATAATATATTTCATTAGTCACTTTTTGCTATAAGTAAAACGCTCTCTGACATCGATCATTTTTGATTATGTTAAATATTTCTCTCTCCTTCTCCCCAAGTTCTGGGGCTGAATTTGAATTTAAACGGCATCAAAGTGTCGCTGTTCGTCTTAGAGACCCCCAAAACTAAGGATTCGGCACTAATATAGATCATTTTCAATAAACTTATATATCTCCTTCACCCTTATGTTGCGAGGTACGGCATCGGAAGTGTTATTGCTCATCTCAATGACCTCGAAAACAATAAGTTCGACATTGATAAAGGTAATTTTTGATAATTTTATATATCTTGTTCCCCCTCAAGTTGCGGTGCTGAATTTGGTCGTAAACGGTATCGGAAGTACCCGTAACCAACTCAGCGAACTAGAAAATTATGGATTCGACAATAATATTTGTCATTTTCGATCATTTTTATGTATGTTCTCTTCCCTCCACCAAGCTACGGGGCTGAACTTGAATTTAAATAGCATCGGAAGTGTCACTGTTTATCTCACGAACCGCAAAAACTATAGACTCAATTTAATATGAGTCATTTTCGATCATTTTAAAATATATTTCATTCCCCTTCCCCTAAACTGCACCGTCAAAGTTATATGACAGAAAACATCTCAGGTCCGATCCTCATCTATGATGAAAATGAGCTCAAGTTCGGTCGGGTGGTTCACGAGTTATTAAATTTTATTTATTTGTGTACATTTTCCATCCCCATCTCCTACCGTCAAAGTGATTTGATAGAAAAAACACCCCAAGTCATAACCCCATTTATATATATATACCCCTCCCTTCCTCCTAACCTAAGTTTTATCATCAAAATGAAACAAACTCTAAAAACCTTTTCAGGACCGAATCTCATACATGTTAAAAATTTCATTTAGATCGTTTAAAGAGTTATTGAGTCCCAAATTTAGTCATTTTTTATTTTTATTTATATTGATTTGTGTACTTTTCCCCTCCTCCTGCTCCCCTACATTGCTCCGTCAAAGTGAACTGACAGATATCATTCCCAAGTCAGAACACCCCAATACCCCTTTAAAAAACACCAAAAATCAGAACCTCATCTATGTTAAAAATTTGATCGAGATTGGTCGTTTGGTTAATGAGTTATTAAGTTTTATTTATTATTTTATAACTCCCCCTTCCCCTCCCCCTAGGTTCTACTGTTAAAGTGAAATGATGAAATCACTCCCAGGCCCAAACCTATGTTGAAAATTTGATCTATGTTGAAAATTTGATCGAGATCGGTCTGTTGGTTCAAGAGATTAGGAGTCTCAAAAGTAGTCATTTTCAATTTTATAATATACATTTATTGTTGTTGTATAATGTTATATTGTTTAATCCTCGATGTGTCGTTTACCTAACAAGGCTAAATATTAATAAACAATTATTCAATGTATAAGCATCCGTCCATGAAATCAAACGTGCGATCACATGCACTAAGTGTTTGTCAATGTCATGAAAATGTTATTTCGATATTAGTTTTAAGAGTACACATTGAAAATTTCCAACGGATGCTTGAGTCTCGGAGCCAAGGCCATACCCATGTAGTCGACACCTATGGTGTACGGTATTACTGATGTTCGATCTACATTTCTCTTTAGTTTTGAAAGAAGAACACCACTAATATGCTTTGAAATGAAATGAAGTATCTAGTTTAACGTCCCACGATTGTACACCAAGGCTAAGGGAGACGGTAATGATGAGAAATGACTGAAGAGCTGGAATGAAGAAAGTAGGAGGAAACGAAAAAATAACGAGAAAAACCACGCACACGGTGTTTGTCCACCAAAAAAGCTCACATGTTCGAAATGACATTTCTGTCGCTTGAAAACGACTAATATCTACAGAACACGTGAACAAGCAATTCAGAAAACGACATAATGTTGCTATAAGCTACAGGGGCAGATCGACTCACACGGATTGCATAAACTACTGGAATACATTCGCTTCAGCAGCATTTTTATTGAAGCAAAGAAATTCATCTCCTTTTTTTCATTATATAAAAAATCAAGTAGCGCCGGTAGTTGTGCAAGACTCTTGCGCAAGAGTCTTGGTCTTGGTCTTGGTCTTGCAGGTATGGTCTTGGTCTTGGTCTTGCACACCTTGGTCTTGGTCTTGGTCTTGCATCGGGATTCCTGGTCTTGGTCTTGCATGCAAAACTCTTGCAAAAACTGCAAGACCAAGACTCTTGCGCTCATCACTAATAGTAGTCAGCATTCTGAGATTTAAATTTTCTGTTATCGTTACGCAACTCTGCTTTTTCCGTAACTATATCAAAAATTCTAGCAGTTTCGTTTTGCTCCACTATAAACACGAAAGTATACTACAATTTGTAATTTTCATTCTTTACAACATAAAAAAAAACATGCCTATATAATGCATCACGATCTTATGAGCTTGTATAAGAAACGGAAAGCGCAATTCGAACTACGAGAGACATCTGAGTTCAAACCTAAACCTAACTCGATTGAAGACGCAACCGAAACTATAGATAATGAAAGGTGATTGTTTGATTTGAGTTTAGCATTCCCTTCTGCACCGAGAGTATTTGAGAAGTGTTCCTACAACTTAATGTGCAGCTATAGTATTATGGAGAATAAGCTCATCATAAGATTGTAAGAAGGTCGTGTTATAAAATGTCAGTTAAAGTTGGTCTTGTGAAAGGTAATAAAGCATTTCATATATTTGAAACAATTATTCTAGTAATAAAATATATATTTGTTTAGATAATGAACGTGATTTTCTTTGTTTAAAATGGCAGTCAAAGCAGAATGTAACCTATAGGCTATATACAAAATAAAAGTAACTACTTTTGTGACTTAATAACACTTGAACCACGCAATCGATCACAATCAAATTTTCAACATAGATGATTTCCAGCCTGGGGTGGTTTTTATTATTTCATTTTAACGGTACAATGTAAGGGAGGGGAGGGAGATTCATTTAAAAATGATCGAAAATTACCGATATTAATGTCGAATCCATAGTTTGTAGTGTCGTTGAAATGAACAGTGACACTTCCGATGCCGTTTAAATCCAAATTCAGCTCTGCAAATTGAAGGAATTAATGGGTATATATATATATATATATATATATATATATATATATATATATATATATATATATATATATATACCTCTCCGGTCCTTGTGTTCAAAAGCGAATTGCACTTTGTGGCAAGGTCGCAGATAAAGAACCATTGATTACATCTACCAATGCATCAAATAATTACATCGATTCTGGCCAGGTGACAGTTAAAGTCAATCATGGGCGTCTCTAGCATGTTAAAATTTGGGGGGCAGGGACGACTAGAATGCTAGTAGACCTCAACTAAAGTTATGTGAAAATTATGAGTAAACTGAAATCTACTTTACTAATGGTACCCTCTCTTTCTAGCCTTAACAACACAGTTCATCATAATTTTCTTCAATCACTTTTGGACTACTTACCGAAAAAAATATGTTTGTAAATAATATGATAATTAGGTAATTTCTTCAACTTGATATTCCTACCGTGGAATTCCTGCTCAGTTTTCTTAAACGCATTTGCAGCAGTGTAGTTTCATAGTCCTCTATATTTCGATTCTTTAGCTAACAAAATCTTAACTCTCTGAAAGAAGTCTTACGATGATGCTTGATTTGATGTGAATTTCGATTTTTTTTTGTAAATTTTTCTTCTGCATTCTTAATGAACTCAAAATGTATATTATCTACCTTTTTGTTCTTCAGTTCGCTGTATGTTTGTGAATTTGTCCAATGAACCATCCCCGTTTACTTCATTTCCGTTTTTAAGGCGTAAAATGTACTGTTTTATTCTTGCTGTCATCCGACTCCTCAATGTATTCTTTCCATCTTCCTCAAACTCAATTCACTCATTAAACATTCATTTCTACCTTTAATTTTATATTGTCATAGTAGTTGTTCCTTGCTGCCCTTCTACAGCATTTGCATGAAATTTACTCTAATATATAATATTCAAATTTCTCTTTTAAAATTATTTTTGGTCACCTTCGCTTCTATTGTATATTTCCGTCCTTGTAGGTTTCCCTTCTTAATTCGCAGATAAACTTTCTATACATCCTTTCCTCATTTTATCCAGTCTGTTTTCGTCATCGAAACCAATTGTTGCTGGTTAAGCAATGAAAAACTTATGTGCCTGCAGCAGATACTACTTTGACTAACCAAGAAGAGTAACTTTAAAAATAAATAAATAAAATCCTTCTTTCAAAGTGACATACGTCAGGCGGACATTCTATTCACGTTAACCTAATGTTTAAGAGCAGGCATATTTTTAATTTCTTCTGCCTATATTTTTACTTCTTCCACATAGATCTAAGTACTTTCAGCATTGATCCATTTATCTCGTATTCAGAATATTTGGGGGACGCGTCCCCTTTAGACCACCAGAGACGTCCGTGAAGTCAATAGAGTTGACACTAGCACCAATTATTATCTTAACAATGTATATAACTGTTTGATGGATTTGTAGAGTTATGCTAATGATCAAAATTAATATGCGATGTTGCCACATAGTGAAATTTTAATTCCCCATACCAGCTGAGGGAGGCCCCGGGGAGCATTCCATCACATAAGATTATTCCTTTATTTTGACCTGCAGAATAGCCTTCTGTAGTTTGTGGGCGCCATTTTTAGGACAACCGATATATATATATATTTATATCTATATATAAAAGTAATTGATTGTAGTGTCGAATCCATAGTTTTTGGGGTCGCTGAGACGAACAGTGACACTTCCGATGCATTTTAAATCTTCTAAGTCCAGCTCCCATTAGTGCTCTTAAAGGGGAAGGTGACTTAAAAGTAATTGAAAATGATCGATATTAGTGTCGAATTCATAGTGGATGGGTGACAGTATTTTTGCCCTATATGTCCAAAATGAAATTTATTATCCCCGTGCCAAGAACGGGCATTCTGGTAGCGAACAATAAATGAGAAATTCTAAAATTTAAATTTCCTATCATTCAAATACATTCTTGCTGCTATCTACTGTGTTATCTGGTAGGATATTGAATAACTCTGATTCAGCAGGAAGGAAATTAACTATAGTATTGAAGTTGACTGTGGTGACTTTCTCTGCATAGCAAGTACTGAGGTTATATGATAAGATCTGTTGTTTAAAGTGAAATGTGGATCACTATTCGAGTTTTATCCAATGCTTGGTATACACCCTAATGATTGAACCCGCGAACTCGCATAAAAAAAACACGAGTGTTGGCCACCTAATTATGAATGGATATACCACACAACAATTCAAATTGAATAATAAAAGCAAAAAATGATACTACTTACACTTTTTTATTTTATATTATTTATTTTCAGACGAGATCGGGACCGAGACCACTTTTGTCAAACGAGACGAAACCGGAACTGCAGCCTCGCTTATATACCATCCCTCCCCTATCTCCTTCAAATTTGACGATTCTTTAAAAGAGTCTTCAGTCAGAGATTCTTCAGTCTCAAAAAAATCTATAATTTATTTTAGAAAGTTGTAATGATTTTTTATGATCAATTTTATATCAATTTGCGATCATTAGCGAATCATTCATATAGGTATTGAGAGTAATCAATAAATTACCATAAATCATCACCAGGACTGTTTTTCACACAGGCGGTGTCAGATATAACTATATGTAAAATTTGAATGGCTAATGCCATGAATGATAAGAATGGTACCATATTTTATTAAGCTTATCTCTATGTGCCAGATAAAAAGGAAAGACAACAATATCTTTGAAGTCTTTTAGGGTACACAGACAGTAGAGCCTACAAACAATGAAAGCAAATATTATCTACTCTAAATGCACTAGCTCATTCGTAACACTTGAGCAAGTGACAAGAAAAAATGAAATGAAATCTTTGAGTTTTACGTCCCACGGTTATGCCGATTAGGCTAAAGGAGACGGTGATAATGAGAGATGAGCGAAATGGTGGAATGGAGAAAGTGGGAGGAAACGGGAGAACCCCGAGAAAACCCACGAGCACGATGTTTGTCCACCACAAAGTTCACTTGGCGGGGGCTGGGATCGAACCCGGGACCCCAAGCACCAGAGGTGAACGCTCTACCACTGAGCCACCGCGCCCCCCGAGCAAGTGACAAGAGAGCGTTGCTGATTTTTGTAATAAGATTAAAGAAAGAAAAAGAATGAAAAAACAACTGACATAGTTTTCTTGAAACATTCATCGTAAAGGGAAATTCAAACAATTTAAGAACACAAAGGAAAAATTTAACTTAATGATAGAACATCTATTTCACTCCGTCAGTAACAAAAATGTAGGTGTGTAAAATTTTTGTTCTATTTTCATGTATTGAACGAACAATTTCCCACATGGAAGGTGTTCCCTCCTTTCCGCATTATGAATCCTTTGGCTGTAATTTAGCTTTTTCCGTTTCCCGACTATCCACTACCGATTTCTTCACTTGATACTTGAGATGCAGTTTACCTAGGTCACATGAATCACAAGCACTTTGGAATGAGAAAAGTGCTAAAGGTATAACATCTGGTGATATTCGTCCTTTGTTCAATGGCAGAAAGTTTCATGTGAATTCTAAAGTGTACAACGCGGTGTTTTAGCTTTATTCCACCTTTCTTTGGCGTTACATGGGTTCCTCCATCATAATTCACTGTACATCATTGTTGTTCTTCATCTCAATGGGAGTAAAACGAAGATGTTGAGGAATCATGCTTGGTTTAGAGGTTAGAACGCTTGCCTTCTGCGCACGTAGCCCTAGGTTCGACTCCCACTGTGATACAAAAAAGTGGTTCTGATTACACATTAATAAGTAGGTTCACGTCTCCTTCAGCCACCACGGCGTAAGAGTGGGACGTTAAACTCAAACAAACCAAAAACAAAAATACTATAAGCTTTCATTTCATATCGAGTTTTCTTCAATTGTGAGTTTTCTTTTTAAAAGTAGTGTACTTAACCCGTACTTTTAAACACAACTTACGAGTAACGAGTAAGTTCTATGTTTAATTCTATGTCTAAAATCCGTCGATCGAGCTTTCCATTGCTGCAATGTTTTGAAATATTTTCCATAAAACTTATTCTACCCGTGCGAATAGCGGGCATCATAGGCGCGACACTTTTGGGGCGGGAGGCACGACACTTTTGACCCCCTATATTTAAAGGTAGGGTCTTCGCCCCCCAATGTAATCCAGTTTAGGAAAAGTAACAAAGTTGAGAAAGAATTTATGTTGTAAACTTCGTCGTACCTTTAATTCAATGTTAGGAACAGCCTTCTTATTCAATACAAAACGCCTCTTTCAAAGTTGTGTTTAATAGAGCACTGAAGCTTCAACCAACACTATCGCAGCACTGATATTACAACGGAAGAACAACGTGGTGCGCAAACTTGCAGTGAAGTTCCCAAATTTTGAACTTGAATTTGTTTTAGGCAAATTTGATTTAGGTCTTAAAATTCGCAGCGGAACGGATGGAGCGGACAGAGATCCTGTGGGGAAGGGGCTTTCATCCAACACCTGATAGAAAACGTCTGAATATGATGATATATTTATTCATTGTTTGCCCCCCCCCCGATCGGCGCAAATCCGATATATTTATGAAATTCAAAAACAATGTTGTGGAGGATCAGGGGAGCAGAGTTGTCTTCAGTGGCGTATAGGGTTTTATCGGGCTCAAGATCGCCCCGTAATAAATATGTTACTTTTTCGCATTCCATTTAGAACAATAATCAATAATCCTTCTTAGCAGTTCTAAGAAATTCATTGACTTTCCATTTTCTTATGCTCTTTCTTCAGAAATAATACTGTATTTGCCAAATTTCATATAATGTAAGAATTGCGTCCTCTTTTTCTTTCATTTGTCCTTTCTAATTTTCTGTTCCTTTTAATTGATGTTACTATCTTTGGTTTCGCCTATCATACTTTATAGACAGTTGTTAGTTGTGATTCAAGTCGGTCGTCATCAGTAACACCAAAACTAAGATGAGTTGATAAGCGAAACTTATGTTCCACATCAACTTGCACGGATATCAACATGACGAAACTTTAGTTATTATAACAAAGGAAAAAAATATGTTTCTTTTTTTAAAAAAAGAAGGAAATGTTTGAATTAAAGAAAATCAAAACGGGGGAATAATTAATCTGGAAAATTAGGTAGGCCAAGAGTATACTTCATTTTTCTTCTATGGATATAATAAAAGGTGAGATTCATTCCTAAGTTTTTGTACTATACCATATAGGATTTATCGGTCTGCTATTCTGGGCATTGAAATTTCAATTAATGCATAAATTAAAATATATTAAATTCTCAAACTCAGATGGGCAATTGCCACTTCCTTCCCTGTGTTGGACGTAGCCCCTCAAAACACAATCCTAAAGGCCCCACTGGTTGTCTGTAACATTGCGAGGTGGGCAGATTTGAGACTTATTCTAGGGAAGGAAGATGAAATCCATATTACTGTAAAGGGCCGCAGTGGCTCAGTGGTAGACCGTTCACCTCTGGTGCATCGGGTCCCGAGTTCAAACCCTGCTCCCGCGACGTGCACTTTGTAGTGGACAAACACCTTGTGCGTGGGTTTATTCGGGGTTCTCCCGTTTCCTCCCACTTTCTTCGTTCCACCATTTCATTCATTTCTCATTATCACAGTCTCCTTTAGCACAGCCAGCATGACCATGGGACATAAAACTTAAAGATTTTCATATTACGGTAGATGAATCTGATTTCTGAGGTAAATATGTTGTAGAGTATATTATATATTAGGCGATGTAGATGAAGTAGTAGTAGTACATATCCGTATTACAAATCACTGCCGTGAACGCATTCTGAAATCTTAATACATGAATATTTATAATTGGTATGTTTCCAATTAGGCATCAACAACGATCCAAGTTAAAATTTTGGACACTTGTTTTATAATAATATAAATAATGACTTCCCCAAAACTATGAAGAAAGAAAATTGTGTATGACGCAACAATACCCTTATTTGAACAATCTCAATAGCATTACCGGAATCGTTACAGAAATCTTACACTTGCCATGTACACTTTAGTTAAAAGATGTAACCTTAAGATTACTGAGAAAAATATTCCAGCAATTAATTTCTTTTCTTTACTCACGAAGCATGAGTAGATGTCTAGTCTGATACTACAAATAGATGAAATGCGCTATTACTGAAATGATGGGCTCTACTGTCGTAGGGTATCTATAAACTCTTCATGTGTTAGGGCCTAGGAGAGAGGAAGAGATAAGATTTCACATCAGGTTACCTCACGCCCAGTCGCACACCTCCATTTTCATTAAAAATGGAAAAGCCAAAAGAAATCAATTTCATCTCACTTTCCTTTGAGGCAGTCGGACACAAATCATCACATTTATCCACAAAAAGCACTTTTCAAATCGGATTATTGGGGAAGCCTCCAGTCCCAATGTTGGGGACATGTCTCCCAATTCCCTAAGGATTTTTCCCCGTACTTACAGCTGAGACAATTTTCCAGAATGAGGAGAGGGACATATTCTCCTATGGCATTTATTGCAATTTGTGCCCAAGTAGAGGATGTGGAATTAATACATATTAATGAAACTAATAAACGCACTACAGCACGAAGTACAGTTTGAACTACTACAAAATACGATTCTTTCTAATATATATAGTTTAATTCGTTTAATGTATCTTTTAAATTCTTTATTACTGATCTTGAACAATAAAGCAAATTTTACTTATTTTGCATAAAGCGTGATATTTGATATGCTTCTTAGTAGATATAGCAAACGTGTTCCTCAGGGATATTGCTATTTCAAGAATTTCGAACCAAAATGTACTAAAATCAATACTTTGTATTTTTCTGTAAATATAAAGTATGTAACTGAGTTAAATTATGTACCGCTGTATTTTCTAGTTTTTATGTATTGCTGCCAAACATTGGATTTGTCTTTGTCTTGGATTTGTGTGCTCTAAGATGCATATCTATTACAGTACAGAAATGGCATGTCTGTTACAGCATAAATATTCTTGAGCAAGTGAGTTTGAAGCGTAAGTTTTGTAAAAGGAGCTTCAATTCTTCCCAAATTCCGTATGCAATAAATAAACTTTCTCGTAATCTTTGATGACTTTGCCATTGCATCCTCGGTATTCATATCTCCCTCACGTAAGAAATCCCTCTGGCTATTCGAGGCCGCGGTGGCTCAGTGCTAGAGTGTTAACCTCTGGTGTATGGGGTCCCGGGTTCAAACCCTGCTCCCACCAAGTGAACTTTGTGGTGGACAAAGACCGTGTACGTGGATTTCCTCGTGAATCTCCAGTTTCCTCGCACTTTCCTCATTCTGCCATTTCATTTATTTCTCATCATCAACCTCCACTTTAGCCTAGCCGAAATAACTTTGAGAAGTAAGATTTCATTTCATTTTTCCGGCTGGCTATTGACCTTCTGATCTCCATTTTCTCGCTAATAATACTTCTGTGTAATTGTCAATCGCAGAAAATAAACTTCCACAGATTCTAAACATTTCATCTCAGTCTCTATTGCAAAGGCACTGAAAATTCTGGAGTGCTAGATGTTAATAGAACGACGACATAAGTTTAATCGATTATGTCGTCATCTTTTTAATCGATTATTAAATTTGGAAGTGGTAAAAACAAAGTAATATGGAAAGCAAAGAATCGGGAAAAAAATCTCCCAAAAGACAGAATCTACTGCCATGGTGGCTTGTAGTTAAGGATGGACATGGCGAGTACGAGCGAATTTTCTTTCAATTCCACTCGAGAGCTCGGCTTGGAAAATTTATCCAACTTGACTCGAGTCAAATCCAGTGTAGTTTGAAGTACACTGGATGGGCGGATATATGAAGGTTAAAGGATCACACGTGAGGATTTTTTTGTTCAAGGGAAGGATACAAGTAGGAGTTTGGACCTTCAGCACCGAGGTGTCATTCGCCCTTTAGGTTGGGCTAGGATTAAGGAAGAAAGCGGCTCTAGCCTAAAAGAGAAACTATCATCCCAGCATTCACCTGGAGGGACTGAATAAATCAGGAAACCCCTCAGTCAGGATGTCCTACCGGAGCATGGGTTCTTGCCAACCTCGACCTACTAAATAACGCGTGGCAGGCATAATGATCTCTACTCCACTGGATGAGGAATTACACACGACTTCAATATTCATTGCAGTACCGTTATTACTCACATACAAGAGGAAGGGGCAAACACAAAACAAAATTAAAGTAAAACAGGGTGAATTTTACTATACATATGTTTAATAAAACGTTGATATTTAGTTATGATTAATAACCGAAAATATAGAGAAAGAAATATGTCTACTGAGCAATGAGCATTACAATCTAAATAGAGGTGATCTAATAGATTAAAGAATTTGTCTTCAGAACAACAACTGGTAGTTAAATGTTAACTCCTACTATTCTCCAGCGTTGGATAAAGGGAAAATGTCTGCCTATTAAAAGGTTTATTCGTTTCACAATTAATGAAATTTCAACGTTGAATCAACGTATGTATTACTAAGGTTGGTGGTGGCGCCAGTGTCCTGAACATTGAAGTGGGATGTGATCATTTATCCTTCGTATGCTCGTCTCTTCCACCTTTCATCTTTCGTGGTTCAGAGCACTTCAAACTACCCCGTCTTTCATTCACTTTGACCATTAATGGCGTGGCGTGGTAACCCTACATTATTATTTAATTGAGCGCTACACCACTGTAGAGCTCAGATGTTTGGTCCAATTTGAAATATTGAAACATTTTAGACCGAAAGGGTATACTTTCCTGTAACATTGCTCTCTTATGTCTCATCAATTTTTCATATCCTTAATCGCTACGTAGATGGCCTATGCAACCAGACTTATGGGACACCATTTATTTATACAGTACACTCACATCTTATATAATATACTTTATATACGGGGATAATATGTGCAAATGGACGTTTGTTGTTCACGAAAGTTCAGATGTTTTTATAATATTGAAAACAAATCTTTCACAAAGCCTATAACACATTGTTGGAAATCCCTGAGAAATTGAATCGTTGCACAATGTTAAGCAGCAAGAAGGGTGCAGCTGCACTGTATGAAAAAATACTTATTCCTTTGTGCACTTTGTTGAAATGATCTGAATGTTTTCTTAAAGAAACGTAGCGTTCAGAAAAGAATGCTCTGAATAAGTAAATTTCTCAACCAAAAAAAAAAAAAAAAAAACCGAAACAGTAAATGAAAAATTGAAGTTGGGGTGCACATGCATTTAATTGGTGCTACTAGGTTTAAAATGAAAATAAAAGTTTTATATAATTCCAAACTTAGTTTTAAATTCTATATAAGAAGTGCTGTCAAGGTACCCCTGAATCAAAAGGCCAGCCAAATAAAATTAACTATATGCATATGAGGGAAATGGGTGAGAATAAAGTGTAACAGTTTCAAAAGTTTCAATTCTGTAAAAATGCTCCAAAGAACTCTGTCATAGTGTTTCTGAGGTCAACTTTAAAAAATTCAGTGATAATTGTTACAAAAAGTATTGTTTTCTAATTCTCGAAGTTAAAAAGTTACTTCGGAGTCTGAGGGAGAAGCTCGGAGAGGAGCTATGGGGACAAAACACACATACGTAGAAACATGGAATATGAGGGCCTATGCCTACGCTTGGTTCGTCGGTGTCCGGGTCAGGGCTGCTTGCGGCGGATTATCTGGGTTCTACGGTAATAGATTTTCACACTATTCTTCCGAGTTCATCCGCAGGTTAGTAAGCACTGTGTTAGCTTTTTTCTCGAATTACTGGGGAAGAATCCTATTTACAAAATTTTAGCTTGATATTGCTACATGCAGCGATGTTCATGAAACGATATTTGAGATTGTCTCAGGGTAGTTAATCTCGCCTCGTATTCGGGATGTGACGAGATGTGAGAATTGCCCTTTCTCGGGAGCAACACTAAAATTACTCCACATTACTGCTTACTTTTTGAGCTTTCGTTTTAGAAAAAAAGAAATCTATGATCTCTTAATGAGCTAGAAGGAGCCGCACGGGTGAACGAAGTATCAAACTCAATTCGACTCGAAAATCGACCTAAAAACTGTCACTAGAATACAGAAAATTTCTCTGCCTCGTCTGAAAACTCGACTCGTGCCCATTCCTACTTGGAGTAATCTGACAGTCTTCTATGGCTATTCGTGGTTTTTCTCGTGCCTTAACCGGCCTCTCGGGCTGCGATTGTGCACCATTTTGTGTGAAAGTAAACAAATCACTATTTTGGCAGGTTATTCTTAAATATTCACGAATATAACCAGAACTAGGAATTCACTATACATATGTGTATGATTTTGTTTGGAAAGTATGTCCGTGCTGAGGATAATGACGTATAATACACGACCCACATGACTACACCAGCAAATCAATTTGTAGTTGTCACTATATTGTCGGAATGTGCATTTTCAGTTCTCCGAGAAGTATAGAAACCCTTGCAAAATAGTCCAAATTGTTTGAAATTTCAGTTTTCCTGAAATTATTTGTCTTTCCACAAGAGAGTAACGCATAAATAGGTGACTATATTACGATAATTATCGAACGGTCTACGGACCATCGAAAACGGACATTTGTTTTGTAAATATACGCTGATAGAAGAATTCTTAAGGGAATATTACACATGGCTTTACGCTTTTCTTTAAGTCCAATTCCACTTTGGAATTCTTAAGTAACAAGAGAATTTGGCCGTAGAAATGACAATGAAAATGAAGATGGTTTCGAAAGTAAACTGTGTAATTTGAATTTCCTTACCTTGTGTTCCATTCTATTACTTTTATATCTGCTCCTTTAAAGAATTATAAATGGGTCACGATAAAACCCTATATTATGAGAATTACACTAGACAATAATACATTATAATTTATTTTAGAAACAAAGTCAATCTCAAAAGTCGAGATGTGACTACGTGAGATAGCTTAGTGTCGCAACGTAGAATAGTGGTCAAAGTACTTGTTCCGGTTTCTATTTTTGGTAGCATGCTAAGCCGTGAATAAACAACAGACAAAACAGATCATATCTTTACAGAAACATTATATTATGTAGCTTTGTTTATGAACGAGAACATCAGATTGCACCTAATAAAATAATCGAAAACTTGTTTGTTACACTTTGCATAATTTTATCACTATAAGACGCTATATACCAAGGAATACTTCCTTGTTATTTACCACCTAAGCAAAAATCGACCGTACTCACCATGTCGTTTCGTTGATTGCCATATTCTTTGCATAGCCTGTTATAAAAGCAGACAAAAGGAGCTCTAAAGCAATAAATTACCTCTAGTTTTCACGTGTCAGTACCTCACTAATATCCTTTTCCTCTTTGGAATTCACTTTACCTGTAGTTTCAACTTATACACGATATACTTCCATAACAAGTAAGCGGAAATGATGTGTTTGTTATGATTTTCAGTAATATTTTTGTTATTTTTTTATTTTCAAAATTTAATACTTACCGTGTTTCGTATTTGGTCAATTATAAACACACAATAATATCCGAGTTGCTTCGTGTAAATAGACAGAAGGCATACTAGCTGAGAGTACGCGAAAACTTGCATTGACGCATTGTAGTGTCCATAAATCATGTCAATTTACTGTATAATTGCGGTATCTTTCCTTCTTCGCAGAGAGATTGAAAAAACTGTAAAGCATATCGAGAATATAGATTACACTTTATAACCAGGCGCGAGCCAAAACTATATTTGTAACAAGTTTTGGCAATTTTTGTCTCATGGTAACTAGCTACCTCAGCCTTTTAAAATGGGAGTGATAACAGTGTACAGAAAAATAGTCGAAAACTTTGTTTCATTTAGTCGTCTGTTTCAGACCCCTTGCATAATTTAGTTCATTTCAAGATGGGTCTAAACGCGGTGGAAACGATCCGAATAGACCCTCTGGATATGCTGCGTATCTATCTACCTCTGGTTAAAACTAACAAATTGCTACAGCAAACCAAGTGGAGTACTTTGGCTAAATAATATGTGGGCAACACATAGACTTCCAGTACTATTTATCGTTTATTTCTTTCGAAATAGAGATTTTATAACTCAAAATTCAAGCGTTTTCCAATTGTCTCTAAACGCGAGATCAACACCGTAGTAGTCAAAATAATTTAAATTGTGAAAGAAATAAGTCATAAATATTAAAATGTCACAATATGTTTTTTTTTTTTTGGATTTTTCTCCCTAATTTTTTCTTATAGGGCGAAAATTTGAGGTTTCGAGTTTTCTCCCTTCACCTGTACTATAAATCATATGTATGAGGCATATGTTTAGTTGTTATATACTGGAAGTTGTCTATGGATTTTGGAGAAAAATATCACAAGTGAAATGACAATGTGTAATTTCACAAATGGTCCCTAGTTTATTCTCTTTGAGAGGAAATTTTGAGTTTTCGAATTTTTATTATTTACTTGTGTCACAAAAGATATATATTTGCAAAAATTTAAGTTCCGATATTTACAGAAAATATTCTAAAAGCTTTGATGAATGAACGAGTGAGTCATATCACAAATATATAAGATTTTCAGGACCCTGCTATTTGTAAACGAATTTTTAAATGTAACTACATTCTCTACTACATACTACTGAACTACATTAAATTGAACTACATCGGCCCTAGCCAAAAGCCATACTTATAACAAGTTGCTGCTATTTTTGTTTCATGTTATCTATCTACTTCCGCCTTCTAAATAATAAAACGAACAGTGTATTCTTTTATCTAGTCGTTTGTTTTAGACCCCTTGCATATTTTAGTTCATTCCAAGATGGATCTAAAAGCGCCGAAAACGACGCGATTGGACCCTTTGAATATGAGGCATTTCTATCAATCTGAACTTACAACAAATGGCTACAGCGAATCAAATGGCATACTCTAACTCAATAGTGTGTGGGCAGCGCGACTTCTGATAGTATTTATTGTTTCCTTTTTCGAAACAAAGATTTGATAGCTCATAATGTAAGGATTCCCAATTCCCTTAAAACACGAGAGCAACACCGTAATAGTCATAATAAATTAAACTGTGAAGGAAAGAAATCTCGAAGAATCAATAACGAGAAGATAACTTACAGCTTAGAACTTGAAACAGAACAATCTTATATAGAAAAATGGTCATGTGATGAAAAAGCAGTTGGAGACAGAAATGTTTTTGTACTGTTAATATATTAAAGTATTAGCAGATAGTGGTGGGTCTGGTGTAGCCAAACATACTAAACATAAGAACATCAACATATTGTAATATAGTAATCAAAAGTAGAAAATTTTCATCATGAGTTTAAAATACTTTTGTATCTGTATGTACATAAAACCATTTGCTAACTTTTATTTTGAACAGAATGCTTGGTTACAGAATTTTCCTGTTGCAAATCAGTAAAGATTATCGATGCTCGACCAGTAAATACACATCCTGCTTTGACCTCTACTGATACACATATTTGTTGGCAAGTATGATGAAGCCATAGTTACTCTGTTATTGTATACGTAAAATCTCCAATTCTATAGCTTTATACTCTGCAGTTTTTACATACATTTTTGAACAAGTTAGAATTGCCCTTTCTAATTGTGTAGTATTAGTCCACTAATCTCGACTGTGTCCAGCAGAATACTTCCCTATAAGTACACATACACGCACAGATGCATCACTTTCTAGTAGCAGAACCCTGGCAGGACTGGATTAAATCATCTGGAAACCCGGGGCTAGCAGAAAATAGTGAGCCTTGCAGACTTTGATTAATACATTTCTGTGAAAGTGCAATAGGAAAGTTAAGAGAATAATATTTTGGTCATATTTTATCTTATAATGATTGTATCTTGTATGATTCGTTTTGGACAGCCAGTTGAGACTTTGATCAAATTGGGGGGCCCCATTCGCCTTTAGGCTCAGAGTCACAGCCCCCTAAGCCCTCCTTAATTCGGCCTTGATTCGTGGGTAGGAAATGAAATTAAATCCTTGGGTTTTATGTTCCACGGTTATGCTGGATGGGCTAAAGGAGACGGTGATGGTGAGAAATGAATGAAATGGTGAAATGAAGAAATTGGGAGGAAATAGGAAAATCCTGAGGAAATCCACGTGCACGGTGTTTGTCCACCACAAATTCATTTGGCGCGAGCTGGGATCGAACCAGGAACCGCAAGCACCAGAGGTGAACGCTCTAACACTAAGCCAATGCGGCCACTAATCCCTGGGTAGGTTTAACAATATTTTTATTTAATTATGCTATATCAATTCCTGTTGCTCGTAGAACTTTCGTGTGGCCCTAAACTTAAAGTAATTTGACAATAATTGAATTTTAAAAAAACGAAAAATAACTACAGAAGAATATACTCAAAAAACAAACTGCATAAAATATAAATTTAGATGAGAAATTAGAGCAAATACTGGCATATTAAGAAACATTAGAAATTTTTAAAGTTGGAAAATTAAGTGCATAAAAAATGTTTACTTTACATTGGAATGATCATATTTTTTAATAAAAATAAACAATAACACACAGTGGCTTATTTAGGAGAGTCTTCCGGGCTTAAGCCCTCGGAAATCTTACTTACTATAGTAAAGTAAATTAAATATCTTGCAAAATTTTCACATTTACAGGCAAAGCCCCACCCCTGAAAGTTAGCAAAAAAAAAACCCAAACGAAATCTTAATTACACCACTGATAACACATATTGCAATCCTCCACTCATTCAATCTAGTGATTGTAAACCTTCTCTCTTTGAATCTGTTAATCCGATAATGTTAACACAAATAAAAAGCTAGTTGATATTAATGATCCTATTAGCTATGGTGATTACTGAGGTAGTAATCAAAATTCGTATTACAAAATTGTCAATTAAAGAAACACTCATTTCGGAACAGGTTGGCCCTTTTTGTAAGTGCGCATTCATGGTATGGCATCCACATATAAGGGCGCGGGTTCAATGAGATGACATATATCTTTCAGTTTAACTTAAACCAAACATACTAGTGCCCCTTCGTTATTTGATATACATTTAGGCTTTATGCCTAACTTAGAATGCATCCAAGTGGAAGCATCCAAATATCTAATTCTTAATTGGGTTGTAGCCAGGGAAGTGTGGGGTAAATGACAAAGTATAAATAAATCATTATGTGTACCTCTAAGAAACCTGCGGTGATTGGAACGCGGTGACTAGAAACTGTTTGCCACTAGATGGATTTAAAATACTTTTTCCCAAGTTAAATTTTTTCCTTACCAAAAGCGTAAGAGTAGTGAAATTTGAATGCATAGTACAGGTATCTCTTTACTGTTTCATAAGTTGAGACTAATTTAATTCGCTTCCGTGTATCCCGACTTTTTAATTTATTTTTAGTTCTTGTGAAAGCAGGTAGATCAATTTTCAAGATGTAATATATACACTTTCAATTTTCCCCCAACCTTTCCGCTGGTCTAATAATTAACACGCGTCCTTGGTTCATTAGATCTTGGGTTCGTTTCGTGATGAAAGAGTACCTAAATGTTAAAGTATTATGGTCGTTCACATTCCATATTTCACTGTAGATCTACGTCTTATATAGCCTTGGTGCATAAAAGAAATGCTAAACTTCAATAATCACCATAGTCTTTCCCCCACATATTTGTAACCGGTTTGAGTTTTATAAAAGTTGTAGCACATTTAGTTAGCAACATCATACTTGAAAAAGGACTTTGAGCACATTTCGTGAAAATAGTGGAGCTTCCAAAATGACTTTTTCTACGGAGGCTACTTAATCCTCCCGCACTTGATAATAGATTAAACGGGAGAACCCAGAGAAAACCGATGCACACGGTGTTTTTCTATAACAAATCTGACTTGGCGCTAGCCACCATCGAACCAGGAAACGCCACCATAAGCGGTCTACCACTTTATCAATAAGATATTTATAAACTATACCGAAAAGATGTCCCAAATTGTAAGTGCTACATCAAGTGTTTAATGTTTTATGTTTCTATTTTAATGTTTTTGTGTATTTATCTTTTTATTTATTAAGTATTCCGAATTACTTATAATTAAGATGTGTTTTGTTTACTTGGATGACTGTACTTTTAGTGATCTTGGTATAATGATCGAGTTGAAAACTAGTATAATATTTCTCATTTTAAAAGATCCCAAATGAGATGGAAGAAATATAATGGATATATGTAGTATGATACTATAATGCTACCACAAGCTCTTATGCCATGATTATTGCTATTCTTGTTGCTATAGTGGCTAGCACTCACGACTTTGGTACGTGGGATCCCGAGTTTGATTCCCGGTTGAAAAAGAACATAAATTGGAACGCACAAATGTAGTTCGGATTACACCTCAAACTTTAGATTCAAGTGTCTAATAACCTTATGCTGAAAAGAAACACTAAACTTCAAATCACTATCAGATGAGCATAATTTATAAACTTTCTGTAAACACTTCAAGAAAAGTATGTTGGTAACACTGATCGTCCGACTTAGACCCTTACGTCCCATTTAAACCCCTATAGTCCGGCTTAGACCCATTTTTGGTCCTCAATAGACACATTCGTCCCGTATAGACCCCTTGTGTACTTTCGTGCATTGCAAAAGGGGTCTAAACTGAACGAAAACGTACGAAATAGACCCATTGCAGCTACCTACCTATCTATCTATCTCTATGTATATCTATATATCTATCTATTTTATATATTTATGTATATATATATTGAACCTGTTTTCCTTATACAACTATTATATTTATAAATTACATTTAATGTGGCATTCACCTTTGTATGACGACGTATTATTTTCATGCTTTTCCTAGTCTTCATACTTCATACATCACCTTTAACAGATCATACCTCCCATCTCGTATCCATGTAAGCTCATTTCTTGTCGTTACAATGACCAGTTTTAAAGAAAAAATTCATTTTATCACTTTGTTCTTAACGTATTGTCGTTGTACTTTTGATCTTTCTCGAGCCCTAGTGCCCCTACCTCTTCGACACTGCAGCTATAATTTTTGCTGCGCGAGTTTCCCAAGGTACTCTTCTCTATGTACAAAGTTTCATGAACATCGGGCTCTGATAGACATCTAGGACTCCTTGTCAGACTCTAATCGGCCGATTGCAATTTTCCTTCACCAGTAGGAAGATGATTTACAGTAGATTACGATATATTATATTTTATCCCGAAAAATGGGCCCTTCGGGTAGGGCGAGCCCTTATTTTATTACTTATTTATAAGAAATATACACAAACTACTGAAGACATTTCAAAAATGGTTTTCCTATCGTAGAATTTCAAAACTATAATTCCGATGGTGATACGCTATATTTTATCTCGGATAATGTGCCCTCGGGCTCTGGAGCCGTCATTTCTTCCTTCATTATATATATAAGAAATTTTGAAAATCTACTGAAATGATTTCAAAAATTCATTCGTAGTCGGAAGCGTAACTAATACCTGTGAATATATGGTATATTATATTCCAGAAAAACAGGCCTTCGGCGCTGGGCACGTCTTTTCTTGATTCATTTCATATAAAAACTATACAGAAACTACTTAACCGATTTCAAAAATGCTTTCAGTGATTATACAGAAGCGCACCATAGGTATGGTGTATATTTATTAAAGCTTCCTTTCGCGACATGTAATTCAACGCAACTGTATCTTATAGATAAAAAAATGTCAATATTGTCTTTGACCAAAAGTTTATAGCAGAGCATTATGTATCACAGTGAATCATAGTGGGTCGTTGATCAGAGTGTGGTACCCAAGAAAGTGACTTTATATTCACTCTACTGATAACTAAATTTCAGATTTGTATTCAGTGCTTTCGAATCTATAAGAGCTGCTTCGCTACAGTTTCAATGTAATTCCCCAGAAATAACTCTCTAGTTACGCTACTGAAAAATATAGTTCAGATTCTTGAACTATATTAATCTATATTGATCAGATTTGAAACTATATGACCTGCTCGGTTCCATCCTTGCCCCAAATTGTTTGTAGACAAGGGTATTCCCCAAACAATGAAAACTATCATAATTAATAAATTTGCCTCCTTAAAAAGGGCCTTTCCAATTATGGCACTGAATAATAAAGTTTAGATTCGTAATCGTCACCTTTGCATCTATAAGATCAGCAATGTTTCCAACCAATCTCTCCAACTTTATAGTGCAAAAAGAGCTCTAAAATAATGTTAATTCTGGTAAATTTCTTTGACCCCCTCCACAAAAAGGGACGTTCTAGACATAGCACCGAAAACCAACATTTATACTATTAATAAGGGCACTCAAAAATGGAAGATATAAATCAGTTTTCAGTTGCCGGAAATTTGTTTTATCCAAGTTATGATTTATCCTAATTTTCCCCTTCCTCTCCCTGAAAAGTTACTTTTTAGTGACCACAATAAAAAATAAAAATCGTATTCGTGATTGACACTTTCAAAACCCAAATAGACAGTGCTCTAGCGCATATTCTGAGGTTCTTATCCAGGCAGTCCGTAAAAGATATGTGTTCGAAGAAGTAACATGTGAGCCTCACACTTATTTATTATTTGACCGAACACAGAAGAAAACGATGCATTCTAAATACGTGCAAATCTTCTTCCCATAAAGTCATGCATGTGTATGCTAACGTAAAAGACATGCATACATACTTTTTTTATTTGGTCTGAGTCGAGATGTTGAACGTGAAACAACACTACAACACCTTCCGTGCTGTATGCAAATGCAAGGTAAAAAAACAAAAACAAATTTTACAACATTCTTTCAGGTATTTAACAAGAACAATTTCTCAAGTACGTAAAAACACCACGAAAGAATCATCCATTTAAATTTCCATCAGAAGCGACGTTTACGAAAATATAAAAAGATCTTACGTGTTTTATCTCAACAAGTACAACACTAAAGAAGAAGAAGAAGAAGAAGAGGAAGGAGAAGCTTTTAGTGTTAAAAAGGTATGGCTCTTCTTCTATTAATCTTGGGACCACTTCTTCCAGCAGTATTCAGTAGCATATTACGTACAATGATTTTAGTTCCTGAAAAGGCTTTACATGAAATTCAATCCAATCTTCAGTCCATAGATTGACACCAGTCCTTTTTAGATAAAAAATGAATAGCAATTTATAACGTCATGATCCTAATGTAGAGCAAAAGTGGAAATTATATCAGCAAGCTCTGCATTATTATTTACAATATATATCACGTTCACTTAAACATATGAAGAAGAATAAGAAGGAAAAATGAGAATCCTCTTCAACTTTCCAACATGATAACAGTACTTCTATTTTATCACTTGTACAGATTTTAAAATCAGTACGGAAAACTCTACGTACGGAAACAGATCTATTATTAAATTAGTTGAAAGTTCTGATAAAATTTAGTGGGATAAGTCTGGTATAGTACTTATCCAAAGAAAAACAATAGACAGAAATATTCAGAAATCCTAAACGTATCCATGAACTTAAAAACTTATTAGAAGATCTTAATGCTGTTAAACAATTTATTGGCACAAATATTCGCAAATCCGCATCAAAAGTATATAATAATAGTAGTAGTAGTGAAAGACAATGTAGTTGTAAAGTAAGAAAATCATCTAGCCTTGCCACAGTAGCTAATTTATTTAAACATTTGAAAGAATATATAGTACGTAAAAATGTCAAAATTATCTAAAATGTATTATGATTATTCAAATCTTGATTCTTTATCATGTACACAAACTATACATCGTAAAAGAAATTTGTCTAAAAGGAAAATTAAGAAATGGTAAGCTTATCAAGATGCTTACACCGGGTCGCAAAGTTTGAACATAAAAAGTATTATGTTAGTGCACGAAATGGAACGTTACAAATGGCTGTAACAGAAATGCAAAATACTGCAAAGTATAATTATTGCAAAATACTGCAAATGTTGTATTGCCATTTCTCTCGTAATGCGTACTGTTTTCCCTTAAGAGGAAAGAAAGGTCCTGAAACAGAAAAAAACAATAAGAAAGATTTTTAAAAAATTTAAGTTGCCGGTAGTTAGTTTAAAACAGGTTTAGGTTTAGAATTTTATAATCGTCATATAAAACAATTGTTTTACGAATATGAAACTAATTGTTATAGTGTTCATTCCGAAATTAAATGTGCTTTAGCAGAACGATTTTTAAGAACATAAAAAATTATATGGTTACTTTACGGCAAAGAATATTTTTGATTTATTAATGTCTTAGATCAAATTGTAGATATTTACAATCACTCATACCATTCAAGTATTAAAGTAGCACCTATACAAGTCAATTAGTCCAATGTAAATCAAGTATAGGGAAACATTATAGGGAAATAGAATCAATAAAAAATTGTAAGTTATAAATTAAGTCCTTCTGATTAGTCAGAGTTAGTGAATATAAACATATATTAGAAAACTTATCTAATTGAAAATTGCTGGAAGGTAAAAATGGGTGGATGTATGTAAAATGATTGCGATATCCGTCAAGTATGAATTTGTGGATTAGATCATGTTCTATTTAGTCTGCAAGATGAATTCAAACTTTACACACAAACTTTACGTTACCTTTTCTTCAAATGCAAGTAGTAAATCTTTGATAGCAATACTACAACTTCATTTGAAGTTAAATTAGCACAATATATTGGTTTAAGTGATGTGGATGCTATGTTCCATTAACACAAATTAATATTCCGTGGAGTTTATATAATGTTGGTGAAAATGAGGAAATTATAATTACTAATATTATCGATGAGAAAGTTGAACGTAATGATGTTCAAATAACACCAGGATATTATTCATCTATTGAATCTATTCTTCAGTTGATTTCTAAAAATGTTCGTATATTACGACATTTACAAAAAAAAATCCAATCATTATTAAATGTTCTTAAAATCAGAAGATCAAGGTATGATTGGTTGTACAGCAGGATTACAATATATTTTTGAATTTATTAATGAAAATACACTTGATTTTAAAAACGCTGTACACACAACTATTAGAAATGTTGGTTTGATTTTAAAGCGTGGAAAATTTACACGTAATTTAGAGTATAATATTCTCAGTACAATAAATTTCTGCGTTGATATTGTAAAGAAACAAGAAAATAAAGGACCAATAGTTCGAAAACTTACTATATATAATGCACAACACGGTAATGTAAAATCTTTACACAACGTCTTATGTTAAAGTGGAAAAGAAATATTTTGATACGATATAAGTAAACTTGAAAAATGAACAAGCTTTAAAATCACCATTTCACTTTGGGACTTCAAATTTTAAACTTCACTGAGATGAGAAAGATTTTTGAAAGTATCGGCGATACTTTTACATTACATTAGCTTCAAATACTAGTACTTGTTTACATCCTACAAATTGTCCAGCACATTTTATTATTCAACAAAAATAATATACGATTATCAGAATCCGATTCGTACGTGGGATTAAGTGAGGTACATATTCCATAAGCATGTTATAATGTTACCGAAGGTGCAAATGTTATGTGGCACATATTTCAAAATGTATCCTATGAAAAGTAAAGTTATTGTTGGATATTATCCAACCGTTCATCATTTAATAGATGAATTAAACGCTGTATCAAGATTTTTAAGATTTAGTTTTTCAAATGGAGTAGATATCCAATATGATGAACGTGTAGAGTTAATTACATTGTCACCTATATTAGCTTTATAATTAGTTTTTTTCTCAAAAATCGGATCTTGTGTATGAACGTCGCGAATTCATACAACCGTACGTATATCCTAACATCTACATCATTTTTTTATTTATACAGAAAATAAAATTTATTTAAACAAAATATATTTTTTATACAATATCAATTTTCAGGTGATACAAGCGCACTATTATTACGTATAGCAACAATCTCCGATATTAACAGGGAAAAGTTCTAACAATTACTTTGAATATATATTCGTTATATGCCAAATGCAAAATTTTGTTTTAACACAATCGTAATACTATTAAAGGATCACCCAGGGCCAAAATTGGCATTCCGATCCATGACACATTGTTTTAAACGCTCTCCTGCATGTGATGAATAATAAGGATGAGGTCGAGACATGTTTCTCATCACCGTGGAAGTAAAATGCCATATTTTTCAAGACTGTATATATAAGGGTACATGGCATAGGTAGTGTTTATAAAAGAATTTTTCGTTTTTCTTTACCATTTTTACACAAAGTGCAAAAAATTGTAGTTTGTTAGGCAACACAAATTTCAGGTGATGTAATGGATTTTCGTCCATGTAAGAATTTGTTATCTCACATGTAAAAGAAGCTGGTAATAGTTTAAAGACAAAAGCCATTAATAAAGCCGGACAGTTGCTAACATGTAGTGGTAAAAGACGGCCACGCAAAATCAAGGCTCCTACAATTGTAAAGTTTGTATCACCGACAAAGCGTAAACCTTTAAACGATATCTTTTCAAAATTGCGCTCCAACGTTCAGGTAGTTCTGATTGTTCTATCAATAAATTTGATTTATTTTCTATTTCTATGACACAAACAACTACTGAAGCAACTACAAATACTGAATATCGTTCTGTTTCTACATTAACTTCAGAACGATCTATTGAATTAGGTATTCATGTAGATACAGAGTAATTTACTCATCCTGAGAAATTTACTCTTTATGTACGTACTAAAATTAATAAAGCTGATTTAAGAAATTTAACTGAAGATTATACCATTGAGCTAGTAAATAATTTCCTGCATTCATTACTTAATTAAATTGATATATTATTAAATGATAAATTAATTAGTTCTTAGTCAGGGTCTTATCCTTATCGAGCATACATTGAAACATTATTAATTTTTTCTTATGATGCTTGTCAAGCATGTTTTGCGCGTGGCATGCGGTATAAATATATTGAAAAGCAATTTAATAAATTTGATAACACAGGTGCCGGTTTTGGAAAACGAGCTAATGACGTGAGAAAAAGTAAACCTTTTGAAATGTACGGACATCTTCATACTGAAGTTGTAAGTTTATGTCGTATGCTTCCCAATAAAGTAAGTTTACGTGTAAAATTACACCGCATTAAGATAACTTTTGCTTAATATCTCCAGAAATACAGATTATAAAGTTCCACTTGAGAACGTTACTCCTCATGTACGACCCATTCATGTAGCTACAGACTAAGGTATGAAATTAAATACGCAAATGGTTCCGGAAACAGCGAAGTTACTTCTCACAAGAGTAGAGATAAAATCTTATAATATTGCTGCACAATTAAAGTTTTTCAACCTTCATAATATCTTCCTGGGTAATGTTCATAAAGACCTGGTTATTGGTTTCATATCCAACACAGCAGTCAATGGGAAATCACATCTCAATCTCTATGAGTTTCGTAAGTTTAACGTTAAGATACTGCAATTACAAGTAAGCTCAAAATCATTTCCTCCCAACCCCGTCAACCTGATTTTATTGATGATGTATTCCTTCTAACAAGGAAACCTTCGGAAAATAGTTTGCAGTGAAAGATGTGGCCTATGCAATAGAAATAACTGTAACAGAGATGAGCATTCCC
This sequence comes from Thermobia domestica, assembly GCF_964235325.1. Classification (NCBI taxonomy): domain Eukaryota; kingdom Metazoa; phylum Arthropoda; class Insecta; order Zygentoma; family Lepismatidae; genus Thermobia; species Thermobia domestica. The sequence continues at coordinate 63,234,149 of NC_137457.1, forward strand.
AAAAAATTAGCTGCCCATAGCAAGAGGCTCAAGAAATATAAGGGGTGGAAGTTCGGGAAACAGCAAGGTTAGACAAGGGGGAAAAGTGCAAATTCAGCAAAAATAAAAAATACAATGCTGACAAGTGATGTATAGAAAGATACTGGCTACAATAGGGAACAAATGAAAGCCACCCGTGTGTTTAAACAGTGTTGCCATCTGCAATGAAAGGTACATGTTTTGGAAAGAACACTATATGAAATGAGTGCAATATTCAGTGTCAACCTGTCATGGGGCGCTGATATGGCATGTAAATCAGTGGTAAAATCTAACAAAAGAAAATAGAAAAAACAGAAGTACGAAAAATACGGGAAAGATGGAGTTGGCCATAATGCGCCCCATTTGATCACGAGCTGTGCGTATTAGAATGAAATAACAAGAAGCACCGACTATACAAGAAACCGAAGTACCGAAGTCGAAAAGAAAAACGAGTTCAAAAGCTGGCAACACTGCCCATGAACATCCAGACAAGTCTAATGTAGTTAGGCCACTCGCTTCACAAAAAGAAAATCCGGCAATAGGCATCACTCGGAATGCATCAATGCTAGAGTGATTGGGGCAATGTCAAGTCGGGGATCATGAAATTTTCGGGTTAAGCCAACAACCGATAATAGAAGTAGTGAACACAATGTAATGGTTGGGTCGTATGTGGGAATATAGAGGGTGTCCCGTCAAATTTTGTGACCTGAAAGATTTGCGAAACGAACAAAAATGTGACGGAGCCAGTTGCGCAGGAATGTACCAATGTCAGGGGGTGATAAAAGTCTCTGAGAAGCAAGTGCCCCCAGGATCCCCATCATAGGACCCCAGGAGCTAACTTCAAATTTTAAATGGCAACAGGGACCGAGTGGTACCTCTCTCGATAGATAATGGAATGTGCAACAACACCTATAGGGAACATTTGCTATATGATGCATATTTTTCAAAATGGCCGCCATAAATATATGTTATGTCTTAACATGGCATCGAACATTGTGATTTAAAATTGCTGCGAAGCGAAAGGAGATGTTGCAAATCCAATTGCACAGTAATGTACTCATGTCGAGGGCCAAGGGGTCAACCGCAACATTTCCAATGGGAACAGGGGGCGGATGATATTTCTCTGGATAGATACAACACCGCCTGTAAGAAACATTTGCTATATGAAGAACGGGTTTCAAAATGGCCGCCAGAAAGCACGTTGTTCTTGTCACCGAGCAGATATTTTTGTCGGCCATTTTGAAATCCTATATTGTAAATATTTCTGATATGTGTTGTTGCATATTCCAAGATTTATCGAAAGAAATATAACTCGACTGATGGTGCTATTTGAAATTTTGAAGTTGGCCCCTGGGACCCTATGATGGGGACTTGGGGGCACTTGCGTCTCACAAAAGTTTGTCGCCCTCTGACATGAGTACATTCCTGCACAACTGGATGCGTCACATTTTTTTGCTTTGAAACTATTTCAGTCGCAGAGTTAGGTGGGATACTCTGGATGTATTATATAGGCGGTGATAGTACTGCAGACAGCAACACACATCAGATCAAGCCTTTGATTATATTTGCTTTCTACAGGTGTGGATATGTGATAGAAAGACCACCAAAGGTTCCGCTACCTCTAGATACTGTTTCGAGATATTCACAAGCGATCATTGTGCCATATGTGACGGATTGGCAGTATTCTGCTGTGCTAACTGCAAACGTGTCTTCTGTTTAGACCATTGTCTCATCGAACAACTGCACGTACAATGTGGACTAGCATGTACAAATGATGAGAAGGCTAATGGCTGTTGCCGGAGCTATCATTTTGTGAAGCGAGTGGCCTAACTATATTAGACTTGTCTTGATTTTCATGGCCAGTGCTGCCAACTTTGGAACTCGTTTGTCTTTTCGACTCTATTAACGTCGGTTTCCTGCATAGTTGGTGCTTTCTTGTTTTGTTCATTCTAATATGCTCAGCTCGTAATCAAATGTGGCGCATTATGGCCAACTTCGTCTTTTCCGTATTTTTCGTACTTCTGTTTCTTCTACTCTCTTTTGTTAGATTGTATCACTGATTATACACGCCATATCTTATGCTATATGACAGATTAACACTGATTATTGCACTCACTTCATAGAGTGCTCTTTGGAAAACATGTACTTTTCATTGTAGTTGGCAACACTCTTAACCCCTCTGGTGGCCTTGATTTGTTCCCTATTGTGGCAAGTCTCTTTCTTTACATCACTTGTCAGCATTATATTTTGCGGTGCCCTTTTTTTTTGCGGAATTTGCGTTCCCCCCCCGTCCAACATTGCTGTTTCCCGAACTTCCACTCCTTGTATTTCTTGAATCTATTGCTATGGGCAGCTATTTTTTTTGAATGAACATCTCTGTTACAGCTCTTTCAATTTGCATAGGTCACATCTTTGCAACTATCATTTTAGGAAGGTTCCCTTGTAAGTCACTATACTCTTATTTCAGGTACTGTTATATATTATCAAAGTTATTCTCATACTGTTATCTTCATGAATATCCTAATTCTTATGCTCTGTGTGCTTTTAGTCTGAACACAAGAGTAACTATAGATGAGAATACGTGGGACGTGGTACGTGATTTGCATGTAAATTTAAATGTACGATTTGATTCCTTAGCACAAGTGGAAAAAGATTTAGTATTTGTACTGGTAACACCTAATTTCAGATGAGTATTCAGTTGAGTATAATGATGGGTTTTCGTAGATGATGATGATGATGATTTCCATAATAATGATGATGAATTTATTGTAAAGGAGCTAGCAATTGTAAATCCTGACGATCCCTTTTCTCAAACTTGGATATTTAAAACGCCATATCCTTTAAATAAGTTATCTGAGCTGATCCCGTTACAAACAAGTATCAAGTAACAAACAAGTAAGTGAGAATGTGTATGGCATTAAGTGACACAAAGGCGATGTATAGTATTCCCATCTTAGGGATATACTTCAAACATACAAGTATTTACACTTACGGAATAACTAGAAAGTGTTTTCTTCAAAAAATTATTCAAAGAAACGTTATTAATTTAGAAGAAATAGACTGTCCGAAATATAGTGCACTAAGCTTTCAGGCTCAGAAGTGTGCGTGTAATAGACAGTGTTTCGGACAATATAAGTGCAGTGCTCATTAAGAAGTACACTATAGTGAATATCTAAAAGTGTACATGTGGATGGCGGTTATAATTAGATAACTCCTACAATAAAGAATAATCATTATGCATAGTAACGAATTGTTAAAGTGTTACTTGCTGATAATGTAACTGGTGCAAGTGTTACTGGGATTTACCCTATTGATTGACTTCCTGTAATGGTAGTCACCTGTTGAACTTGTGACTACTCTTGTTACATTCGATTCTAGTGGATCACATAGGGCTGCAGTGCTCTTCGATAAGAAAAAACAAGGATAATACTCTGATAGTCTTTCTATTTAATTAACAAGCAAATAAAACGCTTTTTCTATCACAAATACTAATATATATTTTAAAGGTAATCGGCAATATCTAAATGATAATTCTGTGCTATATGGATGTTTTGATTAATTACTTTACATCATAATATTCGTACTCAATAATTTCAAAAATGTTAAAACTATTTTAGTTTCGATTCAAGTAAATCACATAGGGTTGCAGTGGACATCGATCAGAAAAAACAAGGATACTACTTTGGTACTCTTACTATGGAATTAACAAGCAAATAAAACGTTTTTTATCAAACAATACCATACGTATTTTGAAAGTAATCAGCAATATATAGATAATAATTCTCTGCTAATTAGGACATTTTTAAATTATTTTTACATCGCATTGTTCGTTCTCAATCATTTCAAAAATGTTTAAAAATGTTTTACAAAAAGATTTGAAAAACGAATTTTTATGTCGTTTATAAACAGTAAAAGAAAACTAAAAAGAAAACAAATATTTTAATTATATATATTTACATTTTTATTTTTATTATATATATATATTTCTTAAAATTCCAATTTTCATTTACATTTTTTAAATTTTACATTTGTAAAAAAAATACATTCTCTCATATCATTTACAATTCCTATGAAAAAAGCTTACAATCTCCATAATGCTTTAGTTCAAGCTGTTGATCTTACACATTTCCACCAACAATTCAATTATGGTGCATATCGATTTGCACATCCATATTTTGTTTCCAATATTTCTGTGAAAAGAACAATATTCATTAATTGTGTTTGCATACAATTCATTTAATGGAGAACAATGTTTTGTTTCTAAATAAATAAATTATCTAATGCAAATATTCTCTTAATCCAAAGAGATTTGTCTAAAGTTGTAATAAAAGGTTATAAAAAAAGGTTGAATTATTTCCACATAATTCATATGCAAGGTTCCCTATGAATGATACAGTTTATCAAGTTATCCTATCGCACTTCAAACGCTAAAATAAATATTAACTAATCAATTTGTTTTAGGCAACCTAATGACAATACATTATTCTTTTGGAAATTTTACCAAGCAATGGTAATTTAATATATCGTCGCATTCGTTTAGACAAAACTCAAGAATAATAAATAGGTAATCAGATATTTTAAGAACTTGAATATCAATAGTATACTGATTTACGCATGGTGAAATTTCATTTGTGTGCCGAATGAAGAATGGTGTAATTTTTCCAACAAATTTTTCAATTTTGCTAAGAACACAAGTTTTACGCATAAAGCCTATAGCTGAGATTTATCTATGTTCTTGATCAAACACTTCGAATGGTTCAGTAACAGTTTTATCAAGAGATGAGTACTTCGCTGCAAACTTTTCACTTTGAATTCTAGTGATTCAAATCGTTCATTATCACGTAAGTATATTTTTATTGTTTTTAATATGCAAATCACATTAATATATCCAGGAATACATAATAAACATGATACACTACCACTATTCTAATACATTTTTTGAATTCAGAATATGCGATTTTCGTCTGCAATTTTTTCATACACATTTCGCTATAATGCGCAATTTCCAAGATAATTATATAGCTACTGTTCTTGAAACGAAACATATAACATAGAAATGAAATTTTAACAAGTGTTTCCTTTTAATATTACAAATTCCAAAACAACACTAGATAACTTGTTAACGATAAACAGCTTATATTAAAATGTGGGGTAACTTAGAAAATATTTAGATATGGGTAAATGCAAAAAGCACATGTCCACAAAACCTACTATATTCTCTAAAAAAACTGTGGCTAGCATGTTTCTTCCCAGAATGGCCAGATCTAAGTGCCTGAATTTGCAACCCTATGCAGTGTTAACAAAATATATAGTTTAAACCACAATTTGCTACTATGAACTAGATTTTTGTCGGATTTAGAGACACAAAGGCAAATATTATTACATTAGTATCCTTTAGACGTCACACACAAGACGACGCCTTTCAATTCAATCAAATGATTACAAAGTTTAAACAATGGCCTCACTATGTCAATTCACTAGGTTTCCACATCAGTAGGTCAAAAAGGGGCAATTTTCACCTTGGTCGGGTCAAAATTATAACAATATAGGGTCAAAAATGTCAGTGATTTTAAACATAGAAATACTTCATCTTCACCAAGGCCCTTTAAAATTATTTGAATAATTATTTCAAAACTATTAGGTGTTGACATTTGCCCTTCTTACCGAAGAATAGACACATTTAGGGACATTGGAACTTTCAGACGCAAGCCATATATATAATACACGGGAATATCTTTCCATTCAACATATACCTCTACAAAACAAAGTAATCAAGATTAATAACGGGTCTAAGGCATCTTGGAGTAGCACAACACACATTCCAATTTTCCGTAATTCGTTTATAGTAATCCGTATGTGGTGTTTAAAAAACATACATACGTATTCTTATAGTAACTCCCACCAACTCTAAGAAAATTTTTATTTTCATAAATTTGAATAATTCAGTACTATCATACTTTTTGATTCCGAGATTTGAGAATCATAGAAGGGGACCTGATCCTTTTAGTATCGTGAGTGTAACCAATACACTAATAACACAATGAGAAACGCATATTTGCTATAGTGGAAAGTGATAGCCATTCTCAGACAGACATTTTATAAACTACATTAAGATGTAATTTGACTTACTACACAAATAAGTATAACGACATCTGTTTCTGAAAAGTGTAAAACTAACGTTAACGAAATATAGAAAAATAGGACGATACACTCAATTCTCAATATTACGTCATAATACAATAATTTAACAAACTTCACAGTATGTGAGGTAACTGAACATGTTAATTATTCCGAAAACAACCATAAGTTTAGTCTGTTTTGCTTCAAAAGATTTTTCACTTTACGAAATTTAAGTGAAACAAGTCATCACAAGAACAGTATGCGAGAAAGAAGTATTTTTTGAGAATAGTGAAATTTATGAGTTTGAAAGAAAAGTTTTCTCATCTGATAGACAGGCGAAAGTTGTTGGGAAGTATAACTTATGCTTATTTATAATATATACTGTGATTATAATAAAGGGAAATGTAGTTTAAAGGGAAAAATAAAAAATATAAAATACGAAATTGTCATAAACATGTTAACGGTGAAACTCCGTAAATGTTTTTCAAACAATTTTTTTCAGGTGTGATTTTATATTCTGACACTCCTCGCATATAAACAATCAAGAAAGAACTTCTTTGAAAAAAAATTGAAGAGCGCAAATTACGGTGGCCTTACTGAGGTTTTCAAAAAATCTGGCAATGGTATAAATCATTTAATAGTTCTTTTGGATAGTTAAAGTGGCAGTTAATGACATATTTTAGGGAGCCTATATAAGCAAATCTTGTGTGTGAAAATAACAAAATCAATTACAGTTGTTAAGGTTAAAATTTATATATATACCGAAGACAGCATTCGATTATTTTGATAACTCTCGAGTGTATCATAAAATATAAGTTCGAAATTAAACAGTTTAACGGAATACTACACACTTTAGTTTATGTTTGATTAATGTCATGATATTTATAACTTATCAAATAGACACACCAACAATACTAAACTCTATGGCGAAGTCTAATGTATAGCTAGATGTGGAAAGAGATCTGGATGCAAAATAGAATTGAAATGTTCTGAGGCATGTTTAAAATGCCGTGGTTCCTAACGTGTTGTAATCAGAACATATCTACCATTAATGTAATCCAATTTCTATAGTTGTGTATGTATTCGACATTTTAAATACTGTACTTTCAACCAACCAACAGGGTTAATTTACCATCTATTAATAAGTTATATCAAACTAAGTAATTCTATGGCCTACTGAACTCCCAAGTTTAATCCCGTGTTCACGAAATATCTCCACTGAATTTTGTCCTTAGGCAACTGGATCAAATTTCTACTTTCTTTGCTTATTTCTCCATCTTAATTCTGTCTTACCATCAGCGCCTAGCTCTTGTAATGGACGTTTTTCTTTTGGATTTCCAGTCGAAACTTTGAAAGTATGCCAATGTTCTTCCATTGTAGTCACATGACCTGCCCAACTGAGCTTCCATGGCTTGACGACGATGATAACGTTCTGTAAACCGTATAAACTGTAAAGTTCTTTGTAATCAAGTTTCCGCCATTATCAAATCACGTTCGTTTTGGATCCGAATATTCGTCTCAGGATGTATTTCTAAAAAATATTTTCAGTGTGCTTTCCTCTCTTGCAGTACGCGACCACGTTTCACAACCATCAGCACAGAAGGAATGATTTTCGTTTTCTACATTACAGCTTCAAATTCCTCGACATAATTCGAACCGACAAAACTTTTAAATTAAATAATAATAGGAATTCCCTCCCTTCACTGAAAAGTTATTTTTTTCTTGCATATAATTTTGATCTGTTAATATTGATCCTAGATATTTGAAGAGCCCAGTGTTTCGAAAATATTACTTGAGAGTTTGACGCATCCATAATTTGCGGTACTACGATTCCGGTGAACATTTATGTGTATAGTTGTCTTTGCATTTACTTGTAAGCCGATGATATAGCAATTATTTCATAAGACATCTGCATTTCTTGTAAGTTTATTTAAATTTGTTCAAATGTTTACAGTTTGCAGGAGCGTATTATGGAAAAATATAAAAATAATCTGCTTTGAAAGAAACTGGCTTTTGATCCTATGTTAATACAGTCAACACTCTCACGTAGAGGAATTTTACTATAAAGAAATATATAATTAAATTAACTTGTTATATAAACAGGAATAAGAGATTGTAACACATTTCATTAATTATAACACAAACAGTAGCGGAGAAATACGCTTTACATTATGGGTGCACAAACAGTATCTGACGGGTTGTTCAAAATGATGTCCAAAATTATTAGGGTAGTTTCGAAATTTACCTCAAAGAAACATCGCGTTAATTCCATAAGAAACTACTTGAACAGTATAAATAAATTAATAATTATGTTTTTGTTAACTACACAATCATCAAATCCCTGTATTGTGGGTACTTGTCACCACGTGATGGTGCGTCCTCAAGTTGCCGATCGAGGAGATGGAAACTAGATAGAGGTTAGCTGCGAATATACGGAATAAGCAGTCGCAGAGAGACGACAAGAAGTGGTCCTCTAACTTAGGGGTTTCGATGAGGCTAAAAGCTCATCCCGGGAAAAGGCACTTGTTCAGCAACATACATGGAGTCCTCGGACGAGAACTTGACACGGCGTTTTTAAAAGAAAATGGACATGAAATTTTGAATATTGAATGTTAGAAGTTTTTATTGGGTAGGCGAGTAATGATTTGGAGAAATACAGGATTGACTTCGTAGGATTTCAGAAAGTTAGACAGGAAGAAAATGGAGCTGTGAATTGCAGAACATTTACGTGATTTCATGCGAAAGGAAATAAAAATCTCCAATTAGAAACAGGTTTTTCGGTTTATAAATGAATAATATGAGCAATTAAGAGGTTTGAATTTGTTGTTGATAGATTGTGTTTTACTAGCCTTAAGGGTGTTAGGTGTAGTATTATTGTTTTAACTATAAGTGCCCCAACAGAAGGTGAAGATGACGATAGAAAATACACCTTTTACGAAGAAGTGGAATGAAAATTTGACCAGCTCCTGCGATATCAACTGAAAATTCTATTAAAGGACTTCAATGTGAAGGTAAAACGAAAGGGTATTTACAAACTTATTATAGGGAAAGGAAGTCTAAATAATTAAAAGTAAGGGCAACATTGTGAGACTTGTGAACTTTGCAGCAACTAAAGATCTTCTCGTAAAGAGTACAAAATTCTCACATCGAGACGTTCAAAATTATACTTCTGCCTCAGCAGACGGTAAACATTTAATCAAATCGATCATGATTTATTTGATAGAAAAATACTGTTTACGATAATTGATGTTAGGTCGTTTAGAGGAGCTGATTGCGACACTGATCACTAACTGGTACCAGGGATAATGAGAGAAAAATTATCGTTTAATAAAGAAAATATCTATTGTTTGAAATCGGAAATATTTACTTTAAAGAATTTAGAAAACAACCACGTAAGAGAGTAACACCAAATTAAAGTTTTGAATATATTCTTGGTTTTAGAAGATTCGTAGTATACTAGTAAATAGTATACTTAGAATGAAATTAGGAACAGCGTTAAAATTTCATCAAAGGAAAAAATTAGAACATACGGAAATACGTAGGAACAAACCATGACTCAACCAGGCATGCATTCAACAAGGGGAGAAAACATTTCGTAGACACCATGCGAGTAACTTGGAAAGCTTTTAAAATAAAGAAGCGCGACATTTTGAAACCTACAATTAATGGAATTGAAGATAATAGTAAAAACAAAAAAACATTTGGGACATGTGTAAAGGGTTCAACTAATTTAAGGAAGATTATCAAAGTCGTGATTATATATTAAAGAAAGCTTATGGAACAGTTTTCACTGATACAGATATCATCTATGTTTTATATCAAATCCAGAAAATATAATAAACTAGTTACAAAAAGCACGCCCCAAAATAATTGCACGCCTTGCATTTATACCAAGTTACAACATTGCAAAGAACTCTACAACCTGACGCGATAGGGGAAAACTAAGTGCATTTCCGTGATCAGCTTATCGATGTTAGGGGAAAATGTATTACCTTTATTACGCAAAAATGTGTGTTACCAATGAAAAATAATTAATATTTAACATATCAAATAATAATTTTGATAAGGTGGATACTTTCAAATATCTAGGAGGAATATGAACAGACGAAACCATATTCGCGTAGAAATTAAATGTCGTGTAAAAGGAAGGAAATCCGGTTATTCACTTCAAAATCTCTTACCATCGCGAATTCTATAGAAGCAATTTGCAGCTTAAAGCATATAAAAAAATATCATAGCTGTTGTTCTGTATGATTGCGAAACATGGTCACTTACTCGGAAGGAAGAACATAGACTGGAAATATTTGAGAGGAAACCAACAGAGGAATAATGGGACTCAATTGAAAAGGGAATGACTGAAACTTCATAACGAATAACTAAATAATTTATACAGTTTACAAAACATTGTTATGTCATCAAGTCTAGAAACCCAGGTGGGCAGTTCGCGTATCCAGGACAGAAAAAAATTAGGAACGTTTCCAAAGTCTTAACTGTAAGACTAACGAAAAAAACGACCATTGTGAACATCTTCGCGCAGATCGAAGGACAATAGTAATGTGGATGGAGTTAAGATGGACAGAAATAGAAATGCAGAAACTGGAAAGTAGCAACTGGATCCAGCTGGCTAAGGAGCTAATGGAGAGCTTTCGTGAAGGCAGAATTGAACATCTGTATTCCATAGGTCATAGAGTTAGCAGGTTAGTTATTCAATCACCAAATTGTGTTACCTATTCATTCTTGAAAATTGATATACATTCACGTATTCGCGCATAATTTAGCATATTTCAAACAAAATACATTGATTCAGTGATATGTCACGCTCAAAACTAATTTTATGATACTCTATAATGAATATTTTAAAGTAAAGAATCTTACTATTGAAATTTCCTATACATTGGAAAAAAGTGAAATGTCCCTGACTAAAACTTTCAAATGTAATGAACGTTTCATGACAAGACAAAGAAATAATACAGAGAAAAATGACGGAGCACTGAAATTTGCTGCAAATTTTGGTAGAACGATTATCTCTATATTTCCCTCTAATGTCAAGTCTCTCTCTCTCTCTCTCTCTCTCTATATATATATATATATATATATATATATATATATATATATATATATATATATATAACAAAATCACAAAACTTAAAAGGACCTATGGTAGGTGAATGAAAAACGTGTTAAGATTAGTGCCTCTATACGTCCTGGCATGGAATCAAGAATCAATATGTATACATTCCTTTTGTATATTTCTCCATGCGGTTTCTACGCGAGTCATCAAGGCATATTGCTGTGTCGAACTGTGACGCAGAAGTTTTCGCTCAATTATAACTCAATGGACGACATGTCTTACGACCGGTCAGGCCATGGAGTTAATGCTATTTGGCGTCACCCGAAAAAAGCTTGCACATTACGTTCTTCATATAGCTTTGTATTGTCTGCGAAAATATGTTGTTTGGAGTTGCCTCATCCCGACCTGTAAAATCGCATTTATATACCACTTACTCCTCAGATTAGCCTGGACATGGTTAAGTGACGATAGCATATTGTAACCATTATCGTTCACTACCATCACACATGCCACTGGATTGCTATGAAGCTCAACATTGCAAGCTAGGAAACTACACTTACCCAGAAAACGTCGTACGTATTCATCCGTGACTGTAGGAGAGTAAAAACCAGACATAGGAAAACAGTTTTTTTAGATTTAGAAAAACAGTAATACTAGTCGTGCGCCCTTATCATTCTGATGCGTTTTTGGTTTCATGTCAAGGGATTCTGTTATAGCAGCATGGAGACAGTGATCGAGGAATCAGCAAATTAAGTTAAGTAGTCGATGCAGATGTTGCAACAACCATGTTAATGGTTAAGATTTGAGGGAACACTTTTGATGACACTGCTCAATCTGTTATGATCATTTGGACAAGGTTTCTGTCATTCCGTACCGTGGTCAATTTGCGAGGCCCTGTCTGAGCACGTCGTTTTGTACGACTCTCCTCTATCGAATGCTTCTATACTTGCGTAGTTGTTGTTACAACATGTTCCACATGATCAGGATTTTCGCGATGCTTACCGATCATTCAAGCCCGTTCATCTTCGTATATTAGGATATTAGACATCAACGACACATATGAGAACCTGACTACATGTTTCGACATAAATAGATTACTATCCAGTACACTCGGCTACTATTGGTAGAAATCTGATAAAAGGAGGGAGGTGGTGGCCACCATACGTGTACGCCACATGCTTGAAATTTCAATTCGCAAGATACGGATTTATTAGGGCCATTCATTCTGGATTAGCAATTTTCATGAACGTAAGTGTACATCTATATTTCCCGTTTTATATTGGTTGTATGTGTATTTTGTTATATTGTAGAGTCAACCGTTCATACCTGGCTAGACTACATCAACTGTTACGTGTTGTTGTGTGTTAGTGGATGAGAATGAAGTGGCTCGCCAGTTCTAATGCGGCAGCCTATCACTAAATATCGTGGACTCTACAATTTCAAGAAGTGTGATAGAAATCGCACAGTGTGTGTTCGGGGTAAGGTAAGAACCACAAACTATCCCACTTAAGACAACTTTCATTATAGAGCTTTGTCTTATATGGATTTAGCAATTGTTCTCTCCCTCTTTTTTCTTCCATCCAAACGGGGCTGTCATTTGTCAACATCTCGTATCCAATTTCGCATATTCTTATCTTTTTTGATTCGCTGGTATGAATCGAAGCTGAATGAGAAAACGAATCAAAGTCGTAGTAAAGCTGTTCGTTATCTGTAAACAGATATTTCCCAGTACCCGTTTTACTACAACATCCCTGTAGAGTGCGTTCAGTAAGGAGATAAATTTCGGAATAATAGGGGTTATTACAAAATTCGAATAATTAGACAAGATGTTTACAAGGAGAGAAGAAGTGACTGTGTGGAACACTACTTATTTATAACTGCCATTAACTATTGGTTTATTATCAAATTTAACTTATAGGCAATCCCAAACGATTTAGTATAGAAATGCATCGATACTTCTCTATCCTCTTTGAAATCTTCATTCAATTTCAATGTAGAAAACTAGTTAAAAGATAAATTGTAAAAAGAGACGAAGTCAATGCGAACAGGGTTCAAAACAAAGATGAACATGTCTGATACATGCTTTGTGAAGAGCGATGTTGCATGCCGATCAAAGTTAAAATTTACATGCTATAGTGAACCTCAGCTCGGAAGTTCAGTCTCACCATACCTGGTATACGTTGGAGGAACGGAAAGGTTCAACTCAATCATCCTGTTTGGCGTTCGGAGGAGTTCTGGAAACCGTAACATCATAAGTTCGTGTGTCGACTCATTATTTAGTATCTGTCACCTGCTTTGTCCTTGGTCAGGGAGAGGGGAAAGCATAAACTAGGAGTGGGGGTTGGAGTAGGGAAACCGCAAAAATTCTTGGTGATAAATGGCTAGAAGTGCTCCAAGCAAGCCACACCAGCACCACCTTTACAGCTGGCTGCTAGACGGGAAATCCAGCCAGTGTTATTAGCTACAGAAATGCTTCGACAAAGGTGTTTTTATATTGCGATTATTTTTTTCCCATGTCTCTTTTCTTGTCTTTGTAACCATTCTCTTACACAGGTATGAACATTTTTATTGTATATATCTATACATAATTTCCTCAGCTTCAGCTAGCTTGAGGCCTACTTTAACAAGGCTAATATGAACAATAAAATTGTTTCCTTAAACCATCATTTTATCTTACTCCGTTTATATCATAGCTTCCACATCCCTTCCCAAGGAGTGCAGAGTTCACAATCCATGAATCGAAAGCCGGAATTGTGGCTTACGAGCGTCATATATATATATATATATATATATATATATATATATATATATATATATATATATATATATATATATATATATATATATATATATATATATATATATATGTAGTGACTAAATAGACATATTATGATTATGAAAGTAGGACATAAAATATCCTCAGTTGGTATAGACTTCAACTTCCCGGCTGTTGAATTGAAAAAGCGATTGTTACTTTTGAACAATTTGGACACCTCTATGTTTGAAAATATATATTGTTCCTTTCAGATTAAATGAAGTTTTACTGCTATTTGGATGAATGTATGTAATCACTTCTTACAGTTTATCAGTATATTTTACTAACAATTTGAATATGCAACTTGTATTTATAGAATATAAACATAAACTGTGGTCAATTTCTTCTTTACAGAAGCCGCTGATAGTAAGTGGAGTGTTTCATTTTATTTAATAATAGTATTTTTAATTACTGTTGTGATTATATATATACCTGAAACAATGACGTTATATCCACTACGATGTGGCATACTAAACTTTTTAGAAAGAAAACAATTGTTCCAGATGTAGCAATCAGGCTTTATTAAGGGTTTTATGCCACAGCGAAACAATTATCAATTTAATAGTCACTAAGCTTCTGTAATTTCAGAAAGGTTACGTCACATCAGATGCTAATTCTCATTTCAAAGGTGTCTTCTTTTCGACTACTATCGTTTGAGTTTGAGAGCAGTTATTGTATTTGACATTCTCCACATTGGCTATCTAACTACATGAATCCAAATTGATATTGCGAAAAGGAACATTGACTTGCGTAAGACGTTTGGACACAATGTTCTTTTGTACAGGCTCCAAATTCAAGAAAATTTAAAAATAAAGTGGTACTGCTAGGTTGACGTTAATATATAAAGACTAGATAAAACAAATGTCAATAAATGAGAAAACGTTTTTGTACAAGTCGTTTGTACTGCGTTTGTCTTGGTTTGTCCCTCTAATTTTTATCACTCTAATTTCCTAAAAAAAAATTACAAATTATATGCTCCTGCTAAGTTCAAGTGAACATAACAGGACAACTAATAACTTTCTACAAATATGAAAATATTTCTGTACAAAGCGTTTGTACTGCATTTATACCAGATTGCATTGTAAGAATTTACATTTTTCGACTTCAAATTGAGTAAAATAAAAAAAAATTGTACTTGATAAGTTACGTTAACTTACCAGAAGCAGAACACAAACATTTACAAATCTATATTTTTTTGTGCGAACCGTTTGTTATGCGTTTGTATCTGACTGTACCGTAAACTTTTCTTTCGTATCGGTTTAAAATTCAAGAAAGTTAAGAAATAAACTGGTTCTGCTAGGTTCACGTGAACATGCGTATTTCAATAATAATTATACAAAAATTCAGTCAACAGAGTACTAAAGCCAAAATATATTTACACTTAAAATTATCATCTCCATTTGCATCTACTATTTAAATGTTTAAATAGAGGGTTTTACTTAAAATATGAACAATATCCCCAAAATCTTCGCAAAGTACAATTATAAATAACAAATAAAGGCAACAAATACACATGTAAAAGTATTCAGTTTCATTAATTGTTTTACTCAATTTTTGCTATTTATGCAAATGTAATACTAATTTTAGCAAAGGTTAAAGCACATCATACCTTCAGTTAGTATTTTGAGACCCACATTGAAAATGTAATAGGATTATACATAAAACTTAATTCACACAAACATACTGCATAATTTTTCTCTAAACATTACCATTACTTACCCATTACACACGGATTTTAAAGTAAAAATTTATGTCATGTTTATGAAGAGTTTTGTCATAATCTTAAATACATATTCTACCCCTTCTTCCTTACCTCTCCAACGTTTAAATGAAAAGAAAATATTTCTGAATCATTACGTTTAACTCAAACGTTAGTTCTGAATCTAAATAAAATATGAAGAAAAACGAGTAAAGTATCTTACACCTCAATTACCTAACTACTTGTATACAATTTATTAAAACATAAATGATGATAGATTATGTGTTTTAAGTAATATTACTTTAGCGTTTTAACAAATTAATAGTTTCTATTTTCAATTTTCGGTTGGAAGTAATATATACAGAGTATTTGCATTTAAACCAAAGTAAGCTAAGGCAATTTTTCCATTTAATGTTTAATTTATGTATTGTTTAAAATCTCACAAAACATTTTCTGAAATTACAAGTTGACAACTAACATTTGAGTTTAATGTAATGGCCGCAATTAAAAAGTAACTTGAGTTCAAAACTAAATAATTTTTCATTTCGATTAGAAGCAGGAGACTTACTTTAAATTATAATAAATACGTAGCATTTTTATTTTTCGGCTATGATTAGACTTTTTTATAAAAGACAAATATAACATAAATGCTTATGTTGTCTTATTATATTGTGCGTGAATTTGGGTTTTCTGAATTATTTTCTGAAGGAATGATATTTTGTATTGTTCTTATATTAAATTTTCTTTATTAAAAATATTCAAAGAGGAAAAAGTGACGTACCTGAAAAAACATTTAGATGGAAATTTATATTTGTTTTACTTATTGTGTGTGTCTTTCATTTCATTGTATGGATGCCTTATTTTTAGAACGTAAATAAATTTTTTGTTTGTTTTCTGTGTTGACTGATTTGTGTGCAATTATAACGGATTACACATTTTCTTCAAATTTGAAGAAATTTCTCAATAGCCCTGCTATGCTTACGTAAACTTAGCAGGACACTTAGTTTCATTTTCGTGAATTTGAAAGCGGTATAAACGATATATTATACAATAGCACCCAGCACAATACAGTACAAACGATCCATAGCAAAAAAAAATGCAAATTACTTGACACGGGACATGCCACTTTTTAATAATTTTATTTGTATTTATTTTTAAGTGATATATAAGAAATTTCTTTTCTAATTTCCATAATTCGAAGAGACACGTGAGAAATAAGAATAACTAATTTCGTATATAATAAGTGAAATTAATTTTGATCGGGTTCAATTCTGCAGCGAACAAGTTTAAAATTTTATACCTTTATGGCCTGTCATAGAGAGATATAAGGTCAAGTTTCCATAATTTAGTAATACTAAATATTGCGATAAATTTGTTTTACATACGTCATATTTCTCTATTTTTTAACCTAACAAACTTTAGGTTTAATTAAGAAGTCTTGTGATTATTTATATTTTTCTTATGATGGTAAAGAAGATTTATGCAGCAATATAACTAGACACAAGTTAACTTTCATGCACTAGCTCTGAAGATAACAAGTAAAATAGAAAATTTTGACTCTTTTTCTGTGCGAAACGAAGTCATTTTTCTGAAAAGGAAAATAAAAGGTACTTATTATTTTCTCTTTCGAAGAAAGACTTTTTATATTAAATAAATGCAGATTTCCTAAATATTAAATTCTTAAGAAATCGACATATATGTTTTAATTTTTTTAAGTACGTTATGTTTTTATGATTTCCATAGAGGTATGGGTGACTTAGAAAGATGTTCTCTATTGAGGGGCTTTTATTTCTGATTGTATGAAAGTCTACTTTGTGTAATCGTATTTTGTTAGTTTTTGTGGAAATAGCATTTTACCAAAGCCTTAGTCGCTTTGGTTTTATTACAATTAGTGTTACAACCCCTATTACAGTCTTTTACTAAATGCGTCATCTTAGGAAGCGCATTATATAGTAATTTCCTGCTGTCTTCCAAGCTATGCATTGCCTTATAATTGCTGAATATGTGGTAATAATTCGCTGTTTTCTAGTAATGTAAGTGAAGCAAGAGAAGATCCAGGAGGTACACTGCATAACAAAAATACTTTCCTAAAGTTGCACAATTCTTTCCCATTAAGAGCACCGTTAGAGGACCCAATCATCGTTCCACCAAAAGACAGAAGAAACTGCGAGAGACCAGTTATAGAAGACTCTCGGAGACCAGTGGTACTAGTTTAGTAATAGTGGATTTAGTAATAGTTTACTAGGAAGAGACAAGAACTTACATAAGTTCTTTTAAGGAAAGATCTTTGACACAAGTAAAAAAAATGGCAAAATCTATAGAAGATAATTATCCATAATTTTTCTTATTGCTATCTCCTCTGTTCTCTTGTAATTGTGAATGTGTTGTCGTGTTTCGTTGATTCAACATAAATTCCTGTACTGGTTTAATGTTACGCTTCTGTATGTTTTGGAGTGTATATATATACGTTTAGGTAAGTTCAAAAGCTTTATTTCAAGTTTCAGTAGTTTCAGATGTTTCTAAGTGATATGTTCGTTCCCAGAATATCTGTTGTGTGTTTGGTGTGAGTGTATTAATGTATAGTCTTTTTGTTCCTGTATTTAAGTTTCTTATTACTGTAACTAATGTTTTATTTCTCAATTTGCTTAGTTTAAATTCTACACATCAATAATCTACATACATTTTATTCATTCTATTCTTTCGTTGGTTTGGGTACAAAACCTCGCGGCCGGAACCTCGCGGCGACAACCACGCGCACCAAAACCTCTTCTGGCCAAAACCTCGCGGGAGAAAACCTCGCCTGGCCAAATCTCGCTGCCCAAAACGTGGCGGTCCAAAATCTCGCGGGGCCAAAACTTCGGCACCCAAATCCTCGCAGGCCAAAACCTGGCCGGGCCGAAACCTCGCTATACGAAAACGTCGTCTTCCAAAACTTCGCGCCCCAAAATATCGCCATACTCAATATCTTGCCTGACCAAAATGTAAAAGTTCCAACAGATGATAAGGATGACGTTATAAAAGACGCTGTTTCAGAAGAAGTATCACGGGTATTTGACCAAGTCACGCGATACCATATGAAAATACTATTTCTGTATTAGGGGATTTCAATGTGAAAGTAGGGCGACAGGATGTTTTTAAACTGGTTATAGGGAAAGAAAGTCTGCATAAGGAAAGTATTGACAACTAACGGGGTTAGTTTCTTGAACTTTGGAACATCCCAAAACTTAAAATTTTAACAAAAATGTAATAATATTTATGAAAGTATGAAATAATGTATGAGCTTTTACGAGTTCCCTTGATTATGTCCTGTAGGTTAAAGGAGACATAGATGACCAGGATGAAGGAAATGATTGAATAAATAAAGTGGAAGGAATCGGGAATAAACCGAGAAAGCCCGCACACACGATATTTTCTATCTCCTTCTTCTTGTTCTTCTTCTGCTTATTATTATTATTATTATTATTGTTATTATTATTATTATTATTATTATTAATTATTTTGTTTGTAATGTGGAATTGCATATTAAGAAAGACATTGGGTAAATTTTAAAGAAAAGTTTCATTCGTGGCGAGGTTTTGTCCCGCGAGATTTTGGGCGGCGAGGTTTTGGCCACGCGAGGTTTTGGCCCGGGGAGGTTTTGGCCCGGCGAGATTTTGTACATCGAGGTTTTGGCGGCGATTTTTCGGCCGCGAGATTTAGTCCGTATCCTTCTTTCGTTCAACACGCCTGGATGATTTATTCTTAAATATTAAATGTAAACCAATTTCCAACTCTCAATTATAAACATGCAAAATTTTATTAGTAAAACAAAAGAAAGAAAGAAAGAAAGAAAACAAAGCATGATGCTTACAATTCTGTTATATAGTCATCAGCATCATTATATAGATTCTGGACAAGCTTGTTACGTTTTTGTAGCATTAAAAAGTGAATAACCAGAGAAGTGAGTATTCAATGTATATAATCTTATTGTGATAAAGAAAGCGACTTCAATTATGAATTTCTTTACACACACACACACACACACACACCAATGGATGGGTGTTTCTGTGTGTTAAAAAGTAAATCTAAGACAGGCAGGCGTTACATTTTTGTAGCCTTACGTTAAAGATTTCTCTCTGCAATGATATGTTTATTGTTTTCTTCTTTTCTACATTCTCCAATTTAGATAAGTAAAGTTGATCTAACATTCTTTTTACAACATCTACTGTTCGAGTTTGGTAAAAAATTTCTTATATTGTTCTTTTAATATGTTGCTGTTGTAGCTTCGAATTGTTAAGAGCAATTTGCTTATTAGAATTTACATTCAAATTGGGGTAGCGATACGAGTTTTGTGCTTTCTAATTTAATGTTTTCTAATGGAAATAAAACAAAATAATTCCCTACGTAATATAATGGTACATTGCAACTTATATACATGCATGGACAAAACAGTTGTATACGGTACGATTTAAGGCTGTTTTTGCGTACTGTATTAAATACTTTCTTATGTCTCTGAATTTTATTTTTTATATTGTATATGGGGTTGTTAATTTACTATTCTATCTAAAAAAAAATACAAAGTATTTAATTTTCTCTATCTCCTTAAACAGAGTAAACTCAAACTTTCTACAATTACATCTATAATTATGAATATAAGACTTGTATTGTGGTTTTGGCTCGATCTCAAAGCTCATGTATTCTGTCTCCTTTACGTTTATGCAATTTTTTTCGTAATTAGAAAATTCCTTATTCCCCTTAGATCTGTATTAATTTTTAGAAAAGTATGTTCACTAAATGTAGTAGATATACCTGTAGTATATCTACTACAGGTCGACTTATCGTCCACGAAGGACATGATTTTATTTCTTTTTATTTCTTTATACTGTTACCGTAAACATGAAACAGGAGATGTGATATTATCGAACTTTGGGAGCATAAGTAGAATATTAGAAACACTAGAAACAGTGTTGCCAATTCTAATCTTAGAGAGTATATTTGCGAAGAACGAACCAAATATTTTTAAAAAATTATCTCTTATTCCAACTTTTCTTAGAGTGTTTATTACACTTTGATGGGATACTCTATGCACATATTTCTTTCTAAACAAACAAATATTTTTGGATTAATTTCTTTTTTAAGCTCTCTTAACAAGTCTTAGACACGTATCTTTGTATTTCTGCTGTCCACAAACCCAACTTGGACTCGATAAAAATAGTTTTTGTAATTTAGACATTCTGCAAGTCTAATGTATAAAAACTTCTCTAAAAGTTTTAGACGTTCAAAGTTAAGTTAATTGGTCTACCGTTACCACTCTCTAGAACATTTCCTTATCCTTTAAAAATTTGTATTACAGTTGTTCTAGTAAATACACTTCGGAAATGGCCTTCTAAACACAGGTAAAGATGCACATTAAAGCATTAGTTATACGCACAGTTCTTATTATTAGTTACATGTATAAGTAATAATAAGTTATGCAAGGTAAGGATTATAAGTTATGAAAGAAATCTCAGGATGCGATTTGTCAATAAATTTTAGAGATTTGGGTTTCTATTTTTTTCCATGTTTCCAGTATATATTTTAGGTTGGTGTTATATAATATTTTTCAGCTTCTTGTCCTCTTTTTTCCTATACAATGTTTTGTAGTTGTTGTTGAATGTTGGCGAAGGAATTATTTAGACCGTTTGCACCTCCTGAAAATTGTACCGAATTGGAATTTTTACGGGGTTAACTTGTGCTTGTTTCTTGAGAACGCAATATCGATCAGTGTTTCTAGACATTCGTTAACATATTTCCACATAGCGTTACAGTTCGATTTTACATCTTTTTTGTATTATTTTTCTCCGTGCATGTTTAGGTAATAACAAACTCTCGGAGCGTATTTTTTTCAAGTTCTACATTTCCCTTTCTTCTTATTGTGCTGCTTCCCCGACTAAAAGTAAGAATTCCCAGTGAAATGCTTGTATTTTCTTTTGTTTTTTTATTTTTCTCGGAGTGCTACTTCTTTCTAGTTATGTTTGTTTCAATACTTGAGAAAATGTCTTATACACATTTTCTAGATTGTTAATTTCGGGCAGAAGTTTAGATCGTACAGAGACAATTCTTCTAAGTTATGGTTTAGAGTAGAGTTATTAGTATTGTCTCTATCTGATCTAAGATTATAATAAGGCTGCACAGAAAACAATTATACGCCATTAACATTACACAAGTAAATCCACTCAGAGTCCACTCAGAAACTACACATAAAGCATCGTAGGGTTCCTAGCTTTTCGGATCTTGTTGTGTCAATTTACTAGTACTATCAAAAATTATAGACAATAATAGAGCTTCTTTTACGTTCCTTTGAGGTTAGATTGTTCTCTCTTCTTCTCAGAAGATTCTCCCCTTAATCCTATCAATAGAGCCCGAGGTAGTGATAAAGTTATTTCTTCTGTCGTTTGTAGTTCTTTCCTTTCTTTTCTTCTACAACTTATGCTAGGTCTTCTCTCTGTTCCTTTGTACTAAACCTTTATTAAATTATTCTGCTTAATACTGGTCTCCGCCGCTCGTCTGCTTTCAGTCTCTCATAGTTTCTTCCGTCTTTTATGGAATAGTGATTGGGTTCTCTAGCAGTGCTTTTAAAAGGGAAGAGTTGAGCAAACTCATAGAACTATCTCTGTTATGCAGTTTACTTCCTGGAAATTCACTTGCCTATCGTATTTAAACACAACATACGTATTGCCCAACTATAATGCAATGCATATCTTGGAAGACAACAGAAAATAACTAGATATTGCGCAAGCTAAGACAGCGCATTTAATACAACGCTGTATAAGGGACTAAACCAAAAATAGCAATAATCAAAACCAACGCGAGTAAGACTTGTGAATAATGATTTTAAAAGAGAAATTAACAAAGTAGAAATACACAAAACATATTTTTTACAAAAATAAAATTAAAACCCGACAATGAATATCTTCTTTTTATCTCTTACTCATTAAGATTTCTATTCTTATGTCTATACCCATTTCAATACCCATATCCATCCTTCTAAATTTATTTACAATGGGTAAAATAAAATCTTTGTAAAAAAAATCTCGAAAGAGACTAAGGAAACGTATCCCGGTTTATGAAAGTAAAATATATTTGTCGATTTCTTAAGAGTTTAGTATTAGAAGGAAATCAAATTTCATTTAATAAAAAATTAAAAACCATTATTCAAATAGACGCTAATTATTATACTACCTCTTACACTTTCTTACAATAAGTTATCTTATTCTTAATGCTAGGGATAACTTCGTATTCCACAGAAGGAGAGTGAAATTGTCTAAGTTTTTCTCGTTAATTGCGGTGATAGTATATTCAGTTAATGTGTGTATATTTATATTCCTTGACGAATCTTTTTTACCATCATCTGAAGAATACAATGTATCACTGTGCTTCTTAATTAAATATAAAGTTCGTGAGGTAGATATTTTTTATTTTTATACAGTAAAAAAGAAACAATAGTAAAACTACATTACACAAGTAAACATGGATACGAATAAAGTTACCGGGCAATAAATAGATATATGATACACTGATTTCTTATATCCTTTCTTCATTTTCATTTAATTTGTTAGTTGTTTAGAAGTAATCTCCGGTTAAGAGGAGAAGAATGAAATTTCTCTTTTCTTTATTGGCACAGATACGTTTATCATTAACATTCCTGTAGCAGAAGTAGTATATCCCTTCGTATCCCTTCCAGAATATAGAGCAAATTAATAGTCTATATAAAGTGTCCGTGCAGAGGAAGAAGACGAAGTAATAGACCTGGAGTCTTAATAACAAAGACTATTCTCTGCAGCTGCAAATTTAAGAGAGAGTCGAAAACAAATAGAAGCAGAATTAATTTCCCTATTGTAATTAATTGTAGATATGTGCACTTATGGTTAAAGAAAATAATAGATTTGCTAGAATGTTTTTAAACCCGTTCCGTTTTAAAACGTTTAATTAAGATGCACTTTGTTAACCATTATGTGTATTGTAAATCTAAATTTAAAAGCAACTGTTTCTATTTTTACCGTATAGAGATATGGATATTAATTATTTCCCATGTGAGAAAACATTTGCAGTGCTTAAGGCAGATGGCGAGGAACATAAAAAAGTCATTCTTTTCCCTAAGCTCTAGTGTCCAAGAAGAATAAGTATATGGGATCTTTAATGATAATAGGACATATTTATATTATACGTAAGACATTTTAGAACAAGGCGTTATTGTTAAAGTGGGAGATATTAGAGGTGTTGTAAAATTTTCTCATTGTAGAAGATTGAAAAAAATTCTCGGGGATAGAATTACTTGTTACACCTTCAAAAGTAGTGCAATACATAAGTACAGCGCCAGTTTTTCTAAAACGCGAACATGTACAAGATTCATTTGTATTCAGCCGTTGGTTACAGCAAGAGATTAAGAAGAAAAAAATAATATAATTACAGTATTCCGAATAATTTGTATCAAATTAAAATTATTGTAATAAAAATAAAGAGTGACTCGTAATTTTAATGTAGTTATTTTTGTGCTTTTTAAATCTTTATTATTTTATTTTGTGAGTTTTAAAATATTTAAGTTTATTTCTTAATCTCTCGATTAATTTATTTTGATTAGTGTATTGACTAAGATTTTCTACACAACAGAACTTTTCGTGTCGAATTTGAACATCTATGAACATCTTACTGCACGCGGGATGCTAGTTTCTAAAATAATTTTGTTTCTATATATTGCTTCCAAGTCAACTCCTCCAGTGAACAAGTTAATAATTTTATTTTAGGCATTGTACCATTATCCAAGGGATATATAGATACATCTCTAAAACTTAGTATGAATCAAAATGGCGAAAAAGTTGTTTGACATGCGTCTCGTTTCTCCATTTTTCTGCCGGATAGATACGCAAAAAATACTTCACAAACTTTAGATTTGATTAGGATTTTATTTGATTTTGATTGATTGTATTTTTTAATGATGCCAAAGAAGATTTATTAAGGAACATAACTATCAACGAATTAACTTTTTACACTTGCTCAAAAAAATGATATAAACATTAACCATTTTTACTCTTCTTCTGTGGAAAACAAAAACATTTTTAGCGTTAAGAGTAAGATAACTTTCGTAAAAAGGGTAACAAATAATATATTATTTTGTGCATTTGGAATAATAATTTATGTTTTTATTGAATGCATGCCAATTTCTCTAGATTCTAAATTCTTAAGAAATCAACATTTATTACTTCTATAATCGACGAATATGATCTATGGTTGTACATCGAGATATTCGTACGAAGGATTTATTTTTTCCTATTGCAAATAAATTTACAAAAATAGGTATGTGTATGGAAATCTAAATGGGAACGAGAAGGACAGAACAAATTTATTTTCTTGATTTTATTCTGCATTTGTAAAAATATTTTTTGTGCATTTACATTTTGTTAGTTTCTCCTTGAACAACTTTATACCAAAGTATTAATAGCGTTGGTCTCGATTATTACAACTTTTGGAGCAATTCCTTCTACAGTATTTACTAAATGCGTTATCTTATTTTGTATCTAGTAATTTTGCCCAATATCTAGTAATTTCCTGTTGTCTTCCAAGATATGGCTTACATTATAGTGGCGCAATATGTGGCAAAATTTTTGTAATACTTCAGTAAGGTAATTTCCAGGAAGCAAGATAATTTCCAGGAAGTACACTACATAACCAAAGATGTTCCGTAATATTCCTCAACTCTTCCCCTTTAAAGGAGCAGCTGGAGACGCAATCTCCATTCCACCATAGACAGAAAAAACTGTAAGAGACCCTAAGCAGGAGAGTTTCTCAGAGCATTGCTAAGCAGGCGAATTAAATAAAAGTTGTGTAGAAAGGGACAGAGAATTTTATAGTTTTAAGAGGTGAGTTTCCGTGAGAAGCAGAGAACTTTGTAAAATATTTTCTAGAAGGAAACATCAACTACAAAAGAGAGAAGAAAAAATTTTATTAGTGCTGGGATTCTATTGATAGGGTTAAAGGGAACATTTTGTAAAACGATTGAAGAACCTATTTTCAAATGTTAGTAAAAGAAGCTTACTGGTAAATTGACGCAAAAAGATAATAGCATGCTTGTAGGAGTAAGCTCTGAAAACTACATTGTTTGTGTAGAGGTTTTCTATAGGCTCTGAGTGAATTTATTTGTGTAGCGTTATTAGGGTATAAGTGTGTTCTATGCAGCCTTATTATAATTAGATCAGCTAGAGTTAATAGTATTCTTACCAATAACTTTCTCTAAACCATAATTTAGAAGAATTTTCTCTGAGATCTTTAAAATTGTATTTGAAATTAATAATCCAGAAAATTTGTATAAGATATTTTGTCAAATATTAAACGACATTCAAAATTGTAAGAAGAACCACATCGAAATTAATAAAAACAGTAGGAAGATCATGGATTCCACAAGGTAGTAGGCTAGCAACAAAAGGAAATCTAGAACTTGACAAAAAAATGCTTCGAAAATTTTCCATTACAAAAACATACTTCGAGAAAAATAATGTAATAGAACTCTTATAAAATCGAACTCTAACTTTATTTTAAAATTAATTAGTTAATATCTTAACAACGACAGACCATTATTGCGTTCTCAAGAGACAAGTATATGTTAACCCTCTTAAACACTCCAATTCGGTACAATTTTCAGGTGTAAAGGGTCTAAATTATTTCTACGCTAACATTGAACAACTAGTATAAAACACTGTACCATAAATAAGAGGACACAAATTAGAAGAAGATAACATAACAGGAGCCTAAAATATATACTGGTAACATGGAAAAAAACAAACTCACACCTGTAAAATGGATTGGTAAACAGCATATGGAGACGAAAGAAGTTAGTGTTTATTTCTTATTAAAATTATAGAAGCTTAAAGTCACGTCACATAATGCTTTTGTGTATAGTTTTAAAATGTGTTTAGAAGACCATTTCCCAAGTTTATTTGAAAGGATAACAGAAATAGCGATCTACAAATGATAAGGAAATATACTTGGTAACTGTACACCAATTAGCTTAATTTCGAACGTTTAAAAAATTTAGAGAAATATTTATACATTAGGCTTGTAGAATATCTGAATTACGAAAACTATTTCTATCAACTCCGATTTCGCTTTGTGGACAATAGAAATATAGAGATAGGTGTCTAAGAGGTGGCAGGAGAACTTAAGAAAAGGAAATAATACAAAAAAATATTTGTTTGTTTAGGAAAACATCTCTAGTGTCTCCGATCAAAGTGTAATAAACACTCTAAGAAAAGCTGAAATAAGAAGAAAATTAAAAATATTTGGTTCGTTGTTGGCAAAGATACTCTGTAAGTCTATAATTGGCAACACTGTTTATGGTGTGTCTAAATTAACTCTGGTGTTCTCAAGGTTCGATAATATTGCCTCTTCTGTTTCATACTTACTTTAACAGGATAAAGAAATAAAAAGATAAAATCTTGTTCTACGTTTACGATATGGTTTTAGCTGTAGTAGATACTAATGTAAAAATACTTTTCCAAAAGCTAAATGCAGATCTAAAGAGAATAAGGAATTGTCTAATTACGAACAAAATTTAAATAAACGTAAATGAGACAGAATACATGAGCTTTGAGATCGAGCCAAAACCACAATATAAGTCATACATTCATAATTATAATTGTAATGGTAGTAATTTTATGTGTACTCTGTTTAAGGAGATAGAAAAATTTAAATATTTTGTAATTTTTATAAATAGAAAAGTAAATTAACAACCCCGTGTAGAACATATAGAAATCAAATTCAGAGACATAATAAAGTACTTAATACATTGCGCGAAATCTCCCTTAAATCGGCTGTATAAAACTGTTGTGTCCGTGCATGTATATAAGTTACAGTGTACTATTATACTAGGGACTTCTTCTGTTTTATTTCCATTAGCAAACATTAATTAGAAATCACAAAATTTGTATAGCTACCCTAATTTGAATGTAAATCCTAATAAGCAAATTACTCTTAACAATTCGAGGCTATGACAGCAACATATAAACAGAACAATATAAGAAAATATTTTATCAAATCCAAACAGTAGATGCTTGTTAAAGAATGTTAGCTCAACCTTACTTACTTAAATTCGAAAATTCAGAAAGGGAGAAAACAAGAAACATTCAACGCAATATCAATTGCAGAAAAAAATCGATATCACATTGCTACAAAGATATGAAAACAGTCTCTCTTAATGTCCACTTTGTCAGCTCATAGTGTAGCGAAAAGGTCTGACAAAATTTCTGTAATAGATTCCTTATGGGTATCGAAGCAAAAAAGTGTATATGTCAAGAAATGCATCATTACGGAAGTACCACCATTGAGACGTCTGATTCTGAGAAATAGTCACATTATTGTCGCCCATTAATGTGACTCAATTTAAACCTCACTAGGTCACCTCTTAATTAAGCTAGAATTAAACTTAGTTTCAACGTATTTCTGTACGACGAAACTTTTGCTACAATATATTTCATGTATGCGGTACTTAACACGGAGGTCGGCGAAGGAACACTTTTTCTTGTATCAGAATTCTTTAAATGGTATTCCTTCCCCATTGTAGTACCCTCACAAAATTTGGTATGCGAGGCCATAATGTAGCCCATTATATTGTACCCCCAAGAATGTGGCTTCATGGGGCTAACTTGCAGTGTTCGCCCTGATTATATACAATATTTTGTGTCTGTAGTTGTAGCAATTTTAACAAAAACGTAGACTCAGGTTGGAGACCTCGGTGATAGTTGCTAATTATCACAAAGTAGTGATTCATACCTCGCTGAAAAACTTATGGAACGCAGATACTTACGAAGTTACATATGTTCAATTATCTCCATATTAGAGTAAGAAGCTTTATATGGATAAACGTAATTTACGTCTAAAAGTTAGACTCAAAAACTTGTCCATCTTTGCTCCCCACCCTCTTCGCATATAAGCAACAACTACTCATACAGGAAAAAATGAAATGAATTTTTTCAGTATTACGTCCCTTTTTATCCTTGGTTAGGCTAAAGGAGACAGTGATTAAGATAAATGAACGAAGTGGTCGAATGAAGAAAATTGGAGGAAACGCAAGAACCTTGATAAAACGCACTCGCACGGTGTTTGTCCACCACAAATTACGCACGGCGCGGGCTGCAATCGAACAAGGGACCACAAATGCAGGAGACGAAAGCTCTACCCCTGAGCCACCGCACGCCCTTGCATATAAAGGAGTATTAGCATATAGTGGATAACCTCATTGCTTCACAGCCCAATTTTTTTTATTGTACCCGAAAGGGGAAAATGCCATCACCAAAATCCTGATGCAAAGAAGAAAAAGAAGTATCTTCCCCCCACGTCCGCCGTTGTACCCCCACATAAATGAAGTACATATAGGCGGAAATCTTGATCCATCAGGAACACATCGACTTTCCTCCTCAAGAAAAGCTAACAATATGTAAACCATGTTCCAGCAAGGGGAACTCCAGTCGTGTAAGCGACGAGTAGACCGTACGACCCCTTGAGCTTACTAACCTTAAACGCAAAACTGGTTGTGCTATTTAAGTTGCGCGTTTGCATTACCAGAGGTCGGCTACCCTCATTCCCTTTGGATTGAGCAAAAAATTTATTTTATAATTAAATAACATTGAGCTATAGTTGAACAACTTATTGCCAGTGAAGTGAAGTTCTTAGTTGTGTTAAACAAGTGAGCTTCAGATCGTCAAAAACCTAAAAGAATTTCGCCAATGTGGATAATTATTGTGCATCGCCAAGATAAAGATTAAGACTGATCTTTTGGGCTTAATTGACGTACCCCAAGCTTATTCCGGCTCCAGTACAAATTTTTGGTGGAATTGTATCCAGTGAATTCAACTCCAGGGCCCGAGTGGTATCAACCAACTGGTCGAAGATTTATCGTGAGTAAGTGAAGCATTAATTACGTAAGATACCTAGCCACTTTTTATTGAAAGAAAGTAAATAGCAAGAAAGTAATAGAAAGAATATAAATTGAAATGAGAGGTTAAAACGATCAAAGAATGTCAAAAAAGTTACTCGAGTGATTGTAATTTTTTAATGTTCTTTTAATTTGTGTAATTCATATTCAGCAACATAACACTTTTGCACAATTTAATAATGTTTTCTTGATTGAGATCGTACGGTGATTTTTTTATTCGTTAACATTTGTGCTGATGTTAATCATTTACACATATTTCTATTTTACGGTACTTATGTTTTATTGACCTATGTGCCGAGCTTCGGATTCAATAAGATATAAGTGCGTATAAAATTGTAATTTGCCCTAGTAAAGCTGGGATGAATGCAATGAATGCTTAAGTTTATAGAATTTTAACAACGGCAAAAAACACGATTACAATTTTTAATAAACTTTTTCATCTCTTCACCGTCAAATTTCGTTGTACCTTTATGTTCCATCAGGACTTAATGAACTCTACTGACAAACATTAAGAGGTGATTCCTTACATGAAAATAAGATAAAAAGTTCATATGGACCTGTGGAGAAAAGTGGCTAGGCTTGTGCAAAATAGAGAAAGTGCCAAATTTCAAGAGGACCTATTTCCAATTCGAGAAACTGTGGATGGTGGTCCTTATCAACGTACATTAAAAATGAAAAATGAAATGAAATTTTTGAGTTTTAAGTCCCACTTTTATGCCGGTGAGGCTAAAGGAGACGTTGATGATGAGAGATGAATGAAATGGTGGAATGAAGTAAGTGGGAGGAAACGGGAGAACCCCGAGAAAACCCACGCACACGGTTTTTGTCAACCACAAAGTTCACTTTTCCGGAGCACAACGTAAATTAAGTAATACATACGCGATCCAAAAATGCCTACTTCGTTAATGTTCAATGGGTACAGAGAATACTCCATACAAGGTGAAATTCCCAGGCATGTCATCAACAGAATTTTGTGATATACTCTGACTTTATGGTCGGTTAAAAGTAGGAAATTTATAAGCTTTGACAGCAGTGAGCATGGGATGCTTTGGGACGAAGTCGGAATTGTTGAGAATCGTCAGAAGCAGTCTTTCGTACTCGGGAGAACGCACGCATCGAAGGTTTGTTTCACGCTTATAAGTGAAGAAAACGTTAAATATATCGTAACGAAATACATCGCTTCGTATGTTATTCCGAACACACCCAAAAATATGAATTTGCCCATTCATAACACTTCTGAATTCCCTCCGAAGCAATTTACTTCCATTGTTATCACTTCTTATCTCCTTCCTACTGTCGACCCTCCTTGAAATCATTACATAACTTAAAACTCTGTTTGTGCGCATATGCGACAATTACATCTTGTATGCAATGCCCTTTACACCTATTGAAAATTGAAGAAAATGCACTTTTGTACTGTGTATACGTGGCTTCCTTTACGCTGATAAGGACTGCTATCTAGGGTTTCTGGAACTCGAAATAGGACATGTTAGAATTTACTTTTTCGCAATTTTGTGCAGACCTAGCTCTGAAACTATGCACTTTTCGCCATAGGCCCATATAAACGTTTACTCTGAGTAATTTGCACATTTGCGATTTGTTTTTAAAATTTGACCCCAAACAAGAGTTGCGCGAGAAATTCTAACCCCGATGCACGTCAGTAGAGCGATGACATTTTACATGTGTAATAAGGTGCTTCGAAAAACTCAAATAGTGTGAATTTAATTGCAATAGCGCGCAAAATTTTCAACTTGGTGAAACTAATAAATCTGCAAAATTTGAGGAAACTTCGGTAATACCTTTTACAGCCCCAAGAGAGACAAAGTTTTAAACAAATGGGGACAAATGGGGATTTTTTGAATGACCGGAGGTAATACACTCAAATTGCAACAGTATGCTACAGTTGCTACTTGATTTAATTAATATATCTGCAAAGTTTGAGTAAAATACATTTATATATTTTACCGTTGCAAGAGGGCCAAAGTTGAAAAACTGAGGGAAAAAATACTTTTTTTAAGGACGAAAAAACACACTAAAGTGGAAATAGTATGCAAGAATTGCTACTTGGTTTAGGTAATAAATTTGCAAAATTGATTATTATATCTGCAAAATATATCTTTATTAATATCACCGCAAGAGGGCTGAAGTTTCTAAAATTGGGAAAATTGGTAAGAAGTGAGTCTGGTTATGAAGATTAAAATGTGACAATCAAATCCTGAAAGCGCTTAAAATGTTGTTTGTTAACAGTAATAACATATAACATTTTGCACAACTGTTTATAAGTTTTACTGACACAAGAGGGCGAAACCTTTAGAAAGACTTGAAACTAATTAACCATAATCCATTCTACTCTTCTAAGGTACGAGCTGTTAGTGTAAGATTATGTTCAAAAATTGAAAGAAAAATCATGAAAATAATTTTAAAATGTAGATCACATCTTACTTTTATTTTGTGTATTACATGACGTGTCTCATCTACAATTGCCGTATTTTCCAATTTAGCGTCGAGTAGATTAATTTCTTAATTTAACTAACTTTGGTTGGATCAAGTTAACGCAATTATATTTTATCAATGCATTTATCGTGAATTTATCAATGCAATTGTATAAGGAGTAATTGTAAAACCATAAAATGAAGAACAAATTGTAGGAAATAATATACAACGTTAAAATTTTACTCAATTAGTATTGACAACTTACCGTAACTTACAGTTTTATGTATGTAAGGTTTACTGTGCTTTGTTATCGAACAACGGTAAAGATACTCTAGATTGATAAAAGTTGTTCTGATGTAAACTTCCCTATTAACAGGACCGCCAACTCTTCCGTTACAAGTTTTATACACCTTTCTACAGCCTGTGTGTGGCAA
This sequence comes from Thermobia domestica, assembly GCF_964235325.1. Classification (NCBI taxonomy): domain Eukaryota; kingdom Metazoa; phylum Arthropoda; class Insecta; order Zygentoma; family Lepismatidae; genus Thermobia; species Thermobia domestica. Next base: position 63,266,681 of record NC_137457.1, read on the forward strand.
GGGAAGTGATAACATTCCGAAATTTTTTATGGAGTAAATCGTAGCAAATGTCGTCAAGTACTGCAAATTCAAATGGGCTGCATTAGGCGACTCTGTTACTTTCCCGTCTAACCAGTTTATCAAGTCAACGTAATCTCTGGCGGCTAAGTTGATATTTGGAACTGTGAAATCACAAATGTACCGTGTCCTGCGAAAACGAACTAAGGGCCACTTTCATACTTTTAAGAAAATTACGTTTGAAGGTTGATGTCGAGCATTAATGTAGTCGTAATCAAAAGTGAAATTATGTTTCTTTTTTGGAACGGGGTCGGTTTTCCTCTCTTTTCGATTGTGCAAAACGTTCTAATGCTCATCAGGAACCGGTCGTCTCATTTACGTGGATTTTCAAAGTTTGGCGCTTAGTTCATTTTTGCATAACACGGTACAAATGATTCATGTAAACTTCGTGCTTTTTCAATCCGTTTCTGATCCACGTAAGCTTCGGGCTTTTTCAGTCCGTTTCACTGCAAGCTTTATTATATAAGCTCTTATCAACATCAAGCATGGCTGCGAGAAGGTTTTCAGGATTAGCGAAAAACCAATTTCGTGAGATAACTGGATCTACTATCATCTGACAGGTAGCGAAAATTCCTTAGTATATTCGGCTCCATTTGTGCCTGATGGATGTATGTTACTGCTGAACCACCCCGGGCGATACACCTTCGTTATATACTCCACCACTGCGATTAACTGGGAAGGAGGCTTCTCTGTTCCTATATATTATCTTAATATCCTATTGGCAGTAGTAAGCCACCTTCCATAGGAGACTGCCCCAGGATATCTCTTGGAATGATCAACTAAGCAAATTACAGCTTTAATGGAATGAGATATTTCCAGGAGGTACAAGTGGTCCCTGCTGAAACTTAAAGGTGAAACAACTGGAAGATCACAATCAATTACATTGAATCGGGGAAGAGGATTCGGGGAAGGGAAGGGAATCGGGGAAGAATGTTTCACAAGTTTCCAGCACTTTTCCCATTGGTCCACAATATGTGCGTGCAGACGTTATTTTCTATCGAGAAAGTGGAATGAGTGACGAAATGGTAGTTTATTAAAGTGCAGAAAACAGGGAAGCCACTGCAATGGCTTGTTTAATTTATGTCGAAAAATCCGAATGATATCGCTATTCCGACCGATATTAACTCTGATGCTATCACATCCCACTGCTGTAAGTTGATCTGGTATCCCTCCGTTAAACAATCGTATCTTAACTGATGCAAGCAGCGTTTCCAGAAGAAGTTATGTGTTCGAAATTACGGGTTCCTAAGTCAGGTATCATTGAAATATACCCCGCGATTTGTTCTTTACGATAACGTTTTGCTCGTTCCTTCGCCTGAGAGATTGTCTTATTCTTGCGTCCGTCTAAGTACAAGGCGATATGATCCTCTGGATTACCGCTGTTCTCAGCTTTGCAATGGAATCTTAATTCTTCCTTTTAACTTCTGTCTTGTTATTTTACTCTTAATAATTACCTGAGAAGTGAAATGTTCAGTTACGGCATCAGTGTCCTGACCAAATGCAGATGCTATTTTTGTCGTCGCTCTGTCTGAAATAACATTTCGGTGGCTCATCATTTGTGTTACAGGAAAATTACTCCGCATCTGTGAAACTGTCACCTAGTTCCTGCTTGTATTCGTCAGAAAAATCTTCGGAGTCAGGCTTTACTTCTAATACTTATTCAAAGTCCTGAAGATCATTATTGACAATGCTCAGTTGGAGTTGACTGTTATAGATGCATTATTGTGAATTAAATTGCAATATTTTCTCTTAGTTTTCTTCTGCAGGACTATGGTAGCGGGAATCTCAACACCAGTAATAGAAGCAAGTCTCAGGGATCTCTGACCATCAAGAAAGGCACGTTTTCTTTCAGGAACCCTCCTGGAGATCTCACAGCTGCATTTGGCCGAATCTGCACATTTGCATGCAGCTATGTCAAATAAACTTCTTTTTGCTTTATGCAAGAAAACATTAATTTTACATCTTGTCACTTCTATAAAATTAGCAGGTAATAAATTAAAAGAAAATAGCGAAAGAGCATACAAAACATTTTATCTTGTTTCTGTTTTAAGTCTGGTAATTTTATTCGTATCCCAGTTAACTTGTTTGTATCCTTATTCCCCCAATAGAAAATGGAAAATGCTCTCTCATCTATTGAGAAAAACAACTATTTTGTAAACACCTGCATGACCTAGTACACATATTTCTACTTGGTATTGTATAGCAGGGAGCATTCAGAGAATATTTAGTACTCTTTTTTATGAAAATTAAGCGAACTCTGCCAGGATCAAAACACTTAATTCAGGAATATTGCTCATCTAAATAATTATAATGTGTACCTTCTAATCTATTAATTCCGTACTTTCTGGCAAGTGGGAAGAAAATTTGTCCTTAGACGAAGGTCCGGGTAATCTGAAAAGTCCAAAAGTTGATTACCAATTTGCTTAGTAAGTGCAGAGCTTGTTGCAGTACATAATTTAGTACATTATTTTGTTATAAAATTTACAGAGGAGCTTTTAGAATTAAAGCATAATCAATCTCTTCCAATAGTGTTATCATTTTAACTAAAAACAATAAATTCTGGAAAAATGTCTCTTTGGTCTTCGTATATATTTTCAAAATAAGATTTTAACTGTCCCTTCATACAGAAATTAAAATTATCCAGTCCTAATTTATCACTTCTTCCTCATTAAATACATCTACAAAATCTTGTGATTTATCTATTTTATCAGTGATAGCTATGTGTATATCTTAATATGTCTTCGTATTATTTGATTAATGTCTTCCACCCGCTTTGTATTAGAATTTAAGATAAAGGGTAATTCTTCTTTAACTCCATATTTTACGACTACCCTGTTAGAGCATACAGTACAAGAAAATAATAATCTTATCAACAAACATAATTCTTTAAATAAATATCAATTAACTTTCCTTCACACTGTTGGAAATCCGTTAATTTCCATACGGAAAATGGTTCTGTAATTTCTCTTAAATAACGTAATCCAGGTTATCTGTCTTTATAATTTAAATCGCCAATATTTCTTAATATATTGTTGATGTTTTAATTCTCTATAAGCAGTCAAAAATTATACTATTTGTCTGTATTCTTGACAGTATTTCCTACGAACTCTGTAGCTGTATATTAGAAAGTAGCTTGGTAGAAGAAAGTTTCTTCTGCACTTCATTTTCTTATAAGAAAAATAATTTGGACCAGAAAACATTTAGAATTAGGAAAAAGAAAATATCGTAACTGGAAAATATACGGGAAGACACAATTAGAAAACATTATAAAATAAGTATAAAGACAAATTCTAACTAGATGTTCTGTCTTGGAAATATGCAACTGTTACTTACGCTGGAGATCCTGGGAGTTGTTGTGGTTATATTAGACAATGGAAAAAGAAAAAAGAATAATTGAATAAATGCAAATGCTAAAAATAATGGGGAATTTGCATTTTAATTGCATCCTTAGAAAATTAGTCGGAAAAATATACTATAACTGAATCCTCTGAAAATATTGAAATTAAAATTGATAAAAATATGCGTCAAAAACAGTTCGAAAAATGTTATAACTATAGTATTGTGCTCTACACTACGAAATATGTTGATCTTAAATTTTGGAAGTAGTTGTAATATCTTGTAGAAATTGAAGACTTCGAGGCAAAGACCTGTCAAATCCTAAAAGAAAAAGTGTAAAGAAGATAGTTTCATGATGTTTTTCCTAATTGTGTTTCCTTCAAACTTGACTCATATATACTAGACCGAACCCAAATCGACATGTGTTTTTCTTTCTTTCAAAAAATAGGTTAGGGGGACCAAGGGCCCTTTTCAAAAAAGGTCTTCTTAAATAACCCCATGCCGTAAACGCCGGTGGGCCAGTGATGGTGTTCCGGAAGTGGTGGCCCGGAAGCGACGCTCGCGTACGACCCAGTGGCCGTTTTTCCAATTTTACTGGTGGGTGGCCCACCAGCGACAGAAATCGGTGGTCCCGCCGCGATAATCGCCAGCGGCCCGCTTATATATTTTTGTTATGTTACAGTTGGATGGCCCACCAGCGACGCGTCGCTAGAAATTGGTGGGTCAGTGGCGACGCTCGCGGGCGGCCCGGTTTCCGTTTTTTCAATTTTACTGTTGGGTGGCCCATCAGTGACGGAAATCGGCGGTCCCGCCGCGACGAAACGTCTGTGTTCCACCAATTAGCAGATCCTTTTTCTGCCAACATGGAACACCGTATTTAGTAGCCCAAAAATTGCCTGATGTGATTGAATTATTGTAAACATAGCTTAGAATAAAAAGAAGTAATTGCTTGTTCTTGAAGTAATGGGTATTCAAATGCACTTTCTCTCATTTTTATTTATAGAGGTTTCACAGCCTTGGCTCAAAATCTGCAGGAATATCAATTGCTTCATTCCGTTTCTGCAGATTTTGAGTCAAAATCTCTATGAATAAAAATGAGAGAAAGTGCATTTGAATACCCATTACTTCAAGAACAAGCAATTACTTATTTTTATTCTAAGCTATGATTATAATAATTCAATCACATCAGGCAATTTTTGGGCTAAATACGGTGTTCCATGTTGGCAGAAAAAGGATCTTCTAATTGGTGGAAAATTAAGGAGGCGGACAAATGGCAAGTGGGACGAGGACGTGGACAACAAACTGACGAAGGAGTTTTGACAATTATTAACGATAAACAAAGAATTTCACATAATTTGAAACAAAATATAATTCAATCATTATTTATACTATTCAGGATATTAGGGAATTGATGGACACCAATTAAAAAGATCCAATAAAGACAAAAATGAACCTATATAGGAGTTCCTCCGTCGCTCCTGCATCTTTCTATCTCCCGAATGTATTTTTAACTCTAAAATATAATTCGTCGCTGTCGATAAAAATGTCAACCGAGAATGCTAAAATTGTCAAACATGGTGAATTTCACAAGGTTATATTTTGCTTTTATTTATTTTTTTTTCTTTTACTTCTGCTCTCTTATTTTTGAATGCAAAGTTTCAACAATTAAACTTCTTGAACTGATCTTGCTTGAAGCAACAAATAAGTGCAAAAAATACATCAAGGAGATAAGAATTAAGACGTGTTGCCAAGCAGAGTTAAAAAATAAACCCTTTTCAATCGTGACACACATCATTCGATTTTAGATTTAAGATATACATGTTGGTAAGCTATTACTTGCTGGAATGTTTGACTGTAGAGACTAAAGTGCACAAACTGTAAATATAAATTATGAGAGATCCTGCACTTACGAACCACGAGTTCTCACCTCCATTTGAGTGGCAAATTGAACTAGCCTTATTAGAAAATAATGCATTGATTGTGCATCACTACGAGTGTTACAGAAGTTAATAATGAATTTTAAATTAAATATACGAAGGCATAAAATCTGGAAAGAACCAAAGAAAGTAATTAAAACTAAAATATCTCTTTATTCAAAGAAACGCTTATTTATAAACACAAAAACAAGAGAAAATCTAAAGAAAAGTGCAAATGGTCAATATTTTCAAACTATATCACAAGGAAAATATAATTCTAAGGATCCCGCCCTTTTCTTATGGAAAATGGCTCTCGGTCAAATTATTTCTAGCTATGCGCAAACGAAAAGCCTTGAAGTGTAGATAAAAAGACTCCATGGGCACGAATTTCTAAATATTATATTTCTCGAGTTATATGGGTTTACAGTTACGTGATGTCATGGAAACCGCGTGAAATAAAACTGTAATGTGCCCATGAGTGGACTGACCATTGTCTAAGTGCTTGTAGTTCACAATACGGCCACAGACGAGGGACTGCGCAACGTCTGTGATCGCATCGTGAACTACAAGCTACTTCGACAATCCGCGTGATGCATTATTCGCGAAAATGCAGTTTCGAGGGGATCGAAAGCCAGTTAGCCAATGCCATTATGAGTTTCTGCTAGCTTTGATGTCATTGACTAACTGGCTCTGTATCCTCCGAAGTAGTTTTTTGACGAATAATGTATCACGCGGTTTTCATGACATCGCGTGACTTTAAACCCACATAACTCGAGAAATATAATTGTTAGAGATTTGTGCCCATAGAGACTTTTTACCTACACATCAAGACCTTTCGTTTGTGCATACAGGGTTTCCACTGATTTGGCAAGCACGAATTCCCTGACTTTTGCAGGTTTTCCAGGACACAATTTATAAATTTCCAGGGTTACAGATAATGTAAAAAAGCAACTTTATTTCTTCGGACCAGAGGTATACTATGCATGTACATTTATATTCGTCGTTTAAACGCCGTAACATCATTTTAAAAAATGTTAAACTACTGGCTCGTCTTGCGATGAACCAGAAGGAATTCCTGCTTAGCATTATAAAACGTTAAAAATTAGATTTGAAAGTTATAAACTCATCTTGAAATTCCCTGACTTTTTCAGGTTTTGTCAGATTTTCATGGAATTCCCTGACTTTTCAAGGACTTTTCACGAATAAGGTGAATTCCCTGACTTTTCCCGGTTTTCCAGGTGGGTGGGAGCAGTGGCACAGTTAGAAATAATAAATTGACCGAGATCCATTTTCCATAAGAAAAGGGCAGGGCCCTTTACGACTGAGAAAATAATACAAGATTGACGGGTGTAGAACGTGCATATGCATGCATATGCCTATCTGGCTGTGCTACGGTAAAGTCGGAAAAACAAATTGTATCTTAAATATATATCACGCAGCATTGTTTAAAATACCAGTGCTTTCCATTTGTTTTAAGAACGTATAATGCTTTTTGTAATTTCCTGTGTAATGCCAAAATTCAAAACTATAGTCCAATTGTTAAAAACGATGTTCAGAGTAGTGTATGAACGCGAGAAAGAGAAATAACCCCACACGAAATTGAATAATTTTAAGATTTAGTATTAACCGGAATTAAACATAATTTTAAGCAAACGTCGAGACAAAAGTAGATCTAAACCAATGGTACATGTCATCTGTAGTGAAACATGTCGAAATCTGCATGTTAAACATATGGAATGTAGAAAAAAACGCGTTAGGACAACGCTGTTCGAATCACTCTGTATATAGCACGCATCTCGCTATCTTAGAAAAAAAAATGCGCATTCTAGACACGTAAATCTGTACATATTGTGAGCAAAGTACATCCATCCACTATAGTATTTCAGTACAATTAAGCTATTTTTGTGTGCGTTACGCAATGATGACAACACCTTAAAGTCCAATTGTCAATAATACCTTTACATTTACATTTCATCACACATTGGAATGCATACAAAGCTGTTGCAGTCTGTAGGCAAAAGAACACATTACTTTACATTATTCTCAACCTGAAACACTGAAAGTTTTGAAAGCTCTCTTACTTTAAATATGCCAAAATAAGACGACTTCACGATGTCACTAACACTGACATCACGTCCTGATGTACATGTGCTGTTTTCTTGTACGGAATAAAATTCATCTTTGTCACAAACAATGGTACTGTCTGATTCATTATTCCTAGAGAGTTCAACATTTGCCACTATATCTTCAAACTGTCGGTTGACCTCTCTCTTTATTCTTTTGTATGCAGTTGAAGATAAAACACGGTGGTGACTTTTAGGCATCTGTACTCAATAGGAATTTTTTTTTCTGTAAAAAAAATATATATATAAATGCTTCTATTACACATTAACTCTAGATTTCATTAAGGATAGTTTAGCAACAAATTTCGTGCAAGACCAGTTATTTGTAATTTCTGTGTATTAGAACTTTTTCTTTAAATCATCTAAAGGAATAAAAGTTGATCCAAACAAGTCTGAAACCCACACTTAAGCCAGCAGCACTGGCAGCAAGTGCTGCAGACTCTAGAACAAATAGGATAGAATGCCGTTACATGGACGTATACGTATACGAAAAGATGGGAGTCCACATCGGGATAAAAACTAACACTTGTAAAATCTCAATAACGAAGAAATGAAAAATAATGTTAAAAAGGGTTGGCAAATTGGATAAGTGACCTCATTTGTTACAACATGGGCCCTTTCAAATCATAATGTCACTGGTGCTAAATCATAAGATTTTACTGGAGTTGCTGCAAAAGTTAATTTTATTAACAATGCTGAATTTACTTGTCTTATTTTCGCAATCAAATTGTCATTTTTGTATCAGAAATGTATTGTTACAATTTTAAGTGTTGGAAAGTAGTTAGGGCTAAAATAGTATTAATAAATGTTTGTTGGACATTTCTGAAATTGCTTTACAACCTTTAAGAACACGACTGAGGTTTGTACAGTTCTATCGTGCGTGGGAATTTCAGAAAAGGCTATTTTTCCTCTGCAATGATTAAGAATGTAGTATTAAGAAAAAAATTGTAAAGATAGTGTTTCAACACTGATTTGGTGAAACCAAGTAAAGCTCTGAGAAACTTAGACATTTAGCAAGATTAGAAGCTATTTTCTCAGGAAACAGTACATTTTTAGTTTTCAATTACAACCTGGTGCTTAAGCAGTAAAACTACTAAAAATATATTATCAAATAAACCGAATGGTGAGAATCTCTCTTTTTTCTCTCAGAAAGAGAGAGAGAGAGAGACCGTCCCGGTGGTCTAGTGGTTAGCGTCGCTGACTACGGACTTAGGGTTCCCAGGTTCGATCCCAGGCGCTGCGATGGTTTCCAAGGCGTGGGTCTGGAACGGTGCCCACCCAGCATCGTAACGCAATTGGGGAGCTGCTATGAATGAAGATAGTGACGATCACAGTGAAAGCTTCGGCTCTCCTCTCCCAACCCGTCTGGTCAGCGTGGGAGCAGTAAACCAATTCCTCCCTCTGGGGAGAGGCCTCATCCAGTAGTGGATCGAATATGGCTGTGATTTATTATTATACACCGAATTAAAATTATATGAAGGGTCTTGTTATTCTTAGGAAAATATCGCAGTACATATAAATAGTGATGACATATACAGAGTTAATATATCTTTCTTCTACATCCTGCATGATTGGTCACGAACACCAACAATACTACAGAGGGCTAACCAGAATTCAGACTATCCCTACGGTATTGAAAAATTAGAAGGTATTCTGTGAAAAAAGGATACAAACCCGTGCATCTGTCTCGTTGACTCATTTAATACATACTTCTTTGTTGTCTGCGCTTACTAACTGCTGGAAAATTATTACCACAGGATTATTTTAAACTCTTTCTAAAATTGCATATATGTACATACAGAAAAACGAAAGTTGTCTAAAGGCAAATTAATAAATCAAATAGGGGAAATAGCTTTTATGAATATGCTCGCAAAGAAAATGTAGCTACCTTTCGGTATCAGCATCATATCATCATCATAATATTTTAATCCTTTACGTAACTCCTTCCTCCAGGACGTAGCATTAAAATAATAATAATAATAGTAGTAATAACAATTGCCCGAAAACGAAACTTTTCAGGAAGATGAAAAGAAAGCTTTTCTTACTACACACTAGGAGAAATTGTGCACATGAGCTTCCTTAAGCATGTTCTAGAAAGTCTGAGACACATGAACAAATATATTTGAAGAATTTCTTAGTTTGTACTAGGGAAAGTTTTCTTTGTACCCCCTCCCCTCCACCTGATTTTTAGGTAGTTTCTTATAAATTGCCTATTGCAGAGAGTCTCATGTCGGCACTTCCGGAAAATTTCTATATATTTTGCCGATCATGACTCCCTGACACTAAAACCACCCTTAGTTCCAATGTATATATATATAACGTTTATTGTAAATGCTCTAGCTGCCGTAATTTTTCACGGATTGAAACCAAACTTGGCACAAAAATTGGTCGTATTAATGAGTTCGTTAGCCACAATGATCGGATGAAACATTTGCAAACGGCGGCCATTTGAACTTTCGAAAAATTCATAATTTTTACAATTATGAACCGATTTGCACCATATTTGAACAAAATGTCGAGGTTAACAATATACTAGATGTGTGTGAAAATCAGAACGAACCGTTAGAAAATTTCAAAGTAGCGGCCGTTCAAAGAAGCAAAATAAAAAAAAGAAAAAGCAATCTTCCCGTGAACGAGGATCGAACTAGTGACCCTTGCATTACTCAACCTATGCCTTAGACCACTTTTTTATATATATATATATATTCACGCCGACCTTTCTTACACACTCATACCACATATACTGATTTGTGATTACCGATTACTGATTTCCGCTTAATACATTCCACAAGAACAACCACGACACTAGGCAACACCCAAGCCCAAGGCGAGAATCGAATCCACGAGCCCCACAGCCAGGGGACAGCAATCGAACGCGTTTAACCACACGACCACCGAGGTTTCTCCACTCGGGAAACTGTGACGCGAGGGAAGAAGATATTTTCTCAGCATTTGTATATTTCAATCTATCAAGATAAGTCCGTGCAATAGGTCGCGCATCAATAAAATACATGCTAGAAAGAAATCTACCTATCCTTTGCGGCCTTGTGCCAAAAGCTGTTTTTTTTCTTTGAATAGGGTCTGGAACGGCCCCCCAAAAAACTTCTTTATTTTAAAAAAATAATAATAAAGCAATTTATAATCTCTGTTTTCTGACTTTGGGCTAACATGTAATCTAGTCGGTAAAGTGACCGACTGCTAATCGAGCGACATGTGTTCCATTCCCGGTGAGAGTACAAGGAACTTCTCAACTGAGGCTCTACGTCCTAAGGGTTTTCGTCTGCATGATTCTGGTTTCTTATACCGAAAGCTCGCTCCAATATCTTCGTGTGTATATTCGTAAGTACTCTTTTCCTATATACAAACATTTGAACAGAGAGCTTAAATGTAATGCAGCGTGAACAAGAAGTCTAAGCTTAGAGCCAAACGGTGAATAAAATAAGACAAATGTTACTAGTTTTAAAAATACTAGGCCAGTAACTAATTTTACTGCTCTGAGCTCTGCATGTTTTACAGCCTAAAATATACAGCCGAGTTAGAAAATATACTGCTTAAGTATACCTGATGTCTTGTTTTCCTTCGTCCGTTCCTGTCCACCGCACCTTTTAACCACCTTTGGGTAATGTGTATAATTCGGTGTGTTGTGACATTATATCCTGGGAAGTTAGCGGCGACAATATCTGGAAAATGCAGAGAATTTGATTTAGAAGTACAAAAGTGAAGCAAAAATGGCGCACTATAAAATATTAGTATTGACTAACTAACAGTAAAAGATAATCACTTTCTAGTATTCATTTTTATTTTCGTTCTCTTTCCAGTGAGCTTTTCAGACAAAATAACACCAGAAATGCAACTGGCTAAAAGTGGTCCAAAGAACTTACCGATGACTATCAAGGAGAGATTTAATATAGGTACAATAGGTAGATGAAGCATATTTCAAAGCTCTTTTAATGCTTTTATCCATGCTGTACTTCTTGAACTCGAGAAACCAATTACTATTTTTCTCCTCGAAAATGTCCCTCAAAGGGAACTAAAGCTAAAGTAAAATCTCGAAAATACTACAGGATATTTTCATCAATGCTCACAAAACTATGTTAGGTACAAGATCGTTGGAGAATAAAATCGGACAAGGAGAAGGGGGTAAGAAAAAGAAAAAAAACTATGGGGCAAACATGCGGAAAAAAGAAAAAAATATTAAAAACGATTTAAATGGATTTTTTTTATGTCATAAGAGGTTTATCATGAGGTATACTGTTCGAAGAACCTTTATAGTAGTTATTTTATGTCTTATGTGAAAACACACTAACAATTACAAACTTTCATCCATGTATTCTAATAAAGGGTATCCGAAACACAACGTACAAGAAAGAGAATTGGTACCAATCTACAGGTATTGTGTTAGGAAATGCAATGCACCTTTCCTGGAAATAATTCATATATTGCCAACCACGAACTCTTCATTCAACATCAAAAAGTAATTTTTCATAGCCTAAACCAGTAATGAACCATTCTCCCGAACTTTCTTGTATACTGAGAGAATTCCCATTTTCCCCCGACTGCAAACACTATCATGGGTACGCTCGCTTGAATCAGACAGTGACACGCAGTGTTGACCTTATAGTTGCTAACAGCTGGCACTGAAGTAGGCTTCTAAGCTCATTCCGTTACACGAGTTACTATTACTAGTATTAAGGTTCTTCGAAAAGTAGACCTCGCGATAAACCTTTGAAAGTGTCGTTCAGATTCATCAAAATCCATTGTTCGAGTAACTCCCTTTCATTTTCTGCCTTCATCTTGTCCGATACCCCCCCCCCCTTTCCAACCAGTATCCCGGAATCTTCAATTTATATTTGCACATTTATAAGGCTCTTATAACAGAGAACAATCCATTAAAGTAGTTTTTAATAAAAATGCTCGTTTTTCTATAGTTTTACCCCTCTACAGGAAGTTTCACCCCCCCTCCTGTTGTACGACAGAGCAGAAGCTAGTTAAAAATCTCTTTGTTACCTTTCATCAACAGTAGGACCTGCTAACAGACACTAGACGTAATTAATACTAAAATGTGACAATGGTTTAAGACTTTTTTTTTTTTGCTTACCTCGAAGAATTTCAGCCAACAAAGATTTTCCAAAGGAAAACTTGGCGTTACTGCCAGTTATGTTAACTCTCAGAGCTGCTTCGTCTGTCATCAATTTTCTCAGAGCATTTCTTGCACACTGTTCCTTATTTTCTCCACCCACTGCGGTCAACAACCGAATCTGAAACACAAGCGAACAACGTTTTTGTGTAAGTATTCAAACTGGTAAGGTACAGATCAACTTTCTGACTTATGTTAGAGAAAGGTTATAAACCAGGGTTGGCAAAAACCATGGTTTTTATTTAAAAAAACAAAAAAACCGGGTTTTTTGGTTTAAACCAGGTTATTATGGTTTAAATAATTTGCTCTATATATTCATATCATATATGGACAGAAATAAGTTTGTTTCGCCTTGATGTTATTATGCAACAACCGGGTTATGCTGGAAGGGGTCACATAAGCTTAAAGCGGAATACAAAACGCTTCTCGAGTTACATCCGAGAGAAATTGTCCTCCACTTGAACTCGGAACCGGGACTAATTGGCCACAAATGCGATACGTCTGCCGACTCACTTACGAAGGAATCCTGATAAAAATACGTTGTACTGATCTTTACATGCTTCTTAATATAACTGTCAAGAGTCATTTCAGAAGGACAAAAAGATAAACAGTTGCACAAGTGAAACCATTATACAGAATTACATATGGACAATTTCAAAGTTCTACGGAGTACAGAAGAACTAATTTAATTCAAGTTAGTTAACAACGACTTTTATTGGTTCAAATTAAAGAAATACACCGACTTAATCAATAAGAAAAGTGAATAAAGATACAAATTATTTGAATCCACTTTGGCTCACTCATTTATACATAAATAGATACCAAACATACTTATTTCACTAAATGCCTCTCGTGGAGTCTGTATGACCCCCCCCACACACACACACAAAAAGTACGGCATTTTCGATGTATTTTATCAATAGTAAACATTGAAACGGAACAATATTTAGAATTTTTCTTCGATTGCAATTACATAACAATAATAACAACTACAAAAATTCACAAAATAAACATTTATAAACAAAAAAAGTTGCTTTTGTAGTATAATCTTTTTGAGTAATGAATGGAGAATTTAGGTCTGAATATAATACGAATAATATACGGGGGGAAAGTGTGTGTTCATCAAGATTTTACAAACACACACGTTTACGAACATTTTTTGTTTTTTGGTTTAAACCAGCCAACCCTGTTATAAACACAAATTTAACTCAGCAAGTAGCCAAGAAACATTATTTTTTTAAATCCTAGAACAAGGAAGACTCATTGAGGACTTAATGTATCAATTCCAAATCCTTAATAACTACATAGACTGTGCAGACGAAAAAAAAAGTTTTAACTCTATAAACGAGATATGCAAATAATGACTTTTTACTTGCAAAAATCTGGAACAAAAATATTAAAGAGGTTTCGTATTTGAGGAATGTGTACTTCTTATAGTGGAATCAGCTACGCAAGTGCAACGCTAAAAATTTCGTCCCTTTTTCGCAGCGAGAGCCATATAAGACGTGACCCTACAGTTTAAAGTGGGTTTCGAACCACTCCATTCACGGTGAGCTTCCAGTGGGAACCCAACTCGCGACCACGCGCACTGAAGGCAATCGCGCTAAGTATCAGACTACGAGGAAACCCACTTGACAATACATCCACTGATGTATACACAACGTATGTTGAAAACTAATATCCATCATTTGGACACTGTTGCCTGCTGACGAAAAAAAAATATTATTAGCCCGATACGCATGTCTGTATTACGAACAATTGCTGTCCGGTATTGACTGCTGTGAATTGCACTTTTCAAGGTCAATCCAGTAATATAAAAATCATTCTTGTCTGATAACATTATCATGGCTAAACAAAATCTGCACTCGTGTCCGAATGAGTCCCTATCTGTGTACATATGCAAGTGTAATTAAAGTTGTACCAAATTTTCTATTTAGTAGACCGTCTGGTAAACTGAACCCTAATTTTTAAACCTGATGGTAGTGGGAAGGAACCTACATTTTGAAAATATGGCATTTCATGCATTTTATTCATGGTAGAACTAGAGGAGTTCTAGAGTTTTACCAGGGCTCTGAGAGTTTCAAGGGGACCTTTTGGACCTGTAATTTTTACTGTTTTGTTTTGAGTTTTTTTTTCTACTTGGAAATCTTAATTTGCACCCTCCACATAACGTGTGAGTTGCCATTATGTTGTACCTTTATTAACAAATAAGATATAATTTATTGAACGTTAAGTTTGCAGCATAGTGCTTCGTTTACCATCACCTATACTTTGTAACAGTCTTTGCAGTTTTAAGTACAAGGGCATAAGTCCCATATTTCCCATTATAAGAAACTGTATTTTACGATTACTAAAGCAAACGAACCTAATTTTAACTGTTTTCAAGCTACAATTCTTACAGAACGATCCGAGGATATTACCTGTCTCCCGACAAAAGTTAAGGAAATGGCGCTAACGTACTTTTTAAAAATGTATCGGTTATTAATGAAGATACAACATTGTGGCAACTCACCATTATGTTGAAGTTCAAAATTAAGAGTTCCAAAAAGAAAGAAAGAAAAAAACTAAAAAAAAAAAACAGTAGAAATTACAGGTCTAAAAGGTAACTTTAAGCAGTTTCAACGAAGACTGCACGGACTGCAATTTTGTGACGGTGTTGCGGACCAGTGATCTAGAACATTCCCTGGGTTCACTCGAGCAGACAGCTCTGCCAAAAAAAAAAAATATATATATATATAGGTAAAATACGATGTCAAACACTTTTCGTAAACGAAGTGGAGTGTAAATATAAGTAATTTCTGCCATTAGATATCATATTGAAATACATTTTGAATGGGAGTGAACGTATTATGAGTGTAACTATTCACTGAAGCGGAAGAATACAAGAATGCGAAAAAGGTGGAAATAAACGGCGGGAATGTTCTGTTCGTGTTAGCAATGGTCAATTTGCGATGAATATAATGCAAACATACTATTTTATTACAAAGAATTGTGTGGTAAAGAGCACCATATTATAAAGTTTTTGCAGCGTCATGGTATGTTGAAACGTAAAATCAACTATGCGAAGTGTGGAAAAGACGTAAAAGTTCAAAACAGACGAATTTCTCCTCGCAGGAGGCCATTTGTACCCTGGAAACCTGAAGCCGTTTTGAAAGTAAGAGTTATTTCGATTATTTAAGTGTCTTTGAAGGTGAAAATTATTGCGGACATTTTATGTATTTTTCCATTCTTGTTTATGCGTATGCCCCCCTTCGCTGACGGGCCTGCTCCCTGCAGACGTACCCATCGGGCCGCCCAGCTGCGCTCCTGCATTGACTCGGTTAGATGTCATTCGTACTTTTAGCGCCCACCTAGCACAAGTTTGTTCATGGTTTAAGCATTAGCTCCTCATTTAGTGCATGCTCTGCAAGAAGAAATCGGAAAATGCAATACATGTGTGATAATTTGGTAGAGGTGTCTGCTCGAGTAATGCCCCTTCGAGTTTATAATGAGTGGTCTGCGTTCTAGAACAGCTTTAACTAACTTTTATGGTCCATGTTCCGTTAAGGGGGTCCAGAACTACACTGGACCCCCTTACACTAAGCTAAGCTAACCTAACCTGACCTAACTTAACCTAACCTAACCTAATATAACGTTATATTATGTAATCAAACGAAAATCAATAGAAAGAAGTATTGTCAAAGGCACTGGACCCCCTTTACGGAACATTGACCACTTTTATTTGACAAGGGTGTAAAATAAACTGACCCCATATATGCAAGAGTACGAATTCTATTAGTTTTCGAAGTACAAGGGCCTAAATGTGTTACGGTAATGATCTTCAGACCATAAAGGAGTTCATTTTATCATTTGTAAACCAAACTTTTTAAAATTTACCTAACCTAAAGCCAGTACTATGTAGCCTATATGGGGGTCGGGCATCTACACCCTTCGCCTTTATTTGATTCACAATATACTGGAGGTATGTGCATATTTTTATTTCGAGGCTATAACTTTTTTTTTAGTGTCTTACTAGTACGTTGCAAACAATTTAGTACATTTCTAAACCCAATTCTACGCATAGTTTACAATTTTCCTCGATTTGCTCTAGCGAGTATAGCAAGTAAATTTAAAAATCTTACCATCAGTGTATTTTACTGCCACTTCGTAGGTATCCCATGTTCCCTCATCTGATTCTTCATGGAATATAATATGTCTTCGTCGTTTTGTTCCAGCATATGATGGCCATCTTGCAATTTCTTTTCCTTCGTGTTCAGATATCCAACAATTTGGTATAGTAGTTAATGTATCTTCTTCCTTATAAATGAAACAACAGAAAATAATTTGCACATCTTGCCACTTGCCCGCCACACTTGAGACCCGTATGTAAACAACAAATGAAGTCCTCCTTCCGCATGCACGCGGCGATGTTGACGCGTTCCTTCCTCGGCGAATCGAAGAAGCGCGGACTGCAACGAAGTACACGCTGTCACGTGGTGGCACCGCCACTATGCCGCTGCTTCATATCTCTATCCGACTTGACGGAACTCCGCCGCCAGCGGCCCACTGGCGATACTCTTCGATACGTCGCTGTGGCGACGAATCGACCATTTCCCTGCCAGTGGCCCACTGGTTTTCAGCGACTCTTACGGCATGGGGAAGGGCCACCTTAAAAAACGACACTCTGCGAAGAAAATATGAATTCAAAGTAGGAATATGAGTTTTGTCGTTTTTATAGAAATTGGTTACAGGGGCAATGCCCCCTTCGAAATGACGTAGCACCCTACACAATCCAACGGAACTTGGATTTCGGTGGAATTGTTTGAAGCCGTGATATATTGTAGATACTGTGGTGATGAAAAAAGTCTTATTGGGCATAACCGCCAATCACTGATCGTTCGGCCGCTACAAGGCCACTTTTTTGAAAGCACCCGCAAATAGTGATGTTCTAGATTTGGATGAAAAAAAAATGAAACTGTGATATATTGTAGATGCTGAGATCCTGAGAAACAGTCTCAATCAGCACAACTGCCAATTACTGACCGTTTGCGAACTACAGGGCCGCATTTTGAAAACAGGATTAGCTAATGTTATTCTTGATTTCGGTAGAATTGCTTGAAACCGTGATATGTTTCATATATTATGATCCTGAGAAAAAGTCGGAATTTGCAAACAGCTAAAATTAACGGTATTCTGTATTTCCATGAAATTCTTAGATATGTAGTAGATATTGCTATTGTGAGAAAAAGTAAAAAGAGGCACCCCCAGCCATCACTGACCGTCTGACCACTTTTTTAAATGAGCTGGAGGTAAGGATATTCTGGATTTCGTTATAATAACTTGAAAAGGTGATATGTTGTACAGCGTGTACCGGAAGTGTGTGTACCCCTAATTGGTGTTTTTTGACGGTTCTATGTTTCATCTACATTTGTTTGGTAGCATTGCCTGGCATGGATCACCTGGAGGGAGCACCAGCGCACTTTGTTATTTACGTGCGCAATTACCTGAACCAGACATTTCGTAGCCGCTGGATTGGAAGAGGTTCTGCATCTTCACTTGCTCGCTTTGCCTGGTCTTAAAGAAGTCCCGATCTGACGACACCAGACAATGCTCTCTGGGGTTTCATAAAGGAAAAAGTAAGGAACATTCGAAATCACACGAATAAGGAATGACGAGCAGCGGTGAAACACGCCTTCACGCTCGTCACTCCGGAGTTTCTCTGCAAAACACCTGCCAGAGCTTCTGGCAGAATTCAGCTGTGTTATAACAGGGAAGGTAGTCATACCGATGGTTATGACTCTTAAGTCTTTTAAGACTTCAAGGTAACTCTGTACATATATTCTACAATAACTAACACTATACTGGTGAACAGTTCTGGATGCGGGCCACGTTTTTAATACGGCAGACGGTAAGGATACTCTGCAATTTTTGTAGAATTGTGTGAAACCCTGAACATTCCTATCCCACAACAGAGAAAAGAGATAGAGAGAGTAGCGGCCAACAACACTGCATACACAAAACTCAGATGTTCATATTGCGGGACAAAGGAAAGCCCTAGACATGTTTTATCAGGATCATGACATCTAAAACATATCACAGTTCAATTCATTTACATTAAAATCAAACAGATCGTTATACACACCTGCTTTTAAAATATCTGGACCTGCAGTGGCCAAACAGTCATAATTCGATGATCGCTTTCATTAAGACATTTCATGAAAAGATCTTCAACATATCTTAGTTTTACTCAATCTTATCGAAATACAGAACATCGTTATGATCGACTTTTTTTTTAAAGAAAGTGACCCTGCAATGATACAGCGATTAGTGATTTGTCATTGAGACTTTGTCTGAGATGACAATATCTACAACATACCTATTACGGCTTTTGGGATTTTGACCGGAACATCACTATCTTCGGTTGCTTTCAAAAAAGTGGCCTCCTAGTTGAAAAAAAGTTAGTGAGTAGTAGTTTGCCCATTAAGACTTTTTCTCAGGCTCACAATATGTACAACATATCAAGATTTCAAACATTTCCAGCGAAATATAGAATAACGGGTTACCTTTCCTGTTTTCAAAAATGTGGTACTGTAGTGGCCAAACGATGAGTGATTGGCGGTTATGCCCATTAATTCCTTTTCTCAGGACCACAGCATTTACAACATATTACGGTGTTAGTCATTTTCACCGAAATCCAGAATGTTGGTATCTTCGGCTGTTCTCAAAAAAGTTGTCCTATAGTGGCCAAACGGTGAGTGACTTGTGGTTCTGCTTCTTGAGAATTTTTCTCAGGAACACCATATATATAATGTATCACAGTTTGAAGAACTTCCACCGTTACTACATTGTATGCAACAATTGAAAAGTATTTTTTATGTTTGACAAAAGGCAGCAACTGTTTCCATCGATTTTATAACAAACAGGTTCGAAATAACCTTACAAGTGGTAATCTGGAGCCTCCGGAGTGATCTGGAGTTTCTACCATATATAACAACTATAGATGCAACTTTTCAATGTGTGAGCACATTCTAATTGTCTATAAATAGTTTTCCAATCAAAAACCACCATAAGAGAAGAAATCAATTCTCTTCAAAATATGTGCACATTCTGTATTGCAAAACACATATGTTATATTATGAAACATCGATATGATTAAATATTTTTTTTGAATAAAGTGTACTAATGTAAGCCAAAACTAGAGAAATAGGTTCGTTTATTTAGAAATACACAACTCAAATGAATCTAAGTTTCAACAAAAAAAATGCAATGTAAAGTATTTTCTTAGAAATAATAGACATTTGTGTACCATAAGTGGCTACCCTCACAAATAGGAGGGTATGGTTTCTTACGCAAAATGTAAACTTTTCAGTATATTTTTTCACATTATATTAATATGGCTAACAAACACTCCAGAAACAAAAAAAATATTTTTTCGGCCCCAAAAACAGATTTTGCAGTGAAATAGTTAAGAATAATTACATTATTTTACCGAGGCATATTAAAAGTATTTTCTTGTCCTGTTATTAAACACTTGCATTAGCACTTTGACTGCTCATCTTCATTTTTGAGAATTGACCATAACTCAAATACATGTTTCCTTATGGTCACCACAAGACCACGAAGCGGACGCATGGTGACTCAGTGGTAGGATACTCACCTCTGGTACATATGGTCCCTGTTCGGTCCAGCTTGCTCGAAGTAACATTGTAGTGTACAAACACCTTGTGCATAGCTTTCCTCGCGATTATCCCGTTTCCTCCCACTTTATTCAATTCATTTATCATCACCATCTCCTTTAGCCTAGCCGCCATAACGGTGTTACATAAAACTCCAAAGATTTCATTCTCATTTCAAGAACACGAAACGATATTCAATTAATCTGTTCTTAGGAAAATCAATATTGAATATTCCAAGTTTTTTGAATCACATCTCTTCGAGGGTAAAATACGTGAATCATATATGGCTAACAGGGTGTAGACGTAAATTTGTTTCTCTGAAGAGATCTGATTCAAACAAAACTTGGAATATTGAATATTAAAGACTCTATGTAAGTATTATTTGAATATGCTAGATTCTAAAACGCGAAGTAGCACAACTGAATAGAACCCTAAAGAAGTTGCATTTTCGCTTTTTCAGCAAGTTAACTTTTTCACATATTTTCCGTGGATATGGGTGTATAATTGGAGAAGCAAGGACATACCTTAAAAACACAAACTTGACCCAAAACATAGTATTGAAAAATTAATAAAAAAAATATTCCTTTTATTAGAGCCTCAGATAAATACGAAAAGAGTCAACGTGTCAGCCATTTATGGCTCACTGTGCCCCACGTGCAGTTTTATTGTTAGCCATATAGGCTCAAATGCCTGTGTTACTCAATGGTACTGTGTTACTGGCAATAGAATGGACGCTTGATAGCTAGCCGAGTCAGCGAAATTTGATCTTGTTTTCCTAGAAATCGATATCATTTCCTGGAATTGGGAGGCAAGTTTCGACAAGCATTTAGTTGCTATGTTCATAGCCTTTTACAGCTACCACAGAGGCCCGTGGGAAAAGTTTGGTTTATTTGAACCCCCGTCACCGCCTACTCCTCCTGGAAAGCCAAAGAGCATAAGCGATTTTGCCCCTTGGTCCTATTCCCACGAAATGTCTGTAGATTATGAACTGAAAGCATTATATTCAAATGATCGAAGCTTCTCAGCAGATTGTATGACATTGTTCTTAGTTGCTAGGGTAAATATTAAATTTCATGATTCTTTTAAAAGAAACGTGTGATTAGACACAATATATGAGTCTCATAACGAAACACATACCCATGCAAAATCATGTTGCTTAGCCCCTTGCCCTATTCCCACAAAGTGTCTGTAGATTATGAACCGAAGACGTGATATTCAAATGATCAAAGCTTCTCACGAAATTGACTTAGTTGCTAAGGTAAATATTGTATTTCACGATTTTTTTTAGACGTGAGACAAGAAACAATATATGAGTCTCATAACGAAACACATACCTATACACTCCTCCCCCAGACCTCCTGCGAATGGATTCCAATGATTGAGCATATTCTAATAGCGGAAGCTCCTCATAGCATATCATATTGTTTAAAAACGTAGGATGTGAAATGTGTCATATGGATACTCACATGATGATGTCTGTTATGACAAGTAAATCGATATCATTTCCTGTTTAGTTGTTATATTCATATCCTTTTACGGCTATACCACAGGAGCGCGTGGGAAAATGATGATTTGTGAGAACAGCCTGTTGCTAGAAACAATATGAAACATGCGTTTTTGGGCCTTTTAGGGTTATCATCAGCTATAGGTTCATGAAAAACATGCCTTTTCTATTCGTCTTGTATTGGTTAGCTAATTTGGATTCCCAAGCCCGGCCCCCTTCCGCAAAGACTCTTGGACGGCTACCGGATCTTTATCAGAGTCCTTTCAGTTACCACGGTTGAAGCCTACCAATTGATTGTGTTTTCAGCCTAAAACTGTAGTGTGTGTTTTGTGATACGGGTCGTTCTTATTAAAATAGGTAAGTAAAATATATATATGTTCTTTCTTCATTTAGTTGTAATGGCAGTTGAAAGAACAAGTGTGTATTTATTCATAGTTTCGTTAAAGTTCTAACATTAAAAAAAACACAGACACATACATACATATATGTGAATGTCTGTTTTGCTAGTCTCTTTCTTTCTCTGTTTGCTAGCACATTGAACTCCATCTTAAAATGGTTTAGTTTCAAGAGCAACAGATAAGATAACATTGTCAAATGTTTTGATGGTTTGTATTGCAACTAGATAACAGACTGATCTACAGCCCTGCTAAACGAATGATAAAAGGTACAGTACATTTAATTGTATGTTAAATCATATTATGTCTTAAAATGTTATATGTACCTGTAGTATGTGCTTGGGGAGCCCCTGGAACATCGAATCACTTCACCTTTAAGTAATGATAATAGAATAAAAAATGTGGAACGGAAGAAAAAAAGAAATGAAATCTCTATGTGTTTTAGTCCTATAGTTGACTACTAGACTAGTGGAGAGGGAAAGTGATGATGAGAAATGATGAATTGAAGAAAGTGGGAGGAAACGGGAGAACTCACAAGGAAATCCATTCATACGGTGTTTGTCCACTATAAAGTTCATTTGTCTGGAGCAGATTTTGAACACGGTGCCTCACGTATCACACTTGAACTCTCCGGGAGAACCCAGAGGAAATCCACGTACACTGTGTTTGTCCCTCATAAAGTTCATCTGTTGGGAACAGGATATTTTACCTGGAACCCCACATGCACCAGAAGTGAACGCTTTATCAGTGAGCAACCGAGGACCTGATGAAAAAAAGTATAAAAATATGGTAAGAAACACGTCCACCGAGCTAAGGTGCACTCCAGACAATGTATTTACTCTGCGTTTCCATGTTCCATAGAGATGAAATTCTAACGTTAAAATACATACATATAAGCGAGTTTGTATGATGCTTCTGTTCGCTGTACGTTGATTTCTAAGAAAATGATAAGACGGAGTTCTTGAATGATTTCCGACTCGCATTCCAATTATATATCAGCTGACGCAAGACTTGGTGTTTTAATTTTGATAATATGATGCATACATGTCTGTCTTTCTGTCTGTAAATGAAATCTTTGAACAACGAAGAGTTTTACGTCCCACAATAAAGCCAACAAGGTCTGTCTATTTTTCTGTCTGTAAATGAAATCTTTGAACATTGAAAAATGAAATCTTTGAGTTTTACGTCCTACGATTATGCCAACAAGGTTAATGGGAAATCTTTGAGTTTTACGTTCCACGGTTGGAAATCTTTAAGTTTTACGTCCCACAGTTATGTCGGCTATGCTAATGGAGACGGTGGTGATGAATTGTTGAGTTGAGTTGATTTTAGTTTAGCGTCCCTTTCAGCAGCGAGGCTATGTGAGACGTGGACCTACTGATTAACGTGGAATCCGAACCACATGAGCTCCCGCCGGGACAATGGTGATGAGAAATGAATGAAATGTTGGAAAGGAGATAGTTGGTCCAAGTACATGTTGTTTGTCCACCACAAAGTTCATTCTGATTGGAATAGGATTTTGAAGCTACGACCTTTTATGTATACGGTGTTTGTGCACCACAAAGTTCACTTGTTGCGGACAGGATATTGAACCTGCGACTCCATACACCAGAGGTGAACGCTCTACCAGTGAACCAAAATCACCCCCGAACCTCACCGAGCTAAGAACTAACGAAAGAAACTCTGAAATGAAATCTGAGTTTACGTCCCACTCTTATGTCGATTAGGCTAATGGGAAATCTTTAAATTTTACGTCCGACCGTCATGTCGGCTATGCTAATGGAGACGGTGGTGATGAGTTGTTGCGTTGAATTGATTTTAGTTTAGCGTCCTTTTCAGCAGCGAGGCTATATGAGACGTGGACCTACTGATTAACGTGGAATCCGAACCACATGTGCTTCCGCCGGGACGGTGGTGATGAGAAATGAATGAAATGTTGGAAAGGAGATAGTTGGATCAAATTCACGTACATGGTGTTTGTCCACCACAAAGTTCATTCTGAATGGAACAGGATTTTGAACCTACGTCCTTTCATGTATACGGTGTTTGTCCACCACAAAGTTCACTTGTTCGGAACAGGATATTGAACCTGAGACCCAATACACCAGAGGTGAACGCTCTACCAGTGAACCAAAATCACCCCCGAACCCCGCCGAGCTAAGAACTAACGAAAGAAACAATGAATGAAATCTGAGATTTACGTCCCACTCTTATGACGATTAGGCTAATGGGAAATCCAAAAGTTTTACGTCCCACAGTTATGTCGGCTATGCTAATGGAGACGGTGATAATGAGAAATGAATGTAATGTTTAAAAGGAGATAGTTGGATTAAATTCATGTACACGATGTTTGTCCCCACAGTTTTCGGGGTCGCTGTGTTCAATGATGATACTCTGAACTTAATAACACATCATCTAAGAGGGAGTTGATGGTTTGGGTGGTCTCCAGGGTTGATATCAAGACACGTAAAAATAATTTAAAATGAACAATAATAGTGTCAAATACATAGTTTTCGGGGTCGCTGTGTTCAATGATGATACTCTGAACTCAATAACACATCATCTAAGAGGGTTAAAGTATTGGGGGAGTCTCCAGGGTTGATATCGAGACACAGAAAAATAATTCAAAATGAACAATATTAGTGTCAAATACATAGTTTCCGGGGTCGCTGTGTTCAATGATGATACTCTGAACTCAATAACACATCATCTAAGAGGGCTAAAGTTTTGGGGGAGTCTAAAGGGTTGATATCGAGACACGTAAAAATAATTTAAAATGAACAATACTAGTGTCAAATACATAGTTTTCGGGATCGTTGTGTTCAATGATGATACTCTGAACTCAATAACACATCATCTAAGGGGGTTTAAGTTGGGAGGGTCTCCAGGGGAATAAGTATAAAATTCAATTACAGATCCTTTATACATTAGATAATACACTTGAAGCAAACTGTGAACATACATTTGTTTCGCTCCCAGAGAATACGAAAAAAGTTACAATTCATTTTAACTACTTAAAAGTATGCTATTTTTTCCCTTGAAACTTCTGCTTTTTCCGTATGAGGAATTGAAATTTATGTGTATATATACTGTTTATATTTATTTGGAATATGGTTATAGGTAACCAGTTCATTTCTTTTTTTATTTTAGGTTGAATATAAATAAAGATAAGTGTATCAGACTTTCCTTATCCTTACCGATATTATTATTCCATTGTTAATAACTTATATATATAGCCCTTTTTTACTTATTCATATATTCTTTTAAAGCGCTTTTATTTATATTCTATTTGAAATAATACTTATATATCCACAATTTACATATAGATATATTGGAAAATTTTTGTTTTGCATTACGTATATACATCCGGGGAGTAAAAATGGAAAACAAGTGTACGCAAGAGTTATTAAAAGAGATTACCGCATTTATTAATGACATAGAAGACGAAGAAGAAGAGGTAATCGAAGTAAATATAGAGACGCAAGTTCTTCTAAGAGAAATAGATGCCGTATTTAGATTAGAAGAAGAAGAAGTAGATCATCAGGGAAGGAAGGAAGAAGATGATGAAATGAAGAAAGGTACACGAAAGGAGGAAGAACTCATAGAAGAAGAAGAAGAAGAAGAAGAAAAAGAAGAGATGATCATCAATACCGAAGAAAAAGAAGAAGAAATAGATGCAGCTAGTGAAATTCAATTTGCAGAAGAAAAAGAAGAAGAAGAATAACATCTATTTGAAATATTGGAAAGTGCAGGTAATAGAATGATAACAGAAGAAGAAGAAGAGGAAGGATCCGAACGTATTGCCCAAATTAAAAAATGGTTACAAGAAGGAGCAAAAGAAGAAGAAAACGTCGAAGAAAGAACAAATTAAGAAGAAGAAGAAGAATTGCTAAATTTAACGTTCTCCCAATTAATAGGAGACACTTACAATGAGGAAGAGAAGAAGAAGAAGACAGAAGAAGATGGGTTCTACAAAACTGAGCTAGAAAAATGGATTACGTATTTATTTCCCAATACTGAAAAAGAAGAAGATCAGCAAGAAGTAATATATCCATCAATTATGGAAATATTAGCTGAGGCTAATACAGAACATACAGAAATAGAAATCGAATTAGACGAAATAGAAACAAGAATGGACGAGTGGCATTCCGTATTTCCAGCAGAACGAAACTCAAATGTGCAAGTAGGATTTGGAAATAACAGCCGTCATGATGAAAACAATAGATTTCATATAATAGAAGAACGCAGAAGACAATACAGAAGATACAATATGACTGGTACAATGCTAAGATTCCGTCTAGCCCCTGTGCGTGCAGGTGAAAATCCTTTTACTGCAATTGAAACAAGTCTACGTGCTTTAATAGATTATTTGCTACGTGATGTTGACCAGCATGATTACGTAGGAATAACAATCACAAATGAGAGAGAAGAACACTGCCCTTTTTGGTTATCGTTCAGAGAAGCAAGAAATCTCTCAGCAGAAGTTCTATGGACAAGTTATGAGAAAGTACTGCAAAAGTAATGCGGCTTTTCTTATAAATGAAGATTGCATCGCAAATTTTCATCATGTACTTATGCCAAGAGGACAAGGTGGATTAAAACAACATGTAATGAATACTGAGGAATATGTAAAGGCAAAACGTGGTATTATCACAATTAAGAATAAAGGCACAAGATGTTTAGCACATGCAATCCTAGTTGCCATAGGGCCGAAAAAATACAAGGGAAGAAATCAAACCCAATACGATAGACATGTAAAAAATCAAAGTAAATATATCATAGAAAAAGAAGCAGAAGATCTGTGTGAAGTTGCCGGTGTAGATCTTAGTCATGGTGGTGGAATTCCTGAAAATCGTAAATTTCAGGAATATTTAAAGGATTATAAAATCACAGTGTATAGGGGATTTTCAGGAAGTGATGTTATGTTTGAAGCACCACCAAGTGATAATGAAAGAACACCTTTAAACTTACTCTTGGTAGAAAACCATTACAACGTCATTGAAAGCTTGACATCATGTTTTAGCTGTAGTTATTATTGCGAAAGTTGTCATAAGAAATATGAAAAGAAGCATTCACATTTGAAACATTGTACAGCTATATGTTACCGATGCCATCAAAAACCACCATGCGACTTTAAAGAAACCCACATTACTTGCAATGATTGTAATCGAGAATTTTATGGCCAGTCATGCTATGACTATCACAAGTCAGCGCCGTATCAAAATGGAAAGCCTTTATGTTCAATTGTGAAATGTTGTGCCCAATGTTTGAAAATTTATGTAGTGGAAGAAAAACGTTCTCACGTATGTGGAGAAACTTATTGCAACATTTGCTATGATATAGTACCACCCAATCATGAATGTTACATGAAAGTGAATGAAAGAAGAAAATTAAAAAAAAGTCAATGAAAAAATTATCATGGAGAAGAAAGCTATGATTGTGTTTTATGATATTGAATGCACACAAGATACGAAAATAGAAGAGGAGAACGCAAACATATATGAGCATATACCTAATGTCTTGGTTAGTCAGCATACATGTTACAGATTTTATGAAGACAACGACATCAAAAATAATTGTATCGTTTGTGGAAAACAGGAAAATATATTTGACGGAGAAAATGTAATAGAAGACTTTTCAAAACATCTTCAACAACGTCGTCCAAACATTAAATCAATAACATTTGTAGCCTATAATTCTAAGGGCTATGATGCATATTTCGTCATTAAGACCATGGTTGAGAAGATGAATTGGACTCCAAAGGTAATCATGAATGGAGCGAAAACTCTATCTCTTAAAATAGGGAACGTAACATTCATTGATTCACTAAGCTTTCTTCCTATGCCCTTAAGTAAATTAAGTGGTGCATTTGGTCTTTCTTCGACGTTTTCTTCTTCTTTTGCTCCTTCTTGTAACCATTTTTAATTTGGGCAATAGGTTCGGATCCTTCCTCTTCTTCTTCTTCTGTTATCATTCTATTACCTGCACTTTCCAATATTTCTAATAGTTGTTGTTGTTCTTCTTTTTCTTCTGCAAATTAAATTTCACTAGCTCCATCCCTTTCTTCTTCTTTTTCTTCGGTATTGACGATCATCTCTTCTTTTTTTCATTTTCTTCTTCTTCTATGAGTTCTTCCTCCTTTCGTGTACCTTTCTTCATTTCATCATCTTCTTCCTTCCTTCCCTGATGATCTACTTCTTCTTCTTCTATTCTAAGTACGGCATCTATTTCTCTTAGAAGAACTTGCGTCTCTAAATTTACTTCGATTACCTCTTCTTCTTCGTCTTCTATGTCATTAATAAATGCGGTAATCTCTTTTAATAACTCTTGCGTACACTTGTTTTCCATTTTTACTCCCCGGATGTATATACATAATGCAAAACAAAAATTTTCCAATATGTATATGTAAATATTGGATATATAAGTATTATTTCAAATAGAAAATAAATAAAAGCGCTTTAAAA
This sequence comes from Thermobia domestica, assembly GCF_964235325.1. NCBI lineage: Eukaryota > Metazoa > Arthropoda > Insecta > Zygentoma > Lepismatidae > Thermobia > Thermobia domestica. The sequence continues at coordinate 63,295,268 of NC_137457.1, forward strand.
GAATATATGAATAAATAAAAAGGGCTATATATATAAGTTATTAACAATGGAATAATAATATCGGTAAGGATAAGGAAAGTCTGATACACTTATCTTTATTTATATTCAACCTAAAATAAAAAAAGAAATGAAGTGGTTACTTATAACCATATTCCAAATAAATATAAACAGCATATATACACATAAATTTCAATTCCTTATACGGAAAAAGCAGAAGTTTCAAGGGAAAAAATAGCATACTTTTAAGTAGCTAAAATGAATTGTAACTTTTTTCGTAATCTCTGGGAATGAAACAAATGTATGTTCACAGTTTGCTTCAAGTGTATTATCTAGTGTATAAACGATCTGTAATTGAATTTTATACTTATTCCCCTGGAGACCCCCCATTTTTAACCCTCTTAGATGATGTGTTACTGAGTTCAGAGTATCATCATTGAGCACAGCGACCCCGAAAACTATATATTTGACACTAGTATCGTTCATTTTAAATTATTTCTACGTGTCTCGATATCAACCCTGGAGACTTCCCAACTTTAACCCCCTAAATGATGTGTTATTAAGTTTAGAGTATCATCATTAAACACAGCGACCCCGAAAACTATGTATTTGACACTAGTATCGTTCATTTTAAATTGTTTTTACGTGTCTCGATATCAACCCTGGAGACTCCCCCAAAACTTTAGCCCTCTAAGATGATGTGTTATTGAGTTCAGAGTATCATCATTGAACACAGCGACCCCGAAAACTATGCATTTGACACTAATATTGTTCATTTTAAATTATTTTTTCGTGTTTCGATATTAACCCTGGAGACTCCCCCACAACTTTAACTTTCTTAGATGATGTGTTATTGAGTTCAGAGTATCATCATTGAACACAGCGACCCCGGAAACTATGTATTTGACACTAATATTGTCAATTTTAAATTATTTTTTCGTTTCTTGATATCAACCCTGGAGACCCCCCAAAACATCAACCCTCCTTAGATGATGTGTTATTAAGTTCAGAGTATCATCATTGAACATATCGACCCCGAAAACTATGGCGACAAACATCGTGTACATGAATTTAATCCAACTATATCCTTTCCAACATTTAATTCATTTCTCATCACCACCGTCCCGGCGGAAGCTCGTGTGGTTCGGATTTCACGTTAATCAGTAGGTCCACGTCTCATATAGCCTCGCTGCTGAAAGGGACGCTAAACTAAAATCAACTCAACTCAACAATTCATCTCCAACGTCTCCTTTAGCATAGCCGACATATCTGTGGGACGTAAAACTTAAAGATTTCCAACCGTGGAACGTAAAACTCAAAGATTTCCCATTAACCTTGTTGGCATAATCGTAGGACGTAAAACTCAAAGATTTCATTTCAATGTTCAAAGATTTCATTTACAGACAGAAAGACAGACAGACCTTGTTGGCTTTATTGTGGGACGTAAAACTCTTCATTGTTCAAAGATTTCATTTGCACACAGAAAGACAGGTGTTTTATTATCAAAATTAAAACACCAAGTCTTGCGTCAGCTGATATCTAATTGCAATGCGAGTAGGAAAACATTCAAGAATTCCATCTTATTATTTTCTCAGAAATCAACATACAGCGAACAGAAGCATCATCCAAACTCGCTTATATGTATGTGTTTTTAACGTTAGAATTTCATCTCTATGGAACACGGAAACGCAGAGTAAATACATTGTCTGGAGTGCATCTTAGCTCGGTGGACGTGTTTCTTACCATATTTTTATACTTTTTTTTTCATCAGGGTCCTCGGTGGCTCACTGATAAAGCGTTCACTTCTGGTGCATGTGGATCCATGTCCAGGTTCAATATCCTGTTCCCAACAGATGAACTTTATGAGGGACATACACAGTGTACGTGGATTTCCTCTGGGTTCTCCCGGAGCGTGAGGCACCGTGTTCAAAATCTGCTCCAGACAAATGAACTTTATGGTGGACAAAGACTGTGTGAATGGATTTCCTTGGGAGTTCTCCCGTTTCCTCCCACTTTCTTCACTTCATCATTTCTCATCATCACTCTCCCTCTCCACTAGTCTAGTAGTCAAATATAGGACAAAAACTCATAGAGATTTCATTTCTTTTTTACTTCCGTTCCACATTTTTTATTCTATTATCATTACTTAAAAGTGAAGTGATTCGATGTTCCAGGGGTTCCCCAAGCACATACTAAAGGTACATATAACATTTTAAGATATAATATGATTTAACATACAATTAAATGTACTGTACCTTTTATCATTCGTTTAGGAGGGCTGTAGGTCAGTCTGTTATCTAGTTGCAATACAAACCATCAAAACATTTGACAATGTTATCTTATCTGTTGCTCTTGAAACTAAACCATTTTAAGATGGAGTTCAATGTGCTAGCAAACAGAGAAAGAAAGAGACTAGCAAAACAGATATTCACATATATGTATGTATGTGTCTGTGTTTTTTTTTATGTTAGAACCTGAACGGAACTATGAATAATACACTTGGTCTTTCAACTGCCTTTATAACTAAATGAAGAAAGAACATATATATATATTTTACTTACCTATTTTCATAAGAACGACAGGTATCACAAAACACACACTACGGTTTTTGGCTGAAAACACAATCAATTGGTCGGCTTCAATAGTGATAACTGAAAGCACAAAACACACACTACAGTTTTAGGTTGAAAACACAATCAATTGTTAGGCTTCAATCGTGATAACTGAAAGGACTCTGATAAAGATCCGGTAGCAGTCCAAGAGTCTTTGCGGAAGGGGGCGGGGCTTGGGAATTCAAATTGAAACCCAATACATGACGAATTGAAAAGGCATGTTTTTTCATGAACCTATAGCTGATGATAACCATAAAAGGCCGAAAAAGGCATGTTTCATCTTGTTTCTAGCAACAGGCTGTTCTCGCAAATCATCATTTTCCCACGCGCTCCTGTGGTATAGCTGTAAAAGGATATGAACATAACAACTAAACAGGAAATGATATCGATTTACTTGTCATAACAGACATCATCATGTGAATATCCATATGACACATTTCACATCCTACGTTTTTAAACAATATGATATGCTATGAGGAGCTTCCGCTATTAGAATATGCTCAATCATTAGAATCCATTCGCAGGAGGTCTGGGGGAGGAGTGTATAGGTATGTGTTTCGTTATGAGACTCATATATTGTTTCTTGTCTCACGTCTAAAAAAAATCGTGAAATACAATATTTACCTTAGCAACTAAGTCAATTTCGTGAGAAGCTTTGATCATTTGAATATCACGTCTTCGGTTCATAATCTACAGACACGTTGTAGGAATAGGGTCAAGGGGCTAAGCAATACGATTTTGCGTGGGTATGTGTTTCGTTATGAGACTCATATATTGTGTCTAATCACACGTTTCTTTTAAAAGAATCATGAAATTTAATATTTACCTTAGCAACTAACAACAATTTCATACAATCTGCTGAGAAGCTTCGATCATTTGAATATAATGCTTTCAGTTCATAATCTACAGACATTTCGTGGGAATAGGACCAAGGGGCAAAATCGCTTATGCTCTTTGGCTTTCCAGGAGGAGTAGGGGGTGACGGGGGTTCAAATAAACCAAACTTTTCCCATGGGCTTCTGTGGCAGCCGTAAAAGGCTATGAACATAGCAACTAAATGCTTGTCGAAACTTGCCTCCCAATTCCAGGAAATGATATCGATTTCTAGGAAAACAAGATCAAATTTCGCTGACTCGGCTAGTTATCCAGCCTCCATTCTACTCGGCCTATACTGATGGTTTATACACATGCGTTTTTACAAGTTATCATGTGAGTTAATACAGAGCACCATAGGTAGATGTGCCTTAGTCTCGTTCGCGATGGCCTTTCATTTTACCAATTTTCCTGAAGGAAATTAACAAACGACGCATGTGCTGTAAAAGCAGGAATATGATACAAGAGTGAATTGATTTCTTTTCTTCTGTAAACAAACTCCCAGGAAGTTGCTCAACAGGGGCATTGCTAATTTTCTTATTTCAAATAATTTATTGCTGTACAATATAGTATTTCATTGAAATAGCATATTACTAAAGGAAACTACTGTACAGTATATATCGATATCATATCAACCTTAATTATTGGATCCCAGCCCCCGCCAAGTGAACTTTGTGGTGGACAAACACCGTGTGCGTAGGTTTTCTCGGGGTTCTCCCGTTTCCTCCCACTTTTTTCATTCCACAATTCCATTCATTACTCATCATCACCGTCTCCTTTAGCCTAACCGGCATAAACTTGAGACATAAAACTCAAAGATTTCATTTCATTTCATTAATTATCGGTTTGGCTTTGAGTATTTTTCTATTAAGTACGGAAAAAACTGGGATGTTTGCATTAGAGAAAATAAGGCTATTACGTTACCTCTGTTTTTACAACAGATTAAATTATTGAAGACACGAAAGCGAATGTATGGCATGTGTGGCATTCTTGCGCTCTAACCGCGAAGAACATGACAAATCAATCGAATGGGTATTGAAATGTAAGGAGAAAAGTTTAATCTGAAGAAGACAATAAAGAGGAGCACTACTGTGAATACCACTAGTGTATTGCGTAAATAAAGAACGACACGGAAAGAAACATTCATAAACAGCTTCAAACGAAGAAAAGGAGTAAATATTGTAGAAAAGGGAACATAAAATACAAACTTGAATACGTATGACAACAACAAAACTACTGCCACTACGATATTAGTGTAGTGCTTAAGAATTCAAATAATAAATCCAAAGAAATTCAGTTCGATTCGATTGCAAATAATATTTATTTGTTAATAATCCATTAGTTCGGCTCGGAAAATCGAAGTCTCTTAGATCTCTTTGCGGTAGTGTGTAAAATTTGTAAACTCCCACCATTAAAAGCTGTACAAATCTTGGACCTCTGAATTGATATCTTCTGTCGCCTCAATACGATCAAAAGTAGCCAAATCGAGCTAAAATATCTTACATCTTTACACGTCTTTACGCATCTTTACACGTGCAACGCCGGCCGTGTATGTTGCATATGTTTTGTCGTGTTGTTTTCCAAGGAAAATGTGTTTTAGTTTTGCCTATCTCATCGTTTCTTTTATATATAGAAAAACATTTACGATATTAGAAATAATAGATTCATCACAGTCAATGTTTTCACGTCGGAAAATGTTGGTATGTCCTATTCTTCGTGCACCAAAGGATTTTGTACGCATGCTGCCAAAGTATAAGAAGTTGTAAGATATTGCTCTCATGAAACAGTTTGTTACGAAACTGATTTTAACTAAGAACCATTTTTTAAGTTTTTGCAGAAAGTGCTGCCTTGAAGATTGAAAGTTAATACATCGATGGATGCATTCCTTCAGTTACACATAAGCGTGTTTGTGATATGAAATACAAATAAAATAGAAAATGCCGTTCACTTATGAAAAATATAAAACGTGTTGAAAGAAGCAGGACTACTCGGAAAATATCGAGAAGCAAAAAGACTGTTTGACATATCCGCTTCTAAATGTATGTTTTTTCAGAGTGTATTTGTCCGAAAAAAAAGCAAAGTGCCTGCAAACGAACTGGAGTTCCTCACTGACCAAACAACTGAAAAAAATGTTCATTGGAAGTGTTGATGTTCGAGAAACAAGACGGCTCAATCCGAAAGGAAGAGGAGACTATACGTTTGGCAAAACAGGCGACTGCTGCTTCTTATTCAAGCTATTTAGTACAACATTAGGACGAAGCTGAAATACGATATGTGTTAGAAGTGGAGACGGAGGAACACCAGGAGAACACCAATGAGGACGCGCCTTACTTATTTGCAAGGAAATCTCTTTAGCATTCTTTATTAAGTTCACAAATACGTTTAAAACTCGATGATAGAGCTCTTATGAATCGAAAATATGATGTGTCCTATAGAGCCACGGGTGCTATTACATTTTCATGTTAGGCACGTTTTCGGTTTAATATCGTATTTATACACAAACCACGTCACAGAAAGATATAAAATGCGGAAGGAAATTCGAGAATTAAGAAAGAGATAGTCTCTAAATCAAATGAAAATATTTCCATTCTATCGGGCCTATATTTAGATGGACGGCATGAGTAAATCTTAACAACTGAATCACTCGGAAGAAAGCAGTTCCAGAAAAAAGCTATTGTTGATAAAGCCAAAGAGTTAGTTGGCAAAACTGTAGCACGTGTTGAATTTTAATTATAATATATAGTTTTGTTCAGCAAATAATTAGTTTATATTTAATTATAACAAATTAAAGCTTCTACTTATGGAAAATATCACAGTTGGTGTGACTCCGATGCTGAAAAGGAGCATAGACAAATGGAAAGACAGGAGGAGAGCCGAGATATCGAAGAAGCAGCAACTGTGGTTTCTGAGACAGTTTAGTGGAACAGGTTAAAAGGTATTGTCTTATGAAGCCAAAGAGTTAGTTGGCGAAACTGTAGCACGTGTTGAATTTTAATGAAAATATATAGTTTTGCTCAGCAAATAATTAGTTTATATTTAATCAGAAAATATTTAGAAGAGTATTACAGTATTGTATCGGAGCCTGGGGAATTGTTGCACCTCATATTGTATACTGTTCTAAAATGGGACATGCTACACCTCAAATTGGATTTAGTCTTGACATTTAGAGAATTATATACGAATACTTCACAAATGTTTTATTGGATGATTTCATTAACTTTATTGCTATCGAATGTGGCTGCATGCTATTGAAACTTCAGAGAACAATCCTGTGGATTATCTGCTTATTACATATCAATGAGTTGCCATTACGAGACCTATTTCAATTAATAAACGGCAAGCCACGTCTTACAAAGGAGACATTGGACTCAATTTGAAAGAGTGTGAAAAGCTTCGCATTGTTCCCTTTAACAATATTGAATGTAGTTTGATAGACATTGATCCTGCCATCCTAAGCTCTGATCAGAGATACTTATTACACATTGGCACCGCTATTAATTCATTCGATTGTTCCTCAGATTTACCTAAGAGTGAACCGGGAATGTCCAATTTGTCCCGTTGTGGCTAAAAACTGCCAATGTTGGCTAACAACTGCCAATCGCATACTGATATTGTATGTATCTACAACAGACCCGCCAAGTGAGTTTCTGACTTTGGTTGCCTTCATTGCAAGATTCTATGCAACCTCATGGTTCCGTATTAAAATCCAACAGTCCATAAAGGACGGTGCTAGACAACTTTGGAATTTTATCACCTCATCTTGGTACTTGCCTAAGAAGTATCGTGACATAATCGACCCAGCAATTTCTCGCAACGCTTACTTTGCAGCTCCAGAAAACTTGTTTTTGGGCTTTTTAACTGACGAAAAATGCCATAGCTCGGCAGTTCGGCGGAATATCAAAGAAGGCAAAACGCTCAAAGATGGACACTTTGCTCGCAGACTCGTTATTCATGCTGTTAACTTTGAAGCTACAAACCATGTAGATCTTATTGACTGGCAACCTTGTTATGTAACATCGTCTCCAGTTCTCAGATATATAAAAAAAACATGAACTTCTGAAGATGATAAATGACGGTGTACCAATCAACGTCTGGGTCTTTATTAAATTTCCTGCACACACGAAAACAGTTGAGAGGATTGTAAAACTAATCAATGAAGTCTGTGGAAACACAGTTGAAGCACAGAACAGGGATGAACGTATTAGTACAATACTAGAATACAGAAAACGAATGCAAAAGTTTTAGTCCAAAGAAGATTACAAACAAAGTTTATGTACTTGATAGATTGAGTAAAGATTCTACTCTCATTAAAATGAGATAAGTACAAGGTGTATTTATTCAGAAATTCGGTTTCAATTCCATTATTTGGTGTCTTTGAGGAGACATAAGCTACTAGCGTATAGTTATAAGATATTGTACAGTTGTTCTTGTTTAAAAATAACTTACAAGCAATACCGAAAATCGATCAGCGAAATCACTATTTTATTTATTTTAAGATTTTTATTCCTACTTTCGAAATTTTTGCCTACAGAGTGGACAGAATATATCAATTCATAGCTTAAGATTTTGCACAGTTCTTAATGGTGGGGTTTACAAGTTTTCCGCACTACCGCAAAACGACCTAAGAGACTTCGATTTTTTCGAGCCGCCCTATAATGCATTCCCCACAAGATAGGTTGTAAAATAGAGTGTATTACCCGTTTAATGTGTTAAGCACAAATATACTAAAGATTTTAGTGAAGTAATTGGAGAGGTGAAAGAATGAAAATAAGGTAGCATATATATCTAATCTGGGATATGTGTCATATTTTAGTAATTGTGAAAATTATTTTTTTTTTCGAATATCGCATATGTGATAGTCTACAAAATGCAAATTTCTTTCGAAAAGTGCCTATTACAGAAACGAATATGTCAGAAATGTCTGAAAATTTCTGTACACTTTTACCAATCATCATCGGCTGAGACGGAACCACCCTGAGTTCGAAAGTTTCCATATCTTAAGAGAATATCAATACATAATGTATAAATACACTATGTGTCAGAGATGTATAAATATACTAAAGATTTTAGTGAAGTAATTGGAGAAGTGAAAGAATGAAAATAAGGTAGCATATATATCTAATCTGGGATATGTGTCATATTTTAGTAATTGTGAAAATTATTTTTTTTTCGAATATCGCATATGTGATAGTCTACAAAATGCAAATTTCTTTCGAAAAGTGCCTATTACAGAAACGAATATGTCAGAAATGTCTGAAAATTTCTGTACACTTTTACCAATCATCATCGGCTGAGACGGAACCACCCTGAGTTCGAAAGTTTCCATATCTTAAGAGAATATCAATACACACAGATAAAGAAAGAGGGAGAAAAGAGAGAGAAAGATACATACTCCCCGAACGCAGAGTAAGAGACGTCGCTTCAAATCAACGTGATGATAAATAGACGATTAAATAATAAGAATGTCTAATACAAACAACTATAAAACATCAAACTGATTAGTGCAAGTATAATACTAAACCACCTGGTCAAATAATTTGTTCCAAGATCCGAACCACTTTCCACTCCTATCCCGGATGGCAAACGTTGTAATTCACCTAACTACGCCCCTCTATAAATTGTATTGTGAACACAATCACAAGTTTTGAGATGACGGTCACTATTGTGACCATGATATAAAGCATTATAAATACACTCTCACAGATTCAGTTATTTCTTCCCTCAACTAGTTTTTTTTTTCCTATATTATATACAGTCAGAAACATTAGGAAAAGGAAGTTGGAAACATAAGAAATTATGGCTAATTCCAAGAACAGAATACTTTCACTGTATGCTTGATATTTATACAAGCGGCAAGACACTAAATACAAGCCCAAAAACATGCAAAATATCAGGATATTTGTCTATTTGAAGCAAAAAATTGAGAAATATGTAGAAATGTGTAGAAGTATGTAGAAATTCCATTCACGTTAAATTATATAAGATATGAGTGAATGCAAAGAAAAGGAAAATAGTAATAAGCTTCATGCAAAGACGGTGAAAGTACAATGTATCCATGAAGTCCTGCAGGAAACCAAAACTCCAAAACATCGGAACCGTTACGTTTAAGTGTATACATTTTTGGGATTGGAAGAAGAGAAGTTTAAAATTTTGTTGTGGTCACAATGGTCGCTGCTGGTCACAACGTTCGATGACGTTTGCAATGGTACTTATGTGACTTAAGATGGTGTCCAAAAAAGAAAAGACATAATGTGTTTTGTGGTTTGCGGAATTAAAATCTTGCGTTTCAGAGCTAAGAAAGTTCCAAACACCTCCAGCAAAAACAATTATCAAGAGATGGTACGAGAAGTTCAAGGAAACGGGAAGTGTGTCATATTTTCCACGCAGGGGAAGGCCACGAAAGAGTAACGATGTAATTCACACGTTGCAGGACACCGTAGACACGAGTCCAATGAAGTCGCTTAAACGTATGTCATTGGAACTGGGAATACTGAAGTCAACGTTGAACAATAATGTAGGCAATAATTTGAAGGTCCGACCCTATAAGTTAGAATTTGTGCATGAGCTGATAGAGGAAGACTGTGACATGTGAATGGAATTTTGTGAGTCAATGCTTACCAGTTACAAGAAGATGGTGACCTTCTGTCTTCATTTCTATTTTCAGATGAAGCCACATTTCATGGGTAGGGAAAAGTGAACAGGAACAACTGTTGAATTTGGGGGGGTGGAAAATCCACGTGAATTCGAGAAGCTCAAGAGAGGTAGTCCCAAAGCAAATGTGTGGTGTGCTGTTTCAATGGATCGTATTGTCGACTCTTTTTTCTTCGAGGAAGAGACGGTAAATGGTAACATGCTGAACATGCTACAGACATATTTACATATTTATTTGTGTCGCCGTAGTGAGTGTACGTGTTTTCTCTCGCTCCTGAGTGTAGTGAACCGTGATGGGTGTTGAGCTTGGAATTTACAGAGCCAGAATAAGATTATTTAGAATTTCTTTGAAAGAGTCATCATGTTCTGTGTTAGTGAATACATCAGGCTATACGAAGGTATTTTTTTCCTACGGATTAATAATATTTACTTTATTAATCATCGGCGGTGTGGAACAGCATCCTAGTCCTCCAAGCATTCAACGTAATGATATTGCAGAAATCAAAGACATGGTATCATCTCTTCGCGGGTCCAATGAAAAAGTAGTGGCCGAAGTTGCATCCCTTTGTGGTGCTAATGAACGCTTAACAACGGAAATCAAGACATTGAGGGAAACTGTAACGAAATAGGTTGATAGGGTAGATACCATTGAGACGAAATTATTGGAAGTGTCAAGTGAATTAAGTGAACTACATCGATATAATGCATTGTTAGAACAAAAAATTGGTGACCTCGAGAACAGATCACGAAGACAGAATTTTGTGTTTTACGAGGTGAAGGAAGAAGAAAATGAAGACTGGGCGACTACAGAGAAAAAAAGTGTGTGATTTGTTAAGTGATAGACTGCAATTAAGAACTGATGACGAACTTATACAGAGGGCTCACCGCGTTGGAAGAAAGTGTAAGGGCAGAACAAGACCCATAGTGTGTAAGTTCTTGAGTGACAAGAAAAAGGAATACGTCTTAAAAATAGAAATAAACTTCGTGGAACAAACATTTACGTGGAACAGGATTACTCTGGTTCAGTAAGACAAGAGCGTAAACAATTACAGTACTATTTAATGAAAGCACGCAAAGAAGGGAAATATGAAAATATCAATTTCCGGTATTTGTATATTGAAGGGAAAAGATTCACGCTTACTGAACTCCAGAACAATGAAGGGAGGCATTTCCAAGAGACTGGCCAGGCCGAGGGAGTTTACAATCAGCCACCTGAACCGCCTAAGGCTCTTGTCAATAAAGAACAAGGAAAATCTAGACAGAATTTGCGACAAGGAAACGAAGCATCCGCTCCCCCCCAACCCTCCATCTGGACATTCCAAGGTAAGAAGAAATATATCAGCGTGAGGGGGGTGCACCAAGGACACTTCCGTAAGTACAAAAACATTCGAAGTTAGAGGTGAAAGTGACAACATAGTTAGGGGGAAAGATGATAATTTGAATATATATGTTCAAAATGTAAGAGGAATTCGTGCCAAGCTAAAAGTACTGACTGAAAATGTATTAAGTAACAACTATCAGGCAATTGCATTAACTGAATCTTGGCTTACTGACAGTCACAATGACTCTGAACTATTTGATTCGCGGTATGCCGTGTTAAGAACTGACAGAAATAGTATTACTTCTGGTAAAAAAAATTGGGTGGTGGTGTTGTATTAGCAGTAAAAAAATATCGAGTACAGAATATTCCTCCCCCAAACATTCCTAGTGTGGACTTTATTAGAGTAAAAGTTTTTGTAGATACGGTTACTTGTCTATATATATGTCTTGTGTATATTGCACCTGGGTCAAATCAATCAACATATAGAGAATAATTTGAATACATATTTAGCGTACTACAACCAGGGAGTAACATTCTTCTGACAGGCGATTATAATCTCTCACAGGTCAAGGGAACTGATTTTAATTTCTTAGCATCTACTGGAACATGTCAAGAATTATTTCATTTAATGAATTTTTATAATTTACGAACTCTCAATAATATTAAAATCTCATACGGCAAAACGCTTGACTTAATACTCTCAAACCTTACTAGCATAGAGGTCATACACGAACACCCTCCCCTTGTATCCGAGGATGCCTACCATCCAGCCCTACTAATCGAATATATAGATATTAACTTTAGAAATGCTAAATGTACAGCGAAAAGCGAAGTAAGAGATTATAATTTTATAAACCTGACTTTGATAAACTATACGGCGAAATATCACAAACAAATTGGGAACCTATCAGAGATAGTTTGACTGTGGACGGCTCTGTGGGTTGTTTCTATAATATACTCTATTCTATTTTTGACCGGTGCATTCCGAAAAAAAGAGCTAAATTGAATTATCCTATTTGGTTTTCAAGTGACATAATTAGATTAATTAAGAGCAAATCATATCACCATAAGAAATGGAAGCAGGGTTCTTGGGACGCACTGTATCACTACAACAAATTTAAAGAATTAAGAGCTCTTTCGAAAAAAGAAATTTCCAAGGCATACAATGCATACTTAAACAACTGTGAGGCCAATATTATAAGCAATCCTAAGACTTTCTGGACGTATGTTAAGAATAAAAAGAGTAATTCGGGAAGTAATTTGTTTCACTATAACGATTAAACTTTGACTGACGATGCTGCTATTGCAAATGCATTTATGGCAAATTTTCAAGTAACACACAATAAATCAAGTTATTATCTTATTCCTATGGAGCAATACAATAATTCGGAAATTCTGGATAAATTAAATATTAACTTTATTGACATCGAAGATGTTGAGAATGCTATTAGAAACTTAAGCCACGGTCATCTTGTGGGCCGGATAAAATACCACCGTATATCATTAAAGGCAGCTCAGAAATACTGAAACATCCCCTACAGGCTATTTTTAACAAGTCAATAGATTCTTCTACGTTTCCTATGAAATAGAATATTGGTGACGTCTGTCCCATTCCCAAGACAGGTTGTCCTACTGACCAAATAAAAAATTATCGACCGGTAACACTGCTATCTGCCCCATCTAAGGTATATGAAATTATTATATATGAAAAAATTTACTCACATGTACGGTCAGTAATATCTCCCTTTCAACATGGTTTCATGCCAAAGAGGTCAACTGTAAGTAATCTCTCAGAACTTACACATTTTATAGCTAATCAAGTTGATAAAAAGGAACAAGTAGATGTAATTTATACAGATTTCTCCAAGGCGTTCGACGTAATTAATCACGATATACTTCTAAGCAAACTTGTGACATTCAATTTTTCACGAAACCTTCAACAATTTATAGCGTCCTATCTTTGCCAACGCAAACATCGCGTTTGATACAAAAATATTCTAACTGAGGAATATGTCGTAGACTCTGGTGTGCCTCAGGCATCGAACTTAGGACCTCTATTATTTATATTATTTGTTAACGATTTACCACTGTAATAACATCCTCCCACAAACTATTGTTTGCTGACGATTTAAAAATCTATCGTAGTATCTCCAAGGAGCTAGACGCTATTTCTTTGCAAAGCGACATAAATTCTATTTTCCAATGGTGTGAATCAAACAAATTGCTGTTAAATATTAAAAAATGTAAAGTAGTATCACACACCACGAAAATGAAATATGTCCGCAATGTGTATACTATTAATCAAACACCAATTGAAAGAGTGGATTATATAACTGATCTTGGAGTCACTCTGCAGTCAAACATATCATTTGATATTCATGTCAACAGAGTAGTTGGTGAGGTCTTTAGGAACCTTGGCTTTGTGATGAGATTAGGAAGTGATTTTTCTAACATCGATGTCCTCAAAACATTATACATTGCCTATGTAAGGTCTAAGGTGGAATATGCAGCGATAATATGGGGTTCCGATAGTAAGAAATATACAAGTAAAATCGAAAACATTCAAAATAAATTTGTGCGCTTTTTAACATATAAAGAAACAGGGATATATCCGAAATTTGAGAAGTATGAAGATCTTCGAAGCAAATATTCATTACAATCACTTGAAAGCAGGAGGACTCACTTCATTTTATCTTTCTTACATAAACTAATTCATAGTACAGTAGATTCAGAATATTTACTATCAGAAATCAAACTTCACGTCCCACACAGAGCAACCAGACCCCATAATAGCATATTCCATCTCTCAGCGCAAAGGACAATGCATTGGATGTATCGCCTGTCAGAAAAATGTGTTTATTGTATAATAAGATGTCAGAAAAGCACCCAGAGATAGACATTTTTAGCTATAGACAGAATTTTACTCTAAACAAATAAGGTGTAGATCATGTTATATGTATTTTAAAGTATTTTGCTATCGTATTATTTTGTTATCATATGCGTATTTTAAATTATATTATCATGATGGAAAACTGTAATTAGGCATCCGCCTGTTGTTTTCTGAAATAAATAAAATAAAAGTAATAAAAGTGACATTCCTTTTGACATAACTTACTACGTTAGGCATCCTTAATGAGTTCCACATGCAACAGGATGGGGCACCGCCACACTATGCCCTTCAAGTTCTACAGTTCCTTAACGAAAAATTTAAGGTTAGATGGATTGGCCGAAGAGGACCCACACTTTGGCCTGCAAGATCACCAATTTGCGTCTTGTGATTACTGCCTGTAGGGACACGCGAAGACCAAGCTGTATTCGGAGAAGCCAGCTAACCTGCACGATCTCAAGAGCAAAATAACTGATGTGATTTTGAACATTCCGAACGAGCACCGCCAACGCACAATTCTTGGTTTCCAAAAAAAAAAAAAAAAAAAAAAAAAAAAAAAAAAAAAAAAAAAAAAAAAAAAAACTGCAAGAGAGTTTGCACGTGAATGGTGCACAACTGGAGGTTTGGATATGAACGTTAACTAGATGAAACAAAGCTTGGAACCTTTCTGTAAATACACCAAAAAGTATTTCTTAATACATTACGTAGTTTCCAAGTTATATATATTTACTTTCAGGCAGAACTCTTTATGGATAGTATGGAAAGCGAAACAAAATGAGAAAATAAGAAACGAGGGAGAAAGAGCGAAATACATAGGAATAATCCGTGACCCACTGACGCACTGATCCACTCTTACTCACCGACACATTACGACACACGGACGCATTCTGTTCAATGCATTTTAGACAGCTTCTTCGGAACACTGATGAATTTGTCTACGTTTTACTATCAAGGTAACTTTTTCTACTCTTTTTCATTTGTTGCTGTTGAATAAAGAAGTTAAGTGCACTCTGGATATTGAGATTTGCAATTCTAACAATAAAAATAGGATTTGTGCTATGATTTTGAGACAGCCTGAGAGATCTTAGAGGAGCTAACAACTGGAAAAAAAATTTCAATCAACTGTAATATATGAAGTATTATATAAAATAGGATCGTAACTATGTGTGAGTGATCATCACGGACAATTGCAAAGTTAAATGAAAAGATTTTTCGTATATATTTCGGCACCGATCCCAACTGGGAAGTTAACATACTCATGTCGCATTCATTACAATATATATCCTAAACTCTGCGGGCCCGAATTTTTTTCAAAACATTGAGTATCTCACAATCATTTCAACTTAAAGAACTGAAATTCAGTAGCCTCAATAATTATCCTTTATTGAAAAGAAAGAGAATATGTTCTAGCATTAGAACATTTTTAAAAATCTCTTAAAGGAGGCATTTTCTACATATTGGAAATTCGTAGGGGATGAATTTGTAAAATAGCCCTAAACGTTGTATATTAGTGGAGAAAGAAACTGGAAAACAAAAACTACAGTGCTTCGCACTTTATATTTACTGCTTTCTATTATACTAATTAATAGAGCTAGCGTTTATTATATGACGCGTTCAGAGCATAAGGCAATGAGGTCATGAAGTTGTGACTAAAAGTGACATAAAATTTTTTATATAAGCTTGTTACATGGGAATTTTAATGCGCATTTTGAATACTTCCCTACTTCCTTGACCGGTTCGTACCAGTTTCGATATGGGTATGTAGAGAACCAGTGTCCTCTGTAGGTCACGATTGTGTTGGTGTAGATGTCACCAGGTTGAAAAACACTGTTTTTTAAATAAAAAAAGCAAGTTTTTTATGTTCAAAACTTTTTTGTTTAAAACGTATTGAACGTTTAAAACAAAGTACCTTGTTTTAAAAAAAACACGTTAAATGTTTATTTGGTTTAAAACAGTAATCTAAATATGCATATATATATATATATATATATATATATATATATATATATATATATATATATATATATATATATATTCCATTTTTACACGCTCACAGGCATTGATTGCCATCTATATTCAACCGTTAGATGAAATTTCGGGAACTTCTGTAATTTCGATCCGTCCAAATGTTCAATTCCGGAGAAAGAAATCGTGATTTTCCCGATTTCTGTTCACTGAATATGTAGTTTCCTTGTGTTACGTTCTACTGGTCGTCTGCATTTGGAATCTTTAAACGCACGTTGACGCAACTGCTGTATCAGGGATTTAAACCTCAATGGCTCAGTCCCTAATTAAGGCTGGAAGATGGTTGTGAAATCAATTTATTCCTGAAGGATGCAGCTTTCTGCTGGTGTGCATTTTATCTATGTGGTGGTACCACGTGGTGGTGGGAGAAGGGTAAATATCGTGTTCTTTTGTTTCTTTTCAAACGGTTTTTTGGAAGCCATTCCCCCTCTTGTGGGATACATTCATAAAAATTGGTACGTGAAGCTATGAAGTAGGCCACTACATTGTAATATCGTGTATTTGTACTTCTTGCTTATATGTGGGAGCAGGAAGGGGACAAAGTTAGCCAATTTTTGGAGTTTCAGTTTTTTGACGTAAATTACATTTATTTTTGCAACAAACATCAATAGCTCAGCACCTGATTAAGCTAGAAAGATGATTTGGTACCAAAGTATTCCTGAGGAATGAAGTCATCCGCTAGTATGCATTTTATTAGGGATGGGCACGAGTCGAGCTAAAACCCATTCGCTAAAAGCAAATTCGAGTAGAGTCAAAGGTAATTTTCTCGATTCGAGTTTCGAACCAAGTTACTGTTCTGAGGTCGAGTTTCGAGTCGAGTCGAGTTTGCAAAACGGCTCGCTCGTTTAGCTCGTTTTAACTCGTTTTGAAATCATGGCCTGATTAGACTGGATAACGAAAGCCATAAGAAATATAAGCAATAATATTGAACATTTTTAATGTTGCTCCGAAGATGGGACACTGCTCGCATCTCGTCTCATCTCGATTAACAAGACGACTATGGATTTTTTATAACGAGACAGCCTCAAATGTGATCAACAATGTAAACACCGGTATATACTGTACTCCTTACACCAAGACTGAGACCTGCACGATCTACCTTTTGAGCTGAAGCAGAAGCCCAGCCCAGGTAGTGATGTTAACTGGCTCAGTTCGGTTCAACTGAGGAGCAACTCGAGCTGGCTCGTTGAGATTGAGGCACCGACTCGCTCAGTTCGATAGTGAACGAGCTATGAGCCGAGCCGCTAGAGTTGTTGAGAACCCGAGCCGAGCAGGTATGAACATGTTTGAACAACTCAGTCTAAATTTTAACGATTTTTGGTTCCAGCCTGGATACTAGCTCCTCCGGAACTGAAACCCAGAACCTCGTGAACGATGTCCTTGCCTCCTTGATTTCACCTTTTTCGAGGTCAGCAGTCAACTAGTTTTTAGTATTCACATACAAACCGCCTATCATTCATGTTTATACACGTTAATGTTGTTATAATAATACTAATAATAATCATAATAATAATGCTACTAATAATAATAATAATAATAAGTTGTAGTAATAGTAAGTATCATTGATAATAATTGTATTGTCTATGTAGGATACTTGAAGAAAATATCTGAAACTACACATAGGATTTGGCTCGATTTGTCTCGACTGGAGTCGAGTTGGAGGAAATTTATCGAGCCGAGTTCTCGAGTCGAGCTCTATGATGTCGGTTTCGAGTCGAGTCGAATTTCAATGAAAACTAGCTCGAACTTGTTCGTGCCCATTCCTACATTTTATGTATGTAGGGGGTATTTATGTACGCCCGAGATAGGGAGGATGAAGTTCTTTTTTTTTAATTTTTCATCAATTTTTCATCAGATTTTGGAGGCCATTCCTCCCCCTTTGCGGTATATCCGCAAAAATTAGTATGTGAAGCAATGAAGTAGTCCCTTACATGAGAGTAACATGTATATGTAGAGTGTTTATAAAGGAGGGGGATTGTCAAATGTGGCTATTTTACATTTAGTTTCAGAACGGTTCCATATCAGACAAGATATATTTTACTGAAATGGTCTAGAAGCATAATTCTTGTTCGTATACATGATGTGTGCGGCAAAAATGATTTGCATATGGACGTGGTTCTGTCGTGGGGAGGGGAGGGAATGTCTAATTTAATGAATGTGTTTTTTCCCAGTTTTAAATACTTCCTAAATAAAACGAATTCATTACAAATTGGCAGCAATGACTACCATTTCTTATATTACTGTCACAAGTAAGTGGGCTACACATTAGCATCATTTTGTCAGCGCAGGTGACTGCAAGAGTTGCCTTGGCCCGCAAGTGAATATTTTCATATTTTTAGTGATTTTTATGTCTGTTCGCTTCTACGAATACGGCGGGAATTTCACGAATGTTACCTCGTTGGAATCTGTGGTCTATAAATTTTCCAACTGTGTATAAATCATGACTCTGTGATATTTAGGAGGGTCACCAGAGCTCCGAACGTGAGAGTTTACCATTTTGTTAAAATCTCTGGAGGGCGTATAAAGTTAATTGTGCTGTTATGCCGTAGACACTAATCATTGCTACCTCTCCATGCTGTAGATAGAGATGTATCTTGAAAACTGTTTGGTTAAAAAAATGTCATTTGCTCCTTGTAGGCTAGTCACTGCTCTTTTCTATGAGTTGTATTGTATTTCTCAGAGTATTTCTACTAGCTTATGATGTGAAAACTGTTCAATATTATGGAAATTATAGTGAGCAAAAAATATTCCAAATTTTGAAATGTTTTAATTCGGGTCTTAGAGTAGTGTATAGTGTATTTAACTTCAGGTATTCTTGGAAAACAAGAAACGTTCCAATACTTCACTTGAATTTCTGTTGGTTTAGTTCTACGCACATTGATGTACAAAATTTCGTTCAGTAATTGCTGTTATAATAAGAATATAACTCGGCCTCTAATTTACTTCATGCACAAATCCTGCGGAGGATGGGTTGTTTGTTAGAAAAATTAAATTAGCTTCTTCAAAATGATATTTTATTTGTTTTAAACATGTCCAAACACCACCGAAAAAAAACACGTTTAAAACAATTATTTTAAAACGTTTAAAACAAATTGAATAAAACAACAGCCCTCGTTTAGAACATGTTTTAAACACTTGTTTTAAACATTTTTTAAACATATCAACCCTAGATGTCACAAAGTGAGGTGTATTCGAACGAGGTTGACAAACTGATCGACGGTCCCGGAATACTTCTCGGATCAACGTGGGCCACTGGAGAAGATTTCTGTGGAGATGTTTGGTTTGTCCTCATCTCCTGATTCTGCAGCGTATTTTTCTATGTCTCATATTACCCATGAAACCAGTGTTGTTATCCAATAGGATCCTCACAAGAAGTAATTAGAACCTCAGAAGCACGGATTGCTTACTTCCGGGGACGCATATCTCAAGTGATCGACGGGCCCATAGGGGCATTGTGAGTATGGGGAGAAAGTGCGGACAAAATAATCGTTTCTAAGATAAACACTTCTCGCTGTCTGCTAGTGCTTACCTTATATGGCGATGGACGTTCAAACAGAATATGACGAATTTTAAAAGCTTCCGTTTTGAACAAAGTGTCAATTGAGAAGGAGCAAACTACTTTGAGACGATGAGTCGAAAGTAAAAAGTCATTTATTAATTTCTCTTACCACTGTTGATTTACGGAAATCAATATTGGAACCGGAAGTACTAGTTAATTTGAACAATTTCTTGGTTTTGTAAGAATTTGTGAATAATAGCAATATGTTTGTTGAGAAACTGAATTGTTGGCCAAAACAACTTGCTATCTGATGCTGTTTCCGTTTTATAGCGATAAACGTTGAAACCCTTATTGAAAGCAGAAATTACAGTATTTTTAACCATATCCAGTTTTCCTAGAGATAGATATTCATGATATGTTATCTTTAGACACTGATTCGTTTACAGAAACCGCCTCTCACTAAATATTATAGTTTTTTCTATGGCGACAAATATTGGAACCAAAATGACTAAATCGAACTAATTCCAGTTTTAGTAGAAGTTTAACAGGGGAAATCAAATCTATTCTTTAGATGACGAATTAATTACAAAAGGCCGCATCATACAGCATGAGTGTTTATATTTTTCAGAAATCGAAATCGAAACCGGAAGTAATAGTACATTTCAATCACTTAAAGTTTCGGTAGAATATTTTGGAAGTCTTGATGTCTTTGCATAAGGAATTGTTTGTAGAATAAAAATCATTCCTGTACGTTGCCTTTTCATCTATGGCTTAAATTGTAAAAGCGGAAATAATAATTTGATCCCCTTTACGCTTGAATAAATTTAAAGGAGGAGACGGAACATATTCTTTGGCTGCTGGACAGAAAATGAGTTCTCGATATTACCTACTTCCTTTGTTTTGATATCTCTCTACAGACACACGGATAAAACAGTTCTATAAGACTTTCTAACATTTAGGCTAAACATAGTTTGGAAAGTCTTTTCCATATCATTTTCACGAATTAAAATAGCTTGTGACTATACGAAAGACGATTGTTGGTCTTTCTAGCTTAATACAACAACGAAAAATTTAATACTAGAACTTACTAGTAGGATAGAGCAGAATGCTGCTTTAGTCTAATGTCTCCGACATTTATTAAAAAGCTTAAGAAGCTGGAACTCTCTCTTATGCCAAAGAACACTGTGCTGTGTAAGGAATGCTAAGGGTTGTTCCATTCATGCGCGCTGGCTAGGTGAGTGCTCTGGGGCTACAGTAATCATACAAACAATCCTGTGGGTGCGGCACACACACAAGATTTTTAGTTTGATAGAAACAAAATAAAATAAATATTTCTCACTTGCCATTTTCAAAAAATAAACAAATCATTGTGATGGATGGTATATAACCTCTAAAACATAATTGTTTTATTCAAGTGTGTTTGGCAAAGGCATCCAAGCAATATGCAAAGGCGACCAATATAAATAATGTGTTTGACTGTATGTCTGTCTATATGTGTGTCTTTGTGCGCCCTGGAGACCAAGAGGTACTAATGTTTCGTCCATTCAAAATCCGAACCAGAAGGATCTAAGGAGAACGTTTGAAGGGAAATGTAAAAATATCATAAAATGACCGATATTAATGTCGAATTCATAGTTTTCGCAGTTGCAGAAATCAATTTTGAAACTCTGATTGTATTAACTACCAAATTCATCTTTTTTTTTTTGCTGGCCGGGGCACACCGGGCGGATGCCGAAACATGTAAAATAATCAAAGATGACTGATATTAGTGTCAAGTCCATAGTTTTCGCGGTCGCTGATGTCCATGGTGACACTTCCGTTAGCGATCACTTTCAAATTCAGCTAACATTGTATGCGGGAAAGGAGTCACCTCTGTAGAGGCGAGTTACCGAAACATGTAAAAATAATCTAAAGTGACCAATATTAGTGTCAAATCCATAGTAATCGTTGTCTGTCATATTCCCACAGGCGTTGACTTATAAAAACAGCCCACATGAGAAGAATAGGTATTTCATGTAGTTTTAATAAATGCAAGAAAAACAGACGTATTGAAGGTATTAGACGGAACATTCAGTTTCTGAATATTTTACTGTTCATACAATATAACCTCAGAAGACGCGTTTGAACTTAGTCAAAATTACTGTTCTGTAACTCTGTTATAATTTATTGTGGTAATGGCAAATGCGTTTTAACGTCAATTAAACAAATGCGTACATGCCATTTAAATATAAATACTATACAGTGTGTGCGTCTAAATTGGAAACAAAAAATGATATGGAATCCTTGCAACAAAATGATCTCTCACATAAATATTACTATTTCGTATGATATCCTTTATTCATTATTAAGTCTTCTAACCTATATGTCATGCTATGTACGAGTTTCTCACATTTGGACTTAAATTCAGCATCATAATACCACAAGCCGTTGATCTCCTCGATCAATTGATGTTTGGTTGTAATACACTTCTTCTTTATCATTTCGTTCATGAAATTCCAGGGTTTTTGACTATGGCCCAATACGGATGGACACTAATTTCGTTGTTCTCGAAGAATTTTCGCACAGTTTTGCCCTGGTGGCATGGTGCTCCATCATGCAGAAAGATCAAGTGTGCGTCATCAAACCAGATTGCAGTGTGGGGAAGCAGTTCTTAAAGAACTTCTAGGTATTGGTCGTGCTTCATTGTTTCTCTATTATATGTTGTTTCCTAGGTCCGAAGACAAACATCACACCCAGACCATGTCTGACGTAGGATGTTTCACGGTTTGTTGATGGCATTCCAACTTAAATTCCTTCCCAGGTCGTCGTCGTAAATATTCTGAACATTCATCAGACACGAACCGACATGATTCACCAATAAAACACATATTTTCAAATCGTGCCCATCCGAGGCGCTCCTTTGCCATGATTATAGCATATATGACTTCTTACTTTCTTTCTTGGTCTGAGTGCTTTTATTCCCTCAGCACAAAGAATTCGAACATTTTCAGGCGTAATGTCTACACCATACTCAGCGATTTTTATGCTTAAATCTCTAGAAATTGCGTTTCTGTTTCCAAGAGCCTATCCTTTTAGTTTTTTATACCTACTAGAGATAGCTTTGGATTTCGTCCACACTTCCCAAGCCTATTTAGCTGATACGTCTTATTCTTACTCATCGCAACGGAGATTTTACTTACAGATTTTTGCCCTTGCCCTTCTCTAATAGTAATTATTCGTTTTATATATTTTCCTTTCTCTGCAGCTTTTCAAATTATTTCGCGATTACAGAACTTCAATGAACAAAATATTAATAAACAAAACACTTCAAGATTATTTTAAATTGGTCCATTGGAATTGTTGAACGGTTTTAATGTCGTAACTGTTTATGACTGCAACTACAATACTTCAGATTGTAATTTGTTGTTAGAAACCACAATAGTTGTCTAAAACTGAAATACCACTTTCAGTCCTCCCTGCCTCTATTAATGCCATCTGCTCTTCAACGGCGATATCACCACTGCAACTGTACAGTGAACAAATGAAAGCCCCTATATTGGCTGTTTATACCATTAATTTACATGTTCTAGAACTCCGAAACTAGGACTGGAACATCAATTTAGCATTTTTCGATTGTGAGTCTAATAATTTGAACATGTCTGTAAATTATTAATAATATATTGAATTGCATGTTGAATAGATAGGAATGCATTTTGAAAGAAAGTAACGAAATTGTAACTGTATACACGACTCCAAAAGTGCATTCCCACCTGTGATTCTCCATTTCCTGCAATAGCAGGCAACCCAAAAAGCTCGGCGATTGAGTTGGTTGCGAATTCGAAAGGCGTTTGACCAAACCTCAATTTTGTAACAAATATATCAGTGTGGCAAACTGCAAATAACAGAATAAAACGAACTATTAAAAATGACAATTTTATTATCGTGGCGGAGTTGGATGACATCAAAAGTTACAACATTATCTTACTTAAGCAGTTCAAACAAGATGAATGGCAAGAAACACATATCACAGGAAAGCATTTATCTCCTCCCCCCGCAACAAAAAATAATCTCATTAAAAAGGAAATAGTTACATAATATGAAGGTTTAATGTAAAAGCCTCAACAAATATTTTAAAAGTTGACGACGGAAAGGCAACAACAACTGAACCGAAGTGCAAATGAAAGAATTGTGCACAGATTTTGCAAACGTAAAATGAGGATACGGGATTCGTATTTTTCTAAAAAAAAAGTTGGGTGGGGCACGTGCCCATCAAAACCTTTGATCACGAAATATGAAAAGTGCTAGTAACACTATGTCAAATGTGTGTAAAGGGCATGAAGAATTTTAACGAAACTTTATGTATGGACAATAGCCCAAAAATAAAGGAATATGGGCTTTTATGTTCTGTGGAAAAATGATTTTAGGGGGTAAAAGTCCCCATGCAAAATTGTTAAAGCTGACGCCCGAAAGGTAAGAAGAAGTAAATCGAAGTGAAATAAATTGTGAACAGATTGCAAACGCAAAATAAGGATACGGGTATCGAATTTTCTTGAAAAAAATGTTGGGTGGGGCATGGTCCCCTCCAAACAGTTGATCACGGAATATGAAAAGTGCTAGTAGCACTATGTCAAATATGTGTAAAAGACATGAAGAATTGCAGTGAAACTTTAGGTATAGACAATACGCAAAAAACAAAGGAATACGGTTTTTGATTTTCTGCGGAAAAACGGTTTCAGGGGGCGAAAGAACCCACCCCAAACTTTTGAAAGTTAACGCCCTAAAGATAAGAAGTGAACCGAAGTGAATGCAATTTTGAACACATATTGTAGACATAAAATATGGATATACGGGTTTCGTATTTACCTGGAAAAGACGGTTAGGTGAGACACAGCCCCTCCAATCATTTGATCATGAAATATCAAAAGCGATAGTAACTGTATGTCAAATGTGTGTAACGACATCAAGAATTGTAAGAATACTTCGTGTATGGACCATACGCAAGAAATAAACGAATACAGGTTTTTATGTTCTGTGGAAAAACGATTTTAGGGGGCAAAAGTCCCCACGCAAAATTTTTAAAGCTGATGCCCGAAAGGTAAGAAGAAGTAAATCGAAGTGAAATAAATTGTGAACAGAGATTGCAGACGTAAAATGATGATTGGGTTTCGCATTTTCTTGAAAAAATGGTGGGTGGGGCATGGACCCTTCCAAACAGTTGATCACGGAATATGAAAAGTGCTAGCAACACTATGTCAAATGTGTGTAAAAGACATGAAGAATTGCAACGAAACTTCAGTACGCAAAGCAAAGAATACGTTTTTTTTTATTCTCTGCGGAAAAACGGTTTCAGAGGCAAAAGAACCCACCCCAAACTTTTGAAAGCTTAGGCTCGAAAGATAAGAAGAAGTGAATCAAAATGAATGAAGTTTTGCACAACTATTGTAGGCATAAAATGTGAGTATACGAGCTTCGTATTTACCTGGAAAAGACGGTTAGGTGGAGCACGTACCCCCCAAACATTTGATCACGAAATATCTAGTAAGAGTATCTCAAAAGTGCGAAACGACATGAAGAATTGCAACGTAGCTTTCTGCATGGACAATACGCAAAAAATAAACTAATACGGGTTTTTATGTTCTGTGGAAGAACGATTTTACGGGGCAAAAATCCCCACGCAAAATTTTTAAAGCTGACGCACGAAAGGTAAGAAGAAGTAAATCGAAGTGAAAGAAATTGTGAACATATTGCAGACGCAAAATGAGGATACGGATATCGAATTTTCTTGAAAAAATGTTGGGTGGGGCATGGACCCCTCCAAAAATTTGATCAGGAAATACGAAAAGTACTAGTAATACTATGTCAAATGTGTGGAAAGGACATGAAGAATTGCAATGAAACTTTAGGTATAGACAATACGCAAATACAAAGGAATACGGTTTTTGATTTTCTGCGGAAAAACGGTTTCAGGGGGCTAAAGAACCCACCCCAAACTTTTGAAAGTTAACGCCCTAAAGATAAGAAGTGAACCGAAGTGAATGCAATTTTGAACACGTATTGTAGACATAAAATGTGGATATACGGGTTTCGTATTTACCTGGAAACGATGGTTAGGTGGGACACGGCCCCTCCAATCATTTGATCATGAAATATCAAAAGTGATAGTAATGGTATGTCAAATGTGTGTAACGACATCAAGAATTGCAACCTAACTTCGTGTATGGACCATACGCAAAAAAAGAAAGGAATATTGTTTTTTAACTTTCTACGAAAAAGCGGTTTCGGGAAGCAAAAGTACCCATCCCAAACTTTTGGAAATTTACGCCTGAAAGATAAGAAGTGAACCAAAGTGAATGAAATTTTGCACATATTGTAGACATAAAATGTCCTCATGCAGGTTTCGTATTTACCTAAAAAAGGTTCTGTGGAGTACGGACCCCTCCAAACCTTTGATCACAAAATATGAAAGGTGCTAGTAACACTATGTCAAATGTGTGTAAAGGACATAAAAAATTGCAACGAAACTTCAGGTAAAGACAATACGCACAAAACAAAGGAATACCGTTTTGAATTTACTTTCTACGGGAAAGCGGTATCAGGGGGCAAAAGTACCCACCCCAAACTTTTGAAAGTTGACGCCCGAAAGATAAGAAGAAGTGAATCAAAATGAATGAAATTTAGCACAGATATTGTAGGTATAAAATGTGAGTATACGGGTTTCGTATTTACCTGAGAAATACGGTTAGGTGTTGCATGGACCCCCCAAACATTTGATCGCGAAATATCAAAAGTTCTACTAACAGTATGTCAGGTGTGTGTAACGACATCAAGAATTGCAACATAACTTCGTGTATGGACCAAACGCAAAATCAAAGGAATATATTTTTTTAACTTTCTACGGAAAAGCGGTTTCAGGAGGCAAAAGTACCCACCACAAACTTGAAAATTTACGCCCGACAGATAAGAAGTGAACCGAAGTTAATGAAATTTTGCACATATTGTAGACACAAAATGTTCTTATGCGGGTTTCGTATTTGCCTGGAAAAGACGGTTAGGTGGTGCACGGACCCCTCCAAACCTTTGACCAGGAAATATCAAAAGTGATAGTAACAGTATGTCAGATGTGGGTAAAGTACATGAAGAATTACAACGAAGCTTTGTGTATGGACAACAAACAAAAATAAATGAATACGGGCTTTTATATTCAGTTGAAAAAAAAACGATTTTAGGGGTAAAAGCTCCCCCTCCCAAAATGTTGAAATTTTACGCCTGAAAGGCAAGAAGAAGCAGCCCGAAGTGAATGAAATTGCGAAAAGATATTGCAGACATCTAATTAAAGAATACGGGTTTCGTATTTTCTTGGAAGAAACGGTTGGGTGGCGCACGAAGCCCTCTAAACATTTGAACAAGAAATATCAAAAGTGCTAGTATCAGTATGTCAGATGTGTGTAAAGAACACGACGAATTGCAGCGAAAGTTTGTGTACGGACAATACGCGAAAAATAGATGAATACGACTTTTTAATTTTCTGCGGAAAAACGGTTTTAGGGGGCAAAAGCTCGCACCGAAAATTTTGAACGTTGACGTCCGAAACGCTAATAGAAGTTAACCGAACTGAATGGAATTGTGAGCAGATATCACAGACGTAAAATGAGGGTACGGGTTTCGTATTTTCATGGAAAAAACGATTGGGTGGTGCACGGACCTCTCCAAACCTTTGATCACGAAATATGAAAAGTGTTAGTAACACTAGGTCAAATGTGTGTAAAGGACACGGAGAATTGCTGCGAAACTTTACGTGCTGACAACACGCAAAAAATAAATGAATGCGGGTTTTTATTTTCTGTGGAAAACGGTTTTAGAGGGGAAAGCTATCACCCAAAATTTTGAAAGATTACGCCCTAAAGACAAGAAGTGAACCGAAGAGAATGAAATTGTGCACAGATATTTTACACACAAAATAAGGGAATATGGATTTCGTATTTTCCTGGAAAAATACGGTTGTGTGGGGCACGAAGCCCTCCAAACATTTGATCACGATAACATTGTAAGCGTTAAAGCTGCCTCCTGAAATATTATAAAATAGTACATATTCTGTTCGTGCTTACTGTTGATCTTCCAAATTTAAAAAATCGGATGGATACACTTGTGAAACACGGAAGGTCTTATTTTACATATCCAATATCTACACTCAATTTCTTTCGCTTCTGTCCACTTCTTCCGCCACCAGACGCCTCGGTCCACCCAAAAGTTTTTTCTTTGCATGAAAATACGAAACATGTATTCGTTCGTCTTACCTCTACAATATTTGTGCACAATTGCATTCACTTCGGTTCACTTGTTTTTGCCTTTTGGGCGTTAATTTTCAAAATTTTGGATGGGGGCTTTTCCCCTTTACTGTTTTTCCACAGAAAATAGAAAACGCAATAGTTTTTTGCATATTTTCATTACACAAAATTTCGTTGCAATTCTTCATGTTCTTTATTCACTTCTGGTATGCTGTTATTAGCACTTTTGATATTTCGTCATCAAAGATTTGGAGGGGTCCGTGGCCCAACTACCAGTTTTTCCCAGGAAAATGCGAATTCCCTCATTCTATGTCTACAATATCTGTGCACAATTTCACTTCGGTACACTTGTTATTACCTTTCGGGCGTCAACTTTCAAAATTTTGGGTCTGGGTTTTCGCTCCCTAAAACAGCTTTACCGCAGAAAATAAAAATACACGTATTCGTTTATTTTATGTGTAGTATCGACCTACCAAATTTTATCAAAATCGGAGTGTTACACTTGGGAACTGTTACTTGTCAGTCATTGTAGAACTATTTTCCTTGTTTCTCCATCAATAAAAATTGTCTGAGAAGTAAAGGGTCCAAATGGATGAATCGAGTTGCGGGATGAGACGTAGTGCGACTGATAGAGGGTATGGAAATATGTATATTTGCAAAATTATAAGGGCTGAACGTCATAAGAAACGGAGGGGGTTAAAATTGATGGGTAGGAAAGCTATGCTATGTTATTGAAATACATCAAATAAACTGTTGAATCATGAAAATAGTGAGAGATAGACAATGCAAACAGTGATAGTTTCACATATTGACAGAAGAAGAATGGGCAGAGTAGATTACGAACCTCTGGCGACACCTTGAAATCTGTCATTTTGAAATATGTGATAATTTTGGAAATGGAAAGGTAGTGACGTGATATATCAATTAGGGCTAGCATGCTCTCGAAAGTCAATTATGAACTTGAGTGATCGTTATCTGTACTTATTTGTTAGATTTAGGATAATCTTCATAGTTATTTACGAAAATCTAGGAGACTGATACTCGTATGTTGAAAGTTTGGACTATTACGAAAACACATGTAAGTTGAACATGTCCAAAGCCAAGAAAACTAACCTCGAAATTTGATATCCAAGTTGTATTATATTATATTTCACTGTCGAATATCAAATTTCACTGTTAGTTTTCTTGGTTTGTAGATATGTGGGTTATGTCTTTTCCATAATACGACTAATAATGCTAAAAGACTCACAAATCAAACTAAGTTCGTATTTTTAGCATTTTTTACAATCAACGTACAATTGTAGTTCTTATCCTTTCGAAAATTACGAGCCTTATAGACTCCTTCTTTTTTACAAATATTAGTATCAATAATACAACCTATTAAAAATTATCTTAACGGTGACCCACCGACAAACTGTAAGCAACCCCTGTAAAATGAAATGAAGTATTTCATTTTAACGAACCTCGATTATGCTCTTTAGGCAAAGGGAGACAATAATTAAGGCAAGTGAATGTTGATGGAAAATATGATGGAATGAGAATGTGGAAGGAAATTGAAGTATCCCAAGAAAACCCACACCACAAAATTTCTTGGTTGAGGATCGAACCAGAGCCCCACGTACCAGAGGCAAGTGTTTACCACTGAGTCTCCTTGTCTACCCCCAATCCCTAAGAGACCCGGGCATCCAGTTAAGAATAACTGACAAAGAAAAACGTACTTACCATTTTCGCACAAAGGAAACTCCACGAATCCCACATTCTGACCGTTTGTACTTCTTGTATGTTGGTTTATCACACACATTATTTAGTATGTCGATACATCTGTCAGAATCATAGTGTTTCCTCCAAGTAGGGGCAGGGTGACTTAGTGATAGAGCGCTTACTTTTGGTGTGGGATGGACCTCGTTCGATCCCAGACTATAAAATTTGTAGTGGATACCATCGTACCCGTGAGATTTCTCGGAATTAACCTGTTTTCTCATACATTCTCATTTCACAAATTATTTCCCCAAAATCAGCTTCCATCTATTACCTCTGTTTATTATTGGACTGGATTTCAGTTTAGCATCTCTTCGGTAGCAAAATTACATGCGATACGGAGCTACGGATTAACGTGAGATACGAACTGCTTGCGCTCCCGCCGCGAATCGGAGCCGGGTCTCCTATGCGAAAGTCGCAGACGCTACCCCATAGCCATGCGTGATCTCTCTGTCTTCATTAGCCTATAAGGCATAACATTTAAACTTTATGGACACCAAATAATTTCAGTTCTTCCTCGATAGCCAATTCTATACTGAGACAAAGTAGATCAATCAAATGTGTCCATCTTAACTTTTTTATAATCTTAATGATGTTCTTGTAACTTTGACCGTGTCCTAAGATTCCTGTTAGTTGAAATATCGTATCTAATTGTAGTTAACTTGCCTCGGTCAACGTTTCATAAAATATCCCCATATTTATTCCCTATATTTCTTCAATTTATTTGAGGTGACCTTTGCTGCCTCTTTACCATATCAAGTTGTACATTAATGGTAGCCATGGCTAAAAATAATATACATTTCCTTTCCACCCGACTTCGATCAGACATTTTGTTCTCGAGTTACGGCTGTTTTGGGCATTTTCCGACTGTTTTTTGGCTGGTCATAGCGCCAAAAGGAAGCATTGTGCACCCGGGTTGTCTTATCATGGTGTCAGGAATGAGCTCTCAAACATTGTAATTGTTGGTTTGAAACACCCTCTATATTTCTATCCTGTTTCTGATTAGTTTCTCTTTGCCAATCAATTTCCAGTATTCCCAAAACAAACCAAAAGTGAACTAAATTCACTAAATCGCCTTCCCCCTATGCTTTCTTCTTGTATAGTACTTATTATATATTTATATTGTAATTGACAGAGATTGCCAATATTCATTGAAATATGTGGTTAAAATTCTATTAGAGGATTTCCCTCTTCAGTACAGAAATTCCCTCCTTGCATCCTACCGCCATTTTAGGCGGGATGGGAATAAGTAAGATGGGAATTCCATCTCGCCTAAAATGGTAGACATTCTTATTTTGGAGATATAAGTGGCTGATAAATCGTTAGGCGAGGTGGGATTAAGCTAGATGGGATGGAATCATCTGAAGAGGTAGGGGTACGGTAGGTAGCGGCATGACGTCACGCCGTCCTCCATGCCTATCTTTGCCCATTGTAATTGCTTAGGAAGTGGGAGGACGCCGTACACAGTTTTTTGGAGGTGGGGATAGGGTCCCCCGCGTTCCCACGCACTTTAACCCCTGCTGCTAAGTATTAATTCCTGTGAGGACTAACGAAAAATATTATGTGGTAATAATAATAATAATAATAATAATAATAAAGTATCTGAATGATACAGATATTTTTTCAAATTTTATTACAATTGCTGTGGGTTCTCATGAATCTGGTTATATTGTTTTTGTAAGGAATAAAGAGGCTTCAAGCAACAATATGATTTGTATAAAAGAGAAAAACCCTTATCAGTTGCAGGAACTGACAAGTGACCGTGTGTCCGATTTTTAAAACACAATGTTACGAGGCACAGAAGCCACCACGCCTGCGGTGTCCTTGGTTTTTTGCCTCAGACAGCTTCAGTACTAAAACTAAGACTTTGCTTCAGGTAGACAGTACTAAAATTCTGTCAATTTATGTGTAGCTATCAGTCAACTACACAGGTTCTTTGAAACGCTGAATTTTACAAGAAAGGTTTTGTCCATCGGATAGGAAGCAAACGAAGCTCATCGTACTTTGTAATCCCTTCCCCTATTTTGCACACTGTGAGAAATTTAACTTGTATATTGTAAAAAAAATGAAATGAAATCTTTGAGTTTTACGTCCCACGGTTATGCCGGTTAGACTAAAGGAGACGGTGATGGTGAGAAATGAATGAAATGGTGGAATGAAGAAAGTGGGAAGAAAACGGGAGAACCCCGAGAAAACCCACGCACAGAGTGTTTGTCCACCACAAAGTTCACTTGGCGGGGGCTGGGATCTAACCCGGGACCCCAAGCACCTTGTATACTGTAGTAAGTTACAGAAAAGAGAATGCTGTTATTTAAAAAATGACATTATCGAATAAGATTGACCATTATTACAATATATTCAAGATGAAAAATATTCTTTTAACAGTCGTCGTACTTAGATGTCTGCACTGAAATTCCCATAATGTGCTTTCTTCTTTTCTAATATGAGCTCCGAGCTTCCTCGTGGATAAGTGGTTAGCGTACGTGCCTTAGGCGTGAGAGACCCGGGTTCGATTCCGGTGAGAGCTCATGTAGTTCGGGTTTCTCAATTAATCAGTAGGTCCCGTCTTATATAGCCCCCTGCTGAAAGGGACGACAAAATCAACTCAACTCATATTGAGCAGCATGGGAGATATAACTCCGAGGTGAGTTTTGTCTCTGGAAAACCTCCCAAAATCATCAACGAAATATGTCTGCAGTGCAACGTGTCCATCATTTTCAACTATATGCTCTGTGATCTAGATTGCTTTTCATGTTTTCAGTAAACTAGACAGACAAAAGCAAGAGTAGAGGCTTTCTTCCAGAAAATTGTGTTCGAGGGTGGGGGGTCACACAGGCTCGTATCCACGGGGAGTCTAGGGGGCCGGGCTCACCAAAAATTTTTACATTAGAATGATTTATGAGCATTAAAGTAGTCAGCCATTACGATTTATCTTTTTTAGAATGATACCAGATTCGACTCCTGGTGTAAGCTCAACTTTCAGTCGTGTGTCATTTCCAGGTCTCGTCTCATACAGATTCGTTGAAAAACCTCTAAACATGTTCTATGACTAGTATGCAAACTAAAGTTTTTTTTAGCAAAAGAGATAGAAATTTCTTGCATTAGACTCTGCCCTGTAATCTAGTTTTTCTGGAGGTGAGATAGTATGGTTGGGAACGACCTATCAGATTCAAGTTCCTAACCCACATATAAAAGACCTTCCTTTATAACCTTGGTGTTGTATAAGGACTAATAACAAAAATATACTGATAGCTCCAGTAATAGATATAGCAAAGAGATTTAAAAAATAGGTGGTTTTGAAATAGAGAAAGGACAGTACCTGAGCTTTGTTAGTATTACTAGCATATATTACCCGCTTTGCTAAGTTAAAATGAAAATTTAAAAGCACAACTCCGTATTTCATGTGTTTAGTACCCGTGAAATATGCTGTTTTCGTTTTTAATGGCATCGATTTAAACAGCATCGGAAAGGTCATTGATCATCTCGGCGACCCCAAAAATCATGGATTCGACACCAATAATGGTCATTTTCGGTCATTTATATATATATTTCCTCCTCCTCTATGTTGCAGGCCATGGCAACGAAAGTGTCACTGTTCATCTCAGCGACCCACCACAAATGTGGATTCAGCACTAATTAATGGTCATTTTCCGTTATCTTTAAATATCTCTTTCTCCCTTCCCCCCAAGTTGAGGGGGTGAATTTGAATTTAAACATGATCGAAAGTACCACTGCTCACCTAAGCAACCCAGAAAACTATACATTTGACACTGATAGTGGCCATTATCGATCATTTTATATATCACTTTCTCCCCTTCCCACAAGTCGCGGAGCTGATTTAGCATTTAAACTGAATGATCCCGAAAACTATGCATTAGGCACTAATATTGGTTATTTTCGATTATTATTATTATATATAGCTCCCCCTCAGCCCTGCTGCGGCACACGAGATCAGAATTGTCACTGTTAATCTCAGCTACTCGTAAAACTATTGATTCGACACTAATATTACTCAGTTTCGATCATTTTTAAACGTTTATCCCCATCTCCTCCATTGTACCCTCCCCCTTCCCAACTATTAGGGCTGAACTTGGGTTGAAAGAGCATCAGAAGTGTTACTGTTTGTCTCATCGGGCCCGAAATCTATGGATTCAACATTAATATCGGTCATTTTTGATCATTTTTAAATTTCTCTCCCTCTCGCCCTCCCCTGCGTTGCCTTGTCAAAGTAAATAGCCTAAAGTAATCCCTGTCCCTAAGCTCATGTACATTGAAAATTTGATTTAAATCTGTCGGGTGGTTCAAGAGTGATGAAGTCACAGAGCCAGACATTTTTATTTTTATTTCTTTTACATATATCTGCCCCCTTTCCCTCCCTTACGTTGGCTCGTCAAAGTGAAACGATAAAAAAAAAACCTCCAAGGCCCGACCCTCATATTTGTTGAAAATTAGATCGAGATTGGTTGGGGGGTTCAAAAGTTATTAGGTTTTATTAGTTTCTATTTATACGTCCCCCTCCCCTCCCCCTAGGATGTACCGTTAATGTGAAATTACAAAAATGTTTCCAGATCCAAACATCATATATCTTGAAAATTTGATTGCGATCGGTCGGATATTCAAGATATAGTTCCAAGAGTTATTAAGTTACAAAAATAGTGGCTTTTAGTCTTATATAAATTGATTTTTATATATAGGGTATATCTCCTCCTTCTTCGCCCCCACGTTACTTCGTCAAATTTAAATAACACGATCCCACGTCTGAGCCTCATCTATGTTGAAATTTTGATCAAGATTTTCAGTGGTCGAGTGGTTCAGGAATTATTAAATTTTATTTATTTTTACACCCCCCCTAAGTTCTACCATCAAAGTGAATAGCCCAAAACCAGCCCAGCAGTAAAGCTCATCCATGTTTCAAATTTGATTAAGATAAGTGGGGCGGTTCGGGAGATTTAGAGTCACAAACATAGTGTTTCTCAATTATATATATATATCAGTAGTGTCGAATCTAGATTTTTTCATATGGGGGCAACGTAAAATTTTAAGGCACATTCCACCAGCCCCCCTTCCAAAAGAACGGCGAATATGCATCGTTTTTACTACTAGCAATCCTCTACATTGAGACCTTTCCAAAATAGGCAGTACTGGCTTCCATAGAAGGAAAAAAAATGAAGGGTCGGATCGGGACAGTGAAGGGAAGAGTGGCAGTGTTGGGCAAATTTCAATTGAATTGACAATTAACAATTAATCTGCAAATTTAATTGTTAATTGCAATTGACAACGGAAGTAAGTAATGGTTAATGGTTAATTGCAGTTGGCCATTAATAAAGGAGAATCAATTGCAATTAATCAATCGACTGAAAGTAATTGCAGTGGAAGGTAATTAATTCAATTGCAATTTTTGATTTCCACAGCAATTACTTTCAATTGATTGATCAATTGCAATTGATTTTCACTGATTAATTTTCAACACTGTAGTTCAGAGAGAGTGTGGGGCAATGAAAACTTTAGCCACGACCAACTGACCCACCACCCATCGTGACCCATGACCCAACGAGACCCACTCTGTCCCACCAAACACCATGAACAACTGTCACACACTGTGACGCAAGACCCACCGAAACCCATTGTCATCAACTCTGACCCATGAATCATGCCATCTTCTCTACTGACTGAAGAGTTTAAACTTGTAATAAAACAATGCTGTGAAATTATCACTCATTGGATTTTGAATTTCTACGATCAATTACTCAAGCACCGCTCTATTACAATAACGGTGGATGTGACCTTTCTAATATAAATAAAATAGAGTTTGCTTGAGTGTTTGTCTCTCTATCTGTGTGCGGCCCGTGGACCAGACGAGTGGACGAAAGTTTTCAAAATTTGGTCGCGGGTAGCTTGGTCTAGGCCACAGATCAAGACGAAGAGTTTTTTCAACCGGGACCGGCCTGGGAACCAGAGAAGTTGGCCGAGATTTGCCACATTTTGGACACGGATACCTTGGTTCAGGTCCCAGACCAAGGCGAAGCGTTTTTGACTAAATTCGAACCAGGGGTCTCAGGAGGGCGTTAACCCAGACATGTAAAAGTAGTAGAAAATGACCGATATTAGTGTCGATTTCATAGTTTTTCGCGGTCGCTCAGATCAAGTGTGATACTTTCATTAGCGATGATTTTCTAATTCAGCCACCATTGTATGTCGGCCGGGAGTCACCGGGGTGGAGAATTGCGAGACATGTAAAAATAATGGAAAATTACCGATATTAGTCTCAAATCAATAGTTTTCATTGTCGCTGAGATGAATGGTGATACTCACACAGGCGTTGACTTCCAAATACTGCCCCCATCGGCTGCTGGCCAGAGGCGTGTTTTTTTCAAAATTGGAACCAGAGGATCATAGGGGCTTTTATCGGAATATGTAAAAGTACTAGAAAATGACGGCAGGTTTTAGTGTCACATTCATAGTTTTCGCGGTATCGACTGGAGGTCAGAGGCGATTTTTTCACAATTCGAACCAAGGGGGTCTCAGGGGGCGTTTACCGGGACATGTAAAAGAAGTAGAAAATGACCAATATTTGTGTCGTATCCATATTTATCGGGATTGCTCAGATGTATAGTGACAACCCCGATAGTGTTTACGTACATATTCAACCCCCGTCGGCCTTCCCAATGAAAACACATGTATATATATTATTTTGTTTCCCATGTAGTTAACATTAATGTCATAATAGATTAAATGATAAAATTCGAATTAGTAATTCTGTTTTACATTACTCCATACATACACTGGAGCAAATCCCGGGGGGATGAAGGGGACATGTCCCCCCCAATCTTGGAACTGGGGAGATTGTCCTCCCCGATAATCCGATTTGAAATGTGTTTTTTGGGAGATAAATTTGATTATTTGTGTCCGATCGCAAGAAAGGAAAGTGAGATGAAATTAATGTCCACTCAGAATAAGCCTCAAATCTGCCCGTCTCCCAATGTTGAAGACAATTCTGCTCCCCTGATCCTCTACAGCATTGCTTCTCGGCTACAGAAATATTTTGAACATCGCTATATATGTATATATATAATATGAGAACGATCTTACCCGTGCTCCCCCCTAATGTTGGAGACAGATTTGCGCTATTGCATACATACCTGTCGTTTCTCGTTTCTTTTTGTCCATTAACTCATACCCTGGACAACGCTTGCATAAATTTCTCGCCGTGCTTTTTGCTTTTAAATCCTGTCCTTGAAAGAGTCTGTTATCTTATCCCATATGCAAAGTCTACATTCCACAAGTTCAATAACGGTTAAAATGTCGAATGGAAAAATTCCTGCCATCTCTAAAAATCTAAGGAAAACTAGAAAGGTAAGAATGCAATAATACACAATCTTTTCATCCAGTCACTGTAGCTAAATGCAGAACTCTACCAGGTGGTCGATCCCGGTACAAAGGGGAGAGGGAAAACTTGGATACATAGCTTTGGTCTTTGTTTTCAATTGTCATTCTACACATTTTTTTAAATGGGAGATTTGGGATAGTTTTGGAAGTGAGAGAAAAAAATCTGTAACAAGTGAAGCATGAAGTCACATCCCTATTGTTGAGATCACAATCAAGAAAATGCCAAGTGAGTAACTTTTCCTTGGAGCTTGGGAAAGAGTGTTGGATTGTGTTGGTTTCGTTTCAAAATAATAATTCCACTTTGACTTGTCAAAAAATATTGTATTCAATCATTGCTTATTGAGTGGAACCGGGAAAGGTGATCTGCATACAATTCTAATGAAAATAAAAGGAAGTAATAATAATCAGGATTTTTTCCATATGCTTATGTTCACAGTGTAGCAGAATTTGAAAATTGCGCTTGAAATAATTTCCAGAATGTATTGAAATTTAAATGCATTAATAGATTAAAAAATATACCATCAAAGAGAGAGTGTGTGTGTGAGAGAGAGAGAGACAGAGAGAGAAAGAACAAAAATTAAAAATTAGTGGAAAATAATCAAGAACATGGTTATCTAAATTTCCTATATTCTATTAGGTAACAGCTATTAAGAGGGAAACCAGTACTCTTCAAACTTCCCACATTTTATACTTATTTAATAAAGGGAATTAGCTACTCCAAAACAGATACTGTAAAAAAATAATAATCTGTTCCGAAGTTGTTTATAGGAGAAGATAATAATAATATTATTATACAATTTTAATAGAAAAAAATGGAAACAAAATTCCGAAAACAAGAAAAGAAACAAAAATACACAGCGCCTTGTCACTCACTCTCTTCATCTAACCCACTGACCGGCCGACATTATCGGCCACATGTGCATCCAATCATAAGAATACATTGCCACCGACAAAATCGGTGTCGGCGATACTGCCGACATTATCGGGGGCTTGGCCGACAGCATCTGCGTGTCGGAGGATCGGCCGATAATATCGGTGGCGTGTGTAAGCTACGATTTGAGTACATTGAAGTCGATTTCACCGCCGACATTATCGATGCATCCACCGATATTATCGTTGCCGTTTGCAAACGCACTAAGACTTCTCTTTGATCTGTATGAAACTTTTGTCAGTTGATGCAAAAAATAAGTGAGTTTGTTCTACGCTCTACAGTTCAAAACTGATTTTATAAGATGAACAAACTTCCCTCACTTGAAAACAACATACACAGATTTTCTGAAACTTTCTTACGTTGTTAGCTGCAATATTCCTGTACAGGTAATTATTCGCGGAGATATTTACATAGAATCAAGGGAATCTTTACGGTCTATGAAGATTACAGAAAACAGACTTTGCTTTTATTTGCTTTCAATCTGCATTCCATCGGTTCCTTTTTCT
This sequence comes from Thermobia domestica, assembly GCF_964235325.1. Classification (NCBI taxonomy): domain Eukaryota; kingdom Metazoa; phylum Arthropoda; class Insecta; order Zygentoma; family Lepismatidae; genus Thermobia; species Thermobia domestica. The sequence goes on from NC_137457.1 coordinate 63,333,978, forward strand.
CCGCGGACAACCCTAAGTTCACGCACGTGACCTAGCGAGGGAAGAGAGAGAAAGAAATCTACCTGGTTAGATTCCTATCTGCTCTTCTGCACTGTTGCAAAATGCAGCCAATATCTTAAACAGCTTTTAAATGGAAAAAATTAATTTTTAATTAGTGCGCTATAATATTACCTTAGCAAGAAAAAGTAAACGTGAACATGCAATATTAATACTAATAAACATTTGGCCGAATTTTGAACTCTATAAAATAAATAGTTTTTATTAAATTTTGGAAAGAAATATGCTATGTTATTATATATATAACGTTCCCCTCGCGTTCCCCCTTAGTTTTACCCCTACTATATATGAGAATTAACATTTCCCTTTATACTTATTACGGAAATAACAAAATGGATACTCAGAATAGTTTTCGTTTTCAAACACTTAATGCCAAGAAGCAAGCATATCTCCATGAAATAAGCATATTGTTTTGTTTGTTTCTTTCTTTCTTGACTCTTCTATCTATGTATCTAGTCGATCGCCTGAAGGCAAAACATTGCACAACAAACAAGCTGATTCGACACGTACCAACGACAGAACGAAAGTCTTGATTTTGTACTGAAGCTACACTCAGGCAAAAAAAATGCCCGCAGGCTTCTGTGCCTCGTAACATTGTGTTAAAAAGAAAAACAGACACAAGGTCAGTTGTCAGTAGCTTAGTTCTTCGTAAAACAGCTAATAAGACTTTTCTACAAATCGTTGTTGTTTGAAGCCTCTTTATTCCTTATAAAAACAACATATCAAGATTCACGGAAGCTCACAGGGAGTGCAATAGAAAGTTAAAAAAATATCTTCATCATTAAGAACCTTTATTATTATTATTATTATTATTATTATTAGTAGTAGTAGTAGTAGTAGTAGTAGTAATGATAGTAGTATTAATATTACTATATAATATTTTTCGTTAGTCCTCACAGCAATTTATACTTAGCAGCAGGGGTAAAATGCTTCGGAATGCAGGGGAAGCTGTCCCCCACCTTCAGAAATGTGTACGGCGTACCCCAGGTCCTAAGAAATTACAATGGGCAAAGATAGGCATGGGGGACGGCGTGACGTCATGCCGCTACCTACCGTTTCCCTACCTTTTCAGATTCACTTTATCTTTGTTTAGGAGGAAATCGGTGCAAGAATTAGTAGGACAGTTACTCTTTATTGATAAAAATCGTAATTTGGCAGTTATTAAAAACAATCTTTCTGTGTCTAGAGGTAGAAGAGAGGGGACCATGGAAGTTACTATTGCCACGTACAAAAATGAAACCTGTATTCAACACTGACTACGTATAATTCAAGGATTTTTTTTTAAAAAAAGCGAAATGCTTACACCTTTCAAAAGTAAAATTAAAATAATTACTAAGAAATACATTCATTGAAAAACTTACGGGTGGCAAGTCCACCGTCTTAAATCCGCTTGAGAGCGTTCGAGTCCAAATTCAAGTAAAGTTAACGAATGGAAGACCCAGGTTCGATTCCCTGTGGGGGTTCATGTGATTCGGAATCGACGTTAACTAGTAGGTTCACGTCTCATATAGCATCGATGCTGAAAGGGACGTTAAGCTCAAAATCAACTCAAGAAAAGTTAAAACGATGAGAACGTTTTCTACTGTTTTTGCGTATGCAATTCTATGTTAAATAAAACTACATACACTATTTGATAATGGAAGTATCGTTAGAAATATAGTATCCAATAAATCAAACTTTTCGAGGAGGGTTTATCTGAAGATACATACAAATATTGAAAATAGTTTAAAAACGTGCATAATGCAGAAATACTATTTTATCGCGTATGAACTTGAGGCTTCTAGAACAGCAAGTTCTGACCACATCTTAACACCGCAGAACCAGGATATGATCAAGGGATGGATTAAATCATAGTTTCCAACCTCATCCAGTGTAATTAAAGTGGGGTGAAACACACTCTATTCACTGTATACCTGAGCGTCATGGGGGGGCTGTAGACCCTATAAAATTCCCCTTGGATCGCGCCTTTTGAAACCAATTCATATTTCATAACTTCATACACGGCACGATCAAGCACTGAATCTATTGAAATCTTACTACGTAATAATTATCGAGTGTCTACACATTTTTCTATTAGAGCTCATAATATATTCTATCATAATATAAATTGTCACTCATGTAGTGTGTGCTGCTGTAACTTGGGATGCGCACGAGACAAGATTTGTGGCTGTCTCGTTTCGAAAATATGCTTAGAAAGGGATGTCTCGACTCGAAAAATGTATATTTCTCTATTGGAAGTGCCGAGACGACTCGAATTTTCTCAGGAAAATCCTGTCTCGATTCGTCTCATGCGCATCCCTAAATGTAACTCATGACAAAAATGTTTTGTTTTAAAACAAAAAAAAAAACGGTTGAGTTGGACTCTGCCGAGTAGAAGAAATTTATTAAATCGACTCGCATCCCACTAGGCCGCACACTTAGGTTAGACTCTTCACCTTTTTCCCATGCTATCTAAAGTATCGGCTAATCTTAAATTCGCATTGCCGATGCGGGTTTTCTAACAAGAATTATTATGTTGCAACTTAATTTGGATGTAAAATCCTGACTTAATTAGCATTTAAGAACTTCGCAGTGTGCATTAAAATCATGACAGAAATATAGTTAAATCTCAGTTTCAAATTTCATGTCTACCTTGCATCCAAATACTTGTGCTGTCATTTCAATGTTGGTAGGAGCCGAAAGTTACAATTGATCCTAATTTTTCGCTTTAATTCCCTCCATTTTGTCATAAAATTTTAAAGAAATATTATTATTAACAAGCAACACTTCTGAAGTGTAACACTCCGATTTTGATAAAATTTGGGAGGTAGATACTACCCATGAAATAAACGAATACGTGTTTCTTATTCGTAAGTAAGCCGAATTAAACGATTCGGCTTACTTACTTATCGTAAAACCAAATAAACCGAAGTAAACGAAATTTAACACACATATTGCAGACATAAAATGAGGGAACACGTGTTTCGTATCTTCCTGGAAAAGCGGCTAGAAGGGGGACGGACCCCTCTAAAACTTTCATCACGAAATATTGAAAGTGATAGTAACAATATGACAAATATGTGTAAAAGACACAAAGAATTGCAACGAAACTTTGTGTATGAACAACATACCAAAAAAAGGAACACAATGTCCGTGCGCTGTTTCATTCATTTCGGTTCACTTCTTTTTGCCTTGGCGGCAAGTTTCATAATTTTGGGTGAGAGCTTTTGCCCCTAAAACCGTTTTTCCGCGGAAAATAAAAATATTCGTTTATTTCTTTCGTAATGTCCATACATAAAGTTTTGTTGCAATTCTTCGTGTCCTTTACACACATCTCAGATACGATTACTAGCACCTTTGATATTTCATCATCAAAGGTTTAGAGGGATCGGTGCCCCACTCAGCCGTTTTTTCTAGAAAAATACGAAACGCGGATTCCCCGATTTGGTCTACAACACGCAACTTGATTCAATTTTTCATGTCCTTTCACACATCTGACATGCTGTTACCAGCACATTTTATTTTTCGTGATCAATGGTTTGGAGGGATCCGTGCCCCATCCACCCGTATTTTCCATGAAAATACGAAACTCGTATCCTCATTTTATGTCTGCAATATCTGTGCTTAATTTCATTCAGTTCGCTTCACTTCTTCTTGCCTTTCGGACGTCAAGTTTCAAAATTTTCGGTGCTAGCTTTTGCCCCTAAATCCCTTTTCCCGCAGAAAATTAAAAAAGCTCGTATTCCTGTATTTTTGCGTATTTTCCATTCAAAAAGTTTCGTTACAGTTCTTCATGTCTTTTACACACATCTGACATACTGTTAGTAGCACTTCTGATAGTTCGTGATCTAGGGTTTGGAGGGGTCCATGAACCACCAAGCCCTTTTTTCCAGGAAAATAGGAAACCGTATTCCTTCGTTTTACGTTTACAATATCTGTGGAGAGATTCATTCACTTCGGTTCATTTCTTCTTGCCTTTCGTGGGTCAATTTTCAAAACTTTGTGTGTGAGCTCTTGCCCCCTAATACCATTTTTCAGCAGAACATAAAAGAACCCATATTGCTTTATTTCTGCCGTATTATACATACAAAACGTTTTTTTTTAGTTCTTCATGTCCTTTGTGCACTTCTGACATACAGTTATTAGCATTTTAATTTTTTATGATCAAAGGTTTGGAGGGGTCCGAGCCTCACACGACCATTTTCTCCAAGAAAATATGAAAACCGTATCCACATTTTATGTCTACAATATCTGTGCACATTTGCACTCACTTCGGTTCACTTCTTTTTGCCTTTCGGGCATCAACTTTCAAAATTTTGGGTTTGAGTTTTGCCCCTTAAAACCGTTTTTCCACAGAAAATAAAAAAAAATCCTTTATTTTTTGCGTATTGTCCATACTCGCAGTTTGATTCAATTCTTCACACATCTGACATGCTGTTACCAACACATTTAATTTTTCGTGATCAAAGGTGTGGAGGGATCGGTGCCCCACTCAACCGTTTTCTCGAGGAAAATACGAAACCCGTATCCTCATTTTACGTGTGCAATATCTGTGCTTAATTTCATTCAGTTCGGTTCACTTCTTCTTGCCTTTCGGACAAGTTTCAAAATTTTGGGTTCTAGTTTTTGCCCCTAAATCCGTTTTTCCGCAGAAAATTAAAACAGCCCGTATTCCTTTATTTTTTGCGTATTTTCCATACGAAAAGTTTCGTTGCAATTCTTCATGTCTTTTACACACTTCTGACATACTGTTACTAGCAGTTTTCATATTTCGTGATGAAAGATTTTGAGGGGTCCGTGCCTCACCCAACCCTTTTTCCAGGAAAATACGAAACTCGTATTCCTTCGTTTTACGTCTGCAATATCTGTGCAAATTTCAGTGACTTTGGTTCAGTTGTTCTTGCCTTTCGGGTGTCAACTTTCACAAATTAGAGTGGGACTTTTATATTAAAACTCACGTAGCTTTATGTCCCTTTTTCTTTTTTTTTGATTTTTCTTTTTTTTGGTGGTGGTGAGGAGAGAAATGCTTTCCTCTGATATCTGTTTCTTGCCATTGACCTTGTTTGAACTGCTGAAGTGAGATCATTTTGTAACTTTTAATGTCATCCAACTCCGTCACGATAATAAGATTGTCATTTTTAACAATTTGTTTTATTCTCTTATTTGTAGTTTGCCACACTGATATATTTATTACAAAATTGAAGTTTGGTCCAACGCCTTTCGAATTCGAAACCAACCGAACCGCCGAGCTTATTGGGTTGCCTGCTATTGCAGGAAAAGGAGAATCGCAGGTGGTAATGCACTTTTGGAGTCGTGTATACATAACCATATCGAGCTTTAAATAATCTATGGAAAGTAGGAAAAATATAAAAAAGCAATAAATAATAATAAATAAGAACATATAGGAAGATATATTTTGAAAGAAAAAAGTTTTTCCAAGGTAACCTTATAAATTTAGGATTTACGATTTAGGTTTCTGGGGTTTTGTCATCTAAGGCCATTTAGAACGTCACATTTGAGAGATGACATTTCCACTCGAGCAGACTATTCGAGGAACGGGAAGGAAGAAAGGATTGGGGAAGGGACGAAGCGGACTGAAACCAAAGTGAATGTGGTGAACCTGGCATTTACCTGGTAAATGTGTGAAACCCAGGAACATCTCTTTCACAATGGCTGACCTGAAAAAAGCGTTTTGCAGTTTCTCGGCCGTGTGCCCGGACCGAGAAGCGACACCGCGACCGCATTTACATAAGCTTATAACTGTTGGATTTACATAGTATTTACATTGCGAATAGCCGAAATTGGTACATTATGGCATTGTAGTCGGTCAATTAGTTCTAATAAAACCTGTGTGTTATGCATAACAAATCCATTCTAGAACATATCAAAGGACGGAGCAGTAATCCATATGATCAAAAGAAGGAACCAAATGATTAAAGATACATATATGACGAATGAAGTATTCATACATGTATTTTAACATTCCTGATTTTACTTAACCTCCACTATGTTAAGGTAATCTACAAAAAATGCAAGAAAGCTATTATTAAGAAGAAATATAAACAAATAGAAAAGTATTTTGAAAGGGATATAATAGACGTGATATGAACCTTGGTTGCCAACTCAACAAGCAGACACCTTAAAAGCTTATCCAGGGCAGAATTTCCAAATTGTGGTTTCGAAGCTTTACTTATACTGTGTGCGTTACGTTTCAACGCTACGAGATGTTATTATTTGTGCGCCCACCTTCTTGAAGACCCTGTTTGTAGATTGATTGAAGACTAAAAGAGTGATATAATAAATGTACAAAACAGTTATTGCGTATATATGTGTGTTGGTGCAACAGTAATTTTCCTCAAAATATAAATTACTTCATTCTAGATTTCAATCAAAGGAAAAATACGTTTTTTCTGAATCTCCAATCTGATCGTTAAAGGCAGTAAATACAATTCAAACTTCACAAAGAACTTTAGTTAGTCGCCGACAATAGTTGACTTAACAAAAGTTTTGATAACAGCGGATGTAATGGCTGATTTGAGAACACACTTGTTATAGGTTGAGTGGTTAAGTGGACAGCGCGGAGGAGTGTTGTTATAAACATTTTGTGTACTAATCTCAAACTGGATTAAGGGTTAAATTTTTCAACGAATTAAACATTGTAAATGACGCTGGACATTGATAATGAAAGAGATTGATTATCCATCAAACAGAAACAGAGAAACCAAAAAAAGGGCAAAAGGAGGATTGAGTCGCAGGCTGGTAATGCTTAAACGATAAAATTCTATTTATTTCTAAGTCTTTCGCTCGTTGCTTTTCCTCTTTCCTTCGTTAGTCATTTTGTTTCCCTTTCCATATTTTTTTAGGTTTTGCATGATGCTTAGTATTATTTTCCTTTTCTTTGACTTCATTCATAACTCAAAGAAATTACGTGAATGAAATTTCTCCATATTTATTTCGTGATTGTTTCCCTCAGATACTAACAAATTTTATGCTTCAAATGGAGGAATATCTTTATATGTTATGTCTCCGGGCTTCTATATGATGTATTGTTGGTTTTGGAACTGTCAGCCATACTACCTAAACAAAGTCAGGCAGTAAGAAATGTATTATCTGTTACGAAAGTAAATGTACACCTATTTTTCGAGTCTGGCATTCCTGCGCTCCATCCGTGGAGAGTATGAGAATTAAATCAATAAAATGTTTACTGAGGGCCAAAAAGAAAAGTCTAATCTGAATAAGACATTGCAGGGGGACACAAGCTGTGAATACGAATAGTGCATAGTGTAAATAAAGGACGACACCAAAAGAGAATTCCAGAAACAGCTCTTTTAGTCTTTTTTGTCCAAAAGACTAAAAATTGTCGAAGTGGTAATATAAAACACAAATACAAAAAATACGCCGACAACTTAAACATTCACTACACCATGATCTTGGTGTAGTGGTTAAGGTGCTCGCTTACAAATGCGAAGGACGTCAGTTCGAGTCCCCGGCAGGGATTTTTCAAAAAATTTTGTTAATAATACATGCAGCTCATGAAAGATTGTAAAAGAGGTCGTATTTCGTCTTTCGTAGCAATTATTTTTGGTTATGTTTAGTACTGATAATACTTTTTGTCTTTGCGTATTGCTTTCATTCTTTTCTTCATTTCGAAAGAGAAGAATATCCGAACAAATGCAACCAAAATTCCTCTTATTTTGAATGTAAAAGCCATTTGCAATTAGTGAAGAATAAAAATTGAACGTTCCGATGTAGCTGCAAGAAGTAAAAGAAAAACATGCAAGTTGATGGGATCGAATCCATACTCATGGTTATTAAAAATACAATTTCTACATGTATTACACCTCCCGACCACGTTTCTACGTTAGCAAGTAAGAGGCTTGTGTTTAGATTAGACTGCTCAATACGTTATGCAAAGAGGCAAGGTTTAGCTCTGACGCACCACAGGTGCGGGAAGGGAGATAAACACTTTTTCTCTCTCCCTCTGTGTGTCTATTTATCTATTTATCTGTATATATATAACGCTATTTGTGAATGCCATAACCACACTAATTTTCAGCGGACGAAACTTGGCACAACACTAGTGGTAAGTAAAACAATAATAATACTAATAATACTACTACTACTACTACTACTAATAATAATAATAATAATAATAATAATAGGTATTTTTTGTGGCAAGGCAATATCTTCTTCAAACGTAATGATTGTAATACCATATCTCTCTTAGAAACAAAATATTAGCAATTTATATCGAGAGAACGGGAAATTGTAGAGTGATGGGAGCAACATTGGACAACCTGCACTCACAGTACTCAAAAAAATAAGCTATTTCAATGCAAAATGTACGAAGAGTCATTGTCATTGGGAGTCATGGGGCCACGGCAGAGCCCTCTTTAGGCAAAATGTCGATAACTTATATGCGCCTGGACCCATAAGGCGCATCGAAAAAATTAGGGGGATGCGCCAGCCGGCCTTACTTAATTCCACATAATAATATAACATTATATTGTCGAAATACACACAAGAGTAGGCTAATTATTATTTTTAATTATTATTATTATTATTATTATTATTATTATTATTATTATTATTATTATTATTATTATTATTACTATTATTATCATCATTATTATTATTATTATTATTATTATTATTATTATTATTATTATTATTATTATTATTATCAACAGCGTCTTTTCATTACGTGTGCATGTTTGACATGAAACCAAAGAGAAGATCCATTATTCGTAGAAAGAATAAGAATAGCCAGTTACTTTAGCTGTGAACGACGGCGAAAAATACGAAAAGAGTGACTACCTGTAGGAAAAGAAATAATACTTTCTCTCAAATGGATAAAAAAAACAAGGCGAGATAGATTCGAACTCGCATGGTCGGCGCGAAACGCCAGTGTTTTGTCCACTTTTTTTTCACTGGCTCACCGAACTTGATTCAGTAGTTTACTTATTGCTAATTTTACTTGCTTCACTCGTTTAATTTGCTTTTTGTAATAACTTGTAACGACAGGGACACGAACACAGAACCATTGAGGACAGTTCAAATCATAAATGCTCTCCCGCAGGGAATCGATCCCGGGACACCACATATCAGCGGCGAGGACACCGTTCACTCCCTGTGTCGTTAGGGATTACGACCACTCTATTACCAGCTATCACTTCTGTGGGTTGTATACTATGATCACATGTTTCTTCTTTGCTGGAAGAGTTAAACCTACATTCTATGTAATACATGAGGTATTTATACCTGCATGCTCTTCATATAATGTAATAAAAGGTTTATGCTGGGAATAAGAAAAATAACATGCATTGGACAAAACGGAAACTATTGGCATCAAAAACATTTATGTACGAGGCATGCGCAGTAGTATATTTCAGAACAGTTTGTAGACATCTACTAGCTTAGTGTTCTGAGAGGTTGTGTATAAACTAGGGATACCCAATTCCGGAATTATTACTTTCCAGACTCCCGAAAGTAAAACCGGTCAAATTCCGGAATCCGGAAAATTCCGATTTTGGAGCAATTCCGGAATTCGGAAAAATCCGTAATTTAGAAATGTTTGATTGTCGGAATTTAGAAATGTTAAGAATTTTTTTTCGAAATCCGGAGTTTTTCTCAATTCCGGAATTTTCTAAATTCCGGATTCTTCCCGACTTCCGCAATTCTTCTGCTTTTATTATTATTATTATTATTATTATTATTATTATTATTATTATTATTATTATTATTATTATTATCACTACCGTGTATAATCTTTAAAAGATATGTTTTTTGTAATAATAATAATAATAATAATAATAATAATAATAATAATAATAATAATAATAATGTCATTAAAAGTTTTAAACTTGCTCTAAAATTTGGCAAAACTTACATAGAGATTTCGGGGAAAGGGCTCTGTACCTTCAAGACACACCACTGCAACTACCAACATTTTAAACAAGAGCATTCCATTGGAATTTCATGTAGAAAGTATTCTACTGTATGTTTTAAGGAAAATAATTGTAATAAATATAACTGAATATCACGCAACAGTAAGGCATATAATAAACTAATTTTTAGGATACGCAGAGGTAAATATAAAAGCTTTGCTACAAAAATACCTATACAGAGCAATATAAAATTATACAGAGCATAATTCAATGAGCTCTGAAATACAATGTAACGAAATAGCCTATGAGATTCAGTCTACAGAGCAATTGTTACTTAAAGGATAGACATACACTATTTCGAGAATCGAGACAAGACGGGAAATGTTTACGATACTTTTCGTCTCGTCTCGATTCTCATCTCCAAAGCGAGACGAAAATTCTGAGTTAGGCTTGTCCCGTCTCGAATGTAAAATGTTATTTATTTTAGAAACGAGATGAGAAATTCCTCTTCTCGTGAGCAACATTAAACCAAACCGAAATATTCTTAACAAATGTCACGTTTCTGCTTGTAATTGTATGACCTGAGCGAGCGATAATTATCCCCTAGCTTTCAATCTTCTACAAGATAATAATAATTATTATTTGCTTATTATTATTCCTGAAGATTTGATAGTACTAGCATTGAAACATCCGAGTATTGAAATACGTGAATATAATAAAACGCGTGTCATCGCCGTCAATCGCCACCAAAAATCCTAAAGCAAAAAAAAAATGCAACGTGCATTCGCACAAGCATCTTGACCACTGAATCGCGATCGCTACGCGGTAAACGATTCGTCTTTTTTCTGGTTATGTTAGGTTTCTTTGTCTCCGCTTGCAAATTGTATGTTATATTTCTTCGGTTCAAAATGTCTTTCGTATTTCTTTTATGATGTCGGCAAAGTTTACATTAATAACTTGAGTTGTTCTTAAACCATTGGTTCACAAATTTGTTTTTTCTTCACACGAAACTACAAATATGACAGATTGAATTCTCATACTCTCCATTTCTTTCAAAGCAGTCGCCATTACCTGGTCAAAGACTTATTTCCGCCACGATTCATATTAACCGAAATAAATTCATTTTTCGGAAGCTGAACTTTCACTTTCCGGATTTCGAAAAATTATGGAATACAGTTAATCTCCGGAATTCAGAAGAATTGCGGAAGTCGGGAAGAATCCAGAACTTAGAAAATTCCGGAATTGAGAAAAATTCCGGATTTCAAAAAAATCCGGATTTTTCCGAATTCCGGAATGTTAACGAAATAAGAAATTTCTAAATTCCGGATTTTTCCGAATTCCGGAATTATTCCAAAATCGGAATTTTCCGAATTCCGGAATTTGTTCGGTTTTACTTTCGGGAATCCGGAAAGTAATATTTCCGGAATTGGGTATCCCTAGTTTATACACAACCTTTCAGAACACTAACCTAGTAGCTGTCTACAAAGAAACAAGTAGTGCAAAACATTTTGTATCCTGCAATACGTCATGTATTAAAATCCGACAGCAGAGTCAGTATCTAACCAGAAATTGCATGTATCTAGCTACTGGAAGCTGAGGTATGAAGAATTATCTTGTGTCTTAACTTTTTGTGTCTTATACAACCCTACTATCATGATCATATTGGCTCCGTACGTAACACTAATCTAAACGGCTTTCGTTAAATCCAAGTTGTAGTACTCACAGTTACATCCATTGGTGTCTATATGATCGTGTTACTAAAGCTTACCATATGATAGCGTTAGTAAGTTTTTTTCTGCTCTCCCGTAAAGTTGTGATACGATCTACTACAGGATAAAGAATCAATTATCACAAGTTGTTTTACTACACATCTGCTTCCGCCTCTGTCAACTCTGGTCGATCTTGTTGACGCGACATTTTTGCTTTTCTATACCCCTTTCTTCGTTTACTGAACTAAACAGTAACTGTTCTGAAATATACTACTGCGCATGCCTCGTAGATAAATATTTCTAATGCCAATAGTTTCCGTTTTGTCCAAGGCATGTTCTTTTTTCTTTTTCCCAGCATGACATTTTATTACATTATATGAAGAGCATGTAGGTCTAAATACCTCATGTATTACATAGAATGCAGGTTTAACTCTTCCAGCAAAGAAGAAACATGTTATCATATTATACAACCCACAGAAGTGATAGCTGGTAATACAGTGGTCGTAATCCCTAAAGACACAGCGCGTGAACGGTGTCCTCGCCGCTGGTCTATTGGCTAACACGTGCGTCTTTGGTGTGTTGTGTCCCGGGTTCGATTCCCGGCGGGAGAGAATTTATGATTTTTAACTGTCCTCGATGTTTCTGTGTTCGTGTCCCTGTCGTTACAAGTTATTAGAAAAAGCAAATTAAACGAGTGTAAGTAGTATTCATAAAACCAGTTTGGGGCCACTTCCTCAAACCAGGCTTTTTTATATGAAATCCTCCAGCATAGAATCTAATTATACACATCGAAAATTACAAATCCACTATTAACCATAGTACTTTAACAAAGTAAATTGAGTAATTGCATTGCATATAGGTATTTATGACATTTAAAAATCAAACAAAAATGAACTAAGTATTTTGAATATTTTATATTTAATAAATCATGAAAAAGTGTGTAATTTGTGGAGAATTAAAACAATATCAAGAATTTGCTCGAAATGGAAATACAAGACGAGATGAGTGTAAAGCATGCCGGAATAAAATGAGCAAACAAAATGATGAAACAGAAAAAATAGGTGCGTTTGCTTATAATGTTGTAAATCCTGAACAATTATCTGAAAAAGAATTTAGAGACTTACAAAACGAATTGAATGATATCAAACTAATGTTTTTAGAATTTTACATCGACTACAAGAATGGGAAAGCTCAACTTGATGAAAGAGCAAAATATCATCTTAATAAAATACACGAGCTGTGGAATAATGCATTACCCTATAAGAATTTAGACTACTATTTTAGTTTTAAGAGCCATCATATCTTTATTAATCATATTAATAATAAGAAGTGGAGTGATTATATAAGTGTATTTTTGAAATTGAGGGTAAGGATGATGCCTTATTCAAATTGGGAGTAAAGATAAATAAACTACTGTTTTTATGACATATAAAATCATAAAAACTTACATCTAAAACTTATAACTTATAGTGCTGTTTTTGATTGAAAAAATAGTTTTTGTTTGATGGAAATCGATTCACAAATGCCCGAGTAATAAAGAAGATGAACTTAAACTGTATATGAGTATTGAATAAACGCACAGCCACAGTACATATATATATATTTTCATTCATTCAACTCACTGATACATGTACACACAATCCAGTTTGCTTGGTGAGAATAAAAAAAAATAAGTTGAACTAAAGCCAAGGCTATCTACTTCCATTGTATATGAGGAAGATTTTGCATGCAAATTGTGTACGTGACTTCCATATAAACATCGCTGTAGTAACAATGTAAAGGAGAACTTGTTTCTTTTTAAGTCACAAGTTGCATTCCCTCAGGCAGTCATTCTTTTCTTTCTTTTTAGTAATCAAGCAGTATATGAAAGTGTAGTAATAACAACACCAAAACTCACGTTATAACTAAAACTAAGAAGTTTAAAACTTTTTCGATTGTGAAGAGACAAAATTGTAGCTAGATAACGTGACATTGTAACGTGATGATTTTTACCTTCACGTGACAAACAGGGTTGGAAACTAATTCTTTTTATCATGTTTTTCAAGAATTGTTAAAATTATGAATTAAGCTCTGAAACTTACAAATGAACTAGTACTAAATAAGGTAAACATGATAATTTTTTGGAAACGATATTCAACCCTAACATCAATGGCGGCTCATGAGGGAAAATATCTTCAGATCGTTATACCTTCGTTGTTTATTAACCGATTTTCAAAATTCAAACGACAATCGATAAAAAAAATTGCTATTTTTTTATTGTACTGCAGGTTGCATAACTCTAAAGATACTATTTCGAATTTGCTATAACTTCGTCAAATATTAACCGATTTTCAAAATTCAAACGATAATCAATAGACCAATAAATTTCGTATCTACTGAATGTCTTATAAATTGCATAACTCTAAGGATATAATTACAAAAACTCAAATAAACCCCTTATTTATATATGTATCTTTAAAATTTAAATGACATTATGTTCTGTATATCCAAAGGTTTTAGTTTTTTATAGTATGATACTATACAAAACACTTATACACTTAAAATTACAAGTTCAGATATTGATAATGAAGCCATAAAAACACTTAAACACTCAAAATTACAAGTTTTTTTTATTCATTTCTAAAGTAAAACTCATGTATTTTATAACCATTATCTAAATCTTTCAAACCTTCATACTTAGCAAACAGCTTATACTTTTTCCAATCTTTCAATACTTGCTCAGTTTCATCATTATATGTTTGTGGTACTAACGTCTTATATTTCTCATCTAAATGTACTAAAACTCTTTGACCATAACGCTGTGTTTGAATCAATTTCCATAATGTTATCTCGTACACTTTACCTTTTTCTAACTCATCTATGCGAAGGAATCTCAATGCCTTAACATCATTTTTTTATTCAAATAATTAGCCATAGTTTATTTATTATAAAGAAAATGCTCGTTTTATGAGAAATTCATAAAACCAATACTCATTTACATACAGAAAATTTACATAAAATTTACATACAGAACTCAACAGTTGGATAATTATCTTTTAAACCAGTGTATTTGATTTTTATTCCATCTTTAACGATCTCACCAATCATTTTATCTGTTAATTGTTTTGTAAATCTAGGTGGAAGAAATACCTTAAACTCCTCACACTCAGCTAAAATGCTCTTCCCAAACTTAGTTTTAATCTTTTCCAATTTCACAATCTTATATTCTGTATTTACTTCTAATTCTCTTAATCCAATAACTTGTTTTTGTTCAAGACTTCCAAGTTTATTTAAAAGCTCAATATGACTTGACATCGTATTTATTATATAGAAAATCAATGAACACTCTTCAATTTTTATCTTCACCAAAAAATATTTAATCATTTTTTATCAATTTTGTTTATGGAAAAACTTTAATACATTTAACTATCTAAAACTCTTCTACTACTTTCTCATTCTTAGGGTCATATGTAAAGTTCTTTTGTCCAATTAAAATCGCATAACATATAGTATTAGCAGCCACAGCTTCTGCAAAATCTACTACAATCTTTATGTTTGTTCTCTCATTTACCGATACATTTTTCCTCTTACTACAATTAATCACATACATTGGTCTGTTATCTATAAACTCTTTAGTATCATAGTACATTTCGATATTGCCACATGTTATTCTCTTAAATGCAGTATAATCTTCGTACATCTTAAAATAATCCTTGTTAGCAATATCTAAGTTTCTTGATTCTTTTGGAAATACCTCATTCCTTCCATTCTTAAGATAGATATTCTTTACATTACAATGATCAAACTTACTTGCATCTGCTGTTTGTTTGCCACTTCTATCAGTTTGGAACATTACAACTACGAAATCAGGCATATCAAATTTTCTAGAATTAAATTGAGTAGTAACATCAAACTCCAAGAAAGAACCTACAACAGTCTTTTGAACACATTGATAACTATGGAATGAAAACATGATTTAGGTTCTTTAAGAATATTCAACTTTAACTTGTTTTCATAATTAGATTCGTATTCAACAATAGGCATTCTTATCTCCATACTTTTTATTGTTATTTTTCCATCATGAGGAGCTGCTGCACCTGCTCCTGATCCAGTCCATTTATACAAGACATCATTATTGTTGTTAGCTTTTGTAAATGTTATTCTCAATCCACCTTTCCACATAACCTCTTTATAATCACTTAAAAAGCCAGGAATTAATCTTAATAGGTATAAAACACTAAAGTCCTTTCTTAGACCAAGTTTATCATCTGTTTCAAATCTTGCTTGTTTTAGATATTCAACTTCTGGTTTGGAAATCTTTAATGTTCCGATAGCTATTGATGTTATTCCTGGTAGCTCAATCTTATCTATAACAACACCATGCTTTCTAACCTCAATTTGAGAAAAGAAGAATGGTAAGAAGTTATCTACAAGTTTTATAGTATCATTTGCACCAAATGTTCCTCCAACTGATGCACCAACAACTTCAAAAGTCATATGACAATCTGCTTTGTGTGGATGTACGAACCCATTGCCCACATCGAAATCAAACTCAATATCTTTGTTAGCTTCATTCAAATTATTAAATGTTCTTGTGTTAGCCTTAAAGCTCTGTAACTCGTAACTCTCAACACTATCCATTTATTATAAAGAAAATCTTGAAACAACGCTTTTATGGGATATACCCATAAAAGAATCATACATAATAACAATTAAAAACTTATAATCCCCATCCTAACTTAACCTTAGCATTCATAGCAGTACCAACTCCAAAAGCAGCTAATCGTTCAGCAATTGACGCATCACTACTAAATGCTCTTTTCCACGCTTTAGTTTCTAGTTCCTTATCTGCAATATGTCTCGACTCTCTATCTTTATTGTCTCTGTAGTATATGTCATGTTTTTTACAAGCCTCATCTAATGGGTTAATACCTTTATCACCTCTTTCTAATCTTTCTTGAAGCCTTGTAAAAGGCCCGCAAAATCTGAAACCTGGTATATGTAACTCTGGTACCCCTTTCATGTTTAAAATCTTATTCATTAGTCCTTTTCAAAGCTTCTCATCATTCCAGAATCGTGGTGGTAATGTATTTAAGATCTTAATCAAATAACCTATACCTTTTGGATCATTAGGAATAAATTGTGAAAGCTTATTATTAATCATACTCACTATACCTACTTTCTCATTATAAAAGTTATTATTACCAGCCTTTTCTTCTCCATCTGTAACTATTAACCGATCAATTAACTTTCTCACATCATCCATCCATATATATTCTTTAGGTATCTCTGTATATTGTTTAATTCCTTCACCAGTCCTTTTAGGAGTTGGAGGTAAAGATGGTTTAATATAATTATCCCAAATAGGCTTGATAATATTAATGTACTTAGAACCTCTATTAGATGCTACTTTTTTTTATCTCGATTATATTTTTGGAAGGCAGCATCTGATTGTACTATTATTTCCTTGTACTGTTCAAAATCATCATCATCATAATCTTCAATGGTTTTATTAGTATTCATCGTTAACAATTCCCATAGACCTTCTGTTCCCTTATAAGTTTTACCATTAATTATCAAATCATCACCATTCACTTTAACTTCAGAATTTCCTATTTTATTTGTTATTTTTCCATCTTCTTCTACAGTTCTTATTCCAAACACACGATCATTTCTTTTACTATAATAATTCGTTGTAATCTTACCAAATGATTGTGCTGTTGTTAAAGGCTCTACTCCTTCAACTTTGTCTTTAATTTGTTTTCTCATTTGTTTTATTTCTCCCGTTATAGGCGTATCACTACTACTTGGGGAACTATCATAAGTTATCTTTTTAGGTGTTTCTAGTAGACTAGGATCTATTGAAACCGTCTTATGTACAACTGGAACAAGTTCAGTTATTAGATTTTTATTTTGTTCTGCTACTTCTTTGATCTCACTTCCTAAGTTTTGAATAGCATCAATTACAGGTTGTTCTTGTGTCTTAAATTTATCATATATACCTGCTCTTTCTTTCTTCCAAGATTTGAAGCCCTTTATCAAGAACTCCTTTAACTTGATATTCTTATTAATATCTGAGCTCTCTCGTGGCTAAGCGGTTAGCGTACGCGCCTTTGGCGTGGGAGACCCGGGTTCGATTCCCGGCGGGAGCTCATGTGGTTCGGATTCCACGTTAATCAGTAGGTCCACGTCTCATATAGCCTCGCTGCTGAACGGGACGCTAAACTAAAGTCACCTCACCTCTTATTAATATCTTTCTCATCCATTTATTATATAGAAAACGAACAAACGTCAATAAACGTCAAAGAACATAAATAAACGTCAATAAACGTCAAAGAACATAAATTAACGTCAATAAACGTCAAAGAACATAAATAAACGTGAAAAAAGCCAAACGTTTAAGAAGTGTTTTATCTTGTTCCTATACTTACCATTGTTTACCTTCCTTGTCATATCAATTACTATAAAACCATAATCATCTTGCCAACATTTTGAACATATCTCTTTAAATTTATCATAAGACATATCTCCTCCAACAAACTCATTATACACATGTTTAAGATTAGTGTAATCTTGTCTGAATATGCATAGGAAGTTAACGTTATCTCTTATAAGCTCTTTAGGTACTTTTGAATATGTATGTGCAAAATAGAAACAGTCTAAATGTCTATGCCTACCTCTTGTAAAGTAATTTCTAACAGTATCTTGATTTTCCAAAATGTAATCGTCAAACACTACTACAGAGTATTTTTCACATTCATCAATAGGTATAATAGAATCATTACCGCTTAAGGACGTTGCTATTTGTTTCTTAAACTTTAGTTCTGCCTTTTCAAATCGATCTTTTAACTGCTCATACTTTGGCTGATTCATGCTTTTAGAATATATATAGAAGTAATTATTGTTTAACCAACCTGGCTGTAATAAAAAATTAAATAACAAAAACGTCTTACCACACCCCGATGAACCTACGATAAGACAACGAATATCATCAGGTATAAGTTCTCCATTTGTTTTCTTAACTGTTGTTTCTTTTATCATATCTTTTACATCCCAATTAATAGTTTTCTTACTCATTTATTATAGAGAAAATCGACTTTTTTATGATCTTATATCTTTAAGTTGTTCTCTGATCTTAAGCAACGTATCTTTTATATATTCGTTATCCATTTCACCATTTAATGTTATTATCATCTCTAACTGTTCTTTAAATGAGTTAATACAAGTAACAATGGTTTTATATTCGTCTTTTCTTTTGCTTATGTTTAACTTAGAAGACAAACCTGTTATTATAGCACTTCCAGTTGCAAGAGACGTTGTTAATATTGAGTAAATTGTTACAGGTATAAAAATATTAATAAACCTAGTTGTTGCAGAAAGTATAACTGATTACGTGATCAAAGTGTAGTATGCATATTTAACAATTCGTAGTTTTCTCTTTTTCTTCTTGAAACTGTATTCTAACCTTTGAATGACATCTTCAATTAATTTGATTACTTTCTCTCTTGGAATATCTCTAGGTAGATCAAACTCATTCATTTATTATATAATAAATGGCTAAGGTATTTAAGCTAACGAGTGATACTTCGGTTTTAAAGAAGAAACTCCATTAAGAATTAGACAACAGGAGCAACTATTTAAGTATAGGACTAGTTGGGTTTTACAGTACATATCTAACCCCAAACTTAACAACAGAAAAAAACAGTTTCTCATATGGTGATAGACAAGTTTTTATACCAGAAGGGCAATACAGCTTAAACAGTCTTAACGAATATTTAAAATCTCAATCCATCAACATAACATTATCAGAAGATCATTTAAGAAATAGAGTTAAAATTGAAACTGATAGTAATGATGTTACAATTGGGAGTATAGGTACTGTCCTCGGGTATAATGTTTTTGAAGTTTTAGAAATGAATAAAACACATATTGGAAGTAAGTTGCCAAAGTTTCATCCGTTTGATACTATAAATGTTCACTGTAATATAGCAGATGGCATGTTTGTTAAAGATACAGAATACACACATAGAGAAACAGGGATCATAGCATCATTTAAAACAGATGCCGAGTTCAAACATAGTATCATTTACGAGCCTACTTATCCATTATTTTTCCCTATATCCAAAGACAAGGTTGACAATTTTGAGATAAGGATAAAAGATGAGAATGATTCCTTAATTGATTGTGGTGGAGCAAGAACTACTGTATTTTTACAAACTAAGATTTTCTCTTAAATAAATAGGAAGATGTGTTCTATTAAAGGTTGTATGTTTAGTGTTCCTTATAACGAACTAAAGGATTTAAATATTGATCATGTATTAACAAAGAAATAACTTAGTGATAAATCTAAGAAAATTAAAGAAGGTAAAGGAATGGATTTAACTTTAACTACTGCACAAATGAAAAAGATTAAGAAAGAGCATATGGGTGGTTTTAACTTTACAATTCCAGCCATTTTAGCAGCTTTAGGAGCAGTTGGCTCATTAGCATGTGGTGCAGCAGCGTTTACTAAAACTGTACTGGATGCTAAGAAGAATAAACAAGAACTTAAAGAACAAAAAAGACACAATATGGCTATGGAAGAAAAGCAGGGAGCAGGTAAACCAAAGAAGTCAAAAAACTAAAACCATTGACCAACTTCGATATAGAGAGGTTGGTTAAAGAATTAAAGATACACCGATTTAGAGGTGTATTTATGAGTGATGAACTTCCACAAAAACCCTATATAAATGAGTGTAGTGTAGTTAACCTTGATAAATCAGAAAACATTGGTACTCATTGGATATGCTATTGGAAAGATAACAACGTAAAGTACGTGTTCGATTCTTATGGCGGAGTTCCTCCTAAACAACTAGCACAATATCTTGGTACCGAAAACTTATTTTACAATGACGAACGAATACAAGACTTTAGTTCAGTTATATGTGGTCATCTTTGTGTTAAGGCTTTAAATCTTCTAAATCAAGGGTATTCTTTTAGTGATGTTATGTATATGAGTAAAAATGATTAAATATTATTAAGTTTAAGTACTTTTATGGTTTATACTCATAAAAGTTTTGTTTTAAGATAAATATGGAAGCTATACACAATAGATTTTTAGATTATTTTGAGAAAAATGAGGATGAACTAGATGCACTAGTTAGATTTAATTTTAATTGGTATTTTCGGGATGTTAGTAAGATAGACTTAAAAGATAAAAACGACGCATATACAGTTGTTCAGTTATGGAAAATGTTAATACCTAAATTTTTGTATACGGAAGAAGAGTTGGTAAAGTTATATCCAATAATTACCTTAAAGGATATGTTATCAAATTATAGCACCGCACCATTAAAATGCAGTAATTGTGGTAGTAAGTCATTAACAAAAGGTAGGGGTACATATATTTGTGATGATTGTTCTGTAGCGAATGGTTTTGTTTACAGTACTTGTGAAGGAATGAGAGCTTGCGTAAGAAAACCATGGTATGATACTATAAAAAGATTTAAGTTACAGTTATCTCGTTTACAAGCTTTACAGTATAGAATTATTCCTGAAGAGGTGTTCAAGGTGTTAAATGATGAATTTAGAGACATATCAAAAGATTTAATATCAACAAAAGATGTTCTAGAAGTACTAAAGAAAAACAAATACACAAAATATTATGATGATGTTTATTTAATACACTATCACCTTACCGATCAAAAACCGTTAAACTTACAACATATGGAAGAAACACTTATAACGGACTTCGAAAACTTATACAAAACCTTTAAAGAACTGTATCCGAAAAGAGTATTGTTTATTAACTTAAAATGTGTATTATACTATGTGTTGAAAAAGCACGATGTTCATGTTGATATTGATTTTAAACATTCATCTAAACAAATAGAGATGTTAAAGAAATGTTTTGAAAAATTAGGATGGACATTTACTGTATAATAAATGAGTAGGGATATATTTGGTAATGTTAAAGATAGAAAAGATAATGTTGATATTAGTGAAGAAAAATTAAAATTGTTGGAGAATTTAAATGACGTTGTTAGCGTAAGTCAACTTTGATCAATAGAAACCCAATTAGAGAACGATAGAAAACGATTTGAAGATGCAATAGAAACGTTACAAGACACATACATCAAGAAAGAAGATCTTCAAAAGGTTAGGATGGATACTACTAAATTGATTATGCAGAAAGAAACTGTACCTGTACTATATCGATTAAGAGCTAAAAACGTTAAGGAACCCATCTTTAGAATATTTAATCTCTCTAACGGTTACAAATTTCTCAATAATGGGAAAATAATACACATGGAATTAAGTTTGGATAAATACTTTTTAGACATATATTTAGGTGATACTTTGATTGAAAATATACCTTTTGGTTTTAAGAAGAATAATATAATAACGATTAAACCAACTAAAAATTCGGCTATGGAAGAAGGTCAATTATTGTTTGCTGTGATGTACATAGAAAGAGATCTTTCCTAAAGACGTTTGCTATATAATAAATATGGATATTTTTGGTAATGTATCTAATGCTATTGATAAACAAGATGTTGTAACATTATAACAGCTTGAATCAGTGAAAAAAGAGTTTAATTTACATACAAGAAAAGAAATTGTTGAAGTTCCATGTCGATTGGCAGAAGATGATCTTGGGAAACCAGTCTTTTTTGTACATAATTTAGCTGCTGCCTACAAATTTCTTTATAGAGGTAGGTTAACGCATATAGAATCGAGTTTTAATAAACATCTTATAGACTTATTTTTAAATGACGTTTTAGTTGAAAGTTTTCCATTACACTTTAATATAAATGATCAGTTACCAATTAGACCATCTAAAGATTCTGAATTGAAAGAAGGTAAGTTATTATTGATTATTATGTATGTAGAAATAGAAGATGAAAACGAATCAAGTGATGATGATGATAATGTTAAAAGCATAGTATTAAATAATGATAAATTTTAAATTTTTTTTGTTGATTTTCTATACAATAAATAATGATGATGTATTGTGTTAAGTGTAAGAAGTTAACAGATACGGAGAAAGATACCATTAGAATTGAACAAAGAAAGAATGGAAGATATCTAAAGAAAGGTATTTGTTCTGTATGTGGTGTTACTAAAACCCAATTCGTTAAAAAGCCCGATTGACTAGAAGAAGGTAAAGGTATTAGAGAAGGCATTATAGAAGAAATTCACAAACCATCTAGAAAAAACTTTGACAGATTAAGTGTAGTTATAAAAGGTATTGATGATCTTTTGCAAGCTGATCTTGTTGAAATGGATAGTGGTGTGTTAAAAGGTGTTTCCAAATTAAATAAAGGTTATAAGTATTTGCTAACGATTATAGATGTGTTTTCGAAATATGCGTTTGCTGTTCCTGTTAAAGATAAGAGTGGTAAGAATGTTACAGAAGCATTCGAATCCATATTAAGAATGAGAAAGCCTAGTAACTTACAAACAGATCAAGGTAAAGAGTTTTACAATAAAGAGTTTAAGAAGTTAATGGATGAAAATAAGATTAATCACTACTCAACCTATAGTGGTAAGAAGGCTTCTGTTGTTGAGGGATTTAATCGAACACTTAAACAGAACATGTGGAAAAGGTTCACAACACAAGGGAATTACAAATGGATAGAGATATTACCAACATTGGTTAGTGAGTATAATAATAGAGACATAGAACAATTGGTTTAAAGCCTATAGAAGTTAATAAGAAGAAGCGTTTTAAGCCCAAATACAAATTAGGTGATTATGTTCGTATAAGTAAGTCGAAAGGGTTATTTGAGAAAGGATATACACCTAATTTTTCAACAGAAGTATTTGTTATTAGTGAAGTTATTCCATCTAATCCACCTACATATAGAATTAAAGATTTAGAAGAAGAGGATGTACAAGGTAGATTTTACGAACCAGAACTATTACAGACGAAACATAAAGATGAATACTTGGTGGAAAAGGTGTTAAGAAGGAAAGGTGATAAAGTATATATTAAATGGCTAGGTTTTGATGATTCACATAATAGTTGGATAGATAAGAGTAATGTTGTAGTGTAAATATAAATGTTTGTCTTTTATGGAATAATAACCATAAAAGCTAATCAAAAATGAAATAAATAATTATTTTTAAATAATAAATATGAGTACCATGGATAATTCGTATAGTTTAAATGATATTTGCTACTAACAGATCAAAGATAACTATTGGTATGGTATCTTTGGTGATTTCAAGTTGATTATAGATAAGAGTACAGGATATTTCAATGCTACTAAGTTGTGTGCTATGGGTGGTAGAAGATTTCAAAAATGGTTGGAAAATAATCACAGGAAATATTAGAATACTACAATAACAAACTAAGTGGACCGAATTCGGGCCACTTTGAAAACTCATCTTACACAGTAAAACTAGCTGGTAACGAAATAAACAATCTAATATCAGGAACATATATGTATAAAAAGATATTTCTCGCTATTGCTTTATGGGTATCACAAGACTTCTATGACAAATGCTATGATATTATCGAAGACTATTTCGTTTCCAATTTTAAGCAGATTCAGGAAAACCAAGAAGAGTTGCAATCAAGAGTAGAAGAGATAGAATTAACAATGGAGAGATTAAAGATTCAAAACAAGGGCTTAAAAGAAATCGCAGCACCATATACAAACGATAATTTAAAAGATAATTGTCTAATCATATATAAGAAGAACAAACCTAATGATCCTTTCCCTTATTATGCTATCAGATGTCAAAAGAGAAGTCTATATAAACCTCTTAATGAAGCAGAAGAAAAATATCCGAATCATGTAATAATATATGAAAAGTTTAGAGATCCTAACAGTATTAAGTTATTCAATCTAATGCAGCAAGAACTAGATATTCGTAAAGGTAAGAGTAATAAGTTTTGGACGCCACTATCAGAAGAAGAATTGATTAACGAAATTGATTGTTTATATGATAGGTTATTATCTGATAATTAAGGTTAATATTAAATAATTAAAGTTAAAACTTTTATGATATAATAATCATAAAAGATAATTAAGGTTAATATCTAATAATTAAGGTTACGACTTTTATGATATAATAGTCATAAAAGGTAATTAGTTAAGCATTAAACAAACCATCTGCTGTAACATTGAATGCTAAATTCAATATACCACCTAAATCAGGATTATTACGGGATTGTCTTAATATAACTCTCCAATCTACATAATGTCTAAATAAATATATAAACTCTACAGAGAGGTGTTGAAAAATTGAAATGTTATGCCAATGAACTCTGTCTTTGAACTCTGCAATAAATCCTTCTGTTAAATTTTGAAACAATGAAATTATTTCCCAATCTACTTTGTCAGCGTAATCTCTTATAAGGCTTTCTGATAAATGTTGAGTTCCAGATAAGCGTCCCCAAGAAACTTTATCTGCATGTTCTCGTATAAAGGCTTCAGAGAGTTTGCTTCCATAAGATATAGCATCAAAATCAACTTTATCTATAAACTCATTAATAAATTCTTCAGATAGCTTTTGATTATACGATACTTCTTTCCAATCAACTCTATCTGCAAATTCTCTTATAAAGTCTTCTGATAAGTCTTGGCTTCCTGAAATAATCTCCCAATCAACTTTATCAGCTAATTCTCTTATAAACTCTTCCGATAACTTTTTCCATAAACATATTTCGTTCAAATTAACTTTCTGCAGATATTTACGTATGAAGTCTTCTGTAATGTGATCATAGTTATATTCCCCCTCATAATCATCATAACCTATAGTTAACCATTGTTCATTAGTCAGTGAATCTAATATCTCATCAGACAAATTCATAACATTTGCATAGAGAATGTTTTGTATAAGAAATGAGTTGTTTTCTTTAGTGGCTTTCTTGAATAAATGATCTAACATACCTATGGACACGCTAAAATTTATTTTGTCTTCATCATTATAACCACCAATATCTAAATATTTACATACACAATCAAATATAGGTTTGTAAGATAATATTTTCTTAGCACTAGTCATATTCACCTGTTCGTTTTTATTCTTAGATTTTAAATTTATTTCATTTTTGTTGGTTTTCTATATAACAAATATGGAGAAAGAATTTGATTTATTACATGATAGACTTAAACTTATTCATCATGATCTTAAACTCTTAGCAGCACTACTAGAGAAGCAAATAATGTTAAAGGAAAAAGAATTATTAATAATGCAACAAAAAACATCTGATTTCAATAGTGATGATGAATATAAATATGGCAGTGATGATTATGATGATCATGATGAGTAAGCTTACAAAAATGATTCAGTTTTAATATGTGTATATGTGACTTTGATGGGGTATTCTCATCAAAGTCGTGTTCTAATACAACGCGTGATATGTAGACAATAGCAGGAGTGTACAATGTTAAGCGTTGTATTAGGATATATGGAACTAAAAATAGTACAAAAATGAATAGGAATAATCCGGCGAAGATAAAAATTGAGTAGTAGAATTTTCTATATAATAAATAAGATGAGTGATTATAGTAAATTTACTGTAATAGAGTTAAGACGACAATGTAAAGAAAAGGAAATCAAAAGATATTCCCGATTAAGAAAAGCAGAACTAATAAACCTTCTTAAACAATATGATGATGAACAAAGCAGAAGACAGATTAGAGATATATTCCCATTTAAAAAAGAAGTAATTGAAAGACCGAAACCGAAAAGACTTAAGCTAAAAGTTGAATTGAAAGAAACATCATTGAAATATAGATTAGAGACATTTAGAATAGAAAACATTGATGGATATAAAGATCCTTTGAAATTCTTAAGTGCAAGTAGTAGGATTGTTAAAAATAAAATCAAGGACAGTTTTAAACTTTTCAATGCGCTTAAAGTTAATATGTCATTTATTTGTAAATTTAAAAAAGAAAATACGATACAAGAACATAATTTTAAAACTTCAAATGAAATAATACTCGAATTTACATATTTAGATGACTTTTGTAAAAAAGCATACAAACTCATAAGAGAAATGGAAGAGTTTCAAAGTAAAGGATCTGGATGGATGTTACATTCTATAGACTTTTTAGAATTAAGAATTAATAAGTATGTATCAATGAGAGGTTCCTCTTACATAGAACTTCCATACATGATTAAGAAGAGAAGAGCATGTGTTAATATAAAGAATAATGATCAAAAGTGCTTCCTATACTTAGTCATATCTGCATTATATCCAGTTAAACATGGACAACATGGAGACAGGGTATCTACATATAAAAACATGAAGATAAGTTTAGAGATGTTTTTAAAGATATCCCATTTTTTGTACAAATCACTGATATAGCCAAGTTTGAAAAAAGAACTGATATTTCCATTAGTGTATTTAGTTTTGATAATAACTATTCAATTTTTCCACTTCGAATCGCACAAGAAAAGAAAGAAAAACATATTCATCTGTTATATCTTAAAAGTGAAAAGAAAACTCATTATTGTTGGATTCAAGACTTGTGGAAGCTTGTAGGCAATCAAATAACTAAAGATGGTCATAAAAGATTCCTATGTGAAAGATGTTTAGCTAAGCATTTTAAATCAGAAGAGTTATTAAAAGAGCATGAAAAATACTGTGGATTATATTCAGCTGCAAAAATCGTTTTACCAAAAGAATGGAATAAGGTACTTGAATTTATTAATTATAAACGATCTTCGATAATTCCATTTACAATTATTGCTGACTTTGAATCACTATTAAAGGAAATTATTACATGCCAACCTGATCCAGAAAGATCTTATTCAAACGCATATCAAGAACATAAACCAAATAGTTTTACATATTATGTCAAAAGCACTTTAGATTTTTATAAAAGCAAACCAGTAGAATATATAGGAGATAATGTATCAGATGTATTTGTAGAAAAATTAAAAGAAAAAGCTATTAAAATTGCAAAGATTTATAATACTTATAAACCTATGGATCGCCTTACAGAAGAAGAAAGAAATATATTAGAATCATCTGAAATAATGTCATATTTGTGAAAGAACTTTTAAAGAACTTCCACGCTTACTAGAAAAGAAAATAGAGAGGTTAAATATTTTAACTAGTTTTTTAAAAAAGAAAATCGAAGAAGGTTATAAACATCTAGAAGAGGAATTGTATATGAAAAAAGATGATGATGATATTGATGATATAGATGACATATTAATAGATATAAAAGAGCAAAAGGAGGATATAGAAGTTATACTTGATGAATGTACTAAAGAATTGAAAAAGACTATAAACAATATAAAATCATGTATAACCAAAGTTGCTGATCATGGTCATTTAACTGGAAAATTTAGAGGAGCTGCTCATTCTTATTGTAACATAAAATATACAAACCCAAGATTTATTCCTGTGTTCATTCATAACTTATCTGGATACGATACACATCTATTTATAAAAAGTTTAGGAGGCGGAGAATTAGACGAAAAGATAACTATAATACCTAACACAGAAGAAAAGTATATTACATTCTCAAAAACGATAAAATACAAGAATAAAGAAAATAAAGAACGAACAATCCAATTAAGATTTGTAGATTCGTTTAGATTTTTATCAAGAAGTCTAGCTGAATTAGCAAAAAATTTAAAACCAGAACAATTTAGAGAAACATTAAAATTCTTTCCTAAAAATGTAATTGATTTAGTAAAAAGAAAAGGTATCTATCCATATGATTATGCTGATTCACCTGAAAAACTAGATGAACCTGTTCCACTATCTAGAGACAAGTTTAAGAATAGATTAACAGGAGAAGATATAAGTGACGAGGATTATAACCATCATCTACTAATCTGTAAGATATTCAATTTAAAAACCTTAAGAGAATATACTCAATTCTACAACAAAACAGATGTACTTCAATTAACAGACATTATTGAAAACTTCAGAGATACAGCTCTTAATACATATAAATTAGATCCCGCATGGTATTTCACAAGTCCAGGCTTCTTCTGGGATGCAATGTTAAAGATGACACAACAAATATTAGAATTGTTAACTGATTATGATAAACTGCTCTTTATAGAAAAAGGTATAAGAGGTGGAATTTCTCAATGTTCAAATAGATATGCAGTAGCTAATAATAAGTATCTAGAAAATTATAATCCTAAAGAGAAAAGTTCTTACATAATGTACATGGATGCAAATAACGAATATGGATGGGCTATGAATCATCATATGCCTTATGGAGAATTCAAATGGAAAAAGATTATTAATGGTGTAAATGATAAATACTGGATAAATAAAATATTAGAGACAGACGATGAGTCTAATACTGGATATATACTAGAAGTCGATTTAGAGTGTCCAAAAGAACTTCATAATAAGCATTCAGATTTGCCATTAGCTCCTGAAAATTATATAAACAACAAGAAACTTCCAAAATTATTAACAACACTTTACGATAAAGAAAACTATATATTGCATTATCAAAATTTAAAATTCTATGTGTCACAAGGTCTAAAAATTAAAAAGATACATAAAATATTAGAATTTAAACAATCAGGCTCGTTAAAGAAATATATAGAATTAAATACAGAACTTAGGTCGCATGCAAGGAATGATTTTGAAAAAGACTTCTATAAACTAGCAAATAATGCAGTATTTGGAAAGACTATGGAAAACATAAGAAAGAGAGTAGATATAAGACTAGCACATAATGTAGAATTAGCAGAGAAACTAATAGCTAAACCTACTTTTAAAGATAGAACTATATTTTCCGAAGATCTAGCTGCTATTCATATGTATAAAACAAAAATTACTTTTAACAAGCCTATCTATGTTGGGATGTCTGTTCTGGATATATCTAAAATTTGTCTATATGATTTCTATTACAAGGTGTTGAAGAAAAAATATGGAGATAAAATCAAACTATTAATGAGTGACACAGACTCGGTTATAGCACATATAGAAACAAAAGATGTATATGAGGATATGAAAGCTATGTATGAGCATCTAGATACATCTGATTACAAAGATAATAACAAATATAGGATAAAAAAAGTTAACAAGAAAGTATTAGGAAAATTCAAAGATGAACCGAAAGGTGAAATCATAGGAAAAGTCGTAGGTCTCAAATCAAAGATGTATTCAATACAAGCACCTCAAATAGACCTCGAAGACAAAGACTTTAAAAGTAAATTTGATAAAAACAAATGTTGTAAAAAGGCAAAAGGAATAAAATCGAATATTGTTAAATCAGAAATAACTTTCAAAGATTACGAAGATTGTGTCTTAAAAGATAATGAAATATATAAAATGCAAAATACTATTAGGAGTAAAAAACATAATGTATATTCAGTAGAAGAAAACAAGCTAGCATTAAGCTCTTACGATGATAAAAGATACATATTAGAAGATGGGATACATACTCTAGCTTGGGGCCATTATTCGATAGATTTAAAGAAAGAAGATTTACTAACAAAGCTAAAAGAACTAATGGATAGCTATATCAAAGGGAGACAAGAAAAAGAAAAGCGAAGAATAGAAAGTTTAAGAAATGTTTAGATATAAGTTTTAGATGTAAGTTTAGGTGTAAAATTCTTTTATGGTTATATATCATAAAAGTAAATTGAAGATGGATGGGGTCAATGTGGGGAAGATATAATTTTCGATGTGTATAATTAGATTCTATGCTGGAGGATTTCATATATAAAAAGCCTGGTTTGAGAAAGTGGCCCCAAACTGGTTTTATGAATACTACCAGTGTAGCAAGTAAAATTAGCAATAAGTAAGTTATTGAACCAAGTTCGGTGAGTCAGTGAAAAGGAAAGTGGACAAAACACTGGCGTTTCGCGGCGTCCATGCGAGTTCGAATCTATCTCGGCTTGTTTTTTTATCCATTTGAGAGAAAGTATTATTTCTTTTCCTACAGGTAGTCACTCATTTCGTATTTTTCGCCGTTCTTCACAGCTAAAGTAACTGGCTATTCTTATTCTTTCTACGAATGATGGATCTTCTCTTTGGTTTCATGTCAAACATGCACACGTAATGAAAAGACGCTGTTGATAATAATAATAATAATAATAATAATAATTAGCTAACTCGTGTGTGTATTTCGACAATATAATTTTATATTATTATGTGGAATTAAGTAAGGCTGGCTGGCGCCCCTTCCCCCGTATTTTTTTTGATGCGCCTTATGGGTCCACGGTGCCCAACGTTGGTCCCATCCCACTATCACCTCCTGTTCTCTCGATATAAGTTATCGACATATTGCCTAAAGAGGGCTCTGCCGTGGCCCCATGACTCCCCATGACAATGACTCTTCGTTCATTTTACATTGAAATCGCTTATTTTTCTGAGTACTGTGAGTGCATACTGTCCAATGTTGCTCCCATCACTCTGCAATTTCCCGTTCTCTCGATATAAATTGCTAATATTTTGTTTGTAAGGGAAATATGGCATTACAATCATTACATTTGAAGAAGATATTGCCTTGCCACAAAAATACCTATTATTATTATTATTATTATTATTATTATTATTATTATTATTATTATTATTATTATTATTATTATTATTATTATTATTATTATTGTTGTTGTTTTACTTACCACTGGTGTTGCCTACCTTTATTTGCAATGCAATGAATGCCATTTTGAACATTTTCATCTGATTATTCTAGTTAACGAACTTATCAAGATATTTCAACAATTAATGTTTGTGCCAAGTTTCGTCTCAATCCGCTGAATATTAGGGTGGTTATGGCATTCACAAATAGCGTTATATATATACAGATAGATAGATAAATAGACACACAGAGGGAGAGAGAAAAAAGTGTATTACTCCCTTCTCGCAACTGTGGTGCTTCAGAGTTAATCCTGGCCTTTTTGCAAAACGTATTGACCAGCCTAATCTAAACGCTATGTATTATTAAAAAAAAATTAAAAATGTCCTTGGCGGGGATTCTAACTGACGTCCTTTGCATTTGTAAGCCACCACCTTAACCACTACACCAAGATCATGGCGTAGTGAACCCTTGGTTGTCGGCGTATTTGTTGTATTTGAGTTTTATATTCCCACTTCGACAATTTTTAGTCTTTTTTCTCTGTTTAAGAGCTGTTTCTGGCATTCTCTTTCGGTGTCGTCCCTCATATACACTATGCACTCTTCGTATTCAGAGCTTGTGTCCCTCTGCAATGTCTTATTCAGATTACTTTTCCTTTTGGCCCTCAGTAAACTTTTGATTGATTTAATTCTCATACTCTCCACGGATAGAGAGCAGGAATGCCAGACTCGAAAAATAGGTGTACATTTACTTTTCTGACAGATAATACATAAATTGCCTTCCTGAAAACACGAAAAGACAAAAAAAAGGCTTTCTCCAGTCATCTCCGAAGATTTATCTCTCTCAAATACTATTCTCGTTTTCGTTTTTTCAGGATATGCCGTTGTGATACTTACACAAAGAACCCATAGATTGAAGTTCATTGGATTTTTTTTAAAATTTAGCGTCCCTTTCAGGAGCAAGACTACAAGAGACTGGGACTTACTGATTAATGAATAGGAACCGCATGTGCTCCCGCCTGAAATCGACTCCGGCTCGCACGAAAACATTAAACAAACTCATTTCCTTGCGATTAAACAATATTTCTTTCAGAGTAGACTAGGACTAGATATTTTATAACCAAAGCACGAAAATACGACGCGGAATTTTATGTCAGTTAACTTTTTCAAAAAAGGTTGATCTGCTTCTGCTTACTCAGGAACATACACCCGGAATGTGTTTGTGTGTGTGATAGAGAATAGATAGTTGGAAAGACATGATGAGAAACGTCAAGAGATACAGAGAGGATAAAGCGTAAAAAGAAGAAAAAAACTACTTATCAGTACAGTGTATGATGCAGAAATCTAACGATATCTCCAACATCGTACTAATTTTTTTTCAATTCCCCTTTCAATTCCCCTTTAGCTATTAAAAACATCGACTTACAAAAATTATTTTCCGAGGCTAATATCGATCTTCTCATTAGTGATGCTCTGCGAGATTCTCATCAGAAAACGGAGGTAATGTACATATATAAAGCCCTCCTGGCAAATACTCCCCTGTCCTGGTGATCCTACAAAAACAGAGATCTCCATTTCAAAATTAGTACCTACTTCTTTCAACATTTAATTATGAGCCACACAAATTATTTTCACACGGATATGAACCTCCTCTCATTAGTGATCTTCTGCAAGATTCTCATCAATTGATCAAAGTAATGCACTTACGATAAACGCCCCTGAAAGACAATGGCCTGTAGTAGTGATCCTAGAATTACAGAGGTACCTATTTGGAAACTTCGTACCCACTTCTTTCACTTATACTATCTAGCTGTTTTAGCTATACCTATAGCAAGACTTTATTACGAGCTACACAAATTATTTTCGGACGGACATATTTATCCTCTCATTACTGATCCGCTACGAGATTATCATCAGAAATTGGAGGTAATGTACCTATAAAAAGCCAACCTGGCAAATATTCGCCTGTCGCGGTGATCCTAGAGGTCTCCATTTCGTAAATTCGTATCCACTTCTTTCACTACTAATCGTTAGTTTTTCTAGCTTACCTATAACAACAATTAATTATGAGCTATAGAAATTATTCTCGGACGGAAATGTGCATCCTTTCATTACAGATCTTCTGCGAGATTCTCATCAGAAAATTGATGTACCTATGTACCTATAAAAAGCCCACGTAGTAAATATTCGCCTCTTGTGGTTATCCTAGACCTACAGAGGTCTCAAT
The DNA here is from genome assembly GCF_964235325.1 of Thermobia domestica. Lineage (NCBI taxonomy): Eukaryota > Metazoa > Arthropoda > Insecta > Zygentoma > Lepismatidae > Thermobia > Thermobia domestica. The sequence continues at coordinate 63,367,323 of NC_137457.1, forward strand.
TTCGTAAATTCGAACCTACTACTTTCATTTTCTTTTTCTACTTGCCCTAGTTTACCTACAGCAACACTTAATTATGAACTACACAAATTATTTTAGGGCGAACCCGTACACCCAGCCACAAAAGTAATTCTCCGTCTAAACGCTCTAATTTCATTCCTTGGGGTGTATGTAATTTGCAGTTGTGAGAACGCCTAAAGAGGTGCAACTGAACTTATACGTATTATTTTTCGGCACTCACAGCTGCTGGTAGCTTTGAGCCAGTGTTTATGCGGGTAAAATTGTAAAGTAGGTGACTAACGAAACAGTTCTGCTAATTTAAGAATAATCTCTCTGGTTCAGAGCGTGTTGTCCAATGAACATCATATGTTAATATCAATATTTCTGTGTATATAATATATTTTTCATTATGTACTGTATAATCAAAGAAACAGAAACACTGATCACATATGAATCAGAAAATGCTTAAAAGTAGCTGAAAAAATCAAAACTGGAAAAACCGCTGGAAATAACTTTGTAAATGATTGCTTCCATTGAGAGACCTTCTCCAATTATCCTCATTCCAGCATCTTCTTCTTTCTGGAGAGGAGAAGATCTTTCTTATCTCATTGAGTAAACATTGCAATTGAATATTGAAGATCAATGCGCTAACCATTCACCCACCCCATCATTTAAACATCCACACAAACAAATAGCTAGTTAAATTCGTTTCATGGAAAAATTTACTCAAGATACTCAAATATAACCAAAACAAACAAATATAAACGAAATATAAGTAAAAATATAGTAAGAAAATATAAGCAACTTGTGTGAGTGCCTTAATGACTTACTCGAGATTTCCTTTTTTAACTGAAAAATAAGTTATATAAACGTTGCTCAATGAAGAAAGTATCACGAAATGCTCTTAAGTTGAGCCTACGTCATTGCCAGAGCCATAACTTGTGGGGACAGGGACCAACTGCCCCCTCTTCCCCAGAGAATCTCCACGCCGTTCGAGGGGGCCCATTTTCAGACAAAATCTTCTTACTCCATATAGTATACGAACATGAAATTAAAAATGAATCATCAAATAGGGTCACTATATTACATAAAAAAGACACATAAGGAAAATAGAACAAAAATGAGTTCTCAACCCATTTCAGTAATATTTATTCGTATGGCTTAGAGATTTATCAATATTGTCCCCTTAATAATTTACCATGTATGTAATGGGCCCAGGGAGTATTTAACGGAACCGTAGATCTTGCCGAGGATGTACATATCCGTCCGAAAATAATCAGTGTAGCTGTAATTTACTGTTTCTATAGGTAAGTTAGAACAGATAGATAGTGGAAGTGAAAGAAGAATATAAGAATTTACTAAATGAATATCTCCGTAGATCTAGGATCAACCCGACAGTCGAGTATTTGAAATTGTGCGGCAGAGGTCTCCATTAAATAAATTCGTCTCTACGTTTTCACTTCCACTCTCGTTGCTCTAGTTTACTTATAGAAGACTTAATTATGAGCTACAGAAACCATTTTCAGACGTAAATTTACATCCTCTCATTACTTATATGGTGCGAGATTCTCATCAGAAAATGTAAGTAATGTACCTATGAAAAGCCCGCCTGGAAAATTCTCGCGTCTCGTGGTGATCCTATACATACAGCGGTCTTCGTTTCGTAAATTCGTACCTACTTCTTTCACTTCAACTTCTATGATTTAGATATACATATAGAAACACTTATTTATGGGCTACAGAAATGACTTTCCGACAAACATCTTTATCCTTTCATTACTGATCCTCAGCGAGATTCTCATTAAAAAGGGAAGAGAAGTACATATAAAAATCCTACCTTTCAAATACACGAATTTCGTTTTTTTCCTGAACCTACAGGGGTCTCCATTTCTAAAATACGTATTCACATCAATTATATAGTTTTTATAGCTATACATTGTAGCACTACTTAATCATGAGCAACAAAATTTACTGTCCGACGGACATGCTTATCCTCTCATTACTGATCCTTTTCGAGATTCTCTGCAGAAGATGTAAGTAATGTACCAATTAAAAGCCCACAATTCAAATGCTCGCCTGTCGCTGTGAAACTAGACCAACAGAGGTCACCATTTTGTAAATTCACTCCTACGTCCTTCAATCTCACCCTCTTCTTGTTCTAGCTTACCTATAGCAACACTTAATTATGAGCTGCACAAATTATTTTCTAACGGACATATTTATCCTCTCATTACTGATCATCTGCGTGACTCTCTTCAGAAGAAATGAAATGAAATGAAATCTTTGAGTTTTACGTCCCACGGTTATGCCGGTTAGGCTAAAGGAGACGGTGATGATGAGTAATGAATGAAATGGTGGAATGAAGAAAGTGGGAGGAAACGGGAGAACCCCGAGAAAACCCACGCACATGGTGCTTGTCCACCACAAAGTCTCTTCAGAAGACTGAAAGTAATGTACCTTATATAGTCCACTTGGCAAATACTTGCCTGTCGTGGTGTTCCAAGACCTAAAAATGTCTTCATTTCGTAAATTCATACCTACGTCGTTCATTTCCAATCACTACTTGTTCTAGCTAACATAGAGCAACACTTAATTATGAACTAAACAAATTATTATCGGACGAACATATACATAATCTATTAACCAATTCTCTGCGACATTCTCACCAGGAGATGAAAGTAACGTCCCTAGGAAAAGGCAACCTTGCAAATACTCGCCTATCGTGCTGATTTTAGACCTCTATTTTGTACACTTGTCCCTACGTCTATCACTTCCACTCTCTAGTTGCTATCTTACTTGTAGCAACACTTAATTATAAGCAACATAAATTATTTTAGGACGGAGATATTTAATGCAGCTATGAAAGGGACACCATGCAAACCCTCGCCTAACGAGGTGATCGTAGACCTACATATGTCACCAATTTCTAAATCGATACCTACGTCTTAAACTTCAACTCTCTGGTGAGCCATATTTATACAAAACTTAATTTTGAGATACACAAATTACTTTAAGATGTACACCTTGTCTCAGAAAGGTTGAGCGCATTCTTTATTGGTGATTTGAGGCAAAAATTTTCTAAGGCCAGCTTCGGGTATATTCGGGAAAAAGTAAGCCAGGTTCGAACCTCCAAGCCAGCCTTTGCAAAAGGGATAAAGTTTGCACATGTGTTTTTCTTCTTTTAAATATAATAAGACTTGTTATCAAGTGTTTAAAAAAGAAAAATTGATTGAAATACTAAATGATACAATATTTCGAAACCTTTTATTAATGTGAGCACATGCTTGTTTGTCATTTAGCTCTCTATACGTAATGGAACATTTAAATACGTTAAAGAATCTTTCCATATGTAAAAGAATGCTCAAAATTAAGAATTAGAACATAATTATCGCCTGAGTACTAAAATAAAAGTCAAAGTAGAACAGAAACAGCGTTTGTAATGGATATGAATGTCATAATTATCTTGAGATCCGTTATACATTGCTAGAAGCTTAGTTCTAGAAGTCCTTGTGTTAGCTCATTGGTAAGCTGTCGGATTTCAAATCATAAGGTTGTGAGTTCGGTTCCCATCTGGGTCAAAACCTTTTTTAAAATTATATTTTCCGCAATGCATGAAAAATTATATAAAATAATTACATTAAAATACGTAAGTTGTTTATATATAACATAATAATTGCAGAACATAGTAATTATTATGTTTAAAATATAACATCTGAGATAATTTTCACAGTAGGTCGGTATTATATATGAGGATGTAAATACAAGTTAAGAAACTCGTTCAATAGCAATAAATAAATCATGTAGTGTATTTATTTGCAGCTATTTGTCATATAGAGAGTAATTCTCAACATTCATAATACAGAATGTCATTTATGTTCTTGAAAAGTTATTCGATGCATAAACAGAGGGTATAAACAGAGAATCCAAAGTCGGAACGCTCGCAAAAAAATTCATGAACCCCAAAGGTCACGTGAGCAGACTGGAATTGTGCTTATGAAGCATGCCACAGCAGAAAGTCTTTACGTAGATTTTCAATTCAATTCCTGATATATGCTTTTGCAATGTGGAAGTGGTGATGCCTTGAGTCGCCCTCTCTCGCTCGCTCGCTCGCTCACTCTCTATTTATACAGAATATAAAAGTGGATTTATGTGTGTGTTTCAACATAATTCTAATATATCTAGAGCAATTTTAACTATATTTCTTACAGTCTGGAAAAAGAGTACTGTCGAGATACATATCAAAAATGCTAGAAACGGGTCGATATTAGTATCGAATCCATAGTTTCGTAGTCGCTTAGGTGAATAGCTCTACTTTCAATTCAAGTCCAATTAAGCTCCCATTAGCACCCAGGGTGGTTACGTAGCGACATAAAGATATCGAAATCAACCGATATTAGAATCGAATCGTAAGTTTTCAGCGCCGCTAACAGTGTAGCATTTCCCATTAGTCCACATTAGTCCCATTGCCTAGAGGGCAACATATTTGCAGAGTGCAAATTTTAAAACTTGAATAATATTTTAATTTTTCCCGTATGAAAAAGTTAAAAATCATGAACTATTTCACGAACAATACTCTTTTACTATTCTAATATGTTTAATAATTGCGTAAGAAATGTAATAGTAATTCAGAACATGTTTCACAGTTGTTATTTTTTGTTACATAGTTGTAGCTGTAGCATGTAGTGAGTGGAATTTAACTGTAATAAATTCACTAATTAACCATATTCGAATTAAGTTTTATTTTTAAGTTCGGAATGAAGCGGCGGAGAAATATGTAGTTATTGGGGGCACCGAGCTTTTCTACATTTTACTTTCAAGATCTCCATTTTTCTTTTGTCATTTGTTCCTATTAAAAAAAGTTCAGTCACTTTTGGATTGTCATAGGATAGTAGGAGTTGGATTTTGGGCTGCAGTCTGTGAGATTCTAGAGTAGCTAACTGCTTGAAAAAATATTTTTGAATCATCTGTAACATATGAAATAACGATATGTATCATAAAAAATTGAAAGTAACTATGTCTGCGTAATCATCACGGTCAAATTGCAAAGTCAAATGAATTGACGTTTGGTATATAATCAGGCTCCAATCCCAACTGGGAAGTTATCATACGCGTGTCACTTTCATTATAATACATATCCTTAGGGGGAGTAGAAGTCCGAATTTTTGCGAAAAATTTAGTATCTCACAAGCCGTTCAACTGAGAGCTGAAATTCAGCATATAACTCTTTATTAAAAATAAAGAGAATATGCCCTGGCATTTTTTAAAATTGTCTTTTATGAGCGGGGGGACGGGGGTGCCTTTTCTATATATTGGAAATTGGTAGTGGATTGATTTGTAAAAATAATCGAAAACGATTGAAATTAGTTGAGAAAAAAATTGAGTAATGCAAACTAAAGTTCTTTTTGAATTTTATACCCACTGCTTTCTATTTATAATTGCTGAAGCTGGTGTTTAATATATGGAGCGTTCCGAACATAAGGCAATCAAGCCATAAAGGTAGAGAAAATGTCCATAAAATTTGTATTCTAAAATTAATTACATGGGCATTTTCAATTAGTACGGCATGCTTAATTATATAGAAAATTAGTTTTTTTCTCTCTCTCTCTCTCTTTTTTTTTACGTTGGTCTACTTTTCCTTGATTCGAAACTTTTAAATTTCACCCTATTTTCTACTGAATCTGTCTGTAAGGCAACAAAGAAATAATTACATATGATAAATTTAAATTCATTTTAATTCGGAAAATGAGAAACACTTTGCCATTATATATCGTGAATATCAGACCCACCAGTATTGTAACAAAGAGGTGCTTGAGCCAATGACGGTAGAAATTCAAACTCCGGTAAGTGATAAATTCACAGTCTTGTTTTATTACAAGTGTAATCTCTTTAGTCAATGGAGAGGAGGACGTGGGTCATCGGTCAGAGTTGATGTCGATGGGTTTTGGTGGGTCGGAGTTGGTCGCAATGGTTCAGAGTGGTTCATAGTTGGTGGTGGGTCAGAGTGGATCACGATGGTTGATGGGTCAGAGTGGGCCAATGGGTCATTTGGGTGGTGGGTGATAGTGGGTCATGGTGGGTCGTGGATCAAATTTTCATTGACCCACACCATCTCTGGTTAAAATTGTACTAAAGATAAGAGGCACCGAAGATGCATGTCGGCTATTATGCTCAAATTTTTCGCATGGATAGTACTCCGCCAGAAAGCAATAAATCTGAAACGGTTCATGGTATCACCTCCTAGAACTCGAGATGTAGGGGTTTGTCTGATTGGCTAAATTAAGACGTCAATGATTTATCCTTCAACAACCAAGCTTTTTATGATCGTTTCCGTGGGGAAATCAGAAGAACGCGTGCCTAGTAATCGTAATATTGATAGTTCGCGTCCACCCCGGTGTATTTGTTTTGTGTTTTTTTGATTCACCTAAATATAAACAAGTCACACATATAGGCATTTTAACATATTTTGGGAGAGTAACTTTTGTGGTTCGTTGGCGTTTCATCGCGTCTCTGCCGCTGGTAGTAAAGTTTTCAAAATTGAACTTGGGCTATCACGGATCGTCGCTGCGGGGCCACCAATTTCTGGCGAGAGGTTAATAGTTAACCATCTGTAGTCCACCGACGCTTACAGCTTAGGGTAATGAACGATGTCCTTGCCTTGTAGACTTCATGACTACCGACGTCGGCAGTCAACTAGCTTTTAGTATTCCTTTACTAACCATCTATCGTTCATGTTTGTACACGGTGTTGTCATAATAATAATAATAATAATTATTATTATTATTATTATTATTATTTGTAGTAACAGTAGTATAATTGATGATAGAATAATTATTGTCTATGTATTGTCTAGGTAGGACTACACACAGGATTTGGCTCATTTTGGTTCGACTTGACTCTAATCCGAGTCGAGTTGGAAGATATTTTTCGCGCCGAGTCCAAGAGTAGACCTCAAAGATGTCTGTTTCGAGTCGAGTCGAGTTTCAAAGAAAAGTCGTTCGTGCCCATCCCTACTAATGAGAGCTTAATCGGAGTTAAGCGAAATTGAAAGTATCACTATTTATCTAAGCGACCCGAAAACTATGAATCTAATATCGATCATTTTCTAGCAATCTTTTATATGTATCCCCCTCCCATTCACCATAGGTAACCCGACAGCACTCTTTTTGAAACTATAAGAAATGTGGTTAAAATTACTCTAGGCCAGTGGTTCTCAATCTAATTCCTATCACGATCCCCTTTTATCACACGCTCTTGCCAGCGACCCTTTTATAATTTGTTTTATAATAAGCTTGTGTGGGATTTTAACATACCTATTTCTATAATAGTAGAATCCATTTTTTTGTTTATAGTGAACAGTGCCATGGAAAATCATTGCCCGGGGCGAGAGTATAGTACGATGTCACCGTATATGTGAGTGACGTCGACAGACTAGCTACGAAGCGCCACCATGATTGGCACGAAGCTCAATAACATTTTCAAAATAAACCCTACCTTTCCTTAATTTTGAGCACATTTTATTATGTTTTTCCTTCTATTTTACACATGTGCACATGCACTTTCCTAACATGAGTAACACACTTCCTCCGAAATGTGTGGCCCCTTTTCTCGGCGCCCGGCACTGACAGTGGATACAGTAACTGTAATATCTATATTCTCAACGACGAAGGTGCTGGTTCAAGATGGATGTTAAACTCCTTCATTGAAGAGGCCATTAACGAATCCGATCTAAGCCCACAACTTCTTGACCAAATAATAGAATGATCATGCGACAAGTCTTTGCAACTGGTTTTCTGTAACGAAGACTTGGACAAGTTCTGCCTGATGAGGAGAGAAGAATATCCTGGTCTGGTGGTTGCTGCTTTAAAAGTAATAATTCCATTTGCTATATCGTACTTGTGCGAAAGTGTTTTTTTAATGGTAAACATTAAAACAAAGATAAGAAATCGCTTATCAGTTGAAAATGGCTTGATAATGTTCGTCATGAAGATTGAACCGGGCATTGCTGCACTAGTGAAATTACACCATGCTTAGGTTCTCATTAGGTTTTAATTTTAATTGTATTTCAATGTGCAGGTTTTGTTTCATGTGTATTTTTCAAGTATTTCTATATACAGTTCTCATTACTTTTATATCATACCTCTTTGATTTAAATTCATTTTTAAACAACTCTACTAACTAACTAACTCTATGGCCTATGGAACCCGGAGGTTCAATGCCGCGTTCACAAAAGCTCTACACTGACTCCCATCCTTAGCCAATTGGATCCAGTTTCTACTTTGTATTCTTATCTCAGCGAGATCCATCTTAATATTCTCCTCCCATCTGCGCCTAGGTCTTCCTAATGGTCGTTTTCCGTTTGGTCTTCCAGTCAAGACTTTGAAAGCGTTTCTACTTTCTTCCATTCTAGCTACATGACCTGCCCACCTAAGCCTCCTAGACTTGACGACCCTAACAATGTTGGGTAGCCGTATAAATTATGAAGTTTCCGCCATTCCCAATACCCGTTCCTCTTGGGTCCGAATATTCGTCTCAGGATCTTGTTCTCAAATACTTTCAGTCAATGTTCTTCCCTCAGAGTAAGTGACCATGTTTCGCAACCATAGAGAACAACAGGCATGATTATCGTTTTGTATATTTTAAGCTTCAAATTTCTCGACAGAATTCGCGACGACAAGAGACTTTGAACCGAATAGTAACACGAATTCTACACCCTTTGAAAATGTTCAGTAGACTTATTTTTTATTGTTCTTTACAGTGTGTATAAAAAATAAAAGTATGCCTATCAGAACAAAATTAAAAATAACATTTAAAAATAATTTCTGGTATTAGATTCTAACTATATTTATCTCTTCCGCCTATCTTCGCGATCCCCTAGGGGCCACGACTCCCAGGTTGAGAAACCCTACTCTAGGCATACATGAGTTATGATGGAACATACATACATACACTTTTATATGTATAAATGCAGATAAGAGAGTTGAGAGAGAGCGATTAAGGAATTACCGCTCTCAATCTCTTCACTTTACTTTTACGATTCGTGAATTTCTTACGTGACAGTTTGGGGCTAGCTAGTTTTTTTGTCTTGAACCACGATCCGATTTTCGATATGCTCTACCTAAATGCTGTAATGCGAATATTGAGAAGTTATCTGCGATGAAAGTAGCTGCAAATAAATACATTACATAACTTATTTATTGCTATTACACGATTTTTTAAAGTTGTATTCAATATTCACACATAACACACCGACGTTCTGTGAATACCTCAGATGTTATATTTTAAAGATAAGAATTACTTATGTCGTGAAATGATATGAATATATATATTCAACTCATATATACAACTGATGATATGAAAATATATATACAACTGATGAATTGTAATGTAACTATTTTACATAATTTTCATGCATTGAGGAAAGTAGAATATCATAAAAGAATCTCACCTGAACGGGTATCGAACTCACGATTTAAACGCTCGGTGGTGTACTACTGAGCTAACATGACCGCTTTTCGGAATCTGCTTCTGAAATATAACTGAGCTCATACGTAAATGCTCTTTTCCGTATGGAATTCACAATGACGAAACGAGAGTGTGAATACGTAGTCTCGAAATATTGTATCATTAAGTATTTCAATCAATGTTACTTTTTTCTACACTTAATACCATTTCAACATGTCTTATATTTAACAGAAGGAAAAACATATCTGTACATCTTTTCCCGATTACTAAGGTTGGCTTTGGAGGTTCGAACCAGCAGCATTAGTTTATGTTTTCCGAAGATACCCGAAGTTGGACTTCGAAAGTGTTCGTCTCAAAACAGCTGTCATCATATCGCTCAATCTGTTTGGTATATGGTATATGTTTTTATACGTGTAAAGTCAGTATAACAATTCATTCTTTAAACAGATTTTCGTATGTATTAATATTTCTTTATAAAAACTGTTTTTAATATTATTATTACGGCGCACCATTTTCAGATTTCTTTCGCGAGTCGTTGACCAAGTCGTTCTCTACCAGCGTTGCCAGACTCACAGCTCGGAATTATTCCAAAACCTGATCGAACTTATGCTAGATTCGGTCAAATTATGCTAGATCCTCATAATTACTAATTCAGGAGTTTAAAAAAACGAAGTTGAGATACGAAAACGTAACTTAAAATACACAGAGAGCAAGAATGCATGGATAGAACTCAATACTTCACGCACCAAAATTTTAACTCAACTAAATTACTGCAGTCGTTGCCAGACTCAATGGCGTATATATCGTATAAATGAATGCAAAGTTTTTGTTTAAATATCTTGAAAGAAAATTACTTCGCAGCATAAGAGGAGTTGGGAATCGTCTGCTGGGGGGGGGCAGATTTTTGGTCGGTCTCGGAGCTGTCATTTCAGGAATTAATATGATCATGAAGTCAGAAATAAAGATGGTGAAGTTGTTAAAAAGTTGGGAGGAGAATGGCCTCCATAGGTCCGCCCATGCCTCGGAGTTAAAGGATTAGAAAACCCTGGGTGGAGCCACACAAAAAAGCCCAAAGCCGTTCCGAACTTACTTCGGAAAATAAGACTGCTTGTATGGTTTACCGAGTGTATGAATCAATGGAAGAGGATACATTTCTGCCGTTCATTTTCTTCCCACGACCAACTTCTTTCTCATCTCCAGGTTTTACGGCTTTTTGATAACTTGCTGAAATTGTTCTAGATTTGGGCAGGATGCTAAAAGCAAGATGCTAGATGCTAGAGACATGCAAATTATGCTAGATCTAGCATCATTATGCTAGATCTGGCAACGCTGTTTCCCACAATAGGCGTGTCGTGCAAGTAACCAATCACACGCCAGGTACTAGCTTTTACCTATTGCTTCCTTCTCACAGCTCAGAACATTGGTAACTATGGATAGACGTACAGCAGTAATTACTTTATGGGAGTTGGAAGGTTATTCTGCAACTGCAGCTAGCAGGCGAGTAGGTGTCCCGGCCTCTACAGGAAGGCGATGGATTCGGAAATATGGTGCTACAGGTCAGACTGGTAATTTACGATCTCCTAGTCGTCCGCATGTGTCAACCGAAGCCCAAGATGCGAGATTAGTAAACGAAGCCCGGTTAGACCCACTAAGGACGTCTAGACAGCTAAAGGAAGCTTCTATCTTTCCTGGTAGTAAGCATACAGCTCTGCGAAGGCTTCGTCATGCTGGGTTACGTGGCCGTGTTGCTGCCGTGAAGTAAAAACTCTCAGACGACCACAAAATTTACCGTCTCGCGTTTGCACAGGCGAATGTGGGTCTCAATTGGGAAAACGTAGTTTTCTCAGATGAATCCATATTCACAACATCAAAGGAGGGACGCCGTTTTTTGTATCGTCCGAGAGGCACCCGATATGACCATGGATATGTGGCTGCTTGCAATCGCAGTGGCCATGTATCTATTTTATGTTGGGGTTGGATTTCCAGTCGCGGAGCAGGACAGCTTCATAGAATTGAAGGACATCTGGACAATGCTCAGTACTTAGACATTATCAGTAATATCATGGTGCCATCTGTACGAGTATTTCAGCCTGATGATGTAATTCAGTTCCAGCAATACCAGTCGCCAATACATACTTCCCGTGTGGTTCAGGAATGGTTCGCAGGGCACCCTGAGATTGATTTAATCGACTGGCCGCCTCGCGGAGCAGACCTCAATCTCATGGAAAATATGTGGGCAGAAGTGAAGCGTACTCTAAGGGAAAGTTGGCCTGAGGCAGATCCACCAAGAACTCAGGATGACCTGTGGCATCTTGTTTCCGAAGCATGGCTTTAGGTAGGGGAAGGAGATAGACTTGTCACCCATGTAATAGATTCCATGCCCAGAAGAATGGAGCGTGTAATAAATTCAGAAGGGTCTTGGACACAATATTAATGTGACCGCCTTAACTCCCGAAAACAGCCCTTTTCAGGGCTACCTAAACGCCTCTGAAAATATTTCTAGAAGTAAACCACTCCTTGTATCCGAATTCTGTGCAATTCTACTAACAAAAGAATGATAATTAGCAGTAGGCTTTGAACTCAAGACCTCTTCAGTGGCAAGTCCGTACTCTACCAGTGAGCTAACATGAACACGCAAACCCAACCTGAAGAAACACGACTTTCAATTTCTGGTATTCGATGACAATGATGCTCATATACTTTGCAAATGTAGTATTCAACTTGGGATATTCCGCAACACACACACACACATAAACAAAGCGAAAGAGAGAGAGAGAGAGAGAGAGAGAGAGAGAGAAAAAATACACAAAAGCATATTCAACGTATTCGAATGAGACTCTAAGTAACGACATTCCGTTCTAAAGAGAATTTGTGTTTCTTCCCGTGATGTTAAGGGGATCGGGAAAAGTTATGTGTCTTGAAGCAGGATACGACTTTGGATACTCTGTTTATACACTTTCTATATCCGTAGGAATATACTGTATTTCACGAATATAAATAACATACTGTAATGAGAATATTGAGAAGTTAAATCTGTATGACAAATAGCTGCAAACAAATACACTACATAACTTATTTATTGCTATTAAACGATTTTCCTAACTTGTATTTAACATTCTCATATATAATACCGACCTACTGTGAAAATTATCTCAGATGTTATATTTTAAACATAATACTTACTATGTTCTGCAATTATTTTGTTATATATAAACAAGTTATGTATTTTAATGTAATTATTTTATATAATTTTTCATGCATTGCGGAAAATATAATTTTAAAAAAAGTATTGACCCAGAGGAGAATCGAACTCACAACCTTATGATTTGAAATCCGACAGCTTACCAATGAGCTAACACAAGGACTTCTAGAACTAAGCTTCTAGCGATGTATAACGGATCTCATGATAATTATGACATTCATATCCATTACAAACGCTGTTTCTGTTCTACTTTGACTTTTATTTTAGTACTCAGGCGATAATTATGTTCTATTTCTTAATTTTGAGCATTCTTTTACATATGGAAAGATTCTTTAACGCATTTAAATGTTCCATTACGTATAGAGAGCTAAATGACAAACAAGCATGTGCTCACATTAATAAAAGGTTTCGAAATATTGTATCATTTAGTATTTCAATCAATTTTGCTTTTTTAAACACTTGGTAACAAGTCTTATTATATTTAAAAGAAGAAAAACACATGTGCAAACTTTATCCCTTTTGCAAAGGCTGGCTTGGAGGCTCGAACCTGGCTTACTTTTTCCCGAAGATACCCGAAGCTGGACTTAGAAAAATTTTGCCTCAAAACACCAATAAAGAATGCGCTCAACCTTTTTGAGACAAGGTGTACATATTTATCGTTTCCTTACTGATCTTCTGCGAGATTCTCATTAGAAAATGGAAGTAATGTTTTTATAAAAAGCTCATAATTCAAATACTCATCTGTAGTGATGATCCGAGACCTACGGAGGTCACAATTTCGAAAATTCCAACATACTTCTTTCACTTTCGCTATCTAGTTGTTTTAGCTATACATATAGAAACACTTAATTATAAGCTATTACTTTCCGCGGGACATGTTTATTCTCTCATTACGGATACTCTACCCGATTCTCATCAGAAAATGGAAGTCATGTACCTTTGAAAAGCATACCTGGCATATATTCGCATGTAGTGGTGATCCTAAACCTACAGTGGTCTCCATTTCGTAAATTCGTACCTCCTTCTTTCACTTCCACTTGTACTTGTTCTAGCATACCTATAGCAACTCTTAATTATGAGATACACAAATTGTTTTGATGGATATGTACATCTTCCCATTACTGAACCTTTGCGATATTCTCACCAGAAGATGTAATTAATGTACCTATAAATAGCCTACTTGGGAAATACTCTCTTATCGTAATCCAAGATCTACAGAAGTCTTCATTACGTAAATTCTTGCCTATTTGTTTCATTTCAACTCTAATTTTTTCTAACTTACCATTATCAAAAATAATTATGAGCAACACAAGTAATTTTAGACGGACATGTTCATCCTCTCATTACTGATTCTCTGCGAGAATTTCATCAGAAAATTGAAGTAATGTACTTGTAAAAACCAACCTGGCAAATACTCACCTGTGGTGTTGATCCAAAAACTATAGATTTCTTCATGTCGTAAATTCGTACCTGCTAATTTTACTTTCACTCTGTACTTGTTCTAGCTTACTTAGAGCAACACTTAATTATGGGCTACACAAATATTTTTTTGAGGGAAATGTTCATCCTATCTTTACTGATCCTCTGCTAGATTCTCATTAGAAAATGAAAGTAATGTACCTAATAAAAGCCTGTCTAGGAAAAACTTGCCTGAGTTGGTGATCCTAGAGATATAGAGGTTTTCGTTTCCTAAATTCGTACCTACTTTTTTCATCTCAACTATTTAGTAGTTTTAGCTATTCATATAGAAACACGTGTTTATGAGCTACAAAAATTACTTTCCGACGGACATATTTATCTTCTCATTACTGGTCCTCTGCGTGATTCTCATCAGAAATGGAAGTAATGTAAATATAAAAAGCCCTCCTGGCAAATATTCATTTGTCTTGGTGAACCAGTTCAAACACTCGCCTGTCGCCGTGATCCTAAAACAAAAGATGTCAACATTTTTTAACATGATACCTAATTGTTTCACTTCCACTCTCTACTGCGTCTATGAAAAGGCCTCTAAGGTTTGTCGTAGCGATTTTAGACCCCGGAGGTCTCGTTTTCGTAAATTCTTACCTACTTCTTTCACTTCCACTCTCTAGTTGCGCTAGTTTACCTATAACAACACTTAATTATGAGCTTCAGGAATTATTTTCAGACGGAAATTTACATCATCCCAGTACTGATATGGTGCGAGATTCTCATTAGGAAACGGAAGTGCCGTGGTTATAAAAAGCACGCCTGCAAATACTCACCCCTCGTGGTGATCCTAGACATACCGAGGTCTTCGTTTTGTAGATTCTTTTACTTCTACTCTCAATTTGTTTTAGCTATACATATAGCAACACTTAGTTATCAGATATACAAGTTTTTTTCCGACGGAAATGTTTATCCTCTCATTACTAATCCTCTACGTGATGCTTATCAGAGAAGGAAAGTAATGTACTACTATGAGCAAAATAAAAAACCCGTCTCTTTGTTTTGAATTTTTTTGAAAATATCTCCGCTTTCTTTATATGTTCGAAATTTCGGAAGGTTTACCCAGCAAGACAGGTTAATGACAAACCCGTTTGAAGTATTTGTGTTAGATATTAGTTTAAAAAAATTAAATTAGAAGCAAAAAACCTTAAGTCGACAGAATTCTCGAGAATTACCAACTCTGCTAAAAAGGGAAATTTTCAAGAACGCTAGGGAACTCTGCAGTTCAACACGAAGCAGCGACATCTATGGCAATGAGAGAATGGTGGGTTAGATCTACAAACGAAAATGTTAACGAAATATTTCTAATATGTCTTATTATATGCATTATCAGCAAGCTCTAATTATATGAATCTATTTTAAGTATTAACATATAGATAGAGCAAATAATGGAAATTACCTGTGGAAAAAGACGAATTGTTAGCATAATCGTAATGAGAAATCGTCTTACTGTAGAACAAGTTCAGTTCACTTAAGAAAAAAAGCAGCTGAGTTAGTTAAAGCAACGAGACTGTATGTTGAAGATAGTGGGTTCAAACCCCTTGAAAATGCTGTTGTCGTTTTTATCACTATGGTTATTTTATTAATTTTCTTATTTGGGAAATAATCAAATTGTAACATATGTAAAACTCACGACGATTCCAAAAAAAGATAAAATGTCGATGTCGCATTTGCATTAGTGTCTCTAATTTTTTTTGCAAACAATTTCGTAATTATTTCTCCTGTGCCCACTGCTCACTACATTATCACTGATGCATAACGAATGTTTTTCAGTAAATGTTAATTCTAATTTGGAGAATTTTATAGTTTCACAATGTTTCTCACTGGATAGTGTTCTATCTACGTGTTTGGATATTTTGATAACAGATTTACCTATTAAATGTGTATTTTTTCAATAAATATTTGTCTTAAATTGAAATTGTTTTGAATTTACTACATAAGGAAAGTTGCCCGAAGGAGAAAAACTCAAGAAATTGATATTCTACGTAAAAGCAACCTATTGTAGAATGATGATGCTTCTTACCTTCACCACATAATCTTTACGTTAGAAAGTCAGACAGAGAAAATTCCTGTTTTTTCCTCCCCTATGACAATTCATCTTAAAGCTCTACATGTAATGATTCGTGTCACATAATGTCGGTTCTCCAAAGACATTCATATTATTATTATTATTATTATTATTATTATTAATGGTGATAATGGTAATGATGATAGTGCTAATCATAATAATAGTGATAATAATAATAATGATAGACAACACCGCATTCTAGCTGGTCGGCTACCAGTCTGAACATTGCTATTGAATTAGGTTAATTGCTAGTCAATTAGGTTTTAAATAATTACTCATATTGTAGTTATGTGATCGTTATTACTCCAAGTTAAATCTTCGCTTAATGAATGCCACTCTTACATAATGTAGTAACTTTAGACATGTTAATTTAAAGTACTTTCTTTAGTAATAATTTGAGCCACCACGTAACAAATTTTAAAATGTATGAGGGGGCACGACGTTTTATTTCCCCTCTTTCCGAACCCTGCAACAGAAAGTATATAATTTCTGAGAAGCAGGGCATACAAAATGAATAAGAAATATATTTATTGCATCCTTTCCTCCTTCGTGAATGGAATATCACGTTGCATTTTTTATTCTACCTCGGCCGTTATCGTTAAGTAACAAAAGATATAACTAGTATATTTATAGAGCCCTTTTTATTGTAATATTACCTCTTCTTTATTTGTTCGAGGCTGCCTTACACAACCAAGGGTGACAAAAAGAATAGGAAAAGTGTCTGAAGATTACAAAGCACTTTATATTTTGTCAGAAACTAGGCAGTATATACACAGCATTGCTTTTTTAACAAGTTTTTCACCTTTTAGTAGCTTATAAAATTAGGCAGAATAAACTTTTGCCGATCATTATTCTAGAGGGATTTGTCCCGAATGGTTTGGTGTCAGGCTAATAACGATGAGTATGTTTATTTACATCACCGTTAAAGAAATAGCAAACTTTCTGAAAGGAAATTACTTAGGAAACATCATATCTTCCTTCTACTTAGCCAGAGCCCAATCTGAAAAATTGCATCTGGCGTTCTGAATGAAAGTTCTATGCGACTATTAGAAAAATATATATTCCCGTTTCCACGCTGATGGTAGAATTTCTTAAGCAGTTATTGAATTACGTTCGAAGCATAGGCCTAAATAGCGACCCCGCAACCCTGTGGCATGCGGACCGCACAAGCTGCAAGTCCATAAAATGTACAGAAAGTACGCAGGTGCGGACCGGGCCAAATTTTCACACGGGGAAAGTGACTTTTTGGCACCTTCCACAAGTATTAGCCTATATTTTACATTTTATCATAGTGTTTTAAAATTTAGACCCATTTTTCAAAAAGATATTCATTACCTAGGAAAACTTCACAAAGAATATGGCCCGCTATAAACTATACCAACCCAGCCCATCGCTTGGTCTAGTGGCTAGCACGCCTACCTTCTGTGGTACCGGGTCCAATTCCCTGTGGAATACTGTTGAACGATAAAAGTGGTGCGGATTCCATTATAATTAGTATCCACATCTCCCTTGGACATTAAGCATAACCGTGGAACGCTAAACTCAAGCAAACAAACAAACAATACTTACTTCCCCGCCACTCTTTATTCTACAAGCCCTCTCTCTATTTTTCGATACAGCCCCCTTCTTAGTATGAAATTCTCTTCCATGGTGAAATGGAAAGAGATCATGTAATTGCCACTACTTCACAAGAATACAAACCAAAAATTCAGTAGAAAACACATTATAAAATTTACTTTTTGAGGCTCGTTTTTGCGCCCTCTTTCTCTGGCGCCCCGGGCAGTCGCCCGGCCCTTTTTTACCTCTGAAAAAAACGGACACATCACTAAGGGCTGCGAAAAAGAGGTTAACCTTTATGTTATGCCACTGGTTTGACGTGTTTGAAATGTTCAGTACGTGATCGGTTAGTGAAATAATTTCGACGGTTACTGATGTTTAAAAGTCAGCTAAGACAAAGTTACATAACCAAATACATTTGATATGGCGATGTCACAATTTGATTTTTCTTTACATAAAATAGATAAAAACAATAGGAATAGAAACCTTTACTCATACGGCGCTCGAACTAACAACCTAATTCGTACAGACAAGTTGCTCTGACCAACTGAGTTTCGATTTTTTACGTGAAATAAGTCTTATATTACGAGGCATGCTTTACATTATCAAAACTTTTCGAAGTAATACGAACATGGCTTAAGAACAGGGACGGAACTGAATTACCACTCGATTGATCTTGAGGGCAAATCACCAAAGGGTAGCTATAAACGTAAGTTCAGCATGCATTTCTGTGAAGTTCTGTTCAGTATTCCTATCTGGCAATCATGCTTGTTCGTAGGAGTAATTATTTAACCTAACCTTTCGATAGAGCACAATGGCAGAGAAACAAAGAGGAGGAATTCTTGTCCTTGTGAACGTGGGATACCACCATGTGCAATAAAACTGTCGCGTCTCCTTGAAGTCATGTTTCATCGGAAATGACACGTTTTCCTTTATATATCCGAAGTTTTTGAGGGTTTCTTTAAGATTTTCATAATGTTCCCTGTAGTTTATTTTAAATTTCACTCCTACTCCCAAAACAAGGGTAGTTTCCTGTACGATGAAAATAGAAAAAAATATTTTCTCATAACTGACTCTAACGATCTTGTTTTCTTTCTTTTTTTATAAATCAATATTTAATTAGCAACCCTATTTTGTGCTATATGGCATTTATCTGAGAAAAATTTACAAAGGGGAAGTTTATATTAAGGGGTGATTTTTTTCAGTAATTTTTAAAAATAGTGTTAAGTGTTTTCGTTCTTTTCTTGTAAATAAATATTTCATTAATAACTTAACAATATGGCATAACTGATTTGTTTAAAACAAATGTGAGGGGTAATTTATTCTTGGTGGAGTGTGTTGTCTGGGCGATTTTCTCAAAAACGACTCAAAAGGGTTTATTCATATTTCAAAAATAAATATTTCGTTAATAACGGAACAATATGACAAAACTCGTTTGTCCTGAAAAAATATGCGAGGGCTAGTTTAATGGTGGGGGTATTTTTCTCCACGGTTTTCTCAAAAATAAGTCAAGAAATTTTGTGTGTACTCAGAGATAAATATTTCATTAAAAACCTAATAATATATAATAACTCGCTTACCCTGAACGAATCGCCAAGAGATACTTTATTCGGTGAGTTATTTTACCCTTACGATTTTCTCAAAAATTACTCAGACAATTTTATTGATAATTCATAAATAAGTATTTCACTAATAACCCGATATTTTAGTATAAGTCATTTCAATGAAAAACAATTACAACGGATAGTTTATTTTGGCGGTAAAGGTTTTTTCCCTTGCAATTTTCTCGAACGACATGCGATTTTGTTCAAATTTCGCAAATAAATATTTCATTAATAACAAAAAAGTATATCTTAATTCATTGTTCGAAACAATTCACAAGAGGTAGGTTACTCCTGACGTGTTCTTTTTGTACGACTTTCTCAAAAATGACTCATTCGCTTTTTCATATTTCGTAAACAGTAATTGCATTAATTGGTCTATTATATGTCTAATGAAAATGTGCTGAAAGAGTGAGTTAGCTTTGTAGTGTAGAATTTCTTCAATCTAAGTTTTTTACTCGATAATCTGACATTCGATGTATTTGAGTAATACAATAATTTTATTCTTATTATCCAAATTCACACTTCAGTAACAACTGCGGCCTAACACAGTAAAGAAATTGAATTTAAAAAGTTTAGTGCGGTGGCCCTGTAATTGAATATTTTTTGGTAAACTCCCTAGCTTTTTGTGGTAAACTCAGGCTTTTCTTTTTCGAGCGACAAAACAGAGAAGAAAATATAGTGATTGTGAAAATAATATATGAAATTTAGATTTCAACAAAATTACATGTTTCATGGCGTTTACATACCGAAAATATGACTTCGACACCCGTGCTTCCGGTCCATTCGTTCATTACGCTTTTCTTTGTACTCGCCAGAAACCATACCCTTTAACGTATCTACACCAAATTTTAAACTTAGGGTTTACATAGTATTCCTACAGAAGATTTTCCATTTTTTTCCTACCACCTAAAATAACTGTGGTTTACCAACTGCCGAAAATCGAAAAAGGTATTTTCTCAAAAATAGTTTTTACAATTTTGTTTATATTTCACTAATCAATATTTAGTAATAACCTTATATTACAGTATCAGATATTTCTCTTGGAAAAATTTACGAGAGGTAGTTTATTCTTGGAGGTGGCTTTTTCTCGACGATCTTCTCAGAAAAGACTCTGGCAAATTTTGTACACACTTCATAAATAAATATTTAACCTTACAACATTGTATAAGTCAATTTACAACTTTGACCTGAAAAATATATGAGTAGTAGTTTATTCTTGGAGTTTAATTACTCCCAGTGAGTTTCTCAAACACGACCAGTTGGTAACCATTTATCTCGACAACGAAGGTAAATTCGAAAACTAAAAGAGGACCATTTGTCTCCTTTTGATGTCACGAATCTTCAAAGAAGTTTGTGGACCTCTTTCAGGTTCATCCTTAATGAAGCTTCTTTTCGAAAAGTTAACTATTAACTTTAGACATTGTTTATTTCTTTAAATTAAAATTAAATGCAATATCTAGTTTAACATTGCACAATTATGCACCTACGTTAACCGAGAATGATGATGAATGAAATGGTGAAATGAAGAAAGTGGGAGTAAATAGAAAATCCCAAGTAAACCCATAAACATGCATACAGTATTTGTCCACTTCAAATTTCACTTGGTGCGAAAAGGAATCGAGCCACGAACCCCATGCACCAAAGGTGAATGCTTTATTATTATAGTTAATAATAAGAATAGAAATTGAAGCGAGCTTAACGAGTTGAGTTGATTTTGAGTTTCACGCTTCGTTCAGCAGCAAGCGTATATGAGACGTGGACCTACTGATTAATGTGGAATCCGAACTACATAAGTCCCGCAGAGAATAGAACCCGGCTCTCCCACGCCAAATGCGCGTACGCTAACCGCTTAGCCACGGAGGATCTCCGAACTTATCGAGCTTAACGACTTTCAACCCTCTGACTCAACCAACGTTTGGGTGCCTGTTCGTTCGTCTGCTGCATGGCAACTTCTCATAAAAGACATTTCATTTTAATGAAACTAGTAAGTGACATCTTATAGCTTTGTGAAGTAACTATTGCTTCGAATTTGAATCTGTAAAATATAAGAGGTTAAAGTAACCAAGTGGTGCAAGTTTCCACTTATGTACACAAAACAATTTTGCAATATCAACTACGTGAATATTGTCCCATAAAGAAGCCGAAACCCCTACACCGAAGAGCTCCTCGAGATTTATTGTCCACACGGTCGAAAATTGTCGTTTGAAGCAAGGACTTTAATATGAAGCCAATAATTTCATTAAAATAGATGCAAAATTTGAAAGTTATAAGCATTTTCATATTTTTGCCTTTTACCGCAAAAGGAGCCAAGCCCACTATACTGACCAGCCCCCCTTAGATTTGATCATTGTCCACTCGGATTGAAATTGTCCTTTGGAACCAACACTTTAATAAAACTAACTCTATGGCCTTTGGAACCCGGAGGTTCAATGCCACGTTCACAAAAGCTCTCCACTGACTTCTATCCTTAGCCAACTGCATACAGTTTCTACTTTGTATTCCAATATCTGCGAGATACCAACACTTTAATATGAAGCAAAATATTTCTTTAAAATAGACGAAAAATTCGAAAGGTATAAACGTGTTAATATGTTTGCCTTTTCTCATAAGGAGGCCGTATTAGCCTACACTAAACAGCCCCACAAGATTTAATCATTGACCACTTGGACTGAAATTCCCATATGAAACCAAAACTTTAATATGAAGCCAAAAAGTAAACTTTTACACCAATTTAAACTGACTGGGTTCTGGTTCACCCCACTATTGTTTAGCTTAGTTAAGTGGTAATTTGTGACAGCTTCACATCATCGAAAGAATTTTTCTCTTCCCCGCCCCCAGGAGTTCGTGCTGGATCCGATACTGAAATCAATAGACACTTTTCCTATTATTTTTGTCACCCTTGATTGTGTAGGGGCTCCCTCGTACAAATAAAGAAGTGGTAATATTAGATCAAGGGGCGCTATATATTAGGTATTTCTTTAGTTACCTACTCCTAACCGCACAGGGCCATCTTTGGTAGAATAAGAAATTTTACGTGACATTCCAATCATGATGCTGTAAATATATTTCTTATTCATGTTGTCTGCCCTGCTTATCAGAAATTACTTTCTGTTGGAAGGGTACTGAAATGAGAGGGGCAAAATAAAACGTCGTACCCCCTCCTACATGGTTGCTCAAACAATTAGTAAAGAAAGCATTTTCAACTAAGATATTTAAGATTTAAACTAAGGAACTAAGATATCCTTACATTATGTAAGAATGGCATATTCAGGTTTATTATTATTATTTTTATTATTATTATTATTATTATTATTATTATTATTATTATTATTATTATTATTATTATTATTATTATTATTATTATTATTATTATTATTATTATTATTATTATTCGAATGTGTTTTACAGCACCAAAATTTTGTGAGACGAACAATGGTATGTAGAGGGTTAAGATGGGTGGTCATATGAGAGGAAAAATCGGGATTTTTCCTGTCTGACTCTCTAACGTAAAGATTATGTGCTGAAGGTAAGAAGAATCATCATTCTACAATAGGTTGCTTTTACGTAGAAAGGAATTACTTGAGTATTCCTGCTTCGGGTTACTTACCTCATGTGGTAAATTCAAAACAATTTCAATTCAAAACAAATACATTGTAAAACTTATCCGTAATTAAACATCTAGGGAAAATTAAACTATTAATAGGGAAATCTGTTATTAAAATATCCAAACACGTAGATGGAAGAATCTAGTGAGAAGTATTGTGAAACGTTATAAAATTCTCCAAATTAGAATTAACATTTACTGCAAAACATTCGTTATGCGCCAGCAAGCATATATAGAGCAGTGAGCACAGAGAAAATAATTACAAAAGTGTTTTCAAACAACATTAGGGACGCTAATGCAAGTGCGAGATATTAATCATATTCACGGAGAAATTAAATGTCGACTAAAATCAGGGAATTCGTCTTACTATTCAGTTCAAAATCTCTTATCGTCGCGAATTCTTTCGAGGAATTTGAGGCTTAAAATATACAAAACGATAATCATGCCCGTTGTTCTGTATGGTTACGTAACATGGTCAGTTACTCTGAGGGGAGAACATAGACTGAAAGCATTTGAGGACAAGATCGTGAGACGAATATTCGGACCCAAGAGGAACGGGAATGGGGAATGGCGGAAACTTCATAACGAGGAACTGCATAAATTATATGGTTTACCCAACATTGTTAGTGTCGTAAAGTCTAGTAGGCTTAGGTGGGCGGGTCATGTAGCTAGAGTGGAAGAAAGTAGAAACGCTTTAAAGTCTTCACTAGAAGACCAATCGGAAAACGACCATTAGAAAGACCTAGGCGCAGATGGGAGGACAACATTAAGATGGATCTCGCAGAGATTGGAGTACAAAGTAGAAACTGGATGCAGTTAGCTAAGGATAGAAGTCAGTGGAGAGCTTTTGTGAACGCGGCATTGAACCTCCGAGTTCCACAGGCCATAGAGTTACTTAGTTAGCTAGTTAATGCAAGTGCGACAACGACACGTTTTCTTTTTTTGGTATAATCTTGAGTTTTACACATATGTTACTATTTGGTTCTTTCCGACACAAAAAAAAATAACAAAAAGCAATAATGATAAAAATGACAACGGCAGTTCCATGGGTATCCAACCCTTTGGCATACAGACTTCTTGCTTTAACTAACTGAGCTATTTGTTTTCTTACGTGAACTGAGCCTGTTCCGGTAAAGATAATTTTTCTTAACGATTGTGCTTCCAATTCCTCCTTTTCCATAGATAATTTGCAGTATTTGCTTTATCCTTACGTTAATATTTGGCATATATTCATATATTTGGAGTTTGCAGATAATGCACGTAATAAGACATATTTGAAATATTTCGTTAAAAATTTAGTTTGTAGATTTAATCCACATTTCTCTTTCTATGACATAGATGTCGCTGCTTCGCGTTGAACTGCAGAATTCCCTCGCGTTCTTGAAAATTTCCCACTTTAGCAGAGTTAATAATTCTCGAGATTTCTGTCGATTTAATGTTTTTAGCTTCTAATTTATTTTATTTTAAGCTAATATCTAACATAGGTATTAAAAACGGGTTTGCTATCAACCTGTCCAGCTGGGGAAACCTTCCGACATTTCGAGCATATAAAGAAAACGGAGATATTTTCAAAAAACTTCAAAATAAAGAGACGTGTCATTTATTTTGATCATAGTTGTACATATAAAAATACACCTGGCGAATACTCGCTTCTCGTGGTGATCATAAACCGATAGTAGTCCCCATTTGGAAAATTAGTACACGCTTCTTTCAATTCCACTATCTACTTGTTGAAGCTACACATATAGCAACATTTATTTATTAGCAACACAAATTACGATCCGACGAACGTGTTTATCCTCCCACAAATGATCCTCTGCGAGATTCTCATCAGGAAATGGAAAAAATGTACCTTTGAAAAGCCCACCTGGCATATACTCGCATGTAGTGGTGATCCTAGACCTACACGCTTCTTAACTACGAAAATTCGTACCTACTTCTTTCACTTCCACTCTCTACCTATTTCAGCTTACATATACCAACACTTAATTATGAGCTACACAAATTATTTTAGGATGGACATGTACATTCCACATTACTGAGGATCTGCGAGATTCTAATCGGAAAATGGAAGTAATATTCCTATAAAAGATCCCACCTGGCAAATATATGCTTCTCGTGGTGATGGTAAACCGATAGTTGTCTCCGTTTGGAAAATGTGTACCCACTTCTTTCACTTCCACTATCTAGTTGTTTAAAATATACTTCTACCAATACTTAAATATTAGGGCCACAAATTGCTTTCCAAAGGACATGTTTACCCTCTCGTAACTGATCCTCTCCGATATTCCCATCAGGAAATGGAAGTAAAGTTCCTTTAAAAAGCCCACCTGAATAATACTCGTCTATCGTGGTGATACAAGGCATACACCGGTCTCCATTTCGTAAATTCGTACCTATTTCTCTCATTTCGTCTCACTACCTGTTCTAGCCAACCTGTAGCACTACTTAGTTATGAACTACACAAATTATTTTTGGGCGGCATGTACATTCTCTCGTTACTGATCCTCTGCGAAATTGTAATCACATACCTATAAATAGCTCAAATTTCAAAAACTCGTCTGTCGTGGTGATCCTAGAGCTAATTTGGTCTCCATTTCGAAACGTCGTACCCACTTCTTTCATTTCCACTCTCTATTTGTTATAGCTATACATATAGCAACACTTAATTATTAGTTACATAAATTATTTTCAGACGGACGTGTTCATCCTATCATTATTGAGCGTCTGCGTGATTCTTATCAGAAAATGGAAGTCCTGTACCTATAAAAAGTTCACCTGGCAAATTCTCGTTTCTCGTAGTGATCCTAGACCGACAGTATTCTCCATTTTTAAAATTCGTACCTACTTCTTTCACTTGAACTCTCTAGTTCTCCCCTCTTACTTATAGAAACACGTAATTATAACCTACACAAGTTATTTTCGGCCGGAAATATACTCCCTCGCATTACTGATAGTATGCGAGATTGTCTTCAGGAAAGGAAGTAATATAAATATAAAAAGTACTCCTGGAAAATAATCGAATGTCGTGGTGATGCTAGAAGTAGAGAGACTTCCATTTTCTAAACTAATACCTACTTCTTTCACTTCCACCCTCAAATTGTTCTAGCTTCCCTATAACAACACTTAATTATGAGCTAGACAGATTATTTTCCGACTGACATGTTTATTTTCTCGTTACTGGTCTTCTGCGAAATTCTCATGGCAAAAGGGAAGTAATGTACCTATCAAAAGCCCACAACTACAAATACTCCAGCTTGCAAATACTTGATTGTCGTGGTGATCGTAGACCTACACATTTCTCCATTCCGTAAACTCGAACCTACTTCTTTGACTGCACTCTCTAGTTGTTATAGCTTACTTATTTCAACCTGTAATTATGAGCTACACAAATAATTTTCGGACGGACATGTACATAACTTTATTACTGTTCCTTTGCGATATCCTCCGCAGGATAAGTAATTAATGTACCTATAAAAAACCCAGCACGCAAAAACTCGCCTGACTTGATGATCCTAGACCTACAGAGCTTTTCATTTGGTAAATTCGTACCTATTCCTTCACTTCCAGTCTCTGCGTGATCGAGCTTACCTAGACCAACACCTAATTATGTGTTACACAAATTATTTTCAGACTGATATGTTTATTCCCTTATTACTGATTCTCTGAGAGTTTCTCATCAGAAAACGTAAGTAATGTACCTATCAAAAGCCCACAACTACAAAACTTGCCTGCCATAGGTCGCCTTTTTGAAAATTGGAACCTACTTTCTTCACTTTTATTATCAAGTTGTTTAAACTTTACATGTATCCCTCTTAAATATGTGGTACACAAATTATATTCCGAAAGACATGTTTATCCTCTCATTACTGATCCCTTGCAATATTCTCACTAGAAGATGGAATTAATGCACGTGTAAAAAAACCCACCTGGCAAATACTTTCTTATCGTTGTAATCCAATTCCTACAGATGTCTTCATTACGTAAATTTGTACCTACTTGTTTTACTTTCACTCTCTAGTTTTTCTAGCTTAAAAATAGCAAAAAATAATTAAGGGCAACACAAGTTATTTTGGACGGACATGTTCATTCTCTCATTAGTGATCCTCTGCGATTTTCTCATCAGAGAATTGAAGTAATGTACCTTTTAGAAAGCGCTCCTTTCAAATACTCGCCTATCGTGGTGATCCTAGACCTAGAAAGTCTCCATTTTGAAAACTCACACCCACTTCTTTCACATCCATTATCTAGTTTTTACGCTATACATAACAAAACGTAAATAGTAGGAACACAAATTGGTATCCGACGGACATGTTTATCCTCTCGTAACTGATTTTCTCCGATGTTCTTATCAGGAAATGGAAGTAAAGTTCCTTTAAAAAGCCCACCTGAATAATACTCCTCTGTCGTGGTGATACAAGGCATACACCGGTCTCCACTTCGTTAATTCGTTCAGTCTTCTTTCATTTCGATTCTCTACTTGTTCTAGCTAACCTGTAGCATCACTTCCATTTCCTGATAAGAATCTCGCACAGGATCAGTTGTGAGAGGGTAAACACGTCTGCCGGAAGGTAATTTGTGTTGCTAATAAATAAATGTTGCTATATGTATAGCTTATACAACTAGATAGAGGAATTGAAATAACCGGGTACTAATTTTCCAAATGGTCTATGATCGGTCTATGATCACCACGAGAAGCGAGTATTTGCCAGGTGTATTTTTATATGTAATACTATGATCAAAATAAATCACACGTCTCTTTATTTTGAAGTTTTTTTAAAAATATATCCGTTTTCTTTATATGTTCGAAATTTTGGAAGGTTTACCTAGCTGGACAGGTTAATAACAAACCCGTTTTCAATACTTGTGTTAGATATTAGCTTAAAATAAAATAAATTAGAAGCAAAAAACATTAAATCGACAGAAATCTCGAGAATTACCAACTCTGCTAAAGTAGGAAATTTTCAAGAACGCGAGGGAATTCTGCAGTTCAACACGAAGCAGCAACATCTATATCATTGAGAGAAATATACATTAAATCTACAAAATAATTTGTTAACGAAATATTTATAATATGTCTTATTACGTGCATTATCTGCAAACCCCAAATATATGAATATATGCCAAGTATTAACGTAAAGATAGTGGAAATTATCTATGGAAAAGAAGGAATTGCAAGCACAATCGTAATGAAAAATTATCTTTACCCGAACAGGCTCTGTTCACGTAAGAAAACAAATAGCTCAGTTAGTTAAAGCGAGGAGTCTGTGTGCCAAAGGGTTCAAAAGAATCAAATTGTAATATATGTGTAAAACTCATGATTATACCAAAAAAAGAAAAAACTGTCGTTGTTACACTTGCATTAACTAACTAACAAAGTAACTCTATGGCCTATGCAACCCGGTTCAATGCCGCGTTCACAAAAGCTCTCCACTGACTTCTATCCTTAGCTAACTGCATCCAGTTTCTACTTTGTATTCCAATGTCTGCGAGATCCATCTTAATATTGTCCTCCCATCTACACCTAGGTGTTTCTAATGATCGTTTTCCGATTGGTCTTCCAGTGAAGACTTTCAAAGCGTTTCTTCTTTCTTCCATTCTAGCTACATGACCCGCCCACCTAAGCCTAGTAGACTTGACAACCTTAACAATGTTGGGTAAACCATATAAATTATATAGTTCCTCGTTATGAAGTTTACGCCATTCCCCATTCTCGTTTCTCTTGGGTCTGAATATTCGTCTCAGATCTCGTTCTCAAATACTTTGAGTCTATGTTCTCCCCTCAGAGTAACTGACCATGTTTCGTAACCATACAGAACAACAGGCATGATTATCTTTTTGTATATTTTAAGCTTCAAATTCCTCGAAAGAATTCGCGACGATAAGTGATTTTGAACCGAATAGTAAGACGAATTCCCTGATTTTAGTCGACATTTAATTTCTCCGTGAATATGATCAATATCTCGCACTTGCATTAGCGTCCCTAATGTTGTTTGCAAACACTTTTGTAATTATTTTCTCTGTGCTCACTGCTCACTATATGCTTGCTGGCGCATATCGAATGTTTCCCAGTAAATGTTAATTCTAATTTGGATAATTTTATAAAGTTTCACAATATTGTCACTAGATAATCTTCTATCTGCGTGTTTGGATTATTTGATAACGGATTTCCCTATTAAATGTTTAATTTTCCCTAGATATTTAATTACGGAAAAGTTTTACAATGTATTTGTTTTGAATTGAAATTGTTTTGGACTTACCACATCAGGTAAGTAGCCCGAAGCAGGAAATCTCAAGTAATTGATATTCTACATAAAAGCAACCTATTGTAGAATGATGATTCTTCTTACCTTCAGCACATAATCCTTACGTTAGAGAGTCAGACAGGAAAAATCCCGGTTTTTCCTCCCATATGACCACCCACCTTAACCCTCTACATACCATTGTTCGTCTCACAAAATTTCGATGTTGCAAAAACATTCAAATAATAATAATAATAATAATAATAATAATAATAATAACAATAATAATAATAATAATGCTGAATATGCCATCCTTACATAATGTAAGGATATCTTCGTTTCTTAGTTTAAATCTTAAATGTCTTAGTTTAAAATGCTTTCTTTAGTATTTGTTTGAGCAACCATGTAGGAGAGGTACGATGTTTTATTTTGTCCCTCTCATTTAAGTACCTTTCGAACAGAAAGTAATTTCTGACAAGCAGGGCAGACAACGTGAATAAGAATTATATTTACAGCATCCTCTCCCCTTTCATGATTGGAATATCACGTAACATTTTTTATTCTACCAAAGATGCCCCTGTGCGGTTAGGAGTAGGTAACTAAAGAAATACCTATTATATAGGGCCCCTTGATCGAATATTACCACTTCTTTATTTGTACGAGGGAGCCCCTACACAATCAAGGGTGACAAAAATAATAGGAAAAGTGTCTATTGATTTCAGCATCGGATCCAGCACGAACTCCTAGGTGCGGGGAAGTGAAAGATTCTTTTGATGATCTGAAGGTGTCACAAATTACCACTTAACTAAACTAAACAATAGTGGAGTGAACCGGAACCCAGTCAGTTTAAATTGATGTAAAAGTTTAATTTTTGGCTTCATAATAATATCTTCCCAGTCTGATTATATACGAAACCTCTTTTCATTTGACTTTGCAATTTGACCGTGATGATCACGCAGACATAGTTACTTTAAATTTTTATATAGTAATTCATATATTACAGGTGATTCAACAATATGTTTTTCCAGTAGTTAGCTCCTCTAAGAGCTCAGAGGCTGCATCTCAAAATCGAACTCTTCTTGTTATTGCCACTATTACAATTGGAAATATCAAATTCTAAAAGTACCTGAACTTTTTTCATTAGAAACAAATGAAAAAAGAAGAATTTGGACTTAAAAATTTTCTGGACTCATCACAGATATGAATTATTATCTATAAAACTACGGGGGCAGCGTTGTGGTCGGGCATCTTTTTTTAATATTTAATCCATGGTTATCGTGACTTGTGTCTTCCCCAGCAGTCTGCTATTCAATTTTCTAAGTATTAATATAGAAGTATTTCTCTTCCAATTAATTGAAGACCGACTATATCTCATCGTTCGTTTATCCATCTTTTGCACTGTAACACCTCTGTTACTAATATGGGCTACCACTGTTTTTCATCAAAGTGTGGAATAGCTCCCAAGCGAGAAGAATAATCTACACCTGTTTACTAACATAACCCAGTGCTATATCTGCTGTGTATCGTACTTCGCCACATCATATTCATCAACCTTCAGTTTTATTTCACGAAAGATCACAATGTCCTACCTACAAGTATGTATGAGAAATAAATAAGTAAATGAATTAAGAAATAAGAAATAAATAAATGGATCAATAAAATTGTCAATCACAAATTTACCTTTCCTATTTTACCACTTCTTCCTTACAGTTAGTATTAAAATATCCCAGCCCATTGACCAACCCTCATCATTTTCCTCCCTCATTATTCTGACAACCATCTTCCCATAGAGGGTACAACCTTCGAGCGGATACGTAGCCTCCGGCTAGCAAAAGAAATCAATTATGCAATTTTAAATCATTTTGTAACGAGCAACTTATAGTATACTTATGGTTGTATATATCCTAACTCTTCTGTCTATAATAAAACTGTTTTACTGCGAATTGATTTTATTATTTCAGTCAATTCACATTCCAGGCAGTACAGGTTTATATAAAGGAAAGAAGAATCAAATAGATACTGCTGCCGCATTCCAAGTAAGCTTATCTCTGATACTTACATTCGCCCGATATTTCTTTTCATTTGAGGTATCAGATATATCAGGTCAATTTCAAATCCTACAACACAAATACTTTCTTGCTTGATTCTAATACGAGTTTTCCAAACTCCTCAGCTTGAAGGAAAAACAAAATCACGGCACCAGCATTCCTAGTACAAAAGTATGTAAGACAATGCAAGACATAATAGAATAGATATTGAATGCAGTTCCATATGTTGGAAAAATTCAACCCAACATCGAGTTGGATATGCTACCTACGTATATTCTTTACGAAGCTTCTCGTTGAGCCCATTAAAGGATTAAGGGGAAACATAACGAGGTACAAATGTTTTACGAGAATCCCAATAGCTCTTAATGCATTTACGCCTAAACGTTTCCAATAAGATTTCCCAGCTCTCTGTTTTACTGGATGAATAAAATACAAATTTTTTGATAACATTTGCTTCTAGTTTATAGTTCCAGAAAGAAAGAGATGTGTTGTTGAATCTTCTTTGTTAATGTGCATTTCCTTTTGCTGATCCTCTGCGAGATTATCATCATAAAATTATTATTATCATCATATTTGTACCTAAAAAGCCCATCTTTCAAATACGCGCCTGTCGTGGTGATCCTACACCTAAAATGGTCTCCATTACAAAAATACGTACAATCTTCTTTTACTTCCACTATCTAATTGTTTTAGGTATACATACGGCAACACTTAATTATGAGATAAACAGATTATTTTCCGACGGACATGTAAATCATCTCTTTAATCATCCTCTGCGAGATTTTCATCATAAAATTATCTCTACCATCATATAGTACCTAAAAAGAACCACCTTTCAAATACTCCCCTGTCGTGGTGATCCTACACATACAATCGTCTCCATTGCGAAAATTCGTACAAACTTCTTTTACTTCCACTATCAAATTGTTTTAGGTATACATACGGAAACACTTAATTATCAGCTAAACAAATTATTTTCGGACACACATATATATCTTCTGTTTATTCATCCTCTGCGAGATTCTCTTTATAAAATGGAAGTAATGTACCATTAAAAATCCCACCTGGCAAGTAATCGCCTGTGGTGGTGATTTAAGATCTACAGTGGACTCGATACCGTAAGCGGCTATTTTCGGAAGGACATATACATCTTTTCCTTACTGATCCTATGCGATATTCTCTTTAGGAAATGGAAGTTATGTACCATTAAAAAGACCACCTGGCAAACACTTGCTGTCGTGGTGATCCTAGATCTAAAGTGGACTCGATAGCGTAAGCTACTACTTACTTCTTCGTGTCAATTCTCTAGTTGTTCTAGCTTTCCAATAGCAACATTTAATTATGAGATACAATAATTAATTTCGGACGGACATGTACATCCTCTCATTACTCATCCTCTGCGAGATTATCATAATAAATGGAAGTAATGTACCTTGAAAGGCCCACCTTTCAAATATTCGCCTGTCGTGGTCTCCATTGCAAAAATTCGTACCCACTTCTTTTACGTCCATAATCTAGTTCTGTTAGCTAAATATATGGCAACACTTGATTATTAGCTACACAAATTATTTTCGGACGGACATATTTATCCTTTTATTTCTAATCCTTTGCAAGATTTTCATCAGAAAAGTGAAGTAATGTACCCTTAAAAGCCCCTCTTTTCAATACTCGATCCTGGACCAACAGTGTTCTCCATTGCGAAAGTTCGTACACACTTATTTCACTTTTACTCTCTACTTGTTCAAGCCTACCTATGGCAACGGTTAATTATGAGGTACAAGGATTATTTTCAGACTAATATCTTTATCCTCTCGTTACTGATACTCTGGGAGATTCTCATCAAAGAAGAAAAGCAATGTATCTATAAAAATCCCTCATTTCAAATACTCGCTTGTCGTGGTGATCCTAGAACAACAGAGGTCTCCATTCCCTAAATTCCTAGCTACCTATTTTACTTCCACACTCTACTTGTTCTAGTTTAACTATAACAATACTTAATTGTGAACTACACAAATTATTTTTGGACAGACATGTACATCCTCTCTTTACTGCTCCTCTGCCAGATTCTCACCAAGACAGGAATTAATGTACCTTTAAAAACCCACCTGGAAAATACTCATCTCTCTTGGTGATACTAAACCTACAGTGGCCTCGATTTCGAAAATTCGTACTTACTTCTTCAGCTCCACTCTTTAGTTTTTCTAGCTTACAAATACCAATATTTAATTATGAACTACACTAATTATTTTAGGACGGAATGTACATCCTCTTTTTACTGATCCTCTCCGCGATTCTCATCACAAAATGGAAGTTATGTACCTGTAAAAGCCAACCTGGCAAATACTCGATCGTCGTTTTGATTCTAGACCACACAATTATCAATTTCGTAAATTCGTACCTACTTCTTTGAGTCCTCTCTCTGGTTGTTCTAGATAACTTAACCCGTAAGTACTATGGACCGTCTCTCAGACCGCTGCGACTTTTAAAATCATATTTTCCACAGTCTCACTACTACAAGTGGATCTTTTCGTCTACCTTCCTGTCTAGCAAATGGTTACGTATTGTGAAGTTATAATTGATCCCTTGTGCGCGGCGCTGGAGGGGTCGAGCGGTCTCACAGACGTACTATAGTAGTTACGTGAGTATTTTCCTGAACAGTTGTCTTTCGTTATCTACTGATTATTAGCAGTTTTGTGTCTTACCGTGTGGCACGTTTTGCCCACACATCAAATAATAACCCAGAGACTGGAAAATCTGAAATAATCATATTTTATAACATGCGTAGAAGCGGAGTGGATACTCTAGAAAAAAATTACAGATTACACGTCAAGTCGTCGAACGAGACGATAGCCATTGACAATTCTCTTTATGCTGGTCGATGTTGCGTGTGGTGTCAATGCGTAAGTCTTGCATCAAATTACGCTAAGTCCGCAGTGATGACAAGACTTGATTTCATGAAAACGTTGGCAAAAGGACTTGTTAGGCCTCACATAGAACGTAGATTGTTCATCGGACATATGTCACGAGAGCTATGTTTTTCAAACAAGAGCATACTACAGCTTGAAAATGAGTTTCCCACCATGGCACACAAGGGGTTGAAAAGGAAAACATAGTCTTCTGTCAACTGAGTTGTAAGCGGAAAGCAAAGATATTCATTCGTGTCAGCGGTGTGGGGTACCGATTTCCTTCCAGTGCAGAATAAAAAAAAATATATAAGTGTCTACCTGAAGAAAGCGCATGCTGTCAGAAAGTTAGTGCGATAGTTTCTTTACCGACAAAACCTATGTTCTTTATTCCACATCATATAAGAACTAAAAATAAGTTTTATTCATTACCTTTTCACTACCAAAAATGTAAGAGTACAATTTTAACATTATTTTCCTCTAAGTTTAAAAGAGCTAAAATTCCATGTTTTTCTAAATTTTTACTGTATTTTTTGTTCTTAGTGCATCTTTAAACTAGTGTTATTTTGACTACATAGAAACGGAGAAAAGAATTGAATATTTCAACAATTACAATTTTAGAATAACAATGAAAGCATTGTTGAAAATTTTGACTATGTTCTCTTTCTCATTGTTTTAAAAATATAAAGCTTTTTTCCATCGTGAAATTACTGTTTTATTTTTCTATAAGCAATTAAGATATGTAGGATATCATTTTAAAAAATATGCAATGAAACTACTATTAAGAAAATGTGCAACAACAATGCGGTCTGACAGACCGTTCCATAGTAGTTATGTGATTCTTTTCGTCCATAGTACTTAAGGGTTAAAACATTTAATTGTGAGCTACACAAATTATTATCCAACAGACTTATACATCTTCTCACTACTGATTCTATGCGTGATTCTCAAGAGAAAATTAAAGTAATGTACCTATAAATAGCCCACCTGCAAATAATTTTCTGTCGTGGTGGTAATAGACCTACAGAAGTGATCATTTCGTAAATTCGTAGCTATTTCTTTCACTTCCACTATCTAGTTGTTTTATCTATACATTTGGAAACACTTAATTATGCGCTAGACAAATTATTTTCGACGGACATATTCATCCTCTCATTACTGATCCTCTGCGAGGTTCTAATCAGAAAATTGAAGTAAAGTACCTTTAAATGCTCGCCTGTCGTGGTGACTTAGAACTACAGAGGTCTCCATTTTGTTAATTCGTACCTACTTATTTTATTTCCACTCTCTACTTGTTCTAGCCTACTTATGAGCTACACTAATTATTATGGACGGGCATGTATTATCTGTCAGGAAAGTAAATGTACACCTATTTTTCGAGTCTGGCATTCCTGCGCTCTATCCGTGGAGAGTATGAGAATTAAATCAATCAAATGTTTACTGAGGGGCAAAAAGAAAAGTTTAATCTGAATAAGACATTGCAGAGGAGCACAAGCTGTTAATACGAATAGTGCATAGTGTAAATAAAGGACGACACCGAAAGAGAAAGCCAGAAACAGCTGTTAAACTTAAAAAAAAGAGTAAAAATTATCGAAGTGGGAACATAAAACACAATTACAACAAATACGCCGACAACTAAACGTTCACCACGCCATGATCTTTGTGTAGTGGTTAAGGTGCTGGCTTACAAATGAAAAGGACCCGAGTTCGAATCCACGTCAAGGATGTTTTTAAAAATTATGTTAATAATACATACAGCTCATGAGAGATGGTAAAAGAGGTCGTATTTAATCTTTCGTAGCAATTATTATTGGTAATGTTTAGTACTGATAATATTTTTTGTCTTTGCGTATTGCTTATATTCTCTTCTTAATCTTGAAAGAGAAAAATATCCGAACAAATGCCTCCAAAATTCCTAATATTTTGAATGTAAACGCCATTTGCAATTAGTAAAGAATAAAAATTGAACGTTCCGATGTAGCTGCAAAAAGTAAAAAGAAAAACATGGAAGTGGAGTGTTCGAATCCATACTCATGGTTGTTAAAAATAGAATTGTTACATGCTTTAGACCTCCCGACCACGTTTCTACGTTAGCAATTAAAAGGTTTGTGTATAGGTTAGGCTGGTCAATACGTTTTGCAAAGGGGCCCCGTTTAGCTCTGACGCACCACAGGTGAGAGCAGGGAGCAAAACACCTTTTCTCTCTCCCTCTGTGTGTCTATATATATAACGCTATTTGTGTATGCCATAGCCACCCTAATTTTCAGCGGATTGAGACAAAGCTTGGCACAAACATTAACTGTTGAAATATCTTGATGAGTTCGTTAACCAGAATAATCAGATGAAAATATTCAAAATGGCGGCCCTTCCTACTCTTAAAAACTTCCAAGGGAACCAAATTTCGCCCATAAATAGGTATTCAGAAAGTTTGAATAACTTTTCCTCTTTTACTGAAATATTTGTCTGCAGGGACTTATTGAAATATTGGACCCGATTAATCGCATAAAGAAGGTTCGCATAATAATAATAGGTTTTGTTTGTGGCAAGGCAAAATCTTCCTCAAACGTATTAATTGTAACGCCATATCTCCCTTACAAACAAAATATTAGCAATTTATATCAAGAGAACGGGAAATTGTAGAGTGATGGGAGAAACGTTGGACAGTATGCACTCATAGTAATCAGAAAAATAAGAAATTTCAATGCAAAATCAACGAAGAGTAATTGTCATGGGTAGTCATGGAGCCACGGCAGAGCCCTCTTTATGCAAAATGTCGATAACTTATATCGAGAGAACAGGAGGTGATAGTGAGATGGGACCAACGTTGGACACTGTGGACCCATAAGGCTCATCGAAAAAAATTGTGGCGGGGGGCGCCAGCCAGCCTTACTTATTTCCACATAATAATATAAAATTATATTGTCGAAATACACACACGAGTTAGCTAGTAATATTTGATATTATTATTATTAATATTATTATTATTATTATTATTATTATTATTATTATTATTACTATTATTATTATTATTAATAATGTTATTATTATTATTATTATTGACAGCGTCTTTTCATTACGTGTGCATGTTTGACGAAGCCAAAGAGAACATCTATCATTCGTTGAAAGAATAAGAATAATCAGTTACTTTAACTGTGAACGACAGCGAAAAATACGAAAAGAGTG
This sequence comes from Thermobia domestica, assembly GCF_964235325.1. Taxonomy (NCBI): domain Eukaryota; kingdom Metazoa; phylum Arthropoda; class Insecta; order Zygentoma; family Lepismatidae; genus Thermobia; species Thermobia domestica. The sequence continues at coordinate 63,404,660 of NC_137457.1, forward strand.
ATTAGCTGTAGCGAAAAGAAACAATACTTTCTCTCAAATGAATAAAAAACCAAGCCGAGTTAGATTCGAACTGCATAGACGGCGTAAAAGTAAGTGCATTGTCCACTTTTCTTTTAACTGAGTCACCGAACGTGTTTCAGTAAATTACTTATTGCTAGTTTTACTTGCTTCACTCGTTCAACTTGCTTTTTCTAATAATTTATAACGACAGAGATACGAACACAGAAACATAAGGAACAGTTAAAAATCATAGATGCTTTCCCGCCGGGAATCGAACCCGGGACACCAGACACCAAAGTCGCACGTGCTAGCCACTAGACCAGAGTGGAGGGCACTGTTCACGCTCTGTGTCGTTAGGGATTTCGACCACTGTATTGCCAGCTATCACTTCAGTGGGTTGTATAATATGATCACTGGTTTCTTCTTTGCTGGAACAGTTAAACCTACATTTTATGTAATACATGAGGTATTTATACCTACATGCTCTTCATATAATGTAATAAAAGGGTCATGCTGGGAATAAGCAAAAGAACAATCCTTGGACAAAACGGAAACTATTGGCATCAGAAATATTTATCTACGATGCATGCGCAGTAGTATATTTCAGAATAGTTAATGTTTAGTTCAGTAAACGAAGAAAGGGGTGTAAAAAGCAAATATGTCGCGTCAACGAGATCGATCAGAGTTGACAGAGGCGGAAGCAGATGTGTAGTAATACAACAACTTGGATAAATTGATAATTGGCTCTTTATTCTGTAGTAGATCGTATCACAACTTTACGGGAGAGCAGAGAAAGACTTACTAACGCTGTCATATAGTAAGCTTTAGTAACACGATCATATAGACACAAATGGATGTAACTGTGAGTACTACAACTTGGATTTAACGAAAGCCGTTTAGATATTCAGTGGTTTGCAGGGTTGTATAAGACACAAAAAGATAAGACACAATACAATTCTTCATACCTCAGCTTCCAGTAACTAGATACATGCAATTTCTGGTTAGATAGTGAAACTGCTGTCGGATTTTAATACATGACGTATTGCAGGATACAAAATGCTTTGCATTACTTGTTTGTTTGTAGACAGCTACTAGCTTAGTGTTCTGAAAGGTTGTGTATACACTAGGGATAGCCAATTCCGGAATTATTACTTTCCGGACTCCCGAAGGTAAAACCGGACAAATTCCGGAATTCGGAAAATTCCCATTTTGGAATAATTCCGGAATTCGGAGCAATCCGGATTTTTTCGAAATCCAGAGTTTTTCTCAATTCCGTATTCTTCCCGAGTTCCTGAATTTTTCTGAATTAGGGAGTTTAATTGAATTTCATAATTTTCCGAAATCCCGAAAAGTGAAAGTTCCGCTTCCAAAAAATTAATTTATTTTGGTTAATATGAATCGTGGCGGAAATAAGTCTTTGACCAGGTAATGGCGGCTGTTTTGAAAGAAATGAGGTATATGAGATTTTTGATGGCGATTGATCGGCGATAACATACGTTTTATTATATTCAGATATTTGAATACTCGGATGTTTCAATACTTGAACTATCAAATCTTCAGGAATAATAATAGTAATAATAATAAACTAATAATAATTATTATTATCTCGTAGAAGATTATAAGCTAGGAGCTAATTATCGCTCAGGTCATACCACTACAAGCAGAAACGTGACACTTGGAAAGAATATTTCGGTTTGGTTTAATTTGCTCACGAGAAGAGGAGTTTCTCAACTCGTTTCTAAAACAAAGAAAATAACATGAGAATTAACATTTTACATTCGAGACGGGTCAAGGCTAACTCAAAATTTTCGTCTCTCTTTGGAGATTAGAATCGAGACGAGACGAAAAGTATTGTAAACATTTTCCGTCTTGTCTCGATTCTCGAAATAGTGTATGTCCATTCTTTAAGTTACAATTGCTCTTTAGACTGAATCTCATAGGCTATTTCGTTACATTATATTTCAGAGCTCATTGAATTATGCTCTGTGTAGGTATTTCGTAGCAAAGCTTTTATATTTACCTCTGCATATCCTAAAAATCAGTTTATTTAATGCCTTACTGTTGCGTGATATTCAGTTATATTTATTACAGTTATTTTCCTTAAAACATACAGTAGAATACTTTCTATATGAAACTTCAACGGAACGTTGTAGTTTAAAATGTTGGTAGTTGCAGAGGTGTGTCTTGAAGGTACGGAACCCTATCCCCGAAATCTTTACTTTTAAGTAAATTTTGCCAAACTTCAAGTTTAAAACTTTTATTATTATTATTATTATTATTATTATTATTATTATTATTATTATTATTATTATTATTATTATTATTATTATTATTATTATTATTATTATTATTATTATTATTATATCAACACCGTGTATAATTTTTAAAAGATATACGGTTTGTATCTGAATAGTAAAAGCCAATTGATTTTCAATCTCGGTCGCCGAGAAGTCTTCAGGAGGGAAGAACATCGGTCACGTTCTGGGTTTGAGTTCCGAAGCGGCAAGTATTCGGGCTCGAGCCAAAAATTGTTAAAAGTTATAGGGTTCAGGCAAACATGTTCAAAACAGCTGGGACCGGGTTTAGGCTTCTCAACGGCTCGAGCGGCTCAGCTTACAGCTCATTCACTATCGAACCGAACTGAGAAGTGAGCCGAGCCAACAGCTCACCCAACCGAGCCGATTTGAGCCATCGGCTTAGTTGAGCTGAATCGAAACGTGCCGATGGACTACTTTCAACTTACCTGGCTTGAACCGGTTCAGATGAGCCGAGTAGGGGACCCATCCCAACCGAGAAAGCTCGAGCCATCGGCTCAATTGAGCTGAGTCGATGGCTCGTTCTAAGTGAGCCGGCTCGGGTCATCGGCTCATCCCAACCGAGCCGACTCGAGCTGTTCGCTCAGTTGATACGTGCCGAGCCGCTTGATATCACTACCCGAGTTGGTCTTCTGCTTGGGCTCAAGAATTCGACAGTGCAGGTCTCAGCCTTGATTTTAAGAACTACAGTATATATTTATATTGGTGATTACGACACTCGAGGCTGTCTCGTAAAAAAAAAAAAACTCTTGTCTTCTCGTTATCTAGACGAAACGAGATACACTAAAATTGCCCCACGAGATGCACTAAATTTACGAGACGAGACGCACATCTGTCGTGAGCAACACTAAAGTATTCCACATTACTGCTTACATTTCACATGGCTTTCGCTTTCCAGTCTAATCAGGCCATTATTTCAAAACGAGTTAAAACGAACTTAACGAGCGAGCGAGTCATTATCAAACTCGACTCAACTCGAAACTTGCCCTCGAAAAGAGCCTGACCTTGATCGCTACGCGGTAAACGATTCGTCTTTAGTCTGGTTACGTTAGGATTATTTGTCACCGCTTGCAAACTTGTATGTTATATTTCTTCGATTCAAAATGTCTTTCGTATTTCTATGATGTCGGCAAAGTTTACATTAATAACTTGAGTTGTTCTTAAACCGCTGGTTCACAAGTTTGTTTTTTTTTCTGCACACGAAACTACAAATAAGACAGATTGAATTCTCATATACCCCATTTCTTTCAAAGCAGTCGCCATTACCTGGTCAAAGATTTATTTTCGCCACGATTCATATTAACCAAAATAAATTAATTTTTTGGAAGCGGAACTTTCACTTTCCGGATTACGGAAAATTATAGAATTCAGTTAAACTCCTTAATTCAGAAAAATTCCGGAACTCGGAAAGAATCCGGAATTTAGAAAATTCCGGAATTGAGAAAAACTCCGGATTTCGAAAAAATCCGGATTGTTCCGAATTCCGGAATGTTAACGAAATAAGAAATTTCTAAATTCCGGATTTTTCCGAATTCCGGAATTATTCCAAAATGGGAATTTTCCGAATTTCGAAATTTGTCCGGTTTTACCATCGGGAGTCCGGAGAGTAATAATTCCGGAATTGGCTATCCCTAGTTTATACACAACCTTTCAGAACACCAAGCTAGTAGCTGTCTACAAACAAATAATGCAAAGCATTTTGTATCCTGCAATACGTCATGTATTAAAATCCGACAGCAGTTTCACTATCTAACCAGAAATTACATGTATCTAGTTACTGGAAGCTGAGGTATGAAGAATTGTATTGTGTCTTATCTTTTTGTGTCTTATACAACCCTGCAAACCACTGAATATCTAAACGGCTTTCGTTAAATCCAAGTTGTAGTACTCACAGTTACATCCATTTGAGTCTATATGATCGTGTTACTAAAGCTTACTATATGACAGTGTTAGTAAGTCTTTCTCTGCTCTCCCGTAAAGTTGTGATACGATCTGCTACAGAATAAAGAACCAATTATCAATTTAACCAAGTTGTTGTATTACTACACATCTGCTTCCGCCTCTGTCAACTCTGATCGATCTCGTTGACGCGACATATTTGCTTTTTTACACCCCTTTCTTCGTTTGCTCAACTAAACAGTAACTATTCTGAAATATACTACTGCGCATGCATCGTAGATAAATATTTCTGATGCCAATAGTTTCCGTTTTGTCCAAGAAATGTTCTTTTTCTTATTCCCAGCATGACCCTTTTATTACATTATATGAAGAGCATGCAGGTCTAAATACCTTATGTATTACATAGAATGTAGGTTTAACTCTTCCAGCAAAGAAGAGACATGTGATCATAGTATATAACTCACAGAAGTGATAGCTGGCAATACAGTGGTGCTAATCCCTAACGACACAGACAGCGAGTAGTGCCCTCCACTCTGGTCTAGTGGCTAGCACGTGCGACTTTGGTGTCTGGTGTCTCGGGTTCGATTCCCGGCGGGAGAGCATCTATGATTTTTATCTTTTCCTTATGTTTCTGTGTTCATGTCTCTGTCGTTATAAGTTATTAGAAAAAGCAAGTTGAACGAGTGAAGGAAGTAAAATTAGTAATAAGTAATTTACTGAAACACGTTCGGTGACTCAGTTAAAAGAAAAGTGGACAAAGCACTGACCTTTCACGCCGTCCATGCGAGTTCGAATCATTCTCGCCTTGTTTTTTTTATCCATTTGAGAGAAAGTATTGTATCTTTTCGCTACAGCTAATCACTCTTTTTGTATTTTTCGCTGTCGTTCAGTTAAAGTAACTGACTATTCTTATTCTTTCTACGAATGATAAATCTTCTCTTTCGCTTCATGTCAAACATGCACACGTAATGAAATGACGCTGTCCATAATAATAATAATATTAATAATAATAATAATAATAATAATAATAATAATAATAATAATATCAAATATTACTAGCTAACTCGTGTGTGTATTTCGACAATATAATTTTATATTATTATGTGGAAATAAGTAAGGCTGGCTGCCCCCCACGCACTATTTTTTTCGATGAGCCTTATGGGTCTACAGTGTCCAACGTTGGTTTCATCGCACTATCACCTCCTGTTCTTTTGATATAAGTTATCGACATTTTGCCTAAAGAGGGCTCTGCCATGGCTCAATGACTACCCATGACAATGACTCTTCGTTCATTTTGCATTGAAATCGCTTATTTTTCTGATTACTATGAGTGCATACTGTCCAACGTTGCTCCCATCACTCTACAATTTCCCGTTCTCTCGATATAAATTGCTAATATTTAGTTTGTAAGGGAGATATGGCGTTACAATTATTACGTTTGAAGAAGAATTGAGGAAGATATTGCCTTGCCACAAACAACACCTATTATTATTATTATTATTATTATTATTATTATTATTATTATTATTATTATTATTATTAATAATAATAATAATAATAATATAATAATAATAATAATAATAATAATAATAATAATAATAATAATAATAATAATAATAATAACATTTTACTTACCACTAATGTTGCCTACCTTTATTTGCAATGCAATGTGTTACTAAAAAGCAAATCAAATAACACTCCTCGCCATTCATGCTCCCGAACTTGAAATACATGATTTACAGTTCTCTGTGTTAGGGGAAAGCACATTTATTATATTATTCATTCAAATAACACGTTTCACAAGTTACTTCACTTTCAATGTGTAATTTCATATCATCACTAACAATCATCTTGTTCCTATACGAAAATTACTCCCTCCTGCAAAAAAAAAAGCCTGACCGTAGCGAAAGGGCGTGAACCTTCTTCATGCAATTAATCGGGTCCAATATTTCAATAAGTCCCTGCACATATATATTTCAGTAAAAGAAGAAAAGTTAATCAAACTTTCTGAATACCTATTTATGGGCGAAATTTGGTTCCCTTGGAAGTTTTTAACAGTTTGAAGGGCCGCCATTTTGAACATTTTCATCTGATTATTCTTGTTAACGAACTCATCAAGAAATTTCAACAATTAATGTTTGTGCCAAGTTTCGTCTCAATCCGCTGAAAGTTAGGGTGGTTATGGCATTCACAAATAGCGAGAAAAGGTGTTTTGCTCCCTGCTCGCACCTGTGGTGCGTCAGAGCTAAACCGGGCCCCTTTGCAAAACGTATTGACTAGCCTAACCTATACACAAACCTTTTAATTGCTAACGTAGAAACGTGGACGGGAGGTGTAAAACATGTAGGAATTGTACTTTTAATAACCATGAGGATGGATTCGAACACTCCACTTCCATGTTTTTCTTTTTACTTTTTGCAGCTACATCGGAACGTTCAATTTTTATTCTTTACTAATCGCAAATGGCGTTTACATTCAAAATATGAAGAATTTTGGTGGCATTTGTTCGGATATTCTTCTCTTTCAAAATTAAAAAGAGAATAAAAGCAATACGCAAAGACAAAAATATTATCAGTACTAAACATTACCAATAATAATTGCTACGAAAGATTAAATACGACCTCTTTTACCATCTCTCATGAGCTGTATGTATTATTAACAAAACTTTTAAAAACGTCCTTGACGTGGATTCGAACTCGCGTCCTTTTCATTTGTAAGCCAGCACCTTAACCACTACACCAAGATCAGGGCGTGGTGAAAGTTTAGTTGTCGGCGTATTTGTTGCAGTTGTGTTTTATGTTCCCACTTCGACATTTTTTACTCTTTTTTCTAAGTTTAACAGCAGTTTCTGGCTTTCTCTTTCGGTGTCGTCCTTTATTTACACTATGCACTATTCGTATTAACAGCTTGTGCTTCTCTGGAATGTCTTATTCAGATTAAACTTTTCTTTTTGCCCCTCAGTAAACATTTTATTGATTTAATTCTCATACTCTCCAGGATGGAGCGCAGGAATGCCAGACTCGAAAAATAGGTGTACATTTACTTTCCTAGCATATAATACATCTTCCTTTTACTAAACCTCTGCGAGATTCTCGTCAAGAAATGGTAGCAATGAACCTTTAAAAAGCTAGCCTCGCAAATACTCGCCTCTCCTGGTGATCCTAGGCCTATACATGTCTCTATTTCTAAATTCCTACCTACTTCTTCGAGTCCACTCTCTACGTGTTTTACCTTACTTATAGCAACACTTAGTTATGACCTACAAAATTATTTACGGACAGATATATACATCTAATCTTTAGTAATCCCCTGCGAGATTACCATCATACAATTGAAGTAATTTTCCGACTGACATGTTTATCCTCTTCTTTTTGATCCTTTGGGAGATTCTCATCAGAAAATAGTGATAACGTACCTATAGAAAGATCGCCTTTCACATACTCGCCTCTCCAGTTGATACTAGTCTTGCAGTGGTCCCCATCTCGAAAAATCGTACGAACTTATGTACGTAAACTAAATAGATGTTTTAGCTATTCATAAGGTAACACTTGATTATTAGCTACACAAATTGTTTTTTTTTTTTTTGGGACGGTCATGTATTTCCTCTCATTACAGATAAACTCCACATTCTCATCAGAAAATGAAAATAATTTAAGTATAAGAAGACCACCTAGCAAATAGGCGCTTGTCGTAGTGAACATAGACCTAGTGAGGTCTCAATTTTGTGAATACATAATCCTTTTTTCACTTCCACTCTCAAGTTGTTGTAGTTTACCTATAGCAACATTTAACAATGAGCTACACAAATTATTTTCAGACGGACATGTACAACTTTCATTGCTGATCATTTTCTGCGTGATTATCAACAGAAAATGGGAGTAATGTACGTTTAAAAACCCCACCTTGCAAATTCTTGCCTGCGGTGAGGATTCTAGAGGTACAAATATAACCGTTTCTTAAATTCGTACCTGCTTAATTCACTTTCACTATCCACTTGTTCTAACTTATCTATAATGACACTTAATTATGAGCAACACTTACTATTATGGACGGGCATGTACATCCTCCTTTTACCGATCCTCTGAGAGATTCTCGTCACGAAATGGTAGCATTGCACCTTTAAAAAGCCCACCTCGCAAATACTCGCTTCTCGTGGTCATCCTAAACCTATACAAATCTCGATTTCGTAAATTCGTACCTACTTCTTAGAGTCCACTCTCTGCGTGTTCTACCTTACCTATAGCAACACTTAGTTATGAGCTACACAAATTATTTTCGGAAGACATAAAATCTTCACTTTACAAATCCTCTGCAAGATGATCAACATAAAATGGAAATAATATACCTAAAACTTTCAAATACTTGTCCATCGTGGTGATCCTACACCTACAGTGGTCACCATTCCGATAATTCGTACCCACTTCTTATACTTCCAATCCCTACTTGTTCTAGCTTACCCATAACAACGCTTAAATATGAGCTACACAAATTATTTTCGGACGGGCATATACATCCTCTCTTTGCTGATCCTCTGCGAGAATATCATCATAATATGGAATAATGTACCTAAAAATTCCCACCTTTCAAATACCCGTCTGTAGTGGTGATACTAGACCTACAGTGGTCCTGATTTCGTAAATTTGTACTTATTTCTACAACTCAACTGTCTAGTTGCTGTAGCTTATCAATACCAGCATTTAATTATGAGTTACGCAAAGTATTTTCGGACGGACATGTACATCCTCTCATTACTGAATCTTTGCACTATTCTCACCAAGAAATGTATGTAATTAATATATGAATAAGAATCCCATCTCGCACATACTCGCTTGTCGTGGTGATTCTAGACCTACAGAAGCCACCATTTCGCAAATTCGTACCTACTTCTTTCAATTCCACTCTCAACTTTTTCTAGCTTACCTGTAGCAACAAATAACTATGAGCTACAATAATTATTTTCTGACGGACATGTACATCCTCTCATTGCTCATTCTCTGCGAGAATATCATAATAAAATGGAAGTAATGAACCTAAAATTCGCAACTTTAAAATACTTGTCTGTCGTGGTGATCGTGTTCCTACAGTGGTCTCCGTTGCAAAAATTCGTACCCATTTCTTATACTTCCACTATGTACTTGTTGAAAGCTTACCCTTAACAACAATTAATTATGAGCTGCACAGAATATTTTCCAACTGACATGTTATTCCTCTCATTTCTGATCCTTTGGTTGAATGTCATCAGAAAAGAGTGAAAATGTACCTATAAAAGCTCCACCTTTCATATACTCGCCTCTCCAGTTGATCCTAGACCTACAGTGTTCCCCATTTCGAAACTTCGTACCCACTTTTTACACATCCACTATATAGTTTTTTTAACTATACATTTGGCAACACTTGATTATTATTAACTAAACAAATTATTTTCTGGACGGACATTTACTACCTCTCACTACAGATAATCTCGGAGATTCTCATCAGAAGAATGGAAGTAATTTACGTATAAATGTCCCACCTGCAAATACTAGTCTTTCGTGGTGATCCTAGAACTTCTGAGTTCTCCATTTCTTAAATTCGTAGCTAATTATTTTACCTCCACTCTCAACTTGCTATAGCTTACCTATATCAACACTTAATTCTGAGTTACGCAAATTATTTTCGGACGGACATATAAATCCTCTCTTTACTGACCCTCTGTGAGACTTTCATCAGGAGGTGTAAGTAATATACCTATAAAAAGCCCACCTAGATTAGGACTGTCGTAGTAATCCTAGACCTACATTGGTATTTATATCGTAAGTTAGTACTTACTTCTTCGACTTCATTCTCTAGTGGTTCTAGCTTTCCAATAAAAGCTGTTAATAATAAGCTACGCAAATTATTTTCGGACGAACAAGTGCATCCTCTTGTTACTGATCCCTTGCAATATTCTCACCAGGAGATGGAAATAATGTACCTATAAAAAGGTTAATTCGCAAATAGTCGTTTTTCCTGATCCCGGACATACAGAGCTGCTCATTTCGTATATTTACCTACTTCTTTCACTTCCACTCTCTACTTGTTCTACCTTACTTATAACAACAATTAATTATGACCTACGCAAATTATTTTCCGACTGACATGTTTATCCTCTCGTTACTGATACTCCGCAAGATTTTCATCAGAACATGGAAGTAATATAACTACAGAAAGCACACCTGCTAAATACTCGACTGTCGTGGTAATCTTGGAACAACAGATATCCATTTCTTAAATTCATACCTACTTCTTCCATTTCCACTCTGTACGTAGTTTAAGTTTACATATAACCTGTCAAAACACCACCTTTCAAATACTTGTCTTTCATGTTGATCCTAAGCATAGAGTCGTCTCTATTGCAAAAATTCGTACTTACTCGTTTTACTTCCACTATCTAGTTGTTTTAGCTATACATTTAGCAACATTTGATTATTAGGTACACAAATTATTTTCGGACGGGCATGTAGTTAATTTCGTAACACATCGTCTGTGAGATTCTGAACAGAAAATGACAGTAATGTACGTATAAAAACGCCTGTGGTTCTAATCCTAGAAATACAGAGGTCTCCGTTCCGTAAATTCGTACCTACTTATTATACTTGAACTCCCTACTCGTTATAGCTTACCTATAGCAACAAATAATAATGAGCTAAAGAAATTATTTCCAGATGGTCAAGTACATCCTCTCATTACTGATCCTGTGCAAGATTCTCATCAGGACATGGAAGTCATATACCTATAAAAAGCATATCTGTCAAGTACTCGACTGTCGTGGTAATCTCAGAACAACAGATCTCCATTTCGTAAATTCATACCTACTTCTTCCACTTCCACTCAGTATGTAGTTAAAGTTTACATATAACCAAATTTAATTATGAGCTTCACAGATTGATTTTCGCACTGGCGTTTTTATACTCTAGCTACTGATCCTCTGCGGGATTCTCATCAGAGAAGGTAAGTGATGTACCAGTAAATACCGACATTTTAAATACTTGTCTCTCATGTTGACCCTAGACTTCCAGTGGTCTACGTTTCAAAAATTCGTACCAACTTCTTTTACTTCTACTATCTAATGTTTTAGCTATACATTTGGTAACACTTGATTATTAGCTACACAAATTATTTTCGCACGAAAATATGCTTAATCTCATTATTGATCCTTTGCAATATTCTCACCTGCAGATGTAAATAATGTACGTATATAAATCCCACCTAATAACCAAAGTAGGCCAACCATTCAAATACTCGCCTGTGCTGGTGATCCTACACCTACAGTGGTGTCCATTGCAAAAATTCATACCCACTTCTTTTACTTCCACTGTCTAGTTGTTTAGCTATACATACAACAACACGTGATTATTAGGTACACAAATCATTTTCGGAAGGACATGTTTATCCTCTCATTACTGATCCTCTGCTAGATTCTCATCAGAAAATGGAAGTAATGTTAGTATCATAAGTCCACCTTGAAAATACTCGTCTGTGATCATAATACTGGTGATCATAAAACTACTAAGGTCACCATTTCGTAAATTCGTAGCTACTTATCTTTTTTCCACTCTCTAGCTTACCAATAACAACTTTTAATTATGAGCTACGTAAATTATTTTCGGGTGGTCATGTACTTCCTCTCGTTACTGATTCTTTGCAATATTCTCACCAAGAGATGTAATTAATGTATGTATAAGAATCCCACCTAGCAAATACTCGCTTGTCGTGGTGATCCTTGACCTACAGAGATCATTTCGTAAATTCGTACCTACTTCTTACACTTGAACACTAGTCTTTCTAGCATACCTATAGCAAGAACTAATTATGAACTAAAGAACTTATTTTGGACAAACATGTACAACCTCTCATTACTTATCCTATGCAAGATTCTTATCAGAAAATGGAAGTAATATATCTATAGAAAGCACACCTGATCTTAGAACAATGGGAAATCTCCATTTCGTAAATTCATAACTACTTCTACCGCTTCCACTCTGTACTAGTTCGAGCTTACCTATAACAACAATTAGTTATGACCTACACAGACAAATTTTCGACTGACGTGTTCATCCTTTCGTCACTGATCATCTGCGAGATTCTCATCAGAAGAAAGAAGTGATGTACCTGTAAAAAGCCCACGTTTCAGATACTTGGTTCTCATATTGATCCTAGACCTACAGTGGTCTCCACTTCAAAAATTCGGATCCACTTATTTTACTTCCACTATCTAGTTGTTTTAGCTATACGTATGGCAACACTTGTTTATTATCTACACAAACTATTTTCCGACGGACATGTACTTAATGTCATAACAGATCCTCTGCGAGATTCTGATCAGAAAATAAAATTGGGTGTTCTACTTTTTTATACCAAACAAAGGAGAACCACTTTCGCTAGCTGAGTGCTTTATACCATTTTGTACTACTCAAATAAACGAAAGAATAAAATTGTACTTACCAGAGAAAAGCGAAAAAAGACCATTTTAGCCAGTTCAGTAGTATTAAAATAAAAAAAACCGAAGAAGGATCATTTTAACTAGCTGAGTGTTTTATACCATTTTGTACTACTCAAATAAACGAAAGAATAAAATTGTACTAACCAGAAAAAGCGAAAAAAGACAATTTTAATCAACTCTCAATTTCTGTACTTTGGTTTTCTTCCTGGTTGGTAAAAAATTGAATAGTGCACTCATATTCCTTCATTTATTTGAATACCTAAAAATGATCCTGAAATGCTGAGTTAGTTAAAATGAACTTTCTTTACTTTTTTTCTGCTTGGTACATAATTGAATATGTAACTCAAATTTATTCCTTCGTTTATTTGAAGAGTACAATAGTACTTCACTTCTTTAAGTTGGTACAACAGGAAATAGTCCACTCAAATTTTATTCATTCTTCCCTTTTTTCTGGTTGGTATAAACCAAAATACTCCATCCAAATTATTTTTTTCGTTTGTTTCATTGGCACAAAAGTACAGAAATTCAGAGCTGATTAAAATAGTATTTTTTTCGCTTTTTCTGGGTAGTACAATTTTATTCTTTCGTTTATTTGAGTAGTACAAAATGGTATTAAATAATCAGCTAGTTAAAATGATCCTTCTTCGGTTTTTTGCTTATTTGAATACTACTGAGCTGGTTAAAATGATCTCTTTTCGCTTTTTCTTTCGTTTATTTGAGTAGTACAAAATGGTATAAAATACTCAGGTAGATAAAATGGTTCTTCTTTGTTTGGTATGAAAAAGTAGAACTCCAAAATTTGTTGTTTCGTTCATTGGGCTAGTACAACGGCACATAATTTCTGACTAAGCTAAATTGAACCTTCATCGATTTTTCTGGTTAGTACAAATAACAGGCCAGTCAAATTTATCCCATCGTTTGTTTAAATAGTGCAAAAGGTACAGAAACACTCAGTTAGTTAAAATGGGCCTTCTTCCTTTTTTTTCTGGTTGCTACAAAATTAAATAGTTCACTTATATGTATGCCTTCGTTTATTAGACTAGTGTAAAAAGACATAACATTCGGAGCTAGTTAAAATGGTCCTTTTTTGCTTTTTTCTGGTTAATATAAATTTATTCCTTTGTTTGTTAAAATAATACTAAATGGTATAAAATACTCAGATAGTTAACGTGATCCTGCTTCGGTTTTTCTCTGGTTGTTACAAAATTAAATAGCTCACTCAAATGCATTACTTCGTTTAATTGATTAGTTGAAAATGATATAAAATTTTGATTTAGTTCAAATGATCCTTTTTAGAGTTGACACAAATTAAAAGTCACTCAAATTTATTCCTTTGTTTATTTGAATACTCCAATATGCTACAATATTCTTAGTTCGTTAAAATGGTATTTCTTTGTTTTTTCTTGGTGGTAAAAATCTAAATACTCCATTGTTTTTTGAGTAGTAAAATTATAAAAAATAGTCCTTCTTCGCCTTTTTAAGTTGGTACAAAACTAAATAGACCACTCAAATTTATCCCAGGTATAAAATTCTGAGCCAGTTAAAATGGCATTTCTCATCGTTACAAAATTGAATACGTCACTAAAATTTATTCTTTCGTATATTTAAATAGTACAAGATGATATAAAATATTCAGCTAGTTCATTTTTTCGTTGGTATAAAAAGTAGAACATCGAAATTATTCTTTGGTTCACTTGAATAGCACGAAAAGGTACAGAAATTATGAACTTGTTAAAATGATCCATTTTCGGTTTTTTCTGATTGATACAAAAATAGAACATTCAAATTTGTTCTTTTGTTTATTTGAGTAGTACAAAAGGTACATAAATTCTGAGCAAGTTAAAATTGTCATTTTTCATTTGTTTAAACAGTACATAATGATATAAAATTATCAGATAGTTGAAGTGGCTCTTCTTCACTTTTCTAGTTGGTACAAAAGAGAATAGACCTCCCAAATTTTACTCATTCTTCATTTCTTTTTTCTGGTTGGTACAAAACTAAATACTCCTTCCAAATGGATTCCTTCGTTCATTTAAATGGCATTAAAAGGTACAAAATTCTTACTTAGTTAAAATGCTATTTCTTTGCTTTTCCTCGGTGTACAAATTTATTCCTATGTTTATTTAAATAGTTAACATGGTCCTGCTTCGGTATTTTTTCTAGTTGGTACAAAACTGAATACTTCATTCAAATTTATTCCTTCGTTTATTGGAGTAGTACAAAATGGTATAAAAGTCTGAGTTAGTTAAAATAATCCTTGTTGGCTTTTCTAGTAAGTATAAATTTATTGATTCGTTTAATTAAAATGGGCCTTTATCGCTTTTCTTAGGTTAGTACAAATCAATTCCTTCGTTTATTTGAGTGGTACAAGAAGATATAAAATTCTAAGCTAGTTAAAATGGCATTCCTCGTTGGTACAATTTTGAATCAGTCACTTAAATATATCTCTTTTTTGTTTAAATCGTACAAGATTATATGCCATTTTAACTAGATGAGAATTTTATATCTTTGGTTTCTTTCTTGTTAGTACAATAGCAAATAAGCCACTCAAATTTATTTATTCCTCACTTTTTTCTGCTTAGTACAAAACTGAATAAGTAACACAAAATTTTCCTACGCGCTGTTTCCAAGTTACTAAGGATTAAATATTTGAGCTTTGTCATGGATAGTCAGTACTTTTCAAACATGTACTAGTTGATGACATATTACTAGATTTGGGATCAGCACCTCAATATGTGGATCCATTTTCGAGTTATTAGGTTTTAAGTATTTTGACCTTTGACCTCTATGGTCATTATTTTGGAAGTTGTAATAGTTGATGACCAATTACTAGATTTAAAAACACCACCTCAATATGTAAATCCATTTTCGATTTATTAGGTTTTAAGTATTTTGAGCTTTGACCACGATGGTCATTATTTTGGAACTTGTAATAGTTGATGACCAATTACTAGATTTGGAAACACCACCTCAATATGTGAACCCATTTTCGAGTTATTAGGTTTTAAGTATTTTGACCTTTGACCTCGATGGTCAACACTTTTTGGACATGTGGTCTTTGATGACCTACTACTAAATGAGGCTCCGTTTTTGAGTTTGACTTCTATTCTCGATGGTCAGTAATTTTGGGACATGCTTGTTTCATTTCCGCTACGTTAAATTAGGGGTTGGAACGAATGTTTTTATTAAATCAGTGCTATGTTAAATACCTGTGTGTTGACATCCCTTTGCTATGTTACATAGGTATTCATTGTCGCTATGTTTAAAGTTAAAAATATGGGTTGAAAAAGTGATCAGAAAAGGGAATGAATACACCCCTGCTACATTTCGTAGTTTTATGTATTCTCTGCTCTGCTATATTAAAATAGGGGTTGGAAAATGAGCCATACTCTTTTACTAGTTCTGCTATGTTTAAATAGGGGTGGAACGAATACACACCCTTTGCTATGTTACATAGGCATTCATTTTCTGCTATGTTGAAAATAAATGCTGATAAAAGGGAATGAATACACCCCTGCTATGTTACGTAGTCTTATGTATTATCTGGTATGTTCAAATAGGGGTTGAAAAAGTGACCATAAAAGACAACGAGTACACCCCTAACATTTGCTCATAAAAGAGAATGAATACATCCCTGCTATTCTTATGTATTATCTGCTATGTTCAAATAGGGGTTGAAAAGTGATCATAAAAGGGAACTAGTCCGCCCCTAAGAGATGCTCATAAAAGAAAAGGAATACATCCCTGCTATGTTAAATAGTTGTGTGTTCACTTCCCCTTTGCTATGTTACATAGGTATTCATTGTCTGGGGTTGAAAAAAATGCTCATAAAAGGGAATGAATCTTATGTATTCTCTGCTCTGCAATGTGTTCGCAGTTTCAGTGTAATTTCTGCTATGGTAAAATAAGGACGTCCATGAAGCTAGCAGGCCACCTATAGCAGGCCAGAACTTCGATTTCAGACATCGTTAGTACTTTTTTAGTGCTCCTTAGTGCCGCAAACCACATCATTAGCGCTACAAAAATAACGCCAGAATATAAATAGTTACTATTTTCCTGCTAACTTCATGCCAGCAGGCCAACATATCAAAATCACAACATAAGTGAAATTGCCGGTTCGAGCAGCGTTAGTGCTCGTTAGTGCTATAAAAATTAACGTTAGTGCTTCTATATATACAGTTTTTAGGGTAGCGAAATGGATCAGTTTTATGAACCTACCATGAACTTAGCAGGCCACGTATGGCAGGCCAGAATTTCAACTTCACAGAACGTTAGTGCTTCGTTAGTGCTGCAAACCCCCTCGTTAGTGCTACAAAAATAACGTTTCAATTTTAATAGTTACTATTGTCCTATTACCTTCATGGTAATGAACTTGGCAGACTACCTATGGCAGGCCAGAATTTCAACTTCACAAATCGTTAGTGCTTCGTTAGTGCTCGTTACGTCCGCAAAACCTATCGTTAGTGCTACAAAAATAACTTCTCAACAAATAAGAGACACTACTATTGGCCTGCTAACTGCATGGCAATGAACTTCGCAGATCATCGATGGCAGGCCACAATTTGGACATTACACATACTTAGTGCATTGTTAGTGCTCGTTAGTGCCGCAATCCGAATCGTTAGTGCTACAAAAATAACGTTTCAATTCTTAACTGTCACTACTGGCCTGCTAACTTCATGGCAATGAACTTCGCAGACCAGATATGGCAGGCCAGAATTTCGAATTCACAAATTGTAAGTCTTCGTTAGTGCTTGTTAGTGCTGCAAAACCCATCGTTACTGCTGCAGAAATTACGTCTCAGTTCTTAATAGTCACTATTGGCCTGCTAACTTCATGCCAATGAACTTGGCCGCCACCTATGGCAGGCCAGAACATCGAATACACACATCGTCAGTACTTTGTTAGTGCTCGTTAGTGCCGCAAACCCCATCGTTGGTTCTACAAAAATAACGTCTCAATTCCTAATAGCCACTACAATTGGCCTGCTAAGAGCATGGCAATGAACTTCGCAGTCCACCTATGGCAGGCCAGAATTTCGACTTCACACATCGTTAGTCTTCGTTAGTGCTCGTTAGTGCCGCAAACTCCATCGCTAATGCTAAAAGAATTTCGTCTCAATTCTTATTAGTCACTATTAGCCTCCTAACTTCATGCCAATGAAATTGGCCGGCCACATGTGGCAAACCAGAACTTCGACTTCACACATCGTGAGTACTTCGTTAGTGCTCGTTAGTGCCCCAAACCCCATCGTTAGTGCGACAAAATTAACGCCTCAATACTTAACAGTAACAATTTGCTGCTAGCTTGATTGAAATGAACTTGGCAGACCACCTACGGCAGGCCAGAATTTCGACTTCACAAATGTTAGTGGTTCGTTTGTGCTCGTTAGGGCCGCATACCCCATTGTTAGTGCTACAAAAATAACGTCTCAATACTTAACAGTCACTATTGCCCTGCTAACATAATGCCAATGAACTTGGCCGGCCACATATGGCAGGCCAGAATTTCGACTTCACAAATCGTTAGTGCTTGGTTAGTGCTCGTTAGTACCGCAAAACCCACCATTAATGCTACAAAATTAACGTCTTAATTCCTAATAGTCACTACAACTGGCCTGCTATCTGCATGGCAATGAACTTCGCAGACCACACATGACAGGCCAGAATTTCGACTTCACACATACTTAGTCCTCGCTAGTGCTTGTTAGTGCTGCAAACCCCATCGTTAGTGCTAACGAAATTACGTCTCAATTCTTAATAGTCACTATTGGCCTGCTAACGTCATGCCAATGAACTTGACAAGCCAGAATTTCGATTTCAAACATGGTTAGTTCTTCGTTAGACCTCGTTACTGCTGCAAACCCCATCGTTAGTGCTATAGAAATAACGTCTCAATTCTTATTAGTCACAATTGGCCTGCAAACTTCATGGCAATGAACTTCGCAGACCACCTGTGGCAGGCCAAAATTTCGACTTCAGAAATCGTTAGTGCTTCGTTTGTGCTCGTTAGTGCCGCAAACCCCATCGTTAGTGCTACAAAAATTCCTGATACTCGCTATTGGCCTGCTAACTTCACGCCAATGAACTTTGCCGGCCACCCATGG
The DNA here is from genome assembly GCF_964235325.1 of Thermobia domestica. Taxonomy (NCBI): domain Eukaryota; kingdom Metazoa; phylum Arthropoda; class Insecta; order Zygentoma; family Lepismatidae; genus Thermobia; species Thermobia domestica. Next base: position 63,423,441 of record NC_137457.1, read on the forward strand.
CAGGCCAGAATTTCAACTTTACAAATCTTTATGCTTCGTTTGTGCTAGTTAGTGCCGCAAACCCCATCGTTAGTGCTACAAAAATAACGTCTCTGTTCCTAATAGTCACTACAATTAACTGCCTGCTAACTGCATGGCAATAAAATTGCCCGCCACCTATGGCAGGCCATATCATCGACTACACACATCGTTAGTACTTCGTTAGTGCTCGTTAGTGCCGCAAACCCCATCGTTAGTGCTACTAAAATAACGTCTCAATACTCAACAGTCACAATTAGCCAGCTAACTTCATGGCAATGAACTTTGCAAACCACCTATGGCTGGCCATAATTTCGACTTCACAAATCGTTAGTGCTTTGTTTGTGCTCGTTAGTGCCGCAAACCCCATCATTAGTACTACAAAAATAACGTCCCAATTCCTAATAGTCACTACTATTGGTCTGCTAACTTCATGGCAATGAACTTCGCAAACCACCTATGGCAGGCCAGAATTTCGACTTCACAAATCGTTAGTGCTTCGATTGTGTCCGTTAGTGCCGCTCGTTAGTGCTAGTAGTAGTAGTAGTGGTAATAGATCTAAAACTGTACTAAACATCATTCCTCAAATCATGAATAAGTTTTCGTATTGTTTTTATCCTTGTACTTAATGCAATTCTGACAAACTGGTTAGGTTTCCTTATCTTAAATCGCCTCTTGTTATGATACAGCGCGGTAGATCGAGGATATGCCCAAGCGGGGTTTTTCGGGTTTGACCCACCTGAAATCGTGCCTGGGTTGACAGACGAAGTTCCACTATGAGCGTCTTAATAAAAGATTTAATGTATGAGTACTTTCGGCCGACATCTTGAAAAATGCCGCTTTAATCTACATTTTCGTTACATATGGGAATATTTTGACCTAACAAACGAGGTTCGATTCAGAGCGACTAGACAACGGGCCAACGCTCTACGTACAATTTTGTTTTACTTTTTCTCCCTTTGCTCCACAATTTCTTGGAATATTTTTACCAAACGAATGTTCTTTTGTTCAAATTAATGTGCTTAACTGATTTTCGAGTAATATGTTCCAGTGCCCAGGACGTAACAGGGTTTACCCAAGTGTGCCCAGCCCGAAAAAAAACGTTTAAATTAGAGCTTTTGAGAGCTTTTAAAAAAATTAGAGAATATTTACACTCGGGTTTGGAGCTTTTAGTTAGTATATTATTGGTACAACTAAGGTGATCACATTGAAAGCGATTTTTATCAGATTCTGGACTTCCCTTGGGCGAAATAGATGCTTTCATGTTAAAGTATAAAACAACAAGACAGTTCTGAATGGACGGATATATATTTTATTTTGAGTCATTTTAGGCCAGAAAATTGTAGATTTTATTTGTCCCTTTTTGCTTTTCGGCGTTTTGTTTTTTATGTATTGGTAATTTTAAAAAAATAATTTATACGTCTTAACGTTTTTTTTTCACTTCATCTTTCAACAATAAATTCACTGGCCATTAACTCGAATCACCGCCATCTCTTAAACATCTTTTCTTTAGTAAAGAAAATTAACAATAATAAGATATTCTTCAACGACTGGATTGATAAAACCAGATCTGCAACAATCACAAATCTGATAAGGTGGCGTAACAATGTTCTCCACCAATGGGGGTGAGGGGGGAAGTTTTCTTATTTTATTTTGTACTTCAGTTTGTGGAACAAGGGCAGACCTTTAAGCTTTCAGAAGTTTATATTTCTTGAACATTACATTCATTAAATATGTAATTCTAATTAAATTAGGTCTGACTTTTACGTCCTTTTTTCCAGTTTTTAGATCCTTTTAAAGTTATTTTTAAAATTTTTATAGGTACTTTTTAGGCAATTTTTAGGTCTTTAACATCCAAGTCCTAGTAATCGTGAAACAAGCGGTCGACACTCCCCTGGAATCTTGCTCGGACGTTAAGAGCAAGAAAAAAAATAGAAACGTCAAGGAATAAAAAGGAACAGAATTACCAAGGGGAAGAGCTGTGTGCAACACACAAACACACAAAAAGGGCGGCAGTCTTACGTACCTAGACTTTAATGTAGGAACACAAAAGAGAAAATTCGTTACAAGTGTGCACCACAAGCCAACAACAGGTACACAGTACATTCATTATAAATCTGCACATTCAGCAAGTACCAAAGCAAATATTTGGAAGAATTTCTTGTTTGTAAGCCATACGTCTTACCTCCTTAGAAACAGACTAACAGACAGAGATTGAATTCCTGATGAAACCGGGTAATCTGAACGAGTACCCAGCTCCATTATTAGATAATTCTTATAATCGGTTTAAAATGAATTTAAGATCTGATAAAACTGAAACCGACATAAAGGATGAAAAAATGGAGTGGATTGCCTATTTTTCCCAGATTGGCAACTGCAGTAAATAGAATCTGCACACAATATAGTTTTCTTACAGCTTTAAGCCAACTAAAACTTTAGAAAAAACATCACCCAATTTAAGTTATTAGACAGATTTCAATGAAAACTATGGTATTTACGAAATAAAATGTAGTTGCTAAGAGAGACATAGGAAAAATGAAAATAAAATTTAAAAGTCGGAGTAGAGGAATACATTAGAGATTCGATAGTGGAAAATCCGGTGTGAGGTTTATCGAAACATTTGAAAGAAACACAGCAAAGGATAGAGGATTCAAAAATTTTGTTTGGAGCTAGAAATGAAGTAGAAAATGTTTTTTGAAACTGTATTTATTCATTAAAAAATAAATCTAGACAAGGGATAGCTGATTGACGAATACGAAGCGGTTATCATAAAAATTTCACAGCCTCCGTGTACAAGACTCCAGGGGAGAGTCCAAAACTTGGAATTCTAAAAATTAAGGAATTACAGAAACCTCTATAAGTAGGAAGGAGCTCCTTCGTGGCTAAGCGGTTAGCGTACGCACCTTTGGCGTGGGACACCCAGGTTCGATTCCCGGCGGAAACTCATGTGGTTCGGATTCAACGTAAATTAATAGGTCCACGACTCATATAGCCTCGCTGCTGAACGGGACGTTAAACTTAAAATCAACACAACTCTTTAAGTAGAATAATAGTTACAATTCCTGAGAGTGGTTTTGCAATGTCTTTCTTCTTTTTGTTTAAAATTTGGAGGTAGAATGGCTTGAATGACGGTCATGTATATGTTATAGTTGAATGATAATAAACATACGGTGTAGTTTTGGTCGTAAGGTTTCACTACAAAACTTCATTTTATTCAATAATATAAGACTGCATTAAATAGAACCGTGATTTTGGAACAAATAAACTATTTAAGTTCAATCCCTTGCTTTTTGCTTTCCTGGGGTATTTAACTTGTTTTGTATTATCTCAAAATCTTTTATTACGATTTTTAATTTTATAGAGTACGGAGTCCTGAATTTTGTTAGATCCGTCAAAGATGCTAACACAATGCAATTCATATGCTTTTTTTTGTCTTCAATTCCACAAATCCGGCTGTTTCCCTCGGGGACCATGAACTATTTACACTGATTAAAAACATATAGATGTACTTACTGCCGGCAATTTCTATTTTGTTCTTTCAATCAACTTAAAAGTTTCAATGTTCTCCTAGGGAGACGTATAGGCTTAACTTGCAGAATTGAAAACAATCAAGAGTTTTATGGCAAAGCGGTTAGCGCACACGTCTTGGGTGTGAGAGACGGGTTCGATTCCTGGCCGGAGCTTATGTGGTTCGGATTTCACGTTAATCAGTGGGTCTCATCTCTTATATCCTTGCTGCTGAAAAAACGTTAAACTCAAAATCAACTCAACTCAACATCGAAGACATTAAAAAATATATATATAATATAATTGTATTAGACCAATTCAATTTTAAACCGTCCAGGCAAACCACATTTTGTCCTCATTATAGTCTCAGATTTCATTTATTTTTTATATGGGATATACATGCAATATTATTAGACCCATTTTTTTTTGCTTAAAAAACTTTTTCCTTTGATATACAGAGGAGCTGCCCGCATTTTCCCGGAAAGGTTCCATAGTAAAGCTTTTCCGATTTCTTTCGGAAACATCCATTTCTTTTTCTTTCTGATTTTAAATTCTATACGCAATGGAGACCTTCTCAATATTATATTATGATCCATCAAAGATGCTAATGAGTGATTCCATTTCAAATCGTCCAGGGTGGTCCACATGACTGTCTCAGATTTAGTTTATTTTTTAAAATAAGAAACTACATATACAATTATTAGACCCATATTTTTTCTTTTTGCTGAAAAAATTGTTTTCGATATACAGACTTCCAAAATGGCTGCCCTCCTCTCGGATTGCTCTAAAAACTGAAAAACGTCAAATTAAAAATGTGATTTTAGAGAAACGAGTGTACTTATTAACATAATCGCAATAAGAGAAAGATCATAAAGTTGTATGTTTAAGCGGAGAGCCTAAATTCATCTATTGGTCCAATAGCAATCGCGCAATTCACTCGCAATGTTGCCAACTTTGGTGAATTTTTTGCTAACATCAAACATTTTTTTTCTGTCCTCAGGAGCAATATCAACCATCTGCTTCTAACATCGAAATGTACTCTATACAATCTCTTGAAAATGTAAAGGAATTACGTTTATGATTATTACATCCCACGTTATAGCATGATGAAAAGCTGAAAATTTCATTCAGACGCCATGTTTGGACGCTATTTTCTCAAAAACCCCACCTTTTAATAATCTGATTTTTTTTGCATGTATTGGAGAAGTACCTATGTATTTAGTATCCGTTGACCGTTCATGGGGCTACAACCCCTAACATTCGCAATTAATTATTGAAATTTCGATTTTTGTACTTGAATTGTAAATATTTCATATGGGCATTTAGATCCTATACACAAGGCGATTTGAAAGCGATTATCAAAATTTTGAGAGATGAATCCTGACATCAAATCCAGTAGAAAAGTTCCTATAAACATGAGTCGAATTCCGCTTCATTTTCGAGTTACAGGGTTTCCAACTCGGGACCCAAAATCTGCTCGCGACAATGGAAAATAAAATATAACTTTCGCGTTAAATCAGAAACTGTGTGTTAAAGTTATGATGAAGTTCAGGAAGTTGATTTGTATCAATATAATATCTTTTTTACGTACGTTGCAATTCGATTGGAAGTATTGCCAACATGGTAGAACTTTTATTTGTTTCCAAATGACACTACGAGGTTTTTATTTGATATTTGGTATTCATTAATGATTGTAAACATCACATGAAGCTCAATGTTCCCCACATCACCAGTTTTCGAAAACACATGTATTTCATTAGAAGGTTTTATCTCGTGCGTTATTGATAGTTTGCGATTTTAAGTGTGAATTTCACTTGATGTTCGCCACCATTAGTAAAACCAAAATTTCGAATAAAAACTACGTTTGTGAAAGTTATAATAATGATAATAGTAATAATAATAATAATAAGAAGAAGAAGAAGAAGAGGAAGAAGAACAAGAAGAAATATATTTTGTTATTGCAAAACCCCTCGTAACTCCACGCATCAAGTTCTAACTTTTTCAAGAAGTTCTGCTGCAACCACGAAACAGTTTATTACGTGATTCAGGGTCGTGAACATCGTCCTAGTGTTCTCTGGAACCATAAAAATTGTTTTCACTGGTAACATAATATTGTAATACACTAGTTACAGTGTTTGTGTGAATAGCAATGGAGATGTCCTATTACAGTAAGGGCCGTATTAAATGTGTTGATTATTTTAAAAGGCATAAGATAATTGTGTGCAGAAAGAATTCTTGACAAAAATTTTATCTTGCGGTAAAATATATGTATTGCGTACAGCGCGTCTGCCAAAACGTAGTATTAGGAGAGGATGATTATTTGTGTAAAGGGTTCTTTGAATATGTACCGTGAACAACGTGAATGTGTGTGAGATATTGGTGTAAATATGAAAATATGCACCAGCAAGATAAAGAATTTGTTCCTCTGAATGTAGATTTCGAAACCATTAACCAGACAGTTAACATGCTAAACAGGAATGTGTCGCCATTAAAAACAACCGTTATCGGTGAAACCTAGATTACAGTGAAGGATTCACCTCACAAATTGTTTTCATACTGCCTTTCAAATCGTCTTCTGTACAGTACACAAATAATCATTCTCCCCAAATAGTACGTTTGGGCAAACACGCTGTACGCAGTCCATATATTTTACCGCAAGATATTTTTTTTCTAGACTTCTTTCTGTGCACAATCCTCTTACGGCTTTTAGAATAATCAACATATTTAATACGGTCCTTATTCTAATAGGACTTCCTCGATTCACACACTTAACTAGTGCACTACAATGTCCTGCTACCATTGAAAATTTTCATGGTTCCAGAGAACATTAGGACAATGTTCACGACACCGAAACACACAAACTATTAATAGCGCACGAGATAAAACATTTTAATGAAATACGTATAAGTTTTCAAAAACAGTGGTGATGTAAGGAAAATTGTGCTTCATGTGATGTTTACAATCATTAATGAATACCAAATATCAAATAAGATCCACGTAGTGTCATTTGGAAACAAATAAAAGTTCTACCAAGTTCGCAACACTGCCAACCGAATTGCAACGCACGTAAAAATCATCATATTAATAAAAATCAACTTTTTGAACTTTATCAAAGGTTTAACACACAGTTTCTGACCTAACGCGAAATATATATTTTATTTTCCATTGTCGCGAGCAGATTTTGGGTTCCGAGTTGGAAACCCCGTAATTCGTCTCATGTTTATAGGAACTTTTCTACTGGATTTGATGTCAGGATTCATCTCTCAAAATTATCATACTCCCTTTCAAATCGCCTTGTGTATAGATATAAATGCCCATAGGAAATATTTACATTTTAAGCACAAAAATCAAAATTTCAATAATTAATTGCAAATGTTAGGTGTTGCAGCCGCATGAACGGTCAACTGATATTTAATACTTATGTACTTCTTCAATACATGTAAAAAATTCAGATTTTTAAAGGGTGGGTTTTTTGAGAAAATAATGTCCAAACATGGCGTCTTAATGAAATTTTCAGCTTTTTCATTATGCTATAACGTGGGATGTAATAATCAGAAACGTAATTCCTTTACATTTTCAGGAGAACTTATGGTGTATATTTCGGTTCTAGAAGCAGATGGTTGATATTGCTCGTGAGGATAGAAAAAATGCTTGAAGTTAGCAAGAATTTCACCAAAGTTAGCAACATTGCGAGTGAATTGCTCGATTCGTATTTGACCAATAGACTGATTTTGGCCCTCCACCGAAACATACAACTTTATACTCTTCCTCTTATTGCGATTATGTTAATAAGTGCACTCGTTTCTCTACAATAACATTTTTAATTTGACATTTTTAGGTTTTTAGAGCAATCCCAGAGGAGGGCAGCCATTTTGGAAGTCTGTATATCGAAAACAATTTTTTTTAGCAAAAAGAAAAAAAAATATGGGTCTAATAATTGTATATGTAGTTTCTTATTTTAAATAAAAAAACTAAATCTGAGACAGTCATGTGGACCACCCTGGACGATTTGAAATGGAATCACTCATTAGCATCTTTGATGGATCATAATATAATATTGAGAAGGTCTCCATTGCGTATAGAATTTAAAATCAGAAAGAAAAAGAAATGGATGTTTCCGAAAGAAATCGGAAAAGCTTTACTATGGAACCTTTTCGGGAAAATGCGGGCAGCTCCGGAGGCAGAGACGTTTCCGAAAAATTTCGGAAACTGCATTTTTCCAATTCGCTAAGAAAAACGTATGTTTCCGAAAACTTTTGGGAAGATGTTCAAAAACTTTTCCGACCCAAGTCAGAAAACTTTTGCGATCGATTTCGGAAACCTATACTATTCGGAAAAATACAGCTTCCTAAGAAACGTCCCTGGTTCCCGAGCTGCCTGCATTTTTCCGGAAACCTAGAGAAAAATTTTTACAGTGTACGCTTTAGTGCTGTACGTGTCCCTTCACGTTTCCACTTCACTTTCACATGTGACAAAGTGACCTAGGGATTTTTAGGAGTGTGGAATCCTCGCGTACACACTTCTGACACAAGTGACACCCAAGTAAAAAAGGTATGTTTTGTGTAATGTCCGGATACTTTTGATCACTTTTGATGATCACTTTTGATACTTTTGATCACATTTGATCCGGATATATTCTTTCTATAGCCCTCTTAAATTTTAAGAAAAAATCTCCCCTTTTTAAAATCTTTCTCCACCGGTTCTTCTTTAATGACCAAGTCATTTTATTCTTATCTATTTAGTTTTGCACTAATAATTCACTTTAAGTAATATAAATGGCTATAAATAAATTATATAATTCTTGGGAAGGAAAGAAAATAAATTGTAAAGATAGAGACCATCTCATCAAATAAGAAGCAGTAGAGCGGCTCCTTTAAGTTCTTTTCTAATCCCCCGCTTTCTAACTCCATCGTTATAGGACCTATTGAACTTTTGTCTAAAACAATTAGATGATAGTCTAAAAAGACCGCTAAAACCTGTCATGTTAGTGTTATAAACTTGATATAATATTTAATTTAAATTATTTCCTCACATTTCCTCACATATATATTCTTATTGCTCCAACTGAAAAACTACCGCAGAAGATTTACAAAGGTAGGAAACAATAATAATTAAGTGAAATTGGCACATCAAAACTTTGGAAATTGTGTAACAGAAATTAAGAATCGAGAGAAACACAACAATAGTCATGTGGTCAACCATGGTTGCAGTAAAGGAATCACTCATCCTTAAATTATAAATTCAGAAATACCCAGAAGTGAAAAGAAATAGTAAAACAGTTATTGCATATATCTTCACCAGATAAAATTAACAGGTTTGTCCATTCTTTTCGCATAACGCAGTATTGTTGTTCTCTTAGTGTGACAGCCCCATGGAAATTTTGTGTCCTTGTAAACATTTGCATAATGTTAGGCTAAGTAAGAGAGACTCACCAGGGTTCAAAAATGTAGTTCTTTCGGCGAGGCATCTGTCAAAGATTTTTGATTGTTCTCTGCAGATGTCCTAAAATTAGTACATGTAATTTTATTATTATCGTTATCAGTATTCCCCCTCCACTCGATGTAGAATTTGACCAAGAAAATTCAAAGCGAGATATTTCAAAACATAAATTTTAAATTTTAACAATCCATAGTAGGAAAGATTTCCACTATAGTTAAGTACCACACCGGAAAACGTATAATTGTTGATACTTATTTAATGTTTTATGTTTCAGAGTTGTTGTAAAGATCAAGGCCAGGTCCATGATATGTAGTATTCATTAGAGTATTTATTTATTTTTTAACCTCTTATCTTTCAATGTTTGCAATTTAGAGATTGAAATGTTTATGCCGGGAGTGTCCTTTTAATAATTCTGTAAATTAAATTTAGTCCGTGCCATCCATTTATGGAAAATATACTGTACGTTTAAAATTTGCAAAGTATATTGTTGGATACAAGGTGTTCTTTTCTACTGTTCCAACTGGGATGCCATCTCTTACCTTCCACTTGATGTGAGTGTTTTGTCGTTAGTAGAAAAAATATCTGCTCGGGATTAAATTTCGATCATCCCAGTACGGAGGATTGATGCATTACAGAATTTTCCTCATATATACTGAAAGTAAATTTAGAAAATAGATGGCATTACATTATTTCAGAAATTTTGTTTCAGAAATACGCTTATTTTAATGATATTCGTATTTCGTCCGAATAAATTATTTGTGTGTCAATATCAAACTTCTGCAGTGAGCAGTACAAATATAGTATTTTCAAATAATTTTAAAAGAAATGTCATTGAAAATTATGACAGACCTTCGTTACCGGTTGCTCAGGGAATACCATTGCAGAAAGTAGTTACATACTCTGATTGCCTTGCAATGTACAAAAATAAATTTAGGTAGTGAAGACGATTTTAGAAGCTGATGAAATGCCGCTGTTGTACACTCAAGAAAAAAAAAGTTGTTCGGATTATGTTGAACTACGAATTTATCCAATTTGATGTGTTTTGGTGTTGTTGGTTTAACGTAGGGATTTAATATCAACATGTCAGTTGTGTTTTAGTAAAGAAAAATTGAGTAGAAGTAGAAAGTATAAGTTCGTTATAAAATTTTAAAAAGAACGCTATCAGATCCAGTAATTTCGAGACTGCGGAAAAGTGTATGCTTTTTTTACTGTTGTAAATGCTAGCCATGTTAATTACCTGGCTAATATTTACTCACTCACATTTCTTTAAAAAAAAATAAAAGTATAGTTACGTGTCGGAAATGTTGTGCAAGGCGTACATAGGCGCAGAAGTGAGTAAAGTCAGAATCTAATTTACGTGCTGTGGCCGTGTAACGTAATGTAAAACTAATATAAATAAATAAATATAAACATAAATGTTTCATTGACAAGTGAGAGATTCTGGACATTAAATGTGTTGTCTCAACACCAATAACTGTATAATTATATTGCTAAATAGCCCCTTGTTATTTTATTTGAGTATAAGCCACGGTAAAATAAGTACATGCGTAATGATGAGTGCGTGTGACATTTCGGCGTCTTGCGATAACTGTATTTGCTGCTGAAGAAATTGAACGATTCGGTACGTGTTAGTAACAGATGGTTTTTTGGTTGCATTAGATTGGAAGCTGCAGTGAGGGAAATTTAGACTACATTGAAACCAACTGCATAATAGTGAACTTCCGTAATGAAACAATGGTTCATTGTTCAGATATAGTCTCAAAGTAGTTTCTTATCAGTATACATACTTCAAGTGTCTTTAAAATTACAGTATATGAATGTTTTACCTTAGTACGTTGTCTATGCACAACTGAATGATAATATTTCACTAATGCGGATAGTATTTTAAACTAAAACTGTTTCATAAAAGTTATAATCTACACATAAATATTTCTTACTGTCGAACGGCAAGGACATATTTTACTCTTTAAGCACAAACATTATTTCCAGTTGGTGACTTGCGTTTCGTGTGTCTGTCGTGCAGTAGATGGCGTTTTGTATGTGTCTATGTGTGTGTGTGAGTGTTGACTTGGCAGGATGTAATTTTTTGCTGGTTTCTGAGATTTCTTTATCGTACTTTCTTAATATGTTATGTTCAAGGAAAAGATCGATAGAGACGATGTTCAAACCTTTATTATTGACTTCCCGCTACTTTAAAATAACACGCCGCTCTCTTGGCACATATTTCCTCTTACGTTCTATAAGCGCGGCGCATGTCTGTAGCGAGCATGTCTTTGTGAGCTCATTTTGTGAATTTGGCAGTTTTCCTTTCTCAAAATTGTGGTATTTTGGATTTATTATAATTATTATTATTACTTTTTTATTTTATTGGATTGGAGTCAGTGCTTTGCAATTTTCCTCTCTTCATCCGACATTTTTCTTAGAATATTTCAAAATTAAGGAGGCAAGCCAGTCCTCCGAAGTAATCGGCCATACCCAACATGGATGTTTTGGGCAGATTACAGTGGCTAAGGCGCAGGTATTTAAGGGTGGCACCTAGGGCGTTTTCTCTTGGTTTTTAATGCTAGGACACAGCAGTGTTAGCGGTCATGTCGGGACATTGCAATCCGCCCGATATTTTGGGGGTGGTATTCTTTCAGAGTTTATGAAGTAGTTTGGATATTCAGCGAATATTTAAACGCTTGTTCTTGTTTGTGTGGGAAACTAAGAATGTCAATTTCTTACTTCTTCTTTATATCCGGAAAGTTATGTAACTTTTGAGGATTAACAAGGACTACGATCTGAAAAATTGTCTACGTTCATTCTAGCAATATTTTGGAAAAATATATGTTGCATTTAAAACAGTTGCAAAGATCTTTTTTACAAGAACTACTTGCAGTTTCCGTTTGCTCTCAGTTAACTAACTTCGAATAAATTTCATTCAAATCCATACTCTTTCTTGTTCTACCTATCTCCTTAATTTAATATCACTCCCTCCATTTTCTCCAAACATGCTAATATATCGACATAAAAGTTTGAGCATCAATTCGTAGTGGACGTTACATTTCTCTAGCCTTGTATGCTGGTTTGTAATGTACATAGATTATATATACTCAGCGATTATGTTTGAGGCCTATCTGCCACCTTCTTTGCTCGTATTTCTGGATTGTGGTGAGTTGGGTTACTTAGTGGTAGATTAATCAGTAACCGGAATACATGGGTCCTGGGGACCCAAGCCAATTTTATCTTGTCTCCCCGTTTGTATTTGGCAGTAATGCAGTGATTACCGCAGTACTTGTATACGTTGCAATTCTCGGTCTGATAATATGTAGGTACTGGCTGTTTCCGCGGCTTTATGAATTGTTTTTTTTTTCGGCTCCTGGAAATCCATATTTCCTTTAGTGTAACACATTTTAAGTGCTTCAGAAGTTGAGATTACTGGCTTGTACTAAGTTTATTGTAGAAGAAAAAGTAGAACATGTACTTCGTGAAGTGTCAAGTAGCGATGGGGACATTAGTGGATCTAAAAGTGAGTTTGAGTGCAGCGAACCTGGAACTGAGTCTGAATCAAGTGCAGACGAAAGCGATGGTCAAATGGTTACAGACTCACATATTTTTTTTATGAAAATAATCGATAAAATTTAGAAATAAGCCTTAATCCGCTGTAGAGCGCCATAACATACTATAATGAAATGCCATTTACCAAGCGTAATAGGAAAAGCACAGTAAATATCAAATTCGAAGTTGCCATCTCCCTTATAAATGCTGCATTAAAATTTGCTTTCGGAGGAAATTGCACTTTCTTACTGTATTAAGAACTCAATCTAACTATTGCAGTAAGATAAGATAAAGTACTGTCCAGTTCAAAATAATAATAATTTTATAAATCTTAATGTACAATTATGGTGCCAAAATCACCCTTAATTTTATTATGTATCCCTTCGAGTACTAACAAAAGGTTATAGAGTATTTAACTGAAAATTTTGTATTTAATTAAAAACTCAGAAAACAAGAGTTATTTTCAAGAAAGTCACATGTGCATGCACAAATGTTAAAATCATTTATGAATGTATGTGTATTATGCTAAACATACATAGTTTATGCTGGGTCTCAGGGAGCCACTTATTCCATTAGTGTAACAAAAAATAAGTGTTCCGGTTGCGGGATAACATTTCAATACACGTGATTTTTTTCTTTCCGGTTTTTTGGGAGATAACTGCCATAATATTTCCTTGTTAAGCTGAGAGCAAAGTCCCATTCTGTGTAGGAAGAATCACAATATTAACGTGTGCTACAAATTTCTAACTGGAATGATTTAGTATCTTAGAAACATTTTATACTTGGGGCCAGAGCTCATCTGAAATTTGTAACACCGTGTACTTAGACAACTCAAGGATGAATTTAACTAATCTTTTGAAGATAAGAAATGAAATAATCAATTTCTTTTGGATATTTTCGACATCACACCAGAAGCTATCGGGACTCGAAATGGTTTTAACTATAAAAATCTACTAAATCGTAATGGCACAGAAACTTAACGATTATGACTCTCCAACATCGTAAATAGATTTAATACTCACAGGTAGTTCAGCTTTGAAAATCTCCAATCAATGTCTTTTTACTATGCGATCATAATTCCTACTCCTCCGTCTACTCTCCGTACTCAACCAGCACAATCATTTTCCGGGATTCAGATGCTTCCTGGTTGTAGCGTAGAGCTTAGCTCAGGTCTCCTTATGAAATGCCTTACTTTGTTATTTCCCTATACGAAAACTTCCTATAATTGTAGTGTTATTCTTACGTTATCAGTTTTTATGCACGATGGTATGTGAAAAAGGAAGAAAGGATTACTGTCCACCTGCATATACATGAAAAGAAAATAATAATTAAATTCGTCCATTAACGTTTAAACACTCTCTACACGTAAAGATTTCTTTTACTCTTGTGTATGTATATAAGTTCCACCACCAGCATTGTCCGTTACCAATAATATGAATTTATGTTGTTTGTATCACATGAGTAATATAACAATATATTAAGGTTAATGTCACTGCATCCTGTCTGTAAGAAAGGAAGAAAAGACATTATCACAAAATACTTCGTACTCTGAATGAAGCAAAACACTGCGCTTCAGTTTATTTCCCTAGTTATGTGCGAGTTGGTGCCTTCCGTAGACTCTTCATTGCTATGCAGCAATACATGTTACTTGGAGGTATGTATTCTGTCGTATGTATTTAATTGTCAGTATCACTGAAGTCATCACTTCGAAAACTGGTAATAATACTTAATACTCTGGAAACATAGATTCCTCAGGATCCTGTTGTTCGGCTAAGTCCACATGGTCCATTGTTGATATCTGACATCTTAAATAAGGTATCTATAAGAAACTGCTACTGCTGCTGTTGTTCTTCTCTTGATGATTTTAATATGTTGTTATGTAGGCTTGATCTTTTAGTGTCTTGTATGCGTATAGTAATTACATTCATATACAGATATTAGGACAAGCACAACTTTTGAGTCGGCACCATTACTGAGAAGTAGTGAAATGAGTCCCTTGTTAATGTTGGACTTTCACATAACATTAAAATCTATAGTAGGCGTAGAAAGCTTAGTTGTTGGATATTCATTTCATGTATCATCATAGAGGTGTATCGAAGAACAATTTGGTTTTATGTGGGAATTTGTTTTCGAAAAAACATATTTGACATATTGAATGTGTGACTTTGAAACATTGTTTGGTTTCAATTTAATTTTGAAAAGTTTGGATATTATAAATGACAAAACTATTAAAATGATTACTAAGATAGTAATTATAGGTATGAGGAAACTATAATATGATTGCGTTGTAGAGCGTGCCTAGAAAGGGAAGAAAAAAATCAGAAAATGTAGTTGTTACTTGGTTATTCTTCTACGAAATATTTCTGGCATAATTTTAATAGGAAACAAATATTCCTTTTTTTAATTAACTACTTTCTTTGCAGGATGTTTTGCATTTCTATTGCCTACTTAATCTGCTGTGAAATAGACTTTACTTGCAAATTTGCTTCGCAAAATGAATATTCATAGTCTACTCACGTTTCAATAATTTAATATTTTATTTCATTGTTTATTTCTTTAATCATTTTCAGGCTTGTGAATATGATTATTTATTTAAGGTACTATTTTATTCAGATTGCACATTTTAATAACTAGAGCTGCAATGAGAATTAGTAACACAAATCGTACTAGTATAAAAATAATTCCAATGCTATAAGTAATATGAGTATCAAAGTGAGCCCATATTGGAGTAGTAGGGTTCACTGTCAAATTCGATAGTTGTGAAGAAAGGTTCTGTAATTTATCCAAGTAAAATTGGTTTCCTACATCTCATTGTGAAAATGAAAGATTTGTAGGTACCTCTATGTGATCATATGTAACCTCTACGGTATGTCTATTATCTAAGATTATTTGATTTACTATCACTGAATCGAATGCATTGTAAGATAAGAAATAAGCTGAATAATTTGAACATTGTGTTGATCGTCTAAATAATTTTATTAAAGATGTGTTTGAACATTTCTAGAGACAACATGAACAGTTGTTAATGTTGAAAACAAAATACTTCGCCATTTTGTATATGAGGGTGTGTAGATATATAAATTTGCAGTTCGTTTGAAATGCTCTTACGGTACAAGATTGCGTCATGTTGCTTTACACCAGATCAGTTATACATTTGGAAACTGGTGTAGCTGTATCACATAGGAAGAGATAGCTTTTCCAAATGCATTTTTCATGAGAAAAAGAATCAGGTTGTTTTTCATTCAAATAAGCCAAATTTGTAGTTCTAATTTAGTATGTTGGTCCTGATGCAAATAACCTAGAATTGAAATCTGGAATAAGGGACGTAAATCTGTAGGTAAAATAATTGGTATTTTTAAAAGTAATGTTAGAACTTGCAAATCCATATTAAATTCTAGAATTGTCGTATGAGTAGTCGAATACAAGAAAGCTAGGTCCTGTTTGAAAATGTGTTTCAATAGACTATGCTCTTCAATTATTTGCTTTGCATGGTCCGTATGTACTAGGCAAAAAGAAAGAATATTTTGATAAACATCTGCAAAAGTTTGAAGAATTCCCTCATGAAGCTGGTATGTAGACATAAAAGGCTATAGACTTTCTTCGTGTGTAAGAAAATAACAATATTGTCTGGTCACTGCCAGTTTCAAAGATTCATAAGATTCTTGAATGGCAAGAATGATGTCATGTTGAATTGAAAGAGCTTTATTAAAATTGGTTTCTATTTGCTCAAGTTCGAATTCAATGATTTTGTCGCGACGTTCAAGGTTACCAACTACTTTATTTAGACGATGTAATTGATAAGTGTTATAGGAGAAAAGGTCAAGCTTCTTAGTTCTAGTAAAGAAGCAAATAAAATTGTTTCTTTGTTTTAGACTAGTAAGTAACAGAATTATTTTCCGAAATAATAAAATGATGAGGGTTTATATTTAATACATTTTGCCTAAATTCGGTATCTGTTTCTTTAGTTAATTCTAAATATTTGTGCAATCACGTGTGTAACGATCCTCTTTGACTGATACACTTTCCCAAAGACATTATTTAATACGATTACTTAATTTTCCCTTAACTAAGTGTTATTTCTTCTTCTTTTCCCCCCCAATTATCGACCTCTTTGAGGGACTGAATAATTAGACAATTGGGCTGGTTTTTTTAAGTGAATTATAATATTTTTCGTTGTTAGTCTATGGTCTACATCGAGTTTGATTCTCCCTTTTCGCGAGATGGCGCTAGCTTTTAAACCGAAGGGTTTGCATTTTTATTTAGATTGAATATTTTGTTTGTGAATATATTAATTAAATGGTAACATATATTCAATCTACTTTTATTCTGTTATATTAAATTCCATATAATAATTTCCGTTTAGTTTGGTTATAGGCTGCGCAATTAATAGCAGACAATCAGGATGTCAGGAGGATTGTGTGAGCGCGTTTTCTGTTTCCCTCCCTGCACTTTAACGAAAAATGGCTAGGAGGAGGTAGCTTAATGTTTGTCTTCCAAATTGACAGAAAGAAAATAATAACGACATATTGTACGAGATCATGGAATTACTTGGAATCCGAGTAGTGATGGAGGAGAGAAGTGTTACGTTATTGTGAAGTGTCAAAATAGTTCGTAAACTGACGAACTTATCAAACTGTACTCTGCAGCTTGCTCGTCTTGGCGAAGTCTACTGGCTGAGGTTTTCAACTTAATTTCCTATCATTCATCAGCACCAGAAGTGAAGACGATGATGTCATTCTATAATCCTGCATGTGGGTCTAATATTCTCTGCAATAACATCAGAAATTGTCTTCCTCGTTCGGTTTGAATCAGACCCCATTGCTTATTTATTATCGGTTAGTCCTGCCGCTACAACCTACCACATGGTGCAAGTGACTTCGTAATGTCATTGAAGTGAAGATGAAGATGTTCTCCCTGTGACTTTGTCAGTGTGATCTCTTCTCTGTAGTGACCTTAGCAATTGTCGTCAACTTGTATTCTGTTGGTGTAAAAGCTGAATGAGAATTCTTGCTGCAACCTGTCCTTTATCTACTTTTCCTGGCGTGATGCCCCTATACTGATTCTGCACACTGATTTTGGAGTATTCTGCTGCATCATGTTAAGTGAGGCCTGGAGGGGGTTTGTCAAGATTAATCCGTTTGTCACGTATGCCTCTGCGATTGGGCACTTCAGAGACTGGTTTCTGCGGTGTTAATTCTATCCTATCAGTTGGGAATTCTGTGAGTAGTTGCTGGACTGACATTAATCAATATTCAGGTAACCTATTGCAATGTTGAAATTTCTTACGTGACATTGTTTGAAGAATTAATATTCGTATCCGGAATATTCAATATTATTAATCCAAGTAATTGGAGTGAAATTGATACTGTCTCCATTTATAAGGTTTCTTCATTCACGAAGCATTAATATTGTGTATCTCGCTTACTTTACATTTTTTTACGATGTCTGGGTTATTGTTTAACACAATGTATTTCGTGTTTAACATGGCAGTCTAAAGCAAAGGTGAGCTCTACATCCAGCAAGTGAATCCACGCACCGGCGGGGTAGTCCGATGTCAATGTTGTTTCTTTCTCAAACTAGAATTTCATTACTCGAGCAGATGGTTAAATATAACATTTATTTTACTGCTAGTTTCTGTGTTCGAGCCACTAGCGGACACTTCGTATTGTTTACTTTATAGTTGTCATGATTTGATAGAGTTGAAAGGTTAGTAACAGCTGGCTCATGTTCGACCCATTAGTGGGCACTCCGTATTTTTTACCATATAACCTTTATGGTATATGTGATATGAATTTGCCACGCAGTTAAAGATACATATTAATCCTTGCAGTATTTATGTGTGTAAACATTAAATTAAAAAGCTACGTCTAAATGTCTAGTTAGGCGCGTCGGAGATGGTGCGTATTGCTACTGTTGTTCACGCCGAAATGTGGTGGTGTCAGGGGTGAAGTTTAGGTAGCTGGCTGATAGATTACCTCCTGTAAATGTTTCTACTACTGATATATTATGTCCCCGCCGCTGTTTAAATTGTAAGTCTAGGTGGGGTGTGGCGTCCTATTAATACAGTTGGATGCGGAAAGAGAGTGGAAACGTTATGTGCTTTGCGAAGGTGGATGGTCGACTCAGCCGTATAGCTAGTCCCTCTGTGATGACATGTTCTTGTAAGTAGTAAAGCACCTCTCTGTATTTTTGTTCTTTCCATTTACTACAATGTAGCTTACTAAAGTTCACTATTTCAAGGTGTCCATTCGAGAAATGTAAAAAATCGTCTAATATACTATCAAGGATAACAAATATTATACTGTTGTTACTGGGTATTCAATTACGTTGTGTCAGAATTTCTCTATGACTTTGAGAAACTGAGATACGTATGTCCAATAATTTTTTCGAAGCTATGGTTATTCGAGTCTAGCTGAAACCTCATAATTGCTAATGTTATGTGATTTGTTGAAACCGTGTTCTATTCACTAACAGGGGTTAAAATATATATAATACGCATATTATATGGTGGTATTTTGGTAATGTTCATGGATATTTTTATTTCCTCTCTCGCTATGGTAACAATGACACCATTGGTGTGCAACAACCTTGGAACAGATAGCATTGCGCTTACTGAGGAATAATATTAAGAAAGAGAGTAGCATCGGCGACCCATATTTTTTTCTTTTCCTCCCTTTCTTCCTTTCTGTGCGACGTTAGCTACGAATAAGAGTAACTCATAGCCAGAACCGCTCGTCTCAAGTTTGGCAACCCAGACGAAAAATAAGTCTCTTCTCAAGTTTAGCTTACCCAGCTTTAGGATTAATTTTCATGTGTTCAAATGTCACACTATTTGGTTTTTGTCGTGTTCATGCGGGAAGAAACGAGTGACGCGGACTGTCGCGTTGGTGTTTGAAAGATATATTGATTGCAGCTCACAGGTGTATATGTTTGTTAGATTTATAAGTAAGAAAGTAGGATGTCAACTGAGTTGAGAAACTCTCCTCCCAATGGAGATTTATTTGCGTTATTTGCGTTTGCTGCAGTGAACCTCTTTCTACTGGGTAACAGATTAATTCCGAAAAGAAGCGTGCTATATCTTGTGACAGATGTCATCAATGGTCACACGTCGTTTGTGTCAAATTAACAGATACTAATATTGTTTTCGAAGCTGTTAGCTCAGATTCCTTTTATGGGTCTGTCCAAATGTGACGCACGTACGTACAAGGGGTGGGAGAAGCGAATGACCTCGCTGATATGTTAGCTCGGGTATTGAGAAAAATAGAAAACGTTGAGCAAAAAGTTAAAGAAAGTAACAAAAAAGCTGAAGCTAACAATGCTAGAATTCAGGATTGTATTGTTGAAAATGTGCATAAATTTCCACTACTATAAAGAAAATCGATAAGAAAATGGGTAGTGTAGAAAACCTTTGTAGTACTTTAACTGTTAATCAAAAATATTTGCAATTGCAGTTAGATAATATGAAAACAAAAGTTGATAATAATAAATCGTGTATTGAATCTGTAGAGTCCCGTATTGAATCTGTAGAGTCTCCTGTTGATTCTGCAGAAAATGAAACTGAAAGTCATTATAAGGCATTAAAGGTTGTTTTTAAGAAAATTAAGAAACCTGAAAATTAAAACGATGAAGTCAAAAGCGAACTAGAAGAGTGTAGTAATAGTCAATCGAAGCTCTTTTCTGAGGTGTTAACTTTGATTAATAAAGTAGATAAATTACAGGAAAAACGAAATTTACGTCTATGGAGTTTGGGAACCAGAGTAAGGAAGGTGTTCCCCGTAAACGCCCTTGCACTAGTGTTGATTCTTCTGTGTTATTATGCCAGTCAGGGGATAATTTTCCCATTAATACATTTATTAGTACGTTTGCTGAATGTAATTTGTTTCCTACTGATTCTGTTAATTATTCAACTTAATCTTTGTTTGTGCAATCAAAGCCTATATTAAATATGAATGGCCTGTTATTACTAGTAGTGCGAATTATGTTAATAGTCCTAGTGAAGCTAAGGTTTTTGCCAGCACTTTAAATACTTTTCCTGTTGTTAACTCTTCCGTTTATTATAATAACAATGTGTGTAATGCAACTCGCACCACTAATATCGTCATATGGTCGGTGTGAGGATTTATTACCTCACACGTTGGTAGTAGCCCACCAGTGTTTAATACTAGCAGTTTAAAGCCTAGTTATGATCCCAGTGTCTTTCATACTGCCATTGTATGGAATAGTCAAGTACCGCGTAACAGTGTTGCCACCTTCAGTGGTATAACACCAAGTTTATTACCTTTTGCTATAAAGCAAAAAGATTTACAATCTTTTCCTTCGTATTTTGGGAAATTTAACCCGGAGCACCAAGAAAGTTTCTGAGGGATCTTGAGAAATGTTTAAGTATTTATTCGCTTACTGATGGAGACCGCTTACGGGCGTGGAACACTGTATGGCTCTAGCTGCCTTTGGTTGGTATACATGAGTGGAACCTGAAATTAAAACTTATCAAGACTTTATGCGTCTCTTTAAGAATCAATATTGTTCGCCTCAAATAGAGCGTGGACAAAAGAAGTCGTTTCAATCCTTGCGTTATGGTAAAACTAAATTTGTTTCATTGTTGCACTACGTTTGGTTTGTGGTCAAAAATTATTATAACATATGTGAAACCCCAAGTACTTCTGAGGTTGTGGAATTAATTTTGAATTGTTTACCGCCTAGGAACATGCGTTTGCTATCCGTCCAGCAATACAATAGTGTTGATGAACTGATAAATAAAGTAGCTTTGTTTTCTGGAATTAAGGATACTTCTATACATGAAGTTAGGCCTGCGAGAAAGAAAGTATTCGCTAAGTAACCGAAGATTATTAATCGTAACTTAGAACAAGTTGACAGTGGTTGTCAAACTGAGTTCTTAAGTTATGCTCAGACTGAAAATAGGAATAATAACAATACCAGTATTGGTAATAATAATTATCAGTATAATAATCGGTATCCAGGGAACGGTATGAACCGTTATCGTGGAAGGAACGGAAGACGTAACGGAGGATATCAAAATAATAATAGAAGACAAGATGAGGCGTCTTCCAATCCGAAGAAAGATCAACCTTCATCTACTGCGGAAAACTAATATTGCAGTCCTTTCCGAAAACGGGAGGAAATGACTGCTATATTTCTCTCGTCCACGTAGATATTAATTCTGAAAATATTGTCAAAAATTATGTCTTGGTCGAGTTATTATTTGGAGAAGTGAACAATAATGAGAGTAATAACGCTATGTCTTTTAATGTAAATTTTTAGTCGAAGAGGAAGAAGAAAAGAAAATTCTGATTATTATTTTTTCTTCCTCCCCTGTTGTAAAGGGAAATATTGAAGGGGTTTAATTAACTTGTACTATTTACTGTGGTTCCGAGCTATGCCTCTTAGATTGGAATATTTCGAAACAGTTAAAAATTAAATTTCCAACTGCTAAATTACGACTGTATACTAGTTTGTCATTGGGTGCCTTTGCAGGTACAGAAAAGTTTTCAGTTCAAGGTGTCCAGATATTTAGTTTAAATATTCAGGGTCATTTATTTGACAGTCTGTTGTTTGTTATTAAGTATCTTCGAACTGATCTCATCTTAGGTTGTCCGTCTTTGGACAAATTCAAATCTGTTGTCGATAGAGAAAGGAAGGAAATCAGATTGCGTGATAATGCTGATAGTCTTCCTAATTTCGACCGATCAACCAAGCATTCTTATGGTAGCTTTGTCTTCGAACATGATTGAGATCGAGAGGACCGAATGGCCACCTGATAAGGAAGAAATATTTTCTTCTGAACTTCCGTGTTATGATGATAATATTTTAGAGGTTTCTTCTTCAGTAGTAAAGCCAGCTGTTCCTTGTATGCGAGATGTGCGTATGGCTCCTGAATTCAATCTTTCAGAAGCTGATATTCAGAACTATATCTCATCTCGAGATAATTTGGATAACAATGTCAAGCAACGTTTGTTCAATTTGTTACTACGACATTGCAATATTTTCCGCGATTATCCTCGTAGGATACAAACGCCTTTGTATAAATTAGAATTACCAACGAAGAGCCTGTTGTGGGGCCGTATTATTTCTATGCCAAAATCCATGGTAATAGAATTTGAATCAGAACTACAAAAATGGATAGAACTAGTTATAGCCCACGAACAGACCTCGCCTTACCGGAACCCCATGCACTGTGTCCGGTGCTGTCAGACCTGTGATTGAGTTTCGCTTGCTGAACCTTCGTGTCCGGGCACCTAAGGCTCAAGTGGAACCAATAGGTGATATATTCAATCGTGTAGCGAAAGCTCAATATTTTTCAAGATTCGACTGTTCGTCAGGATATTATGGCGTGGGTTTACATCCTTCGTCATATACCTGTACTAGTTTTGTTTACAAAGGATGTCAGTACATCATGATGGTGCTGCCTCAAGTGATCACGAGTGCACCCGCCATTTTCTAGAGTATAATGCATAGTTTCTTTAATCAAAGCACAAAGGACTTCGTCTCGTTGTACTTGGACGACTTTTTAATATCTAGTACTTCTCTACACAAACACTTGGCTACAAAATAATAACGGCATATTGAACGGGATCTTGGAATTACTTGGAATCCGAGTAGTTGTCGGGGAGAGAAGTGTTACAATATTGTGAAGTGTCAAAGTAGTTTGTAAACTGACGAACGTATCAAACTGTATTCTGCAGCTTGCTCGTCTTGGCAAAGTCTACTGGCTGAGGTTTTCAAATTAATTTCCTATCCTTCTCCAGCACCTGAAGTGAAGACGAAGATGTACCCATGTAATCCCGCCTGTGGGGTCTGATATTCTCTGCGATAACATCAGAAATTGTCTTCCTCCTTCGGTTTGAATCTGTTCCCGTTGTTTATTAATTATCGGTCAATCCTGCCTTTAGGACTTACCACATGGTGCAATTGACTTCGTAATGTCATTAAGTGAAGATGTTCTCCTTGTGACTTTGTCAGTGTGGTCCGTTCTTCTATGTAGTGACCTTAGCAATTGTCGTCAATTTGTATTCTGTTGCTGTAAAAACTGAATGAAAATTCTTGCTGCAATCTGTCCTTTATCTACTTTTCCTGGCTTGGTGCCCCTATAGTGATTCTGCACACTGATTTTGGCGTTTTCTTCTGCATCATGTTAAGTGAGGCCAGGAGGGAGTTTGTCAAGATTAATCCGTTTGTCGCGTATGTCTCTGCGATTGTGTACTTCAGAGACTGGTTTCTGCGGTGTTAGTCCTATCCTATCAGTTGGGAATTCTGTGAGTAGCTGCTGGATGATCTTAATCATCAATATTCAAGTAACCTTTTTCAATGTTGAAATTTCTTACGTGACTTTGTTTGAAGAATTAATATTCGTATCCAGAATATTCAATATTATTAATCCAAGTAATTACAGTGAAATTGATACTGTCTCCATTTAGGTTTCTTCATTCACGAATAATCAATATTTTTTTTTTTACTTATTTTACATTCTTTTACGATGTCTGTTTTATTGTTTAGCAATACTTATTTCGTGTTTAACATGACAGTCTAAAGCAAAGGTGAGCTCTCCATCCAGTAAGTCAATCCACGCACCGGCGGGGTAGTCCGATGTCAATGTTGTTTCTTTCTCAAACTAGAATTTCATTACTCGAGCAGATGGTTAAATATAACATTTATTTTACTGCTAGTTTCTGTGTTCGAGCCACTAGTGGACACTTCGTATTGTTTACTTTATAGTTGTCATGATTTGATAGAGTTGAAAGTTAGTGACTGCTGGCTCATGTTCGACCCATTAGTGCGCACTCCGTATTGTTTACCATATAACTTTTGTGGTATATGTGATGTGAATTTGCCACGCAGTTAAAGATTCATATTTTTCCTTGCAATATTTATGTGTGCCTGTAAAAATTAAATGTCTAGTTAGACGCGTCGGAGATGGTGGGTTATGCTACTGTTGTTCACGCCGAAATGTGGTGGTGTTATGGGTGAAGTTTAGGTTGCTGGCTGGTAGAGTACCTCCTGTAAATGTTTCTACTACTGATATATTATGTCCCCGCCGCTGTCTAAGTTGTAAGCCGAGTTGAAGTGTGGCGCCCTCTTAATACAGTTGGATGCGGAAAGAGAGTGGAAACGTTATGTTCTTTTGGAAAGAGGATGGTCGACTCAGCCGCATAACTACTCCATCTGTAATGAGATGTTCTTTTAAGTAGTAATACATCTCTCTGTATTTTTTTCTTCTTTCCATTTACTACAATGCAGCTTACTAAAGACCACTATTTCAAGGTGTCCATTCGAGAAATGTAAACAATCGTCTAATGTATCATCAAGGATAACAACTATTATACTGTTATTACTCGCTTTTCAATTGCGTTGGTGTAAGAAGTCCTCTGAGTTTGTGAGACTGAGATACGTATGTCCAATATTTTTTTCGAAGCTATGGTTATTCGAGTCTAGCTGAAACCTCATAAGTGCAATTGTTATGTGATTTGCTGAGACCGTCTGGTCTTCACTAAAGAGGTTAAAATAAATATAATACTCATATTATATGGTGTTATTTTGGTAATGTTCATGGATATTTTTCTTTCCTCTCTCCTTATGGTAACGATGACACCATTGGTGTTCAAGAACCTGGGAATAGATAGCTGTGCGCTTACTGGCCAATAATATTAAGAAAGAGAGTAGCATCGGCTACCTATATTTTTTTCTCTTTCACCCTCTTTCTTCCTTTTTGTGCGGCGTTAGTTACGAATAAGAGTAACTCATAGCCAGAACCGCTCGTCTCAAGTTTGGCAACCCAGACGAAAAATAAGTGTCTCGTCTCGCGTGCAAGAATTCTTTTTGACCGTGTCGAACTGTAAATCAAAGTGAAAACGCAACAGTTGATAGATATATTGGGAGAAATAATTGCTAAGTCCCCGCTGTGTTAATGCTTTACCCATATTTCCAATGGTGAATTGCGATTTCTTTCTCAAGGGGTTCGTTTGTGCCAGGCCCGTTCCTGCGGGGGGAAGGGAGGCTGCCCCCTTAAATTTTTACGATTGGGTTGCAAATGAACTATAATATAGTGACGAACCATAATATGGTTAGGTCGGCCCCCCTAATTTCTACCGGCTCCCCCCCTAGTTTTGTGGGCTGGTACGGGCCCTGTTTGTGCTAGTGTTTGTTGTACTGTCATGATCTTTATTAAAATTAGTAGATTCATATTTGTGGACCTGCAACAAAAGGAGAGAAAAAATTAGTCTAAAGTAAAATTTGTTCGTATAATACCTTAATATATAAAAAAGACTAATTACAAATAGTATTAATAAATATTAAAAAAACTCTTTGAAGATTTTTCTAATACAATTACTCTAAGTTTGTTGAATGTGTATATATAGTAAATTTGCTACATTCCTACATCGCATAACTACCTTATCAGAGAAATAGAATAGTCCCAGGAAAGAAAAATAAGATCTACTCTGCAAAGCACATGTCTTGTACTAATTCATGATGATCAAGTCCCCAAGAAAACAACGCTCTTAAGATGGCGTTTTAGCTGCACCTCTCTTATATTTATATATATATTCTCTATGATGCGAGACACGGCATAACAAGTTTCACTGTTTTCGATAATTTTAATATATGTCTACATCATCACCTTCGAGTTTCGTGGTTGGATCTAAACAACAACAGAACTGTCTGATTAAAGTAAAATGATGAAAATCGTCACAAGCCGGAACCTCATCTACGTTGAAAATTTGAGATCTGTCGGATGGTTCAAAAAGTATTATGTCACTAATCTAGTCAGTTTTATTTTTATTTATATTCAATTTTGTATATCTCCCCCTTCTCCTCCTCCTCACTGTTCCGGGAAAATACATTACAGGCTTCAATCTCATGCTGGTTAGAAATTTTATTGCGATCGGTCTTTGGTTCAGGTGCTATTTGTTTACTTTTGTAACTTATTTTCTCCCCGCCCTCAAAATAAAACGACCTTAACAATCCCAGGCCCGAACATAATCTAAGTGGGAAATGTTATGGAGATAGACTGGGTGGTTCAAGAGATTATGAGTCACAAACATATTCACTATACCACGTTTTTTTTCAAGTTGTGTTGTTTTCTTTTTGTACTTGTGCCCTTGCTAAAACAGTAGAAATTGTAGCTATTAACTCTGGTCAATATAAAATTGTTTAATACGATCCAAAGATATGTCCCGGATGTTTTCTCTAAAGTTCGAGAGTACTTCTACACGATATTAATTTGGATTCAATTATTCTAGAATGTACGCAGAACCTTGAGAGGAAATATTAAATGTATAATTTATTTTATGCAGGCTGTGCGATAATAGACTAAACCAAGGTCCTCCGGATAATAAGAACTTTGCTTCTGCATTGTCAAATTTCTACAGGTTGCTGTGCGCCTTTTTGGGTTTTGGTCACACATTATTCCTTATTGTTTTTAATTTCTCCATATCTACTTGTATCGTATATTTGAGTGCGAATGTAAGTTAGGTACGTGTTCTTGGTTCGTACTCAAATATAAGAAATCTAAAAGTGTATTGAACGTATATGTCGCAAATAAAACGTGTGAAAGTCATTTATCCCCCTCAGTATAAGGTTTTTGTATGATGAATTTTCAACAGTCCTGTATTTATTTATTTATCTGTTCAATGATTCCAATTCATGTATGATTATATGCATCACAAAAATTTTGTATTCAGAATGATTGTCGTATTTCTAAGCAAAACGTTGAAAACGTCTTGCTTTATGTACATTGTCTAGGTACAAAAATTCGAATGTTCCAAAACGGAGGATGATTTCTCTCTGTAAGATTTTTTTATATTCTAGGCATGATATTTGAAGCAACCTAGCCTGTTGGAAGTACTGTAGCTAGTAAGATATATTTATTGCCTCCTTTTTCACTTGGAAACAAACCAGGAGTATATAACACCCAAGCTGAACGCATTTCTCCGGTACGATGATACAATAGTTCAGGTTGGTACTTCTCAGATATTTTTTTAGCTTCAGACTGTAGATGCTCGTCTTTATTTTATGCATTAAATATTTTATGTGATCTGGCATATAGAATTTCCTATGACAGTCTTGTTAGACTATCCTAGCGAATGTAAAACCGAAACGTGATGCAGTTGGATGTTTAAGAAAAGTTGTGAACCACAAATTAGCAAGCGACTTAGGGTTACATAAAATGAGTAAAGAACAAAGTTCGGATGGTACTGTTTCCTGAATGGTATGCAATGTCGGAAAATAGTGTAGCCTTGCGAACTCCTGAAAGTTTACATTGTTCTCTTCTTTCTAAGACAGTTACGATGTCCCTATACTTGTCTTGCATATGTAGTTCCGTTTCTTCATTTGGTAGAGAGTCGCTGCAACTAGGTTGTAAAAATTGGACTTGGAGAGAATTAAAAAGAAAAGACTTATAATCCTCGCTTTCTTTGAAGTTGTCGTTCTTGTATACCTTTTCACCTTGAATATTAAGTGTTCGTTGCAGAAACTGTATTGTTGAAGAAAAGAAAAAAGAGGAGATTATTCAAAATAAGCATTTATATATGCCATAACTTTAAAGACATTTAATATTTTGCACAGTTAGCTTTTGTTGATTGAAAAGTTCCACGAAATAATACTGTCACCTATGGAGTGAGAGATAATTATGTCAACCCCAGTCTCCTTGTATTATAGCAAGGAAACGCATGAAGGAAGTTCCAATTTCTGAGTGCATAACAAGATGCAGTGTGAATTATTAATATTTGGTTGAAAATGTGCGAAGTGACTTAGAAAGATTGGGTTTGTATATTCGAGGATTATGGAGAATGAGAATCATACCTCATGGAGTATACTTATTATAATATTATGCATAATTGTATTTCTTTGGTGGTTAAATCCTTTTGGCTTATAGTCTTCGGTTCTATCCGAGGGATGATTGGGCTGTCAATGGTGGTAAATGTCCTCTTCATTTTAGGCGTTAATTTTGTGATATATGCATATTATTTAGTTAAAAAAAATATCTGAATTTTAACCTCAAGGTTTCAAGGTATCGGGAAACTCTCGAAATAAATTTGTTAGATTTTGCATTCCAATAATGTTTTCATCGTTCCTAAGGGTTTGAATGACTTTCCATTTTCTGAGGCCCTTTCTTCAGAAATAACACTGTATTTGTCGAAAATCGATTTCAGGTAAGAACTCCGTTAATATTTGTCTATCTTTAGTCAATTCTATTTTTCTGTTTCTATTTCATAGTAGTTACTTTCTTTCGTTTCTCCTAACATATTTTCGATCATTCGTAGTTGTGTTTCAAGTCTTCCGTCGTCAGTAACACTAAAAGTAAGAGTAACAACACTAACCTGCACGGCTATCATCATAACAAGACTTTTGTTATAAACAAAGGAATATTTCCATCATTTATTTATAAAGAAAGGAAAATGCTGGAATTAAAAAAATCAAGAGGGGTTAATAAATAGCCCGGAAAGTTTGATAGGCCAAGAGGATGCTTCCATGTTCTCCTATGAATATAAAAAATGTAATATTCCCTGTTATTTTTTTTGTGTGTATCATATCTCATAATATTCACCAGTTTGTAATTCTCGCACTAAATCTGGAATCAGTATATTTCAGCTTTAATTTATCTCAGCATTTTATTTCAGGTAAAACTTGCGCAAACAAATTGAATATTACCATTTTTCTAAAATGAGGCCAGTTAAGTTGATAATGAATTACGAATATTTAACGTGTGTTTGCAAAAGCGTTATTTTAGAATTTACTCGGGGTAAGTGCATGGATCATAACAATTTCACATTTCTTCTTAGTATATCAGTAGATAATCAATTAAAATATATCTATTTCTGAAACCATGGTGGGCAGTTGCCGTCTGCTTCACCGTGTTGTGCATAGCCACACCGAACAAAATCCTTAAAACATCACTGGTCAGGATGTTTGACGGAGGGTTCTGAAAACAGGACTTCCTAATTGCAGGTCGCCCACACCAATCACTCACTTAATAGTTTTTTAGGAGGCTCATTGCTTTTATTCCTCAATACTCTGCATTCTTGTAATTGTATTTATTTATTTTAACGTTTTTTAACCACGGAACGTAAACATACAAAACGATGGAAAGATTTTTTAAAACGTCCATTTTCTTGAGAGATATTTAATAACTTACATCGCTAGCGTTACCGGGAAATGCAGACCGAATGCCACTTGTTCATGCTTGATGACTGCCACTCACTTCTATTCATGTTCCGTTATTTTAAAATATTCCTAAAATACTAAAATTAAAGGGATAAAGACACTTCCTTTTCCTCGGATTGAATTCAAGTAATAAAATTCTACAAAAATCAGTTGGTTCTGTAATAGATTTACCATATCCATTGCCTATCTTCTTGTACTAATGGCTGATTCAGAAGAATAAGCTCTACCAAAAAATCATTAGCAAAATTTTTACAGCCGCCTAATTTATATTCAATAGCTTACCTTACTTTGTCTCAGAGTCCACAGGGTTCTTCTTTCAGCACAACGCTCCCCCTCCCTCTCCGCCTATCCAGCAGGTGATGATGAAGCTTTCCGCGCTGTACCTGTTAAGTTCTTTCTAATTCAATTACGCCATTTAAATGCTGTCTACGAAAATTGGTTACCGTCAATATAGATACTAATTTTAGAACAACTTCAATGTTTGCATACCCATTGTGCAACATTGTGAAATACACTTCTGTCACCTGACAGAAAAAGAAATCTGATTGGCGAAAGGTTAATATATTAATCTCAATGAATATGGCAACACTAATCACGGTACATAATAATCACTTACAAGTTTTGTAAAAATATATATTTTAAAAAATAATTTTCATGTTAGTATAAATTAGTTACAGAATATTGAATGATATTATTTGATAGCCAAGGAGCTTAAATTTCACGGTGTTAGGAGAAGTAATCACTAGCATTTTAAATCTAATAAATAATTATTTGGCGTAGTAACCACGTTGTATCTTATATAAACACTAGTTGAACCTATATACAGCGTATCATTCGCATATAAGCATAAATATCCTTCCCATTCCTCAGAACATCTGCACATGTCCCTCTACAGGCACAAGTGAAAGAAGTGTTAAAAAAAGTTGGTAATTCGTATTATAAAGTGGAGATTTTATCGATTATTTTTATCGATTATCAATATCTCGCACCGTTTGAAAGATTTGACTTTCCTTCTGGTTGGAGTTTCTAATTCATGCGTGCGCAGTGTTTTCTTTCTTCTTGCATGCAATATGTAATAAGCAAATATATTACATACACAATTAATTATAATGTCAGTGATATGTTGTTCATTGGGCAAAACACTCCAAACAATAAGGATTCATCTTACGTGTTTGACTTGTGAAATTATCCTTCCTTTTACATTACTATTTGGCCATGAAAGAAACGCCTGAGACATATGTAACCCCTGTATACAGCAGTGTGGTGCTTGAATGTATAATAAGTAGGATATGACGCTTTAGTTTTTTTTATTTTCTACGATTGCAGGTATTCTGAAAATGTAATAAAGAAATAATGGCCATATTTTTCTAAAAAATATACTCAATTAGAACTTGATCAAATTTTCCAATTGATCAGTGTAAACGTCGTCATTCTAGAGTATGTAGTTTCCTAGATCTCATTGTCAAAAAATTGACCACAAACATATAAACGTCCACAACATATAGTTTAAAAGAACTCGGAAGATGGAAGCACAATTCACGTGCATTGATTTTAGACAAGGCTTAATAACATAACATGCGCTTTGGACATTATTAACATGGGCTTTGGACAATAATTTTATATCATAAATTTATGAAAACTAATTAACTAATTTATTTGATGTAGACATACTTAGAATTTTTTGTCTCTGTCATAACCGTAAATGAAAGATTTGAAAGCCAAAGTTGTAGGTTTAAGATTAGGCGCTTTTAAGTGCTATTGTAGCATTTTTAATATCCCCGAAGAAAGGACACAACCCTTTAAACGGGTAGAAGACAAAAAAAAAAAAACATTTTAATGGATAGAGAGTTTGTTTAAAATAAGGTATGCAAATTTTATAGAAAAAAAAGCCCATTTTTTTCAAAAAAATCTTGCGAAAAAGGCAATTATTTCCCAGAAGCCCCGGGGAAAATATTGAATACTTCTTTTGCAGGAAAGTGATTGTTTTCTTTTTTACTGATTTTCGAGAAAGTGTCATAATACAGTATGAAAACCTACGTAGAATTTCATGTTTTAACAATTCAAGCTCTTTTATTTGTAGTTTTATATTGAAATATAAACATATAAATAGCATAAAGGAAATGTAAAACCGATATTTTACAGCATAAAAAAAGTAAAATAAAAAAAGTAGGTAATAATTGGTTTTTGAAACAATATTTGCAAGGGGTTAAGCACAGAAAAATCTTGCAGATAAACTAATTCCTGTAATTTTTATCTTGATACCTTACAACTAAACGGTTAGAATGATAACAAATAAATAGAAACTGTTAAACTCCACATCCTGAAATAAAGAAACATATATACTGCATGTAGCTTACTGACCAGTTTACGCCATACAAATGCTAATAGTAACCAAATTCACAAGACTAATCAAGATGACTTTATGTCTCTGGATAACCATATGTCTATAATTAGTCTTATAGCTTATTCTCACTCCAACGAGTCGTACTTTGAGTACGTTTATTGTAATTGAACTAAATTACTGGTGGCTTGGTCATGGTACCAAAGGTTTATTTAAAATAAATATTGTTTGTGAATATTTAATTGGTATTATCCTGGTGTTATTTTTTTAAACAAATCTTAATATACTTAACAATTGCACAGATAAACTCTACAATGTGTCATGTGTCATTGGTCACTCGATAATGTTCTCGCTGGTTTGAGAGGTTACGTAAAGATCACCTCTATACCATAACGGAGACGTTTCCTATTAAGTTCCCAAATCCAAGTAACGTATCATCTCCCATCATCTCGCATATCATGGTAACATATCATTCAATGGCAATTGTCATTCAAACTTTTGAGATTTGAACAAGGATTGTAGGAATGCGGTTGCTTAAGTCTAGCCTATTTGTCACTAATTACAGATATTGTGTTTTCTCTCTCTCCCTCTTTTCCTTAATAGCGCAAGTGATAAACTATTTCAGTTGACAAATAAACTCCGTGACGTAATTTCTCGCACGAGTCTTTATGGTAAGTGAAAATTGATTAAAATGGTTTGTGAAACAATAGACAAATTTCAAATTATCATATTTCCACACTCGATTAAGACTTCATGGTTTTGTACCCTTCGTACAGTAGTAGTTTTCATGCACAAGGTTTAAAATTAAAAAAAATGCGTGCAAACAAGATAAACATGTCTATAAAATATAACATAGAGATTCTTAACGACTTTGACCTACAATTCTTATAGATACTCGTCTTCGATTACGTATGGTTCTATATACTACACGCTATTTTTTCCTTACTTCTCTAGAAATAAAATGACACGACGACACTAGCTTGCAACACGAATGTTTCAGGGCACTTGCTGTTATATTGCCAGTTTCCTCACATAAAGTCTATGAATCGGTTTCGGGTAATAAATATTAGTTTGCCACTTTAATTTTCATTTCCTATGGAATTACTTAACTATTTTACTTTGTTTTCTATTGTCGCTTCGTTCAAATACATTTTGCTAATCAAAGTTAAAACTAAAATCCAGCTGTAGAACTTGCAACTCATAATGCTGCTACTTCTTCCTCGGATACCATTTACGTCTTCCTTAACACAGTCCAGACAATTGACTGTCGGAAACATACTCGAGAAGTAAAGTCTACGATTGGCTCGTAAGGTACACTGTCCAATCCGAAATGGGCTTTGATCAGTTTAAAGTAAGTGCAGATGGTTTGTTACTTTTCGGTGCTGTAGAAATTGCGAAAAGACTTAATTTTCATAATGGTCTGCACAAGGAAGCCACTGTTCTGCACACGCACACAAATGAAAAAAAAGTCACTCTCGAAGCCTGTTGGTTACAAAATAGTAAAATAATAGCAAATCAATGACACGAACCTTGAGTCACTTTCCCCAAACTGTTGAAAATAAAAAAAACAATAAATAGAGCTTTTTATCTCTTGTGTAGATGAAATTTTCTAACAATATCAATAATATACCCGTATTCTACTGTGTAACCACAGTAACAACATTACGTAATGTAATTTATCTGTCAAGTGATCTAGTAATGTAAAGTATTTAGCCAAGAAAATAGCAACAGAGGAACTCAGTACTACTGTGAAGTTTCATTTTAGAAGTCGGTGCTTTAAAGATACAATTTTCCATAAGCGTGTATTTAAATGGACCTCTCCTGTCCCCATATTTTATTCAATAGTCAATATGTCAAAACTGAAAGGAACGAAACAAAATGAAAAAAGTCCCAGTTACAAATACATGCTCCTAATCCATAAATAAAAGTTTCTCAATAACTATAAATATTATTTTTTTTAAATATAAGTTATAGATCTTTACGATATTTCTGATAGATTAATTATGAACTGACTATTTGCATAGTTAAAATATAATTTCTAGTAATTCCCAGTCTAAGTAATTTCTGGTTGTTATATAATAACTAACTGACGCTATGGTCTATGGAACCCCGAGGTTCAATGCCGCGTTCATAAGAGCTCTCTACTGATTTCTATCCTTAGTCAACTGGATCCAATTTATACTTTGCATTCGCATTTCTGCAAGATCCATCTTAATATTGTCCTCCCATCTGCGCCCTGGTATTCCTAATGGTCGTTTTCTGATTCGGCTTCGAGTCAAAACTTTGGACTACCTTCTTCCATTCCAGCTACATCAGCTGCCCACCTCAGCCTCCTACACTTAATGACCACAACAATGTTCGGTAAACCGTATAAATACGAATTCCTTGCTTTTAGTCAACATTTAATTTCTTCGTGAATACCATTTTCCCCTGTTAATATGAATACTAGATATTTGAAAGCATCCAATTTTTTGTATTCCTTTCCCTCCCGCACATTGTGCTGTGAAAGTAAACTGACGAAAACATTCCAAGTCCGAATCTTATCTATGTTGAAATTTCGATGAAGTTCGGCCAGGTGGTTCAAGAGTTTTTAACTTCTATCCATTTTCATATATTTACCCTCCAGCCTTCCTGCCGTAGTTCTAACATCAAAGTCAAATAAAAAATTTCCCAGGCTCAAACTTCATCTATATTGGAAATTTGATCGAGGTTGGTCATTTGCTTCAAGAGTTAATAAGTTTTATGTTTTCTTTAATTCCCCCTCCTTCCCCGATCCCTAACTTCTAAAGTCAAAGTGAATAGCTAAAAACACTCCCAAAACAGAGCTGCTTCTAAATCAAAAATGATCGCTCGTAGAGTATTTCAAGAGAGTAAGAGCCACAAACATAGTCCCTTTCAATTTGGATCTGAAGATGTTTGTTTGCGACACCGCTATTAAGATATAGATAGCATAAATTAAATTTCTTCCTATTAGTAAAGCCTCTTCATATTTTAACCCCCATAAAACTATTATGATATTAAAGATAGGCTACTGCTACAAATCTCTTTAGTATTGACATTAGGTTCAGTTTTCTTTCTTTCTGTTGTTTTTTGTTTCTCTTTTCAATGAGCTATAAGAATGCTGCATTCCTAGATTGTTGGTAGCTTACAAAACCGAGGAAAAAGAGCATCGCCTCCCACAAAATATTGTAGAAAATAATAAATGAGGGACGTCATTGATTTTTGCGAATATGTTGTTCAAAATATGAAAATATCATTAGGTGGACAATATGTTTTTCTCATGATCTGAAAGTGACGCTAACATTTGCAAATAAACTAAAACTTTTTTCCCCGTATTTTTACCATTCAGCAAACCTCGATGTCAAAATTTTAAATGAAACTTCATATTTGAAAAGAGTACTTTGAATCGCTCCTTGTTGCGCAATTTTGGATACCAAACCTCCTTTTCCAAATTGTCTCCCAAGTATGCTTGTTATTTATTATAATGTTTCTTAAGAAAGGATATATTTATTAAGATAGTTCATTGAATCTCCGTCGCTTTGAACTTTGAGACTTGTTAATTAAATAAGTGATGAAAAAGAAAGGAAAATCGTGAATTCTGGGAAAGAAATGTTGGAAATTTTCATATTGAGGGTCCAAAAGTAAGGAAGAAGCTGATAAAGAAAGTTTATTTCAGTTTTATTTACCTTGACAATTTTGCCATCACTTTAAGAAACTTAAAAGGATATTTGTTGTACCTAATGATATTACAAAACTTTCAGCAAAAATCAGCGTCGTATCACATCCTAAATATTTTCTACGATTTTTTCAAAACTATCACTTGCAAAAAAAAAGAAAAAAAAGAAAGAAAAAAGAAAGAAAAAAAAAGAAAATACGCAGCAAATGTTGTACAAAAACGTTCACATTTGCACCTACATATTGTCTACAATCTGCGAAACGTAAAAAAGTATTCAGAACATCTCACCGTAATTTAAAAACAATAATGTTTGGGTATGTATGATGTGATAATTCGGTAAGAGGTGGGGTAGTATTAGAGACATTTTTTGGTGTGGTTTTATGTTAAAATTAACGATTTTTGTCAATAACGACCCAATTTGGATCAACGGGCTATTTCACTATCTTACTAAGAAAGGCCTTTTATTATCCGTTAGTGAAACAAATTTCATGCTAGCATCTATTTATTTGCACATAAAAGTAGGTATGGAAAATTGTCCGTACGTAATTGTTTGCAACAAGTATAAATGTAGAGTCAATCATATGAAGCTGACTCAATATAACATACTTTAGAGATATAAAATGTCTTTCAAATTAATTTGCTAAGTCTAGCGCTATACCACTCAAAAATTAATTTTACCGTTAACGGTTGTATCTTGTGATTTAATACATTTTGGAATCTTATCTAAAGTCGAATGTGGAATGAAGTATAAAATATATCGAGTATTAAAATATCTCTCAAATATCTAGGAATAAATGACCACTTGTAAAAGTTGAAAATCGAAAATATTACGTTTCTAGTGTTGGTTCATAAAGGATTTCCAAAGTTTCTTTCAGGCATTACAAAGTTACTTCTGCAGTAAATTCTTTGGGATATTAACGTTTCTTGTATTGTTTGCTTAGAAATAATTATTAAAAACTTCAGCACGTAAATCCAGTAATAAAATTATGTTTTTACTTATGTTTTTGCATACAATGAGATAAGATTTCAGAAGCGAACAATTGTATGGACTTCATTATTATAGGGTGGTAATTTGGAACTGCATAAAGAGAATAGTGACATTTCAGAAAAAGAAAACACGTAACAAACAAGGAAACGCTATTTGTATCTGCAACTGAGATGACTTAACTGGATTTTTAATATGTTTTTTTTTCAATAACAATGAGTACATCTTGCATTATGTTTATTGTATTATCTTACATTATACTATATAATATTTTATTAAGTACATTTTTATGATGCTTTCATTTCCTATTTTCAGTTGTATATGATGGTAAGTGCAACGTTCTATTTGACATGTGATATGCCATAACAGTGTATAACTATTTTATTTGAGAAAAATACCGACTGTAGCCTATAAAATAAACCAGACTAAAGATTATTACCACAAATAAATGTTTCATACAGAGTTGTCTTAGCTATGTCACTTCCCTTGGTATCTAGGTTTATACGACGCACCAAATTATTACACAGAATAACATAATTCATGTACAGTTCATTATGTGCTGGTAAAGTATATGCTCGTATCTGATGTTCAATGACATAATAAATATGTTTAATTACTTCTAAATGCTGATTTGATGATAGTTATAGAAATTAAAACCTAGTGCTATTCTTCAATAAACAAACAAACAAAAAAAAAAACACGCAATTGATTTTCTCAGAATAAGTATTATTTATTTTTTATTTATTTATATTATACTCCAGTGCCCTGCGAGTATTGGACTCACTTTAAGGAACAATACAGTTACATTGCTTATACATACTGAAATACAAAATTAAATTGCTGATACATAATAGATATACATAAACAAGAATACAAGTAAGCCAATATCTGTTTAGTTTATCCTTTCATTTACTTGCTACTTTTTAATGCTGTTCCTTATAAAATTACACTTCATATTCTTAGTTTCTGCCATAATAGCTCTGTTATCCGTTTCTTGAATAACGATTTTGATTTCAAATGTTTTTATTCAGTTGGAATTCCATTGAAGGATTTCATTAGATAGTTTTTAACTCCTCCTAGTTCTTAACCCGTCCTGTTCCGTATGTTTTTGAAGAATAAGATTCCCTGTGTATTTGTTTTGTAAGTATTGTCTCATAATTATGAAAGTGATTATTTTTATTTACTATTATATTATGATATATATTATTATCCATAACATTAAACATATAATACATAGCTGATTCTTTAGCTAAATAATCTATTAGTAATACTTTAGAGGTGCTTCAGGTATTTACATTTGTGTTTAAGCGTGGCAGATTGTAGAAGGTAGATTTGCTCTATTCTGCAAAATTTGTAGTGGATGCAGTTCACATTTATTCGAAAGTCTCAATAATATGTTCATGTAAGTTAGATGAGAGTGTACATAAGCATATGAAGGGTAAGGGGAGAAAACCAGGAATGTCCATGTACGTGCTTTTTCGTGTGCCCTGTCCAATCTGTTTGTGACTCTTGGTACTATTTGACTGTATATGCCATGCATGCGTAGATGTAGAAATATCCATTAAAAAGGGGCAAAAATGTTGCCTAACCCTATTCTTTTTACGCTGTTTTCAATATTAAAACGCCGTTTTCTCGAAAATGCAATTTTGTGACATTCCTTCTTTTTTCCCCTTATCCTTCATATTAGATTTTTCAAAGGTTCGGCAATAATATATTTCTAAATCTATTAAGCACCCCTTTATTGGTAAGATTTTTTTTTACACAAAAATGCTACATGTGGTCCCGATTCAAGATGCTGATTAATTATTATTCCTAGGTATTTAGTTTCAGTGAACCTTCTTATTTGTTGACCTTGCAAATACATATTTATATTATGGTCTGTATTGATATAGGTTTTCTTATGGTAACTCCACCGACAAACTTTGGGAGGTGAATCCTTATATGAAATGAAAGAAAAAAAATTCTGATAAATATAAGTCGAAAAACGTCTTCTTTCAGAGTTATGAACCGCCGAAAGTTCGAAAAATCATGTTTTAAAACGCCCTGCCTTAGAAACTATAGGACCTATCCCAAGCGGTTTAAGAAATTAAACAGGAACTAGTATGCAATCTATCTAAATAGCCATGTTTTAACATCCTCCGTTTTCGGCGAATCGAACGCGTCATTAGTGCTTACAGGGGCATCCCTATACCTCACTTCCTTTTTACAGTTCGTTTTGCCGATAACGGACCACCCTTTATACGTTTCTCCTACATTTAGTTAAGGTTTATTGGAATTCAACCAATTATGCCGTAGATTTAGATCCCGCTTTATTATGTTCTAATATATTTTTATTTTCCGCTATGTATGATACATACATATCGTCAGCGAATAATACTAACGTACCAT
This sequence comes from Thermobia domestica, assembly GCF_964235325.1. Classification (NCBI taxonomy): domain Eukaryota; kingdom Metazoa; phylum Arthropoda; class Insecta; order Zygentoma; family Lepismatidae; genus Thermobia; species Thermobia domestica. The sequence goes on from NC_137457.1 coordinate 63,462,507, forward strand.
TTAGTTTGATATTTGCTATATCATTTATAAATATATTGAAAATAGGAGAGGCCCCAAACAGGAACCTTGTGGTATCCCACATGTAATTGTCTGTCCTGCACTTGTGAAACTGTTTACCTCAACATATTGCTTTCGTCCATTTAAATAACGTGTCAACAATTGCAATGCAACTCCTCTAATTCCTTAATTACTAAGTTTGTTAAGCAGAATGTCATGCTTAACTGTATCAAAGGCTTGGCGAAGGTCAATAAACAATCCTGATGATGCCTGTCCTTTATCTAAAGCCTCTTCTATCTTAACACTAATGTCTGCAAATTAATGATGGCAGCAATAAACTGCAGAAGATAAGTGACAATGACCTGTTGTTGCTCAGGAATCTTTATTGTTCAATCTCCACACACCACTAGTCCATGATTTTTCAGTTGAAAGTTCTCCGAGTCACTATTGAATCTGCAGGACTGTCATTGTCCAAAACTTTGTAATACTAACACAGAAATTAAAATTGATATTGCTAAGTTCATCTTCATTAAACGTTTCCTTAAAATCGACTTGTATGATGTAAAGAGTTCATTCCAACTGCAGACTGTCGTCCAGAAGAAACGGATGTTTTATGTCATACATTTAAATTACTTGAAGAATACTCTGGTTCGAAGCGAAAAGAACTTTCAGACAATTATTATGCGTCTACCACAAAAAGGTTATATAGGCATTATCTTTTTTATTTAGTATATATATATATATATATATATATAACCCAACCTTGTTCGTTCAAGATAAATTTATTTTTACTTGGAAGATCACACCGTAAACCATGGGACATAGTTTCCACCAATGGTTAATAGCACTTGTCATAGCAGGTGAACAACTTGTTCATTCGTTCCATACATAAACATCCCGCCAGTGAAGAAAGCTACTCTACAGTGTTTTAAACGTTGTCATCACTTTCAAGGCTCTTATCATCGATCTCAGACTCCAGGTGTAAGTACAAATGATAGTTGGACTACGCCAAATCCGAGTTGTACAGCAAGTAATCAAACTGCTCCCCACCGAACTGTCAGATGAACGTTAGGGTGGCACCAGCAGAAGGATTACAAGCATTATCTTTGACGAAAACAACTCTTTTACTAAACACTCCTCTGCTTTCATTTTGTTGGGGCGCTCAGGGGTAGAATTTTCACCTCCTGTGCTTGAGGTCCCTGGTTTGATCCCAACTCGGGCCTCGTAGACTTTGTGGTGGACAAACATCGTGCTCGTGGGATTTCCCAGGGTTCTGCAGTTTACTCCTTTCTTCATTCCACCATTTTTATTCATTTCTGATCATCACAGTCTTCTTTCGCCTAACCGTCATAACCGTGGAATTTAAAACATAAATATTTCACTTCATATTCTCTTTCTTTCTATTATGAATAGTAAAAAAGCTTTCTCACAGTCTCGCAGTATCGTTTCTCATTGATAGTTTCACCGCTGGGTACGAAATCAATCAGCAAAATGCCTTTCATGTATAAAATACTGTTCATATGAGCCTTTTTGTGACATATCGTTTCAAACTTTTGCTTTCAGCAATATAATGTGTTCCTCCACTCCCTTAATTGTTGCTTCGATTCCAAGGAGACATACCGAACACATGTTTTCCCATGATTTGGTTTGAAAGGTCCTCTCGCAACACATGGTAGCCGTAAGTCATGTCAAAGCTCTGCCATGTCGTTTGTCTTTCTGAACGTCTGGGAGCGCTTTTAGAGAACAGTGGGAAGAAAGTTTCCGATAACCGAAGCAGTCGGCAAAAATCTCATGTTAAATCATTATGGAAGATTGTAGAAACTGATGTTAAAAGATTATCGTTGTGCAACGTGAGTTCAAAGTAATATTATCTTTCTCTTTCCTCATAAAGACATGAGTCACAACACAAGACAACTACTTCATGGTTAAAAGTGAATATTTGTCAGTTCCTTGTTCAACAGCTTCATCAACGTTCGTAGCACTTACTAATTGCACCCTCAGATTAGGTCTGTACAATCGGACGATGAATTTGGGGTAATGCAGCGTTTCTTGCAGTCGAAAAATGGGTAACAGAATGTTGGATGCTGCACCTAAACGGAGGTAGAATTAAAAAATAATAAAATAAAAAAGAAACACTCAACAATCATGTTCCTCTATTAATAAAATTGGTTTGGTCAAATCGTGCCCCTAGCTTCCTGGCTATTTCCATGAGTCACAGAACAGGGAATAATAATATGTATATTGCGTGTATGAAAGTGATTATAATTAGCGCTGCAATTTCTGTGGCATCAAGCAAGAAAAATACACAAGGAAAATGTTTAGCATTCCACAAACTATGTAAATGTATTGTTCTAACAAGCTGTTGGTTATTGGAAGCTAGTAATGCAAAATAGTCTCTCACCTTTCCCTTTTCTAGGACGTGATAGAAGGCATACAATACATTATGCTGAATTTTTACTCAAGAGGAGCTGTTTTTCGTTCCCCGGCCATTTCACCACAAATGACCAAGAAGGTAGTCAAGCAGAGGGGAGGCGAAAGGAGAAGTAAAAATGGGACTTAGAAAATTTTCTAGACTCTTCACAGGTATGAATTATTACCTATAAAAATTCGGGGGGCAGCGTTATGGTCGGGCTTCTTTTTTCATTATTTAATCCATGCTTTTCGTGACTTATGTTTTCCTTAGCAGTCTGCTAGTAAGTTTTCTCAGTATTTCTATAGAAGTTGTTCTCTTCCAATTAATTGAAGACCGACAATATCTCATCCTTCATCTATCCATCTTTTGCACTGTAACACCTCTGTTACTTATATGGCCTCCCACTGTTTTCATCAATGTTTGGAATAGATCCCAAGCGAGAAAAATAATTTACATCTGTTTAGTAACATTACCCTGTGCTACGGGAGCCCTCCGAAAAGTGGTATCCGTTTGTTCAATAAAGACACAGTAGTACATATTAACAAACATATTCATTTTTATTGGAAAGAGCATACCTTACACTACTTCTCCCCATAATCACCAAGAAAACTGAGACATTTGTCATACCCTGTGACGAGTTTTTGCATTCCAGCGTCATAGTCCTCCGCTCCCAGCGTATTGAAATACGTAGTCACGCCTCGTTTAAGTTCTCCATCGCTGTCAAATCATTTCCCGCCAGAAAGTCTTTAAGCTTCGTAAAGAGATGAAAATCAAAAGGGGACAAGTCCGGGCTATCCGGTGAATTGTCGAAGGCTTCCCACTTGAATTGCTTCAGAAGTTGTTGTGTTTTCGCAGCTGCATGGGGCCTGGCATTGTTATGAAGGAGAATGAGGCCTGTAAACAACAGACCTCGCCGTCGGTTTTGTATTGCCCGCCGTAATTTCTTTATTGTTTCACAATACGCATTAGCATTAATTGTATCTTCACGGACCATAAAATCAATGAGCAGTACACTTCGTCAATCCCAGAATATGGCTGCATTTAGTTTCCTGGTGGACGGAACTCTCTTGATTTTTTTTTTTTTTGGTTTGGTTGGTGAATGAGCGTGATGCCACCCCATGGACTGTCGTTTACTCTCAGGTGATGCATAACAAACCCATGTTTTGTCCCCTGTGATGATGCGATTCTGAAAAGAGTCTCCTTCATCGGAATAACGTCCCATAAACTTCAGTGCTACAGCCATACGCTTGCTTTTGTGCTTATCTGTGAGCATGCGAGGGACCCACTTTGCACAGATTTTTGATTAATGCAGATGGTTTTTGACAATTTCATGAACAATTGTTCGAGACACATTAGGAAAATGTACACAGAGTTCATCAATTGTGGCGTGCCGATCGCTCCTCGATCATTCGTTCACTGACCTCAGCAGTTCGTCTGTAATGACAGATGGTCTCCCTGAACGCTCCTCGCCGTGTGTACTCCCCCTCCCCAGATTGAAGTTGCGACACCAGCGCTAAACAGACAACTCGTCCATCTCATTGTCTCCATACAACTCCTTTAATTGGCGATGAATATCACAAGGTCGAACGTTTCGTGCATTGAGAAATTTAATCACGACCCTCACTTCAAAACTTACGCGGTTCTCAATTTCTTTAATCATTATAAACGAGCACAGACACAACACAGGCACTGCTAGCGTCACGCAATCTCGCACAGAGCAATCAGACAAGCGACTGACGCGGTCTGACCTTGCCCAGCGGCTCCCCGATTCGTCAGTGCTTCATGCCACTTTCCGGATAGCCCTCGTATATCTGCTGTGCATCGCATTTGACCATATCATGTTCATCAACCTCCACTTTTACTTCATGATTGTAATCCAAAGATCACAATGTCCTGCCTACAAGTTCGCGTAATAAGTAAATAAATAAATAAATGAATTAATAAATAAAAAATAAATAAATGGATCAATGAAACTGTCAATCACAAATTTTCCTTTCCTATTTTTCCACTTCTTCCTTACAGTCAGTATTAAAATACCCCATCCCATAGACTAACCTTATTATTTTGCTCCCTCGTTCTTCTGACAACCATCTTCCCATAGATGGCACAACCTTCGCGCGGATAGGTAGCCTCTGGCTAGCAAAAAAAAAATCAATTATGCAATTTTAAATCATTTTGTAACCAGCAACTTATAGTATACTTATGGTAACCTTACTCTTTTGTCTATAATAAATCTGTTTTACTGGGAATGGATTTTATTTTTTCAGTCAATTCACATTCCAGGCAGTATAGGTTTAAATAAAGGAAAGGAGTTGAGTTGAGTTGATTTTGAGTTTAACGTCCCGTTCAGCAGCGAGGCTATTTGAGACGTGGACCTACTGATTAACGTGGAATCCGAACCACATGAGCTCCCGCCGGAAATAAAGGAAAGGAGAATCAAATATATACTGCTACCGCATTCCAAGCTTATCTCTGATACTTACAGTCGCCCGATATTTCTTTTCATTTGAAGTATCAGATATATCGGGTCAATTTCAAATCTTACAACATGAAGGCTTTGTTGCTTGATTCTAATACTAGTTTATCTAAACCCCTCAGCTTGAAGGAAAAAAACAAAGAAATCACCGCACCAACATTCCTAGTGTAAAAGTATGTAAGACTATGTAAGGCATAACACAATAGATGGTGAATGTAGTTCCATATGTTGGAAAAATTCAACCCGACATTTAGTTGGATATGCTACCTACGTATATTATTTACGAAGCTTCTCGTTGAGCCCAATAAAGGATCAACGAGAAGCATAACAAGGTTCAAATGTTTTACGAGTATCCCACTAGCCCTTAATGCATTTACGCCTAAACGTTTCCAATAACATTTCCGAATTCTCTGTTTTACTGAATGGATTGGCTCATTGTAAGATACAAATGTTTTGATTACTTTTGTTTGTAGTTTATAGTTCCATAAAGAGAGAGATGTGTTGTTGAATATTTTTTGTTAAAGATGATTCTCTATTCTATTAATTATTATATTCTACGAAATATTTATGAATGTTTTATGTGAACTTAGAACTTTTCCGCTATTCAACTTTTAATACTATTATTCCATTTTTCTAGTTATTGTGGTTTCTGAGATTTTCATTCCTCTTCCTATTCAGGTTTAGAATGAGATATGTAATATACCTTTAGATTATTTCATATTCCACCATTAGTGGACATACAGAAGTTGAATGATTAATGTAGATTAATGAAGAATAATGTTGATTAATTGAGATTAATATTTATTAATTACGACGTCTGCATTTATGTACCTGTTCTCGCTATTTCTGCAGTACCGACGTCAATACTCTTGACTACTTTCTTTTCAATTACGTGAAATAAAATGTTTAAAATATGTGGTGTAATGTATATTAGTACTAATGTTCTTTGTGATATTTCCCCTTCACCTTATAATTCTACTGGATTATACATTGAAGTAGAAGTTATGTACTTCAGATATAATTCCGCATTTAATGAAAGCTCTTGAGATTAAAGTTACACATAATTATTCTTATCAAAAAGAGCTGTGTGTGGACTTCAAAACAACCCGTTCCTTCTCGGCGTCGCGCATATAATCTAGTTTCAAGCAATCCAGGCCTCACAGGGTACAGTGCTAGTGTTTCTTCTGAAAGAGATTGTTTCGAGTTATTTATTACGGACAATACTTTGAAGACTGTAGTGAAACATACAAATGAGGATGGCCAAACAGCAACACTTCAATGGAATGTTAGGAATCCTGATCAACCAAACGAAATACGTGCTTGTATGGATTGCTGCTTGCTATGGGTGCTCTTCATCAGAGTCAAGTCCGCATTTCAGATTTATATACTCTACTCATCAGACATATTTCTGCCCTCTAATTGACACCACATCATTCCAAAACTGATTTACAGAGTTTCTATTTGTCTGTTGTTTCGATGACAAGATAACGTGGAACCAAAGAAAAGAGACTGATAAACTTGCATCAATTAGGGATGTAACCGGTATGTTTTCCCTAACTGCAGAGAAGCATTCTGCCCACACGAAAATGTGACAGTGTACGAGCAGTTTGTAGAGTACAGGGGAAACGTCCGTTTCGGGCTTTGATGAAATCAAAGCCTGGAAAATATGGCATAAAGTTGTGTCTTCTAGTAGACCCTTATACATTTAATCTACAAGTGTACACTAGGAAGAGTGGTGAAACTTATGAAAAAGACAAGGTCCCATAGTGGTGCAAGACCTTATGCTGGCTTTGCACGGAATAGGTCGTGAGTTACTGTTGACAATTTATTTCCGGATTGTAAACTTGCATTATTTCATCTGGAAACAAATATAACCCTCGTTATAACAATGGAAATTGAAAAGCTTGATATCCCAGAATATTTGCTAAAAAGTGAAGGACGTAAAGAACACTTCTTTATTACTGTTCAGCGGGCAATTCGCAATGGTTTCATATATGCTAAAGCCAAATAAAAACGTCGTCTTACTTTCCACACAGCATCATGATAAAGCAACAGGAGACGAATCAATTGATAACAAGACCGAAATTATATTACATTGCAAAAAAACGGCAGGCGGTGTTGTTTTAGTAGATAAAATTGTTAGAAGATTGCAAGAAGGAGGCCACTTCGGTTTTTAACTATGTTGATATAGCAGCCTTAAATGCTTTTGTATTGTGGTGCCATAGACAGCAACGTAACGATAAGGAACTAAATTTGAGAAAAGAATCATTCTGGTAGTTGCAAAACTGGCAGTTACATGGATCAATACAAGACTTCAAACCACTCCTTGTTGCCGGAAACACGCCTTTTTTGCTGCTACGTATTGTAATAGTAGCTCCTTTATCTGCAACTCAGAAATCTTCACATGTACTTGTAAGAAAAGAGGAAGATGCGGATATTGCTTACAGACAAGATAAGGAGATAGAAAGACAGACATTCAGTCAGCACTTGTTTGAAATTGATTTGCAAGGAACATCGACATGAGTCACTAGTCGTTAATCTTGCAGCTTTGGGCACTTTAGATGTTAATCTTGCAGTTGTAAGGTGAACTAATTATGAAACCTTACATTATATAATTTGAGCTCTAATTGAATCAAGCTGCTTATTTCGTAGTATTTCCATTAAAACAAGTATGATATATATCCCGTTTATATTTCCTTACTGTCTAGTGATACCAGAAAAACATCACTGCAATTACCGACCAATGGAATCAATATAATGACAAAAAATGGTGGAGTCCAAAATGGAATCCATGTGGTAAAGAGTGTCAAAAAATATGGCGTTAAAGGGAAGGTTAAATCCAAATAGTTCACAAATAGAACGAATATTATCGATGTTCTTTTCTAAATTACTACTGTAACATCTCCGTGATTTCCACTATCTATAACACCAGCACATACATCTATGTCTTTTTCAAAATCAAACTTAACCTACAAAAGACCTTCCCAAAGTATCATTTTGGTATGTCCATCTTAATTCCAGTTTTACGTAAATGAGTATACCCAGTACTTATTCTTACAGTCTCGGAAGGATAGAGATCATAGTGAGCCATTTTTTATGATAATTCTAGGTACAACACTACATTCTTTTAAACAAACAACTTTGAGAGACATAATATGATATTCACTCTTATAAGATAATTCATAAAATGTTTTATTTTTATTAGACACATCATGAAACGCGATGTCCGATGCTGGAAATATATTCTGATTCTATATATGTATGCTCTTAATTGTATAAATCTGCTAACAAGATCTATCTTGCTTAAAATTGATTTTCCTTTATTACGTAAGTAGAGCGATGGCCGCATTTCCAGGGATCGCTTTTTTCATTACAGTATTCCAATAACTCCTGCAATTTTTTATTTTCTGACCGATGTTTAAACCTCTTACCACCATCTTGACACAACTTAGTAGCGCTAAAGTATCATGTTTCCTTTACCTACATTAATTACTTGTTTTAAATTTGATTGTCCGGAATTCCGGCTCTTGAAATATATGCCATTAGCTATTTTCACTCCTAGCCAATGAGCAAATCTCTTACCTACGTCATTACATAACTTAGTAGCCGGAAGCTAATAGGTCTTTCTCGTTGTACCTCTTGGATTGTTATAATATAACGAATTTAGCTGGCAGAAATTCTGGCTAACTAACTTTAAATTATAATAGTCTAACACCACCTTTACAAAATTTTTAAACACACAAATTCCAATCACTCAAATAATCAACTTCTTTAACTAGGTCTTACTCTGATAGTGGTGTCCAAAACTCATTACCCTACCTTTACTAGTATATGGTTCATGCTGCATTCCAACAGTTTAACACTGTTAGGATCCCTATATTTTTCGTATATTATCCCGACGTTTGGATATTTATCGTATGCATCTGTAAGGGTTTATGTAGATTTCTTTTTTGATATCGGATAGCATAATGGGGAAAAGGATCATTTAGTTTGATTCTTGTATATGATCAGACAGTTATCTTTTGAAGTATCATTGACATAAAGTGCTACTACTATCCTTCAACTCCACATTTTGATTTTTAATTTATGCATTGATTGTACGATATCTTTTATGTCTGATTGCAACCTTTCAATGTTTCCTTGACATTGTTTAAAGTCTCGAGCGAAATAATCTTCAATACTTTATAACACGTATCGTAAAAATCAATGGAAATTCAACACGAGGTGATTAATAATACTTTCTTTCTTACACATGTACCTGTTATAATTGTGTTTGGTTCTGCTTATAGTATGTATATAGAGATATCCCTATCATCAAAAGAGTGATGATAGGGATATCGTTCGTAGAATAATATTCTACCAACTCGTTTGATTCTTTAATGTTCAATATAGAAATTTTTTTCTGGAATTCAAAGAATCGCTTTTTCATTATACTATTCTATTAGTTAATTAGATTGATTATTTTAGTAGTATAGGCGTCTGTACGGACCACTTTTTTCAATGATCAAGTTCAAATTTTACGCGTCTGTACGGACCACTTTTTTTGGACCACTTTTTCAATGATGAAGTTCAAATTTTACGCGTCTGTACGGACCACTGTCTTTGGAGAACATAAACCACACAGAACATAAGAAGACAGAACATAATGACCTTTATGATATATAACCATAAAGGACTTAAATCTAACTAAAACTAAACCTAAATCTAAAACTTAAACCTAATAACCATAAGGTAAAGTATTGATGATATTATCTTTTTCCTTTAAAACAACTCTTTTGTCGTAATCCATTTGAAACTCTTTAGTCACAGGTTTGTTAACTAAATTTTTTGTTCTCTTGTCTCTTGTTATTTGATTATAATTAAGAGTTATGTTCGTTAGTTCTTTGTTAACAACGTTATTTATGTTTTCACCATTAAGATTCAAAGAGTTCTCATAATTAAGAGTAAATCCTTTAATTTTCATCACAGTTTTGTTTTTATCTGTTTTGTAGTAATAACTCTTTGGACCAGTTGAATACCACTCAATAATATAAACATCTTTTCCTAACTCATCTGTCCACTCACCAAGGTTACTACCAGTCTTTACTTCTATACCATTAACAATATAAACAATAGAATCAGTATCGTAATACGCTACATCTTCACCTAACTTATCCAACATGTCATAAAGTCTTAGCCTCGCATGTGCTGTTGTAAAAGTTGCAATGTGAATATTAGTGGAATAAGAATTGTTAACATATACGTCTTTGTATTTATATGAAACTTGAACCATCTCGTCGCTGATAAACAAACATTCAGATATTTCTAATTTGTCATCTAAAAGTAACTCGTACCATCTTCTAACATCTGTAATGTATTCAGTTTGAGTTAAGTTTTGTCTTTGGCCAAACTTTCCCCATAACGATTTTAAACAAATTTTTCAACTGCTCTCTTACCTGGATTTGCCATTATTTGATCAGGATTTAAATCAATATTCAGTGTGTCTTTAATAGTTTTAATATAATCATCTTTTGTTTGAAAGTCATCTTCCCATGGTGATGTTTCTACTTTGATTTTCATGAAGTCTTTAATGTAACCTCTAAAGAGTTTGTTACTTGTTTTGGGAAAATGTTGAATCTCGTAAATTTCAATTAACTCATAACCTTTCTCTAAAGCTTTATCTAACTCTATAGTTGTCCAAGTACCTGTTATCATTCTTTGTTCGTCACTGTGTGTACACGTCTTAGTTTGATTTATCATACATTGATTACATAAGGGAAACACCAACTTATTAATATTGTTATCTTTAACTGGTAATACAGGATGATACAATTGTTTTGGCGGAAGAACTTTACAAAGTATATAGCCAAAGTACTTTTTACACTTGTATTTTTCAGGAGAGATAGACTTTAATGTTGTTGAGTGACCAATAGGAAATTGATCATAAAACAAAACAGTTGGATACAAGCTGCACACATCGATATATTTCATCTTATTAGTAACTTTTAATTTTGAAGCATTGGTTCTACCACCAAAGAATGCATCTCTGAACTTTAGTTTCTCAATAAGACTAGTTTTTTGAATTAACTGTTTGGCTCTTTTATCTTTTAACCAATCACACTCCCACATCTCTATAAGATTATAACCAGCTTCTTTTATTTGTTGAGATCTTCTTCTTGTTTTCTTATATAGATCTTCCATTGTTTCGTGATTGACATTGTTGATAGTATACTTCTCAAAACATTTGTTGCAACCATGCCAGAAACAACCGTGATATTGATACACTGTCTTTGTTTTATAATCGTAACCATCAACTTTAGATCCACATATCGTTACTTCTCCATTGTTTAACGCGTGTTTAATATTATTGTTCTTAAAAGAATTTAACCATGCAATAGACTGTTTAGAGTATTTTTCTTTCTTTTCTTCTTTAATAATACCAGTTGTGTTTTCTTGTATGTATTTTGATCTATAAATGCCCATACACACACTTGCAATTGTTAAGTATTGAAATGGATCAATGTTTGCTATTTCTAAAAACTGATTTCTTAGTTCTAAACAAACTCTTCTTAAAATATCTACATCCGAATCACAATACTCTCTTAACTCTTTTTTAAAGTCAAACACATAATTTTCTTCTCTTCTTTCTTCATGCCACTTAAGAAACGCTTCTCTTTGATCTTTTTTCATGGTACTAATCCCATAGTATTTTGCGTTAGGTATTGGCCCAACATACTTTTGATTTTCAGGTTTATTAAACAAATGTGGAAAATAACCTTTCTTTAATTCTTTTAGACCAAATGTCTTAGGAAAACTCGATAATGGTTGTGCTACAAAGTTAATACTATCAATAATTTTTATGTTTGCTTTTGGAATTTCAAGTAACATTAGCTTAGAGCCGTTATATATAGTGTAAGGTTTCAAAGCATTCTTAATGCAGTACTGAAGAACAAAGTACGAATCATAAGCTTTGGCATTATGCGCAATACAAGTGTAACCACTATGTTCTTTTGAAACTAAGCACTTACAAAAATCGTCATTTGTTTCAAAGTAATATTTGCTACCTTTAAAGTCATGAGCAACTACATAATTAGCTTTATGAATTCCTGTGTCTTGTTGTGCTTCGTAATCAAACCATATATACTTTTCTGTGTAATTACAACTGTTCATTTGTTTAATACTCGACTTTAGAAAGTTCTTAATTATATACTTAAAGTCATCTACTGTTAACTTGTTGTTGTTCCATGCATCATATATCTTTTGAAGTTTCCTCCACTTAGACATGGTTTCGTACATGTTTTTTTCTTTAACAATTTTCTTACCACGATCTTCGATACCATAAGTCTTGTATAGCATAATAAACAAATCTGTAACAGTTAATCCTTTTTTAGCATTACACACACATTCATCACAATAACCTTTCTGGCGTTTGTATTGCATGTAACATTTGTGAACGTTTTCTTTAGCTGCACAATTACAGTTGATACAGTAGTAATATCCACACTTGTGTTTCTTATATCTTAATAAAATTTTATTACAACCTTTACACTTATAAACTTCTTTACAAACAACTGAATGGTTATCTTTACATGTTTGGTTATAACAAAATCGATTACAAGCTTCACAATAAATGTTATCAATCTCTTCTTCTTGATGTTCATGTTGCTTACACATATTACAAATTGGTATAAGTCGTATACATGATTTGTGTTTTTCTTTATGATCGTATGCTGTATCACACTTTTCACAATAATAAACACTTCCAATAAAAGCTTGCATGCTGTTAATTGCGTCAAAATGATTTCCACTTTTATATAAATAAATCTTCACCTCTTTGTCTTGCCCTGAGTAAATAATAGCGTTCATGTTTTCAGCATATACAACTTTAATTTGAATGTTTAATAGTTCTTCACATTGTTTAATATCGTCTAATGTAAAACCGTCTTCACAGTAGCTCGGTAAACGATTACAAAGTCTCTCAGTTAATTTTGTCTGTATTTTTCTTCCACGTCTTATATCTTTAATGTTTTGTGGTGTTAGCTCTTGATCAAGTATTACATTTGTTTTATACGTTAAGGCTGAAATGATTGCACGTGGACAACACAAATTGTCATTGTTATTGATTTTGGTAATACATCTTTTAGCTTTTTTGTCTTCTGCAAGGTTTAATAATCGTCTATTTGTTTTACTTCCTCTAGGCATGTTAATGATTTGAATATTAAATGTTGTTTCTTCAATATTGATTGTTTCGTCAGATGTTACAATTCTTTGCACGTGTGTTAATACATTTCTAGCATTTAGTTCAGTTGTTATTGGTGTTGATATTGCTTTAGTCCAAAATCCATCGTTGTGCACAACAACTCTTATTCTGTCATTCTTTTAAAAATTGGAAGCTTTTTTAGCTTGGTCAATCATATCGTCTACTGCTGTGTGTAACCTTTGTATTGTTTCAGTAAGTGTTTTACCTGTTATATTTTTCAGTTTTATTTTGTAATCTGTTGTATAGGATTTAAATTTTTTATTGTATGTCGGCTCATTAACATTTAAGATCTCGTAATATTTTTTATTTGTAAATAAATCATCATCAAATGGAAATAACTTTTTCAAATGCTTTCGCTTTAACTTTGGTGTATTTTGTGCTATTTCGCTTTCAGAGAACACTTCTTGTCTAAATGGGTATATATTTCTAATCTGCCTTCTGCTTTGTTCATCATCATGTTGTTTAAGAAGGTCTATCAGTTCTGCTTTTCTTAATCGGGAATATCTTCTGATTCCCCTCACTTTACATTGTCGTCTTAACTCTATTACAGTAAACTTATTATAATTACTCATCTTATTTGTTATATAGAAAATCTTCGTTAGTACTCTTCACCGGGTTATTTCAATTCATTTTCATTTTTCTAACACATCGTTTAAACATCTGCACGCGTCCGCCATTGCCTACATATGTTTGCTCGTTGTGTTAGTCTAGAACTTTCATGGGAAGACCCATCAAAGTCACATATACACATTTAAAACTGATTCATTTTTGTTAGCTTACTCATCATCATCATCATAATCATCACTACCATATTTGTATTCATCATCACTACTCAAATCAGATGTTTTTTGTTGCATTACTAATAACTCTTTTTCCTTTAACAGTATTTGCTTCTCTAGTAGTGTTGTTAGAGTTTAAGATCACGATGAATTAGTTCAAGTCCATCATGTAATAAATCAAAATGCGCTTCCATATTTGTTATATAGAAAACCAACAAAAAATGAAATAAATTTAAAAATCTAAGAATAAAAACAAACATGACTAGTGCTAAGGAAATATTATCTTACAAACCTGTATTTGATTGTGTATGTAAATATTTAGATATTGGTGGTTATAATGATAAAGACAAAATAAATTTTAGCGTGTCCATAGGTATGTTAGATCATTTGTTCAAGAAAGCCACTAAAGAAAACAACTCATTTCTTACACAAAACATTCTCTATGCGAACGTTATGAACTTGTCAGATGAAATATTAGATTCACTGACTGATGAACAATGGTTATCTATAGGTTATGATGATTATGAGGAGGAATATAACTAGCATCACATTACAGAAGATTTCATACGCAAATAGCTGTCGAAAGTTAATTTGAGTGAAATATGTTTATGGAAAGAGTTATCGGAAGAGTTTATAAGAGAATTCGCTGATAAAGTTGATTGGGAGGTTATTTCAGGAAGCCAAGACTTATCAGAAGACTTTATAAGAGAATTTGCAGATAGAGTTGATTGGAAAGAAGTATCGTATCACCAAAAGCTATCTGAAGAATTTATTAATGAGTTTATAGATAAAGTTGATTTTGATGCTATATAGTAGTAGAAAATGGATCGATCTGGAACAGACCTGAGCCACTTTTGACCAACTCACAAGCCCCTGGGAAAATGACCACCATGCACCGTGAGACCACGGTCTTTTACGACCTCCATTTTAGGGGTGTATTCATTCCCTTTTACGAGCACTTTTAAGGGGGTGACCTCGTTCTCTTTTACGAGCTCCATTTTAGGGGGTGAACTCGTTCCCTTTTATGAGCATATTTTTCAACTCCTATGTTAATTACGAACACATAGAAGAACAGATAACACATAACACTACGTAACACACAGCAGAACAGATATCAGATAAGAATATGAAACATAGAAGGGGTGAACTCGTTCTCTTTTACGACGTCCATTTTAAGGGTGAATTCGTTCCCTTTTTTCAACCCTTAATTTAACATAGGAGATAACACATAAGATTACGAACGCATAAAAGAGAAGATAACACATAAGAGTACGTAACACACATCAGAGCAGATAATACATAGCACAGCTAATAAAAGAGCATGGCGTATTTTCCAACCCCTATTTTAAGATAACAGAAATTACGAACACATAGAAGAGCAGATAACACATAACATAGCAAGGGTGAACTCGTTTTCAACCCCTATTTCAACATAGCAGAAATTACATAGCACAGCTAATAAAAGAACATGGCATATTTTCCAACCCTTATTTTAAGATAACAGAAATTACACTGAGACATGAACACACAACAGAGCATAAGAGTACGTAACACACAAGGGTGTATTCATTCTCTTTTATAAGCATATTTTCCAACCCCTATTTCAACATGACAGAGACTACGAAACATGGCGGACATAGCACAGCTAATAAAAGAACATGGTTTATTTCAGAAATTACACTGAGAGTACGTAACACACAACATCCTCCATTTTAGGGGTGTACTCGTTCTCTTAGCGATTGGATACGCTCTTTGAACCGATTTGGATGGGGGTTTTCGACCATGCTGATTAGGGGGTGAACTCGTTCTCTTTTATGAGCATATTTTTCAACCCCTATTTTAACATAACAGAAATGACATAAGCATGTCCTCAAACTACTGACCATCGTGAACAAAGGTCAAACTCGAAAACGAAACAACATATCGAGGTGCTATTTCCACATTTAGCAATTGGTCATCAAAAAAGTACTGACCATCAAGGTCAAAAATTAAAACTCGAAAACGGAGCCTCATTTAGTAATTGGTCATCAGGTACTACATGTTCCAAAATAGTGGCCATCGAGGTCAAAGGTCAACATACTTAAAACCTAATAACTCGAAAATGGATCCACATATTGAGGTGGTGTTTCCACATTGAGTAATAGGTCATCAGGTACCACAAGTTCCAAAATAGTGGTCATCGAGGTCAAAGGTCAAAATACTTAAAACCCAATAACTCGAAAACGAAGCAACGTATTGAGGTGGTGTTTCCACATTGAGTAATAGGTCATCAGGTACCACAAGTTCCAAAATAGTGGTCATCGAGGTCAAAGGTCAAAATACTTAAAACCCAATAACTCGAAAACGAAGCAACGTATTCAGGTGCTGTTTCCACATTTAGTAATTGGTTATCAACTACTACAAGTTCCAAAATAATGACCATCGAGGTCAAAGGTCAAAATACTTAAAACCTAATAACACGAAAACTGAGCCACATATTGAGGTGCTGTTTCCAAATCTAGTAACTGGTCATCAACTACTACAAGTTCCAAAATTAGTCGCCATCGAGGTCAAAGGTCAAAATACTTAAAACCCAATTACTCGGAAACGGAGACACATATTGAGATAGAGTTTCCAAATCTAGTAATTAGTCATCAGGTACTACAAGTTCCAAAATAGTGGCCATCGAGGTCAAAGGTTAACATACTTAAAACCTAATAACACGAAAACTGAGCCACATACTGAGGTGCTGTTTCCACATTTAGTAATCGGCCACCAACTACTACAAGTTCCAAAATAATGATCATCGAGGTCAAAGGTCAACATATTTAAAACCCAATCACTCGTAAACGAAGCAATATATTGAGATGATGTTTCCACATTGAGTAATAGGTCATCAGGTACCACAAGTTCCAAAATAGTGGCCATCGAGGTCAAAGGTCAACATACTTAAAACCTAATTACTCGAAAATGGATCCACATATTGAGTTGCTGTTTCCACATTTAGTAATTGGTCATCAACTACTACATGTCCCAAAATTAGTGGTCATCGAGGTCAAAGGTCAACATACTTAAAACTCAATAACTCAGAAACGGAGCCAAATATCGAAGTGGTGTTTCCACATTTAGCAAGAGGTCATCAGGTGCTACAAGTTTCAAAAATAATGGTCATCGAGGTCAAAGGTCAACCTACTTAAAATCTAATAACTCGAAAACGGAGCCAAATATCGAAGTGGTGTTTCCACATTTAGCAAGAGGTCATCAACTAGTACAAGTTTCAAAATAATGACCATCAAGGTCAAAGGTCAACATACTTAAAACCAAATAACACGAAAATGGATCCACATACTGAGGTGCTGTTTTCAAATCTAGTAATAGGTCATCAGGTACCACAAGTTCCAAAATAGTGGCCATCGAGGTCAAAAGTCAAAACTCAAAAACAAAACAACATATTGAAGTGCTGTTTCCACATTTAGTAATTGGTCATCAACTACTACAAGTTTCAAAAATAATGGTCATCGAGGTCAAAGGTCAAATATTTAAGCGCAAATAACCCTTAAACAGAGCAACGTATTGAGATGCTGTTTTCAAATCTAGTAATACGTCATCAACTATTACATGTTCCAAAAGTACTGACTATCGAGGTCGATGGTCAAATATTTAAGCCTTAATTTCTTTAAACAAAGCCTGTGTGATCTATTCAATTTTGTACAAAGCAGAAAAAAAAGTGAAGAAGGAATAAATTTGAGTGGCTTATTTACTTTTGTATTAATGAGAAAGAAATCCAATTTTAACTAGAGCAGAATTTATGTACCTTTTTGGGCTATTCAAAAGAAAGCAAAGATATGCCATATTAACTAGCAATGTATTATTTAAGCAAAACGAGGGGCTAAATTTGAGAAAGCGAACATGGACCATTTTACTCAAATTTGGATGGAGTATTTATCTTTGTATGAACCAGAAAAAAATGAAGAAGGTTCAATATTTCTATATAATTTTGTACTACCCAAATAAACGAAATTTTATTTTTGTACCAATTACAAGAAAATCAAAGAAGGGTCATTTTATACCTTTTTGTGTTATTCAAATAATAGAGGGAACAAATTTCAGTGGTCTATTTTATTTTTGTACCAATCAGAAGAAAAGCAAAGATATGCCATTTTAACTATTTAAACAAACGAAAAGATAAATTTGAATGACCTATTCAATTTTGTACCAACGAGAAATACCATTTTGTACTAATCAAAAAAACAAAAAAAACCGAAGAAGGATCATTTTAACTAACTCAGACTTTTATACCATTTTGTACTACTCCAATAAACGAAGGAATACCAACCAGAAAAAAAGAAGTGAAGATTAGGTGAATTATTTTCTTTTGTACCAACTGGAAAAGAGAAGAAGAGCTACTTTAACTAGCTCAGAATTTATGTAACTTTTGAACTACTGAAATGTTCTATTTTTGTATCAATCAGAAAAAAAACGAAGAAGAGCCATTTTAACAAGTTTATAATTTCGATGTTCTACTTTTTATACCAACGAGAAAAAATGCTCTAGCTGAATATACGAAAGAATAAATTTAAGTGACCTATTCAATTTTGTACCAATGAGAAATGTCATTTTAACTGGCTCATAATTTTACTACTCAAATAAACAATGGAGTATTTAGTTTTGTACCACCATGAAAAAAAGAAGTTGAGTATTTTATACCATTTTGTATAATTTCAACAAACAAAGGATCATTTTATATCATTTTAAACTAGTCTAATAAACGAAGGCATAAATATGAGTGAGCTATTTAATTTTGTAGCTGAGTATTTTCACGAAAGAACAAAATTGTACTAATCAGAAAAAGCGAAGAAGACCCATTTTAACTAACTGAGAATTTCTGTACCTTTTTGTACTATTTAAACAAACGATGGGATAAATTTGAGTGACCTGTTTTTTGTACTAACCAGAAAAATCGAAGAAGGTTCAATTTAGCTAACTCAGAATTTATATACCTTTATACTAGCTCAATGAACGAAAGAACAAATTTGGGTGTTCTACTTTTTTATACCAAACAAGGAAGAACCATTTTAACTTGCTGAGTATTTTATACCATTTTGTACTACTCAAATAAACGAAAGAAAAAGCGAAAAAAGACCTTCTGTAACAAGAAAGAAAGCAAAGATATGTCATATTAACTATTTAAATAAACGAAGGGATAAATTTAAGTGATCTATTCCATTTTGTACCAAGGAGAAATGCCATTTTTATCTAGCTTAGAATTTCTAGTGCATGTTGTACTATTTAAACAAAACGAAGGGCTAAATTTGAGAAAGCGAACATGAACCATTTTACTCAAATTTGGATGGAGTATTTAGCTTTGTATGAACCAGAAAAAAAGTGAAGAAGGACCATTTTAAGTAACTCAGATATTTATACCATTTTGTACTACTCCAATAAACGAAATTTTATTTTTGTATCAATCAGAAGAAAATCAAAGAAGGATCATTTTAACTAGCCAAGCAGAAAAGAAAGGAAAGAATAAACACTTTGTACTAATCAAGTAAACGAAGGTATAAATTTGTACTAATCAGAAAAGGAGAAGAAGGATCAGCATTCTATACTTTTTTGTGCCATTTATTGGGGTGTCCTATTTCCTTTTGTACCAACGAGAACCATTTTTAACTGGCTAATTTGAGTGACCTATTGAAGAATGAATAAATTTTGTTTGCAATTAAAAAAGCGGAGAAGGTCAACTTTCTGTACCAACCATAGAAAAACAAATTTGTTTGACCTATTCACTTTTATAGCAAGCAGAAAAAGCATGAAAAAAGGGAAGAAGGTTCATTATAACAAGCTAGGTATTTTTATCTTTGTGGTGCTACATTTTGTATTATTTTTGTGTCATCCAGAGAACAATTTAAATTTACTCTCACTGACAATTCAGTTGCCGGTAATTCAGTTTTTCCATGTGCTAGTCCAATGTTTGTAATATTACAATACTACAAATTGATTCATTTAACAGTTCAAGTTCTTCTATTCTTACACAATCAAATGCATATGCTACAGTGGGCTCATTGTTCATTTACAGAATTAAATAATTGTTTATCTTTCTACTATTTTGTACACTTCCAATTGTTTTACAGTATAGGTTTTTCGTTCTAGGTGAAACATAAACAATCTCCATGCTAGTCATTTTTCTGCTCTTCAGCAAAAACAAATCAAATAAATAATTTTATATACATACAATAAAAGCATTCTATGCATTCTCCGTGTTTAATAATATATTTCAAGGCAATATAACATCATGATATATGTCCTATTATTTTCCAAATATACTACATAAACTTATATTCCATTATAATAAAATACATAAATGCAAAAATATTTATATTTGTCTTTTTGACTTAGACGAGGAAGGAAAGTCTAAAAATAATTGAATCGTCGAGCAATAGGCAGTACCTTAGCAATACAAATGTTAGATAACGCATTCGTAACGTTGCTTAAATATCTGCAGCACTCTTTATAGATAGTGTGGAACATGGAACTTTGAAAACTTTTCATTTCCTTGATCAGCTGATTCTTCTGCGGTGATCCAAATTGGCCAAGCATGCTGTAGAACGCTAATTGCTATGGAGTCTGTTCTACACAATTATGACTCAACTCTGGTTTGTTAAATCTCACGTTCAATACTTTATGAGCCTTACTTAGTGACGGTAGAGTAAATTTAAATTGTTCTCTGGATGACACAAAAATAATACAAAATGTAGCACCACAAAGATAAAAATACCTAGCTTGTTATAATGAACCTTCTTCCCTTTTTTTCATGCTTTTTCTGCTTGCTATAAAAGTGAATAGGTCAAACAAATTTGTTTTTCTATGGTTGGTACAGAAAGTTGACCTTCTCCGCTTTTTTAATTGCAAACAAAATTTATTCATTCTTCAATAGGTCACTCAAATTAGCCAGTTAAAAATGGTTCTCGTTGGTACAAAAGGAAATAGGACACCCCAATAAATGGCACAAAAAGTATAGAATGCTGATCCTTCTTCTCCTTTTCTGATTAGTACAAATTTATACCTTCGTTTACTTGATTAGTACAAAGTGTTTATTCTTTCCTTTCTTTTCTGCTTGGCTAGTTAAAATGATCCTTCTTTGATTTTCTTCTGATTGATACAAAAATAAAATTTCGTTTATTGGAGTAGTACAAAATGGTATAAATATCTGAGTTACTTAAAATGGTCCTTCTTCACTTTTTTTTCTGGTTCATACAAAGCTAAATACTCCATCCAAATTTGAGTAAAATGGTTCATGTTCGCTTTCTCAAATTTAGCCCTTCGTTTTGTTTAAATAGTACAACATGCACTAGAAATTCTAAGCTAGATAAAAATGGCATTTCTCCTTGGTACAAAATGGAATAGATCACTTAAATTTATCCCTTCGTTTATTTAAATAGTTAATATGACATATCTTTGCTTTCTTTCTTGTTACAGAAGGTCTTTTTTCGCTTTTTCTTTCGTTTATTTGAGTAGTACAAAATGGTATAAAATACTCAGCAAGTTAAAATGGTTCTTCCTTGTTTGGTATAAAAAAGTAGAACACCCAAATTTGTTCTTTCGTTCATTGAGCTAGTATAAAGGTATATAAATTCTGAGTTAGCTAAATTGAACCTTCTTCGATTTTTCTGGTTAGTACAAAAAACAGGTCACTCAAATTTATCCCATCGTTTGTTTAAATAGTACAAAAAGGTACAGAAATTCTCAGTTAGTTAAAATGGGTCTTCTTCGCTTTTTCTGATTAGTACAATTTTGTTCTTTCGTGAAAATACTCAGCTACAAAATTAAATAGCTCACTCATATTTATGCCTTCGTTTATTAGACTAGTTTAAAATGATATAAAATGATCCTTTGTTTGTTGAAATAATACAAAATGGTATAAAATACTCAACTTCTTTTTTTCTTGGTGGTACAAAACTAAATACTCCATTGTTTATTTGAGTAGTAAAATTATGAGCCAGTTAAAATGACATTTCTCATTGGTACAAAATTGAATAGGTCACTTAAATTTATTCTTTCGTATATTCAGCTAGAGCATTTTTTCTCGTTGGTATAAAAAGTAGAACATCGAAATTATAAACTTGTTAAAATGGCTCTTCTTCGTTTTTTTCTGATTGATACAAAAATAGAACATTTCAGTAGTTCAAAAGTTACATAAATTCTGAGCTAGTTAAAGTAGCTCTTCTTCTCTTTTCCAGTTGGTACAAAAGAAAATAATTCACCTAATCTTCACTTCTTTTTTTCTGGTTGGTATTCCTTCGTTTATTGGAGTAGTACAAAATGGTATAAAAGTCTGAGTTAGTTAAAATGATCCTTCTTCGGTTTTTTTTGTTTTTTGATTAGTACAAAATGGTATTTCTCGTTGGTACAAAATTGAATAGGTCATTCAAATTTATCTTTTCGTTTGTTTAAATAGTTAAAATGGCATATCTTTGCTTTTCTTCTGATTGGTACAAAAATAAAATAGACCACTGAAATTTGTTCCCTCTATTATTTGAATAACACAAAAAGGTATAAAATAACCCTTCTTTGATTTTCTTGTAATTGGTACAAAAATAAAATTTCGTTTATTTGGGTAGTACAAAATTATATAGAAATATTGAACCTTCTTCATTTTTTTCTGGTTCATACAAAGATAAATACTCCATCCAAATTTGAGTAAAATGGTCCATGTTCGCTTTCTCAAATTTAGCCCCTCGTTTTGCTTAAATAATACATTGCTAGTTAATATGGCATATCTTTGCTTTCTTTTGAATAGCCCAAAAAGGTACATAAATTCTGCTCTAGTTAAAATTGGATTTCTTTCTCATTAATACAAAAGTAAATAAGCCACTCAAATTTATTCCTTCTTCACTTTTTTTCTGCTTTGTACAAAATTGAATAGATCACACAGGCTTTGTTTAAAGAAATTAAGGCTTAAATATTTGACCATCGACCTCGATAGTCAGTACTTTTGGAACATGTAATAGTTGATGACGTATTACTAGATTTGAAAACAGCATCTCAATACGTTGCTCTGTTTAAGGGTTATTTGCGCTTAAATATTTGACCTTTGACCTCGATGACCATTATTTTTGAAACTTGTAGTAGTTGATGACCAATTACTAAATGTGGAAACAGCACTTCAATATGTTGTTTTGTTTTTGAGTTTTGACTTTTGACCTCGATGGCCACTATTTTGGAACTTGTGGTACCTGATGACCTATTACTAGATTTGAAAACAGCACCTCAGTATGTGGATCCATTTTCGTGTTATTTGGTTTTAAGTATGTTGACCTTTGACCTTGATGGTCATTATTTTGAAACTTGTACTAGTTGATGACCTCTTGCTAAATGTGGAAACACCACTTCGATATTTGGCTCCGTTTTCGAGTTATTAGATTTTAAGTAGGTTGACCTTTGACCTCGATGACCATTATTTTTGAAACTTGTAGCACCTGATGACCTCTTGCTAAATGTGGAAACACCACTTCGATATTTGGCTCCGTTTCTGAGTTATTGAGTTTTAAGTATGTTGACCTTTGACCTCGATGACCACTAATTTTGGGACATGTAGTAGTTGATGACCAATTACTAAATGTGGAAACAGCAACTCAATATGTGGATCCATTTTCGAGTAATTAGGTTTTAAGTATGTTGACCTTTGACCTCGATGGCCACTATTTTGGAACTTGTGGTACCTGATGACCTATTACTCAATGTGGAAACATCATCTCAATATATTGCTTCGTTTACGAGTGATTGGGTTTTAAATATGTTGACCTTTGACCTCGATGATCATTATTTTGGAACTTGTAGTAGTTGGTGGCCGATTACTAAATGTGGAAACAGCACCTCAGTATGTGGCTCAGTTTTCGTGTTATTAGGTTTTAAGTATTTTAACCTTTGACCTCGATGGCCACTATTTTGGAACTTGTAGTACCTGATGACTAATTACTAGATTTGGAAACTCTATCTCAATATGTGTCTCCGTTTCCGAGTAATTGGGTTTTAAGTATTTTGACCTTTGACCTCGATGGCGACTAATTTTGGAACTTGTAGTAGTTGATGACCAGTTACTAGATTTGGAAACAGCACCTCAATATGTGGCTCAGTTTTCGTGTTATTAGGTTTTAAGTATTTTGACCTTTGACCTCGATGGTCATTATTTTGGAACTTGTAGTAGTTGATAACCAATTACTAAATGTGGAAACAGCACCTGAATACGTTGCTTCGTTTTCGAGTTATTGGGTTTTAAGTATTTTGACCTTTGACCTCGATGACCACTATTTTGGAACTTGTGGTACCTGATGACCTATTACTCAATGTGGAAACACCACCTCAATATGTGGATCCATTTTCGAGTTATTAGGTTTTAAGTATGTTGACCTTTGACCTCGATGGCCACTATTTTGGAACATGTAGTACCTGATGACCAATTACTAAATGAGGCTCCGTTTTCGAGTTTTAATTTTTGACCTTGATGGTCAGTACTTTTTTGATGACCAATTGCTAAATGTGGAAACAGCACCTCGATATGTTGTTTCGTTTTCGAGTTTGACCTTTGTTCACGATGGTCAGTAGTTTGAGGACATGCTTATGTCATTTCTGTTATGTTAAAATAGGGGTTGAAAAATATGCTCATAAAAGAGAACGAGTTCACCCCCTAATCAGCATGGTCGAAAACCCCCATCCAAATCGGTTCAAAGAGCGTATCCAATCGCTAAGAGAACGAGTACACCCCTAAAATGGAGGATGTTGTGTGTTACGTACTCTCAGTGTAATTTCTGAAATAAACCATGTTCTTTTATTAGCTGTGCTATGTCCGCCATGTTTCGTAGTCTCTGTCATGTTGAAATAGGGGTTGGAAAATATGCTTATAAAAGAGAATGAATACACCCTTGTGTGTTACGTACTCTTATGCTCTGTTGTGTGTTCATGTCTCAGTGTAATTTCTGTTATCTTAAAATAAGGGTTGGAAAATATGCCATGTTCTTTTATTAGCTGTGCTATGTAATTTCTGCTATGTTGAAATAGGGGTTGAAAACGAGTTCACCCTTGCTATGTTATGTGCTATCTGCTCTTCTATGTGTTCGTAATTTCTGTTATCTTAAAATAGGGGTTGGAAAATACGCCATGCTCTTTTATTAGCTGTGCTATGTATTATCTGCTCTGATGTGTGTTACGTACTCTTATGTGTTATCTTCTCTTTTATGCGTTCGTAATCTTATGTGTTATCTCCTATGTTAAAATAAGGGTTGAAAAAAGGGAATGAGTTCACCCCTAAAATGGAGGTCGTAAAAGAGAATGAATACACCCCTTCTATGTTTCATATTCTTATCTGATATCTGTTCTGCTGTGTGTTACGTAGTGTTATGTGTTATCTGTTCTTCTATGTGTTCGTAATTAACATAGGAGTTGAAAAATATGCTCATAAAAGGGAACGAGTTCACCCCCTAAAATGGAGCTCGTAAAAGAGAACGAGGTCACCCCCTTAAAAGTGCTCGTAAAAGGGAATGAATACACCCCTAAAATGGAGGTCGTAAAAGACCGTGGTCTCACGGTGCATGGTGGTCATTTTCCCAGGGGCTTGTGAGTTGATCAAAAGTGGCTCAGGTCTGTTCCAGATCGATCCATTTTCTACTACTCTATATCTTACAAAAACGAACTCTCTGAAGCCTTTATACGAGAACACGCAGATAGAATTAATTGGTGGTACATATCTGGAACTCGTCAATTATCAGAAAACTTTATAAGAGATTACGCTGACAAAGTAGATTGGGCAATGGTTTCAATGTCTCAAAATTTAACAGAAGAATTTATTGCAGAGTTCGAAAGCAGAGTTCATTGGACTAACATTTCAACTTATCAAGACCTATCTATAGACTTTATATATTCATTTAGACATTACGTAGATTGGAGAGCTATAATAAGAAAATATCATAATAATCCCAATTTAGGTGATATGTTGAATGTGGCATTCGCTGTTGCAGCAGAAGGTTAATGCATAACTAATTATTTTTTATGGCTTTTATACCGTAAAAGTTGTATGTTTGAAAGGGGTCCAGTGCCGGTAGACCCCCAGTTGTAACCAAAACTCATTACCTTTACCTTTACAAATCTCTTATACTCAAAAACAAATCAACAACAAACTCATCGTCGTATTCTCCTTCAATATCCACGTGACAACCATACGAAACAACACAGTTTATTTTTCTTTGACTTTGTTTAGGAGGTTGACCGAGTTTGGATCTTTGGTTTCTGATAACACTGACATTCTTGGGTACTTTTCTTTAAGACACTGAAGTCTTGCTTTGATGTTGCGCTGTTGAACCCTTCCAACCCAATATTTGTATGACTCATAACGCCGAACCTGATCATGTTTGTCTGTGTCGTACTTGTCTACTATGTCTTGAAGCTGACCAGCCGTGAGGTTCTTTTTAACGATGATTAACTTGTGTACTTTTCCTGGGTCTTCTGTGTGTTCAGCTGCGATTGATTTAAGGTGTTGATTTTCAGTTTCTAATTTCTCATTGTTTATACTTAACTGATTCATTTGTTGTTCTATCTGTTGCACTCTTGCTTCTAGTTGCTTCTGTTTATCCTTGTATTGTTTAAAGTCTTTCGTGTAATAGTCGATAATGATTTGATTGCATTTAAGGTAAAACTCAGGAGAAACCCATCGAGATATATCCAAAATCAACTCTTTACATACACATGTTCCTCTTATTTCGTTCCATGTTTCACCTTTACCTCCTGTTACTTTTCTAATAATTTCATCGGCCCGAATTCGGTCCCTGGAAATATAATCTATTAGCTCTTTTGATTCTTTGTTTTCTAACCATTTTTTGAATCTTTTCCCACCATCTTGGCACAACTTGGTAGCATTAAAGTATCCTGTACTCTTATCTATAATCAACTTGAAATCACCAAACAGACCATACCAGTAATCATCTTTAATCTGCTCGTAACAAATATCGTTTAAACTAGGAGAACTATCCATAGTACTCATATTTATTATATAGAAAATCTTTATTTTTAACTTCATTTTCGTTGTCAGCTAGCCGACGCCAGATATCCCGCACCGGCTTTGGCGGTTTGTTCTAATACAACGCTTCGTACTTTGGTGGGCTAACCCATAAAAGCAATAGCATATTTAGTTTCTCGTACTTAAATGTCTCTTAACTGAATAAACCTGTCAACAAGATCTATATCACTTAAATCTGTGTTCATATGCGAGCCGTGCCAAGTTATTCTATCATCATATCTTCCTTTAGCTCTGTTGTATAAGTTGATAGAGTTTGGATCGTCGACCTTAAGCAGAATACTCATACTTGGATATTTAAGTTTGAGTTGTTTAATCCTACTTTCGTAATTGCATGTTTGTACTCTTCCAACCCAATACTTATATCGTTCTATTCTTTCTTTTTGATCTCGTTCTTCTTCGTCATAGTAAAAGAGTATATTTTCAAGTTGTTCTTTAGTAAGGTTTTTCTTGATAATGAATAGCCTATGTATCTTTCCTGGATCTTCTGTATATGGTGCTGCAACTGTTTTAAGATAATCAACTTTGCTTTCTAGTTCTTGATTGTACAATCGTAATTGCACCATTTGTTGTTCTATCTCTTCTACTCTTGATGGTAACTCTTCTTGGTCTTCTTGAATCTGTTTAAAATTAGAAACGAAATAGTCTTCGATGATCACAGAACATTTTTCGTAAAAGTCATGTGATGTCCAAAAAGCAATAGCTAGGAAAATTCTTTTGTATACATATGTTCCGGAAATTAATAAATCTTTCTCGTTTGTACCTTTTGGTTCTATATAATACGTTAAATTTAGCCTCCTACAATTATAGGAAGCTAATTTTTCATAGTAGTATTCCAATAATTCTTTAGAATCTTTATTTATAAGCCAGTTGTCAAACCTCTTACCACCACTCTGACACAGCTTAGTAGCATTGAAATATCCTGTACTCTTATCTATAATCAACTTGAAATCGCCGAAGATACCATACCAATAATTATCCTTGATCTGTTCATAGCAAATGTCATTAAGACTAAGAGAACTATCCATAGTACCCATATTTATTATATAGAAAATCTTTATTTTTAACTTCATTTTCGTTACCAGCTAGTTTTACTGTGTAAGATGAGTTTCTGAATTCCCCAGCATGCTGGGAATTTCGAAGTTTGTTGTAGTAGACCAGACTCGTTGATGAAGATTGTATGTTGTTGTGGATTAACGCAGGTCCCCGTTTCGAGGACCTCATACTTGTTTGTATGTAACTTTGTCTTGGAGCGACCCCTAGAATTCTAGGAGTCGCTTATTTTTTGATAATTTCCACAGTTAGAATTAGATACGTAAAGCAATCCCTCATATATGAGGAGTTGCTTATTTTTTGTGTTGTTAATTTTTGATAATTTCATCTCCTATCATTAGAGTAGATGAAATATACTCTATCAGTTCTTTAGAATTATCTAGACCGCTTATTTTTTCTGAAACAAGCTTGTCTTCTGATGTTTTGTTTTGTGTCATGATGGTGTATTTTGCAACCGGAAAATTTTCCGTTCGGGGG
Organism: Thermobia domestica; assembly: GCF_964235325.1. Classification (NCBI taxonomy): domain Eukaryota; kingdom Metazoa; phylum Arthropoda; class Insecta; order Zygentoma; family Lepismatidae; genus Thermobia; species Thermobia domestica. The sequence goes on from NC_137457.1 coordinate 63,490,983, forward strand.
TTTGTACCTGTAGATGTGAGAAAAATACTTAACAGATAGGGAGCTCCGATCGGTGCTACCAAAAATAACTAATTATCTTTTATGGCTATTATACCATAAAAGTTGTATGTTTGAAAGGGGTCCAGTGCTGGTAGACCCCAATTCCGGCAGTCGGTTATTTTTTGATAATTTCCACAGCTGGAATACAAGCGCTGGAAATATATGCTATGAGGGTAGCGTTTCGATACCCTTATCTCATTCGAACTATCCTTTTATGGCATAATAACCATAAAAGACAAACATTTATATTTACACTACAACATTACTCTTATCTATCCAACTATTATGCGAATCATCAAACCCTAGCCATTTGACATATACTTTGTCACCTTTCTTTCTCAACACCTTTTCTACCAAGTATTCATCTTTATGCTTCGTCTTTAATAGTTCTGGTTCGTAAAATCTACCTTGCACATCCTCTTCTTCTAAATCATTAATTCTATAAGTAGGCGGATTAGATGGAATAACTTCGCTGATAACAAATACTTCTGTTGACCAATTAGGTGTATATACTTTCTCAAATAACCCTTTCGACTTACTTATACGAACATGATCACCTAACTTGTATTTGGGCTTAAAACGTTTATATTCTTTTTGATACACTTTCTCCAATATTGTTCTCTCATTCTTCTTGTTAACTTCTATAGGCTTTAAACCAATTGTTCTATGAATTTGATGATTATACTCTTTAACTAATGTTGGTAATATCTCTATCCATTTGTAGTTCCCTTGTGTCGTGAACCTTTTCCACATGTTCTGCTTAAGAGTTCGATTAAATCTCTCAACAACAGAAGCTTTCTTACCACTATAGGTTGAGTAGTGATTAATCTGATTTTCCTCCATTAACTTCTTAAACTCTTTATTGTAAAACTCTTTACCTTGATCTGTTTGTAAGTTACTAGGTTTTCTCGTTCTTAATATGGATTCGAATGCTTCTGTAACATTCTTCCCTCTCTTATCTTTAACAGGAACAGCAAACGCATATTTCGAGAACACATCTATAATCGTTAGCAAATACTTATAACCTTTGTTTAATTTGGAAACGCCTTTTAACACACCACTATCCATTTCTACAAGATCAGCTTGCCAAAGATCATCGATATCTTTCATAACCACACTTAATCTGTCAAAGTTTTTTCTAGATGGTTTGTGAATTTCTTCTATAATGTCTTCTCTAATACCTTTACCTTCTTCTAGTCAATCAGGCTTTTTAACGAATTGGGTTTTAGTAACACCACATACAGAACAAATACCTTTCTTTAGATATCTTACATTCTTTGTTTGTTCAATTCTAATAGTATCTTTCTTCGTATCTGTCGATTTCTTACACTTAACAGAATACATCCTGTTTATTATATAGAAAATCAATAACTATCGCTGTTTAATATTATGCTATCAACATTCTCACCATCATCATCACTATCTTCGTCTTCTCTTTCTACATGCATAAGAAGCAATAGTAATTTACCATGTTTCAGATCAGAATCTTTTGATGGTCTAATTGCCAAATTATCATTTGTATTAAAGTGTAATGGAAAAGTTTCAACTAGAGAACCATTTAAATATAGATCTATATAATACGTATTGTAAGATGACTCTATATGCATTAACCTACCTTTATAAAGAAATTTGTATATGATAGAGAGATTATGTATTAAAAAGAACGGAGTTTCAACATTTTCTGATATCAATCGACTGTGAAGCTCTATAACGTGACAACGTTTGATGAAGTTAAGCTCTTCTTTCAACATAGTAATATCTTTTCTCACAACTGTATTATCTAACTCTGATGTCATTTTAACATTACCAAAGATATCCATATTTATTATATAGCAAACGTCCTTAGGAAAGCTCTCTTTCTATGTACATTACAACAAACAGTAATTGCCCTTCTTCCATAGCTGAATTTTTAGTTGGTTTAATTGTAATTATATCACTCTTGTTAAAGTTAAAAGGTAAATTTTCAATCAAAGTATCACCCAAATATATCTCTAGAAAGTATTTATCCAAACTTAACTCCATGTGCATTATTTTCCCATTATAGAGAAATTGGTAACCATTAGAGAGATTAAATATTCTAAAGATTGGCTCCTTAACGTTTTTAGCTCTCAATCGACATAATAGAGGTATGGTTTCTTTTTGCATAACCAATTTAGTAGTATCCATCTTAACCTTTTGAAAATCTTCTTTCTTGATGTATGTGTCTTGTAACGTTTCTAATGCATCTTCAAATCGTTTTCTATCGTTCTCTAATTGGGCTTCTATTGATCTAAGTTGACTTACGCTAACAACATCATTTAAATTCTCTAACAATTTTATTTTTTTTCACTAATATCAACATCACCTTTTCTATCTTTAACATTACCAAATATATCCATACTCATTTATTATACAGAAAATGCCCATCCTACTTTTTCAAAACATTTCTTTAACATCTCTATTTGTCTAGGCGAGTGTTTAAAATCAATATCAACATGAACATCATGCTTTCTCAACAGATAGTGCAGTACACATTTCAAGTTAATAAACAATGCTCTTTCCGGATACAGCTCCCTAAAGACCTCGTGAAAGTTTTCGAAGTCGTTTATAAGTGTTTCTTCCATATGTTGTAATTTTAATGGTTTTTAATCGGTAAGGTGATAGTGTGTTAAATAGACATCATCATAATATTTTGCGTATTTGTTTTTCTTTATTACTTTTAGAACATCTTTTGTTGATATTAAATCTCTTGGTATATCTCTAAGTTCATCATTTAACACCTTGAGGATCTCTTCGGGAATAATTCTATCATGCAAAGCTTGCAAACGAGATAGCTGTAACTTAAACCTTTTTGTAGTATCGTACCATGGTTTTCGTACGCAAGCAGCTTTCGTTTCTTCACAACTACTGTAAACCCAACCACTCTCTACAGAACAATCGTCACAAATGTAACTACTCATACCTTTTGTTAATGACTTACTACCACAATAACTGCATTGTAATGGTCTAGAGCTATAATTCGACAACAAGTCCTTTAAGGTAATTATTGGACGTAACTTTTCCAACTCTTCTTCCGTGTACAAAACTTTTGGTATTAACTCTTTCCTTAGATCAATAACATTGTATACGTTATTTTTATCTTTTAAGTCTATCTCGCTAACGTCCTGAAAATACTGATAAAAATTATATCTATCTAGTGCATCTAGTTCATCCTCATGCTTCTCAAAATAATCTAAAAATGTATTGTGAATAGCTTCCATATTTATCTTAAAGAAAAACTTTTATGGATACAAACCATAAAAACACTTAATCATTTTTAATCATATACATAACGTCGCTAAAAAAATACCCTTGATTTAGAAGATTTAAAACCTTAACACAAAGATGACCACATATAACTGAGTTAAAGTCTTGTATTCGTTCGTCATTGTAAAAGAAGTTTTCGGTACCAAGATATTGTACCAGTTGTTTAGGAGGAACACCACCATAAGAATCTAACACGTACTTTATGTTGTTATCTTTCCAATAGCATATCCAATGAGTACCAATGTTTTCTGATTTATCGAGGTTAACTACGCCACACTCATTTACATAGGGTTTTTGTGGAAGTTCATCACTCATAAATACACCTCTAAATCGTTTTATCTTTAATTCTTTAGCCAACCTCTCTATATCGAAGTTGGCCAATGGTTTTAGTTTTTTGACTTCTTTGGTTTACCTGCCCCCTGGTTTTCTTCCATAGCCATATTGTGTCTTTTTTGTTCTTCAAGTTCTTGTTTATTTTTCTTAGCATCCAGTACAGTTTTAGTAATCGCTGCTGCACCACCTGCTAATGAGCCAACTGCTCCTAAAGCTGCTAGAATGGCTGGAATTGTAAAGATAAAAAAGCCAATATGCTCTTTCTTAATCTTTTTCATTTGTGCAGTAGTTAAAGTTAAATCCATTCCTTTACCTTCTTTAATTTTCTTGGCTTTATCGTTAAGTTGTTTCTTTGTTAATACATGATCAATATTTAAATCCTTTAGTTCGATATAAGGAACACTAAACATACAGCATTTAATAGAACACATCTTCCTATTTATCTAAGAGAAAATCTTAGTTTGCAAAAGAACAGTTGTTGCTGCTCCACCAAAATCAATTAAGGAATCATTCTCATCTTTTATCCTTATCTCAAAATTATCAACCTTGTCTTTGGATATAGGGAAAAATAATGGATAAGTAGTCTCGTAAATAATACTATGTTTGAACTCAGCATCTGTTTTGAATGAGGCAATAATTCCTGTTTCTCTATGTGTGTATTCTGTATCTTTAACAAACATGCCATCTGCTATATTGCAGTGAACATTTATAGTATCAAACTGATGAAACTTTGGCAACTTACTTCCATATGTGTTTTGTTCTTTTCTAAAACTTCAAAAACATTAAACCCGAGGACAGTGCCTATACTCCCAAAAGTAACATCATTACTATCAGTTTCAATTTTAACTCTATTTCTTAAATGATCTTCTGATAATGTTATGTTGATGGATTGAGATTTTAAATATTCATAAAGACTGTTTAAGCTGTATTGCCCTTCTGGTATAAAAACTTGTCTATCACCATATGAGAAACTGTTTTTTTGTGTTGTTATGTTTGGTGTCAGATATGTACTGCAAAACCCAACTAGTCCTATACTTAAATAGTTGCTCTTGTTGTCTAATTCGTAATGGAGTTTCTTCTTTAAAACCGAAGTATCACTCGTTAGCTTAAATACCTTAGCCATTTATTATATAATAAATGAATGAGTTTGATTTACCTAGAGATATTCCAAGAGAGAAAGTAATCAAGTTAATAGAAGATGTCATTCGAAAGTTAGAATGCAGTTTAAAGAAGAAAAAGAGAAAACTACGAATTGTTAAATATGCATACTACACTTTGATCACGTTGTCGGTTATACTTTCTGCGACAACTGGGTTTATTAATATTTTTATACCTGTAACAATTTACTCGATATTAACAACGTCTCTTGCAACTGGAAGTGTTATAATAACAGGTTTGTCTTCGAAGTTAAACATAAGCAAAAGAAAAGACGAATATAAAGCCATTGTCACTTGTATTAACTCATTTAAAGAACAGTTAGAGATGATAATAACATTGAATGGTGAAATGGATAGCCAATATATAAAAGATACGTTGCTTAAGATCAGAGAACAACTTAAAGATATAAGATCATAAAATTTGCCCCGTTGTATTCGGAGGTCCAAAAAGTCCAAGACTTCAACATGTATATTTTTGGTAGCACCGATCAGAGCTCCCTATCTGTGGACACCAAAACACTAGAGACGCTGTAAACAATCACGCTGATATTGAAGACAGGCGCGAGTTTAAGTCTTTTACAGACGTCGGGAAAATCGACGGTCGTTGTGATGGTAAAGCAATCTTCATCAACGAGTATATAGAGATTTTAAGGTTGAGCAAAACGCTCACCCCCTTTCAAACATACAACCTCATACAACCTCATACAATTTTCATTAACGAGCTCGGTCTTTACTCATTCTTACTAAGAGAGATTTTAAAGGTGAGCAAAACGCTCACCCTTACAGTTCATCCTCAAACTTTTTGAAAGGGGGCCAGTGCTGGTGGACCCCAACGTGGGCGGTGAATTGCCGCCCCTAACTTCTGAAAAATGTTTCTCATCTACTTCGTCTACATGATCTTGGATGGCGTTTCTAGGTTGTGAATACTCTAAGACAAGGCGATGATTTTCTCTATAATAAATAAGTAAGAAAACTATTAATTGGGATGTAAAAGAGATGATAAAAGAAACAACAGCTAAGGAAAGAAAAGGAGAACTTATACCTGATGATGTTCGATGTCTTATAGTGGGTTCGTCGGGGTCTGGTAAAACGTTTTTGCTATTTAACTTCTTATTACAGCCAGGTTGGTTAAACAATAATTACTTCTACATATATTCTAAAAGCATGAATCAGCCGAAGTATGAACAATTAAAAGATCGATTTGAGAAGGCAGAACTAAAGTTTAAGAAGCAAATAGCAACGTTCTTAAGCCTTAATGATTCTATTGTACCTATTGATGAATGTGAAAAATACTCTGTTGTTGTGTTTGACGATTACATTTTGGAGAATCAAGATACTGTTACAAATTACTTTACAAGAGGTAGACATAGACATTTAGACTGTTTCTATCTTGCACAAACATATTCAAAAGTACCTAAGCAGCTTATAAGAGATAACGTCAACTTCCTATGTATATTCAGACAAGATGATACTAATCCTAAACATGTGTATAATGAGTTTGTTGGAGGAGATATGTCTTATGATAAATTTAAAGAGATATGTTCAAAATGTTGGCAAGAAGATTATGGTTTCATAGTAATTGATATGACAAGGAAGGTAAACAATGGTAAGTATAGGAACAAGATAAAACACTTCTTGAACGTTTGATGTTTTTTGATGTTTGGCGTTTTAACGTTTGACGTTCTTTGATGTTTATTGACGTTTATTGACGTTCTTTGACGTTCATTGACGTTTGTTCGTTTGCTGTACAATAAATGGATGAGAAAGAAATTGATAAAAATATTAAGTTGAAGGAGTTCTTGATAAAGGGCTTCATATCTTGGAAGAAAGAAAGAGCAGGTATATACGATAAATTTAAGACACAAGAGCAACCTGTAATTGATGCTATTCAAAACTTGGGAAGTGAGATCAAAGAAGTAGCAGAACAAAATAAAAATCTAATAACTGAACTTGTTCCAGTTGCACATAAGACGGCTTCAATAGATCCTAGTCTGCTAGAAACACCTAAAAAGATACCTTATGATAGTTCTCCAAGTAGTAGTGATACGCCTATAACTGGAGAAATAAAACAAATGAGAAAACAAATTAAAGACAAAGTGGAAGGAGTAGAACCATTAACAACAGCACAGTCATTTGGTAAGATTGCAACGAAATATTATAGTAAAAGAAATGACACTGTGTTTGGAATAAGAACTGTAGAAGAAGATGGAAAAATAATAAACAAGATAGGAAATTTGGAAGTTAAAGTGAATGGTGATGATTTGATAATTAATGGTAAAACTTATAAAGGAACAGAAGGTCTATGGGAATTGTTAACGATGAATACTAATAAAACCATTGAAGATTATGATGATCATGATTTTGAACAGTACAAGGAAATAATTATAGACTCAGATGCTGCCTTCCAAAAATATAATCGAGATAAAAAGGTAGCATCTAGTAGAGGTTCAAAGTACATTAATATTATCAAACCTATTTGGGATAATTATATTAAACCAACTTTACCCCAACTCCTAAAAAGAACATGACACCTAAAAGGACTGGTGAAGGAATTAAACAATATACAGAGATACCTAAAGAATATATATGGATGGATGATGTGAGAAAGCTTATAGATAGGTTAATAGTTATAGATGGAGAAAAAAAGGCTGGAAATGATAACTTTTACAATGAGAAAGTAGGTATAGTGAGTATGATTAATAATAAGCTTTCACAGTTTATTCCTAATGATCCAAAAGGTATAGGTTATTTGATTAAGATCTTAAATACATTACCACCACGATTCTGGAATGATGAGAAGCTTGGAAAAGGACTAATGAATAAGATTTTAATCATGAAGGGGATACCAGAGTTACCCTTTTCAGATTTTGCGGGCCTTTTACGAAGCTTCAAGAAAGGTTAGATAGAGGTGATGAAGGTATTAACCCACTAGATGAGGCTTGTAAAGAACACGGTATATACTACAGAGACAATAAGGATACAGAGTCGAGACATATTGCAGATAAGGAACTAGAAACTAAAGCATGGAAAAGAGCATTTAGCAGTGATGCGCCAATTGGTGAACGATTAGCTGCTTTTGGGGTTGGTACCGCTATGAATGCTAGGGTTAAGTTCGGATGGGGATTATAAGCTTCAGAAAATTTTTCCTCAGTCGACTTTACAACAATGCTAATATTTATATAGCTTGATGGTGTTTATCATGAAGCGCTTTTTCAAGATTTTCTTTATAATAAATGGATAGTGTTGAGAGCTACGAGTTACAGAGTTTTAAAGCTAACACAAGAACATTTAATAATTTGAATGAAGCTAACAAAGATATTGAGTTCGATTTCAACGTGGGGGACGGTTTTATACATCCACACAAAGCAGATTGTCATATGACTTTTGAAGTTGTTGGTGCATCAGCTGGAGGAACATTTGGTGCAAATGATACTATAAAACTTGTAGATAACTTCTTCCCATTCTTCTTTTCTCAAATTGACGTTAGAAAGCATGGAGTTGTTATAGATAAGGTTGAGCTACCTGGATTAACATCTACAGCTGTCGGAACATTAAAGATTTCCAAACCAGAAGTTGAATATTTAAAACAAGCAGGATTTGAAACAGATGATAAACTTGGTCTAAGAAAGGACTTTAGTGTTTTGTATCCATTAAGATTAATTCCAGGCTTCTTAAGTGATTATAAAGAGGTTATGTGGAAAGGTGGATTGAGAATAACATTTACAAAAGCTAACAACAATAACGATGTCTTGTACAAATGGGCTGGATCAGGAGCAGCTCCTCATGATGGAAAAATAACAATAAAAAGTATGGAGATAAGAATGCCTATTGTTGAATACGAGTCTAATTACGAAAACAAGTTAAAGTTGAATATTCTTAAAGAACCAAAAATCATGTTTTCATTCCATACTTATCAATGTGTTCAAAAGGTTCTTGTAGGTTCTTTCTTGGAGTTTGATGTTACTACTCAATTTAATTCTAGACAATTTGATATGCCTGATTTCGTAGTTGTAATGTTCCAAACTGATAGAAGTGGCAAACAAACTGCAGATGCAAGTAAGTTTGATCATTGTAAGGAAAAAAATATCTATCTTAAGAATGGGAGGAATGAGGTATTTCCAAAAGAATCAAGAAACTTAGATATTGCTAACAAGGAATATTTCAAGCTGTACGAAGATTATACTGCGTTTAAGAGAATAACATGTGGCAACACCGAAATGTACTATGACCCTAAAGAGTTTATAGACAACAGACCAATGTATGTGATTAATTGTAGTAAGAGAAAGAATGTATCGGTAAATGAGAGAACACACATAAAGATTGTTGTAGACTTTTCAGAAGCTGTGGCTGGTGATACTATATGTTATGCGATTTTAATTGGGCGAAAGAACTTTACATATGGTCCCAAAAATGAGAAAGTAGTAGAAGAGTTTTAGTTAGTTAGCAAAATATCAACGGGCATAAGGGTATCGAAAAGATACCCTCAAACTGTTTTCATTAACGATTGTTTTATGGAAGTTTTTCCATCAAACGAAATTGATGAAAATGATTAAATATTTTTTGGTGAAGATAAAAATTGAAGATTGATTTTCTATATAATAAATACGATGGCAAAACACCTTGATTTTTTAAACAAGCTTGGAAGTCTCGAACAAAAAGAGGTTATTGGATTAAGAGAATTAGAATTAAATACAGAATATAAGATTGTGAAAATAGAAAAGATTAAAACTAAGTTTGGGAAGAGCATATTAGCTCAGTGTGAGAAGTTCAAGGTTTTTCTTCCACCTAGATTTACAAAACACTTAACAGATAAAATGATTGATGAGATCGCTAAAGATGGAATAAAAATCAAATACACTGGTCTAAAAGGTAATTATCCAACTGCTGAGTTCTGTATGTAAATCCAAAAATGAATGAAAATGAACAAAAATATGTTGTCAGAAGTAAAAAATGGTGTGATTAGAATGGATCCCCAAAAGAAGTTTATACTTACTAACAATTTTAATGTAATTGTGAAAAATGTGCAAACCGAAGTTCAAGTAGTTTTTGATATTAACGGCTGTCTATTCAGTTTGAATTACGATCAGTGGACAGAGTTTAAGAAGTCATTGTTTGCTATAGAGAACGAGGTTAACAGAAGATTCCATTATCTGTATCCGAACTTGTAATTTTAAGTATGTTCTAAGTGTTTTATGGTTATAAAGCCATAAAACTGAGATCTTTAAACATACACAATGCATAAGGACAAGCAGTACTTTTGAATGTCATTCGAATTTTAAAGATACATGTATAAATAAGAGATTTATTTGAGTTTTTTCTAATTATATCCTCAGAGTTATGCAATCTATAAGACATTCGATAGATAGGACATTTATTTGTCTATTGATTACCGTTTGAATTTTGAAAATCGGTTAATAAACAACGGAGATATAACAAATTCGGAATAGTATCCTTAGAGGTATGCAACCCACAATACATTCAGAAAATAGCAAATTTATTTCTCTGTCGAACGTCGTTTGAATTTTAAAAATCGGTTAATAAACAACGGAGATATAACTAATTCGGAATAATATCCTTAGAGGTATGCAACCCACAGTATATTCAAAAGATGGCAAATTTATTTCTCTGTCGAACGTCGTTTGAATTTTGAAAATCGGTTAATTAGGAGCCGAAATATTAATTAATAACGTTATTTGGGGGTGGCAATGCAAGTGTTGCCAACTCATTTTTAACAATTATCATATTTATTCCTAATGGGGTGAATTCATCCCTATATGTTTTAAAGCGATATCTTGAAAAATTAAAATCCTGGAACGTTCCGAAAAAATATATTAAGTTTGATACACTGCATGGTAAAAAGCCATCTAGTGAGAACATCATGTGAGTTGTGAATTTCTTTCTTTTATTTGAGGAAATCATGTTGAGGAAATCATGTTGAGCTATATGTAAGTCATTCTCTCTCTTGCTGGAGGTGGAAGGATATATGACGTAGTCCCATCTCGCGGGATTTCGTCATAGTTATTGCGTAGTCCCATCTCGCGGGATTTCGTCATAGTTATTGCGTAGTCCCATCTCGCGGGATTACGTCATAACAGCGCCATCTGGTGTCTACTGCTAGCTAGAAGTACTGTTGAAGGAAGAGCGGCTAATGTGTATATATGTATGTTAGTGTGAGAAGAAGGAAAGAGAATCGGATTGAATGATCCTGTGCTGGTACTGGAATCGTTCAAATGAATCAGTGACAGATCACCTATTCCGGAGTTGTATGTATTCCTTCTTATTGAGTTTTTAAAGCTAATTACTAACGGATTTTCATGATTCAAGTGTCAAATGAAAGCTTATAAACTGGAGATTAAGATACAATGAATATATTTTGTGTGGGATTCCGTTATAAGTTTTTAATTATAACTTTTTATGATTTTAAATGTTATAAAAAGCATATTCGATCTCACTTGGGGGTATCCTTCTGTGTTAAAGTACAATGGTCAGTGGCGGCTTCATAAATTTATCATTGAAAAAGTGGTCCAAAAAAAGTGGTCCGTACAGACGCATAAAATTTGAGCTTGATCATTGAAAAAAGTGGTCCAAAAAAGTGGTCCGTACAGACGCCTATACTACTTATTTAATATACGGTGATCAAACCTTTTACCACCATCTTTGCACAAACTAGTAGGACTAAAATATCCTGCCTCCATAGCTATGATCTATTTAAAATCACCAAACAAAACATAAAAAATACATTTTATTCTCCTAGTAGTAAATATTGTTTAACTTGTCAAAAGTTATTCATAATTCTTCTATTTTTCATGAAGAAAGTAGTTTTATTCCATTTTTATGGGTCTTACTCTTAGAAGGGGTACCTGACGTTCAAAATAGCTAGTTTTTCTAAATATCTTGATATAGTAGGAATCCCGGTCAGTGGAGCGGTTGCGGGAATCCCGGCAATCGCTCTTTTCATTATCATCTCATTCTTTAGATTGCTAATGAAAAATATCTTAATGATGTCCATCCTCGTCTAGATATCCTACCACAGAACCCTAGAAACCGTTTATGAATAATAATCATAAAAAGACAAAACATACTAATCTTAATCTACAGCATTATCTTCATCTATCCAACTATACTGCTAATCAGCAAACCCTAGCCACTTAACATATATTTAGTACTTTATTACCTTCTTTACGCGATACTTTTCCAAAAAGGTTCTCATCTGTGTATTTAGTTCTTAATAAGTCTTGCTCATACAAACTTCCCTGTACATCCAAATCTATTATTCTGTATGTTGGTGGATTAGATGAAATAACATCTTTAATAACAAATATTTCTGTCCACCAGTTAGGCGTATACCCTTTCTCAAAAAACTTTTAGATTTAATTGTATGAACATAATTATTAATTTTATATTTAGGTTTAACAAGCTTATATTCTTTCCTATATACTTTCTCTAAATTGTTTGCTCATCCATTTTATTAACTTCTAAGAAATTTATACCTACTGATCTATGTACTTTATTATTATACTCGCTAACCAATCTCTCTCCATTTATAATTTCCTTGCGTAGTAAACGTTTTCACATGCTTTTTTAAGAACTTCTGTTGAAGCGTTCTATGATTGAAGACATTTACCACTAGAAGCTGAGTAATTATTGATGTTATACTTCTCGATCATTCCCTTAAAATCATTAATACAAAATTAACGACTTTTTAAGTTACTAGGTTTTCTAATTTTTAATAATGGTTCAAACGCCCCTGTAAATTTTTAACACGAACAGCAAATGTATATTTCAAGAATACATCAATAATCGTTAGTAAATACTTAAAACCTTTGTTTAGTTAGGAAACACCTTTTAGTACCCTGCCATCCATTTCTACAAGATCACCTTACCAAAGATGATCTATACCTTTTATAATAACACAGTCCAGGGTAGTTTTTTCTTGCAGGTTTGTGAATTTCTTATAGAATGTCTTCTCTAATACCTTCACCTTCTTCTTGTCAATATTTCTTTTTACGAATTGAGATTTAGTAACACCGCTTGCAAAACAAACAATTCTCTTCTTCTTTCTCAATTCTTTGTTACCTTTATTCTAATGGTATCTTTCTTTTTATCTGTTGATTTCTTACTTCACACTATACACAGTAATTATTATACAGAAAAAGTTATGGAAGTACTCTTTCTATGTACATGATAACAAATAGAAATTGTCTTTCTTCGAAAGCTGAATTTTATCAGCTTGAAATATTATTCAACCTTTTAATATTTAAAGGAAATATATCTATTAAGTATTGTTTAAATATATATTTAGAAAGTATCTATCCAGACTTTCTCTAATGTTATGACTATCCAGACTTCAGAATTCCATATGAATGATTTTTTCCATTATAAGGAAACATATTACCATTCGCTAGATAAGAGATTCTAAAGATTAGACCTTTAACATTTATAGTTATCAATCGACATAATAAATGTATAATTACCTTCTTCATAATGAACATATTTGGTTCTTTGTTTAATATTTGGAATTTTTTGTAATAAATTTACGCTGACTGAAGTTGACGTAATGTTGCAGCACAATCATTTGTAATTGCACCATGTAAAAGACCTAACAGTATTCTTCCGATGAGTATGTAACAATCATCTATCCAAATATTTAATTTTGATAATTCTGATCCAATATCAAAGTCGTCTTTCTTTAAGTATGTGTCTTGCAATGATTTTAATACACCTTCAAACTTCCTTCCATCATTTCAAGATGACTCTTTTTTGGCTCAAGTTGTTCCGAAGTTACTACATCTTGGTTGTCAATCGCACTAGCTACATTAGCAAGTCTTGTGTTTTTAGATCATTGCAAGATACATACCATGTCGTATTATTAGATGCAAAACTTTATCTAGATCACTAAGATTTTTAAGCTTTTATTTCGTATACAGTTTCTTTAATACTTTTAATTGCTCTTCCCTAATATTAATATCTAATGTCTTACTTGTAATATTATCCATTTATGATATCCGTATTTATTATATATAAAATTTCATAATACTTAACACCAAGAACGATAGTGATATGAGCTCCACCAAAATCATTTAAATCACCATTCTCATCTCGAATTGAAATTGTGATGCTGTTAAATTCATTGCGATGTACTGGGAAAAGTATATTTTCTTTGGGTTCACATATGATTGGTTCTCTAAACTTTGCATTTGAGGCCTATTCCGGGAGAAGGGCACATAGACCGTTTCCGTGAATGCAGAAAAAGAGCCTTAAAGATTTTATCAGAACATATAACAATAACATGCGCATGCAAATACCTGTAACAGGTTTTTTTCTAATATAAAAGACCTATTAGACTAATAAATAGGTTATATTAAAAGAAAAATATATACTATTTTAAATATTTATAAATGTATTTGTATAAAATGTTATGTGCTCTTTTTTCGAAAATCCTGGTTGGTCGAAGAAACAGCATACTACTCATGCATCACACTAATTGCTTTATTCTAAAATAAATCAAATATAAACAATTACGCATGGTAATAAATGTGTTATGGATTTAGTCCTGTTCGTACTCATTCAATATGCATTGAATCAGGTCGCTGTCTTCAGCTGACAAAAACTGCATTAAGGACCGAACATCTTTCTGTTTATGTTCGCTCACTCCAAGAAAAGGGTATCTTTTGAAAGATAAGAAAATGGGATACATGTTGGCATGTACGTGTTAGAACACAATAGAACGCCTGATAGAGTGTACTGTGTCATTACATACTACATAATGATATACATTGAGTTTTTGATGTTGGGTTGTAACGGAAGGAAGGGGCAAGAGCTGTGTCCAAATCGTTAATAATTTTTTTATCCGTTGTCAGTTCAAAAGGAGATGGATTCTGTCGACAGGTAATGATGACTTCTAACCATGGCTTCGATAGTTCTTACCGTAGTCAAACTCCAACACTAAACGAAATGGACTTAGTTTACCTTCATTATTAGTTGCTTGTGATTTGGAAATAAACTCGTCCTTCAAATTTTTGTGCCTATCATCTTTCCTTCTACGAACTTGATAATAAACTTTACATCGGTCACTAGGATAAATAATCTGTTTTTCGTCACATTCAGCACAAAAGTCACACTTGTATGTATTAGATTTAACAAATCCATATCTAAACTGCAGATTAAACATTTTAAAGTACTTCACATACGATTGTTTCAGTGCTTCATCGGTTTTATCCTTATAGTATCCTTGAAACCTTTTGTATAATGCCGTTATGTTAAAATGTGAATTTTCCAAATTTTTCAGTTTTTATTTATGTCCACAATAATGACTGTAATCACTTGGAAATAACTGCAGATGACTCTCCATCAGTTCTTAGATATTGTTTCTTAATTTGTGTGGACGATTGCTATATGTACCCTGTCTTTCTTGGAAACCAGCTCCATCCATATTTTGGACTGAATCACTCGCAAACTTTTCACTGAAATATTAAATAAACTAAGGATAAATTTCTGAAATAACAAAGCAGCCATTCCACCATCCCTAACAAAATACAGCCATGTATGGAGCCGTGTTTTTTTTTTCCTCACGAGTATATTTTGTACTTTCCGACTTACTCATGGCCCAAGCTAGAAACGAATCTTGAAAAGACTTTTCTTTGGAACTATAAAAGGAATCATACAAATTAGGGGTTTCAAGGAGAACATTTAAGACGGTATTTCATTCTTACTCGAGTTGAAGTATTTTTCACCACGAACTCTTTTAGTTTCTGATTCTTCACGTTTCAAATTCATGTTACTATAAACTACACGCGTCATATACACAGGTTTACTTTCAGTATCTATTTTAAATTACTGTCACATTTTTAGGTTAGTAATATAGCAAGGATCACAATAATAACCGCTGCTAAAGTCTGAATGTAGGCTGTGCGCCAAAACAGTGGTGCAAAGGTTTACAAAAACAATATTGCCAGGCGGCCAAAAATAAAGATATCAAGACGACTTTTTCACAGCACCTACAGTATAACATGGCGGTTCGTTGCAAATGATTTCCGGAAAAAGGGAAATAGGCCTATGTGCCCATCTTTGGAATAGTCTCCATTTGTTCTAAATGTTGCGATTAAATCTGTTTCGTTGTGTGTTAAGCCATTGTGTTTTAAAATCATATATTCTACTAAATCACAGTAAATATTTATAGTATCACATGGATGAAACTTTGGAATCTTATCTCTAACATGTTCTGTTTAATTAGGTAAATTGTTCTCACTGAAAACTAACACAGTGTTAGTAGTATAACTAAACTTATGTCACAACTTTTGCTTAATATTTTAACTCTTTTGTTCTTTCTGTCTTCATTAAATTGAAGTATATGTAATAAAATACTGACAGACATTCTAATCAATCAATCTATTCTATTCTTCTAATCCTTTTAAATTACATAGTACAGGTGGGACTGTGATTTGGTGTGAAAAAGTTACCTATTGTCTACTAATTGGACGTCTGTAATGAATATTAACTGTTAATTTATTACTTTTTTCTATACATTTTCGAGATAAGTATGTTGTGTAAAATCCTGCAAGAGTTATTTATAAATTGTTTTCAAATGGAATGCTTAGTACAGAAGGTCTATACAAATGGTAAGTGTACAGACGTGTTTAGTACAGATGTATAAACGTTTAAATTAAATACTTTCACTTATTATATAAAAAATATAATTTTGATATTAAAGTAAGGTCAACGGAACAAACAACCGCGAGAAACAGTAATGGTGTATTACTTCCTAATGATAAAAAATGTTGAATACTTGGGTCTAGTTTATGCGGAAAGCGACGTTTATGATTGATAAGTTCTTATTGAAACCTGACTGGTTAAAAAGTGGAAATCTTTATATCTATTCTAAAAGTCTTTTCTCAACCAAAACATCAACAAATAATACATCTTTTACGAGATATAGAATGTGGTATTAAAGATACAATAGCAATAGTAAGAGAAAACTACTATTCCACTAGATGAATGTGAGAATAGTTCTGAGGTAGTGTTTGATCATTTCATTTTAGAACTAAACCCTGTAACAGAATATTTTACTATAGGTCGACAAAACACTTTAAAAGTATTCCATATTTTTCTATATTACACCTATCTATATTCTATCTATCTTCTATATTCTATATATCTATATTCTTTATTCTTTCTATAAAAAAATATTCAAAACTACCAAAACATATCATTAGAGCTAACTTAAACATTCTTTGTATCTTTAGACAGGACAATGTAAATTTTAAAGAAGAAATATATATGTTGAATTTTGTTCAATCTGATATGTAGTTTGAGAAATTAGAACGTCTATAGAATAAGTGTTTGGGTGTCGGGTATAATTTATTAACAATAGATATGATTAGGAACTCGAATAATGGTAAATATAGACATAAAATTAAAGTTTCTAAAAGTGTAATTGAAACATAGGTGAACCATGATCAAAATATCTACAACATATGACGGTTTCAAGCAATTCCACCGAAATAAAGAATAAGGTTACCTTTTGCTGTAATAAAAAATGCCCTGTAGTGGCCAAACGGTCAATGATTGGTGATTGTGCTTATTGAGACCTTTCCTCAGGATCTCAATTAGGGATGCTCACGAGTTGAGACGTGTCTCGAATCTCTACTCGAATTCGAGTCGAGATTCAAGTCAAAACTGCTTGCAAAAATATCGAATTGACTCGAATGTCTTGGAACTCTTTCTATAATTTCGAATTCGAGTCGATCAGAAACAACATTACGACCACCTACCTATCCATATAAACCTGTCCAGGCGATAGCAGTGTCACGTGCCAAGTCAGACACGCGTACGATGCATGTAGTATCAGTGACAGTGCTGATCGTGTGTAGAATGGGGCAAGCGCGAGATCTGTCTGAGTTTGACCGAGGGCAGGTTGTATTAACCCGAAGACTGCACGAGAATTTCGGAAACTGCAGGACTTGTCGAATGTTCGAGGAGTGCTGTGGTGAGTGCCATCAACAAGTGACGAAACCAAGAAGAAATGACGTCCAAAGGTTGAGGGGTTGAGCGCCCCCACCTCATTACAAATGTCGGACGTCGTAGGCTGAGCAGACTGGTAAAACAGGGCAGGCAGCGAACTGTGGTGGAACTAACATAAAACTTCAATACTGGGTAAAGTACAAGTGTGTCTGAATACTCCTAACAGTGGGCCTCAGCCGACGACCCATCCATGAGCGAATGTTAACACCATGGCGTAGGCAGCTACGATTGAAATGAACACGTGGCCATCGCCACTGGACCTTGGCGCAGTGGCAGTGTTGCATTGTCTAATGAATCCCGATACCTTCATTATGATGATGGATTGTGCGAATACGCCCTGTTCCAAGGGAACAGCATCTTGACACCTGTACTGCGGGACGAAGACAAGCTAGCGTGGGCTTAATTAAGCTCTAGGGAACATTCAAATGAGCATCCACGCTCTAGTGAAGCTCGAGCAAGGCACCGTGACGGCCGAAGTGTATCGCACACTGATTGCAAAATACGTACACCTCTTCATGACGACCATGTTTCCCAACGGTATTGGCATTATTGGACAAGATAATGCACCATGTCACAAGGTCAGGAGTGTTATTGGAGTGGTTCGAGAAACACAAGGGCGAGTTCCAAGTGATGTGCTTGCAGGCTCGTGGCCAGCCACAAAATTTAGGGAGGGGATAGAAGTTAGGGGAGGCGACCCAATCATATTATACTTTAGCACCATATTATAGTACATTTGCAAGCCTACAGAGAAAATTGTAGGGGGCTAGCCAAAGTTTAGAGGGGGCCCGAACTCCCTAGCCCGCCGTGGATGCGGACCTGTGTGCTTGGCCTCCCAACTAGCCAGATGTGAACCCAATTGAACATATCTGGGATGTAATTTAACGTGACGTCAACGCGCATCGCTCTCTCCCCAGAATTTACGGGAATTAGTTGACCTATGTGTGCACATATGGTACCCACTCTCTCCAGCGACCTACGAGGATCATTGCCTCCATGCCAAGACGCGTCGCCGTTGTTATCCGTGCCAAAGGTAGACATACTGACAATTAGGTAGGTAGTCGTAATGTTCTGGCAGATGTATGCGTATATTTTAACTCGTATATTTTGTCTCGAGTTTAAATTCGAGACGTCGGGGTCGAGTCGAGACAGAAACGTTCGAGACACGAGTCGAGACAAACATTTTCGAGTCGAAACAACATTTTCTCGAGACGAGTCGAGACAGCCTTAAATCTCGACTCGACTCGACTCGTGCGCATCCCTAATAACAATATTTACATCATATCACAGTTTCAGTCATTTTCATCCATATCCCAAATATCGCTATCTTCGGCTGTTTTCGAAAAAAAATGGCATCGTATTGGCCAAACTATCAGTGATTAGTGGTTGTGCCCATTAAGAGTTTTTATCAAAATCACAATAGGTGCAACATATCACGGTTTTAGTCATTTTTACCGGAATCCGAAACGTTGTTCTCTTCGGCTATTTTTAAAAAAATGGTCCTGTAATAGCCAAATGGTCAGTGATTTTGGTTGTGCTCACTGAGACTTTTTCTCAGGAACACCATATCTACAACGTATCACGGTTTCAAGCAATTCCACCGAAATCGAATTTCCATAAAGCATGTGCGGAGTCCTTTGTGATTTCGAAGGGGCCAGTTGCCCCCCGTAATCCTTTTCTCGCAAAAACGACAAAACCCGTATTTCCTACTTGGAAATCATCGTTCCATCGGCAGAGTTCCGTTTCTTTATTGTGCCCATTTTAATCGCGGGGACCTTTGCCTCCCTTAACGTATTTTTTGACAAAAAGAAAGAGAATACGTATCGGTTTATTTTCGGTTTAGTATATACGTGCCACGTTTGAAGACAATCTGATCATGAGAAACACTTGTAAAGCTATCATCTCCTATACACTTTCACGTTTTGGACCTGACGGCGTTTTGCCTTAAAGTTTTCAATTCTTGTTACTTATTATTATCCCTCATACTGTTATTTATTATTATGATATTTGTTGTACTTATGTGATAGTGGAAAGTCTGCATTTGATGTTTAGATTTGTCTAAAGGATATAAATACAGTTACCAACTGGTCAATATTTGTTCACATTTCATTCTTCCTTCTACGATTTTGTAAAATTATTACATTGAAGTCGTCGAACAGTGGACATTCTTTCAGAAAATAGCTGAGTTTTTATTAAAATGCTGGATATTTTTAAATGTATATTTGAAAACATTTTACCTTATAATTGTGTGGGTGATGTTGAATCTGCATTGGTTCTTGAATCAGAATTGTAGTTGCCCCAGCCAGCATTTTTTGACCGAAGTAATGCATTATATTGTTGCATAAGTATTTGTAAAATGCTTCATAATTCATGTGCATGAAACTGCGTACATTTTAGTACAATGACCGATCCCGGAATTGACTGTAATAATGAGCTTTTTTCACTAAACATTGATTAGAGAAAACACTCTTCACTCGCAGCATTACAGTACTGCTAAAATCGCAAAATAAAGTTGATAAAGTTCAGTAGAAATTTCAATGCTATTGTTACTTCTAAAACAAATGTCCATCAGCACTCTTCAGCAAGAGTAAAGTTTTCATTCTAGACTAAGAACTCATATAAAATAAGGGACATATGAGTTATTAGGCCTAGGCTATATGCTTAACTACTTACATAACGCAAACCGTTTAAAAACTTCTATCATTTATAGTTTCGTCTTTGATTGATTATTTTCTGAAAGATCAAGGGGAGTTATATAGTACGATTTCAATCCAACTCATTGATCTGAATCAAACTTGGCATGATTGTAAATCTTGACAACGTTGTTCTCATATGAAATACTATGACGTGCAGGCTTTTAGTTCCCGAGTTAGATTAGGTCAAATTTGAAGTTTGGACTTCGATACCTTTTCGAGTATCAATTTTAATAAAAATTTGATTAAGAACCTATGAAGGGCAGTTTTCTAACGCAATTGAGAAACTAATTTTTAAAGCAAAATATTGAAGAAATAGAAATATGATTAAATGTTACTGTTCAAAAATAATTGAAGTGACGTCTGGACATTGAAAAATCATAAAATATCGGACATGCTCGGCAAACGCCGGAAGTATGGCAACCCTAATTTTACTGAAATTACCTGTGGCGAAATATAAATGTTCTATTTCGGTATGTTACCTATACTTTTCATTTACAAATATTGATATGATTCAAATGCCGGGAAGAGAGGGAAACTAATTCTTTACCAACACGCTGAATCAAAAGAACTATATCTCCAATTTAGATTCAATTCCAGATCTCGGATAGAAATTGAAAAACCGATTTAGAATGTGATTCTGATTCGACCACTCCCACCTCAAAAGTTGGTAATTTTCCAAGAGAAACGCTGCATATACACACACTTCCCTTATTGTTATATACTAGACATATGCACGTTCGGCGTAAGACGCGGGTTTGATTCCCGGCGAAAGCTTGTATGATTCGATTGCCACGTTAATCAGTAGGTATACGTCTCATATAGGGACACTCATCTGAAATCAACAACATTATGGAAATTGAAGGGGTTCGGACATGATGGTAAGCCAGAAGTTCGTCTCAAATGATTCAGTGCTCAAAAGGTTTGTTAAAATCCGAACCAAACAAACAATCAAGCTGCAGAAGCACATGAGATGTCCATGTACGTTCCAAACCACAAGATATTACGTTAAACAACTTTTTTTCTAGAGCACGGGAGCAATAGTGATTATTGAGAAAAGCGTTATATCATCAAACATTATGTAAAATGCATGTTTTAGGTAAATGTTAATCTGAAAAGTTAATTTCGGAGACATATTAAACATTTATTGTTAAGATGTTTATCTCACAAAGAGACTTACAGAAGTGAAACTTACCGTTTTGAATGAAGGTTTTGTAGACTTGTAGAACATCGAAAAATAATCAACACTTATTTTTTTTTTTATTTCGGTAATGGTGTGGGTTTAAAAGTAGGAACAATCCTTTGAATGTCAGGGGTAATCTTGAAGCATAGACAGAAAACAGTTATTTAATGTAGTAGAAAACATACTGCCAGGGGGAAGAGTTAGGACAGCTATTTCACAATCTGACGTCAAAATTAGATAATTCAAAATAGCAGACCCAGTATGGTGATTACAATTACAAAGTCTTCTGGTTTGAAATTGTCTGCAATTAGCCAAGAACAATTATAGTTGGCTAAGGTTACTGCGAGAAGGTTGCAGAACGATTTGAAATACATTTCTGTACTTATTTTAACGAGATTCTTTATTAAAGTGCATATCTACACCTCTCACTATTCGGACTGTTTGTTTATAGTGAGTCCCCTCGCTTGTCAGTATGTCAGAGTTTCATACACAGAGAAAAATCCGTTCTCTGGACAGCGGTATATTGTAAAATATACGGTATCCTCTTGTTTACTATAGAAATCAGTAAGGAGCATACCTTATCTGTATGCTACATAGGCACTGCCCTTAGATGTTACATCATGCCGTAGCAGGATGTCTGACATATAACAGTTTTCCGTATATCACATACATATGCTTATGTTTCCTTCGTCAGCTATAGGTTATATACGTCTAGTTGTATCTGAGATCTTGACCGCCTGCATTGTTTCATACGGAAAGTACGTATAGATGGAACACTTATACAGAAAGTATTATAAAACATGCGTTTTCAATTATACGTCTGCTGTACGTTAAGTCCAAAAACTACAGGAATTACGCATGTAACCTATCTTTTTAAGTACACCACCTGCACTTTTTCTCAGTTTATATCCTCAATTGTTATAATTATGAATTTATTGAGAAAACGTTTTACAGTAATAATATTCCGTATAAAGATGTGTGATTCATAAATATAGTTAACACAACGCACACTTTATTACAGCAATAATTGCGCACAAATTGCAAAATGCTGCATAATTTTTGAAGTAAAATGTTACGGCATTGCCAAACGCATGTGGTTTTTAATCAAAATAACCGCTTTCGTACCTCAGATACCTAATAATGTTTGCAAATGTGGAAGAAGAAAGCTGATTATGAATCAGTGATTGGATCTTAATTATATTATTACGGAGATGTAAATTTATGTTATAGAGAAGGACAATGTCAGAAAAATGTACAAGAAATTTTTCCATGGCCTAAAGAAGAATACATCAAGATGATAAATCATCTTGATCCTACAGGAATGGTTTCTATTTTGAGATACTCTTTTGAGGTTTAACTCATACTCAAATATAGAGATGCAAAAAAGCCGGCTTTTTTGAATCGATGGTTTTTTCACATAAAAAGCCGGCTTTTTTTGAAAAAAACGAGAATTTTGGAAATTTTCGCTTTTTCATTTTCATGATTTTTCTATCTAAATAGCTTTCTTATAGTATATTCTATGCTTAGATAAGAATTCCATGACCTAAATGCCATATTTCGCTCTAAAATTCACCATCAAGATGGATGGAGCACATGTTTTACGAATTAAAGCTAACATGAAGAATGTAGTATTTGAGGGCAATTTTAGAGGCTATTTAACTTTATTTTAACTTTTGAGTTATCGATATTTTTTCTTCTCGATATCATTTCAGTTTGTCGTCTGTTTCATTTCTAAGAGCTTAGTACTGTAGCTTCTAACGCAGAAGTTAATTTACGTTTTTCTATATATCCGTCAACGCGTACGTTTTTCAATATATCCGTCTAACCGTACTTCCACATTTATGTTATACTGTAGCTGTGCAACGATTTAGCAATAATTTTCCGGATACAATCTTGAATACTAATTTATACAAATAATCAGTAGCGGATTTAGAAACGTACTTTGGGACGGGTTTCTCTGATTGTTTCATTTTCTAAAATCTCCTAATTTTATTTGGGAGGAGCTTGAAGTTTATTAGCACAGGCATAACTAATACTGTATTTCGTTTCGTTTATATATTTAGCGATAATCTTCCCAATACAACCTTGAAGATCATTTTATACTGAGAATCAGTGGCGGATTTAGAAAAGTATTTTGGGAGGGTTTTTTTCTTACTAATGTTTAGTTTTTCTAAACATTCGTAATTTTTATTTGACGGCAGCTTAAAGTTTATGAGTAAAGACATAACTAATAGATATTTCGTTTGTTTTGTCATTCCGTAATTTTGGGGAATAGGCTTCAGTCCGAAAGACCGCCCCCCCTAACCCTCGCAAAACCGTCACTGCTGGTAATTAGTAATAATAATGATTTTAAAAAATAAGAAATGAAGTCAGCCAACTCACAGTACACTCACTATTTCTACTTCATAGATGGAATGAAGAAAAGTTTTGTCAGAATAGTCGAATGCTGAGTTGAATTTCGGACTTCTCGATAGAAGCGCAAAAGCTCCAGTCAATCATGTTTTTTGTGCAGTTGTATTTATCTTAAATATATTCCGTAGTCCTTTTTTTTGTGTGTGTTGGTGGGGTGGGGAGAGTTCCATAATGATATGAAGGGTGTGAGCCAAGAACATGGTAACTAACAAATTTTCAATTGCTGAGTACGCAGCATCACATAGGCAGCAACGCATACCGCTTCGTTTAATCCCTCATGTATAGACTTATGTCAAAAATCAGCTTTCCGACTTTCAAAATTGATTGTGCAGCAGAAAATTTCTAATTTATTAAAATAGTAAAATTATGGGTTACCATGTTCTTATCTCACACCCTTCATGTTCATTCCTCTTGTTAAAAATACAGAAAACTTGAGGACTGAATAAACCGTGATGGTGCTTATATAAAACTGTAGAATTTCAAGAATATAGAAAACCAAAAGCTCTAGGTGTGCAGCCTTTAAGTGTATCGTATAAATCTAAGTATTTTTCTTGTGTTTTATTTTAATTTTATTTTGTTCCAAAAAGAGGGTATAGAATATTTTGAAGTAAAAATACTACATAGAATTTTGCTACTTATTTGAGTGTTTTTTAAAAGAAGTATTTACTTTTAGGGTTGGCTGGTTTACACCAGCTGTTTTTCTTCTTTTTTTTATATATAAACAACTGGTTTAAACCGAAAAAAATAAAAGGTACGAAAAATGCGAAACATGTGAACTTCATGGTGACGTTTCCATACATCAAACCATCTGCATTAGTTTTATTTCCTTTTCACCTTTTAATCAAGGTGTCCCATGTTCAATTCTCGGTCGAACCACAACCCTTCTTTCATGCGTAAACAAAGTAGCGGTTCGGATGTCACTTTAAACGAGTCTTCTCCTTGATAGCCTCGGTATTACGTAAGGATGTTAAGCCTGAACATACGAAACGAAACTAAATTGTATATTTCTGCATGCCTGACTGCCTGTTGTTTTATAAAGAAGCCAAGGTTGCTTAATTATACTGATATAAATTGACAAAATTTATCGATTGCCTACGTAGCTTCCAACATTAGCTTGAATTGTACTTTCAATGATATGTACGCACTAAATTTGTAATTTAATACCTCAGTTTTAGCGTACTGATTATGATACGTTGACCTTTAAATTTTACATGCAAAGCAATAACAGGATTTTTTCCATTATTGTTTTACATTTAGAGTAATGACGGGATTTTCCCGATGGCTAGGGCGGGAGTTTCTCAATTTAAGAAATTTACTGACCGGACTTCTTTAAGGTTATGTGACCTCTTCCAGTATAATAACACCAAGGCGAAACAAACTTATTTCTGTCAATATGTAATATAAATACATAAAGCAAAATATCTAAACCCAAAAAAACCTGATTTAAACCAAAAAAGCCTAGTTTAAACTCCCCCCAAGAAACAGGTTTTTGGCATTTTCAAAAATAACCATGGCTCTTGCCAACCCTGCTTACTTTTGTATGAAGGAAATTTAAAAAATCTTATTATATACATTGGTTAATCCTTTGGAATTCATAATGTAAATATGTTGAGAAGTAAAACTGTTTGAAATATCTTTTCGAAATTCATGGTTTATTTTCGAGGTTTTATATTATTATCGGCATCAACCACTAACTAAGTGACTTTTTGTTTTGTAGAGAAGCGAAACAAAATCTGGTTTATCAATTTAAAGCAGAATTTTCAAAAAAGCCCAAAATTTCCCAAGCAAAAAAGCGAAGCAGAAAAAAACGAGTTTTTTTTTCAAAAAAGCCGGTTTTTTTCCGAGCCCTTGCATCTCTACTCATATATACTATAAATCACTTAAATTAGCATCCCAACTAGTGAGAGGTGAGGGGACTCACTTTCAATATGTACTCCGAATAGTAAGAGGCGAGGGACTCCCTTTCAAGAAGCACCCAAAATAGTGAGAGTTGAGGGGACTCACTTTAATCAAACATACCGTTAAAATAAGTACAGAAAGGGTTTCAAATCGGTCTGCAATCTTCTCGCAGTAACGCCTGTCAACTGCAATTGTTATTGACTATCTGCAAACCATTTCAAACCAGAAGATTTTGTAATTGTAACCACCATATTGGATTCGCCATTTTGAATTTTCTAATTGTGACGTCAGATTCTGAATCAGCTGTCCTAAAACCTCCCTGGGAGTATGTTTTCTCCTACATTAAATGATTGTTTTCTGTCTATGCTTCAAAATCTTCCCTAACGTTCAAAGGATTACCGACGGACCTTAAACCCTCAGCATTACCGAAAAAAATACGTGTCGATTATTTTTCGATGTTCTACAAGTCTACAAAGTATATTCAAATCATTGAGTTACACTTCCGTAAGTTCCCTTGTTAGAGACGCATTCAGTAATATAAGAATGATGGCCGCAAGAATTAATTAACACAGTTACCAGGATTATTACAAATATATTTTCGAATTCTAGAATTTACGTACAAACTGTAACAAAGTTGTAAGAGTCATTTTCTAATGTGCAATTTTTGTACTGTCTGCTCATTTTTCAATGTAAGTAAGTGGTTCCTTAAGTGTCAAATGTGCCATACATGTAAATTCATATGTTGGATCTGGTCAGTACAAAAGCCTGATCAAAAGTCCGGTTCATCTATACGAAAAGCAATTTTAAATGTCCCAAATTGAACGTCTAAATACTTAGCAAGAAAATACATAAAATAGCTACGCGTTAAAATTCTCAGCACATACTTTTTATGTTTCTGTGCTAACATTTTTCCTTCAAAACAATTGAGATCTTTTGCTTTTCCTTTCTATCGAGGAATGTGATATAAAAGGAGTCTCGCTGTCGTGAGAATGTTTCTACGTCATCGTCACGCAGAAGGTAGAAGAACTCTTTGAATTGCGGGAGAGTAAATCGAAAAGGTGGATACATCCTTCTGAGCGTTTACTAACAAATGCAGCGAGCAGTTGTGAACATAGCAAACTTCGAACTGCCTCTCGCCCTTTTACGAACGAGTTGTTTCTTTCCCGATATAACTTGTTTTAAATACCAACTTCTACTCCGATAACGCGAAGTGGAGACCAAACGTACCGAGTGTGTCCCGGTTTAACGTGGTTGCCAGATTTAACCCTTAAGTACTATGGACGAAAATAATCACGTAATTACTATGGAACGGTCTGTCAGACCGTATTGTTGTTTCGCATTTTCTGAATAGTAGTTTTATTGCATATTTTTAAAAATGCTATCCTACATATCTTAGTTGCTTATAGAAAAATAAAACATAGTAATTTTACGATGTAAAAAATGCTTTATATTTTTAAAACAATGAGAAAGAAAACATAGTCAAAATTTGCAGAGATGCTTTAATTGTTATTCTAAAATTGTAAATGTTGAAATATTCGATTTTTTCTCCGTTTCTATGTAGTCAGAATAACACTAATTTAAAATGCACTGTTCTTATAGATGCGCTGAGAATAAAAAATACAGTAAAAACGGAGAAAAACATGGAATTTTAGCTTTTTTAAACTTAAAAGAAGGTAAGGTTATAGTTCTACTGTTACAATTTTTGTAGTGAAAAGGTAATGAATAAAACTTATTTTTAGTTCTTATATGATGGTAAAAGTAAAGAAAATACGTTTTGCCGGTAAAGAAAGTACCGCACTAACTTTTCGGACAGCATATACTTTCTTCGGGTAGGCACTTATATTTTTTCTGCACTACAAGGAAATTGGTACCGTCAAACCGATGACACGAATATCTTTGGTTTCCGCTTACAACTCAGTGGACAGAAGACTATGTTTTCCTCCTCAAGTCCTTGTGCGCGATGGTGGGAAACTCTCTTTTAAGCTGTACTATACTCTTGATTGAAAAACTCAGCTCATGTGGCAGATGTCCGAAGAACAATCTACGTTCTATGTGAGGCCTAAGAAGTCATTTTGCCAACGTTTTCATGAAGTCAAGTCTTGTCATCACTGCAGACTTAGCGTAGACTTGATGCAAGACATACGCATTGACACCACACACAACATCCACCAACATAAAGAAAATTGTCAATGGCTATCGTTTTGTTCGACGACTTGATGTGTTATCTGTATATTGTTTGTCTAGAGTTTCCACTCCGCCTTTACTCGTTATAAAATATTATTTTTCAGTCTCTGGGTCATTATTTGATGTGTGGTGCAAGACGTGCCACACAGTAAGACACAAAACTGCTAAAAATCAGTAGAAACGAAAGACAACTGAACAGCAAAATACTCACGTAACTACTGTAGTACGTCTGTCAGACCGCTCGACCCCTCCAGCGCCGCGCACAGGGGATCAATTATAACAGGAACTTCACAATACGTAACCATTAGCTAGACAGGAAGGTAGACGAAAAGATCCACTTGTAGTAGTAGTGAGACTGTGGAAAATATAATGATACGAAAAGTCGCAGCGGTCTGAGAGACGGTCCATAGTACTTACGGGTTAAGGAATAGTGTAGGAAGTTCACTTGACGAATATCTGGTAACTTAAATATAAACAACTATGTAGTTTCTTTCCACATACTATTAAATTCTTGTAGACTTATTCCCCGAAAATTGCGTGTACTATTCTACTTTGATCTATTATTTTACACTATAGGTGACTGAAATATTGCAACACTGTAGAGGTCCTCATAACGAATGCAATTCTGTAGAAGAATGTTAATAGTGTGTGAGTATATAACATTAGATGATCCAGATATGTTATTGGTACCGGTGCCATTTACATCTTGCAAGTGATATTGGCATCAGGATCCAATAAATATAGTACGGCACCACACGTATTTCCTACGAAACTGTCAGAAATATCGACATAAGTGTTTTCCCACCATACATATCAATAAAAGTTATGGATTTGGATCTCACTCTCGTTCTCGTTCTTGTCTTTTAGTTTTTATGCACATTTGGTTCCAACAAGTCGGTTTCCTAACTCGGACCTAACAAGTACGCAAATACGTCTATAGGTGTGTGTGTGTGTGTGTGTGTGTGTGTGTGTGTGCGTGTGTGTGTGTGTGTGTGTGTGTGTATGGGAAAAAAGTTCATATAGATCTATTGCGAAAAGTGCATAATTTAAGATCTAGGGCTGTCCAAAATCGGGAAAAAGCTAAATTTCAACAGGCCCTGTTTCGAATTCCAATAACTGTGGATGGTGGTCGTTATCAGCGTAAAGAAAGTCTCACACACACAATCCAAAAATGAATATTACGTCAATTTTCAATGGGTTTGCAGAGTATTCGGGTACAATTCTCAATTATGCTCTCAATAGAGTTTTCAGATGTACTCTGATTTCAAGGAGTGTCCAAAGTAGGCAGGAGAAAAGCCTTGACAAGAATCGACATCGAGTGCTTCGGAGGCAAGTCAGAAGTGTTAGGACCGGCAGCTCTATGTTTGTTAGTGTTCGTATTAACGTGTGATGCCATCTATTTCGTCACGGTATATTTCACGTTTTCTTTGCTTATAAGCATCAAAGAAAACATCGCAGCATGCTTTTTCTCCAGTACGGGAGTTCGTGCTGTTGGCGATCCTTAACACTTCCGATATCGCTCCAAAGGATTTCGTGTTCACTCCGGTAAAGGCTGATCGTTCGCCTACTTTGAACCAATCATAAATCAGATCATATTCGATTGGTGGCGTGTCTGGGAATTTCACCCTTTAGGGAATACTCTACACACCCATTGAACATTAATGAATTATGCATTATGGATTACATATGCGTGATTACCTTTACGCTGATGAAGACCACCACTCCACGATTTATCGAATTCCAAATAAGGCCTCTTGAAATTTGGCTTTTTCGCTATCTTGGAATTCTCTAGCTGCAAAGGTGTGTGTGTGTGTGTGTATGGGAGAAAAGAACTGTGTCCTTTTCACACAGTCCATGAGAACATTTTGACTTTTTTGATGTGAGGAATCACCTCTTACAGTTTGTAGGTATATTTCATTAACACTCTGTACATATTATTTTACTTATTTCCTTTATTTTGAATTTCTGAGGTTCTTTGAGTCTCACCTCCTAAAATGATTTCATATTATGTTATACCAAATTAACCCTGGAGGAAAATAAGCTCAATTAAATAATATTAAAGGGTGCCCAAATTGACCCCAAGTTTTCAATGATTTACAATATACACTGCGAGGCAAAAGTACCTTGTAAGTTTCTAACAGCTAGAAGAAGTTATATCTTATCCTAAGGATAATTCAGGTAGAATCGCATTTATTACTGTATAGTACCATCATAGTTGCCATCTTGAAGTCCACCATTTGTAGGTTCAAATGCAAAGTTTATAATTGAAAGGTATTATATGATATGTTTTGGTGTGCGTTTAACGAGAACACCTGTCTGATGTTATTTCCTTCTTATCTATAAACATTAACGTTTATTTCTTTCATAATAAATGTTTGTAAACTTACAATTGCCTTTCCAAATTTATAAGGTAGGCTACTGTTGTCTCATATTGTGTGTTGTAACCACATTCGAAACTTGAGACCGGTTTTGGAACCATTTAATATTATTCAACTGATCTAATTTTTCTCATGAGTTGCTTTGGTTTGATATAGAACCATCCTAGGTGAGACTTAAAAAAAGAAAATCGGAAGTCGAAAAATAAAGACTACCCTAATAATTATAACCAGGATGCAAATTACTGGAGAACGAGAGAGATATTCCTCCTCAATCACATTTGAATGATCTTTGAAGGTACTCGCTGAAACATCCCTTGAGAGAATGTTCGCTTTGCTCCCGCCTCAAACCGTGTTTAGTGGTTTCAAATTCGAAAATATTCCAATGGTTTTGTTTTGTCATATAATTTTAATCTGATAGTTGTATTTCAGAACGGAATATGTAAACTTTCGACTTCTAATTTTATACTTAAAACTAACTACAATTTATCATATTCTCTATTTTTTATCGTCTCCCACTTGAAGTATTTTATAGTCCTTGTAGTTGTGACTTGTAACTGTATTCTTAAATTCCTCAGTTTGTCATCCTAAGTGAATTTGTATCACGATGTTATTTTAACTGTTTTAACGAAATCGTTTATGAATTTGCATATGTGTGACATTGTACATATTTTGTTAGACACATTCAATACTTTACTCGAACATTTGGGAAGATTAC
Organism: Thermobia domestica; assembly: GCF_964235325.1. Classification (NCBI taxonomy): domain Eukaryota; kingdom Metazoa; phylum Arthropoda; class Insecta; order Zygentoma; family Lepismatidae; genus Thermobia; species Thermobia domestica. The sequence continues at coordinate 63,522,278 of NC_137457.1, forward strand.
TTGTGAGTATCTCACAAAATGTTATATAGTTAGCATACGCTCTTTGGGGTGTAAAAGCCTTGGCGGGAGCTCTTGCTCTTCTGAGTTTAGATTAAAGTGTAGTCTTCGTCACAAACAGGCCCGCTTTTGAATAGGGTGCTCAACTTCAATCATTGAACAAAAATAGTAATGTCTCCTAAGTATTATTAAGATATAGGTCTTGAATGCCGCAGCTCTTCCTTCCTTTATTTGTAATTCTTCCCCTTCTTTCTGGCTTGAACGTCCCAGACGAGTCTACGGGAGACAGTAGTAACGAGAACAAACAAACTTGTGAAATGAAGAAATTACCACAAAACGGAAGAACACCGAAAAAACTCATACACAAAACTTTTCTTCCACAATTACCACTTGGCTACGAACTAAGATCGAACTTGAAATTTCATACACCGGAAGTGAGCACTCTACCACTTACCATTGAGGCCCTCATTACTAACTTTGGTTGAATATACAAAAAAATTAGGTTTGTGCTGAAACACTCAATTATGTATGTGTTAACACATTTTAATTATTTGTTAAAATTTGGAATTATATTTTGCAATTTTTTTTGAACAGATCATCTAATTTTATTTACTTTCTCCTTTTTTCAACAACAGAATATTTTTTTAAATTAGGCCTAATTTTTTCATAGAAATTACAATTTAAATAGAATATTTTTTTAAAACTATACATTGGAACATATTTGACAATTTTTTTTACAGACTGATAAACAGCAAATTCTGAACAGTTAGTTATAAAAGAAAAACTTCTAATAATTTTCCAGGAGGTAATGTACCTAAAATGGAAGCCACATTTCCTCGCTGAACTGCTATGCTGATACGTTGTATCAGAAAAGTAGTAGCCCGCTTGTCACCAATAAGGTGTGCTATACTGCTGAAATAACGGGCAGAAGTTCGCAATCAATTTGGGACAAGCCAATCATCAAATTATATCAATCAGTGTTATTACAAGAAGCAGAACAATTCAGCATTTTAATTTGAATCTTCATGCAATTAAGGTTACTCACGAGGCGGGACGATAAAGTTTTCATGGCTGAGATACGAGACGAAACAGCACTCCTCCACATGAAAATAGTATATTTTCCGAAACATGAAATCCTTTGCCCATCACCTTCTGGGAACGAGAAAGCTTTAATTCTTATCTCGCAGTCAACTCTAAAATACGAACAAATTACAAGAAAGGGTAAAAGGTTAATACCTTATTAAAAAAAAAAAAAAAAAAACAAACACACGACTCTACATGAATAGAGAATATATTCTCCAAGTTTTGAATTTGTCTGTCTTCTCCTAGATTTCCTTTTGTTCTTGCAGTGTATGCTACATGAAAATACAAGAAAGTTCTTGCCGTTTGTATTAAGTGTGTTTGTGACTTGTAGCTTTTTATAACATCGATGTTATGGAAGAATTGGATCACATGCTGGTTTCAACCAATAATTTAAATGTTTATTTTGTTTACTATGCAGAAAATGAAGTCGGTGGAAATGCAGTATCGTTTCATTAATGCGTTAAAACTATTAAATGAATGGAATTCATGTTCAAAGTACAGTATTATACGACATTATATCAAACATGTTTTAAAGACGCTTTGGAAAATACTACGTTCAATCATATATTGTTTTTAATTAAAATAAATATCATAATGTAGTATAAAGTAATTTGATATCTCAAATTGTTCTGGAGATATATTAAACAATGTATAACCTTACAAGAATGGTGAGAATTATGCAATTCCAAAAATTTTTTGTAGTTCGTTTTAACCCATTCGTGTTATAATAATAATAATAATAATAATAATAATAATAATAATAATAATAATAATAATAGACGAAGCCTTGTAGCCAAGTAAACTTTATCACTAAGATTGTTATGATGCAATTGCTTTTGCTATAACAGCTTCAATAACTACAACATAAACCGTTAACAAAATTGCCTGGGCAAAGATCGGAATAGCTTGGTCTTAAGTTTAAAATACGAAATTGTAGTAAATAAACTTTGTCGATGACGCCAATTACATTGACATTTTCTAAATAGCATAAAGATCATATCAGAGTAAAAAAAAATCAAACATTGAAATAGTTAGAAACTATAAAACTTTTTAAGAACTACGAGTTTTAAGCTCGTGTGCACATGTAGCGACCATCATCTTCTTGCTCAATTTGTTATAAATAGAATTTCCAAAAACTATCGATATGTCATGGAAGCAAAAGAAACCAACAGTGTTTTAAAGGTTTCTAGAGATACGCCATTTTATGCAGTACAACAATCTTTAACAACTTTTTCTTCATATGTAAGTACGGATCGATTTATCACATTTTAAACGGTGTTATTTGTGTCTATTAAAAACCATTATGCAGTTGGTTGTTATAGTTAGTACCTTTTTCAAAATAAAGAATTTGATTATCATGTTCTCATTTCTTCGAAAGAAGTCGCACTGTAATCGTACTGTAGTATTCAACAATACGGTACTTCCAATATTCATTTTTCCGTGCAATTCACTTGCCATATTATTGTAGTAGAGACCTTTGAAATCTGAATGTTTTCGACACTGCAACGTGTTTGGTTTGCAGCACTGAAAAATAAATGCAATGAGTTTTCGTTTAACATGCAAATTTGAAATATAGAACAACATTGCCTAGTGATATTTGAAAAATCTTATTGAGTTTGCAACATTATTAATATTGTTGCACTAAATAATACATCAATCAATATCCCCTGTACGGTACGAAATTTCATGGTACGTAATTTCAGCGATTTTTGTTTGTGTAAAATGAAGAAATAATTTAATACGCCATATTTCATTTTGATTCTTGACATTGTTTTAAAGTATGTTGGCAGCCCTGGAATCATATCTAGACTTCAAAGGACCTATGTAAACCTCACGAGGCCGCATCACACCTCTCAAGGACCGAAATAGACCAGAGAAGTTCGCTATAGACCTCATAGGTATTTGGGTGCTTGGAAAAACTTGTCTGAACGGGTCCTTTTGGCCTGAATAAATAACATGCATCTACCCATGCATCTATCTATCTATCTATATATATATATATATATATATATATATATATATATATATATATATATATATATATATATATATGGTATCCGGTCAAAACAGAGCATAGAGAAAAACCGCGCAAGGACAAAAAACGCGCATGCAAATACCCTGTGAGCGAAAACAGACAACGGCCATGGACAAAAACCATGGATGAACATTTTGCATTAACCTCGCGCGCACTCGAGCTGACTCCTTTTATTTGAGCTCCCTCTCAGTCAGGCTCGCGAACACTTACCTCAATTGGGCTCGCGCTTCCGACCATTTCCTCGACTGTTCTCACAATCATTCGCTCTCGCGGTCACTTTAGCTCGCGCTCACCTCCCTGGACTGGGCTCGTACTCACTCGTGCTTGCATTCACACGATCGGGTGAACATAGAAATTAGATTGAGAACTACTGCCACAGAGTTTACAATTTTTATAGACATCCTTAGGAAAGAGGAGTCGGGAACAATTACAGCATAAGTTCCGTACGTTTGACAACCCAAATGTCTTTACTGTGTTTCAGGTGGCATAATTGACAGGCACTCTTCCTAGTTAAATCGGTATAAAGACAAAAACCGCGCAAGGACAAAAATAGCACAGGCAAATACCGCGTGAGCGAAAACGGCCCATGTAAAAAACGACAGATGAACTTTTTGTATTAAGCTCGCTCGAGCTCGAGCTCACTTTTTTCAACTGGGCTCGCACTCACTTGGGCTCGAGATCGCTTACGTCAATTAGGCTCACGCTTCCGAATGTTTTCCTCGACTGTTTTCACAAACACTCGTGCTCGCGGTCAATGCGGCTCGCCCTCAACTGTCTTGACTGGGCTCGTACTTACTCGGACTTGCACTCACACGAGCTGGTCAAGATAGGAATTAGATTGAGAATCATTGCTACAGACTGTTTACAGTTTTTATAGAACTTCCTTAGCAAGAGGAGTCAGGAACAATTATAGCAGAAAAAGAAAGATTTTTTTATTTTATTTATTTGAGGAAAATAGAAAATTTTATATATTCTGGTTATCCTATATACTACAGCATATACTTAAAAATACATAATGATATTAAATTAAAAAATAACAATATACAAAATATTAATGGAATAAAGTAAAAGAATAAGGAAAATAATACTGCTACAGAAATCAACAAGTCAAACTTTCTACTTGTAAGTCTTATTAATTCTCCAAAAGGGAATCGGACTCCTAGATTCCCTTTATTAATAGAATTTAACGTACCCGGTATTCAGAGATGACAGGACTTCGAGCTTCCAGAAGTCATGTCTATCTCCCGGTGTAGGGCAGATTAATTCAGTGCACTTATTTCTATATTGCAAAAATTTTTGAATTTCTTGAGCAAAGAGGAAAGAAAAGATAGAAAATTGCTCAAATAATCAAAAGCTTGTTATTGAGCCTGATTCTAGTATTTTATTTTCTTACAGCAACATATAAGGTTTATAATTCTTACTTTTAGTTAACAATAGTTTTTTAAAAATACTTTTGGATTATTTTAACCACTGTAAAATTAACCTTTTATATACTTTAAAATCACTTTCCTCTTTGATTCGGAGTGGGAGTTCATTATAGATCATCTGAGCTTTGTAATAAGTTTGATATTGAGTTAAAGATTTACTCGTTACTTTAATTTTAAAATTTTTGTTTGTCATATTTCTGGTTAGATACATGTTTTATTCCGTCCCGTTTGTTTCTATTCTTTTTGACATATGTCAATACGTTCTGCGAATATAATGTTGGAAGTGGTAGCACTGAAAATTGGTCATAGAGTCTATCTAGTCTATGGTTGCCAGATTTTGTTAACGAAAAACCGGGACATAAATATCAGGCTATACAGGGTGAATCACGAAATCCGTAACAGGACATTAACTGAGGTCTTAGTGTACAGAAATCTTTGAAAAAATACCAAAATGCATATGTTGAATTCGTATGGTGATGTTTCTGACATCACGAGTGTCTCAGGAATTCCTCTATGGGGGAACAAGTTCAAAATTTTAAAGAGAAACAGGGATTTATTTTGCCCCCATTGAAAGAATCACTAAATTTTGAACAACCTTGAGAGGAAACAATTTGTTGTCTCTTTCCGTTTGAGGGCTACACGATTTCATTTATACTTCAATGCGAGGATAGTAAATAATTGTTTGAAACTAAAGCGAAGTAAAAAAGTGAATATGAGGAAACAAACGGTGCAGTTTTCGAAAACAGTAGTTTCTCGTGAATACCTATATTGGGGGCGGCCAACTTCAAAATGTCAGATAGAAACAGGTCGATTTTGCTTGCGTTGAAAGAAGCACCAAAATATTGGACACGTTCACAAGAATAGTTCGTGATAGTTGGTAACGTATGGATACTCCAGAAGCTGAGTTGTTGGGGGAAAATATGATGAGGTAAGATTTACGACGCCAGATTGGGTGAATTGTGTTATTTCACATTGCAAAATGTCTTGAGAAACAAGCATCGGACGAAAAAAAAAAAACTGTACGAAATAAAATGTTAATATTTTGCAGGGAGAAATTTATGTATGCTAAAATTAACCTCTGCTTTTCCACTTAGGGACGAAACTCCATTATTTTAATTGCAGATTCGGGTTCCAAGGGTATAATACGTAAATTTTATCCGAAAGAGTTTTGCGAAGTGTGATAGCTGGTAATCAGTTAAATATAAGTTCACTATGGTATCTTCAATTAAGTTTGTTAGATAGGAGTTTAGTGTCTTTCTTAGAACCAAGGCTACATAAATTTCATACGGACAATTTTACGCGGAATTCGAACCACTAATAGGTTAAAATCAGGCTGGACTAGCCTATCTCCGTATTGATGCGCACGAGACGAGTCGAGACAGGGTTTTCCTGACAAAATTCGAGTTGAGACACGGCTCTTCCAATGGAGAAATATACATTTTTCGAGTCGAGACATCACTTTTACAACACATTTTCGAGACGAGACAGCCACAAATATTGTCTCGTGCGCATCCCTACCTATCTGGAGGTCCGGAGCTAGAAAAAATAGGTATGCCCTGCCGGTTTCACCTAATACATTTCTGTGAAGGTATACTCATGTCCAAAATGAGTGTTGTATATCTATACCTGTCTTCTTCTAAGAATATAATTTGATAATGATTTTGTAGGGTACTTTTAATACTGATACAATTGTATAATCGGGAAATGTATATTTGTGGTAAATTTTATAGGAAAAGAATTATAAATACGAAAATTAGAATGAATAAAATAAAATGTTTCTAAATGGACAAGAAAGTTTTATTTTCGTTTTATTGTTCTTATTTACTGCTATTTTAACATGAAATTTGTCACATACATGTCTTTTTCGATAATATACATACTAACATTGTAAGAAATACCGGGCGAGTTCGTTATCAAATTATATTCCTACAACACATTTATAGACATGCCACATAATTTTAGACATGAGTGTACAGTAGGGAAGTTAAGGGAATATGTTTCATATTTTTGGTCACATTTTACTTTATGATGATGATTGTATCTCCATGATTTTTTCAGGATAACCAGTTGAAATTTTGATCAGAGTGGAAGCAACTGCTCACCTGTAGGTCTGTGGCTATAGTCCATTAAGCACTTCTTAATCCGACCTTGGTTCAAATGTCAATATTTAACACCAAGAATCGAATATTTTATATGTAGATGTTAGCATATTTGCAAATTGCAAATTTTTAAAATAAATTTAATTTATAATTATATAATATGAAGACAACAACATAACACACATTGAACTGTAATTTATGTCAAACATAAAACTATCCTTTTTGGTATGCAAAAATAGCTGTCCCCCAAAATTGTCTCTATCTCTCTTTCGCCCCCTAAGAAATTAAAGTTGGTGTCGTCACTGTTGTACAATTGTGCCTCAGAAGACAGCAGACAGGACGAAATAGTTTAAATGCGGTTAACAAGGAGCGACTAAGAGCAGTAGGTATCTCCATTGTTTACTAAACTTCCACCAACGAAGCGGTTCTTCGCTGGCAATTGAAATATAAAATAACTAGTAGTTAAAACCTGTCACCAGAAAAAAGACATTACTTTTTTCTATTGAAAGTAATATTCAAGAAATTACTGCCATAACATATGACCCCTCTTGAATATTTTTAAAAATCCATTTTTCCCCCTCTGGAAGATCGACAACTTATAGGACAAAGGAATGGACGTGAATTTCAACCTCCTGGTTTTTTGTTTAGTAAAATTAATAGGCTACTCAAATCTTTCGAAAACTTTTCGTTTTTAGCTGAGACATGGTATTACTTGCACGTTAATTTTTTTCAATCTGGTGAACCAAAACCGAGAAAAACAGGCGTCCCTAAAGCCTTTCTCGGGACAGTTAATTCTATCATTGAAAACCGGGACTGTCCCGGAAAACCGGGACGTCTGGCAACCGTAATCTAGTCTACTTTAGTCCTTGTTTTAAACATATTCTTACAATATTGTTTTCTTGAACCATCAAAGGTTTTAAATGAATAGGTTAAGCAGCACCCCAAATTAATATACCATTAATAAGTATACTATTTACAAAAGCATAATATATAGTACGTAATATAATATTTTTATGCTCACAATGTATCGTAATTGAAAAAATGTATATAATAATTTTCATATAGAAGTATCTTAAGTTTGACAACCCGAATATCTTTACTGTGGTTCAGGTTACATAATTGACAGGCACTCTTCCCAGTTAAATATGCATAAGGACAGATAGCCCAGTCAATGAAGGTAAAAATAAGCTAGATGTTGGAAGTAATTCCCGGAGAGCTGAATTTTTTCCTGTTGATAGACTATGATGAGACATGTAATTTCCCAAAAGTCCCCGGTTCTCCCCCTTGTGCTTTCCCCCAGCCCCCCTTAAAGGTGAATTTGCCGTCTCTCAGAAAATTAGCCATAACTCCGAAACCAGTCGAGCAAATGCTTCGCATTTTTTTTTTATTTTCTTTGTCTAATGTTAAGCTACAAAACAGGGTTCTTTCATTTTTCTCGAGAAATGTATAGTTTCGTGGCAATTGTGTCTTAAAGAGAAAACAACAGTTTTTTGGCGGGAAAAATGTCCTTTAATTTTTTTCTACGAGGTAAAGTAAAAAAATGTTTCAAATGAAAGTTTTAGATCGGAGTTTAAGCTTTAAAACGATGTATATTATGACAGTATTTATTTGACACATAACGAAAAAATAACAAAAATGTGCTCCACCCGGTCAGCGAGCCTCAGTGCTGATGTAATCCGACGAAATAGTACAGTGAGCTCAGAAATCTTAGTAAGAGCACAGAAGAGTTATCCCGATAAACCGATACCGATAAACTTAATTTGGATAAGAGGTATAAAGAAGCAACCTGGCTGGAATGAGCTTATGGACATTATTTGCAGCACCAAGACCCAAATAATATGTGTATCATCTATTCTGGTTTATGTTTTGCTGCAGATCAATGTAGAAAAAGAAATCAATCTTGCATTGCTACTTTTGACCAACCGTTGTATCTCAAAGCAACAGAAATCGTAGAAAGGTCAGATCCTAATAGTGACTTATCAAAGGTTATTCTTAGGTTAGGTGGATTTCACCTATTAATGTCTTATATGGGATCAGTGGGCCGCATAATGGAAGGAAGTGGCTTACAAAATCTATAGGAAACTGTTTATGGTTCGGCAACTGTTAATCACATGTTAAATGGGCATGCATATTCTACAGGAATAAGAGCTTATTGTTTAACTGCAGCGTCTCTCATTACGGTAATGAGAGAAGAATATCCAAAGATGGAAGAGGACTGCAAGAAATTAGAAGACATATGTCATCAGCTTATTGACAAGGAACTGGATTTCGAGCAAATTAACTTGGATGATGAAGTTACAGAAACTGTTTTAAACATTGAAACAAATTTTGAAGAGATAAAATAATCTAGGAGGACAGCAAAGCTTTGGCTAAATCTAATTAAGTGCATAGATCTTATGTTGAAATTTATATTTGCAGAAAGAACTGGCAACTGGAACATGCACTTGAGTACAGTAGTAGACATGCTTCCATACTTCCATGCTGCAGGCCACTTGCCCTATGCTAAATCCATGCATTTATATGCTCAGCAAATGTTGAAACTCGAATCTAAACTACTAAAAGAAGAATACGAATTATTTACTAAACAAGGTTATTTTACCGTTCGCAGGAATGGGAAATATTGGTCAGGAACTTGGACAGACATGATAATAGAACAATGCCTAATGCGTCCAATGAAAGCTGTGGGAGGTCTGACGCATGGAAGAGGAATAATAGATAGTACTTTGTTAAAATGGATTCATGGAATACCGTACTGTTTAAAGATACAAGAAGCTTTAGATAAACTTGCAGGAACATCCTTAAATTTTACTGAACAGCATGTTGAGCTGCGGGAATCAAGGAAAGAAAGAGATAACAAGGATATTGAGAAATTTACATTTTGGCTGAGACAGCACAACTCTTTTACCAAGCTTTCAGGGGATCTCGTGTCTTTACATTCGGGCTTTGTGTCAAATGATAGTGTTAACAGTGATAAAGCTTATGAAGTGGGTTTGGCAGCTATAAAAAAAATGAAAAGTAAGAGTTTTGGAGAGCTAAAATTGAAAAGAAAAGACATGGTAATTACTCAAGCTGTCATAAGTCTGTATCGGTTCGATCATTAAAAGTGAACATAAACCCACAACAGCTTTTTAATAGAATTTTATGTGTATGTGGCAGCCCTAATAAACTGAAAATGTATTTGGAATATGAATTGTCTTCTGTACCTTCATCGATTTTTGATTATACTTATTTTCGGAAAGGAACTAAATCGTCTATAGTTAAAGCATTTTCAGAAAGAATCGTTGAGCAACCATGCTTAGAAGATGCTAGGATAGTTATCGATGGAGGTTTCCTTCTTCATTATGTTTCATGGCCTAAGGATGCTACATATGGAGATATTGTTAGGAACTATTGCTCATTTGTACTGTCCAAGTATGGTAATAATTGTACGGTGGTGTTCGATGGTTATCCAGAAGAGGCGACTACGAAAGATGAAGAACACCAAAGGAGGACACTGAAATATTCCTCATGCGAAATACAGTTCGACGAAAATAATAAATGTGTCGTAAAAAAAGAACCTTTTCTTTCTAAGAGAAAGAACAAAAAGAAATTGATTGAATGCACATGTAAAGAGTTGGAAAAGGTTGGATTAGCAGCAGTTATAGCTGAAGAAGGTGCTGATACTGAAATTGTAAGGACTGGAATTGACAAACTTGATACCTTTTCCAGAGTGATTGTTGTTGGAAATGACACGGACAATTTAATATTGCTAATTGCATTAGCACCAGAGAAGAGACCCATTTTCTTTCGAAAAGATGTTGGAGGAAAGCACTTGTTTTGATATCGGTAAATTGAAAAGATCCAACAAAAATATAGACAAACTTCTCCTTTTTGCCCATGCTATTTCTGGCTGTGATACAACTTCGTCATTTTTTGGAATCGGGAAAACAAAAGCAGTTGAATTAATTCAAAAAAACACAGAGGCAAAATATGAGGCAGAATGTTTCCTGCAACAAGATGCATCAAAAGATACTCTTGTCGAGAATGGAGAAAAGTTTGTTCTTTCAATGTACGGGCTAAGTAAATATTCAACTTTAAACGAAGCTCGTTATTTCAGATTTACAAGACTAACTGCAAAGACTTCTTTGAAGTCAAACTTTGATTTAGCTAAATTACCACCGACCTCAGAAGCGTGTCGTCAGCACCTCTTCGGAGTGTACTTACAGGTGCAATTGTGGTTAGGGAACAAACTTGATCCTACTGATTGGGGTTGGAAACATGAATATATCAAAGAAAGTGATGGAAAAAGAAGAGTCTTAAGACAGATACTAACTATGAAACATTTTTTTCCTGATGACCTCCTAGCAATAATTTCATGCTCTTGCAAGGCAGCGTGTGGAGATTATTGTCGCTGCAGAATATCTGACTTTACCTGTTAAGCTATGTGTGAGCACTATAATGGGTTATTATGCAACAATGTACCTCAATACAATGAAGATTTTGAAGATCAATTACACGAATAATCTGGCTTCATTTTAAAATGAATATTAGAAAACATTGCACACAGTATTCTTAGGTTATAGTGGTGGGTGGGTGGTCCGTGATGCTGTTCTTGTTATGAATTTATTTAAAAGTATAGAAATTAAAATAAACTCATAATATAAGAAAGCTGCCGGTTGTTGCCAGTCCTGGACACGGCGGGTCCATAGATGGTGGATAATGGAAAACCCAATATGAGGGTAGGGAATAGTCCCCCCGAACCAAAACTGACATTTTCTGATCGTATTCCTATGAGGCTTGAAGCATATTCTTATTACGTTCAAAGCTACATTACTCAGCTCTGACTTTATGCACTGTGACAATATATACCTCGTTTTAAAGCTTAGACTTTGATCTAAAACTTTCATTTGAAACATTTTTTTACTTTACCTCGTAGAAAAAAATTAAAGGAGTTTTTTCCCGCCAAAAAACTATTGTTTTCTCTTTAAGACACAATTGAAACGAAACTATACATTTCTCAAGAAAAATGAGACACCTGTTTTGTAGCTTAACATTAGACAAAGAAAATAAAAAAAATTGCGAAGTATTTGCTCCACTGGTTTCGGAGTTATAGCTAATTTTCTGAGAGACGGCAAATTCACCTTTAAGGAGGGCTGGGGGGGGGAAAGCACAAGGGGGAGAACCGGGGACTTTTGGGAAATTACATGGCTCATCATAGTCTATCAACAGGAAAAAATTCAGCTCTCCGGGAATTTGTTCCGACACAAAACCTATTTTGACTGGGCTAAGAACCGCGCAAGCAGAAAAACAGCGCATGAGCAAAAGCCGCACAATGACAAAAGCAGAGCATGCAAATACTCGTGACCGAAAACAGCCCATGGACAAAAATCATTTTACAAGAAGCTCGCTCGCGCTCGAGCCCATTCTTTTCAACTTTGCTCGTACTTACTCGGGCTCGCTGGCTCGCGCTTCCGAAAATTTCCCTCGACTGTTCTTGCAATCACACGCGCTCGCCAATACCTGGCCTTGCACTCACCTCTCTCGACTGGGCTCACTACTCCTAATTGGTCTCGCGCTCACTCGGTCTTACGCTCACTTCTCTCAACTGAGCTCGCACTCACTCGGGCTCGCGCTAGTTTCCATCAACATGGCTCGAGCTCGCGATAAGTTCTCTCAACTGGGCTAGCGAACACTTCCCCAAACTGGGCTCGCGCTCACGCAAGGTCGCACTCAATTCTCTCGAATGGGCTCGTGCTAAACTCGAGTAAGTCAGCTCGAGTTCTCTTGGACTCGCGCTCAGTTCTTTTAACTCAAATGGGCGGGTTCGGCCTGTGAAGGGCTCTGTTTGTATGTGCAGATGTAGTGTGCAGTGCTTCCAACCATCTACCATGGTCTTATTGTTTCCGTTCCAAACTGAATTGCTGCTGTCCTGCGAACCAAAGGTAAACACATGAAATATTAAGTAGGTGGTCATAATGTTCTGGCCATTTAATATCTATTCGTAGATGGTTAAGTTTCTTATAATCTTAAGCTTTGAAAGGCAAAAAAGTAATCATATTGATATTGATATTGACAAAGTAATCAACGAATACCTCTTCCAAATGGTTTGTCGATTTGGAAAATTGTGAGCAGGTTCCAGAAATTTTGATGGGTATTGATATATTACTTGTGAACATTTATTTTGGAAAAATCTGTTTCTGTTGATATTTTCTTAGTTCAATGTATAATTGCTTTATAATATTAAATTATTATACGCATTTTTTTCCATAATATGAACAAGTACTGACTGACTAGATGGGAAATCATAAGTCAAAACTGTATTTTCTATAAATTTTAGTTGCCTTCATGAACTTGGAAGGAGAGTCCATTTTAATGTTTTTGCTGGGAGGTCCATGCCCCTTTAGTTAGAATACTGGAAATATGTAAAGAAAAACATTAGCATACGTAAAAATATGTGAACATATTTTCAAGTGTATTTTATTCCTGCATCAATTACTCAGAGAAATATATATATATATATATATATTTATGCTCCAGTTGCTTATTTTAGGTTGCTATGAATAAATTATGCATAACTGCAAAATTATTATCACTAACTTGCCTCAGACAGTACAAATTTTCACAAGGAACAAATGAAAATGTAATCCAAGAAAATAGAAATCCCATAATAATAATAATAATAATAATAATAATAATAATAATAATAATAATAATAATAATACAACCCTCAGTTACTGCCCTGAGAAATTTCTCTAAGAAATGGGAAGGTATCTTCCCTGGACACAAGAAGGCACCATCCTAGCATTTGCCTTAAGTAAGAACAAGGATAATTAGGAAAAAAATGTTAACGCCGCGAAATGATATTTCATTGCAAAGTTGTGCAGAATTTTTATATATCGAACTCTAACTATTTGTTTCTGTCTTAAAGAAAGGTGCAAAATGAAATTTCCATAGGTATAAATTTTTAGAAAGGCATATTGTTTCTCTACTGCTGTCCTTTTATTTGGAGCCTCGTAGTTAGTTAATTAGAAATTATGTAGGTGCGTCAGCAAAATGTAAAAATATGTAAAGTAGATGAAAAATGAGTTACAGACTTCAAAATATGTAAAAATTTGTAACGTGATTTTGATTTATGTGGCTCCTCATTCCTCATTGAACTTTTGTTCCCGCGCTATTTCCGTCCACGCTGTAATTGCATGCGCTGTTTTTGCATTGCGAGGTTTTTGTTCCTGCGCTGTTTTTGTCCACGCGGTATTTGCATGTGCTGTTTTGCCTTGCGAGGTTTTTGTTACTGCGCTTTTTCTGTTTACGCGGTATTTGCATGCGCTGTTCTTGCCTTGCACGGTTTTTGACAACGCGGTTTTTGTCAACGCAGTTTTTGTCCTTGCGCGGTTTTATCCACGCGCTATTTACTTGCGCTGTTTTGTCCTTGCGCAGTTTATGTCCATGCGCGATTTTTTGGCCACGCGGTATTTGCATTCGCGGTTTTTGTACACGCGGTATTTCTATGCGCTGTTTTGTCCATCGCTGTTAGTGTTTGCGCGGTATTGACCTAGAACCATATAGATATATTTAAAGTAAGATATATACATATATATAGTTAAGATATGGAGCGAGCGAAGGCATATACTCTTTAATGTGTTTTATGCGTACTCCAAAATCAGAGAAAACAGTATGCTATTGTTACTTAGAATCTCAGAGTATCTTACCTATAAAGGATTTTGGGTAAGAAATATGAGTCTTTATATGTCTAATACTTTTAATTAGACCTTGAAATTTAGTACGCGACTTCTTCTTCGTCTCCTTCTTCCTACAAATAGGTTTCAATATAACTCGTATTACCTTCAAGAACGTTTCTGTCAGCTTCATCGTTTAAGATTAACTTAGTTAAATAGTACAGAGAGAGAAGTGTCGCGGGATGGTAAGCTTCAGAAACGTGTTTCTACCGGAAATTCAGTACCAGTACCTCCTTGATTGTTATATTCTTTATTGAAGGCTCTAGAGCTTAGAATATAATTTGACAGAAGGAATGTATAATTTCGTAATAACAAATAAAGAATTATGTCTATTATAATTGTTGAATACAGAATGTCTTGAATTTATATAAAAAAAGAGAAAAACAGTCAAATTAACACTGAAAATTTCTGCACAGATTACTACAGAAAAAGTCGTGATATTCATTGCCTTGACTAATAAATCCTCTAGAAATAATCTTGTCTCGAGTTGCTTATTAAGTTGATTTTAAGACACATAGCCCTCACGACGCATGAGCATGTTTCCTCCAGGCGAGCTTTTCTAATTTCCAATTCATACATTTAAATACTAGAAATTTTAAGTTCTTTTCAACTCTCTGTCTTTTGGACACTACTGTTGCTCAAGGTCTGCGTTTTTGAGCAAAAGAGTTGATTTTTTTGAAGAAGATTTAAGTTCCAAATTCGACATCTTCTGTAAACTACTATGTCCTACACACCAGCCTCGGAGAAGGAATTAGAGAAAGTCAATTGGAGGCAGTTTTGATCTCTCGCCTCTGGCATCAATTGCCGGATTCCTTGAACAATTAGTTTAGCTTACTTTCAGGTAGGGTTTTAATTTGTAGGGTCTTACTTTCAGTAGACTGTGGAATCATTTTCATAAGTAAACTTTACCTCTGGAGCTTTAGTGCAAGAAATATTGTCCTAAAGGTTAGTAAGATAAAGGTTTCACTTACATTCTGCATAGTGCTGTAACTCATGATAACCACTTGAAACTCTAGGCATTCCTCGACAAAAGAAATCGTTATAATAAATCTAGATTGAGATTGAATATTTATTTTCCTTTTATTTCAATTATTTCACTCTCTGTGTTCCTCTGAGGTGCCGGACCTCTACCTCAGAAGTCGGAAATCTGACATTGAGGGCTTCAAGTCCTAAAACTTAAAACATTTTCCTTACTCATTAACCAAGAAAAATAATAAAAGAATATAAGAAGAAAATAATACATAAGTTATTATTAAGTACAGCATTGACGCAGTGGGTTGGAAGAGTTAAATACATTTTATTCGTGAGTTACAAAAAGATTCTAAATTCTCTTGTGGTATTGCTGATAAACGGCATACGTCTTATGGAGGATTACAGTAGTACTTCAGTTTATGTTGTTAATACACACTAAATAAAGACACAATTTATAACCGGCCGGGTTTGATTTCCTATGTTCGAGCTGTTAATTTTGTGTCCAAAAATAGATTTAGTGGTCAGTAAGAACAAATTCTTAACTCTGCAGGCGGTAGTGGTTAGAACGAAAGTTAAATACAACTCCTAATCGAAACAAAGACCAAGATGAACTCAAGCGGAGGCGGCTTTTGTAACTATCCACCATCCTGGACGCGCCGATCGTTGAGGCGTACAGAGTATGTTCGAACACCAACACAAATACTAACATTTCCTGTAATGATTTATGTGAGAAACGTGGAAAACATAACTGAAAACTAATGCATAGGATAAATTTTACTTGATCAGTAGGTAATTTACATTCACACTTACTTACGTGTATTTTTTACTGGTATACTTCTATTGGTACATATATATTTAAATATATTTTCAGAACCTTCTAGCCCATTTAATATAGAATACAAAAATAAAAAAGGCAGAATTAATTTAAGATGGAATTATATTTCAATTGCCGGCCGATATTAAAATTAGTGGTGCACGACCACTAAGTACACGTTGGTTAGTGGATTTCACCAGACTAAGACTTCACCACTCCTCACATTGATCACAGGGGATTTTGGGAGCGATTTAATGAAATACCATAAAGAAATCCTTTTGATTTTGTTTTCTTATTCCGACGACGATTTCAAGGCTCTATCCGTGTCACTTCAACTTACATCTTCACATTGTGAAGTTTATGATAAAATCACTTAATATACGATAAATTAATAGTACAACAGAATTATTTGTCTTTCACATAACTTTTACTATTTTACCATAAATATTGACGTAATTAACTGACGTATACCAGATATGTATGCAATAGATTTTCACGATGAGTGTTCACATGGTTTCAAACATTATTATATCATTTTCTTATATACTCACTAACTGTTACTGTAATATTTGCACTTTGAAACTGTTTATACAGTTAATTTCATAACATCGTAAAGAATGACAGATTTTGTCACAGATTTCCTGTACAGTGGATCTACCTGGATGTTCGTTGACTTTGTGATGGCATCGCAATGTCAACTTTTCGCGCTTTCGATACAAAATGTTCGTCTTACTACGCCTGTTAATGACAGTGCGTAATATTAAAGTATTACTAGAAAGTTTACTTTTGTAGGTAATATGTATATCATTGACTTTATACTTACTTACCATTTAATTAAGGTAATCCAAATACCAAAAACAATAGAAGTAAACGTTGATGACATCAAGTTTTATGGAACTACTTTTCAAAACATCTTAGCCACTTCACATCCCTTTGTTTCCTCAGCACGTAAGACAAGTCATCACGGTAAAGTGTTGTCAACACGTTAAAGAACAGCACTATTATACAAGGTTAGCATCAGCGTATAGTGCGTAGAGCCTTATTCCACTTCAGATGGGGCTGACTGGGGAATTTAATCAAATGGAATGGGAGTGTGGGAGGACACGCTCACAAATGGCGCGCGGGACTGATGATGGTCTTCCTCGAAGATTATCAGAATCCTGGAATCTTGAGATATTTCCCTTAAAATATATTTTTCTGATTATTCCTCTTCTTTCTTGCAATATTAATCCTTGGTACATTATGGTTCGTTTACATTTTACACAAACCGTAAATGGGCTATTTATTTTTATGGGCTATTCATCTTAAAGGGGCTTTGTTTACATTGTACAAGATAATATCTTGGTTCGTAACACAATATTTTAACACAAATTGAATAGCATATTGATTATATATTTTGTTTTCATTTTATAAAACCTATATATAATGTTCATACTATATTTATTTATATCACATGACCTATATAGCTCGTACACCATTATATAAATAATAAAATTTCAACCTTTTTTCCCTTAATTTTATATATGCATATGTCTGACTCGTGTTGTTATATCTTAAACTAAACATTTCTATAATATTGCACTAAGTATATTTAATTTTCAACATTTTAAAGAAAATGAAATGCAAAGTGCAAAACTAAATATATTTATGCACATATGTAGTTACTCATTGCTCACTTTCAACATAACTTTTACTAAAATATTATTTTGATTATTCAAAGATTTAAAATACAACATTTAAACGACATAATATCAACTTATTGGTTAAGTCCAAACATTATGCAATGATACAATAACATGAAAGTACGAAATAAATTTTCTTATTAGTAAATAAATTTTCAAAACACATTACATATTAAAAACTCAATTTTCAACATAGCATTGAATAATATACTTTTGTCGAGATTTAATAAAACTTTATCTGCGCAATCAAGATCCACATCTAAATTTTGCAACGTAATAATTATGTTGTGCTTCTCTCTGACCACTCGACATGGTCTGCCTTGCTAAGTTTTGAAGATACCTACCCACAATATATGATTTGTTTCCCTATCCCAAGATGAGGCCGGAAGATAGAACATAAGGTTAAAATCTAATATATTAAAGCATGGGATTTACCAAAATTGCTTACTAAGAGCTTTAAATAAATATTGTAATACCCAAAATGCATGGGGTGATATTATCACTGTGACTTGGCATACAGCTTAACTTGTGTTTCTATTACTTTGAAAAAAATATCAATTGCCATCTGGAGCTCGCATAGCTGGTCACAGATGCCTGCTCACATCATATCAAACTTCATATATATATCTTGAAGTCGCTCATTCTGTAACATGTAAGGATTTTGTAAATTTACCGACTCAAATTCCATAAATCGGATGAATATAGGTTTTTTACAGAACACAAAAATCAAAAATTTTTCAAAATCCAACAATTTTTCTAGAATTTCATTTATCGGTTTTTTATTATTACTTCTTGACTGAACCTTTTGAGACAAACATACAAGTACTGCGGTTAGGGCATTGCAAAGAAGAGTTTAAGCAATACTTTCTAAATGTGAATTTTTAAACTCACTGAAAATTATATCGTGATACTTTTCAGAACTGTGTTTAACAGCTAAATCTAACCAAATCTTTCGAGGTGATTTCGTAGGTTTCCACACCTTAAGTCGGTCTACAGAATGCGAGCCAGTCGATCTACGAGTTAAAGGATCTAACAACGCGAACACCTTTTCTGAAATTGACGGTTTATTTACGCAGAGAAAAGGTCCTTTAGATACATTAAAGAACTTCGAAATTTTTCTACCTATGGCAGAACTTAAATTTGTCTGTTTCAAAAACACCAAATCATTTACCTTTACTTTGTGTTTACTCTCCTCTTGCGAGTTGTACCTCATTTCGCTTTGGAATCACTTCTTTTCTTTTAAAATCTGCCATTACCAGTTTATTGTCCCAACTTTCACTATCATTTTCGCTTGTATTATTCGCAAAAGTACAAAAATGTTCGAACATTGGTTTTTCAGCTTGAATGTTTAACATAAACTGGCTGGACTCGCTCCAAGACTATTTAAGATTGAATAATTTAATAACACAACAACTTGAGGTATAAATTTCTCCCAGGAAGCATGATCATCCTTACAAAACAACCTAAATAACCTGTTCGTTCCTGATGGATTCTCTCGACTGCGTTCGAGGCTGGATGGTACGGCGTTGCGTAAAATATATAAACTCCACATTCTTCCATTTTCTGCTTGAAGTTTTTAGAAATAAAACAACTACCATTGTCCGCAAATATAGCCGAAGGTATTCCTAGATGCATAAAGTACAATAATTCTAAACATTTAACTACACACTTCGTAGTAGCATTTCGAATCGGGTAAAGAACAAAGTAGCGAGTGAAAACGTCCAAGACTGAAAGTATAATTTTACATTTTTAAGGAGATGGCACAAGAGGTCCAATGATGTCAATTGAAATCAGTCTTCTAGGGCCTTTCACTTGTAGGGTTTCTAAACGTCTAGCTGGGGGTCGGGTGCCGAATTTAGTTCGCTTACACTCGAGACAGGCATTGATATATTTCCTCACGTGTCGCCGCATTGATTGCCAATAACAAATTTCACTGATAAACTTACTGTTCTCTCACATCGGAAATGTCCACGGTTATTATGCATTTCTTCAATTACCAAATTGACTAAAGATGGTGGAATACGTATCATTCAGCTGTTAGAACAATGAAAGTTCTTATATAGCAAAATTCCGTTTTCCAATTTATAGAATTTCTCTACATATCTTTTTTTGATGTTGCTGTAAGGATCGTTCGGTTTTTCTAAAAACTTGATAATTTTATCATGTTCAGGATGGTCCTTTTGTTTTTCGGTAAACTTTCCCGCTATGAGATATCTGAAAAATGAAGGGAGAACTTCCAAATTATTTATGTCTAAAATTTCACTGGGAGGGGCACATTATTCTTGACAGAGCGTCACTGGTAACCTTCTCACTGCCTGAAATGTGCTTTATTTCTAGATCAAATCCCTGTAATTCGAGACTCCACTTAGCCAAACGGGAGTTCCGATGGCGAGTTTTATTTAAAAGCACATAGGAGTTATGCTCTGTGTAAACTTTCACATGGTGGCCATATAACAAATGTCCTCATTTGCGTATCGCAATCACAATTCGCATTCAGTATTAGTAATATTTCGCTGTGCATTATTCAAAGTCTTACTGTAGAAACCAAGTATGTGTTTTTCACCATTGACTTCTGGAAATAATATACTTCCGACTGCTACTAACGAACTATCGGTCAGTAAACAAAAATCGTGATCTAACGACGGATGATTAGCAACACCTCTTCAGCTAAATACAATGTGACAAAACTCTGGTCACATTCGTCCGACCAAATCCAACATTTATTCTTTTCCAAGAGTTCAAACAACGGATTGGCTAAATGAGCGAAATGATATATGAATTTGGAACGCCACTCAAATACACCTAATACTCGTTTTTGTTTCTTTACATTCTTGGGACGGGGTAATGTTCGAATTGTTTCAACGTATGATGGATCCTTTTTCACGCCTTCAGGTGTAACTACGAAACCACGAATTTGGAAACTCGTGGTACAAAATGAACATTTATTTGAATTTACACTCATGTTAGCTTCTACTAATTTCGTGAACAACAAATTCAAAATTTCTAACTGCTTATCAAAAGAAAAACTCGGTAGTGAAATCATCAATATACGTGACCAATTTATCAAATAATGCATGACCTAACGCAAACAAAAGACAAGCCATTAATCCTACACCTCCATTTGCGTATCCGAAAGGAATGGATGTGAATCTATACATCTTTCCATTCCAAGAAAATGCTGTATACTATCTACAATTTTCAGAAATTGGAACTTGTTTGTAACTTCCTACTAAATCAATATTTGTTATATACTATGCACCCTGAAACTTCAACAAAACATCTATATTGTTTAGTTTCAATTGTTTTATTTTTACATGGGAATTGAAAACTGTTAAATCCACTACAGCAGGCATCTTACTAGTATTCTTCTTTGGGACACAGAAAATTGGATGAGACCCAATTGATACACAATGTTCTTTTACTCCACAAAGTCACCACTGATCAATTTGTGAATCAATATGTTCTTTGAATTTGTGTGGTAATGTATATTGCCTTTTAACTAAAGGTTGATAAGTATTTACTTCAATAGCGTACTCAAATTTATTACAGCGTCCAGGAATATTTTTAAAAATTTTCCTGTTTCAACAACAGTTTGAACAAGTTTTGCTTCTCAAAATCTTACAGTTTTGCTTCCTTAACTTTTTCCCGTATTTCTGAAATTGAAACAAATTCACTTTTTATTTGACTATCATTCGTATTACAAACTGCAACTCTATCTAACGATTTACGATGCTATTTTTCAATCTCACTATCAATCTCTGAAATCTGTTGTGAATAATAATCGAACGAAAATTAACTCCATTTGCAATTTCTAAATTTAAAACTTTCATTTCTTTTTATCACTGCAAGAATTTCGAATTTTATCGTAAGCTTGGTTAGAAAGAACAACATGATTAACCCATTCATTCTCTAATTTACGCTTTTCGCTTACCAAATTATTTACTATGGAACCTTCTACATTTACTTTTCCAATCTCAAATAAACATTTCGATTTCTCATCACTGTCGCTAACAAAATTTACATTAGTTTCATTATCAGCTTGAGACACGAAGTTTACGTTTTGCTGTACATCACCTTCAGTTGAAATTTTAGTAACTTTGACATTGTCAACTTGGCCACTTAGTAAATTGAGCTTTGAATTCTTCAGTAATGTCCTGGAATGAACGAAATGTACCTAATTTTAACTTATACCACTCACGAGAATTACCGGTAAAAATAAATCCTAGTACATGTAAATATTGAGATTCAGGTAAGTCTACAGAATGCGCCGCGTGCTCAAACTGATTTAAAAATGAAATTGGTGACTCATCATCTTCTAAACCCGAAAACGTTGGAAACATTTCAATGTCACCGTGACGTAATATTCGCCGTTAACATTTTTCACATTAGCCCTATCTGATTTTCTTACTTTGATTCGTTTTTTCAATTTAGTTATCTCGCTTGATGTCGACGAACTAGAATCCGTTTGGTTACAACTACTACTTTCTGCATCTTAACTTATAGCTACTTCTATCATCGCCCGATACACTTGATCTACGCGAATTACGTTCACTCCCCTCTTTGTTAGCACTCACAACTAAGGAAGTTAACTTCGTTTGAGTTTCATCCACTTTTATTTCCAAGCGTGACAACTTATCACTTATTAAAGTAATGTATTGATTCATGTTCATTACATCAACACCTTAAGGAATAGCGTTTTGTGACAAACTATCGATCCTACGGTGCAATACTATGTGAGTCGTGTCACTACCATATGAGTAGTGTCACTCAATGATACTAACATTTTTTCTTTATTTTCAAATTACTTTCAATATTGTTTACAGACTCCTTGATCGACCCAATCTTTTCGAATGTTCGGACCGCTTTTTCTTCACATTTACCGAATTCAACCGTAATAATCTCAAGTTCTTTACAATTTTGAACAGTTTTTCACCATATTTTCTCACATTTATCATTTACCTTCTAACATTTCTCATCTATATCCTTAGATATTTGTTCATATCTAAACACACATTCTTTCCTTACTAATTCTAATTGTGCGACGAGTTTATCGTCAATATTTTGTTTGTTGCTTCACTAATTTCTACCATTTTACTTTCCAAACATTCGTTTACCCTTTCTATTTTGTTTTCTAAAGTTTCGTTAACCTTTTCTATTTTACTTTCTAACGATTCATTAACGTTTTCTATTTTATTTTCCAGAGATTCGCGTAAAATTTGCATTTCATCGTTATTTGCTTTAATTGCTTCCCACAGTAACTTGAAATTACTTTCATCCATTTTGCAAAAAAAAATCCTAAACACGAGTCAGACTTATCAAACTTTTACGTTTCTGGACATAAATCAATACTTTAAATTTAACGATGCAGGAATTTTGTTGTTCGGTGCGCCATTGTTATGACCGGCCTGGTTCGATTTCCTGTGTTCGGGCTGTTAATTTTGTGTCCAAAAATGGATTTAGTGATCAGTAAGAACAAATACTTAACTCTGCAGGCGGCAGTCGTTAGAACGAAAATTAAATACAACTCCTAATCGAAACAAAGACCAAGATGAACTCATGCGGAGGCTGCTTTTGTACCTGCACACCATCCTGGACGCACCAATCGTTGGGTCGTACAGAGTATGTACGAATATCGACAGAAATACTAAGAATTCTTGTAATGATTTATGTGAGAAACCTGGAAAACATAACTGAAACAAAATAAATACATAGGATAAATTTTACTTGATTAGTAGGTAATTTACATTCACACTTACTTACGTGTATTTTTTACTGGTATACTTCTATTGGTACATACATATATATTTCAATATATTTACAGAAACTTTTAGCCCATTTAATATAGAATAAAAAATAAAAAAATAAGAAGTATTAATTTAAGATGGAATTATATTTTCATTGCCGGCCGATATTAAAATTAGTGGTGCACGACCACTAAGCACACGTTGGTTCACGGAACACTCTACCACTCCTCACATTGATCACAGGGGATTTTGGGAGGGATTTAATGATATTCCATAAAGAAATCCTTTTGATTTTGTCTTCTTATTCCGACGACGATTTCCAGGCTCTATACGTGTCTCTTCAACTTACATCTTCCCATTGTGATGCAATAGATGCAATAGATTTTTACGATGAATGTCCACATGGTTTCAAACACTATTTACGCATTGAAACTACGTTGACTCTTGAAAATGTTTATACAATTAATTTCATAGCATCGTGAAGGATGACAGATTTTGTCACAGATTTCCTGTACAGTCGATCTACCTGGTTGTTCGTTGAGTTTGTGATCGCGTCGCAATGTCAAACATTCGCACTTTCGACAAAATGTTCGTCTTCCTACGCCTGTTAATGACAGTGCGTAATATTAAAATATTACTAGAAAGCATTCATTTGTAGGTAGTATGTATACCATTGAGTATACTTATTTACCATTTAATTAAAGTTATGCAAATACTTAACACAATAGAATGTAAACGTCGA
The DNA here is from genome assembly GCF_964235325.1 of Thermobia domestica. NCBI lineage: Eukaryota > Metazoa > Arthropoda > Insecta > Zygentoma > Lepismatidae > Thermobia > Thermobia domestica. The sequence goes on from NC_137457.1 coordinate 63,546,588, forward strand.
TGACATCAAGTTTTATGGAACTACTTTTTAAAACATAGTAGCCACTTCACATCCCTTTGTTTCCTGAACACGTAAGGCAAGTCATCACGGTAAAGTGTTGCCAACACATTAAAAACAGCACCATTATACAAGGTTTGCGTCAACATATAGTGTATAGAGTCTTATTCCACTTCAGATGGGGCTGACTGGGGAATTTAAACAAATGGAATTTGAGTGAGGGAGGACATACGCTCACAAATTTTGTTGTAAGAGTTTGCACAATTAATTATTATTAAGCAAAATTCACTTCGACTTATTAAGTACACAATGCTTGCTCATTACTACCTGAGTTTTTTCCTTTTTTATAACAAAATGCATTGCTCTTTAAAGAGACAATATTATTGGACTATTGGAATAAAATTGTCTGATAGGAGACCTTACAATAAGTTATTTTTTAACATTCTAATATTTTCAAATATCAAGAGTAACTATTAAATTTGCCTTTTTCTTTTGTTTCCAGGTGGAGGTACGTAGTCACCAATGTATTATATATTTTTGTTGTGGTTACAATGAGTTTTATTTATGTGTTCTTAAAAACTTGATAAATTTAGTGTTTAGATAACAGTTACATTAATGGGTAATTGAACAGTGATATTCATCCGCACAATAGTGACAAAAGGGAAATAATTAATTATACCAATTTACATATTAACATAAACCAATATTACGTAAATTTTTTGACCTCTGATTACTAGATATTTAATTATAGAAAAACGTAAATGATCAAAGAACATGGTCAAACGAAAGAATTTACATAACTGTGTACTGTTTGACATTTAAGTTACTGTGTAATTGAACAGTGATTGCGGTCCGTACGGTAACAAAAGGAAAATTATAAATTGTTATACTATAACAACTCACATTATTACACACAACCAAAACCTCGTATTACATCTATTTCCTGACCTCTTTTTAGTAAATACCTAAAATTCGTATTTGCTTTTAAACTGAATATACAACTGAATACAAACTGAGAAAAAATAATTGTACTATTCTCTGAAGGAGGATCACAATACATCACACACGATTTCAAATTATTATTAACAATCACAATTTTCTAAGATTAATTGTACAATGTTACTTAGGAGTTAATAAGCATAGAATTTAGTAAGAATTGGATAGTTTACAAATTGAATAAATGTTTTTCGTTATTATAATAAATACACTGTATATACACTACTGGCCAAAAGTATTGCATCACCCATGGAAATGCTGTAAATACGTACAAGGTGTACCGACTTTCATGCAAATATATTGGAATGTTATACATAAATTATCGTTAAGTCATTCTGAAACGTTTTTAAATTTGTCAACTGTAAAATAACTCCTCGCAATCAAAAATTAGTTCAAAATGTGGCGAGACCTCACCATCACAGCAAAAAGAAAGTTCTTGACAAGTAGGAAGATAATATGCTTTTAGCTGGTATAAATATTAACATGAATACTTGTTTACATACAACATAAAATGTCATTGTAAGTACGAAACCAGCTGCAGTTGTGACTAGTTTTCTTTTCTGTTCGCCTTTCAGGGACCAGTGGTCATCAAGAGTTGTCAGCTAAAATATACTAAATAAGTGATTGTTTGTCCGACACATATGAACAGTATGGCTCAAGTTCGTGAACTTAGTAAAGAACAAGGTGCTGTTATTGTGGAATTGTACACGTTAAAGTTTTCTACGTGACAGATCGCTAGAAGAGTGAACATACATCAACCTACAGCTATTCGCACTATTCAAGGTTTCAACCAAACTCTGTCAAATGTTAATCGTCAATGGCCTGAAAGACCGCGAATAACGTCAAAGAATTGAGATCTGTTCATTGTGGTCACAAACAAACGTCAACGTACACTAACTGCCCCAAAAATTCGAGAAAAACTTAATGCTTAATGTTCAGTGTAAACGTGTTTAAACACTGAAACGCCTACTTCGAAAACACGGTTCATCAAGGAGATGCATTGCAACAACAACAAAAAAACTTGAGTAAACAAAACAAACGTAGACGATTGCAATGTTCTCAAGAACATAAGAATTGATCAGTACAACAGTGGTATAAAGTGCTATTTAGTGACGAACGTAAATTCGAAATTTTTGGAACTAAACCTAGAAAGTTTGTTCGTCGACTTCCTGGAGAACCCATGCTCGAACAATGCATTAACCCAAGTGTCCAACATGGTGGTGGGTCTGTCATGGTATGGGTTGTATCACGGGTGAAAATGTTGGTTATTTACTGAAAATTGAGAGAACAATGAAAAACGATTATCGTCGCATCCTAGAGAGACAGTGGCAAAAGGCCTGTCGGTCAGGGATTTATTTTTCAACAAGACAATGATCCCAAGCACACATTTCATTTGTGTAAGTCGTACTTAGAAAAGAAAGAAAGACGAAAAGGATTGATAAACATGCGATGGCCACCGAAAAGTCCGGACTTAAATCTGATCGAGTTATTGTGGGATGAGTTAGACAGAAACGTTCGAAAAAGTCGACCAGTTAACAAAACACAGTTTTGGGTACATTTACAAACGTGTTAGATGGACTTAAAGCCCAAACATTACGTAAATTACTCGCGTAAATTACGTATTGAGAGCTATTGGTGGATATTTTGACGAATACCAAATTTGAATGATTTCGTTTCACATTCTGACTCTTCTGTTTTGATTTTGTGTTACCCTTTGTTGTTTTGTTTCGCAAATATAAAATTGTTCTATTTGTGTTCATAATTATGTGCATTCATTTCATTTTCTACTGATATCGGTGGTGAAGTAATACTTTTGGCCGGTAGTGTATATATATATATATATATATATATATATATATATATATATATATATATATATATATTCATCCTCACGGCATTGTCAAGGCTCTATATTTGTATTTTACATTTATTATTGCAACCGGGTGTTTCTGACTTCCGTATACGGTAGCCCGATCATCACCCTTGTTCTTCGCGCGCACAGTCATTCGAAGAACTGAAAACGTACTCTGTACACAAACAGCTTATGGTTGTGAACTCGGAAAGCCTGGTACTTCTGCTTGTCAAGGTCAAAAAGTGGGAGAAAAAAGGATGTGTAGAATGTATAGAGGGTGCAACAGTGACTGATGCTTATAAGGGAACATATTCATTTGTAGTTCGTGCACATTCCGCCTGTAGCGCTACTGTGGCACAACGTATATTGTAACTGTATAACTGTTGTACACCGCTAGTAGGTCTATTCGCGTTAGTGACGACCGAAACTATGTTGTCAGCTCTGACTGCGGTAAGGCACTGTCGTGCTGCTTTTCCTTCTCTTTTTTCCCCTTTTTATTTGTGAGACGCCAAACATGTTGTTTTTGCTTGTTGCACGCGCTGAACGGGTTTCGGCGAGCGACGTATTTAAGAAGTTGACTACATATTCTTGTTTGCGATAGTTTTAAATTGGTTAACTGTTGAAAAATATACGAAAATAAAGCTGTAGTTGTTAAGGTATATTAATCGAGGACGTAGCTACTGACATTGTTGATTACAGATTTTCTCGAGGAAGAATTTAATTACAGTAGAGGTGAAAAGGAGACGTCCATTTAGAAAGCCCTCCCCCCTTATCAGACTCAATCGGAAATGGTCTCAATCGTTTGTACACAAATGTGCAGGCGAAATTTTCGTTTGTACACAATTAGGGGCGCCGTCAGAACGAAAAGAAAGTGGGGGCTGTCTAAATGGTAGCCCCCACCAACATGTCCTATTCAAGCACAAATTGTCGCAATCATTTGTACATCGTTTCTACAAAAATGTGAAGGCAAAGTTTTCGTTTGTTCACAATTAGCGGCGCCGCCAGAACGAAAACAAATTGGGGCTGTCCAAATGGTAGCCCCCCCCACTATGTAAAATTCAATCATAATTGTCGCAATCGTTTTGTACATCGTTTGTACAGAAATGTGCAGGCGAAATTTTTGTTTTACACAATTAATGGCGCCGCCAGAACGAAAACAAAATGGGGCGGTCTAAGTTATAACCCCACCATGTCCAATTCAATGACAAATTGTCGTAATCGTTCCTACATCGTTTCTACAGAAATGTGAAGGCTAAATTTTCGTTTGTACACAATTAGGGGCGCCGCCAGAACGAAAACAAAGTCGGAGATGCCTAAGTGGTAGCCCCCCCCCCCACCATGTCCAGTTGAATCACAAATTGTCGCAATCGTGTGTACTTCATTTGTACAGAAATGTGCAGGTGAAATTTTCGTTTGTACACAATTAGGGGCGCCACCAGAATGAAAACAAAGTGGGGTCTGTCTAAATGGTAGCCCCCATTTCCAATTTAATCACAAATTGTCGCAATTGTTTCTACATCGTTTGTACAGAAATGCGTAAGCCAAATTTTCGTTTGTACACTATTAGCGGCGCCGTCAGAACAAACAAAGTGGGGCCTGTCTAAATGGTAGCCCCCCACAATGTCCAATTCAAGCAAAAATTGTGGCAATCATTTCTACATCGTTTGTACAAAAATGTGCAGGCGAAATTTTTGTTTGTGCATAATTAGGAGCGCCATCAAAACTGAATCAAATTGGGAACTGTCTAAGTGATAGCCCCAACCAAATGTCCAATTGAATCACAAATTGTCGCAATCGTTTCCACATCGTTTCTACAGAAATCTGAAGGGTAAATTTTCGTTTGTACATAATTAAGGGCGCCGCCAGAACGAAAACAAAGTGGGGGCTGTCTAAGAGATAGCCCCCCTTCACCAAGTCCAATTCAAGCACAAATCGTCGCAATCGTTTGTACATCATTTGTACAGAAATGTGTAGGTGAAATTTTCGTTTGTACACAATTAGGGGCGCCGCCAGAACGAAAACAATGTGAGGGCTGTCAAAATGGTAGCCCCCCCCATTTCCAATTCAATCACAAATTGTCACAATCGTTTCTATATCGTTTGTACAGAAATGTGCAGGCTAAATTATTGTTTGTACATAATTAAGGGCGCCGCCAGAACGAAAACAAAGTGGGGGGCTGTTTAAGTGATAGCCCCCCACCATGTCCAATTCAATCACAAATTGTCGCAATCGTTTCTACATCGTTTGTACAGAAATGTGCATGCAAAATTTTCCTTTGTACATAATTAGGGGCGCCGCCAGGGCGAAAACAAAGTGGAGGGCGATCTAAGTGATAGCCCAATCACCATGTTCAATTCAATCACAAATTGTCGCAATCGTTTGTACATCGTTTGTACAGAAATATGCAGGCGAAATTTTCGATTGTACACAATTAGGGGCGACCTCAGAACGAAAACAAAGTGGGGGCTGTCTAAATCGTAGCCCCCCCCCACCATGTGCAATTGAATCACAAATTGTCGCAATCGTTTGAATATAGTTATAAAGAAATGTGCAGGCGAGATTTTCGTTTGTACACAATTAGGGACGCCGCCAGAACGAAAACAAAGTGGGGTACTGTCTAAGTGTTAGCCCTCCCACCATGTTCAATTCAACCACAAACTGTCGCACTTGTTTATACGCCTTTGTACATAAATGTGCAGCTGAAATTTTCGTTTGCACATAAATGTGGCCCCGCCAAAACGTTAACAAACTATGGGCTCTCTAATTGATAGCCCTCCCACCATGTCGAATTCAATCACAAACTGTCAATTGTTTGTTACGGTTTTGTACAGAAATTTGCAGGCGAAATTTTCGTTTGTACACAATTTTGGGCGCGCCAAAACGATAACAAAGTATAGGCTACCTAATTGGTAGCACCTCCCTACGTCCGATTCAAAAGACAATTATCTCAATTGTTTGCACATCATTTGATCAGTAATGCGCAGGCGAAATTTTTTTTCTAAGCTATCAGATGCGTGGACAGAACGAAAAAAAAGGAAAATTGTCTAAGTTCTAGCCCCACCATGTTCGATTGAACCACAAATTTTCGCGATCGTTTATACATCGTTTGTGCTGAAATGTGCAGGTAAAATTTTCGTTTGTATTAAATAATATACGGATGTGAGTATTTTTAATATCTGCGATCAACATTAATCGGTTTGAATAACGGTTGATGAGTTTGAAAATGGTACCTATTGCACTAGTCGAAAAAAAAATTCTTTTTCTCTGGCCCACGGAAGAAAACACCTGATTCTAATAGAACTTTTCACGTAGAATTCGAATCTGCAATCAGTTATTTTCCATCACCCTCAGTTTTCCCGTGACAGAGGTGTTTTCGGAAAATTTCCCCTCAAATTTATTTTCGTTTTCTTTTCCCTTTTTTTAAACCATTTTCATATTTGTAGCTTGGGTACCTTAGGTATATAAACTCACAAATTATATTGTATGTTAGCTTGATTTATACTTAGTAAGCCCTCTAAGTTTCATAAGGATAGCATTATTCTATCTAGAGAAATAAACATATTTATATAAAAAATATGCTATGTGTACTGTTCATTTTACAATATTCATTAGTGCAGATAAAATCACATATAACTTCCACGAAAAGTACAATATAAGCACGGTTTATATCTTATTGGATTTTAAATAAAACATATTTTCAATGATATATACACCGTGTCACCATTTTATATCTACTTAATAAATAATACAAAAGAAGTTAGTGGTATCTTCTTAATAAATGGACACTTACTTACCTCAACTAATATGTTTTAGTTGTCGACTTTCTTCTGTGTTTGGTTTCTGGAACATCTCTTTTAAGTGTCCAACAGTAATCAGCTAGCATTTTTGAACTTCACTGTCACTGGTACCTCTTCTCCATGGAGGAAATGTCCTGATGAAAATGTTCCCCATACACATCACTAACAGCACCAAGCTTTTCAGGAAAGAAATGCAGGTGGGAGTCTAGAAAGTGAACTTTAAGGGACATGTTGCAACCCATTTCATTGAATGATTGCCGGAAATCACTCACAATTTCACGGTAATTTGGGGCTTTCTTGTTTACTAAAAAAATTCTCTGTTAAACATTTAAATGGACACCAAGCTGATTTCTCAACCAGAATTAAGAGATCCTCAAATATTTGGTCACGAATCAAACATCTTATTTGGGGGTCTACAAAAATCCCTAGCGTCACTAACCCGAGGAATTTTTTCCTTGAGGTAACAAGATCCTGCATTACTTTTGTCCATTGCCCTAACAAAGTTTTTGAAGAGCCCCAACTTTATATGAAGAGGAGGTAGAATTATCTAATCAGGGCTCACCAGTGAGGAATAAACAGCATTCTTCTGTCCAGGAGTTAGTACATGCGTTGGCCATTCCTTCTTGATGTAATGTTCCGCTTTGTTCCTGCTGTCCCATTCGCAGAGGAAAAAACAATATTTCGTATAACCAAGCTGCAAACCCATTAACAAAGAAATGACTTGTAAATCACAGCAAACGGTCCACTTGTATTTCTCATACTGAATGTTTTCTAACACTATTTCGATGTTTTCATAGGTTTCCTTCATATTAGTTGCATAAGCCAAAGGCACTGAAGGAAATTTGTTGCTATTGTGCAAAAGGACAGCCTTAAATCTAGTTTTCGAAGAGTCAATAAGCAATCTCTACTCTGTACTTATATGTGCATGTCCAAGTGTATCCATCACAGCACAGACATTATTACAATACACTAAATCATTTTCTTGAGAATAGTAGTTTTGAAACTCTGTATGAAGGTTTCGAAAAATACACACTTTAGTGTCACGATGGAGCAGATTCCAGCCTTAAGTTTAGAATCAAGAAGTTCTGTCTGTGTCTTGGAGAGTTTTAAATCCCGTACTAAGTCATTTAGTTCACCCGGAGTTATCAGATGGGAATCCAATGTAAATGTGCTTCCTACATAAGTAGGATCATCATCTTAATTTGGAACTTCAATAGTTGCCTCAAGTACGTAATCCTCATTTACCGTAAGATGAGGAGGAGTTACTGGTACAGGCAATTCTGCACTGTGTGGAACTGCCCTAATTGCTTATGGCAAATTAGGGTACTGTACTGTGTGGTTAGATTTACTGCTTATTTCTTTTATCTGTGTCATACAAAAGTAGCAGTCTGAAGAATGATCTTTTGGTTCCCTCCAGATCATCCGTACTGCGAAGTTCATGTTTCGTCCACCATTTGCCCACCCAGTCAGACGTTTTACGCAAGTACAACAAATGTAGTGAGGAACCCAGTTCTTACCCTGGTCTCCTACACAGCAACCAAAATATAACTGATAACACTTCCTCACAAGTGGAGTAAAACATCGACGTTGTGATTTAAATATCAGCTCCCCACATACATAACATAAATTGTCCGGTTCATTTACACACTTCCTCGACATCTTGTATCCTGTAAGGTATCACACACATACACACACACACACACACACACACACACACACAGGAATCTACACTCCATCAAATTCCCACAAAATCCCTCTAGACATTCCCTCATACAAAAATGGTGACATGGTTTACACATCATTGAAAATGTTTTATTGGAAGGCCAATGAGGTATAAACCGTGGTATATTGTAATTTTCCTGGAAATTATATGTGTTGAGGACCGACCCGACCCCACCCGTGACCCAAATTGACTGACCCGACCCGAGCTGACCCGATTGGCCTGACCCAAAGTGACTCCAGTGAACCAACCCGAGGCGACTTAACCCGACAACCGACCCGAGTGACTTGACCTTACAATCTAACAAGTTTGAAAGAGCTAGAACCTTACAAAACTGCCACCAGAAAAAACATGCTGACCAATTCTTATGCATAAATCATTGTTTCGGCTTTTTTTATTTGTAGTATAATTATCCTCCTCCTCCTCATCAGTGTTCTGCCATTAATAACAGGCCAGTTTCCGTGAACTAGGTAAGAAGCTTCCATTTTGGCGATTTCCCGCTAATATCTGCCTCGCAACCCAACATAAAGTACCTCCCTCCTTATTACAATATATCAATTCCAACCTTCTTACACATTCTCGCTCTCCTGATATCACCCCCTTTACTACATCTCTCAGAATGCAATCCCTTAGCAAGATCGAAACTTGTGATCCGTCCATTTTTCGCTTCCTTATATCGTCTAATATTGCTCTCGTCTCTTGCATTTTTTCAGCATTTCCTAATTCGTTTTCCTCTCTACCCTGCTAACCTTCTTTATTTTACTCCACATCCAAATTTCCAAGGTTAAAATTTAGGCAATCAAGTTCGAAAGTCAAATCACTACCCCAGCAATAATAATAATAATAATAATAATAATAATAATAATAATAATAATAATAATAATAATAATAATAATAATAATAATAATAATAATAATAATATGAAGGTGACCAAGAAAGTTCTGTCTCTTTGTGGAGGTCTGTGTTCAATTGGCCCTCACACCGTGAGTTGAATGCGAATGGATATAAGGCGAAAGTCAGTTGTTGGACGAGACGAGACGAGACAGAATTTTCATGAAGGGGTACGGGATGAGACAGAGCTCTTTCAATAGAAACATATGCACTTTTCCAGACAAGGCTACCTTCACGACACATTTTCGAAACAAGAATGCCCCAAACCAGGTCTCGTGAGCAACACTAGTAAGTATATCCAACATACTACTTGGTTATGGCTGTTCACATACACCGTGAACGTGCGTAAGGACTGAGTGAACATGGGGCCTTCACAGAGCGTCATAAGGGCTTGTGCGCTGTACGAGTTCAAATTGCTGCTCCGCGTTGCGGAAGATATGACAAGCCTTTGGTGAGGGTGTCGTGACTACGCGGAGAGTGCAGTGGTATGACGGTTTAAGGACGGTGACGAAACACTCGAAGACGCACCACGTGCCGGAAGACAAACAGATGTTCAAAATAAAGATCTTCATGCAGCAATTGTGACGAAGACAGACATGTGAGGAACTGGTACTACTTTTCAGTGTAAGTGGAGAAACCATTCGGCACCACCACCATCAACTTGGGAAGCACTGCAAGTTGGGTTGATAGGTCCTACATGATTTGACTTGGAGGCAGAAAGCAACGCGAGCAGACACCTGTGTTTCTTTGGTGTCCCGTCTGAGGAAGGAGCAATTTCTGGACAGGGTGTTGACATGTGATGGGAAGTGGGTCCTGTACGAAGCTCCACGGCGCCGTCATTGTTGGTTAGCATCCCATGAACTGGTTCAAAAACAGCCCAAGCCAGCACTACGCCAGAATAAGGTTCTCCTGTGCATTTTGTGGACTGCTCGAGGCATCGTCCATCGGGAACCGCTACCAGCTGGTCAGATCATCAATGCAACTGTGTACTGTCACTGTGTACTGTCTGGATCCAGCAGTTCTAAATCGCAAAGGGGTCCTCTTGTTACAAGGTAACGCTAAGCCCCACGTGGCTAAAATGACCCAGTACATCATTCTACGCCTTGGATGGAAAACACTATTGGATCCGCCGTACTCCACGGACATTGTACCGTCCGATTATCACCTGTTCCATTCCTCGGACAATCACCTTAGAGAACGCCAATTCAAATCGCTAGTAGAGGTTCAATATGCACTTGATACTTTCTTCACTTCACGTCCCACCAAGTTCGACTGCGATGGAATCCATGGCCTTCCAGAACGTTTCCATAAGGTCGTCGAGGCTGATGGAGACGATTTTTGATATTCTAGGTACGTCTTAGGTTACATACCAATGTTCGAAGGTGTTGGTGAAAAGGCGGCGGAACTTTCTTGGGCACTCTTAAAGTTATAATAATAATAATAATAATAATAATAATAATAATAATAATAATAATAATAATAATAATAATAATAATAATAATAATAATAATAATGTGTCCTGCCCAAAGGCAGATGTTTGACCCGAAGGTCCATGGGAATTGATTCCAGCTCGTACCACGTAAGTTTTCTGGTGGACAAACGCCATGTGCATGGGTTTTCTCGGTGTTCTCCCATTTCCTCTCATTTTCTTCATTCAACCACTTCAATTATTTCTCATCATCCTGTCTCTCTTAGCGTTGGTGCATAACGTGGGACGTTAACTAGATATTTCCTTTCAATTTCACTTAATGTGACATTTAACTTGACATAGAAACGCAGAAAGGAAAAATGTCAGTAGTAATATTAATTACAATTAAAATGCAAATTAGTTAATATAGGGTAAAATTAAAATTTTATTACTATTTCACCTTCAATTAGTCACATTTATCATTCATTCACCAACTTCGAATTGAATTCTACAACAAAGCTCTTTATAGTATTCCGTATAGAAAATAAGTGAAGAATGTGACGACCCGACCCGAGTGACCCGACACGAGCTAACCCGACTGACCCGACCCGACAACCCGACCCGTTTGAGAGCACTATCAGAGGGGTACAATTTACAGTACAATTTATTTTGTATGGTTTAGCATACTTTAAGGCTACCATACTATTTGAAAACAAAAAAACGGGACATCTTACAGATTAGTAGTAAATATTGCATTTTGTATTAATTTTATCTTTCGAATTTTACTACAGTATCGCACTAGTTATACAACTTAAAATAATGTATTAATATAGTCCATACTTAATCAACAGTGCTAAAAATTATTATAGGAGCTAGAAGCTGTTATACAATATAAACGCAATCAGTGAACATACAATATTTAGGCAAAAATTATATTTTCAATATTATTACGCATACCACCTTTACATGCTCTACATGTCAATAAAGAAAAATATCCAGATTTATGAAGTTGTTTCAAAATTTCAATAGGCTGATTTATTTTTGTTAACCTAAAATGCGAACTAAAAGAAAGCAATTTGCATAATTGTTTTTCTGAAGCAGAAAAAAATGTGTTTTCGGGGCTGGTCTGCAACGTCACAAGAATTTGTTGCCACCTCGGGGTATACATTCTTACTTTTAGTGATAAGGATTTATCCTACTTAGGAGGATTTAAACATTGCATGTTATATCCGGGGAAGCAGTGATTGGAATAATAATAAAGATTAGAATGAAATTGTTCCTATAGTATTGTCGGAATTGAAAGCAAAAGGAATAAGTCGATTTTATTATCTTTTCAGAAATTTTGATATGTAATTAATAATAATAATAAAGAAAAACAGGACAAGAAGGAAAATTTCTGCACACCGGACAAATTTTAAGAAACCGGGACTTATGGTAGCCTTACATACTTATTTGCATACGGAGCCATTACGTAGCAGAGTTGAAACAAAATCTCGTAAATAGGTTGCCAACTCAGGAATACAAAATTACCGGCACACCCTCAAAATTCTCTGTACAAATGAGAAACTGAAGACTGTATTGATCGTTATTGTATTTACCACCAATTGCCACTTGTTTAAAATTATCGAAACAGATGAATAATACTGGATATTAATCTTTATGTAGCAATAGTTGATTCATAAAATGAAATTTACTCTATAAACTTACACTTCAAACAAAGGAAATTGCTTTAAAAAGTCATTTTCTACTTTCAATAAATGAATAAAATTCTTTTACAATAAAATATAAGTGTTATCAAATTTGTTATGTTAAATAAATAAAAAACTGCCATACATTAAAAAAAATATCGATAATGTATAATACAACGGAAATTTGTGTTTGTATAGGCACTGTTGAAAAATTTCGATTTTCAATGTTATATTCTGGATTGCAGATTCCAAAATACCGGTCAGAAGGGGTCTAATAAGAAGTTTGTACCGGTCACCGGCCTTAATCAAAATCACAGCAAATACCGGCCAGTTAGCAACTCTACTCGTAAATCAGAATGCTGAATGCACCAAAATACTTCACCATGCATTCTATAGTTTCTGCAAAATGAGTTTAATGAAGATGATCAAATAAAACAAAATACTGTGTTATAATTTTCCCTTTAACAGTCTACTTTGTGAATTTGTTATATCTTCCACTTATCAATTTCCTGTACGAGATGAGAATAACGGTTTCTGCGCAAGATAGAAAGAAAAAAATAAATTTTTCTCATAAGGATTCAGTTCACGTAAGAAATAATGAATAAGTTTAATAATAAGAGCCGAGGAGTGAAAAACTACCTCAGCAACAATGATTGTAAGTATACTAAATATAAAAACAAAAAACATTTAATTCTATCATCGTTAGGATAAGATCAATATAGTGAGTCACACGATAGTGTGAACATACCAAAGCACACAATAGTGTGAACAAAGTTCTGTTAGAAAAATACTCCATAAATGTGACACATTTTTTTTAATGCTTCTACCATTTATACAGTCCCCCACATTGTTTTCGTTCTGGCGGCGCCCCTAATAGAGTACAAACGAAAATTTCGCCTGCACATTTCTGTGCAAATGATGTACAAGCGATTGATATAATTTGTGATTGAATTGGATATGGTGGGGGCTACCATTTAGACAGCCCCACTTTGTTTTCGTTCTGGCGGCGCCATTAATTGTGTACAAACAAAAATTACGCATGCATATTTCTGTACAAACGCTGTACAAACGATTACGAAAATTTGTGATTGAATTGGACATGATGGAGGGGCTACCATTTAGAAAGACAACACATTAACTTCTTTCTGCCGTCGTTGGTGGGAAGCTACCACTTAGAGAGCCCCCAGTTTGTTTTCGTTCTGGCGGCGCCCCTACTTGTGTACAAACAAACATTTCGCCTGCCCGTTTCTGTACAAACGAAGTACAAACGATTGCGATAATTTGTGATTGAATTGGACATGGTCGGGGGCTACCACTTAGACAGCCCCACTTTGTTTTCGTTCTGGCGGCGCCCCTACTTGTGTACAAACAAACATTTCGCCTGCCCGTTTCTGTACAAACGAAGTACAAACGATTGCGATAATTTGTGATTGAATTGGACATAGTGGGGGGCTACCACTTAGAAAGCCCACTTTTTTCTGTTCTGGCGGCGCCCCTAATTGTGTACAAAGGAAAATTTTGCCTGTACATTTCTGTACAAATGAAGTACAAACAATTGCGACAATTTGTGATTCAATTGGACATGGTGGGGGGAGACTACCACTTAGACAGCTCCCTTTTTTTCTGTTCTGGCGGCGCCCCTAATTGTGTACTGTAGCGTCCGCAAATATCATTCAATACTGCCCCCCATTTTTTTCTTTTCTTTGCATTTTATTGTAACAGAATTCGCACTTCTTTTAAACTCCGAATTCTGTTGGGAAGTTCTTTTTTTTCCTAGCTAGAAGCCAGACATCCTGTTTGCCTTCAAGTTTCGCTATCGGGTTCCCCCTTTCTGACCTGTAGGTCAACAGCAGTTAAGATAAACATTCTCCCCTATTGGTTCTATACAGAAGTCTGGTTCTTTTTCTATATTTATGTAATCTTTTAACAAGTTAGATTATTATTATTATTAGTGGTAGGATACTGTTAAGAAAACCCATATAGTTTTGTGTATCTTTTAAATGTCATTTTCTGCTTCTAAAAAGAAGATTCTTTTTCGTTCTTCGGAACATTAAATATATATGTATGTCTTTGGTCGAAAACAAGTAAGATAAACTGTCGAAGGGTCTTGAGTTCATTATGTATAAAACCTTTCAAGTTTATTACTTGAAATCTTTTACGTTAGTATATGTTTTATAGTTTATGATACTATTTGTATAATTCTCTGTAAAATCTAGATGTAACATCATTATTCCAGAGAAAGGGGCTCACACACCTAAACTCAAGAACTACACATCTCACGCACACGCATGCGCACACACAAAATCTTATCTTTTGCCTTTCTCCGCCAAATGCACCTTGTTCTAGCCAATCTAGATGTTAATGGCATGGCTTGTTCCAATAGCTAGTATCTCCACCCCTCAGAGTGGTACCCTTCCGAGCGTTTATGCACCCGAAACCGTGTGCAAAACCAATAATCTTCCTTTTCAGGATACTGGTCCCCCTCGGGCTCTGCCCTAGGTGCTTTTTACATCTCCACGTATGCTCAACCTTTGACCTTACGGTCTTGGTGCAACGTTTGCTCACGTTACTATTTTGCACACAGACCGTAAATTGGTGCCGGTTGCACCCCCGATCGAGGACCTTAAAAACGCATGTTTTGGTCTCTCTCGTCGGACAACGTCCCTCTCCTGAACCCCTCAGAGACGTACTATCTAGACGGAGTCCGCAATGAGTTAGGTACGTTTCAGTTCAGGAACTTATCACGAAGAAGTCTCTAGTTGTCCATCCCTCTGCCTTCCAACCTCCCTGCCTCTACGGAGGCCTGCCTACTCACTCTCTTGGTTTACCCAGTACTTGGCAATCTGTTTCTGAAAGCTCGATGGCTCAGCCAGGGTTCTCCCATAATTGCTGGTCGGCTTAGGAAACTGACAGTCAAAGTACTACCCTACCTAATCCTCACGGTAACTTGGCAATCTGTTTCTGAAAGCAAGACGGTTCAGCCAGGGTTCTCCCATAATTGCTGGTCTGCTTAGGAAAGTGACGGCTAAAGTTACCTCCTTCCGAACTTGGCAATCTACTTCCGCAAGTTTCGCTTCAGCCCGGACTCGCTCCAGAAATTGCTGGCAAGCTTAGGAAGTTGACGGCTAAAGTTCTGTCGCACCCCTATTTGATGTGTGTTTTGACAGACTCTAAGTTGATTGCTTAGCTGGCATAAACACACGAGTAATCAAATAGTTACACCCTGTTTGATGTCTGTTCGCAGACCGGTAGATCAAACGGTAAACCCTTACACCTTCCTTGTTTGATGTCTGTTCGCAGACCGGTAGATCAAACGGTAACCTTAATTCCTTTTGGTAACCAACTTTGTTTGATGTCTGCTTAGCAGACCGATAGATCAAACGGTAACCTTTACACCTACCCTGTTTGATGTCTGTTCGCAGACCGGTAGATCAAACGGTAACCTGTTCCTAACCTCTGGTAACCTACCCTATTTGATGTCTGTTCGCAGACCGGTAGATCAAATAGTATACCTCTTACCTACCTACTCACTAGGACTGATTCGTGCCCTCCCAGTCTAGTGCAGTTTTGTTTTATTTGTGAATAGTGCTCTTTTAAACAGTGAAGTTGTTTAGTGAGTTTATTTTTTTAGTGAGACTATCTTTTGGAACACCGCCACGTAAGTTAAACTCTTTTATAAATATACACCGTACTTACACTATCGCCCCGGCTCTGGTTCTTGTAATTTGCTTAGAGCCAATAAACTGCAGGCTTACTCCAAGGAACATATTTGTCGAGTTTTGTTTCAAGAGATATCCCAAAGGATTGTTTGGTTATCAAACCATAAACAGGATAACGATTCCATTGTTTCCACTAGAAGATAAGTCTTGGCCCAGGCCAACGCTACCGTGTAATACTAAGATTCTTCAGACTGTTTTGTTAGCTGAGTTCCTGTTTCCAGTATAACTTTGCCGCTCGAGTTATAGTTGGTGTTTTGCAGAAACTTTGGTTTACTAATTAGAAGTATTTTGGTAAATTACAAAACTCTCTTGTGTGGGTGCCGGTCTACGCAAACGCATACCGCCGGCCCGCCACAGTACACACAAGAATTTCGCCTGCACGTTTCTGTACAAACGAAGTACAACGGATCGCGATAATTTGTGATTGAATAGGACATGTTGGTGGGGGGCTACCAGCTAGACAGCCCCCAATTTGTTTTCGTTCTGGCGTCGCCCCTAATAGTGTACAAAATAAAATTTGGCCGGCACATTTCTGTACAGACAATGTACAAACGATTGCGATACTTTGTGATTAAATTGGACATAGTGGGGGGAGCTACCACTCAGACAGCTCCCCACTTTTTTTCGTTTTGGCGGCGCCCCTATGTTTGTTCAAACAAACATTTCGCCTGCACATTTCTTTACAAACGATGCACAAACGATTCCGACAATTTGTGATTCAATTGGACATGGTGGGGGGGCTACCACTTAGACAGCCCCCATTTATTTCCGTTCTGGCGGCGCCCTTAATTATGTACAAACGAAAATTTCGCGTGTACATTTCTGTACAAACGAAGTACAAACGATTGCGACAATTTGTGATTGATAAGGACATGGTCGGGGGGTACCACTTAGACAGCCCCCAATTTGTTTTCGTTCTGGCGGCGCCCGTAATTGCGTGCGAACATACATTTCGCCTGCACATTTCTATACAAACAAAGTACAAACAATTGCGACAATTTGTGATTCAATTGGACAGGGTGGGGGGGCTACCACTTAGACAGCCCCCATTTTTTTCTCTTCTGGCGGCGCCCATAATTGTGTACAAACGAAAATTTCGCCTGCACATTTCTGTACAAACGAAGTACAAACGATTTAGATAATTAGTTAATTGAATAGAACATGTTGGTGGGGGCACTACCAGTTAAACAGCCCCAATTTGTTTTCGTTCTGGCGGCGCCCCTAGTAGTGTACAAACGAAAATTTGGCCTGCACATTTCTGTACAAAAAATGTACAAACGACTGCGGAAATTTGTGATTCAATTGGACATGGTAGGGGCTACCATTTAGGGGAACTCACTCTTGTTATTTATTGCAAAAAGCAGAATTTAAAAATTCGTTATTCGTCCAAAGTTATCGTGTGAAGTAACAGCCGTTTGTATGTACTTACTAATGTTGATAAGTTCCACTACGCGATCCCAATTAATAGTTCATATACCCGCGCCACACACACACACACTAGCATTTGTACACACGAAAGTATACCTGGTAGTATCCACACGCTTACGCCGGAAACTAGAAACAAACACACACACACACACAGACACAAACACACACACAGAGAGAGAGAGAGAGAATATGTTGTTGTACCTTTCTACTGAATGCACCATTACTCACAAAATCAGTTAAAAAAGGAAAAGGAAAAAAGTTGTAAATGAAACTTTCAAAGATTGGTACCACTGTTGCGTGTCACACTAGGGTGGGTCGTTTTGCCACTTTTTTTTCGGAACGAAATGTAATACCTGCCAAAAGTGGCCCACCCACATGGACATTACAGGTATAGATTTTTTTCAAATCAGATAATATCTTCTGTGAGAACTATTGCCTCAAAGTTTCAAAATTTCACTGAAAATTACAAAAAATACCAAAATTGTTCATTATTTTTTTTAGTTATGTTAAAGTAAACATATTTTTCGATTTATATATGACAGATGCTATGAAAACTGACATTCAAGTCTCAAAATGCCAGTTATATGTCCCTGAGGTGGAATAGGGGTGCCTCCTCTGGGGCCCGTAAAGGGGGCAAATTCAGTACAATTAAGCGTTTCTACAGCTATTTTCGTCCTTGCCTTTTCCTTCTACTGGTGGTTCATAGTGGTAGCAGAGCATTGTTATTTTTCACCATGACACTCCCACCCCTCCACCTCACAATACTGCAACGCCCTTCTGTCCCGATCAGCGTAACTCAGCGTCACTATCAGCAACGAGCCGGATACGCTTCAAATTGGGCGCCATTTCTCAAGCGCTATTTTTGGTTACTGTTGCCTTCAGCTTATATGAATTTGCCGTTACAGATAATAGTTTGCTAAACACTATTTTCACAGAAAATTCTGTATTTCTTTTTTAAAACAGTCAATCTTATTTATTATATCACAAAAATAACTTCAGTGACAATGAAGCAGACCGTGAAGAGAAAGCAGAGGAAAGCTCTTCTGAGAAAGAGACCAAACCCAGAGACAGAACATCAAAACCGAAGCTAGATATACTGAAACTGCTATGATTGCTCAGAGATACAATGTAAGCGAAAAGGCTGCGGCACATATAATATCAACTGTGCTTCAGGCAGCTTTAAAGGGTGGAATTATAACTTCTCAACAATCTAGCAACATAACTCTGCTTTTATAGTGGACAGGAGCAAAGTAAGGTATGAGAAACTTAAAGGTGCTCGGAATTTAAAAGAAAGTTTTAGAAATGATGATCCCATTAAAAGCCTATACTTTGATGATCAAAGGGAAGGCACTAAAATACACGCAAGCATCGTTAGAGAAGAGCACTTATCATTTGTGGCTGAACCTAACTCTCAATACGTTGGTGACGTGACACCATCCTCTGGCTCTGGCCATGACGAGACCACGGCTATTTTCGAGTACATCATGAACCAAATCGAAGGTGGCTTTGATGAAGTTGAGGTTCTTGGATGTGATGGAACAAACACTAACACTGGTTGGAAGGGAGGTATTCGTAAAAAAATAAAGGCACTAACAGGCTATTTGTCTCTTGTATTTTAATGAACTGCCTTTCCGAGCTCTCTTCACGAATATTGGCGCTAATTCAAGCCCCTATTCTTACACAGGTCCAATAGGTTCAAAACTATCTGACTGTGAAAAGCTTCCAATGGTGTCATTCAAACCAATAAAATGTGACTTACCTCATCATAGTCAGAAGAGCTCAGAAAACTCAGTAAAGACCTGAGATACTTATCTCAAGTCTTCCATTGCTAAAATGGTCCTTGTCACGTCTTTGAGAACATTCACAGTTCTAGATACTTACCAAATGAATACCAGGCTGTAATCCGTTCATCCATTCAGACGAATGCTTTTCTCCCACTCCCAGAGAATGTTCTTTTCGCCATGATGACTGATGGTCTACTTGCTGTCCGACAAGATGCATTACATAAGATTCTTAGTGCTCGAAAACACGAAGCAGAGAATCTTCATAACACTATTAGATATAACATCATTCCCAGACTGAATTTTGAGGCAAAAGATTACACTGAAATGATCTTTTGGGAAAGCACTGATGTTTCAATAACTGTACCACCAGTTCTAAGGACGGTATCAAACAAATAGCTCATGGACAAACTTTCACTTTCTGACAACACTGTGCCAGAATAGTCTTCCACCGTCTATCCATGCCACATGGATGGCAGTGAAATTAGTCACTGAAGCAGCCTCTCGAGTATGTGGCAGTGATGATAGGGACGGGATGATCAGGTCAACCTTACTTTCTAGGCAAGCTGTATCTAAATTGCAATCAAAGTCCCAATTTGTGACAATTTTTCCTGACAGTGACGAATTGGATTAGTTTATCCGGCCCTACATATGGTTGGTTGGTTGGGTAGGGCTGGCGCAGGAGCCCTAGGTGCAGCCACCTCCACGGGGTAGACTCTGGGACCCTTAAACAGGCTATATGACCAGGTGAGCAAGGACCTGCACAACCACTTAAATATACTGAATTTGCCCCCTTTTCTGGCCCCAGAGGAGGCATCCCTATCCCCCCCAAGGGCACATAACTGGCATTTTTATACTTGAATGTCAGTTTTCTAAGTAACTGACATGTATTTAACCAAAAAGTGTTTACTTTAACATAACTAAAATTCCTGAACAATTTTGGTATTTTTTGTAATTTTCAGTGAAATTTCGAAACTTTGAGGCAATAGTTCTCACAGAAGATATTATCTGATTTGAAAAAAGTCTATACCTGTAGTGTCCATGTGGGTGGCCACTTTTGGTAGGTATTACATTTCGTTCCGAAAAAAAAAGTGGTAAAACGCTGCACCCTAGTGTCACACATGAGATTGTTCCATAATTATTGATTCGTAATATGATGTATATGGGTTTCTTGATGGTAGTATAACAAAATGCCTTCAAATTGACCACTATATATAAAGTGAAATTTATTGCTCAAATTTTGTAAAATAGAAGTCGGTAGGCATTATGGGAACAGTCTACAATAACAATATATGCAAATAAATATTCTTATACTTAACGTTTTCCAGTGGGTGCAAGAAAGCTTCGAATAGTATTTGTTGCCATAAGCATTAGCTGTTGTAAATATATATATTCAATATCGATAAATTCCTCAATTATACCATGGAGTAGGTTTTATATATCAAGCTTAAGGCTTGTACACCAATAGGCGTGTGCATTTGATCTAGGGTCAAAACAATTAAAAGTTAGGTTACAATGGGGTGTTGCTATGGACAGCTACGTTCTATTTAACATTTTATTAATATTGACTATATAAGCCGTTTCAGAATTTTAAAAATGGCTTTTGTATAGAAGAAAGTTATTTTGTGTACGCTTTAGCGACAGAATAAATACACCACTGTTACAGTTTCTTCTTCGGCAATGATGCAGGTTTAAGGGTAAAAAGCACCCATTGAACGTTAGGGTTGCTCTCCAAGAATAGGCAGCCACAATCGTTTAATGTAGTAGAAAACATATTGTCTGGAGGTTTTAGAACAACAGATTCCTAATCGGATGTCAAAGTTACAAAGATCAAAATGGCGAATGTGATATTGTGGTTACAATTTAAAGAACCTTGAAGTGCTATTCAGTTGGCCAAAAATAATTATAGTTGGCAGAGATTACTGCAAGAAAGTTGAAGATCGATTTGAAACGCTTTTTTGTTCTTATTGCAACGGAATGTTTTATTAAAGTGAGTCCCCTCACTACTCGGGGTGCACATTTAAAGTGAGTCCTGTCGCCTCTTATTATCCGGAGTGCTTACTGACAATGAGTTCCTACCCTCTCAGTATTCGGGATTTTTATTGAAAGTTAGTCAATTCACCTCTCACTAGTCGATGTACTTATTTATAATGATTTGTAGTATATTTATGACCTGTCTTAAAGATTGAAGAATGTAATAGGTGTAGAATTAGGGTTCTTGATGAGTTTTTTAGATTGTGAGGATACACTTATAGAGATATTTTTTCTGACTTTTATTCTGTACAACTATAACATAAATGTACTGTACGTCTACGTAATACTATTATCAATATCCAACCAATCAGTCATTAATAATCAGTTGTCTTCTCCCAGATTTATTTATCTTTTTACGTATGTATGTTACAAAATAGGTTAAAAGAAAAACCCATCTGCGTTTGAAAATCCCATAACATTTTATTTCAAAAATTGTCCAGCATTTTGCGGTTTGTGCACAGTTGTAGCAGTAATTAGGTTTGTGAGGTATAAACAATGATCATGCATCACACACACTTATGAAATATCATAACTGTAAACTGTATTCTCAATAAATTAATATATAAGAATTCTGGATATATGAAATCCTGACATAATGAGAGGCGAGAAGACTCAGTACAAATAAGGACCCCGATTAGTGAAAGGCGTGGGTACACACTGTAAATAAGCACCCCAGTAGTGAAAAATACAGAAATTCAGTTTCTGTCAAGTATAACATTATAATAAATACAGAAATTAGTTTCAAATCGATCTACGACCTTCTTACAATAGCCCCTGCAGATTGTAATTGTTCTTGGCTAGCTGTAGAGCATTTCAAACCAGAAGATATTTTTTTTTAATTGTAATCACCATATTGGATCGCCCATTTTCAATTTTGTAATGCACAAGTCAGATTCCAGATCAACTATCCTAAACCTCCTTGGCAGTATTTTTCTCCTACACTAAATGAGACAACCACCAAAGTTCAAAATGTGGTTTCTACCCTTAATTCTGCCTTGATAATTTTTCGACGTTTTCAGGTATGCAAAATATCATTCAAATCTGTGAGTGGCACTTCCCTAAGTCATCTTTAAACATCTGGAAGCATGTTCCCGAGAGTTACAAAGGTTACCGTATTCACTTATACTAGAGATAACAATGACCCGGAAAAGTATTCTTAAAGATGAAAAAAGTTATACAGTTTTACAACGAAAATAACCACGTAGACAAAATATTCTTAAAAGTTAGATAGGTTATATACTTGTGTTATCAAAACAATGTTTAGTTGCTTTTGCTTGAATGCAAATTTGGCTCTGTAGTGAAAAACCTAACTATTACAATAAAGAACCTAGACATATTAGGAGAGAATATCGTGCTTAAATGTTACTCAGCAGATTTGTGTATGAACAACAAACTAGAAATAATAGCAACTGACGTTGGTCATTTATTTTTTTAGGAGACATTCGGGAAGATCTATTCCGTTGTGGCTGAGTAGCTACAATATTGCATTCTTTACATCGGAATGTATAAATGAAAAGAGACACACGTTAATTATAAAAAGTGAAACATTCAAGCATTATTTTTAGTAAATATGAACCAGTATGTAATATTGCACACAATTGCTTATCATTATTAAGCAGGAAATAGAGGAGGGAGCGAAAGATCTTCGTTGCTTCCTTTTAAAGAAAATCTGTGCTTAAACTTAATTTTTCAGACTTGATTGTTATTTATGAACAAAATAAATTCCGAATTATTATTGCTCCTCCTTTTTGCTTGGGAGGCTTATAAATTAATGCTCTCTATATCTATACTGGTTGCCGACACATATCTCCTTTTAACAATTTTTAAAAGAGTTAGAACATACAACAAAATGGCTTGCAGTCATTATTTCATATCTGTGGTGGCCTTATTACGACGAATTTAGGAATTTTTAATACAGTATTTACTTTGCAACGGTGAAATATTATGGGTGGAGAAATTTGGACATTGTATATTGAAATTCTATTAATATCATTCATGGGTTGCATTCAGGAGAAATTCTATCCAACCATAACGTATTACAAAAATACGTCGTCGTGAATGCAGGAAATAATACATATGGAGTATTCATTAGTAGATATAGTTTGGTTTCTCGATGGTGAGTTCATGTTTCTACACACACTTACTTCTGTAGGGTTTTTAACATATACCGATTTATGTATATTGGATGAATATCATCCAAGAAATTAAAGGACGAATCCCTTGTTAGCAGTAAAGGATAGTGAAGTTACAAAGTTTAACTTCACAACATTCATAATCGGAGAGCCTGTTCGGGCATTTTGTTGAAATTGGAGACTGAATTTATGGTGATATGACAACACTGTTTTGGGTCGTTGGTTAGACTTAGGAAATTGATAGAAACACATATAGTTAATATATAGGCATGCTCAGTTACTATATTAATTGAGTACATATCTTGCGTTAAAGACCTAATTTCTTCAGGTGATGTGTACGTGTCACTGCCACTTGATTAAAGATTTTAATTCGGTTGTCTTGCATTCCCTCGATCAGAGGTTTCTTATAATATAGATCTCCATTTCCTTAACTCGTAGTGAAGCGTTATTCTTTTTTTCTCTTACGACTGTTAAGTATGGTAGAGGAGTTCTTAAACGACATTAAAATAATGCTTGAGGCCTTGGACTAGTTTGAGGAAATGGAAATGTTTCTTTTCCTTTTTTTTTGCGTTCTGACAGAAAAATGTTTCACTATATAGCTTATAATCGTACAACGTCTACTGTAGAACTTTCATACTTTCCACATCTCTATAACTGCTCATTTATCTACGCACCATATTGACAAAAGTGTTCTCCTTTTAGAGTTTACGGGCATTTTTCAAACATTTTTGAACCTCTTTTAACGTAACGTAATTAAACGTTTGTTAAACTGTGGTTTACGGATCTCAAGTATTTCTTGAGGTCCCCTTAGTTGAATATTAGCACCAAAAAAGAAAAAGAATATAAAATGCAGATCGGTTGTGTATGGGTCATTCCACGTGAAAGTCAGCCTGAATTCAAATTTTCAAAAACTGTCAAAACCAATGCATTTTTACATTTATATGAAGTAAATAGAACGAAATTTATTTTTCACAATGAAAAACATATTTATACTTAGAATTCACGTAAAATTTTAAGTCTAAGTTGTGAATTTGTAACACGTCAGCTGCGGGGATTTTTTTTATTCTTGTTATCGGCAACATTTTACGGTATATTGTGCATGTTTGGCTGAAGTAACTTCGAGCTATTTAAGATGCTTCCTTTTGCTACAAGTTGCAGTTGAAAAAGTGTTTACAGGATGAAAATTGTTTATAATATCATTAACGATATAAACGTCAACTTGAATGTCCTGCCCGTGACGTGCATTTCGGTAAAATAATCTCTGTGATACCAGCAGTGCCGTGCATGGGGGCAAGGAGCGAGGCCTACGGGCCTCAAACTATGGGGGCATAAAATTCGAAAGAAATATATATATATATATATATATATATATATATATATATATAATGGAAGGAAAAAAGTATTAAAAATCGCTCAAAACCAAGGAAAAGCAGGGTTAGATTGTGACCCTTTGCGGCTGGTCTGTAGGCCTCATATTTATGCGGAATATCACTGGATACCAGCATTTTTTTTAATACACTGTTAAACACAGAGCATTTTTTTTTTTTACGAATTTCCTTACAACATAGGTGTAAATGGGCAA
This sequence comes from Thermobia domestica, assembly GCF_964235325.1. NCBI lineage: Eukaryota > Metazoa > Arthropoda > Insecta > Zygentoma > Lepismatidae > Thermobia > Thermobia domestica. The sequence continues at coordinate 63,571,613 of NC_137457.1, forward strand.
GTAAAAACATTTCCTAAATAGTAAGTGGTGAGAAATATGTGTGCTACACATTACTATTTTTTTGATAAAAGAGAGCCTCAAGTAAAGTAAATATAATTATTTGTGTATTACACTATATCAAAACAGCAGAAATTGACTTATTTTCGATTTTCTTTCATCTTTCAAATAATTCTTACTGAGATTTTATGTGTTGATTCACACCATGTCCTGCCCGTGAACACTTCGTGCCCTGCCCGTGACACACTAAAGTTTAGTTTTTTTTTTTTTATTAATATAAATATTTGGCAAATTTCTCTTATGTAAAGTTTGTTGGAAAATTTTATCATTTATACATTTCCGTTTAAATAAGAACATTTTGAGCTAAAATTTAACAGAATTTTGTAACACTCACTTGGTGTGTCGAACGTCACTTCTCTTTTTTGTCCCCGCCCGTGACAGACGTTTACGAATTAATATTTTCTACTCTAAACAGAAAAAAGTACTGAAAACATCAGCTACATATACTCCTAATTCTGAGCTGCTCATATATAATACAATTAGCAGAATTTATGTCGTACGTTTAGAAATATACCTTGTAAATTTCTAAAAGTACGACGCCAAAAAGAAATGAAAACTTTGTCCTTAAATAGGAGCTACTCGTTAAAGGGAGGTTACTAAAATTTAAATTACTCACAGCTCATGCGTAGTTTTACGTTCCACGATTATGCCGGTTAGACTAAAGGAGACGGTGATGATGAGAAATGAATGAAATGGTGGGAATAAAAGTGGGAGGAAACGTGAGACCCTCGAGAAAAACCACGAGCACGGTGTTTGTCCACCACAAAGTCCACACGGATCCAACCAGGGACCTCAAGCACCGGAGATGAACGCTCTGCCAAACCTAGTTCTTGCAATTTAAGCAGTGTCTCAGATGAGAATTGCGACCCTTAATCCAGGAATTGGAAACAAGCACAAAAATACACACCTCTTCAAAGTCAAGCATGATCTTTTGTGGAGCCCAACCCGGTAAACACTCCTTTGATTTATTGAAAAAGAAGTCGTAAGTTCTATTTTATTGTTCAGCATGAAGGCAAAAGCTACCGATATGATATTAATTTCATGACTTCATACTGCCGGCATCTGCGTAAAACGTATACAGTTGGGCGAATTGCTTACTGCACAATTTGAGTTCCATTCAAAAAGAAGATTTTTTCGTTTTTAATGCTGCAATCGTGCCCTTCATCCAGCAAAAGAAAGCTTGAATTTTGCAGCAAAAGAAGGAAGAAAGAATTGGGAAAGAGATAAAGAAGCCCTGGATTATTATGCTAGATACCATCCTGGCATTTGCCTAGGGTGAATGTGGGAATTCCAGGAAAAACCTCACTCAAGATGGCTTGCCTGGAAGAGCTGTTACACATTTTCGACCGAGTGTCCCCACCGGGACCGCTTGCACCAAACGCGAGAGTTTTAGCGACTACAGTCTTGAATCTGGGTCTTGAAGATCTCCTCGCTCTTGTTGCCTCACATATAATTCATGTTTCTATTGAAGCTGTTGTACTCGGGAACTTCCGTCACGAAATCCAATCCACGATTAAACACTGTACCCATTTCTTCGTGGTAGAACTTCGATAGAGGTTCGTCATTTTCTCTGGCTCTCTTCTTTGTTGCAATCCGTTGAACTCGAACTTCTGCTTTAGGGACGTCTGGTTGACAATTGTGTTCCGTTGACTTCTTACTTTTCCCTTTGCTACTAACTGTTTTCTGCACTTATCTTTCTTCTCTCACACACACAGCCAAGTGTCTTAGTTCTCAGTTATTGTCTGTTTCTTCACATGATACTTGAATCTTCAATACGCAGCAAAGGGCTTGGCTTTCGTCGTCTCAGAAGTTGTCACTTCATCCAGTATAAAATCTGAACAAAACGATAATAATAATAAAAACAATAATAATAATAATTAATTTTAGTTCACTAAAGGGCAATCCATATGAATACAGTTTTTCATTATACAACAATACATACAATAAAGGTGTACTTAATGATATCTATAAATTAATATACGTGTACAGTTGCGTATTTAGGAGGGTGGCTTCCGGGCTTAAGCCCCCCCCGAAATTTTTCTTAGTATAGTAAAGTAAATGAAATATATTGCAGAATTTTCACATTTCCAGGCAAAGTCCCCCCCCCCCGAAAGTTAGCAAAGTCTAAAAAAAATCGCAAATACGCCACTGTACGTGTATTAATATAATTAACGAAACAAACCATGCGAGTGTAATTTAATATACACAAGGCTATTTGGCGCTTCCCAGATATCTGTCCAAAATCCTTACGAGTTGTTTGGCTTTTTAGGATAAAAAATATACAAAAGTAAATGTAAACTAAATGTAAAATTATTTCAGTAATATTCTCACGAAAATCTACTTGCTGGAGTTTTTCACTTGAAACACACCGTTTATTAGTCTGTTGTGTTCATTGGGTTTATAATTGAGGTTTATTCTCCTCTTATGTAGTCCCATGCTATCACAATCAGCCAATGAAAATAAATCACAGGTGGCACGGCTGTGGGGAAGGATTCTTTACTCTGTAATGTCCGCCCATCCGGGCAGTGGGTGAGCTCAAACAGGTTCTTTCATTTCGCTGGGCTGAAACTTCCCGATTCATGTACATCACGGGCGCAGTTTTCCCTCCTTTTAGAGTAGGGCGCAAATTTCCCGGGCGCAAAATTCTCGACACCACTGAAAGTACAGGAGGCATCACTGGATTGACACAAAATGAGTCAGCTCTAGATCGCTATCTTTGGTCGGCACCCTTTGTAACTCAACTCCTCCAAGAATTTGAAATGTTATATGGTTCAAAGGAATACGTGCACTCACCTAATCATCATCGTCTCGTTGTAACTTCAAAAAGTAGAATGCTGCATAATGCAGACGAGTTAAGAACGATTTTAATTCACTATGGTAATCCTTTTGTTGAAACAGGAGAGCTTGTAAACATCACAACCAAAGCAGTTGTTCCCAAGAAAATAAAAACAGATATTCTTCTCTGTGATGACAAGGAGACAGAGCAAGCAGACCAGTTCCTGAAATCTCGACTTCACGCTTCCGCGCAAACAGTGTTTCATAAAATGAGGAAGATAATTAGGTGTAATTCAAACATCTGGCGAAGAAGCTAATAAAACTATAGCCGTTAAAATCATCAAATTGAAGGAAGAGAGAAGTTTGTTAGCGCGTTTTGTAATCATCTGTCGTAAGCAATGATATAAAAAAGTGATTGGAGGGTTTGAGCTATCCACAATCCCTCGAGCACTCTTTGTTGCAGATGGTCGCTCCTATTGGGCACAGTTAAAGCCACTATTATTTGCACTTTGGAAAGAATGCTAGATTCACGCAACAGTACCGAGCCAGACATTGATGAAAACTCGAACAGGAGTGTTTAAAATAAAAATATCATGAGAATTGATGGAATGTCAGTTGTACAAAGAATGAAGAAGACCTCCAAGGTGAACACCTGCGGTGAACCAAATTTGTAGAAAAAAGAAAGAAAAAAAGAAAGAAATAAGTGGTTCTCACGATTATTAGACGAAATTCACATTGTATTCGATAAGTACATAGAAAATTCCTAGAAAAAAATCCGAGCTAAGCGAAGTGTCGGTACATCACTCGAGTTCCCTGTCGCTGCTTCCATAAACATCACTACTGTACCTATGAGCTATTTTTTTCTACATCCCAGCACAAAACGGCATTTAACAGCATTCTTATCGAAAGAGACCATCGATTACTTCCGAAATATATCTTCACGGAAGCAGGTCATTGTGTGGGAGGATTATGCAGAAACAGCATCAGGCTGGAAGACGAGTTGAGAAACACAGTCATGAAGAAGCGGATACACTCATTATTCTCCATTCAATCCATACCCTGACGCTCACTTGACAATATATTCACCAGATACAGACGTAGCACTGCTTCGGTTACATTACATTGAAAACATATGCCCGCAAAGCACCTTTGTCGGTGATCTCCTGGAAAGACGCATAAATCTTGTTTGGGATCTCTATTCAGATTTCGGAACTGATTTGTGTAGAGGACTATTAGGCTTCCATGCATTCACCGACACAGATGTTCCTGGAAAATTGCTGAAAAAAATAGCATTTAAAATCTATCAAAACAGCGACAAAAATTAGAGAGTCCTTTGCCTCTTTAGAACAAACTGTGGACCTACCAACCGAGGAAACATGCAGTAATTTAGAGCGATTTATTTTTGGTATATACTCAACAGGCACTGACTCCAGTAGCCACCTCTCATAGTTGCGATGGCAACTCTTCTCATGCAAAAATGCCGAATGGGAACGACTTCCACCAACATGCGAAAGTTTAAAAACTCACATCTGGAGAGCCCAAATGGTGACAAGAACAACACCGTTTAAATTCCAGCCTATTCTGTGTTTGCAGCCACCGGCGGCGGACGCAATTTTGTTGAATGTTCACTGTTTCTGTAATACTGGATGCCATGCGTGCCATTGCAAAAACCGCAAAGTGCCTTGCACGGAATTGTGTCAGTGTGGAGATGAGTGTGAAAATTCAGCAAATCATGTGTTAGCAAATCATGTGACTATGAAGGAAGTAATTATGAAGAAGAATCAGTGTAACTATGAAACAGTTTCACACTATATGAATGGAAACAAAAAAATCCAGAGAGTCTTTGATAAACACTATGGTCACAGACATTCCTTACTCTACATTTAAGTCTCCACATTCATGTATTTTGCGTTTTAAAATATTTTTTTATAATTAGGTAGCGTGAATCAAGTAAATGGGCGACATTTTTATAAATAAATATATTGATGCATATACCAACAGAAAAATGAAAATGAAATCTTTAAGTTTTACGTCCCACGATTAGGCTAAAGGAGACAGTGATGATGATTGATGAATGAAATGGGGGAATGAAGAAAGTGGAAGGAAACAGGAGAACCCCGAGAAAACCCACGAGCTTTGTGTTTGTTCACCACAAAGTCCACACGGCACAAGCTGGGATCGAACCAGGGATCCCAAGCACCGGAGGTGAACGCTTTACCACTGTGCCACCGCGCACCCTGCATATACCAACAGAGAGATATCCCACGTGCGAAAACATTTTTTTTCTCTTTGGAAACATCAAATGGTGCTTATTCCTTGTGATGCATGTTACCATATTGCGCACAACGGCTGCTGTATAACGCTGTCCAAAATACTTTCTATTTCAGCGTTATCTTAGCAAAATAAAATTATAATATACAATTTAATTATTTAATTATAATATGCAATTTAATTTATAAAATTAAAATATCCCAATATGAAATTTGAACAGAAAACTGTTCTATATTTAGGACTGGGTTAATCCAGTTAAGCAGAGAGTACAAAGTGGATGATTAATTAGGTTGCATTAATTATTTTAGCATGTTGATGTGAAGTTCTATCTTTTTTACATTCTATTATAACCATTCTTAATTTGCTGTAATTCTAATAAAAAAATTTGATGTAACAAGTTTAATAAACATAAAACAAACTAACACCCAATTGGGGAGAAAGGAGTTTATTTTCGGTGTTAAGTCATCATGTGCCTCACGTATGGTGTTGTAAATAAAAAAACGTTCGTATTTTTTCAGAAATGTACGTTTTTTTTAGAAAAAAATACATTGCCTCTCGTTTTTTTTCTAAATTTCGTTTCTTTTAAATAGACATTTGTAATGCATCTTACGTCTATTTAATTATGAAATATATTTATATAGGTGTAATTACCGTAAAATGCAACATAAATTAAAAGCTAGATAATAATACGCTACAAATATTTTACATTTTATATGAATAGCATACCTACTAACAATTCGGGTTTCATCAGTTTTCATCAATATTAACTAAGAAATAGAACTAGAAATAAAATTTGGTTTTTCGTGAAAGCACGTCTTTAATAAGTATAAAAATAATGTCGCGAACAGTATAAAATTCAAATAACTTGTCTAAAGGTAAAAACTAATACTAATGTCCCTACCAGTATTTTTCTAAATTACGTATATAAATAATTTGTCGACTAGATATATATGATATGCACAGCCGGCTCTACCATATGTGCAACACTTGATTTGCATGGAGAGGCAAGTTTAGAGGGTCCGGCAAAATCTGTCATAAGTATATTATTTAAATTAAGTATTTCTTGTTTGAAACAGACTTCAAGATGATGGTAGTTACATTTGCTAAGCTGATCTAATATTTGAATACTACATTCATAAATTAGGTTTAGGTCGCATTAGTTTGTCACATGGACAATGCTAAAGCAAATGGTACATAAATCAAAACACAAATTGCTTGACTGTTTTCAGATGCAGAACTCAATTCTCGAATAGTAGCGAATATCTGTTCCATTTAGTTAGTTATCACAGTTTTGATATGACAACTAGCCTTGTTTTTGTCGCAAACAAGTTCCTTATTATTGAAGATAGAAACACGTTTTTTTTAAATATGTTAAAAGATGTAGAAGAAAAAACTAGAAATAAAGATAAAAGAGCTATTCTGGAATTGCGAACTGATACATTGAAATTAAAGCTCGATATTTAATTCTATAGAAAGGTTTGCCATCTTTCCTTTGCAGGTATGTTTCCTTTGTCTTTCACTATCATTACAGATTAGTAGGGTATGTATGTATGTTTTAGGACATTTTCCCCCTTCAACCCCTTAACTACTAAAAAAACTATGAATCCGCCACTGACCATTACACTTTAACACAGAAGGATAACCCAAAGTGAGATTGAGTAATTGCACTACACATAGGTATTTATGACATTTAAAATCAAACAAAAATTAGCTAACTATTTTGGATATTTTATATTTAATAAATCATGAAAAAGTGTGTAATTTGTGGAGAATTAAAACAATTCCAAGAGTTCGCTAGAAATGGAAACAAGAGGTCTGATAACTGTAAAAGATGTTATAGAGCAGAGAATCTCAATAAAGAAATTGAGAAGGGTTTAAAATATTCTGGACCGTTGATACATTATTCACTCTCATCAATGGAACGAGTGTTGGAAATATATAATAAAAGGTTAGAGCATGACTTTATAAAAATAATGTATCTTTTCTTTAAGGATATAGACACACGATTTAAGATTTTAAGACCGGCTACATTATAAGAATGTAGGTTTGCAGATCCAATATATAATCCGTAGGTTTTACATTACCAGCACCAAAAGTTATTTTATTTAAAGATATAATACGTGTTGGTTTCCCGCCATATTTTACTAGAAAGAACGAAACTACATCTTGTTATGACTTAACTAATGAAAGAAATATTAATAATAAATGTGTTGTATGTGAAATTCCTGCATATTATAATGAAAACTTTTGTTCCATATCCCATATAAAACTACATGATTGAATAAAAAAAGATTTGTCAGAATTTAAAGAAAAGGGATATAATATCATTAACTACAAATCACCACTAGATGAATAACGTAATTACTAAGCACTTTCTTTGAATATTTTTTTGCTTTAACATTAGTTGACTGACACAATTTTCACCATATTTTTTGGGGGGACTAGACTTTTTGTATATGAAAATTGGTTAAAGAGTTGTTTATGTGTAAAACTTTATAGCATTTAACTATAAAGAACTTATATCTAAAAACTTACATCTAAAATTACACTACACTACACTACACATAATTACACTTTTTACTCTATCTTACAATGACCCCAAGCTAATGTATTTACACCATCTCTTAATATATATCTTTTATCGTCCGAAGAATCTATTGCTAGCTTATTAACTGTTATAGTATATAGGTCATGTTTGTAACTTCTAATGAGGTTTATGTCTTTATACGTTTCAACATTTTTAAATAAGCTTTCTTTATAATCATTAAACTTCAACTCCTTTGATATTACAGCTTTAGTTGCTCCTTTAGCCTTTTTCTTTTCTTTATTTTCTACTTTATAAGCATACATCTTCGCTCTTAACCCAACAAACTCCGTCATTATCTTACCCTTATTCTCATCTTTCATCTTACCTATTACTTTCTTGTTTATTAGTGGTAGTCCATATATTTTATTTTTCTCGTATTCACTCGTGTCAAATTGATCAATTATATCTGCTATATCTTTATAAAAGTCATCAGTTTCAATCTCATATATAAAGCTAACAGGATCCATATAACATAAATCTATATTGTTTCCATATTTCGGCTTCAAAGTGTTATAATGAAAATCATACATTAATAGCTTCGATAGTTCTAATACACTCATACCAACATATATTGGTTTATTAAATGTCAATCGCTCTTTTTTCATATGTATAGCACATAAATTCTCTGTAAATTTTGTTCTGTAATCAAAATTAGGTTTTGCAATTAATTTTTCTACTCTTTCAGGATCACATTCTAATTTTATGGGCTGCGTCTTTCTAATATTTTCCATTGTCTTCCCAAAAACTGAGTTATTCATGAGCTTATAAAAATCTTTTTCAAACTCATTTTTAGCTTGCGTTCTCATATTTGTATTTAAAGCAATGTATTTCTTTAACCAGTCTGATTGTTTAAACTCTAATATTCTATGCAATTTCTTTAATCTCATTCCAAGTGACATATATAGTTTTAAGTTCCTATAGTGAATTACATATCTTTCCTTATTATAAAGTGTCGTTAGTAGTTTTGATTGTTTAGATTCTGGTGGCACATGTTTTCTGGAGCTAATGGTAAATCAGAATGTTTGTTGTGTAAATACTACCGATATTCTAAATCTACTTCTAATATGTAGCCAGTTTCTGAATCACAGGGAGACTGCAAGATTTTGTGCAGTATATATGAAACTTTTCAAGAAGTCTTGCTGCAGGTAATAGGCCTATGTACAACTATGCCCAAGGTTTCTATTATAATCCACTGTACTACATTATAGTACAAAAGTAGTGTTCACTCAAATGCTATGAAAAATTTAACAATCTCCAACAATATTCAGATTTGTAAATTACCTAGTAAATTGTAGTCTTCATTGTAAATACAAGAATACAGGTGAAGGAAGTCTGAAATATTTTCCCACTCTTATATCACAGATATGAGCTACTTTTCCTGCAGGTAATATGTACAATTAACCACAACGACACTACTATAATACATTGTATCAAATTACACTGCAAAACGTAATATTAAAAAAAAAAATACTACGAATAAATATTTAAAAGGCTGCAAAAATTCACATTTGTAAACAGTGAGTATTTTCGGAAAATGCAAGGTTTAATAGGTAGGATATTGCAACACAGTGTCCGCTGTTTATGTTTCAGAAAATAAATTGTGTTATTGCCTCTATTATTTATAGATGTGCGCAAAGTGTACATAATTGCCAGAGTAGAAGTAGTAATAGAGTTCATTCTAATAAATTGTGTGTTTGCTTTTCAAAGTTACATGGAAGGAATAATAATGGTTAAATTGAGAACGAGCTTTAGCGAGTTCTTTCTAATATCTAAATTATCTAGAAGCTGGAATGGAATGGTTTTAATTGAAAATAAAATAATTAATAGTATTTTTCCTATAATTCGGAAATTAAAGTAAATAAATATCCCCAGGAATTTATATACCAAGGAAAAAACCTCGGAATATTACCATTTTTTGTTTTTGGTTTCATTGGGAATGTTCCGACTGCCCATCACTAGTACCGATGCTGTTATTCAACTGATCTAAGTGGCAAGCGTTCTTCGTGACCTAGGTTGCTATACTCAACTGTATATAAGACATTTGGACGTCCATGTTAGTGGTTACACTTCACAAAAAATATTCGATACCTCTCCACCACATTATTTGTTTCCAGTCAGTGATCCTGCCAACTATTAAACGTAATGGAAATAACGGCATATCCTCTTTCCGAGGAAACTTGGATAAAGTGATTAGACCTCCAAGTTTGTAATATTGTTTCAGGTTTAGACAGTTAAAACAAATCAACGATTGTTGCCATAATTTGCAATGAACAATTATTTTCCTTCAGTAATGTTATTGTATAGTTCAGCAATAGAGGTACAACCACATAGCATATATTTACCGTGTTTCCATCCAACAAAGGTTACAAAAAAATCGTTCTCGGAAATATACCGATATATCTGAATTTCAAATTTGATTGAAAAACTGTATCTATCTTTGGTTAGTTGATAACAATTCAACTTTTCTCTCGACCGCATTGCTATATGATATTCCAATGTATAGCTTTAAGTAAGAGTTGGAGAGTTTTATATTATACTGGAAATAGAAGCCTGGACTACTACGCCTAAAAGTGTCGCTAACCTTAGAACAAGTAGAGGTTTAATATCCATTTGTACAAAGGTTGCCTCCATGGTGACTTATTATGAAACTTGGAAGCTATTGTGCCCCAGTAATATATATTGATTGTTTGTTCTTTTTTTTTCAAATTAGGTCCATGTTGTAAATTAGAGACTTTTTTGAAGAACCATATTTATAAATATTTGATATTCAACACATATTTAATGTTTAAGTACTTAACCTTTATTATGTAAAGATGTTGGTGGATATTATAAATAGGCAGTCAACAACGCGAACTTTATTCAAAACATCTTATTTTAGATATGCAGTGTTTTACGAATTAGTTTAATAAATGCAGAAATATATCATTGATTATTGTAGGTTACCCTGACTTTTGCATTTATTGTATTTATACGCTTGTATACCTCACGTGAAGACGAACCTAGAATGAAGTATATATATTGAATATTAAAATATCTCTCAGATACGTTCTAAATAACTGGAAAATTTCAAAGTTAAAAATGCAAACCTTTATGTTTCTAAAGTCCTTTCGTAAACGATTTCAAAGGTTTTAAGGTCCATTATGAAATATATTGATATTAACTTTATTGATCTGTTGCATTGCAAACAATTATTAAAACCGTAAATATCTCAATGTAGTTTATAAATTACCGATTCACTTCTCTATGGAAAAAGCGTTTATAGATATTAATACTTTGACAAAAATGTTAAATACAATTATTGAAAAGTTAGCAATCTTATGAAGTTGTTTTTCAGAGAAAGTTGAGTATAAACGATAAATAGTGATTTTAAGAAAGAAATGGATATTTTAGGACAAACATCGTAAATCTCCGTAACTCCAATTACTCCAATCTACTGCAGACTTTTGATCTTAGTGAATTTTGAGAAAAGAAAACACAATAAATATAACGCATGTATGTGTTACATTACTTTATAACTTCATATTTTACTATATATTACTATAATATATTAAGTCATATTTGATTGTGATGCATCCTTTTCCGATTTTCAGATTTCCCCGGTAAGTGAAAGTAACATACTATGATAGTGTGTGAGTTTAACCAACTAACTATTTTGTTTGAGTAAAATGCTTAATGCTTTTGTCTCAGTATATAAAATAAATAATAATATAAAGTATTCAAGAAGCGAAATATGTAAACGAGTCTCAATATTATAACCAGAAATGTTTGATATTGAGTTTTCTTAATAATCTGACCTCCCTTGGTATCTGTGTTAATACGGCACACTTAAGAATCACACTTAAGAATAAGCATGGTGTCATATAATTCATGTATATTATTGGCCGGTTGTTATGTACTCATGTCCGAAGTTTAATAATATAACAAATACATTTTAATTCCTTCGAAGTGATGATTTAACGGTCGCTGTAGAAATTGAAACTTAGTACTGTTCTTTAAAACAATATTCGACACAACTCATTTCCTTTCTAAGATCATTCTACTGATGAAAAGTCTTCTTGACAGCTTTGAAACGATAGATATGCATTGCAGCTGATAAGTAGCAATGATCTGCTGTCGCTCACGAATCTTTATCGTTCCCTACACACACGCCACTTATCAGGTGGTGGTCTATTTCAAGGTCCTCTCCGTCAGAATAATATCATCAGAATTGTCATTCTTTTACAGTTTGTAATGGATATTTATATGTTTACCACTATTTCTTACATTTATCCTAAATTAAACTATTCATAGAAAGCAACCTGCGCGCATAGTTTAGAAAGTGCTCATTCCTATGAGACCTTGTCATCTACTAAAACTTCGGTTTCCATCTAATATCTAAAGCCATATTTTGGTGCTCTCCCCAGAAAGGTATAAGAAGAATTATGAAATATGTCAAACAGCTGTTATGTGTGGGTCTCCTTGGTATACAGGGTGATCGGTAACTACGTGGAGAAACTTCAGCAACTGATTCTGGACACACGTACGAATAAAACGTCCTGGGAACAGATGCAAACAGGTCATAGTTTGGGCGCTGCAGATCGGAGAAAGTGTAGAAATATGAACTTAAGAGATCATATCTCCACTTTCTTGAATGACATAGCGGGCAGCAAACTCATCTCAAAGAAATTGAAGCTGCTCTATCCGAAATGACTGCGCTGTAAGCGTGACATTATGTGGAACCCCAAAGAAGTGACTAATCCCCGAAAAGTTTCTGTCAAAGTGTGGATCCTAATTTGCATGATTCGACTGCTAGAAGAACAGATTGCAACAATTTGCTGTCAGAATGTCATATCGACACCCTTGTCAATATGGCGCAGGAAATTACATTCGGTTTGTGGTGTTGGATAACTGTAACAGCAGGCAGGTGCTACGAAATAGTAATATTATGTTCTGATGTGACCAGAAATGAGAGAAGGAGTCTTTTTTTTTAATGAATAGAAGTTGACCATTATGTACACAACTGCAACACGTATACAAGAGAGTTAGTTCTAACATAGTTAAAATAGGGTTCAAGAACTGGAAACTATGAAATGTGAAAGACTACTAAATTAGACAAACATGCACGTTTACGGAACAGGTGAACAAAGTAAACGCAAATACTAGGTTACCCTTGTCTTGTCGTCACGTCTCGGTGTTCGAAAGGAGACGAGAGAGGACAACGGTCTCGTTTCTAGCCAATACTAGCATGATTGCGAAATAGTTGGTATTAATGGGTACATGTCATGGGAATGAACTAAGAAATATATGGGACATCCATGTCCATTGCAGTACAGACATCATTTTGGCATGGTCCTAGTGGTACTGCGGAAAACCCTGACAATGTCATGATGGATACACCGGAATGTAGCGATGTTATTGTGTGTCATGTACGTTCTTTAGCCTGTATAACGTCCGAGGAGAAGGAGGATACGCTAACTGCCTAGTCCTTGGATAGTTACCGTTATCACATTCGAGTGGTGTAACAGTTGGAACTAGTTAAAGTGAAAGCAAGAGAGGGAACAAAAAAGAATACACAAAAGTAGGACAAGAAGAACGATGGTACCAACTATTTCTAGTATTATTAGTACTATTCTTAGTATGAGTATTATTATTATTATTATTATTATTATTATTATGATCAATTCTTTATTATTACGAATAATAATAATAATAATAATAATAATAATAATAATAATAATAATAATAATAATACGTACCATAACAGTAAGTATAACAAATAAGCGTGGAAAGCTGAGTCCAATGCACAGCAGAAAGACAGTACAGTGTTTAACACCTGATGCATAAAATGCAGAGCATACAGAAAAAGAGACAAAAAGTGGAATGTTGTAGAACTAGTACATAGTACATGATATACGTGACACCCTGTCATGTAGCGGCAATCGTGACACATTCAGCATGTTTGCTGCACGGGTGCGCCTCGTGAGGGAACGTGTGTTGTATGGTGCTGGTAAAATTTTCCTTCGTCCCTACCGAGAACAGAGTGATATGTTGTTCGTGTATGGCCAAGCAGACTGCAAAATTAGGGAAGTAGCAATAATGTACTCAAAGAAGCATCGTCACCGACAGCAACCGAATCGCCAAACGTTAGTTGTAATGTTCCCAGCGTTTGCGTCAAACAAGACTGTTTTAGAGTATGCTTGAACTTGCGGGGTATATACGTGCACCATACGTGCACCATACTACATGTGTTTCAAGAGATTGCGAACATCCCCAATGCAAGCTCTGGGCAAGAGGTCGGCCCTTATGATATAAGCCAAGCGACTGTGTTAAGTATTCTGCACGATAACAATTACAATCCCTGTCACCTGCAACGTGTCCAGACATTATTGCCTGTGGATTTCTCTCCGCGAGAAAGTTTTTGTTGCTGATTATTACGCGGGGTCACCACAATTATTGGATTTCTGTCGTCAATCCTCTTCTCAGGTGAGGCGACATTTGGTGGGACTGGAATCATCAACCATCACAACTGTCATTTGTGGGATACAGAGAACCCCCATGGAGTGGTTGAATCGTACCATCATTAACGGTTAGGGCATGGATTCTTGGGGACCATCTACTTGGGCCAGTATTTGTACCACAGTGAATTAATGAACAGGTTTATCTGCTGAACATGCCTAATAAACTTGAAGATGTGCTACCCCAAGTACGACGAGTCGTGTGGATAACGCATGATGAACATCCAGCCTTTCGCTAATATATAAATACCATTTCCCCGGCAGATGGATTGGTTTCGGAGGTAGTGTAGCCTGACTTGGACACCCTCGACGTCTACTTGTGGGGACACGTGAAGGGTCTCGTATGTGTCGAGATCGTTACTAAACTCCAGACACTCCGACAACGTATAAGTATAGCATTTCACAAACTTCGGGTACAACATGGACGAATGGAGCTGGTTTGGCAAATCGTGATGCGACTAGTTTCTGAATGCATTGTCGCAATGCGTGGATATCTCCAACAACATGTTCTGGACACAAGGACATCTGGGGCAAGTAATAAGGTATTTACGAATGCACGCCCCAATGCAAATATTTGTCTTGTGTAGTGGTTATTAAAATTTCATAGTTTCTAGTTCTTGAACCTTGTTTTCCTCTGTGTTACGACTAACTCCCATGTCCACGTGTTGCATTTGTTTACACAATGTAATACTTCTGTTCATTTCAAACGACTTCCCGTCTCAGGTGTGGCCACTCATGAACATTGCCTTCTTAGTAGTTAACGTCTGCCTACTGTTACAGTTATTCAGCCCCATATTGACAATGTTATCAATATGACATTCCCAACAACAATGATTGCTAGCTGCTCGTCTAGCCATCGAACCGTGCATATTGGGACCCACGTTTCAACGGGGATTCCCCACGATTTTGCTTACTCCGCTGTTAACGAATGCCACGCTTGCAGCATAGTCATTTTTGGATAGAACGAGTTCGGTTTGTTTTACGTGATCTTCCCGCTTTCGCTCTCTGATTCAGGGTGGTAGGCATATGGGTTTCTCATCTTTATATTTTCACGCTTTCGGCTCCCTATAGAGCCCAAACTATTGATCGGTTCTCATCTGCTTCCAAAGCGATTTACTCGTTGAAGTGTCCGGAATCACTTGCTGAACTTTGTCGACGTAGTTACTGTTCACTCTGTTTCCCCCCCTCTCTCTCTTTATATATATATATATATATATATATATATATATATATATATATATATATATATATATATATATATATATATATATATATTAAATATATATATATATATTTCTACGTATTTTCGATAGGGTGAAATTAACACTACTTGTAGCACGGCAGAGCTGAACACAATTTTGTTACGTCAATTTGATTGCACTAGTAGTAGTAAGAAATTAAGATAATGTAATCACTGTTTCTATGAAATTAAGTTATGAGTTTTGAGTATTTGTGTGTTTTGTGTGTTAAAAATATTTTTGCTAGTTTGGGTGCCTCCACCGTACATGCGATTTAATCACACAATATGGATTGATGGATGACAATCCTCATATTAATCTGCTTACGAAGAATTTCAAGGCAAATTCATCCTTGTATGTGTAATCCACTTTTAGCACTAGAAATTCTAGAAATGATTTGTTTCTTCGTCTCTTCCTCCTAGCCGACTGTTAGCAAACCTACCTGTACAACCGGCATTTAGCTTGAAACATAACTACCTTCATTAGCCTCTGCTGTTAAATCGACAAAAATGTTTAGAACTCTGCTGGAGAAGGTGTTCGTAGGGTCAGAATGCGTTCATACTCAGTATCACGCAGTACTTTTCTTTGCTTTTAACACCTGTGTAAATTTCTGAATAAAGTCAAAGTGAGAAAAATTTCAGAATAGAAGAAATTTATTACAATTAACTAAAATGGTTATGCATCATAGTTAACAAAGAGATTTGTATTTGTCGTCATAATACTTTTCAATGCGTGATTAAAACTTCAGTTTAGTTATATAAGAGTCTATTTCAATGACTGCTCCTTGGAGTTGTAACCGGCGAATGTGACTGCTTCATTTTAATAAAAGTAGTTTAGTGCTCACGGCAAAGATAGAGAGAAATACTAAAAGTGGCAGAAAAGATAAAATTTAAGAACCCGTACTTGAATAACTTTCAAGATTTTATATTATGTTCATACTTGTGGTACCTAAGCATGTTGCCCTTTGCGGAATATTTCTGTTGTTAACACGTAATCACAATGAGACTTTGAAAAATATTAATTCAAATGTTATACCTGAAATTTGAATGTGGCTATGGTGCTGCTTTGAGTGCTAGTGTTCTGGCAGCATCCTATCTAGGAGCCGTTGACTGGATACTTAACGGAATTCAGGCCCACGGTTCTGGAAAGCTGCTCTGGCACCAATATTGCACATACAAGCCAAGAATGATTACAACGTATATGTTTCAATATCTGAGAAATATTTTCTTTACACTAAAGTTTTCCTTATTATCTCTTTCTTATCCCTGTACCAGTCTGTGACACAATATTATATTTTTCTTTCTGTACATATAGTCAAAGCCCTCCTTTTGAAAATTTGCTCACACAGTGTTATAACAATAATTTAAACAACCAGTTTTTAATACTAAAATCATTCCCTAAGGATACTTCTCTCTTAGCTTTTTTCTTTTACTGTCCTCTCATTTCTTTCCTTTATCAATCACGGATTACCTATAGTTGGGATCGAACCTTGTCCTTCTCAAAGCTACCCGCATTTATCTCAACAATATATGAAAATAGTCCCACCATACATTCTGGAAAAGTTAACGTCACTACTGCTTGAACGTAATTTATAAATCATAAATGGTGGTAAACATGACTCCAAAAGTTCATTTCCATCTGCAATTCTCCTTTTCCTGCAACAACAGGCAACCCAGAGAGTTCGGCGGTTGAGTTGGTTGCAAATTCGAAAGTCGTTCGACTAAACCTCAATTTTGTCAAAAATACATCAGTGCGTCAAACTGCAAATAAGAGAATAAAAGAAATTTTTAAGAATGACAATTTTATTATTGTGACGGAGTTGCATGGCAGGAAAAGTTACAAAATGACTTACTTAAGCAGTTCAAACAAGATGAATGCTAAGAAACAGATATCATAAGAAAGCATTTCTCTCTTCCCCCCACCCCACCCAAAAAATAAAACTGATAAAAAGTACATAATATAAAAGTTTTATATAAAAGCCTAGTAGGACAGAAACAAATAATAATAATAATAATAATAATAATAATAATAATAATAATAATAATTATTATTATTATTATTATTATTATTATTATTATTATTATTGTTATTATTATTATTATTATTATTATTATTATTAAAAAGTCGTTTCCTTTTCAAAATCTCTGACTCTGCCATAGAGCATGAATGCATATAGCGATCATGTGCGCACCTTTTATCAATGAGCTGTCCCAAAGGCCAAAAGAGATAGAAATCTCCAAGAGAGAGAAAAAGCCTTCTTATGGTAAATTCTAGTTCAAAGTTCGAAGCACTTGCTTTTGCACGTGAGTTTTTGTCTCTTTTTTCAGGGAACAGAAAAGTTCTGGCGCCTAAGAGATCACACCATATAATATTGCAAATTTCCAAGTGGATATATTTACATTGCAATTTTTGTAATAAAGATATTATGATTAGAAACAATATTGCAAAAAGTAAGTTTAATTTATTCATCCATCGCAAATCTTAGGGGTCCTTTATACCTCGCCGCCCCACCCCCAGAATATCGATATCAAAAATTTAGAACGATATATCCATGTACATATATTTGCGATATCAAAATTTGATATATCATAATATAGATATCGACGATAGCTATATATCAACATATCAGGCCCAGGTTCCGACAAGTGATGCTTGAAATATACTGGAACCAACAATCAAATTCTAAACAAATTCCCTATATCCGTATCCAATGTTGAGGGGGAAAAGCGTGAACCCGAATAGAAGTTTTAAGAAAATAAAATAAGATAAAAGTAGGTTTTCCGTTTTCCCGATGCAAGTTAATGAAAATAATGTTTATTTGTTGAGATGTGCAAACGGAATGTGAATAATAAGTATTCATTCACCCATATTCTTGTCCAGAGGCGGATGGACTTCTGGGGGCTCACTGGTTTGTAATACTGCAACTTAGAGCTACTTTTAAGAGCTCCAAAATCTGGAATGTGTTTTATTTATATATAAAATAAGAAAGATTCCCCTTCTGGGGGGCAATCGCCCTGGTCGCCTTCTGGATCCGCCCCTGCTCTTGTGTAGTAGACTTTGAAGACATTTAGTTCGTATCTGCTCCTGACGCTGCTGATCCTGCTTCCTAGAGATGGGCAGATACAAAGTAAAGCAAGTTTTAATTGAAACTTGAGTCGAAAAAGATTCTTCAATTGAAGTACATTACCTTACCGTAACTTACATTTTACCGCAATAACTTTATTTTTGTTATGTATTTTTTTGGAGTGTTTGTGAGGGAAGGAACGTACAGGTAACATATCCAGAGTGTAACACTCCGATTTTGATGAAATTTGTCAGGAACATACTACACACAAAATAATCGAAAATGTTTTTTTTTTTCTTTTCTGCATAAAAACGGTTTTAGGGTCAAAGGTCCAACCCAAAATTTAGAAAGTAGATACCGAAATAGTAATAACAAGTGAACCGTAGTGAATAAAATTGTGCACAGATGTTTCAGACGTAAAATGAGGGAACAAGGGTTTCGTATTTTCCTACAAAAGACGGTTGGATGGAGCAGTGTTCCCTCCAAACCTTTGATCACGAAACATGTAAAGTGCTAGTAACAATATATCAGATGTGCGTAAAGGACATGAACAATTGCAACCAACTCTGCATTTGGACAATACGCAATAATAAACGAATACGGTTCTCTATTTTCTGCGAGAAAACCTTTTTTGTGGCAAAAGCTCCCACTCAAAATTTGAAAGTTGACGCCGAAAAGGCATAAAGAAGAGAAACGGAGTGAATGATATTGTGCACAGTGAAGGAATACAGGTTTCGTATTTTCTGGAAAAACGGCTGGCTGAGGCACGGATCCACGAAACCCCTAATCACGAAATATGAAAAGTGCTAGTAACAGTATGTCACTTGTGTGTAAAGGACATGAAGAATTACAGCGAAACTTTGTGCATGGACAATGCGCACAAAATAAACGAAAACGTGTTTTCTTCTGCGGAAAAACTGTTTAAGGGGCAAAAGCCCTCAGCCAACCTTTTGAAGTTTGACGAGCGAAAGGCAAGAAGAAGTGAAACGAAGTGAATGATATTGTGCACAGATATTGCATATGTAAAATGAAGGAATTCAGGATTTGTATATTCTTGAAAAAAGATTAGGTAGGGCATGGACGCTTCCACATCCTTGATCGGGAAATATCAAAATGATATTAACATTGTGCCAGATTTGTGTAAAGAACAAGAAGAATTGCTACGGAACTTTGTGTATGTGCAACACGGATAAAAATATACGAATACCGGTCCTTTTATTTTCTGCGGAGGAAAGGTTTTAGGGGGCAGAAGCCGCCACCCAAAATTTTGAAATTTGACGCCCGAAAGGCAAGAAGAAGTGAGCCGAAGTGAATTAAATTATGCACAGATATTGTAGACATAAAGTCAGGTAATACGGATTTCGTATTTTCCTGGAAGTTCATTTACCAAAGTCTGGTTTCCTCTCTTAAATCTTTTCCGGACTTTAAATGAAGTATTACAAGATAACACATTATAAGAGTGCCAGTGTGACATTGCTCCGTACCATCGGTAATGTATGGGATTCTAAATCATCAAATCCTGTTATGGGATACTTTTGAAAACGCTTTGTGCATCGCTACTTTGAGTTTTCTGAGTTATTCGTCGATACTTTTGATGAAAACACATTTAGTAAAACAATAATAATAATAATAATAATAAAATAATAATAATAATAATAATAATAATAATAATAATAATAATAATAATAATAATAATAATAATAATAATAATAATAGCGCCTGTCTACTATTATTCGCATGGGCCAACACAATGCTGTTTATTGTTTTTTTTTATTTTTCACTCACTTAAAATTACACTTTATATGAAAAGGAACCTGGTAAAATGGATTACATTTGTATGGTAGGTCTCATTCTTTATCTGTACATCTATCCGATTCTCCAGTTTCGCAATGTCGCGGTATCCATCGTTGAGCAGTCTTTGCAAAGCTGTAGCTAGGGGACCCGATCTGGGTGGTTACTCCGGGCGCAAGAGGGCGCCGAACGAGCAAGAAGAAAAGAAAAGTTTTGGAATTGAGGAAACGACGCGAACGCTCCAAAAAGATATTGGTGTCCTATTAATCAATATTGTTGTTGATTTGCAAAGAAGTAGATTGATTAAAAATTTTCCTGCTCTTTTGGCCCGAAACCCAAACGTTAACAGTCAGGATAAGTTTTTACTATTTATTTAAAGAATGTAATTATATATGATTTTTAATGACGATGTGATATAAGTGTTACGAGGTTTCGAGTAATTTTCTATATTGTACGCAGGAGCATCTCAAAATGAGAAATGGTCAAGGTCGCAAATACATGTTCGGCGACTTTATGGTTAATATGTTTGCTTAGTTAATCACAATTCTCTACCCTATCGGATTAATCACGAGGATGAGAATAAAAATGTGAAAATGAGAGGAGTGAAGAGACATACGTAAGCTTCTATTTGTGCAAGAATGTTAGAATTGAATGTAAACAAGGGAAATCATAACGTTTTCTAACTTGAAGCATCTGTAGAATAAGGGCTTAAGAGATTACAATCAAGGACGTACCCAGAGGATGGTCCCGGGATTCATGCTCCAGGAAATTTCAAATTTGTGTGCATTTAGCCTACTTTTGTGAGGTAATTTTAGGAATTTTGATATGAAATACCCTGATATTGAGTTTGGACCCCCCGAAATAAATAATATGGTGGCGTTAGAAAGGTTCGGGTCGTTTGACCTAACTAACTAACTAACTAACTCTATGGCCTATGGAACCCGGAGGTTCAATGCCGCGTTCACAAAAGCTCTCCACTGACTTCTATCCTTAGCTAATGCATCCAGTTTCTACTTTTTTATTCCTATCTCTGAGAGATCCATCTTAATATTTTCCTCCCATCTGCGCCTAGGTCTTCCTAATGGTCGTCTTCCGATTGGTGTTCCAGTCAAGACTTTGAAAGCGTTTCTACTTTCTTCCATTCTAGCTACATGACCCGCCCACCTAATCCCCCTAGACTTGACGACCCTAACAATGTTGGGTAGACCATATAAATTATGTAGTTCCTCGTTATGCAGTTTCCGCTATTCCCCATCTCCGTTCCTCTTGGGTCCGAATATTCGTCTCAGAATCTTGTTCTCAAATACTTTCAGTCTATGTTCTGCCCTGTAAATCGTAACATTGTGTTTAAAGGCAAACAGAAACAAGGTAAGTTGTTTAGTTCTTTGTAGAGCAACTGATAAGCCGTTTTCGTTTTTTTACTCAAATCATTTTTGCCAAATTGCTGTTTGAAGTCTTTTTACATTATACATTATAAAACAACATATCCAGATTCAGAGAAACCCAAAGAAATATTAAAGAAGGGTGGAAATATATCTTTCTTATTCAATGTTTTATTATTATTATTATTATTATTATTATTATTATTATTATTATTATTATTATTATTATTATTATTATTATTATTATTATTATTTACCAGAGTTAGTAGAACAGCTTCTCTTTGTTGATAAAAATCGTAATTTGGCATTTTTTAAAAGTAATATGACTGGGTCTAGAGACAGAAGAGTGGGATCTTATTGCTAGATATGAATCCGAACCGCAGGGAATCAAATCCGGGTCTTCCACGCCAAGGACGCGTACACTAACCGCTTAGCCACGAAGGAGTTCTACTGCTGTTTGAGTCACTAATAATAATTCATTCTTGTATGTACGTGCACTATGTAGTAAATAGTAAAGGTCTCCATAATTATAATACGAGAAAAAAGAAACTGAAATAAACAATGTTACTTCAACAACCTTTTATATAAATGGTGTTAAGTATAATATCACTCAAACTTATAATATACTGCCTTCAAAGTTGAAGGTCACAAAGTTGATTTTAGGATATTTCTTGAAAATTGTGAAAAGTTATTTTTACCTCCTTACCACTAGCACATCTATCAAAATTGTTCCGTAAAGTTTTTTAAATTTCCTTTTTCAAATGAAACACAAATTTTATTTCTTTCGTTTCCCAGATGTTCGTAGATTCTGTCAATATCAGGATCTACCCAGAAAGATCCAAATGTCCATGTCCCTTCTCAAAATATTGTATAATTTAAAATTGTTTTATTCAACGTCCAGGAACACTCACTAACATAAATTAAAATCAAGTTTTAATTAACATAAATTGAGAGCAAGTAGTATATCCTCGGAGTTGATGAGTAAGTGATAATCTTTTCAGAGACAAACTCTCAGATGCGAGGGCACCATGATCATTTTTGATGTACATGAAGATTTGCAGAAGCTAGATAGGCTATACATTTGTCTTATTGCGGCCGCAATGGCTTATTGGTAGAGCCCACACCTATGGTGCTTCTAGTCCGTGGTTTAATCCTAGCTCTTCCAAGTAGCTATACAAACACCTCGTCCGTGGTTCTTTAGAGTTTTCGTATTTTGATTCACTGTCGTCATTCTATTATTATTTATTAATTTATACATATTTCCCCACATCACCGGTATCTAAGGTCTTAAACCCATCACATGTGAGGATAACGTCCCTTGGCGAGCAAATTATCCGAAGAAATAAGGAAGGTAGGAAGGAAGCGACCTGGGACTCGGAAGTTAGGTTCTATCCCGGTTTTGTGTGAATGGGGAAACGCGAAGAAATACTTCACTCAGGACTCGTATGAAAAAGCTCTTACACCTTTTCCGTCGAGTGCACCCGCAAGGCATCAAACTCAGGACAGCTGGCGACAAAGCAGAGAGCATTAGCAACTACTCTACGGGGGACATCTCGGCCATTATTATCTATCTCATCATCACCGTCTCCCTTAGATTCGGTGCATAAAATTGTGACATTGATAAAGAAAAGTTGTATCCACATTTGCTCTAAAAACTTTATATCTTCTAATGAGGAAAATATATTCTAAAATTTGCTAACAACAGTATATTAATACGCTAGACTAATTTTTATTTTCCATAAAACATTGAAAATCAGGAAAAAATGTCAGCATTTGTTTTTTTTTCTTTTTTGGGTAGAACCTTCACGAAAGGCGATATGTAGAATCTTAATAACTGTTGATAATCAAGCTCATTGTTAACAATCTGTACATTAAGAGTAATAATATATGATAGATTCAGAAAAAATCTTATTTGTTATTATTTCGCTATATTTATCGGAATTGTTTATTTCATAAAATAACAATAGTAATAAACTTCAGTTTACATTTCTGCGATCATCTCTAAAAAAATTCGGATGATGATATTAATTATATTGGGACAGATATAAATTGTTTAGGTGAGTTTCGTTTCCCCCTTTCGTGACCTTGTTAGAAAAATATTGCCTACAAAAAAAATAAATTTAATTGCAAATCATCATTAACGCAGTATATAATTTGACCAATCTTTATCATTTGACAAATTCACAAGTTGAAAAAAAGGAAAACACCAAAAAAATTCCACGAAATGAAGAAAGAATCGAAGTCTTCCTTCGAGATAAAAATGTAGAGGCACAAAAAAGGGTACCGCTAATGAGTAAAGCTCTGAAAACTATTAGAATTGGATGTGTGTAAGTGGGTACACGTATTTCATCAGACGTAACCTATCGGTCATAAGAAAATCGATGGTCTTGTCGGTACCGCCAAACGTGCATCAGAACATCAAACCTAAGAAGGAGGAGGAGAGAACGCGGTAGCTCAGTGGTAGAAAGCTCACATCAGCTCCGAGAGGCCCTTCGATCCCAAATTGTATGAATTTTCTGGTGGGCAAGATCGTTTACCCATGAGTTTTCTCAGATCTTTCCCCGTTTCCTTCCACCTTTCATAAAAATTCACTTTCAAATTATCGAATTTTAAACTGGAAATTTCATTTTATTCTATTTTTAAATATCTGCATTGTATCTATCTGCATAAAATTGATTGTTTTTGAACTGTTGATTATTTTTATTACTATTGTGTACATAAAAATCTGAAAACTATGTAAAGCTAAACAGATTGAATTAGTGAAGAAACTGTAATTTTTGTAGTTACAGTACACTTATGTAAAATTAAGCCCAACTTATTTATTACTGAGAAGCTAAAATGGAATAATTATAATTAAGTTGTAATTTTTTCTTGCCATGTTGAATCTGTATCCGCAAGATCTAGGATTCAAAACGCTTACAGCAGAGGCACCTGTCTCCCTGTTAGGCCCATCATGCCCCCTGATTTCTCGCGTCATCTTACAAGAAAATAAAAACTCAAGCAATGACCTTCAATACCGATGAGATACGAGCGAAACGAAGAGAATTTAGGGCTGTATCAAGAATCTAAATGGGAGGAGAACGTGTCTACTCCAAATTATATTGAATACTGTAATAAGCCTCACGAGTACATGTCCTACAAGCAAGAAAATATTACATCTCCTCTTCTTTCTAGGTAAGGCATAGATTGAAACATTTGACTTGTGTTTAATTTATGCATTTTTAAATGTAAACTTCATCTTTTCGTTTTTTTTAAAATCATCTATGTTTCAGTAGTATCTCCTAACCTTTCGATGCGTCTAATCAAATTTCGAGTGCTTATCGGCATTCAACCTCCGGGTTCCAGAGGCTATAGACTTAGTGAGTAGTTTTTTCTTCTTTTTTTATTCTAGGTTATTTTTCCAGGGAAATCTAGATTATTGAGTAATAAGTCTTTAAAGATATGTTGATTATGCGTAACCTATTTGCATAGTCGTATAAACTGTTGACACCAAACTTCCGAACACAAAGTGTTCTTACATGGTAACGTCTTTTCGGCTTTATTAAGAAAGTCACATAAGGATTCTTTTTCTTCCTGTTACTGGTTTCTATAGAAATAAGAACCAACCAGAAAATAAGTCCTGGCATAACTTGTCAGATTGCTAGTAATATATGCCCTTCTCCAAGAATACGGTACACGGCAACGATATCGGTGGAAGCGCCGATAATGTCGGCGGTGAAATCGACTTCAATGTACTCAAATCGTAGCTTGCACACGCCGCCGACATTTTCAGCCGATCCTCCGACACGCAGATGCTGTCGGCCAATCCCCCGATATTGTCGGGGGCAATGTTTTCTTATGATTGGTTGCACATGCCTCCGATAATGTCGGCCGGACAGTTGGTTAGACGAAGAGAGTGAGTGACAAGGTGCTTTGTATTCTTAAAATGAAGAGCAGAAATTGCAGAGAATTGGAATAATATGGTCAAAGGCAGCAGAGTGAAACCTACACCATATCAAGTATTGAATTTGACAGTTCATGATTCGAGATTGGATATCATTTTTACAAACATTGTACTTTAGAAAATGTTCGTTTCACTCTAGACCAATCATGGAGCTTCGAATAGAGAAAAGTGACCCAAGATTTATGATACGTGGTACGCCTGTTATTGCTGATAGTTGTCTTATGCTGCACTTATTACTTTTCACACTCAGAGCAAGCACCATTGTGTATGCTTCCTCATCTGTCACGGTTCGTGGGGGACCTGATCGTGGTCTGTCGGCAACATTACCAGTTACACTGAATTTCCTAATGAGGTAGCTAACGATGTTGTGGCTTATTGCAGATTTTCGTAGTGGCGAGCGTTCAAGTCCTGAGCAATCACACGACGGCTTCTTTCCCCAGACATTAGGATGATCTCACTTCTTTCCTGCTCCGTTAGTGCCATCTCGCTCTAGCTGCAACGAGAAGAAAATCTGTCAAATTTGAGGTGTCACGACTTTCTTGCAGCGTTTGTGCCATGTCGCCTTTCCTGCAAGTAAATCGAAAACAGTCAATTTTGGGGTATCATGACTTTGGAACAGAATAGGATAACGCATTTGTGCTTCCAGGACTGCATTCTTCTACAAAAACAGTGTTAATTGATGTGTCGCATGCCTACTTTCTTATCTAAAAAATAAAATGGCCGTCAATCACCACGCATGCATCAATCAGTAGTTCCTTTACCAAGGTCCGCCCTCCACTAGTAAGATTACCTTTAGTCATGTTTGTTTTCAACATAATTTACTGTACTAAGACTTATGGACCACCCTGTATAATAATTCATGAATATACCTATATTGCACGCATGCCCGTGACAGAACAATATCACGGATGTATAATATGATTTTTACAATCCGGTGCTACCTTTCATTCGATATTTCGTCAAATTAGATCGTAATGGATATGCAGGCCTTTACGCTTTATTGTAAAGTGTTATTGTAGTAAATTACAACGTTCATACAGTTTGTAGTATAAGCGTTAAGCTTTCCGACGCGAGTCATTTCTGGATGTAAGAATTACTCCTCCAATAAATCTGGATGTGGTGGGCCTTTTCTTAATAGTAGGTGAATCACAGAAGAAAACCGAAGTCCATTATAAGTGTCCCTACATATCATAAATCTTGGGTCACTTTTCTCTATTCGAAGCTGCATGATTGGTCTAGAGTGAAATGAACATTTTATCAAGTACAATATTTGTAAAAATGATATCCAATCTCGAATCATGAAGCTGTCAAATTCACTTACTTGATATGGTGTAGTTTTCACTCTGCTGCCTTTGACCATATTATTCCAATACTCTGCTATTTCTGCTCTTCATTTTATGTTCACAAGTCCCATGTTCTAATCACGCTCAAGGTAGGAATAACGCGAACTTGAAATGTTAGTGAAATGGAAATGACCATCTGCCTTTCGGGTGCAATGTAATATAGGCATCGGAATAAAGTGTAATCCTTATTTTGACCACTGCAAGAGTCACAGAAGGGCTCAAGATGATGGATGTTGGGAGATATTTTGTTTTACTAATTTTTAAAGAAATAGATTGTTGAAGCTGTATTTAGATGTATCACCAATCAAATCTGGAACATAGACCGTTGAATATTATTGACAAAAGAGGCAAAAGATAAGAGTAAAAT
Organism: Thermobia domestica; assembly: GCF_964235325.1. NCBI lineage: Eukaryota > Metazoa > Arthropoda > Insecta > Zygentoma > Lepismatidae > Thermobia > Thermobia domestica. The sequence continues at coordinate 63,598,925 of NC_137457.1, forward strand.
GAATGCCCCTTTCTTCCACTGTAAGTAATGTTACTTCTTATATTTTGGAAGAATTTTTAAACTTTTATAGGAAGATAATCGTAAACTTTTTCCTCATTATTGATATATTTTATCTATATTTTGTAAATTTCGCTCAAAAGTGGACATCCCCCCATGTTTCGTGGACTCTTCAAATGTTAATTAGACGGTTGCTATCTTTTACTTAATCGATGTTTTCTATAACATAACATTTTTCTTCGTTTCTAAATTTCTCAGCTGTGAACAAATCGTTTTGAAAAAATCATGACATTCGTTGATAGTCGAGTATCGGAATACTTAGGTTTTAATTTTGGTACAAGTTCTCAAAGAAATTATTCATTTTCTCTTACTTTACATGCGGGGAAGCTTTTGTATTCCATGGATTTTCTGAGCGATTTTCTGTTTTCTAACACAGACAACAGGACCAAAAAGTAGATGATTCTCAAAATTGACGACACAATCGGGCACTCGTATGCATCAACCGGTATGCATCAGCAAAGAACCTACTGAAAGCAGAATATTTGAGCCTACAACGGCACAGAGCCGTCGACATGTTTCATTGTTGACATTGTGCTAAAGCATCATGATCCATTATGAAGGCCATCTATGCCAGGTCAAATTCATGTCATGTAACTTGGCAGACTGTGATTGTCGACGCCGGTTGAGGAAGGTGCTACTTATGTTTCTCCATTATTTGCGCCGCAGTCACACGAGGACTCTGAGTGACAAACGCCGCAATGCCTGGCAGTTTATTCCATCTACTGTTTCACTTCGATTATGAGGATTTGCCGTCAGTTTTGTTGGTTGTAATCACTTTGGACACTGTCCTTTGCGGCACACCTAGCAGACCTTCAAGTTTTATCGCGCTTGCAGAGCAACAGTTTTCCTTCCTTAAAAACTAGATAGAGCATTCTTTTACACTATCACCGTCTGCTCAACTCATTGTCTATTCACGTTCTACTACCCCTCACGCCGTGCGGAGGAACGAAAAAGTTCAGTACGGTGGTCCGTAAGCAGTACATATATACCGTGGTGGTGATTGAGTGTAAATTAAGAAAACTAAAGCTTTCATTTAGTGTACATAATTTGTATTCCACTTAAAAACTCATAGAAAAATATACGTTTGTTTGCGCAAAACAAGAAGTAATTTATTTCTAAATCTCAATGATATTTGGATGCTTTTTCAAACCTTCCAATTATTGTTTATAGCATAGCAGATTGTGCTGTGAATTTAATCCAAAATGTATCACATACGAAAAAACTTTAAGGTTTCAAAACTTTAGCCGAAAATGTAAAAAAGTAGAAAAGCCAAAAGATCAGGCCCTGATATTCAAACAAACATAGGAGAAGATAATAAGACAAACTCTAAATAACTATAGACTATTACAATAGAACATGTGTTGGAACTCTGCATAGATAAATAGATCCTAATTACAGCATCAGCACTATTGGCATACGTAACGGCCACAGGAGACCTAAGTTGAACAAATAGCTTAATAAGCACAATACACTATAAAACAAAAGTGTACAGTGGGCCACAGAAATTCTTGATGTATAGAGTCCGCGAGATAGACAACTCAACTAACGCGTGCTCCAAGATTAATTACACCTGGTAGTAGCTAGCACAGCAGCATGAAGTTGCCCCCAACTGTTATAAGCACAAATCGTAAAGAGTGCTTTTGTGCAGAAGTGGAGCGAAAGCTGGCAGAAGAAATGACAGAGGAAGTCTTTGGATACTTGTACTCACAGTACTTCTTGTTTGTATAATACACACGTAAAACTATACACAGTCACTTGAAAACATATACGGATAACAGATGCGCTGATGAGAAGATAAGAGTCGGGGGACTTACTTAATCTTATAACTAACTCAAATGAGGATTATATAAAGAAGTTTACTTAGTTCAAATAACTATACATATCCGCGTATCAAATAATATACGGATAGATTATGCGGTACGTGAAAGCAAAACTCAAATGATTGCGCTGAGTTTTGAAACTATTAACAATAGGCCTACCTGCAAATCAATTAAAAGTATGGGTGGATCATTTGGGGGAAGAAAACCAACCCCTAATGAAAATCTTCTGGGCCTTACAGGGCCTGAGCTCCTTGGTTCCGGCGCTACTGATTCATACGTAATACTACTTCGAAAGAAGAAATTATCGACTTCAATATTCGTTAAATAATTTTTGAAAATGCTAACTATTGGTAATTTACTGGTAGTGGAGAACTTATCCGTATTAAAGTAGGCCTGTTCCCCGCTAACTTGCAAATATAACTTAGAGTTCATTATTTGTATAATATTTGTAAAATTTTATACTTTGAGACACAAAGAGAAAAGTCGAGAATATAGTGTCAATAAACAACAACTTAAAAATGCACGAAATTAAGGAATAATATCAAATTGATAAAACTGCAACTCGTTTCCTCCATTCACTTTTCTTGCTTTATTTTCAAGATCACTGAATTTCTCCATTGGATATTATCTTTTACTCAGCAGCATCCAACTGGAGCTCAGCCTTGTAAATGAAACATTGTAGAAAGGGGAAACAGCAAACGCGGGGATCGAACCTGGGGCGTCAGATTAGAAAAATACAACTCTAACCACTGGTCTAAAGCATTACTCCTTCCGGCTCAATTAAGTAAACAGATTTTTCTGTACCTTCAAAACAGTAGCTTGTTAATAGATTCATTGGCAAAACACGGGAATATGAGATTGATTCGGAGGGCATTAAATCACTGTATTCACTAAATTTTATTACTTTTTTACATTCACTAAATTATAAACATTACAGATTTTTTAAAAACAAAATACAAAATACAATCTGAAGGTAGTCCAATCAAATCGACCACTTTAAAAAGAGCTGAAGGTAACGGTATTCTGGATTGCGGCGGAATTGTTGAAACCGTTATATGTTGCAGATATTGCAATAATCCTGAAAAAAAATTCTCAACAGGTGCAGCCTCCAAGCAATGACATTTTGGACACTACAGAGCCACTTAAAAATCATAAAATAATGGTATTCTGGAATTCGGTAGAATTGCTTGAAAGAGTGATATGTTGTAGATAATATGATAATGAGGAAAAGTTTTAAAGTGCGCAAGTACTGTTCACAGACCGTTTGGCTACTACGAGGTCACTTTTTTGAAAGCAACTGAAAATAATGATGTTTTCGATTTCGGTGTAAATGTCTGAAACTGTGATATGTTGTAGAGATTGTCATCCTGAGAAAACATCTCAATGGACACAACCCCAAATCGCTAATCGTTTGGTCACTAAATGGCTAGTTTCTTAAAAACTGCCGAGTACAATGATGTTCTGGATTTCGGTACGATTGAGTAAAACTAAGATGTGTTCAAGATCTTCTCATCATGAGAAAAAGTCTTAATGGACACAACCATCGAATTATCGAGTTATGACCGTTTGGTCACTACCGGTCCAGACTTTTTAAAACAGCCGGGTATAACAATATTTTTGATCTCAGTGTAAATGAATGCAACTGTGATACATTGTAGATGTATTAAACCTTTGAAAAATTGTCTAGGATTTCCGGGTTTTACTTTTCTTCTAGATCAACATCTGAATGTTGTCTATGCTTTAATGATGTTGGCCGCTACTAGACCCATTCCTTTTCCAGGCTGTAGAATAGGACATTTCAGGGTTTCAAACAATTCTACCAATATTCCAGAGTATCCTTACCTTCTGCTACTTTTAAAAAATGTGGGCCCGTAGTTGCCAAATAGTCACTGATTGGTAGTTGTGTCCATTGAGACTATTTCGCAGGATCACAATGTCTACAACATATGGCAGTTTCATCAATTAAACCGAAATCCAGAATACCGTTACCTTCTGTTTTTTTTTAAGTAGCCCTGTAGTGGCCAAACGGTTATTGATTGGTGGCTTAGCCTGTTGAGACCTTTTTTAGAATTACCATATCTACAACATATCACGGTTTCAAAGAATTCCAGCAAAATCCAGAATACCGTTACCTTCAGCTTTTTGTCTTTTTTAAAAAAGAAAAGCGGTCCTGTAGTGGCCAAGTGGTCAGTGCGGGATGATTGTGCAAATTGAAACTTTTTCTATGATCAAAATATCTACAACATATGACGGTTTCAAGAAATTCCACCGAAATACAGAATAAGGTTACCTTTTGCTGTTCTAAAAAATGCCCTGTAGTGGCCAAACGGTCAATGACTGGTGATTGTGCTTACTGAGACTTTCCTCAGGATCTCAATTAGGGATGCTCACGAGTCTAGACGTGTCTCGAATCTCTACTCGAATTTGAGTCGAGATTCAAGTCGAAACTGCTAGTAAAAATCTCGAATTGACTCGAATGTCTTGGAAATCTTTCTATAATTTCGAATTCGAGTCGATCAGAAACAACATTATGACCACCTACCTATGTCCAGGCGATAGCAGAGTCACCTGCCGAGTCAGACACGCGTACGGTGCATGTAATATCAGTGACAGTGCTGATGGTGTTCAGAATGGGGCAAGCGCACGATCTATATGAGTTTGACCGAGGGCAGGTTGTATTAACCCGAAGACTCGGCAGGAGAATTTCGGAAACTGCAGGACTTGTCGAATGTTCGAGGAGTGCTGTGCTGAGCGCCATCAACAAGTGGCGAAACCAAGAAGAAATGACGTCTAAAGGTTGAGGGGTTGGGCGCCCCCACCTCATTACAAATGTCGGATGTCGTAGGCTGAGCAGATTGGTAAAACAGGGCAGGCAGCAAACTGTGGTGGAAATAACATAAAACTTCAATACTGGGCAAAGTACAAGTGTGTCTGAACACACAGTGCATCGAATACTCCTAACAACGAGCCTCAGACGACGACCCATCCATGAGCGAATGTTAACACCATGACGTAGGCAGCTACGATTGAAATGAACACGTTACCATCGCCACTGGACCTTAATGCAGTGGCAGTGTAGCATTGTCTGATGAATCCCGATACCTTCATTTTGATGATGGGAGGGTACGAATCCGCCCTGTTCCAAGGGAACAGCATCTTCACACCTGTACTACGGGACGAAGACAAGCTAGCGTGGGCTTAATTAAGCTCTAGGGAACATTCACATGAGGACCCACGCTCTAGTGGAGCTCGAGCAAGGCACCGTGGCGGCCGAAGCGTATCGCACACTGATTGCAAAATACGTACACCTCTTCATGACGACCATGTTTTCCAGCGGTATTGGCATTTTTTGACGAGCTAATGCACCATTTCACAAGGTCAGGAGTGTGGTGGAATGGATCGAGAAACACAAGAACGAGTTCCAAGTGATGTGCTTGCAGGTTCGTGGCCAGCCCCAAAATTTAGGGAGGGGATAGAAGTTAGAGGGGCTGACCCAGTCATACTTTAGCACCACATTATAGTTCATTTGCAAGCCTACCGTGAAAATTTAGGGGGCTAGCCAGAGTTTAGAGGGGGCCCGAACTCCCTAGCCCGCCGTGGATGCGGACCAGTGTACTTGGCCTCCCAACTAGCCGGATCTGAACCAAATCGAACACATATGGGATGTAATTTAACGTGACGTCAGAGCGCATCGCTCCCTCCTCAGAATTTACGGGAATTAGATGACTTATGTGTGCATATATGGTACCAACTCTCTCCTGCGACCTACAAGGAACATTGCCTCCATGCCAAGACGCGTCGCCGTTGTTATCCGTGCCAAAGGTAGACATACTGACAATTAGGTAGTTAGTCATAATGTTCTGGCTGATGTGTGCGTATATTTTAACTCGTATATTTTGTCTCGAGTTGAAAAATATCACGGTTTTAAGCAATTCCACCGAAATCCAATTTCCATAAACAATGTATGGAGTCCTTAGTGATTTCGAAGGTGCACGTTGCGTTTAAGAATTTCGTTTCTTTATTGTGCCATTTTAATCACGGGGATGTTTGCCCCCTAACCTATTTTCCGACAAAAAGAAAAAGAATACGTGTCGGTTTATTTTTGGTCTAGTATATACGTGCCACTTTTGAAGAAAATCTGATCATGAGAAACCCTTGTAAAGCTATCATCTTCTTTACAATTTCACGTTTTGGACTTTGCCTTAAAGTTTGCCTTAAAGTTTTCAATTCTTGTTACTTATTATCTACCCTCATACTGTGATTTATTACTATGATATTTGTTGTACTTATGCGATAGTGGGAAGTCTGCATTTGATGTTTTGATTGGGCTAAGGTACATAAATACAGTTACCAACTGGTCAACGCAGACTTCCCACGACTTCAACGCAGACTGTTCTCATTTCATTTTTTCTTCTTTGATTTTGTAAGATTATTACATCGAAGTCGTCGAACAGTGGACATTCTTTCAGAAAATAGCCGACTTTTTTATTAAAAAGCTGGATATTTTTAAATGTATATTTGAAAACATTTTACCTTATAATTGTGTGGATGATGTTGAATCTGCATTGGTTCTTGGATCAGAATTGTAGTTACCCCAGTCAGCATTTTTTGACCAAAGTAATGCATTATGTTGTTGCAACAAGTATTTGCTTCATAATTCATGTGCATAAAATTACGTACATTTTAGTACAATGACCAATCCCGTAATTGACTGTATTAATGAGCTTTTTTTCACTAAACATTGATTAGAGAAAACAATCTTTACTCGCAGCATTACAGTACTACTAAAATCGCAAAATAAAGTTGATAAAGTTCACTGGAAATTTCAATGCTATTGCTACTTGTAAAAAAAATTTCCATCAGCACTCTTCAGCAAGAGTTAAATTTTTATTCTAGACTAAGAACTCATATAAAATAAGGGACATATGAGTTATTAGGCGTAGGATATATGCTTAACTACTTACATAACGCAAACCGTTAAAAAGCTTCTATCATTTATAGTTTCGTGATTGATTGATTATTTTCTGAAAGGTCAAGGGGAGTTATACAGTACGATTTCAATCCAACCCATTGATCTGAATCAAACTTGGCATGATTGTAAATCTTGACAACGTTATACTCATATGAAATACTATGACGTGCAGGCTTTTAGTTCTTGAGTTAGAGGAGGTCAAATTTGAAGTTTGGACTTCGATACATTTTCGAGTATCAATCTTAATAAAAATTTGATTAAAAACCAATGAAGAACAGTTTTCTAACGCAATTGAGAAACACTAATTTTTAAAGCATAATATTGAACAAATAGAAATATGACTAATGTTAGACTGTTCAAAAATAATTGAAATGACGTCTGGACATTGACAAAACATAAAATGTCGGACATGCTCGGCAAACGCCGAAGGGATGGCAACCCTAATTTCACTGAAATTACCTGTGACGAAATATAAATGTTCTATTTCGGTATGCTACCTATACTTTTCATTTACCAATATTGATATGATTCAAATGCCGGGAAGAGAAGGAAACTAATTCTCTACCAACACGATGAATCAAAAGAACTATATCTCCAATTTAGATTCAATACCAGATCTCGGATACAAATTCAAAAACCGATTTAGAATATGATTCTGATTCGACCACTTCCACCTCACAAGTTGCCAATTTTCCAAGAGAAACGCTGCATACACACACACTTCCCTTATTGTTATATAGTAGGCATATGCACGTTCGGCGTAAGACGCTGGTTTGATTCCCGGCGAAAGCTTATATGATTTGATTGCCACGTTAATCAGTAGGTCCACGTCTCATATAGGGACACTCAGCTGAAATCAACAACATTCCCGATGGGAACAATCCTTTGAATGTTAGGGGTGATCTTGAAGCACAGACAGAAAACAGTTATTTAATGTAATAGAAAACATACTGCCAGGGGGACGAGTTAGGACAGCTGATTCAGAATCTGAGTTCAAAATTAGAAAATTCAAAATAGCAGACCCACTATGGTGATTATAATTACAAAAGTCTTCTGGCTTGAAATAGTCTGCAATTAGCCAAGAACAATTATAGTTGGCAGGGGTTACTGCGAGAAGGTTGCAGAACGATTTGAAATACATTTCTGTACTTATTTTAACGAGATGCTTTATTAAAGTGCATATCTACACGTCTCACTATTCGGAGTGCTTGTTTATAGTGAGTCCCCTCGCTTGTCAGTATGTCGGAGTTTCATACACAGCGAAAAATCCGTTCTCCGGACAGCGGTATATTGTAAAATATACGGTATCCTCTTGTTTACTATAGAAATCAGTAAGGAGCATACGTTATCCGTATGCTACATAGGCACTGCCCTTAGATGTTACATCATGCCGTTGCAGGATGTCTGACATCTAACAGTTTTCCGTATATCACATACATATACGTATGTTACCTTCGTCAGCTATAGGTTATATACGTCCAGTTGTATGTGAGATCCTGACCGCCAACATTGTTTCATACGGAGAGTACGTATAGATGGAACTATAAAACATGCGTTTTCAATTATACGTCTTCTGTACGTTAAGTACAAAAACTACAGGAATTACGCATGTAACCTATCTTTTTAAGTACACCACCTGCATTTTTTCTCAGTGTATATCCTCAATTGTTATAATTATTAATTTATTGAGAAAACGTTTTACAGTAATGATATTCCGTAAAAAGATGTGTGATGCATAAACATAGTTAACACAACGAACTTTATTACAGCAATAATTGTAAAATGCTGCATTATCTTTGACATAAAATGTTACGGGATTGCCAAACGCATGTGGTTTTTAATCAAAATAACCGCTTTCGTACCTCAGATACCTAATAATGTTTGCAAATGTGGGAGAAGAAAGTGGATTATGAATCAATGATTGGATCTGAATTATATTATTACGGAGATGTAAATTTGTGTTATAGAGAAGGACAATGTCAGAAAAATGTACAAGAAATTTTTTCCATGGCCTAAAGAAGAATACATCAACATGCTAAATCCTCTTGACGCTGCAGGAATGGTTTCTATTTTGATGTTTAACTCATGCTCAAATATACCATAAATCACTTAAATTAGCATCCCAACCAGTGGGAGGTGAGGGGACTCACTTTCAATATGTACTTCGAATATTGAGAGGCGAGGGGACTCGCTTTCAATAAGCACCCAAAATAGTGAGAGTTGAGGGGACTCACTTTAATCAAACATACCGTTAAAATAAGTACAGAAAGGGTTTCAAATCAGTCTGCAATCTTCTCGCAGTAACCCCTGTCAAATGCGATTGTTATTGGCTAACTGCAAACCATTTCAAACCAGAAGACGTTTGTAACTGTAACCATCATATTGGATTTTCTAATTGTGACGTCAGATTCTGGATCAGCTGTCCTAAAACCTCCCTGGGAGTATGTTTTCTCCTACATTAAATGATTGTTTTCTGTCTATGCTTCAAAATCTTCCCTGACGTTCAAAGGATAGCCGAGAGACCTTAAACCCGCAGCATTACAGAAAAAAAAATACGTGTCGATTATTTTTCGATGTTCTACAAATCAACAAAGTATATTCAAATCGGTGAGTTCCACTATCGTAAGTTAGTGACACATTCAGTAATATAAGAATGATGGCCACAAGCATTAACTAACACAGTCTCCAGGATTATTACAAGAATATTTTCGAAATCTAGAATTTACGTACAAACTGTAACAAAGTTATAAGAGTCAATTTCTAATGTGCAATTTTTTTACTTTGTGCTCATGTTTCAATGTAATTAAGTTGTTCCTTAAAGTGTCAAATGTACCATACATTTAAATTTATATGTTGGATCTGATCAGTACAAAAGCCTTATTAAAAGTCCGGTTCATCTATCCGAAAAGCATTTTTAAATGTCCCAAATTGAACATCTAAATACTTAGCAAGAAAATACATAAAATTGCTACGCGTTAAAATTCTCAGCACATCCTATTTATGTTTCTGTGTTAATATTTTCCTTCAAAACAATTGAGATCTTACGTTTTTCCTTTCTATCAACGAATGTATTATAAAAGGAGTCTCGCTGTGATGAGAATGTTTCTACGTCATCGTCACGCAGAAGGTAGAGGAACTGTTTGAATGGCGGGAGACTAAATCGAAAATTTGGATACATCCTTCTGAGCGTTTACTAACAAATGCAGCGAGCAGTTGTGGACATAACAAACTTCGAACTGCCTCTCGACCGTTTACGAACGAGTTGTTTCTTTCCCGATAGAACTTGTTTTAAATACCCACTTCTACTCCGATAAAGCGAAGTGGAGACCAAACGTACAGAGTGTCTCCCGGTTTAACGTGGTTGCCAGATTTAAGGAATAGTGTAGGAAATTCACTTTACGAATATCTGGTAACTTAAATATAATCAACTATGTAGTCTCTTTCCACATACTATTAAATTCTTGTAGACTTATTCCCCGAAAATTGCGTGTACTTTTGTAGTTTGAGCTATTATTTTACACTATAGGTGACTGAAATATTGCGACACTGTAGAGGTCCTCATAACGCCTGCAATTCAGTAGAAGAATGTTAATAGTGTGTGAGTGTGTTACATTAGATGATCCAGATATGTTATTGGTACCGGTGTCATTTACATCTTGCAGGTGATGTTGGCACAAGGATCCAATAAATATAGTACGACACCACACGTATTTCCCACGAAACTGTCAGAAATATCGACATAAGTGTTTTCCCACCATACATATCAATAAAAGTCATGGATTTTGATCTCACTCTCGTTCTTGTATCTCTTTTAGTTTTTTTATGCACATTTGGTTCCAACAAGTCGGTTTCCCAACTCGGACCTAACAAGTACGCAAATACGTGTATAGGTGTGTGTGGGGGGGGGAGAAAAAGTTCATATAGATCTATTGCAAAAAGTGCATAGTTTTAGATCTAGGGCTGCCCAAAATCGGGGAAAAGCTAAATTTCAACAGGCCCTGTTTCGAATTCCATATCTGTGAATGGTGGTCCTTATCACCGTAAAGGAAGTCTCATACACACAATCCAAAAATGAATATTACGTCAATTTTCAATGGGTTTGCAGAGTATTCGAGTACAATTCTCAATTATGCTCTTAATAGAGTTTTCAAATATACTCTAATTTCAAGGAGTGTCCAAACTAGGCAGGAGAAAAGACTTGACAAGAATCGACATCGAGTACTTCGGGGGCAAGTCAGAAGTGTTAGGAACCGGCAGCTCCATGTTTGTTAGTGTTCGTAATAACGTGTGATGCGATGTATTTCGTCACGGTATATTTCACGTTTTCTTTGCTTATGAGCATGAAAGAAAACATCGCAGCATGCTTTTTCTCCAGTACGGGAGTTCGTGCTGTTGACGATCCTTAACACTTCCGATATCGCGCCAAAGGATTTCGAGTTTACTGCGGTAAAGGCTGATCGTTCGCCTACTTTGAACTTACCATAAATCAGATCATATTCGATTGATGACTTGTCTGGGAATTTCACCCTTTAGGGAATACTCTACACACCCATTGAACATTAATGAATTATGCATTATGGATTGCATATGCGTAATTACCTTTACGCTGATGAAGACCACCACTCCACGATTTCTCGAATTCGAAATAATGCCTCTTGAAATTTGGCTTTTTCGCTATTTCGGAATTCTGTAGCTCTAAAACTGTGTCCTTTTCACACAGGTCCATGAGAACATTGGACTTTCTTGATGTGAAGAATCACCTCTTACAGTTTGTAGGTATATTTCATTATTACTCTGTATATATTATTTTACTTATTTCCTTATATTTGAACTTCTGAGGTTCTTTGAGTCTCACCTCCTAAAATGATTTCATATTATATTATACAAAAGTAACCCTTGAGGAAAATAAGGTCAAATAATATTAAAGGGTGCCTAAATTGACCCCAAGTTTTCAATGATTTACAATATACTCTGCGAGGCAAAAGTACCTTGTAAGTTTCTAACGGTTAGAAGAAGTTATATCTTAAGGATAATTAAGGTAGAATCGCATTTATTACTGTATAGTACCATCATAGTTGCCATCTTGAAGTCCACCATTTATAGGTTCAAATGCAAAGTTTTTAATTGAAAAGTATCATATAATATGTTTTGGGGTGCGTTTAACCAGAACACCTGTCTGATGTTATTTCCTTCTTATCTATAAACATTAACAATTATTACTTTCATAATATACGGTTGTTAACTTACAATTGTCTTTCCAAATTTATAAGGTAGGCTACTTTTTTCTCATATTGTGTGTTGCAATTACATTCGAAACTTGAGATCGGTTATGGAACCATTTAGTATTATTCAACTGAACTAATTTTTCTCATGAGTTGCTTTAGTTTGTAATAGAACCATCCTAGGTGAGACTTAAAAAAAGGAAATTGGAAGTCGAACAATAAAGACTACCCTAATATTTATAACCAGGTTGCAACTTACTGGAGAACGAGAGAGATATTCCCCCTCAGTCACATTTGAATGATCTTTAAAGGTACTAGCTGAAACATCCCTTAAAAGAATGTTTGCTTTTCTTCTGCCTCAAACCGTGTTTAGTGGTTTCAAATTCGAAAATATTCCAATGGTTTTGTTTTGTCATATACTTTTAATCTGATAGTTGTATTTCAGAACGGAATATGTAAACTTTCGACTTCTAATTTCATACTCAAAACTAACTACAGTTTATTATATTCTCTATTTTTTATCGTCTCCCACTTGAAGTATTTTATAGTCCTTGTAGTTGTCAGTAGTTAGGGATGGTTACTTCTGGCGCATTTCCCCCTTCTTAATATTTTTTGACCAGCGTAGAAGGAGCCAGCTAATTATTCAAAGTTACACGGCGCAAAGTATTCCCATAACTACAATGTTAAAGTGAGATTGAATATGCTTTTATGACATTTAAAATCATAAAAACTTACATCTAAAACTTACATCTAAAACTTACAATCTGAAACTATTTCTCTTCTATCTTATAGTGCCCCCATGGTAGAGTATCTATCCCATTCTTTAAAACACATCTCTTATCATCCACACAACGTAAAGCTAGCTTATTTACTTCTATACCGTACAAATCGTGCTTATAACTTCTAATCAAGGTCATCTTCTTATAATATTCTTTTTGGCTAATCAAACAGTCCTTATATTCGTTAAATGAAAGTTCTCTATACACAACACTCTTCTTAACACTTTTAGCCTTCTTACAACACTTTTCTTTATCGAACTTACCTTTGAAGTCTTTATCTGTTAAATCTATTTGAGGTGCTTTTATACTGTACATCTTACTTCTTCAAGCCACAAACTCTTCTATGTTTGTACCTTTAATCTCATCCCTCATCTTACCAAGTATTTTCTTATTGATTTGTGGTATCTTATATTTGTTATCTTTAGGGTAATCGCTCGTATCGAAGTAATCAATGTAGTTTTTCATGTCCTCGTACATATCTTCTGTTTGAATATGGTATATATAGCTATCAGTATCTGTATAACATACTTCTATTTTGTCTTGATATTTTGGTTTCATCACATTATAATGGAAGTCGTACATTAAATATTTCGACAAATCTAGAATTGACATACCAACATAAATCGGTTTGTTAAATTGCACTTTAACCTTGTTCATGTGAACTGCTACTAAATTTTCCGTAAAAACTGTAGTACTCTTATAATTCGGTTTTGCTACAAGCTTCTCGTATTTTTTCTCATCACTTACAAGTTTGATATTAACTCTCTTTCTAATATTTTCCATAGTCTTTCCAAAAACTGAATTGTTCATGAGCTTATAAAAGTCTTTTTCAAAGTCATTTGTTGCTCTATTTCTCATCTGCGTGTTTAAATCAATATATTTCTTTAACCAATCTGAACTCGATGTATCTTGTAAGTTTTAATCCACGAACTCTATTACTCGATGTACCTTGTTAAGTTTTAATCCAAGTGAAAGACATTGTTTTAGGTTTCGATAGTGAATTACATATTTTTCTTTGTCGTGTAGGGTTGTTAAGAGTTTTGATTGTTTTGAACCAGGTGGACACATGTTTTGAGGTGCTAATGGGTAGTCTTTGTGATTGTCATGCAATTCATTAGGATATTCAAGATCAACTTCTAATATGTAACCAGTATCAGAATCATCAGGTATATTTCTGAAATCTATTTCTCTTACCTCATCTTCACTTAACCATCTGAATCCCTTATACGGCATATATTGACTCATTGCCCACCCATACAAGTTATTGGCATCTAGATACATTAAGTAAGAATCTTCTTTATTCTTATTGTAATCTTCCATATACTTATTGTTTGCTTTCACATATCTTTTTGAGCATTGACTAATCCCACCTCTTATACCTTTCTCTACCATTAATACCATATCATAATACCACAACAATTCTAATTTTATATTTGTCATCTTTAACATTGCGTCCCAAGCTAAACCTGGTGCTGTCATATACCAAGCTGGATCAAGATCATAAGCTTTAAGACATGTTTCTCTAAAGTTCTCAAACACATCTGCTAACAATAATACATCTGTTTTCAAATATAAATCATGGTATTGTCCGAGATTCTTAATGCCAAATGTTTCCCATACTTTCTTTGCATGCTTATAATCCTCATAGCTTATATGTGTGTTTATAAGCTTGTTGAAGAACGCTTCTTTTAGTGGTAATTTTCTTTCTCTAAACTTATCCCAATTGTTAACATAATCATATGGGTAAACACCTTTTCTTATTACAAGTTGAAACTTTTCTTGATTAGGATAAAAGTGTTGGGTATGTATCATTTGCTCGGGTTTCAAGTTCGATGACAATTTGTCTAAGCTAGAAGCCATAAATCTAAATGAATCTACAAATTTCAATTTAATAGTTCCAAACTTTTTACTGAATGATATGTATCTTTCCTCGTTATTGGGTATTAGATCTATTTCTTCTTTATTACATCCAAGCTCTTTTATAAACAAGTGAGAGTCATATCCTGTCAAGTTATGTATGATCACTGGTACAAACTTTGGTACTTTAACTTTTAAATTGCAGTTATTACATAGAGGTGCTACAAACTCTCCTGTTATATGATCGTGATGTTTAACTTTGTGGTTTTCTGGTGTATATTTTACTTTACAGTAAGAACAGGATTCGGATTGGTTGAACTCTTTTATCTGTTTACGTGTTAATGGCAGTTCATTATTTTGACTATATCTGTTTGATATTTGTTTGGCTTCTTTCTTTAACATTCTTATGAACTTCTTAGCTGCATCTTTACCTCTATACACAACAGGATTGGTTTTACTTCCATCACTCTTTACTACATAATAACAAAATCCAGATGGTTTGTGTCGTTGATATTTTTTGGTATATGGCTCGTTATCTGGATAATATTCTTCACAACCCATAACTTTATGTAACAAACATTGAAAATCAGCATAAATCACAAATGGCATGTTCATTACGTATTGGTAATTTTTAAATTCAACGCATTTACCTTCTTCAGGCATTATTATTTTTACTGGCTCATTTAACGAACAATCTTGCTCATGTTTATTTAAAGCGTTTTGAGAGTAAAAGTATAACAAACATCTGTCACATAAATATTTTCGAGCTCTCTTTTTAGTTAATTGTGTACATACTAGTCTGCTTAAATCCTTAATCCAACAATAGTGTGTTTTAACTTGGTCTTCATTTTGTTCTTTTACGTATAATAAATTGACATGATTTTCTTGCTTGTTTTGTGTGTGATGTAGTATATAGATTGAATAGTCTTTATCATATGCATAAATATTTATAGAAATATTAAGTAATTTTTCAGCTCTCGGAATATCGCATAGTTTTACAGGAAAATGAATATTTTTTATTTTTTCTTGTAAGTATTTGACAGCTTGCTTGTACTTGGAAGGTCGTTGTGGATCTTTATTAACGTGGTATAGTGCAGAACAAATTGAATATAAGAAACATTTTTCATCTTCATTCTTTACATTAATTACTGCCTTTTTGTTTTGAATTTGTTTAGGTAATTCTATGTATGTTGATCCTCTATATGGTGTATCTTTGACGATTGCTAGTTGTAAAAAGTTAATGTTTATAAGAGCCCAGCCAGAACCTCTCGCTTGAAGCTCATCCATTCTTGTTCTTAACCTTTGTTTCGTCTTAGTTATTTCTTCTTTCAAATTACTTGATCGATATATTTCTTGGTTTTCAGTGTTAAAATAGAAGTTTTGAGTTTCTTCACCTTTCTTATATGTACAACTTATATAAAGATTAGCTTTCAATGAACTATGTTTACTTAAGCTAATTTGTAATCTGTTTGATATAGCTTTAGATGTTGCAGTAATATATTGTTCAAGTGGATCTTGTGGTTTGTAATTTGTTGTAAATCTCCATGTTTCTAATCTTGATTTTAATCCAATGTTCTGCCGTTTAACATCGATTGGTTGTGATTCAACTTTGATTCTTGGTTCTTCAATTACTTCTTGTTTAAAGGGGAATATATCTCTAATCTGCCTTCTGCTTTGTTCATCGTCATGTTGTTTAAGAAGGTCTATCAGTTCTGCTTTTCTCAATCGGGAATATCTTCTGATTCCCTTCTCTTTACATTGTCGTCTTAACTCCACTACGGTAAATTTATTATAAGTACTCATCTTATTTATTATATAGAAAATCTTCGTTAGTACTCTTCACCGGGTTATTTCAGTTCATTTTCACTTGTCCTAGTACAACGCTTAACATTGTTCACCCCTGCTATTGTCTACATATTACGCGTTGTATTAGAACACGGCTTTTATGGGATTAACCCATCAAAGTCACATATACACATTTAAAACTGATTCATTTTTGTAAGCTTACTAATCATCATCATCATAATCATCACTACCATATTTGTATTCATCATCACTACTCAAATCAGATGTTTTTTGTTGCATTACTAATAACTCTTTTTCGTTTAACAGTATTTGCTTCTCTAGTAGTGTTGCTAAGAGTTTAAGATCATGATGAATTAGTTCAAGTCTATCATGTAATAAATCAAAATGTGTTTCCATATTTGTTATATAGAAAACCAACAAAAATGAGATAAATTTTAAAAAAATGTGGTTGTGGATTAACGCGGGGGCATTGATTCAACGCCCACCTTTAGATGCGAGAAAATACTTAACAGATAGGGAGCTCCGATCGGTGCTACCAAAAATAACTAATTATCTTTTATGGCTATTATACCATAAAAGTTGTATGTTTGAAAGGGGTCCAGTGTTGGTGGACCCCAGTTGTAACCAAATTTTCTTCTTATAAGAACGTCCGAAACTCATTACCTTTACCTCTACAAATCTCTCATACTTGAAAACAAATCAATAACAAACTCATTATCTTCTTCTCCATCTGCATTCTTTAGATATACATGACAACCATGCGAAATAACACAATCATACTTTTCTTTTACTTTATTGAGAAGGTTAATCGAGTTTGGGTCTTTGGTTTTAGACAGTATAGTCATATCTGGATATTTTTCTTGGAGGCATTGTAATCTTGTCTTTATATTGCACTCTTGAATTCTTCCAACCCAATACCTGTAACTCTCATAGCTCTTTACTTGTTCTCTTTTGTCTGTTTTGTACTTGCCTAATATGTTTTGTAGTTGAATAGGAGATAGATTCTTTCTAATAATAATTAGTTTGTGTACTTTTCCTGGATCTTCTGTATGTTCTGCAGCTATTGACTTGAGTTTTGATATTTCTTGTGCTTGCTCTTTGTTTTCTATTTTTAATCTTTCCATTACTTGTTCTATCCCTTCTACTCTTGGTTGCAATTCTTCTTGGTTTTCTCTATATTGTCTAAAGTCTTTTGTGTAATAGTCGATAATGATTTGATTGCATTTAAGGTAAAACTCTGGAGATAACCATCGTGATATATCTAGAATCAATTCTTTACAAACATACGTTCCTCTTATTTCATTCCATATTTCTCCTTTGCCGCCTGCTACTTTTTTGATAATTTCTAGACCCGGATTATCGGATTTGGAAATGTATGCTATGAGCCCTTTTGATCCTTTTTTTCTAACCAGTGATCAAACCTTTTTCCACCATCTTGACACAGTTTAGTAGCGTTGAAGTATCCAGTGCTCTTATCTATAATCAACTTGAAATCACCAAAGATACCATACCAATAGTTGTTCTTGATCTGTTCATAGCAAATGTCATTAAGACTAAGAGAACTATCCATAGTACCCATATTTATTATATAGAAAATCTTTATTTTTAACTTCATTTTCGTTACCTGCTAATTTGACTTCATATGATGCCTGTTTGAAACCCTCGGAATTCCGATGATTAATCCCAGCCACTTCGAAGTTTGTTGTGTTGTTAATTTTCGATAATTTCATCGGACCGAATTCGGTCCCTGGAAATATGTTATGGGGGTATCGTTTCATTACTGTGTAAGATGAATTTTCAAAGTAGCCCGAATTCGGTCCCTTATTTTTTGATAATTTCCACAGTCGAAATACCGACCCCGGAAATATGCATGAGGGGTATCGTTTCGTTACCCCCTTATCTCATTTAAACTATCCTTTTATGGCATAATAACCATAAAAGACAAACATTTATATTTACACTACAACATTACTTTTATCTATCCAACTATTATGTGAATCATCAAACCCTAGCCATTTAACATATACTTTGTCACCTTTCTTTCTCAACACCTGTTCTACCAAGTATTCATCTTTGTGTTTCGTCTTTAATAGTTCTGGTTCGTAAAATCTACCTTGCACATTCTCTTCTTCTAAATCTTTAATTCTATATGTAGGCGGATTAGATGGAATAACTTCGCTAATAACAAATACTTCTGTTGACCAATTAGGTGTATATCCTTTCTCAAATAACCCTTTCGACTTACTTATACGAACATGATCACCTAACTTGTATTTGGGCTTAACACGCTTATATTCTTTTTGATACACTTTCTCCAATATTGTTCTTTCATTCTTCTTGTTAACTTCTATAGGTTTTAAACCAATTGTTCTATGAATTTGATGATTATACTCTTTAACTAGTGTTGGTAATATCTCTATCCATTTGTAATTCCCTTGTGTCGTGAACCTTTTCCACATGTTCTGCTTAAGTGTTCGAATAAATCTCTCAACAACAGATGCTTTCTTACCTCTATAGGTTGAGTAGTGATTAATCTTATTTTCATCCATCAACTTCTTAAACTCTTTATTGTAAAACTCTTTACCTTGATCTGTTTGTAAGTTACTAGGTTTTCTCGTTCTTAATATGGATTCGAATGCTTCTGTAACATTCTTCCCACTCTTATCTTTAACAGGAACAGCAAACGCATATTTCGTTATCACATCTATAGTCGTTAGCAAATACTTATAACCTTTATTGATTTTGGAAACGCCTTTTTATACTCCGCTATCCATTTCTAATAGATCAGCCTGCCAAAGATCATCGATACCTTTTATAACTACGCTTAATCTGTCAAAGTTTTTTCTAGATGGTTTGTGAATTTCTTCTACAATGTCTTCTCTAACACCTTTAGCTTCTTCTAGTCAATCAAGCTTTTTAACGAATTGGGTTTTAGTAACACCACATACAGAACAAATACCTTTCTTTAGATATCTTCCATTCTTTGTTTGTTCAATTCTAATGGTATCTTTCTTCGTATCTGTCGATTTCTTACACTTAACACAATACATCCTGTTTATTATATAGGAAATCAATAACTATCGCTGTTTAATATTATGCTATCAACATTCTCACCATCATCATCACTATCTTCGTCTTCTCTTTCTACATGCATAAGTAGCAATAGTAATTTACCATGTTTCAGATCAGAATCTTTAGATGGTCTAATTGCCAAATTATCATTTGTATTAAAGTGCAATGGAAAAGTTTCAACTAGAGAATCATTTAAATATATATCTATATAATACGTATTGTAAGATGACTCTATATGCATTATCCTCCTTTATAAAGACATTTGTATGTGATAGAGAGATTATGTATTAAAAAGAACGGAGTTTCAACATTTTCTGATATCAATCGACTATGAAGCTCTATAACATAACTCCGTTTGATGAAGTTAAGCTCTTCTTTCAACATAGCAATATCTTTTCACACAACTCTATTATCTAACTCTGTTGTCATTTTAACATTACCAAAGATATCCATATTTATTATATAGCAAACGTCTTTAGGAAAGCTCTCTCTCTCTATGTATATTACAACAAACAATAATTGTCCTTCTTCCATAGCAGAATTTTTATTTGGTATAATGGTAATTATGTCGTTCTTCTTAAAGTCAAAAGGTATCTCTTTAACCAAAGTATCACCCAAATATATATCTAGAAAGTATTTATCCAAACTTAAGTCCATGTGCATTATTTTACCATTATAGAGAAATTTGTAACCATTAGAGAGATTAAATATTCTAAAGATTGGCTCCTTAACGTTTTGAGCTCTTAATCGATATAGTAGAGACATGGTTTCTTTTTGCATAATAAATCTAGTAGTATCCATCCTAATCTTTTGAAAATCTTCTCTCTTTATGTATGTGTCTTGTAACGTTTCTAATGCATCTCCAAATCGTTTTCTATCGTTCTCTAATTGGGCTTCTATTGACCTAAGTTGACTTACGCTAACAATATCATTTAAATTTTCCAACAATTTTAATTTTTCCTCACTAATATCAACATCACATTTTCTATCTTTAACATTACCAAATATATCTATACTCATTTATTATACAGAAAATGTCCATCCTAGTTTTTCAAAGCATTTCTTTAACATCTCTATTTGTCTAGGTGAGCGTTTAAAATCAATATCAACATGAACATCATGCTTTTTCAACAGATAGTGCAATACACATTTCAGGTTAATAAACAATGCTCTTTCCGGATACAGCTCCCTAAAGACCTCGTGTAAGTTTTCGAAGTCGTTTATGAGTGTTTCCTCCATATGTTGTAATTTTAATGGTTTTTGATCGGTAAGGTGATAGTGTATTAAATAGACATCATCATAATATTTTGTGTATTTGTTTTTCTTTAGTACTTCTAGAACATCTTTTGTTAATATTAAATCTCTTGGTATATCTCTAAGTTCATCATTTAACACCTTGAGCACCTCTTCGGGAATAATTCTATCCTGTAAAGCCTGCAAACGAGATAACTGTAACTTAAATCTTTTTATAGTATCATACCATGGTTTTCGTACGCAAGCAGCTTTCGTTTCTTCACAAGTACTGTAAACCCAACCATTCTCTACAGAACAATCGTCACAAAGGTAACTACTCATACCTTTTGTTAATGACTTACTACCACAATAACTGCATTGTAATAGCCTAGAGCTATAATTTGACAGCAAGTCCTTTAAGGTAATTATTGGACGTAACTTTTCCAACTGTTCTTCCGTGTACAAAACTTTTGGTATTAACCTTTTCCATAAATCGATAACATTATATACGTTGTCTTTATCTTTTAAGTCTATCTCGCTAACATCCTGAAAATACTGATAAAAATTATATCTATCTAGTGTATCTAGTTCATCCTCATGCTTCTCAAAATAATCTAAAAATCTATTGTGTATAGGTTCCATATTTATCTTAAAGCAAAACTTTTATGGACATACCATAAAAGCACTTAATCATTTTTAATCATATACATAACGTCGCTAAAAGAATACCCTTGATTTAGAAGATTTAAGACCTTAACACAAAGATGACCACATATAACTGAGTTAAAGTCTTGTATTCGTTCGTCATTGTAAAGTAAGTTTTCGGTACCAAGATATTGTACCAGTTGTTTAGGAGGAACACCACCATAAGAATCGAACACGTACTTTATGTTGTTATCTTTCCAATAGCATATCCAATGAGTACCAATGTTTTCTGATTTATCAAGGTGAACTACGCCACACTCATGTACATAGGGTTTTTGTGGAAGTTCATCACTCATAAATACACCTCTAAATCGTTTTATCTTTAATTCTTTAGCCAACCTCTCTATATCGAAGTTGGTCAATGGTTTTAGTTTTTTGACTTCTTTGGTTTACCTGCTCCCTGCTTTTCTTCCATAGCCATATTGTGTCTTTTTTGTTCTTCAAGTTCTTGTTTATTCTTCTTAGCATCCAGTACAGTTTTAGTAATCGCTGCTGCACCACCTGCTAATGAGCCAACTGCTCCTAAAGCTGCTAGAATGGCTGGAATTGTAAAGATAAAACCGCCAATATGCTCTTTCTTAATCTTTTTCATTTGTGCAGTAGTTAAAGTTAAATCCATTCCTTTACCTTCTTTAATTTTCTTGGCTTTATCGTTAAGTTGTTTCTTTGTTAATACATGATCAATATTTAAATCCTTTAGTTAGTTATAAGGAACACTAAACATACAACCTTTAATAGAACACATCTTCCTATTTATCTAAGAGAAAATCTTGGTTTGCAAAAGTACAGTTGTTGTTGCTCCACCAAAATCAATTAAGGAATCATTCTCATCTGTTATCCTTATCTCAAAATTGTCAACCTTGTCTTTGGATATAGGGAAAAATAATGGATAAGTAGGCTCGTAAATAATACTATGTTTGAACTCGGCATCTGTTTTGAATGATGCAATAATTCCTGTTTCTCTATGTGTGTATTCTGTATCTTTAACAAACATGCCATCTGCTATATTACAGTGAACATTTATAGTATCGAATGGGTGAAACTTTGGCAACTTACTTCCAATATGTGTTTTGTTCTTTTCTAAAACTTCAAAAACATTAAACCCGAGGTATGTGCCTATACTCCCAATTGTAACATCATTACTATCAGTTTCAATTTTAACTCTATTTCTTAAATGATCTTCTGATAATTTTATGTTGATGGATTGAGATTTTAAATATTCATTAAGACTGTTTAAGCTGTATTGCCCTTCTGGTATAAAAACTTGTCTATCACCATATGAGAAACTGTTTTTTTTTGTGTTGTTATGTTTGGTGTCAGATATGTACTGTAAAACCCAACTAGTCCTATACTTAAATAGTTGCTCCTGTTGTCTAATTCGTAATGGAGTTTCTTCTTTAAAACCGAAGTATCACTCGTTAGCTTAAATACCTTAGCCATTTATTATATAATAAATGAACGAGTTTGATTTACCTAGAGATATTCCAAGAGAGAAAGTAATCAAGTTAATAGAAGATGTCATTCAAAAGTTAGAATGCAGTTTAAAGAAGAAAAAGAGAAAACTACGAATTGTTAAATATGCATACTACACTTTGATCACGTTGTCGGTTATACTTTCTGCGACAACTGGGTTAATTAATATTTTTATACCTGTAACAATTTACTCGATATTAACAACGTCTCTTGCAACTGGAAGTGCTATAATAACAGGTTTGTCTTCGAAGTTAAACATAAGCAAAAGAAAAGACGAATATAAAACCATTGTCACTTGTCATTTAAAGAACAGTTAGAGATGATAATAACATTGAATGGTGAAATGGATAGCGAATATATAAAAGATACGTTGCTTAAGATCAGAGAACAACTTAAAGATATAAGATAGGCTATGTAAATACAAGTCAAGTCTGTAATCCTTGGCCCTTCACATGTGAAGAGCCTAAAAGTCTTGTAAACGTTTCAACTGCTTCCTTCGCATCACGTAAGACCAAAGTTTCAGAGTAGATTTGAAGACCTGGAGACTACAAAGGGCGTCCGCATTACGGACACCCTTCCAAATGAACAACCTCACACAACCTTCATCAACGAACCCGGCCTGTACTCTCTAATCATAAAAGGTGACGATTTTCTCTATAATAAATGAGTAAGAAAACTATTAATTGGGATGTAAAAGAGATGATAAAAGAAACAACAGCTAAGAAAAGAAATGGAGAGCTTATACCTGATGATGTTCGTTGTCTTATCGTAGGTTCGTCGGTGTGTGGTAAAACATTTTTATTATTTAACTTGTTATTACAGCCAGGTTGGTTAAACAATAATTACTTCTACATATATTCTAAAAGCATGAATCAGCCAAAGTATGAACAGTTAAAAGATCGATTTGAAAAGGCAGAACTAAAGCTTAAGAAGAAAATAGCAACGTTCTTAAGCGGTAATGATTGTATTGTACCTATTGATGAATGTGAAAAATACTCTGTTGTTGTGTTTGACGATTACATTTTTGGAGAATCAAGATACTGTTAGAAATTACTTTACAAGAGGTAGGCATAGACATTTAGACTGTTTCTATCTCGCACAAACATATTCAAAAGTACCTAAACAGCTTATAAGAGATAACGTTAACTTCTTATGCATATTCAGGCAGGATGATACTAATCTTAAACATGTGTATAATGAGTTTGTTGATGGAGATATGTCTTATGATAAATTTAAAGAGATGTGTTCAAAATGTTGGCAAGAAGATTATGGTTTCATAGTAATTGATATGACAAGGAAGGTAAACAATGGTAAGTATAGGAACAAGATAAAACACTTTGTGAACGTTTGAATAAGAGTCTATCGTTTTTTGTATTTATTAATAGGCTTGATGAACATGTTCATAAAGCTAATTGGTATATGTGAGCTATTCTTTATCACTGTCTTGGGCGCTGTCTTCAAATTGATTAAGCTTGTCCTTGTGAACTTTAAGTATCTCCATCATTAGGTCCGACTCGCTCAATGTTGAACCAAGCGATAAGTGCATCTGTTTTGTTTTTATCTTGTCTTGTAAGCGCTCTTTAACCCTATTGAATAGATTGATTGAGTTGGGGTCTGTTACTTGCATTATGATTTCCATTTGTGGGTAACGTTTACGTGCTAAGTCGAGTCTTGATTGTAAGTTTTGTTCTTGGACTCTAATGGCGTAGTATTCAAACTCAATGTTGCGTCGGTTTGTCTCGTCGTCTGAATCATCTCCATCTTTGTAGTTCTTCTTGATTAAAACAAACTTGTGTAACTTGAGCTCATTGTGTGTGTCGGGTACTATCTTGGGCTCTACGGCTTGGAGTAGGCTTTCGCGTTTAAACAAGTTGTGGCTTAATGTGTTGATCATATCTGATTGGATTGCTAACATATTCTTGAAACTTGACACTAGCTGGAGAATGTTGTTTGGTTGATCTAGTTTGTATTGTCCTGTTCGTCTGATTGATGGTAGTACTTCGGTTGTTATCCATCTCTTAAACTCTTTAGCTTTGGGTAGTAATGACCGTAGAACCAGAGAGTAAAGCCCAGACTCATTCATGAAGATTGTATCTGGATGTGTTTTTGGTAAGGGCTGTGAATTGCCGCCCTTAACTTCTGAATTTTTTTTCTTATCTTCTTCGTCTACATGATCTTGAATAGCATCTCTTGGTCGTGAATACTCTAAAATTGTGGCAACGTCTTTGCCTTTGAACCATACATTGCCTTCTAAGTCTAATAGTGTTAATAACTATTGATTATCAAGTTTAAATATCGACATATTTCAAAGCGTTTCTAATGTCTCTTTTGTTGCTTCATTTTCAGCGTGCACATACTTCCAACTCGAACAAAATAAAACACTTCTTAAACGTTTGACGTTCTTTGACGTTTATTGACGTTCTTTGACGCTTATTGACGTTCTTTGACGCTTATTGACGTTTGTTCGTTTGCTATACAATAAATGGATGAGAAAGAAATTGATAAAAATATTATGTTGAAGGAGTTCTTGATAAAGGGCTTCAAATCTTGGAAGAAAGAAAGAGCAGGTATATACGATAAATTTAAAACACAAGAGCAACCTGTAATTGATGCTATTCAAAACTTAGAAAGTGAGATCAAAGAAGTAGCAGAACAAAATAAAAATCTAATAACTGAACTTGTTCCAGTTGCACATAAAACGGCTTCAACAGATGCCAGTCTAATAGAAACACCTAAAAAGATAACTTATGATAGTTCTCCAAGTAGTAGTGATACGCCTATAACGGGAGAAATAAAACAAATGAGAAAACAAATTAAAGACAAAGTGGAAGGAGTAGAACCTTTAACAACAGCACAGTCATTTGGTAAGATTGCAACGAAATATTATAGTAAAAGAAATGATACTGTGTTTGGAATAAGAACTGTAGAAGAAGATGGAAAAATAATAAACAAGATAGGAAATTTGGAAGTTAAAGTGAATAGTGATGATTTGATAATTAATGGTAAAACTTATAAAGGAACAGAAGGTCTATGGGAATTGTTAACGACGAATACTAGTAAAACCATTGAAGATTATGATGATGATGATTTTGAACAGTACAAGGAAATAATTATAGAATCAGATGCCGCCTTCCAAAAATATAATCGAGATAAAAAGGTAGCATCTAGTAAAGGTTCAGAGTACATTAATATTATCAAGCCTATTTGGGATAATTATATTAAACCAACTTTACCTCCAACTCCTAAAAAGAACACGACACCTGAAAGGACTGGTGAAGGAATTAAACAATATACAGAGATACCTAAAGAATATATATGGATGGATGATGTGAGAAAGTTAATTGATCGGTTAATAGTTATAGATGGAGAAGAAAAGGCTGGAAATCATAACTTTTACAATGAGAAAGTAGGTATAGTAAATATGTTTAATAATAAGCTTTCACAATTTGTTCCAAATGATCCAAAAGGTATAGGTTATTTGATTAAAATCTTAAATACGTTACCACCACGATTCTGGAATGATGAGAAGCTTGGAAAAGGATTAGTAAATGATTTGATTAATAAACTCCCATTTGAATTACATATTCCAGGTTTTAGATTTTGCGGGCCTGGGACTAAGCTTCAAGGAAGGTTAGAGAGAGGTGATGAAGGTATTAACCCATTAGATGAGGCTTGTATAGAACACGGTATATACTACAGAGACAATAAAGACACAGAGTCGAGACATATTGCAGATAAGGAACTGGAAACTAAAGCATGGAAAAGAGCTTTTAGTAGTGACGCATCAATTGGTGAACGATTAGCTGCTTTTGGGGTTGGTACTGCTATGAATGCAAAGGTTAAGTTGGGATGGGGATTATAAATTTGAGAAAATTGTTAGCCCCTCTGTATTCGGAGGTCCAAAATGTCAAGTATTTTCATGAGTCTTTTATGGGTATATCCCATAAAAGCGTTGTTTCAAGATTTTCTTTATAATAAATGGATAGTGTTGAGAGTTACGAGGTACAGAGTTTTAAAGCTAACACAAGAACATTTAATAATTTGAATGAAGCTAACAAAGATATTGAGTTCGATTTCGACGTGGGTGATGGGTTCCTACATCCACACAAAGCAGTTTGTCATATGACTTTTGAAGTTGTTGGTGCATCAGTTGGAGGAACATTTGGTGCAAACGATACTATAAAACTTGTAGATAACTTCTTCCCATTCTTCTTTTCTCAAATTGAGGTTAGAAAGCATGGTGTTTTTATAGACAAAATCGAACTACCAAGAATAACATCTACAGCTGTCGGAACATTAAAGATTTCCAAGCCAGAAGTTGAATATTTAAAACAAGCAGGATTTGAAACAGATGATAAACTTGGTCTAAGAAAGGACTTTAGTGTTTTGTACCCATTAAGATTAATTCCAGGCTTCTTAAGTGATTATAAAGAGGTTATGTGGAAAGGTGGATTGAGAATAACATTTACAAAAGCTAACAACAATAACGATGTTTTGTACAAATGGACTGGATCAGGAGCAGCTCCTCATGATGGAAAAATAACAATAAAAAGTATGGAGATAAGAATGCCTATTGTTGAATACGAATCTAATTACGAAAACAAGTTAAAGTTGAACATTCTTAAAGAACCAAAAATCATGTTTTCATTCCATACTTATCAATGTGTTCAGAAGACTGTTGTAGGTTCTTTCTTGGAGTTTGACGTTACTACTCAATTTAATTCTAGACAATTTGATATGCCTGATTTCGTAGTTGTAATGTTCCAAACTGATAGAAGTGGCAAACAAACTGCAGATGCAAGTAAGTTTGATCATTGTAAGGTAAAGAATATCTATCTTAAGAATGGGAGGAATGAGGTATTTCCAAAAGAATCAAGAAACTTAGATATTGCTAACAAGGATTATTTCAAGATGTACGAAGATTATACTGCGTTTAAGAGAATAACATGTGGCAACACCGAAATGTGCTATGACCCTAAAGAGTTTATAGAAAACAGGCCAATGTATGTGATTAATTGTAGTAAGAGGAAGAATGTATCGGTAAATGAAAGAACAAACATAAAGATTGTTGTAGACTTTGCAGAAGCTGTGGCTGCTGATA
This sequence comes from Thermobia domestica, assembly GCF_964235325.1. Lineage (NCBI taxonomy): Eukaryota > Metazoa > Arthropoda > Insecta > Zygentoma > Lepismatidae > Thermobia > Thermobia domestica. The sequence continues at coordinate 63,627,022 of NC_137457.1, forward strand.
CTATATGTTATGCGATTTTAATTGGGCGAAAGAACTTTACATATGATTCCAAGAATGAGAAAGTAGTAGAAGAGTTTTAGATAGCAAAATATCAACGGACATAAGAGTATCGAAAAGATACCCTTGCATCCTCAAACTGTTTTCATTAATGATTGTTTTATGGAAGTTTTTCCATCAAACGAAATTGACGAAAATGATTAAATATTTATTGGTGAAGATAAAAATTGAAAAGTGTTCATTGATTTTCTATATAATAAATACGATGGCAAAACACGTTGATTTTTTAAACAAGCTTGGAAAACTTGAGCAAAAACAGGTTATTGGATTAAGAGAATTAGAATTAAATACAGAATATAAGATTGTGAAAATGGAAAAGATTAAAACTAAGTTTGGAAAGACCATATTAGCCGAGTGTGAGAAGTTCAAGGTTTTTCTTCCACCTAGATTTACAAAACACTTAACAGATAAGATGATTGATGAGATCGTTAAAGATGGAATAAAAATCAAATACACTGGTCTAAAAGGTAACTATCCAACTGTTGAGTTCTGTATGTAAATCCAAAAAATGAACAAAAATGAATAAAAATATCTTGTCATAAGTAAAAAATGAAGTGTTTAGAAATGGATCCCCATAAAAAGTTCATTCTTACTAATAACTTTAATGTAATTGTGAAAAATGTGCAAACCGAAGTTCATGTGGTTTTTGATATTAACGGCTGTCTACTCAGCTTGAATTACGATCAGTGGACAGAGTTTAAGAAGTCATTGTTTCCTATAGAGAACGAAGTTAACAGAAGATTCCATTATTAGTATCCGAACTTGTAATTTTAAGTATGATTTAAGTGTTTTTATGTTAATGCCATAAAACTAAGACCTTTGAATATACAAATACAACTCAGCTATTGAATGCTTTCAACTCTAGAGATCTGTGGAGAGCAAAAGGGATGTGAGAAATACATTTTGTATATGGAACACTAGCGCGCGCATGTGGCACGTTTTGGAACTAAATAGCGGCTCTGTCGACAAGGATGCTCACAGCCAAAGTCCGCCGTGTAACAGCGCGATATATTTCGCTTGAATTCTGATCGTTACGAGAGAAAAGTTTAGCGAAGAACACTGCGCCCGAGCTATGTGAAGCCGTTAAATCCAATGTTATTTATATGGAAAGCGAGACATACTGCGGCATTAATCATTTTTTCTCTGTTTCTATTGCATAAACCTCTCTGTCGTTCAGAGCTGATGGGAAGGAAAGAGAGAGAGAATGAGAGAGAGAAAAAAATTGGCAAGCGTTCAAGTTTTATTTCCTCCTTCTTATTTTTTGCTATATATGTATATGTGTGCTCGACAACTGATATTGTAAATGTGTGTGTGTGTGTGCGATTGAGCGAGAGTGTATATACATATATCTGTAGTATGCAACATAGTAAACTTTATCTTCTTATAATTCAGTTATTTTTTTAACCAATTTACACCAGACAAAAACTATTTTTTCAATCAAAGACAGCGCTATAAGTTGTAAGCTTTAGATGTAAGTTTTTATGATTTTAAATGTCATGAAAGCATATTCAATCTCACTTTAACATTGTAGTTATGGGAATACTTTGCGCCGTGTAACTTTGAATAATTAGCTGGCTCCTTCTGCGCTGGTCAAAAAATATTAAGAGGGGGGAAATGCGCCAGAAGTAACCACCCCTAACTACTGTTGTCACTAGTAACTGTATCCTTAAATTCCTGTTTGTCATCGTATGTGAATTTGTATGACGATGTTATTTTATCTGTTTTAACGAAGTCTTTTATGAATTTGCATATGTCTGACATTGTACGTATTTTGATAGAAACATTCAATACTTTACTCGAACATTTGGGAAGATTACTTGTGAGTATCTCACCTAAATGGTATATAGTTAGCATACGCTTTTTGGAGTGTAAAAGCCCTGGCGGGAGCTCTTGCTCTTCAGAGTTTAGATTAAACTGTTGTCTTCGTCTCAAACAGGCTCGCTGTTGAATAGGGAGCTCAACTTCAATCATTGAACAATAATAGTGATGTCGCCGAAGTATTATTAAGATATAGGTCTTGAATGCCGCAGCTCTTCCTTCCTTTATTTGTAATTCTTCCCCTTCTTTCTAGGTTGAACGTCCCAGACGAGTCTACAGGAGACAGTAGTGACGAGAACAAACAAATTTGTGAAATGAAGAAATTAGCAGAAAACGGAAGAACTCCGAAAAAACTCATACACAAAACTTTTCTTCTACAATTACCACTTGGCTACGAACTAGGATCGAACTTGAAATTTCATACACCGCAACTGAGCGCTGTACCACGTACCATTGAGGCTCTTGTTACTAACTTTGGTTGAATATACAAAAATTTTAGGTTTGTGCTGAAACACTCAATTATGTATGTGTTAACACATTTTAACTTGAATCTTCATGCAATTAGGCTTACTCACGAGGCGAGACGATACAGTTTTCATGGCTGAGATACGAGACGAAACAGTACTCCTCGAATGAAAATAGTACATTTTTCGAAACAAAAAATCCTTTCCTCAAAACCTTCTGGGAAAGAGAAAGCTTTAATTCTTATCACGCAGTCAACTCTAAAATAAGAACAAATTACAAGAAAGGGTAAAAGGAAGATACATTACATAAAAAAGAACAAATACACGACTCTACATGAATAGTGAATATATTCTCCAAGTTTTGATTTTGTCTGTCTTCTCCTAGATTTCCTTTTGTTCTTGCAGTCCATGCTACATGAAAATACAAGAAAGTTTTTGCCGTTTGTATTAAGTGTGTTTGTGACTTATATCTTTTTATAACATCGATGTTATGGAAGAATTGGATCACATGCTGGTTTCAACCAATAATTTAAACGTTTATTTTGTTTACTATGCAGAAAATGAAGTGGTGGAAAATTACGAAATGCAGTATCGTTTCATTAATGCGTTAAAACTATTAAATGAATAGAATTCATGTTCAAAGTACAGTATTATACGATATTATATCAAACATGTTTTATTTCTTAAAGCCGCTTTGGAAAATACTACGTTAAATCATATATTATTTTAATGAAAACAAATATCATAATGTGCTATAAAGTAATTTGATATCTCAAATTGTTCCGGAGATATATTAAACCATGTATAATCTTACAAGAATGGTGAGAATTATGTAATTCCGAAACTTTTCCGTAGTTCGTTTTAACCCATTCGTATAATAATAATAATAATAATAATAATAAAGAATAGCGCCCAAGATCGAATACTGCTCTCCCATATGGGCCATGGCCGCACCTACACATTTCTCTAGACTTGAGTCTGTTCTCAATTTCTTTATTGCAATAGTACGTTCTCGTGTTCCCGCACTTCGAATATTACCTAAGGAGGAAATTTTGCGATATCTTATCATCCAGACGCCGGAAGTACGCAGAAATAACTCTGATTTGAAATTTCTCCATAAGATTGTAAATGGGAACCTAAGATCAGAAACCCTAATTCAACAACTATCTTTGCATGTCCCTTCCCGCAAAACCCGGAATACCCACCTATTCCATCTTGCACGCCCTAGGTTGACAATTATACAGAGGTCTCTTTTTCACCGAGTACCCAACTATTATAATAATCTAACTAGTGAGGTGGACATTTTTTCGAGCTACCCGGTATTTAAGAGCAATAAAACGCGTGCTGGCTAAATAATATTACTTGTGCACTCTTTGTTAATACTGTTGATATTACTGTTGTTGTTTATTTTTTAATTCTTTTTCTTTTTTCCTGCTTGTTGATATTTCCCTGTGTAAAATGGCACAATTATGCTGTATCTGGGAATTTGTTCAATAAATAAATAAATAAATAATAATATTAATAATAATAATAATAATAATAATAATAATAATAATAGTAATAATAATAATAATAGACGAAGCCTTATAGCCAAGTAAACTTTATCACTAAGTTTTTAATGATGCAATTGCTTTTGATATAAGAGCTTCAATAGCTACAACATAAACCGTTAACAAAATTGCCTGGGCGTAGATCGGAATAGCTTGGTCTTAAGTTTAAAATAAGAAATTGTAGTAAATAAACTTTGTCGATGACGCCAAATACATTGCAATTTTTCTAAATAGCATAAAGATCATACCAAAGTAAAAAAAGATCAAACATTGAAATAGTTAGAAACTGTAAAATTTTTAAAAACTACGAGTTTTAAGCTCGTGTGCACATGTGGCGACCATCATCTTCTTGCTCAATTTGTTATAAATATAATTTTCAAAAACAATCGATATGTCATGGAAGCAAAGGAAAAAAACAGTGTTTTAAAGTTTTCTACAGATTCGCCATTTTACGCAGTACAACAATCTTTAACAACTTTTTCTTCCTATGTAAGTACGAATTGATTTATCAAATTGCTGTAAACGGCGTTGTAATATTTGTGTCTATTAAAAACAATAATGCAGTTGGTTGTTATAGTTAGTACCTTTTTCAAAATAAAGAATTTGTATATCATGTCCCCATTTCTTCCAAAGAAGTCGCACTGTAATCGTACTATAGTATTCAACAATACGGTACTTCCAATATGTATTTTTCCGTGCAATTTACTTGCCATATTATTGTAGTAGAGACCTTTGAAAATTGAATGTTTTCGACACTGCAACGCCTTTGGTTTGCAGCACTGAAAAACAAATGCAATAAGTTTTCGTATAACATGTAAATTTAAAATACAGAAAAACATTTCCTAGTGTTATTTGAAAAATCTTCTTATTGAGTTTGCAACATTATTAATTTTGTTGCACTAAATAATACATCAAACAATATCACCCTGTACGGTACGAAATTTCATGGTACGTAAATTCAGCGAATTTTGTGTGTGTAAAATGAAGAAACAATTTAATACGCCATATTCCATTTTGATTCTTGACGTTGTTTTAAAGTATGTTGGCAGCCCTGAAATCATATCTAGACCTCAAAGGACCTATCTAAACCTCACGAGGCCGCGTCACACCTCTCGAGGACCGAAATAGACCAGAAAAGTTCATAGGTATTTGGGTGCTTGGAAAAACTCATCTGAACGGGTCCTTTTGGCCTGAATAAATCTCATGCATCTATCTATCTATCTATCTATCTATCTATCTATCTATATATATATATACATATATATATATATATATATATATATATATATATATATATATATATATGGTATCCGGTCAAAACAGAGCATAGAGAAAAACCGCGCAAGGACAAAAAACGCGCATGCAAAAACCGCGTGAGCGAAAACAGACAACAGCCATGGACAAAAACCGTCGATGAACATTTTGCACTAACCTCGCGCGCACTCGAGCTGACTCCTTTTAATTGAGCTCCCTCTCACTCAGGCTTGCGAACACTTACCTCAATTGGGCTCGCGCTTCCGACCATTTCCTCGACTGTTCTCACAATCATTCGCGCTCGCGGTCACTTTAGCTCGCGCTCACCTCTATGGGTCGGGATCGTACTCACTCGTGATTGCATTCACACCATCGGGTTAACATAGAAATTAGGTTGAGAACTATTGCCACAGAGTTTACAATTTTTATAGACATCCTTAACAAGAGGAGTCAGGAACAATTATAGCAGAAAAAGAAAGATTTTTTATTTTATTTATTTAAGGAAAATAGAAAATGTTATATATTCTGTTTATCCAATATACTAAAGCATATACTTAAAAATACATAATCATATTAAAATAAAAAATAACAATATACAAAATATTAATGGAATAAAGTAAAAGAATATGGAACAGAATACTGCTACAGAAATCAACAAGTCAAACCCCTACTTGTAAGTGTTATTAATTCCCCAAAAGTGAATCGGACTTCCTAGATTCCCTTTATTAATAGAGTTTAACGTACCCGGTATTCAGAAATGACATGATTTCGAACTTCCAGAAGTTATGTCCATCTTCCTGTCTCGGGCAGATTAATTCAGTGCACTTACTTCTATATTGCGAAAGTTTTAGAATTTCTTCAGTAAAGAAGAAAGAAAAGATAGAAAATGGCTCACATAAACAAAAGCTTGTATGTGAGCCTGATACCTGTATTTTATTTTCTTACTGTATTTATATATGTATTAATTATAACATATAAGGTTTATAATTCTTGCTTTTAGATAACAATAGTTTTTTTTAAAAAATACCTTTGGATTATTTTACCCACTGTAAAATTAACCTTTTATATACTTTAAAATCACTTTCCTCTTTGATTCGGAGTGGGAGTTCATTATAGATCATCTGAGTGAGCTTTGTAATATGTTTGATATTGAGTTATAGATTTACTCGTTGCTTTAATTTCTAAATTTTTGTTTGTCATATTTCTGGTTAGATACATGTTTTATTCCGTCCCGTTTGTTTCTATCCTTTTTGACATATGTCAATACGTTCTGCGAATATAATGTTGAAAGTCGTAACACTGAAAATTGGTCATAGAGTCTATCTAGTCTTTGGTTGCCAGATTTTTTAAACGAAAAACCGGGACAACAAAATCTCTGAAAAATACCAAAATGCATATGTTGAATTCATATAGTGATGTTTCTGACATCACGAGCGTCTCAGGAATTCCTCTATGGGGGAACAAGTTCAACATTTTAAATGGAAAAGGGATTTATTTTGCCCCCATTGAAAGAATCACTAAATTTTGAAGAACTCTGAGAGGAAACAATTTGTTATGTCTCTTTCCGTTTGAGAGCTACACGAGTTCATTTATACTTCAATGCGATGATAGTAAATAATTGTTTGAAAATAAAGCGAAGTAAAAAAGTGAATATGAGGAAACAAACGGTGCAGTTTTCGAAAACAGTAGTTTCTCGTGAATACCTATATTGGGGCGGCCAATTTCAAAATGTCAGATAGAAACAGTCGATTTTGCTGGCGTTGAAAGAAGCACTAAATATTGGACACATTCACAAGAATAGTTCGTGATACTTGGTAACGTATTGATACTCCAGAAGATCAGTTGTTGGGGGAAAATATGATGAGGTAAGATTTACGACGCCACATTGGGGTGTATTGTGTTATTTCACATTGCAAAATATCTTGAAAAACAAGCATCGGATGAAAAAAAAACTGTACGAAATAAAATGTTAATATTTTGCAGGTAGAAATTTACGTATGTTAAATTAACCTATGCTTTTCCACTTAGAGGCGAAACTGAAAACTGATATGGGAACTCCATTATTTTTTTTTGCAGGTTCGTGTTCTAAGGGTATAATACCTAAATTTTATCCGAAAGAGTTTTACTAACTCTGGTAATCAGTTAAATATAAGTTCAATATGGTATCTTCAATTAAGTTTGTTAGATAGGAGTTTAGTGTCTTTCTCAAAACCAAGGCTACATAAATTGCATACGGGCCATTTAACGCGGAATTCGACTCACTTTAATAGGTTAAAATCAGGGCTGGACTAGCCTATCTCCGTATTGATGCGCACGAGACGAGTCAAGACAGGGTTTTCCTGAAAAAATTCGAGTTGAGACACGGCTCTTCCAATGGAGAAATATATATGTTTCGAGTCGAGACATCACTTTTACAGCACATTTTCGAGACGAGACAGCCACAAATATTGTCTCGTGCGCATCCCTACCTATCTGGAGGTCCGGAGCTAGAAAAAAAAGTACGCCCTGTCGGTTTCACCTAATACATTTCTGTGAAGGTATATCTATGATTGCCGTATATCTATAACTGTCTTCTTGTAAGAATATAATTTGATAATGATTTTGTAGGGTACTTTTAATTTTGATATAATTGTATAATCGAGAAATGCATATTTGTGGTAAATTTTATAGGAAAAGAATTACAAATACGAAAATGAGAATGAATAAAACAAAATGTTTCTAAATGGACAAGAAAGTTTTATTTTCGTTTAATTGTTCTTATTTACTGCTCTTTTAACATGAAATTTGTCACATACATGTCTTTTCCGATTATATACATTTTAACATTGTAAGAAATACCGGGCGAGTTCGTTATCAAATTATATTCCTGCAACATATTTATAGACATGCGACATAATTTTGGACATGAGTGTACAGTAGGGAAGTTAAGGGAATATGATTCATATTTTTGGTCACATTTTATTTTATGATGATGATTGTATCTCCATGATTCTTTCAGGATAGCCAGTTGAAATTTTGATCAGAGTGGAAGCAACTGCCCACCTGTAAGTCTGCGGCTATAGCCCCTTAAGCTCTTCTTAATCCGACCCTGGTTCAAATGTCAATATTTTTTTCCACCAAGAATCGATTATTTTATATGTAGATATTAGCATATTTGCAAATTGCAAATTTTTAAAATAAATTTAATTTATAATTATATAATATGAAAACAACAACATAATACACATTGCACTGTAATTTAATTCAAACATAAAACTATCATTTTTGTTATGCAAAAATAGCTGCCCTTCAAAAATATCTCTATCTCCCACCTAAGCCCCCTAAGCTGCCCCAAAGAAATTAAAGTTGGCCTCCTCACTGTTGTAAAATTGTGCTTCAGAAGACAGCAGACACGACGAAATATTTTAAATGCGTTAACAAGGAGCGAATAAGAGCAGCAGGTATTTCCATTGTTTACTAAAGTTCCACCAATGAAGCGGTTCTTCGCTGGCAATTGAAATATAAACTAACTAGTACTTAAAGCCTGTCACATGAAAAAATACATTATTTTTTCTATTGAAAGTAATATTCAAGAAATTACTGCCATAACATATGACCCCTCTTGAATATTTTTAATAATCCAATTTTCCCCCTTTGGAAGCTCGACAACTTATAGGACAAAGGAATGGACGTGAATTTCAACCTGTTTTTTTGTTTAGTAAAATTAATTGGCTACTCAAATCTTTCGAAAACCTTTCGTTTTTAGCTGAGACATACTATTTCTTGCACGTTAATTTTTTCAATCTGATGAAACAAAACCGAGACAAACAGGCGTCCCTAAAGTCTCGGAACAGTTAATTCTATCATTGAAAACCGGGACTGTCCCGGAAAACCGGGACGTTTCGCATCCCTAATACTTTAGTCCTTGTTTTAAACATATTCTGACAATATTATTTTCTTGAATCATCAAAGGTTTTAAATGAATAGGTTAAGCAGCACCCCAAATTAATATACCATATATAAGTATACTATTTACAAAAGCATAATATACAGTACGTAATATAATATTTTTCTGCTTACAATGTATCGTAATTGAACAAATTTATATATTAATTTTCATATAGAAGTATGTTAAGTTTGACAACCCAAATGTCTTTACTGTGGTTCAGGTTACATAATTGACAGGCACTCTTCCCAGTTAAATATGTATAAGGACAGAAACAGCGCATGGACAAAACCCACGAAAGCAGAAAAACAGCGCATGAACAAAAACCGCACAATGACAAAAGCAGCGCATGCAAATACTCGTGAGCGAAAACAGCCCATGGACAAACATCATTTTACACTAAGCTCGCTCGCGCCCGAGCTCATTCTTTTCAACTGGGCTCGTACTTACTCGGGCTCGCGGGCTCGCGCTTCCGAAAATTTCCCACGACTGTTCTCGCAATCACGCGCGCTCGCGAATACTTGGGCTTGAGCTCACCTCTCTCGACTGGGCTCACTGGGTTCGCGCTCACTCGGTCTTACGCTCACATCTCTCACCTGAGCTCGCACTCATTCGGGCTCGCGCTAATTTCCATCAACATGGCTCGAGCTCGCAATCAGTTCCCTCAACTGGGCTAGCGATCACTTCCCCAAACTGGGCTCGCGCTCACTCAAGGTTGCACTCAATTCTCTCGAATGGGCTCGTGCTCATTAAACGTAAGTCAGCTCGAGTTCACTTGATCTCGCGCTCAGTTCTCTTAACTCAAATGATCTGGCCCGGCCTGTGCAGAGCTCTGCTTGTATGTGCAGATGTAGTGTGCAGTGCTTCCAACCATCTACCAAGGTCTTATTGTTTCCGTCCCAAACTGAATTGCTGCTGTCCTGCTAACCAAAGGTAAACACATGTTATATTAAGTAGGTAGTCATAATGTTCTGGCTAGTCAATATCTATTAGTAGATGGTTGACTTTCTTTAATCTTAAGCTTTGAAAGGCAAAAAAGTCAAAATATTGATATTGACAAAATAATCAACGAATACCTCTTCCAAATCGTTTGTCGGTTTGGAAAATTGTGAGCAAGTTCCAGAAATTGTGATGGTTATTGATATATTACTTGTGAACATTGTATTCTAATTTATTTTGAAAAAATGTTTCTGTTGATATTTTCCTAGTTCAATGTATAATTGCTTAATAATATTAAATTATTAAACGCATTTTTTTCCATAATATGAACAAGTAGTGACTGACTAGATGGAACATCATAAGTCAAAACTGTATTTTCTATAAATTTAGGGTGCCTTCATGAACTTGGAAGCAGAGTCACTTTTAATATTTTTGCTGGGAGAGTAACTTAGGCTACCGCAAATATGTAAAAAAAAAAAAAAAAAATTAACATACGTAAAAATAAGTGAACATATTTTCAAGTGTATTTTATTTCTGCGTCATTAACTCAAAGAAATATATATCATTTATTTATGTTCCAGCTGCTTATTTTAGGTTGCTATGAAGAAATTATGCATAACTGCAAAATTAATATCACTAACTTGCCTCAGACAGTTCAAATTTTCACAAGGAACAAATGAACATGTAACCCAAGAAAATAGAAATACCATAATAATAATAATAATAATAATAATAATAATAATAATAATAATAGTAATAATAATAATAATAAAATAATAATAATAATAATAATAATAATAATAATAATAATACATCTTTCAGTTACTGCCCTGATGAATTTATCTAAGAAATGGGAAGGTATCTACCCTGGATAGAAGAAGGCACCATCCCAGCATTTGCCTTAAGTAAGAACAAGGATAATTAGGAAAAAAAAAACAGTTAAGACGACAAAATGATATTTCATCGCAAAGTTGTGCAGAATTTTTATATATCGAACTCTAACTATTTGTTTCTGTCTTAAATAAAAATGTAAAATGAAATTTCCGTAGGTATAAATTTTTAAAAAGGCATATTGTTTCCCTTCTGCTGTCCTTTTATTTGGAGCCTCGCAGTTAGTTAATTACAAATTATGTAGGTGCGTCAGCAAAATGTAAAAATATGTAAAGTAGACGAAAAATGTGTTACAGACTTCAAAATATGTAAAAATATGTAACGTGATTTTGATTTATGTGGCTCCTCACATTGTAATTATCCAGCATTTCTGATTTTCACCAGCATACATACAAAGAAAAAATGTAAGAACATATAAATCCGTGGCTTAGTTATAAGCTATCCTTAATACTCGTGAACCTGCTTTACTTCAAGCAGAAATTCGGTCCTCATCCAGAGTACGTTCATTTTTACTTTGCACGCTTCCCGCCTAAAGGATGGATCTGTCTACAATGCCTTGTTGCCACGCCAGGGTTGTGTTGAGAGTTACAATTTGCTAGGAAACAGCAAAACGCCACTCCTCTCACAAATCATGGTGACACATTTCTCCGATTGTGGCAACTAAACATTCCAAATATACATGGCCGGATTAACCCACCTGGAGGCCCGGGACTAGAAATAATATGTGACCCTGCTGACGTCGCCTAATAGATACATTTCTGTTAAAGTACAGTAGGGAAGTTAAGGGAACCCGTTTCATGTTTGTGGTCATATTTAATCTTCTGATGATGATCGTATATTGTATAATTCTTGATCTGATAACGATTGTATGTTCATCAGAGTGGAGGCTCGGGTTTACAGTCCCTCTAAGACTCCCATTAATCATACCCTCCAAATACGCACCAAATAGCAATGAATTCATTTGAAGGGATGGCTGATGACTAACGTCACCTACACGACAAAAGCAATAAGACGTCTATTGGATTAAAGTGTTGACGTGAGTGCTAGCAGGAAGTACTTTTTAAGCCAATTGAGTGCATTGGCGGGAAGTGTGTCAAACGCATTCTAAACTCCTTCTGCCATTGTCATACTTTCAGCACATGAGCATAGTATGACAATGCGCTGTTTCCGTCCACGCTGTAATTGCATGCACAGTTTTTGCGTTGTGCTGTTTTTGTTCCTGCGCTGTTTTTGTCCATGCGATATTTGCATGTGGTGTTTTTGCCTTGCGCGATTTTTGTTACTGCGCTGTTTCTGTTTACGCGGTATTTTCATGCGCTGTTCTTGCCTTGCGCGGTTTTTGTCAACGAGGTATTTGAATGTACGGTTTTTGTCCTTGCGAGGTTTTTATCCACGCGGTATTTGCATGCGCGGTTTTTGTTCACGAGGTATTTACTTGCGCTGTTTTTGTCCTTGCGCAGTTTATGTCCATGCGCGATTTTTTGGCCACGCGGTATATGCATATGCGAGGTTTTTGTCCTTGTGCGGTTTTTGTACACGCGGTATTTGTATGCGCTGTTTTTGTCCATCGCTGTTACTGTTTGCACCGTTACTGTATGGACCTCGAACCATATATATATATATATATATATATATATATATATATATATATATATATATATATATATATATATATAGTTAAGATATGGAGCAAGCGTAGGCTCTTTATGTGTTTTATGCGTACTCCTAAATCAGAGAAAACAGATTACTTAGAATCCCAAAGTATCTTACTTATAAAGGATTTGGGATAAGAAATGTCAGTCTTTATATGTCTGATACTTTTAATTAGACCTAGAAATTTAGCACGCTTCTCCTTCTCCGTCTCCTTCTTCCTACAAATAGGTTTCAATATAACTCGTATTACCTTCAAGAACGTTTCTATTAGCTTCATCGTTTGAGATTGACTGAGTTAAATAGTACGGAGAGAGAAGTGTCGCGGGATGGTAAGCTTCAGAAACGAGTTTCTACCGGAAATTCAGCACCAGTACCTCATTGATTATTATATTCTTTATTGAAGGCTCTAGAGCTTAGAATATAATTTGACAGAATGAATGTATAATTTCGTAATAACAAATAAAGAAAAATTCATTATATCTATTATAATTGTTGAATACAAAATGTCTTGAAATTACATAAAAAAGAGAAAAACTCTCATATAACACTGAAAAATTTGGCACAGATAACTACAGAAAAAGTCCGATATTCATTGCCTTGACTAATAAATCCTCTAGAAATAATCTTGCCTAGAGTAGATTATTAAGTTGATGTTAAGACACATAGCCCTCACGACGCATGAGCATGTTTCCTTCCGGCGAGTTTTTCTAAGTTCCACTTCATACCTTTTTAAATACTAGAAATTTTAAGTTGTTTTCTACTCTCTGTCTTTTGGCCACTTCTGTTGCTCAAGGTCTGGCTTCTTGAGCTAAAGAGTTGATTTTTTTGAAGAAAATTTAAGGGCCACATTCGCCATCGTCTCTAAACTGCTATGTCCTACACACCAGCCTCGGAGAAGGAATTAGGGTAAGTCAATTGGAGGCAGTTTTGATATCTTGCCTCTGACATCAATTGCCGGATTGCTTGAAAAATGAGTTTAGCTTACTTTCTGTAGGGTTTTAAATTGTAGGGTCTTACTTTCAGTAGACTGTGAATTCATTTTCATTAGTAAACTTTACCTCTGAAGCTTTAGTGCAAGAAATATTGTCTTATAGGCTAGTAAAATAAAGGTTTCTCTTAAATTCTGCAATGTGCTGTAACTCATGATAACCACTAGAGGCTCTAGGAATTCCTCGACCAAAGAATTCGTTATAATAAATCTAGATTCAGATTGAATATTTATTTTTCTTTTATTTCAATTATTTTCCTCTCTGTGTTCCTCTGAGGTGCCGGACCTCTACATCAGAAGTCGGAAATCTGACATTGAAGTCTTCAAGTCCTAAAACTTATAACACATTTTCCTTACTCATTAACCAAGAAAAATAATAAAATAATAAACAGTATAAAATTATTATTAAGTACAACATTGACGCAGTGGCATTTTATTCGAGAGTTACGATGAGATTCTAAGTTCTCTTGTGGTATTACTGATAAACGGCATACCTGTTATGGAGGATTACAATTGCATATCAGTTTATTTTGTTAATACACACTAAAGACAGGCACAATTTATGACCGGCATGGTTCCATTTCCTATGTTCGGACTGTTAATTTTGTGTCCAAAAATCGATTTAATGGTCAGTAAGAACAAATATTTAACTCTACAGGCGCCATTGGTTAGAACGAAAGTTAAATACAACTCTTAATCCAATCGAAGACCAAGATGAACTCATGCGGAGGCTGCTTTTGTGCTACCCACTATCCTGGACGCGCCAATTGATGAGGCGTACAGAGTATGTACGAATACCAACACAAATACTAAGATTTCCAGTAATGATTTATGTGAGAAACGGGGAAAACATAACTGAAAACAAAATAAATTCATATGAAAAATTTTACTTGGTCAGTAGGTAATTTATATTCACACTTACGTGTATTGTTTACTGATATACTTCTATTGGTACATTTATTATTTCAGTATATTTTCAGAACCTTTTAGCCCATTTAATATAGAATAAAAAAATAAAAAAGGGGAAGAATTTATTTAAGATGGATTTATATTTTCATTGCCGGCCGATGTTAAAATTAGTGGTGCACGACCACTAAGCACACGTTGGTTCACGGAACCTTCACCACTCCTCACATTGATCACAGGGGATTTTGGGAGGGATTTAATGAAATTCCATAAAGAAATCCTTTTGATTTTGTCTTCTTATTCCGACGACGATTTCCAGGCTCTATCCGAGTCACTTCAACTTGCATCTTCCCATTGTGAAGTTTATGGTAAAATCACTTAATATACGATAATTAATAGTACAACAGATGGATTTGTCTTTCACATAACTTTTACTATTTTACCATAAATATTGACGTAATTAGCTGCGAAGATTAAATTTGCTGGTTGACCAGAAATGTATGCAATAGATTTTCACGATGAGTGTTCACATGGTTTTAAACAAAATTATATCATTTTGAAACTACGTTCACTCTTGAAACTGTTTATACAGTTAATTTCATAACATCGTGAAGGATGACAGATTTTGTCACAGATTTCCTGTACAGTCGACCTACCTGGTTGTTCGTTGAGTTTGTGATGGCTTCGCAATGTCAACCTTTCGCGCTTTCGACACAAAATGTTCGTCTTCCTACGCCTGTTAATGACAGTGCGTAATATTAAAATATTACTAGAAAGCATTCATTTGTAGGTAATATGTATACCATTGAATTTATACTTATTTACTATTTAATGAAAGCAATCCAAATACCAAAAACAATAGAAGTAAACGTCGATGACATCAAGTTTTATGGAACTACTTTTTAAAACATCGTAATCAATTCACAACCCTTTGTTTCCTGAGCACGTAAGGCAAGTCATCACGGTAAAGTGTTGCCAACACGTTAAAAAACAGCACCATTATACAAGATTTGTGTTAATAGTGCATAGAGCCTTACTCCAATTCAGATGGGGCTGACTAGGAAATTTAAACAAATGGAATTTGAGTGAGGGAGAACACACGCTCACAAATTTTGTTTTAAGAGTTTACACAATTAATAATTATTAAGCAAAATTCACTTTGAGTTATTAAGTACACAATGCATGCTTATTACTACCAGATTTTTTTCTTGTTTTATAACAAAATGCATTGCTCTTTAAAGAGACAATATTATTGAACTATTGGAATAAAATTGTCTGATAAGAGACCTTACAATAAGTTACCTTTTAACAATCTAATATTTCTAAATATCAAGAGTACCTGTTACTTTTTTCTTTCTCTTTTGTTTCCAGATGAAGGTACGTAGTCATCATTGTATTATATATTTTTGTTATGTGGTTACAATGAGTTTTCTTTAGGTGTTCTTATAAACTTGATGAGTTTAGTGTTTAGATAACAGTTACATTAATGGGTAATTGAACAGTGATATTCATCCGCACAATTGTGACAAAAGGGAAATAATTAATTATACCAATTTACATATTAACATAAACCAATATTATGTAAATTTTTTGACCTCTGATTACTAGATATTTAATTATAGAAAAACGTAATTGATCAAAGAACATGGTCAAACGAAAGAATTTACATAACTGTTAAGTTACTGTGTAATTGAACAATGATTGCGGTCCGTACAGTAACAAAAGGAAAATTATAAATTGTTATACTATACCAACTCACATTATTACACACAACCAATATTTCTTGACCTCTTATTAGTAAATACCTAAAATTCGTATTTGCTTCTAAAATGATTATACAACTGTTTACTAAACTGAGAAAGAATAATTGTATTATTCTCTGAAGGAGGATCACAATACATCACATAATATTTCAAATTATTATTAACAAGTCACAATTTTCTAAGATTAATATTGCAATGTTACTTAGGAGTTAATAAGCATAGCATTTAGAAAGAATTGGATAGTTTACAAATTGAATAAATGTTTTTCGTTATTATAATAAATACGCTGTATTTATATGCAATATCTATAAATTCAACAATTATACCTTGAAGTGTTTTATATATCAAGCTTAAGGCTTGTATACCAATAGACATGTGCATTTTATCTAGGAGCAAAACAATTAAAAGTTAGGTTAGAATGGGGTGTTGCTATGGATAGCTACGTTCTATTTAACCTTTTATAAATATTGACTATATAAGCCGTTTCAGATTTTTAAAAATGGCTTTTGTATAAAGGAAGTTATTTTGTGTACGCTTTAGCGACATAATAAATACACTACTGTTACCGTTTCTTTTTCGGCAACGATGCAGGTTTAAGTGTAAAAAGCACCCATTGAACGTTAGGGTTGGTCTCCAAGAATAGACAGAACACAATCATTTAATGTAGTAGAAAACATATTGTCTGGAGGTTTTAGAGCAGCTGATTCCTAATCGGATGACAAAATTACAAAAATCAAAATTTCGAATGTGATATTGTGGTTACAATTTTAAGAACCTTGAAGTGCTATTCAGTTGGCCAAAAGCAATTAAAGTTGGCAGACGTTACAGCAAGAAAGTTGAAGATCGATTTGAAACACTTTTCTGTTCTTATTCTAACGGAATGTTTTTATTAAAGTGAGTTCCCTCACTACTCAGAGTGCACATTTAAAGTGAGTCCTGTTGTAAAATGAAAATCCCGTAATAATTTATTTCAAAGATTGTCTTGCATTTTGCGGTTTGTGCACAGTTATAGCAGTATTTAGGTTTGTGAGGTATAAACAATGATCACGCATCACACACACTTATGAAATATCATAACTGTAAACTGTTTTCTCAATAAATTACTATATAAGAATTCAGGATATATGAAATCCTGACATAATGAGAGGCGAGAAGACTCAGTATAAATAAGCACCCCGATTAGTGAAAGGCGAGGGTACTCACTGTAAATAAGCATCCCAGTAGTGAAGAGTACAAAAATTCAGTTTCAGTCGAGTATCCCATTACAATAAGTACAGAAATTAGTTTCAAATCGATCTACGACCTTCTTACATTAACCCCTGCAGATTGTAATTGTTCTTGGCTAGCTGCAGAGCATTTCAAACCAGAAGATATTTTGTTAATTGTAATCACCATATTGGATCGCCCATTTTCAATTTTGTAATGCAGAAGTGAGATTCCGGATCAGCTATCCTAAACCCCCTTGGCAGTATTTTTCTCCTACACTAAATGAGACAACCACTAAGGTTCAAAATGTGGTTTCTACCCTTAATTCTGCCTTGATAATTTTTCGACGTTTTCAGGTATGCAAAATTTCATTCAAATCGGTGAGTGCCACTTTCGTAAGTCATCTTTAAGCATCTGGAAAATGTTCCCAAGAGTTACAAAGATTACCGTATTCACTTATACAAAAGATAACAGTCATCCGGGAAAGTATTCTTAAAGATGAAAAAAGTTATACAGCTGTACAACGGCAATAACCACGTAGACAAAATATTCTTAAAAGTTAGATAGGTTATATACTTGTGTTATCAGAACAATGTTTAATTGCTTTTGCTTGGATGCAAATTTCGCTCTGTAGTGAAAAACCTAACTACTGGTTATACAATAATGAACCTAGACATTACTAGGAGAAAATATCGTGCTTAAATGTTACTCAGCAGATTTGTGTATGAACAACAAACTAGAAATAATAGCAACTGACGTTGGTCATTTATTCTTTTAGGAGAATATCGGGAAGATCTATTCCTTCGGTTGTGGCTGAGTAGCTACAATATTGCATTCTTTACATCGGAATGTATAAATGAAGAGAGACACACGTTAATTATAAAAAAGCGAAACATTCAAGCATTATTTTTAATAAATATGAACCAGTATGTAATATTGCACACAATTGCTTGTCATTAATAAGCAGGAAATAGAGGAAGGAGCGAAAGACCTTCGTTGCTCTTTTTTTTGGAAAATCAGTGCTTAAACTTAATTTTTCAGACTTGGTTGTTATTTATGTACAAAATAAATTACGAATTAGGGTTGTTCTTCCTTTTTAGTTTGGAGGTTTATAAATTAATGCTCTCTATATCTATGCTGTTTGCCTACACATATCTCCTTTTAACAATTTTCAAAAGAGTTAGTACATACAACAAAATGGCTTGCAGTCATTATTTCATATCTGTTGTGGCCTTATTACAACGAATTTAGAAACGTTTAATACAGTATTTACTTTGCGACGGTGAAATATTATGGGTGGAGAAATTTGGACATTGTATATTGAAATTCTATTAATATCATTTATGGGTTGCATTCAGGAGAAATTCTATCCAACAAAAATACGTCGTCGTGAATGCAGGAAATAATACATATGGAGTATTCGTTAGTAGATATAGTTTGGTTTCTCGATGGTGAGTTCGTGTTTCTAAACACACTTACTTTTGTAGGGTTTTTAACATATACCGGTACATGTATATTGAATGAATATCATCCAAGAAATTAAAGGACGAATCCCTTGTTAGCAGTAAAGGATAGTGAAGTATCAAAGTTTAACTTCAGGACATTCATAATCGGAGAGCCTGTTCGGGCCTTTTGTTGACATTGGAGACTGAATTTATGGTGATATGACAACACTGTTTTGGGTCGTTGGTTAGACTTACGAAATTGATAGAAACACATATAGCTAATATATAGGCATGCTTTGTTCTTATATTAATTGAGTACATATCTTCCTAAAGACTTAATTTCTTCAGGTGATGTGTACGTGGCACTGCCACTTGATTAAAGAACTTAATTCGGTTGTCTTGCATTCCTTTGATCAGATGTTTCTTATAGCATAGATCTCCTTTTCCTTAACTCGTAGTGAAGCGTTATTCTTTTTTCTCTTACGACTGTATAGTGCTGGTAGTGAAGTTCTTAAACGACATTAAAAAAAGGCTTGAGGCCTTGGACTAGTTTGAGGGATTGCACATATTTTTTTTCTTGAAGTTCTGACAGAAAAATGTTTCACTATAGAGCTTATAATCGTACAACGTCTACTGTAGAACTTTCAAACTTTCCACATCCCTATAACTGCTCATTAATCTACGCGCCGTATTGACAAAAGTGCTCTTCTTTTAGAGTTTACGGGCATTTTTCAAACATTTTTGAACCTCTTTTATCATTTATAAATTTCCGTTTAAATAAGAACATTTTGAGATAAGAATTCACAGAGTTTTGTAACACTCACTTGGTGTGACGAAAGTCACTTCTCTTTTTGTCCCCGCCCGTGACAGACGTTTACGAATTAATATTTTCTACTCTAAACAGAAAAAAATACTGAAAACATCAGCTTTATATACTCCTAAGTCTGCACTGCTCATATATCATACAATTAGCAGAATTTATGTCGTACTTTTAGAAATATAGCACTTTACAGTATCAAAAATGTAGTGTAAATGTCCTGCCCGTGTCGATGGAATGGCCAGTATCACGATAATTGGGATTCTCAAATAGGCATAGATTATACATTAAACTAATAATAACGGACGTCAAAAGGAAATGAAAACTTGTCCTTAAATATGAGCTACTCGTTAAAGAGAGGTTACAAAAATTTAAATTACTCACAGCTCATGCGTAGTTTGACGTTCCACGCTTATGCCGGTTAGGCTAAAGGAGACGGTGATGATGAGAAATGAATGAAATGGTGGAATGAAGAAAGTGGGAGGAAACGTGAGACCCTCGAGAAAAACCACGAGCACGATGTTTGTCCACCACAAAGTCCACACGGATCCAACCAGGGACCCAAAGCACCAGAGGTGAACGCTCTGCCAAACCTAGTTCTTGCACTTCACGCCACAAGCAATGGCTCAGATGAAAATTGCAACTATTAATCGTACAATCCAGGAATTGGAAACAAGAGCAAAAATACACACCTGTTCAAAGTCAAGCATGATCTTTTGTGGAGCCCAACCCGGTAAACACTCTTTCGATTTATTGAAAAAGAAGTCGTAAGTTCTATTTTATTGTTCAGCAGGAAGGCAAAAGCTACCGATACGATACTTATTTCATGACTTCATACTGCCGGCATCTGCGTAAAACGTATAAAGTTGGGCAAATTGCTTACTGCACAATTTGAGTTCCATTCAAAAAGAAGTTTTTTTAATGCTGCAATCGTGCCCTTCATCCAGCAAAAGAAAGCTTGATTTTTCCAGCAAAAGAAGAAAGAAAGAATTGGGAAATGAAGAAGAAGCCTGGGATTATTATGCTAGATACCATCCTGGCATTTACCTAGGGTGAATGAGAGAAATCCAGGAAAAGCTCACTCAAGGTGGCTTGCCTGAAAAAGCTGTTACACATTTTCGACCGAGTGTCCCCACCGGGACCGCTTGCACCAAAGGCGAGAGCGTTGGCGACTACAGTCTTGAATGTGGGTCTTGAAGATCTCCACGCTCTTGTCGCCTCACATATAATTAATGTTTCTATTGAAGCTGTTGTACTCGGGAACTTCCGTCACGAAATCCAATCCACGATTAAAAACTGTACCATTTTCTTCGTGGTAGATCTTCGATAGAGGTTTGTCATTTTCTCTGGCTCTCTTCATTGTTGCAATCCGTTGAGCTCGAACTTCTGCTTTAGGGACGTCTGGTTGACAATTGTGTTCAGTTGACTTCTTACTTTTACCTTTGCTACTAACTGTTTTCTGCTTTTGTGGGCCGCGGTGGCTCAGTGGCGTTTACCTCTGGTGCTTGGGGTCCCGGGTTCAAACCCTGCTCTCGCCAAGTGAACTTCGTGGAGGACAAACACCGTTTGCGTGGGTTTTCTCGGTGTTGTCCCGTTTCCTTTCATTCATTCCGCAATTTCATTCATTACTCATCATCACCGTCTCCTTTAGCCTAACCGATATAACCGTGGGACGTAAAACTTAAAGATTTCATTTCATTTTATTTTTTGTTTTCTGCACTTATCTTTCTTCTCTCTCACACACAGCCAAGTTGTTGTCTCAGTTCTCAGTTATTGTCTGCTTCTTCACATGATCTTCAATACGCAGGAAAGGGCTTGGTTTTCGTCGTCTCACAAGTAAACCTTACGTTTGGGTGAATCGAGTTGCTGACTGAGACACATATGAGTAAGTAGTACTAAATGTGGGCAGTATTTCAGTGAAGTTGTAGGTGCGAAGCTCCAGGGGTTTAGGAGATATAGCTACCAGAACATCATATGGAAGTACAGAATAGTCTTCATACAGTTGGAGGTAAAAGCCCTGTACGACCTCTTGTAACGACAAAAGGTGAATAACAAATATATGGGTACATATTAGGACTAGGGAGAAGTCATATAGTAAGGGTATCCCTGACGGCGGCCATCTTGAAATCCGCCATTTTGAATTAAGGTTAAGTTTTTAAAATAGGAATAGGATCATGTGATACATGATTTAAGGCGCAAATTTAATCAGAAGAACAATGGTGACGTTAATTTCGATTTACGCGCAATTGGTAAAAAGTTACAGGGGAATTAAATATTGTTGCAGCATATGTATTAGTCCTTTACCCCCACCTTGTAAATTTTGTGTTAATGATAATAATTAAATAAAAAGCAGGTGGATACATATTAGGTCTATGGTAAGAGTTGCCTTGATGGCGGCCATGTTCAAATCCGCCATTTTGAATCAGACAAAAGTTTTAAACAAAACGCGTAACAGTGACACCTTATTAATAGCAAATTTTACCATAAATCCAACGGTATAACCATTTCTGCTTTATCATTAACCAGCACAAAATTAAATGGGAATAGGATAATGTAATAGATGACTTCGGGCTAGAAGTTAATAAGAAATACAATGGTGGCGTAACAAATGCTGGTTAATGATAAAGCAAAAATGGTTATACCGTTGGATTTATGGTAAAATTTGCTATTAATAAGGTGTCACTGTTACGCGTTTTGTTTAAAACTTTTGTCTGATTCAAAATGGCGGATTTGAACATGGCCGCCATCAAGGCAACTCTTACCATAGACCTAATATGTATCCACCTGCTTTTTATTTAATTATTATCATTAACACAAAATTTACAAGGTGGGGTAAAGGACTAATACATATGCTGTAACAATATTTAATTCCCCTGTAACTTTTTACCAATTGCGCGTAAATCAAAATTAACGTCACCAATGTTCTTCTGATTAAATTTGCGCCTTAAATCATGTATCACATGACCCTATTCCTATTTTAAAAACTTAACCTTAATTCAAAATGGCGGATTTCAAGATGGCCGCCGTCAGGTATACTCTTACTATATGACTTCCCCCTAGTCCTAATATGTACCCATATATTTGTTATTCACCTTTTGTCGTTACAAGAGGTCTTACAGGGCTTTTACCTCCAACTGTAAGAAGACTATTCTGTACTTCAATATGATGTTCTGGTAACTGTATCTCCTAAACCCCTGGAGCTTCGCACCTACAACTTCACTGAAATACTGCCCACATTTAGTACTACTTGCTCATATATGTCTCAGTCAGCAACTCGATTCACCCAAACGTAAGGTTTACTTGTCAGAAGTTGTCACTTTATCCATTATAAAATCTGAAGAAAAGGATAATAATAATAATAATAATAATAATAATAATAATAATAATAATAATAATAATAATAATAATAATAATAAATTTCAGTTCACTAGAGGGCAATCCATATGAATACAGTTTTTCATTATACTACAATATATACATTAAAGGTGTACTGAATGATATATATAAATTAATATACGTGTATTAATATAATTAACTAAACTAACCATGCGAGTATAATTTAATCTACACAAGGCTGTTTGGCACTTCCCAGATATCTGTCTACAACCCTTAAGAGTTGTTTGGGTTTTTAGGACACAAAATTAGAAAAGTAAATGTAAAGTGAATGTAAAATTATTTCAGTAATATTCTCAAGAAAATCGACCTACATGCAATATGTTTACTTGCTGGAGTTATTCACTTCAAACACACCGTTGCATTAGTCCGTTGTGTTCATTGTGTTTATAATTGAGGTCTATTCTCCTCTTATGTATTCCCATACTATCACAATCAGCCAATGAAAATAAATCACAGGTGGCACGGCTGTGGGGGAGGATTCTTTACTCTGTATTGTGCGCCACTCCGGGCACTGGGTGAGCTCGAACAGGTTCTTTCATCTCGCTGGGTGGAAACTTCCCGATTCATGTATATATCAGTTTTCCCCCTTTTTAGGGTAGGGCGCCAATTTCCCGGGCGCAAGATTCTCGACACCACTGAAAGTACAGGAGGCATCACTGGATTGACACAAAATGAGTCAGCTCTAGATCGCTATCTTTGGTAGGCACCCTTTGTAACTCAACTCCTCCAAGAATTTGAAATGTTATATGGTTCAAAGGAATACATGCAGTCACATAATCATCATCGTCTCGTTGTAACTTTAAAAAGTCGAATGCTGTAAAATGCAGATGAGTTAAGAATGATTTTAATTCACTATGGTAATCCTTTTGTTGAAACAGGAGAGCTTGTAAACATCATAACCAAAGCCGTTGTTCCCGAGAAAATAAAAACAGATATTCTTCTCTGTGATGACAAGGAGACAGAGCAAGCAGACCAGTTCGTGAAATCTCGACTTCACGGTTCCGCGCAGACAGTGTTTGATAAAATGAGGAAGCTAATTTGGTGTAATTCAAACATCTGGCAAAGAAGCCAAAAAGACTATAGCCGGTAAAATCATCAAATTGAAAAAAGCGCGTTTGTTAGCGCGTTTTGTAATCATCTGTCGTACACGCAATGACATATAAAAGTGATTGGAGAGTTTGAGCTATCCACAATCCCTCGAGCACTCTTTGCTGCAGATGGTTCGCTCCTATTGGGCACAGTTAAAGCCACTATTATTCGCACTTTGCAATGCTAGATTCACGCAACAGTACCGAGCCAGAAATTGATGAAAACTCGAACGGGAGTGTTCAAAATAAAAATATCATGATAATTGATGGAATGTCACTTGTACAAAGAATGAAGAAGACACCAAAGGTGAAAACCTGCAATGAATCTAATTTGTAAAAAAAATAATAAAGTGGTTCTCACGATCATCAGACGAAATTCGCATTGTATTCGATAAGTACATAGAAAATTCCTAGAAAAAAATCCGAGCTAAACGAAGTGATAGTACATCACTCGAGTTCCCTGTCGCTGCTTCCATAAACATCACTAATGTATCTATGAGCCATTTTCTTCTACATTTCAGCCCAAAACGGCATTTAACAGCATTCTTATCGAAAGAGACCATCGATTACTTCCGAAATATGCCTTCACAGAAGCAGGTCACCATTGTGTGGGAGGATTGCGGAGAAGCAGCATCAGGCTGGAAGACGAGTTGAATAACACAGTCATGAAGAAGCGGATACGCTCATTATTCTCCATTCAATCCATGCTCGAAGAAAATACCCAGACACTCACTTGACAATATATTTACCAGATACAGACCTTGCACTGTTTCTGTTACATTACATTGAAAACATTAGCCCGCAAGTTACCTTTGTCGGTGATCTTCAGGGAAGACGCATAATTCACCTTTGGGATCTCTATTCAGATCTCGGAACTTATTTGTGTAGAGGACTATTAGGCTTCCATGCATTCACTGGCACAGATGTTCCTGGAAAAATTGATGGAAGATAAAAAACAGCATTTAAAATCTATCAAAATAGCGACAAAAATATTAGAGAGAAACCCCACGAGCACGGTGTTTGTGGACCACAAATTCCACACGGCACAACCTGGGATCGCACTAGGGACACCAAGGACCGGAGGAGAACGCTTTACCACTGAGCCACCGCGCCCCCTGCATATACCAACAGAGAGATATCCCACGTGCGAAACCATTTTTTTCTCTTTGGAAACAACAAATGGTGCTTATTCCTGATGATGCATATTGCCATATTGCGCATAACGGCTGCTGTATAACGCTGTCCAAAATACTTTCTATTTCAGCGTTATCTTAGCAAAATAAAATTATAATATACAATTTAATTATTTAATTATAATATGCAATTTAATTTATAATACTAAAATTTCCCAATGTGAAATTTGAGCAGGAAACTGTTCTATATTTAGGACTGGGTTAATCCAGTTAAGCAGAGAGTACAAAGTGGATGATTAATTAGGTTGTATTAATTATTTTAGCATGTTGATGTGAAGTTCTATCTTTTTTACATTCTATTATAAACATTCTTAATTTGCTGTAATTCTAATAAAAATAAATTTGATGTAACAAATTTAATAAACATAAAACAGTCTAACACCCAATTGGGGAGAAAGGAGTTTATTTTGGGTGTTAAGACATCATGTGCCTCACGTACAGTGTTGTAAATGAAAAAAAGTTTGTATTTATTCAGAAAAAATACATTGCCTCTCGTTTTTTCTAAATTTCGTTTCTTTTAAATAGTTATTTCTAATGCATCTTACGTCTATTTAAGTATGAAATATTTTATGCAAGTGTAATTACCGTAAAATGCAACATGAATTAAAGGCTAATTTAATAATACGTTACAAATGTTTTACAATTTGTATGAATAACATACCTACTAACAATTCGGGCTTCAGCAGGTTTCATCAATATTAACTTAGAAATAAAAGTAGAAATTAAATTTTGTTTTTCGTGAAAGCGCGTCTTTAATAAGTATAAAAATAATATCGCGAACAGTATAAAATCCTAATAACTTGTCTAAAGGTAAAAGCTAATACTAATTTCCCTACTAGTAATTTTCTAAATATCGTATATAAATAATTTGTCGACTAGATATATATGATATGCACAGCCGGGTCTACCATATGTGCAAGACGTGCATTTGCATGGAGAGGCAAGTTTAGAGGGTCCGGCAAAATCTGTCATAAATATATTATTTAAATTAAATATTTCTTGTTTGAAACAGACTTCAAGATGATGGTAGTTACATTTACTAAGCTGATCTAATATTTGAATACTACATTTATAAATTATGTTTAGGTCGCATTAGTTTGTCACATGGACAATGCTAAAGCAAATGGTCAAATAAATCAAAACACCAATTGCTTGATTGTTGTCAAATGCAAGAACTCAATTCTCGAATAGTAGCGAATATCTGTTTCATTTAGTTAGTTATCACAGTTTTGATATGACAACTAGACTTGTTTTTGTCGCAAGCAAGTTCCTTATCATTGAAGATAGAAACAAGTTAAAAGAAACATGTTAACAGATGTAGAAGAAAAATCTAGAAATAAAGATAAAAGAGCTAGTTGCACTGGAATTGGAACTGATACATTGAGATTGAAGCTCGATATTGAATTTTATTATACATCTTTCCTTTGTAGGTGAGTTTCCTTTGTCTTTCACTAACATTACAGATTAATATTTAAAGAAAAATCAATCACAAGGAGTTTGTACTTTTAGTAAGTATTTAAGCCTTTCTGAGTGCAACTGCACTTACCCTCCCCTTCGCTGTTCATGCTAGAGTAGCGTACTTAAAATCGTGACTTTTAAGATTTGTTCCTTCTGGAGAAAGGGGGAGGCGGCAGATTATGCCTTTGCATAGGCACGAATTGCCTAGGGCTGACCCTAATGATGTGTATATACAAGACATGAATATAGAATGAAGCAATTTGAAGTAATGCAGGGTGTTTCAGAATGAATATTAGGGTTTTGAAACTTTGTAGTATATATTACAATTAACTTACAATTATAAATATTAGCAAATAAAAGAGAAACTCAAACAGTTTTGTACGCACGCATGCACATTCTTTGTTCTCTCTGTCTGCCGTTAGAAAGAGCTAGTAGCAAAGATGGAGACTAGAGGGCAAAAAGCTGTTTGTGTTTTAATAGAGACTGAATCTGTAGTTACAGTGCAACCTTCTGTGTGAAGAATATTAAGGAGACGCTTGCAACTATGTTCTTTTCGTTTGCGGTTGGTAAAGGTCTAAAGCCTACAAACTACGGTTTACGTGACAATTTCGCAAATGAAATATTGCTGCATAAAATGAAGATTTTCTAGATCGTGTCGTCTTTAGTGATAAATCGACATTTCATCTAAGAGCTAATGTGAATACTCATAATGTTCGCATCTGCCGGTCAGCAAATCCTCAGGAGATGGTACAGCTGAAACGAAACTCCAATAAATTGAATGTCTTTTGTGCCATATGGCGGAAAATTTATGGGCCTTTCTCGCCTATTGACGCGATGTGTACCGTGTGGCAAATGAAGCTCACATCGAACACTTGTAGCAAAGACTGTTTAAATTGATCTTTTACTTGATGTATTGTTTATAATTGTACGTAACATGTAATAAGTACTACGAAAACCTAAACCCCCAAAATTCATTTTGAAACACCCTGCATTTCTCAACAACAATATTGGAACTAAGATATTAAAAAGAGAGAAAATTTTCCTTATAAAGTTATTGTTTACAACAATGATATTATTATTAGTCGAGACTATAACTACTACAACAACACGAGTTAGTAGTCAAAAAAATGTAATCAAATGTACACTGGAAACCCTTTCGAACCCAGGTGGCCAAAGTGGGACACACGGGTGTGTCACTTTTTTTAATCCGCTCCTCTGTGGACACTAATTAAGGTATCAAGATAATATTTTTGTCAAACATGGTTGGATAATAGTTTATCATACTAATTTCTTTTTTCTTCCCAGGGTCGAATTTCCTTCTTAATATTCAGCCCAGTCAAACATTTGAGAATTTTCGTATTTCCTTTATTTTTTTCCTGCAGCTTCCTTCATTATAGAGAGATCTCCTTAAGACTTGCCAGGTAGATACCTCGGATTGATTCCTAAATGTTTACATCAATTAGACGGGCCTGCGTGCAGTGTTGCCAATTAGGTAAATTAAAGTTTCCCTAAATTTGGACCAAAAAAATCGAAATTTTTCTTTATAAATACGTATCTATACGTCCGGGAACAAGCCAACTTACGCCAGTAGAACGTATGCCCTTACTGAACAAACGCGGGTACCGATCGGTACAATGGGGTAATTAGTATTTACGTTCTAACCCTTGATTTTTCCCTACTTTTCTGGTTACGTTAATATTTTTTTTTTTTTGTTTTAGGGTAAAGGGTCAGGGAGTTGTAGGTTATACTTTATACTTTATTCATCAGTTTTCATTTTCAAAATTTGATGAGTCGGTATATGACTCCTAGCCCTAGCCATTAGAGGGTTACGCCCTCTCTTTGGCACAGGATTGTAGATATTGTTGTTTTAAATTATATATGATGGTCTAAGTGCAGTTTTATGAACAAATAGTGCTGAAAAGTAACAAACAATAACAACAACAACAAAAAATGTCAGGTGAGTGAATAAATATACATATGAATACAAGAAAACAAAATACAAATCTAAATAGTGCGAATATAAAGGGAACTGGTATAGAAGGAGTGTGTTGTGCTTTATGAAATAAACATGATGATGTAAAATGATATGCAGTGCTTACAAGCCACAGTCACAAACATAGTGTTAGATAAACGAATGCAGTTTAGTTCTTCTGTCTCGGGGCGACTCGGGACTGATGGCAACAAGGGGAAAGCCCAAAGTTAGTATTGAATTCAGACATTGTGCTAAAATGGAAATAAATGAGGAAGGTGATCAGGTATATGATATATATGAAAGATGTCGTGTTCTTCAGCTGTAGGATGTGCGTTTTTGATATATAACGTGATAAGAACGTTTAACGTTGTATGCACATATTTATACGGTGCGTCAGTTTCGGCATCAGCTTGTAAGGTATCAAGAAGTAATGGATGAGAGGCTGGCAGGCGAGAGACTATGTATTTCAAGCGAATGTCGGCAAGATGATGGATAAGGTGAGGAAAATTTATGTGTTCATAAGTCAGGAAGTTCGGATATGGCAACTTTATGCGATATGCAGTTCTAATGGCATGTCGTTCTAGTATGGATAATCGGTCGTAGAACTTTGTTGGAGCATTGCACCAAGCAATATGGCCAAAAGTTAAAATGGGCCTGAGGAACATTTTATATGTATTAATTAAGAGAGGTGCGTGTAAGCCCCAAGTGGTTCCTGTGAGACGCCGTAAAAGATTGAGCCGTAAATTAGCCTTTTGCGTTATTTTCTCTAGATGAGCTTTCCAAGTTAATTTAGAGTCAAAAACTACCCCGAGATATGTAGCCGTAGGAGTTGGACGAAGTTGATGGTCTTGCAGAGTAACGTTAAGGTTCCGTGGGTTACGATGAACTTTCGAGCGGCGTTTAGGAGGTAAAAAGACTAGTGCTTGCGTTTTGGCGGCGTTTAAACTTAATCGCCATGTGTTGCACCATTGCATAAAATGATCGAGAGTTGACTGTAAACGTGTGCTGATCTGATGCATGGTCTTGCCCAGAGCTAGAAAGGCTGTGTCTTCAGCGTATTGGAATAAGTACAGATTCTGCGTGGGTTGAGGTATATCGGAGGCGTAAAGTATATAGAGCAGTGGACTGAGCGCGGAACCCTGTGGAACACCAGAATAGGGAAAAATAGGGTGTGAGACAGCAGATCCAATGTGGACATATCCGATCCGATTAGTTAAAAAGGTATATATGAAACGTAAATAACTGGTCGGTAGGTTTAATTTCTGCAACTTTCGAATGAGCCCGTAGTGCCAAACTTTGTCGAAAGCTTTTTCGAGATCCATTAAGACGAGACAAGATGGAAGGCCTTTGTTAAACTGATTGGTAATCAGTGTTGACAGACGAAGTAATTGGTCATTGATTGAAAATGCTGGCCTAAAACCTGCTTGATGTACGGGTAATAAATTATGTTCTTGGATATGTAGATGAAGCCTTTGTACCAGGATTTTTTCAAACAGTTTACTAAAGACTGTTGTGAGCTGTATAGGTCGATAAGAACTTACATCACCTGCCGGTTTATGAGGTTTAAGAAACATGCATATTTTGGAAATCTTCCAATCCAGTGGATAAAAACCGGTGCGGAGAATAAAGTTGTAGACTGCGACAAGTAAAGTGAGTAAAGAAAGCGGAGCCTCTTTTAGGAGCCGATAGGAAATTCGATCAATCCCTGGCGCGGTGTTGCGTTTCTTCTGAAGTGTACGTTGGAGTTCATAGGTAGTGATTGGTGATGTAAGAGGATCTTCATCATCAATGATGTGTGAAAGTGATGTTTGTAGAGCGGGAATAGTAGCTAAGTCTATATTGTCATGAGAATGAGGTGATATCCTAGGCGTGAAAACTGACTGTAATTCTGTTGCAAAAGCGTTGGCCTTATGTAGGTCAGTAAAGAGAGGGACACCATTGTCTAACAAAGGATACGAAATTTTGGTACTTCTGCCTGTAAGCCTGTGGAAAGATTTCCAATACCGACTGGGAGATGCTTCGTCATTTAGTTTATTACATGCACTGATCCAAGTTCGACGTTTATAGGCTATGAGATAATTAGTTACTGTGCGATGCCATCTCCGGTGATAACGAAGACACTCCTCGTTTCCAGTTTGTTTGTATTCACGGAAATGTTGCCGTGATTTTTGTATTAAAGACAGATATTGTGGAGGCAATTTAGGTTTAGAAGGATAAACCTTTTCCTCAGGGATGGTTTGTTGAGCACTGGCATGTAAGATGTCTGTGATGTGATTGACTGTGGAATACATTTCTTGTTCAGAAGTTGGTGGATGAAGATTGGAGACCTGGTTATGAACGAACTGCCGGAATTGAGTCCAGTCGGCTTTATCATAACGGTGAATAATATGAGGTTCGAGCTGTTGTATAGATGGGCGAGCCTTCTTAATGGACAGTTTGATTGGACAATGATCACTTCCAATCGTATCAAGAACCTGCAGCTCACAGTCATTTGCAATCGATAATGAAGTGATTACTACATCCGGGGTTGTTTGACTGGCTGGTCTAGTGGGAGCCGGAAGAATGTGAATATAAAGCTCTAGAGTAGTGGAAATAAAGTCCTTAAACCGTTCTTTTTCCCTGAACTTCTGCTATGAATATTTATGTCAGCCATGATGATTATGTTTTTAAAATTATGTGCTATATAATCGAAAAACGAGAACGGTATTGGATGACCAGGACGGATATAGATGGTAGCGACATTAACTGTGAGAGAAGGATAATAAATAGAGAAGAAAAGATGTTCAGGTAGATTTGCAAACACAGGAGGATTGTATTGCCGATAAGGAAGTCTTGGTGAAAAGCCAATCAGTACTCCTCCTTGAGCGCGCACACGTGCATCATGGTAATCACAACGTTGAAGTTGATAGCCGGAAAGTCGCGCAGAAATGGCTGGTTTTAAAGCTGTCTCATTCAGAAGTACAATATCAACTTTTTCTTCTAGCAAGAGAGGCTCGAGATGTACCTTATGTTGAGGAAATGATCTGATGTTAACAAAGAGTAAAGTCAAAGCCATTATGTATACTGCCATGTTGGTTTTAGACTGCTGTTTCATGAGGTGCGATGTGAAAGTGGACAAAATTACCTGAATATGTTGCAGTAAAGTGTAGATTGAACAGAGATTTTGCCGTTGAAATGGCAACACGAAGAATGTGCTCGCGTTGGAATGGTAAGACATTTTGGAGTACTATTGTAATGTAACGAAGAAGATCTTCGACAGTGAGAGGCTGAGCGATAGACTGAGTGGGTGGTGTAGTTTTATCGAAGCTTTGTATTGGTACTGTGAGTTCTGGGCGTTCTGGTTGTGCTTGGGGTTTACCCTTACATCGGTAACTGTAGGTTGGATGATTGTCGTTACACACAGAACAAGTTGGTGGTTGTTGCTGATTTTTACAGGATTTTGTATCATGAGGTCCACTACAATACCCGCATTTAGATGCGTTTGGACACTGGTGTGTAAAGTGTGAATTGTATGTTTGACATTTCTCACACCGGAGTGGTAGAGGCCCTGTCGTCTTAGAAGGTTCAACACGATGGAGTTTTTTATAGATAGGAGCTCCATGAGCTAATAGATAGTCTAATGAAGTTTGATTTTGAGAGAGAACGCGAACCATGTAAGTGGGGCCATTACTATTTTTAATGCGAATGCATTTGTTAACGTCAATTCCCTCTTGTTTGAGTTCTTCTAGAACGTCTTCGTCACTTATTTCTGGTATCACTCCTCTGATAACAACTGAGAACATGGGTGGTTTTCGAGGAGGTGGTGGTTGTTTTGTTTTCCTATCGGTTTGTTTAGTTAGTTTCGCAGTTTTGCCGAAGATCTCATAAGAAGCTTTGTTTCGGAGTGTTGTGCCGAAATTTGGGTCCTTCGAACGAATAATAAATCCATTGCGTGTTTTAACGATATTTTCTATACTGGCTCGAGGTAGGTACTTTATAATCTGCAGAAACACCATCTTAGGATGGGTGTATTTGGTGTCGAAATCGGTAAGTAGAAACGTATATATTGGTTCCTTGGCGTTGTAGAGATTAGAAGATGAAGCGGAAGCCATGTCCATTGCAGAGTCTAGGTTAGTAGTTAGAAGAGGAGATCGAGATCTATCACGAGGCCGTTTACTGGAATGAGCGGAGTCACCAGAATCAGTACGATCTCTGGGTCGAGTTGCTCGCAAACTGATTTGACTGCCCCACGAAAGATGCCTGGTACGGCCGGAACGAGACACATTTTCACGACCTACTGCAGAAGGACCAGGAGCCGGTGGCCCCACATACGGGGGTAGGTTCCTGTGCATTGGTCCGAGGACCAGCACAACCTAACCGTGTAATTAGGCAGGTGTTAGAAATGAAGTTATGAAGATGATGATGATGACAATAGTCCAAAAATACAAGCGACCCTCCGAAAGTGTCAACTTTCGTCAATCCCCTAAATAGCGTAGGTCTGTGGTGCTCACAAGTGCGTATGCTACACCTGATCCTCGCTAACAGATTAACAGCTATAAGAGAGGCTAGGTTCTGCTCAAAGGTAAAGATCATATATTTTTGGCAATAGAGAAGCTTTGTTACTTAAATATCGGCATGATACTGTAGGATATATTAGCGGTGTACCAATGTTTAATTTAAGATAGTTTACGTCTGTCTGGTAGATGTGTTGCCAGCTAGAAAAAATTAATTCCTGATTTTAGGGGGCAATTTTGGGAAAATTATTTGTCTCTATTTTTTCCTTCTTGTTATCTACATCGGGACAAACGTATCAGCATCTGAAAGTCTCGTCTTTACCCTACAAAACACACTATACAAAGGTTTAATAGAATAATTAGGGGAAGTACAGTTGAGGTTTACACTAGAGCTTGTTCTCTAAGTGGAAAGATATCCGTGATTTTTTTTTTTTGGTAGAATGAGATATTTTTAAATTACATGCATACTTTATTAGATACCGTCACGATAATTATAGTATATGTAGGATGGATAACAAAGCTTAATTTTAAGATAGATTTTTTGTGTCTGATATCAGTGTTGCCAGCCACAAAAAAAATTTAATTCCAGATTTTATGTGGAAATTTTGAAAAATTCCTTTTTTGTCTCTATTATTTCCCTCTTGTTGGCCACATTCGAACAAACGTACCACTGTCGAAAAGCCTCGTCGTTAGCCTACACAGCGCACCATAAATATGTTTCACTCGAGTAATTAGAGAAAATACAGTTGATGTTTACTATAAACCATGTTCTGTAAATTGCAAGATAAAGATGAATTTCGGAGGTAGAATGATACTTCTTTTTAATTTCATGCTTACTTTGTTAGATATCGCCATGATACATGTAGGATATATTCCTGGGGTATCAAGGTTTATTTTCAGATAGTTTTTGTCAGTCAAGTGGCAGTGTTTCTAGCCAAAACAATTAATTCCCGATTTTAAGTGAAAATTTCTGAAAATTTCACTTATACCGCTATTATTTATCTTTTGCTCTTTACATTTAAATAAACGTACCATTACCTGAAAGCTTCCTCTTTGGCATACAGAACACGCCATAAAAATTTTCAATAGGATAATTAGAGAAGCTGTAGCCCTAGCATACCTGTTGATTTTTGTTTCTGAGGCGTAAAAAGTGTCACAATTTCATGTGTATGATGAAAGAGATTTTTTTATTTCCCTCTTTGAATGGAAGCCACCGACTTCACAATTTCACTGTACCTTGCCAACGCACCAAAGAATTGTTTTAGGTGACTTCAACCTATATGGCAGCAGTGGTGCTAGACACAAAAAAATTTGAAATTCGGTTAGGGAATTTTTGTAAATTTCTACCCCTACATTTCAATCAGTAATTTTCCACTCGTTGGTAAGACTGTAATGTAATTTACAAAAAAAAAAAATAGCCACATCCATTTTGCAAAAAACAAGGCCTTAACCATATCAATCGAATAAACGGCTTTTGAGCAATGAGTCACTAACTGAAAATGTAGGAAAACACCAAAAATGAGCTGGGTCCGAAATTAATAATCACAATTTTGCTACTATATATAGGTGCAAAGAAACAAACGATTTGTAAATTACGAGGGGTTCGACTCAAGTTGTGTTGATTATTTCAATAATCTGCAAGATTAAACAATAAATAATAGTTGCCAGAAAAAAACATATATCTGAAAAAACAAGAAAAAGAACGATGTTTTTTATTTAAAAAACTTCATAGAAAAGAACCGTTTTTTTACAACACTACTCACGTGACATAACCTGTGTTTCTAACTTTACCTACTCGTCTAAAAAAGTAGCACATTTGAAATATACTACTGCTACTACTACTACTACTACTATTACTAACTACTACTACTACTAATCATATGTACGCAAATAATTCTGCAATATGTGTGTATCTATCTGTTATTAATGCTTTCAAAATCTTGAAAGAAACTTTTGGTTTCTTTTTTGTTTGTGACAAACCTGCATCCCGCAAAACATTTATGTCCCTTAGAATAACTTGCTGGATACATCCTTAAATGACTATATTAGTATTGTGTATACGTATTGTGTTGTGTATCACGTTTCTAGTTTAGTTATTTGCTGATCTTTTTCGTTTATACATGTCGATGTAGTAATTATACTGAATAAAATTTTCCTTTCAATTTTAAATTTACTGCGCTTCAAATCTATACTAGGGATGGCCGAATCCGAATATCCGGATCTCGGATCTGGGTCCAGATCGCAGATTTAGGATCTGGGTCCGGATCTCGGATTTCCTTGCTTGCCTTACTAAAGAAATCTGATTCGAGCAGGATGAGAGTTCGAATGTCGAATCTAGGTCCTCCCGGTTGCAGGACCGAGATGGAATAGACACATATTTATACTTGAAACCGGAATACGAAACTCGAATATTTAAAATTCCTCAATACACCTATTTCATTCACAGTTAAGAAAACATAAACAGTTATGATAAATATTAGTAGTTTTTACGTATATTTATCTTGCTCAGTCTTCTCAAAATGCCAAATATATACATACATTTATATTTAATAATTATTTAGTAATTCACAATATGAGCATCGAGAATAAACTATGAGTTTTGGTGCCCCTTATGTAGATTTGAAATTTCGGATTCATGCCTAGAATCAGGCTGAAAGATAAATATTTGAGATCTGGAAACCGAAACATATGCTAGTACCAAGATCGTAGCCTTTGTCCTAGGTATTGCGAGCGGAAGCAGTTGCACTAATTCCGCATGTACTTTGGGGAACACGAGAAACTAAAAACAGAGAAATATTTTTTTTCAGGGTGCAAGTCGCGCTTTAACATGACTTTTCATGAGTGTTGGGTTGAAATACGAAAAATGTAACGGCGACTTGTTTGAAATAAATGCCTTTACATTTTTTAGCAATAAAGTTAGATACTTTCACATTGAGGAAAAATTAGCAAAGCACATTCCACTGATTAGAGTGCTGGTTCTTATGGAAGCTTTCACACTGATCCGAAGATTTCCTCATGTGGGTATCGGATTGCCCAAATTCACCTTGCTGAAAGACGTGGTTTATCCGAAGGTCGGCCAAGATTCTTTTGATCTTAGCCTGTAGACTGCTTCTGGTCTCAATTATTCCCATATAACAAGACTAACCATATATAAAGTTGATTCGAAATGATTTAAAATATCACTAATTGACCTTAAGGGCATAATCGTGATCTTAATATTCGTAAATCGGAAGAGATGTACAAGTTAAAGGTTAAAACAAATCCGATAATTCTTATTGCAACCTAATGATAACAATAAAACTCCTTATGTAACATTTTCAAAGCTAAGATTAAAGGTTATGTTCTTGAAGAGGTTAATGGCAACATAGAATATTATAAATCCAATTATCATAAGTAGTGTCTCTGACAGCCCCGCATTTAACATCACCATCGCCCTTCATTCTGACAAGTGGGCAATTCACTTACCCGCAATGACTTTTCAGGCGTCCAGTGACATCAAAATCTCAGTTTGTGTTTGGGATCATGCTTCGCTGAACCTTGACTATCACCATCAGCAGCAATTAGAGAATCAAAATTTATTTCTGTATTAGATAATGTTGGTAACCATAGTCTTTCGTCTATAGAGAGTGTATGGTAATATTGCAGGAAATACTTGATGCATGAGACTTAGATTGTCAGTATTTAGGAGCAACTTTTAAAATAATCAGTGCTACGGTTGAGCCGAGAAAACCCGACAGCCATAGTCGAGTGGTCTGCGGCATTAGGCTGTGGATCGTTTGCTGTGAATGTCTTGGATTCAAATCCCGCTTCGGGCATACATGTTTTTAATTGTACTCGTTTACTTCTATGTCTGTGTGGTGTCATAATTGTTACAGTGTAATTCGTGCAAAGCGTTCAACAGGTTAAATAATCTAATAAAAAGCTGTTACCTTTTTATATAAAAAACAGTGGTTAGCTCGTGCCTTCGGTGCCCGTGGTCATGGGTTCAATTTCCGGAGAAGTACTCAACAATTTCGATGTTGTCCCAGCATAGTGAGGAAAATTAGGGAGTTATCTTAGGTAAGAGATAGCGGACTCCAGTCTAGAAGGCCGGCTTTAGGGACTTCGGGTGTCGATGCGTAGACTACACATCCCTACTTTCAACGTAAGCCAAAGGACCAAAGGACTGTCGTGCCAAGAATTTAGTTTGTTTTAATTATCTTAAATGCCTTGTTTACTATTAAATTTTATCCAATATTTAATAGTAAACTCAGAGATACTATATTTTGCGAATAGTATCTTTTCAAATATTTTGCGAAACTCAGAGATAGCTACTTGTTTTCTTTTTAATTCATGTTTATAGTTAGCACAACTAATTACTAAGGAAAAATAATCTTTTCAATAAAATTCGTCTTACGTCTTTCGTAGCTCTAAGTTAAGCTATTTTTAGCTTTTTTAAAGTTAAAGGGTGGTTTATCATTTTCCTATCGCTTTCTCTATTTTTTTTAGTTTTACCTATGTTTCATAACACGGACATGGCGCCTATACCCACGTGCTTAGTGTGTTCGCTTAAAAAGCGGGCAATTTTCCTGCCACTATAGAAAGTAAGAGTGTCGTGAATCAGAGAAATATTGACGTGTGTAAGTGAATTTATCTGTGATGAAGTCATAATTACTCAGTTTTTGCATCGTACATAGTTTCTTCATGCTCATTAATTTCTTCACCCCCGCTTCCTGAATTCCACTTCTAGTATTCTTTCTTGATGGGGGACTGATATCTCATATAGGCTTATTAACTATATTATCAGCAATAAAGAAAGTAGAATTTGCTCTAATTTTAAAACATTACATTAATTAAATAATAATAATAATACGGAGCTAGCTCAGGCTACTTGTTAGGATTCTTGCTTCGCAATTGGATAATACCGGGTTTGAATTCGGAGACCAGCCATCCTGACTCAGGATTTTCAGGGTTGTTCCTCAGTTATACCGGACAAAGGCTAGGTTAGTACTTTGATCTAACACTCTGGAGACCTTCCTTCCATTCCTATTCAAATGTTTTCTTCTGTTGGATACTACGGTGTAAACTGGCCTCTGAGGTTGTATCTGGTAGCTTATAGTAAATATAAAATAACGACGTAATATATCTTCACGAAACGTGTAGGTTAATTTAACTACAGCCTTACAGTACCAATAGATAGCTAAAATTTTAATATCAATATCCTGACTTTTAAATACTATTTTCATATTGTTTCAGCTTTCAATTTTCTCGTGTATGTTACCACCGAAAATTGAACCTGGTATCACACGAACAAATGCGAATTTGTTAAATTTTTTTGAACACTTTAATATACAAAACACAAAACGCTTCAATGATACGATGCATGGATATGTTTTAGATACGTCCTGCAATGTATCGTTAAAGAAACCTGGAGGGTGAAGAAAAACTAACAGAAATCTCTTTTATATTTACTCCTTCAACAAACTCCCTTTCTCAGAAGGGCAAGCCATAAGTTAGGTAATAAAGTCATACAACGAACACAACTATATAAAGTCATACAACGAACACAGAGACTACGAACATAGCAGATCGATAACACATTATCCAACCGCCTATTTAACATAGCAGAGCTAACAATAGAGCATGGTTTATTACCAACCCGTTATTTTACCATAGCAGTGGGGAATACCGAACACATAGCAGAGCAGATAATACATAAGACTACGTAACATAGCACGGCTGTATTCGTTCAACCCCTTATTTTAACATAGCAGAAATTTATGAACACATTCTCCACCCCTAATTTAACATAGCAGAAATGACACAAGCATGTCCCAAACTACTGACCATCGTGAACAAAGATCAAACTCGTAAACGAAGCAACATATTGAGGTGCTGTTTTGATCATCAAAGAGCACGTCCCGAAAGTGTTGACCATCGAGCTCAAAGGTCAACTCGAAAACGGAGCCACATATTGAGGTGGTGTTTCCACATTTAGTAAAGAATATGAAGTATATAACATAGCACAGATTACATAAGAACCGTTCTCTTTAACATAGCATAGAAAACACACACAATTTCCTTTACGGCGGTAGCTATCTCAACACTCTCGGGTTCACCAATGACGGAGTTAAGTATTAGCCTTTTTAGCAGGGTTTAAAAAATAACACCACCATTTAACAAGTCTGGTTTACGGAAAACTTATTCTCGCGCAAGTGACCATCATTATCATCATACTCTCATAAATGAATAAAGCATAATATCGTTAGCATCAATAGTGGTGAGTGAAAATTTGTTTCAGGAATCGCGTAGTGAATAACCAGACGCACGACATGCAAGATATAGAAAAAAAATAATGTCCACAAACTTGATATAAATCACCTTGAATACGTCTATTATTCCATGCATAATACAGACAGTTTCGTTTTAAAAACCTTATATGATGTTGTATATAGGGATGTATACCACAGCTATCGAAATACTCTCCCACACGCACATTAGATAAATAAACAGCAACCCAAAGTTCACCAGACTTATCACTAGAATGTGTATTTATAATTATGGCTGCTGGAAATGTATGACTAAACAGAGGTAACACATCTGCAGCATATACACCAATAAAAAGATTTTTAGGCAGATTTTGTTGTAGTGAGTCATAAAGTTCAATTGTATTTAACATTATTTTTAATTAACTAATATATGTTTTTCTATGGAAATCAATTTCTAATTCTGAAGAGAATTCACCAAAAAATAATTGTTGTTACAGGAGATGGTAGTGCTTCTTTAATATGAACCTCTAAACGTACACTTCCTTGCCGTTGTGGACTAGTACGAATTGCAGCACTAGCACTATGATCGGTGGTTAAATCAAACACCAGTAGAGTATAAACGTTAGGATATTCGGCAAGTGAAATATCATTACCTTGATTAGAATAATAAATACCTGAACCTGTAAATAACGTTGAATGTGCCTGTATATATAGCTTATTATCAAAATCAGGTTGTAGTTGTTTGGATGGTACAGGCGTTCCTTGAACGTACAATGGAAACAATGACATACTAAAATGTTGAAAATTGAACGGATTTGTTTGATAAGTACCATTGAAAGCAATATTAGTAACAAAACCAATAATAATACGTTTAGGCACTATGCATGAAAACAGATCTGGAAGTGTACTATCCATAATTCCTTGTGGCAGAGTTTCTGTCTTCACTTGTACTTTTGTCATAGGATAATTTATTCTAAATTTAGGATTCTGAAATACTTTATTTTGTGCTATTTTAATTCCTGGTGATACATCAAACTTTTTCACAAGCAATGTTGCATCTGTAATTACAACCTTTTCATCAGCATCTGTGTCTCCCATTAGACAAAATGCCGGTTTAGCTGGAATTAGTTTAATACACAGTTAAACACATTTCAGTAACAATTTCTCCTTATTAAATATATCAGCATGAATATAACCAGATATTTCAAATGACTGACTTAAAGTAGTGAGAAGAAAACGCTGTTTAAATCCTAGATTACCATCGGACACACTGTCCATATGCCGTGCAGTATCCTTAAACCACATTGATATTTGAAGATGCGTTGATTTAGCATTAGCATTATAATTTAGTAGTTTTTCAATATACGATCTATATGGATATGTACGTGAAGAGTAGGAAATAAGTTGATTATTCAAATATAATTGCACTTCACTGAACATTGCATTGAGAAAATCATTTACAGGACCGATTTTCTTATCGGCAGAAGTTAAACTAGAACCATCTGATTTAGTAATTTTACCTTTAATATATAACATTGTTTGCGGTAAGTCCATATAGTCACTCCATGAACGGGGACAACAAATTCTATTGGTACATTATCAGATATTGAAGCCACAGGCTTGTATGGAACTATTTTATTACCTATAATACTAGTTTGAGCGGGTAAACCAGCAAATAAGCCTAATTCTGATTTCATACACTCACACTGCATTTTTCTTACTATTAATATTCACACAAGTTAAAACTTACAATACCGTATTACGTTTGCAAAAATATAATTTTACACATACACTGCCATGTCGGAAAGGAAGTGGATTACCTGTAGTATCTCTTAAATCAATAATAATTTGATCAAATTGTTTACGTTGCACGGTGACATAATGAGGGTTGTCGAAAATATGTATATTATTAATACCATACTCTGTAATATTTGTATTTATAATAAGTAACAATGGAGATATAGTATCGCCTAGCATTTGTGGTTCTACAATATCACTGTAAATATACATAAGCGTAGGTAGCGATTTTTGTAAATCAGGTGGATAACAAGCGTGATGCACAACTGCAATATCTTCTTGTTGTAAATGATCAAAACCGAGTATTCTGTGTAGTTCAGGAGACAGACGTACTTCTATATACTTCTTTTGATCTTTTATTACTCTACTGACTTCAATTCGTTTTACTGATCACTTTTATGATTAATTTGAGATAGAATATCATCAATATTATAATAGTGTCCTGGTAAGATTTTAGTTATGTTCCAGCTTTTTGTATTCATGATACGGTAATAAATATTATTAGTATATTTGGAAACATTCTGAAATGAATTTGTATAATGTACTTCAACAACTGCTGTCTCCCAGTCACCTTTCTCTAGCACAACTGGATGATATAGTTTGGTAGTATAACATGACAAAGTATTTTGTGGAAAATACTCCATACAACTGTTACTCGGTAATGTAGGATAAAAGCTAGTACTCTGTTCCATATTAATCAAGAAAAGCGCTCTCCCTCTTCTTTTCTTACCACCAGTCTGTGAAAGATGAACTTTTCTTCTCCTGTCTGATCCTTTCAATATGATTTATTTTATTTTGAGTTTTAGTTTTTAAATTATTTTTAGCTTCTTGGCAACGTGATGTTAAAGCTTTGTCAATAGGTCTATTATCACCTAATACATCTCCAGCTACGTTAATTCCTGTACGTAACAATTCTTTACCAACAGTTTTTGCCCCTTGTTTAATTAATGAAAATACACTTCGAAATAAACCACCTAAAAACTTCCAATACCATAGCCTTCTTGATATGGCGCACCCCTATACACGTTATAACCACCTCCTGCTTGATGCGTATAGTATTTAAAATATGGATCAATCATTATTTTTTCCTATATACACAAATATAACATTAATTTATAATATTGTATTGTGGCTAAATGTTTTTAAATGTGACACAGGAATCCATGAATTAAAGGAAGGTGGTATCCCCGTCAACGAACAAGTACACGTTTACCTTTAACTTCTAAAATTTCGTCTATTTCATAAACTTTAGGCAGAGACACTCCTTGTAATTCCTCTTCGTAAATGTACCATCAATTACTTCACCATTTAAATCCTCCAACACATAAACCACTTTCTTTTCCTTACGTATCACCAGTTTTATTTAAATACTTATACAGTCCACTTTTCTTTGTATCCTTTTTCAAAATGCCGCTTTGCTTTAGTAATGCTTACAGTATCACCTATTTTATATTTTGCAATGTTAGTATGAGGCATAGGATTTATTAATTTATTCCAAACTGTTGAAAAGTGTCTTGGTTCACACTGGCGGGTGGTAGTTGATGAGCTCTACGTAGTCTAGAATTATATGCCTGAACAATTTTCGATAGCACATCTATGTATCTGTAGGTTTTCTTTGCTGTAAAATATTTCCACATTCGTTCTTTAAAAGTTCGGTTAAACCGTTCCACTACACTTGCCTAAATGGGGGTATTGTGTTGTGAAGAATTTAATATTTTGCTTTTTTAAGTATAACTGAAATGGTTTATTAACAAACTCTGTACCTTTATCTGTTTGTAGACGTAAGGGTCTACGACGGGTAGATGCAAATATTTGCTTAAATGCTTTTATAATGTTTTCACCAGTTTTTGTACGTACAGACACAGCCAATGCATAAGGACTAAACAAATCAATCACTGTTAAAATATATCTGTAACCATCATTATACTTCTGCAGACTTTGCATATTGTTTAATTCACCTTGCCACTGATCGTCAATATTGAACACTAAATAGGGATTACGTGGAAAATTTTTACGTACTGGCTTATGCAGTGTATAAGTCGGTTTTTTTTTTACCCACTGTTGCACCTTCTGTAAAGGAATTGATTTTTTCATTGCTCTCCATAATGTCGTAGCAGATGAAAACGAGGCAGGGTGTGAAGAGTTATAATAAATATCGGCCAGCTTCTTCATATTTTATATTCACACCATCTGTTGAAACTTTAAGTTTACCTGGTGGCTCTTCTTCTTTTTCTTCTTCTTCTTCCTGTTTTGGATCAGCAGCAGCAGCAGATGATGATGTCAGCTTAAGAATATATTCTATACGCTGTGTGTTACCTATATACTCTAAAGGTGTATTGGATTTTGCTAACCGTACAGCAAAGGGTCCCCCAACCTGAAGGGGGAATATTTTTCTTGCGACACCTAACATAATCTGATATTAAATCTACTATATTAGCACCAGGAATTAATTTATTATGAATATTAACATTACCTTTGTCATCCCAATGATGTTGGAATTTAGTTTTAATTTACGTAATAAAGGTCTTGCTTTACGCAGACAATTTTCGGGGAGAGTAGATAGTATTTCATAGTCCTCCTCCTCCTTAGTACCAACA
Source organism: Thermobia domestica (assembly GCF_964235325.1). Taxonomy (NCBI): domain Eukaryota; kingdom Metazoa; phylum Arthropoda; class Insecta; order Zygentoma; family Lepismatidae; genus Thermobia; species Thermobia domestica. The sequence goes on from NC_137457.1 coordinate 63,670,940, forward strand.
CTAGTTGATGTTGTTGCAGTAGGTTTTTGCACAATGTGTAAATATTTTTGTAACACCTCTTTATATCATATCCATTTTTCTTCAACGCTCATATTTTTATTATCTAAAATATGTTTCATCTCATCATATAAATTAGATATAGTTTGATATTGGTGCAATTTTTCCGGCGAAATTAAAAAAAAGTGTTTGTGCATGCTGCATAATTATTGAATTAAACTAGATAGCGTACCTCCAAGCAAGCAATAGGTGGAAGCAATGCAGTAAGAAACCCACATTTTTGTACAATTATTCGTTTTTTCTTTTGTTTTAATGACGAAACTTTTTCACTAAATACCTCAATTCCTTTTTATATCTTTTTAATTTATTTTTCTCTTTTTTATTTAACGGAATACTTTATAGGAACATTCACAAATAGAGCGAATTATTAGGGATCAGCATTTTGTAAAATTGCTTTGCGTACTTTATGTTTTGCCTTTGCTAAAAGTTTTAGTAAATGCGCACTCTCTTTGCTAATCATTTTTTATTTATTTGTACGTATTATACTAAAATTGAATATTAAAATATAAAAGTTATTGAGATTATTTTTTTACTGGTACATAAACATAATTGTAAGAATCAGAGGGGAAATTCTTTGTTCGAATACGATGTTCGTCGGGAGTGGCCTGTTTTAAAACAAAAACAAAATAACTATGAGGATCTCGAGTTGCATCCTGATAGGCCTCCTGCACAAATTTTGTGTTACCAGAATATAATTGGCGTGCTAGATAATTAATTTGAGCCTGGTCTCTTGGATTTTTAAAACATATTATATAATGGAAATTTAATGATATGTGTCGCATACCTTTAGTTTGGTGAAAAATATTTTGCTTTATAAAAATAACACTTAAATTTCGGTGGTGGCTACCTTTAGTAAAAAAGTCAACAATTCGTGTGTCACATTCTCGCATTAAATCATCAATAATTACAAGATGTGAGCCAGCTTGTGCTGAAAAATCATCTATTTTGGGGACCCCTTCTTTAAATATACAACCTGAGGATAGAGTTTCATACGGAGGTTGCCACTCACCATAACATCATACTATATTTTTCCATTTTTGGGCATAATGTTTTAAAAACTCTTTTACAAATTATGATTTACCACACCCGGTGGGACCAGCTATAACACAAGTAAATGGATGTTGAAGCTCCATATTCTAATACACCACAAAATAATTATGAATATAATGACATATTATTATTATTACGATTCAAAAATGTGAATACTTCTAGTGCAATACGTTCAGACGGTAGATTGGTAGTAGTAGTAGTAGTAGTAAATTCTGTAATGGTAGTAGTAGTCTCTTTCAGACATGTTTGAGCATACTTTGTTACATCTTTACATAATTGAGAACAAGTAATTATGGGCTGCTAAACAGCAGCATATAAAGCTGGAGTTTTCTCCATGTATAAACAAAAAAATTTACTTGACCATTACTATCTTCATCTGACGAGAGAATAAATCACTGGCGAATACTTTTAAGAGCATCTGACAATATTTCATAATTTTCACTAACGGAAAATTGTGTAAGGGATGAGGAGTTCGTAACAGCATTAAAGTAGTTTTCAATATATAAATAATATGATAGAAAAGTATGAAACTAAACAGGTGAAAGACGAATACGATCATAGTATTATGTAAAGTGATAATAACAGAAAATTCTCCCCCATCATCGTATACTAGAACAACACATACATCGATTTCATTAAAATAATAATAATTGTTTAAAATTTGATTATCCATTTTTTACTCACCACTCTCTACTTAATTTTCTATTCGTTTTCTTTTACTATCAGTAACCTTATAGATATTATGCGCCTCCGGCTTAGTAATCAATTTATAATCTTTAGTACGTACAATTTGTCGACCGAGAGGAACGCTAATAGATGGTGAATTATTTAAAATCGTATCTTTCATCTGTTCTAAGTTAACATATTTTAATTATTTATTACTCAGTGTGATTCCCTTGATTTTACATATTGTCTTTGTTTTACCATTAAGAGTGTTAACAACGGTATAGCCGTAACATTTGGGACCACCAGCACCAAATTCTTCGATATATGCATCCGACCATATTCTGCTAAGTCATTCTTCCGTTGCCCTAAATACACTCCTATTTTTAACTGTGGCTCACCAGGTGATTGAGTGTAAATAATACTGTCGGTATCATAATATAACACACGCTCGCCAAGTAAATCCAAATAACGAAATAACTCGAGGCGTGCGTGTGGCGTGGTGTTTGCGACGATTATCACGTTAATATTTTTAGCAGGAACAATAACGCTCTCATTAACACTTCAGTTGAGCACACGGATTTTGTCGCCGATTAGAATACATGATTTAACTTCAATATTCGGATTTGTTAATTTATCGAAATACTCATCGGGAGTTTTAATGATAGCGATTTGCTTCATGTTTTCTCTTTGTGCGAACTTACCCCACAGGCTGTTTACCCCTAGCTTTGAAATTCATTTCTTAGGTTTGTTGCGCATAATCTTTTCTCGGATACCCTCTTTCTCATAATACTCGTGTATGAACTGGTGTTTTTGTTGTTCAGTGACGCTTCTTGCAGGACAACCGTTACATTCAGTCTTGATCTTCATAAACAGGTTAATGTAGTCCGTGAAAAGACCACCCTCTTTCTTTTCAGCGTTATACATTACAACCTCATAGCTCCATACCTCATGTTTTTCGAGCACTCTGTATCCTTTCTTAACAGCTACAAGCACTTCGTCTACAACCCGTAGTCTAGTCAAAGCTCATCCGAATGCGTACATTCTTCTTCATTAAGAGTGTCCGCGCATGTTCGGCATAAGGGGAATAATAACTTTTCACCACCCCGATAGGGCAGCCCCGGGTGGTAGAGATTGTACGGGGCTAATACCGTGCACTTTTTTATTCCCTCAAACTCCGAAATATCAGGACACTCGTCATCCCCCACATAAATTTTGGGATGACCCACAGGTTATTTTTTCACCTTACAACAATAAGGATAAAGGGCGATTATATCGGTATACATGATACGTTCTCCCTCTTTCGCCTTTTTGTAAAGTTCAATGGCGTGACCCTGCCACCATACAGGGCATCCCGCGGATGAATTGGGCATTTCTTAGCCATGTGGAGGTTTTTTACAAACATATTAGTGTCGGGTGTTCTTTCAGAAACTCGCGCCACTGGCATTCCCACATTTCATGCACTATATACCCCATTTCTTTTAATCTATTAATTTTGTTTACAGTATTCTCACAACACATATTAAAAGTAGTGTATGCATCGTTATATATGGTGTTTCCTGTGAGGTTACACGCCTGACACCGGTGGAATAGACAACCCTGTTATTCCCAAACATGTTCTGAGCCATTATAGTGTGCACAACCATCCACTTTATACCCACCCCGCACCACAACCTCTCGTCCGTTACCAGAATACTGGATTTGTGTTTTAATCGGTCGGCCTCGTACACGAGCCACTGAACGGCACCTACAGATTGCTTATCACGCCTCCTGTACTAACTATGTGGGATAATACGAATGGTGTCTGTTCGCAAGAACTTTTTCTACACATTAAATTGCACGCGCTGGCAATGCTTATACTTTCTAGGAACGGGTTGACACCCGATATAACTTCCAATTCGTTCATAAATTTTATGCACACATAGCGCAGTACGTTCACATCGTTTACACAGTATTTAATGAGCAGCTCTTTTAAAATGAAGCCCGTCTCTCCAAGTATTTATTTTTCCTCATTATACCAACGCAAAGACTTCTCTTTCTGCTTTTTAAGCTACAACATCGTAATACTCAATGCTGGGTAAAGCTCCCCTGTACTTCTGATTAGCCTTTGTGTTGAATAAATGAGGGAAATGATCCTTCGAGACGGGCAAATCGAACGCGTCGCTTAATTTGGACAAAGGCATTGGTAACCAATTTAGACTATCAATAAATTTTAAATATAAATATTCCATCGCTAAAATTTTGCACCCACGCATAATTATTCTCGGCGTCCACTCTTTATCAATCATCATCGCGCGTAAAACAAAATGGGCGCCATACCCCTTTGCGTTATGAGCTACAGCGACTATTTTGTTTATTCCAGAACGCCTTTGTGCTGAACAATCTAGAAACTCTACAATGCATTTGTCCCCATAAATACACGTTCTCTAATACTGCATACACCGTACCGTTCACTCGCACTGTTTCTACAATAATAACATACCTGTTTGTTAACTAACATGTTGGGCTCATGCTCAAAAATACCTCCGGCTACTTCTTTATCCTGGCGGCACTCAATGCCATAGAACACTAATAGCCATGCTTTACGACATTGAAGACACATTTTCAGAATATCACATAATGAAGCCTTATGGTTTTTGTAGCTCTGAGCCCCATAAAAGCATCTATTGCATTCCCTGCAATATATTACACTTTCTGTAATGGTGCATGGTGGTCTATTCCGGCATTTATTACACAAAGCTTTACACTTCCCCGCATGCCTGTCTCTAGTTTGTAATTTTTTATGACATTCTTCGCAATAATAAACGTATGAAAATGCCACTGTTACATTAGTGATGACGTTATAATGATTGTTAATATATAGTAAATAATTTCGTTTACCATGACCGTGAACCTCAAAAAATATTTTTTCGCCAGACAACCCATCATGCACCGTGATTTTATATGCCGATAAATACGCCTGAACTTTTTTTTAATTCCGGTATCCCTCCGCCATTCTCTAAGCTAACTCCAGCCTTTTCACTTAATTCACATACTTTCTTAAACATATATGTTGAGTATTGATGGCGATATCTATCTCTTTCTTTTTTATTATCTTTATGCTCAACAAGCCCTATAGCTACATACAGAGCTTGGGCTTGACAATAGTAATCAGGGTTTTTAATAGCCATAATACCTTTGTTATGTTTTATATATTCGTTTATATCAGAGAAATTCCGTTTCATAAGTCCCATACCAATAGGTAGTTCGAAATAAGGAATAAAATAAAGAATAAAACGATCTTGATATCGGAATGATGTATTTGATTGAATTACATTTTCTAACGCACCCCAAACATTTTCAGCAGTCATATCATTAATGCCTGCTGTTTTACCTTAATTGAGGTCTTCCTAACTATAGATCACCAACTAATGTTTTTTGTAATATTGTATTATCATTAATGCTTGCTTTTTTATCTTAATTGGGATCTTCCAACTATAGAACGCCAATTAGTGTTTTTTTTCTTAACGCTCACTATTTTACAACGATCACTAAGAAATCCAAATAGTGTCTTCTGTAATGACGTTTACGCTATATTGGAAGCAATGCTTATAGAATTTCTACTGGATCAAAGCCACTCTCTCTCTTTCCCTTATTTCAATCTGTACTATAATAATAATAATAATAATAATAATAATAATAATAATAATAATAATAATAATAATAATAATAAATTACTGTAAATTTTGGAAAATTTCTCTCGGGAAAACGCTATCTCTCATAACTTGGAGATGATTGCCTGGGGCCATGTTGCAACTATGGCACTGAAACCCCCTGGCTCGGCATTGGAGCTCTTCATCTCCCAATTGCGGGACAGAGTTTTTAATTCAACAATCTATAGAGATGTAATCCTTTATAACCCGGCCAAAGTTATAAATTATTTCGGCTCCGAACAGGATTTGAACCTACATTATCGGCCAAATCTCTTTTCTTTTGATTGCTGCCTTTACCAATTGCGCCACAATTGGAAAGCAAAAAATCTTTGAATAAATATATATTTAAGTAGAGCTCTGCCTACCACATATTGAGATGCCATCTATTAGAAAAACTATCAATCATTATTTTTTGTCTGTATTTTACTGCCATCTGGTGAGCTGATTTACAATTACCAACAGCGGTAACATCGGAACTCTTGTGCAAGTGGCCGACATAAGGCATCTTTGCCACGACAGGGCTGGACCATGGTTTTCTACGACCATGGGTAGACCATTTCCCGCACGGATTTTGACCTTTGGTCTCGATCGTCAACACCGTTGGGACATGTGGGAGTTGATGACCAAAACAGAAAATCAAAATGTGACTCCATTTTCGATTGATTGGGTTTTAAGTGTCATATATAAGACCCAGGTAAAATAAATGCGGCATGTTCGAAAACACCATTTCCCGAGTTTGACATAGGATACGAATTAAGATCCGAGATTCGAATTTCAGATTCAGATCCGAATCTGAGGTTTGGATCCGAGATCCGGATCTAAGTCCGATTCGGATCCGGATCTCACTGGATTCGAGATATCCGGATCCGAAAATTTTTAACCTTCCCATATGTATACAATGCTTTCCTACATAGACCCTATAGTGTGTATTTAATGTTTATTTCAGTTTCGTTGCATTATGTTCAGTTCAATCTGGCAATCTTAAAAAAGTCGGATCTCTCCTTCGTAATCACGACGTTGTATAAGGACGCTCAGGAACTTAAGAAAATGAAAAAAAAAACAGAAAAAAGAGAATGAAGCCCATGCATTGCTTCTAAACTATTTCAATGGTTCGTACCTTAATACACCTTCCCCAACCACGGTTCGGACGTAAATAAAATGTGTTGTTCTTGAAATAATTAAAATTCTTTTAAACATATTTTTAAGTTTCTCATTCATTTCTATTAAGTTGCTTTTCAAAGGTCCCCTATGATTTCAGTGATGTGCTATGGGCTACGTTATAGCCCGTGAAGTTATGTGGCCACCCGTGCTACAAACTACAAACGAAAATATTCGATAAAGCATTTCTTTAGTAAGTAGTTGCCACAATACTGTTACGAACGTAGTAATTCCAGCGGTAACAGCTATATTAGTAATACTAAAACTATTATTATTAATAATGAGCATGCCAACTATTTTATTTTTTTACAGAAAGACTTGAATACAATAAATATATGTGTAAAAATAATGTACTTCAGCATAAAGAAAACAAAATTTATGGCATATAATTAAAACTCAATATTATGGTAGGAAACACAAGGTCAATGGTGTGAAAATACAGAAACAATGAAGGATCTGGTATTTACATTTGACAGGCAATTAAAATTTTGACACCATATAAATGCTATCATACAAATAGCAGGAATGGACAATAGGCTTTATCTTTGTTTTCTTTTTTTCAGAACGATATAATGTGTACTTTTCCAAATTACTTGTAAGATCTAACCTAGAATTTGATTCTGTAACATGGCCCTGTATTTCTTACAACTTTCACTAACAGATTGACAGTATTCTTGGAATGGACGCGATGGTAGCACCACAATAGATTTTTAGGTCTAGTGCCGTTTAGATCTTTCCCCCACCAAATAATTTTAAGATTTTATACCGCCAAAGTATTTTCAGATTTAGTGCGGTTTAGGTCTTGTGCCATAATATTAGTTTTAGGTCTTTTGCCGCGTCCACGGTATTCTCCCAATCATGGTATCTACTTTTAGAAACGTTAGTAATTTATCAATTGTGAGATATTACTATTTCAATTTTATAATAGTGGTAGTAGTCTGCGAGAGACCGGACTATAAACTTGAACTTTCACAGGGTAGGATCAATCTCCTTCAAGATGGGCAACAAGCAATGCTGCCCTAATATGTGAATATACGTTTCTTTCAAAGTGACTGAGCTCTTGGTCACCGACAACACACTTAAACGAAAATATGTTTTACAAATACTAAGCTCTTTCGCAGTAATTCATTACAACTAGATTCGTGCCTTTCTTGAACCTTTGGGTGATTATCTTAAGAAATACTTGACACACTATTTTGTTTTATGATTACGAGTGTTTATTCAATTACTTGTATACTTAGGCTATGTGAATGCCCTATACAAAAAAACTACTTCAAGATTGGAGATTAACAATCCTCACAAAACCATTTAGTTACCTTCATGCCAGAGTTATGAAATCATTGTCACGTTAGTTTTAAAGTATAATTATTAAAATTGATTGATATCAAAACACATAATTAGCCAGACACTCAATAGCTCATTTATGTGGTGGACAAACACCGTGCTCGTGGGTATTCTCGGGGTTCTCCCGTTTCCTCCCACTTTCTTCATTCCACCATTTCACTCATCTCTCATCATCTCCGTCTCCTTTAGCCTAACCGGCATAAGCGTGGGACGTAAAACTTAAAGATTTCATTTCATTTTTTTCAATAGGTCCTTTAGGAGTGATTCATGAGAGAAACTTCTTTCAGAGTGTATCCTTTAGAATTAAGAAATTTACATTGCAAGAATTACATACATTGGCCGCTTGGTTTTGTCCCAGCTTCATGAAAACACGAATGGAATTTTATGCACTTCGCGCACTAATCATAATATCTGTCTTTCGAGTGATTAGAAGGTTTCTTCACAAGCTCCTCCTCCTCTGTCCTCTGTTATGGAACGCTGTCAACTCCTCATTGTCTTGGTGGTCCAAACTGCTACAGGCAGACTGGCTAAGGTCCATAAACGAACCCAGGACCACTCGAATCAAAGTAGTTGAATAGCACACCAGACTTAGTGCATGGAGCCGTCTTGAAGTATCACAAGTGGAAATTACGTATGTTGTCTAAAAGCCTCTTGCTGTGGATGGTTGGTCAAATGGTGAATTCAGCTTTCAAATAAACTTGAAGATTATGGCTTCGTCACACAGCAACTCCACGCACAATATGAATATTAGAAGTGAGACATCTTGACCCACATTCTCTTTGCTTATATAGTTGCCGTTTGCGGAACTCTACTTTCTAGCAAATGGATTTCTATTTCAGATTTATCTACTGAGAGTTAAGAGGGAATGCTGGATCCTGATTTCTGTTTCTATCTGGACTACATACACAACAATAACCTGTTAACCAAATGATGTTTTCCATTTTGCAATTTTTAAATCAAAATGAATTTACTATTTTTTCATTTTGTCCTGTTACACACGTAGAGATTTTGAAGATTCATCACAATCCTCCTCCAAGCTTTTAACCCTCGGACAAACTCTGCGTAATTAGTGGTATTACAATGTATTTTCATATTCCCCGGTGGGTGACATGCAGGAGGAATGTCGGAATGGATGATGTTCACTGTATGTGGTAACATGCAGTGAAAACTTTTAGTTGCACTAATGTTTCACCTGCATGTAAGAAAGTTAGGTCTCAAGTGGGTAATGATGAAATTAAAAATATGTTCAATTTTTCGCCTGTGAATTTGCGGAGTGGCAAAGAAAGAGGAAGTGAACGTTTGGTGGTTATTCACCCTGTATGAGGTAGTTAGTAAACAAAAGATGTTTTTTCATAATTGCTAGATGTACTTGCACTTTCATCTATTTGTGCGTTTGGTTTCTCTATTGGAAGCATGGGGCCTTACAAAATTCAAATATTAAAACACTTGTAATCTTGGATTCTAGAATCACATGATGACAACAAAAGAAAAGGTAATATCAAGAGTTGAAATGCTTTGGCACGTTTCATGTATAATCATTTCTTTGTATTGTAAATGTTATAAAGCTAGAGGATCCTTATCTCAATACCATAGTTTTTTGGAACAAGAATGAAATAAATAAAAGAATGAACTTAAGTCTAAACTCCAAATGAAATTGAAAGTCTTGAGCCACATCTATTTTGAGTTGAAAGTCTTTCATTGATGGGTCATTTCATCGTCACTTTGAGCATCAGTTTATACAATGCGATCCTGATGTAATACAGCAAAGTACCTTTCTGTATTCTTTCAGTGACATCTAGATTTCCCTTTCTTGTCAAAGTGCATATTGTCCTATCTGAGTACTTTTTTTTTATCGGAAACAATTCCAGTCAATTATATTGTAACATAAACAATCTGATACGTTAAAATTCAGCTAGAGCTATACTAAGGGGATTGGGGAGTATGAATGATTTAACATAAAGTGACAAGAGACATAGTCGGAAACACGAATATAACATATAAGAGTAAATAAAGCACTAAATAATAAACAAACCATAAAATACGTAGATTTATATACCATCACCAACAAAAACATATATATACAAGTGTAATTTGTTTCTTATTATGTTAAGTAGCGTGCGTAGAACAGATTGTGCAAAATATAGGCTATATTCTGTAAGGAGTCCAATTAATCAATATCATTAAAATAATCGGAGTTTGAAAGACCTTTATACGTTAATGCAAAAGATGGCGAATTAGTGTCATTATTTGTCGCTATTATAGAAGATGACATTTCCGTTTTAGAAGTGAAAGTACACTGAGGTTGAATTGTTTGCTGTGATCGAGCTACTGTGAGTCGTGTTCCACTGACGGAGGCAGAATACGCCACTGCATTCGGGACGGTGGAATTGAGTCGTGAGTTGAGTCTGTTATATTTGTGATTACACAACACTTTCGTACATGAATGCAATACCACAAGAGAACCCTTAAACTAGCCAGAATTACTGTGGCCAAGGGAAGAATCACTGATAAGTGATGATGCAACATCTTGAAGTTTTAGTGATGTACTGTGATTTGCCTTGACCAAAAGCTTATTTCCCAAGTCTGAAACAAAAATGAAAGTTAAAGTGATTGTAGAAAGTGAATGAACCTCGTGGCGTGGTCAAACAGTTTTGCGAAAATGTAAACAAAAACAATCTAAATCACACGAGTGGAATGCACTTTGTACTGAAGATTTTGAAGAATGCTAAGCCTGAGGCAATTTCTTGAAATAAATGTGGAAGCTACTTTCTGACAAGAAGTGATTACGAATTTGACAGGGTTGCTAGTTGTTTTCTTTTTGTTTAAGAAAAATGAAAGAAGGAAATGCCAAAAAGTCGTGTATAAATGACTCTTGTAAAAATTATTCTGAAAAGTCATTAATGTGACTAAAGTTAGTCAACTACTTTGAACTACAAGAAATTGTTGATAAAATTAGCTTGTGAAAGAAACTGCTCATAACAGCATGTGTAATGCACTGGCAACATAGATGTTCTAATTTGCCTGAAAAAGAATGATCAGTGAGTCGTTGAACGTGGTGTTGTATGAGTGGAAGAATTTCTACTCGGTTTTCTGGGATTTTTGCAAAACACGAACACTTCAATGTTTAAAGTAAGTAAATAAAATTAGCTCGAAGAAATTGTGATGACTATAGTGACTCCTTAAAAAAGGGGGGAAATCTTTAGCTTTCAGTGTGAGAAGAAATTTGGAAACTGAACGATATGATTTGTTTTATGAAATACCCTACAGGCTTACAGAAATCGTCTCTACTTTGTGACAAATTCAGGGTGTATGTTATCATCCTCAAAATATATTTTCAATCTGTTCTTTGCTATTGGAGTGTTCTTCCCTTTTATTTCTAACAAATACGAGTTCTGATCGAGTTCAGAAATGATTTTGAACGGTCCTTCATATAGACTACGGAAAGAGGGAGCTTCATTCGCCCTAGTATTTAATGGTCTGACTAGTACTAGTGACTCTGGTTAAAACACAGTTGGAGTTTTCTTTGCATGAACTTTCTGCTTATGTCTTTCGAAAATCTTTTGCAGTTTGTAAGTTATGTAATCCCTCAAATCTCGAAGAGCTATTAAGCGTTCATTTACTTGTACCTGTTCCGTAGGTATTTGTAGAAACCTGTCAATAGCAAAAATAGGGGTCATTCCAAAAACTACCTGAAAGGGAGAAACTGCTACTTGGGTGTGAGGCGTTTTGTTGACTGTACTTGTGGCAGTTTGTAAGTGATCGCTCCATTTAGAGTTATCATCCTTCGTCAGGAAACGTAGTACAGTTTGTAAATATCCTATTCTGGATTCTGAATAACCCAAAGAAGAGAGTTGGTTGGGGGGTGTATAGCGAACCTCTACTCCTAAAGCTTTTAAGAATTTTTAAGTTTTCATACTTGCATGATTGGGCTGTTTGTCTAGTAAGACGATTTTCGGACAAGAATACGAAATTACAATTTTGTCCATGAAGGATTGTATAAGTTCATCAGAGGTGGGGCTTACAATAGGATGTGTAATAGTAAAGGATGACGTGTGGTCAACTGTTGTATAATAATATTGATACCTTTTGCCACCAGATGGCATTAGTGTGCCACAGATGTCTATTGAGAATGTCTCAAAGAGCTGGCTGGAGTGTGTTTTTGCACTGTGAGAATAACTGGTGGCACACCTCGTTTGTAAATTGAACACTCCTGGGAATGCTGCAATTTGTAATGCAGCCATTTCTTAACCTGAGGGATGGAGTAGTTGTCCCGAAGGATTAGTATCACCTTTGTAAATCCAGGATGGGAGAGGAAGTTCGTCAAAAATGGATTCTCGCATGCTTTTGGGGATAGTAAATATTTATCTTTGTACACACACTGTATTCATTTGTATAAGACCCCTTTTTGATGTATAATATATTGTGGATGGTTTTTATCCTCTGTCTGTAAAACTCTCATGATTTTACCAAGATATGAATCTTGTTTCTGGAGAGTACCAACATCTACTGATTTATCGAGCGCTAGTAGTTGTAACGCATGAGGCTCCTCGTTTGCTTCATCACAAATTTCATCTGTTAGTGGTAATGCATTGCGACTAAGCCGGTCAGGAATAGAGTTACTAAGCCCACTGTTGTGTTTAATGTCACATTGAAACGACATAATGAACGAGCGTCATCTTTGATGTTTTGGTGTCAAATAATGTGAACTGTTCATGGCTTGTACAGCAGTAGTATCAGTAAATAGTGTAAATTTTGAGCCAACTAAGTACTTATAAAACTTTTTAGGAAAGTAGAAAACTGCATAATATTCTAATTCGTAAATTGGAGGAGTCGTTTTTCTGGGGTGAAGACGCAAACTAGCGTACAGTACTGGTTTGTAATCCTTTTCTCCTATCATTTTTTGTAACAAAACTGCTCCCGTTTCGGTTAAACAGCTGTCTACTGCAACGCCAAGTTCCGTGTTATCTCTGGAGAAGATCTGCAGAAGCGAGCGAGAAATCAGTGCATTTTTCATCCATTGAAATGCTTTTTCTCGCGCTTCATTCAATTTTAATTTGCATGGCTTGTCTTTCAATGCTTCATAAAGCGGTACAAGCTCATTGGACATGTTTTTAAAAATGACCGGAAATTGTTAACACTACTACGCCATGATCTGAGTTCTTTAATTGAATTTGGTTTAGGAATAGCTGAAATGGCTCTTTTTTTCTCTTCATCCGGGCGTATTTGGCCATCTTTGATGTGGAATCCCAGAAACTTGATTTCAGTGTTGCCAAATGCAGATTTCTCTAGGTTGAAAATAACGGAATATTTTTGTGCGGCTCCTAGCACTTACTCATAGATTTCTAACAATTCTGGAAATGTTTTCGTCCCTACGTATACATCATCCACATTGATTGCGTGATTTTGAGAGGGCACTTCTTCGAAAATTTGTCTTAAAACTCTTTGGAGAATGATTGTGCTATTTGTTGCACCCATAGGAGTCATCTTAAGCTGAAACATACTGTGATTTAAGTGCAAAGACGGGACAGAAAACGCAGTAAATTCGCGGTCTTCTTTACGAAGAGGCAATTGAAAGAAACTCTGATATAAATCGACTACTATGAAGAAGCGAGCGTCCGCGAGCTTCTGATTTGTCTCATCGACAGAAACTATCGCGTCCTTTACAATTCCACAGTGATTGTTCAATCTTCTGATGTCAATGACGACCCGAACCTCTTCCGAGTTTTTTGGTAAAACAAGGCTGTCATTACGTGTATTTAAATTGGAAGGTTCGCTAATGCAATGTCGCAAAATCTTGAGTATCTTTTCGCACGCTTTTGCCCGTAATCTATGTGGTATTGTAAACATAGGGCTTTGAAAACTTTCACGCGATTGTAGGTTAAGTGAAGATAGAAAGGCTGTTATGTTCGTGAAGTCATCAGGGCTCCAGCGTAAAACAGTAGCATATTTTAAAAGCAACTGTCGAAGTTGTTCTTGTTTTTCAATCGGTAGATCCTTATTTATATTGAATTTGCTGGCATGTGTGAGATGACCGATTTTCTCTAGTTGTTTTCGAGTATTTTCCTCTACTTCCTCCTGACTGGGGTTGTACAACTTAGTAATAGTGTTTACTTGTACATTGTTGTCATTTTCTGCGGAGAAAATTGATCCCGTGGCTAATGGGCATCCCTGGCGAAAATGTTTAATCTGCTTAGACAGATTTACGATAGGAACCACTAAAAGTTGCATGTTAGCTACGGTATGTACTACGTAACACTTTCGAAGTGTACTGTTTAGGGGTATATAAATATACTCGTCCGTTGTTTCAATGGGAAGTACTAGTTACACTAACCTAGCACTACGAGGGGGTATGGAGAAATTCCGTTTTGCAATTAAAGTGTAATGCTTATTTCTCTATATACTTAGATAAAGCACAAGTGACAGTGCTTTTTACAACTGTATTCGTAAGCTGTATTTGGTTTTCTGCCAAAATGTAATAATTCTACAGTATTTGTAGTGTAATTAATATTTACAGAATGTTCCCTCATGAAATTAAACCCAAGGATTATTGGAAAATGTGGAACAGGTACTAAACGAAATAAAATGTAATATATTTTTCCATTAAGCTGTACTTTGATTACTGCAGCGGAATTTAAGTGCAGGGGCTCTGGAAGAATCCCATACAAAATTGTCTGAAGGGGAGATATTTTACAGTCTTTAGGAATGCTCGAGACCACACACAGACAAGACTGTGCCCCAGAATCCAGCATCATAAGCTGTTTTCTATTATTTATTAGACCTTGTACATAAGTTAATTTCCCGGAAAAATGTAAAGGCAAACGTACTACCGCAGAGGTGAATTTCTCAGAAGCAAAATTGGATGGTTTTAATATCGACTCATTAGTTCCATTGAAAGATCATTTTCAGAATTGGCAATTGTTACACTTTGAACTTCTGATGGAGGCGAGTGCTTTAGGTGGGGAACGGCTACTTCTGAAATAACATCAGGGGAGGAAGGAGAAAGTGAGTCCTTCTCACCTTTTGTCAAAAGTAAGGAACTGGAGGGAACTGGAGAAGGAGTATCCGTCTTCAACGTTATGCGTTTTTTGAATTGCCAATATGTTCCGAGTTACTTGGGGTTGAGGGAGGGGTAACGCTGGTATGTGAGGTGGAGGCATTGCAGGAGAGTAAGGGGAGTGAACAGGAGAATAAAGCGGGTGGGGAAATGGAAATTTGGTGTGAAATGTTTGTTTCTGTAATTTGTTCTGCTTCTTTTTATTTTTCTTCTGCTGATTTTGCTTTTGTTTTTCCGTATTGTTTTCACTGTGTGAAGAACAAGATTCTTTGGAACTTCTCTGCCGTAAGCAACTGGAACAATAACTGTTTTGTTGTTCTGACTGATGACGTCTGTCCAGTCTATCGGCAGAAGAGTAGCGTTTGTTACGGTGCTCACCGTTTGGATAGCTATGATCACGCGACCTATTTTCGTAGACACACTCTCTCCGCGGAGATGGGGTACGTGAAAACTTGTAGTTTTCAAGGGCGCGAGGGTTGTGATAGGCAGTGGGAATCTTTCCGGTGGGAAGGAATTTAAAATGGGAATATTCCCGGGTTTTATCCCTGACCTATAAATTCCCGGGAAGGAATTTATTTCCAACTGTTTACTTTATCTTCCAAATTATAATAACCATATCACTAATTACTTTATTTGAATATATTATTATTTACTTCTAGGTTTTAACTGTACTTTATATAACTAATAAGATGGTATTTATACTCCATTTGAATTTGCACTAAACAGTAAGGTAATTGTTTATATTGGGGGCCAAAAATAGCAAAAAGTAGGATGATTTACGGAAGAAATGAGTTGATAGTGATGTTCAAGTAGTCATGAAAGTATCGAACACAATTTTTTAGGGTAGTAGGGGATTTCTACAAACCGTAAAGATAAGTGGTAGTGATTTATGTGAGAAAAGAAAGTGAATTGTTGGTAACGAAGATATAAAACAACGTGCCATGCAGAGCTCTAGCTCGCGTTCACTCGCTAACGCTCGCTCTACATTGCTGTCTGGATTTAATGTCGGTAACGTAGTTTAACGTATAAAACCATAAAACAACCGCATCGGAATAGAATATCGCAGAAAAGTAGGTTCAAAAGTTGGCCCCCAATGCTAAACAATAGCCTAAATTAGCAAAGTACTATAACAAATGATGAAAAGGAACCATTTTGTAAAGTAATTTAGAATTAAGTAAACTTATGTAGAAATAGAGATGATGTACTATTAATAAACCCTGAACGACCGTTAGTAATAGACGTCGGTCTGTCTCCTCTCTCTGACTCGAATTTCTGAAGAGGTACTCGGATTTCTCTTACATGTGAATTAACGCACGAAATTTCGAGAAATGTGCAGGAGGAAAGGTCGTGTGGCAATGTAACATGCAAAATTAAAAAGATAAGAAAGTATCTTGCAAATATTGTGAACATACATATTTATGCGCAAATGTTGACAGAATTGTTTATAACATTTAAAAATTTAATATGTTTATAATATCAGTAGTAAGGTCAAGTTTAGAAAAGCACTTATATGTAAATTTAATCTATTTAGCGGTTTGAAAGTATGTAGAAATATATTTACTGAAATATATTTACTTTCATAGGACTCTATTGAAATAAATATCCATTTATGCGTACACTCTAAATAGATTATTACTAAAATACCATAACATCGTTCAGAATATACATTTTAAAGACTCCTCTGGGGACAACACTAATAATATGCTGTGATATAAAAATTAATTCAACTTTGAAGTCATAATATAGTAATAGAATGCAATTTTCTGTCTGTTTGTACATAAATTCCCGGATAAATTCCCATTTTGGGAATCTTCCCGGGAATATTCATAGGGTATTTTCCCGAAAAATATATTCCCGAGAATTTACACATCACTACGCGAGGGGAGGATTCCCTCGAAGAATAGCGTTCACCGATGTGCCAATTTGAGAACTTGTTAATGTATGCAATTGAAGTGTAAGTGATTCGATTTGTTTTGTTAACTCGCTAATTTGACCCGCGTTTCCTGAAGGGGAGGGAGTAGCAAATCGGAAGTGGAGCGTTTGCACAGAACAGTGTAAAGAACTTACTTGTCAATTAGAAATTGAATATTCTAGCTTTTTCGTTTTAAAGATTCTTCTAAAACTTGCGCCTGAGTAATAAATTCATCAAAATTCTGATTGCTCTTTGAGAAAAGAAATGCAAGTAGTCTGGCAAAAAACTACATACACATTCTCCAAAAAATTCTTTAAAAGTTTGCTTTGAATTGTATTGATTGGCCATAAACTTTTTAGAAAAAAATTATTGACACAGAGATTCACCTGATTTTTGAACTTGGGACTTGTATTCGGTGAGAGCCGTGATAGTTGCTTTTGACTTCCCAAAATATGTTAAAAATTCCTGCTTGATGTCTGCCCAAGATGTTTTTCTTCAGTTTAGCTTACTGCGTTTTATACCAATAATGGGGGGTACCAGAAATAGAAGTAGAAAATATACTATGGATTCTTTCGTCATCCCAGTTGTGAATTGTGGCCTGTCTTTCAAAGTTGGGTAGAAAGTCCATGATATTTTCATGTGGCCTGCCCGAAAAAACCTCTAATGAAACGGGGGGCATAATTACAGTCGTGTAGGGAGGATGCGGACTATCTCTACGTGATGCAGTGTTGCAATATATAAGAAACACTCTAACATCTCTATAATATTCTCGAGAAAACTTAGACTGGATTGCTCTAATGAAAACAACACACAGATACACAAGCACAATTATTAAACAGTAAATAAAAATGCACAAGAAAAGGGGTACATAAAATCACAGTTAGAAACACTCTAAAAGAAAGTCTCCCTCAAACGATTCCAACGGTGGGGAGTCATGAGATATTCCTATTTTTATTTTGTGGTAGTAGTGGTAGTCTGCGAGAGACCGGACTATAAACTTTAACTTTGACAGGGTAAGATCAATCTCCTTCAAGATAGGCAACAAGCAATGCTGCCGTAATATGTGAATATATGATTCTTTCAAAGTGACTGAGCTCTTGGTCACCGACAATACATACTTAAAGCAAAACATGTTTTACAAGTCCTAAGCTCTTTCGCAGTAATTCATTACAACTAGATTCGTGCCTTTCTTGAACCTTTGAGTGATTATCTTAAGAAATACTCGGCACACTATTTTGTTTTATGATTCTGAGTGTTTATTCACTTTACTTGTATAGTTAGGCTATGTGAATGCCCTATACAAAAAAACTACATCAAGATTGGAGATTTAACGATCCTCACAAAGAACATTTGGTTTCCTAAATGCCAGAGTTATGAAATCATTATCACGTTAGTTTTAAAGTATACTTATTGAAATCGATTAATATCAAAGCGCATTAATAGCTAGACACTCAATAGGTCACTTAGCAGTGATTCATGAGATAAACTTTTTTTCAGAGTGTATCCTTTAGAATTAAGAAATTTACATTGCAAGAATTACTTACATTGCCCGCTTGGTTTTGTCCCAGCTTCATGAACACACGAATGGAATTTTATGCACTTCGCGCACTAATCATAATATCTGTCTTTCGAGTGATTAGAAGGTTTATTCAAAGCTCCTCCTCCTCTGTCCTCTGTTATGGAACGCTGTCAACTCCTCATTGTCTTGGTGGTCCAAACTGCTACAGGCAGATTGGCTAAGGTCCATAAACGAACCCAGGACCACTCGAATCAAAGTAGTTGTATAGCACACCAGACTTAGTGCATGGAGCCGTCTTGAAGTATCACAAGTGGAAATTACGTATGTTGTCTAATCTTGAAGAACAGGGCTTTTTCACACAGCATCTCCACACACAATATGAATATTGGAAGTGAGACCTCTTGACCCACATTATTTTAGAGTATATAGTTGCCGTTTGCGGAACGCTTCTTTCTAGCAAATGGATTTCTATTTCAGATTTAGCTACTAAGAGTTAAGAGAGAATGCTGGATCCTGATTTCTGTTTCTATCTGGACTACATACCCAACAATAACCTGTTAACCAAATGATGTTTTCCATTTTGCAATTTTTAAATTAAAATGAATTTATTATTTTATCATATTGTACTGGTAATGCACGTGATGTTGAAGATTCATCACAATTGTGAACACCTCCTTCGCTCTCCCTCGGTATATGTAAGGATATTCTGCTACAGCGTATGATTTTCAATACTTGATGCTAATGTCAGGAGAGGTTTACAGGATTACTGCACTCAGGGCTTGTGTATGTAGGATTATTGACTGTGAATACATTTCAGTACTTCTGCATGTTGATTGTTTTTTAAAACCTCTGAACTTTAATACTTGTGCTGTGAGGATCAATACAGTTTTGATGTTGTGCATTTTATAACTTCCGACATGACCACCAAACATATTCACTTCCACATGTTCATATCTGAACTACACCGAGGTGCTTCTTATTAGAGACTTCATTATATCTACCTATCAAATGACTTCAATGAAAACTAAATTGATTTTAAAGTTACATGGTTACAAGTAGTAGAAAATGGATCGATCTGGAACAGTATTAGGGCAACTCAGGAGCCCCTGATAAATGGAGCACCATGAAACGTCCACCCACGGTCTTTTACGACCTCCATTTTAGGGGTGTATTTATTCCCTTTTATGAACACTTTTTAGGGGATGCATTCATTCCCTTTTATGAGCTTTTTAGGGGTGGACTCGTTCTTTTTTTATGATCACTTTTTCAAAGTCCTATTTTACCATAGCTGAGAATACGAACACATAGCAGAGCAGATAATACATAAGACTACGAAACATAGCAAGGATGTATTCGTTTCCAACCCTTACATAAGAAATCGAACTCCATGACGACCTCTAGTTTAAGGGGTGTATTCGTTCTCTATTTTAACATAACCAAAATGGCAAATATTACCAACATAGAAAGGGGATGTACTCGTTTCCAACATAGCAGAAATTACATAAGACTATGTAACATAGCAGGGTGTACTCGTTCCAACTCCTATAGCAGACAATGAGCACATTATAGCAATCGAACACCCTGAACCGTCCAGCCACGGTCTTTTACGACCTCCATTTTAGGGGTGAACCTGTTCCAACCCCTATTTGAACATAACAGAGATTATTTTCTTTTACGGGGGTAGCTACCCTCAACCCTCCTCTTTTATCATCCAGGGCTTGGGACCGGCAATGGCGGAGATAAAAAATAACATCATCATCATACTCTCATAAATGAATAAAGCATAGTATCATTAGCATCAACAGTTGTGAGTGAGAATTTGTTTAAGAAATCGCGTAGTGAATAACCAGATGCACGACATGCTAGATATAAAAACACAGTAATGTCCACAAAATTGAGATAAATCACTTTAAATACGTCTATTATTCCATGTATTATACAGACAGTTTCGTTTGGAAACCTTATATGATGTTGTGTATAGGGAGGTATACCATAGCTATCGAAATACTCTCCCACACACATATTAGATATATAAACAGCAACCCAATGTTCACCAGGCTTAGTGTTCACCACTAGAATCAGTGTTTATAATTATGGCGGCTGGAAATGTATAAATAAACAGCGGTAGCTCATCTGCAACATACACACCAATAAAATTATATTTAGGTAAATTTTGTTGTAGTGCCTCATAAAGTTCAATTGTATTTAACATTTTTCTTATTAATATATATCTTTCTATGGAAATCAATTTCTAATTCTGAAGAAAATTCACCATAAATAATTGCTGTTACAGGAGATGGTAGTGCTTCTTTAAAATGAACCTCTAAACGTACACTTCCTTGCCGTTATGGACTAGTATGAAATGCAGCATTTGCGATAGAATCGGGAGTTAAATCAAACACTAGTAGAGTATAACCATTAAGCATATTCTGCAAGTGAAATATCATTACCTTGATTAGAATAATAAATACCTGAATCTGTAAATAACGAGGAATATGCCTGTATATATAGCTTATTATCAAAATCAGGTTGGAGTGGTTTGGATGGTACATGCGATTCATCAACATACAGTGTAAAAAACAACATACTAACATGTTGAAAATTGAACGGATTTGTCTGATAAGTACAATTGAAAGCAGCATTAGTAACAAAACCAATAATAATACGTTTAGGCACTATGCCTGAAAACAGTTCTGGCAGTGTACCATGTGGTAAAGTTTATGTCTTCATCTACACTTTTGCTAGAGGATATTTTATTCTAAATTTATGATTATGTAATACATTATTTTGTGCTATTTAACTGCTGGTGATACATCAAACTTTTTCACAAGCAATGTTGCATCTGTTTCCACCAGCATCTGCGTCACCCATTAGACAAAATTCAGGTTTAGCAGGAATTAATTTAATACGCAGTTGTACACCATTCAGTAAAAATTTATCCTGATTAAATATATCAGCATGAATATAACCCAATATTTCAAATGACTGACTTAAAGTAGTGAGAAGAAAACGTTGTTTAAATCCTAAATTACCATCGGACACACTATCCATATGACCTGAGGTATATTTAAACAACATTGATGTTTGAAGATGCTTTGTTTTATCATTATCATTATAATTTAGTAGTTTTTCAATATATGATCGATATGGATATGTATGTGAAGAGTAGAAAATAAGTTGATTATTCAAATATAATTGGACTTCACTGAACATTGCATTGAGAAAATCATTTAGAGGACCAAATTTCTTATCGGCAGAAGTTAAATTAGAACCATCTGATATAGTAATTTTACTTTAAATATATAACATTCTGTGCGGTAAGTCCATATATTCATCCCATAACCGGGGACAACAAATTCTATTGGTGCATTAATAGATATTGAAGCCACATTCTTATATGGAACTATTTATTACCTATAATACTAGTTTGAGTGGGTAAACCAGCAAATAAATCTAATTCTGATTTCATATATTCACACTGCATTTTTTCTTACTATTAATATTCACACAAGTTAAAATTTACAATACCGTATTACGTCTAAGAAAATATAATTTTACACATACACTGCCATATTGGGAAGGAAATGGATTATCTGTACTATGTCCTAAATTAATAATATTTTGATCAGATTGTTTACGTTGCACGGTGACATAATGAGGATTGTCAAAAATATGTACATTATTAATACCATGCTCTGTAATATTTGTATTTATAATACGTAACAATGGAGCTATAGCATCGACTACCATTTGTGGTTCTAAGATATGCTTTAGATGTATTGCTTTATTTTTCCAAATTTCAGGGAGAGAAGATATTATTTCATCTTCTCCTTATCCTCTTCTTTCTCCTCCTCTTTATCAATAGTAGTAGTAGTAGTTGTTGTTTTAACTGCTGCCGGTTTTTGAATTATATTTAAATATTTTTGTAAGACCTCCCAGTATCGTACCCTTTTTGTATAATTATTCGTTTTTTTCTTTGTTTTAATGACCTTTTTTCACCAAATATCTCAGTTCCTTTTTATACTTTTTTAAATTTATTTATCTCTCTTTTATTTAATGGAACATTTCCCTGTAATACGTTATAGGAACATTCGTAAATAGAGCAAATTAAATCAGGATCAGCATTTTGTAAAATTGCCTTACGTGCTTTCGGTTTGACTTTGCAAGAAGTTTTCACAAATGTGCATTTTCCTTACTAATCATTTTTACGGCTATTACAGCAAAAATAGTTGTTAGAATATAAACCATATTGCAATTATTTTTACAGGCACATAAACATAATTAAAAGAATTTGTTGGAAAGATATTTGTTCGAACTCGCTGCTCATCAGAAGTATTTTGTTTTAAATCAAAAAGTAAATAACAATGTGGAATTCGAGTGTCATCTCGATATGCTTCTTGAATAAATTTTGTATTCCCTGGATACAATTGTCGTGCCAGATAATTAATTTGAGCTTGGTCTCTAGGATTTTTAAAACAAACAATATATTGACAATTTAACGAAATATCCCGCATTCCTTTTTGTTGAAAAATATTCTGTGTTATAAATATTACACTTATATTTCTATGATGGCTACCCTTAGTAAAAATATCTACAATCCGATGGTCACACTCACGCATTAAATCATCAATAATTACAAGATGTGGACCCTGGTGTACTTGAAATTCATTATTTTTAGGTAAACCTTCTTTAAACTTTCAGCCTGAAAGAGTATCATACAACGCCTGCCATTCACCATAACACCATACAATATTTTTAAATAATATACTGTAATGTTCAAGAAATGTTTTAAGAAAATGTGATTTTCCACATCCTGTAGGACCTCCTACCATATATATAAAAGGAATTTCCCACTCCATGTTTTTTCTCTCTATTACAGATATATCACATTTACTTTAAATAACGTTTTTAACCGTTTTGCTTTATTTTCTCCTTTACATAAAAACACAGCGTTTGTTGAAGAACAAATTTGATTTAACATACCTTTTACTTGTGATACTGATAGACCTCGTGATGATGAGGACAATTTAACTAAGCAACGAAAATTTACAGTGTTGCTAGAATTTAAAATATAAAATTCACCTTTTGAAATTATAAAATCTACATGAAATACTTGTGACGACATGATTCACCTATAAAGGCTTTGAATTTTCTTTTTTTTACAACAGAGCATACTTTACATCAATTCTAGAATGTTTGCGTTTTGGAAAATCTAAGCATTTCACATAGGCTTTATTATTTTTCTTCCGCAAAACTTTTTCAATCAAATACGTATGAGGGTATTTGGTTTTCATTAAATCCTGTTCTTAAAAACGTGCTGTATAGGTTGTTGCTTGCTATCTTTTAAGTGGTAGGTCAGTGGACTTGTCACGAATACTATTTGAAAGATTTCAGTCGTCCAATTACGAGTAAATCCTCTTTGAAATTGCTTCTTCCCCTTACTTATTCTAACATAATCATTCACTTTAAATTTTGGTTTTCCTTTAAACAAAGCAAATTTTTTACAATATACGGTTGATAATAAAACCTGTTCATGTATTTTTTGGTTACATCTGCAGGTCTCATTTTCATAGTGCTATGTTTAGTATGATTATATTGTTTTAGTAATTCTGGTAATATATCGACCCATTTATAATTACCATGTAAAGTAAAGTGTTTCCACATTAAATTACGCAACGTTTTGTTAAATCTTTCGACAATACTACCTTTTATTTCAGTATATGTAGAATAATGCTTAATAATATATTTTTTCTTTAAGTGAGTAAAGTATGTGTTGTAGAATTCTTTGCCTCTATCAGTCTGAAGATAATTATGATTTATCTGATTTTGCTCTAAAATCGACTCAAAAGCTCTGGCTACATGTTCACCAGTTTTTTGTTTCACAGCACCGCCCATGCTTTTTTAATAATTGTATCTATGACTGTTAGTAAATATTTTTATAATGTTTAATATCTTTTGCTAGACCTTTTAATTTCACACTATTCTTTTCTACAAGATCTGCCTGCCGTAAATCGTGAATACCTTTGGTAATAACAGGAATTCTAGCATAGTGTTTTCTAGCAAATTTATGTAATTTATTTACAATATGTTTCTTTCATCCCGATAAGATATCACTTCTATTTATTTCTCCTAAAATATTATTTATATATTTTACATTGATTATTTTTTCCATAATCTTATAATGACCCCATAGTAAAGTATGAACATTACAATCTAATATATAACGTTTATCATCATGAGGGTCTAACGCTACTTTTTTCACTTTATTCGTCGTGATATTCTGCTGTTTCCATCGAAGAGCATATTGTGTTTTTTGTATAATTTGTATTTAGAATAATCAAGATTTGTTATTTTCAAAAGTAATTTGATTTTTGAAAACATTTTTCGTGATCCCTTTACAAGTTTTATGTTCTTCCTGTTTATCCACTTTTATGGCATAATTTTTAGAACGTAAACAAATTACTTCACTGAGTGCCTTACCTTTAATTTCATCTTTCATTTTACCTAAAACAATGTTATTTTTTGTGCTATATAAAGCATGAGTTTCCGGATAATTAGAAGTGTCAAAATACTTATTCATGTCTTTTATATCTTTATAAATATCGTCGGTTTTAATGTAGTAAATGAAAGAGACAGCATTCCTGTTAATAATAATGCAAGATTGTCTCCTAATTTTAACCAACTTTGAAACTGATCTTGCGCTGCTAATTTTTTTACACTTTTTTCATTGTTAATTAATCTTTTATCAATGTGTTTTCGTACATTCTTCATTGTCTTTCCGTATACAGAATTATTTAATAACTTATCTTTTTCAAATTCAATTTTCTTCTATATAAGATGCAAGCCACTTAGTTTGACGAAACCATAATATTTTATGTACTTTTACCAATATTAAACCTTGCTTTAGATAAAATTGTAATACTCTATAATGCAAGATATAATTCGATTTCGATTTAAGTGTTAATAGTAATTTTGAGTATTTACCATTCGGTGGAATTTTGTTCGTGGGAGCACACGGAAAATCAGAATGGTATTCGTGTAAATAATTTGGATACTCTAAGTCCAATTCTAAAAATAAAACATTCATTATCAGTGGACCAATTAATAATTTTATTCTTGTCTTGCCAATCGTCAAATTTGTCTCCCCACCGAAAACCACCATATGGTATATAATCAATCATTGATAGTCCGTATAGATTGTTCATGTCAATATACAGTAAATAGGATTTTTCTTTTCCGCATCAAAATCATGTACGTAGGTAGCTTTGGCATACCTTAATACAGCTTGTGTGATGCCTCCACTAATCGATTTTCCTACAAAACATATACATATTAATATCTGATAAGAGTTCAAGTTTAACTTTTCTTTATATAACATGGCTTGCCATGCCAAACCCGGTGCAGTAAAACAATTAATTGGGTCAATACTAAAAGCATTTAAACACGTCATTCGAAAATTTCAGAATACATTTGCTGTGAGAAGTACATCACATTTTAAGTACAGATCATGGTAGTCCCCTAAATTTTGACAATTAAACGTATGCCAAATCTGTTGTGCATATTGATAGTCGGTCTCGAAAGCTTGTGTTATTTGCTAATAAACGCCTCTTTTACAGGTAATTCAGTTTCTTTAAATGTATCTAAATTTGTTATGTGTTCATAAGGATAAATTTCCTTACGGAGAATTAAAGGAAACATATCCTGTGAAAAATTTGGCTTTGTATATACGAATTGCTCAGGTTTTAATTTTGACACCAAATTTTCGAGACTCTACGGAAGAAATTTATATATAAGTCTACAAAACGTAACTCCATAAGTCTACCGTTAAAATTAAAATGTTTGAAGAATGTGATGTAATTCTCAGTGCTTTCAGCAATTACAGATATATTGCCAGGTATGCAACCTAATTCTTTTACGAATAAATGTGAATTATATGCAGATAAGTTTTAAAAGAATACAGGGATAAAATTACTCTGACCTTTAATTTGCAAATTACAATTAATGCACACCGTGGCAATATATTTTCCAGTTAAATGATTATGGTGTTTCACTTTTCTATTGTTACTCATATAATTACTATCGCAAACAGAACATTCAGTGGATAGATTATACTCCTGTAGCTGAGAATTACTTAATAGTATACTGGGAAAGAAATTAAACAAGCATCTATAACAGTACTGAGAAAGGCAAACAAAAGCCCAAAATTTTTACAAACTGACAGGGGTCGAGAATTTTATAATTAAGAGTTTCATAAGACGATAAACCAAAATAACATTAAACATTATTCCACGTACAGTGATGTGAAAGCAAGTATTATTGAAAGATTTAGTAGAACACTACGTAATTTAATGTGGAGACAAATTACACTGCAGGGAAATTATAAATGTATTGGTTTTCTGCCGGAATTACTAAATAAATATAATAACACTATTCATTCCACTATTAAAATGAAACATTATCGACGCTATTAAAAAAGAAAATGAAAAACATCTATTGACAAATATTTATTGCAAAAAGTTTTCTGTGATAAAAAGAAAAAGTAAATTTAAAGTAGGTGAATATGTAACAATTAGTAAACTTAAGCGTCCTGGTTTTGATAGAGGTTTTACACGCAATTGGAGTACAGAAGTTTTCCGAATTGCTAAAGTTTTCTTCACTAGTCCTCCAACATATCACTTAGTAGACTCAAATAATAAGAAGATATTACGGATACGAATTTCAATTAACGAAATTTCCAAAAACATATTTAATTGAAAATGTTTTGCGAAAGAACACTAATAAGGCCTATGTGAAATGGTTAGGTCTGCCAAAAATTAAAAATTTTGGATTGATTTTAAAGCATACTCTATTGTAAAAAGAAAAGTCAAGAATCTATAGGTGAAGCATGTCGTCACAAGTATATCTTGTAGATTTTATAATTTCAGAAGGTGAGTTTTATATTTTAAATTCTAGCAACACTGTAAATTTTCGTTGCTTAGTTAAATTGTCATCATCATCACGAGGTCTATCAGTATCAAAATTAAAAGTTATATTAAATCAAATTGGTTCTTCAACAAACGCTGTATTTTTATGTAAAGAAGAAAATAAAGCAAAATATTTAAAAACGCTATTTAAAATAAATGCAATATATCTGTAATAGAGATGGAATGGTAAATTCATTTTATATGTATGGTAGCAGGTCCTACAGGATGTGGAAAATCATATTTTGTTAAAACATTTCTTGACCATTATAGTAAGTTATTTTAAAATATTGTTTGGTGTTATGGTGAATGGCAACCGTTGTATGATACTCTTTAAAGAAGGTTTACCTCAAAATAATGAATTTCAAGCACGCGAGGGTCCACATCTTGTAATTATTGATGATTTAATGCGTGAGTGTGACCATCGGATTGTAGATATTTTTACTAAGGGTAGCCATCATAGAAATATAAGTGTAATATTTATAACACAGAATATTTTTCATCAAAAAAGGGAATGAGGGATATTTCGTTAAATTGTCTTTATATTGTTTGTTTTAAAAATCCTAGAGACCAAGCTCAAATTAATTATTTGGCACGACAATTGTATCCAGGGAATACAACATTTATTCAAGAAGCATATCGAGATGCAACTCGAATTGCACATGGTTATTTACTTTTTAATTTAAAACAAAATAGTCCTGATGAGCAGCGAGTTCGAACAAATATATTTCCAACAGATTCTATTAATTATGTTTATGTGCTTGTAAAAAATAATTGCAATATAGTTTATATTGTAACAACTATTTATGCTATAAAAACAGTAAAAATGATTAGTAAGGAAAGTGCATATTTGTGAAAACTTTTAGCAAAGTCAATACCGAAACACGTAAGGCAATTTTACAAAATGCAGATCCTGATTTATTTTGCTCTATTTGCGAATGTTCCTATAACGTATTACAGGGAAATGTTCCACTAAATAAAACAGATATAAATACATTTAAAAAATATATAAAAAGGAACTGAGATATTTGGTGAAAAAGGTCGTCATTAAAACAAAGGAAAAAACGAATAATTATACAAAAAGGTGGTTTTCTTACTGCATTGCTTGCACCCATTTTAGGAGGTATATTATCAAGTTTAAATAAGTAATTATGCAAAACACACAAAAACTTATTTTAATCTCACTGAAAAATTACATCATATCAAACGATATCTAATCTTGATGATGAAATGAAAGAACTTTTAAATAATAAACGTTTAAATACAGAAGAAAAATGGGTACGATATTGAGAGGTCTTACAAAATATTTAAATATAATTCAAAAACCGACAGCAGTTACAACAACAAGAACTACTACTACTATTGATAAAGAGGCGGAGGAAGAGGAGAAGGAGAAAGAGGATGAAATAATATCTACGGCGTTACCTAACATTTGTATTGTTAGTGTAGTGAGGGTCCTAAGGTACAGTCTATTGAACACCTTACTAGTGTGGAAGGCAAACGGCTATTAAGATTACTTTTTTTGTGTAATTTCATTAGGAATGCTGAGCTAGTTAAAATGGACCTTCTTTGCTTTTCTCCTGATCGGTACAAAAATAAATGAGACACCCAAAATTATTCATTCGTTTATTTGAGTAGCACAAAATAGTACAGAAATATTAAGCTAGTTAAAATGGACATTTTTTGCTCGTATTCGTTGTTGGTACAAAACTAAATGAGACACTCAAATTTATTCCTTCGTTTAATTGATTAGCACAAAATTGTACTACCTTCCTTTTTCTGCTTTTTACAAAACTGAATAGATCACACAAATGTATTCCTTCGTTTATTTGAGTACTACAAAAGATATATAATTCTGAGATACTTAAGATGGTCCTCCTTCACTTTTTCTGGTTAGTACAAAGTTATTCCTTGGGGGTTGCTACCCCCGTAAAAGAAAATAGTCTCTGTTATGTTCAAATAGAGGTTGGTAAATAAGACATACTCTTTTTATTAGCTGTGCTGTTGGAAACGAGTACATCCCCTTATTATGTTGGTAGTCTTTGCTATTTCTGTAATGTTAAAATAGAGAACAAATACACCCCCTAAACTGGAGATCGGCTGGACCGTTCAGGGTGTTCGTATTCTTATGTAATTTCTGCTATGTTACGTAGCCTAATGCTATGTTCAAATAGGGGTTGAAAACGAGTACATCCCTGCTATGTTATGTAGTCTTTTCTTAGGGGTGGAAAAATTGTCATCAAAGAGAATGAATAACCCCCTAAAATGACTATCTGTAGACCGTGGGTGTACGGTTCAGGGTGTTCGATTTCTTATGTAATTTCTGCTATGTTAAAATAAAGGTTGGAAACGAATACATCCCTGCTATGTTACGTAGTCTTATGTCTTATCTACTCTGCTATGTGTTCGTAGTCTCCATATATTCTCTGCTATGGTAAAATGTTCAAATATGGGTTGGAAAAGTGATCATAAAAGAGAAGGAATACACCCCTAAAAGGAAACGAATAC
This sequence comes from Thermobia domestica, assembly GCF_964235325.1. Classification (NCBI taxonomy): domain Eukaryota; kingdom Metazoa; phylum Arthropoda; class Insecta; order Zygentoma; family Lepismatidae; genus Thermobia; species Thermobia domestica. The sequence continues at coordinate 63,700,857 of NC_137457.1, forward strand.
ATCCCTGCTATGTTACGTAGTCTTATGCTCTGCTATGTGTTCGTTGTCTCTGCTATGGCAAAATAGGGGTTGAAAAAGTGCTCGTAAAAGAGAACGAATACACCCCTAAAATGGGCTCATGATAGGGAACGAAGTGTTATGTTAAAATAGGGGTTGGAAAATAAGCCATACTCGTTTACTAGTTTCGCTATATTTAAATAGGGGTGGAACGAATACAGCCCTACTATGTTTCGTAGTCTTATGTAATTTCTGATATATTAAAATAGGGTTGGAAAATATGCTCATAAAAGAGAATGAATACACCCCGGCTAATTTGCTCTGCTATGTGTTCGTATTCTCTGCTAAGGGGTGGAAAAGTGATCATAAAAGGGAACGAGTCCACCCCTTCATAAAAGAGAACAAGTACACCCTCTAAAAAGTGCTCATAAAAGGGAACAAACACACCCCTAAAATGGAGGTCGTAAAAGAAAGTGGGTGGACGGTTCAAGGTGCTCGATTTCCCAGGGCTCCTAAGTTGTTCTAATACTGTTCCAGATCGATCCATTTTCTACTACTGTTACAATATGTCAAATAAAATAATTAAATGCCAATAATACAAATACCCTTCTGTTCGGGAGAACCTTCGTTCGATTTGCGTCGAGGAGTTTATGTAGATCTTACTCCACGTTAAGTTATATGTCCACGTCTCATATAGCCTCGGTGCTGAAAGGAATACTAACTTAAAATTTAACCAATCCAAGACAATTATTTGGTGTAGAAAATTCCTCAAGCCTAAAATAAATTCGGTAGTTGGTATATCTCTAGAATCTGGTCTTACATATAGATAACCCATAAGTATATGTTTTTTAATGAGTTTCCTCCTCACTTTGGAGTCTGATAATGCATCATTATTACTCCCACTTCTTTTTACATATTTTCTTTTCAATTGAATCATACAGTTCGAACGACCTGAATAAAACAAATACACGAATTACGAAACACAGGCATGGAACTTCTGAATATCGTCAGCCACCATCTCCTTCAAAGTATACATATGGATGCCTTCTCAGAGAAAATGTATATATTACATAGGGATATTTATTTATAAGTGAAAAACAGGTTTTGGTGTTACCATCGGTCAAACAGGAGGCACTTTCTTATTGTCATTGTTTTCAAGATAATGCGAAGCCCTATCAGGAGATCTTGTAGGTGGGGAAAGAAACCAAGAAATCTGTCTGTCTTGATCGAGAAGGAACATCAATCATTCTGTTGCCAAATAGGACCAAGTTTAAAACAGCTATCAAACAGGAGGAAAATATTTTTTAACTATCATGCTCTAATATTACCCGAGTGAGAAAAAGTAAAGGTAAATAAAATATTAAATAAACACCTGGATGAATTTCGAAATGTAAATAAATAAATAAATATATAATATCCATAATACTTTCAAAAGGCAGACATTATTATGTTATTATATATGTTATTATATATGGAAGATCTATCGTATTCTAGGAGCTGGACAAAGCCTGAAATAACCTTCATCAGACCAGAGTAATAATTTGAATCAGTGTAATACTCTCAGCAGTTATCTCTGTTTTTGTCAGACATTTTGATTTTTCTCGGAATTTAATTTACATTCTAATAAACGTCTCTATTTTACGCGATGACGGAACACAATTCTTTTTTATTTTTATTTAATTTATTTATGCTGAAATGGATCTAAGGAATGATGAAGGTAGTGTCCTGTTGTAAGGAACGTCTCAGCATAAACTAATGTTTTATCATCTGAAGACAAAAATGGAGAAGCAGATCACAGGGTTACAAACAGATTACTCAATAATAGAAGAAGTTTATATCTGACATTTGAACGTTGATCTCAGTGGTTTCGTGGTAGGTTCTCAGGTAGGCTTGGAACGGTGTCTTCCAACTTTTTCTAATTCTCATTTTGACTAACACTTTATCAGCTCTCGATCACAGAAAAAAATATCCTCCACCATTTTAGATAAAATGCCAATACCAAATACACCTAACGATCTTACCAGAAGGGAAATAACCCCCATATAAAAAAACCGACAGTGTTTGCATACTAATATATAAATAAGTGATATAAAGTTATATACAACCCTAACAACACAAGATGTGCTAGGCATGTGCCATTTAGGTATCCCAGCTACTTTTTAGATACCGGGCGCTTGGTACATATGGTATTCATGTGCTAAATATATACTGCAGCTACCTAAAGTTTTAGGCGCTTGTTACACCTAATTGATATTTGCGACTATGTATATATCATAAATGTAGCATTTATATACCTCACTCACTTTCGCACTGTGATAGTAATTTGTTTCTATGTTGTCTCTTGGGACAAATATCTTTCATTTTCGGGGTACTTCCTTTAGGTGCATACTTTTCTAGATACTTATGACATAATTGAGATCTGAAGCGACGCACGAATGACAGTCAGGTGTTCGCATTTGCTCATGCGCTGTAACACGTCACGGTTTCTCGTGCTTTCTGCTCCGATTTCTCTCCAAGTACACAATCGCTTAGAAAAAAAAACAACAAATGCATCAGATTTGGGAGATGAATTTAGAAGAAAGAAATGATATAACTGATGAATAAAAACTAATATGAATCTTCCATACATATGTGAACAGTTAATTATTTAAGTAGTTAGGGATAGAGAATTGTATTTTTTAGATGCCAACTGTCGCCGATCATTTGAAAGTCAATATGGAAGAACCACGAAATAAAGTAAAGAGACATGCGTCATTTTGTTACAAAATTACATGGCGAGCTGATTTTAATTGATCCTGAACGGTTATCTTCGAATACACTACAAGAGCACTCTGATTAGCCAAATTAAAAATATATATATATATCCCTCTACAAGCGACATTTTCCTCATCTCCTCTATTGCAAAGTCGCCCAGTAATCAAAGGGTTGGTAGTTCGCGCACAATCTCGGCTACCTTTTTTGTACTTATTTTAGGTGTTGTTTAGACTCACCTTAATGTAAACAAATTTAACATATTTTGGAGGAGTAATTTTCGCTTACGGTATGGGGAGAAACATATTTAGAACATACTAGGTAAGTTCCCATGGTACTTGTCAGGCATGTGGCTAGGGGTGGACATAAACTGTGACTATTACTTGCCACTCGTGTGATTTCTCTCTCATGGGTAGATAAGGCACATACTGGGCACATTCCCATGTACCTGAGGGAACATGATAGGCATACGCCTGTTTTGTAATTCTGCTGTTACGGAAAAACTCTTGCTGACAAAAGCAGTGATTATCTATTTCATATGTACACATCTATTCCATACAAAAAATAACTCACATCAAATAAATTACTACAATCACTAGAAATAATTGCTATGGAATTACTAGGACAAATTGCTGACTACGCTTTTTTTGGTTTGGCTTATATATTTTAAATGTATTATAACATAGTGGTACAATTTTTAATGAAATAATTATACTAAATAAGTTGAATATTTTTTGAATTTTATATTTTTATCCCGCGGGCTTTTATCAGCGATTTTGTTTTTTGCAGCATTACAGAACTTCATTCGCATCTACACTTGTTAATAGTTTGTGTAATTAAATGAACAAGCATATTAAATGCTAAAATGAGTACTTTAAGGAAAAAACATCCACGGCCTTCTTGTGATATGTTGGCTTTTTGCCACATATTTTATATTCTAAACCTACTATGTTATCTGTCTGGATTGCAGCCGATGAACAGACACTGAAATAAACACCAGTTAACAAAGAATGTAAAAGAACTAAATAAAAGAATAACAGCGCCGTTACTTAGATTTTTTTCTGAAAGGGGGGGGGGGGTAGCATTATTCGGACCAACATGAAAAAGTTGGTTTTCTAATTCTTGGGCACCCTCTTTCCATCTTTCGTTTATTATTTATGGTCATTAATTACACCTCTGCTACCGTTCCATATATGACAAATTAATTAAGGGAGTAATATTGACAAATCTCAAAGCAATACGAATAAATATTATTCCTAAGACCCCTAATAGTAGGCATTTTTTTTTTTACTGAAATGAACCCACGATTCATTTTTCTTTTATTTACCTTTTGTGCGCTGTTTCGTTTATGTAATGTAGTGAACGTGTTTGATGCTTCATTTATAATTTCATGTTCGTATCGTATATGGAATAAGAAAATTTTGTCTTAAAATACGCCCACTTGAACGGCGGGAACTTTCCTGGGGAACAGGTGCCCCTACCCCATCTTGTATCTTGCTTTTTTACTCTATCACTGTTCACTCATTGAAGCAGGGATGTACTGTATATTGTTGAGTAATATTTGTGTTTTTTCCCTTTTTGCCACTTTTTCTCATCTTTTAACTTGTACCTGCAACTGTAGGCACTGACGACAATTTTGAAGTCTGTTATTGCAGTTAGCGTTAAATTGTGCAGTCGTTCCTTCCATAGCTAGTCTTGAAGTAAAAAAAGAAAGTTAGAAAAGAACAATGTCCAATGTTGAACCCGAAAAATGTGTTACAGAAACAATTTACAGTTATTCTGATCAAATACCAAGGTTACAAGAAATAAATTGTTTCCCACACTCTTCGTCTCCACCTTGGAGAGCAGTTTCACAGCTTTTCAGAATACGTTAAAATTGGCGCCAACTCTACAATTTAAAATACCTAGGTTACAATTAATATCTCAAGTTTTCCTTTGTGTCGGTGCATTCTCCTACACTTCTATACCATCTATACCATCTACACTTCTATACCAGTCACTAAACATACTGCAAGAACAGATGCATTTCTTTCCGAAAATTGGAAATAAAAACAAATCTCTACACGTACTCTCATGTATGGTGTGTAGGTACATCTTATGTAAAATTTCGTTGTTCTAGGTTCAATGGTTTAGTTAAAATGGTGGAACAACTTAATCTGGCATAACCGCGACCAGAAGTGCGAGTAAAACATACGAGTATTGTAATTTGATTTCTTAGTCTATCATTGCTCACTCATTGAAATAAGAATATATATGGTTGAGTAAACCTTGTATTAGTTTTCTTTTACCACTCTAACTCATCTAACTTGTGTATGTCAGCAACTTTGGACACTGACGACAATTAATTAAGAAGTCTCCGGTTATAGTCTGAGCTAAATTTTGCAGCCGTTCCTTCAATAGTTTTGGAGTGGACAGAGAAAGAAAAATGTGCAATGTTGATGTCTCAGAATGCAAGATAAAATTGGTGCCAACTGGAAAACATACACTTATTCTCATCAAATACTAGGGCTATGTTACAAATAATATCTCACGTTTTTCATTGTGTTAATGCACTCTCCCATATTCCCATTTCACCAATTCCATCTCCTTTTACTTAACACAATGCAGCAATGCTCGATCTATTAGAAGGGTTTCGGAATTAATCTCCTCAAATATGTCCCCAGGTTGGGAATCGTGGGGTGCTGCAAAAAGGAAAGTGGAAAAGGTTGAATGTCAGGATCAATGGGTTGAAAGACAAATTACGAAACGAGGAAATTTCTTTATTTTATTATATAGACGTTATAGGAATTAGATTTATGGGCTATCGGCAACTAAGGCCATTTATCCCGTCACGTGTATGAGGAATGACGTCCCTCGGCGAGCACACTATCCGATGAAAGCGAAGAAAGGAATGAGGAAGGAAGGAAGCGGCCTGGGACCATTATGGTTGGTACCATCCCGGCATTTGCCTGGTGTGAATGAGGGAAACCTAGAAAAAAAGCTCAATTAGGATTGCTGGCCTGAAGAAGCTGTTTTTGCGCTTTTTCGATCGAGTGCCCCTACCGGGAATCGAACCCTTGACTGCTCCCATCAAAGACGACAATTTTAGCGACTACGTCATTCAAGGCCACTTATATAGATGCTATATTCTATTATGTGTATATGTGTGATTCAGAAGCGTTCACCGCGTAGAAGTGAAGGTATTATATCGTAAATTTGTGATGTTATGTTTTTGACAAAGGCTAACTACTGTTATGTCTGCTGTTATACGATTGTGTGTGTGTATTTACACCGTATAGTTACAATATTGTATATTTAAATTATATCTTGTTATAGTTATTTGAAATGAGTATTCTGTTTTTTAGTTAACTTAATTGTTAATGTGACTATTCATTTGATTGATGTAGTCTAATTTATTTTTTGTATATTTAAAATATTTAGGATATAGTTATTTGAAATATATGTGTTATTTTTATGTAAGTTTCCGTCACTCATTTATGTATGAGTATGGAAACACTCCCAGATCTTCTATATATGGAGTGTTTCCCTCTTAAGATCATCGTTAGGCGTAATAGAATTAGGTCAAATTGGGTTGCCATTTCACCTAAAATCGCGGTTGTGATTCTTTCTGTGATTGACAGCTGATAAAATGTTAGGTAAATAGTAAATTAGGGCAAATGAGTAAATCGCTTGGAACATCAGGTTGGATTCGTGCTTAATATTAAACTACGTTATATCTTTCTTTCAATCTCCTTTTAGGACTTCTACCAGTACATAGATGTTCAATTTCCTAAGAAACGAATATAAATTAGTACTCAAAAATTGGGAACAATATTGACTGAACGGTGTTTCTGAAAAGTAAGGGGAATTGAATTTAGTAAAGGGAAATTGAGAAAAAGAGTACACTTGGTATACATAGAAATGCTACTTTCAATTTTGAGAAATGCAATTTCATTCATACTCGCGGATTACTCTTGCCTACTTCACATTTATTTCATTTCTCTCTCTCTCTCTCTCTCTCTCTCTTTGCATTTTTACTTTTAGAAAACGTTGGTTTTAACTATTTGAAAAAAATATATTCTGAGAAAGTAGGGTAAGGCGTTGTACCTGTGAACACTTTTAGAGTCTTCGAAATTTTGGTGCTAATATTCAGCACTTTTTACCCAATTTTTCTCGTATATTTGAAGTGCCATCTCTTTGCTATCAGATAGGATGAATTTTAAACGTATTACATAATTGCAGTAGCTTTTATAGAATATAACAAGAGCATATCCGTTTTGTTCACAGGTACATTATGGTAGTGTACCATTGAACAGACCCTCTTGTATCTTTGAACAAAGTGATAATTGCAACGTTTCTGAGGCCATAATATAAAAAAGCCGTAGATATTGACATTTATAAATTGCAATAAAAGGTTTAGCTGTAAAAAGTTCATCAGAATTTACATTTTATTAATTAAATTAAAAATTGAAGAGACGTTCTAACAAAAACTTCTCAGCAATAAAGTTTAGCATATACAGCTCTTTTAACATAACCTTATATGTTATACAATAAGCAAATATTTAGAAACTACTTAAAATTATGATCAATAACTTTATGTCCTAACCTAACCTCTATAAAATATATCAATTGTTTTAACTACTTACATTGTGTAGCTTTAAACAGTATTATTTATTATTTAAAGGTACACGAAGCATTAACGTTCATAGGTACAAGAGGGTCACCATTACGAAAAAAAAGTTCTCCCCTCTCTTAAACATTGAACGGATGTTAAAACTAAAAATATTAATGTATTCACCAATGATTCTACCCCAAGTTTTTATAAAAAAATATCACAAGTTGCGAAAACCGAAGAGCACAAAACTCAAAAAGTAACTACAAAAAATCTTCGTCTTGGGGATGAAAAAATTAAAAGGAACATTACTCGGCACAACACTCAGTAAACAACAGCCAAAGGCGTTTATAGTGCTTTTTTTCATTTATTCTTTCAAACGAATTTTAAGCACTGCACCTAGATAGCTCTGAATTCGAGAAAAGCACAGATGTTCAAAGGTACATTGTTTCAAAGGTACAACGCATTTCCTTAATCTTTTACTTATAATAATAATAATATTATTATTATTATTAATAATAATAATAATAATAATAATAATAATAACAATAATAATAATAATAATAATAATAATAATAATAATGATAAATGTACATTTTGCAATTTTAAAGCAGAATTTGGGATGATAACAAGATTGCGTCTACAAAATATTTTTTTACAATACAACTTTACTTTGGAAAGAAACGAAATAAAGAAATTAGGAGCTTGTAAACTGTGTGATCTTATACGTTACTACATTTATTGTCCCTGATTTAAAGTGGAGCTTGTTTTCAAAATGTACTATATCACACTTGGGATTTATCAGGAAACAGAAAAAACAAATATGATCATTAAATTTTGCTTAAGAATAGTGATTCAATTTTATTTTATAATTTATTTTACTGATACATAATTCGGTGCATACATGTAATTAGTAATTTTAATAAAATATTTAAATTTTAGAAATTATGGATATAGTACCTTTTGATTTATATGTGGGTTTATATATATTTTGGCACAAAGTAGAGTGGATATAGTATGTTTGGTACTAAATAGAATGAATATAATGTTTTGAAACTAAAATTATAGAAAAGGGTAATGCAAGATTATATTTTAAAAATACTTTCTTACTAAAAAGTACACTAAAACCATACACTCTGACATTATTTTCTATTACACGAGATAAATGCATATTTGTGTCACAATCTATTTGTGTCGTTTCCATGAATATTCTGGTGGTGTTTCAGCACTATAATTCCACGAGTCTTGATCACTATATTCTTCTTCTTCCCTCGATAACCCTAGTAGCAAAGATAACTTGCAAAACGCTTGCTGTAAGCTTGAATTGCAAGTCGGTCAAGCTTTCATCCAGCTTGATTGGAAAAAGTTCAAGCATACCGCAAACTGTATTCCAGTAGTGAAGATACATGGGGAACCTTGCATTCAATGTTCTATTCAAGCTTGACGCAAGCGTTTTACAAGTCAAGTCAAGTCAGTAGTAGAAAATGGATCGATCTGGGCCATATGAGAACATATTAGGCCAACTCAGGGGCCTCTGGGAAATTGAGCATCGTGAACCGTCAACCTACGCTCTTTTACGACCTCCATTTTAGGGGTGTATTTGTTCCCTTTTATGAGAGCTTTTTAGGGGGTGTACTCGTTCTCTTTTATGAGCACATTTTAAGGGGTGAACTCGTTCCTTTTTATGAGCATATTTTCCAATCCCTATTTTAATTACGAACACATAGCAGAGCAGACAATACATAAGACTCGTTCTCTTACGAACACATAGCAGAACATAAGACTACGTAACATAACAGGGGTGTATTCAACCCCTATTTTAACATAACGAACATAGAAGAAATAGTAAAACAGTATGGTTTATTTTCCAACGCCTATTTTAACATAGCAGAAACTACGAACACATAACATAGCAAGGGTATATTCGTTCTCTTTTATGATCACTTTTTCAACCCCTATTTGAACATAGCACATATTATATAACACTATGTAGCATAGCAGACCTAATACAAGAGTATGACTTATTTTCCAATCCCTATTTTAACATAGCAGAGAATACATAATATTCATTCCATTTTATGATCACTTTTTCAACCCCTATTTAAACATAGCAGATAATACATAAGACTACGTAACATAGCAGGGGTGAACTCGTTCCCTTTTATGAGCATATCTTACAAAACCTATTTGAACATATTAGAAATTACAGAGCAGATAATACGTAATACTACGTTACACAGCAGGGATGTATTCGTTTCCTTTTATGAGCACTTTTTAAGGGAGAACTCGTTCCCTTTTATGAGCATATTTTCCAACCCCTATTTTAACATAGCAGTTGGCCTATTTTTCCACCCATATTTGTACTCGTTCTCTTTTCCAAACCAAAGCTACTCCAACCCTTATTTTAACACATAAGACCAGAAATTACATAAGACTATGTAACATAGCACAGGTGTACTCATTCCAACCCCTATTTTAAGATAACAGAAATAGCAGACAATGAGCAAAGATTACAATCAAACACCCACAGTCTACAGATAGTCATTTTAGAGGATGTATTCATTCTCTATGATGACCATTTTTTCCACCCCTAATTGAAATTACATAGCAGAGCAGATAATACATAAGACTATGTAACATAGCAGGGATATATTCGTTTGCTTTTATGAGCACTTTTAGGGGTGTATTCGTTCTCTTTTATGATTACTTTTTCAACCCCTATTTGAACATTTTAATATAGCAGAAATTTATGAACACATTCTCCACCCCTATTTTAACGCAGCACTGATTTCGTTCCCAACATCTCATTTAACATAGCAGAAATGACACAAGTATGTCCTCACACTACTGACCATCGTGAACAAAGGTCAAACCCCAAAACGAAACAACATATCGAGGTGCTGTTTCCAAATCTAGTAATAGGTCATCAACTAGTACATGTTAAAGAAGTACTGACCATGGAGGTAAAGGTTAAAATACTTAAAACCTAATAACTCGGAAACGAAGCAACATATCCAGGTGCTGTTTCCAAATCTACTAATAGATAATCAACTAGTCCATGCTAAAAAAATACTGACCATCGAGGTAAAAGGTCAAAATACTTAAAACCTAATAACTCGTAACCGAAGAAACATATTGAGGTGGCGTTTCCACATTTAGTAATTAGTCATCAACTAGTACATGCTAAAAAGTACTGACCATCGAGGTCAAAGGTCAAAATACTTAAAACCTAATTACTCGGAAACGAAGCAAGAATTTGAGATGGTGTTTCCACATTTAGCAATTGGTTATCAACTACTACAAGTTCCAAAAATAATGTCCATCGAGGTCATAGGTCACAATACTTAGAACCTAATAACGCGTAAACGAAGCCACATATTGAGATGGTGTTTCCACATTTAGCAATTGGTCATCAACTACCGACCATCGTGGTCAAAGGTCAAACTCGTAAACGAAGCCACATATTGAGATTACGTTTCCTGGTTTAGTAAATTTGTGTGATCTATTTAATTTTGTACCAAGCAGAAAAAAGTGAAGAAAGGATAACTTTGAGTGGCTTATTTTCTTTTGTATTAATGAGAAAAAAACCAAAGAAACACAATTTTAACTAGCGCAGAATTTCTGTACCTTTTTGAGCTATTCAAATAAACGAGAAATTAATTTGGATGGACTGACAAGAAAGAAAGCAAATATATGCCATATTAACTAGCTGAGAATTTTATATCATCTTGTACTACTTAAACAAACGAGGGGATAAATTTTAGTGATCTATTCCATTTTGTACCCAAGGAGAAATACACTTTTAACTAGCTCCGAATTCATAAAAAAGGCGAACAAGGTCCATTTTAACTACTTAAATAAAGGAAGGAATATATTTGAGTGGTCTATTCAATTCTATACCAATGAGAAATGCCATTTTTATCTAGCTTAGAATTTCTAGTGCATGTTGTATTTTTTAAACAAAACGAAGGGCTAAATTTGAGAAAGGGACCAAAGACCATTTAACTAACTCAGAATTTTATATCATTTTGTAATATTCAAATTTGGATAGAGTATTTAGCTTTGTATGAACCAGAAAAAAGGGAAGAAGGTCCAGTTTTAACTAGCTCAATATTTCTGTATCATTTGTGCTACTCAAATAAACGAAGGAATAAATTTTAATAACCTATTTTTATTTTTGTATCAATCAGAAGAAAACCAAAGAAGTGCCATTTTAACTAGCCAAGCATAAAAATAAAATAATTAACATTTTGTAGTAATCAAGTAAACAAAGATATAAATTTGTACTGACCAGAAAAGGAGAAGGATCAACATTCTATATTTTTGTGTCATTTACTGGGTGTCCTATTACCTTTTGTACCAACGAGAAAAAAGCCAAGAAGGACCATTTTTAACAGGCTTAGAATTTTATACCTTTTTGTAATATTTGTACCCAACAACAAAGCAAGGGAATACCATTTAACTAACTAATAATAATTTTTGTGCTATCCAGAAAAAGCGAAGAAATGTCTTTTTAACGAGATCAGAATTTCTTGACCATGTTGTACTATTTAAAGAAACAAAGGGATAAATTCAAGTTTTCACCAACGAGAAATACCATTTAAACTAGCTCAGAAGTCTATATCTTTTTGTGCTATTTAAACAAACAAAGGAATAAATTTGTACTAACCAGAAAAGGCGAAAAGTGACCATTCTTATCTGGCTCAAAAAGCGAAAATGGACTCAGAATTTATGTATAACTTTCTTACTGTTCAAATAAAGGAACAAACAAATTTGGGTGTTTTACTTTTATAACAACGAGAAATGCCAGCTTAAATAACTCAGCCCTTTATACCATTTTGAAATTTTTAATAAACAAAGGAATATAGTTTTAATAACCAGAAAAATCAAAAAAAGAACTTTTGTACCACTCCAATTTCGAAAGAATAAATTTAGGTGTTCTACGTTTTATACCCACAAGAAAAAGATTAACATCCATTTTATTTAAATAAACAAAAGAATAAATTTGTACTAACTAGAAAAAGCGAAAAAGGACCATTTTAACTGGCTCAGAAGTTCTATACCATTTTGTACTATTTACGAAGGGATAACTTTTGAATGAGCATTTTAACTGCTCAGAATTTTATAACATTTTATAATACACAAATAAACGACGAAATAAATTTGAATGGAGTACCAAGAGCAAAAAGGGATGAATTAATATTTTGTGCTAAACAAAGAAAGGAATCCAGAAAAGGCAAAGAACTATCATTTTAACTAACTCAGCCCTTTTTTTGCTATGAATGGCCATTTTTGATCACAGAGCTGATAGAGGAAAAGCAGAAGGAGAACCAGAAGAAGAATATATCATATCAAACTAACAATCAGCTCATCAAGGAAAAGAAACGTTTTCAAAGTACCATCTATAAAGAGTGCGGAATTATTCATTCTGTTGCTGCAGATATTTAAGCAACGTTAATAATGCCTTACTTAACATTTGTATTGCTAGTATAGTGAGGGTCCTAAGTTACTGCCTATTGCTCAACGATTCAATTATATTTGATTAATGGAATTACTTTTTAAACTTTCTTTCCTCGTCTAAGGTAAATAGTATGAAACTTATGAAGTCAAAAATACAAATATATATTTTTGCATTTAAGTATTGGAAAATACTATATTTGGAAAATAATAGACATACATCATGATGTTATATTAACGAATTAATTTGTATTGCCTTGAAACATATTATTAAACAGAGAAATCGAATAAAATGATATTTAATTGTAATATAATACAGGAGAATTCATAGAATGTTTTTATTGTAGGTATATAAAAAGATGTATCACACTTGAAAAAACTATTTATTTTATTTGTTTTTGCTGAAGTGCAGAAAAATGACTAGCATGGAAATTGTTTATGTTTCACCTAGAGAAAAAGAAATTCAGCGTGAAAACGAAAAACCTATACTGTTAATTCACCCGTCTGACCCCGATTTTCCAGATGAATTACGTGATAAAGTGAGAATCAGACATCCAACACAAGAAATAGAAGAAGTGTATTATTTTAGACGCTATAATAGATGTAATGATGAAATACTCCCTGAAAGTGATGATGACAGTGTTTCAAATATTAACTGTTTTGAAGTGGACGATAATGAGTGCGAGTGTACTATTGAAATTATTAGTGATACATGTGTTATACAATTATTTAATGAGTACACACCAAATTCAGTATTATTATGTGAAGCATGTTCTGAACACAATGAAAATGAAAAAGATCACAACTGTTTGCTGCAGTATAATTACGAATTATTACAAAAGGTGTGGACGATCTTAACTAAACGTGAAATGAGAGAGAAAATCTATAAACTTTATTTATAAAACCATTTTAAAGGTTGTAATATTAAGAACACTTATACTTTGGAGAAAAAAATAATCTGGTATATGAATACATTACAGAGTGTGATTGTTATATCAAAGAAATACTAGATATGTTTTAGAGAAAGATAAACAATTATTTAATTCTGTAAATGAACACTGAGAGATTGTGGCATATGCATTTGATTGTGTATAAATAGAAGAACATATTAGGGCTAAATATTTTGATGTAAGTTGAGAAATTACAAAGGGTTACAGAGAATTGAACTGTTAACTATATTATTTTATAAATAGACCAATTTGTAGTGTTGTAATATCCGGAATTTAATAGATTACAAACATTGGACTTTTGCAACTGCATTGTCAGTGAGAGTAATATATTGTTTTTTTAAAAGAAATAAATAAACTGATCTGGATTACACAAAAATATACAAAATGTAGCACCACAACTATTTTAATCCTTCACAAAGGTATAAAATTCTGAGCTTTTCTTCTGATTGTTACAAAAATAGAAATAGAACACCCAAATTTATTAGAGTAATACAAAATGGTATAAAAGTACCGAGTTTGTTATAATGGGCTTTCTTCCCCTTTTTGTAGTTGGTACAAAACTAAAAGGGGCTTTTTCTGCTTGCTATAAAAGTGAATAGGTCAAACACATAGTATGAAAGGTATAGAAATTCTAAGCTTATTCCTTCGTTTGTTTGAGTAGCAGAATATGGTCTTTCTTTGTTTTTTCTCTGGTTGGTACAGAAAGTAGAATTTGCGTAGTACAAAATGTACATAAATAGACCTCCGTTTTTTTTAATTGCAAACAAAATTTATTCATTCTTCATTTTTTCTACTAGGTACAAAATTGAATAGGTCACTCAATTTTAATAGCACAAAAATGTATAAATTATCCTTATTTGCTTAAGCTACTCAAATTCATTCTTTCGTTTCTTTGAGTTACAATGGTACTGAGGTATTGAGCTAGTTAAAATGGAACTTCTTCCCTTTTTTCGTGGTTGGTACAAAAGTAAAAGGGGCTTTTTCTGCTTGCTATAAAGTGAATATGTTTATTCCTTCGCTTCCTTGGGTTATTTGATTAGTATAAAATGTTAATTCTTTTCTTTTCGTGCTTGCTACAAAACTGACTAGGTAAAAAAATGTATTCCTTTGTTTATTTGCGTATTACAAAAAAAATTGAGTTAGTTAAAATGCAACCTCTTCGCTTTCTTCGTTTATTTAAATAGCACACAAAGGTATAAAATACTGAGTTAGTTGAAATGCCATTTCTCGTTGGTACCAAATTGAATAGGTTACTCAAATTTATTCTTTCGTTTATTTGAATAGTACAAAATGGTATAAAATACTCAGCTAGTTAAAATAGTTCTTTTTCATTTTTTCTGGTTGGTATAAACTTATTCCTTCTTTTAATTGCATAATACAAAAGGTATAAAATTCTCAGTTAGTGAAAATGTCATTTCTCGTTGGTACAACAGTAAAAAAGTCACTTAAACTTATTGCTTCGTTTCTTTTACTAGTACAAAAAGGTATAACATTCTGAGCTATTTAAAATGGCCTTTCTTCTTTTTCTATTCCTTTGTTTATTTGTATAGCACAAAAATTATTAGCTAGTTAAATGATATTTCTGTTTGGCACAAATGTTACAAAAGGTATAAAATTCTAAGCCAGAAAAATTGCATATCTTTGCGTTTTTCTCTTTGATGTTTCAATATATTTATTCATTTCTTATATGGCATAGAAGGTATAAAATATTGAACCTTCTTTGTTTTCTCTTCTGATTGATATAAAAATAAAATAGACCACTCAAATTCATCCTTCGATTATTTGAATAACACAAAAAGATAAAATGCTTTATTAGTTAAAATGATCCTTCTTCGCCTTTTCTGGATTCCTTTGTTTGTTTGTTTAGCACAAAATATTAATTCATCCTTTTTCTGCTTGGTACTCCATCCAAATTTATTTCTTCGTTTATTTGAATATTATAAAACGTTATAAAATTCTGAGTTAGTTAAAATGTTCATTCAAAAGTTATCCCTTCGTAAATAGTACAAAATGGTATAAAATTTCTGAGCCAGTTAAAATGGTCCTTACTCGCTTTTTCTAGTTAGTACAAATTTATTCTTTTGTTTATTTAAATAAAATGGATGTTAAATTTCTTTCTCGTGGGTATAAAACATAGAACACCTAAATTTATTCTTTCGAAATTGGAGTGGTACAAAAGTTCTTTCTTCGATTTTTCTGGTTAGTACAAGTATATTCCGTAGTTTATTAAAAATTTCAAAATAGTATAAAATTCTGAGTTAGTTAAACTCTCATTTCTCGTTGGTATAAAAGTAGAACACCCAAATTTATTCGTTCGTTTTTTTTAAAAAAGTACAAGAGTTATACATAAATTCTTAGTCCATTTTCGCTTTTTGAGCCAGATGAAAATGGTCACTCTTCGCTTTTTATGGTTAGTAAAAATTTAGTCCTTTGTTTGTTCAAATAGTACAAAAAGGTATAGACATTCTGAGCTAGTTAAAGAGACATTTTTTCGTTTTTTCTGCTTAGTACAAAAATTAATATTAGTTAGTTAAATGGCATATCCTTGCTTTTCCTTTGGTACAAATATTACAAGTGTAAAATTCTAAGCCTGTTAAAAATGGTCCTTCTTGGCTTTTTCTCGTTGGTACAAAAGGAAATAGGACACCCCAATAAATGACACAAAAAGTATAGAATACTGATCCTTCTCCTTTTCTGGTCAGTACAAATTTATACCTTTGTTTACTTGATTAGTACAAAGTGCTAATTCTTTTTTTATGCTTGGCTAGTTAAAATGACACTTCTGTGATTTTATTCTGAATGATACAAAAATAAAAATAGATTATCCAAATTTATTCCTTCGTTTATTTGAGTAGCACAAAATGATACAGAAATATTGAGCTAGTTATAATTGGACCTTCTTCCCTTTTTTCTGGTTCATACAAAGCTAAATACTCTATCCAAATTTGAATATTACAAAATGATAAAAAATTCTGAGTTAGTTAAAATGGTCCATGTTCGCTTTCTCAAATTTAGCCCTTCGTTTTGTTTAAATAAAACACCATGCACTAAAGATACTAAGCTAGATAAAAATGGCATTTCTCATTGGTATAAAATTGAATAGACCACTCCAATATATTCCTTCGTTTATTTAAATATTTAAAATTGACCTTCTTCGCCTTTTTATAAATTCTGAGCTAGTTAAAAGGGTATTTCTCCTTGGGTACAACATGGAATAGATCACTAAAATTTATCCCTTCGTTTGTTTAAGTAGTACAAGGTGATATAAAATTCTCAGCTAGTTACTATGGCATATCTTTGCTTTCTTTCTTGTTAGTCCATGCAAATAAATTTTTGCGTTTATTTGAATAGCTCAAAAAGGTACAGAAACTCTGCGCTAGTTAATATTGTGTTTCTTTGATTTCTTTTCTGATCTGTAGAGTGTGGGTGTTTGATTGTAATCTTTGCTCATTGTCTGCTATTTCTGTTATCTTAATATAGGGGTTGGAATGAGTACACCCGTGCTATGTTACATAGTCTTATGTAATTTCTGGTCTTATGTGTTAAAATAAGGGTTGGAGTAGTTTTGGGTTGGAAAAGAGAACGAGTGCAAATAGGGGTAGAAAAATAGGCCAACTGCTATGTTAAAATAGGGGTTGGAAAATATGCTCATTAAAGGGAACGAGTTCACCCTTAAGAAGTGCTAATAAAAGGTAACGAATACATCCCTGCTTGTTACGCAGTCTTATGTATTATCTGTTCTGTAATTTCTACTATCTTCAAATAGGTTTTGTAAGATATGCTCATAAAAGGGAAGGAGTTCACCCCTGCTATGTTACGTAGTCTTATGTATTATCTGCTATGTTTAAATAGGGGTTGAAAAAGTGATCATAAAATGGAATGAATATTATGTATTCTCTGCTATGTTAAAATAGGGGTTGGAAAATAAGCCATAATATTGTATTAGCTCTGCTATGTTACATAGTGTTATGTAATATGTGCTATGTTCAAATAGGGGTTGAAAAAGTGATCATAAAAGAGAACGAATACACCCTTGCTATGTTATGTGTTATCTGCTCTTCTATGTGTTCGTAGTTTCTGCTATGTTAAAATAGGCGTTGGAAAATAAACCATACTCTTTTACTATTTCTTCTATGTTCGTTATGTTAAAATAGGAGTTGAATACACCCCTGTTATGTTACGTAGTCTTATGTTCTGCTATGTGTTCGTAAGAGAATGAGTCTTATGTATTATCTGCTCTGCTATATGTTTAAGGGAGCGAGTTCACCCCTTAAATGTGCTCATAAAAGAGAACTAGTACAACCCCTAAAAAGTGCTCATAAAAGGAACAAATACACCCCTAAAATGGAGGTCGTAAAAGACCGTGGGTTGACGGTTCACGATGCTCAATTTCCCAGGGGCTCCTGAGTTGGCCTAATATGTTCTCATATGGCCCAGATCGATCCATTTTCTACAACTCAAATCAATAGCTAATGAACGGACAGAGATGCTGTGACAATCTGCGACGGGTCTAAAGCATCGCTAGCAAGTACAACAAAAGGCAGATTGTATGAAAGCATGTATTTCAAGTGCAAGCGTAGAAACCGAGAAGCCACGCACGCGCCAAATGGTCAAGAACATTCTTACTACAAGGGAACATTATGATATTTATTAAACTAGCTTCAAACAACAAACATATTACAGAAACAACTCGAAAAGTGTAATGTTTGACTTAAACTAACGTGCAAAACTAGTTAAAAGCAAGCACTGCTAGCAATAGGAGTGACATCAACCATGATAATAACTATAATGTTTACTGCGTGTTGTAACAACGTTACTAAATGCAACATTGTCAAATGAAAGCACGAATCCTTTCGGTAGAATTTACAAATGAAATACTGTCACATTTCCTACTCAGAATACTTAAAAAGGACCTTTAACGAACTGTTTGGCTGTTTTGGTTGGTTATAGTACATTTTGAGATGAAAAGCAAGTCACAGGTATCAAAACAATACAGGATACAATACATTATCGAATGAAGAAAGGGTATAATATGTTTTAAAAAATGCAATTGCTGGATATAGTACATATTGGAAAAAATGTGTTTCTAAGGTTTGTTTTTAACATGGTTTAAGAGCGTTCTGGCACAAATTATCATCATATTTATGCAGAAGTACCACTAATCTTTCTGTTCCCAATAAAATTGCAAAATTCTGAAAAAAATGGATATAGTATCTTTTGGAACCAGCTTTTTTTATTTCAAAATAAAATCAACGTAATGCCCCTTTTCATAATATATTTAAATTGTATAAACAAGTACATTCATAAAAGTGTGTAGTTTAATATTAACTGAATGACTAAAACTCAAACAGACCGTAAACCGCCTGATAGTCAGGAGGTCCTGGGATCGATCCGTGCGGCCAACCATCCTGACTGGGGAGTCAGAGAATATCACATCTACGCCCTGGCTATCACATTTATTATCCCGACCTAATCTGCAGACAACTAAAGATCCAAAAATAAATCAAAGAAGAAAAAGAAGAAGAAAAGAAAAAATAAAATGAACGCATCCACAGAAATCACCGACAAAAGTTTCCATATTGATCTTTTCCATACGATCGATTTTTCACTGGAACGTTTGTATGGTTCTTTTACCCTAACTTTCTTGTTGTTAACTTATGCTGTAGAATGAGAAATTCTAAATATTGAAAATAGTAATCACCAAACAGGTTGCTTTCAGTCTGAAGTAAAACTAAGCCCAACCCTGTTCCCTTCTGTGTACAGACCTGCTTCCTAAACAGAGTAGTTTAAAACTGGTATTCTCGAACCATTCAAGATTGGAATACCACCCATAAGTAATACCAAGTACGCTAGCACAATGAAATCGAACAACAATAATTAATAAAGACATATACTTTCAAAATTTAAGATTAATCATATTTTTACCAGTATTTTGAGTGTTACTTTGAATTTCAGTGATACTATACAGATGAAAAGCGCTTGTATCTACGCTCAAATAGCCCTTAGTGAATTATTGATGTCAATTAGTTAATCGTGATCGTGTCTTGTTCTTAAAGTATTTCATAACGGAAAATGCTTATTAACCCTTAGATACACTTCCAGGGTCAAATTGACCCTGCGAGTAATTCAATTGATTTTTTCTGTGCCTTATACACCTTTTCTACAGTTGTCCTTTTATGAATTCTCATATCATTATTTGTGCTTATAATTCCTGGTATGAAATAATATTTTTGTGTACAAATGTTTCTCTGTTACGTGATATTTAACAAAAACCCCTTTTTTACACTTTGTGGGTCAGATTGACCCTTACACTTTTTAAAGTCTTTCTCCTTACTATGGCAAACAAAAAAGTCATTGATAAATGAAAATGGTTTATCATGGTTGCATTGAAGTGAAAATAAGTAATTGAATGTTTATAAAAGAAAACGAAAACGAAGAAGAAGAAGAAGAAAAGAAGCAAGAAGAAGAAAATGATATTGCTTGTTACACTGTGCTTCCATATTTGTTTTAGATATACAGTTTCTTGTGGTTCACTGGTCGAATTTCATACAATCCATAATGAGTGTTTTGACAGAAGAAGAAATATTGGATGAGCTGCTTGTAAAAGATAGTAAAGATGACGAATCTGAACTTGAAACTATGACAATGTCTCCTTCGGATTCTTTCACAGCAGACTCGAGTGATGAATATCATAGTAGAAGTGATAGTGAAGAAGACATTCCCCTTGCCAATCGCCTTGTAAACCGTATGCCATCTCAATCTCTATTTTCTTAGCTCTAACATTCTGGAAGAAATTCGCTTTTTTATTAATTTGGAAGGTAGACGGGTTTCACAAGAAAATCGCATTGCTTGGAAAGAAGTAGATACCATCGAACTGGCCGCTTTCTTAGGTGTACTATTACTTGCTGGTGTTCAAAAGAGTTGGGATGTACCTGTGAAGAATTATTTTTAGATTCTCGATCAAATCCCAGTTTTAGAGCCACTATGAGTATAAACCGTTTCCTGAACATTCTCCGAATGATTCGATTTGATGACAAACGTACAAGGGCTATGAGAAGAAAGATTGATCGCCTTGCACCTATTAGTTATGTATGGAATATATTTGTACAGAACTGTACAAGAGTTATGGTGCCGAGGTTATTTCTTACCGTCGATGAACAGTTAGTACCTTACAAAAGTAGGTACGGTTTTATTCAATATATGCCGCAAAAACCAAAGAAATATGGGATAAAAGTATTTTGATTTGTGACTCGAAATCTGGTTATGCGTACAAGGGCATAGTGTATACTGTAAGGCACCTGGGGGGCCTACAAACACTAATCTGTCCGCAGGTATTGTCATGGAATTAAGTGCTTTTTTAAATGGACATCCTGGTCGAAATATAACCACCGATAATTATTTTACAAGCTTACCTCTCGCTAAACAATTGTTGGATAAAAACATTACACTAGTTGGAACGATACGTAAGCACGGAAGGGAAGTTCCTCCCACTATGATTGCTGACAAGTCTCGTGCTAAATATTCGTCTACGTTTGTGTTTCTCCCTGAAGTGACAATGGCGAACTTTGTTCCAAAGAAGAATAAAAGTGTTCTTCTTCTTTCTTCAATGCACCACGACGCTAGTATTGACCAGAAAAACAATAAGAGGAAACCTGAAATAATTACATTTTATAACGATACAAAAGGTGGTCTTGACATACTGGACGAGCTAGTGAGAACGTACACAGCCAAAAGACAAACAAAACGTTAGCCATTGGCATTATTTTTCAACATGTTGGATGTAGCCGCTGTAAATGCTTATATATTGTACACATCTACATGTCCAGATTTGAAGCCGAATCTCACGGATCGTCGCAGGTTGTTTCTCAAGGAACTTGCAGAGGAAATGATGAAACCTCTTATGGAAAGGCGAGCTTGTATTCCGAATTTGAGAAAAACTGTATGCTTTGATAAACTGTGGAATAAACATGTGTCAAAACAACGAACGACTGTTGGAGAGCCAAAGAGAAAAGATTCCGTTTCCTCATATTCTAAGGACAGAAAAACTTCAACATGTTGCTATCGTTGTCACAATTGTATTTGCTCATCACATACCATTTTCTTGTGCGAAGACTGTGTGTAACGTTGTTAAAAGAAAGTAGAAGGAACATTTTGATGTAAGTACAAGGAACATAGTACAAGTGTATTCAAAGAAAGAATAAATTTAGTACATATTTCTAGTTGAGATTTGGACAGCATTAGCCAGACAATGGTTATAAAAGATATGTTTAAATACAAAGCAATAAAACTCTGACTTCAGTATAATATACAAATACATTGTTATTTTTCTCAGAAAGGTAAAGTAAACGTTGTTTGCATTATATTTCATGCAATATTTAATCGATTAGCTTTGTACAATTTCATGTAATAATTTATCAGACATCTAGCTTCACATGCAATTCCAACCACTTTGTCCGACTGAAACACAAACTTTAAACCCCTGATTGTGTACGAGCTACCTTAAACCAACCTAACCATTGTGACTGATTAGTGGCATGCATAAACACTAATCAATCGCAAAAATACTACACTGCACATCGCTACTACAAAAAACGTAAAAAAAAATAGATGCTTCCAGCCTCTTTCCTTGTTAAATATATGTGGGTCAAAATGACCCTGGAAGTGTAATAATGGTGATTTTTTCAGAAGTGTATCTACGGGTTAAGAGAGTATGGGCAGAATATAGGCCCTAGCCTATGTGATTTAAAAGGAACACTCCACAGTACAGTATTTGAAAACCTTTTGTGCTTTCTGCTGCCCCAAATACTTTATACTAGCAGAATACCCGTTTTTTGCACGGGAAGTATAGTTTCATTTTGGACATAAAGGAGACTATAACTGTCACAAATCAGCTTAAGGACCCAAAAACTATGAACTCGACACTAATATTGGCTATTTTCACCTTTTTTTATATGTCGCATCCTCCCCTTAGGGATACTAATTTAGCTTGAATTTGAGTTTAAACAGTATCAGAAGTGTTCCTGTTCATCTCTGCAACCTCATAAACTACTAATTTGATATTAATATCGGTCAATTTATGTCTTTTCCTTCCCCTCCCCTAAGTTTCACCGTCAGATTGAAATTATAAACAGACCCGAATCTCATCCAAAATGAAAAATATTGATGTTGATTGATCGGGTGCTTCAACAGGTATTAGTTCACAAAATCACTTTCATTTATATATACTTTGTAATTCGTATTTTCCAACAATTGTCTCAGCTTGATGGTAGAATAAATATTTATCTTTTTCCGTTTAATACAAGCAGCCATATTAATATAATCTTCAATTAACTTGATTTTATTTGAGTTCAGATTGGATAGAAAAGGATGTTAAGTAACTTCATTTTCTTTCAAAACACGGAATCGTTACTCAAATTCGAAGATTTTGAATTTCCAGCTAAGTATTTTTAAGAAAATCACACCTGTTTCAGCTAAGACTCCTGAAGTGTGTGCAATTTGTGGGAATTGATGCAGTACATTTCTACTTGCTGTTGAAAGAAATCTTTCTAACTGTAACCGAAATGAAACTTTAATTTGTATAATGTCACAAGTTGTGTTTTATTCTGCCTGGAGTTGTTTATTAAGTTATTTTAGATACTGAAAGAGGACTACTGTGAAAACAATATTAATCTTGGGATCGTCATAAACTAATTCATAGAACCTTTCTGAAGATACATGTGCCTTGATTGTTTCGAACACTTTCCAGAGCGTTGTAAAAGCCAAGACTTAACCGACGAATAACCACAAAACGATAAGTTATGTATATGATGCAGATAAATCATTCAAGAGAACGTTTAGCAGCCGTTTGTTAAGGGGTCTTACAATAAGAATGATTTTTTTTTTTAATTTAGCAATGGCATTAAAATTTTCTGAAATTTCAGGCACATATTTTATTTGACTGGCTAGGTTTTCAATATGAATTAAGCAATGACAGTGAATGAAAGGAGGAAAGCGTTTATTATGCTTCAAGGGACTGACAAATCTTCTGTATTTACTCGCCATATGTACCAATACGCATAAGCGTCGGTATATTAATATCGTTTATAACCCATTTTCGGCCAACGTTGCGTAAACGCAACATTATTTTAAGATTTTTTTACTGTAATAAAATTATTTAATTAGTAGAAAATACTTCTCATTCTTTTAAAATGGACCTAATCTGATCGAAAAAAAGATTAGTTTTTTGAAACTGTTGTTGTTCCTTTGTCAGTGTTGCACCAAAACTTGGATTTTTAAGGTAAGAGAGAGGTGTAATTTTGAATAATTGTTAAAAATATTTACAAATAATTTCAACCACACAAAATATGTTATTTAGTAATTCCCTTTTATGCTTTGTAAAGTGCTATAGAGAGAAATAGTTGGACTTTATATGTTAAATCAGTGTTTTGTTTTTAATTTAATGTTACGTGTACGCAACGTTGGACCTTCGCGTTGTCTTTACAGTTTGGTCTGACCTGGTACAAATGCGCAAAGCACTTAGATTTGTCATGCTCCGGGACGACTAACATGCACGTTGTAGTTTCAGTAAACTTATAGCAAAGAATATATGCTTTTGTAACTACAAAAGAAGAAGAAGACGAAGAAAAAGAGGAAGAAGAAGAAGAAGAAAAAAAGAAGATGATATTTAGTGAATAGTTGTATGAATCGTTTACAGAACATAAGAATTATAGGTTGAGATGTGCTAGTTTCAAAAATTTGCTCCCATTGTAAAGTAAGTAAATATATGTTTATTAGCTTTTTGAATCAAAAGTAATAAACAATAGATACTCGGTATTAAAGAAAAGTATATAAATATATTTTCATCGATTCTTATCTTATTACATTGTTTAGGGTATTGTTCAGTGTTTCTAATTTTTGACGCAAATTAGAATACGGATAATAAAGTATATTTCAGTGAAAAAATTGGATTTCATCATTTTATTCGAAAATAAATATGTAATATACTTGAAAAGTTCAAGAGAGAAATAAACTTAATACAAGTAAATAGTTGCTAGTTTGCAGAACAGTATGAAAAAGTCAGCTTCCAATGTTACTGTTCGTGATGTATGACTATTACAAATGTTTTTACAAATGTAAGGATCATGTTTCAGTTTAGGAGTGAATTTAGTTATGAAGTATTCCAGATAACATGAATTTAAAATTCACTTTATTATGTCTTGGATGAGCTGTTTCTAGCAATTTTTATATTTGCTTGTTTTTTTGTTCATTTTAAAATTATTTAAATTTTTTAACACATTTTTTTACTTGTTACTCTTGTTGAGTTATTTATGTAATACGTACTTATTATATTTATTTCTAGATGTATACGGTGAAGAAGTTTCTATCCCTTGGAGAAATAATCGAGGCCCTCGATGAATATGGAGAGGAAGGTGCAAATGTTGTTCTGGTGCCACCGGGTGTCGTTGCTCTAAAAGACGATGAAGCAATTGATGAAGATTAGGTGCTCATAAAGGATCATGTGAACTTACCAAACGATGTAGTCGGCGCACTCGAACTTCACGTTTCAACAGACAAGTCTTATAATACAGAAATAGATAATGTATCTGAAACGTCAGCTGGTGAAAGAATGGCACATAAAAAGAAGAGAAAGAAAATCCTTGAACCTCATTGGGTGAAGACAAACCTAGATACATACATGCTAGTTCGAATAAAGAAAATAAAGTAGTTAACGATTTGAAATCAGAGTATGGAGAAATGGACACCTTTTCAATTTTCAATTTATTTTTTGATGAGGATCTAAGTAATTGCATTATTAAATTTTCTGAGAAGTATGCTAACGATACTAACGATCTTCACGACAACGGTGTTGCAAACTACAGAATTGCAGTAAGAGAGAAACAATTGTGGTGGCCCATATTCAAAGACATTATTTATAGTATACTGGTTAAAGCTTGGAAATTTTATAATCTAGTAAGTGAGAAGATGTCTGAATTAGAATTTAGGTCTGCAGTAGTTATGTTGCTTGTGTTTGGTGAATCTGAAGCACCATAGTCTCAATCTAGAGCAGCCGAAGAAGGGAAATTAGAAGAAACTCACGTACAACTAGGACGACCATCTTCAATAAGTGTGCCTTCTTCTGTACGCTAAGGTAATATTTGCCATGTTGCAATTTCTCACCCACAGAAGAAAAGAAGAAGGTGTAGAGCTTGTCACTCTCAGACAATTTATCTTTGCAACAAATGTAATGTTCACTAATGTTCACTCATCTTCATGTCATTTCATGAAAAGTAACTATATGCGATTTATGTAATCCCATCAGTTTATTCTGTACATTTTAGGTTTGTTACAGGGCTCGAGTTAGTATATAAACTAACTCGGAACAAGACAAAAAAGTGTTAGGTAAAGTGAAGACAAATTATGTATTTCGCTTATCAGAGTTTTATAGAATTGTTATCAATTTATTAAAGATTTATAATAACAGTCATGATCATTGTGAAATAAATGTAGGCAACACTTGAAATAAATGTTTTGGAATTTGAACATATGTGAAATAATGAAGAAAAAAATGAAAAAAAAATTAATGTGATTCTCACTTCTAAATATAATGAACATTCTTACAGAAGTAGTGCTCAGACGAAAGACAACACGAAGAGCCAACGTTACGTAAACGCAACATTTTTTCCCCATCAAACTGTGCGGCACATTTTTTTTCTCGTTATTTCCCTTCAAATGAGGCACAATGTATTACAAAACTACTATTGGTTTCGACCCATCGTTATAATTTCGATTCTTGGCCTCTAATGGGTTAATAGAAAGTTGGTAACTCGTCTGTATATTCTTTCACCTGTAACTGGATATAAGTTCACTAACACTGCTAGATGTAAATTTTTTATACTTTCTTGGTCATTGACAGTTGCAGAAGTCCCTCTATTCGATCACCAATACCAACTGTATTGATTTATGTTTCCTTTATTTATCTTCACTTTCATCAGACTAATGCCAAAATAGTAACAACACTACAGTTGCAGGTTACTACATCCAAAGGATGCTCCTGTTTCCTCCCATATTCTCATTTCACCAATTTTTAATCTATCATCAACTTGCCTTAATTAGCCTTCTCCCTTAGCCTAAAATGGATAATTATGGGACCTTAAACAAATATTTCATTTTAAATTTTCATTTTTTACTATTCTGAATCTATAAATAAAACATACAGTTATAGACAGAATTCATTTGAATTTAAGGCAAACTAGCATCTATGGTGTATGCTGTGAAGAAGAAATGGTGAACGCTAGCGCCCATGGCCATTTTAGTATATGAATTATCCTGCCATTCTCCTGGCGGTACTGAAGATAACCGAAGTTGATATGAAAGGATCAGGATTTCAAAATGGACCTTCAGAACTTGAAGTAACGCTTTACCAATTGAGATTTAGCAAATAGTAGATATATCTCACAAGTATTATTTAATCTCCTACGAACTAACCGAGTGGTCGGTGCTGAGTTGGTAGATTCCTGTTTTCGCACTTGGGAGCACCTGGTTCAAATCTGGTCAGGACATTAAGACTGGGGTATTCCAGGGTTTTCCTTAGTCCCTCCAGTTGAATACCGGTACCTGCAGTAAAATGGCACTGTCTTACCTCCCTCAACGCTTTCCCATGGCATAAACTATAGATGACAGTGTTTAAAATAAAGAATAAATCCAATTCGTACAAATGACCTTTGAAGTTTTTAAAAAACATAATCTCTGGAGCGCTCATGGGCACTTTTCAGTAGAAACAAAGATCAAAGGGTTGTCAATATGTGGGTTAGAATAATGAGTTGCAGTGTTGTGGCAAAACATGTTACCTTCCCTTTTCCCACTAAGATTTTTTAATTGCACCGCTATTCACCAGAGCCTGAGAAATCACTTCCTCCATCGAAGGAGTCTACAGGAAAAGCGAGCTTGCAAACAGCCAAATCCACCTCCAATTCATAGCCATTATTGGGACAACAGAGGGACGGCGGTCATACACTATCAATTTCGTCTTGAGACGTCATATGGATTAATACTATGACTTACCAGTTCCACGCTCCGTACAATTCATTTGATAGTTAAATTCGTCCCTTGTTTTGTTCTTGATACTTGCAATGCCATCAATGTGAAGGTAATTCTGAATGTTGCAATTTGAGATCAATGCAATGAAATACATATGGACTCAATTAGTCTCTCTACGCTCTGTTTTCCTCCAAATTAAAATAACCTAATGCTTACGTGCAAAGGCTGATTGCATATATGTTATGAGGACGTGCTGCCAGGGTATACAAATTGAAAAAAATAGCTTACACAAGTTGAAACCTACTTCCCCTGACGACAGAAGATGAAAATGATTTCAGAAATTCTAATGAATGTTGTGTAAATGTGAATAATTATAATTCAATAGCATTTACTGACTTGAGGATTTGGAGTACCTCGAATTTTAATATATAAACATTCTAATGAAAAGAAAAATGCACAAACCTTTCCTTTTTTTGTAATTGTATTGATTTTATACATTTTGTTCCCTGTAAAGTTTGATTCTTTATTTGTGTATGTTAAGGACCTAGTCAAGATCTTAAATCAAGTTCTTTCTTTATAAAGCGACAGAGTATACAGAAACAAATCAGTGCTAAAATAGATGTATAATAGTACAAACTGAAATGCTCGTTCTTCTCATGGGAAGAAAAGGTTTATGGGAAACGTCTTAAACAATTCCCTTAGAATACCCTATCTATTTCAATGAGAGTGTAATCATAAAAATAAAAAAATATTTGTTTGGCATACATTACGAAACACCCTACTCTACAGATTATACCTTTAATATAATTTATATGATTCAAAATCCACTTTGAAGTTGGTACTAACTCTTTTCCAAAATACTTTAAGAAGCTCAACATTTATCCGACACTGAAAACTATAATTTGACAAAAATCTGTTATTGTTTCATTTTACTATTCGCCTCTTCTACCACCTTGTGCCAATGAAGATGATATTAGACTTAAATCGCATTTAGAGCGCCACTGTTCATTTCAGCGTCCCCGAAAACCATCGATTTCACTTTAATATAAGTTAGTTTGCATTAATTTTATATGTCAATTCTTCCAACTTCCACCCCTAGAGTGTCCTATGCAAGATTATTTTGTCTATTGTCATTGAAAGTCATTTTTCTACCAATTTTGGTTACAATTGTTCCAGAAGTTTCACAGTCGTGCTAGAATATACATTTACACTGTACATACACCATTTCCGAACATATATAGATGTGCGAGCAACGCTTTTGGCGCTTCTCTTGTAAATTCAAAATACAGTTGAAATGCTCATTCATGCCTAAACTTGGGATTAAATATCATCACGATTGCTATCTTATACCTTGATGAGCCCAACCGATAGAATCGATTCAAATCTGTCATTTGAGACATTTTGTTTCGACTATTTCACCTTAAACTTCCAGGTAATTATCAATTTCAGCAACATCTAGATTAATGTATTCGACACTAAGGCAGACCGTTTTCAATTATGTTCACATATCAACCTCTTCCTACCATCCCAGGCGTACTAACGGGAATTATTTCAAACGTCAGGCATTAACAAACGCAATAACTTCAGTATAACCGTCATACACTTACCAATAAAGAATCTTAACCAAAACATTATTCTCAATTCTACAAATAGAGTTTCACACCAAAACATAATTATTTAGGGTTGAAATTCACTGCAGCATTAATAAATAACTTGTGGAAGAGCAATCAAATTTGGCTCAGCTTATTGACTACTTGCTTTGTTGACTTTTCCTTTCCGCTGGACGAGTCAATGCGAAACGACACTAGCGGAGAGTTCGGCGGCAGGCGACCTAGTGCAATAAGCAGGTACACAAGATAATGTGAGCAAATTATTTATACTATTAGTGCTCTTGCAACTTAACATTAAGTCGTTCTCTTTATTATTCAAGTATTTCCGTTTTTCACTCTTATTTCAATGACTTAAACCGTCAAAAAATATAGGAAATATTGTTTTGGAAAATCATTAGAAGTCACTTTTTTGCTGATTTTTCTAATATTTGGACTATACTCGGCAGCAGAAGGAGATGTCTGATGGTGCTGTGATTTTGTATACATATTTTGGCAAACGGATAATGCTGATGACATTCGGCCAAAAATCCGCACTGTCGCTAACCAGATTTTGAAAACAAAATTTCAATACATCCAAGTGTATATTCTTGAGTGTATCGATTCCGTGTATTTAATATATAAAACTATACATGTATATGCATGTATATGGAAGAATCTGTACGCCTATTCAAGTACATATACATATACATACTTCAATATGTTTTGCTGTATTTCTCTTCATTAATTGTTTGAATTTCCATTATTTCCTTTACCCTTTTTGTTTTCGTAACAAGTATTGAAATTTATTTCAGTTATTGTAATATCTATTGCAAAAGAAGCAATAAGTCAATGTTAAATGAATAAATAAATAAATAAATAAATAAATAAGCAAATTAAATTAGTTGGTATAGTTTCTAGCCACTTCTTTCCACCATGGTTTGAAATACTTTTAGTCATGGTATAGTAGATCAATGCGACGAAATTAATTTTCATCCACAATTTTTCCTAATCGTCTCACGATCATTTCTATTTACGTAAAAAGACAAGAGTAACCACAGTGAACTAAGCCGAATAATTTCTGCAATCAGACAGTGGGATAAAATTAAAAGCTATGGAGCAATATTCCTTATTTACACAATAACCTTTCTTAACATAATAATATAACTGGTTTCATTCCCTCCAGATATCCCAAATCGATTTTCGCTGTGTAGTGATTTAGTAACGGAAACATATGGCTAAGGAAGAGAAAAATTATTGACGAAAGTGAGCGCTGAGGAAAGAATTTGTGTAAAATCTTAACAACGGAAATAAGATTACACTAATAAAACCCACATACTAGACCCGTGTGCTAGATACCCATATACTAGATTACACCAACAAAACCCATGTGCTAGATAAACTAAGTTGTCTAGCACACAACTGTGTGGTCTGGATTTCAACAAGAGGAATCAGCTCATTTCTAAAAATGGATGGTCAACCAGAGACAATCACGATGTAGCAAATCTTAGAAGCTTCATAGTATTATTCGTATGATCATTTTTTTATTGCGCGAATGCACGTATCAGTCTGATATTTAACCTCTTCTGATTGACACATTTCAATTAGTGTTATTTGTGATAAATTTTGAGAGAAGTAAAAACTAATTTCACCTAAACATTGTACTGTCAGGAGTATTCTATAATAAAAGTCGAATAATTTTGCCCACCTGAAAGTAGAGTTTCTTCTACTTCTTTTATATAGGATATATGGTATAATCCTTGTTTCTATAAGTTGGAAAGTGTCATTGTTATAATATATTAGAGATGTATACATTTTTTAAAATATTTTGCGTGCCCTCAAGTAGAAGACTACATTAAATGACCAAGTATTTTTATGTTACCTTATTTACATGTCTACTGATAAGGAAATATATCTGCAATTTATAAATTGTTTCTAGCAGACAGATTTAAATGCTAGTTTAAAATGTATTGCTATATAAAGATTGACAAAAATGTAACCCCCGATAATACGGGAAAGCAACATTGTCGGTATACAAAGGTGGGTCTCGAGGATGTGGAACAAATCTGTAGTCACATAAGGTGAATTAAATTCCAAGGAACATGTTATTTAAAAACATAATTTATGAATCTGATTTAGTTGAGTAGTTACGCAATAGCAGTAGTTACCAATAGTACTTACGCAACTGCTGTTACGCATTTTTATTTTAATATAAATGTAATTAGCTTTTTAAACCTCTTATTATTGTGCATAGAGATATGTTACATAAAAATTAAAATGATTTGTGTTTATCTTTTTGATGTCCAGATTAAATTGACTGTCAGCACAAAAAGTGAAAATTGAATGTATTTTATGACTTTTTTGTATTGCGACAACTGTTTGGTAAATGTTTAAGAAATGATGTAGTTCTGAGCAAGATATATATATGCAGAATATTTTACACATAGGCAAATTACTTCATAATTTGCATAAATGTTAAAAGTAGCCGATTCGTTTTCTGGTTGCAAACTATCTTTTATAAGTGCCTTACACACATATTTTTAGTATTGCGTAGCGTATTGCTCTGGCATTTTTGTCAAAGTCAAGTTTTTACGGGACTCACATGACGTGTGTGTGT
This sequence comes from Thermobia domestica, assembly GCF_964235325.1. Classification (NCBI taxonomy): domain Eukaryota; kingdom Metazoa; phylum Arthropoda; class Insecta; order Zygentoma; family Lepismatidae; genus Thermobia; species Thermobia domestica. The sequence continues at coordinate 63,732,822 of NC_137457.1, forward strand.
TTGTGATTCAATGTTGATAGAAATATATGGGATTAATCTTGTTTTTAGTTGATGATGTTTTGTTTGTGTTTGTTCGTTTGACTACGTTCGTAATCAACAGTTAAGGATTTGTTTCTGTGAAAGTGTACTAAAACAGGTTAGCATAAAAGGAAGAAAATCATATTGTTTTAAATTTTACCTCCTATGATTAAGCTCGAAAAGTTGTAAACTTAAGTTACATCATGTATCATAATAATACTTAAACTGGAACCGAACAAAGGGCCAACCAGAAATGTGTAAAAAATAATAAGCGTATGTCTGTTTATGAAAAAACTTTCTAATTGTTTTATTCGAAGAAGATTGAATGAATGGCATTGAATTTAGCGTTAAGAAAGACACAGGCATAAATAGAAATGCTGTTTAATTCAACGAATACAATACAAGATTAGTGAGTTTCTTGTAGAGTTCTGATGTTTAGCTTCCGTTCTGTTCCTAGCTTCCGTGTAAAACGTGTTTCAATGATGCTAAGATGTCTGGATGTGAGGAGAGCGATGGTTAGTCCATCAGCGAAATAGACACATCACTTGTCGCATGGTAATAAAAAATCATTACTATAATATGAAGGGAGATGAATGTAGTGTGTGGTTTGGCTTTGATAATATGAAACGTTAGATCTTATTCAGCTGAAAGCTTATCATGGGACGTCATTTGATTATATGAACAAAAATTCTGATAACATTAATTAAGATGAGTTTGTCTGCATGATGCAATCGAATCAAGAAAGTGATTTTATTTCCAATTGCATTTTTCATATTATTGACTTCGTTTCACAGCCGTTTCATAGATTTTCTCGGAAACATAATCGTGTTACGTTCAATTGAAAGATATGTTGGTCTATATATGGGCTTGAAATACAGATCTATTCTACATGAGAGTAAAGTGGATGAGAGGACAAGCCCTCACCTAATGTTGAATTAAGTTTGTGGTGGAAAACATCGTGGTCATAGCTCTTGCCGGAAACATAACCGTGGGACGTTCAAGTCAAAGATATTTATTTCTTGAGGTTGATTTGAAATGAAAATACTCTATATTAGGCATTTCCGCCTAATTCGGAACAAACGATAACCTCTACGGTGGTTCAGTGGCTAAGCAGTCACCAAGAGTTGAATTGAGTTTGTGGTGGACAACATTGTGTTCATAGTATTTCTTTGGAAAATCGTGGGACGTTAAACTAAAAGATACATTCATCATGGTGTTGGTTTGAATAAAGCTTTATTATATGCGCACACGGGGCTCAGAGGTAATAATAATCCCAATCACACAGTATTTGTCCATCAGAAAACCAACTTGGTGAGACCTGGAACCTCACAAGCTCAATTGAGAAACTCAAGTTTGCGTTTAGTTTCAAATGTAGAGAGCGTGAGTTAAGGAATAACACCCTAATAGAGAGAGGTCAAGGAAACATGGAAAAATAATCGAAAATGAACGATATTAGTGACAAATTCATATTTTTCGGGGTCGCTGAAATCAACAGTGAAATTCCTATCGCGTTCAGCACAATTCGCTGAACTGGGATCAGGGGTGATTTTTGGATACCTAAACGTGTAAATGACCTATATTAGTGTCAAAACCATAGTATTCGAGGCCGTTGAGCTCAATGCTGAAATTGGCGTTCATATTTACTTTCAAATTTGGACACCATCAGCTAACTAACGGGATCCATAATAAAGTGGTCACGGATATGACCAACCTTTGAGGGTTTATTGTAAATAAGACTAAATATTATCTCTCTCTCTTTTTGTTTCACTTGCTCCATATTTGGTTTCGTGGCTTCCAGCGCCCACGAAAAGTCATCATAAGCCATAAGTAGGGGATACATGTATGTTCTGCAGACAACTTTCCCCTCAACCCCTAACTGCCAAAAATTACAAATCCACCACTAACCATAGTACTTTAACAAAGAAGAATAGCACAAAGTGAGATTGAATATGCTTTTATGACATTTAAAATCATAAAAAACTTACATCTAAAACTATACTACACTACACTATACATAATTACACTTTTATTCTATAATGCGCCCAAGCTAATGTATTTACACCATCCCGTAATATGTATCTTTATCATCCGATGAATCTAATGCTAGCTTATGAACGATTATGCTATATATATCGTGCTTATAACTCGTAATGAGGTTTATGTCTTTATATGTTTTTACATTTTTATATAAACTTTCTTTATAATCATTAAACTGCACCTCTTTTGATATTACAGCTTTAGTTACTCCTTTAGCTTTTTTCTCTTCTTTATTTTCCACTCTATAAGCATACATCTTTGATCTCAATCCAATAAACTCTCTCATTATCTTACCTTTATTCTCATCTTTCATCTTACCTATTATTTTTTTGTTTATTAGTGGTAATCCATATATGTTATTTTCCTTGTATTCACTCGTGTCAAACTGGTCAACTATTTCTGCTATATCTTTGTAAAAGTCTTCAGTCTCAATCTCATATATAAAGCTATCGTTATCCATATAACATAAATCTATATTGTTTCCATATTTCGGCTTCATCGTGTTATAATGAAAATCATACATTAACAGTTTGGTAGTTCTCATACACACATACTAACATATATTGGTTTATTAAATGTCAATCCTTCTTTTTTCATATGTATAGCACACAAATTCTCTGTAAATATTGTTCTGTAATCAAAATTAGGTTTTGCAATTAATTTTTCTACTCTTTCAGGATCACATTCTAATTGTATGGGATGCCTCTTTCTAATATTTTCCATTGTTTTTCCGAATACAGAGTTATTCATGAGCTTATAAACATCTTCTTCAAACTTGTTTTTAGCTTTCTTTCTCATATTTGTATTTAAGTCAATGTATTTCTTTAGCCAGTCTGATTGTTTGAATTCTAATATTCTATGCACTATCTTTAATCTCATTCCAAGTGACATATATAGTTTTAAGTTTCTATAGTGAATTACATATCTGTCCTTATTATAAAGTTACGTTAATAATTTTGATTGTTTAGATTCTGGTGGACACATATTTTCTGGAGCTAATGGTAAATCAGAATGTTTGTTGTGTAAATACTACCGATATTCTAAATCTATTTCTAATATGTAGCCAGTTTCTGAATCATCTGGAATGTTCATTATATCTATGCAAGGTTTAATCCATTTAAAGTCTTTATAGGGCATGTATTGACTCATTGCCCATCCGCATAAGTTGCTTGCGTCTAGATATGGTAGGTATGTTGAGCGCTCATCTTTATTATAATCTTGCACATATTTGTTGTTAGCTTTTACATATTTTTACTACATTGTGAGATACCTCCTCGTATACCTTTTTTTAGCATTAGTATATTATCATAATCAGTCAACATTTTTAAGTTAATTTCAGTCATCTTTAACATGGCATCCCACGATAAGCCCGGTGGTGTATAATACCATGCAGGATCTAATCCATATGCCTTTAAACACACATCTCTAAAGTTTTCAAATATATCTGTTAATTGAAGGACATCTGTTTTGTTATAATGTTCAGTTAAGTCCCTCACTAACTTCAGATCGAATTCTTTACAAACTCGTACATGAAGCTTATGACGTTCAGGACTCATTTTTTCTCCTGTTAATCTGTTTGTAAATTTGTCTATAGATAATGGAACAGATTCTTCTAATTTTTCAAATGAATCAACATAATCAAATGGATAATCACCTTTAGTATTAACTAGATCAAGCTTATCAATCGGGAAAAACTTTAATTTTTCTCGAAATTGTTCTGGTTTTAAATTACTAGTTAACTCTGCTAAACTCTTTGACATAAATCTAAATGAATCAACAAATCTTAAATTTATTCAATCTTTTTTTTGGTCCTGCTTTTACATACTTTTCATATGTAATGTACCTTTCTTCATTATTTGCGATCAGTTTAATTTTCTGCGTATCATAAGCTAACTTCTTAATAAACAAATGCGTATCATAACCAGTTAAATTGTGAAGAAATACTGGAACAAAGTTGGGATTTTTATAGTTTAAATTGCAATAACTGTGAGCTGCACCTCTAAACTTTCCAGTTAAATGTCCATGATTTCTTACTTTTGCTTTATTTTTATTTATCTTATACAAACATTTTCTTAATTCTTATTTCCATTCTTTTATTTTATCACTCATATCATCTTTATCCTTGTAGAACTGTATTTTCTTCTTTAATATATTTATTTTTTTCTCAACGGCTGGTGGTAAGTCATTCAAGTTTTTCCCACATATATGACAAGTATCTGAACTGCTATAAGCTTCTGTTTCCTCCTCACTAAGCGGGGTCATTTCAACTACTCTGTTATATATTTTCATAATTTCTATTGCTTCTTTTTGCAACATTTCAATAAATACTTTTGCAGCATCTGGACCTATATAACTAACAGGGGCTTTATAATCTCTATTTGAATATTTGACATAGTAACAAAAACTCATTGGTTCATGCTTTTGATATTTTACTGTTTTACTACAATTATGCTCTATTTTTAACTTACATAAGATACATTCAAAGTCAGCAATTATCACAAATGGAACTCTTAATGATCGATTATAGTTTTGAAACTATATTTGATTGTCATATGATTTGGGGAGTTCTATTCTAACAGCCTCATGCTCTTTACAATATAGCTCATGGTTTTGTAACTGTTTCTCATTTCGAAAGTGTCTCGTTATACATCTATCACAAAAGTATAACTTCTCAGTATGTTTTGTCACCTGACTTCTTATTAATCGTGATAGGTCTTTTATCCAACAAGAATGACTATTATTTTGATCATCTTTTATATATAATAAATTAACATGTTTTTGTTGCTTTGTTTTTGTGATTTGAAGTGGATATACATTATAGTTATTGTCATAGCTGTAAACATTGATAGAAATATTACTTCTGCTTTCAAATTTTGGAATATCTTTTAATTGTACAGGAAATTCAATGTTATCACAATACTTCTTTTGCAACTCATTAACAAGCTGTTTATAATGCGAAGGTCTTTGATACTGAGAACATCTGTCTATAGGTTTTAAATAGCTTGCAATAGAATACAAGAAACATTTATTGTCTTTATTTTTAATATTAATCACTGCTTTTTTATCTTTAATTGGTTTAGGAAGTTCAATATAGGAAGAAGCTCTTAATGGTACATACTTGTTTAATCTGATTTGTAAATATTTAATTTGATGCAATGTCCATCCTGATCCTCTTCCTTCAAATTATTCCATTGCTCTACATATTTTTGTTTTGCATGATGTATATATTCATTTAGTTCAGTTGATTCTAATATTCTCTCGTTCGATGTTTTGAAATTGCGTTCTTGTATTTCTTTATCTTTTATATAATCACAAATGAAAACAAGGTTTACTTTAACTGGATGAAATTTTAATTGTTCTTTAATTTTGTTAACAGCAACTCTCTCACTTATATCTAAAAATTTTATTGGGTCTTCATGTCCTTTTGTGTTTTCAACTTTAATAGTTTGTAAACGCTTCTTTAATGCTGTTTCTTCTAATTCTACTTTTATAGGTATTCGTGTTGGTTTTGATTCTTCAATCACAGCATCTTCAAATGGAAGTATCCTTTTTAATTGTTTGCTTTTTACTTTCGGTTCTTGTTGTTCTAGTTTTGTATTTTGAAAAATGTCTTTATTATTTTTCTTGTTTAGTTTTCTTATAATTTGATCTTTTCTTAACGTTCTATAATTTTGTATATTTAATTTTCTCGCTTCTTGTTTAAGCTGTGTTACATTCAAGTCACTATAGTTATCCACATTGTAGAATGGTAGTTCAAGGTTGTCATGTTCAATAAGTTCTGCTTTTCTTAATCGGGAATAACCTTTTATCCCCTTCTCCTTACATCGTCGCCTTAACTCCACTACAGTAAATCTAATAAAATTACTCATCTTTTAATATATATAAAATCCTACTACTCAATTTTTTATCTTCGCCTGATTATTTATGTTCATTTTTGAACTATTTTTACTTCCATTTATCCTAATACAACACTTAACATTGTACACAACTGCCATTGTCTACATATTACGCGTTGTATTAGAACACGACTTTGATGAGAATAACCCATCAAAGTTACATTTACACATATTAAAATTAAATCATTTTTGTACACTTATTCATCATCGTCATAATCATCACTACCATATTTATATTCATCATCACTACTCAAATCATATGTTTTTGTTGCATTATTAATAGTTCTTTTTCCTTTAACAGTATTTGCTTCTCTACTAATGCTGTTATGAGATTAATATCATGATGAATTAGTTTAAGTCTATCATTTAATAATACAAAATGTGTCTTCATATTTATTACATAGAAAATTAGCAAAAATTATCATTGTTTTTTAAAATTTATATATAAAACGATAGAGTAAGTATGAGTTTAATTAAACATACTGTTGCTGAATTAAAAAAAATATGTAAAGAAAAGGGTATACGAGGTTATTCAAAGCTTACAAAAGCAGAACTAATAACCTTAATTAACGAACACAGAACAACTACCACAAGTTCACAACAACTAACTGAACTTATAAAAGACATGGCTCAAAAAGTAAATCCTGAACATATCGTAAACTACTTTGAAAATCCACTTTGTAAAAATATAGTTATAGATGTACTTAATAATCGAAATGTCGAAGAATGGAGACAAATTTCAGAAATAAAAGATTTATCCGATAAGTTTCTACATACTTTTAAAAACAAGATAAATTGGTATTCAATTACATCAACGTATAATCTATCACTTTCTTTTATTGAAAATCACAAAGAACACATTGATTGGGTTAGATTATCAAGAAGGAAAGATCTGACTCAACACGCAAGCATTATTAATAAGTATGGCGATATGCTTTTCTGGGATAAATTGTGTGAGCGAAAGTATGGATTAAGGACTTATCCTCATTTAAAACTAGAATTCGTATTAAAACATAAAGAACATACAAGACGGCATATAAAATGGCATTACTACACTGATGAATATGCTCGACAAATGACAGAAGATTTTCTTAATGAGTTTAAAGAAGAGATTGATTGGCCTGCATTCACTGAAAAAATAACTGGAGAAAGTATACAGAGAAACAAGCTATTAACTTTTGTACACAATTTAGAGAATACTTACAATGGGAAATAATATCTTATCTTACAAATTTGCTCACACTTGAGTTCCTAAGAACCTAAAAAATAAACTCTGTTGGGATGCAGGTTCTAAGAAGAGTCATATTGAAAGAAAAGAACTAACAACCTTCTTGAGCGAATTTAATTCTCTTATCAATTGGCGAGCTATTACACCACAACTAGATGAAACACATGTAAGAAAATACCAAAATAGAGTTGATTGGTCAAATGTTAGCTTAGATGATAAAAGCGAAAAATTCATTCTCGAGTTTGAAAGCAAAGGTTTAAATTTAAGTCAGATAGTATATGCTTGTTGGAATAGGAGTTTTTCTGAAAGCTTTATAATGGGAATCAAAGACAAGATCAATATAGTTCAATTCTTAAGAATGAATAGACATGTTAGCGATCGCCTTAGAAACAAACTATTGTTACTTTCATCAGGTGTACGCTTAATAGAAGACTCAGAAGAATGTTCAATATGCAAAGAAAAAAAACCCAATTGTGTAAAACAGCATGTGAACATGTGTTCTGTGTTGAGTGTATGGTTACCTGGTTAAGAAATAATAACACTTGTACTTTGTGTAGAACAGTTATACATAATAATAACAATTGATAAACCGGTTTATTCTACATATTGATAGCACGTTTTTATGAAGAATTAGGTTAGTGTAGATTAATGTTAAACTTTTATGATCAATAATCATAAAAGTTATATTTACATAAGATTAGTTATTTCCCTATCTTTATAAATATCTCATCATCTTCTTCTCCATCCACATGACAATCATACTTTTCTTTTACTTTCTTTAGAAGGTTGATTAAGTTTGGGTACTCCCTTACAACTAAAACAATCATCATTCATTTTAGCTTAAACATAAGTAGAATGATTCGTTATTTATACTAACCTTTTATGTAATAATAACCATAAAAAACATTATATATTTACACTACAACATTACTTTCATCTATACAACTCTTATGTGAATCATCAAATCCTAACCATTTAACGTATACTTTGTTACCTTTCTTTCTCAACACTTTCTCCACCAAGTATTCATCTTTGTGTTTCGTCTATAATAGTTCTGGTTCGTAAAATCTACCTTGTACATCCTCTTCTTTTAAATCTTTAATTCTATATATAGGCCGATTAGATGGAATAACTTCACTAATAACAAATACTTCTGTTGACCAATTAGGGTGTATCCTTTCTCAAATAACCCTTTCGATTTACTTATACGAACATGATAGCCTAATTTGTATTTGGGCTTAACACGCTTATATTCTTTTTGATACACTTTCTTTAATATTGTTTGCTGATTCTTTTTATTAACTTCTACAGGCTTTAAACCAATTGCTCTATGAATTTGATGATTATACTCTTAGCTAGTGTTGGTAATGTACCTATCCATTTATAATTTCCTTGTGTCGTGAACTTCTTCCACATGTTCTCTTTAAGTGTTCTATTGAATCTTTCAACAACAGAAGCTTTCTTACCAATATAGGTTGAGTAATGATTAATCTTATTTTCATCCATCAACTTCTTAAATTCTTTATTGTAAAACTCTTTACCTTGATCTGTTTGTAAGTTATTAGGTTTTCTAATTTTTAATATTGGCTCAAACGCTTTTGTAACATTCTTACCACTCTTATCTTTAACGGGAACTGCAAATGCATATTTCGAAAATACATCTATAATCGATAACAAATACGTATAGCCTTTATTTAACTTAGAGATTCTTTTTAACACACCACTATCCATTTCTACAAGATCAGCTTGCCATAAGTCGTCTATACCTTTAACAATACCACTTAACTTAGGATAATTCTTTCTAGAAAGTTTGTGAATTTCTTGTATAATGTTTTCTGTAATACCTTTACCTTCTAGTCAATCTTTCTTTTTATCGAATTGAAATTTAGTAATACAACATACAGAACAAGTACCTTTCTTTAAAGTTTTTCGATTTTTTGTTCGTACTATCCTAATCGTATCTTCTTTGTATCTGTTGATTTCTTACACTTAACACAATACACCCTATTTATTATATAGAAAATCATTTAAGTAAGTTCCCTTTCTATGTATCCTCGTCGCCATAAGTGCCTTTACATCGCAGTGACGGGTATGTGACCGCGCAGTACTCCAAGGAAGGGATGGTTGTATAAGAATTTGTGATTACTTTTGAAGAGTTTTCATTTTGACTAGGGAATTAACATAGGTGAAGGGAGTAAAGACACAGATTTGAATCATCAGTTCACTGTTATTGAAGCATCAGTGCACGAAAAGATTCGTATTCTCAGTTTTTCTATTTATTGTTTTATATGTTAAGTTAAACACCACAATATGTATCACTGATATCGCAGATCGTATTATTTTTTAAATTCTTGTTTGTAACCTATTGTCAAAACATTCATCTCCAGACATGATGTAGAGAGAAGAGAAAGAGAAACGACATCTGTAATATATGTATATGTGATTCACTAAGTAACTGTAGAAATTAGTTAAAGGACACATAAGAGAGCGAAAAGGGTCTCTAGAAGTATGAACTTTTTAGAAACGTCCTAGATAGGTGAAAATATAGTTAAAAATTGCAAAAGGTATCATTTAAAATTACCTCTCTTTTCTTATATTCTAGTATAATTTTCCTTTCACATCCAAACATCTCTATTCAGAATTACGAGATAAAGGTGAAGAGAGAAACATTCCCATTTCAAGAATTATATCAGGAAAACAATCTTTTGACTTAGACTAGATTCGAACTCGCAACCCTTGAAACCACGGCTCAGCGCTCTACCGATTGAGCTAACAACTACTGTTGGAAAAACCAGATTTCTACAACTACCGGTTGCTGAATGGTGTGTATTAACCAAGTTTGCCGAGATAATTGCTTCATATAGCTATAATAATAATAATAATAATAATAATAATAATAATAATAATAATAATAATAATAATAAAGCAGAAGAAGAACAGAATCTAAAAAGTCACATATGTTAAAAGTTTGACGTGCAGAGTAAGTCCTAATATGAGATTTTATTAATTATATATAATAAATGTAAGCGTGGTTTATTCGTGTGTGCTACTCAAACTGCGGAACTCACTACCTAGTCCCTTAAGGGTTGTACGCGTATGGTACAGTAGCCTTGCGTGTCCAACCGTGAAAAATATTTCTGTTTGAACCTATGCGTGTCCTAAGAGTAAGGAGGAGATTGAAAGAAATAAAAGTGGTTTAGAAATTATGCAAACGTAGAATATCTCACGAGGCGAGGTGATATAGAGTTCAGCGTGTCTTTCAGCTACTACTCTATACAAGACGTAGGCTACATCTACGACTTAACGTGGAACCCGAACCACACGACTCCTGACGGGAATCGAAACCCGTATCACCTCTAGTTCTATCATGGGAGACAAAGGAACATGTAAAAAATAATCGAAAATGAACGATATTAATGTTAAATCCATAGCTTTTGAGTGCATGAATTATGTATGATACCCTCTATATCGTTCACATCAAATTTTAGCATTATCTGCATGGAGGTTTAATGGGAGGGGTGAAAATTAAAAATTCCTAATTGAAATATATGAGTGTCTATTCAATAGCTTTCGGGGTCGCTGAAATGCATAATTACACTCCCGATACTATTGAAGCCCAAAGCTTTACTCTTTCGTTGGCAGGAAGTTTATTCATTTACTTAACTCAGGACTCCTTAAAGTTAAATATATGAAACTCGATGCATATATTTCTAATTCAAAATTATTAGATACGTATTGTAGCTTAGACTTCTAAGGAGGGGAAGGGACAATTTACGCAATGATTTCCTTCACATTCGAATAAAATACTGCCCCATTATATTGCAAAAACTCATTTCGAGTGGTGTCATTGCTAATAGTTTTTCGTATTTGTTTATATCCCTACTCATTTATAACTGTATCTCACTTTTCCTGTGACGTGAGCAACACCTAAGCGAGCATTCAGTAAAATAAATGCCATCAAAATCTATATTCATAGCACAGTGGTGCAAATAAAGTTGAGCTCTTTGGCAATCTTTCGCATGGGAAGCGAATAAAGCCACCACATTGGAAAAGCAGCTAATGAATTCCTCTCCGAAAAAGATCACCCGCACATTTATTTTACAGGTGGTGGTTTATAGCTATACTTAAGTTTGTTGAAATTGCTCCAGTGAGGCGAGACACTGAAGTCATTCGTAATAAGAGGGAAGGGACATGTAAAAGTAGTCAAATATGAACAATATTAGTATCGAAATCATAGTTTTCGTGGTCGCAGATGAATAGTGACGCTGTCGATGTTGCTCAGGTAGAAGCTAAGCCTTGGTTGGCATGGAGGTCAGAGTGGGAGGGTGACAGGCAAAAAATAAATAAAATAAAATCGAAACATCCTATATTTGTGTCGAATATATATTTTTCGGTATCTCTGACATAAATAGTAATATTCCAGATGTGGTATATGACCAAGGTCGGCCCCATTCGCATGCGGTTTCAGAGGAGAGAATCGGTGAAGATTTCAGAACAGTTCCTTTGACTTAAGTTTCAGTACACTGAGAGGGAAGAGTGGTAACACACAAATACTGGTGTCACATCCGGACCTATCAGAGGTATGATTTCTGGGGAACTGTCGTTGCTCCAGGGAGGCATTACCCCCTGATCAGTCCCTAACATTCTTACTGCTTTACAGGGGCGTAGGCAGGAATTTATTTCAGTGATCGAAAGCATTTTTAGGGGTAAATTGTGCACCCTCCAGGAGCCCATGTAGCATCGTACGTTCAACAGTACTTTTTCTGAGTCAAAACTTTCTCTCTCTCTCTCTCTCTCTCTCTCTCTATATATATATATATATATATATATATATATATATATATATATAACAGTAACAGGGTCGGTTGTAGACATTTCGTAACTGTAAGCAAATAATATTTCGGCGCCCCGCCTATATGATAATAAAAGAATTGAATGCTGTAATGGACAAAAATTCTTCAGATAATTGTTACAATTACAAATTTCTTCAATATATAATAATTCAGTCTTCCAGTGAGTATTAAAGGAAAATGGCAAAATTAAACCTAGTTAACTGTGGATGAATCATGACCAAAGTTCCAGTTTTAATAATTTATATCTTTTTATTATTATTATTATTATTATTATTATTATTATTATTATTATTATTATTATTATTATTATTATTAAATAAGCACTGGAAACAACTAAAATGTATACCTAAGATGTATTTTGACAAATACAGTTGAAACATAAAAGTCGAAATAGAATAAAACTAATGAGCTTCAAGTCTAACATTATCACAGATTTGATTTTGACAAAGAGATATGCTCTTACACTTCATTAAAAGCATATTTAAATAGTGTTTTCTAGTGATACAAATATGGTAATTAGCTTAATTTCTCGTTTACTTTGTTACTGTAAACTTCATGTTATAAAGACACTTTCCTGGCTTTCAATTTGGCAAAATCTCTTATTATTGCATCCATATCAATTTCATTCAGAATGTCATCTTCAATGGCGATCAAAGCTAGTCCATTTAATCGTTCTTGAGATATACTTGATTTCAAATAATTCTTTATTAATTTTAGTTAAACTAGTTCAATACACAACAAATGACAAAAGTGTGTCTTAATTTATATGTAATTTGTCCCCGATCAGTGGCAGAACTTTAAAATCAGGTTTCTCCGCAAAAATTCTTTTCAGGGCCCCTTATGCCTATAGAACAATTCAATTCTTTCATGTTTCTTTCCAACATAGACGTTCAAAATCAGGCAGTAACACAATATAAACACAAGTAATGATGCACCCATTGAGGTCCGAAGATTTTTTCGGAATAGCCTACAAAATGCAAATAATTTTGTGTATTTGCCCCCTGAAATTATGCTAATTGGGGAATCCAGACTCTCAGACTGCCTGTTCAGTGTTTCGTCCACACATATTTTAGGGGGCCACTCCCCCCGGGAGGAGATCAAAATAATACGTCTATAATATAATAATAAATAAAAGAGTACCAGCAGTTGCCCTACTAAGTGTGCCCCCCGGAAGATGTTTTCTGAATAGAAAACTGCACCTATTAGGGATGCGCACGATACAAGATTTGTGGCTGTCTCGTCTCGAAAATGTGCTGTAAAAGTGATGGCTCGACTCGAAAAATGTATATTTCTCTATTGGAAGAGCCGTGTCTCGACTCGAATTTTGTCTGGAAAATTCTGTCTCGACCTGGCCCCTTGCGCATCCGTAGCACCTATGTCGGTACATCCCTGAACACAAGTAACTAATAATCAAAACTCTACTTTGCATTAGAATTATTACTAATTTAAAATATCGCTCCATCTAAATTTATTAGCAGAGAATGGATTAATAATTATTGTTATCTGTCATAATAAAACGAGCATCTGTATACGCTGCTGTGATTGAAAGTGAGAGTACTGAAAAAAAATACTTGTCATCCAAATGACCTTTCGTCGCTTTCGATTATATCCTTTCAAGTTCTATACTTATATGCCACGTGAAAACTAATTGTATTCAAACAAATTTTGAAATACATGAAATTTAATTCAGACCCGTAACCGAAATGACCGTATCGTTCCATTTTAATTCAACAATTAAATTACTGCAATCAGGTTAAAATAAATTTGTCAGCTTCAAAAGAATGTCGACCTGCAAATGCTTCGTTAACAGTGACTGATATTGACAACTCCTCACCTCAATATTTGTCTAATTTTGTCCAGCACTCGAAAGAAACTTTTTTAGAGTCTTCGGTTGCCTCTTATCTTCTTTCACGTTTTGTAGCTTTCTTTTCCGATAAAATGCTCACTTGGTTTTATATCGTTGGTAATTATTATTACATGAAAAACAAAGTACTATTAAAAAGTGAAAGCACACATCATTATAAATTAAAAATATAAACAAAAACGAAATGACTTAGGATAGAAATGAAAATGTTGACGAATGACAAATGACTAATAGATATTAACAAAGTGAGCATTAAGCACTGGACAGCGATTGTGAGTCATTAGGAACTTAAGTTAAAATTTCCCTCAGAAATGATTTTTAAAGAACCCATTTGTACCGCCCGTCTTTTCTTAGTATTCGCTCCACTCCCTGGACGAATGCACAAGAAAGCCTACTTGCTTGCATGGGGGCCCGAAGAATGTTTTTAGGGTGGTCATCTCCCTCATTACTATATTACGTTTGGTATTTTTATTTGTATTAAGAAAATCTTAAGAAATTATACATATACATTATACTTGTCGTAAGCCAGGTGGGGCCTGGCCCTTTCGTCCCCTTTTGAGTGCCCATGCTTGCTTCAACTTTGATAATGTGCATTTCATTTACGGTGATCTTTCTCAACCCTTAACTGTTGAGAAAGGAATGAAGAGTCTGTTATATTTGTATTTTGTGCATATGGTGGGATTGTGGAAAGAATACCAGTCTTTAGCTCTACGGTCATAGTGCTTAATACAACATCTATTGGAAAGCTAAATTTACATTGATTTTATCTCATGTTCGTAAAATATCCCTTTTCCCTCTTTAAAAGATCTATCCTGTGCCATGGAAATTTTCCTCAAACTAGCATCTCTTGTGAGTGTGGCATTGGCATCAATTTCTAGAGGATATCAGGCTTAGCGCCTATTTTGAATTCTCCCTGTATGTTGTTATTGTTCTTCAAACAAGAAATTGTAATTATTAAATAATAAAGAAGAGACTTTCCTATGTTGTCACCTCATTCCAATACAAATTCATGCTTACCATTCTCTTCCTAGTTTCCGTAACTTCATCAAAACAAGCTCAGCCACGCCGTTTCAGCAATTAACAAACTTCCCTATTGACCAAGATAATTGTGATGAGCTAGTCATCCACGTGCGGAGCACCAGGAAGAAGCGAAAGCAAAGAAGTAAAACAAAACCAGGGGACACGGGACCCTCGAGGTGAGAAGTGTAACAGAAGCCGCCAGAAACACACTTTGGACCCCTATTCAGAAGAGTCGTCGTAGCAGCAATTGAAAGACGGTCCGCACGCCTGGGCCCTCACCAACCATTGCATGACAGAGGTGTCATTCTAAAAAAGGCCAGGACATCTGGGAGCTGTTGCCCTGAGGTCGAGAGGTTCTTCACTCTCGAACGTGAGGTCCGGGATCGATACCAGACGGAAACACTCAACGAATTGGAGGATAAGGCTTCACCCGATATTTGAAGAGGCTCATCATATCGAAATGGCTGAGGTACAGTAAAACCCTTTCCTTTCCTAACCTTTGTGTCTCTGTGATTTCTTCTATTAGAAAACATGCATTTCATTTCATTCATTACCAATTAATTACTTCAGCGCTGTACTGCTCAGATCCCCACGTACTTTCTCTCTTGCCATGCGAAGTGCTATCCCCGCATTCTTTCAGTAAAGAACTGATAATTGAACAAATAACTGTAGTAGTAACTCCACAGTACAGTACAGCAAGAAATTGATGTGCGAGTCCATTTCATTTGTAAAGGGGTGTTTTACAGCCAACCAAGCGAAGATTCGACTTTATTGTCCTTTTGATGTATTTTATCTGTATCCCAGTCTGTACAATATTTATTCGAAGCTATATGAGGAAAATTTTTCATCATAACATTTTTAAAATGAATATTTACATTTAAAACAAAATTCATTTTTCTAATTTGGCGCCCTGTTCACCTGGCGCCTCCTGCGAACGCGTAGTTCGCAGGATTCAAGATCCGGCCCTGCAGTAACAATGGAATTCTGTATTACCTCCCGACTATCGTTTTTGTGAAAACATTCATCATAATATGACGTAGGAAAATGAGTTACATTAAGGTCTAAGATCTAATATCAAAGTTGAAACATAGCAAGTAAAACAAAAACATATAATAGCAAAAAGTTTTGAAAATAATTTCAGTTTAAACTAGCTGCGACTACATTTAATTCAAAATTGAACTTCTGGAGCGCAACATATGAGCGTAACTAAAAGAAAAAATCAATAAGAACAGTCGGCATTTGAACCTAAAGAAAACAAGTAGGAGTCCCTTATACTAACCATTCATCTACTATATTTTGTTTACTAAAAATATTTTCCATGCAGCAAAATGCCATTTCACACTGAAACATTAACAACATAAGAACAAAGTTTTCAAGAAAATTTGCCAAAGCTTATGTATTAAAAGTATCCCGGTATTCGCCCAGTGGTACTGCAAAATCACTAGTCAGGATGCCTCGTATCGAAATTTGAACCTGGAGACTCCCAATTACAAAGGTCAACGCTAACCAGTAACCTACGTTCGCTCAGTAAATGTCATGAAATTACTTTTCTGTAATTATTTTTGGAAAATGTTTATTATTTTCATGAAGCAAAGAGTGCATCTTCTACTTGGGTTGAGAACTATATACTATACTTCTAAGAGTCAACTAATAGTTGATGTTTATTATTTCCGTCGATTTTCTACGTCTGCTAAGTTATTTCAATTTTATTTTAAGTTTTCCCTTCCGGTTATGACAATGATTAGAAATGAAGAGTCCTCTTCTTATACAATTCTTGATCATTGTAACATTTTTTAGTCTAAATTCTGAATTATTGAAAATATTTAAATTAGTTAGAATGAAGAGGATAATACTAAGAAACATGATTAGAAAAAAAAAGAAACATTGTTGTTTAACGAATTGATAGAATCAAGCTTTTTCAAAACATAAAAAATACTGTATGGTATGGGATGATCATGGAAAAAGTAAAAATAGCCATCGAGGACACTAACCAACCACTGTACGCAGGTAAGTCAAGGTTCGTTAACTTGAAAATGAAATGAAATGAAATCTTTGAGTTTTACGTCCCGCGGTTATGCCGGTTAGGCTAAAGGAGACGGTGATGATGAATAATGAGTGAAATGGTGGAATAAAGAAAGTGGGAGGAAACGGGAGAACTCCGACAAAACCCATGCACACGGTGTTTATCCACCACAAAGTTCACTTGGCGGGGACTGGGATCGAACCCGTGACCCCAAGCACCAGAGGTGAACGTTCTATCACTGATTCGTTAACTTGGTAGACGTATATGAAGAAATCACGAACAGAAAATAGCTGATAGCTTTACGCCTAACCATCTCAGCGACCTCGAAACTATGAACTCTACATGAACATCGGTTGTCGTTTTCGATCATTTTATATGTTACTTCCTTCCAAGGTCGCAAGGTGTCTTGCCCCTTATCCCAATGCATGAAAAGCAAATGATATTTTCTCCAGCCAGGGGCAAGGAAGGAAGAACGCACACAACTCGCTGTATAGTTTTAGGGCAAATACCTAAAGGCACAAGCAATAAACCACTTGACCAAGAGCAATGTTCACAACCATAAGACAGGGTAAGCCCACGCTCAGCCTGTTCGACACAAAATCATTGACCCTTCCAACAAGATAACATTATTGCGCTCTCAGAGTCAGGTTTTAATTGCATTTGTGTTGAAGTACGTTTTCTTTGATTTTTAAACATTTGATGAATTTCTTACACACTGTTGTGTATGATATTTTCTATGTGGAATATTATTGAATATTTTCTACTGTACACATTGTGTAAATAGAACTCATCTGTATTTCTTACATTGACTTTGAAAACTTTAGCAATGCCCTCATGCGCTGTGTACGGCTTTAAAATGAACACACGAAATAGAAAAGTTGGTGAAGCGAATGTCAAGTTCCGTTCATTTCCAAAGCAGGGAGATTTACAGCAATTGTAAATCAATAGGGGTGTAATTTTGTCATCTGTGGTTGGACCCAAAAAGCCGTAGGTCCACGCTGCTTATGCCCTTAGCAGAGCTGAGCTGATTTTGAGTTTAACATCCCGTTCAGCAGCGAGGCTATATGATATGTAGACCTACTGGTTAACGTGGAATCCGAATCACATGAGCTCCCACCGGGAATCGAACCTGGGTCTCCCACGCCAAACGCGCGTACGCTAAGCTTGTGCCCTTAGTTTTATGAATTTTACCAAATGAATGAATATCTACATATTTTAACACAGTATATGCGTTCTTTGCTATATTGCTTTTGTAGTAATATTTTTGTCATTAATTTGCTTATTATGTATCTTTCTATATAAAATAACAAGTTCTGGCTGGCATATTGATCAACGCTAGGCCAAACCACTTAAGCTAGAAACTTGAAGTTTAGAAAGGGCATATGATTTGTAATGTAAGGTCCCACTAAAAGAAGAATATTTGGAAATTTGAAGGGAAAAGGGAGAAAGAGGGGTGGCAATTATCTTAAAATGTCCATACCTTGGAATCTTTGAGTGTTAACGACATGAAATTTGGTATATGGACTTCTTATTTACAATAATTAGATATGTATGTAAGCGTTTTTATGATATTTGCCCTAGAAAGGAAGAAAATAGGGTAAAGTTACAATTGTTATAATTGGATGGTCATAACTCGAAAATCGTTAAGGTTATTGACATGAAAATTGGTTGAGTTGATTTTGAGTTTAACGTCCCATTCAGTAGCGAAGCTATATGAAACGTTAACCTACTGATTAACGTGGAATTCGAAATACATGAGCTCCCGCCGGGAATGAAAATTGGTGTTTAGGTTTTGCAAGTAAAACAATTAAAGACATGTTTCTGCGTTTTTTCATTTTTCCTTAAAAAAAAGGTTTAAATTGTAATTGGTAAAATAGAATGGCCATATTCCAAAATCCCTTAAGAGTAGAAGCATCTTGATCACTTAAGATCAGAGGTCTTAGGGATATGAGAAGTGAGAGGTCGGAGAAAGAGCAAATGCGAGCGTCTAGGGGCGGACTCCCCGCCTAGCCGAAAGCAAGTTATGCAATAAAAAAATTGCATCAGTTAGACTTTACACGGCGGTTTCTGGGTGTTGGTTTTTGAAGCTCCAAGTTAATCACATTACTTCAATTTACATGTCTTTATTTTCTAAAATTAAGCAGTTGTTTATAAGTGGGTATTTTGGACTCAAATTTTACATTTAAATTCATATGTTTTTTCGTTATTTATATCTGGTATTACCTTACCAGCGAACGAGTGCGGGTGGCCGGTTTTGGAACTAAAATGCAAGGAGCAGTGTTCCTAACCGGATTACTTCTAATCAATCACCGGATCTAACCGGATCACAGTTCATTTTGTCCTGTTCGTAATAAACCAGTTCACGCATATGCTCAAGTCAGGAGCAGATCCATGGGGCGGTGCCATCGGGGTGATTGCCCCCCTCAAAAAATAAAATCTAAGAATTTTCACCTTTGTATAGTAAATGTAAAATTAAACCTAAAATAGGTAAGCCTTATTTTTTTTTGTTTTACGTTGCAGAAGTCAAATAAAGCAATAAATTGCAAGAAATTACCTACATTAGCGTTCTTGCTAAAAAAAAAAAAAAGCCCACCTTCGAAATCGCAGGTGGCCATTTTTGTTCTGGAAATTGCAGACAACTACTACTTCTCCATATCTAAAGTTGTTTATTTTTTTTTCTTTTTTTGCAATTACCATGATTTGCCTTCGAACGACCGCCCCTAAACATTCAGCCTGATTCCCCCTCTCTCAAGTTAAGACAAACAGTTTCAAAAGTTCTTGAAGTTATTTGTAGAACAACAAGAACAACAACAACAAAAAAATATACCCTCCGTATTAATTTGCGAACAAACTAGCGAGCAGCATTTTACAGGCTGCTCCTATTTTATAATGACATCGAATAAAACGCAATCAATATTTATACAATCTGCTTAATACACGGTAAAAGCTCACTGAATTAATTGTGCTATGTTGTTCTTAAATTGGTAATTTCCATTCATATATCACTATTCACAATACATCTGCATTACTGCAGGAATGGTTCGCTACAACCACATAACTTACGGCGTTCTTTATTAAGCTAAAGATATTGGGCTATACATAACATCTAAACTGTAACTTTTAAAAACGTTGGTTACATTGCAGAGCGAAACTCTCCGCTTCCCTGTTCCACCGCGCTTGCCAAGAAACTGATGTAAACACAACAGCAGCGCCATCCTCCCAAAAAAGCACTGCTATCCTGGTCAGGTAATATCAACTTTGTTTTCTTTATCAGAAAGATAGAAGAAATTTTCGATTATTTTTACATGTTCCTGTGTCTCCCATGATAGAACTAGAGGTGATACGGTTTTCGATTCCCGTCAGGAGTCGTGTGGTTCGGGTTCCACGTTAAGTCGTAGATGCACGTCTTGTATAGAGTAGTAGCTGAAAGACACGCTGAATTCTATATCACCTCACCTCACCTCGTGACATATTCTACGTTTGCATAATTTCTAAACCACTTTTCTTTCTTTCAATCTCCTCCTTCCTCTTAGGACACGCATAGGTTAAAACAGAAACATTCTTCACGGTTGGAGGACGCAAGGCTACTGTACCATACGCGTACAACCCTTATGGGACTAGGTAGTGAGTTGCGCAGTTTGAGTAACACACACGAATAAACCACGCTGACATTTATTATATATAATTAATAAAATATCATATTAGGACTTACTCTGCACGTCAAACTTTCAACATATGTGACTTTTTAGATTCTGTTCTT
The DNA here is from genome assembly GCF_964235325.1 of Thermobia domestica. Taxonomy (NCBI): domain Eukaryota; kingdom Metazoa; phylum Arthropoda; class Insecta; order Zygentoma; family Lepismatidae; genus Thermobia; species Thermobia domestica. The sequence continues at coordinate 63,753,521 of NC_137457.1, forward strand.
CTTCTGCTTTATTATTATTATTATTATTATTATTATTATTATTATTATTATTATTATTATTATTATTATTATTATTATTATAGCTATATGAAGCAATTATCTCGGCAAACTTGGTTAATACACACCATTCAGCAACCGGTAGTTGTAGAAATCTGGCTTTTCCAACAGTAGTTGTTAGCTCAATCGGTAGAGCGCTGAGCCGTGGTTTCAAGGGTTGCGAGTTCGAATCTAGTCTAAGTCAAAAGATTTTTTTCCTGATATAATTCTTGAAATGGGGATGTTTCTCTCTTCATCTTTATCTCGTAATTCTGAATAGAGATGTTTGGATGTGAAAGAAAAAGTATACTAGGATATAAGAAAAGAGAGGTAATTTACATGATACCTTTTGCAATTTTTAACTATATTTTCACCTATCTAGGACGTTTCTAAAAAGTTCAGACTTCTAGAGCTCCTTTTCGCTCTTTTATGTGTCCTTTAATTAATTTCTACAGTTACTTAGTGAATCACATATACATATATTACAGATGTCGTTTCTCTTTCTCTTCTCTCTACATCATGTCTGGAGATGAATGTTTTGACAATAGGTTACAAGCACGATTTTAAAAAATAATACGATCTGCGATATCAGTGATACATATTGTGGTGTTTAACTTAACATATAAAACAATAAATAGAAAAACTGAGAATACGAATCTTTTCGTGCACTGATGCTTCAATAACAGTGAACTGATGCTTCAAATCTGTGTCTTTACTCCCTTCACCTATGTTAATTCCCTAGTCAAAATGAAAACTCTTCAAAAGTAATCACAAATTCTTATACAACCATCCCTTCCTTGGAGTACTGCGCGGTCACATACCCGTCACTGCGATGTAAAGGCACTTATGGCGACGAGGATACATAATAACAGTTAATAATTGTCCTTCTTTGAAAGCTGATTTTTTTTTGCTTCAAATGTAATTACATCACCTTTTTTAATGTCTGAAGGAGAAGCTTCATCTTTTCTAGTGTCTAAAGGTAAAGTTTCAACTACAGTATTGTTCAAAAATATATGTAGGTAGTATTTAATATACTTAATTCCATACGCATTATTTTTCCATTATAGAGAAACTTATAACCATTCGACAGATTAAATATCCTAAAAATTGGGTCTTTAACATTTTTAGTTCTCAATCGACATAATAGATTTATAGTTTCTTGCTTCATAATTAACATATTTGCTTCTCTGTTTGATGTTTGGAAATCTTTTTTGTAACAAATTGGCTATTTATTGTTTCAAACTGATGAAAAGTTACTACATCTTGTTGGTCAATAGCATCAGACACATTAACAAGTCTTTTGTTTTTAAAATCAACCCATGTTCTATTATTTGTTGTGAAATCTTTATCCAGATCACTAAGGTTTTTGATCTCTTTACTAGTAGCATTACCAAAGATATCCATATTCATTATATACAAAAATTTATATCTATTTAACAGTAAGAAGAAGAGTTATACGAGCTCCACCAAAATCAATCAAATTACCATTCTCATCTCGAATTGAAACTTTTATATCATTAAATTTGGTGAGATGTATTGGGAAAAATATCTTCTCTTTAGGTTCATATATAATTGGTTCTCTAAACTCTGAATTTGTTCTAAACGTTGCTATTAAATCTGTTTCGTTGTGTGTTGTATCATTATGTTTTAAAATCATACCTTCTGCTAAATCACAGTGAATATTTATAGTATCAAATGGATGAAATTTTGGTAGCTTATCTCTAACATGTTCTAAGTTTGTAGCTAACTTCTTCTCACTAAAACCTAATACAGTGTTAATAGTATCTAAGGTAATATCACACAAACTGCTAAGTATTTTAACTCTATTGGTCTTTCTGTCTTCGGTGAATTTAATAGTCCTATTAGATACGAATTCGTTTGGAAGATTTGATTTAATACATTCTTCTAATTCCTTTTAAACTATATTGGCCAGGTTGAACTATGACTTGCTCTGAAAGTACAGGACTATTGCTACAAATTGTTAACTTATTTTTTTTCTGTAATGATTGGAGGTAAGTATGTTGTGTAAAATCCTGCAACTGCTACATCTAAATCGTTTTCAAATGGATAATGTAAATACATGCCTAGTTCAAATGAACAACCGTTTAAATTAAATACTTTCATTTATTATATAATAAAAGTTCAAATGAATAAATGGGATATTCAAGTAAGGTTATAAGATCAAACTGTAAAAAAGAAGAAGAATGGTATATTGTTACCTGATGATATAAGATGTTTAATTATAGGACCCAGTGGTTGTGGAAAACAAAGTTAATGATTGATAATTTTTTACTAGCGCCAGATTGGCTTAAATATGCGAATGTTTATATCTATTCTAAAAGTCTACATCAACCGAAATATCAACGGTTAATACAACTTTTCCAAGACGTAGAAGGAGATATTAATAAGACAATTGCAATAGTAAAAGGAAACAATGAAGAGATTATTCCATTAGATGAGTGTGAGAAGGATTCTGTAGTTGTGTTTGATGATTTCATTTTAAAACAACAAAACCACGTTAGAGAATATTTTACTCGAGGTAGGCATAAAGGTTTAAACTGCTTCTATCTTGGACAAACATATTCTAAAGTACCAAAACAGCTAATAAGAGATAACTTAAATTTCCTTGTATTTTTAGACAGGACAATGTAAATTTAAAACATATATATGATGAATTTGTTGGATCTGATATGTCGTTTGAAAAATTACAATCACTCTGCAATAGGTGTTGCAAAGAACAACATAGTTTCTTAACAATAGATATGACTAGGAAAACGAATAATGGAAAATACAGAAATAAAATTAAAGGCTTTTTAAAAGTATAGAGAACGTGATTGAACGTAGGTGATCGTGCACGTTATGTTACGTTTTTATTTTCTTATATAATAAATGAGTGAATTAGATGCTGCTGAAGCTAAGAAATATATAAAGTTAAAAGAAGAACTTGTGAAAAGATTTAAGGAAATTAAACGAACTAATTGAGGTAAATATGAGAAATATAAAGAACAAGATCAGCCTGTTACAGATGCAATTGAAGGCTTAGGACGAAATATAGCAAAAGTAACAGAAGAAAATAAAAATCTAATTCAAGAGCTAGTTCCAGTTGTAAAGAAAAGTGCAAGATTAGATTCTGATTTATTTGTAACACCTTCAAGAACAAGCTATGGTAGTTCAATAGGTGAGGATGATTCACCTGTAACTAAAGAAACTAAGCATATGAGAAAACAAATTAAAGATAAAGTAGAAGGTATAGAGCCAATTGAAAAAGGGACAGGATTTGGTAAAGTTGCTACACAATATTATACAACAAGAGATGATAAGGTTTTCGGAATACAAGCATATAATGAGGATGGAAAAATAATAAATATGATTGGAGATAAAGAAGTTAAAATAAATGGTGATTTAATAATAAACAATCGACATTATACAGGAACAGAAGGTTTATGGGAACTGTTGACAAGAAACAATCCGACAAATTATGGCGAGGATGATTTAATAAAATATACGCAGATAGCTATTGACTCTAATGTTGCATTTCAAGATAGTGATCCAAGTAAAAGAAAACAAAGGTCTAACAGAGGTAAAAAATATCTAGAAATCATTAAACCCATTTGGGATGAATATATAAAACCAACATTAGGACTAACACCACCGAAAAAGAAAACACCAAAGTCAGGAGAAGGAATAAAAATATACAACGAATTACCTAAAGAATATATATGGATGGATGATGTGAGAAAGTTAATTGATAGGTTGATAGCTATAGATGGAGAAGATAAATCTGGGAGTGATAATTTTTACAATGAGAAAGTAGGCATAATGGATATGATTAATTCTAAACTTGCACAATTTATTCCTAATGATCCAAAAGGTATAGGTTATTTGATAAAGATATTGAATACGTTACCACCAAAGTTTTGGAACAGTGAGAAGTATGGAAAAGGACTACTAAATGATTTGATTAATAAACTTCCAGTTGAATTACATATTCCAGGATACGAATTTTGCGGTCAACTGGGCCGCTGTCGTGCTTGAAAAGAGCATGGTAACACACAACTTGTTGCGGGAACGTCCTTAGAGCCTAATCTACCACCTCTATTTGGAAACTTTTAGGGGGAACTCGGGTAATGACCGAACACAATGGTAATAACGATTAGGATTGGATAATCTGCAGGTGAGCTCCTTAGTTAGCAAAATAAAAAATGAGTTAGTATAATAAAGTTGATTAAGAAAAAAATTATGAAACGTGTTATATATAAAATCGTAAATAGCATCGATGATAAAATGTATATTGGAAGTACAACGAGAAGATTATCCCAAAGAATGGGTTCTCATAGGAATGATGCTAGAAATATTAATCCTAAACTTATTAGCGAATACATGAAAACTATTGCAATAGATAAATTCTCGATTGAACCTATTAAGATAGTGACTGTTTCTTCAAGAAAAGATTTAAGAATTAGAGAACAACAAGAGCTTGAAAAATTTGATAAAAATATTATACTTAATGTTCTTCGAGCTTATTCGTTCAACAGAGAGAAAACAAGAGATTTGGATAAAAAGAGAGCATCAAGAAGGGCTTATTATCATCGACATAAACAAGATCCTATTTGGCATGAAAAAGAAAAAGAAAGAAATAAAATTAGAATGAGAGAACGAAGAAGTAAAGAGAAGCTATTTAAAACTGTATGGAAAGAATTATGCAACATAGAAATATAATGGTCAGTCTAATATGGAACCGTCTCAGAGACTGAACGGGTGTGGTGGTGAGAAGTCTGACCAACTCCTATGATCCATTAAGATACAGTCCAGCCTTCAGGGAAACTTGGAGGGTTAACTGCCAGGAACTAAGCTACAAGAAAGATTAGAAAGAGGAGATAAAGGTATTAACCCATTAGATGAGGCTTGTAGAGAACATGATATTTACTACAGAGATAATAAAGATACATCTTCTACACATATTGCAGACAAACAATTAGAAAATAAAGCATGGGAAAGAGTTTTCACGAAAGATGCAAACTTGATAACAGAACGTTTACCAGCTTTAGGAACTGCTTTAGCTATGAACACAAAAGTAAGATTTGGTTTAGGTTTATAAGTATTTTTAGATTTAGGTTTATGTGTGCTTTTTATGGATTTTTTTTCATAAAAAATTTTTCATTATATAATAAATATGAAGTTGAAAAGTTTTACATTTACTATTCCTCACGAGGAACTTAAAGAATTAAATATTGATCACATTCTAACTAAGAAACAACTCAAACAAGAAGAGAAACTAAATAAAGGAAAATATTTGTTTTTATCTCTTTCTATACCACAAGTTAAAAAAATAACAAAGAAATGAAAACGAATGATAATAAACTTCACTATGGAGGTTTTATATTTACAATTCCAACAATTTTAGCTTTAATAGGCACTCTTGGTTCTGCTGCTGGAGGTGTAGCTACTATCGTAAAAGCTGTAGATGATGTAAAAGGGAATAAACAGGAATTAGAAGAAGAAAAGAGACATAACATAGCAATGGAAGAAAAATAAGGTTGTAAGTTTTCAAAAAACGTAAAATCCAAAACAGTAAAGAAAGAAAAGAAATTAACCCTTTAAGTAATTTAGACCTAATACAACTTGATAAAAAATTTAAGATAAGAAACTTTAGAGGTGTATTTATGAGTTGTGAATATGCCTAAACAACCAAGGAAGAATGAGTGTGGTATTGTTAATTCTGATACGTCTAATAATATACGAACGCATTGGATTTGTTATTGGAAAGAAGGAAATAGAAAGTATGTGTTTGATTCATTTGGAGGTAATCCGCCAAAAACTCTCGTAAAATATCTTGGTCATAATATAGAGTACAATAGCAGCCGTATACAACATTTTAACGAGGTAATCTGTGGGCATTTATGCATGATGGTGTTAAAAATGTTTACAGATGGGTATAGTTTTCTAAAAATCATTACTCAAGTGAATAGGAATAAGGATAATTTGGAGAAGTTATATTTAAGTTGTTTTATGAGTTTAGTTCATAAAACGATTACAAATATTTTTTCTTTATAATAAGTGGATAAAATAGAGTCATATGAATTACAATCCTTTAAACCTAATCAAAAAACAATAAAAAATTTAAATAAACCGAATAGATCTATTGAGTTTGATATAGATGTTGGAGATGGGTTTGTTCATCTTTATTATGCTTATATTTTTTTAACTTTTGAAATTGGAGGTAGAGATGCTACTGGTGAATATACTACTCGCCAAAATATTAGACTTATTAATAACTTATTCCCACATTTGTTTTCTCAAATACAAGTTAGAATGCATGGACAGATATCGGATATTATTGATTATCCTGGCTTAACTTCAACAGCTGTAAATACATGTACGATTTCAAAACCAGAGGCAAATCATTATGATGAATGTGGATGGGAAGGAATTACATGGCCAAGAACAGATGACGAAATAGTATTTTCATTAAGACATTTACCAGGTTTTTGTTCTGATTATAAAGATATTATGTGGAAAGGTGGATTAAAATATATTTTTAAAAGAAGTGGTTCTGATGATAATGCATTTGCTATTTGGAAAACAAAAAAGGAAGATGGAACATATGAGAATGATCAACCACATCCAGGTAAAGTTAAGATTACAAATATGGAGTTAAGAATGCCTGTTGTTAAGTATGAACCTAACTATGCTACCTTGCTAAAATCTAATATGTTAAAAGAAAGTAAGATTCCTATTTCCTTTAACACATATCAATGTTTACAGAAATCAGTTAGTTGCAAATATATAGTTTGATTTAACCACACAATTTAACTCAAGTGAATTTGATATGCCTAATTTTGTGATTGCATTTTTTCAAACTGATAGAAATGATAATCAATAAATGATTCAGGCTTTTTTGATCATTGTAAAGTTCAGGATATCCATTTTCGTAATTCTAGAAACGAATCTTTTCCATCAGAATCTTTAAAATTAGATTTTGCGAAACATAAGTATTTGAAAGCTTACAAAATATATACGATATATAAGAGAGCTACAATTGGAAACACTGAGATGTATTACTATCCTAAAGAGTTTTTAAAAAATAGACCGATGTTTGTAATTAATACAAGCAAACATAAATCAGTAACTGTAAGTGATAGAACTAATTTGAAACTGTTAATTTTGAAAGCGTCGTACCAGATAAAACGATTTGTTATGTTGTTTTGATTGGTAAGAAAAATTTAGAATACGATGTAGAGAAAGAAAAACTAATTGAGAAAATATAAATCAATTATATGTTTATTAGATCTGTTTAGTTTGTAAGTGTTGTTTGACAATATCATAAAAACTTATTTAATAAATGAATATTCCAGATAACATACCACGTGAGAATTTAATTGTGTTAATTGAAGATACTATATTAAATCTTGAGAAGTTATTAATGAAAAACAAAAGGAAGTTTAAGAGAATAAAATGTGTTTATACTACTCTTATTACGTTATCAATTCTACTATCAGCTTCTACAGGGTTCATCAATGTGTTTATTCCTGTTACAGTAAATTCAATTATTACAACTGCATTTGCTTCGGCTTCTGCTGTTATCACTGGTCTATCAACACGGTTTAATATAGCTTCGAAGAAAAAATATTATAAAAATATGGTGACTCAAATTGAATTGTTTGAAGATGAGGTTAATGTAATTAAGTTAATGAGTGGTGAATTAACAGATGAAAATGTAAAGGTTATCGTTATTTGAATCAATGATATACTTAATGAAATTCGAGACTACTAGAAACAAAAAAAGAAGAAGCTCGAATACAAAATTACAGAAAAAAATTAGAACACATGTTGATGAAGAAGATAAAATTATCTATATAGAACAAGGGGTATCGTTTCAAGACCCCTTTAAAACTCACAACCACACAGTCTTTATTAATGAGTCAGGATTGTATTCTTTTATCGATTTTTCCTACATAATAAAAGTTGGCTCAACACATTGATTTTTTAAATAAACTTGAAAGTCTTGAACAAAAACAGGTTATTGGATTAAGAGAATTAGAATTAAATACAGAATATAAGATTGTGAAAATGGAAAAGATTAAAACTATGTTTGGAAAGAGCATTTCAGTTGAATGTGAAGATTTTAAAGTATTTCATCCACCTAGATTTACAAAACACTTAACAGATAACATGATTGATGGGATCGTTAAAGATGGAATAAAAATTAAATACACTGGTTTAAAAGAGAATTATCCAACTGTTGATTTCTGTATGTAAATTTCAAATGAGGATCGGTTTTGTGAAACCAAAAAATAATAAAAATGACCAAAAATATGTCGCCAGAATTAAAAAATGGAGAGGATAGAACTGATCCTCAAAAGAAATTTATACTTACTAATAATTTCAATGTAATTGTGAAAAATGTGCAAACCGAAGTTGAAATAGTATTTGATATTAATGGCTGCCTATTCAGCTTGAATTATGATCAGTGGACAGAGTTTAAGAAGTCATTCTTTCCTATTGAGAACGAAGTTAGCAGAAGATTCCACTATCAATATCCGAACTTGTAATTTTAAGTATGTTTTAAGTGTATAAGTGTTTTTATGATTTCATTATCAATATTCGAACTTGTAATTTTAAGTATGTTTTAAGTGTATGTGTTTTTATAATTTCAAGATTATAAAAACTAAGACCTTTGGATATATAGAACATAATATCATTTGAATTTTAAAGATATATATATATAAATAAGGGATTTATTTGATTTTTTATAATTATATCCTAAGAGTTATGCAATTTATATAACATTCCAAAAATAGTAAATTTATTTCTGTATTGATTGTCGTTTGAATTTTGAAAATCGGTTAATAAACAACGAAGTTATAACAAATTCAAAATTTCTGGAATTTTTTACGGGTTTATTTTTGAGTTTTCGGGAAAATGTTATTCCCTAAAAAAGTCCTAGAATTTTTTGTGGAATACGGTGATTTTTTTCTTTTTCGATTCAATGAAATGTTGTAGAGATATTGAAAAAGGGAGAAATATCTTGAGGGTTATGCAACCATTTATGCATTTTGTAAAATTTGTTATAATATTGGTATTCATTTGCAGTTTGAATTTTTGAAATCGGTTAATTAGGGACGGAGCTATTGAATTTTAACGTTATTTGGGGTTGAGGTTGCAGTGTTGCCAACTCACTTTTAACAATTATTATATTTATTGGTAATGGGGTGAATTTCTCCCTATATGTTTTAAGGCGATATCTTGAAAAATTAAAATCCTGGAACGTTGCGAAAAAAATATTGACTTGGAGACACTGATTCTAAAAAGAGATCTAGTGAGAAAAGCATGTACAATTTGACAATTGTGAATTTCTTTCTTTTATTTGAGGAAATCATGTTGAGCTATATGTAAGTCATTCTCTCTCTTTCTTGCTGGAGGTGGAAGGATATATGACGTGCATCAATTGACATCATAGTTATTGCGTAGTCCCATCCCGTGGGATTACGTCATATACAACTCCATCTATGTCTACTGTAGCTAGAAGTTCTGTTGGTGTGAGGAGTAGGAAAGAGAGAGGCTATAAATCTCATGTACATGTATGCTCATGCTTCTCTCAACTGAATATATGTATATGTGTGTGGAGAAAGTATATATATATATATATATATATATATATATATATATATATATATGCATGTAACAACCATACCCGACATACTAAACTTTAAGTTCGTATTACTGAGATAATTCTGAACCGATTTCGATCAAACAAAAACTATTTTTTTCAATCAAAGACAGCCCTATAAGCTATAAGTTTTAGATGTAAGTTTTTATGAGTAATTTCATAAAACAGTAGTTTAATTTTCTTTACTTCCAATTTGAATAAGGCATCATCCTTGCCCTCCATTTTATAAATGCATTCATTTAATCAATCCACTTCTTATTATTAATATGATTGATAAAGATATGATAGTTCTTAAAACTGAAATAGTAGTCTAAATTCTTATAGGGCAATGCATTATTCCTTATTTCTGTATTTTATGAAGATGATATTTTGCTCTTTCATCAAGTTGAGCTTTTCCATTCTTATAGTCGATGTAAAATTCTAAAAACATTAGTTTGATATCATTCAATTCGTTTTGTAAGTCTCTAAATTCTTTTTCAGATAATTGTTCAGGATTTGCAACATGATAAGCAAACGCACCCATTTTTTCTGTTTCATCATTTTGTTTGCTCATTTTATTCCGACATGCTTTACACTCATCTAGTCTTGTATTTCAATTTCGAGCAAATTCTTGATATTGTTTTAATTCTCCACAAATTACACACTTTTTCATGATTTATTAAATATAAAATATTCAGAATACTTATTAATTTTGTTTGATTTTTAAATGTCATAAATACCTGTATGCAGTGCAATTACCCAATATCACTTTGTGCTATTCTTCTTTGTTAAAGTACTATGGTTAGTGGTGGATTTGTAATTTTTGGCAGTTAGGGGTTGACGGGAAAATTGTCTGCAGAACATACATGTATCCCCTACTGCCATACAAGCAGTCCCCGTCTCCACCGACCACTGGAAAAGTATCAGGGAAGAGAGGAGTTCTTGTCGTAAAAATTAATGAATAAAATAAATATACTATGAACTGTTACAACACACTGTAAAGCTACGAGTGATTACGGCCAAGAATTAAACGTGAGATTAAAATTGCGAGTATTATGTATTGTGGTTAAACAAACAATATACAATGAACAAACTACAAGCTAATTATAATATTTAACAACTTGAGCGCTTAAAAATAATTACTTTACTTTTTATATTCTTAAAATCATTTACTTTGGTCAGGTGGCCTTTTCGATTTATTAGAATGATTCTTTCTTAATGCTACTTACAGTTCTAACCACAGAAACATCTTACTATGTGTGTTTTTGTGATAAATATTATAAAATGAAATGAAATCACTCCTTCCAGAAACCAAAAGAAATAAGCAAATATATAAGAAACATTTAGACTTTTTTGGTTGTACATTTGTAAGTTGAAGAGATTAAAGCTACTGCTTCGAAGGAGAATCCATCCGTTTCATGCAACAAAAGATGTAGAAACGGAATTGAAAAGACATTCCATACTGAGGTTTCAAAGATCATTATCTTTATTCCATGAAATATTTTGTTGACACGTGAATCACACCAAATTCCGCCGAAAATGTAAATTCAGATACTTGTAGACGTAAAAATGTGGGAACTCAGTAGGGAATTCGGGCTGGGATTGGGAAGGGAGACTGCTCAAGGCGTAAATTATTATGAAACTGGAGAGGTAGACACGGGTTTCACTTTTCAAATTGTCATAATTCATCCCTCCTCAGCCTGTGTTCTTCAAAGAATGTCATCCGTAGTAATTCATGAGGTGTGCAAGTGGTATTTTGACTCTTTACCTGCAGTAACTCAATACGGAAGAATGCATTACAATAAATCCAAGTAATTAGGTGCAAAATTTTGACAGTCATGTGGCAACAAAATTACCATCTTTGTACAAAATTACAAGTTCCTAAATGCAGTATTTTCTAAGATATTTATGATTTAAATTTTACATGTTATCTTATGAAGATTCGGAAGCCTCTGATGATGGGAAGACATCCTCTTAAGCTGTAGGTCATGTCTGACAGTGACGTAGTCAGGGAGGATCACCCGGCTCAATCCCCCCATTAGTGTTGCGATGTTGAAAGTGGATTCCGCTTACATACAGTATGTTTTATTTGTGATCCTGATGTTAGGACTTTTCTTTTTAGTTCCCGGAGTAAGTCGACCGGATGTTGTAGTTTTACTCCATATGTACTGTAATTATGTATGTGTATGTATTACTTTACTCCTCGGTAACTACCAGCTAAATTTAAACCAAACCTTATGCGCAAATACCCAATCATCTAAGGATTAAAGATCATTACATGTGATGCCCGAACTCGACCGGCGATAGGCTCGACTCGGCTTGCCTTGATGTTCTATTTTATTTCTCCGTTAACTACTGGCTGAATATCATCGAAATATGATGCGCAGATAGCCCATTTTCTAAAGAATAAAGATGGCTATACTTTACAAAGCGACAGGGCAAAGGACAGGTTCGCCTTTGCAACAACACAAGAACTACGAATATATTTTGTTTGACGGAAGGGGCTGAAGTATAATCTTGGGTGTGAGAATGTGTTCATTTGCCCCTGTACATTGTCAGTTATTCGCTTCCAACGCCATATTTCTGACCTTTTCATGCCGGCATATGTAATGACTTCTATATATTGATTTGCTATATATTACAGGCACGCCACGAAACCGCAAGTCTGAATCCAGAAACAAGATCATAGAGTTTTTTTTTTGCAAGATATAATTTATGCAAATGTCTATCGCCAAACTGAAATCTTCAGTCACCAATTGCGACCTGGCGATCGAAAATTTGAACCTGGCGACCAATTGGTACATGGTTTTGTTTTATATTAGTTAGGCACCAGATCAGGGTTGGAAAAAGTACAGATTTATTTTTTAAAAAGAACAAAACCTGTGTTTAAAACATGAAAAAGATGTTCAAAATATTTTAAATATGTTTTAAAACACAGACGAAAAAACATGTTTTAAACATTTTGAACAGTTTAAAACACAATTTTTAACATGCTTCAAAATCATGTAATAACTTATTTCTTAGGACTTTTTGCTCTTTACTTGCAACCGACCGTTTCATTTATTTTATCCTGGTTAATAACACTGTTCTGGGTACAGAAAATTTCAGTATAGATTAGTAATTCTCAACTTATTTCATATCCCGACCCCTTATTATTACACCCTCTTGCCGGTGATTCTCATAAGTACTTTCTTGGTTGTAATTAGCTTTCTAGGTAGATTTTAAAATCTGCTTACTGTGGAGATTTCACACAATCTATCAATATGCATGGTAAAACAAAAGTTGGCACCACACTTGTGCATTGAGAACGGGTTGAGTGAGAATGATGAAACTTTTAAGTGGTCTGACACATCCGATAGTGCTATCAAGCATCATGGCTGCCATCTTTGATTGGAATTCAAAATTTCAAATACAAATGGAGTCATGTTACGTGATTTAAACCTAGAACTTTACCAGAAATACGATTGTACAGTTACTTTAGTCTTAAAACAAGTCATTTCAGAGTTACAGCTTCTGAAAATTTCCTAATTATACCCTTAGGAGCTACGATCGCGTTTCGTGGAGGTGGGTGTGATTTTTAGTTTCAAAAATTGGATTACTATTTCAAAACACTCATCCTAATAAAATTATCTTAAAATAATAAATTTTCGAAAAGCAATGATAGATTGAAGCACATTTCATGTTGAGCTAACTTTAGAATATTTTCTGCAAGTCTATGTAATTGGTTGTTTTTTAAGTAAAAAAATCATTGAAGAAAAGTAATATTTGAGGCGTTCAGAGCACAATGGATCCAAGTCCATTTTCAATAAGATTCAAGTTTGCTCAGCAAATGAATTCTATTTCCAAACGTAATATCTTCGCAGTCACAAGTCCGCAATAAATATAACTAAAACCACGTTAAAGGTCGTGGGATACTTCCATATGAGAGCCTCTAGATAGGGGCGTCAATGGGGCAGGAGGGCATCCGCACCCACCCCACCCTGAATTTCAGATTTTGGGGGCAGTAAGGCAGTTTTAGAAACCTTTTGACAAGCAAGGTCCAACAAAACAAGTTTGACGTCCTTACACCAAATAAATAAGGAAGAAATACAGATGATCGAAACTGGAAAGATGTTCCAAATGATGTCGTTTTTTCTTCCCTTAAAACTAGTGCTAACCCATTCCTAGTTGTACGGAGACTGACAAGGTACATTCGCGAAGTGTCCCCTTGGGATGCGTGTAACATTGATTCAAATGCAAAGTTCTCCGTGGCCCAATGTGTATTGTACTAATTTAAGCGGCCCGTACCGGTAATTTCCATATTCCGTACCGGGCCTTCAGATATCCGGAATTCAATCATACACTACTATAACACTCGGACACATAGTTGCTTTCAGTTTCTTTAGATGTCACTGGACATGAATATGGACATATGTAGAACTAATTGAATCAAATACTCCTCTGACATATATTACCCACTTTGGCCGCCATCTTGGATTTAGCTCTTTTTCAAATGGCAAGAGGTGCAAATGATACATCAAATTAATGCAAACCTTCCTCCGAATTTCTTTGGTGTACTGCGTTTTATCGTAGCTTGTATATACCATTAAATGTCAAGCACTTCATATTGAACTAAATAGAAAGTTGTGCAGGACCCCGTGTGTATATGCAATCTTTTATAAGAGTTATCGTTGATGAAATATTCTCTGAATTTATATACATGCAGATACACAGATGTCAATACGGAAATGGTAGGTCTTCACCCAAATCTGGCCGTATCTGGATCTACATTAGGCATTTTGACCGTAATAAAACACTTAATTATTATAGTATAACATGGAAGTAATAACAATCACTCACGGAAATGTAATAAGATTATGACACCTATGTTGTAAGGAGTTTTCAAGTTAGAAATTGTTTTGATTTGTCAACATAAAAAACGCAAGCGGAACTGATATTAATTTGCAATGCCTATTCGCGAAGTGCCTGGAGGGAATGAACTTGTAATAAGTTCCAAACGGTACAAGCTACGGTAAAATACATTATACCAGTGAATGTAAATGCAAATGTCCGATGTAACACTTGCACCTATTTCCATTTGAAAAACCGAAAGTAAATTCTAATATGGCGGATCTAAGATGGAGACCGGGGTGGGTAACATGTATCAGAAGCAGTACTTGATCCAATTTGTTTTGCATATGCCCATATTCATGTCCAGTGAGTTACAGCTAAAGAAACTAAAAGCAATTTTGTGTCCAAGCATTATGGTAGTTTATGATATAATTCGGGATATGTGGAGGCCCATGAATATGCCAATTACCGGCATGGGCAGCTAAATTTAGTACAATGCACATTAGACAGCAGAGAACTTTGTATTTGAATCAATTTTATACGAATCTCGAGGGGACACTTCGCGAATGTACCTGGTGAGAACCAACATGTAGGTTACTATATTAACGAATGCCTGCGATATATTAATTTCAGAACCGCAAGAACCTTTGTTTTCGGAATACAACACAAAAAATTGTTTCCATTATAATTCTTTTATTTACCTTTTAATATCAGTTCTACAAGTAGTACAACCTTCGACTATGACACTTTCTCGCAAGTTAACTTATAAGCATTTAAACAATACAATGAACGTTAAAAATCAAAGGGAGAAAATGAGACAAAATAAACTGTAGATTACTACATTGCCACGAGAAGTCAAAACATTCAAATGAGAAGAAAACAGTCTTCTGGATGGGTAACACTTTTTGACAGTTTTCTTTCTCTGGCAGAGTTTTTTTTTTACAAAAATAAGATAAAATAGAAATCTGTTTAAAACAAGTCTTAAAAATGCATGTTTAAAACAAAGTTTTTAAAACGTATATAAAATTTGATTTAAACAAAACCAATTGTTTAAAACAAGATTTAATCACTTGTTTTAAACATTTTGTTCTAAACAAAACAACCTTGCACCAGATTCATATTTCTAGTTGCCATGGTGACCTGGCACTCGCGATTTTTCAACTCACACACACACACACACACACACACACATATATATATATATATATATATGGCCGGATTTATTGAATTAGTCCCAGTAGCGACAGTCCTAATAGCGACAGTAATTGATCTGTCCTATGAGCGACAGATTTATTTACATTGAATGATGGATGATGATAAATATTCCACCTCGTAAAATATGTTTGCCTTTGGCATTATTAGCGCCCGAACAACCTTGGTCTGAAATATGTATACTCATATCCAAAATATTGTAGCATATCTATAACTGTCTTCTTGTAAGAATATAATTTGATAACGATTTTGCAGGGTACTTTTAATACTGATACTGTTAGTATGTGTATAATCGGGAAATGTATATTTGTGGTAAATTTCATTGGAAAAGAATTATAAATACGAAAATTAGAATGAGTAGAACAAAATGTTGCTAAATGTACAAGAAAGTTTTATTGTTCTTATTTACTGCTGTTTGGACATGAAATTTGCCACATACATCTCTCTGCCGATTATATACATACTAACATTATAAGAAATACCGAGCGAATTCGTTATCAAATTATATTCCTACAACACATTTATACACATGCAACAATAATTTTGGATATGAGTGTACGTGCCAGTGATACTGTTCGTCAAATATATATTTCCTCTACTGTGGGTTCAAATAAAACTTATTTTAATTTTGAGTTAGATTTGACATTAAGCATATCAAATAACTTAACGAGACAACAGGAATATTTCCATGAAAAGTATATTGCTATGTAATTATTGAAAATCCAGTAGTAATATCTCCTTTCTTCAAAAGCTTTGTTTTATGCACTTAATTTGATTCAAATCTAATTACTCACTAAGCACAGTAATATATTTTATTTTGAAAAACTTTAACGTAACAGTTTCGCCAACGATCTCCTTTTTAGACTTCCTAAGACACTGTGAATAAAATGAAAAAAAATTGTCAATGATAAAGGACAGCTTTTGGGATCCCTTACATCTGATTGGCTATTCTCAACCAATCTCTTTAAACTACCTTCCTCCCTATTGTAAGCTACTAAAACGTAAACTAATTGCTTAATTTGCCTTCCTCCCTTGTTATGACTTATACATAAAAGCTTGTCGTGTGGCAATCTGAAATAATCCCTTATAACTAGACGAACTGTTAAGTCCTGCGAGAGATTTATAACTTGTGTAATAATTTCTTCGAATATACGGTGTTTTTAGATTTCTTTGATATCCTCAAACGATGAAAACATTTTTTCCATGGGCGCCCAATGGGAAGGCAGGGGTCGCCCCATGGCTAACAAAAATGTATATGTAATATAGCAAACCATGTATATTAAATGCCATATATACCAGACGTGATACAGCAACCACGGAGATGACCCTCCCTAGAATTTTTTTCGGGCGCCCCTACCTCTTTGATTTCTTTCTTATGCCATAAACATATTCAATCTAAACTTACGCTCCGTATCATTTTAATATGAAATTTTTAATTATATTAGAATCATAGATAAAGGCGGAGCTACTCTAAATATTTAGTTAGTTGTCCCCTTGAAAGAGTCAATGTATTCATAGAAATTAATTCAAAAATATAATATTAGGAAAAACGTATAAAATATTGTTAATGTAATTAGAGATTTCTCACATATTAAATTTAGGTAGAGTGAAATGTTTCATAGTACATTTTGTTGGGTTCTAAATCACATTAGCATGAAACAAGTTCAAGAAGAGAGAACCTTATCTTCTCCCATTATCTTAGTATGAACGAATCGGTGACTCATAGGGCAGTTAACAGATCGAATCGGTCGCTTATAGGACAGTTAACAGTTCTTGTCGCTAATAGGACTGTCCCAAGTGGGAAGACACCGATTTATTGCATGTGCACGCGCACCCCCCCCCCCCTTCCTTGTAAATATACACTACCTAAAGTGAGAAGCTAGGAGTGAAAACAGCAACACTTTCCAAAATTTTCTTCTGTCATGTTTCGATTTGGGTTTAAATCAAAGAGAAATTTTGTAAAATCGACAGTTTAAGTAAAATTTCTAGAAGTTCAAGAAAAAGATTCACCGAGAACAGATACTTAGGATTTCCAGGGCATTTCCTCATTCACACCACAGGAGTCTAAAGTTATTTAAAAATTTCCAACTCAATTCAAATGTACTGGTAGCCGTTGGTGCACCCCCTCAGAAAATCTTTTCTCCGACCCTGTATATATATATATATATATATATATATATATATATATATATGTATATATATATATATATATATATATATATATATATATATATATATATATATATATATATATAATTCTTGTTAAACTCCAAATCAACTCAACTATCGGCAGTGTCATCACAACAAGTAAAAGTCTTATCAATAAGATTATATTGAAAACTTCAGTCTTTGATCATTTCTCGTTTTCCTCTTTTTAAATACAGAACAATCAAAGTAAAGCTATCCCAATGGACATATGCCTGGGGGCCTAAGATGTTTACTGAATCCTAAGTATGAGGAAAAAGAAAACATACTGAAAAACGTGGAATTTATTTACTAGTGTAATGGAATTCTTTTAAAGCCAACCTTAGACTCCCTGTCGCCAAGGATGTTTAAACGTTATACAAGCATCAGAATTGAAGAAGATGAAATACAGGTACAAAGGTAACTGATAAAGAAAAGAGAAACAAAAATGGTACTCATCATAAAAAAAATATAACTACTTACACAAAAATGTTCTGCAGAATTCAATACATTTCATATCGCTAAAATCAAGGAACAAAACACTTTGGGCTCGAGAGAAAACTGGTATTCTTTGGAACTAGTTTTATCTTAACAATCTCAAGCAGGTACGAAATAGGTGGGTGTTTCGAATAACGATAATCCATGGGCGACTGTAACTACAGTACCAAATGCAGAATGTTCCAGTGAGTAACGTTATTCATTGTAACGTAATTCAGAGCGTACCATTTTAAAAGTTACACTGACTAATAACGTTATTAACTAGGTTCAGAAATGAGTTACAAAATAGTAACCGTAACAGATAACGAATTTTAAATATTGCATATTTCGTTAAGTTATCCACCCTTGATCGTGTTACGTCCAATTGAAAGATATGTTCATCTATATATGGGTTTGAAATACAAATCTATTCTACATGAGGTTAAAGTGGATGAGAGGAAAAGCCCTCACCTAACGTTGAATTAAGTTTGTGGTGGACTACATCGTGGTCATAGCTCTTGCCGGAAACATAACCGTGGGACGTTCAAGTCAAAGATATTTATTTCTTGAGGTTGATTTGAAATAAAAATATTCTATATTAGGCATTTCCGCCTAATTCGGAACAAACGACAACCTCTACGGTGGTTCAGTGGCTAAGCAGTCACCAAGAGTTGAATTGAGTTTGTGGTGGACAACATTGTGTTCATAGTATTTCTTTGGAATATTCGTGGGACGTTAAACTAAAAGATACATTCATCATGGTGTTGGTTTGAATAAAGCTTTATTATATGCGCACACGGGGCTCAGAGGTAATAATAATCCCAATCACACAGTATTTGTCCATCAGAAAACCAACTTGGTGAGAGCTGGAACCTCACAAGCTCAATTGAGAAACTCAAGTTTGCGTTTTCTTTCAAATGTAGAGAACGTGAGTTAAGGAATAATACCCTAATAGAGAAAGGTCAAGGAAACATGGAAAAATAATCGAAAATGAACGATATTAGTGACAAATTCATATTTTTCGGGGTCGCTGAAATCAACAGTGAAATTCCTATCGCGTTCAGCACAATTTGCTGAACTGGGATCATGGGTGATGTTTGGATACCTAAACGTGTAAATGACCCATATTATTGTCAAAACCATAGTATTCGAGGCCGTTGAGCTCAATGCTGAAATTCAAGTTCATGTTTACTTTCAAATTTGGACACCATCAGCTGATTAACGGGATCCATAATAAAGTGGTCACGGATATGACCGACCTTTGTGGGTTTATCGTAAATAAGACTACATATTATCTTTCTCTCTTTTTGTTTCACTTGCTCCAAATTTGGTTTCGTGGCTTCCAGCGCCCACGAAAAGTCATCTAAGCCATAAAAGCAGTCCCCGTCTCCACCGACCGCTGGAAAAGTATCAGGAAAGAGAGGAGTGCTTGTCGTAAAAATTAATGAATAAAACAATCTATGAACTGTTACAACACACTGTAAAGCTACGAGAGATTACGGCCAAGAATTAAACATGAGATTAACATTACGAGTACTAAGTATTGTGGTTAAACAAACAATATACAATGAACAAACTAAAAGCTAATTATAATATTTAACAACTTGAGCGCTCAAAAATAATTACTTTACTTTTTATTTTCTTAAAATCATTTACTTTGGTCAGGTTGCCTTTTCGATTTATAAGAATGATTCTCTCTTAATTCTACTTACAGTTTGCGCTAGCGGCATGGAATGAGAGTAGGGGATACATTATATAACACTCTCGTTTCACTATGCACACACACTGTACTGTACAAGTAGGGTGGGGATTAGGTCAGCCGAAGTTTCCTCTTTTGGTTGTCTTCTTTACAGAAACTGGTTCCTAAATCCAATTCAGTAGTTCATTTGCCATACGAAAGAAAGTATCCAATAGTTATGCCTGCTCAAAACAGGATTATTGTTTGGAAGTACTCCAGCCAAGATCCATTGACTGCATCCAACTACGTTTAAACCTAGATTACTAGCCCTTTTCCTTTTCGGCTACAACAATTTATAAAATCACCAATGCATTTACATTCAAGGCTCGTTCTATAATTACACAACACCGACAGTTGGTTCCTTTCACTTCAACTTCTTAGGAACAACGACAGCCACAAAGCTCTGGAAGCTTAAATTCAGGTCGTCGGGCTGAGTGAGAGCCCGTTTAAAAGCGTACTCTACGTGCAGAACGCACGACAGGTGCGAGGCGCACCCCTGCCTAACCGAATCTCTTGAATTAACTGCCTTACTTTTTTTGTCAACCTTTTGTGTTGATTCTCCAAAGAAAAAATTACGGTTTTGACTTAAAACGTAACCAACTGATGCAATGGCTAAACTTAGCGATAGCACTTCTTGCTGAAATGTTCTGTGAAGCGATTCTTCTTTTCTTTTTAGCCATAAAAGGACTGCTGGGCGATTTGATCGTAGTTAGTTGCACACACACACATCTGAACACATATGTATATGCTTGAGAAGAGAGAGAGTTTTTGGAAAATTTCCATACGAGGCCTGTTCATTAATTTTGAAGTTCACACTGTCTTTCTTCTTTAGATTAACACAATTACTTGGCGCAAGAAAATCCATAATACGGAGACATCTAAAAATAATCCAAAATAACTTATATTAGTGTCAAACTCATAGTTTTGGTAGTTTGTCACATGATTGGTGACATTCCCACAAGTATGGATGTCCAAATACAGACACACATTATGTTTATCATTAGACTCCTGTTCAAAAATTATTGTAACGATTATGTTTAGAAGCTAATGAAGTCACAGTACATACATGATTTTCGAGAAGTGACGTTATGCTTAGAAGAACAACCGAGCGATAACGAGAGAACATCTTTTTCTTGTAAAAACGTACGTAAACTTATTGGAATTCCGAAACATTTGTCATGTATTCTACAACGGAACAAACCACCAGCAGCAGCATCATCGTGAAGAGGACTAATTATAAAAATCATTTCTATGCTGGATGTATGAAAGATTTTCTATTTTATCAACACCCTAGTGTACACAGGCTAGGAAGTAGCAGCACACAATGGTGTATATTACTTGAACAATGACGCTAGCTTCTCTATTTTATCAGCAGATATCACGGCAATATAGTTCCACTTAAGTTCAACATTTTGTACCACATTTGGATTTTTGATTTTGTGGCTGTTTGCCAAGCAGTAAATTGGTCTCTATAGCGCACCAGAAGTAATTTCATTGTTATATTAACTCCACACAAATGCAAAAGTAGAGAAAGAATAGATTGATTGTGTGCTGTGTTCTTCGGCTGCAAAATGTCAGCACAAAATCTATTTCAATGTAAGAACCTAAGCGTATAATATAAGAAAGTTGCACTGAAGAAGATATAAAATTTGGTTCCTGCGACGAATCCTTCGAATACGCAGGGAATGGAAGGGAAGAAGATATGATTCGACATCCTGGACTCTGCAGCGGTAGCAGCATACATAATATTGATTTTCAAATTTCCAGATTGGGAATTTGGAAAGCGACACAATCGTCGCCTACTTCTCAAATAACTTGGAAGCAAGTTGGTCAATGACCATATTAAACGAAGTTTGCAGAACTCAAAAACCTTGCAGTCTGGATTTAATGTATTACTAAAATCTCTGGGGTGGAAAACTCCAAAACCACAATCTGCATCTGCTGAAACTGGGAGTCTAGAGAAGCAATAAAACATGTGTTTCCAATATGTCTTCGTTCTTTGGAGAGGAAGGTGAAGACAAGTTGCAAGCGTGCATCATTTCTTGCTGTCTCAAACACCCCACAATATGTACAAATTGCGCTAGGAAGAAACAAAACATGCGAAATAAATTATATTGAATTTGGTGAATAGTAGTAGTAATCAGGTTAGGTTAATATATTGCACATTTCGTACATGGTGAAACATATTGTAACATTTGGACATTTAGTACATGCAGAAACTTCTATGGTATAAAGATATATAGGCGATTACTGGTAGTCAGCGAGGTAGACTGTTATGGCACATTTAGAACATTTTGAAACCAATTTGATAATAACGTTATGGATTTCATCTTATTGTGGTACATTGCATTTGCGTATTTTGTAATCTCAATAAAAATAAAATTGTTAAAATAGAAATAAATTTCAAAAATACAATACATAATATGAAATGAGTACCAAAAGAATAAACATACTTAAACCATGACGTTTCAAGCATGCAAATCATGGGAAAGTTATTTGTTAACTGATGGGATCCGAAATTACTCCAGGTCATAATGGGGCGTAGGATTAAAATGAAGAAAATGAAGAATCCAATTTTTTTCTAAACATCTTAAGATTGGTGATACAGTACGAACTATTAAAACAGAACATAAAGTTCATAAAAGATATATACAAAACTGGAACTGGGAAATATTTAAAGTGAATGACATAATAAATAGAGGCCCACCTGTTTATGAAATATAAGATTTAGACAAATAAGCACTAGATATTTTATTTTATAGAGATGAATTACAATCTGTGACGTTATCAAAATCCTTTTACATGAATAATATCATACCCACAAGACGAAAAGGCAACAGAAAAGAAATTCTTGTTCATTGGAAAGCATATCCTCCTTGTTTCGACTCGTGGAACCTACATCACCCCTAAAGATCAAGACGTACAATGGAACCTAAGAGAATTTTACGTTACGCTTCACATTAATAGTTCTAAGAAATATTTTCCTAATAACACATGAGCATGATACACTACTAAAATTCATAAAAAATGGAAATTCATGAAAAAGGGGAAGTGACTGTTAAAAAGATTCACTATCCTCATTCAGTATTAAATATTATTAAACAAAGTAATATTTTAAAGAAACCTTCAAACTGTGATGAATGAAAGTTAATAACAATTGCTGAACGTTATAATGCTGATATTTCACTGTTACAGATTCACAAATTTACATATGTCATACACCATTGATATTCAAAACTGTTTTATAACACAGGTTAATGAAGACTCAGATGTGAACGTTGAATTAGCAGCAAATGTGAGTGTGATGCTGAAATTTCAAACAGAAATACAATTCATAATATATTATGATTTTCTGCATATGTGGTGTAACACATTGAACCTCTACGTAGAAATTCTCTTAATTATAAATTCAATAGTAAACAAATTCAAAGTGTGAATTCGTCCTTATGTAGACATTATTCACACGTATTTCTGTGCTTCTAGGGTAAAGGAAAATCCCAAAATGATTTTACTCACATTTTCTTTAATACTGGAAAGAAATTATCTCCGTTTCCTCTATTACAGCAGGTATTTATATATGTCTGTGATTTCTTCTTTTTCTTCATTGTTAGCACAGGAAACTTGTTTTGTATAAGAATCATCATTGACTGATTTGTTCATTATTATAGACAGAATAATCGTAAAATTATGTCTTTTTCCATTTGTCCATTCCCGTAAAAAAAAACATCGTATCTATTGTCAACATCATTGCACATTATGAATTCTACCAATGGTTCATCAGATTAATGTCGTCGTCGTCATCAATATGAGTACATTTTCTAGTAAATAATGTACAATGCGTAAATCATAATATTCAATGAAGTTTCGAATGGAAAAAGAAGGAATAATTACAATGAAAGAATAATAATGTTCAGTGACAGTTTCATATGAAAATGAAGCAATACATACAGTGAAAATTAAAAAATATTTTAAAACAGGAATGAAAACTGTGTTACGAACTGAATTAGGAACTTTTTCTTTAAATTGTAATTTAGATAACATTATTTTTTCTTCTCTTGTGGAAATATTATCATCATCATTAAATAGCTTGTATTCTTTTGTTATTTAAAATGGTTTATTTGTTTTTATTCCATTTCTTAGTAAATATTTTTATGATAAATTATGTCACTAAATATATATGAAATGCATATTTTGTATTTTTAATATCATTGAATTAAAGAATTACATAGTATTTAAAAATGCCAGAACTTCTTTCAATTCAATGAAGTCAAATATTTAATAAGTCTTTCTTTATTAAATTAAAATAAGTAAGTAAATTCAATATTATTAATATAGTTGTAGTAGAAATAATATGATATGATATGATTTAGCTTCTGAAACTTAACATTAATTATTTTTAAAATTTCTTTTTAAAAAAGTCTATCATACTTAAGGAAATTTATATAGTTATAAACTCAAATACGAACTCTTTTATTTTATTTAAAAACAAATCAATTATGTCACTTCGTTTTTATAAATAATATTCATAGTATATTTTATCAGTTCATGTAATTATATAATTACATGAACTGACAAAATATGGGAACAGCTCCGTTTGACATGAAAATTTGGATTAATGCTATGATTCTACTTTTAGAGACTAATACACAGGAAAATTTTCAAAAGTGGACTTTTATATTATTGGGTGTTCTAACGGGGTAGATATTAAATTCCGCATGTTACATAGAAAAGCCTTCTTTTGGATCTACAATCTCATATTTCAGGAGAATATGAGATTTGAAAAGAATATAAACTTGAATTGAAATAGAAACGTGAGATCAGGTAGGCCTTTACGTTTTTGATATCGTTACCTAAGTAAATTACAAAAAAGAAAAAAAGATCCAACAGTAAAATGGTTTTATGGGGAACTGAAAAATCTTCCTTTATTTACATATAATTGACATCAACACACTTAAATTAAACTTAGTACTGTCGGCAGGATTAGAAATTTATCATGATTTTAGCCTTTTGGGACTACGCGCAGTCAAATTTCCAAAAGTGAATATTTTTAGTTTTTAAGAGGGGAAATGGGAGGGTGAAAATTTCTCATGTAATTTAAATGGACGTTTCCTTAGAACGCAATATTTTATGTTTTAGATAGTTGAAATGCGAAAAGAAACTTGAAATTTGATAAAAGTGAAGGTATAAGTGGTGCGAGGCCATAAGCCAAGTAATCGCGGGGGATCATAGTGCAAATTTGGGTCAAATTCAGGAAATTTTGAGAATAAATGCATGAAATTCACTCTTGGTGAAAAGGACGATAGATAATAGACATGAGGCAGTAGGTCGAGCAAAAGTGGAGCCCCCAGCTATCCAAAAGCTAGTTTATAGTATACAGAGAAAATATGATAGGATTTTCTTTTCATAAAACATTGGTAAAGAAATAAGAGATCGTATTTATGTGAATTACACGAATACAAAACGCAAATTTCTTAGTAATAAAACATTTCACTTTCACCATATTTTTATTATGAAATGCTGTAAATTTATTACTACATTACTCAGTATATGCCGTAAAATACTCCAAATGTTGAGTATTGGTTTGCGCAAATATGGCTGTATTTGTGTACTATCAAATACTTTATCCCTTGTAGATACTAAGAGTTCTTTGTTTGCACAATACTTTCGTTTCAATTTTTTATATTTCACCGTCAATGTTTACATCACCGTCCTTCTTAACACGAGGCAAAATGGAAAAACAAATGTTCATTCCATTAATAATTCTCTGTTCATCTATATATGTATGAATTCCAGCAAGTTGTTTACAAGTTACACTGAGATTGTACATGGTTGCTATTAGTATATGTACACAAGTCAAAATATTCAGTTGAATTTCAGTACACATTGTTTCGAGGAGCATCGAAGTTTCGTTTCTTCCCTAACATAATTATTGTTTCACCCAATTGTGTTCGCACTACCAGTTAACTCTTCCGCCCAATATATATTTTATAAATGTAATTTCCACTTGAGAGTTGAAATAGTCCGAAACAGCCGGGGTAAATGTACAAGTTTTCCCTTTTCTACCAAATTTAACTTCACTCCAAACACAAGTCCTTCACCAATACGAATCACTGGTTCAAATACGTCACTATCCTGTCTAATACAAATTAATCTGGTTTCCGTTGAGTTAAGACCATATTCAATTTTTAATAACTGCACTTTCTTTGTATCCATAGTTGATGCACAAGCACTCATAAACTTATTACTCTAGTAACTGATCAACACAGAATAACGATACTATGCATTTAGATGTCTGTTGCTGCATGAAGAAGACGAAAATGGATATTCCATCTTATTTGTACACTCCGCATGTAAAGAATTGCGACAGTTAATGCCGTGCGGCTAGGCACCCAATATGCACATTCTTATCCCGTAATTGTGTCTGGTGTTTGTCTTCCTTTCGTTCCTCCTATACTAAAATTTGCTAACAACATGAGCGACATTTTAATGTAAAACTACACATGTATTAGTATCGTTAAAACAAATAACAAAACTGAGGCGAAACAAGATTCATAAGTTGATGTAGGGGGAAACTGAAACACACACACTGAAAATTGAAATCAATGGATGTCTATTACACAGATTCAAAAATGAGTAAGAGTGAGAGAGAGATGGGGGGAAAAGAAAGGGGAGAAACGAAAAAAGTGCGGAACGTTAACGTAGTAAGCACAAAAGCTCACATTATAAAGTTCGTTCCCAGAAATCCAAGAGCAAAGTAGAAATAAAGTTGGTTTTCCTCAGCACTATTCGAATATATAAACGATGCTTGAAACATTGATTACGACACTTTCAAAAAGAATAGCATACTCAAGTTCCAGTAGAACTGTTGATCTCCGAGACGCATTTAAGATGATGTCAAAGGCATAACAGAGACGGTTTGTTTCCGCATGTGTATCTTTTTATTCCTTTTTTCTGTTGCAAATTCGGTAGTGTTCAATGGAAGTACTGATCATTGGATGTAATACTGGTCATTCGACGTACTGATATCGATCATTGGACGTAATACATTCTAATAAACCCAGTAGGTAGCGTAGCCCATATCTTCCATTCCAGACTATTATTACAAAGTGAACAAAAAATGAAAACGAAACAAAGAACGATAAAATTGAATGAGTGCTTTTTTACTGTTAAACTTTTATCAGAAATATGCTATATTAAAAGTCCAAAGTGAAAAGTTACAAATGTTTTAATGGAAAATTGGATGTACATTACAAATGTAGCAGACCTTGTGTATTTCAAAGTTCAACATAATAATAAAAATTGAATTATAAAAGGAATTCAAAATTACAAATTGAATTATAAAACAAATTTTGTGTCGAACTAGTATAAGTAAAATTTGGTTTCAAATAACCAGACGTTGCGATTTTCTACTCTGTTCGAAGATTTATCTGTTCCGAACATTCAGCACTGATTTCATATCTTACTGATGTAACATAACTCGTACAGGTAGAATTAACATAGTAGACCTCAAACGGAACATAGTGTCAGTCGGACGATGTTGGTTAGCTTATGGAACACCACTGGGTGGAGAATTCAAACAACAAGTAACCTGGTAATTTAACTGAGACTCGGTAACCCAAATAGTAAAAAAATACTCATTCTCTTGCTTATAAACAGTATTTCTTTCTGAAATGACTGGTACTGCAAATGTTATTCCAAAGCACGAAAAACACGACGCTGAAGTTGCCAGTTAATTACATTTTGGAGACCAGGTGTATCGGTTCTTGCTCCACATGCAGGCGCACATGAAGTGCATGTGCACGTGGGAGAGAAGGGATAGAAGTGAAAGATACAAAAACAGGATAGGGAAGGTCAAGAGACAGAGAGAAATAGACGAATACAAATATGAAACATACTTATCATTACAGTATATAATGAAGAAGGAACACACGGTTTGTTCTGGTATGTCCTTTGCCCTCTCCCTAGCAACATTCGTAGATCGTCTCTATCATGATAGAGGTGTTTGCTTCCACATTCTTAAGTATTGCTCGTCTAGTATGAGAAGTAGATTCTTCAAATCGCTTTGTAAGAAAATGCAAGTTTGGAGTGAACAGGATTTAGACCTATGTTAGATATCTTTACTATTTTTAAGTCCATTATGTTATCCCTACACTATCATGCCACCATAAACCACGACACAAATATTAGTTACTTTACCCTTCGTGTTTGTAACGAACATTCTTCTTCCTGTAAGGCTATTTACACCTAAGTGTACAAGGAAATTCATTTATTCAACTACGTAGAGAGAAATTGGTGCCCACTCAAGTAACATACAATACAGGAATGATTACAGAAATAAAACATATTCAGCAGTAATTTCGCCGTGCTGGTTCAAAAATACGCGAATAATAATAACTAGTATTCTATTATTATTATTATTATTGTTATTATTATTATTATACTCCATCAATTATCCTCTCGGATAGGTTAAATTGAAAAAAGTAGCAATTACCTCGTTATTCAGTCACTTTATACTATTAATGAAGCCATTTTTGATATCGGTCGTTTTCATCAGTTTTATACATCCCGTCCCCTCCCCATGTTGCGTAGCAGGGTATCTTCTGTGTCATTGTTCATCTCATGGACCTGGAAAATTATGAATTCAACAATGATTTTGGCTATTTTGATCATTTTATATGTCTGCCCTCCACCATGTTGCGGAGTTGAAATTCGGTTAGAATATCATCACATGTATCACTGTTAATCTCAGCTACTCCAGAAATTATATATTCGATAAAGATATCCGTCATTTTCACCATCAGAGTGATACGACGAAATAAATCTCAGATTCGAACGTCATCTTGGTTGAAAATTTGATTCATATCGGTCCATTGGTTCAAGAATTATTAACTGAGGAACATACTCACTTTTATTTTTACATTGATTTTCGTATATATCCGTATACTCCCCCCGTACATTCCTACATCAAAATAAAATGATAGATAGCATTCCATGCACGAACCCAATATATGTTGAGGGGCGGCGGTGCCTCAGTGGTGAAGCGTTCACCTCTGGAGCTTGGGGTACCGGGTTCGATCCCAGCCCCCGCCATGTGAACTTTGTGGGGGACAAACACCTTGTGCGTGGGTTTTCTCGGGGTTCTCCCGTTTCCTCCCACTTTCTTAATTCCACCATTTCATTCATTACTCTTCATCACCGTCTCCTTTAGTCTAACCGGCAAACCGTGGGACGCAAAACTCAAATATTTCATTTTTCCAATCTATTTTGAAAATTTCATGCAGATATGTAATTTGATTCAAGACTTGTTAGGATTTATTTATTTTTTATATTTCATCTCTTCTTCCGTAAGTCTCACAATCAAAGTGAACATATAAAACAATCTCAGTCCCAAACCTTATCAATGTTGAATATTTGATCCAGATCGGTCGGGTATGTTTCATATTCATATACGCCCTCTCTCTCTCGCCCTTCCTTTTTCTTGATTTTCCCTTGGGGTCACTGGTGACCCCATTTCATTTATTGAAGAAACACAGCCTTCTTTGTTTAAAAAAACATTTAATGGTGCCCACTTTTACATTCTATCGTGTTTGTTTATACATTGTTATTAACTTAGCTTTTCTGGTGACGTAATATGCTTAATGTGTTGATAAATTGATAACATAGTGCCATTATATAAATTAAGCACAGGTATGCACATAGAGAAACTTAATAATTTGGATAATGATTAGTAGTATACCTGAAATTTCCAGTCTAATTGTGTATTTTAGACATACAATTCGATTCTAAAACAGTTCTCTAAATTTTTGTTTACCTGCGAAGTAAAGTTTTGTTTTTGGTTCAGGAAATTTTGATCTTTATAAACAAACTACTCACAAAAGAACTTGTACAAAATTATACTGTTGTTTTAGTCGTCACATTTTACATGAAGAATAGCTGAATGTTGCTTATACACGTATGTTTCGCATCTTTGCATATGTCTTGCATAACATACCGCTCATGGAAATGACAACGACAAAGTTTTCGATATTTTTGGCTTCTGAAGATATACACGGGAACTCTGAACGCCGAAGTCGGTTTTGTGTAGTTAGAGACTTAACTAGTTCAAGAAGAAATATTCTCCATCTGTAATTACTTCTGCAGTTCCATTCAGGATTGAGTGAAAACCAGTTCCAGTCATCACTTTTTCATCAACCTTCAAGACGATTAGACGTGCTCGAGAAGTCTCTGACTTTATTTAGGCATGTGTTGATTTAGCCTCTGCGCTGAGTTTTTCTGTAAAATGTAGGTTTTGGACTTAGAATCGGCGAACGGCCTCTCCTTTCTCATACCCTGGGTTGGACAAGAAATTATGTCCCTTCGGTATAGTTTGAATCGCTTTGGTCTCTTCTACTTGTTTCCTGTTTCTTCTCTCTTTTTTGATCTTTACTCTTTTTCGCGACTTTGAACAAGCCGTGGATACATAATGAAGCTTAGTCGTTTGGAATAGTCCAAGAGCAAATGATAGACTTTAACGTTATTAAACTGAGTAGTCATGACACTTATAAGAATCTATGGTTTATCCCATTACGTTTACTTTGTGTATACTATCCTATTATTGTAGTAGACTCTAATATTCTGAAATTTCTCTCTTCATTGACTTCTTGTACAGTAGAATAGATACCTTGTAAAATCCAGGTACACACAATAAATATCTGAGCTAGGACTTAGATACGTTTTCTCTTTCAGCCTTACTTCATACCAGCGAATTTATAAGGATAGACTTCTCCGAGATTTAATACCGGTTGTCAACTGCTTACAGCTCCATCTGGCTGGGTAAAGGGAGAGAGAGAGAGAAAGAAAGAAAGATAAACTATTCCTATCTCCGTACAAGGCAAGGTGCTTGGTGAAAATTATCTTATGTGGAATAGTTTGTGCTCACGCTTTGCCACGAACACACACTGTGTGTTTTCTATTATACGCTTTAGTTACGGTGTAGCCCTCGAGAAGTTAGTGTTTGGCTACTGTTTCTCAACCGGTAGACCGCGCTACCCTGTACCACTCAAGTACCCATAACAGTTGGTGGAGTGGGGCCGCCCCCAATAACTCGTAAAAATATATAATCTAATAGTTTAATGTTCATTAATAGCCATTCCTGGAAGATGATTTAAATAAATATATATTTATAGTTTATTAGGAGTTATAATGTTTATTTAAATTGTATATTTTATCTGCATATTATTTGTATAAAATCTTCATTTTTCTTATCTATATTTCTTATACTCTTAGGGAAATTATTTCTTAAGTTTAACTTCTTAGCAAGAAACACAGTTCCATTTGTTTCTGTAATTTAGGAACTAAATACGTGCTAATAAACTGAGAGAGCTTCAAGGGGGTGGGAGGTTTGTAGCTTCGGTTAACCAAATTCGTAACAAACTTTCTTTACTTTAGCTGGGTATTTCGTTCATGGATGCTGCCACTTGTAGACAAAATCGTATATAAACCAAGCTTCTTCGCTTGGTCGGGGTTCTCCTAACACTCTGAACCACACGGTTACGTTCAACTGAAGGTACTAATGTCTGTTAAATCAACAATTCTTGAAGCTATGCTTTTTAAGGCTGGCAAAGTAGGATGGTTATTCGGAATATCCGTAAATAAAAAATGGAAGTTAATTAAGGTAATATTTTTCTAGGGTATTTTTTTGTAAGGTTTTAAAGTTTTGGAACGTAGGAATATGCTTTCAGTAAGTCTCTAATTTTTAAAATATGTTTTAATCTTTTAAATACATTTTACTTTCATTTTATTTTCAAACTCCAATGGTTTTGGGTTCAAGCTTACTCTTGCTCAAAAATATTGTTTCTCAAGTTATAAGTTGATTTCCTTTTGTTTTCCTAATCCTAACCGTATGTCAGCAATTATCTCTTAAAAATATGTTTCTGGTCTCTTTTAAAGCAAAACCGTTATGAGGGCAAAGCTAATAATGGAAAGTTTATTGTCTAACAAAAAAATTAATTAAAGCAAGGTATTCTTTATGGACCAGTTTTTTCGTAAACCTTACCTCTCACCTTAAATGTTCTTAGTTACGTATTCTTTTTCACAGGTTATCTTAAGTTCTAAGGTTATCTTAAGTTCTAAAGTCCTGTGGAAAAAAAACATTTACTTTTTAGCAAACAAATTGCTTTTAGCAAACAAAGTGAAGCTGCGCAGCTAGCAAGGGCAAGAGAACTTATGCCACAAGACTCTTTCAATTTAAACCACATTTTAGCATATTGTATATAGTTAGGAAGTAATGTGTTTTAAGTTCAATCCTTCAAAAATAAGGTTTTCTAAGCCTTAACGAAAACTGCATTTAATAAAATGGTATTGACAAATATCTAGTTTTTAAATAAGAACTATAAAAAGTGGAAAATAATATTTCCTTCTTTAAACTAAAATTTTCCTTGTACCCAAATAAATGAAAATATTTAAAATGATATACTGTACTAAGGCTCTGTAGTAGAGCCAATAAAAGAAATGCTTTAAGTCTAATCACATATTCTATTATAATTTAATAAAATGTATTTTAATCTAATGTCATTTTAATTTAATAAAAAACACAAGTGCAAAATATTACTTAAAAGTTTAATAGTAGTGCAATATTAAACAACGTCTCACACTCTCTCGCTCGTAAGCTTTCTGGTAATTATATATATATATATATATATATATATATATATATATATATATATATATATATATATATATATATATATATATATATATATATATATATATATATATATATATATATATATATATATATATATATATATATAAATCTACATAGCTGTATTAATTATTTTGCATACTACAGGTAAAAGATTCTGCTGGTTATGATTTCTGTTTTTTAGAAACTGAAAAAATAAAGGCTGTACATATTCATATACTTACAACTAGACTAAAGATAGAAAATTACCAAATGTGTACTTTGTTAAAAACTTTTCTAAATTAAGCTTGAGTTTAAAGAAATATATAGATGTATGTATAGGTGCTATAGACAATGAATATTACGGAGAAATCATAGTACTAATGAAGAAAAGAACCTATATAATATGGTTCATCTGTGAACTATTTGGAGATAACCAATGCTTAGATATTTTAAATTCCTTCATTATGGTGAAACTGTTGTTCAAAGATTTAAGAGGATTACATAATTAGTTTTAATAAAAGAAGAATTATTTCCAATTAAAGTAGTTACAGAATTTGATAACGGAAGCGAAAGAGATTCTGGAGGTTTCGGATCATCGGGTGCTCTCTAATCAAAATAGTGTCTATTGAATAGTGCCTATGCAATATTCTTTACCAGCAAACTCTATAATATGATTTTATGATAAACATGAAGATGAACTAAATTTGTCCTAATCAACATTATCAGCAAACTCTCTTATAAAACCTTCAGGTATATTCTTTTTTATATAATTCCTCGATCAACCTTATCAGCAAACTTTTTTATGAAATCTTCTAGTAAGTCATTACATGTTATAGTCAGCCAGTTAACTCTATCTGCAAACTCTCCTATGAAAACTTCTGATAAGTCATTATTAGTTGTTTTCCCAGTTGATCTTATTCTTGTATTTACGTATGTTATCTTTACTGTAGCATATTCACTAAAACGCATATAAGAATATTGCTTATCTGTTAGTGTATCTAATGTTTCATTTGACAAACTTATAACATACTTCTAAGTAATATTTTTTTTAAGACAATAATTGTCTTCCTTAAAAGCCATTTAAAATAAATGATCTAACGCACCAATAGCAACCCAAAAATTAATAAAATGAGGGTCAACACTTTCATCATCATCATTATAATCATGTAGATTTTCATATTCATCTGAGTTAAAATAAATATCACCTGTATGATACTCCACATTAGTTAAAAGATCATCATCGTCGTCATCTAAGTAATGACATACACGATTGAATACAGATATAAGAGATAATAATTCTTTAGGAAGTGACATGTTCGATTACGAATTTCCGTGTATAAATATGAGTAACTTCATTTTTGTAAAGCTCTACAAAAGTGAAATAAATGTGTAAAATTATATAAGCTTTTCGAAAACCATCAAATCTACATCACAATTGAAACGTTTAGGAAAAGATGACCTGATATAAAAAGTAATATGCATAGAATACAAATCACAACTACTCAGTTAAGGAAACAAAAGCTACAAATGTATGGTAACTAAGCTGTTTGAGAAACTTCCATTGGATGATTTGATCAAAATGTGTGGAGATGATGATTTGAGACATCACTCGATTTTTGCGTGTTAAGAACGTAAGTTCGAATAATGTAAGCAAATAATAAAAGTTAACAGAAGATTTTATAAGAGAATTCAAAACTAAGATGAATTGGAAGTAAATATCATGCAATCAAAATTTGTTGCAAGACATCATGAAAGACTTTGAAAATAGAGTTGATTGGATAGAAGTTTCATCTAAACAAACATTAACCGAAGATCTTGAAGCTTTGCTGGCGTCTACTATTACTCCAATGTTCTCGGGTTTGCTGCCAGAGTGAGTGTTGCTGTGCTGAGCTTTCGTTATCATACAGCGGCAACATCTCCAGAGCTATGTGTTGGAGTGTGCTGGTCGTACAATTTATATTGTGGTCTTTAGGAATTGCTGTGTTTCTATTGGTTGTTTTTGTTGGCCAATGGCGTGCTCTGATTTTGCTGGTGAAAACTTCGAACTTCTATATAGAGTGTTTTTAACACAAGGCGTTAGAAACAGCAATATAGAAACCTAAAGTATTCTACAGATATGTAGACGACACATTCGTTATATGACCCCATGGCAGACAGAAACTCTAGGCCATTCAATCTACAGGAAACCCACGCACACTGATCTCTACCTCGATGCGACCTGTTTTCATCATCCTGCACAGATGATGGGGTGTTAAATACTCTAATACAAAGAGCATACCAAATAGCTGATCCAGATAATATAAGCACATAACTGTCTTACCTGGAAACGGTATTCAAGTTCAACGGATATTCGTTGAAACAGATCAAGACGGCCATGAGAAAATACAGTAGCAGAAATTGCACCACAAAAGAGGACAACACGGCAGACAAGGAAAATATTGCAGTTATTCTATATATGGGAAAAACCTTCAACCAACTAGCAAGGCTATTGAAAAAATTCAACATCAAGACCGTACACTGCCCACCACCGAAGATCAGGAGTTTATTACCAACTGCAAAAGACCCATTGGGATTAAATACACCAGGCATCTATAGGATCACCTGTGAGTGTAACACCACTTACATAGGTGAAACGGGAAGGAACATTGAAAACACAATGAAAGAACACCAGCGACACACCAGACTTTAACAACCTGAAAAATCTGCAATAGCCGAACACTGCATACAATACAATCACACAGCCATGTGGGAACAAATTAAAGTACTAAAGAAAAGCAAACAGTTCTGGGACAGGAAAATACATGAATCTCTATTCATCCGTTCATACAAGCCATCCATCAAGAGACGAAGATTATCATCTACCTGACATCTGGATCCAGCTTCTCAGTACGAAAAGAACCATCAGCCAATCAGAGAGCGGTTTCCACCAGCAAAATCAGAGCACGTCATTGGCCAACAAAAACAACCAATAGAAACACAGTAATTCCTAAAGACCACAATGGAGCACACTCCAACACATAGCTCTGAAGATGTTGCCGCTGTATGGTAACGAAACCTCAGCACAGCAACACTCACTCTGGCAGCAGTCCCGAGAACATTGGATTAATTAAAAGAAAACTTTATAAGCGAATTTAAGGACGACGTACATTGAGTTACATACCAAGTAAACAAAAATTTTCAGAAGAGTTTATAAGATAATTTGTTTATATGCTCAACGGTGATCTTTTGGCACAGGAGAAAGTGTTTCAAAAGTTATCAGAAAGATTCATTGTATAATTTTGTAATAAGTTAGATAGCGATTGCTGGAACATCTTGATGGTTAAGTGAAAGTTGAGTGAACAGCTCAATAGGTATTGAAAGAAAAAATTTCTTGGTCCATCATATCACGCGACCAAGTGTTATCTCAAAATCTCATTCTAGATTTTTCCTATAAGGTCTCTTGGTGTGATATTGTAAGATATCAAAATCTCACTTCTGAATTTTAACTTAAACTTATCAATGGATTTTATGATGATATAGAGCTAGCTGATGATACAAATTGTTCTATTTGTTTTTGGAATAATATATACAAAGTTAAAACCAAATGCAAACCTGAAATCATTGAATGTAATCTGATATCATTGAACATAGTGATATAATTTATGATGATATTCAGATTTGTTATGCTGTAAAACTTTTTCGGCAATGTGTAATATTATAGAAATGGAAGAAGATGAGACTGAAAGTGAAAGCGAGTCAGTAGAGAATCAGAATACAAATAGAAAGTAGATGAAGAAGAATGAGGCGACGACATGGATGAACCTACCATGTCCGTGGGAATAACTACAGAAATCAGAAGCTAACCAACTATCCTGAGTGCATTCCATCTGCCATACACCCCGATTCCTATGGACCTGATGCTGCCATTGCCTTTTCCTCCAACTGAATCTGGTAGTCATCTCTTCAGAGTTTTCAGACTCTTAAAATCCAAAAGTTCAAGGTTCCGATAACGAATATAAGCTCCCAGGAAGCGATTCACCGCAGGCCTTCTCTAAGGTATAGTTTCATACCCTGAATAGAGATCGGGGCTCCAGATTAAAATAAAAACAATTATTGGTCAAAGGAACCTTGTTTAACTAACTGATAAACAAATGTAATATCACCTATGCTAACGACGATTATTAGTATGTCTTTAAATGCCTTGAAAAGGAAACTTAATGTGTCCTTCATCACGGAAGACAGTATGCATCTGTACCTGATGGGCATTTTGTGCATTTAACAGAAAGCTTTTTAAACCTTGCTTCTGTCCTCAACAAAATTTAAACATATAGACCACGTTTGGACAATTTGCGGTGTTGACATACTGCTGATCGGCTGTTTTTCAAAGGAATTATTAACGTTTTGTTTGACATTTGATTTGACTACAATGGTATTCATATGCTTAACCTCTCACACTAAATCGGTTGCTGACGCAATTTATCTAACCAAGAATCGATAATTTTACATTGATATAAAAGAATAAAATAGTGTTGTTAGATAGTGCATGCAACATTGTTCGAGAGGATTACTTCTCAAATTAAACTTCAGCGATCATATTTATATTTAGTTTGTAAAAGAATCCTGACGTAATGAACAAAATTGGATGTGATTTTCTAAATCAGCACACCACATATCATACAACCAACCGAAAACTTCTTTCGTATTTTTCAAAAACGTCACTTTTTTCTCGGGCCTGTGTTGGTACGGCTATGATGGTTATACCGCTCACAGGGAGTATCACCTACTGATTCCCTTATTGTAGAACATTGTAGCAATTAGGGAGAGGAAAATGGATGTAATACTATGACCAACATGCAAAATCAATTTATGATATAATTTAATTTTAACTGAGTTATAATCGTCAATATTAATTTTTTATTCTGTAACTTCTGAATCCTGTGTTTGTACTTTAATTG
The DNA here is from genome assembly GCF_964235325.1 of Thermobia domestica. Lineage (NCBI taxonomy): Eukaryota > Metazoa > Arthropoda > Insecta > Zygentoma > Lepismatidae > Thermobia > Thermobia domestica. The sequence continues at coordinate 63,791,245 of NC_137457.1, forward strand.
GTGAACATTAGGCGCGACTTATCAATTGTTAAGAGAATCATACCAAATTGAAACATGATTTTACTATGATTGTATTATGAAATGTCATATTGTATGATTTCTTGCCATCTGGTTTGGTCTGACGACGTGGAACTTTTATTCAAATGCACTGTGTTACTATATTCAGCACAAAGCTATATTATAATAAAAGAAAACTATATATAAGAAGACTGAGCAGGGTTGGATTTTTGTCACGTTGTTTATATAATAGAAGGTAATAGAATGAGTACCTTTATGTAAGTGTAATATCAAGGCTTTAGATTAAGGAGAAATAACATCATCTATTAAAATAAGAAGCAAATTTATCATTTAATTTAATGAAATCAAATTTTTATCATTTACTCTAAATATAGAAGTAGTGTATATGTTTTTTCGACGTATATGTTGAACTCCGACCAATAACACGAAAGTCTGTATTACAATATTTTTCCTTCATGTCCATAGGTGAGTAAAGCCATAAATCATACCGTTAAGCTTATCACTGCTGTTAATTAGCGATTTATCTCAAGCTAGTGAGGAAATAATTGAGTTTTATTTATTTGTACCTAGCACAAATATTACTGAAGAGATGAACCGCCTTATTGTAATTGAAGTCTCATCAATATGACCAGAGTGCCTCAGAGTTCAGTGGAATAAAAGAAAATTATTATACTATTTAATAATGACTACATTTAGTAGGACAGATTTGGTGAGGGGGAACCGTACCATTTGGTATAAAATTTCTTCCATTGCTTTTCATTATCAAAAAGAATATCCTTTTGGAGATTACAATTTATGAAACCTCCATATCCTTACATTATTACCACACATATTATGTCGCTATTTCACACCTTTAATCAAAGTATTTAACGCTAATAGATGATTTAAAATCTCTGTAACACAGCAACCGTTAACAATATAAAGGCGATTTTTGGCAGGAAATATGTAGTCAAACCTTTGCACAGTTTGGATTTTTTGGGACCATTCCTATTATTTTTTGTCATTTCTTTAAGTTCGGTCCAATTAGTTTAAATATTTTGTTCGTAGCGAATTATTAAGTTTCACATTTAAATGAATATTTTTCCAATATTCAATCCTTTGTGTAGCCACTATATTGTTCCCATACCAGGAATGATCATCAAAATGTTCCAGATTGTGGAAAGATATATTTACATGTATAATGCCGAAAAATGTATTTTTACTGTACATGGTTGCTTTGTGCATGGTTTACTAAATCACTAGCGTTTAGTGCATAAATTAGAGGTGTGAAACAGTGACGTCATATATGACGTAATATTGAAAATTGCTGAAAAATGCCAACGTGTATCCATCGGAATTTGAAAGGGAACATTCGACTTCATAACAGAAAACAAAGGAAATACTATGTGGTACGGTATAGCAAATTTTACTATTGCTATTTCCTCGACTAATTTGTTTGATTTTTTTCATAAAAAATGCCTTTTTCTATAACTGACCGAAGGGAAATCTACAAAGATTTAACGAATAAAGAAATCTACTTTGCCTTGACAGATTTTTACTGGAATGGAACCTATTATAATACAAAGGTTTATAATTCAGCTCTTAGCACTATTGCTTAAGCTGTATATGTAAGTATTTTGAAGAGAATTCAATATAAATACTGTAATAAATTAATGTTACAATTATATAATATCCAGTACATTTCGAAAAAGGCACTCCACGAAAACGCCTCTACGAAAATTCTAAGATGTTGACAGGAACTATTAGAAAAATTATTTGAACCAACTAGTAGAATCACTATATATATATATATATATATATATATATATATATATATATATATATACTTAAATGCTTATGATTTTTATCCCTACGTATTACAGATGCATGCACTCGTAAGTACGTCATATAGTCAGTAGTGCTATATTATTTTATTCTAAAAGTTAACGTTTGTAATTATGTACAAATGATTGTTAAAATAAATTTGTGTACCAATTTCATATCTTTGAGCATTGATTTTAATTTATGAATTTTACTGAATGCTGCCTTGTTTCTGGCAAACTAAATATGACACTTATAGACTGATAACAGCTGAATTCAAATACGTATTTGTTTTGCTGCATCAGGAATCCAATAAGTCATTTGTTATGTATGTATATATATATGTATATATATTGCCAATCTCCCTACTTCATACCTTAAAATTTGGAATTCCGTAGCTCCTTGACGTAGGAAGATTGTCCTCTGGACATTATCCAAAATGACCAGAAAATCTTAAACTTAAACATATAAACTAGAACGGGGAAAAATCCTAATGATAACTCAGGTGTTTAACTATTAAAATTCATGTATTCAGATTTTACTGATCATTGTCTGGTGTATAATGTGTGTGTCTGTAAAGGATATGAAAACATGGGTCAGATCACAATCTAATAAATTCTGGTTATTTCCCCACTTGAAAACAGGTCTGGATAGAACACGTAGATTTTTCGTTTGGGTGTTGTAGATTTTCTCCTCTGGATATTGTACAGCTCGTCCTTCGTTGTGTGATGACCTGAACGGAAACGATAAACTAACAACGGCCGCACCTCAAACTTGGTACTGCCATAGACCGTTATGATAACAATGAATGTTAACTTCCCTCGTAGACTATTCTCATCTCATTTGAAACACCAACTTCTCAACTAAAATCCGTTGGTCGGCGACGAATCTCAACTGAGTGATCCTTGATTCCTACTCGACTGTCTGATTCCTTAAAATACGGCCTATTTACTCTCCTTAAAACATGGTGTTTTTATTCTCCTTTCTTGACTGATGAAACTGCTACATCATCCATCGACTTCTTTTCGTTGTTTACCTATCTCATTGCCGAAAAGTGTGTTTCTAGAATGTCATCAAGTGATCGAAATCTCCAGACACCTACCTCTGCAATCTGAGTGTTTTGACATATCCGGAATCGTGTGTTTTGTTGACAAATATTTTACAAAATATCTTCAATTGCATTTTATTGCTTATTGTGTTTGTTAGCATAATATTGGTACATTATACTGTCTGTTTTTATTCTTACTACATTCAGGTAAACAAAACAATGGGTCTGACATAATTTTTAAATGTTCTTCATCTTCTCATAAACTTAATCTACATTTAATTTTTAATAATCTTTATCCAATTCTTTATCAAATTCTAATTATAATCATTCCTTTCAATACGGGTGTATTGACACGCAACGGCTTGAAATTGAAGATGGCTTCGCTACCTGATCAGATCACTGGTTTGGCCTTATTTCCAAATTTTAATTTTGATTCGTCAAAATTTCCTCTAGCCTCCAATACTTTATCTATATCTTCTTTAGGTAAACCTTCATCTTGTAATTCTTGCTTACTTTTACATTCCTCTGCACCTTCGATTCTCATATTTCGCTTTAAAATTATTGGTTTACTAGATGCACCTGCAATTTCTACTTTATTATTCTCTTTTGACACCAAAACTCGTAGTATCAATACATTAAATTTTTTTTTAAATTCTCTATCTAGGTCCAATAAGTATTCATTTTCGTTGCAGGAATTCGTCAAATTAACCGCAACTCCACTTCTGCTCCTTGGAGATATTTTCACCCTATTGCTTAATACCCATTTTGGTTTCATACTAAACTTCACTCCAACTGCGGCATTATCCGAAACTGACACTGTTTCCGTACCATTTTATCTTCTTACTTGCGTTTTTCCAAATCTTTGAATTATCAACTTGTTATTCCCATAATCAATCCTACAATTCCGGGTTTTCAAGACTCAATCCAAATCAACACTTGATATGGGAAGTTTTTAATCACTCGAAACGGTAAATGAAAGTTTTGATTAGGAATTCTAAATTTTACTATGACCAATAGACTAATTACTAAAACTTTCTCAGTTATACCTTTAATCTTAGTCTGCTGCGGAATCCTTCGCGCAGTAGGCGGGATTAATCTTTCGTACAAAATTGAAATTTGTGAACCACTATCTATTAGTGCTTTAATCCCGCTATTTTCTATGTCTATCGGTAAATATGTCATGTTTTTATCCTGATTAATCGAGGATATTACTTCTCGGACCTTTCCATGGGTACTTCCTGTAAATGTGCCACTCCCATTTACAATTGTTTCTAGTTTAAAGCCTGATTACTAGTAGGTTGACAGAACGTAGTTCTGTTGACCTGAGTTGGTACTACTTGAACATAACGTGGTTGTTGTTGTTCACACTGTTGTCCCTGACCAAGACAACACGCATGCCTAGACTGACTACTATCCTGCCAATAATTATCTTGCGTACCTCTATTGTTCCTTCAAACATTTCCTCGATTTCCTCTATTATTTCTAAAATTTAAATTCTCTCTTTAATTATTCCACCTATTCCTATCTTGGTTCCTTTTCTGATTACTCCAAATTCGTCCATTACTGCCTCCATACTGATCTCTTCCACGATTCCTAACTTGTTAATTACCTCTATTATTTCCAACATTTTGGTTCCTATCGCCATTATTCTTATTTCCCTGGTTTCGATTGCCCTGAACTTTTGTAGACAAGGCCAATTGTAATTTGTAACGCTCCTGTCCCCCTGGGCTAGAACCGGAGAGAATTCAGAATAAAACAAAATATAAATAAATTAATCCTGAGCTCCGCCCAGTAATTCCCTAGAAGACGGAACTAGTGATGAAGGATCTCAACGCTTCTATCTGTTCAACTTGGTTAATACTCATATGAAATCATCCAATACTTATCTTCAGAAAAACAATATATACATATACAAATATATAAGAAATAACGAGACAAATTTCAGTCTTGAATAACAATTTATTTCAATAGTGGGTAGTGTATATGTACCAAAGCGTTTGAATGATGCATATACACCTTATAGACCAACAACAATAAATAATAAAAAAAAATATATATATATATATATATATATATATATATAGGAATATATCCGTGCTCATTTAAAGACACAAGCTGAAATCTGACTATAAATATATATATGTAACTTATTTTCTATAAAAATCTGAATAATGAATTTAATAGTTCAATAAAGAACGATCCTATTCTCTTTTAGTATACACTAAGTTGTTTTTAAATTGTAATTTCATTCGACTTTCAAACTATTAAAGTCCAAGCTCTGAGTCAAATTCTAATACAACTCTATATTTCTGCAAATCTCGAAATAATTTAATCAAACTTAGTTTAATAAACAATTAATTTCAATGTTCATAAGCTTCCAAGAGTAATTCAGAATATTTTTACTTTCATAAGGCTTCTCCAATCGAACAATTCTCAATCCATGCAATAATCCGTGTATATAACTCGGACACCCTATATATAGGAATTCTCAAGAACTCATTGTATAATAAGTCACAATTATTTCTATAATTTAATTGATTCTCAATTTCATTCTCTAATTGCAGAAAAATAAAGAGATTGCCAATGTATGTTTCAATAAAAACTGACGAACTCAATCGGTCAAAATATTTACTCTTATTAATATAAATCATATAAATAAAAACAAATATAATGAACAATACATCAAGAGAAGTATTGGATCAGGGTCGTCGAATTATTTCAAAAATAAATCCAATCAGATTATCAAAAAATATTGTAATGATAATGTAGGAGGAAAAAAATAAATTTCGATTGTACAAAGTCCGAACTCGAAAGAATAATGAGGATCGTGAATAAAAAAATCCAAAGTAGGAATCCATTAAAAAGTATCTATAGAATGAAAATGTGGGAGGAGAAAGAGTCAACAAAAAGCAAATTGGTAAAAGTGTCGTAGTCAAAGCGGAGCAGAACAACGATCTATCCAACAACCTTTCACACCCACAAAGACGGACGCAACAGTCACTATTAACTAGAACCAAAAAATGTTCACTCACCTTATGAAAAATTACTTATTCATTCAACTCCCACGCCAATCGAGAAATTTCAGTTTGAATGCCTTATAACAACTGTAATCTATTTTTGAAGGGGGGGACTGCACACGTAGCTCAAGAGCCCAAGAAGGATTAGCTCAAAAGATCCTGGCAATTTAGTTGGCCAAAGGAACCACAAGATCATAAAGGACCAACGTCTTATTTTTCAAGTTACAATAATCTAAATTGGCTTTTAATAAAGCGCCAAAGCATGCAATCACTGAGCTATGATGCGAACCTTCAAAGAAATAATATTTGACGTTATCTACTGTAATCCAATCGGCCCCTTAACAAGTTTTTTCAATGTTACATAGCATACGTCTTTTGCAAGGAATGCTCCTTTCACCCACATTCGCATGCCATGAATAAAACTAGGTGAACAAAAGATAGTTCTTTAAAAAGAAATATTTTGCCGATTATTCACAATTCTATTACTGTTTATATATAACTTAATCATAGATTTAGGCTCAGTTTACTTTCCTTATTAATCCAAGGGTGTTGCCACCAAACCACTACTGTTCGGGAACGTGAGCTATAATATTCATAGGATAGCAGCCAAAAATATCTACTGCCGCATTAAGTCAGATCTTATTATCATAAATAAATCTTATGATCGTTCCTCTGAACAAGTTAGGAACTAGCATGCTACTATTGCCCTAGCCTTATTTTTTATTAGTCACCATTAAAGGAAAATACCAGCATCACCTAATCTAACTGGCCATCTACACATACTAACTCTGTTTTATTAGGCTTATTAGGAATAAGCATTCAATCATCAATTCACTAGTAGTGCATTCTTGCACAATAAAATACTGACTATAAGTTAAAAGTCCGTTACCAATAACTTGACTAATATTATAAGTTATTTTTTCCATTTGTGGCATAACCTCTTAGAACTTTCTTAGTTCTTTCTTTGGAAAAAGTTACGGAATTCGTGCCTTAAAAAAATCCTTTAAACATGTTATCAAAAGAAAAATATACTAATATGAGTTTCGGCATTCAAACTAATTTTGCTCGATACTTACTTGCTCCACTATAGTCATTCTCTACGACGAAGAACAAGGCTGGATACAACAACTCCAACAGGCACAGACAGAACGGAGAACCTTCTCACGTTACGAAACAAAACGTTAAGACAAAGCAACCAGCTGGCGTATCGAGGAGGAAGACTTGGAGGGGAGGGAACCGCGCTAATAGCGACTCACGAGAACTACCGAATTGAGTCATACATTGGCACTCTCCACTTTTTACTTTTTTTTAAACACCTCTTTAAAAGGATAAATATTAACCATTTTTCTTTTTCCTTACAAAACGATTAGAAGACTCTTTCAACAGTTTTTTCATTTACATATTATCCAATTATTGACAATCTTATTTTACATTTCTTTCTTCCTTTTTTTATTTTCACTTTATATTGTAATGAAGCATCCGGGAATGGGAGTTACATTAACGACCGCAGGATGGTTTCTTTACAAATTCGTATAACTTTTTCTCTAACTGGGTCAACTGTGCCATGCTTGGAGGTTCCTGCTTAACTTTCGTTTCGTTTTTATTTCTTAGTTCCTTCCTAAGAATAACCCAATCAACTTCTGATTCACTATCTTCATAGTCAGCTTGTTCTATAATCTTAACTAGATATTTTATTGTCACTTTTCCTGTATTACCTTTTACTCTCTTATCCACCTTACATTTATTTTTCTCTATCTTTTGAAAATCTTCCACAAATTTGTCAATCGTGGAATACGCGTTCGTGCCTACTTTTTCCATGTATTATGGTTGTAAACAACTTACAATAATTCCAATTTTCTTTTCATCTGACATGCTGGGATCTAAACGTTCGCACATTACCAACATATCATAGGTATAGTTAATAATCGGCTAATTCTCCTTATGTAAACGTTCCCTAATTTTATCTTCTATGTCTAATGTTACGTTCGTTTTAGTAAATTCCTCTATTACTTGTTCTTGCAACTGCTTATATGTTATCTCCTCTAAATTCTTTCGTTTTAAAAATAGTTTCAGCCACTGTCTACCTTCCCCCTTGAACACACTCGGTAATAGTTCTTTCTTCTTTTCTTCCCTTAAGCCTGACATCTGACAAGCGTCTTAAAATTCGTCAAAGTATCCTACTATATCGTTATCAGATTTTAAATCAAACTTAGGCAGCTTATTAATATCTCCCTATAATGCTATGTTACACGCCATCTTCCTTCTATCATGAAACTCAGTTTTTGCTTTCTTACTATTATCAAATAACTTTGACACTTCTACGTCACTAAGACCACCTCTACACGGTGTCCGAGAAGTCCTTCCCTGATTACAGAAATTGATAACTCAAGCTAGAAATAAGATAGAAATATGAAACTGGTGTTGAATTCTTTACAAACTATAAAAGTTTTGGTCACATCAGTACACTTCCACATGAGCACCCTCGGTAGCACGTAGCACATCTAGGCGATATTCAATTTCCATCCACACATTAGCCAACATCACTGGAGGGATCGATGCAACGACTGTGGTTATTCGTTGCTGCAGGGTTTCAAGATCTGGTACACGTGTTCGGTAGACCTCATCCTTGACATAGCCCCATAAAAAGAAGTCTAATGGGGTTATGTCAAAAGAGCGTGGAGGCCAAGCTGTTGGTCCATTACGACCAATCCATCGCCCAGGAAATGTCCTATCGAGATAGGCACGGACGTGCAAACCCCAATGAGGTGGTGCACCGTCTTGCTGAAAAACGACATCGGGGCGATACTGAAGCAGCTGGGGAACAGCATACAGCGGCAACATATCCAGGCACACTAGAGATGTGATGGTATCTTCAGCGAAGAACAATGGCTTGATAATTCGGTCGTGCAATAACGCGCACCAAATATTCACCTTTGGACTGCCTCTGGTGAACTCCCTGACCTCCCTGGGGGGTTCTGAACCCCTGACCTTCCTCCTCCCAAATGTTGTCTGGAACTGTCCCTGCACCGTGGTTGGTGATCGTGTCTCATGGTACCACAGGACACACTGTGCCTTCTCCTGGGTGGTTGGCATGGCTTCTTGGGCTTCTTACGTACTACAAACATAAAACAAAAAAATTGAGACTTGGTAAAACAGAACAAACCTAACACAGACAAAACCTTTTATAGTTTGTAAACAATTCAACACCAGTTTCATATTTCTATCTTATTTCTAGCCTGAGTTATCAATTTCTGTAATCAGGGAAGGACTTCTCGCACACCCTGTATTTCTATTTACTGACTCAACGTCTAACTGCAAAATTTGACTGAAATCGTCTGTAAATGATTTCGGCACCGGACTTGACGGGAAATTAGGAACCGGTCCTACTTGAAACTCTATTTTAGAACTTGCTGGACGTGACGGATTAACTTGCGGTGTTATTCTATCTTGCTTCCTTCTTTCTGGAGTTCCAATGTTAAATAAATTCTCAACTTCTAATGGTACCCCTTTAATATCTTTCTGCGCCCTAGTGCGTATAATTCCTTCGTTCATTTAGTACAATGCGCATCCCTAATTGAGACCCTGAGGAAAAGTCTCAATAAGCACAATCACCAATCATTGACCGTTTGGCACTACAGGGCATTTTTTAGAACAGCAGAAGGTAACGTTATTCTGGGTTTCGGTAGAATTGCTTGAAACCTTGATATGTTGTAGATATGGTAATTCTAAAAAAAGTCTCAATAGGCTAAGCCACCAATCAATAACCGTTTGGCCTCTACAGGGCCACTTAAAAAACAGAAGGTAACGGTATTCTGGATTTCGGTTTAATTGATGAAACCGCCATATGTTTAGACATTGTGATCCTGCAAAATAGTGTCAATGGACACAACCACCAATCAGTGACTATTTGGCAACTAAGGTGCCACATTTTTTAAAAAAACAGCAGAAGGTAAGGATACTCTGGAATTTTGGTAGAATTGTTTGAAACCCTTTAATGTCCTATACCACAGCCTGGAAAAGGAATCGGTAGAGTAGCGGCCAACATTATTAAAGCATAGACAACATTCCGATGTTGGTCTATAAAAAAAGGAAAACCCTGAAAAACCTTGACAATTTTTCAAAGGTTCACTACATCTACAATGTATCACAGTTTCATTCAGTTACACCGAAATCAAAATATTGTTATACCCGGCTGTTTTAAAAAGTCTGGACCTGTAGTGGCCAAACGGTCATAACTCGATAATTCGATGGTTGTGTCCATTAAGACTTTTCTCATGATGAGAAGATCTTCAACACAGTTTTACTCAATCGTACCGAAACCAGAATATCATTGTACTCGGCTGTTTTTAAGAAACTAGTCATGTAGTGACCAAACGATTAGTGTGTCCATTGAGATGTTTTCTCAGGATGACAATATCTACAACATATCACGGTTTCTGTCATCTTGACGGAAATCCAGAATATTAGTATTTACGTCTCGGCTGCATTCAAAAAAGTGGCCTCATAGGGATCAAACGGTCAGTGATTAGTGGCTGCGCTCATTAAGGACATTTCTCAGGATCACAATATCTACAACATATCGCAGTTTCAGACATTTTCACCGAAATCGAAAACATTATTATGTTCAGTTGCTTTCAAAAAAGTGACCTCGTAGTAGCCAAACGGTCTGTGAACAGTACTTGTGCCCTTTAAAATTTTTCCTCAGGATCAAAATATCTACAACATATCACTCTTTCAAGCAATTCCATCGAATTCGAGAATACCATTATCTTCTGTTTTTTAAGTGGCCCTGTAGTAGTTAAACGGTCATTGGTTGGTGGCTGCACCTGTTGAGAATTTTTTCAGGATTATTACAATATCTGCAACATATCACGGTTTCAACAATCCCACCGAAATCCAGAATACCGTTAACTTCAATTTTTTTTCTTAAAGTGGTCGTATAGTGGCCAAATGGTCAGTGATGGATGGTTTTGCAAATTGAGACTTTTTCTCAGGATCAGAATATCTACAACATATCACGGTTTCAACAATTCCACCGAAATCCAGAAGTCCGTTACCTTCAGCTTTTTAAAAAAGTGGTCGTATAGTGGCCAAAGAGTCAGTGATTGCTGGTTGTGCTTATTAAAACTTTTCTCAGTATCACAGCATCTACAACATATCACAGTTTCAGTCATTTTCATCGAAATCCAGAATATCTCTATCTTCGGCTGCTTTCAAAAACGCGGCCTCGTAGTGGCTAAATGATCAATGATTGGTGATTATGCCCATTAAGACTTTTTCTCAGGATCACAATAGCTACAACATATCACGGTTTCAGTCATTTTTACCGAAATCTAGAATGTCGTTATCTTCGGCTGTTTTCAAAATAGTGGCCCTGTAGTAGTCAAACGGTCAGTGATGGCTGGCTGGTTGCGCCCATCGGGACTTTCTCTTAGAAACACAATATCTACAACATATCATTTGATTTGAGTTTTTGTGACCGACTAAACCGTCACAGACAGCATTTTTTGTGAGTCGCTGTAGAGTTTCATTGCAAATTCTTCTGCACGTACTATTGTCTCATCCACATTACCAGATCCTATGTTACTTAGTAAGTATGATTTTTACAATATACATTCCATGCATTCAGTTTTCCAATTTCTGCGAACTGACTAGTAGTGATTTGGCGGATATTTTTGTAAAATGTGTGATGAACTTGCTAAACAGAGCGTGCTCACGAATTCGACTATTACAGTCCATGCTCTATTAAAGGAGATACAAGATTTATACGAACAGCAAGTATTTACTGATGACAAATCGGGAGAAATAATGAAGGTCGAGATTGGTCCGATTCCTGGAAAATGGAAGTGTTTTATTGATTTGCCTGAAAACAAATCTGACCTCGCAGCATTTCTTTTCTTAGAGCTGATTAGGTTGTGTAGTCAAGAAGTTAGTTATCACATCGGGTGGATTTACAGACTTACTTTTATCACAGGGAGAAGACCTACCGTTTCTGAAATATAATCAAGAATAGGGTGATACGAGGGTAATACTTCACGAATACCATACTTTCAGCTGCGGTTATAAGCAGCTGCTAATTGAATTCAAACACACCGATGTTCTTGTTCTCCTTATACATTTTTTAAAACAATTAGGTAGGAGGAATATGTGTATCTATTAAAACAGCAATAAAATCACAATTTATTCCAATGCACACAGTTGTGAATGAGCTCAACGATGAAATGACATTCCTTGACGGCGTTCCTTGTACTGAGTGGAAGCGACACCACCAGTAAGTTCGCAGGAATTGAAAAGAAACTTGAAATGTATATTGTAAAAAAATCATACTTGCTAAGTAACGTAGGATCTGGTAATGTGGATGAGACGAAAGCACATGCAGAAGAATTTGCGATGAAACTGTACACCGACTCACAACAAAACTCGATCAATGCTGTCTGTGACGATTTTGTCGGTTACAAAAACTCAGACCAACTTCCAACAACGAAGGATGTTCTAATGCCCAACATAAAGTGAGCACATCTTCAAACATACAGTTAGCGGCATGTCAGCGACTCGAATATTGATTTCCTTAAAGTCGTACTTTTGTTTGGCAAACTACGAATGGAAAATTTGTGCCCAAATGGACCACTCAGAAGTCTATGGATAAAAGGTGCCCAGAATTAGTCTTTTAGATGTAAACTAGCGTGGAACACAAATAATTGCAAGTGTGTGCAGGTTTCAGTGGAGTGCATGGATACATGTAGCTGTAATGGTAACAAGTGTTATAACTTACTTATAAACACTTATGTACCAGAAAATGATTCATCTGGTAAGGATTTAAAAACTAAAGAAACATGTAATTTTGCGCAGATTTGATATGATAATGTAGAATATTATAATAGTTTTGCTTGTTTCCAGTAATTAGTAAGTATTTAATGAAGGTCGATGTAATATTCTCATAAATTACATACTAATAGTTATTGAGGTTTCTGCAAAAACATTTTTTAGTGACCATTGACCAAATACAGATCATTCTTGATTTTAGAAATACCCTTTAGGTGTACAACGATGTTATCAATCAGCCTATATATCACCTGTAAATGGTGTTTGCCCTCACTTAAGACAGCTTTACATATTTCCTTACCTTATTTATATTTTCTGCTTTTTCATTATGGTAAGACAAACAATTTTGTTAAAGAAATAAGGAATTATTTTCAAAGCTCGGTGGAAATACTTCACACAAATAGAGTTGGAAAATCTGAAACAACCTGAATATGAGCTGTAAATGGATTTTAACACTATAAAAGAATTCTCTACTTACCTCAAAATTTTGTGATCCTTAACACACGTTAGTATCAAGTGACCGGAGACCTAGAAGTGATCATGACAGCGCAGGAGAGCTCAAGGCAGAAGGATAAGAACTGTTCTTCAAATGTTGGAGGAAAAATCAGCTTTTATCTCGGAAACAAAACTTTTATTGACTGACGTGAGCTGAAATTCAGTGGATCTGCATTCGAATCAAAGCGCACTTGTTTTCAAACTTACCTCCCTGTAGGGCTACTTGTTGAAGTAAACCCAACACAATAGGTACTGTTGGAAAGATAATTTAATGCTCTATTAATTTAATTAGGGATGTTCTTTAAATATCTCAACTCATTGGGGAGATACAGAGCAAAAAATAAAATATTATGGTCAAAATATGTCAGTTTTTAATGTTTATGTAAATTTTCCGAAAAAAACATTGGGTCTATTCAAAGCATGAACAGACAAAATCGTAAAGCACACCTTAGAGTTGAAACCGAAAAACGAAATTCATTAATATCTTGATTAGTTTCGGAGATATGTTTTTTTTTTAATTTGAAATGCTAATTTTTTAAGCTTCAGTAGAGGAGGGAGGGGTGTATGGGGGGACCTTCAGCTCACTCAAGCCACCGGCGGTCTAGAAATGATAAGTATAGAGGACTTGATAATTAAGGACCACCGGTTGCTTTTACTCTCACGGGTTGATCCAACTTCCTATTTTGGAGGTTTTTTTCCAGAATATTCCTCGCGACTAATACGATTTATTAAACGGTATGTATTTGTAAAAAAGAAAAGGAGTGATAATTACCCTCTATGCCCTCCCGAAATGTCATTGCTGATGGTGAGTATTTTTGCTTTCTAAATCCACGATTTTTTGGGACGAAGCTTAAATTTTAATGAAGTAACTTAATAGATACCGTTTATTATTATTTTCGTTTCCTGTTATTAATGACAAGAGTAGCTTTCTAGCCTTCTAGAGTGTGTCTATACACCGTCATCAGCCCCAAATGACGTCACTTCACTGCTATTGAAGGAGCAGGAAACCTTCTCAAAGCTAAGTAACTTGTCAATTGAAAAGAGCTATTATTCCGGTTTCATTATCTTTCTCAATACAGGGAGAAAACCGTAAGTGATATCAAGAAGCAATTTTCTGGAATTGATTCGCCGTCTCAAGAATAGGTCCCATTTTCTCTGTTAACGCTTTTCTGAAACCGGAATTAGTAGACATCAACCTTTTATGGTTTCAACACAGATTACCATATTAACAGTTAGCGACAGGCGGTTTTCTAGAATTAATTGAGCATCTGAAAAAAGTAGACCCTCTTCACTCTCTCTCTCTCTCTTCTAAACCTTAAATGATAAAGAAATTTCTACTGCTTTTAGTGTCAGTATTGATCCCCATTGAGATAAAACTGAAAGATATTTATGAGAATTGATTTTCTGTGATCGATTTAAGGTCCCAAGGATCCATCCCATCCTTGACCAATTTAAATAGGAAGTGGTCAAAGTAGACAGTTTCTGGTTTTAACAACAGCCTCCAAAGAGCAAAAATGGATATAGATATATTTTTACTCTTATTTCGGCACTAAAAGCGAAACTGGTTAAACCGAATACTACTTCCGGTTCCATAGTAGATTTCCATAGAGGAACAGAGATAACATATAGTGAACTTTTTGTTGTGGATTCAACGTCCGAAGAACATGTTATATCTAGCATTATTCCTCTATTGTAATCGAAAGCAATATATCTCCTGCAGCAGGTTTTAATATTGAATGTGCATAGGTTCGAAGTCTAGTGTATTCATATTGTGAACGAAGTACAGTTGTTCTCTCTACTACAGTATTATAAAATTCATTGTAGCTCATTGCCATCGCAAGTAGACCACTCGAAACGAATTTTGATCGTTGCGATTCTCAGCAATCTTATCGTCCTGATATGCGAATTGTCAGCTTTAATAACACCATAAATTGTAGTATTTGTCCCTTTTCCTCTCCCATGTATTACCGCCTCTCTCACAATACAATGTATTCAGCAGTGATGGCATACTTTTGTCTCCAGTTATGTTCTTTCCTTTTCTATTATTCTCTATGGGTTATGGTGATCGAGGTCCCTGGTTCTATTACGCCAAATGACCTTTGTGGTGGACATACACCGTGTGCATGGGTTTCCTCGGGGTTCTTCAGTTTCCTTCCATTTTCTTCATTCCACCATTTCATTGATTACTCACATTATTGTCTCCTTTAGCCTAGCCGGCATAACCGTGGTACGAACAAGGGAAAGATTTCGTTTCTTTCCATAAGGGCTCTGGTTTTACGTTTTCACAGCAACGGTCGCATTTTTTCAACACAAATATTTTCAATAATTTTGGTTTTCTTCTTTAGTTCCCTTGTAGCTAAATCGCTGTCGTTAGTGTCTTCGATACCGAAAACCTGGATTCTAAAAAAATGACTAATACAACTCAATAAACTAAATTAACAAAGGCTACTATTACGTTTAAGCGCTACCTACAAATAGCTTTATAGCACCATCATACGAAGACAAACGGCAAGGCCTTTCGAGAAGAAATACTGTCACTCATGGCGCAAACCTAGGTCGAATGCCTGTATGTAACAGGTATGCTTATCGTTTGCATGATCTTGTATAGGACTACCGAGTAGTCTCTTCTTAAATTGTTATAAATGAAGAGTCCATGGGATAAGAGGGTATGTCCACTTTTACTATTTTTTTCAGGAAACCATTTTTATAGTTCAAAACATTTTATCTCTGGAACTAATCGTGAAAAATACTACAAATTTACTTTACAATTTCTTTAATATATGGGAACTGTCTTACAAAATCTTATGTTCGACGTAAAAGAATACAACAAAACTGATATGCGGTCGGTATATACTAAAAACACGGGTCTATTTCAGGTAAAACAATGGATAAAAGAGGCGATTGTGTTTTAAAATTATAAACAATATTATTTAAAAATAGATTGATTTCTTCGTTTGTTATTTTTATTCTCCTTTACTCCACTTATTACTTCTTTAGGAGTTACATATAAAAGGCTTGAGCATATGGGCTGCATAAGACATTCAAAGCTTGCAGACCCTGCCATTTTTCTTCCGAGATAGGCAACTTGCCTTTAAGAAAGGGAAAAATCTAAATCAAACCAATGAGTATGATGTTTTTCATAGCATCCTATTCTCAATCGATTTATCCCAGTTTTTTAATGTACAACGAAAATTTTGGAAATGTATTTTTGTCCTCTAATCAGTATCAATTATGGGAGAGTGAGGCAAGGAGAACAAATGGGGTACAAACGTTCATTGACTTTGTTGATCTGATAATGAAGGTCGCATAAAGGACTAGTTGACATTGTTTAGGGAAAGGCAAGAGCTATATATTTTTAAATCCTTTAATATACAGGATGGCCCAAAAGTATTAGTACAGTATATTATTTTGGAAACAAACATGATTAAAGCTAATCTGAGTAGCGGAGGGCGGACTTGAGTAAAGGAGCTACCGATTGATGCATGCGTTGTGAATGGCCGCCAAATTGGATCCAGGTTATTTTTTTCAATTGGGAATGTAGCCATGTAACACATGAGTTAACACTGTTTTTTGAAGGGAAATGCAATCCCGCAAGCAGAAATGCGTCATCGTGTCCTTTTGAAAGTTATGACGCCCAAAGTCCCACCTAAAGGATGCTACACATGCTGCCCATTAATTGAAACATAACCTGAGTCTCTTAATCCAGTCCTCCTTACCACTAACAACACAGAGCCGGTGATGCTATCACAGGCATTCTGAATACGTCCCATAGGTGTGTTCATCCCGAATCTTCTGATACACCAGGTGTTTTAAGTGCCCACACGAAAACTTTAAGGAAGTGAGGTCCGGCGACCGTGCTGGCCACTCCACAGGGCCTAAACGGCGACCAATCCAACGTCCTGGGTAATGAAGATCGAAGCATTCCCGCACAGGCAGCGCATCGTGCGGTGGGGCACCATCTTGCTGAAAATATCGCGGCAATTTGGCATCAGGGCAGAGAAGCAACGCAAACACTAACTCCTGTAACATGTCCAGATATCTGACATCATTTAGGGTACCAGGAATTAATAAGGGTCCGATGATCGACGTGCTCCATATGCCACACCACTCCATGATATGAGTAGAGGCAACCCTATTGCAGGGATTGATCGCATGTGGGTTTGCATCTGACCCATATCGCATGTTCTGGTGATTCACTGCCCCACCCCATAAGTTTGAATCGTCTGTGAAAAGAACGGTGGCTGGGAAATGCGGATCTCGGTCTTATTGTGACAAATCCCAATTGGCAAATTCCATGCGCCGGTCTGGATTATCCTCTGAAACGTTGTAGACAAGCTGCAGCTTGAAGGGATGCCACTTGTTCGAATGGACAATCCTCATCACGGAAGCACGTGGTACGCCTGTTATCGCTGATAGTTGTCTTATGCTGCGCTTCTTACTTTTCACACTCGGAGCAAGCATCATTGTGGATGCTTCCTCATCTGTCGCGGTTCGTGGGAAACCTGACCGTGGTCTGTCGGCAACATTACCAGTTACACTGAATTTCCTAATGAAGTAGCTAACGATGTTGTGGCTTATTGTAGATCTTTCGGAGTGACGCGCGTTGAAGTCCTGAGCAATAACACGATGGCTTCTTTCCCCAGACATTATGATGATCTCAATTCTTTCCTGCTGCGTTACTGCCATCTCGCTTTACCTGCAACGAGAAGAAAACCTGTCATTTGAGGTGTCACGACTTTCTTGCAGCGTTTGTGCCATGTCGCTTTCCCTGCAAGTAAACAGAAAACCGTCAATTTTGGGGCATCATAACTTTGCAACAGAATATGATAACGCATTTCTGCTTCCAGGACTGCAATCCTCTACAAAATAGTGTTAATTGACGTGTCACATGCCTATTTACTTATTTAAAAAATAACCTGGATCCAAGATGGCCGTCAATCACCACGCATGCATCAATCGGTAGCTCCTTTACCCAAGTCCGCCTTCCACAAGTCAGATTAGCTTTAGTCGTTTGTTTTCAAAATAATTTACTGTACTAAAACTTATGGACCACCTTGTATAATAGTTCATGAATATACCTATATTGCACGCATTCCCGTGACAGAACAATATTCGCTTTATTGTAAAGTGTTATTGTAGTAAATTACAACATTCGTACAATTTGTAGTATAAGCGTCCAGCTTTCCGACGCGAGTCATTTCCGGATGTAAGAATTATTCCGCTAAAAGATCTGGTTTTGGTGGGCCTTTTCTTAATAATAGGCGAATCAGAGAAGAAAACCGAAGTCCATTATAAGTGTTACTACGTATCATAAATCTTGGATCACTTTTCTCTATTTGAAGCTGCATGATTGGTCTAGAGTGAAATGAACATTTTCTCAAGTACAGTGGTTGTAAGAATGATGTCCAATCTCGAATCATGAAGCTGTCAAATTCACTTACTTGATATGGTGTAGTTTTCACTCTGCCGCCTTTGACCACATTATTCCAATACTCTGCTATTTCAACTCTTGATTTCATGTTCACCAATCCCATGTTCTTATCACGTTCAAGGTAGTAATAACACGAACTGGAAATGTTTGTTAAATGGGAATGAACCTCTGCCTTTCATGTGCAATGTAATGAAGGCATCGGAATAAAGTATAATCCTTATTTTGACCACTGCAAGAGTCACAGAAGGGCTCAAGATGATGGATGTTGGGAGATTTCTTTTTACTAATTTTTAAAGAAATAGATTGTTGAAGCTATATTTAGATGTATCACCAATCAACACTGGAACATAAACAGTTGAATATTATTGACCAAAGAGGCGAAAAATAAGAGTAAAATGAATGCCCCTTTCTTCTACTGTAAGTAATGACGAAACTTCTTCCGTTTTAGAAGAATTTTTTAAACTGATATAGCAAGTTAACCGTAAACATTTTCCCCATTATTGATATATTTTATCTATATTTTATAAATTTCTTCCAAATGTGGACATTCCCCAATATTTCCTGGGCTCTTCAAATGTTAGACGGTTGCTATTTTTTTATTTAATCGAGTTTTTTCTATAAAATAACATTTTTCTTCGTTTCTAAATTTCTCATCTGTGGCAAATCGTTTTGAAAAATTCATGACCTTCGTTGATAGTCGAAAATCGGAAAACTTGGGTTTTAATTTTGGTACAAATTCTCAAAGAAATTATACATTTTCTCTTAGTTTTCATGTGAAGATTTGTAATAGCGGGTTAATGGAACTTTGCTCTGTTTGCAGGTGCTAGGTGGAATGAGCTTTTGCATTGCCCACCCATATTACAGATGCTGGGAACCTTTTGTATTCCAAGGATTTTCTTAGTGTTCTCCTGTTTCCTAACGCATACAACTGGACCAGAAAGTAGATCATTCTCAAAATTGACGACATAATCACTCGCACTCGTATGTATCAGCACAGAACCTACTGAAAGCAGGATACTTGAGCCTATAATGGCACCGAGCCGTCGACATGTTTCATTGTTGACATTGTGCTAAAGCGTCATGGTCCATTATGAAGGCCAGCTATGTCAGGTCATATTGATGTCTTGTAACTTGGCAGTCTGTGATTGTCGACGCCGATTGAGGAAGGTGCTACTTATGTTTCTCCATTACTTGCGCCGCAGTCACACGAGAACTCTGAGTGACAAACGCCGCAATGCCTGGCGGTTTATTTCATCTACTGTTTCACTTCGCTTATGAGGATTTTCCTTCAGTTTTGTAGGTTGTAATCGCTTTGGACACTGTCCTTTGCGGCACACCTAACGGACTTGCAAGTTTTATCGCGCTTGCAGAACTTGACAGTGCAACAATTTCTCTTCCTTAAAAATTAGATAGAGCGCTCATTTTACACTATCAC
The DNA here is from genome assembly GCF_964235325.1 of Thermobia domestica. NCBI lineage: Eukaryota > Metazoa > Arthropoda > Insecta > Zygentoma > Lepismatidae > Thermobia > Thermobia domestica. The sequence goes on from NC_137457.1 coordinate 63,811,311, forward strand.
TGTCTGCTAAGCTCATTTTCCATTCACGTTCTACTACTCCTCACGCAAGGCGGAGCTGGCTACAACATGCCACTGCCATCGGGTCAGATCTGAGGTGGCCGCGTGGTCCTAGGTAATCCAGATATCTGACATGTTTCCAGCTCCATGTGTTAAATAGGTAAGCGTTTGTAGATCTGGAAGAACAAATGTTTGTACGTTGGGTATATGGGCATTGAGTGTAAGTGTATTAAGTGAATTTTTTGATAGCCCATAGAAAATACCATTTTAATTTCGGACACACTTAGAAAGACTTACTGGATTTCCGTTTTCATATTTCCTACTGGCTACATGGTTAGCACTCGCTTTTAAGTGCGTGAAACCCGGGTTCGATTTCTGTTGGGAGCTCATGTTGTTAGGATTCCTCATTAAACTGTATTTCACGTTTCCTATAGCCTCGGTGGTGTGCGAGATGCTAAGCCCTGAACCAACCAACAACTCTTACGCAAGAATCTGAAGAAACTGATTAACGTGATGCCGATATGTAAAGAAAGAAATGAAAAGCTAAAGACAAAAGCTACCGAAGATGGAGTAAGGTTGAGTGTTAGCAATAAAAAGATTTCAAGTGCGCTAATTGAAAGGTTTTTGTGTATTCAGAAAAATAGAAAGTGTCCTGATGATTTGCATGCAAAGTAAAACAAACAGGAAATACAGAAAGTGAAAGAAGGGGCATAATAATAATACATCATATAGACACCAGATTCGGCTCAAGAGAGGTCATGTCCTCAGTCTTCTTGTTTTTGTTCTCAACAGTCAGAACCCGAGAAAATTTTATGTCTGTTTGTTTGAGGCATTACCACTTTAGTTTTTACTGTCAAAATTTACCTTAGGAGCCGCCTTTGGTACACACCTTTGACATAATGTGCTCGAATTTTGATAGTTGAGCAAGTAATATACATAGTGCACTAGATAATGAATATGCTGAAATTCACAGGTTTTCTTTATTTTTTGATTATCCAGCTCCGAGCTATAAAAATGAACATACCTCGGTACGGTCTTCTTACAAAATGTCATTTGTACGTATGTTTTATACCACTCCAATTTAAAAATATACAAATTTGCTTTTTATACTATTGCTGATAAATAACTGGAATTGAAAAGGTTAAGTAGAAAGTATCGAAATACAGCGAAATATAAACATATTGAAGTATAAAAAGAATCGAAGAATGGTAATATTGTAATACTGAAAAGTAAAGAAATATTAAAGAATATTAAAATATCAAAATTGTATAAAACATCGATCTTATAAATTTTTGATATTTGAAAATACCTATCGATCGATATATCGAAATATCACACAGCTGTAGTTGGGACCGATCACCGAGGATTTTCTTTTAACCACTTTTCCTCTTCGAGAATATGGTTTTCCCGTAATTTTGTAGAATTTTATCACTTTGACCGTCACCTAAATGTTCATCGCGCCACACTGAGCCACTTTCACCAGTCTTACATCACATAGCCGAACATTAATAATTTGGGCTCTTTGGAAATTAGAGTTGACGTATTTTACTTTATGACCACTTACTCGATACAAGAGCACTACCATTCTACTAAGCATCACAGAATAACGAGTTAGGCCTATCACCCCCACCAACAATCACGGGCTGTGGTCGCTGCCTGTCCTTTGCCAATCCAGATATCTTACGTGTTTCCGACTCCATATTTTTGAATTAATTTAATGAATATGTATACTACATATTGGTAAACTACGATTGTGAGTTTTTTATCTGTTAAAGGTTAAAATAAATATTTAGTTTGTTATTATGTTTAAACTAACGGGTTTTATTTGACAAAAGAAGGAAATAAAATAGTGTGAAAGTTGGAACATATTTTATGCAGATATGTATGAATCTGCGATTTGCAAATGTGCTTTGAATCTTCAATCTTAGACTATTCTAGTGTACCTGTAAGCATACGTTTGTTTCGCTCTTGTTCAAATGGATTAATCGGTTCCAGACCTTGTTATCTGGAGCAATAGAAAGTCAAACTACGTACGCAGATAGAAACAATAATGGTGTGCCGATAAGATCATGCGCTGTGTATATGTTTTACGCTAGCCTTTCTTCAATTCATTTATCACAATCTTTGCTTCTGTTCCCATCGTTTCTGGAAGCACGAGTTGTGAATATATGCGTATACGTTTTCCCAATTGTGAACAACACCTCCCCTGATTTCAACCCATTTTCTGCTCTTTAATTGTCATGTGACAGGCAGGCTACTGGGAGTTGACGCGACTGCGCAATCGAAAATTTCAAGGTTGTATCGGTACCTACAAGTACTGTGCTAATTTACTTGTGTGTTTATTCCCCCGCCCGACTCACCTCCTCTTTCCATTCCCCTTACGTTTCTGCATCCCGTAAGCAGGGCAGTGCCAATAAATTAGGTGTGCGTCATATTTACACACCGTTTCTCAGTTAAAGTGTGAGACCACCAGGAGGCAGCTAATTAGGCAGAGCATACACACGGTCACACAAATTCTCACATTTTTCAATAATTATTGGGACCTTCCCGAAATTCGGCCAGGCGGCCCAGGAGGTGGTCACAAAGCCCCTGTAGGCTTAAAAATTGTTGGCACCGGGAAATGTCCCAACAATTTTTGCGGTCTCAAGTGGTAAGGTGTTAAATCATATGCAGGTACCAACAAGAATAGGAATACGGGACACCTACACACACACACACACACACACACATATATATATATATATATATATATATATATATATATATATATATATATATATATATGTGTGTGTGTGTGTGTGTGTGTGTGTGTGTGTGTGTGTGTGTGTGTGGGTATGTGTATGTATTTATGTGAATGAAATATTTAATTCATTCTAGAGGGCCCTTCAAAATTTTCTTGGGCTCTTCATTGCCCCCCCTGAAAAAAAATTCTAGCTACGATAAGGCTCCCAAAATAAGCAAAATTGGTAAAGAAACAAAAATCCAAAATTGTTACGTAACGAACGGAGGAGGGTTTCAGCCTTGCATTACTAAGTGTGACCAGTGGGAGGGAGATGATAACAACTGGTCAAAAATAGCGTTACGTAATATGTGGACGGCACTTTAAGACTAACCATTGTGTATATTGATAGGTAGCCAAGCTGGTAACCATAGCCTGCCCAAAAATACGAGAGGGGCGGTAGAAGTTAGGGAGCCGATCCAACCTGATTATAGTTCATCATTATAATATACTAGTTCATTTGCAAGCCTACCGTGAAAATTTTAGGGGTCATCGGCGTACGCAGGGATGGGTCCTTTGGTCCGCTTCCCCCCGAAATCCAGAAGTTTAAAAAATGTAGTCTACTTTTAAAGGCAATTTTAGAAATTTTCATATAATTTAGCCTCAAATTGTTTTTGGACCCCTCCAAAACGCTGTAGGCCCCGCCCGAAATAAATTCCCGCGTACGTACCTGTAAGGGCGAACACTAAAAGTTTAGGGGGCAGGCCCCCTTGTTCACCTGTGGATACGGGCCTGTAGCCAAGGAACTAATCAAACACAAAAACATCTCCACTCCTGATCCAAGGCTTTTTCACCGTGAAATTATACTTGCCGGGCCGTTAGAAGCGGAGCCTTTTGAGTCGAGTCTTTTTGACGTAGGGATCTTTTATCACTCGTCCCATTTTAACGGGGGCCTTTTTGACTCGGGCTTTCTTTCGCGGTGCACTCTCGACTCTTTTGACACGGCACTCTTTGACCCGTGTCCTTTTTGAGGTGAGGTCCCTTTTGACCGGTCCCTTTTGTAAGTGCCCTTCTGACATAGAATATATATATATATATATATATATATATATATATATATATATATATATATATATATATATATATATATATATATATTCACCAGCTGAAATGCGGGAGTCAGGGGGAAGGTATGAGTAAATAGATGATAAATGATCAGGGCACAATAAAATTAGTTACGCCACTGGTCATATATATCATTCTCCTGATCTCCACTCCTGATCTCAGGCTTTTTAGCCGTGGATTTGAATTTGCCGAGCCCTTTGACGCGGGGATCTATTGACTTGGCTCCTTTTAACGCGGGGCCTTCTTGACTCAGGGTCTTTCGTCGCGGGGCTTTTTCGACTCAGGTCATTTTGACCCGGGAATGTTTTAAACTGTGCCCTTTTGAAGCGGTTTTTTTTGACCCGGTTTTTTGACATAAGGCCCTTTTGACTCGGACTCTCGTCCCTCGATGATCTTTTGACCCGGGTCCTTATAAATAAATGATCTAAAGCACCAATAGCAACCCAAAAATTAATAAAATGAGGATCAACTTTTTCATCATCATCATAATGATGTAGATTATGATATTCATCTGAGTTACAATAAATATCACCTGTATCATACTCCACATTCATTAAAAGTCATCATCGTCGTCATCTAAGTTATGACATACACGATTGAATACAGGTGTAAGAGATGTATATGCTAGCAAGTGGTATGTTCGATTACGATTTTCCGTGTATAAATATGAGTAACTTTATTTTTTTAAAGCTCTACAAAAGTGAAATAATAATTTTAAAAGTATACAAGCTTTTTGAAAACCATCAAACTTACAATCACAATAGATACGTTTAAGAAAAGATGACCTGATATAAAAAGTAATATGCACAGAATATAAATTACAACTACTCAGTAAAGGAAACAAAAGCTACAAATGTCTGGTAACTAAGCTGTTTGAGAAACTTCCATTGCATAATTTGATCAAAATGTCTGGAGATGATGATTTGAGACATCACTCGACTTTTTAGTGTTAAAAACGTGAGTTCGAATAATGTAAGCAAATACCAAAAGTTAACAGAAGATTTTATAAGAGAATTCAAAACTAAGGTGAATTGAAAGTAAATATCACGTAATCAAAAATTGTCACAAGACATCATGAAAGAGTTTGAAAATAGAGTTGATTGAATAGAAGCTTCTTCTAGACAAACATTATCAGACGACTTTATAAGCGAATTTAAGGACGACTTACATTGGCGTTACATAGCAAGTGAATAAAAGTTTTCAGAAGAGTTTATACGAGAATTTGAGTATATGTTCAATGATGATCTTTGCGAAAAGTTGAGTGTGTAAATGTTTCAAAAGTTATCAGAAAGTTTCATTAGAGAATTTTCTGATATGTTTCAGGACAGCGAATGTTGTAACAACTTGGCAGTTAAACAAAAGTTGAGTGAACAGTTCAATAGATATTAAAAGAAAACTTCTCTTTGTTCATCATATCACGCGACCAAGTGTTATCTGAAGATCTCATCTAGAGTTTTGGGATAACGTCTATTGGTGTGAGATTGTAAGATATCAAAATCTCACTTCTGAATTTAAACTTAAACTTATCAATGGATTTTATGATGATATAGAGCTAGCTGATGATACAAATTGTTCTATTTGTTTTTGGAATAATATTTACAAAGTTAAAACCATATACAATCCTGAAATCATTGAATGTATTCTGAAATGATATATGATGATATTCAGATTTGTGATGCAGTTAAAAGTTTTACGGCAGTTATGTAATATCATAGAAATGGAAGAATGGAGTCTGAAATGAAAGTGAGTCAGTAGAGAATCAGAATACAAATATAAAATAGACGAAGAAGAATGAGGCGACGACATGGATGAACCTACCATGTCCGTGAGAATAACTACAGAAATCAAAAGCTGACCCACTATCCTGAGTACATTGCAACTGCCATACGCCCCTTTCCGTTGCTGCCATTGCCGGATACTGCCATGCCTTTGTCTCCAACTGAATTTGCCAGCCATCTCTTCAGAGTTTTCAGACTCTTAAAATCCAAAAGTTCAAGGCTCCGATACCGAATATAAGCTCTCTGGAAGCGATTCACCGCAGCCCTTCTCTCAGGTTTGATTCCATGCTCTGACTAGAGATCGGGGCTCCAGGTTAAAAGAAAAACAATTATTGGTCAAAGGAATCTCGTTTAACGGATTGATGAACAAATGTAATATCACCTATGCTAACGATGATAAGAGTATGTCTTTAAATGCCTTGAAAAGGAGACTTAAAGTGTCCTTCTTCAAGCAAGACAGTATGCATCTGTGCCAGATGGGCATTTGGTGGATTTAACAGAAAGCTGTGAAACCTCTGTTTCCGTCGTCCACAAAATTAAAACATATAGACCACTTTTGGACAATTTGCGGTGTTGATATACAGTTGATCGGCTGTTTTTCAAAGAACGTATTGAGGTTTTGTTTGCCATTTTGAAATTTTAAAAATTACACAAATTTTGTGTTACTCAGGACGGTGTTTATTTTTCTCTCGACCAGAGGTTGTTCGTCCGATCTAAACTACAGTGGTTTTCGTATGTTTAGACCTCTCACACTAAATCGGTTGCTGACACAATCTATCTAACCAAGAATCGATTATTTTACATAGATATAAAATAATAAATATACTGTTGCCAGATAGTGCATGCATCATTTTCGAGAGAATTACTTCTCAAACAAAATTTCAGCGATCATATCTATATCGAGTTTGTAAAAAGAACCCTGACGTAATGGACAAAATTGGATGCTTTTCTAAATCAGCACACCACATATCATACAAATAAGAAAAACTTCTCTTTTATTTTTCAAAAAGGTCACTTTTTCTCAGACCTGTGTTGTTACGGCTATGATGTTTATAACGCTCATAGGGAGTATCACCTTCTATTTCCCCTATTGTAGAACATTGCAGCAATTAAGGAGAGGAAAACGGATGTAATGCTATGACCATAATGCAAAATCAAATTATGACTTAATTTATTTTTAACTGAGTTATAATCGTCAATGTTGATTTTTTATTCTGTAACTTCTGAATCCTCTATTTCTACTTTAATGGGTGGCAATTCCGCGTGACTTATAAATTGTTAAGAGATTTACATCAATTTGAAACTTAATGATTTCATTATGAAATGTTATATTGTGTGATTTCTTGAGATCTGGTTTGGTCAATTGAGATGACTTGGAACTTTTATTTAAATGCTCTAATGTTACTATATTCAACACAAAGCTATATTATCATAAAAGAAAACTGTATATAAGCAGACTGAGCAGGGTTGGATTTTTCTCACGTTGTATAGATAATTAAAGCTAATAGAATGAGTAACTTTTTGTAAATTGTAACATCAAGGCTATAGATTAAGGAGAAATAACATCATCTATTAAAATAAGAAGGGAATTTATCATTTAATAGAATGAAATCACATTTCTATCATTTATTTTAAATATAGAAGTAGTATATAAGCTTTTCTAGGTATATGATGAACTCCGACCAATAACACAAAAGTCCGTATTACCATTGTATTTTCGTCTATGTCCATAGGTAAGTATAGCCATAAATTGTACAGCTAGCACAAAGATTACTGAAGAGATGAACCGCCTTATTGTAATTGAAGTCTCATCAATATGACCAGAGTGCCTCACAGTTCAGTGGAATAAAAGAAAATTATTATACTATTTAATAATGACTACATTTAGTAGGACAGATTTGGTGAGGGGGAACCGTACCATTTGGTATAAAGTTTCTTCCATTGCTTTTCATTATCAAAAAGAATATCCTTTTGGAGATTACAATTTATGAAACCTCCATATCCTTACATTATTACCACACATATTATGTCGCTATTTCACACCTTTAATCAAAGTATTTAACGCTAATAGATGATTTAAAATCTCTGTAACACAGCAACCGTTAACAATATAAAGGCGATTTTTGGCAGGAAATATGTAGTCACACCTTTGCACAGTTTGGATTTTTTGGGACCATTCCTATTATTTTTTGTCATTTCTTTAAGTTCGGTCCAATTAGTTTAAATATTTTGTTCGTAGCGAATTATTAAGTTTCACTTTTAAACGAATGTTTTTCCAATATTCAATCCTTTGTGTAGCCACTATATTGTTCCCATACCAGGAATGATCATCAAAATGTTCCAGATTGTGGAAAGATATATTTACATGTATAATGCCGAAAAATGTATTTTTACTGTACTTGGTTGCTGTGTGCATGGTTTACTAAATCATTAGCGTTTAATGAATAAATTAGAGGTTTAAAACAGTGACGTCATATATGACGTAATATTGAAAATTGCTGAAAAATGCCAACGTGTATCCATCGGAATTTGAAAGAGAACATTCGACTTCATAACAGAAAACAAAGGAAATACTTTATACTATGTTGTACGGTATAGCAAATTTTACTATTGCTATTTCTTCAACTGATTTGTTTGATTTTTTTCATAAAAAAATGCCTTTTTCTATAACTGACGGAAGGAAAATGTACAGAGAATTAACGAATAAAGAAATCTCTACTTTGCCTTGACAGATTTTTACTGGAATGGAACCTATTATAATACAAAGGTTTATAATTCAGCTCTTAGCACTATTAATTAAGCTGTATATGTAAGTAATTTTAAAGATAATTCAATATATATACTGTAATAAATTAACGTTACAATTATATAATATCCAGTACATTTCGAAAAAGGCACTCCACGAAAAAGCCTTTACGAACATTCTAAGATGTTGACAGGAACTATTAGAAAAATTATTTGAACCACCTAGTAGAATCACTATACATACATATATACTTAAAATGCTTATCATTTTTAATCGTACGTATTACAGGTGCATGCGATTGTAAGTACATCATATAGTCAGTAGTGCTTTATTATTTTATCCTAAACGTTAACTTTTATAATTATATACAAATGATTGTTAAAATAAAATTTGTGAACCTATTTAACAACTTTGAGCATTGGTTTTAATTTATGAATTTTACTGAATGTTTCTTTGTTTCTGGTAGAGTAAATTAAATATGATTCTTATTTACTGCTAATAGCTGAATAAAAATACGTATTTGATTATCTGCATCAGGAATTCAATAATCAATTGGTTATATATTAACAACCTCCTAGCGTCGTGCCTTACAAGCATGGGGATGAACTGAGTGTGACATTTAGAAGTTGCTACTACTCATTATCCAGAATGAGTAGGATAACTTTAAGTGAGAGGAAATGATAACAAATTCTATGCTTCGTTTAGTAAATGTATTGGTCTAAGCAATGTCATGATTTCTGTGTGTGTGTTTGAGTGTGGATGTAACATAACTACTCAGATCACAAATCGTAAACGTCTGGAAATTGTATCACGATCAAAACGCACATAGCTGAGGCACACATACCTGCTTATACGATGAGTGTCTGGACTGATGGTTGAACTCCTCAGCTCTGGATCTCCTGGACTGCATAGTTGGTGGTATGTAATTTCCAACTGACTACCAACTAAAAGCCAACCATAACAATTGAACTATGGTCGGACGTTGAATGGAGAGTAGATCACCCTTAATCTACTCATGGTCGTAATGGATTGCAGACCACTGCTTGCTGCTAATTCTCTCCCAAAGTGTCTCTGAATACTCTTATCCACTTCTGATCTCCTTCTCATCGTTCTGCTCCAAATCCTCTCGAACAAGAAGTTTTTGTTCATGATTCCAGACACTGGAATCCGCTTCGTCGTTCCTTTGTGTTTACCTCAGCTATTGGTGAAACATTGGTTTCAACCCGTATTACATCGTGACCAAATTCCCAGACTAACAATCGTTGCAAATCTGAAAGTTGTGCCACATTCAAATTGTGTCAATGTTAACAGACTATATTGCACATTGATGACATTACAGATTTCATTTACAACTTTACAAATCAAAACAAAACAAACAAATTGACGACTTAGCGTCTAGCCATTATTTCAGTGACAACACAACAGAAATACAACCATTTGCGTAAATAAACAAATACACGTGTTTGTATGACATAACATTAAATTATTACTTCAATTCAATCTCTTTAACTTTAATTCCAATAAATCTTAGTATTCCATTACCAAAATAAAATGTTAAAACCGTACACCGCTACATGCCCCTCCTTTAAAACGAGGGACCTCTGTTCTCGCCTAAATTTATGAATAGAAATTGGTTTAATATTTAATACAAAAATACAAGAATCAATAAAATTCGTACATATTTTTCCCTCACCTATATATATATATATATATATATATATATATATATATATATATATATATATATATATCATTATATTCATATAATCCTTTATTAATATAAAATATTTCACATTTAACTTTTGATACCAATATATACATTCTCTATATTTGGATTTTAATTTATCTCTATTTCTTTAAAAAAAAATCTGTGTTAAGAATCTCAGTTAAAGTGTAGCCTTCTGCCATCTAATATTTTTTATATAGAACTACGTGCTACTCAATGCTCTCGCAAAATTATATATATGTACTTTTTATGTCTCTTTTTTGTAATTTTCCATTAAGTCTGGTACCAAAGTCCAGAGCATAGATTCTCAATGTACCACTTTTGTCGTAAATCTCAGTGTCCTAATCACTGATTTATTTCACGAAAGATACACTTATTGAAACACAATTATCATTTCTAAAATGCATTCATACACTTTTGATGCTTAATAGCAACGTCGTTTTTACGTTGTTGTATTTTATAACGTGTTTAAAAACTGATAAAAATAAAACATCACTAATTAATCACTTCACTATTGTTACAAGTTTCACTTCTGAGGTTAGCAACTATGTTCAAAAGTCAATCCGTAAAATGCTGATTTTGTAGTATTTGATTATCTGCGACCCTGAACTTGTAGAACTTCCACGTTGCTTCCTCAGTCGTTGCCTTCCGACTTGCGTTGTTGGCCGTGAAATTCGTGCTTGTGAATATTTTGTCCAAAATTTGGAGATATTTACAGAATCACGACGTCACATGGGCGAAAGTAAACTTTAACACTACTCGGGTCTTTGGTTAAACGTTCGTCCATATTTATGGTATCGGTATTCTCCAAATTCGTGTTACCAAGTGCATTACTATGGATTTCGGCAGTGTTCGTTACCATATGTGTACCCTTTATGCTTGTGTTTTCTCGTGCCAACACAACTCCTTCACGATTGTGATCTAAAGTGTTTTCAGTTTTGTGTTTTTCAGTGTTATTTTTGTGAATCAGTGGATAAATAGGTGTACTAGCATAGTGCTTACTGTGTGTAGCATCTTCGTGGACAGTGTGCTTGTTTTCTACGCTATTCATCTTTCTTCTTTTATCGTCTAATTTCTGTAATTTACATACTAAATATGCTATAACCATTAGAGCCCCCACAACAAACATTGCTAACCCTGTTAATACTATAACTAATACCATAGTCTTCTGTTCCATAGTTCTGCAAAATATAAATGACTAAGAATGAGATTCTATTTTCGTCTATATTGAGCTCTTATTTTTCTATATCTGTGTCTATGGTTACTATTTGTAAAATCTTTATTATATTTCCATAGGCCTACTTTTATTGTTCTTAAATTGTTTCATTGCTAATTTAAATGCACAAAGGATGCATATTTCTTTACAATGAATAATGTTCTTACTGTCATGTAACCTATAATAGTGCTAAAAATCACTTTCGTTACATATTAATTCTCTTCTTCTCGTTTCTTTACTTTTTTAAAGTCGTAGTAGCGAGTCATTTTCGCTCATATTTATGTACTTAAATACGCTTTCTAACTCCTTATTTGCATATATTTAGGTACTAATATGTGTATTGATCTTACTTCTATCTTTCTATAACGTTACAATACTTTATTCAGTCAGAATTCATACATATTGCATCAAAATTCGCGTGAAAATGCTGTATTCCTGATTTGTAGGGGTAGATTCCATGATGGCTGCTAAGTCTCGCCTCCTTGGACATGTGATAATGCAGCTCTCTCTCGCTGTGCGAGAGTGCTGGAAAGATGCTCATCTCATTCTCTTTTACGCTTGGCAGTGATCAACGTCTGTTGACTCTTTTACATAAAAATAAACTTAAATATGAATATAATGAATATCTTGCCTCTTATTGATAAATATCAATATGTCAATAGATTACTATATTGATTATTAATTATTTATAATTTTCCTCTTTTTTTAAAAAAAAAACTTGAATTTAGAAAATAAATTTGGTCCAAAATACATTGTTTACATACAAATTTTGAATATTTTAGACAAGATGCAATACGTATGTATTCTATTTGACTATTTTATGGTCTTTTAACTATTATTTCAACTATTTTCTTCTCGGTATTTGTCTATTTTTAAACTTTTCACATACTTTCTACGACTTATTATGCTCAATAGTAAGCTTACTTTCTCTATTTGTATACATATATTATCTATTATCATTCTCTATTTTGTCTATTATCTAGCTTCTATCACTGTTTTTAATAGACTTTAATTTCTTATTTCAATGTTCCAGTAGCTTTCAGCTGCTCTCTGTTGTTTTGGTGTTACTAATCCTAGTCATTACTCTATTTGCATAATTTCATCTAGCTTTATCTATGATATTCTATTACTATCACTATTCTTAATGCTTCTCTCGCATAACAGAAATACAGGGTGTTCTCGTTTTATTTCGCGCGTGGCTCTTTTCGTTCATTTAACCTTTCCGTTCCACCAATGGATACTCTGACCCTAGAATATCTAGGATTCTATTACCTAGGCTTATTGACTCATGTTTACCACTTTCGTTCGGTAAGTATTTATACTCATTTGCCAATTGTTTATTATTCTAATACAGTGTTTCTTTTCGAGGTTACCGTTTTGACATTCAATTTCTTTCCTTTTTTTATGTTTTTTAATAATACTTTTCTTCTCCATACCTCTAAATGTTAAATTTTTTAAGACCAAGACAACATGGTTTTACGTCATTCACTTTACTTTATTATTAGTTGTTGATTATTATTATTATTATTATTATTATTATTATTGATTTTGAATTTTATATTGACGAGTCGACTTGTAGAGTCTACAGTGCAATATTATAACCATCGTAGTCATTAATATTAGAGCTATTATGATTCCACCTACTATATACATAATATAATCCGTTTTTAAATTTAATTCAGGGATTGTTGGGTGTACTTTTAATTTTAATAACTTTTCAGTTAATCCGTTTAGTTCTTGCGTATGCAAAGAAAAATTAACTTGTTTCTCTGTCCACTTTCCAATCAATTTAATGTGCTTATTACGAACTTATACTATTTGTTTAGTCAGTATTACTAATTCACCTATAATTATATTATCAAATTTATCGTACTTTATAAAATATGATTTATTCTTCATTTGTTCCAATTTTGTGGAAGTAATTTCCTGATGCACACCTGCCTTTGTCATATACGCATCCTGTTCAACAGATGAGTACATAACACCTGCATGTGTATACCTGAACATTACTTTCCCCCAAAATTTTTCAGAATTTTGTTGGCATTCTTCTAGAGAATTATTTAATACAATATTATTTAAGCATTTTGCATCATCGTCTAATGTAATGCTTTCACAGATATATAAGAAACTTTTAAACTCGCACCTTGTTTTATCCAAAGAATGGTATTTACCTTCTGCCAAATATACTGCTTCTGGTAATTCATAGAATATTCTTGTATTATTAATTAAGTAGCCCATAGAAATTACATTGTACATAATTGAAATGCTACTATCATATATTATTGGAGTTTTTAACAATAAATTGACATTATTTTCTTCATAATGATACTTCATTAAGTATATGTTAGACATGTGATAGAACATTCCAATGTCTGACCTGTAAATAGTATGTTTCAAAACATCATGAAGAGTTAGTAATCTTTTACGTCTTCATTAGATAGTATGTAGTATGAGAAAGGATTATTTAATATGCTATTTCTGATTTTATTAACCCTTTCTTGAACTAAGTGTGCGAATAAATTCGCAAGTACCTTGCGCTGCGATTGGTGTAAATAACAATATAATTCCTGAATTTTACTTTTAATCCTTGCAAAACATGTACTTTTACTACGATGCCATGAACTAGAGAAATTTCATTGTTAAAAGATGTTTTTAAGTTTTTTAATTTCATTAGTTAGCAGGTTTTCGTGTTTAGTAAGCTTTTCTATCGAATGTGACAATTGTTGATTATGTACTAAATTATACGTAGATAAACCAATAGATGACAACCCTAGTAACCAAGAGAATATAAATCTTTTACTTCTATGATTATGAATAGATCTGGTCTTGCCATTTTCATACAATAAATGACAAGGCAATAAATCTACAATGTTTCTCCTAAAACCCCTTTTTTCGTCGCATACTCGTTTAAAATATCGTATGCATCGGCATTTATCATGCACCGGCACTGCTTCTTGAAAGTTTAATTGTAATTTTATGGTGGTGTACACCATGTTTGTTGAGTGCACGGCATACGCGTCCTGCACTAATGCCAACCCAATCTCTGGCAAAGTAATCTGCTGATGATCGTCTTCTGCTATGCACACCGTCATCACTATCATTCCCAAAATTATATTCTTTAACATGGTGTTTGCTGTAAATAATTAAAACCTAAAATTACTCATTCTCTTGTACTTACTGAATTTATTTTAATAAATTTTAAATCCTTTATTTAGATAATATTTATACTGTTTATTTATTTATTTATTTAATCATATTTTTATTTAATTTATTTACGTTGTATATGTACCTTAGATAATTCATTCCACAAAAAGATTATGACTTCTCTAATTTAAAAAAATACTCTGTATTCCTATGGTCTCTAATTTCTGTAAACAAAACATGTTTACCAGTTCATGGTTTTCTGATGGAAACCGACATTTCCTTCGGCTTCGGATGGACTTTGGTTGATAAACGGCGCTCCAGCTCGCCGTTCAATGATAAAAATATTCGGTCTACAGATTATCTATTAAAATAATTCGAACTTCTAAACATTTTAATTCTATTTTTCTCTCGTTAACGGTTGTGGTACTCGAGTCGGTGAAACCATGAGGTTCACACTAACGTCCCTTTCCTCTGGACATCACTATCTGAACTTGAGTCATCCTCTTCCTTGTCAGTTTCTTCATCCTTCGGTCCAACGAAAGGTTTTAATCGACGAATATCCACCGTATCAATTTTCTCTTGGTCCTACTTGGTTTCATACTTCACCTTATACGAATTGTTGTTCATTCGCTCTAATATAATGGCTCGGATATTAAACCTTCCCCCAAAATATGCTGGGATTCCGGTTCTTGGCATTTTCTTTATCCAAACCTTCTGTCCAATGTCGAACTTGGGTTGAGAAAATTTCTTCTCTGTCTGTTATTTCTGCGACTTGAATCGTTTTTGTAGATTTTGATACGCTACTTTTCTTGCTTTCTTGACGGCTTGGATTCGCACATCGTTCTCAACGTACTCACAGGGAATGTCCAGATCTTGTTCTAGGAACGTTCTGGGTTCACGTCCTGTCAGTAGATAGTATGGCGAATGCTTCGTCCCATCGTGAACTTGAGTATTCATTGTAAACACAATGCATGGAAGAATCTCGTCCCAATTCGTGAATTCTCTATCGATGTAATTCTTTATTAGCTGTTGAATAGATCCCATTGCTCGTTCAGCAGTACCTATATTGTAATGAGCATCGGTATTTGCGAAGTTCAACTTCATACCGAAACGTTCTGCTTATTCCTCCATTACTTTGCTGCGGTGCGTACTATGTAGATCCATGGATAAAATGTCTGGAATACCATGCTTTGTGATTAATTCTTCAAATATTACTTCTGCTATTATTTCGTATGTAATAGCTCGAACTGCTTCAGCAATTACGTACATTGTCGCACTGTCGACAAAAAATGACACACTTATTCCGATGATTCCTTGAACGTTTAATTGGTACGATGTCATCCATCGTTACATAATGAAACGGCATGTAACTTGGATATGTCTGCGGGTATAATGGCGTTCTAGGGGCTTTCCGTTTCCGAATTTGACAGCTCACACTTTGACTAACCTTCTCTTGGAAGAACTTCTTCACGTTGGGAAAATAGATCGATGTTAGTGCTCTGTTATAACATTTTTTGTAGGAGTAGTGATTTCCACCGTATATTGAGCTATGCAAGTTTCTGAAAACTTGTTCCCTTAATGCGAATGGAATACACAAGAGGAACTTCATTCCACTTGCCATCCTCTGTGTCCTATAAAGTTTTCCTTATTTTATCACGTACCAACGTGCCTGCTTCTCTGCCTTCGTCTCTGCTGCTTCTGGGTGTTTAATAGCATTCATGATCGGTCCAAAAAACGTATCTTTCCTTTGGACATATACGTCATCGCCAAACGTAATATATACTTCAAGATCTTTCTTATTAATTGGTAAAGCATCTAAATCCACGTGTTCTGATGTTGGTTGGATGTCTGTGTTTCGTGGTAGCACATCACTGGGGTTTTTCTCGCCAGGGCAATGTACTGGTGTGTACTGATATTGAGTCATTTTAAGGCAATACCTCAACAATATAGGTGATAGTTTCGGTGTAGTTTGCAGATATTTTATACACCGGCAGTCCGTAAATAATTCAAATTCTTTATTGTATAGATAGTAGTAAAAAGCTTTAAATGCACTCACCACGGCTAAGGTTTCAAGTTCTACTATATGCCTTTTTGCCTCCTGCGGTCGCAATACTCTACTATTGTACGCGATTGGAGTCCATTCATCATTCTCTTGCTTTTGCATTAACACCGCACCTATGTACTTAGTTGATGCATATGTATACACTCGTGTTTCCAAAATTTCACGAAAAGGAGCTAGTAGAGGTGCATTTAGCAATGCATTTTTCAATTTCCCGAAACCTTTTTGATGTTCATCAGTCCAAACGAACTTTTGATTCTTTCTAAGCAATGGCTGGAACACTGCTGAAATTTCTGCATACTCCTTGCAGAATTTCCTAACATAGTTCGTTAGACCTAGAAATGGCTTCAGTTCTTTCGCAGATTTAGGTGGATTGCATGCATTTATCGCCTGAATTACCTTAGGACTGATTTCGTATCCTGCTTCACTTACAATGTGGCCTAGTGCCAAAACTTTCTCCTCCATGAAATGACACTTCTCCACGGACAACTTTAAACCATATTTACGCAGTCTTTGGAAGATGGACTTCAATATTGACACAATTTTCTCTTGCTCGTTGACGTATATGAACACATCATCCATGTAATATGACAAAGCCTCCAGACTAATTTTAGCAAGTGCCATAGCCATGATTTTTGTGTAAACTACGGGCGATTGTATGTATCCCATTCGGAGCACTTTATACGCGTATGCGCCGACGCCAGGGATGTTAAACGCTATGTATTGTCTAAAGTCTTTTGTTATAGCCGCTATATGATATGCACTTTTGATGTCCAAGACGCTGAAAAATTTGTGACCCCCATACACGTTAAAATTTGATGTATGGGGGGTAACGCCACGGAGTGGAAGCTAACATGGGAATTGAGGTATCTACATTCGAGACAAGCTCTGATCCCCCCAGAGGGTTTTTTGCCAAAGAGCATATGAGAATTGTATGAACTGTTGCTTTCCTCTATAATATTTTGCTCTAGCAAAATGTTGATCTGTTCCTTGACCTTTTCTTTCCGTGCAATGGGGATCGGATATTGCCGTCTTTGGAAAGGGACTTCCGTCTCTAATTCTATCTTGTGTTCCACACCTTCTACACGACCTAGATCATTCTCTTTCCATGCGAACACGTCCGCATAATCGAAACATAATTTCTCTAATTTACTTTTAATTTCTGGTTTTGTCTTATCTCCAAATTTCAATCTAGCCTTATCATTATTCCTTCTTGCCTCTAACACCTTCTCTATCTCATCCTCCGTCAAACCTTCCTGCCTTAACTCTCTCCCACTCACACATTCCTCGGCATCACCACTTTTCAATTTTCTCGCTAACATAATTACTTTATTGGAGGGGTTTATGATTTCTAATTTCTGATTCTCTTTAGAAAAAATTGCTCTAGGTATTAAAACATCATATTGACTTTCCAGTCGCCTATCTGGTTCTAATAGGTACTCGTTATTGGTCCAAGAATTTACTAAATTGACCTCAACAGTCGTTCTAGTTCTAGGTAATAACTTAACTTTATGACTCAAAGCCCATTTCGGTTTTATACTACCTCTATAACTAATAGCAGTGTTTTCAGAAACTGATCTCGGTTCCTGATCATTTTCGTATTTCTTTTCGGGTCTTGCAAATATTTGTACCAAAATTTTACCATTACAATAATCAATCTGGCAATTCTGAGACTTTAGAAAATCGTTTCCTATCAACATTTGATAAGGAAAGTCTTTAATCACTCAAAATTCCTGATGAAAAGTTTGATTAGAAATTTTGAACTTTACGATCGCCAATTTATTAATTACTAGTACATTTTGGGTTATCCCACGTATTTTGGTTTGCTTCGGTATAACTCTCGCATTCGGCGGTACTAGTTTTTCATTAATAATGGACATTTGCAATCCACTATCCAATAAAGCTTTGACTTGTCTATTCTCCATTTCTAATGATAAATACATCATGTTATTCTCTAGTACTACAGAGGCTACTACTTCACCTATCCTCAATTTCTCTTACCTGTAAATGTGCCTCTTTTATTTACAGTCCTGGCTAGTTTAAATTATGTGCACCCATTGGTTGGTAGTACGTCGTACCTGTTACCTGTGCAGGTACTACGGGTTCTGTTCTTGCGGGTTCTGATTTTGATGACAGCACGTATGCTGACAATGATTATCTCTCTGCCAGTTTCCTTGCTGACCTCGACCTCGGTTACCACGCCAATATCCGTTCAGATTTCCTCGTCTATAATTACCTCTATTACCCCTAAAATTATTTTGGCCTCTTGTGTTGCCATTGTTGTTCCAATACCTATTGTTATTATTTCGGTAATTGTTCCTACCATTACCTCTATATTGTTTGTTATTTCTAAAATTCTGGTTGTTTGTTTGCTTGCTGTCCCGATTTCCACGCTTTTCATTATCCTGTGTTTCCGCTGATAATGCAATTTGGAGATGATCGATCTTCTTTTCTATTTCGGCAAGCTGCGTCAAACTTTGCGGTTCTTGCTTTATTTTATGTTCATCTTTACTCATTCGAACAATTACACGGTCTAATTCTGAATCATTCTCATCATCTTCAACTTGCTCACGAATTTTCTTCACCAAATCCTTTAATCTGACTTTCCCCGTTTCACGTTTCACCCGTTTCTCAACTTTACACTTGTTCCCTACAAACCTTTCTAAATCATCAACGAATTTATCTAGGCTTGAGTAGGCCACAGTCCCTACGTTTTCCATATAGTAAGGGTGTAGACCACTCACTATAATACCAATTTTGTTTTTGTCTGACATGTTAGAATCTAACCTTTCGCTTAAGAAAAGCATATCATAAACATAGTTTATGACAGCTTCGTCTCGTGTTGCAACCGTTCTCGTATTCTATCTTCTATGTAAAGCGTTCCATTTGATTTTGTAAATTCTTCTACTATTTCCGCCTGTAATTCTATGTACGAAATTTCTGATACATTTTTACGCTTAAGAAACAGTTTTATCCACTGTCTCCCAACACCTTTGAAAATATTCGGGAGCAATTATTTTCTCTTATTTTCGGCGACGCCTGAAATCTGACATGCGTCGTCGAATTCATCGAAAAACGAAACAATATCCCCGTCACTCTTTAGATAAAAGTTTGGCAACTTATTAACATCGGCATAGAACGTTACATTCGAAGCCATATTTACGTTTTCGGTATTCTTGTCTTTATTAATAAAATTTTCGTCAAAATTCAAAATTGATGGGTAATCCTCTGAAAAAGATTTCACCACCGGGCTACTCGGGAAATTAAATACTGGGTCTTTACTTATTACTATTTTTGGAATCGACCTCGTAGCGTCGTGCCTTACAAGCATGGGGAAGAACTGAGTGTAACGCTCAGAAGTTGCTACTACTCATTATCCAGAATGAGTAGGATAACTTTAAGTGAGAGGAAATGATAACAAATTCTATGCTTCATTTAGTAAATGTGTTGGTCTAAGCAATGTCATGATTTATGTGTGTGTGTTTGAGTGTGAATGTAACATAACTACTCAGATCACAAATCGTAAACGTCTGGAAATTGTATCACGATCAAAACGCACATAGCTGAGACACACATACCTGCTTATACGATGAGTGTCTGGACTGATGGTTGAACTCCTCAGCTCTCGATCTCCTGGACTGCATAGTCGGTGGTATGAAATTTCCAACTGACTACCAATTAAAAGCCAACCATAACAATTGGACTATGGTCGGACGTTGAATGGAGAGTAGATCACCCTTAATCTACTCGTGGTCGTAATGGATCGCAGACCACTGCTTGCTGCTAATTCTCTCCCAAAGTTTCTCTGAATACTCTTATCCACTTCTGATCTCCTTCTCATCGTTCTGCTCCAAATCCTCTCCAACAAGAAGTTTTTGTTCATGATTCCAGACACTGGAATCCGCTTCGTCGTTCATTTGTGTTTACCTCAGCTATTGGTGAAACATTGGTTTCAACCCGTATTGCATCGTGACCAAATTCCCAGACTAACAATCGTTTCAAATCTGAAAGTTGTGCCACATTCAAATTGTGTCAATGTTAACAGACTATATTGCACATTGATGACATTAAAGATTTCATTTACAACTTTACAAATCAAAACTAAACAAACAAACTGACGATTTAGCGTCTAGCCATTATTTCAGTGAAAACACAATAAAAATACCACCATTTACGTAAATAAACAAATACACGTGTTTGTATGACATAACATTACATTATTACTTCATTTTAATCTCTTTAACTTTAATTCCAATAAATCTTAGTATTCCATTACCAAAATAAAATCTTAAAACCGTACACCGCTACAATATATATATATATATATATATATATATATATATATATATATATGGGTGGTCCTTAATTTTTGATTTCCTAATTTCTTTATTCTCACCACCTAAAATGGTTCCATATGGGACTAAATTAAGGAAGGAGAAAAATTAACTTCATTGAATATTATTAAATGCTGCAAGATTTTGAATCCGTTTACAGTACATAATATATGGGAAAAATCTGGAATAAAATCTTGTAATTTAGAAACGGCTTAAGGGAACGCAAAAATACGCTGAATAATGGAACTAAAGGAAGAAAAGCACCTAACGTTGTATAGTATTATCACAGCGGCCATTTAGAAGTCCGCCATCTTGGATTCATATTAAAATTTTCAAGTAGAAAGAGGGTCATGTGACATATCGTTTTGAGGTGGCGTTTCACCAGAAAAACAAATCTGGTACTATCTTAAAGATAGCTTTAGTCGTCTAAGAATTATTACCTGTGAAAATATTTCTCTTTTTCACAAGTAATAACTCTTACACAACTAAATATAAAGACATGACTTTGGATCGAAAAGAACAAGAGGGATATTAGCGGCTTCATTAGAAAGAAGAACGCGAAAGAAAAATGCACTTCTGAAAATGATTTGTATGAATTTTACACCAAAATACACGGAGGTAAGCATTTCAAGAAATGAGGAGGAAAACCCGGTAGAGTATGTAAGATAAAATGTAAATATGTGCCTGTGTGCGGCCGGACCCTGCAAGAGATGTAAAATGGGAATAGCTAATTTTTAAACTCCAAGACAGGTTGCTGCTCTTGATCGATACAAGTCCACTGATAGAACGAGAATACATATTTTGACAGCGATGGCAGAAACATTAGGCCATAATGTAAAGGAATTAGTAATAAATATGCTGAGTGAAAATCCGTAGCGAAGTTGCAAGACCACAAAAACAATTTCGGAGTACATCAAATGCGTTGGTTGTGCAATGAGACGGAAAACTACTGCCGAATTTGACTGGTAGAGAGACTATCGACGGGTTATCAATATTTATTACAGGAGATGCTCATGAGAGGCTAATTGGTGTTCTTAGTTTGTCATCATGAAGAGGAGAACTAACATATTATTTCTACTACAGTTCATTAGCTTGAAAAATGGAACTTGCTAAAGTTTGTGCAGGCAGTTTGTTGTCACACTATTTCCTTAAATATGTGTCATGTGAACGGTGCTTTCATTCTGCTAGAGCAGATGCTCCAAAATGATCTTCTATACCTTCCTTGTAGACAATACACTTATGAATTGGTTTTAAATGTGTATTTGACAAGTGTTGTGTTTCGTTTGCATTTGGACCGGACGTTCCCCTATTTAAGCATTTACAGAACGATTGGTCTAAAATAGATTCTATTAACTTTATTCCAGAATTGATGATGATAATGACGTAAGGAACAACATTTCAGATGTAAGAAATGAAGTATTGAATTTTACTATCAAACTTGTAGAAGCAGGACACCGCAGAGAAGATTACAGTAAATTTTTAGAATTGACATTCTTGGATGGCATACCTCCTCGAAGAGTTTCTTTCGTTTGCCTGCAGCAATTCACCATGCAAGGTGGACGGGAAAAGCAATATACTGTTTAAAAATATTTCTCTTTCGCCAACATTTTCGTTTAACGAAGCAAATAGAAACGGGTCTTCGGAATGCATGAATTTTTCTGATACGACTATATGTCCAAGCTTGATTTAAATGTGACCAAGTATCCCATTCACCATTACAAGACCTGCAATTTTTCAAAGCTTTGTACAGTTATAGGCAAATAGATACTGAATTATCTGAAGTGGCTCTTTCTAAAATTTCTCGGCAGCTCTGGTACTTGAAGGAGGAATACGTAGCATTGGAGATTTTTGATGATGAAGTTCACATAGTGGAAAAACAACAATTGGTTGAAAGAACTAAAACTGTAAGGAGAGACCGTGAAGCAGCAAAGAGGCTTGACGCAAGGATAATATCATAAAAATTCTTGCGAAAAGAGAAATCAGTGAATTTGATACAACAAAAATATTTTTCTCGTGAGATTTGAAATACCCAAAGGGTTTCTTGGGTGTGATCCGATTTCATGGTCAGATAACAATGACTATCTTCAAGGAAACATAATAGTTAAATACATCTCCGTAATAAACGATGCAGCAGAAAGGGGAGTGAAACTAACAGAAGATTACAACATCGTTTTTATGAAAAATGAGTATCAGAAAAAGTTTATTTTGCACATAGTGAATTCTCATAGATAATCTTTTCCTAGATGTGACAAAAGTGAACTGTGTAGTATATAAGATTGAAAACCTATTGAAAACACCCCAAAGCTACAGTACTACATAAATAAGGGACATTTCAATTTCTTTCATTTTATATTTTTTCTTTTTCCTCATAATTTTCTATGAATAATCTTGATGGAAAAACTTATTGGTAGTTCATGGGGGAACAAAGATTTAACTTTCTCTAGCAGTTTGTTTCCAGTTTATGTAAAATACTTCCAAAATTCTTATAAATCTGTGGTCCATAACTACAATAAAATAACATTACATCGAAGCATTTCGTTTTTCACACGTAATAAATCTTACAAGATTATTGGCAGCTTGAAAATAATACGAGATTTGTGCTTCTGGGAAAACCCCACCTCAAAATGATATGTAACATGACCCTTTTCAAATTTGAAAATTTTGACCTGAATTCAATATGGCGGACTTCAATAATAACGCTATACAAAATTTGGTTCGTCATTTCCTCTAGTTCCATTATCCAAGATATCTTTACATTCTCTTAAGCCGTTTGTAAATTATACTAATCCCCATATACTATGTATTGTATACGCATTCAAAATTTTAGGTCGTTTGGGGCACCATTTAAAATTATTCAATGGATCTAATTTTTCTCCTGGCTTAATTTTGTCCCATATGGAACCATTTTAGGGGGTGAGTCCAAGGAAAGTCCTAAATTTATTTTTGCCCATACAAATAAGGACCACCCTGATATATATTCCGAAATTTAAGGAAATACTGTCCTATTAGAGAACACTACGGTTTAACTATTGACCATAAGTCAACTAGTATGGTAATATTTTATGAACGGATAGTGAACTTCTGTCATTTAAGCTCTGCATTACATACTCAAGGACATTTTTATGTTAAAACATAGCTTACCCGTATTATACAATCCGATCATAATGTATAAATGACAGGTGCTTAGGTTCGAAACATAATACTACCAAACTAGAAGACTTTTAACTGAAACGAAAACATTATTTAATCTCACTGAACTAAAATATCCATTATTAGAACCTCCAGAAATAATTATATTCTAAAGGCTATAAACAATTTGAAATTTTAAATTTAATGTGAGAAGTATGGAAGAATACTGCGATGTTATTTTCCAAAAGCATTCGAATAGGTTGTAAGAATTATCACACATACCCTAACACTTACTAAATGTCCCAATGCTCGTTTTGGAAAAGCAAAAGCTAATGGAGCTCTAATACCTATCTGGAGCAAAAAGATTTGAAATCTTGCAACTAACGTAAAAGGCAACCAATATTTGCCGTTTCGTGAAACAATATTGTAGCAAAATCAAATGGTTCTCTAACTATTTTAAGAATATTTTAATTGTAATTTCATTTGTGACTTTAAACAAAATCAACATATTTTGAGATTTGTCACTTGTTAAAGAATTACTAAAACAAATGAAATGGAATTCCTGTAAATTTAGGAGTAAACTTTTAACACTTGTCGCTTAATGCATAAATGAACAATTGTGCATTGTATTCGAAATATCATTCTCTTCGGATTGAAAAATCTTGCTGACTATCCTGTTGATTCATTGTGTTTAAATCTTCTATTTGCACTTGTCTAACTGTATACCGGCCTAACCTTTTATGTAAAAGTATGCTGTGAAAAATCATATGTATCTATATATGATTGCAATAAAATAAAAAATGTTGATGTGTTGGATACTGGAATAATCCTCACAATATTCCAGGAAATAACCTGCCAAATGTAGTAGTTTATAATATGTAAGATTTTCTTCTGATGCTGAAGTAAATATTGTCTTCATTCCCTACGGTCTATTACGAGCTTGCATATATTCAATGAAAAGAACAACAGAATTATTACGGAAATTTTACGTTATTGAAAACGTACATCATGTCACTCATAATAGAGATGTTAGTTATTTTCCAATTTGCTGCTGTTTTCTAAATGATTTTCTACGTACTAATGGGGGTTAATACTGTAATTGTAATACTTTTTGGGAAACGATACCTGTGTCCAGTCTCGTTACCACAGGATTCAGAAAAAGCTATTAAACTGTAATTTCGGAAGATTTAAAATCTGTATCAAATAGCGTTATAATTTTCTAATAAAATCAATATTTTCCAAGCGATTTTTCAGCATTTGGCATGCGTTGCTTTGATATTTCGAAGTTCGGGTACGGTAAATATATACGAAAAAGCTGAACATTATTTTCACGTTCTCATTCTCTATAAAGAAACGAAGGTAGTATATTTACTGTGCTAATAAAAAGCAAAACAAATATTGAAATTCCTAAAGTACTCCTCGTCTTCCTCGGGCAAAATTGTACTTAGAATTGACTATTGAGATTTAGTTATAACTTTTATTACTTATACATTTTATTACTTATAAGATGGACATTTTAGATATTACAAAGATAAGTGGTCGAGTCAAACACAAATTATGTGACAATCGTCGACTTCAGATTCAAATATGTATTTTGATATTGATAAACAGGTAACCTGCTAAATGCGTAGTTTATGATATATCTCCAAGTGCGAATGTAACGATCCTTTTCATACGAATTTTGATGTAGGATTCACTGCTACAACATTCATTAGCATACATAAATAATCGCAACCTTAAATAGTGGCAAAAGAATAAACTGGAGTGGCTTATAGATTATGGTGTCATATTACACACACTATATTAATATATATAATTATAATAATTATTATTTATATTTACTCACATTTGATATCGTATATAATTCTGAGACACTCGATTCCTTAAATACGCCCAAGACTGTCACATTCAATATATTGTAGTCTATACGTATTTAAGTCTATGCTCCACTAAACGAGATTCTCAAGCAACCACCAACACATGAAATCTCGCATGAAAAAAGACACATCTTTCTGTATACACAACATTCTATATCTACACTCAGCAGCCTAATGACCGTATAGACAGAAGTAGAATTTAGTATTACTGACATTATTCACATTCCTAACATGCAACTTGCTGAATAAATCATTCGCAATTCTGTACTGTACTTATTCATAAATATATTTGTATTCCGAAATCGACAATGGGGTTATTTTTAAAGAGCAAGAAAGAAAAATTTCGAAACTATGATCTAACGATGGAGGAGCTTTCTATATAATGGCTTGTAGTTAAATGCGAAACTGAAGTTTTATTTTAGTTTACTATTTAGTTAACGTCAAATGGGGTGAAACCGGACCTATTTGAGACATTTTCAATTGTGCTGGAACTACGTTACCTTATTTTGCTAATGTAAATAGCTATATCGTGGGGTATGTCTTTCAGAAATGGAATACAAGAATAAAAACAACTTTTGACCAACTGTGCACATAGTTAAAAATCATTAAAATGTGTCAGATTCACCCTATGTATTTTACAGCAAAAAGGATGGTTGTCAGGCAAATATTTGAATACTTTCATACTTTCGATTACACATTTTAAACATAGTGAAATACCAGTATCATAGATCAGGAAAAATACATATTGGTTTACATCAATAGAACAAGTAAAAAGTATGTTACACTCAACCATGTTTCCTAGGTCCATTAGTGCTCCAGATTAATATACACTTTCTTGGAAGTAAAACTTACCCCTTACTTCACGAGGCATAGTTAACACTCGGAGAATATGTTCTTTGCCGACCCTATCTTCATCGTCAACTGGTGGAAAAACGAATACCGATCGACTATTCAAATATGGACGAAGAAATTTCACCTCCACATCCTTTGCTCCCACATCCGTCAAAACTCCAACATACTGTCTTGCAAGTTGTTTCCCAGCCCGCGAGTTGTAATAATTCACAACAACAAAAGCTTCTAAATCCAACATGCCTTCCTCCTCTTCTGTAGTCACGTTACACACTTCACTTTCCATTTCTTCGTTTTTTGGGGGGATCACTTGGTTCTACTTCCTGTCTCTCACTTGCCCGAACATCTTGTCCCACAGCTGACTTTCCAGGGGAAACGCTGATCATCTTTTTCGAGCTCTGCCAGTAGCTGAAGTTGAGTGCCGTGCGTGTCGCAGCAATCTTCAAAACTTGCTGACCAGGAACCATAAATTACGCTGCCATTTTCAGCTTGACTTGGCACTTTACACAAAACATGATCTGGGTTGAAAGGAATTAACCCAGTCGCTTCAAATGCCTTCACGATATTACGACTCTGATGTGCGGCAATTTTATTCATAGTTTGCTTGAAAAGCGATGGGAACACGTCTTTGGACAGAGTGCCACCTGTGTACTTCCTCCGATCACTTAACACGCTTTTCCATGCAATTTTCAAAGGTCGAAAGAAACAGACATCGAGAGGTTCCAATAGATCAGTGCTTTTAGGTGGTAGTAGCACAAAAGAGATGTCACGTTCACATTGCTGAATAACTTCTATGGACAGATGACTCGGAAGATTATCGCCAAGCTTGATTTTGGGTCCTTTCCTTAGTTCTGATGTACGGCAAGGTAACTGAGGTAAACCAATCTTCAAATACTGCAAGATCAAACCCTTCAGGTCCACCTTCCTGCCATGTATCCCACACTCGTTCCGCTTTATATAAAACATATAGTGGGAGTAAAGTACCATCGCCACCGCTGCCATCATTATTGACACACTGATTTTTGACGAGTCGATTTTCTTTCTGCGTATTTTGTACCTACCTTGAGAATCACCTTTGCTCTTCCTGGATCGTCACTTAGTTTAGTCTCATCGTAGTTGATGATGTTACTTACTGGGGTTTTCTCCAAAAGTGGGCGTATATTATCAAAATAATTCTTCAATGTTTCATGCTCACTGCAGTTCTAGAACGTTTGATATTTTCACTCAGTCTGACGGCAAGTATGTTGGAATGTCTCTTGAAAAATGACCGTGCAAAATGCACGCAAGGTAAATTATTGGTAAATCATCTTTCTCTTCGCCCTTTTCTGTCCGATACCCTTTAACAAGAAACCTGATATCTTCAAATGTAAAAGGGAAACCCCACTTTGCAGCTCTAAGAATGCCATTCACTAACACGTTTTCCTCTTCTGGAGTTAGAACAATTGGCCACCCATAGTTCTCGTGTATTTTTTTATTCACTTTGTTTTCTATTGTCGAGCGCGGCACCTGATAAGCTTCGGCTGCTTTACGATAAAACATTCTTCCCCCCTTGACTGCACGAATAGCACTTACAAATCGCACAGGGTCATAATTTCTTTTCGGCTGAACACCAAGCTGCTTCTTACAATACCGTAGCATCGTCCGAAGTCACTCCACTCCACTTCAAAACTGGCACTACGTTGCAAAATGAGATTTTTTTAAAACTGCAATTTCATTCCCAGTCGAAACTGGGCACGCTTTCTCTGGGACCAGGGGTAAAACTGAAGTGTTAGAAGCGCCTGTTTATAGATGGGAGACAGGAAGCTATTGATGGTGGTAATGTACGATCATTATTATATCTTTAGATGCAGTAGAAGAAGTGCAGGGTAGGAGAGATTATGGACGATAGATATGCGGATGGGTTTGATAGATGCGACGATGTGGGTTATAGGTTTCCGTGGCCTGGTCAAGTTCATGCAGTGCAAGCAGATGGTCAACTTTTGGATAGCCATGCCGTGGACGTGCAAGAGTCTGATCGAGCAGTGCACCATGAATTGGATGGGCCTCAGCTATACGGCTCTGTATATAGCGAATGTGGAGACGATATAGATGTTTTAAAAGCGTGGATATGATGGTGTGCCTTTTTTTGCTAGCCCAAAGCTAGCCCCACCCAAGGGTTACGCCCTCGACTCGGGAAGATGTAATCGGGAAAATGGAATATGGACTACTTTTGTTGGGATAAGTGATATTGGTTTATTTATTTATTTATTTATTTATTTATTTATTAACATGTAATTGTCCTTGGATTTTATGATCTTGTGATCATAAACATTAGCAGAGGTAGATATGGAATGATTATGTGGTATGAAAGTAATGATACGTGCAATACACATCACAACACATAGGTGAGGTTAGAAAAACAAGTGAGGTTATCTTCTCGCCCCGGGGCTACGCGGGGCATTGATGTAAGACAGTTGGTGCCCTGTTAGTACAGTAGGATTACTGTGGATGATGTGATGGAAAGATGAAGTGTGAATGAATATCGAGATGAAATGCATCGAGAAGAGGAATGTCAGGATGATTCGGAGGGACAGTGTATCGATAAAGGGTAAAAAGCAGAGATAGAGGGGTAGGCCTTATGGTGTGAGAGTAACGAAGTCGGCTGCAGTATACACGGTGTCCATGAGTAGAGGGTGGTTCATTGTCAGTCGATCAGTGATATATTTTAAGCGAAGATGTTCTATGTGGGAAAGAAGTGTGGGAAAAGTAATGCGACTATAGAGATCGGCAGTGGGGCTAGGTAAGGATATACGGTAAGCGATTCTGAAGGCATGATGTTCTAATATTTGTATTTTTTTATAAAAGAAGGGTGCTGCGGGTGTCCAGGCTGTAAAGCCGTAAGGCAGTACTGGTCGGAGAAAGACTTTATAAGTAGTGAGAAGTGTAGAGGCTTTTAGACAACAATTGGTGCCAGTCAAGCGACGAAGTAGGTTAATTAGATTATAGGCTTTGGACAAAATAGATTTTAAGTGAGGTATCCAGGTGAGATGTTTGTCCAAGAGAAGTCCTAGATATTTGGCTGTGTTGGAAGTGTGAATTCTTGTTCCGTGAACGTAAACCTTCAGCAGTGTTGGGTTGCGGTGGACCCTAGAGCGTTTGCCAGGAGGCACAAAAACAATTGCTTGAGTTTTGTCGGCGTTGATCTTAAGTCGCCATTTGGAACACCAGGATGTGAATCGATCGATAGCTTCCTGAAGATGTTTGTTGATGTGCTGTATGGTTTTGCCAAGTGCCAGAAATGCAGTGTCGTCCGCGTATTGAAAAGTGCTGATAGTTGCTGGAAGCGGTGGAATATCTGCCACATAGAGAAGGTAAAGAAGCGGAGATAAAGCAGATCTCTGTGGAACACCTGAATGTAAAAAGACTGGATGAGATAATGCATTGTTAATGGAGATGTAGGCTATGCGTCCAGTGATAAAATTAAATATCAGTCGTATGTAGGTGAGAGGTAGATTATATTTAGTAAGTTTGTATACCAGGCCGTGGTGCCAAACAGTATCAAAAGTTTCTCTAAATCGAAAAGAACCAGACAAGAAGGTTTCGTGGAGAGAAATTGATTGTAAATATGGTTGACAAGGCGAAGTAGCTGATCATTTATACTGAATTGAGGGCGAAATCCGGCTTGATAAAGAGGTAACAGGCGATGATCGGTGCAGTAAGCGTGGAGGCGAATAACGGGAATTCGTTCGAAGATTTTGCTGAGTGTACTGGTTAACTGAATGGGGCGGTAGGAAGAAACAAGATTGGTAGGTTTGTGGGGTTTCGGAAACATTAAAGTTTTGGACATTTTTCATGTGATAGGAAAGAAACCTGTGCGGAGTATGAATGTGAACAGTATAGCCAGGAAATGAAAGACGCAGTAAAGAGCCTCTTTAATATGCCGGTAAGAGATATTGTCCATGCCAGGTGCACTGTTGCGCTTTTGTTTGGTGACAGTTAGAATGTTATCGACTGTGATCGGTGATGTAAGTTCTTGATTATGACCTAATGTGTGACTGAGTGCGGGCTGGAGATGTGGAGATTGAAATTCAATTCGATCGACGGGATGTCGAGGATAAGGATGTGTTAAAGGCGGTGTGAATATATCTTGCAGATAAGTAGCGAAAGCATTTGCCTTGTCAGTATCCGTTTGAAGCGGTTGGTTATGAAGAAGAATAGGGTATGTGGTGATACTACGTTTGCCGCTGAGTTGATTGAACCTTTTCCAGTACTGCGTTGGATGGGAAATATCAGCTAGCGTATTACAAGTTTTAACCCACTGCCGATGTTTATATGTTGTGATGTAATTGCTGACGACGGGTTGCATGTATCGGTGGTGAACTAATGATTCTCGGTTTCCTGTACGCTCGTAGTCTCGATTGAACTGACGAGATCTACGTATGAGCGGAAGGTAGTGCGGAGGTAATTTTGGACTGTATGGATTTGAACTGGATGTAGGAATGAAGTTATTGGAGCCCTGATTGATTGTACTGGTTAGGAGATGAAGAGAGTTATACATGTCGTCTTCTGATGTTGGTTCGGGAATGTGAGAAAGTTTTGCAGTTAGGAAATTTCGATATCCGATCCAGTCTGCTTTGTTATAGTTGAGAGATTTGCGTGTTAAACTTTTGTGGTTGGAGGTATTAGTATGCGAGCGGTTGATGGTAAGTTTGATTGGCAAGTGATCACTGCCTATTGGATCCAGCACTTCAACGGTACAGGAAGATAGTAAGTTTGTAGAAGGAATTACAACATCAGGTGTGGTTTGAGATGATGGTCGGGTGTGGTTAGGTAGCTGATGAAAAGTACCAGTGGTGTGAGTTGTGAGAAAGTTGAGAAAAATCTGTCGCTGTTGAGGTGTTCTGCTATGGATATTGATGTCGACCATTATGATATAATATGGGAAGTTATTTGAAATATACTGGAAGAAATCTATCGGAATAATATGAACAGGTCGAACGTAAATTGTAGCAAGCGTGATATACAAGTTTTTGAAGTAGAGAGTTGTTATTAGGTATTCTGGAAGATTGTGCTGTGGAAGGTCGTAGTGACGACACGGTATAGAAGGGGGAAAACCTATTGTAACTCCACCGTTAGCACGTCTAGCTGGCATACTACTGTCTTTTCTTGTGACGGAATATCCAGATATTTTGCAGGAGCTTCGAGGTGTAAGGCGAGTCTCATTCAGAAGAAAACCTGAAGTGCGGTGTTCTTGCAGTAGATGTGTGAAAAGTGGTTTGTGCTGGATGAGAGAACCGATGTTAACAAATATAAAGGACAATGCCATGATGGTTCGGAAGAAAAGGAAGGTGGAATTAGACTTCTGTTTCAAGCGGACTGACATGAAAGTATACTTTGTGCCCGCTGTAGGTAGCATGGAAGTTCATATGAAAGATTGCACGTGTTGAGTACTGGAGTTGTTGTAGGATGTGAGGGCGGTGAAAAGGATGAATATTTTGAAGTGTGAGTGTGATGAAAGCAAGGAGTTGTTCAATAGTGACGGCCTGGTGTTTGTCAGTAGGTATGGAAGAAGACGGTTGTGCAAGGTTTTGACATTGTCTTGTATTGTGTGGTCCGGAGCAGTACCCACAGATTGGTTGGTTCGGATTTTTATTAGTAGAGTGAGCATTATATCTTTGACATCTTTCACAGCGTAAGGGTAGTGGTGGCTGAGATCTAGAAGGCTCGACTCTATGTCTACACCTCTAATTACAACTGACAGCAAAGGCTCTTTACGAGGTGGGGGCCGTTGTTTTAGCGGTTTTTCTGCAAGCCTAGTGAGTGTGGTTCCTTTCCCAAAAATTTCGAATCCATGTTTGTTCAGCAGGGTAGTTCGAAAGTTGGGATCGGGAGTCCGTAAGATAGTGCCGTTACGTGTAGGTATGATTTGAGTTATGTTAGCTCGTGGCATGTATTTAACTAGCTGCTTGTATAGATGGTGTGCCTGCGAGTACTTTGGATCAAAGTTAGTAAGCAGAAACTGATAAGTTTCTGGACGAGTGGTCTCTGTTAATTCGGGAAAATTCTCGATGTCCATGACAAGACCTGATTCACTGGCTGTGTCTGACAAGTCGCCTTGATGAATTTTCTTTGATGGCGGTGACTTATGAGGATGGTCAGTAAAGGGTTTCCAGATTAACGACCTAGCCGGACTGGTTTCACGACTCCTACTCGGATTAGTGGCACCTTTTCGTTTTGCTCCTGAAGCAGAAGCAGAAGGAGCAGCTACAACCATAGGTAGGCCTTGATGATGCCCTAGGTCCCGTGAAGTATCAAGGGACATGATACAGATC
This sequence comes from Thermobia domestica, assembly GCF_964235325.1. Lineage (NCBI taxonomy): Eukaryota > Metazoa > Arthropoda > Insecta > Zygentoma > Lepismatidae > Thermobia > Thermobia domestica. The sequence continues at coordinate 63,844,321 of NC_137457.1, forward strand.
TTTGGCTCGAAGGCCGTAAACAAAGCAGTGTGAGCCTAACTGTGTAAAGATGAGATGATAATCTGAACAAAGATTAGACTACCCGTTTGGATAGTAGTCTAGGTTGAATAGCTCCCGTTGCCTTTACAGTAGAACCAGACGCCCTTGCCTGGATCAGTCTGACGTCAAAGTTCTCTTGATAAGGAACGACAGAGTACCCGGGATGAGGAATATGAAGGTAAACGTACAAAAGACAGCTTTCAGACGTATGGTATATCCACAGCTGATGAGATCGATTACAGTATCGATCTGAGTATGATGGTGTCACGGTTACGGTAATTTTGTGGTTATGTATAAAGTATCGGGCCGGAGCCCCTGACTCCATGAGTAATATGTTATAAAGAATATATCAAGATGTGCTGGTGGTTTGTTGGATGTTACTATTGTTTTGGTATGTATGGGAGACTACATCTGCAACTGTCGCAGAGTAGATGATTATGAATTCTTTACCAGTTCTGGAGAGATTTTAAATGCGTGGTGTTCGATGGACGTTCCGCAGTGCGCATTCGGTGCCGATATTAGCTATAGCTGGATTTATATGTCTGGGTAAAGTACGCCAGAACTTATTGTGGAGATGCCGTAGAACGTCTCTGACAGTGGGTAGCACTAAGTCTTCCAGGATCTGGCTGTTTCGTGTATATCTGTCGTGACTAGTGATTATACGACCAGCTCGAGTTTGTACACTTTCGAGAGTTTGTACGTGACTATGGGAAGCATGTTGCCAGGCAGGGCATGCATAAGAGATGGTAGACGTGATTATCATTTTGAATATGTGAACTCGGACCTCATGAGAAAGGGAGCTACAGCGCAAGATGGGGTACAACGCTGAGATTTTTCGTAATGCTCTCTGTTTTATGTCTCTAATGTGCGGCGAACGTTAGACTACAATCTAAAGTTACACCCAAATATTTGGCGTGCGTAGCATGAGGAATGCGTGTGTTCTCATAGTTTAGATTTCGATGGACCCGGATGCGTCTGCGACTGTGCATGACAGCACAGCTTTTGTCTGCATTAATTTTGATTCTCCAACGTCGTGCCCATTCTCGAAAATCTATGAGTTGGCGTTGCATGTATATGTAACACTGTGCAAGTGAGCTACTGGTCGTGAAAAAGGCAGTATCGTCGGCGTATGTTGCAATAAAGCAATGGAGTAAGGTCGGGATATCTGCTGTGTACAGATTATATAAAAGCGGTGAAAGTACAGCGCCTTGTGGAACACCTGCTTTAATAGGTCTAGATGTGGATTTAGCACCGTCAACAGACACATGGAATTTTCTGCCAATGAGGTAGGAACGGAGTAAATGCAGAAGACGATCTGAAAAACCTTGCGTGTATAGTTTATATAAAAGTCCAGCTAACCATACTTTATCAAAGGCTTTGGGGACATCCAGGTAGACTCCAAGAGTGTGTTGTTTTCTGTTGAAAGCCACTGTTAAATGATCCACTACTCGCACGAGTTGTGTAGTAGTGCTATGTTGTGCACGAAACCCGAACTGATGAAATGGTAAAAGGTCCCTGGTAGCTAAATGCTATTTCAGCCTCCAAAGAAACACACGTTCAAAGAGTTTACTTAGGTGTGACAGAAGACTTATTGGCCTATAGTTTTCCGGGAGAAGTGGATTCTTCCCGGGCTTGGGGATGGTGATAATACGAGCTTCCTTCCAGGTCTTCGGGAAATAGCATAAGTGAAAGATGGCATTGAATAAATAGGTTAGGAAGACCAGTAGTTTTCTGGTTGGATGTTTTAGGATATTAGATTGAATCCTGTCGGGGCAAGATGCTGTCTTCGCCGGCAGACATTTGATGTGTCTTTCTATTTCTCGAGGTGTAACTAAGATGATGTCATGTATAGGGTTTTGTGTAGTTATGCTATGTAGTGTGGTTCGGATGTGCTGTTTGAGATAGGGATCAAGACGTGATCTGTTATGCTGGAACTGTTCTCCCAGGGAGTCAGCGAAAATGTCCGATTGCGAGTGTGGTTCTTGAGTCCGTCCTTGTGGGCCTTGAAGGACTCTAGCTGTAGAAGCATTTGTAGCACGCTGAAAGGATTTAGAGAATGTCCAAATTTTTCAATCATTTGCTGTGATATTTCGAAAAGTATCTTCCCAGTACTGTTGATTTTGTCGCTGTGTGAGCACCTTGAGCTTCGCACGCAGTTTATTCTATAATGTTTTGTATGCTGGATGTCGTGTGTGCTGCCATCGGCGTCTAGCCCAACGTTTTAAATGGAGATAGATCTGCAGATGTAGACTGTCACATTGTCCTGTGTGCGTTGGAGAGATTTTGGTAGTGGAGCTCGCTGCCTCTGCTGTTCGAAGTGCTAATGTGATGTGAGAAACCGCTTGGTCGATGTCCTCAATAGTAGCTGGCCGATCTCGGAGATCGATCATAGTGTTTAGTTTTTGTTTAAAGATATCCCAATCGGTTTCTATTTGCTTAAAAATATGGGCACAATGGGCAATGCTGCGGTGTGAGACGTGAAAAATGACTGGATCATGGTCAGAGTCTAAATCTGAGATGACATAAGGATGGACAGTAAAGGATACGTCTTTACAAAGAGCGACGTCAAGAACATCGGGTTGTCCGCCGAACTTTGGATGATGAGTTGGGTCTGGCGGAGCACTGATGTTGAAGTTGGACGTGAGGAGATATTGGTGTAAGTCGTCTGCAGCACTGTTTGAAGTAATCGAGTTCCATTCTCCATGTTTAGCATTAAGATCTCCAGCTAAAATTACCTTTGGCCTTAAGTTTGCGATGACATCGAAGTCTGTGGGCTGTAGTTGTGTGGCCGGGAACCTGTACCCGGTAACCAATATTAATGGAACGCCTGGAGTTGTTAGCTCAACAGCAAGTGCCTCCAAAGTAAGTAAGGGTGGTATATTAACCAACCTGACTGGGAAAGCCTTTTTGATGATAAGTAGTAATCCTCCTTTCTGTCTGCCCACTCTATCCTGCCGATAGACAATGTAATTGGGTAGTCGCCAAGTAGTGATCCGAGCAGTAAAGTGTGTTTCTTGCACAAATATGACATCAGCTCTATGGTGTGTGAGAAATCTAATTAGCGTTTGTTTCTGGCCCTCAAGACCATCTGCATTCCATGTAGCAAGGATAAGTGTATGATGTAGGACGCTGGAGTTAGAAACAGCCATCGTCAACCATTTCTGCTATTGTTTCTATTACTGCTGCAGCCTTGGAAGCTGAGACTGCTGCTTGACGGAAACGGGTAATACCACGTTTAATATGCGTTGATTTTGTGGAAATGTAACCCCTTGAGGAATGAAAGAATAGACTTTAGGTCCAGGTCTTCTTTGGGGCTCTCCTGTTTTTCGGCAGAAGCTGATTGGATGTGGGAAGCAGGAGGGGCTGCAGCGTCTTCATTGTCCGTAGCCATAGGTTGGACATTAATAATAGTGGGATCGGGAATTGTCTCTGCTGCTGGTTTGTTGACAGTTTTCTCCGCTTTATCTTGAAGTTTTCTTGGCTGCTGTGCCGGCAATTTAAGAGCCTCAGAATAGGATTTGAATACTGGACATCCACGGTAATTTTCCGGGTGATCTCCCTGACAATTTGCGCAAGTGGCGGGTGTGGAGGAGTCGGATTTACTGCAGGACTGGGTAAAATGGAATTGACCACATTTGAGACAGCGCGGATGCGCTTGGCAGGTGTCCTGTGAGTGCCCCAAGCGTTGGCATCTGTAACACTGTAGCACCGAGGGAGGCTTATTTGGTTCGATTTGGACCTTGTAATGAAGTAGGTTGTTGATAGCATAGATCTCTTTAATAGCTGCACTTCGTTCCTGAACAATCAAAAACAGTGGCATCATAATTTTCTTGTTATCTGTCTTGCTTTTGCGAGACATTTGATGAACGCTTGTTGGTTTGTAGCCCAGTCGGATAAATTCATCCTTCAGATCGTCTAAGTCAGTGTCAATAGGCAGTTTTCGGATAACCACCTTAATAGGCCTTTCATTTTTTGCTACCCCTGTGGCATACTCAGTTTTCGTTTGATCGCAGTAAGCCTTGATAGAATTGTAGTCATCTTTGTTTGCCGCTTGAATCCGAATGCGCTCCTTAGTTGACTGAGCTAGAGGGGGCTTCTTCAATGCTCGTGTCAAAGTCTTAATAAATGTATAGGTGTTAGTAATTCCGTAAATGAAAATCGGAGGAGGCTTGAAACTGGGTGCTTGTTTGGTCGTGGCAGCTTTAGTGCTGGTACTAGCATTATCTGATTGTGCTGGGGACAAGACCTCGAACTTATTACTGAGTGGAAGAGGTGGATAGTCGGAGACACTATTACTGAGGTGTTCTGTCTTGATGTTTGCTAAAGAAGACCTACGTTGCTTCAGCGTTCCTACTACCGTGAAGTCCATGTCTTCAGGCTTACTCGAGGTGGATGGTTGTGAAGCACTGGACTGCTTAAGTGTAGTGGATTTCAATTTCGCTGGGGCGGATACTTGCTTCTTTTTGCCTAAAGGCACTAGAAAAACTTCTGGTTTGTAAGTTGGTTTTGCTATTTTGGCCCTGAGACCTGGAATCCGGGGTGATTGTACTTTTTTATCTGACTTTGCTTCTGGCTTCTGAGAAGCCATCTTAATAACTAAACTGGGAGATGGCGCCAGCTTACCACAAAAGAGGGTACTGATCGCCCCTGTATACTGTGGTGTCTTAGAGCAATGCTCTAAGGGTGAATTTATTTAAGGTGCCTACTCCTCCGAAGAGGAAGCACTAATATAAATCGTTATCCGGTAGATATGCCAAAGTCGTCAACTAGTTTTAGTGTTATCAGCCTCCGAAGAGGAGAATACCGAAAACGAATCGTTAACCAAGAGAATAGCAAGTTCGTCAGCAGTAATAATCAATTAGGAGTATTAGCCTCCGTAAAGGCTTAAAACCAATTCGACGGTTGTTTCCTTAATCCTCAGAGAGGTAAGTAATCCAACCGTATATACGAAGATCGCGACTAAAATAAACCAATGGGGATGGAATGCCTAAGTGACTTGATTATTTTTCTTCGCCAGCTACGAATACCCTATTTTTACCTGGTTAGAGATTCCAGGTGGCCAGTTCGATGGTGTGACACGGTCACGGTCAAGGTCACGGCCACGGTAATGCTGTAGTTTTGTATAGAGGATCGGGCCGCAGCCCCTGACTCCATGAGTAGGACTGTATAAAAAATATATATATATAATGATGTGTTGATAGTTAGTTGGAAATTACTATAGTTTTGTGATGGATGCAAGTCTACATCTGCAACTGTCGCAGAGTAGCTGATTATGGTTTCGTTACGAGCTCTGGAAAGATATTAAAGACGTGGCATGCGATGGACGTTCCAGAGAGTGCATTCAGTGCCGATGTTAGCTATGTCTGGGTAAAGTACGCCAGAACTTACTGTGCAAATGCCGTAGAACTTGTCTAACAGTGGGTAACTCTAAATCTTCCAGAATCTGACTGTTTCGTGTGTATCTGTCCTGACCAGTGATTATACGACCAGCTCGAGTTTGTACACTTTCGAGTGTTTGTATATGACTGGGTGAAGCATGTTGCCAGGCAGGGCATGCATAAGAGATTGTAGACAGGACTATCATCTTGAAGATGTGAACTCGAACCTCATGGGAAAGTGAACTGCAGCGAAAGTTGGGGTATAACGCTGAAATTTTTCGTAAGGCCCTTTGTTTTATATCCCTGATGTGAGCGGCGAACGTTAAACTACGGTCTAAGGTTACACCCAAATATTTGGCGTGCATAGCGTGAGGAATACGAGCGTTCTCATATGTTAAATTTCGTGGAGCACGGATGCGTCTCTTACTGAGAATGACAGCACAGCTTTTGCCTGCATTGATTTTAATCCTCCAACGTCTTGCCCATTCCTGAAAACTGTTTAGTTGCCGTTGCATGTAGATGTAACATTGCGCAACGGAGCTGCTGGTCGTGAAAAAGGCAATATCATCAGCATATGTTGCGAAAAAGCAATGCGGTAAGGTCGGGAGATCTGCTGTGTATAGATTATATAAGATCGGTGAAAGTACAGCGCCCTGTGGAACTATGCTTTGATAGATCTAGACGTGGATTTGACACAGTCAACAGACACATGAAATTTTCTGCCAATGAGATATGAATGAAGTAAGAGTAGAAGACGATCCGGAAAACCTTTAGTGTATATCTTATATAATAGTCCTGATAACCAGACTTTATCAAAGGCTTTTGAGACATCGAGGTAAACTCCAAGAATGTGTTGTTTCCTGTTAAAAGCCGCTGTTAAGTGGTCCACCACTCGTGCGAGATGTTTACTAGTGTTATGAAGGGCACGAAACCCAAACTGATGGAAAGGTAGGAGGTCTCTATTAACTACATGTTGTTTCAGCCTCGAGAGTAACACACGTTCAATGAGTTTACTCAAGTGCGACAGAAGACTTATCGGTCTATAGTTTTCCGGGAGCAGTGGATTCTTTCCAGGTTTAAGGATGGTGATGACACGAGCTTCCTTCCAGGTCTTGGGGTAGTAACATAATTGAAATATGGCGTTAAATAAATAGGTTAAAAACACCTGCAGTTTTCTAGTTGGATGTTTTAGGATCTCAGATCGAATCCCATCAGGCCCAGATGCTGTCTTTCCTGGCAGACATTTTAGGTGTCTTTCTATTTCCCGAGGTGTTACTATGGTGGTGTCATGTGTTGGGTTTTGTCTCCTTATGCTATATAGTGTGGTTCGGATGTTTGAGGTAGGGATCGAGGCGTGCTCTGTTAGGCTGGAACTGTTCTTCCAGAGAGTCAGTGAAAATGTTCGCTTGCAACTGAGGATCTTGTGTCAGTCCTTAAGGTCCTTGTATGACTCTAGCTTTGGAAGCATTTGTAGCACGTTGGAATGATTTGCAGTTTGTCCAAATTTTACGGTCATTTTGAAAAGTGTTTTCCCAATATTGTTGATTTTGTCGCGTTGGCAGCAACTTGAGCTTTGCACGCAGTTTGTTCCACAGCGTTTTGTATGTTGGATGTAGTGTATGCTGCCATCGACGTCTAGCCCAACGTTTTAGATGAATATAGAGTTGTAGGTGGAAACTGTCACATTGACTGGTTTGCGTTGGAAAGATTATGCAGGTGGAGCTCGCTGCCTCTGCTGTGCGAAGTGCTAACGGGACGTGAGAGACAGCTTGGTCGATGTCCTCAATGGTGGCGGGCCGATCTCGCAGATCGATCATAGTGTTTAGTTCTTGTTTGAAAAGATGCCAGTCAGCTTCTATTTCCTCGAGATAGCAGCAGAATGAGCGTTACTGCGGTGCGAGACGTAAAAAATGACTGGATCTTGGTCAGAATCTAAATCCGAAATGACATAAGGATGAACACTAAATGATACATCTTTGCAAAGAGCAACGTCAAGAACATCGGGTTGTCAGCCGAATTTTGGATAATGAGTTGGGTCAGGTGGAGCACTGATGTTGAAGTTGGACGTGAGGAGGTATTGGTGTAAGTCTCTCCAGCACTGTTTGAAGTAATCGAGTTCCATTTTCCATGTTTAGCATTAAGATCTCCAGCTAAAATGACATTTGGCCCTAAGTTTGCGATGACATCGAAGTCTGTGGGCTGTAGTTGTGTGGCCGGGAACCTGTACCCGGTAACCAATATTAATGGAACGCCTGGAGTTGTTAGCTCAACAGCAAGTGCCTCCAAAGTAAGTAGGGGTGGTATATTAACCAACTTGACTGGGAATGCCTTTTTGATGATAAGTAGTAATCCTCCTTTCTGTCTGCCCACTCTATCCTGTTGGTACACAATGTAATTTGGTAGTCTCCAAGTACTGATCCGAGCTGTAAAGTGTGTTTCTTGTATTATAAGAGTGTTAAGTTACTTTTTTTTTCAATGCTAGCATGCTGAAGGCACGCTAGCCCCTTACAAGGGTTACGCCCTTTTCTCGGGAAGAGAAGGAATATTAATATAGAAAGGAGGCAGCTGGGATGGTCTAAGTGATTTAATAATTTCTATTAACTTTATTGATCATAAATTATATACTATTGAAGTATCGTAGTAGACATTATGGCCTTTAGCCATAATCATTAGGATGGGTGATGAGATGGAGATGAGAGTGAGGTGCACTGAACGCCACAACACAGTAAAGGGAAGGGTTAGTTAGACGAATGCATGTTATCTTCCGATCCTGGGGTTGCTCAGGATCATGATGAGAGACGCAATGAGCTCTGTTACAAGAGATGGATTACTGTGCGTATGATGGGAAGATGTAGTGCGAATCTGAAGGAATGGCAAAGGCAGCTGCGATGTCTTGATCTGGATGATTTGGTGGGAGTGAATAACGGTATAAAGTAAAGAGGAGGGAGAGTGGCGGGTGCCGAACAGGATGTTGTGGAGCATAATCCATATCACTGTGTAGAATATCAAGGAAAAGGGGATGCTTCTGAGTCAGTCTATAGGTGATGTAGGAAAGTCGAAGCTTTTCAATGTGGTACAGGATGTGAGGAAAGGAGATGCGATCATACAGATCTTGTGTAGGACTGGGTAGCTTTATACGATATGCAATACGCAGGGCGTGTCGTTCTAGGATCTTGAGCTTGTTGTAAAAGGTTGAATCTGCAGCGACCCAAGGTGTGAACCCATAGGTGAGGACGGGCCGTAGGAACACCTTATATGTTGTGAGAATGGTATCTGCTCGTAAGCCCCAGGTTGTGCCAGAAAGTCGGCGAAGAAGATTCAGTCTATTGTAGGCTTTGGTGATAATCTGAGCTAAGTGAGGACGCCATGTGAGGTGAGTATCGAATGTAACGCCGAGGTACTTAACGTGTTTGGTAGGTTTGATGGGAGTATCAAGAACAGTAAGGTTCAAGCGTGTTGGGTTTCTATGGACGCGAGACCGTCTCTTAGGGTCAAGAAAAACTATTGCTTGAGTCTTCTCAGAATTTAGGCGTAATCGCCATTTCGAGCACCAACTAACAAACATATCAATGGCAGATTGGTGTGCTATGTTCAATTGATGGATCGTTTTGCCTAGAGCAAGAAAGGCCGTGTCGTCTGCAAACTGGAACAGATGTACATTTGAAGGAAGTGGAGGAAGATCGGCAACGAAGAGCAGATACAAAAGTGGAGATAATGCTGAGCCCTGTGGAACTCCAGAATGAATAAAGACAGGGTGTGAAAAGGAGTTGTTTACAGATATGTATGTTATGCGACATGATAGAAAGTTGAAAATGAATCGAATGTAGCACATTGGTAGTTTACAGGACAGAAGCTTAAAGAAAAGCGCAAGATGCCATACCTTATCGAAAGCTTTCTCAAGGTCGAATAGAAGTAAACATGATGGCTGGGAAGGGTTAAAATGATTCGTAATGAGATTGGTAAGGCGTAAGAGCTGGTCATGAACACCAATGCGAGGAAGGAAACCTGCTTGATGGAGTGGAATGATGCGATGGCGAGAGAAATGTGGATGAAGTCTGTTAACAAGAATGTGTTCGAGAATTTTGCAGAAAACAGTGGTTAATTGGATTGGACGGTAAGATGATACTGAGGTAGCTGGCTTGTGAGGTTTTAGAAACATTAAGGTCTTAGAGGTTTTCCAATTGACGAGAATGAAACCGGTACGTAAAATGAAAGTGAAAATATGGGCTAACAGGAGCAGTAAACAGAAAGGACTCTCTTAAATGTGACGGTAGGTGATAAGGTCCATGCCTGGAGCAGTGTTACGTTTGCGAGCTGTGACTTCACGAATTTGTGGAACTGTGATAGGTATGGTAAGTTCGTGATGAGCTGGAAAGGTATGCTCTGTACTGGGTTGAAGATGAAGAGAATCAACATTAAACGTATATGCAGGATGGCGTCGTTCAGATCTTTCAGGAGGAAATGGCGTGAAGATGGTTTGTAGGTGATTCGCAAAGGCATCAGCTTTGGCACTATCTGACGTGAGTGGATGATCACCGTCAATGAGAGGATAAGGTGTTCGAGTGAGTTTGCCAGTCAATGCATTAAATCTCTTCCAGTATTTGGTAGGATGTGAAGTTGCGTCCAGTGTATTGCACGTTTTGACCCAGTTTCTAAGTTTATAGGCTATAACGTAGTTACGAACCGTACGTTGGAGTTGTCGGTGATGGCGTAGAGCCTCTTCGTTCTTTGTACGTACGTAATCTCGGTAAAATTGTCGAGAACGTCTGATCATGTGAAGGTATTGAGGTGGTAATCGAGGTCACCATGGATGTACTTGCGAGGTAGGTATATTCTCGGCAGATGCTGTATGGATAGAAGAGGTGATAGTATCCAGCGCCGAGTAAAATTCATTCTCAGTATTTGGTGGCTCGAGATGTTCAAGCTTAGAAATGAGATGAAGTCTGTAGTTATCCCAATTAGCCATGTCAAATCTAGGAACCTCCCTCGGTGGAATGTTTACAGAACAGTGGTGGCGAAAAGAACGTTTGATAGTTAACTTGACTGGAAGGTGGTCGCTGCCAAGAGGGTCTAAGACTTCGATACGGCATTTGCCAGCAAGGGTAGTTGAGGTGATGACAACATCCGGTGTGGTATCTGAGAGAGGGCGTGTTGATTTTGGAAGTTTATGCAGAATGCAAGGTATGCGTGTTGTAACGAAGTCCTGGAATTGAGCCTTCTGGCAAGCGGGTCTACTATGGATGTTAATATCGGCCATGATAATGAAGTGGCGAAAATTGTTTGGTAATACTATAGAAAGGAGTATGGTATTGCATGGCCGGGGCGAACGTAGATGGTCGCCAAGGTTATGTATAAAGCTTTGAAATAGACAGTTGTGATAAGATATTCTGGAAGGTTGGAAATAGGAGCTTGGAAAGTACGATAAGGTAACTGAGAAGCAAATCCAATGAGAACGCCGCCATTGGCCCGGAGGGCTGGTGTTTGATTGTCGGCTCGAAAGATCTGGTATCCTGAGAACTTACAAGACATGCGAGGTGTGAGATGCGTTTCGTTTAGTAGAAACGCTGATGCATGTTCTTCCAGAAGAAGTTGTTCGAAGAGAGGTTTATGTTGATTGAGGGAACTGATGTTGAGAAAGATAATAACGATATCCATAAAGAAATTCATAATCTCAAACAGATGTTTCCAAGCGGGTTGTGTGAAAGTGAACTCGTTGGCCTGTATAGGTGGCATTGAAGGTAACGTGGAATGTGCAGCGGGCAGCATACTGTACTTGTTGTAGTACATGCGGCCGTAGAAAGGGATGCACGTCTTGTAGCGTTAATGTGATGAACTGAAGAAGTTGAGATATGGTAACAGGCTGAGAATCAGGTGGTATATTAGAGGAAGGAGTGGGGTCGGCCATTGGTACACTTTGAGTGCGAAGTGGTGCCACTAAGTGAGGTTTATCCGGTAAAGGTGCGGGTCGAGCTTGACACTTAAAGCTATAAGTCGGGTGTTGTTCAGGACAAGCTGAGCACTGCGGTGGACGCTGCAGGTTCGGACAGGTACGTGTGGAATGAAGTCCAGCACAGTAACCGCATTTCAAATTATTCCTGCAGTTGGCGCTGGTGTGCGTGTTATATTCTTGACAACGCTCGCAGCGGATTGGTACTGGTCGTGCAGTGTGTGAGGGCTCGACACGATGCCGTTTGCGATATATATAAGCTCCGTTATCAAGAAGCTGGTTGATGGTGTCCTGCGATTGAAATAACACTCGGACCATGTAAGTGGGACCTCGATCGTTTCTAATGCGGATGCACTTGGAAACTTTGTGCCCTTCCTCTGCGAGTTCTTGTAGAATCTCATCGTCCGTAAAGTCAAGATTTACACCTCGTATGACCACGGAAAAACCAGGCGTGCGAGGTGGCGGAGGCGGCTGTTTGATTCTCCGGTCAGTCAGTTTAGAGAGTTGTGCCTTCTTGCCAAAAATTTCATAACTGAACTTGTTACGAATAGTGGTAGCAAGATTCTGATCAGGAGATTTGATGATCATTCCATTTCTGGTGACAACAATTTGAGAGATCTGAGCTCGCCGAAAATATTTAGTGCGTTGAAGATATATTTGCTTTTCGTTCTGATATTTTGCGTCGAAATTTGTAAGTAAGAACGAATATATTGGTTGCTTTGTACTGTCCGATAGCGATGGCAACTCCGTGTCGTCGATTCTAAGTCGCTCACTATGAGAGTCTGAGATGCTATCTCGGCGATGACGTTTCGGAGATGGTGCGTGATGGTGACCTATAACTGGAGATCGTGATCTTTCCGGGCTATTGTCGGTACGGTGTGAGTCTCGGTGCCTACGTCTGATATCCGAATCTACAGAGGAGACGGTAGGACCAGCTATTACCGTAGGAAGTCCGACATGTTGTCCTCCGGTCGCCATATCGGGTCAACCAGTTATGGGCTCCAGGCCCACTGGTCGAAATGAGAGATGAACAGCAATGAGAAGTGTGATGAGAAAATACGATGAGTGTGATGAGTTTCAAAAGACAAGGAACCCTTCGAAAGCGATAACTTTCGTCTATCCTGTAAGTGCTGTATATGTGTTATGCTCTCAGGTACGTGTTTCAATACCTGGTCCTCGCTGACACACTAACAAACACAAGACAGACTAGGTTTCTTGATGAGGTAAGTATGTTTGTTTTGTTAAGTTACTTTTTTTTTCGTCGTTTACCCGGTTAAAGGGTTTTGCCCTTTCTTCGGGGGAGTGATGCATAAACATTTTGGATGTCATAACATTGTAGTGGGTCTAAGTGATTTGTCTTTATTCATTAATTATTAAATAATTCAAACAACAATCAACGGTAATATAAATCTAAGGAACTATAAATGAACAATAACAAAAATAACAAAAGTGATATGTGCAGTAAACCAGTATATAAGTGAAAAGAACAACAATAATATATGTACATGAAGGCTAATAAACAGAAAGAATGCAAGGAACGAATAGAAAACATAAGATATAAACTGAAAAGAATGACATGATGAAATGATAATGAATGAATTGCACTAGACGCCACATCACTAGGTTTTGTTAGCAAACAGATGAAGTTATCTTCTGTTCCTGGGGCCACTCAGGAACTGATGAAGACAGGGGAGGCCCATATTAGTTGGTAATCACTGTGCGTATGATGGGTAAACATAAGGTGATAGATGACGTGGATGATAAATGGCAAATACATCAGGGTCTCTGTTGGCAGGATCCAACTGGAGATGATACAGTGTCATATAATGTTGCAGCGGAGAGTCCAAGTATCGTGGGGGTGCATCGTTGTCTCGATCGTAGAGTAGGATGTCTTGTAGCATTTCATGGTGTAACTCAAAACGTGTAGTAATGTAGCGGATTCGAAGTCGTTCCATATGTGGGATTAAGACGGAAAATCAATAAGGTTGTACAGGAGCCTAGTTGGGCTTGGTAACCTAATGCGATAAGCCAGCCGCAAGGCGTGCCTCTCCATGATACACAACTTTTGATAAAATTTGTCACAAGCGGAGACCCAAGCCGTATGACCGTAAGTTAAGGTACTTCTCATGAAGGCTTTGTAGGTATGGAGGGCCGTAGATGGTTTTAAGCCCCAACTTGTACCAACTAGCCGTTTAAGCAAATTTAGTCTGTTCTGGGCTTGAGCGACAACCTTCTGAAGATGTGGGATCCAAGATAGTTTACTGTCAAAGACGATGCCAAGGTAAATCAGAGTCGAATGAACCGGAACTGGTGTATGTTCTACATGGAGACGAAGTAAATTCGGGTTTCGGTACACTCTGGAGCGCCGTCCTGGTGGTAAGAATACAACTGAATGTGTCTCCGCAGAGTTAATACTCAATCTCCATATGTTACACCAGTTGACAAATCTATCAATAGCAGGTTGCAGAAGTCGATTAATCTGCTGAATAGTACGGGCTGTTGAAAGAAAAGCTGTGTTTTGTTAAGTTACTTTTTTTTTGCTAGCCCAAGGCTAGCCCCACCCAAGGGTTACGCCCTCGACTCGGGAAGAGGTAATCGGGAAAAAGGAATATGGACTACTTTTGTTGGGATAAGTGATATTGGTTTATTTATTTATTTATTTATTTATTTATTAACAATTAATTGTCCTTGGATTTTATGATCTTGTGATCATAAACATTAGCATAGGTAGATATGGAATGATTATGTGGTATGAAAGTAATGAGTACGTGCAATACACATCACAACACATAGGTGAGGTTAGAAAAACAAATGAGGTTATCTTCTCGCCCCGGGGCAACGCGGGGCATTGATGTAAGACAGTTGGTGCCCTGTTAGTACAGTAGGATTACTGTGGATGATGTGATGGAAAGATGAAATGTGAATGAATATCGAGATGAAATGCATCGAGAAGAGGAATGTCGGGATGATTCGGAGGAACAGTGTATCGATAAAGGGTAAAAAGCAGAGATAGAGGGGTGGGGCGTAATGGTGTGAGAGTAACGAAGTCGGCTGCGGTATATACTGTGTCCATGAGTAGAGGGTGGTTCATAGTAAGTCGATCAGTGATATATTTTAAGCGAAGATGTTCTATGTGGGAAAGAAGTGTGGGAAAAGTAATGCGACTATAGAGATCGGCAGTGGGGCTAGGTAAGGATATCCGGTAAGCGATTCTGAAGGCATGACGTTCTAATATTTGTAGTTTTTTATAAAAGAAGGGTGCTGCAGGTATCCAGGCTGTGAATCCGTAAGTCAGTACTGGTCGGAGAAAGACTTTATACGTAGTGAGAACTGTAGAGGCTTTTAGACCCCAATTGGTGCCAGTCAAGCGACGAAGTAGGTTAATTCGATTATAGGCTTTGGACAAAATAGATTTTAAGTGAGGTCTCCAGGTGAGATGTTTGTCCAGTAGAAGTCCTAGATATTTGGCTGTGTTGGAAGTATGAATTCTTGTTCCGTGAACGGAAACATTCAGCAGTGTTGGGTTGCGGTGGACCCTAGTGCGTTTGCCAGGAGGCACAAAAACAATTGCTTGAGTTTTGTCGGCGTTGATCTTAAGTCGCCATTTGGAACACCAGGAAGTGAATAGATCGATAGCTGCCTGAAGATGTTTGTTGATGTGCTGTATGGTTTTGCCAAGTGCCAGAAATGCAGTGTCGTCCGCGTATTGAAAAGTGCTGATAGTTGCTGGAAGTGGTGGAATATCTGCCACATAGAGAAGGTAAAGAAGCGGAGATAAAGCAGATCCCTGTGGAACGCCTGAATGTAAAAAGACTGGATGAGATAATGCATTGTTAATGGAGATGTAGGCTATGGGTCCAGTGATAAAATTAAATATAAGTCGTATGTAGGTGAGAGGCAGATTATATTTAGTAAGTTTGTATACCAGGCCGTGGTGCCAAACAGTATCAAAAGCTTTCTCTAAGTCGAAAAGAACCAGACAAGAAGGTTTCGTGGAGAGAAATTGATTGTAAATATGGTTGACAAGGCGAAGGAGCTGGTCATTTATACTGAATTGAGGGCAAAATCCAGCTTGATAAAGAGGTAACAGGCGATGATCGGTGCAGTAACCGTGGAGGCGATTAACGAGAATTCGTTCGAAGATTTTGCTGAGTGTACTGGTTAACTGAATGGGGCGGTAGGAAGAAACAAGATTGGTAGGTTTGTGCGGTTTCGGAAACATTAAGGTTTTGGACATTTTCCATGTGATAGGAAAGAAACCTGTGCGGAGTATGAATGTGAACAGTATAGCCAGGAAATGAAGGACGCAGTAAGGGGCCTCTTTAATATGCCGGTAAGAGATATTGTCCATGCCAGGTGCACTGTTGCGCTTTCGTTTGGTGACAGTTAGAATGTTATCGACTGTGATCGGTGATGTAAGTTCTTGATTATGAACTAATGTGTGACTGAGTGCGGGCTGTAGATGTGGAGATTGAAAATCAATTCGATCGACGGGATGTCGAGGATAAGGATGTGTTAAAGGCGGTGTGAATATATCTTGCAGAAAAGTAGCGAAAGCATTTGCCTTCTCAGTATCAGTTTGAAGCACTTCATTGTTAAGAAGAATAGGATATGTGGTGATACTACGTTTGCCGCTGAGTTGATTGAACCTTTTCCAGTACTGCGTTGGATGGGAAGTATCAGCTAGCGTATTACAAGTTTTAACCCACTGCCGATGTTTATAGGTTGTGATGTAATTGCTGACGACGCGTTGCATGTAACGGTGGTGAACTAATGATTTTCGGTTTCCCGTACGCTCGTAGTCTCGATAGAACTGACGAGATCTACGTATGAGCGGAAGGTAGTGCGGAGGTAATTTTGGACTGTATGGATTTGAACTGGATGTAGGAATGAAGTTATTGGAGCCCTGATTGATTGTACTGGTTAGGAGATTAAGAGAGTTATACATGTCGTCTTCTGATGTTGGCTCGGGAATGTTAGAAAGTTTTACAGTTAGGAAATTTCTATATCCGATCCAGTCTGCTTTGTTATAGTTGAGAGATTTGCGTGTTAAACTTTTGTGGTTGGAGGTATTAGGATGCGAGCGGTTGATGGTAAGCTTGATTGGTAAGTGATCACTGCCTATTGGATCCAGCACTTCTATGGTACAGGAAGCTAGTAAGTTTGTAGATGTAATTACAACATCAGGTGTGGTTTGAGATGATGGCCGGGTGTGCTTAGGTAGCTGATGAAAAGTACCAGTGGTGTGAGTTGTGAGGAAGTTGAGAAAGGTCTGTCGCTGTTGAGGTGTTCTGCTATGGATATTGATGTCGGCCATTATGATATAATATGGGAAGTTATTTGAAATGTACTGGAAGAAATCTATCGGAATAATATGAACAGGTCGAACGTAAATTGTAGCAAGCGTGAGATACAAGTTTTTCAAGTAGAGAGTTGTTATTAGGTACTCTGGAAGATTGCGCTGTGGAAGGTCGTAATGACGACACGGTATAGAAGGAGGAAAACCTATTGCAACTCCGCCGTTAGCACGTCTAGCTGGCATACTACTGTCTTTTCTTGTGACGGAATATCCAGATATTTTGCAGGAGTTTCGAGGTGTAAGGCGAGTCTCATTGAGAAGAAAACCTGAAGTGCGGTGTTCTAGCAGTAGATGTGTGAAGAGTGGTTTGTGCTGGATGAGAGAACTGATGTTAACAAATATAAAGGATAATGCCATGATGGTTCGGAAGAAAAGGAAGATGGAATTAGACTTCGGTTTCGAGTGGACTGACATGAAAGTATACTTTGTGCCCGCTGTAGGTAGCATGGAAGTTCATATGAAAGATTGCACGAGTTGAGTATTGGAGTTGTTGTAGGATGTGAGGACGGTGAAAAGGATGAATATTTTGAAGTGTGAGTGTGATGAAAGCTAGAAGTTGTTCAATAGTGACGGCCTGGTGTTTGTCAGTAGGTAAGGAAGAAGACGGAATGGACTTGGTGTGATGCTGCAAAGGAACAGTCATTTCAGGTTTGGTTGGTTCCGGAGGAGGTCGCGGCTTGCACTTGTAACTGAATGCTGGATGTTGCTCATGGCAGGTTGAACAGGTTGGAGGTTGTGCAAGGTTTTGACATTGTCTTGTATTATGTGGTCCGGAGCAGTACCCACAGATTGGTTGGTTCGGACATTTATCAGTAGAGTGAGCATTATATCGTTGACATCTTTCACAGCGTAAGGGTAGTGGTGGCTGAGATCGAGAAGGCTCGACTCTATGGCGTTTACGATATATATATGCCCCATTTGATAGAAGATCGTCGATGGTCTCTTGAGAGTGTGTAAGCACTCTCACCATGTATGTTAAGCCGTTATTGTTACGAATGCGAATGCTTTTGGATATGGTATAGCCTTCTAGAGTAAGTTCATCAGTGACTTCTTGGTCAGTAATATCAGTGTCTACACCTCGAATTACAACTGACAGCAAAGGCTCTTTACGTGGTGGGGGCCGTTGTTTCAGCGGTTTTTCTGCAAGCCTAGTGAGTGTGGTTCCTTTCCCAAAAATTTCGAATCCATGTTTGTTCAGCAGGGTAGTTCGAAAGTTGGGATCGGGAGTCCGTAAGATAGTGCCGTTACGTGTAGGTATGATTTGAGTTATGTTAGCTCGTAGCATGTATTTAACTAGTTGCTTGTATAGATGGTGTGCCTGCGAGTACTTTGGATCAAAGTTAGTAAGTAGAAACTGATAAGTTTGTGGACGAGTGGTCTCTGTTAATTCGGGAAAATTCTCGAGGTCCATTACGAGACCTGATTCACTGGCTGTGTCTGACAAGTCGCCTTGATGAATTTTCTTTGATGGCGGTGACTTATGATGGTCAGTATAGGGTTTCCCGATTAACGACCTAGCAGGACTGGTTTCACGACTCGTACTCGGATTGGTGGCACCTTTTCGCTTTGCTCCTGAAGCAGAAGCAGAAGGAGCAGCTACAACCATAGGTAGGCCTTGATGATGCCCTAGGTCCCGTGAAGTATCAAGGGACATGATACCGATCATTGGCCCGAAGGCCGTAAACAAAGCAGTGTGAGCCTAACTGTGTGATGATAATATGAACAAAGGTTAGACTACCCGTTTGGATAGTAGTCTAGGTTGAATAGCTCCCGTTGTCTTTACAGTAGAACCAGACGCCCTTGGCTGGATTAGTCTGACGTCAAAGTTCTCTTGAGAAGGAACGACAGAGTACCCGGAATGAGGAATAGGAAGGTAAACGTACAAAAAAAAGCTTTCAGACGTATGGTACATCCACAGCTGGTAAGATCGATTACAGTATCGATCTGGGTATGTGTTAAGTTACTTTTTCTTAGTCCTCTAACCGGTTAAAGGGTTGCATCCTTTCTTCGGGGTGTTAAGTTACGACACGGTTTGTGTTATCAACATACATTTTACGTAAGTATTTGGGTGTTTTTACTTTGCCAATAGATCCTATACCGTTTAACAGGTTGGTCTGCATTAACATTGTTTTTCAGGATATATTTTTTCTTTCTTCACCACAATGGCATTTCAGCCCATGTGTATAAGGGTGGTAAATTGCATTATTTCTCCGATATTTATGGCTGATGTACGTGGCGTCATCTATTGACCACCAATCGAAAACCGACTTTCTAGCTTTAACAATAGCAGTTTAAACTACAGAAACAACTAAGTAAGCTGTAATCGTCTTATTTCACCCCAGCGTCCGATTTCATTCCCGGGGACAGTGGCTCAGTGGTAGAGCGTTCACCTCCGGTGCTTGGGGTCCCTGGCTCGATCCCAGCTCGCGCGGTGTGGACTTTGTGGTGGACAAATACTGTACTCGTGGGTTTTCTCGGGGTTCTCCCGTTTCCTCCCACTTTCTTCATTCCACCATTTCATTCATTTCTCATAATCACCGTCTACTTTAGCCTAACCGGCATAACCTTGGGACCTAAAACTCAAAGATTTCATTTCATTTTCCGATTTAATCCCATTTGAAGGTACTATTTAGCTACAGAACGGATTATACTCTTCAAGATAGGTAACTAGTGAGGTATTTTATTGATTTAGATACGCACATTGACTGTGGCTATCTTATAAATTTAGTTAATAATTAAAAAATCGTCAATTTTAAGTTTATAAATCTCCTTAACTATATTGATGAACAAACGAATGTTTATTGTGTGCATTGTGTGAACAAACGAATGTGCATTGTTTACTTGCTATTAGGGGGAGCTAAAAGCAGAAAATAAACTTTGTACTGAAGGATGATTTGTACACTATTTACAACAAACTGTCTATCCCATATCACGAGATAAATGTGTAATCTTATAATTGCTTTAATTTAGGGATGCATTAGCTATCAGTTTCGACCAAAATGATGAATAATTAATGAACCAATAATTCATTATACCTACAAAAGTTAATAACACTTTCATACATGCATGAATACACACATACATGCAACAGAACAATAAGCTAAAACTACACATATGACACATTTTACAACACAAAATTACCTACTATATATCTAAAGAATCCACTAAATACAACTACAGTTTAATCGACTCTGATGTTAAAAAGGAGAGGATGTTTAGAGCCAGGTGCTTGCCCCAAAACTGATACGTTTTCTCAATTATAAGATTATTGTTTTTGACCCCAGAGGAACATATCAAAAACAATTAAGGAAGATCCCCTTCTTGAGGAGAAAGCAACCTACATGAAATTATTCAACCCATGCTGTGTTGGAAGCTATGTGAATTTACGAGTAAATAAGAGTCTCTACAGAAGCTTACTCTGACATTTTAGTAATTAACTTAACTAACAAACATCGTATACCTCCATGTCTAAAAAATTCATATACTACACACAGACGAAAACTATTCAAGGATAGGCTACAGCAACCCAACTGAATTTTTGAGGATTAAGGAAATTCTTAGGCGGAAAACAGTAATCTCCAAAACTGAGTTTGAAAGATCACACAACCGTAATAAAAATCCACAGTCATTATGATGAACCTGTCCATAACTATCCGTATCAGCAAAAATGCTGGCTGTATATGTGATTCCAACATTTATGTTTACTTACTTGATTTTCAGGTGAAATCCGATGATTAGAGACTCCAATAAGCTTCCAAACTGGTTCTGTAGCAATCTAGTGTATTATTATTTGTATTATGTAGGTTGCTTTTTTTCCTAAAAAATATTCAATTTTTCACTGAGGCGATGTAGAGGCAACCTATCCTATGAAGCTTGCACCACAAAGAAGAAGGTAAAGTCGCGCCCGAACACTGAGGTAGAAATTAGTTCCCAATCACAACGCGGAAAATTTCGCGGTAAAATATATAAAACGAATGGAAAATACTCAAAACTGGATCAAACCGGATTTTAGCAGGATATGGATATTTCATCGGAACGAAGGAAGTCTAAAATATTCTACCAAATAATGGATAGGTGGACAAATTGAGAAAATTCTACCCAATTGATAACCAACGTATTACATCGAAATAAGAATGTAAAATTTTAAATCATTCAAATGATATGCCCATACACACACAAAAAATATATGACGACAATAATATATGAATAAAGAATTTTTTTCTGAAATGTAATATTCTTAATTATTCTGAAGATTCTAGAATAATGTTTGTTTGGACAAAAAACCTAACGGATTTGATACGGAAACCGAAAATTATACCATAAAACTTAATAATACACAGCAGCGGGGAAAATTATTTGGACCAGACAACAATGATATTATCTCAAATGTAACCGGGGGGCGCGGTGGCTCAGTGGTAGAGCGTTCACCTCTGGTGCTTGGGGTCCCGGGTTCGATCCCAGTCCCCGCCAAGTGAACTTTGTGGTGGACAAACACCGTGCTCGTGGGTTTTCTCGGGGTTCTCCCGTTTCCTCCCACTTTATTCATTCCACCATTTCACTCATCTCTCATTATCACCGTCTCCTTTAGCCTCACCGGCATACCGTGGGACGTAAAACTCAAAGATTTCATTTCATTTTCAAATGTAACCGAAGGTTACAGAGTTACAGTCTTGTACAAGTAAACACATGTACTACACAAGCAACTGCAAGTGTGTGCCTGCTTCAGTAGAGTGCGTGGAAATCTGTAGCTGTAATGGTAATAAGTGTTATAAATTATTTATAAATATTTATGTATGTACCAGAAAATGATTCATCCGATGAGGATTGAAAAGACTGAAGAAGTATGTAACTTTTAGATACTTGTTGCAGATTTCTTATGATAATGTAAAAGATTATTATACTTCTGATTCTTTCCAGCAATTAGCAAGTATTTAATGAAGTTCGATGTAATATTCTCATAGATCATAAACAAATAGAGTTACTGAGATTCCTGGAAAAACTTTCTTTAAAGTGACCATTGAGAAAACACATTCTCATTCTTGATTTCAGAAATACAACTAAAACCTGAAAAGAACATTAATATCTTCAGTAGTTTCGAAGATGCGGCCTTTTATTAGAAACGCTCTCTAGTTTCAGTATAGGTTATGAGGTTTTACAGAGCATCTTCCGCTCGTGTCAAGCGAACGGCGGTCTAGAAACGATCACGATATTAGACATGATGATCTAGAACCACCGATTGCTCTCTCGGGTTGATCCAACTCCTTGTTTCGAAGACTTTTCCAGATTCTGCCTACAGAATATTCATTCATATTTGGATATTTATATTTGTAATGTTTATAATAATAATAAAACGCATATTACTACTTGGCTTTTAACACACACAGCCTGTGAGTTTTTAGAGAAGCTAACTACTGGAAAAATACATTTTTGAATCACTGCAATATCTAATTTATTCAATAAAGAATTGAATGCAACTATGTTTGCCTTATCATCAAGGCCAAATTGCAAAGTCTAATGAAATGACTTTTGGTATACAGTTAGACATTGTTCCAATCTGTGATTTCACCATATCCCTTTCATTTTAATACATAATCTAAGGGGATTCTGGGGGTCGGAATTTTTGCGAAGATAATTGAGTATCTCGCACGCCGTTAAACTTATGCAGCTGAAACTAAGTATTAACTATGAGAAATGAAGCCGTTGCAATAACTGATTAAAAAGAAGAGAGGAGAGAGTTTCGTCTCTTTGAGAGCTCTTAAAAAGAAAACGATATCATTAAATGTCATTAAAAGTATTGTTGATCATTAATTAAAATTTATATATATTCCCTTAACTATCATTTAATATCGAACTTCCGAAGATATAGTTGTGAAGTTTCGTTTAGCGGAAGGTAAAAGCGAAGAGGAAAATGAAAATTTGAAGAAGAGGAAAGAGAACGGTCTATGGTAAGGACGGAAAAAGACGAAAAAAGAGAACAAGAAGAGACAGATTAGATAACGATAATAATTGATATATAGCAAACAAACTTAAATAAATGCTAGAGTTACTTGTTATGTCTGTTCTATCTCCTGAGAATCGAGTTTAAACTGTTTGCTGCAAGACCCATGTTTCCTCCATACAACTCTTACCTGGATCCAAGTAAATGAGTAAGCCTCTGCTGTTCATGCAGAGAAAGATAGTGAAACACTTTGTATTTATTCTTGCAATCACTGTTTCTAGTCATAGAGATTTGTTTATTTACTTATGCATGTTACTCAGAGGTTAGTCAAGGAAGAACTAGTCAAGGAAGAAAAGGTGATTTCAGTAAACGTAAAAATGCTTTTTCGTCATACTTTTTAATTTGGTTAATTACGACAAGTATAATAGGTAATTAAATCTTGAGAATATATTATTCAGCACATATGACGAAAATTTCACTCTGTTTTTACTTTAAATAGGTGAAAGGTGACAAAAAATAAACTTCACTTTGCGACTTGACTGGATAATATCCCGTAGTTAAAAATTAATAATCGTCAATGATTCGGTAATGTTTAGCTATTGTGTCTGTACAGGACAATGACAGATCTTCGGAGTATGTGCTTCTGTGATTACAATATTGAAATATGAACTGTTTCGTACAGTGATGTGAATATTGAAATAGAAATTAACAGAATTTTAGATGTGGGTGAGTTTTCATAAGAAAGGTTAGCTACTAGTGCGAATGAACTGTATTAAGATTATTAATTTTCATTTCTCGATCCAATACACAAATCAGGATTACATAATAACGTTTATTTACAAATGTAAACAAATAAATAATACTAAACTTTCGTTCGTGTATATATGGTATGACATGTTACGAGGAGTAAATATATGTTAATATTTGTATTAGTAACAGTGAATGTCGAGTAGTTTGAATCTTTTGTCGCTGTGGCTAGTGGTTGAAAAATTTAAATCTGAGTTTATAATCTCTATTCCACTATCCTTTCTCGGGTATGCTAATACAGATTATAAGAAGAATTTTTCAGGACTTAGTTACTTTTTATAGTGGCATATTTATATTTGAATAGATAGCACTTGTATGCTTCAACAGCCCTGGGCATATAAGTGAATAAAAATAAATGGTTACATATGAGTGTGTAGTAAATATCCTCGAATAATGGGAAACTATGGATATATTGTATGTGTAAGAATAAATTTTATTTTCTCTTCTGCCGCTGGTTAGGGACATATTTTCTTATATAATTGCGTGAATGTTGGTGTGTGAGAACAATTGCTTAAACTGTGGCCTCAGATCAGAAAATTAAGTTCAGAAGGAGTATTTAGCTTATATTTGGCTTTGTTTACGCTTTGAAACGTTGTTATATATTCATAACCACTTCGAATGTAATAGCACCAGGAGTGAAATATATTTAAAGAAAAGTGAATAGAATACTATTTTGACGAGCAACTAATATTTTGTTTATTCTCGATTTTTCTCACATATGTATCTAGTAGCTAAGGTGTATTTGACATGTAATTGCTAGCCTATTTTAACTTCGTCCCCAGTTCTGAGTACACACGCAATATTTTATCCAGGATATTTCAGAGCATACCTTTTTTGTTTATAAATAATACAGTATTTGAAATCAATGGCATCGCAAGGCCTCCAGCCGTTGCGGACTACAGCTGATGGCTAGATCTCGATTCATTTTATCTTTTCATCAAGAAAATATTTCATTTGACTTTTCTATTTTTGGATATTTTCTCTTTTGGATCTAAATTCTTCTTTGCTGTTTTGAGTCGTCGAATGAACATTTTGTTTGAAATTACTAAATTTAAAGCATCCCGTATAACTTATTGGTTTGGGAAAGATACAGTGAGGGGTAAGAATTTCATAAAGCATTTCTCCTTTTTGAAACACTTACCGAGAACACGGAATTCCAAACCTTGGCCCTAATGTTTTTCCAGGTGACAATGTATATTTTGAGCCCACAAGCGTTTGAAAAACTAAGAAATATATTTCATATAAAGTTGACATTTTTCGCAGCTTTATAGATCCGATTCCCATTTTTGCAGCATCTATTTTCTATCCTACTTTCTTCTGTATACTTTTGTGTTCTTTCTTCTAGCTGTCCTTCTATGTTATCTCTAAAGTTTGTATTTTATGTTTGTTCGTAACCTTCCCCCCAAAATTTGTAATTTATATAACCAATTAATATAATTGTCTTGAACCTGGAAATATTATCTGGAGACTCTTTTTCTTTTTTGATATGTTGTGAGCTCTAATTCGTGTTGTTATAAACCTCTGTAATATGCCGATAGACATAATTTATCGATTATTTTTGTTCTCATCTTTTAACGAACGTAGTCACGAGAGTACTCAACCCGCTTTTCTTCTAACATAAATTGATTTTTCAGATAGTTATAAATTTCTTTTGAACCTCGCTGTGTCAGCTCTTAAGTGCCCGAGTCCCACTAACGACCGCCGTAATAATGTTTAGTTTCGTCTTGAATACTTACTCAGAGATGGATCTCAAGGACCCACACACATGGTTCGTGTCCTAACTACGCATCAAGACACTATTGATGAGTTATTATCAGCAGGTGCTTACATTTATAATCATAAACACCGTGTTGAACCATCCAGGACACCTGTTCCTATGCCAGTTCGGTGTGAACGGTGTCAGGTCTATAACGCTCATCATACATACGATTTCAAAAGCACAAGTAAATGCGGATATTGTGCAGGCCCGCATACCACCCGAACTTGTAGCAACTTACAGTTACCACCTAAATGTGCCACTTGCAATGATCAGCATCCGGAATATAGCTACAAGTGTAAAGCTAAACCAGAAGCTAATCAGGACCATCCAGAACTCGTAGTTCCACTACGACCACAAGCATAACCACATACTTCTCCACATCCACCTGTCTCGCACCTGTCTCGTTAGATCAACACTTGATTTTCCTGACTTTAGCTTTACAGAACATCCATCCCTTTATAAGACCCCACATACTCCAGCAAATCATTCTTACGGCAAAAACCACTTTTCATGTTAATTTCACAGCCACTTGTTTAGGAAATACAGTTCATTTTCATAAATCCCATACAACTAATCTTGACTAGTTTACTCTATACCATGGCTGTTACTTTACTGTTTCTTAATATGCGGTCTTTACCCAAAAACATAATCTTATTCGAACAGCTTCTTCTTGAGGTGACTGAGGTCACAGTGTTCTTACTAAATGAAACTTTCCTCACAAAATCACGAACATGTCGTTTACCACGATACACTATGTTGCACGCTGAAAATCCTACACCTGCACTCCGAGCCAATGGGGGAGTGGCCATTGTTTTTTCTCCTCACCTACCGTTTCGTCAACATCATTATACAACGACATCTCTTCCGGAATATCTCCTCGCCATTGTCTATTTCAAAAACGCCATCATCACACTGGCAACAATATACATCAGACCCAACCATCCTCTACGAGAGCAGTTTATGCAATACATTGCAAATACTTATAAGACGTACATTATCATGGCTGATTTTAATATGAATAACCGCACCGATGGCGAGAGGACAAATTTTGTTAATTTTATTACGACCACTACCACTGGAATCATACTTGATCTTCCACAAGCAACCCGTCCTATTTCCAACACAAAGCCAGATATAGTTATAACCTCAGCAAACCTCACATCACATTGCACGCTAGATATTCTTGATCTTCTGGGTAGTGACTATGCTCCACTTAAACTCACCTATCAGCCAATTACCACCACCAGGCCTATTTCCTCTCCACCACTCCGCTTAAGCGTCCGTTACGATAAGGCTAACTGGGATAAATATAGCACACATATCTCTCAACTCACCGATCATTTTACCGACCCAAATACAGGCGAAGACTTAACTACTGTCGTTCATAATATTTCTTCAGCTATTCAAGAGGCCAGTCATTTATATATTCCCACTACCAAATCTCGTCCATATCAGCCTACACTTCCGCCGCAATATCTCACACTGATCCAACGCTCACGCCAATTCTGTAGAGATAATCTTCGCACCGGCAACCCTGAAGTACTCCGTCATCACCACCACTCCAACGCACAGTTCACAATTACATTAAAGCGTATAAACTTCGTAAATGGGTAAGCACATGCAATAATCTATCCGAGACGTCTCATCGAACCAAATTTTTGAACCGTTTCAATGCAATATGTGGCAAATTTACTAGCACACCCTATCCGCTCCTGCAAGGTGACACGCCTTTTTCCATCGATTGTAATAAGGCAAATGCTTTGCAGATCACTTACAAGAGATCTTCTCGCCATCATCCGGCAATGTTCCAGTCGCTGCAGATAGGCTTAACACGTCCACACCACATTTTCAACCAAACTCTGCCCATTTCTTACAGCCAGACACAGCCATATCTCAACCCATTAGTGTTCACGAGATCTCACAAGTTCTCCACAATAAACGCAATACTGCACCCGTTCTAGATTGTATAACATACCGCCACATCAAAGACTGTCCTGCTTTGTTATTACTCTTTCTCGCTAATATTTATACCTTTTTCTTGCGCACAGGTTCCTTTCCTTTAATATGGAAAATCTCTAAGACACTCATGTTTCTAAAACCAAATAAACCACCTCAGAACGTTTCATCATATCGACCTATTCAGCTAACTTCGACTTTCAATAAGATCCTGGAGCGCATCCTGGTAAAACGACTCCACATCTACCTAAACGATCGCAGGTTAATTCCCATCACACAAGCCGGGTTCAGACCCTCATATTCTATTAACGATCAACTTTTAAGACTCACGTCACTCATTACTCAACACTACAATTCTGCAAAGCCATTCTGTCTGGTCCTATTTGACTTAGAAAAAGCGTTTGATAAAGTCTGGCACAACGGACTAATATACAAACTTCTTCAGTTTCGGCTCCCCACGTGCTACATCCGCCTAATTTATAATTTCATTACCAACCGTCTCGCTTACATATCCATTCATGACTTTTTATCACATCCGATCTTTCTACTTACTGGAGTGCCACAAGGGTCTGCATTATTTCCGCTACTCTATCTCTTATACGTCGCTGACATGCCCAGACTACCTGATAACGTTAATCTTTTTAAATATGCCGATGACACCGCCTTCCTTGGACTCGGAAACTCTATCCAACAGATAAATACCATTCTCCAGCTTGCTATTGATCGATTCAGTACCTGGTGTAATCACTGGAGACTTACTATTAACGCAACAAAAACATAGGCCATGGTCTTCTTACCTCCATGACGCACTTCCAGAGATCGCAGAAACCCACATTGCTTGTTTCTCCATGTGGATCAAGTGCCCCTCCAGGCCACAAATACAGTAAAGTATCTGGGAATTACCTTCGATCGCCATCTTACTTAATCGCAACATCTGAAAACAGTCACTACTAAAGTTTATAATCGCATCAATCTTTCGAAATGACTTACGAGTATCACATGGGGTCTCAAGCCACATACAATCCTCAACACCTACAAAGTTTTCCTCCGACCTGTTCTGACATATGGATTCACTGCCTGGATAGCCGCTCGACCTCAGTACTATCATACACTTTTCATCTTAGAACGCCACACTTTCCGTAAAGCTTCCCGCATTAAGCTCCCTAGGCAGGAACTTTAAAGCTATATTATTTTTCCAACTCTGAAATTTCACCTTGAAAAACTACGTCTAACATATATCTCTAAACGCTTTCAAACTCGCTACCCCTTACTTCAATATACAATGCATTATTTAGCAGTTCATCCCACACCTTACACCTACCATTATCCACCACTCTCTCAACTGTTTACATTATATCACTACACGCTTCAATCACCAGACCCAACTTTGCGATTCATATCAGAATATGTTGTGCACGATCATCTTCCTCTCATCCATCCATCATTTCCCGCACAGTGGTAACCTTTGTTTATTAACTTGGTCTCCCTATGTTCTCATCAGTGCCTAGAGCAGCCCCTAGGCTGAAGATAAGATCATTCGTCTCACTAACATCACCTAAAGTCTTGTATTGTGTATCGCACTTCACCTCATCTTTCATGATTATTGAAATATTTTGAAATATTTATATTATTATTTCTATTCTTATATTTCACGCACATTTTTCAATGCACGATTTCGTGTCTTTGTAATCATTAGGTTATCTTGTATATATAACTTTGTCTTTTCACCTCACCAAATGTTAAGGATCAAAGTTCCTCAAGTGACCACGTTTCTTTCTCTTGCTCTTGACAATTTGAAGTTAATAAATATTTAATGAAACACTTAGCCCAACTGGAGCCTATATATTGTCATTGCACCTCATTCCTAATAGAGGGCATAACCCTCTTAAAGGTAGCTGGCTCTCTCGGCTAGCACGTAAGAAAATAAAAAAATAAAAAAAGGATCTCAACTATTCATATCTTGTGGGCCCATAAAATTATCGTTATTTTTCTTGAAACATTGTTATTATATATTATTTACATTAGAATTTTCTGTATTTCTAACTAACTAGTGGTATTTAATATTTTTTATATTAGAAAATGTGTAAATATTTCGCGTCCAGGGTTCATATATCTTCTTACAAATTAAAATCCCAAACCATGAAAAGTTGGCTACGATAAAAAATGTTTTCGTGCGGCTACATATTTTGGTTTCTTGAATTTTCTTTTATTTTTATTTGATGTATTTAAGCAACGTTATAGTATGTAGGAACGGGGCAAATAACGGCGAATTGTATAATGTGATTGAATATATAATTGTAATATGTTATAGACGTATGTTTTATTACTATAAAATATACTGTGGTGTTGAGATACTATGCTTCGATTTAAGCAAAGTATTTCGTTACTCTGCCGGGCTGGTGACAGAATGACTATTACGTTTTGTTGCTATAGTTTTCATAACGTCGACAAATGTAAAACCGAATTTGTAGAATATACCACCCTTGTAGACAAGTCTTATTCCTCTCCTTGTGTTCTTATTGTACCTTACATATATAATACTTATATATGTAACCTCTACGTTGTTACTTTACTTACTGAGTGTTGGGTTCTGAAAGGAACATGCTATCGTGATGTTTAAACTTTTACAAAATTACATCCTCCCGTCCCCATTGCTCTTACTAAACAATCTCCAAAATGAAACACTTAGTTTTGTGCAAGCTGAAGTTATGATGATTGTTTAGTGAGAGTGTTTGTCCATACTCAAGAACTCAGTTTTAAATATTTTTCAAAAAATCCCCTTAACGCGTCCCTAATGATTATAACTTTCGCAAACGCATCGTATCGAATAAGCATATATGAACGACTTTTAACCAGACCAAAATCATTAACTAAATCTCGGCGTATATCGATTACAAGTTACAAGTTTATTTTAGTGATAATATCAAATTAAACTATATCAGGACTTGTTTTGGAAATGAGGTAGCCTTACAACTATAGTAGTGAATATTTATATACCCGTGATTGATTATTGCCAATACAATACTAGTGAAACATGTTTAACAGCTAGCTACACACGCTTAGTATGGAGTAGATTTGTAAATCAGTACAATTGTGTTGTTCAAAGGAAACCAAAGGAAAGTACTATATTTGATCCAAAGGAAAGTAAAGCGTGAACGAATACTAACTTGGTGCGAGTATGGACATGTGACATGACCGAGATTAGCTAAATTGATGAGACTATTTGAACTCGTATACTCAATCTTATCTTCCAAAGTAATACCATGCTGATACCTGAAACCACTGTGTGGTATAATCACCCGTATGCGTAATAAGAGAGATTCAATATCTTGTTATAAATGATAAATTAGTAAGATAATCTACTTCCAGTGTAAAATTTCTGAATTTGATGTGTTAAACGTAAAGTCAATTGACATATCCTAATGTTTATATAGACTACTGTGTATGCAGTGATATATATATATATTTAATTTTCTTTTCTTTCTTCTCAACTTTTCTTTTGTTATTATGTGTAATAAACAATGTATGCACACGAGCAAAAGTGCACTCACACTTACTCACACCTACGACCGCAATTTCGAGGATAAAGTTCAGGCAACCTTAGCTATTTCTAACTTCGATGGTCAATACAGAACACGTACGTTTTGCAACAGCATTACTCATGTACTCTCCTCCTGTCATTCAGTTGAACAAGCGAAGTTTTTTGAAAGCATAGGTTACCTGCTATGATATTGTCATTGTCGCCAGCTTCTTGGAACAAAGTGTTGCACTAAATTCCTGGAAGCACACTAGCGTACTGTTTTAACTTGAATATCAGGATTTGCATTTATCTTTTTCCCCGTTCGACTTCCGATAACAGTCAAATAGACTTTATATCTCACCAAAGGTGCTCGCACACGATGGCTTTTATTTCTTCAACAATCCTGATACAGTCAAATTTGTATTTTGTCATTTAGAAGTAAGTTCGAGGACCCACGAAGACCGGGTTGAAACAAACCACCGTCGCTGGTCACCATTTTGCCCTTTTCTACGGAACTATGATGTGCGTAATGTCCCAATAATTCCCAGAAAATCTCCTTATCGAACTAACTATGATGTATGCGGTACCTATAGGCACGAGTCCCAAGTGCTCCCACACTCTCGATCTGAGCGGGAACAATACCTACAAAGGTCCCACACTCCTCCACTTCTTGATAAAGAAGGCCAACAACAACCACCAAAATATAGGGCATTTTCAAGTTTGGCTAAACGGGAAGCCTCGTTTAAACACTGGCCAATCGATTTAAGACAACAGCCACCCGAGTTATCAAAGGCTGGGTTCTTTTATCTGGAAAAACAGATCTTTTGCAATGTCTTTTCTGTGGTATTGGTTTTAAAAATTGGAACCCCAACTACTTATCTTTTATTGAACACGCTAGGTATTCTAAACATTGTGCTTATAAAACGAAAACAATTGTTAATATTCGTTTCATTTACCTGGTTCGTATTATTTAATTAATCAAACCTCATTTCTTGATACAGGAAACGTTTATTTTTCATCTCCATTTCCATCTCCTTTTTAAGTATTCTTATAAACAAGTAAATCATAATTGTTAACTATTTCTTTTTTTCTTTTCTTGGGAAAGTGCATACATTAAAGCACTTTCTGCCCAAGTATATATGATGTTATCGTTGTATATGGTTACCGAACTAGGGGAATTATATAAATTTGTTATTCTTGACACAATTTATATAAAGAATCCTGGACCGTACATACATTTTTGAATAGCCTATATAGCTTTAAGTTAGTTACATTCTTGCTCAAACATTTATTTCACCTTATATATGTTTGGCTAAACAATGACACATTGCAGTTATTCATTATACAATTATTTTGAATGCAATAAGTATATGAACGCATTTATGTACAATATATGCTTATGTTATATTCCAAATGTTCAATAAACAATTATAGTTTATTTATTGATTATATTATTTTCTTTCATTATTCATATTTTTCATTTATTAATGTTATATTATTTATTTCGATATCAATTATTATTATTAATTCTATACTTCATGGAATATTAACATCTAGCAAATATATGTCATAATATTTTCATATAACGTAACCAATGGAGTTATGTCGGTACAAGGGTTCGAGCAAGTAAGATGACATATGTAAATATATGTTAATTCTTAGCAAACGGTCACAGAACAAGATAATTCAGTACTTATTCGTTACAGATAATGAGCCACAAAATAAAATGTTGGCCAAGAAACAAATTTAAAGTAATACGGATTTGGAAGCTAAATTAAAATTATTAATCACAAAATGAGAAAGTTCTTTTCCTAAAAATGATAACTGATGTAAAAATAGATTACAATAATGACACAAGAACACAAAGGAATCAAGATATGAACTTAACATTTAAATTTGGGTAAGGTGTTTTCATAAATATTTAAACAGATTTTCAACAACAAAGGCAACATATGGTATATTAACTATCCTCGCATCCATCAGTAAATGAAGAATTAAGCAGTATTTACTTTTCAATTCATTTCTAGGATTAAAATTTAAAGTAATATTTAAATTGAAATGAATAAAATAGTTTCGTAAATATCAAAACAAATTAACCATAATGATAATACGACAAAATCAACATCCGATGAAATATTTTCGTTTGATTGAATTAAATTGTATTTAATAAAATGTTTATCTTCATAATGGCTATTATTATCAAATCATATGAAATAACCTAGGAAAATATGATGTACAGTAGCCTAACCTAACAAACAAAATTGAAGCTAAAATCATCACAGCAGTCTTTGATACCTGATTGATGTCAGTATTTTATAGGTTAAGTTCATAATTGATGGGATATTAATGAATGATCACACATTCAAGTGAATTTTTGATAATAAGGTGACATTTGTTTTTGGTTCGGGACACATCAGTACTTCGTAGAATGTGTAACAGAAACATTCGATCATGATCCGTTCGTCTGTGGTCATAGCTGTTTGTCTTACCAATGACACTATTTACAATAACATTACATGGTTCTTTTGTGCTACTGTCCCTTTTCGCAATGTAGGATTTACAATGTTTCTGTATTTTCTTTAAAGATACTTCCTTGCGAGGGTTAAAATGAACAAAAACCCTAACAGTAATCACAGTTTCAAACTTACTAAACTGACGTAACCTAATCCTCTGGTTACGGCGTCTGCGTTTTTTCGTTGTGCGAAAATGAACCTTATTAACAGATGCTCCACAATCAAATCTATGGTTGCTATACTTCACTTTGATGCCAGAAGGAACATTAGATGATAGATAATCAGTGCCATTAACAAGACTGGCATAAACAATTTTCAACTCTTCAGAAATCAATTCTTCCTCCTCTTCTGTTTTATTCCATTTGGATGAAAGTTCAGTTCTACTGCTCGCTACGAAATTCCCTTCACTCACAGCGTCCCGTGTAGTTACTTCATCATTAAGGGGAATATCTGAATCATTCTCTTGGCAATTTGTGATGCAACTAGAACACGGCACATATTTTGAATCACTTTCGTCAGATATTGCAAACATACAATTTATTTCTGTACTTAAGATAATGGTATCATAAACAAAATCACTATTTGTGTCATGCGTGACCGCTTCCTTATCACCTGCATTTTTCAAAATTAATAAACTGTTTAATTGAAACTGATCACTCTGATGGTCATGAATACCACATGGTTTAGTTGTCTCTCTTTGTAATGGGACTGGCTTCTCCACAGTGTCGGTCGAATTTCCATCCTCTTTGCTAATAATCGACTCGCTAACAAAAACATCAACATTTTGCAGTTTGTTCCTTGAATAATCGCTGCTGTTTATTGTCTTGCTAGACTTGAATGTTACCTTCAAACTACCGCAAGAATCAACGTCTAAAAGCTTATCAGGTAGGACTTCGTTAAAACTGTGATCCAAACGCTGACAACTTTGGTCTATTCTGGAGCAAAGTCTTTCCTCCCATTGGTCGAATAGATTCATTAACTTACTTTGGTACACATGAAATACATTTTGTAACTGAGTCTGGAAAATGTCTGCATACTTCATGAATTCCTCCTCAGAACTCATATTCATTTTTGTTACAGAAAAATTATGTTACCTAAAGTATCATGGAATGCACTTACTAAACGCTTCGGTAAAATTCCAATTTCCCGGTAATAAGGCACCATATAAAACGAAAACAATTGTTAATATTCGTTTCATTTACCTGGTTCGTATCATTTAATTAATCAAACATCATTTCTTGAAACAGGAAACGTTTATTTTTCATCTCCATTTCCATCTCCTTTTTAAGTATTCTTATAAACAAGTAAATCATAATTGTTAACTATTTCTTTTTTTCTTTTCTTGGGAAAGTGCATACATTAAAGCACTTTCTGCCCAAGTATATATGATGTTATCGTTGTACTTATCTACTACTTATGATGAGAACTGAATTTGTCAACAGCTTGTTTCCTTAACTCCTCAGGCAGATAATCAGCCTAACTTTACGTCAGTTTTTGCGGATGGGACCTAACATTCAGCCTTTGTCTCTGTGCTAAAAATTGTTTTAGTCAATAGCCGCAACGCCTTTCCCTAGAATAATTTCGCGAAACACAATGACGCAGAACGAAAAGCTCTAGATTAGTTTTTTACCGTACTTTAACCCTTATCCGGGCAACCGGGGCCTCCCAGGCTCAGTAACTTCATTTTCTTCGAATTTCTCAATAACCATATATTTTCGATGACATAAAATTCTGAATTCTTCTATCTTTAGTCGAAGTTAAAATCATGAATATATCAACTTGGTTAAGCTAATGGATTATTTTTTAAAAAAGTTGAAAACATTTTCCTGACGTAAGCGGGCAACCGGGGCCTAAGAGGCCCCGTAATCTTTAGTGCAATTCCTGTGAAATACTAGTTCAAATGGTCACATAATTATATATTGAACATGTGGCTATTGTAACCTTTAGTCGGAAAAGTATGCGACAATTGACATTGAATTTTACGTGTTCTGAACGTAAAATATACACTGGGCATGACAGGCCCCTGTTGCACGTTTACGATACAAAAATGTCTGGACCGGATTTGCTATTCTGTTTGGCTTAGAAAAGGGTTACACAAAATGTTGCTTGACAAAAATATATATGTTCTAGATTAGGAAGAACAGTATGTGACAATAGAAATTGGATTTTGAGTGCTCTGTACTTAAAAGATGTACTGGGCCTGACAGGCCCCGGTTGCCCGTCTACGTTACAAAAATGTCTTGCCCGGATAAGGGTTAATAGGATATTATTCTGCTTAAAATATAACAATAATAAACTGAAGAGATACAAATTTGGGCCGAGACATGTACAGCACAAGAAGTGAATTCGAACACCACGCTGATATACTGGAACGCAGAACTGGTGCGTTCCGGCCCATTTTAAGTCCGCTTAGCCAATCTCTCCCTGATCTTTGCAAAATCCGTCATATTGACCTGAGTCTTAAATCTTATTAAGGAATTACCTGGAATACCCTGTCAGCACAATAGCCTCATATTCGTTTACCCCAGCTCATTAATAGTGTTTCTTTCAGAAAAATCGACAAACAGGGCTTTTTAAAAGTAAAGAGGGGAATTATAGTTAAATATACGTTTCTTGATAACCTGATTTTCTAGGAAAATTTATCTGAAGGGTATTTTCCACTTGACTGTGTGTGTATGGAGGAGGAATTCCAGGCTCACCCACTGAAAGAAATACTGCTTATCAATAATACAAGGAAATCGCAGTTTTAGGAAATCCAAGCATTAGCCAGGAAATATGACATTTATACTTTTGATTAATAAGTTAATACTTCATTTACCGCTAATATAATGATATGGACACAGGACTTCAACCGTTAATGGAGCTGCAGCCGCCTTCCTCGAAATGATGTTTGTGAATCAAATTTGTCAATAATCTGAGAATCGTTAAGGGCATAAGACCTTTCTATGCACAACTTAGGTAAACTACGAAATTTTTCTTGATCCATAGTGTCACGAACGTATGTTTTTACCCGTCTCAGGCATGAAAAGGATCGTTCAGTGGTTGCGGAATTGATAGGCACTGTTAGGAAAGTCTTATAAACTTGGTTCATGTTTGGGAAGCATTCGTATAGGTTAAGTTTTTTAACAAATTTAGAAGCGATGAAAAATAATTTTCAGTCTATCTCTCTGCACACAAATTGGAGAAAACTTTTAACTCTGATGTCAGCTAAACTTTGGTGATTTTCTGGGTGTTGCTGACAATTGCGATGCCTTCTGCTGATGGCTTGTGTTGATTCAAGACGTCGTGAAGGGAATGAAGAACCGGCATATCATTTTCTTTGAACTTTTATTGCTAATGTCTGCCACCAGGATGTCAATAACGGAATATTTCACTTAGCGTCTATAATATTCAACTGCGGTCTCACACTCGAAGAAGTGTCACAACCATTCAATGCTCGTGGGATTCGTCTTCTTCGTGGAACATTCGGTGCACTGCATTCCATGGTTTCTGCAATTTCTTCGTAAGGATTGTAGTCTGCAGATATTGGCTTGCGGCAAATTTTTCACAGTAGAAAAATTGACACGTGTATTCTGTATGTGTATGAGCAGTTGTTTCGTGTATTCAAGAGCACCTCAAATCAGTTTGTAAGACGAAAAAAAAATAAAAAGTCATGAACATTTCTTAACAGAATGTGTATCTGGGCCGTAAATATGATCGTGATCCGCTTTTTCCTCTAAAGTTTCAACTACAGGTAAAAATAGTCTAAAATTGCACGAATAGATTCTAATTTACAGTTCCATCTAGTGTCGCTCAAAGATGGAACCAAATGCTTTGACGTTGAATATTTTCAAAAATAGCGTGCTTTTCTGACGACGCATCTATGAAGGAATGCAAACTACTTAGAACACAAAACATACTTCTAATCGCAGTCACTTCTCCGCACACATCAACAATGCATAAGTACAAAATGTAATCGTAACTTGATACTTGTTGACGTCGCTTCAAATCTTGAGTTTCATCCATGATGAAACTATATACACACCTGCAGACTTCACCAGATCAATTTATTTTTCCCACCATACACTCACACATTAACCCTACTTAAGTACTCGTTAGGAGTGTACACATAAGGTCCTCGGGTCCATTTGGACCATTATGATTTTTCCTTTATATACTTAAATGGTGGAGCAGTAAAGTGATTTTGCTTGTTTACGTGTCATCACTAAACCATCATGACTTCTGTAAGGCTTTGCAAATTGTACAAGGGCATAGAAGTGAAGTGTATGCACAATTGACTCCTAAGACCTTGTACAAACTGTAAGTATGTAGTATTTGTATACACTAAAATAAGGTCATTAAAATTAATTCATGTAATAAACTTTTTTTGTTTCATTGATAGTCCTATGTATACACGACTCCAAAAGTACATTACCACCTGCAATTCTCCTTTTCCTGCAATAGCAGGCAACCCAAAAAGCTCGGCGGTTGAGTTGGTTGCAAATTCGAAAGGAGTTGGACTAAACCTCAATTTTGTCCAAAATATATCAGTGTGGCAAACTGCAAATAAAAGAATAAAACAAATTGTTAACAATAACTATTTTATTATTGTGACAGAGTTAGATGACATCAATAGTTACAAAATTACTTACTTAAGCAGTTCAAACAAGATGAATGGTAAGAAACAGATATAAGAGGAAAGCATTTCTCTCTTTCCCCCTTCCCACCCAAAAAAAGAAACTCATAAAAAGAAAGAGTTATATAATATAAAGGTTTCATATAAAATCCTAACAGCACAAAAACAAATAGCGAAACGAAACGAAAAAGAGACAAA
Source organism: Thermobia domestica (assembly GCF_964235325.1). NCBI lineage: Eukaryota > Metazoa > Arthropoda > Insecta > Zygentoma > Lepismatidae > Thermobia > Thermobia domestica. The sequence goes on from NC_137457.1 coordinate 63,882,350, forward strand.
CACAGAATAGTGGACACCAGTGGCGTAGTAAACTTGCGCCCTCCCATGCAAGATATAGAAATTGGACCCTAGTTGTAAACTCCATTGTTATAATAATAATAATAATAATAATAATAATAATAATAATAATAGTCATTTCCTTGCATGAATGCATATCGAGATCATGTGTGCACGTTTTGTCAATGAGCGGTCCCAAAGACTTAAAGGGGAAGAAATCTCCAAGAGTGAGAAATAAAAAAAATTCTTACGGTAAATTCTAGTTCAAAGTTCGAAGCAGTTGCTTTTCCACGTGACTTTTTGTTACTTTCTTCAGGGAACAGAAAAGTTCTGGTGCCTAAGAAATTATACCATATTGAAACAGTACGGGTTTGCCAACAATATCAAATTTGATTAAAATGAAACACATGATTCTAATAATATTGAGTGGTAGCAATGAGAACGTTAAAGGAATGGATGGTATAGCTAGGATTTGCAACTTAAATTTAGAACAGTCTCACCCTGATATAAAGTTGAAGGCGTAGACTTGTAGATCGAGGCGTGTTGAAGATCTCCATGATGACTTGTCCGACAATCGACCAAGGCATCGAATGCCGGACCGAAGGTACGGTGACGAAAGACCAAGTAACGAAGGTCCCAATGAGCAATGACCAAATGACCAAGATCGAGCTTTCTCAAGCGTATTTGTCTCGACTGTCTCTGTGACGTCATGAAGAAAGCAATGGTAGTGACACTCACTCGATGACATGCACAATCAATTTCCCAAATTGACACAGCCAAAGTACATATCGATGACACAACATAAAGCAGCTATACTTCCTACTAGGCTGCTAACGTCGTCAGAATCACAAATACTAAAACTAGGAAGAGAGAGACTTCCGAGAGTCGAAGTATTTACTAGTCAACAACAATATTTCCTTATTGTGTCAATGTTTACCAGGTCGATGGTCGAAGCGAGTATTGATTCGTCGTAGGTGCATGACAATGAGAGTCCAGTAAAAACAAACACATTGAGAAAGTATCTGATCTAAACAAAACTGAATTCCAGTTAACGCGTGTGAGACTGTTTGGTAGGCAAAAGGTAATAGGAAGTTACTACCAGTGTTTATTACATATCATTTACAAATACAAGGACTTCCTTGTAGAAGAGCAGACATAACGTAATCAATTAATTATTTCCTTATTGAAAATCTGTTGTCAGCTGGTGATGTCGACGTGAATAACATCTAACAGGCGATGAACTTCCTCTAAACAACACATGTTCTTTTATAATGGATGGATGACAGGTTCCAAACTCCAATAAAGAATATGGTCCTTGGTTCGAGCCATGCAACAATATAATATTGCTAATTTGCAAATGTATGTATTTACATTGCAATTTGTGGTAATTAAGATATTATGATTAGAAAACAATATTGCAAAAAATAAGTTTAATTTCTTCATCCATCGCAAGTCCCTTATACCTCGCCGCCCCCCGAATATCGATATCGAGAATTTAGAACGATATATTCATGTCCATATATTCGCGATATCGAATGTTGATATATGATAATAAAGATATAGACGATAGCGATGAATCGACATATCACAGGCCTTGGTCCGAGAAGTGATGTTTGAAATATACTGGAATCAACAATCAAATTCTAAATAATTTCTCCATTTCCGTATTCAATGTTGAGGGGGAAGTGTGTGAACCCGAAAAGAAATATTAAGAAAAACAAATGTTAAGATAAAAGTAGGCTTCCTGCGCCTCCCTTTGAATACAAAAATTCACAGAAAACTATTACTGTAATTTAACTTTTACTTCTGTTTCTGATGGTTATTACAAATCAGGGACAGTACACATACTTTACATAGTATACCAATACACTCTATTACTTTTCACAACCAAGCAAGCCGCAAGAAGAATTTCGTGTGATATTAAAGTGCAATGTTCTACAAAATAGTCACAATTCATTGGCCATATTTCTATCAGTACTTTAGTACGGACTAAGAGCTACAAGACTAACAGAACTAAACATTAGAGATTTAATTCTTTTTTTCTCTCAGACTAAAAGACTTCTGCGTTTTCCCGATATTTTCGTTTTCTTAATATAAGTCAACTATCCTAGGCTAATTCTGCCTACCGTGGTTTCTTGGTAATCGGTGAAAGATAAAGTAAATTTTGTCGACTCTTAACTCTCGACAATTTGTGAGAAGATATCTCACAGTTCATGTTGTTATTTCTTCGTTACAAAAACACTTCTAGTTGACTCTATTCATGGTAAATTACTGAACTTATAAACATTTACAATTATTGAAAAATGAATAATTATTTTTAAACATAATAAGCCGTTACAGTTCAGTAGAATGCAGTAGTAGATGGAAGTGAAAGAAAATATTGTATATTTGTTAAGATGTGCAAACTGAATAAAAATAATAAGTTTTTCCTATTCTCCTGTCCAGAGGCAGATCTAAGACGAATTTCTGGGTGATCGGTGGTTGATAATACTCCTACTTAGAGCAACTTTTAAAAGATCCAAACTCTGGAATGGGTTTAATTTATATATAAAATAGGAAAGATTCCCTTTCTGGGGGGCAATCGCCATGATCGCCCCCTGGATCCGCCCCTGCTCTTGTGTAGCAGATTTTGAAGACATTTAGTTCCTGTATGCTTCTGACGATTCTGATTAGGGATGGCTACATCTGGATAATTTTTTATTCTGATATTGCATAGAAACTTATCCGCATTTGCGATATCCGTTTGACGGAAAACGAAACGGATGACGGATAACGGATAATATCCGGCTGACGGATAATATCCGGATAACGTATGACGGATACGATCCGGATATCCGGATGACGGATAAGGATAATATCTGGATGTCGGATAATATCCGGATAATTTATAAAATTAAAATAACGGATAGTATCTGGATAATACAACATTCGAATAACTGATTACATCCGGATGACGAACAAAGGACGATATCCGGATAACGCATATAGTTTTAAAAAGACACAATAGGAGAGGGACGTCTCAGTCTTTCCTGCTCATGGAATTATTAAAAGACGATCATCGGGAAGTGGTCTTTACCATTGAAAGATATTGCTTCTTAAAATGTTTCCTAGTAACTTCAAATTTTCTTTTTCTTCTTGTGGGGCGCGCTGGCTCAATGGTAGACCGTTTACTTTGGGGCGTGCGGTCCTTATTGTTTCGATCCACTTCAAGTTTGCGGTGGACAATATCGTATCCGTAGGTTTTCTCAGGGTACTCCCGCTTTTTCCCCATTTTCATTACACCAATTTCTCTATTATCATTGACTTGCTTTAATTATAGAGCGCCCCACCAGTGGGTTGTGTGATGGACAGGATCGTATCCGTGGGTTTTCTCAGGGAAATCCAGCTTCTTCCCGCTTTTCATTCCACCAATCTCTCTATTATCATTGATTGGTTTAATCATTTTACGCGGTGGCTCAGTAGTAAAGCGCTTCCTCTGGTGGACCTAGTAAGTTTGTGGTGGACTAGATTGTATCCGTGGGTTTTATCAGGGTATTCGCGCTTTTCACACTTTTCACTCCACCAATTCCTCTATTATCATTGACTTGGTTTAAGCATTGGGCGCGGTAGCTCAGTGATAGAGCGGTCCTTCTGGAGCGTGTGGTCCTTATTTTTTCGAACCCTTGCCAAGTAACTTGTGTGGTGGGCAGGATCGTGTCCGAGGGTTTTCTCAGGGTACTCCCGCTTCTTCCCGCTTTTCATTCCAGTAATCCCTCTATTATCATTGACTTGGTGTAATCATTGGGCGCGGCGGCTCAGTGGCAAAGCGCTTCCTCTGGTGGACCAAGTAAGGAGGTGTTTGACAAGATCGTATCCATGGGTTTTCTGAGGGTACTCCCGTTTTTCACACTTTTCACTCCACCAATTCCTCTATTATCATTGACTTGGATTAATCATTGGACGCGGTGGCTCAGTAGTAGAGCGCTTCCTCTGGAGAGTGGGGTCCGTATTGTTTCTATCCCCGGGCAAATAAGTTTATGGTAGACAAGATCGTATACGTGGTTTTCGTCTGGGTACTCCCATTCTTTGCACTTTTTATTCCATCAATTTCTCTATTATCATCGACCTACCTTAATCACTGGGCGCGATGGCTCAGTGGTAGAGCACTTCTTTGGTACGTTTGTGGTGGACAAGATCACATCCGTGGGTTTTGACAAGGTATTCCCGCTTCCTCGCACATTTCATTCCACCAATTCATCTATTGTCATTGATTTGCTTCTATCACTGGGCGCAGTGGCTCAGTGGTATACCGTTTTTTCTGGTGATCCAAGTAAGTTTGTGGTTTAAAAGATAGTATCCGTCGGTTATGCCAAGGTACTCTCGATTACTCCCACAATTCATTCCATTAATTCATCTATTATCATTGACGTACTTTAATCATTGGACGCGGTGGATTATTAGTAGAGTGCTTCGTCTGGTGTGCCAAGTAAGTTTGTAATTGACAAGATCGTATTAGTGGGTTTCGTCAAGGTACTCCCATTTTTTCCACTTCTCACTCCACCAATTTCTCTATTATCATCGACGTACGATAATCACAGGGCGCGATGGCTCAGTGGTAGAGCACTTTTTTGGAGGACCAAGTACGTTTCTGGTGGACAAGATCGTATCCGTGGGTTTTGACAGGGTACTCCCACTTCGTCCCACATTTTATTTAGCCAATTCTTCTATCATCATTTACTTGCTTTAATCATTGGAGAGGTATTGGTCCCTTGAGCATTGCGGTGATGTCAGAAATCAAATACGGTTCCAATTATTTGTGTTGTGATGATAACCTTTGCTGTAATTCAATACCAGTATTTTATTACGCGGGATAAACTAATACATCTATATATGTTGTTTTCTTGCGCAGCCAGGTATTGAGATGGAGCCAATTCGGAAACTCATTTCTGGCGCTTTGAGGCCAGGAACCAATTTCGGGCATTACGCTGTCCTCAAACAACTAGGATCTTTCCAATGTTACTCCCACATTTCATTCCACCAATTCTTCCATTATTACTGACTTGCTTCAATCATTTGGCGCAGTTTCTCAGTGCTAGAGCGCTTCCTCTGGTTGGCTAATTAAGTTTGGGGTGGACAAGATTGTATCCGTGGATTTACATACGGTACTTCCGTTTCTTCCCACTTTTCATTCCACCAATTCCTCTATTATCATCGACTTGGTTTAATCATTGGGTGCGGTGGCTCAGTAGTAGAGCGCTTCTTCGGGTGGGCCAAGTAAGTTTGTGTTTTACAAGATCGTATCTGTTGGTTTTCTAAAGGTACTCTCACTTCCACCCACATTTCATTCCACCAATTCCTCTATTATCATTGACTTGGTTTAATGATTGGGCGCGGTGGCTCAGTGGTAGAGCGTTTCTATGGGTGGGCCAAGTAAGTTTGTGGTGTAGAAGATCGTGTCCGTGGGTTTTGTCAGGGTACTCCCACTTCCTCCCACATTTCATTCCACCAATTCTTCCATTATTATTGACTTGCTTCAATCATTTGGCGCAGTTTCTCACTGCTATAGCGCTTCCTCTGGTGGGCTAATTAAGATTGTGGTGGACAAGATCGTATCCGTGGATTTTTCAGGGTACTCCCGCTCTTTTCCACTTTTCATTCCAGGAATTCCTCTCTGATCATTTACTTGCTTTAATCATTGTGGCGGTGGCTCAATGGTAGAACGCGTCCTCTGGTGGTGGTGGACAAGATCTTATCCGTTGGTTTTCTCAGGGTACTTACACTTCTTCTCACTTTTCATTCCACCAATTTCTATATTAACATTGACGCTTTAATCTTTGGGCGCGGTAGCTCAATGGTAGAGTCCTTTCCCTGGAGCATGGGGGCTTTATTGTTTCGATTCCCTGCTTAGTAAGTTTGTGGTGGACAAGATCGTATCCGTGGGTTTTCGATTCCCCGCTTCGTCCCACATTTCATTTAGCCAATTCTTCTATCATCATTTACTTGCTTTAATCATTGGAGAGGTATGGGTCCCTTGAGCATTGCGGTTGCAATTATTTGTGTTGTGATGATAACCTTTGCTGTAATTCAATACCAGTATTTTATTACGCGGGATAAACTAATACATCTATATATGTTGTTTTCTTGCGCAGCCAGGTATTGAGATAGAGCCAATTCGGAAACTCATTTCTGGCGCTTTGAGGCCAGGAACCAATTTCGGGCATTACGCTGTCCTCAAACAACTAGGATCTTTCCAATGTTACGATCCGCGTCCAACAACTCATCTTTAAAAGGGGAATAGAAATGACCCGCGTCTAAAACGTCTGGGCCCAGTTTCTTGAGGTTCAAGGCCAGGGATCGATTTGTAACATCACAATTGTGCTCAACGGATCAAAACCTTTCAAATGCCGCCAACACCGCCCAAAAACTTTATCTTTAGTAGTTGAATAGAAGGGACCCGAGCCCACAAAGTCAGGACCCCATTGCTTGAGCTTCGAGGCCTGGGCTTGATTTCTGACATTACTACTGCACACAGAGGCCCAGAACCTTTCCAACGCTACCACTCGCGTCCAACAACTCCATGTGTAGCATGGTCCCCCTAACGTTGGAGAATCGACTCCATGCTTTTTTCATAATTATTCTCCAAGTGAATTTGTATAGAAGGTAGTTTTGTCAAGTTTAGCAGCAGGTCTAAAATAAGCCTCTTGAGAGCGGGCCTTATTTGTTAAAGAATACATAACGATCGCTTCTGGCTGTTGCAATGGTCTGTTCAAGAGCCTTTGTAAAAAAAATCAGCGTAGCATAACAACAAAAAGGTGTTTCTCTTATATGTTAAAAATAAAAGCACAGAAAGGAAAAGTCAAAGCTTGGTAACGGGCGTGTTGGGGGACGCTGAATTCTACTTCGCTGCGGGCAACGAAATTTCTAGCTACGGCTCTGAGCTCCAACACTTATCGGTCTTTCAGAGTCTCATGTGACTTATTGATAGGTATGCAATATAGTATTGACAGTATGTCACTGTTCAGTCTAGGAACGAAATGCCCTTAGGCGAAATATCACATGGCTCTCTACTTTTGTCTGTGCCTTGTAAATCCTAACATTTTGTTTAAAGGCAAACAGAAACAAGGTGAGTTGTTTAGTACTTTGTAGAACAACTTGATAAGACGTTTGTGTCTTTTACACAAATACTTTTGCCAGATTGTTGTTTGAAGCCTTATTGCATTATACACTATAAAACAACATAACCAGATTCAGAGAAGAACACAACAATGTTAAAAAAGATGAAAAAATATCTTTATTATTCAGATGCTTTATAATTATTATTATTAGTTACCAGAGTTAGTAGAACAGCTTCTCTTTGTTGATAAAAATCGAAATTTAGCATTTATTAACTGTAATATGACTGGGTCTAGAGACAGAAGAAAGGGAATCTTATTGCCAGATATAAAACTAAGAACTTTGTTCAACAGTGACTACTTATTAAATAAACAGACGTATTGATTGCACATTTTTTAAAAGAAAAATTAGTATAATTAGTAAAAAAATGCATTCATTGAAAAACTGTGGGGTACCAAAGGGTCACGTGCTAGCCCCTAGACCAGCGGGGTAAGCACCAACTCGCACACATACTTACATTAATGATTTCTGACATTATTAGTACCCCGGAGTGCAGTAGTAATGTCAGATATCCGGCCCAGGCCACGAAGCTCAAGGAATCGGGTCCTGGCGTTATGGCCATGGGTCCCTTCTATTAAACATGAAGTTGTTGGACGGCGTTGGCGGCATTTGAAAGATTTTTATCCGTTGAGCACAATTGTGATATCAGACATTGATATCTAGCCTTGAACCTCAACAAACTGGGTCACGAAGTTTTAGTCGCGGGTCATTTCTATTCCCCTTTTAAATATGGGGTTGTTGGATGCGGATGGTAACATTGGAAAGATCCTAGTCGTTTGAGAACAACGGAATGTCCGAAATTGGTTCCTGGCCTCATAGCGCCAGAAACAAAGTTCCGAATTAGCTCAATCTCAATATCTGGTTGCGCAAGATAGAACAACATTAATAGCTGTATGGCTGGTTTTATCTCGCGTAATAAAATACTGAGATTGAACCACAGCAAAGATTTACATCACAATCCAAATGATTGGAACAGTATCTGATTTCTGACATCACCACAATGCTCAAGGCACCAAGACCTCTCCAATGATTAATGCAAGTAAATGATGATACAAGAATTAGTTGAATGAAATATGGGAGGAGGCGGAAGTACACTGAGAAAACCCAAGAACACGACCTTGTCCACCACAAACTTACTAGGCCACGAATCGAAACAATACGGATCTTATGCTCCCGAGAAAGGACTCCACCACTGCGCTACCGCGCCCAAATATTAAAGAGTCAATTATAACAGAAAATTGGTGGAATAAAATGTGGGAAGAAGCGGGAGTGCGGTGGGAAAACCCACGGATACGATCCTCTCCACCACAAACTTACTTGACCCACAAGAGGAAGTGCTCTACTGCAGAGCCACCGCGCCCAATTATTAAAGCAAGTTAATAATAATAGAGTAACTGGTGGAATAACAAGTGGGAAGGAGTACCCGGAGAAAACACACAGATGCGATCTTGTCCACCACAAACTTAATTTGCTCATCAGAGAAAGCGCCTTACAGTTGAGCCACTGCGCACAACGATTGAACCAAGTCAATGATAATATAGCAATTGGTGGAATGAAATGTGGGAAGAAGCGGGAGTACCGTGAGAAAACCGACGGATACGATCTTCTCCACCACAAACTTACTTGACCCACAAGAGGAACGCTCTACCACAGAGCCACCGCGCCCAATTATTAAAGCAAGTTAATGATAATAGAGTAACTGGTGGAATGAAAAATGGGAAAAAGTGGGAGGAACATCAGAAAACCATGAATATGATCTTGTCCACTACAAACTTAATTGACCCACAAGAGGAAGCGCTGTGTCAGTGAGCCACCGCTCTCAATGATTAATGTAAGTCAATGATAATAGAGGAATTGGTGGAATGAAAAATGGGAAAAAGTGGGAGGAACATCAGAAAACCCACGTATACGATCTTGTCATTTACAATTGGTGGAATAAAATATGGGAAGAAGCGGGAGTACCGTGAGAAAACCGACGAATACGATCTTCTCCACCACAAACTTACTTGACCCACAAGAGGAACGCTCTACCACAGAGCCACCGCGCCCAATTATTAAAGCAAGTTAATGATAATAGAGTAACTGGTGGAATGACAAGTGGGAAGGAGTACCCGGAGAAAACCCACAGATACGATCTTGTCCACCACAAACTTAATTTGCTCATCATAGAAAGCGCCTTACGGTTGAGCCACTGCGCACAACGATTGAACCAATTCAATGATAATATAGCAATTGGTGGAATTAAATGTGAGAGGAAGCGGGAGTGATCTTAAGAAAACCATGGATACGATCTTGTTCACTACAAACTTACTTGGCCCACCAAAGGAAGCGTTTTACCACAGACTCACTGCGTCCAATCATTGAAGCAAGTCAATGATAGTAGAATTGGTGGAATGAAAAGTGGGAGGAAGCGAGAGCACCCTGACAAAATCCACGGATACGATATTGTCCACCACAAATTTATCAGGCAGGGGATCGAAACAGTAAGGACCGCACGCTCCACAGGACGCATACTACCACTGAGCCACCGTTCCCAATGATTGAATCAAGTAAATGATAAAAGAGGAATTGGTGGAGTGAAAAGTGGGTAGAAGCGGGAGCACCCTTAGTGAACCCACGGATACAATCTTGTCAACCACAAACTGACTTGGCCCAGCAGAGGAAGCCCTCTACCACTGTGCCAAAGCGCCCAATGATTGAAGCAAGCAAATGATAAAAGAAGAATTGGTGGAATGAAATGTGAGAGAAAGCGGGAGTACCTGGCAAAGCCCACGGATACGATCTTGTCCACCACAATCTTACCTAGCCCACCAGAGGAAGCGCTCTACCACTGTGCCAACGCGCCAGATTAAACTGATTCAATGATAATAGAGGAGTTGCTTGAATCAAAAGCGGGAATAAGCAGGAGTACCCCGAGGAAACTTACGGATACGTTCTTGTCCACCACAAACTTACTTGGCTCACCAGAGGAAGCACTCAACCACTGAGCCAGTGCCCCCTGTGATTGAAACAAATCAATAATAATAGGAGAATTGGTGGATTGAAATGTAGGAGGAAACGGGAGTACTCTGACAAAACCCACGGATACGATCTTGTACACCACAAACTTACTTGGCTCACCAGAGGAAACGCTCTACCACTGAGCCAGTGCGCCCAATGATTGAAGCAACTCAATAATAATAAAGGAATTGGTGGAATGGGAAATGGGAAGAATCGGGAATACCCTCACAAAACCCACGGATACGATCTTGTCCATTAGAAAGTTACTTGTCACATCAGAAGAAGCGCTCTACCACTGAACCACTGCATCCAATGATTAAAGTAAGTCAATGACAATAGAAGAATTGGTGGAATGAAATGTGGGAGGAAGGGAAAGTACACTGACAATACCCAGGGATACAACCTTGTAAACCACAAACTTATTTGACCCACCAGAGGAAGCGGTCTACCACATATTCACTGCTCCCAATGATTGAAGCAAGTCAATTATAATAGAGGAATTGGTGGAATGAAATGTGCCAGGAAGCGGGAGTATCCCGAAGAAAACATGGATACGATCTTGCCGACTACAAATTTAATTGGCCCACCAGAGGAAGCGCTCTACCAGTGAGCCACCACACCCAATGATTAATGTAAGTCAATGATAATAGAGGAATTGGTGGAATGAAAAGTGTGAAGAAATGGGAGTGCCCTGAGTAAACCCAGGGAAACGATATTGTCAACCACAGACGTATTAAGCCAACCAGAGGAAGCGCTTTACCACTCAACCACCGCGCCCAATGATTAAACCAAGTCAATGATAATAAGAGGAATTGGTGCAATGAAAAGTTGTTAAGGAGCAAGAGTACCCTCAGAAAACCCACGGTTACGATCTTGTCCATCATAAACTTACTTGGCCCACCAGAGGAAGCGCTTTACCAGTAACCCACTGCGCCCAATGATTGAAGCAAGTCAGTGAAAATAAAAGAATTGGTGGAATGAAATATGGGAAAAAGCAGGAGTATCTTGATAAAACCCACGGATACAATATTGTCCACCAGAAATTTATGAGGCACAGGATCGAAACAGTAAGGAATCCATGCACCAGAGGAAGTGCACTACCACTGAGCCACCGTGCATAATGATTGAAGCAAGTCAATGATAAAAGATTAATTGTTGGAGTGAAAAGTGGGGAGAAACGGGAGTACCCTGAGAAATCACATGGATACAATCTTGTAAACAAAAACTTACTTGGCCCACCAGAGGAAGCAATCTACCACTGACCCACCGTGCCCAATGATTAAACCAAGTCAATGATAATAGAGGAATTGGGAGAATGAAAAGTGGGAAGAAACGGGAGTACCCTGAGTAAACCTGGGGATACTATCTTATCAACCACAGACGCATTAAGCCAAGCAGAGGAAGCGCTTTACCACTCAGCCACCGCGCCCAATGATTAAACCAAGTCAATGATGATAGAGGAGTTGGTGGAATGAAAAGTGGGAAGAAACAGGAAAACCGTGAGAAAATCCATGGATACAATCTTGTAAAGCAAAAACTTACTTCGCCCACCAGCGGAAGCGCTCTACCACTGAGCCATTGCGCCCAATCGTTAAGGTAGTTCACTGATAATAGAGGAATTGATGGAATGAAAAGTGACAAGAAGCGGGAGTACCTTGAGAGAACCTACGGATACGATCTTGTCCACCACAAACTTAGTTTCCGTGGATCGAAACAATAAGGACCCCACGCACCAGAGTAAGCAGTCTACCATTGAGCTATAGTGCCCTATGAATAACGTAAGTCAGTGATAAGAGATTGGTGGAATGAATAGCGGGAAGAAGAGGGTGTACCCTGAGAAAACCCACGGATACGATCCTGTCCACCACAGAACTTACTTGGCTAGGGTTCGAAAAAATAAGGACCGTATGCACGAGAGGAAGCGGTCTGCTACTGGACCACCGCGCCCAATTATTACAGCAAGTCAATGATAATAGAAAAATTGATGGAATGAAAAGTGGCAAGAAGCGGGAGTACCCTGAGAGAACCTACGGATACGATCTTGTCCACCGCAAACTTACTCTCCGGGGATCGAAACAATAAGGACACCACGCACCAGAGTAAGCAGTCTACCATTGAGCCAGCGCGCCCCACAACAAGGTCAAGAAATTTGGAAGTTACTAGGAAACATTTTAAGAAGCAATATCTTTCAATGGTAAAGATAATCGCCTTTAATAACTCCACGAGCAGAAAAGACTGATACGTCCCTCTCCTCTTATGTCTTTTTAAAACCATATACGTTATCCGGATATCATCCTTTATTCGTCATCCAGATCTAATCAGTTTTCCGAATGTTGTATTATCCAGATATTATCCGTTATCTTAATTTTATAAACTATCCGGATATTATCCGATATCCAGAAATTATTCCTATCCTTCTTCCGGATATCCTTTATCCGGATCGTATCCGTCATCCGTTATCCGGATATTATCCGTCAGCCGGATATTATACGTTATCCGTCATCCGTTTTGTTATCCGTCAACCGGATATTGCAAATGCGGATACGTTTCTATGCAATAGCACAATAAAAAATTATCCAGATGTGGCCATCCCTAATCAGCATCGTCATAAACATACACGAACTAAATTTCTTCAAAGTCTGCTACACAAGAGCAGGGGCGGATCCAGGGGGCGATCATGGCGATTGCCCCACAGAAAGGGAATCTTTCCTATTCTATATATAAATTAAACCCATTCCAGAGTTTGGAGCTCTTAAAGGTAGCTCTAAGTAAGAGTATTATTAACCCCCGAGCCCCCAGACGTCCATCGTAGATCCGCCTCTGGACTAGTGATGGTTAAATTCCCGGGAAGATATTTTTTGGGAATATTCCCGGGAAGATTCCCAAAGCTGGGAATTTTCCGGGAATTTATGTATAATCAAAATGAAAATTGCATTCTGTTAAGATATTATAATTTCAACGTTAAATTCGTTTTTATATGACAGTATAGTTTTACTGTTGTCCCCAGAGGAGTCTTTAAAATGTATATTCTGAACGATGTTATGTTTTTTATTAATATTTTATTATATTTAGAGAGTACGCATAAATGGATATTTATTTACAATATGTTCTATGAAAGTAAATATGTTTCAAAAATGGTATAGTAAGTCCACATACTTTTCAACCGCTAAACAGTTTAAAATATACATGTAAGTGGATTTTCTAAACTTGACTCTACTACTGATATTATAAACATATTAAATTTTTAAATGTTATAAACAAATTAGGTTGGGTAACTGTCAGAAGACACATTTTGTCATCATTTGCGCATAAACATGTATGTTCACAATATTTACAAGATATTTTCGTATCTTTATAATTTTGCATGTAACATTACCACACACGACCATTCCTCCTCCACATTTCTCGAAAGTTCATACGTTAATTCACATGTAAAAGAAGTCCGAGTATCGATTCAGAAATTCGAGTCAGAGAGAGGAAACAGACCGACGTCTATTACTAACGGTGGTTCAGGTTTTATTAATAATAGTATAACCTCCACCAGGCTATAGAAGTGTTTTTTATGGACGCACTGTATATTTCGTAAAGACAGTGATTATTTTTTTGATTTATGCTTTATTCTGCGACGCAAATAAGTTCTCTCTTCGGTGGGAATTGCTTCCTTCCCACGCAATTGGACAAAGAAGTCTCTATTTTTTCATATATATATATTTTAAACATTGCTTTCGGTGAGGAAATTTCAGTGAGCTACGAATCTTCTCAGTGTTTCTCCCTGACTTATTACTATGCACAGTATATATTCTGCAGTTATTTGGAATTGAATTAAGTGTTTTTCTTTAATCGCTTATGGAAATATTGCAGTAGATTAGAGCAGACTAGACGAGAACAGGCATTCAAGTGACCGAATGGCACCTGCCTCATAGCTCTTGCAGCTTCTTATCTGTACTTTCACACGCCAGAGTTACCGCAGTGTCTCCTGCATCGTAGGCAGTGGACTAACATTAACATATTTTTTCCGTACTCTGTTTGCATGTGTATACAGGTGATCTGAGGTGTTTTTGGAATGAACTGCCAACACTCTTAAGTCAACCATTGCAGCTGGTTTCTATTATAAAAGGCTAGTTTTAATTTTGTTGATTACTAACGTGCCCTATTGTTGAAACAATCATTTTCAACTTAATTGTAATGAACAATTAAAAACATCTAAGCATTAGCTTTAGTACTTTTTTGTCTTATAAATTAACGTATAATAAATGCTACAATATAAATAATGACAAAAATTATGCTATTTAAGAAACAGAAGTTTCCCCATACACGTTATGAATAGCTAACGCTAGTAGTGTGGGTAGGAAAACTCAATAAAAATAAACGCTTTCCAACTTGTACTAATTGCCTGCATTTAACGTGTCTTATAATACCACTCTAAGCCTGGGTGGCATTGGTATTTTCTGTTTTTAAATAGCTTAATTAGTTAAGATTAATAGTAGTCTAATATTTAAAGTAGTTAAACTACTTAATTACATTAGTAAAAATATAAACGTAAATGAAAGGAACTCTTCGTGCATCACTATCAAATTTTAGGAGGAAAATCTCTTTATCGCCATGTATCGTTTAAAGCATAGTTTAATAATTACGTATTAAGCAGGCTTAACATTTAATAAGCTAGAAATTAGCAATATTTCATTCTTATCTTATCGAGTTTAATGAAGGTAGAATGCCTAATACTTACAAGTGAGGATCGTTTCATTTCTGCATGTGTATTATGTAATTGCGGTGCGTTCCATGCAACATGAAGAATTGTTGGCAATAGTTCTTTGCGTTGTTTATTGAAGTGTACAAATTACAGCAAACAATCTAAGGTAAAGATGTCTTTTTAAGTATAAAGATGAATTAAATGCGAGTATAGAGTTCTTGTACCAATCCGTCAGCCACCTTGTAAAGAACTAAAATTATTTCTATTATGAATAGCTTGTTGTTAATTTTGTTGTATAGTAACGCACGCTATTGTTGAAACAATCATTTTCAACTTAATTGTAATGAACAATTAAATACCATTTAAGCATTAGATTTGGTACTTTCTTGTCTTCTCTTATAAATTAACGTATAATAAATGCTACAATATAATTAATGACAATAATCATGTTATTTAAGAAACAGAAGTTTTCCCATACGCGTTATGCATAGTGATGGGTAAATTCCCGTGAAGATATTTTTCGGGAATATTCTCTGTGAAGATTTCCGGGAAGATCCCTAAAAATGGGAGTTTTCCGGGAGTTTATGTGTAATCACAAAGAAAATTGCATTCTGTTAATATATTATAATTTCAACGTTAAATTCGTTTTTATATGAAAGTGTATTATTACTGTAGTTTCCAGAGGAGTCTTTAAAATATATATTCTGAACGATGTTATGGTTTTTTATTAATATTTTTATATTTAGATAGTACGCACAAATGGATATTTATTTACAATATATTCTATGAAAATAAATATGTTTCAAAAATGGTATAATAAGTCTACATACTTTTCAACCGCCAAACAGTTTAAATTTACATGTAAGTGGATTTTCTAAACTTGACTTTACTACTGATATTATAAACATATTAAATTTTTTAAATGTTATAAACAAATTAGGTTGGGTAACTATCAGAAGACACATGTCCCATCATTTTGTCAACATTTGCGCATAAATATGTATGTTCACAATATTTACAAGATATTTTCCTATCTATAATTTTGCATGTAACATTGCCACACACGACCAATCTTCCTGCCTATTTCTCGAAAGTTCATGCGTTAATTCACATGTAAAAGAAGTCGGAGTATCTCTTCAGAAATTCGAGTCAGAGAGAGGAAACAGACCGACGTCTATTACTAACGGTGGTTTAGGATTTCTTAATAGTAGTTCATCTCTATTTCTACGTAATTCTACATTACTTTACAAAATGGATCTTTTTCATCATTTGTAAATTAGTACTTTGCTACATTTGGCTATTGTTTAGCTTTGGGGGGCCATATTTTGCACCTACTTTTTTGGGATAATTTATTCCGATGAATTTGATTTATGGTTTCATACGCTAAACTACGCTACCAGCATTAAATTCAGACAGCATTGCAGAGCGAGCGCAAGCGAGTGAAGGTGGGTTAGAACCCCGCAGATCAGGTTTCTTCTATCTTCGTTACCAACAATTCACTTTCTTTTCTCACATAAATCACTTCCACTTATCTTTACGGTTTGAACAAATTCCCTACTGCCCTAACAAAATTGTGTTCGATACTTTCTTGAGTACTTGAACACCACTATTAACTCATTTCTTCCGTAAATCAACCTAATTTTTTGCTAGTTTTTGCCCCCCAATACTAAACAATTACCCTATATTTTAGTGCAAATGGAAATGGAACTTAAAAAGTCATTTTATTAGTTATATAAAGTACAGACAAAGAATTTTTAATTTTTTTAACCTCCAAATTCTTTAAAACCTAGAAGTAAATCATAATATATTAAAATAAACATATTAGTCATTTGGTTTTGGAAGGTAAAGTAAACAAATGGAAATAAATTCCTTCCCGGGAATTTATAGGCCAGGGGAAAAATCCCGGGAATATTCTCATTTTTTAAATTCCTTCCCACCGGGAATATTCCCACTGCCCATCACTACTCTGGACAAGAGAGTGGTAAACACTTATTATTCACATTCAATTTGCACATCTCAACAAATATACAATATTTTCTTTCACTTCCATCTACTACTGCACTCTACTGAACTGTAACGACTTTTTACGTGTAAAAATAATTATTCATTTTTCAATAATTGTAAATGTTTATAAGTTCAGTAATTCACTATGAATAGTACCAGCTAGAAGTGTTTTTGTAACGAAGAAATAACAACATGAACTGTGAAATATCACAAATTGTCGAGACGTGAGAGTCGACAAAATTTACTTTATCTTTTACCGATTACCAAGAAACCGCGGTAGGCAGAATTAGCCCAGAATAGGGGACTTATATTAAGAAAATGAAAATATCAGGAAAATGCAGAAGTATTTCAGTCTGAGTGAAAAAAGGAATTAAATCTCTCATTTCTAGTTCTGTTAGTTTTGTAGCTCTTAGTCAGTACCAAAGTACTGATAGAAATATGGCCAATGAATTATGATTATTTTGTAAAACTTTCCTCTTTAATATCACAGGAAAATCATCTTCCGGCTTGCTGGGTTGTGAAAAGTTATAGAGTGTATTGGTATACTATGTAAAGTATGTGTACTGTCCCTGATTTGTGAAAGCAATCAGAAACAGAAGTAAAAGGTAAATTACAGTAATAGTTTTCTGTTAATTTTTGTATTCAAGGGGAGGCGGAAAACCTACTTTTATGTTAACATTTGTTTTTCTTAAAATTTCTATTCGGGCTCACACCCTTTCCCCTCAACATTGAATACGGAAATGGAGAAATTATTTAGAATTTGATTGTTGATTCCAGTATATTTCAAACATCACTTCTCGGACCTAGGCCTGTGATATGTCGATACATGGCTATCGTCGATATCTTTATTATCATATATCAACATTCGATATCGCGAATATATGGACATGAATATATCATTCTAAATTTTCGATATCGATATTCGGGGGACGGCGAGGTATAAGGCACTTGCGATGGATGAAGAAATTAAACTTATTTTCTACAGTATTGTTTTCTAATCATAATATCTTTATTACCACAAATTGCAATGTAAATACATCCACTTGCAAATTTCCAATATTATATGGTATAATTTCTTAGGCGCCAGAACTTTTCTGTTCCCTGAAGAAAGTAACAAAAAGTCACGTGCAAAAGCAACTGCTTCGAACTTTGAACAAGAATTTACCGTAAGAAAGTTTTTTATTTCTCTCTCTTGGAGATATCCACCCCTTTTAGCCTTTGGGACCGCTCATTGACAAAACGTGCATATATGATCGCTATATGCATTCATGCTCTTAGCCAGAGTCCAAGATTTTGAAAAGGAAACGACTTTTTAATAATGATAATAATAATAGTAATAATAATGATAATAATAATAATAATAATAATAATAATAATAATAATAATAATAATAATAATAATAATAATAATAATAATAATAATTATTATTATTATTATTATTATAACAATGGGGTTTACAACTAGGGTCTCATTTCTTTATCTGGCATGGAAGGGCCGCAAGTCTGCTACGCCACTGGTGTCCCCTATTCTTTGTTTGTCTCTTTTTCGTTTCGCTTAGCTATTTGTTTTTGTGCTGTTAGGCTTTTATATGAAACCTTTATATTATAAAACTCTTTCTTTTTATGAGTTTCTTTTTTTTGGGTGGGGAGGGGGAAAAGAGAGAAATGCTTTCTTTTTATATCTCTTTCTTACCATTTATCTTGTTTGAACTGCTTAAGTAAGTCATTTTGTAACTTTTGATGTCATCCAACTCCGTCACAATAATAAAATTGTCATTCTTAACAATTTGTTTTAATCTCCTTTTTTTTTTTTTTTTTTTTTGGCTAATACCGGTAAATTTGGGAGTGGTAGCAACATTATCTACATATTTTACTTTGTTGCTCAAAATCGTTAAAGACCTTGAGACCAATAAAGAAAGATATTGTTGTCAAGCTGTCCGATGTTTGGAACAAATATGATTTAACTAATGTTGAAAAATTTATTTATTATTTTTGTTTGTTTGAATAAAAATGACAATAATATTTGGAGTCGTGTATACATATTTTAACATAATAGCTTTACGTAATCACTTGTTGAAAATATTAAGACTACAACAAAATCGATAATATTTTACAAAGTCCGTTTTAGTTTTAGATGTATATATTTTAGAAAGCTTTCAGGAAATAATGTATCCTAGAACTTACCTTTTCTGTATAATTGTGTAAGTGCGCGTTCTTTTTAGCTTCAACAAATTTTATGATAAAACAATATATATTTAAATTTATAAACCCTTGTACAGAATTGAGCACGTATATTTATGGCTCGAATTTATTCCCGTGCTTACATTCTCGGAGATACTTGCGTAAAATTTCTTGGAACTTTCCACTGTAAGCACTATATATCATGTAGCGCTTCAACCTTTTTTTTAATTTCTTACATTTTGCGCGACGTAATGTGTTATTGTTTTCTGTATTTACACACAAATGGCATCTTTCTCTTTTTCTTGACAGAGTAATAGACGGCCAGCTCTGTGTCTGTTGCAAACTGTCGGCTTCCTTCTGAATTGTTTGCACTATGTTCTGTGAAGCTGATGTTCTTAGTAGGGCCGATCTTCTTTCAATCTGTTCATTGATCAAGATAGCTCCCAGGTTTTCCAAGAAAATCCTTCGCCCATCGAAACATTTTTCTCTCTATGCTGGATTCACAGTCTTGAATTATACGTATGCGTTAACAGCTCAAATACCTAGCATTTTGCAAAACACCATAATTGGCCATCTGTTAGTCTCCCTCTTGCAAGAATAAGTGGAAATCATTCTATCTACAGTATAGACAGATTATTTTGTTACATTGTATGTTGTGATTATTTCCGGTTTTTTCTCTTTATTATCACTGACTTTCTTATCACCATGCATGGTACTTTGTAAGATAACGTATTTACTTTTCTTTGGAACATACGACACTAGAGTTGTATCCTTTGTAAACGCAAATGTATACTCATATCTCTGCTTATTCTTGGTATTCAGGAATGCAGATGGTATTGAAGGCTTATTGTTACTGATTGTTCCAACATGAGTAAAATTCCTCTTCAGCAGCTTTTGACCCAATTGATATGAAGTAAAAAAATGTCAGTCGTTATGTTATGTCCTTTTAGACCTTTTGGTAAGTCTAGCAAAACCCTCATTCCTTGATTTCTTTCTTTTTTTTCATCACCATCACACTTTCCTTTATATGTCTGAATGTTCCAAACATAACTGGAATCGTTATCACATATAGCTCATAGCTGGTTGTGCAACTGATTGTACGTTATTTTAGAAATTGGTGTTATAGTCTGAGGGTCCAAATTTTCTATTTGTTACTAATAACAGATATATTTCTTTCTTTTGCACTTACACTTCAACTTACTAAGAGGAAACAATCTCCTTGTGCTTGCCTGATCTTCACTCCTGCTTTGATCTCAAGCCTTTTTCCCGTGGAACCGTATTCACCGGCCCCTTTAACGTTACAATTCTTCTTTCTACTTGACAACAATACCAGATGTTGCTATTTTTGTGACTTACAGGGAAAGCAATAAAATATCTTTTGTATCTATTACCAGAAGATTTACGACAAAGAGCGGAGATCTATATGTCTCTGCTTATCCTTATAAACTTTTTAAAACATCTTTAAAACCTTGGCGGGAGGTATGGAAAATTGACCTATTAGCCGTCTCCTACTACTACATGATATTGAAACAGATATTTTCTCCGAAATTCTGTGTTGCCAAGCAATTCAAGCTAGCTTACAATTTTTGACCAGAGAGGTGAGTATTTTTCTCTGTCACTTGAGAAAGGTTTTGGCGAAAAAAAGTAGCGTAGAAACTCCGAATGGTTTGTGTTGTTTTCTTATTTGACACTTTGAGTGGAAAAATCTTCCTTCTTCTTTGGAGAGGAATGAACCATATGCAGGAATATTGGTTAATGTATTTATTTTTCCCTTCCTACTTTGGAGTGTGCATTCTTTTAAAGTTATAAACATGGACACATCTATTGAGAAAGAAGGATGGGAATTTAATCTATACAAAATACTCTCTGAAATGTATGATTTAGAAGTATCTAACTTTCTCATTAACATAATAGATAAGGCAATATGAGATCAAAAATTTATGAATAAAGTATTTTAATTATATTTTGCAATTTATTATATTATATTTAATTAGTTTTACATAATTACATTATATTACATCGATTATTTTTATAAAGTTCTACATCAGAGCATAGGTCGTCTTAATTATTTTCTTTAACTGATTTTCCTTGTGATACCAGAAGAACGTTACTATAGTATTAAATTTTCTTCTGTTTCCCCCTTATTCGATAGAAAGCACTGTCTTATGCCATGTTTGATGGAAAGCTAGTCTGAAAATGAAAGACTAAAACGAAGAGAATTCCATCCAGCTGCTCGAGTTAGTGCTGGTAAAAATAGGGAAGAGAACGAGAAGAAGAATGTTATGTGTGTTCTGTAGAAGTTGTGTTATGGTGAATACGACTAAGGTTATGACAAGAAGAAGAAGAGAAAAAGTAAGCGAGAGTATTCTTTTAAAAAATTAATAGAGTAAATTTAACCCTATTCCTTGACTGATCTCAATTCCAAGCGATATGACTAGTTCTTAAATTTCAAATGCAACATACAAGCACAGACTCATACATAAAACATGTTTCATGAAATTCAGAAACTTTTGCAGAAATTGTTAATTAGTCAGAATTGAGATTAGCGTCGCTTTCAGCAGAAAGGCTATATGAAACGTAAATGTAAAGCTTAGTGTGGGATCCGAAGATGAGCTCCCGCCGGAAGTTCCACGCTCGAGGCGTGTACGCTATTTACGTACCGACGAGAGAGCTCACAGAAGCTGTTGTGACACACATTTCTTATATTGAGAGATGCATTTATTTTCTTACTTCTCACCGGATTCAATTACACCATCACCCCAATAACCCTATAATAGGGATAAGTAATTTCTCCCTAATGAATTGGAAAGAGATGGTTTCTTAGTAGGAGTGAGTTTATTATTTGATGACATTCTCAAATGCAACTAAATCGATTTTGTGTATATGTCATTCTGTAATAATTATGTAATGTTGCGTGAATCATTTTTTGGACACTTCATAAATAGATATTCAATTAATAACTGTGATATAGGAGGGTGCCATTTATCACTTCTTATATAAAAAAGTTCATGTAGTTAATTTTACTCGAATGAAATTTTCTCAAAACATAATGTCGCTCGTATTTCAAGTTTAAGCAATAACTGCAGCATAATATCATATATTTTAAGAAATTGAAGTGAGAAAATTAATGGCTTGTATTCTTTATTACATATTCAGAAAATAATTATAGAATTTTCCCTTTTAAAGCGGAATTTCACAAAATGATGGAGCAAGTGTTCACTTACTTTTAATAATGAGTTTACATGCTGTTTCATCTCCCTAACATGTCGCGAAATATCCTATTCTTGACACATTTAAACTCTATTCCTCTACTTTAGCATATACATTTTGATGACAGAACAAGTGAGTATCGTTTCACTGTAATTAAAACTTCCAAACTATGCGAATTCAAGAAGGAGATTAAAACGTATTCTTGGAACACTAAATCGATTACAAAGAGCCATTTCTTGTTTTACTCATTTGAAAGCAAATATTTTACTAATTGTTGATTTAAAAAAAAGTCGTGCACGAGTAAATGATTATTTCTTTTAAGGATTCTGCTAAACAGAAGATTCGGTTAGACAGAACGGTAGTACAGTTTATTTAATTAATATTCTTAATTTTATCGAAACAAAGTTAATTCTCCGTAATAGTTTAAAGTGGTATATATTCTGTATTTTAATACATACTTTAAGAATAAATTATGACATTTGCATTAAATAATGTTTATAAATAATGTTATCTCTTGCTATAGATAGATCAGAAAATAAAAATATGGTTTATTCTAAAATATTACTTAAAAATCTTTTATTTCTATTTCTTTTTCTTTTTTCTTTTCTTTTAACAAGCATTAACACAAAATAGAACATGTACCTTTCGTTGGCGACGGTAGAAAAGAGCTAAGTGGAATCCCTAATCCACGGCAAGGGGGAAAAAGAAACAGAGGAAAGTGACCTCTTAAACCCAAATGTGTAAGTCATAAATCAGAGTATATCAGAGACCAAATCTATGGCAACTTTGGTGGATACACATTTACTTACAATGTCACCAATAAGAGGTTACGAGTGTTCGGACATTGCCGAAACTACCCACTAAGAGCTATATTGTTTTTGCCACCACTCTAAAACACACCCTGTACCCCAGACAACATATTGACCTTTACTTCCTTTGACCATTAACATACACCGCATCTCCTTTCCCCAGCAGGCTCAAAGTTCACTGACCTTTATTAAGATGGATATTGCAAAACATTTATTGCAAGACATTATCAGGTATGGATGAAATCAGAGTTCAATTCCTGTTCTTATTTTAGAACTTTTTCAGACTTAAAGACAATTTGCAGTCGATAATATCAGCATAGATAAAACAAAATGTTTAATAACTGTCCATTGTCTGAGAAACAGCCAGAATCAGTAAAGGCTGGTCTATATTCTAAGAATTAAAAGGGAGTTTCGTAAACCTGCCACACTTCATAAATTGTATCAAACTTACGTTCGATCCAAACTCGAATACGCGACGCTTGTATGGAACCCAGATACAAAAATTAACTCACTAAAAATAGAAACAAATCCAGTCCAAATTTCTTAGATATCTTGTATATAAGGAAACAAACATTTTCCCAAGAACTGAAAACACTAATTCATTAAATAGGAATTTTGAAACTCTAAACCTCAAACAAAGAAGAACGTTATCTGACATGATATTTTTGTACAAGGTACTTAACAATAAGTTAAACTGCAACGAATTGCTTTCGATCTTTCAAATGAGCGTTCCAGGTATGAAAACGCGTCCAGAAAACTATAACTTCTTTTATTGTGCAAAAGCAAGGACTAATATCCTAAATAAGTCGCCAACATGGAGGATTAGTGCAACCTACAACAGACTCTTAAAAATTACAAATAATATAGATATTTACGCTGATTGCCTCACAAGGTTTAAAAGGGAAATTGTAAATGTATTATTTCATGAAAGATGAACACTGTAATTGGGTATAATACCTGTTGTGTTCTGTTTCAATAAATATATGCTCCGTGTTGGCGACGATTTACCTCCGCACTTTTAAGACGTTGCAAAGGAAAACGTAGCGTGTAGACAGGACATTTGTGCAGTTTTCCGAACTGAACTAAGGCGGAACATGGATCTAAAAGACTGAGCAAATTAACTAAGCGATGGCTGATCTTCGGCAGTGTTCCAGACAATTTCTCATGGAGTTTATAGAATTATATAAAAGCTTTCCATGCTTATGGCATGTTAAGTCAAAAGAATGTAGTGAGGCTCATGAAGTTCTAGTTAATAAGTATCAATAAATCGATCTCACTGCAAACAGAGAAACTTTTATAAAGAAAATTAATACTCTTCGAAGTGTTTACAGGAAAGAATTATCTAAAGTACACGCATCTATTCGATCCGGTGCTGGAGAAACTCAGATACAAGCTAGTGTTGTAGTATTATGATTTGTTTGCATTTTTGAGCGACCAAGAAACGCCCAGGAAATCTAGGAACATCTAGTGGCATATTTAGGGGGTGGCTCTTGGGTTCAAGCCCCCACGAAATAAATTTGTTATATGCAACACTTCATTATAATTTTAGGCACCCAAAAGGAAAACTATAGGTGCTTATTCATGCGTTGTGCATAGCCCAACCGAAACAAAATCCTAAGTACGCCACTGATCCTAAACACTCTGAAGAGGTAAGAAAATCTTTCGCTATCAGTAATGATTTCAGGTCATTTTCCCCGTGGGAAACTTCAGTGCACAGACGTGGAAAAACGTGCAAAAATTTGAAATAAAATAATTGAATCGGCTTCAGAAACAATTTGAAATCGACACAAGTCAAAATACTTGTTTTCTTTGACTTACGGTGACTGCAAAATTTCTCTGAAGATGCTTGAATTTTTATTTTGTGAAATAATATTTTCAATTTTAAATATGATCATCGACACGCATTACTTTATTAAACCTAGCAATACCAAATGGGGGGCTTGTAGGCCCACACATTATATTTTTAGATTTTTGTAATATTTTTAATTCGTTAATAAATCTGAAAACAAAATGATATTGTCAGGCTTTACCCTGTTTTTCATACAAAGTACTTCCTTTCTTTTTAGTGTTTATTTAATTTACAATTAAATAAAGCATTTTCGGCCTCAGAGGCCTCTCTTTGGTTGAAGTAAGGGGCTATTCGCAAAATATAGTAACTATTACATTACAGTGTTTTGCTAATGAATTTTGTTTTGCTACGAAACAATTTTGGTATTACGTCATTGAGGGCTACTCTGTTTGCCAATGTCTGGACCTTGAACGTCGCGTGTATTTACGACATCTAATTATATTTCTCTTGAAGAGACAGAGCACAAACGTTGACCACAGGAAAACTTCTTCCAAATTGGCTTTCACAAAACTGAGTGGCAAAGACGGAGAAAAGGACTGTGCTGTGTAGACACACACGAATTGCATCGTTTTGTTTACAACGTCTTAAAACTGCGCAGGTAAATCATTGTCAAGACGGATCGTGTACACCAGCCTTACGGAAGAAGGAATATGAACATCTCTGAATTTTGAGTACATTTTTTAGATATAGTAGAATCACAATTTTTCACTGCCTCTGTGATCTTTCCTTCCCCTCCCTCAAGAAACCATGTTCAGAATAAGTCATATGTTTATTCAAATTACAAGCACTTCTGATGTAACAGAAACATAAAGAAACCCTGAATTTGATAATACAGTTTATAAATTATTATTACCGTCGTATAGGAACATGTAATGTCTAAAAACGAAAAAAGCAATAAAGTGAGGTGTGAAACAATTTAGATCGCATGCATCGACAGTGAATAACCATTACCCAGCTAGTAGTAGAGAGGTAGTTTCAGGACTTCAAATGACCCGGAACGCTCCGGTAGTGCATTCCGGTAAATCATCCTTCTGTCAGAATTTAGTTAGTGTGCAACACTTGACACTTTACAAACATTGTGCATCAATTCTTAATTAATATTTTGCCCCATCTATGAAACAACTATTAATAGGATTTAACAAACCAGATCAGGAACACTGATCAAAGGTTATTTACTTTCATTATTGAGTGTGTTCTCGCAAATCACTGTGGGTAATCATTCCGGCGAGGTAGACATTCACTGAAGCCACTTAAAGCCCTGGGCAATGTGTATGCCTAACGAGCAGCATTTTGAAGGTAGAGTGTGGCCACGAACTCTGTTCCGGCCTGCCATCCTGACTGAGTGTTTTACCTGTTACAGCCACAAACATTAGAAAGTGGAGGTTGGATATATAAGAAATGATAGCTTTTTTTCCAGTAGCAGCATAGAATCACTGTATCTCTGATAGTTGGACAACCAACATGACAGCATATATATGCCCGGAAACATAACATGCCAGGATATTCCTCCACTAGGAGGAAAAAAGTATTACTATCTGTAGAGAAAACGAGATAAAACTCCAGAAATTCAATTCACGTTAAGTTCAGAGAGATAGGAATGAAACGAATAATACGCATCATGCAGAGACCTAAAAGGTACAGAAAGCTAACCAAAATTAGGAAAGAGGGAAAGAAAAGAGCAAAAGACACGAGAATCAATTAAATTTTAACACTTAAGGATATACAGTTTCCGTCTTTCCCCCTGACCCCTGTATTATCATGTTTTCTCTCCCTCCATAGGATAAATCTCTTTTAATATCAAACGCTAACATCATTTATAGTGTTTAGTTCCTTAAAAAAGATATCTCACTCTAGGCTGACACTCGAACACAGAATCCTTAGAACGACAGTCACACACGGCAGCCTGTGACTATTTAGATGAACTAACTACTGGGAAAAAATGTCTGAATCATGTGTAATATTTGAATTATTATATAAGAAATTGAATGTAATTATGTGTGCGTGATCATCACATCCAAATTGCAAAGTCAAATGAAATGATTTTTGGTATATTGTTAGGCCCTAATCCCAACTAATAATTATCATACGCGTATCGGTTTCATTATATTACATAATATAAGTGGGTCAGAATTTTTGCGAAAACTTTGGTATCTCACAAGCCGTTCAACTTGGAGAGCTGAAACTCAGTATATTAATTCTTTAATATAAATTAAGAGAACATGTCATAGCATTTTTTTAATTCTCTTTTATTGACGGGGGCATTTTCTGTATAGTGCGGGACCGAAATCTATAATCAAGCAATAGCGACAGCTTTGAAGCAAATGCAGAGTATGAGAGTTAAGTCTGTAGTTTGGTGTGGAGAAGAAACAAAAAAACTTGTGAATCAAAAGTCTAAGAACAACTCATTTTATTCGATCAGACTGATAATCGCGATATCACTTTGACATATTCACCACGTATTTGGAACTTTCCTCCTCTCCCCTTCAAAGCTACGATGGTGCCTTCATCTTAAAGACGATGGAAGATGAGCTCACATTTTAAACCAATATATTTATATGCCTACTTCCTCCTTCCTGTTACAGCACACATGTTAATGAATGTAACATTATAAAAATCCGACTGGGGCCAAATGCTACACACAGTATAGCAAAAAACAAATCAATTCAAGCAGATGATTCGTTTTAATGTGAACACAAGACATAGAAGCTCGATGTCATCGTTCATAAATAAACAAAAGTTATAGAGACTGACCCTCTTCCTCACTTCATACCGAAATTTATCAAAATGCTTGCATACATGCTTACTCGTTTTTAGTAAGGATTTCATATACCGTAAGGATTTTATGTACTTTGCACATCAGGGGTTACTTTACACAAAATAAGAAAAGAGTTTCACAGTCCACTGTCGGCAAAACCATGAAGAGGAAGTTTCAACTCGCACCGTAAGATAGAACATCTAACTTTGTTTTGGCTATAATGTTAGCGTTTAACATCAGTTTTAATTACCGACAGTGTTCATTGTGGTAGAGGTATGGAAAGCAGTAAAGGCCGCCACAATTTGAAAGATATCACGTACGAGATTTTCCGTCAAAGCTAGTTTCGTAGAATATTGCTGTGATAATGGAACTTCCATGCAATAGTTGAAATTGAAATATTGTTTAAGGTCATAAAAATATAAAACTGGGTGAAGGCAGTTTGAGCATCTACTCGGGGTTACTTTGCACCGGTCCAAAATACCGCTCAAATAGGAAATTATTACCACTGGAACCTCCTGCATTCTAAATTTAGGTAAATTTTCTATTTAGGAAGACGCTGGAATGAATTTCTTTTTGAAACATAAATTATGAATATTGGCGGATTCAGAAAAGTAGTTTGAGAGAGGCTTCACTCACAAATACTTCGTTTAATTTTTAGAAATGATTAGACTTTTTTTGGAGGGGCTTCAGCTTATACGCATAGAAATGACGAACATTAGATTTGTTTTAATAAAAGAAATCATGCAATTTGGGTGGGTTTCAGCCTGAAAGTCCCAAATCTCGTAAACGTCTCACTAATTACGGTTGGGACGATATTCTTCAGTAAAATCAGTTCAAGGGATTTTACTCTGGTCCTGAGTTGGCATTTTTTGGAACATATGTTAAACTATTAGAATGCGGTTCCTGTGCCAGTAGCAGAAAATACATAATTTTCTTTACAAATATCAATAATTCAAACAAACTAGGGATGATACCATAACGGGACAAAGTACCTGGAGAAAAGCTATATATCGTCTGAAAGCTCTTGCCATGAGAAGTACAAAACCGTTTTCAAATCACGGGCAAACACGCAATATGACCCTATAAGGGGCCGATTTTTTGGTGTTTGTGACCCGTTGTATGGCATATTCTTTAGAATATAAATGAATGTTAAGATACATCACGCGAACGCGCCTGAGCCCATCATGTTCCTTTTTGACTCACTGCTAGAACGTCACTCGAGGAAGGGTTTGGTTTTATCACTTTGCACCCAGATGTACCCATTTGTTCAGTGTTGCCAACGAACTGTAAATACATTGTTGTTGATGGTTTCTGTACCACTGGATGTATATCAATGAAACGTTGCATAAACATCATTCGTCCCTGGAGAAAATATAGTGTGGACGTATTCCTCAAACAAGTACCCCAGATTGCCAGTGTTGCCAACAAATCGTACAGCTTCTGTAACCAAGATGTTGTACGGAAATATAGAAAAAAAGAGGAAAACTCTTTTGTTAAATTTGGAAGTTACATGCTCTATAGCCATGAACATTTATTTTTTTAAGAAAAACATAGGCAACAAAACGTAGTCTTTGTGCTCAAGTGGATAGAATGGGGGACTGATAGTTCTTATACTGTTTTGACACCAGGCCGAATCCCATCCCATGCATCAATTTTACTTTTTTTTTCAAAACATAGAAAGTGTATAATTTTTTATGTTAATAGGAACCGAAACAATATAATAAGGAAATAACTTTAGTTTCCTCTGATCACTTATTTACTCAGAATTAGTGTGCTATTAGTAACAGCGATTTTTTTCAGTTTATGGAATGGTATGCCTATTCCTCTTCGCTCCGTTTTTGCACAGCAAAAGAAATTTTAACTCACTTCGAGTGTGTCTGCGAGGCAGGAACAAGAAAAATATGCGCGACCTGCAGCCTTCCGTCACAGCGAATGAACTAGAATAACTCGATGTCATAAAAAGAAGCTGATGGTAAATTATTGTTTTAGTGTTTGTGTGTGTTTCTTTTGGAGTATTGACTCCCTCTGTCTTTCCTTTTTTTCATATCCTGATGTGCAAGAAATGCAATCATAGGTCTGTGTAAAAAAAGACAGAATGCTTTCTTTAAACAAAACTAAATTATACAGCTCTATTTGTGAGGAACGCGAATGCTTCCAAAATATGCTATGAATATTAACTACATTGAATATCGTTCTCCCGAAGTATACAGTACCGTGAAAAACTGATAATGAAATGATGTAACAGGCATATGTTTTTTTTTTCTAGCGTGACCACACATTAAACATAAATTAGAATTTCGGGATTACAAATTATCACTTTACTTGTCTTTTTAGGCATATTCGTTTTCACATTCGAGTGACGAAAGAACAAAGTGTGGTGATAGTTATAAAAATCGAATACGAGATTTCAATGAATTCAAGATTCAGCCCCTACCTATCGAAAAAATGATTTTTCGATGTCTATCCATCTATTCGTCTGTCGGTTCGTCACTCTTTTTACATGCATTCAATTAGAGGAGATAGTGTATCAGGACCGAATTTCTGACATAACGTTTCAATAACATACTATCGTTTCGAATTTTATATCCTTCGACATCTAAAAGTGAAGGTAGTTTACTAAAGGATGAAAATTTTAAATAATTCAATTTTCTAAAAAAAAAAACAGCTTTATTTTTTTATTTGTTATAAATAAATATATATATTTTATTAACAACTCTTCACCGTAGTATCAATGATATGGTGTAATTTACTGTATGGTATACGTTTGTTGCACAATTTTCTTAACCACATTTCATAAGTAAACGTATCATTAATAACCTAACAATATGACAACTCGTTCGTGATGTAAACATTCAGAATGAGTAAAGACTCCTCGACAGTGTAGCTGTCCTGTACTTTTTTACATTCTGAAACATTGAAATTTGTTTTACCAGCACGAATACACGAATATAAATTGCTCATAGATATGTCGAAAAAGAAAAGACATTAATGTCAAGTAATGTTAACGCCACAAGTAAAATTTGGTGTGACTGCGCTGGCCCCAGAGGGTACTGACTGTTGGGAGGAGCGAGTGAGGCGGCACGTTTAGAGAGTGGAAAAATACTGAAAATTAAAACTCCTACGAAGTAAAATTCCAAACTGAATTGAAATATGCCTTCCTGAACGTGTCGAAGATTTCAATACCGACTCACTAAGATTTTTTAAATAGTATTCCGTACAACCTACCTCTCACTCTAAAAGGACGAGTCAAGTCAGATAGGTATGTCCACTGCGAGACTGGTGTTACTAATAGCACACGACAATTATAATAGTAAAGACGATGTTAAGACAGGCTTAAAATGGCGGCGTGATTTCCCTAACTTTCAGTTATCGTTCCCAAGTCCTAACACACTTATATTAGATATGATAATAGCCCTATAAGAATGATTTTGACATGGAAAGTGTAGAACAAACTTGGCATGTTTCAATTACGACCGTATTTACTATTATGATTCGACGCTAGTAATAGCGTTGCTATGATTGGCTACGGAGACAATAACAAATACGTGATGAAAAAAAAATGCTTTGGCCGTCCCATGCCAGGTCGTGTAGTGGCTTTAAAGAAATAAAACTACAGAAAGGGTTCTGAAAGGGATAGGGAATGGTGCTTCTTTGTTGGCCATTGAAAAAATAATTAAACCATGGCATAAATCGTGAGACTAATTTTGTGTTCAGTGCTCAGCAACATTTTTTATCACTATACTGTTTCAAGTGTTTCTTTTTTTCTGTCTGATGACTTAGCCAAGGAGGTAAGACGTTCGACTTCTACCTGGGTAATCCATGTTCAAATCTCCCTGTAGCTAACTTTTTCTCTCACTACCGAAATCAACAACTTGTGATTGTGTTGATTTAACACAAAAAATGGTAGTCACGCTGGGTCCCACATTGTGTTGAACATGGGCGGAGTTAGGAATTGTCTTCTGGGGGGCGACCGTTTGGGCGGTCTCGGACCTGTGAAATACTTACTACACGAGTGTGGAATTAATATGAATATCTCATTTTTTGTCAGAAAGTTGGGGGGCAATGCCCTCCATGCCCCCACAGGTCCGACCATGGTGTTGAATAAACATAGCAATTTTTTACTGTGCAGGACATGCGTTGTAAAAGGAAAGGTTAAGGACACATACAAAAGTAATCCAGGGCAGGGATTCGAATTCACAAATACGTGAAGAAATTTCATTTCCTCAGTCAAAATCAAATGTGTTGTAAGGCACCTTTACTATTGACAATAAAATTCAGTGGAACCAAAAGTTAAATTTAAATTATAAATGTCGGACTCAAATTAGTGTAGTAAATTAAGTAGTGTATACCAAAAACAGCCAAAATATTAAACATGATAAAACAATTTAATAAAAACAAGCTAACAAGCCTATCAGACTTAACTTCATTATATAAAAAAAGAAAAAACGCAGAGTAAACGTACCAGTTTTAATGTTCTAACATCTTAATGTGTCATCCGAGTAACACTGAAAACGTTACGTTTGTTGTGCGTGTGTTTTAAATTCAAAAACTGTGTTTGCAAATTTCGAGACACTAGAGGAGACAATACATTTCACGAGACGCCTCGTCTCCTCTTGTGTCCTGTCTCGAAAACGAGATGAGACAAATTGTCTATCTCGTTTTGCGATCTCGTCTCGTGCCTCGTCTCGTAATAAATGTCTTGTCTAGGGCAACACTAAAAATAGCTCATTTGAACCACTCCTGGCTTAAATTTGGAGATAGCGGATGAGATGGAACCTATTCTTTGGATGCATAACCAATGGCAGAAAATCACTTCTCGATATCACATACTGTCTTTGCTCTGGTATGTGTCACACACACACGGATGAAAACACTCTATAAGACTTCCGACTTTTATGCACGGCATAGTTTGGAAGTTTAAAACCTGTCTAGTTCCATAAATATTATCAACACTAATATATCAATGATACTCTTGTGTATAATTCGAAAAGTTAGCCGTGAAATTTATGCCGGATTGGAAGGAGTTGTGGGAAGGCCTCTGGCTGCATCAAATTTATGGGTGTTCAGGTAAAACCAATATGATCTACTTATTGTACATCGGGTTAGTAATGCATAGGTCATTTCTACTGTATATCAACTTCACGGGCAAAAGCGACTCGCGACTTAATGAAAATCCATTTGTTGGTTATTCAAGGTCAATACATCAACAAAATAGCTAATATTAGTTTTACACGAGATCCATTACTTCGATAGAAGAGGCAAAATCACCACACGTGTTTACGTATAAAAGACTAATGCCTCAGACACTTACTAGAAGGATTATCTGGGTGGAAGCAACATAGCAACTTCTATGGCAAAGAACGCTGTGCTATGTAAAAAAAATGCTCTTTGTTGTTTTATCTCTTGTGTGTATGAAATACGAGTTTGTTTGTGTGTCTGTGTATGTGCAGCCTGGGAATCAGACGAGTTGACCGAAACTTACCAAATTTTAGTCACGGATACCTTTATCCAGGCTCCAGACCAGGACGAAGCGTTTTTTAATTTGAACCAGTTTCTCAGGGGAAGGGAGCGTTTACTGGGACATGTAAAACTATTAGAAAATTACCGATATTTGTGTTGAATTTATAGTTATCGCGGTCGATGGTATCAATGGTGACACTTCCATTAGCTATGACTTTGAAATTAGGCAAGCATTGTGTGCGGTCCGTTTCACCCGGGGGGTCGAGTACCGAAATATATAAAAATATTCCAAAATGGCCAATATTTGTGTCAAATCTTTAGTTTTCACGGCCGCTGAGATAAATGGTGATTCTTGCAGAGGCGTTGGCTTGCAAATAAAGCCCAATCGCCTGCGAGCGAGAGACGTTCTTTTATATTTGGAACCAGGGGGTCTGAGCTGTCTAAGGGGGATATGTAAAAGTAGTAGAAAATGACCGATATATGTTCGTTTCGTTGTTCAGTTTGTTTACATATTTTTTTTTTATTTGACCCATGCGAAAAGTGGTTATTTCAGCTATTTATTAATAAATGGAAGAAATAAATTATTAGTAATATACAGGGTGGCAAAAAAATGAGTATACAATACCGTACTGATCAGCTCATTGCATTTTATATAATTTTCTATTTTTATCCATCAGGTAGACTTAGTTTATTTATTATATGTTGTTAATGCGTTTTTACTCACAGCTTAACTCCTTCAGTGTGGGTGGCGAGTTAATTCGTATCTTCAAAACGCACCTGCTGTGCGGATGGTGTATATATACGCTTTCATTTTGCTTTGGCTATTTTGTATTGCGTATGGCGAATATACTTGCCCATAGTATGAGTAATGTTATCCCGACAATATTTAGCGAGTTTGCGCTCAGCTGGTTTCAATTGTTGCTTAATTAAAAGAAGAAGAGGAAAAAGAAATTAAAATAGAGTTTGGGCTTCGTCAAATACAGTTTGCATTCTTTGTTTAAGAGCAGACAGCACAGTAATGGGTTCAAAACGATGTTTCAACGATGCTGACATCGAGGAAGAGTTATTAATTAGTGATTCTGATGTAAGTGATTTTGAAACAGATTTAGAATTAACAATCAAAGTTCTCAAAAAAACTACACTTTTTACAGCGGTTCGCATCTGAAAATTACGCACTGAAGGGGTTAAGCTCAGAAGAGCCGAAGCAATTAAACCTGTTAGCTGGAATGTTATAGTTGATCAATGCAGAGGTGTATGCCTACTTTTGGACTACGTGAACAGATAGGAATGTATTTTGAAAGAAAGAAACGAAAGTGTAAACATACATAACCGTATTTCACTTTATTTAATCTATCCTAAATGACGGTCACTAATCTAAGATAGTGTAGGAATAAATACAAGAAAGTAATTAATAATATTAAATATGAGCATATAAAAACATATTTTGAAAGAAAAAGGGTCCCCTGGCAGAACTTGTTTACTCCAGATTTCGAAGCGTTAATCACAATTGAAGTGGGTCAATGGTTCAAGTAGGTCTAGTTTTCTGAGTGGGTTGGGGGTCAAACGCACGTAACCCACTGCGACCCACAACCAACCATAACCCACTATCAACCATTGTAACCGACTCCGACTCACCAGAACCCATCGTCATCAAGTCTGAACCATGATCCACGCTCTACAAAACTAAATAAATTTTACAATTATAATATAAAAAGGCTGTGAAATTATTACTAATCGGAGTTTGAATTTCTACGGTTCAACGCTCAAGCACCGCTCTGTTACAATACCGGTGGATCTCATGTTTACGATATACAATGATAAAGTGTTCTTCATGGGCCAAATTGCGATGAATTTAAATTTAATTATCATAAATAATTATTACGTTGTTGACTTACAGACATTTTTAGTGTAAAATAGGATGAAATTTGAAAGTCCGAAATCAAGATAAAGTAGACCAAAATAAAGAGAAGTCTAAAAATTGGGCATATAATTATGTATCCCGTACAAATTTAAAATTCCCACGTAATTAAGCTTACAGTACAAATTTTGTGTCCATTTTCCTCACAACGTTATTACTTGATACCCTAATGCTTTGAACGCTCCATACATAAGCACAAGCTTCAGCAATTATTATAATAAAAAGCAGATGTAAAATGCGTAAAACTGTAGGTTTTATTTCTCAATAATTTCATTTCAATTTGTTTCTGAACTAATATCGATCGTTTTTGATTATTTGTAGAAATCAACCCTATATATATAAAATAAACCCAATAAAAGAGTTTTAAAAAATGATATTAAGATCAGTGCCTATGTATGTATATGCCAAACGTCATTTAAGTTAACTTTGCAATTTGATCATGACCATCACACACACATAGTTATATTCATTTTTTTATATAATAATTCAGACATTATAATTGATTCACAATTTTTTTCCAGTAGTTAGCTCCTATAAAAGAACTCACAGAATGTGTTTGAAAAGTCAAAAAGTAAGTCTTATTGCTATTATTACAAATCAAAATACGGTCAATGGCCGGAAGTTCTGCAAGAGTGCCTCAACTTCTTTCTTCAATAGAAACAAATGAAAAAAGAAGAAAAATGGAGACCTTGAAAGTAAAAGGTAGACAAATTCACCAGTGCTCCGAAGAAGCTGTCTACAATGTACTGAGCAGAATGGGTTGGTGAGTCATAGTGGATTAGTGGGTCAGCGTGGGTCAGAATGGGTTGTTGGGTCAGAGTGAATCACGGTGTTTGTATGCCGCAGTGAGTCAAATTCTGTTGACCCACTACCCACTTCCAAATCTTGACCTAATTGACCCACTGACTCACTCCATCTCTGGACTGCACACACCTATAAAGCAGTCATTTACTTATCTTAACCTTCCTGACTTTCCTTAACTCCCACTAATTTAAGGTAATCTACAAAAAAATGCACTAAAGCAATTATTAGTGACAAATACAAACATATTTCAATGTATTTTGATAGAATGAAAAATCAAAGTGAACCAGGCGGGAGTTGAACACGAGTTATTCCCTCGAAAGGGAGACATCCTACATATTTAGCCACAGCAGAGCTCGTAACGTCTGCTTTGAAGCTTTATTTTATTGTGTGTGTTACGTAATAACGCTACGAGATGTCACTACTGCCCCGACGACCTTCTTCAAGACCCGTTTCATAAATTTACGAAATAACTCATTTAATCCTTAATCAATCCAATAATATAAATATATTGTTCAAAATAATATTAAAATTTATAGAAATTTTCGAGACATTCGAGTCGAGTCGAGTAGAGTAAATTTTTACAAGCAGTCTCGACTCGAAAATTAGAGTCGAGAGTAACGTTCGTGTCGACTCTTATCGAATTTTACAAAGTGTGTCTGGACTCGAAACTCGACTGAAATTCGAGTCGAGATTCGAAACTTGTGTCGACTCGTGCGCATGCCTACAGGTAATGCTCACTAAAATCTACAAGGATACCGTATTTCAAGTTTTTATTCCTATTCTAAGTAACTAGGACATGAGATTATATGTCCCAAAAAAGTTCCATTTAAATAGCATAGGAAAATACATCATTACCTCTTGAGACCCCCTAAAAATTAAAAATATTCATATTTGGCAATTTTCCTGTGGGTTTACCCGAAAAGCTACAATCTTGCAAATTTAATCCTTGTACCTCTGCAGGAAGTGCTCAATAATTTGGAAGTGTGTAAAAACCGCAAAGATTTATCAGTTCCTTATAAAACCATTCAAAAGTTGGATTTTTAATTTTTACTGACCTACTTAGGTATTACTAATGAAAACGTACAAGCATACCGAATTTTATTTTTTTATTCCAATTCTAAGTGCCTAAAACATAATATCATTTCCAAAAAAGGCCCATTTAAATAACATGGGGAAATTCTTCATCCCCTCTTTAGACCCCTTAAAATTAAAAATATTCACTTTTGGTAATTTTCCTGTGGGTTAGTTAAAGAAAACTACAATCCTGGCAAATTTAATCATTGAAGCCCTACAAGAGGTACTCAATAATTTACTCAGGTCAGCTCATGTAGTTTTATATATAGTCAAGATATATTAATACAATGTTATGGCGTTATGGCCATCAAAAGTCTTAACCCCGTCACGTTTGAGGAATGACGTCTCTCGGCGAGCATATAATCCGGAGAATGAAAGGGAAGAAAAAAGAGGAGGGGAACGAAGCGGCGTGGGGCCTATATGTGACTTATCATTCCGGCATTTGTCTGGTGTGAGTGAGGAAATCCCAGGAAAAAACATCACTCGGGATGGCTGGTTTGAAAAAAATGTGCAAATCTTTTCGAACTTGTGGCCGTACTGGAAATCGAATCCGGCACCGCTCTTGCCTTCGGCTACTACGGTACAGGGGACACAAATTGGAATTAAAAAAAACAATTAAAATTTGGTATTGTAGGGTCTGGATAGGGTTGTCTATGAATATTACAATAAATAAATAAAATAACAGTTTATAACTTTTGTTGTGTTTTATGGGGAACTGAAAATCATTTCAAGTTATTTCAATTTAAAGCACCTCAAGGTATTTATGGAATATATTCTACACCCACAAAGGATAGGCACTTTCAGTAGGACTACAACGATTAAATTTTGCATAGTTTGTAGCCTCCTGGAACTATATAGAAAATTCCCAAAAGTGAATATTTTCCATTTTTAACAGCTTTAAAGAGACAATAACTGTGTAATATAAATAGACTTTGTGGATGTATAAAATCTCATAATTTAGGTACCGTAATTGAAATCGGAATAAAAACCAGGAAGTTTGGTATGTTAGTAGGTTTATGAGGCGCGAGGCCGTAGGATGAGGAGATTTTGTATCTGGCGACAAATTTCCACCTACTTAAAACTAGACTAATTATATAAACATTCAACTGTGCCAAGTGCCAAGTTCATAAAGAAATTAAAATCACAGCAACTGGGTAAGTAAGAAAATGCTAAGCCAAGTGTTATTTCAAAGTAACGGCCGTTTTTAAAGTAAATATTGGCAACAACGCATTTTCCAACTTGGTCAGAAGTTAGCAGAGTTGGAAAAAAATACAGTTTTATAAAAAAAGAACAAAACATGTGTTTATATAATGAAAAATGGGTTTAAAATTTATTAAAGATGTTTTAAAACATACACTAACAAAACACATATTTTAAACATTTTGAACAGTTTAAAAGATGATTTTAAACATGTTTCAAAATAGTGTAATCACGTTTATTAAGACCTTTTTGCTCTTGCAACCGATATTTTCATTTATTTTATTCTCTTTAAGGCTACACTGTGTTGGGAACAGAATATTTCAGCATAGATTGATAATTCTGAACTTATTTCATATCACGACCCAGTTTATTACACCCTCTTGCCAGTGACTCTCATAAGTATTTTCTTGGATATAGTAAGCTTTTAAGATAGATGTTAAAATTTACCAACTACCAACTTACTAATACAAAATTTATTTTATTTATTCTTTTTTAAATTTTGGGGTCGTCCTGTTAGGGTTTTTTATTTTATCTACTTTCTTCTAGTTTCCGTACTTTACTCGGAACTTATCTCCGTTTCGGATATATTTTCAATTAGAAACCACACCATCTTTTCGCCAGGGCCGGAGTCCCCAAGAGCTCGGCCGAATACAGCGCGAAGTAGGATTTTCATAAAGCCACTGTGTTTGTCGAAATCCTGCCCTGGACACGGACTCTGAGCTCGGAAATATATTTATTTAGTCCATATATTCAGTAGGTCATCTGCTTTGGCATATGAATAGTATATTATGGCTCTGAAGTTGATGATTATCATATAGGCCTATAAAATTCGACCACTTATCTTTGTAATATTAGTGCTCTAGCTTATTTCCTTTGTTTCTCTTCTCTAGCTATTCTTGCATTTTCTCTTGTCTTAGGTTTTTCAAATTTTTTAACTACCCCCAAATTTTAACTTTACAATTTTTTACCATTTATAATACAACATTTGAACCTGAATTTTCAACTGAGACGTTGCGAGACACAATTCATTTATCTTAAATATGGATGGACAGTTTTCATCTCAATTTGGCCCACCACAATTGTGAATGATAGCCCCGTAAACAGTCCAACTTTGGTTTTGCTCTCTTTTATTATTATCCGTTTGAAATTCTGTGTTAAACTATTCGTCATTTCCACTTTTGTTTCTATTAATCACTATAGAGATGAATACTATGTACATATTTGCGCCCATAATTCTTAATAACATTTTTTGAGATTTTATTGCGTGGATAGTAAATTATAAAATATGTATATAATTTTTGTGTTTACCTGCCTCCCTTGCACTTTAACCCTTATCCCG
Source organism: Thermobia domestica (assembly GCF_964235325.1). Classification (NCBI taxonomy): domain Eukaryota; kingdom Metazoa; phylum Arthropoda; class Insecta; order Zygentoma; family Lepismatidae; genus Thermobia; species Thermobia domestica. The sequence continues at coordinate 63,921,794 of NC_137457.1, forward strand.
GCAACCTAGGCCTCCCAGGCCCAGTAGCTTCATTTTTCTAAAATTTCTCAATAACCATACATATTTCGAAGACATAAAATACTGAATTCTTCTATCTTTCGTCGAAGTTAAAATCATGAACATATCGAGTTGGTAAAGTTTTTTTTTTTAATTTGAAAATCTTTTCCTGACGTAACCGGGCAACCGGGGCCTAGAAGACCCCGTAAAACTTTACTGAAATTTCTGTCAAATATTAGATCAAATTGTCACATAATTATATATTGAACACGTGACTATTGTAACCTTTAGTCGGAACAGTAAGTGACAATAGGCATTGACTTTGTGTATTCTGCACTTAAAATATATACTGGGCCTCACAGGCCCCGGTTGCTCGTTTACGTTACAAAAATGTCTTGCCCGGATAAGGGTTAAATGTTTACTCTTTTGAAATTGTTTGAGAATATAAATTTTTTAGCACAACGATCGGTTAGACCTTGGTCATATATTTGTTTTTGCTATGTGAAGTGTTTCAACTTCAGAATGTCATTAAGCGCGGTTAGAGATGTGAAGGATTAAGTGATAATGGAGTACGTATGTTGAAATATAAATACGTGTCGAATACAAACGTAATATTGAAATAAGACGGATAATGGTGAGCTCTGTAGATAAATAAGTGTAAAGGGTTTTTGTTATTACCCCGAACGGTTGTTAGTAGCCATAGTTTCGGAAAACTCGCCGAATATAAAATGTGAAGTTAAAGTATCCGCCTCCTGTTAGATATTATTTTTTGTGGTTAACTAATATATGTAAATATTAACATCTGTGTTTATGCTAACCAAAAATGTCATGAAATTACGTCAGGTCGTCGTAATAATAATTTATCATTAAGTTTATCCTCAAGTCATGAACCTGAAACCTTCCAGTTACATTTCAATTTCATTGATTGTATAAAAATCTTCGAACCAGAACAGTTTTTCGCTTCACTAATTATTGTCTTGATACAAAAGCAAAATCTCTTTGAACCTATATAATTCACGTGTTTTCTCTACATTGTGCTAATATAACTATAAATGTCTGCATCTAAATTGACAAAAGGCGATAGTGATATAAAAAACAGTAAATACATGAGATAACAAGTGGAATGAAAGAATGAGTGACGTAGTCACTGTGAAACCAGAGACAAATCTTTGTTTACTTAATCTTGGAAATTTGAAAATGTATAAACAATAAGTCTACGAACTAAATATGTGTTGTTCACAATCTATAAATATTGTTCCATGAATGTATATCCGAGTAAAGTGAAATTAAATACATGTCTTACGAACACGCGACATATAAGGTCATCTCAAAGTACGAGAAAGGACTCGCTTAAACATCTTTTAAGTTTTTTCTTTCCTTTCATATACTATATGGACTCCCTTAACCATCGTCTTTCTCTCTTTCCTGTAAGTTTTTTTCTTTCTTATGAAATATGATAGAATGTAACTAGATCTTCAAATTTAAGTTTTATTTTTATCAAAAATTAAGTTATTATGAAAAAAATATATATTATTCTTATGAAAAAAATATATATATATTAAAGATGGACATGGCCAGAATACAGAAACAAAAATGTTTTGGTCTCTGATGATTTGCAAGCGTTGAAACTTCTCAAAAATAATCACAGTTACCTTTTCAGCAAAGTGGAGAATTGGCGTTTTGAAGGTATTATTAAGAAAAAGAATTACTAGAAACTTTTTTTATAATTTAGTTTATGCTATGTTTTCAACTCTTCCAAACTATACTAAACAGAGACATTAGAGGTGTAACATAAACTGTAACAAAATTAACGAACTTGGAGAAAAGTTTCGTTGTGCACATATTTCAGATATTTAGTGTGCCTAAGTGAAAAGAAATAAAACTTGTTTTATGCTAGGAATAAATAATATGGAAACTTGGCATTAAAGTGAAAATATTACTTCCTACCTATCTGTTCACTACAACTGAGAATTTAAAGTAAAAAAATGAAAATTTCAAAATTTGACTATTTTCAAAAATTAATATCTAAAAAGCCGCAACTTGAATTTTTATAACACTTGCACAATGTACGGACGCAGCATTGTTCTCCAATTAAGTAAAGACAGACTTGGTGTTATTTTTATGCGAAGAGAGATATGAATTGTTATATTGTACCTTACACAAGTTGTGTAATAATAGTAAAGTAGGGAACAAAGTGTGGGCTTGGCAACACTGTTTTTGATTTAAATTCCAAATCCAAGGTGTTATATCACCATAATACTAATGTAAGTAAAAGTATTGACCAAGAACAGTTTCGATGAAATCTAATGTCAAAAATACGTGACTGGTAAAAAATTGGATCGTGAAAGGAGTCTGTCATGCTCACATTCTTCGGATTCAAAGGAACGCCATTGCTGCTAAGAAAAAAATCAAGTACATCAAGAAGGGATACTTTGGTTTTGCACTTCGATTTTGCAGAGAACTGGATGGTTGTGTTGCAGGAAGAAATCCAACGTTATCATTGGGAAACATCCTAAATCTCAAAAATGAAATAAAATTTTTGATTCTACGCGGGCTAGGCTAGAGGAGACGCTGATGATGAAAAATGAATGAAATGGTGGAATGAAGAAAGTGGGAGGAAGTTAGAGAACCCCGAGGAACCCCTACACACGGTGTTTGTCCACCTCAAATTTGACTTGGCGAGAGCTGGGATCGAAGCAAGGACTTCATGCACCAGAGGCGAACGCTCTATAACTGACCAAAATATCAATATTCACATGTGTTAGATACTTTCATTGTACCACACATATCTTTGCAGTAGTCAGTGATTACTTGGCTCATGATAGTGCGCAAGCACTGTGTGCTGTCCTGTTAATAATAGTTGAAGTATCTGCACTGTGTGATGGACACGCGTTTTCCACCCAGGTATTTGTATCTCAGAGTGCAGTCTCCCATTTCAAAAAAAGATTTCAGTTATTTGTGCTAAAAACGCATGAGTGACAATTACAAGGAGATGGCTATTTTCAGCTACTGGGCACGGAAAAAGCCCTTATGATGGTGTAGAGTGTTTAGTAAGACACTGTGATATTAAATTTAATCTGTAACATAGCCTATTGATGCAATTAGAGACGCAAGAGTGCTCATTGAAACTGTCTCTACATTCATGAAGAATATCGATCGAACCAGGGACCAAAAGCACCGGAGGTGAACGCTCTACGTAGGAGCCACCGCACCCCCAGTAAAAGGAAAGAGTAGCTGAATGTAAAACCGGTGACTGGAATTCAGTCCAGCCACTTTGGATTGCATCACATGAGCTTTCCATTGCCAGAACTGCTGCTCATACAAAGAAACCTCTTATTTTTATTTTGAAACCTAACGTCGATATACTGTGATGGATGTGTGAGTACGTGTTTTTGTATCGTGCGTATTAGACAATTAGTGGTGGGTAGTGGCGTAACTTAAACCTTCAGCCTCCTGCAACGCTTAGTTATGCACCCCTACTTTCTACATTTTCTACGTCCCTGAAGCTCGAGTGCCCCTCTGCGCCGGGGGTACTTACTATTTACGCCTATGGTGGTTGGTGGGACAAATAACGCACGTATCATTCAAACTGGAAGATGTTTCGATCTCTCTCAGACTCCACTTGGTACTGCAACTGCTTCCACATGGCCTTCAGTGCAAAATTTATATGCAATTCCCATAAGAAGTGTACTGCTCAAGATGAATTCCCCTATTCTCACTGGACGCTCTGCTAGTCTCCATAAGTTTTCAAAACCCAAGTAAAATTACCGAAGAAATTTTTGCATAACTGTGATACGCTAGTAAGTGCTTACATAAAATAAGTTTTAGTGATTAATAAACCATTTTTGATAGACCCGTATCCAGGGGTATAGGGGGCACTCCCCCTAAATTTTTGCTGTACCCTCTAAAATTTTAACGGTAGGCTTGCAAATGAAATAAAATATAGTTTAATCAGACCCACTTAACTTCAACCGGGCCCAGTACATGTTTGGGCTCGCTAATAACTTGGTTCTTGGTCAATATATTTACTTACATTGTTATCTGGAAGTTATAACACCTTCGATGTGGATTTTAAATCAAAAACAGTGTTGCCTACCCCACACTTTGTTCACTACTTTACTATTATTTCACAACTTGTGTAAGGTGCAATATAACAATTCATATCTCTCTTCGGAGAAAAATAATACCAAGCCTGTGACTACAGGATTGGAGAAAAATCTCGTGTGCATGCTTTGTGCAAGTTTTATAAAATTCAAGTGTGCAAGTTTTGCAAGTTATTTTTTGAAAAACTTTGTGCAAAACTTTGTGCAAGTTTTTTTTAGATAATTTTTGAAAATAGTCAAATTTTGAAATTTTCATTTTTTCATGCTAAATTCTCACTTGTGGTGTACATATAGTTAGGAAATAATATAATGTTATGTAATGTTATGTCTCCATATTATTTATTCCTAGCATAAAACAAATCTTATTCCTTTTCACTTAGGCACACGAAATATCTGATGTATGTGCACATGAAGGTTATTTTTTTTTCAAGTTCAACAATTTTGTTGCAGTTTATGTTACACCTCTAATGTATCTGTTTGGTACGGTTCGGTACAGTTAAGAACATAGTATAAAATAAACAACGAGCAGGGGTTCTAGCACTGTTTGTTTTATCTTAATAATACCTTCAAACGCCAATTCCTCACTTTGCTGCAAAGGTAACTGTGTTTTTTTTTTTCAGAGGTTGAAACACTGTTGAAAATCATCAGAGACCAAAACTATTTTCTTTCTGTATTCTGCACATGACCTTCTTTAATATATAATTTTTTTGTTGCAACTTCAAGATGGTCATGGTAAACATTTGGCTATCTCGTGTACGACTTAAATAACGATTAAAATCGACTTATTCCTTTTGCTTTCAATTCCGACAATACTACAGGAACAATTTCATTCTAATCTTTATTATTATTCCAATCGGTGCTTCCCCGGATACAACAAATTTCTGTGACGTTGCAGACCAGCCCCGAAAACACATTTTATTCTACTTCAGAAAAACAATTATGCAAATTGCTTTCTTTTAGTTCGCATTTAAGTTAACAAAAATAAATCAGTCTATTGAAATTTAGAAAAAAACTTCATAAATCTGGATTTTTTTCTTTATACACATGTTGAGCATGTAAAGGTGGTATGTGTAATAATATTGAAAATATAATTTTTGCCATAATAATGTATGTTCACTGATTGCATTTATATTGTATAACAGCTTCTAGCTTCTATAAAATTTTTTAGCACTGTCGATTAAGTATAGACTATATTAATACATTATTTTAAGTTGTATAACTATTGCGATACTGTAGTAAAATTCGAAAGAGAAAATTAATACAAAATGCAATATGTACTATTAATTTGTAAGATGTCCCGTTTTTCCTGTTTTCAAAAAGTATGATGGCCTTAAAGTATGCTAAACCATACAAAATAAATTGTACTGTAAATTGTACCCCTCTGATAGTGTTCTCAAACGGGTCGGGTTACGGGTCTGGTCGGGTCGGGTTACGGGTCTGGTCGGGTCGGTTTGTCGGGTCGGATCAGTCGGGTTAGCTCGTGTCGGGTCACTCGGGTCGGGTCGTCACATTCTTCACTTATTTTCTATACGGAATACTATAAGGAGCTTTGTTGTAGAATTCATTTCGAAGTTGGTGAATGAATGATAATTGTGACTAATTGTAGGTGAAATAGTAATAAAATTTTAATTTAACCCTATATTAACTAATTGGCATGGTAATTGTAATACTGCGTTTTCTGCTGACTTTTTCTTTCCGCGTTTTTATGTCAAGTTAAATGTCACATTAAGTGAAATTGAAAGGAAATATCTAGTTAACGTCCCACGTTATGCAACAACGCTAAGAGAGACAGTGATGATGAGAAATAATTGATGTGGTAAAATGAAGAAAGTGGGAGGAAATGGGAGAACACCGAGAAAAACCATTAACACGGTGTTTGTCCACCAGAAAACTTACTTGGTACGAGCTGGAATCAATACCCATGGACCTTCGGGTCAGATATTTGCCTTTGGACAGGACACATTATTATTATTATTATTATTATTATTATTATTATTATTATTATTATTATTATTATTATTAGTAGTAGTAGTAGTAGTAGTAGTAGTAGTAGTAGTAGTAGTAGTAGTAGTAGTAGTAGTAGTAGTAATATTATTATTACTTTAAAAGTGACCAAGAAAGTTCCGCCACCTTTTCACCAACACCTTCGAACATTGATATGTCACCTAAAACGCACCTGGAATATCAAAAATCGTCTCCATCAGCCTCGACGAACTTCTGCCGACGTTCTGAAAGCCTATGGATTCCATCACAGTCGAAGTTGGTGGGACCTGAAGTGAAGAAGGTATCAAGTGCATATTGAACCTCTACTAGCGATTTGAATTGGCGTTCTCTAAGGTGATTGTCCAAGGAATGGAACAGGTGATAATCGGACGGTACAATGTCCGTGGAGTATGGCGGATCCAATAGTGTTTTCCATCCAAGGCGTAAAATGGTGTACTGGGTCATTTTAGCCACGTGAGGCTTAGCGTTGCCTTGTAACAGGAGGACCCCTTTGCGATTCAGAACTGCTGTATCCAGACAGTACACAGTGGAAGTACACAGTTGCATTGATGGTCTGACCAGCTGTTAGCAGCTCCCGATGGACGATGCCTCGAGCAGTCCACAAAATGCACAGGAGAACCTTATTCTGGTGTAGTGCTGGCTTGAGCTGTTTTTGAACCGGTTCATGGGATGCTAACCAACAATGACGGCGCCGTGGAGCTTCGTACAGGACCCACTTCCCATCACATGTCAACACCCTGTCCAGAAATTGCTCCTTCCTCAGACGAGACACCAAAGAAACACAGGTGTCTGCTCGCGATGCTTTCAGGCTCCAAGTCAAATCATGTAGGACCCTTCAACCCAACTTGCAGTGGTTCCCAAGTTGATGGTGGTGGTGCCGAATGGTTTCTCCACTCACACTGAAATGTAGTACCAGTTCCTCACATATCTGTCTTCGCCTCAATTGCTGCCTGAAGATCTTTATTTTGAACATTTGTTTGTCTTCCGGCACGTGGTGCGTCTTCGAGTGTTTCGTCACTGTCCTTAAACCGTCATACCACTGCACTCTCCGCGTAGTCACGACACCCTCACCAAAGGCCTGTCATATCTTCCCCCCCGCGGAGCAGCAATTTGAACTCGTACAGCAAACAAGCCCTTATGACGCTCTGTGAAGGCCTCATGTTCACTCACTCCTTACGCACGTTCACGGTGTATCTGAACAGCCACAACCACGTAGTATGTTGGATATACTTACTAGTGTTGCTCACGAGACCAGGTTTGGGGCATTCTAGTCTCGAAAAGTTGTCGTGAAGGTAGTCTCGTCTCGAAAAGTGCATATGTTTCAATTCTAAGAGCTCTGTCTCATCTCGTACTCCTTCATGAAAATTCTGTCTCGTCTCGTCTCGTCCAACAACTGACCTTCGCCTTATATCCATTCGCATTCAACTCACTGTGTGAGGGCCAATTGAACACAGACCTCCACAGAGAGACAGAGCTTTGTTGGTCACCTTCAGATTATTATTATTATTATTATTATTATTATTATTATTGCTGCGGTAGTGATTTGACTTTCTCCGCAATAAAATACTCGCTAATTTTATATAAAGCTGCAAATATCTTCTAGATAAATTAATGAAGAAAAAATTAAAAGGTAATTCTCTACAGAAAATCTCATAGAAAAATCGGAATGTTAACGTGATGGAATTTTTGTCTATTACACAGCAAATATATTAAAAGAAGTTCTATATACATTCGTTACTAGAAAATCATGCTGTCTTCAGAACTTCAAATTATATTTTGGCTTTCGAAGTTGATTGCCTAAATTTTAACCTTGGATATTTGGATGTGGAGTAAAATAAAGAAGGTTAGCAGGGTAGAGAGGAAAACGAATTAGGAAATGCTAAAAAAATGCAAGAGACGAGAGCAATATTGGACGATATAAGGAAGCGAAAAAATGGACGGATCACAAGTTTCGATCTTGCTAAGGGATTGAATTCTCAGAGATGTAGTAAAGGGGGTGATATCAGGAGAGCGAGAGTGTGTAAGAAGGTTGCAATTGATAGATTGTAATGAGGATGATGGTACATTATGTTGGATTGCGAGGCTGATATTAGCAGGAAATCGCAAAAATGGAAGCTTCTTACCTAATTCACGGAAACTGGTCTGTCATTAACGGCTGAACACTGAGGAGTAAGAGGAGGATAATTAAACTACAAATAAAAAAAGCCGAAACAAACGTTTATGCATACGAATTGGTCAGCATTTTTTTTCTGGTGGTAGCTTTCTAAGGTTCTAGCTCTCTCAAACTGGTTAGATTGTAAAGTCAGGTCACTCGGGTTGGTTGTCGGGTTAGGTCACCTGGGGTCGTTTCATTCGGGTCACTTCGGATCGGGTCACTCGGGTCAGCTCGAGTCGAGTTGTCGGGTCGGGCCAATCGGGCCAGCGCGGGTCGGGTCAGTCAATTTGGGTCACGGGTGGGGCCGGGTCGGTCTTCAACCCATATAATTTCCACGAAAATTACAATATATCACGGTTTATACCTCATTGGACTTCCAATAAAAAACATTTTCAATGATGTGTACACCATGTCGCCATTTTTGTATGAGGGAATTTCTAGAGTGATTTTGTGGGAATTTGATGGAGTGTAGATTCCTGTGTGTATGTGTGTGTGGTACCTTACAGGATACAAGATGCCGAGGAAGTGAGTAAATAAACCGGACAATTTCTGTTATGTATGTGGAGAGCTGACATTTAAATCACAACGTCGATGTTTTACTCCACTTGAAAGGAAGTGTTATCAGTTATATTTCTGTTGCTGTGTAGGAGACCAAGATAAGAATTGGGTTCCTCACTACATTTGTTGTACTTGCGTGAAATGTCTGACTGGGTGGGCAAAAGGTGGACGAAACATGAACTTCGCAGTACCGATAATCTGGAGGGAAACAAAAGATCATTCTTCAGACTGCTACTTTTGTATGACACATATAAAAGAAATAACCAATAAACTTAACCACACAGTACAGTACACTAATTTGGCATCAGCAATTAGACCAGTTCCACACAGTGCAGAATTACCTGTACCAGTACCTCCTCCTCATCTTACGGCAAATGAGGATTACATACTTGAGGCAACTATTGAAGTTCCAAATGAAGAAGATGATCCTACTTATGAAGGAAGTACATCTACATTGGATCCCCATCTGATAACTCCGGGTGAACTAAATGACCTCGTATGGGATTTAAAACTCTCCAAGACACAGACAGAACTTCTTGATTCTAGACTTAAGGCTAAAATCTGCTCCATCGTGACACTAAAGTGTGTATTTTTCGAAACCTTCATACAGAGTTTCAAAACTATTATTCTCAAGAAAATGATTTAGTGTATTGTAATAATGTCTGTGCTGTGATGGATACACTTGGGCATGCACACATAAGTACAGAGTCGAGATTGCTTATTGACTCTTCGAAAACTAGTTTGAAGACTGTCTTTTTGCTCAATGGCAACAAATTTTTCAGTGCATTTGGCTTATGCAACTAATATGAAGGAAACCTATGAAAACATCGAAATAGTGTTCGAAAAAATTCAGTATGAGAAATACAAGTAGACCGTTTGCTGCGATTTAAAAGTAATTTATTTGTTAATGAGTTTGCAGCTTGGTTATACGAAATATTGTTGTTTCCTCTGCGAATGGGGCAGCAGGAACAAAGCGGAACTTTACATCAAGAAGGAATGGCCAACACATGTATTAACTCCTGGACAGAAGAATGCTGTTTATTCCTCACTGGTGAGCCCTGATAAGATAATTGTACCTCCTCTTCACATAAAGTTGGGGCTCTTCAAAAACTTTGGCAATGGACAAGAGTAATGCAGCAATTTGTTACCTCAAGGAAAAAATTCCTCGGGTTTGTGACATTCGGGATTTTTGTAGACCACCAAATAAGATGTTTGATTCGTGACCAAAAATCAGAGGATCTGTTAACTATGTTTGAGAAAGCAGCTTGCTGTTCATTTAAATGTTTAACAGATAATTTTTTAGGAAACAAGAAAGCCCCAAATTGCCGTAAAATTGTCAGTGATTTCTAGCAATCATTGAATGAAATGGGTTGCAACATGTCCTTTAAAGTTCACTTTCTAGACTCCCACCTGCATTTCTTTCATGAAAACCTTGGTGCTATTACTGATGAATATTGGGAACGTTTTCATCAGGACATTTCCTCCATGGAGAAGAGATACCAGTGGCAGTGGAGTTCAAAAATGCTAGCTGATTACTTTTGAAGAATTAAAAGAGAATTGTTCCAGAAGCCAAACACAGAAGAAAGTCGACAACTGAAACATATTAGTTGAGGTAAGTTAGTGTTCATTTATTAAGAAGATACCACTCACTTCTTTTGTATTATTTACTAAGTAGATATAAAATGGTCACACGGTGTATATATCATTGAAAATATGTTTTATTTCAAATCCAATAAGATATAAACTGTGCTTATATTGTAGTTTTCGTGGAAGTTATATGTGATTTTATCTGCATTAATGAATATTGTAAAATGAACAGTACACATAGCATATTTTTTATATAAATATGTTTATTTCTCTAGAAATAATAATGCTATTTTTATGAAACTTAGAGGGCTTACTAAGTATAAATCAAGCTAACATACAATATAATTTGTGCGTTTATATACCTAAGGTGCCCGAGTTACAAGTATGAAAATGGTTTAATAAAAAGAAAAAAAGAACAGAAATTTGAGGAGAAATTTTCCGAAAAAACCTCTGTCACGGGATAATTGAGGGTAGTGGAGAAAAACTGATTGTAGGTTCGAATTCTACGTGAAAATTTCTATTAGAATCAGGTATTTTCTTCCATGTGCCAGAGAAAAAGAATTTTTTTCGACCAGTGTAATAGGTACCATTTTCAAACTCAGCAACCGTTATTCAAAGCGGTTAACGTTGATCGCAGATATTAAAAATACTCACATCCGTATATTATTTAATACAAACGAAAATTTTTACCTACACATTTCTGCACAAACGATGTATAAACGATCGCGAAAATTTGTGGTTCAATCGAACATGGTGGGGCTAGCACTTAGAAAATTCCCCTTTCTTTTCGTTCTGTCGACGCACCTGATAGAGTAGAAAAAACTTTCGCCTGCGCATTACTGCTCAAACGATGTACAAACAATTGAGATAATTTTCTTTTGAATCGGACGTAGGGAGGTGTTACCAATTAGGCAGCCTATACTTTGTTATCGTTTTGGCACGCCCCCAATTGTGTACAAACGAAACTTTTGCCTGCACACTTCTGTACAAATGATGTACATACGATTGCGACGATTTGTGCTTGAATTAGACATGGGGGGTATCACTTAGACAGCCCCTACCTTTTTTGTTCTAGTGGCGCCCCTAATTGTGTACAAACGAAAATTTCGCCTGCACATTTCTGTACAAACGATATAGAAACGATTGCGACAATTTGTGATTGAATTGGACATGGTGGGGGCTACCACTTAGACAGCCCTCACTTTTTTTGATTTTGCGGCGCCCCTAATTGCGCACAAACGAAAATTTTGCCTTCACATTTCTGTACAAAAAATGTAGAAACGATTGCGACAATTTCTGATTCAATTGCACATGGTGGTGGGGGCTACCATTTAGACAGCTCCTCACGTTGTTTTCCGTTCTGGCGCCGCCTTTAATTGTGTACAAACTAAACTTTCGCCTGCATATTTCTGTACAAACGATTGCGGCAACTTGTGATTGAAATGAACATGGTAATGGGTCTATCACTTAGAAAACTTCCCACTTTGTTTTCGTCCTGGCGGCGCCCCTAACTATGTCCAAACGAATATTTCGCATGCACATTTTTGTAGAAACGATGTAGAAACGATTGCGACAATTTTTGATTGAATTGGGCATGGTGGGGGGCTACTACTTAGACAGCCCGCACATTGTTTTCGTTCTGGCTGCCCCATTAACTGTGTAGAAACGAAATCTTGCCTGCACATTTCTGTGCAAACGATGTAGGAACGATTGCGACAATTTGTGGTTTAATTGGACATGGTAGAGGGGCTACCATTTAGACAGGACCCCACATTGTTTTCGTTCTGGCGGTGCCCTAATTGTGTACAAACAAAAATTTTGTCTGTACGTTTCTTTACAAAAGGTGTAAAAACGATTGCGACAATTTGTGATTCAAATTGGACATGGTAGGGGGGCTAACATCTAGAAAGTCCCCCACTTTGTTTTCGTTCTGGCCACGCCCCAAATTGTGTAAAAACGAAAATTTTGCTTGCAGATTTCTGTACAAACGATGCACAAACGATTGTGACAATTTGTGATTCATTTGGACATAGTGGAAGGTTACCACTTAGACAGCCCCCACATTGTTTTCGTTCTGGCCACGCCCCAAATTGTGTAAAAACGAAAATTTTGCTTGCAGATTTCTGTACAACGATGCACAAACGATTGTGACAATTTGGGATTCATTTCGACATAGTGGGGGGTTACGACTTAGACAGCCCCCCTTTGTTTTCGTTTCAGCGGCGCCCCTAATTGGTACAAACGAAAATTCCGCCTGCAAATTTCAGTTCAAACGATGTAGAAACGATTTCGACAATTTGGGATTGAATTGGACATGGTAGGGGGCTACCATTTAGACAGCCCCAACGTTGTTTTCGTTCTGGCGGCTGCCCTAATTATGTACAAACGAAAATTTCCCCTGCACACTTCTCTACAAATGATTTACAAACGATTGCGTCGATTTGTGCTTGAACTGGACATGTTGGCGGTGGGAGGCTATCACTTAGACAGCCCCCAGTTTGTTTTCGTTATGGCTGCGCCATTAACTGTGTAAAAACGAAAATCTTGCCTGCACATTTCTGTACAAACGATGTAGGAACGATTGCGAGAATTTGTGATTGAATTGAACATGGTGGAAGGGCTACCATTTAGACAGTCCCTCACTTTGTTTTCGTTATGGCGGCGCCCCTAATTGTGTACAAACAAAAATTTTGCCGGCACGTTTCTGTACCAAATTTCATAATATTAAATCCCCACGTTAAGCGGGTTTGCATATCCAGGCTCCTAACTATGAAAACATTTACGCTCTGTTCAACCTCAATCATTTCACGAACTCAACCTGTTTTACGTATGTTATTAGGACATAATATCGATTGTGATTTATTCTAAAAACACTTTTATATATTGCAAGAGCTGTAACGTCCAAATATTTACTGAGAACTCATAGTCGTATCGGAATAAACAAAAGCGAGTATGGAACAGTAAACTGCTTTCACAAAAGGTAAAAGAAGATGTGCAAAGGCATACAAAACGGTCGAGTGGTTTGGGTCGATACACTATCAATCACATGTTTGTGTGTTTAAACCCGGTAGCAAGCTTTTTCTTTTTTTAAGTGTCTTCCTAATTGAATCCGATTAGAACGGAACATTATATGAATAGCGAATCTTAAATCCATATCTAAAAAAAAAAAAGAAGTATACTCACTACTCCATTATTATCCTCTGATTTGTAACGAAAAACTATTTATAAACAGTGGTGATTTCAGAAAATTATCCTCGGGGGGAATTTCAATATGCGGGTGGAGGGCAAACATTGGTAGTCCACATTGAGCACGATCGAATATATGGTCCTGAAGGAGGAAATTTCTTAGCTCGAGAGGGGTCTCAAATTCTCCCACAGATCACGTCCTGAAAGCATCATTGCTTAAAAGCTTTTCGTAACAAATATAATACGTATTACATTTGTTTCTCGTTCTACATTTAGAATTGGTAAAATCATAACTTATAGAGGATTATAATAAAAGCATAAAAATGACAATACTAATCATGTATAAATTATCCTGTAAGTTACGAACTTTGGGTCAGATTAAAACTCAAATATTTGTTTTCGGATTGCACTTAGAAGTAAGATATCTCTATATAATCCTGATTGGAAAGCCGTGTTTAACACTAATTAATTAATCAATATTTATACGAATATTTTTTTATTTTACTATTTTTACTATTTAATATTATATACACTTCATTCCCAAAATCAAAGTATCGAAAATGTATATTGTACGAGTGCAGATTCGCAAATAACTGATTATTTATCATATATATTGGTCTCTATTCGAAATTCTATTTAATCGAATCCGACCGGAACACAGACAGATACATTGAGAAAAGGTGAAAAAAGAGATAGAAAAGCGTTGAACCCGGCGGGGACTCGAACTAAGTTCGAATGGGGCTTTACAAGCCGAACGCCTTAGACCACTCGGCTATGGTAACAACTAGTGATTGTAGTAAAGGCTTCGAGTAGTAGTTCTTATTACAGAATAACATTTCCTATTGCCTAAAATTTAAACCTAATTTACTTTGATATAATATATCTATTAATTTGTTTCATGAACACCTTTTCGTTACTTTGATGAATGATGTACGTTTTTCGTAAATATTATAGAAAGTATCAGGGTTATTTATGATCTTTCATGGAAATTGACTGGCGTATGCGCAGTACACAGACAGTTCAATTAGAAGGCGAGGAAGGAAACGCTAACACACTGTTAGAATGTTTCCCTCGCAAGCAGTAGTTTCCAACCGAGGGACGGCGGGACGCACTTCCTCCTCCTGGGGTGGCGTGATGGGTTTACGAAGTCCCTTCGTTGTGTTATATTTCTTGAATGATTATACACAATATCCAGTCACATCTTCTACACATTTGGAAGTGATAAATCGTAGTATAAATAAACCGTTCTCCACACACAGTGATTGTTGCTTTTCCAAGATTATGAACTGAAGCACTTTTTATTTCAATAGAATATAAAAGTTTCAATGGGAGAGGTTACAACCCCCTCAACCCCGTGGGTCTTCGATATGTCACCGCCTAAACTGTAACTTTCAAGTTAGAATCGAAAAATGGAGACATTTGATCTACTAAATATATTTTAGTTCATTATACATTTTCATAAATAAAATACCCACAATTACAATGACAGTAAATGCTAAGTAATTATTGTAAATCTTTGTACTTTCATTTTCACTCTTTCTTCTCAACTGAGCTTGAAAAATGTAAAAATGGGAGGTTAAGAATTTCAAATATTACGTATATTTTACCGTACTACGAAATTATATTGAATAGATTTCGGCAGGATCACAAACAGAAACGTCAAGAAGAGGTAAAACCAAATTGTATTGTGATGGGATTCGAACTACTCTTGAATGGTGCCTCAGAATCTCTAGCCGAATGCCTTAGTCCACTCGGCTAATGTAACAAATTGAAAATATAGTAAGCGTGTATCATGTTCAATCTTTTGTTACAGAATGAAATTTATTTTGTATTCTCTGAAGTTTAAGCCTATTTTGGCCTGATGTCTTGAAATTGTTTTATGTTTACGGTATTCTTTACTTTGACGAATGATGTTGTTAATATAGGTTCTATTACGTATTCGTTCATAAATATTACAGCAATTGTCAGATTTATTTATGATCTTTCATGTAAATTGACTGGTGCATGCGCAGTAGAAACAGAAAGATGCACTTTACCGACATTTGTCATACACGCCAGAACGCAAATTTCTAACAGGTTCTCAAAATGCCTCGCTCTAAAGGTTGTGGAGAACTATCTGTTGCTCTGAGAGGAGAAATCATAGGCCGAGCAAAAATGGGACAAACTGTGCCTCAGATTGCTAGAGATCTGGGATGTGACAAGAAAATGGTCAAGAAATGGGTTCAGCGACATGAAGAAGGTGGTGAATGGTTCAGGTCTCGGTCAAGACGTGGAAGGCCCAAAGTGGCAACTGCAGCTCAAGATCAAGCTTTAGTTACAGAAGTAATCAACAGACCTCTAGGCCACATGTCGATCCTCTTGGGCAAAGCCAGAGAATATAATTGTTCTCACGAAACAATAAGAAGAAGATTATTGGGGGCTCGTCTACACTGTTCAAGACCCGCTAGGTAGACTCTCCTGACTGAAACTCACAAGGCCAGACGAATGGAATGGGCACAGAATAACATGACCCAACCTCAGTCATATTGGGACTTAGTCATCTGAACCGACGAGAAGGTTTTCAAGGCAGAGTTATATTGTATAGACCGCGCGGAACCAGGTATGCTGAATAAAATATTATCAGAACTTCTTGTTCAGGACGAATATCAGCACACTTTTGGAGATACATGACGGCTGCTGGTCCTGGGGATTTGGTTGCGGTGCCTGAGAGAATGAACAGCAGTGTTTACATTAATATCCTCGAAAATACGTTGTTACCGTCCTTAGAAAGAAACTTCCCCGAACAGGAAGAATATATATTTATGCATGACAACAGTGCTGTTCACACTTCTTGGCGAACACGAGAGTGGCTAAGTGAACATCCAGAGTTAATTTGTATTGAGTGGCTCCCTCTATCCCCAGATTTGAAGCCAATTGAACATCTGTGGGCCTACATGGTGCAAGAATGGGAAGAGAGACGTGCAGACAGAGACCAAACGTTTCTTCAAAATCATGTTATGGAACTGTAGCAACATTTTTGTGACACACCGTCGTATTGCTTGAGACCTGTATCTAGTATCCTCTCCAGACTTCAAGAAGCTATTGACTCTGGAGGTGACTACACGAAGTACTGGTGTGTTATTCTTTGTGTAAACATTTATTTAAGTTTCATTTATTTATTATATTTTTTCAAGAGCAATACTTTCGTTCTTCATTCTTTTCCTTTGCTTGTTTACTTATTAGTTCGTTAAAACGCAAACGAAGAGATATCTTCAAAAAGTATTTGTGAATTTACTTTGTACGTTTCTAAGAATACATTTACTTTTCTTTCTTACTCTATATCATGCCCAATAGTACTTTCATTTTAGTTAATTATAACTTTATTTCACATCTCGAATAAAAGTATTATTGTCTTTTTAACGATGATTTTCGTTTTGATTGTGTAATTTCTAGTTTCATTGAATTATCTCAATTCGAACGAATAAATCACATTTTATTTATTGTCCCTTCCTTAGCTAAGTTCGAATTCGAGAACAATGAGGTGTAATTTACGTTCTTTATTCTTCATATTGTGTAGTAATGACAATATTAATTATTTTTCATGAGTCAAGTTGATTAGTGAGAATTTGGACAAACGTTACCCTGGTGATTCTTTACGCAATGACAAGCGTAAAATACATTTTTGCTACGTTAGCCGCCAAGCCATATCTCGGGGGTATTTTGCACCCCACGATTTGTGCATCAGAATTATGCACATGGCGGCCAACGTGTTATACTTCACAGCGATGAAACATTCTAACAGTGTGTTAGCGTTTCCTTCTTCGCCTTCCAATTGAACTGTCTGTGTACTGCGCATGCGCCAGGCAATTTCCATGAAAGATCATAAATAACCCTGATACGTTCTATAATATTTACGAAAGAACGTGTAATAGAATCTATAACAACAACATACAACATTCATCAAAGTAACGAAAAGGTGTTCATGAAACAAATTAATAGATATATTATATCAAAGTAAATTAGGTTTAAATTTTAGGCAATAGGAAATGTTATTCTGTAATAAGAACTACTAATCGAAGCCTTTGCTACAATCACTAGTTGCTACCATAGCCGAGTGGTCTAAGGCGTTCGGCTTGTAAAGCCCCATTCGAACTTAGTTCGAGTCCCCGCCGGGTTCAACGCTTTTCTATCTCTTTTTTTCACTTGTTCTCGATGTTTCTGTCTGTGTTTCTGTCGGATTCGATAAAAAAGAATTTCGAGAGACCAATATATATGATTAATAATCATTTATTTGCAAATCGGCACTCGTACAATATACATTTTCGATATTTTGATTTTGGAAATGAAGTGTATATAATATTTAATAGTAAAAATAGTAAAATAAAAAAATATTCGTATAAATATTGATTAATTAATTAGTGTTAAACACGGCTTTCCAATCAGGAGTATATAGAGAGGACTTACTTCTAAGTGCAATTCGAAAAAGAAAATGAGTTTTAATCTTACCCAAAGTTGGTAACATACAGGATAATTTATACATGATCAGTATTGTCATTTTTATGCTTTTATTATAATCCTCTATAAGTTATGATTTTACCAATTCTAAATGTAGAACGAGAAACAAATGTAATACGTATTATATTTGTTACGAAAAGCTTTTAAGCAATGATGCTTTCAGGACGTGATCTGAGGGAGAATTTGAGACCCCTCTCGAGCTAAGAAATTTCCTCCTTCAGGACCATATATTCGATCGTGCTCAATGTGGACTACCAATGTTTGCCCTCCACCCGCATATTGAAATTCCCCCCGAGGATAATTTTCTGAAATCACCACTGTTTATAAATAGTTTTTCGTGACAAACCAGAGGATAATATTGGAGTAGTGGGTATACTTCATTTTTTTTAGCTATGGATATAAGATTCGCTATTCATATATTGTTCCGTTCTAATCGAATTTGAAACAAAAGAAGTTTTCAATGAGTCACTCAAATAAATATTTTCAGGTTCCGGATTCAATTAGGAAGACACTTAAAAAAAGAAACAGCTTGCTACCGGGTTTGAACACACAAACATGTGATTGATAGTGTATCGACCCAAACCACTCGACCGTTTTGTATGCCTTTGCACGTCTTCTTTTACATTTTGTGAAAGCAGTTTACTGTTCCATACTCGCTTTTGTTTATTCCGATACGACTATGAGTTCTCAGTAAATATTTGGACGTTACAGCTCTTGCAATGTATAAAAGTGTTTTTAGAATAAATCACAATCGATATTATGTCCTAATAACATACGTAAAACAGCTTGAATTCGTGAAATGATGGAGGTTGAACTGAACGTAAATGTTTTAATAGTTAGGAGCCTGGATATGCAAACCCGCTTAACGTGGGGATTTAATATTGTGAAACTTGGTACAAAAAAGTGTACAAACGATTTCGACAATTTGCGAATGAATTGGACATGGTGAGGAGGCTACCATTTAGACAGCCCTCCAGTTTTTTTTTTTTTTTGTTCTGGCGGCGCCTCTAATTGTGTACGATCGAAACTCTTGCCTGCACATTTATGTACAAACGATGTGCAAATGATTGCGATAATTTGTGCTTGAATTGGACATGGGACGGGGGCTACTATTTAGACAGCCCCCACTTTGTTTTCGTTCTTGCAGCACCTCTAATTGTGTACAAACGAAAATTTCGCCTGCAAATTTGTGTACAAACGATTGAGACCATTTCCGATTGAGTCTGATAAGGACCATTTCCGATTGAGGCTGTCTATATGGATGTCTCCTTTTTACCTCTACTGTAATTAAATTCTTCCACGAGAAAATCTGTAATCAACGCTGTCAGTAGCTACGTTCTCGACTAATATACCTTTACAAGTAAGGAATATTTTCGTATTTTTTCAACAGTTAACCAATTTAAAACTATCGTAAACAAGAATATGTAGTCAACTTCTTTAATACTTCGCTCGCAGTAACCCGTTCAGTGCGTGCAACAAGAAACAACAACATGTTTGGCGTCCCACAAATGACAAAAGAGAAAAAGCAAAAGCAAAAGAAGCACAGCAGTGCCTTATCGCAATCAAAGCTGACAACATAGTTTCGGTCGTCACTTACGCCAATAGACCTACAAGCGGTGTACAAGAGTTATACAGTTACAATATACGTTGTACTACAGTAGCGCGACAGGCGGAATGTGCACAAACTACAAATGAATATGTTTCCTACAAGTATCAATCACTATTGCACCCTCTTTACATTCTATACTTCCTTTTTTCTCCCACCTTTTGACCTTGACAAGCAGAAGCACCAGGCTTTCCTGATTCACAACCACAAACTGTTTGTGTACAGAGTACGTTTTCAGTTCTTCCAATGACTGTTCGCGTGAAGAACAAGGGTGATGATCGGGCTACCGTATACGGCAGTCAGAAACACCTGGTTGCAAGAATAAATGTAAAATACAAATATAGAGCCTTGACAATGCCGTGATGATGTATATATATACACATCAGCTAATCATTATCACAACAAACACTATTCGAAGCTTTCTTGCACCCACTGGAAAACGTGAAGTATATTAATATTTATTTGCATATATTGTTATTGTAGACTGTTCCCATAATGCCCACCGACTTCGATTTTACAAAATTTGAGAAATAAATTTCACTTTTTATTTAGTGGTCAATTTGAAGGCATTTTGTTATACTACAATTAAGAAACCCATATACATCATATTACGAATCAATCATTATGGAACAATCTCATGTGTCACACGCAGCAGTGCTACCAATCTTTGAAAGTTTCATTTACAGCTTTTTTCTTTTTCTTTTTTAACTGATTTTGTGAGTAATGGTGCATTCAGAATAAAGGTACAACAAGATATTCTCTCTCTCTCTCTCTCTTTGTGTGTGTGTGTTTTTGTTTCTAGTTTCCGGCGTAAGCATGTGGATACTACCAGGTATACTTTCGTTTGTACATATGCTAGTGTGTGTGTGTGTGTGGCGCGGGTATATGAAATATTAATTGGGATCGCGTAGTGGAAATTATCGATATTAGTACGTACACACAAACGGCTGTTACTTCCCACGATAACTTTGGACGTATGCGAATTTTTAAATTCTGCTTTTTGCAATAAATAAGTAGAGTGTTTGCACTCGAGGGAGTTCCCCTAAATGGTAGCTCCTACCATGTCCAATTGAATCACAAATTGCAGCAATCGTTTGTACATTGTTTGTACAGAAATGTGCAGGCCAAAGTTTCGTTTGTACACTATTAGGGGCGCCGTCAGAACGAAAACAAATTGAAGGCTGTCAAACTGGTAGCCCCCCACCAACATGTCCTATTCAATCACAAATGATCGCAATCATTTGTACTTCGTTTGTACAGAAATGTGCAGGCAAAATTTTCGTTTGTACACAATTAGGGGAGTCGCCAGAACAGAAAAAATGGGGGCTGTCCAAGTGGTAGCCCCCCCCCCCATGTCCAATTCAATCACAAATTGTCGCAATCGTTTGTACTTCGTTTGTACATAAATGTGCAGGCGAAATGTGTGTTTGCACGCAATTAGGGGCGCCGCCAGAACGAAAAAAATTGGGGGCTGTCTAAGTGGTAGCCCCCCACCAACATGTCCTATACATTGTGAGCTAGTGGTCTACTTTGCCACGCTTAGTTGCATGCATGGGGAGCATGCCCGCGACCGTTCGGTCTATTTGATGGACGGGTTCCGCCTACAATGCACCCCCCCCCCCCCGTAGTTGCTCAATATACGCTATATTGCCCGTGCACGAAGTGCACCGTCAAGATTTGTCCCCTAACCTTGACACCTTAGTGTTTCACCCCCATTCTCTGAGGGAGTGGGATACGCCCACTGCGCGGCCAGACCGAAGTCCTGAGTGCCTACCAGTAGACCTACTGGTTGAGGCAGACTGCTAGCGAGTCAGTCCTACCATGCTCTGCAGGCATGGCGCCCGAGCTTTAAGGCAAGCTCACCTCCCGCCCGTGTTCACCGTTACCCAGATTCCTGGGATTGGTTCCCACAAGCTACCGAATCCCACGGTATGACCACAGCCCGGCAGAGTCCAACCCAAATCCGGGGCCCCAGGCAATGCCCGAGGGGGCTTGTTCAATCCCGGCCCTGCCTACCTCTATCGTTCAACTGGCAACCGCCTTGTCATGTAGAGGTACCATGCACACGTCGAGATACTCCCGTATCTCATCCCGGACTCAATGGTACGTGTTAAGTCACCATTTGAGTTTGGTGCCGGCCCATGTCCCACGGAGCTTCCTCCCTTTAGCAGGATCAGAACCGTTACCCAGATTCCTGGGATTGGCCCCTCCCCCACCTCCGGTTGGTCCTCCCGCAGGCTGGAGTCCGACACTCCCCCCCGGTAGGGTCGTCCAAGCAATACGGGACTTCCTCTAGTTACGGTAGAGGTACACCGTACATTACCAGAGCCAATGACTGATGTAGACCGTTTGCTCAAGGCAAGCATTGTCATTTGGGAGCCGTGTCTCCCGAGGGAGCCGTGTCTCTCCTGGTAGGCCCGCCCAAACAATGCGGGGCTACCTATCTTTAACGTGTTTAGGCACCACGTACACGTTGTAGCAAACTTACTTGTCCGAAACCCAATGGTACGTGTAAGCCACCATTAGAAGGGACACCCACACCCTTCCTTCGGTAGGGTCGTCCAAACAATACGGGACTACCTCTTCTTACGAGAGAGGTGAACCGTACATTACCAGACCCAATGGCTGATGTAGACTGTCTACCTTTAAAGACAATGGCCATTTGGAAGCGGCGGCTCCCCTGGTAGGGTCGTGTGGCAAGTCACTTCCTCAGCACTCCTGAGGTACGAGTATGCGTTAGGATACGGAGTATCCCATCCCGGACCCAAGAGAACGCATAGCACTCCCTTTGAGGTCTCCCATCACCTCCCGGTAGGGCGCCGGATCCGCCCACACTCTTGGACACACCAGCTACCCACTCTTTTTAAGCGTGTTGGGGTACCACGCAGCCTTATCTCCCGGACCCAAGGGCACGGCCTAGTTGCCCATTTCGGGGGATACCCGAGGGCTCACCCCCGCCGGTAGGTACGGCAGCAAGCTACCTACCCCACTGAGGACGTGATGGGGTCACACGTACTCTCCCAGATCCAATGGCACGAGTTAGTCGCCCATTTCGGTGGATACCCAAAGGTTCACCTCCGCCGGTAGGTTGTTGTCCTGCTCCTTACTTCTGCACATAAACCAGTGCAGATGAGGTTAACAGGGCATTCGAGATTTAGGCTTGTGTCCAAGCCCCACCCGAACCTATCTCCCCCTCCCTATAGCCCAGGGCCACTAAAAGTGCACTGGGTGCTGGGGAAGGGGTCCCTCCCCCTTTCTCAGCACGGGCTTGGGACCGGCCACGGCCACAAATTGTCGCAATCGTTTGTACTTCATTTGCACAGAAATGTGCAGGCAAAATTTTCGTTTGTACACAATTAGAGGTGCCGCCAGAAAGAAAAAAATGGGGGCTGTCTAAGTGGAAGCCCCCCCCCACCTACCATGTCCAATTCAATCACTAGTTGTCGCATTCGTTTGTGCATCGTTTGTACAGAAATGTGCAGGCAAAATGCTTGTTTGAACAAACATACGGGCGCCGCCAGAACGAAAACAAAGTGGGGGGGCTGTCTTAGTGTTAGCGCCCCCCCATCATGTGCAATTAAATCACAAATTGTCGCAATCTTTTGCACTTCGTTTGCACAGAAATGTGCAGGCGAAATTTTCGTTTGTACACAATTGGAGGTGCCGCCAGAAAGAAAAAAATGGGGGCTGTCTAAGTGGAAGCCCCCCCAACTACCATGTCCAATTCAATCACAAGTTGTCGCAATCGTTTGTACTTCGTTTGTACAGAAATGTGCAGGCGAAATGTATGTTTGCACACAATTACGGGCGCTGCCATAACGAAAACAAAGTGGGAGGGCTGTCTACATGGAAGCCCCCTATCATGCATAATTGAATCACAAATTGTCGCAATCTTATGTACGTCGTTTGTACAGAAATGTGCAGGTAAAATTTTCGTTTGTAGACAATTAGGGGCGCCGCCAGAACGAAAACAAAGTGGGGGCTTTCTAAGTGGTAGCCCGCCACCATGTCCAATTTAAGCACAAATTTTCTCAATCGTTTCTACATCGTTTGCACAGAAATGTGCAGGCAAAATTATCGTTTGCCCACAATTAGGGGCGCTGCAAGAACGAAAACAAATTGGGGGCTGTCTTAATGGTAGCCTCCACCATGTCCAATTAATCACAAATTATTGCAATCGTTTGTACACCGTTTGTACAGAAATGTGCAGGCCAAATTTTCGTTTGTACACTATTAGGGGCGCCGCCAGAACGAAAACAAATTGGGGGCTGTCTAAGTGGTAGTCCCCCACCATGCCCAATTTTAGCACAAATTTTCGCAATCGTTTCTGCATCGTTTGTCCAGAAATTTGCAGGCCAAATGTTTGTTTGTACACAATTAGGAGCGCCGCCAGAACGAAAACAAAGTGGGTCTGTCTAAGTGGTAGCCCCCGACCATCTCCAATTCAATCACAAATTGTCGCAATCGTTTGTACGTATCTTGTACAGAAATGTACAGGCAAAATTTTCGTTTGTACACAATTAGGGTTGCCGCCAGAACGAAAACAATGTGGGGGCTGTCTTAAGTGGTAGCCCCCACCATGTCCAGTTGAATCACAAATTGTCGCAATCGTGTGTACTTCGTTTGTACAGAAATGTGCAGGCGAAATGTTTTTTTTTTGTACACAATTAGGAGCGCCGCCAGAACGAAAACAAAGTGGGGCTGTCTAAGTGGTAGCCCCCGACCATGCCTAATTGATCACAAATTGTCGCAATCGTTTGTACGTAGTTTGTACAGAAATGTACGGGCAACATTTTCGTTTGAACACAATTAGGGGCGCCGCCAGAACGAAAACAAGCTGGGGGCTCTCTAAGTGGTAGCTTCTCGCCAACATGTCCAATTGAATCACAAATTGTCGCAATCGTTTGTACTTCGTTTGTACATAAATGTGCAGGGGAAATGTTTGTTTGTACACAATTAAAGGCGCCGCCAGAACGAAAACAAAGTAGGGGCTGTCTAAGTGTTAGCCCCGACCATGCCTAATTGAATCACAAATTGTCGCAATCGTTTGTACGTCGTTTGTACAGAAATTTGCAGGCAATTTTTTTTGTACACAATTAGAGGCGACGGCAGAAAGAAATTAATGTGGGGTCTGTCTAAATGGTACCCCGTCCATCATGTCTAATTCAATCACAAATTGTCGTAATCGTTTGTGCATCGTTTGTACAGAAATATGCAGTCGTAATTTTCGTTTGTACACAATTAATGGTGCCGTCAGAACGAAAACAAACTGGGGCTGTCTAAATGGTAGCCCCCACCATATCCAATTCAATCACAAATTATATCATTCGCTTCTACATCATTTGCACAGAAATGTGCAGTCGAAATTTTCGTTTGTACTCTAATAGGTGCGCCGCCGGAACGAAAACAATGCGGGGAACTGTACAAATGGTATTTTAAATAGAAACATTAAAAAAAATGTGTCACATTTATGGAGTATTTTTCTAACAGGACTTTGTTCACACTATTGTGTGGTTTGGTATGTTCACACTATCTTGTGATTCACTATATTGATCTTATTCTAACGATGATGGAATTAAATGTTTTTTTTAAAATTTTTTTGCGTTTATATTTATACTTACAATCATTATTGCTGAGTTAGTTTATCACTTCTTATCATTAAACTTATTCATTATTTCTTACGTGAGCTGAATTTATTTTTTTCTTTCTATCTTGCACAGAAACCGTTATTCTCATCTCGTACAGGAAATTGATAAGTGGAAGATATAACAAATTCACAAAGTAGACTGTTAAAGGGAAAATTATAACACAGTATTTTGTTTTATTTGATCATATTCGTTAAACTCATTTTGCAGAAACTATAGAATGCATGGTGAAGTATTTTGGTGCATTCAGCATTCTGATTTACGAGTAGAGTGCTAACTGGCCGGTATTTGCTGTGATTTTGATTAAGGCCGGTGACCGGTACAATCTTCTTATTAGCCCCCTTCTGACCGGTATTTTGGAATCTGCCATCCAGAATATAACATTGAACATCGAAAACTTGCAACAGTGCCTTTACAAACACAAATTTCCTTTGTATTATACATTATCCATATTTTTTTAATGTATGGCAGTTTTTTATTTATTTAACATAACAAATTTGATAACACTTATATTTTATTGTAAATGAATTGTATACATTTATTGAGAGTAGGAAATGACTTTTTAAAGCAATTTTCTTTGTTTGAAGTGTAAGTTTATAGAGTAAATTTCATTTTATGAATCAACTATTGTTACATAAAGATTATTATCCAGTATTAGTCATCTGTTTTGATAATTTTAAACAAGTGGCAATTGCTGGTAAATACAATAACGATCAATACAGTTTTCAGTTTCTCATTTGTACAGAGAATTTTGAGGGTGTGCCGGTAATTTTGTTTTCCTGAGTTGGTTCCTGAGGTTTTCCTGTGGTTTTGTTTCAACTCTGCTACGTAGTGGCTCCGTACTGACACTCCGCATGCAAATAAGTATGTAAGGCTACCATACGCCTCGGTTTCTTAAAATTTGTCTCGGTGTGCAGAAATTTTCCTTCTTGTCTTGTTTATTATTATTATTATTATTATTATTATTATTATTATTATTATTATTATTATTATTATTATTATTATTATTATTATTATTATTATTAATTACATATCAAAATTTCTGAAAAGATATTAAAGTCGACTTATTCCTTTTGCTTTCAATTCCGACAATACTATACGAACAATTTCATTCTAATCTTTATTATTATTCCAATCGCTGCTTCCCCGGATATAACATGCAATGTTTAAATCCTCCTAAGTAGCACTCTTATCACTAAAAATAAGAATGTATACTCCGAGGTGGCAACAAATTCTTGTGACGTTGCAGACCAGCCCCGAAAACACATTTTTTTCTGCTTCAGAAAAACAATTATGCAAATTGCTTTCTTTTAGTTCGCATTTTAGGTTAACAAAAATAAATCAGTCTATTGAAATTTGGAAAGAACTTCATAAATCTGGATTTTTTTTCTTTATAGACATGTATGTCATGTAAAGGTGGTACCGGTATGTGTAATAATATTGAAAATATAATTTTTGCCTAAATATTGTATGTTCACTGATTGCGTTTATATTGTATAACAGCTTCTAGCTTCTATAATAATTTTTAGCACTGTTGATTAAGTATGAACTATGTTAATACATTATTTTAAGTTGTATAACTAGTGCGATACTGTAGTAAAATTGGAAAGATAAAATTAATACAAAATGCAATATTTACTACTAATTTGTAAGATGTCCCGTTTTTTCTGTTTTCAAAAAGTATGGTAGCCTTAAAGTATGTTAAACCATACAAAATAAAATGTACTGTAAATTGTACCCCTCTGATAGTGCTTACGGGTCGGGTCGGGTTGTCGGGTAGGGTCAGTCGGGTTAGCTCGTGTCGGGTCACTCGGGTCGAGTCGTCACATTCTTCACTTATTTTCTATAAGGAATACTATAAGGAGCTTTGTTGTAGAATTCAATTCGAAGTTGGTGAATGAATGATAATTGTCACTATTTGAAGGTGAAATAGTAATAAAATTTTAGTTTAACCCTATAAAAACTAATTGGCATTGTAATTGTAATTAATATTACAACTGACTTTTTTCCTTTCTGCGTTTCTATTTCAAGTTAAATGTCACATTAAGTGAAATTGAAAGGAAATATCTAACTAACGTCCCACGTTATGCACCAACGCTAAGAGAGACAGTGATGATGAGAAATAATTGAAGTGGTTGAATGAAGAAAGTGGGAGGAAATGGGAGAACATCGAGAAAACCCATGCACATAGTGTTTGTCCACCAGAAAACTTACTTGGTACGAGCTGGAATGAATACCCATGGATCTTCTGGTCAAACATCTGCCTTTGGGCAGGACACATTATTATTATTATTATTATTATTATTATTATTTTATTATTATTATTATTATTATTATTATTATTATTATTATTATTATTATTATTATTATTATTATTACTTTAAGAGTGCCCAAGAAAGTTCCGCCGCCTTTTCACCAACACCTTCGAACATTGGTATGTAACCTAAGACGTACCTGGAATATCAAAAATCTTCTCCATCAACCTCGACGACCTTCTGCCGACGTTCTGAAAGGCTATGGATTCCATCGCAGTCGAACTTGGTGGGACGTGAAGTGAAGAAGGTATCAAGTGCATATTGAACCTCTACTAGCGATTTGAATTGGCGTTCTCTAAGGTGATTGTCCAAGGAATGGAACAGGTGATAATCGGACGGTACAATGTCCGTGGAGTATGGCGGATCCAATAGTGTTTTCCTTCCAAGGCGTAGAATGATGTACTGGGTCATTTTAGCCACGTGGGGCTTAGCGTTGCCTTGTAACAAGAGGACCCCTTTGCGATTCAGAACTGCTGGATCCAGACAGTACACAGTGACAGTGCACAGTTGCATTGATGATCTGACCAGCTGTTAGCAGCTCCCGATGGACGATGCCTCGAGCAGTCCACAAAATGCAAAGGAGAACCTTATTCTGGTGTAGTGCTGGCTTGGGCTGTTTTTGAACCGGTTCATGGGATGCTAACCAACAATGACGGCGCCGTGGAGCTTCGTACAGGACCCACTTCCCATCACATGTCAACACCCTGTCCAGAAATTGCTCCTTCCTCAGACGAGACACCAAAGAAACACAGGTGTCTGCTCGCGATGCTTTCTGGCTCCAAGTCAAAACATGTAGGACCCATCAACCCAACTTGCAGTGGTTCCCAAGTTGATGGTGGTGGTGCCGAATGGTTTCTCCACTCACACTGAAATGTAGTACCAGTTCCTCACATATCTGTCTTCGCCTCAATTGCTGCCTGAAGATCTTTATTTTGAACATTTGTTTGTCTTCCGGCACGTGGTGCGTCTTCGAGTGTTTCGTCACCGTCCTAAACCGTCATACCACTGCACTCTCCGCGTAGTCACGACACCCTCACCAAAGGCCTGTCATATCTTCCCCCCCGCGGAGCAGCAATTTGAACTCGTACAGCAAACAAGCCCTTATGACGCTCTGTGAAGGCCCCATGTTCCCTCAGTCCTTACGCATGTTCACGGTGTATCTGAACAGCCACAACCAAGTAGTATGTTGGATATACTTACTAGTGTTGTTCACGAGATCAGCTTTGGGGCATTCTCGTCTCGAAAATGTGTCGTGAAGGTAGTCTCGTCTCTAAAAGTGCATATGTTTCAATTCTAAGAGCTCTGTCTCATCTCGTACCCCTTCATGAAAATTCTGT
The DNA here is from genome assembly GCF_964235325.1 of Thermobia domestica. Classification (NCBI taxonomy): domain Eukaryota; kingdom Metazoa; phylum Arthropoda; class Insecta; order Zygentoma; family Lepismatidae; genus Thermobia; species Thermobia domestica. Next base: position 63,950,781 of record NC_137457.1, read on the forward strand.
CTCGTCTCGTCTCGTCCAACAACTGACCTTCACCTTATATCCATTCGCATTCAACTCACGGTGTGATGGCCAATTGAACACAGACCTCCACAAAGAGACAGATCTTTCTTGATCATCTTCAGATTATTATTATTATTATTATTATTATTGCTGCGGTAGTGATTTGACTTTCTCCACAATAAAATACTTGCTAATTTTATATAACGTTGCAAATATCTTCTAGATAAATTAATCAAGAAAAAATAAAATGTAATTCCCTACAGAATGATATTTCAGTGCAATTAGTTCCTTATGATTCTATCAGACAGCATCGCTGTTTTTAAATAGAAAAATCGGAATGTTAACGTGATGAAATTTTTGTTACACAGCAAAAAATATTAAAAGAAGTTCTATGTACATTCCTTTCTAGAAAATAATGTTGTCTTCAGAACTTTTATTCTTTTAGTCTCCAGAACTTGTCTTCAAAACTCAGTCAAATTTTATTTTGACTTTCGTAGTTGATTGCCTAAATTTTAACCTTGGAAATTTGGATGTGGAGTAAAATAAAGAAGGTTAGCAGGGTAGAGAGGAAAACGAATTAGTAAATGCTGAAAAAATGCAAGAGACGAGAGCAATATTAGACGATATAAGGAAGCGAAAAAATGGGCGGATCATAAGTTTCGATCTTGCTAAGGGATTGCAGTAAAGGGGGTGATATCAGGAGAGCGAGAGTGTGTAAGAAGGTTGCAATTGATAGATTGTAATAAGGAGGGTGGTACTTTATGTTGGATTACGAGGCAGATATTAGCGGGAAATCGCAAAAATGGAAGCTTCTTACCTAGTTCACAGAAACTGGCCTGTCATTAATGGCAGAACACTGAGGAGGAGGAGGAGGATAATTATACTACAAATAAAAAAAGCCGAAACAATGGTTTATGCATACGAATTGGTCAGCATTTTTTTCTGGTGGCAATTTTGTAAGGTTTTAGCTCTCTCAAACTGGTTAGGTTGTAAGCTCAGGTCACTCGGGTCGGTTGTCGGGTTAGGTCACCTCGGGTTGGTTCACTCGGGTCACTTTGGGTAGGACCAATCGGGTCAGCTCTGGTCGGGTTGTCGGGTCGGGTCAGTCAATTCGGGTCGCGGGTGGGGTCGGGTCGGTCTTCAACACATATAATTTCCACGAAAATTACAATATACCACGGTTTATACCTCATTGAATTTCCAATAAAACATTTTCAATGATGTGTACACCATGTCAAAATTTTTGTATGAGGGAATTTCTAGAGGGATTTTGTGGGAATTTGATTGAGTGTAGATTCCTGTGTGTGTGTGTGTGTGTGTGTGTGATAACTTACAGGGTACAAGATGTTGAGGAAGTGTGTAAATAAACCGGACTATTTCTGTTATGTATGTGGGGAGCTGATATTTAAATAACAACGTCGATGTTTTACTCCACTTGTGAGGAAGTGTTATCAGTTATATTTTGGTTGCTTTGTAGGAGACCAGGATAAGAACTGGGTTCCTCACTATATTTGTTGTACTGACTGGGTGGGCAAATGTCTGACTGGGTGGGCAAATGGTGGACGAAACATGAACTTCGCAGTACCTATGATCTGGAGGGAACGAAAAGATCATTCTTCAGACTGCTACTTTTGTATGACACACATAAAAGAAATAAGCAGTAAATCTAACCACACAGTACAGTACACTAATTTGCCATAAGCAATTAGGCCAGTTCCACACAGTGCAGAATTACCTGTACCAGTACCTCCTCCTCATCTTACGGTGAATGAGGATTACGTACTTGAGGCAACTATTGAAGTTCCAAATGAAGATGGTGATCCTACTTATGTAGGAAGCACATCTACATTGGATCTCCATTTGATAACTCCAGGTGAACTAAATAACCTCGTACGGGATTTAAAACTCTCCAAGACACAGACAGAACTTCTTGATTCTAAACTTAAGGCTGGAATCTGCTCCATCGTGACACTAAAATGTGTATTTTTCGAAACCTTCATACAGAGTTTCAAAACTATTGTTCTCAAGAAAATGATTTAGTGTATTGTAATAATGTCTGTGCTGTGATGGATACACTTGGACATGCACATATAAGTACAGAGTGGAGATTGCTTATTGACTCTTCGAAAACTAGTTTTAAGGCTGTCCTTTTGCACAATGGCAAGAAATTTCCTTCTGTGCCTTTGCCTTATGCAACTAATATGAAGGAAACCTATGAAAACATCGAAATAGTGTTCGAAAAAATTCAGTATGAGAAATACAAGTGGACCGTTTGCTGTGATTTACGTCGTTTCTTTGTTAATGAGTTTGGAGCTTGGTTATACGAAATATTGTTGTTTCCTCTGCGAATGGGACAGCAGGAACAAAGCGGAGCATTACATCAAGAAGGAATGGCCAACGCATGTATTAATTCTGGAAAGAAGAATGCTGTTTATTCCTCACTGGTGAGCCCTGATTAAATAATTGTACATCCTCTTCACATAAAGTTGGGGCTCTTCAAAAACTTTGTTAGGGCAATGGAGAAAAGTAATGCAGGATCTTGTTACCTGAAGGAAAAAATTCCTCGGGTTAGTGACGCTAAGGAGTTTTGTAGACCCAAAATAAGATGTTTGATTCGTGACCAAAAATTTGAGGATCTCTTAACTCTGGTTGAGAAAGCAGCTTGGTGTCCATTTAAATGTTTAACAGAGAATTTTTTAGGAAACAAGAAAGACCAAAATTACCGTGAAATTGTGAGTGTTTCGGCAATCATTCAATGAAATGGGTTGCAACATGTCCCTTAAAGTTCACTTTCTAGACTCCCACCTGCATTTCTTTCCTGGAAACTTTGGTGCTGTTAGTGATGAGTATGGGGAACATTTTCATCAGGACAATTCCTCCATGGAGAAGAGATACCAGTGACAGTGAAGTTCAAAAATGCTAGCTGATTACTGTTGGACACTTAAAAGAGATGTTCCAGAAGCCAAACACAGAAGAAAGTCGACAACTAAAACATAGTAGTTGAGGTAAGTAAGTGTCCATTTATTAAGAAGATACTACTCACTTCTATTGTATTATTTATTAAGCAGATATAAAATGCTGACACGGTGTATATATCATTGAAAATATGTTTTATTTCAAATCCAATAAGATATAAACTGTGCTTATATTGTAATTTTCGTGGAAGTTATATGTGATTATATCTGCACTAATGAATATTGTAAAATGAACAGTACACATAGCATATTTTTTAATATAAATATGTTTATTTCTCTAGAAACAATAATGCTATTCTTATGAAACTTAGAGGGCTTACTTAGTATAAATCAGGCTAACATACAATATAATTTGTGCGTTTATATACCTAAGGTACCCAAGCTACAAGTATGAAAATGGTTTAAAAAAAGAAAAAAGAAAAAGAAAAGAAATTTGAGGGGAAATTTTCCGAAAACACCTCTGTCACGGGAAAACTGAGGGTGATGGAGAAAAACTGATTGCAGATTAAAATTCTACTTGAAAAGTTCTATTAGAAGCAGGTATTTTCGTCCGTGTGCCAGAAAAAAAGAATTTTTTTTTCGACTAGTGTAATAGGTACCATTTTCAAACTCAGCAACCGTTATTCAAACCGGTTAACGTTGATCGCAGATATTAAAAATACTCACATCCGTATATTATTTAATACAAACGAAAATTTTACCTGCACATTTCTGCACAAACGATGTATAAACGATCGCGACAAATTGTGGTTCAATCGAACATGGTGGGACTAGCACTTAAACACCTCCCCGCGTTGTTTTCGTTCTGTCCACGCACCTGATAGCGTAGAAAAAAACACTTTCGCCTGCGCATTACTGCTCAAACGATGTACAAAACAATTGCGATAATTTTCTTTTGAATCGGAGGTAGGGACGTGCTACAAATTAGGCAGCCTATACTTTGTTATCGTTTTGGCGCACCCGCAATTGTGTACTAACGAAAATTTCGCCTGCAAATTTCTGTACAAAACCGTAATAAACAAGTGCGATAGTTTGTGGTTGAATTCGACATGGTAGGAGGCCTATCAATTAGAGTGCCCATAGTTTGTTATCGTTTTGGCGGGGCCACATTTATGTGCAAACGAAAATTTCAGCTGCACATTTATGTACAAAGGCGTACAAACAAGTTCGAAAGTTTGTGGTTGAATCGAACATGGTGGGAGGGCTACCATGTAGACAGCCCCCCACTTTGTTTTCGTTCTGGCGGTGCCCCTAATTGCGTACAAACGAAAATCTCGCCTGCACATTTCTGTATAACTATATTCAAACGATTGCGACAATTTGTGGTTCAATTGCACATGGTGGGGGCTAACATTTAGACAGCCCCCCACTTTGTTTTCGTTCTGTCGTCGCCCTTAATTACGTACAAACGCAAATTTCGCCTGAATATTTCTGTACAAACGATGTGCAAACGATTGCGAAAATTTGTGATTGAATTGAACATGGTGATTGGGCTATCACTTAGAAAGTCCCACACTTTGTTTTCGCCCTGGTGGCGCCCATAATAATATACAAACGAAAATTTTGCATGCATATTGTTATATATAATGATGTTTTTGTTTTTGTTCAGAGATTGGCGTAGCAATTGTGTACACTTTCCTTTGTGAAATCGTAATTGAGATCACTTTTTCACTCTTCCCCCAGTACGACGAAGTTGGTTCGGAGTCCAACTCCCTAATAGCCTCGGTTTTGAAAAACGTCTTTAGCCTACTGGTTCGAAGATGATGAGAAAGTGCACTAACAGTGGTAGAGCTTGGTACTGGAAATCGAAACCCAGGTAACACTTGAAGACTGTGAGTTGAATCTAACTAGGTGGGATAGCTTGACTGAATCAAAGAGACCATTTCACTTTACTTTTTATTAAAAAAAAAATAAAAATAAGAATACAGATGAATTTAACAAAATCGGTTACTTGGAGTTACAACTTGGAAATTTTTCTACATTATTCAAGTGGGAGCACAACCCTATAATACTCAATGGGTGCTAGAAGGTTTTTATGCTAAACCGCGAGTTATTGAAAATAGTAAAGTGTGAACTTTGTACATCGCAACTTGCATTGGCCCGAAAGGAAAAAATGTTAAGTCTCGAAGAGGGAATGTGGTCTCAGATTGATGGGACTTGAAAATAAAACTCATATTGATCACTAAACAATCTCAAAGTGCTCATCCCGTGTGGAGGGGGAACTTAGAAAAAATTAGCACATACCTGATTTCTCTGAAGAGCGTCCCTAACCAGAGCGAAGTTCACTGTTAGCCGTCCGTCCGTAGAATCAACCGGTGCGGCAGACAAGCCTCGTTTATAAAGGCGCTTCGTCCCACGCATTTCTGCCTTTTCTGACGTAGCTCGAAGGCGACGTCACGAGCCTCATCGAGCATGGGAGAGACTTCTTCACGCGCATGCTCAATAGTGGTTAAGACTTCTAGTATTTCTATGATTTTTTCTCTATCACGCCGGGATTGAAATTCCTATTTTACATTTCTTTTTACAGTTTTTGTTTTATACCTGGTTCTAACTACATAATAGATTTCATATATTTATTGCTCTCGTGGTATTCCCTAACTATTGCCTCTAGGACCCAGCTCTGTGATCTGAGTAAAATCAAAGCTAGGGTCATACCACTAATACATGCGTGTGGATTGGTGTCAATGAGGCATCAGGTTGCTAAACCAATTTAAACCTCAACTGACTCCGCTCTCCCTATCTCTCTTTTCCTTACTACACATACAATTTGAAAAGCGCGGGCGTCTCGCCCATAATGTGAGTCCGGCTTAGGACTACGAGGCACAACTGTGTAACAGTTATCCGCCGACCTCGGTAAAAAAAAAATAAACAAAAAAAATGTCGAAAGTTATCTTTCTGGCATTTTTATTCGGTTACAGAAACGGTTGTCCAAGGCAAGTTGCTGGGAGTTAAAGGGTTAATATAGAACTGGCCTTACGTCAGGCGCTAGGAAACTAAAAAACAAACTTTCTTGAGGGATTTGGTGATTATGCACGAATAAACTGCAAGAGAGCGGGATTGTAAGATTTCATGTGTCTTAACTAACTATAGTACTTTTAAATGTTACTCAATTCCATTAACAAGCTAGTAGACTAAAACTATGTAGGATGAAACCTTACAATCGTGGATTCCTTCTAGCTTATAACTATCAAAAGGTTTCGTATGAACTCACAATAGTATTTTGTTTTCTTTTAAACCAATTCCTAACCATATTATTAAGCATGACTTCGAACCGATTATGAGTACAACTTCTAGTATTATAAAGAAAATTAAGAGTTTGTGAGTTTACTGATTTGCTAAGTACAATCGTATTTACTGTACTGAGTACAATTATAGTTATACGTGCTAAATGTGCTTGTCTCAGGCTACTAATTTTATTCAACTATAAATGAAAGAAATTCAACATTAACTACACTCAAACAAAAAAAATAGCGTGAAGCGCTTTTAAAGTTTGACTGAGAAGGACGATAAATTACAAGAGAAGTTTTCTTTGGTTATAGTATAAGTCAAATGGGAAAAACATGCAATGATATAGACTAGGGCACTCAATTTTTAATATTATTGCGGGGTTGTGCTTTACAGTTTGTGAACAACATTTCTTATGTTGTTTCAATATACCAGTTATACTTCATAAATCATAGCCTATACTCTACTTTCCAGAATCAAGTGAATATTTTATAACCTGTAATGTATTGAAAGTATTTGAGTACTCCCTTGAGTAAACCTTTGAAAATAGTTGAGTACTCCATTACATATCTGGTAGTATATTTATTTGTAACATAGAAGCGATTGCATACTAAATGATTATACCGCATATGTAAAATAACTTGAGTAATTATCAACTAACGTTTAAAACAGTTGCTGAATGCTTAATAAATTTTATAAGTGCGTCTATACGCATTTTATATTAAACTCATCCTATTGTTATCAAAAATGCATCTCACATTATTAGTTATCGCTCTTTATAGTGATAATGCAATAAATGTACTATATTACAAACTTACTGTATAGCTCTGTTCTATACAGGGTAATCATAGTATGTACATGTGTTTTTCTAAACTTCTACTCAGCTTGATTGCTATTTCGACCTCGATTTGGTTTCTCTCATCCTGTGTGGTATGCAATACGCTATACACATTGATTACTTTTACGTATACTGACAATATACAGACATTACAATTGATTGGTGCGATTTAGCGCACCTAGAGATTTATATGCCATTGCTTTAGCTTTCTTTTTCCATGAGTGGTTCTGTTAGCAGAGGGGGGAGTCTGAATGGTTAAAATACTGACCCTATGGTTAGTGTGTTAGCTTATGCCCTAATGGCCTATGGTAATAACAGATACAAAGTCTAATAATCAGGGATGCAGTCACGTTTGCTATACCAAAGGACATGTTTCTTGCAGGGGATTTCATATCGTTTGTTTATAATTAGGGGGGAAGGTTAGGGGGGTTTATAGGTTAGTATTGTTAGTATTCCTATTCTTATTATTATTAATAATATTAACATATTTTATGTCTCTTTTTCTTTTTTCAATATACACACCGAAATCGAGAGGGGTTTCTTTGCGGGTACAAAGGTAATTTTACGAAGTAAAGTTACATCATGTTTCATCATGTTAGTGGATCTTGTTGATTTATAGGATAGATTTTAAACGCAAAAGTTAACCACAACATAAGCTATGGTTGATATATTTTTAAAACACACCGGAAGTGTGTTCCGTTCTTTCTTTTAATTCTACTAGCCTTGACTGATAACCGGCCTCGGTTTCCGTTGTGGTGAACTTTTCTGTTTTTAAATCTTAAATGCCTAGTGTAAGGGATATAGTTATGCGGAGAATAACTCTATATGATGACGTCACGGTGACCTGTTGTTGGGCACAGTTAAATACAATGTGCAATGGATAATTTAATAAATTACTTCCTTGTCCTGTTCGCTTCGGTGTTTGCCAAAAGATAGCTATACAGAGGGTTCCAAAACTTGCAGTCTGTAACATGGTGGAATGAAAATGTGTAAACTCGATTACCATACTCACGTATAGACTTCATTAAATGTCTGAAAAACAAACTTGTGCTTTTACTTGACCAATCAATAGAAATTTAATGTTTACATTTAGACAATAACTGTCCATGGCTTTTGTTATTGGTCCGTTAGATCTTGGATATTACAATGAAATTGAGTTGTTTCATATATTGAGAAATATTTAAAGTCTCTTGACATTGTTTACAATCTTCTTATGATTTTTCACAACGCTGATTTGAAAGGAGTTTTTATTCCTTTTATTTTGAGTCTTTTCACTTGTCCATTTTTTTTGTTTGTACTGATACGAGAAGAGTTTTTCACCTGTAAGCAATGAACTGAGGTAAGTCAATGAGAGTCTGTCCGTAGATAAAGGAGATTTTCTTGTCACAGTAGAAGTTTATAATTCTTACGGCACAGAGAAAGTTCTGTATCCGGATGGAAGTCCGTTTTTTTTTTCGGTCACTGTTGTCCACTAATAAACAGTGATGGATTGAACAATAATAATAATCAATTTCCATATCGTCCCTCTGGATCAGCCCTGGAGGGGGCTGACAGGCTGCAATCTGGATCCGTGGGTACCTCCAGATACCAGGGAGGGCCTTACTCTAGACATCACACTGGGTAGGCAATGGATATGGATCTGTAATCAAAGAAGCTATTAGACTACATAATCATTAATGCGTTACATCAGAACCTTGTCTTATGCGAAGTACTTGTTCACATAGGAAGTCCACCGAATCCCTTTTGTAATTGTTCATTATATTTTTTTTTCAACGGGGCTGACCACACATCAAATCTAAGAAAGATATAGTAATCAATATATAGTAATCAATGGAACCTGCAGGGGTTACCCAAAAATGAGGCTATTCGTAAATGAGAGTCGAATACAGAATGTTTTTCAGTCAGATGTCCTGAATATGCTGACCACACATCGTCAGAATCTAGGTACAGAAACCTGTTTAAATATTGTATGTGATTGTAGTAATATCACAAGAATCAATTTTGTACCATTGAACGACTAAACCTGAAGCCTAGAATTAAGTGTAGGTGCGCTGACCACAGATTATTGTTAGGATGCCTCTTGTGTTCAAGCTGTGACTGTGGATGAAGATCAAAAACAACATCACGGTAAGACAAGTTCTTCTCAAATTGATTGATGTACCTAACTCGGTTTGTTTCTTTGTGAGTGGAATGATAATGATGGAGGAAACTGCATTGTTAAATATTCTTTCCACTTACTGTTATGATTAATGGGTGATGAATCATATGGTGAGTAAATCCAAGGTACTTTACAAGATGGGCAATACCTGGTTTGTTATGAAAACGTCAGGACGCAATTGCCATATTGGCATACATTTGCCGTATATTTTGTTTTCAGATGTAGTCAGGTTGAGAACTAGAGTGTTAAAAGGAAGTTTGAATTTAGCCAGCGTGGCGGAAATGAGCTGGTATAATGATAAGTGGCTTGCAAATTATCAGCTCAGCTGACGAATGTTTGGAGAGAGGGAACAAGGGGGCTTGTACATCGCCACTGAGAGAATTCATCTAGTATGCTGTTACAGAGGCCGGCTTCCGACCAGCGACATCTCAGCCTTGTCAGATAAGTATACTTGCATTGTTTTCTCTAATTTAGAGGAGAGGAAGTGGTCAGTCGTTCAGATTTTCATGCATGAGTCCAAGAGGTCTATTGTATACAATCTTTTATACCTTGAAATGTTAGTATTATCTACCTTTTCTTTATTTTTTTTTATTAACTATAACAAAGATTGTGAGTTTTGAATCTAGGTTACTTCGTAAACCACAGAACTATTAAACAGAGTTGAGATACAACAAGATTTAATTAAAGCTAATTATACTTTTACAAATATGCCAGTTACAATAATTAGTTCCAAAGTATCTTCAAACTTTATATCAATCAATTTTAACTAAAATTTTAACACAAACTCAAGCAAACGAGTATAAATTTTTATAAGTGTTTCATACTTGAAATTCATGGCTAGTTTTACACTTTATTACATTGTTTACACTTTATTGAAAATTTTTCAATTATATCAATCAGACTGATATGAATTTGAATCGTGTATTACTTCCTAAATGTTAGTCATTTCTATTTTTACACATTACTACCCCTGTGTGTACGCATAGTGTTCAAGATAAGACGTATCTCACAATAGGGCAATCCAGCACTTGAGAATTTCTCAGTTGACGTGCATGTTATCTTAATTGTTATAGATTTCTTGAAATAATATTGTAGGGTTTTGAGCCCTATAAAGTTAATTAATATAGCTAATACCCTCAGAGGAGGCAGTTTTATCTTGCGCACAATGTGATTTGTTCATTATATTTGCAACCCTTTGTAGATAGCTTAGTAAGAATAACAAGAAAAATGTCAAATTCCCTTTTTTTCTGTTTTGAAGGAAATCGATATTCAAGTGATTAAAAATAACTATCTTTTAACAAAAATATAAAAAGGAAAATGGATACTCAGTTATTTCCAAAGCGTAGGTCCTGTCACTGCTTTTTACCTGGGCCGGTTCTGCTACTTCGGCTTCTGTAAGGAAAAACCTGAAACGAAAAAAAAAATTCTCCCACACACACATAGTATTATTGGCTGGACGCGGGAACCTGAAGTTGAGTGTAGTGTCCGGGGTTCGTATTAGTCGAATTTTGACGAACTTGGTAGTTAAGGCATGACTGGATTTAGAGAAAAGTTACCTTTATTTAATTTCTAAATATTAAGTATGATGCTGAGTATTGCACTGTGTTAATTATTAAGTATGATAACCAACGAGTTTAAATAAGATCTTAACTTTGTGGTTCATATTTTTCAGCTTGTTGGAGTATACGTATTATCTGTTGCTCGGAGAACACAAAGGAAGGAGAAGGAAGGACTTACGTCTCCAAGAACACTAAGGGGAGGTTTCTTGTTATGGGGTAAGTACTATCTTCCTGATTTGTTAGTGTATTATTTTTGAAACATGCGTTTTTAATTTCTTCACGTCAAGCTACCAATTGGTTTTACTAGTGGGTGTTAACATAGTTGAGTGCTAACCCGAGTGCAACGAAATCACAGTTCATATCCTGGGAGTATCCCATACTGATTTTATTACTACTGAAGTAATTGAGAAAAACAAGAGATCATAATGAACGAGAGTGACCTAAATTACAAGGTAACAGTGAGTATACGAAGTGCGGTTTGCAATACCTGTGAATTTAGTGTGTCCTTAAGGAAAAACAAAAACGTTGTTTAGTGTGTGTCACTCATACAAAAAAATGCGTGAGTCGGGACTCGATCTCCGACTTATCTGTTTTCTTTCAACGTTAGATACAATTGCGTAACTGCCAATAATCATCTCCGGTAATTGAAACCATGTTTACAACGATATTAATTTTGAATTGAATATTTCGGGGCTCGAACTCAGGACCTCTAGTGTAGGTAGTGATGATATGTGATCCACTAAGTCTCCATTGAAAGTATTTGATTCCCCTTACTTCCACATATCCAATTCAAGTATAACTTGAGCTCGTGAGGAGAGCTAATTCAAATGTAGAGATAACAGAAATGGTCCATCGGGGGATCGAACCAGAGGTCGTTAAGGATCAATTGCTTATCTGAGTCTATGGTATATCCCAATCGTGATGATTTATGAGGCAACCTTATTATTATTATTCATTTCGTTGTGACGTCATTTCCCTATTTTCTTACTTATCTATTTTCCCGTTATAAATGCTGGTGTGCATAGAAGCTACACGCAACAACATCCTGAGTCCTTGTTAACAGCTGGACTCACTTCCGTCACCCGATAAGAGGTGATTTGCTTTTAGTTATAAGGCAGAATGAAAGACGAGTGTTGTGGAAGTATCTGTGAACATTATAAATATTTGCATCAAGACAAAATGCTATTCGATTAACTTTTAATTTTTAAAGATTACCCTTATGTTTGTTTATTTTCACAATTTATTTCACTTAAAATTTTAACTACTGTCACGTTCATATATTATATCCTAAAGTTCGTGTGCGCCATGCGCTGTTGTGAAGCAGTGTTTTCCACCTATTAAACAGGGCCGCTTATTGAGGGGGCCACCGAATTTTGAAAGTCTCCTGACTTGTAATTTTAAATCTTTTGACGGACATAATCATAAGTGTAATTCTGAACAGAATTAAGTTATTTTATACTAGATTCATTAAAAACAAGTTGACAGAGCTCGAATATCCTTAATATGTGTCCCTTGATTTATGGGAATCTCTATTATTCGAGTATCGAACCTAATTATGAAATGATGTACACGTACTGATTCGCTTCCAATGTTTTATTATTATTATCATTATTATTATTATTATTATTATTATTATTATTATTATTATTATTATTATTCTACTGTACCAGTGAGAGCGTGATTTAATACCATTCTGCGGTATATTAGCAGCGTTATGTGCCTTTTACTTCAGACTAAGCCAAGATTTTGAACTAGTATGAAGGCAGTTACACAAGGATGATTGAAAAACACGAGTATAGTGGTGTAGTGGTAGGACAACATCTGGGAAGTTACTAGAGCCCACCATGATGTCCTTTATGTAACCGTTACTTGACATAACATGGTGATAGTAATATACGCAAGTGAGTTACAATCAGCGGGTTCTAGCCCATTACCCAATGATGGGAGGACAGAAAAAAAATGGAGGGGGCTCGATTTACCCCCAATATTCGTACGAAATACATATGGTAGCCTTAACCTAACCTAAGTTTATCTTACCACAATGAAATAATGATACAATATGATACTATCTAGCATTTTGATAAACATCACTGAAAACATTATTCTAAAATGAGCATCACTGTTAATACTTGATCTAAATCCAACATGAATATAACTAAAGGTAATGTAATCTTACTAACTAAATGTAGTGAAGTATAGTACACAAGTAGCTATTTACATTGTTTTAAGAAAATGGAAGACATAATGTTACATTATGTACAATATGCGCAGTATGCACGTACATTGCCGTAGTTTGCTAATAGATTGGTCCTTGCTAAGAGATTGGTCATTTTCACAACAGCAAAAGGGTCACTTGTGTTCACCCAGAAGGGGTCGCAGAAAAATTTCACTCATATCTATGAATAGCAGCAGTAATAACAGCAGCAGAGAACAACATGTCAGCGACTAAGGCGTATTTCTCCATATTTCGTTTTCTACTTTATTGTATTTTAGTATAGTTTTATTTTATTTATTTTATTTTATTTTATTTTATTTTTTTTTAACTTTAATCAATATGCTTTCCGCCCGAACTACGCGAAAAAAAAAATAAAATAAAAATAGTAATTGCTCAAGGAAAAACAAATGGGGTAGGCATTGTGTGGAGTAACCTATGTAAATATCTGGTGGGGGGAATTCCAGCTTTCCCTTTTCTCTTTTTTTTTTAAACAGGCAGATATCCTGGGTCACAGGAAAAACGTCCCGTAAGCATGCGTGTATCCTAAGTAGGCATAAGTTTGTCGCGGAACAACCCAGAGCGGGCAATATTGACTCTGCTTTACTTTCCAGGTTAATGCAGTCCTAGACACAAAGAGGGAGAGCGGCGAGTTTCTCGCAAGAGAGAAATGAAATAGTCAGGCGGCGGCTACGGATGGAATCCTATACTGTGACTGAAGAGTTTGCATCTGCAACGACGTATGCTAAAAGTCGGAGTTACATATTCAAGGCGTTATACCTGTACGTATTAACGTTAGTAGCTACTAATAATATTTTACTTTTCAGCTATGTCAACACTTATTTTCCTTATAGGTTCTCTGTGTTTGGCAGCATATTGGGAGTCCTATACGAGAAGAAGAAGGGTAACACATTCGTGCCCGGGCACATTCACACAAAGAACAAAAAAAAATTATTCATCCCAATATGTTGGCAAAACATTTATTTTGGTATTAATCCGACATAACTTTTCTGTGACGCGTCAAACTTTTCCTTGCTATTGTAGTTATGGAAGGTTTGGTAGATGTGGTAGGGCCCTAATTTTAAAAATGACTTATTTGCTCCCCAGACCACGTATTAGCGCCGCCCACTAGGATGACTGCCTATTTCCATAGTAGGCCATGGGTGTTTAATGCCGTCTACAGCATCGAATGGAGAGGAGAATGGATTCCAGGAAGTAATTTATTGTTTTTAGATTGATGAAGAGGATATTATAACTTTTTGTTTGTTTTTAATTTTACAATGTATTCTTTTCAGGCTCTATCTATAGCCCTGTATGCAAGTGTTCCGGTATGCCAGAGGTCTTGCATAACTACAGGTACTCCACTTTTGAGTGGTCTATGTGATGTATGAGATTCAACACACTCACTATTTAATATATGCCAAGTTTGTTCCTCCTTTTTTTTTTAAATTTGTCTGAGTTGATGCGACTAAGTCTCATGAGCGACCTATATGTTACGCTTAACATTCATCGTCCTCACTATTGCTAGAATCTTCCGGCTCGCGTGAGTTGTCTCGGGGGAAATACTTCTTTAACCTTTCAATAGTTACAATCTGAGTGTGGTTAGGGTTTGCTACTAGTTCAATTTTACAAGCATTTGTGGGAGAAATACTCCTTAGGTAATACGGTCCCATATACTTGGGTGTCAATTTTGGAGAAATATCCTTCTTAGGTAAATAATCTCTACACAATACTAAGTCACCAACCTTTAATTTAATAGGTTGTCTAGTGCGATCAACGCGTAACTTAGTCTGCTGCTGTGCATGTGTCATAGCCTTCTGGGCTAGTTTACGGATTAACTTTAGTTGTTTCTGATGTTCCTGTATTTTCGTGAATTGATACTGTGTGTCCAACTGAGTGGGAAATCTTGCCTTTTGACCAAAGACAATCTCATATGGGGAGTATTTCCTAATAGGGGATGTTGATATATTATAAGCATATGCACACAAGCGGACATATTCCGCCCATTTAGTAGGCTGTTTAGCCGTGTACTTAGTTAAGAAACTTGCAATGACAGAGTTGAATTGTTCACACAGTCCGTTCGTTGACGGTTTAAATGCTGCAGTTCGAACATGTTTAATATCAAATAAGTCATTTAGTTCGGCCATTATCTTTGAGAGAAAATTACTTCCTCTATCCGTCAAGACCTCTTTAGGGGGGCCAAAGCGCGTGATTAGCTCGTCCAACATGGCTCTAGCCACTGTCGGGGCTTTAATATTTCGTAGCGGTACTAATATTGCGAAATGACTGAGATATTCTATCATAACCAGGATATAGCTGTAGCCTGCGCTACTATGTAGCGGGCCAAAAATATCCAAGCTCCAACGGGAAAATAATTCCTCTTTTACAGGTAAGGGATGAAGAAAACCTTGTTTCTTTTCTCTAGGGATGTTCACCCTCTGACATTCGTCACAAGAGCGCACGTACTCCTTAACTATTCTTCCCATGTTCGGAAAGTAGTAACGTTCGTTCACTTTAGAGTAAGTGCGAGAAAATCCCGTATGGCCTCCGCACAGCGGAGACGAATGGGCCTCTTGTAATATGTCGGGGATAGCCTTTTCCGGTATCACTTGTTTCTTATCTTTGTTCATGACTCGATATAACACATCGTCAACTACGACATAGGGTTTTAGAGCACGATCAGTGGGGTCATCTTTCTTCCTTTGTATTAGTTCTCTAATTTTATCGTCCTCTTTTTGCATTGTTTTGATATCTATTTTGGGACATAGCACTAGGTTGCACACGTCTGCACAATCTTCTTCTTGACCAAATTTAGAGGGTAACTCATCCTTTAACGGACATCTTGACAAAAAATCGGCGGTCACGTTATTGCGGCCCTTGATGTGTTCGATTGTGAATTGATAGGGTTGTAAACGAATTGCCCAACGCATAAAGCGAGAATTTAGCATCTTATTGTTTCTTAGGTAACATATACCATGAGCATCTGTTCGCACAATAAAGGGACGGTCTGCCAATAGAAAGTGGAAATGCAAAATTGTCTTAGTAACTCCTAGCGCTTCAAGCTCAACCGTGGAGTAGTTGAGCTCCGCTGGGGACAATGATTTCGAAAAATATGCTATTGGGTGTTCTTGGTTATCTTCTTTAATTTGTGCGACATATCCACCTATCCCATCTCGACAAGCATCCGAATAAACTATGGCGTCCTGATTCGGGTCAAAGTGGGCAAGGACGGGAGCAGATATAAGACAAGATTTCAAAGTATCCCATGCTTCTTTCTCAGTTTCTCCAAATTCGAATTTGGCGTTCTTTTTAGTCAACGAAATGAGTGGTTTGGCAATAGTAGAAAACCCTTGAACAAAAGCTCTGTAGAAAGAACAAAGTCCAATAAAACTACGTATTTCTTTAACTGTTGTCGGGTATGGTACCTTTGATATAGCTTCCGTTTTTGCAGGATCTACACAAATCCCTCGCCTACCGACGATGTGACCAAGCACAGAGGCTTCTTCGTAACCAAAGTAACATTTCTTAGGGTTGAGTTTTAAGTTTGCCTCTCGGAGTCGAGATAAAATAATTCTCGTTCTCTCTATTAAAGCTGGGAAAGAAGGACTAGGACAAACCAAATCGTCTAAATAACAGATTACATACTTCCACATAATGTCGCCAAATATAACATTCATCATATTTTGAAAAAGGGCCGGGGCCGTTCTTAGTCCGAATGGTAGTCTCAAAAATTCGAATTTTCCACGGCTGCAGATGAATGCAGTCTTCTCTATATCACACGGACGGATTAATAATTGGTTGTACCCGCTCTGCATGTCTAGCGTATTTATGTATTTGGTACCATTCAGAAACGCTAGTATCTCATCTATACGTGGCACTGGCGTATAATGGGGCCTTAATATTAGGTTCAGTTTTCTGAAGTCGATACATATACGCGGGGAGCCATCTTTTTTAGGTACTACTACAATTGGTGCCGAATATGGGCTTTGACTTTCCCGGATAATCTTGCTGTCTAACATTCTCTGAATCTCTGCCGCGACTATCTCTTTCTGTTTTGGTGTTTCTCTATATGGGGGCTGAGAAATAGGTATATCTGTAATGACCTCTAAGGGGCACATAAATTTATCGGTAGCCGCAGTCAGGCGAGACTTGTCCCAGGCTACAACGTCCCTAAATTCCATCAATAAGTCCAGTAATTGATTTCTTTCTTCTGGGTTTAAATTTGGGCCAATATTTAGTACTTGAGCTAATTCTTCCTTGGTTTGGGGGACTTTCTGGGGTTGTTCAGGGATTTCCACGTCATCTGTTTCATCTTTGTTAGTAAGGTGTATGATCTGATTAACGGCCTGTACGTTATCCTCCGTTTCGTCAGTTAAGGACTCGGCCTGGGGTACAAGTTTCCCTAAATAAAGGTTTTTAGACAAAGATCTGGTTCGATCTGAACTATTGAAAATAGTCAGAGTAATATTTCCATTGTCAGTAAAAACTGGACCTCTTGGGATCAAACAGGAGTGCCAATATCGAATTCCTTTAGACGGTAAGAATTCTCAAATATGAACGTTCCCGGTTGGTGCGGTAATTTCTATGTCATATGAACCATTGACGGCACGCGGACATTTGCTGGAAGGTGTACTTTGTAGGTAGTGTACGGATAGATATCAAAAAGTTCGTCGCCTAACCCCAAGGGGTTTGGCACGACCTTTTTCGGACTATGATCCTGGGCAGAACTCTCTAGGTCAGGGAGAGTTGCTGGATCATTTTCACTTCCTTGCGTTATCAATTGTTTTCCCAATGTTTCTAAATGTCCGCTATTTGACTTTTCCTCTACAGGCTCATGAGGCGCCTGGGAGGCCAGGGGTGGTTTTACAGAGTGTTGCTTCTTTTTGTTATATCTTGTCGCATAAGACGCATTCTCTTTCTTTCTCGGTATAGTCTCTGTATCCGAACTATCTGTGGAACTAACGGCCAAAATTCCACTAGGGCCTGGTTGAGGGTCAAAACTGCATAGATTCTTTTCCTCTCTCTCTAAGTCAGGCGAATTGGTAAGTTCCAGCTCAGGAGCACTGGAAGATACCATGATTTTCTTAGTTCGGTTACGTCTTGCCTTTTTACGACTATTGACTATTCTATTCGTTTTATTCGTAGGCTCCGAGGGGAATTTTGTAGTTTCCCTGGAACACACGAATACGCGGGACGTTATTTCTTCTGTATGAAGTTTTTGTCTCTTATCAGCTACACTATCGACGGGATTTATGGGACTTCCGGTAACCAACTTTGGAGACGGACCCTTACTCCTAAGTGGGAGGTTCCGTTTCCTATAAATTGGTTTGTTTCTATGAGGGGGGACAGAGTTAGCCGTTTGTCCAGCATTATCGTTCTGTTTTGATTGGAAATCATTTAACGATCTCTTTCCTACTGATGGTGGGTATCGTTTAACGTGTTTTAAATCTAGGGTATGAATCACACCTTGACGACTTCCATATGTACTTTTTGGGACTGTGAACCATAGGTCTTCAACATGATTCCCGTCTTTATCTGCTAATTCCATGTATTTGGAATGAATGGTGGTGACATACTTGTGCAGAAAATCTATCCCCAAAATAACGTCATAGGCGCAAAACTGTGGGTCAACTATAGCTACGTCTAGGAATCTTCGTTTGGTTGTTTTCAAGTGATCCTTGAAGCAACACGCTATTCTCACCACAGGAATGTAATCTGTGGGCTGAGCACCGACGCCGCGAAGCTTCACATAACCCTTCAGTCTTTCCGCTAGTGGAAATTTTGGAGGTAAGAGGGTTTTTGAAGCTATCGAAATTTCAGAGCCAGAATCGATAAGAGCTTGCGCCCAGCGGTCTCCTATTTTTATCTTGACTGTACAAAGCTGCGCCTGCCCATGGCCAAGGCCATAGGTATTTTGGTGATTGTTCCGATACATTTTGTAACCCGGTTCTGCTACTACTTCGTCTGTGTAACAAGAACTAATCTGTACAAATCCTGGTTGGTGTTGTTCTTTAATGCTAGACCAGTCCAAGCGGTCATTTTCCCATATTATGTCATAACCATTCCTTTGACTAACTAATCTTTGCGCTGTGTGAAATTTTCTAAGATATTGTAGGCACTGTTCGAGATTATCGCAATCATCCACTTCAAGCATCAGCTTATTTAGGATGTCTGGCAACAAACTCATTCGAAGTTTACTCATCAATTCACTTTCATTAACCCAACCTCGCAAAAATTTCAAGTCCTTTATTAACTTATAAATGAACGCTAAAGTACTCTCATTGGGTTGTTGTTTTCTTGTATCAACGTCATATTCTAATCTTGCAGTATACTCAATACTAGGGAAAGCCGTTTTAAGTTTTTCCTTCATCTCGCTATAGCTTAAGGGTAAAATGTTTGCTAGGTCTACTAAATAGAAGGAGAAAGCTTCCCCTTTCAGACAGTAAGGAAGGTAATTTACTATCTCTAGAGTCGACCATTCATATATGCTAGCCACTAATTCATATTCTTGCAGAAAAAGTTCCACACACTCATATCTATTACCAGAGAAGGAGGGAATTTCAACATTTGGATAGATCTTAAAGACTTGTGGTTTAGCACTAATAGGAGAATTTTGATTGTCACCCTCGGGAGGAGGGTTGCTAACTTTGCCTGTTACTACAGTAGCTGTAAATTTAGGTTTCTCAAAACTATATGGTATAGATGGCTCGGTAACCGGACTAGTTTTACTTTCTTGCTCAGGTTTTAAATTTATGTGAGGCTTATCCTCAGGATCTACTTTCAAAAAGGGCGAAAAATTTGATTTTTGCTTATCAGAGGTCTTATCTTCACTTGATGAATGTGAAACGGGCTCATCTTTCAGATCTAAGGACTTGTCTAAGGAAGCCGAGGTGTTGAAATTTTCTGAGACGGACCTATAGTCGGTATCAGTTACACTTCTATTTTCTAACTCGGAGGGTTGTTCTGAACTATATTCTGATGTATAAGATCTATCTTGTTCGCTAAATACTGATTTTTCTGTCTTTTCCCCTTCGCTAAACTCTAATTTCTCCATGGGGGCCATGGGTGTGACTACGCTACTAGGTGGCGAAATAAACACTATCTGTAAGGGATTTAACTTTTCCTCTTGTTGGTACTTTTTCATTTCTTTAGTCGCAGGTGATTCACTAGGTTCATTATAGGAACTCAATTTAGAACTAGTACTAGCTGACGGTTGTAAACCACTATTCTTATCCCTATCAGTTAGTTTGTTAGACTCACATTGGGTTGGAGAGGTTGAGGGATCGTCTCTATTTTCTACTCCGTTTAAACAAATTACAGACGCACCAAACTCCGCGTAATCAAAGATTTTACCAATGTTTTCGTTTATTCTACTCTCAGACCAGGAATCGTTATTTTCTTTTTCTTCTTTCTCAATTTGCTTCTGGTGGTCAGAGCAAACTGAGGGAAAATCATCATCACTTTTCTTCTCTTCGCCTAACCTCCTCTCAACTGGAGCAGGGGCGACGAGGTCATTTCTCTGGTCAGCGTGCTCTGAGGGAGGGTCTTGGTTCGCTGCTCGGGGAGTAGAGACCGTGGGAGGATCCCAATGGTCATATCGGAGTTCTTCCTCGAAGTTCCACGAAGGTTTTGACTCATCCTCCAGGGATGGCGCAGGAGGAGACTCCGGGTTGTCGTCTTGTAATTTCGCTATTTCTTCGTTTTGTAATTTCTGTAGTTCGTATCCTAACCAATCGTCTTTCAACGATTCACCCCCATCTGAATCTGCACTACTAATATCTCCGTTTGACCACCTAACCTTACTAACTACACTGAGTATGTTATCTATACTGTCCAAATATTGCAGTTTCTCTTGGAGGGTAAGGTTATCTTCAAACATGACAGGGTTGGTTTGGGTAGCTGTTGTCCGAAGAACCTTAAGTTCACGATCTGTATCAATTCGGATCATTTTAGGAAACTTATATTCGGTCTGAACGCTAACATCTTTCTTTTGAAAAACGTCGGTCTGTATTTCCATATCAAAATTGCCAACTACATTTTCCTCAGGTAACAAATCTTCAAAGGGGGCTGAGGGGTCCGCTTGGAATAAAATACCTAATTTCTCTTCGGCGTCACCTTGGCGGCGAACAACTGTGACCTGTACTTTCTTGTTTCGTAGTTGTCTAGTTAAGGGTCGAATTAAGTTTCCTACTGCCGGGGACAGTTCTGTTTGTAATGAATGCTTAATCTGGTCGATTAACGCTTCATCGTTAGATTGTGACAAAGAGCGCGATTCATTTTCATTATTCTCGTCAGGGTTCTCAATTTTCATTTCCCTTGGTTCGGTTCCGATATTTGCATAAATTGGCTCTTTACTCACTGAGGTTTGTGATTCAGTATCTAAGTTAGCATACATAGTTCTAGGACCGATCTCAGCATAAACAGTTTCATCACTACTACCAGCGTAAAAAGATTGAAAGGTGGGTCTTTGCATTTCTAACGGCGTTCTAGGATCTGACAGTTCGTATTTAATAGGAAAATATAGCGCTACCGGGCTATCTGGTCCTTTTGATACACCAATGTCTTTATTTTCTGAACTTAACACTAAGTCACTTAATCTATTTTCCTTATCAGCTAACTTATTATTATCTAAGGGACTTTGGTTCGAGGGGACATCAGGTATTACACCTGCTGTTGTTTCTATCTCAATTGTTGCCTGAGGCCATTCCTGACCTGCAGTTATTAGTTCGGCTATCTCTAGTTCATCTTTTAAATTTACATCATTCACTAGAGTTTTCGGATCTACCCCCGGTGGGGTCTCGTCCGTATCTGAATTTACATATATCGTCCTAGGAGCTGGCATTGGTTTTTCACTTGAACCAGCACTTTGTATTTCTATATCATTTCTAGTCGGGATAGGGCTAGACGCGGCCAGCGGCGTTAGATCGCAGCCACTCGCCGGAGCTTCTGGAGTTTGCGGACTAGCGGTCGTTGGTTCACGATATCTGGGCTGACTCCAGGTATCCAAGTATCTCGGTAATGGATTCTTTTTCCAACGGCCAAATTCAGGAGGAGAATGCCCGTGTACTTTTATTTTATTGCACTCAATACAATAGTAATTATTCCACCGATCTAAAATATAACGGTGCTTGCCCGTGGGCGTCTTAGGACAATGAGATTGCCCTAAATCTAATAGCTTTTCTTTTATTTTCTGCGCGAAACTCATTTTGACAATAAATCTGTTTTTCGCAAGTCAGTGGCCTCTCAAACCAGGGCAGTGGGTAATCAACCTGTTTCCTCTGATATAGAAGAATTTAATCACTGATAGCTACTTCCCTCGGAAATACTACGTCAAATTGTTACGTATTATGAGACTTATTATTATTTCAATATCTTCATTTAACTTCCTTTGAACTTGAATACTCAACTTCCCTTTCTTTAAAAATTTTGCTTTACTTTTTAGAACGGGAAACGGAAAGTGACTAGACAGCTGTTTATAACAGATAATACCTATTTGTTCACTTATGAGAAGTTTTACTTTTTACTTCTATTCTTTAACTTTTTTTTTAAACTTCATTTGTTTTTTTTAACTATTTTGCTTTTGAATTCACTAGGGGGACTTCGATCATCCAACCATTGGTTCATGTACCTGCATTTTAATTTTAGGTATTGCATTTGCATAAAGGTGAGTTTTAGGCAGTTATTCCCAGGCAGCCGTCGGGCTTGCACCCCTATTACAGAGGGGCCCTGCTGGACCAAGAGAATAAGATACCTGTGACCCCCAAGCTTTGCATGGGAAAGGATTTTAGACACTTATCGCCGGACAGACTAGTCGAACTTTCATCCCGTAACACGGGAGGTTCTGCTGTCTAGTGATAAAACTGCCTGTGATCCTCCCCAAATAAGTGGTGAGGGTATTAGCCACTTATCGCCGGACAAACTAGTCGAACTTTCATCCCGTAAAACGGGAGGTTCTGTTGACCAGAGATAAAACTGACTGTGACTCCACCAAAGCGAGCGGAAGCATAAGCAGACTTAGGGTTTTGCAAGTACATGAGACAAGAGCTGAATTCTGTATTAACACTCGCGTCCCGATTTTCCATTTCCCTTACTACACAGAAAACGTCGTGAGGTGAACTGAGTCTTGTTCTGCGGAACCTAGCAACTATTCCGCTGACTTATGACAACTTAAAGCGAGAGAAGTTGAGAATAAAAAAAAAATTTCGTCGCCACTTCACTACTTGTGAAACGCACTATTTAGAGCAGAAAAAATTATATTTGTATATCAGAGTCATAGGCTGAACACCGCCTAGGCTAAGTACGCCACTGAACTTTACTGACTTTACATAGTACTGATACACCACTTGACTAGTCAAAAGAAAACTTCGCGTATACGTTTCACTTTTATCTATTGGAAACTCTTTCGATAAAAAAAAATCACTCCCGATTTGCAAAAATCGCGTTTCAGGCAATTGAGATATTTGGTTCCCCTATAAAGTGAATGAGCACCAGAGAGTTGTTTAGAGATTCAAGAACACACAGTTGGTTACCCGGCGAACACCGAACACCATAAAATGTTATATATAATGATGTTTTTGTTTTTGTTCAGAGATTGGCGTAGCAATTGTGTACACTTTCCTTTGTGAAATCGTAATTGAGATCACTTTTTCACTCTTCCCCCAGTACGACGAAGTTGGTTCGGAGTCCAACTCCCTAATAGCCTCGGTTTTGAAAAACGTCTTTAGCCTACTGGTTCGAAGATGATGAGAAAGTGCACTAACAGTGGTAGAGCTTGGTACTGGAAATCGAAACCCAGGTAACACTTGAAGACTGTGAGTTGAATCTAACTAGGTGGGATAGCTTGACTGAATCAAAGAGACCATTTCACTTTACTTTTTATTAAAAAAAAAAATAAAAATAAGAATACAGATGAATTTAACAAAATCGGTTACTTGGAGTTACAACTTGGAAATTTTTCTACATTATTCAAGTGGGAGCACAACCCTATAATACTCAATGGGTGCTAGAAGGTTTTTATGCTAAACCGCGAGTTATTGAAAATAGTAAAGTGTGAACTTTGTACATCGCAACTTGCATTGGCCCGAAAGGAAAAAATGTTAAGTCTCGAAGAGGGAATGTGGTCTCAGATTGATGGGACTTGAAAATAAAACTCATATTGATCACTAAACAATCTCAAAGTGCTCATCCCGTGTGGAGGGGGAACTTAGAAAAAATTAGCACATACCTGATTTCTCTGAAGAGCGTCCCTAACCAGAGCGAAGTTCACTGTTAGCCGTCCGTCCGTAGAATCAACCGGTGCGGCAGACAAGCCTCGTTTATAAAGGCGCTTCGTCCCACGCATTTCTGCCTTTTCTGACGTAGCTCGAAGGCGACGTCACGAGCCTCATCGAGCATGGGAGAGACTTCTTCACGCGCATGCTCAATAGTGGTTAAGACTTCAAGTATTTCTATGATTTTTTCTCTATCACGCCGGGATTGAAATTCCTATTTTACATTTCTTTTTACAGTTTTTGTTTTATACCTGGTTCTAACTACATAATAGATTTCATATATTTATTGCTCTCGTGGTATTCCCTAACTATTGCCTCTAGGACCCAGCTCTGTGATCTGAGTAAAATCAAAGCTAGGGTCATACCACTAATACATGCGTGTGGATTGGTGTCAATGAGGCATCAGGTTGCTAAACCAATTTAAACCTCAACTGACTCCGCTCTCCCTATCTCTCTTTTCCTTACTACACATACAATTTGAAAAGCGCGGGCGTCTCGCCCATAATGTGAGTCCGGCTTAGGACTACGAGGCACAACTGTGTAACAATATTTCTGTACAAACGATGTAGAAACGATTGCGACAATTTGTGATTGAATTGGACATGGTGGAGGGCTATTTCTTAGGGAGCCCCCACTTTGTTTTCGTTCTGGCGGCGCCCTTAATTATGTACAAACGAAAATTTAGCCTTCACATTTCTGTATAAACGATGTGGAAGCGATTGCGACAATTAGTGATTGAATTGGACATTTGGGGGGGGGTATCACTTAGACAGCCCCCAATTTGTTTCAGTTTTTACGGCGCTCCTAATTATGTACAAACAAAAATTTCGCCTGCACATTTTTGTACAAATGATGTCGAAACGATTGCGACAATTTTTCCTTGAATTGGACATGGTGGGGGCTACCATTTAGACAGCCCCCACTTTGTGTTTGTTCTGACGGCGCCGCTAATAGTGTACAAACGAAAATTTGGCTTTCGCATTTCTGTACAAACGATGTAGAAACAATTGCGACAATTTGTGATTAAATTGGAAATGGGGGGCTACAATTTAGACAGACCCCACTTTGTTCTCATTCTGGCGGCGCCCCTAATTGTGTACAAACGAAAATTTTGCCTGCACATTTCTGTACAAATGATGAAAAAACGATTGCGATGATTTTTGCTTTAATTGGACATGGTAAAGTGCTACCATTTAGACAGTCCCCACTTTGTTTTCGTTCTGGCGGCGCTCTAATTCTGTACAAACGAAAATTTGGCCTGCACATTTCTGGACAAACGATGTAGAAATGAATGCGACAATTTGTGATTGAATTGGACATGGTGGGAGGCTACCACTTAGTCAGCCCCCACATAATTTTCGTTCTGGCGGCGCCATTAATTGTGTACAAACGAAAATCTCACCTGCACAGTTGTGTACAAACGATGTAGGAACGATTGCGACAATTTGTGATTGAATTGGACATGGTGGAGGGGCTACCATTTAGACACCTCCCCGCTTTGTTTTCGTTCTGGCGGCGCCATTTATTGTGTGCAAACGAAAATCTCGCCTGCACATTTCTGTACAAACGATGTAGAAACGATTGCGACAATTTGTTATTAAATTGGACATGGTGGAGTGGATACTATTTAGACAGACACCACTTTGATTTCATTCTGGCGGCACCCCTAATTGTGTACAAACAAAAATTTCGCCTGCACATTTCTGTACAAACGATGTAGGAACGATTGCGACCATTTGTGATTGAATTGGACATGGTGGAGGGGCTACCATTTAGACACCTCCCCGCTTTGTTTTCGTTCTGGCGGCGCCATTTATTGTGTACAAACGAAAATCTCGCCTGCACATTTCTGTACAAACGATGTAGAAACGATTGCGACAATTTGTTATTAAATTGGACATGGTGGAGGGGATACTATTTAGACAGACACCACTTTGATTTCATTCTGGCGGCACCCCTAATTGTGTACAAACAAAAATTTCGCCTGCACATTTCTGTACAAACGATGTAGGAACGATTGCGACCATTTGTGATTGAATTGGACATGGTGGAGGGGCTACCATTTAGACAGCCCGCACTTTTTTTCGTTCTGGCGGCGCCCCTAATTGTGTACAAACAAAAATTTTGCCTGCACATTTCTGTACAAAAGGTGTAGAAAAGATTGCGATAATTTGTGATTAAATTGGACATGGTCGGGGGCTAACATTTAGACAGTCCCCCACTTTTCTTCGTTCTGACGACGCACCTAATTGTCTAAAAACGAAAATTTTGCTTGCAGATTTCTTTACAAACGATGTACAGACGATTGCGAATATTTCTGATTCAATTGTACATAGTGGGGCACTACCACTTAGGAAGCCCCCACTTTTTTTCGTTCTGGCGGCGCCACTAATTGTGTATAAACGAAACTTTGGCTTGCACATTTCTGTTCAAGCGATGTAAAAACGATTGCGACAATTTGTGATTGAATTGGACGTGGTGGGGGCTACCATTTAGACAGACCCCACTTTGTTTTCTTTCTCGCGGCGCCCGTAATTGTGTACAAAGGAAAATTTCGAATTCACATTTCTGTACAAACGATGTGGAAACGATTGCGACAATTTGTTATTAAATTGGACATGGTGGAGGGGATACTATTTAGACAGACACCACTTTGATTTCATTCTGGCGGCACCCCTAATTGTGTACAAACAAAAATTTCGCCTGCACATTTCTGTACAAACGATGTAGGAACGATTGCGACCATTTGTGATTGAATTGGACATGGTGGAGGGGCTACCATTTAGACAGCCCGCACTTTTTTTCGTTCTGGCGGCGCCCCTAATTGTGTACAAACAAAAATTTTGCCTGCACATTTCTGTACAAAAGGTGTAGAAAAGATTGCGATAATTTGTGATTAAATTGGACATGGTCGGGGGCTAACATTTAGACAGTCCCCCACTTTTCTTCGTTCTGGCTACGCACCTAATTGTCTAAAAACGAAAATTTTGCTTGCAGATTTCTTTACAAACGATGTACAGACGATTGCGAATATTTCTGATTCAATTGTACATAGTGGGGCACTACCACTTAGGAAGCCCCCACTTTTTTTCGTTCTGGCGGCGCCACTAATTGTGTATAAACGAAACTTTGGCTTGCACATTTCTGTTCAAGCGATGTAAAAACGATTGCGACAATTTGTGATTGAATTGGACGTGGTGGGGGCTACCATTTAGACAGACCCCACTTTGTTTTCGTTCTCGCGGCGCCCGTAATTGTGTACAAAGGAAAATTTCGAATTCACATTTCTGTACAAACGATGTGGAAACGATTGCGACAATTTGTGATTGAATTGGACATGGTGGGGAGGCTACCATTTAGACAGCCCCTAGTTCTTTTCGTTCTGGCGGCGCCTCTAATTGTGTACAAACGAAAATTTCGCCTGCACATTTCTGTACAAACGAAGTACAATCGATTGCGACAATTTGTGACTGAATTGGACATTGTGGGGGGCTACCATTTTGACAGCCCCCCGTTGTTTTCGTTCTGCTGGCGCCCCTAATTGTGTACAAACGATAATTTCGCCTTCACATTTCTGCTCAAACCATGTACAAACGATTGCGACAATTTGTGATTGAATTGGACATGGTTGGGGGGCTACCACGTAGACAGCCCCCACTTTCTTTTCGTTCTGGCGGCGCCCCTACTTGTGTAAAACGAAAATTTCGCCTGCACATTTCTTTACAAACGATGTACAAAAGGATTGCGACAATTTGTGATTGAATTGGACATGGGGGGAGGGGCTACCATTGGGACAGCCCTTAATTTGTTTTCGTTCTGGTGGCACCCCTAATTGTGTACAAACGAAAATTTCGCCTTCATATTTCTGTACAAATTATGTAGAAACGATTAGGACAATTTGTGATTGAATTGGACAAGTTGGTGGGGGCTACCATTTAGACAGCCCCCCTTTTATTTTCGTCCTGCTGGCGCCCCAACTTATGTACAATCGAAAATGTCGCCTGCACATTTTGTACAAACCATTGAGACCATTTCCGATTGAGTCTGATAAGGGGGGGGTGTCTAAATGGACGTCCCTTTTTCACCTCTACTCTAATTAAATTCTTCCTCCAGAAAATCTGTAATCAACACTGTCAGTAGCTACGTCGTCGACTAATATACCTTAACAAGTACAGCTTTATTTTCGTATATTTTTCAACACTTAACCAATTTAAAACTGTCGCAAACAAGAATATGTAGTCAACTTCTTAAATACTTCGCTCGCAGGAACCTGTTCAGCGCGTGCAACAAGCAAAAATAACATGTTTGGCGTCTCACAAATGAAAAAGAGGAAAAAAGAAAAGCAATAGCAGCACGGCAGTGCCTTATCGCAGTCAGAGCTGACAACATAGTTTCGGTCGACACTAACGCCAATAGACCTACAATATACGTTGTGCCACAGTAGCGCTACAGGCGGAATGTGCACGAACTACAAATGAATATGTTCCCTTACAAGCATCAGTCACTGTTGCACCCTATTTACATTCTACACATCCTTTTTTCTCCCACTTTTTGTCCTTGACAAGCAGAAGTACCAGGCTTTTCGAGTTCACAACCATAAACTTTTTGTGTATAGAGTACGTTTTCAGTTCTTCGAATGATTGTGCGCGCGAAGAACAAGGGTGATGATCGGGCTACCGAATACGGCAGTCAGAAACACCCGGTTGCAACTTTAAATGTAAAATACAAATATAGAGTCTTGACAATGCCGTGAGGATATATACATATATATATATATATATATATATATATATATATATATATATTAGGGTGTCCCATATTTTGGATAATGTCGAAACGCTCACCCCCAAATGTAATCTATGAGACAGTAAATACGCATTGGTGAAATGACAGCTCTCTACGTGAAAATTAAAAAGTGCCAACTTGACGGACAGTAATGGCATTTACGTTTCCACATTATAATATAATTTAGAATTTCTGACCGTCATAACAGAGATTCTTAAAGAGGCAGAAAAACGAAATTCTGCTCGCAGAAAATACAGAAAGGAATACATCTGCTCTCTCATTGATGAACATCAACGGATGAACAGTGAAGCCAACCCAAGGGGAAGTAATGTTTTTGTAAATCGAGTGACCTAAATTGGATATCGTCGTTAAAAGGAGCAATGAAAATAAGGACAGAAGAGACGATAAACGTAGCTCAGTGTTGCAAACATTTCGAGAAATAACGGGAAACATGCGCTAATGCAAACACTGTTAGCATACATGGGAAGTGATGTACTAAGTTTTTGTACACTTTAAATTAAGTTGTAACAAGAACTGTTTATATTTACTCTAAGTCTAGAAGGAAAAACAGAACATTGTTACCATTAACAGTAGAGAAAAGTTGAGTTTAGAAAGGATACTATAACTCGGAAAATGTCACTAGTCCTGTATGGTTTAAGACGTATAATGCAAGGTGATCGAGCACGAGGAGTAGTACCGTTGTTATGTGAGATCGATAAGTAACGTACTGACCGAGAAATTCGTTATTCCGCTAAAGACGAGAAGTAAGGTTTGTAGAAGTTAGGAACACAGCACAGTAGGTTGGAATCCTAACAACCCGGTTAAAATATGAAAACAGCATGCAGTTTGCATGGGTTTATGCGCACCTGGGTTTTATGAGATCACTTCTCACGTTAATGATGTAAAGAGTAGCGATAACGATAATGACAATAATGTAGAGTAGCTCTGCAGGGTTGCCATCTCTTACGAGTCTCAGCTTTAACAAGATAACGAATATCTCGGTTACAACATGACTTACGGATATCACATAACCACGGTACTATTCGTCATGCTTTATACGCCTTCGCATTATAAGTGTTATACTATACAGCGCCTTTTCTGAGTTGTTGTACCGCTTCCAAACTCAACTTTTTTATTTGTATTAACACTGGTCAGCAGATTCTTATAGACTTAGAGTCAGTAAAAGTTCTTGTTACTGTTTAATTTAACATACACAAAACGTTAGTAAATCATTCCCTAGGTGCGGCAAAATTGTTTGCATTAACACATGTTTCATGTTATTTCTGAAAAAATTCCTACATTGGTTTGGGTTTGTCACCTCTTTTCTCTTTATTTTCATTGTTTCTTCCAATAAAAATATTCAATTTAGGTCATATGATTTACAGAAATAAAACTTTTCCTTTGGTTGGCAACACTCATCATCCCGTGATGCCCG
The DNA here is from genome assembly GCF_964235325.1 of Thermobia domestica. Classification (NCBI taxonomy): domain Eukaryota; kingdom Metazoa; phylum Arthropoda; class Insecta; order Zygentoma; family Lepismatidae; genus Thermobia; species Thermobia domestica. Next base: position 63,981,238 of record NC_137457.1, read on the forward strand.
TCAACATGCACGCAGATGTCGTCCTTTTTCTATTTGCTTCGTGCAAAATTTCGTTTTTCTGTCTCTTTAAGTTTCTCGGTTATCACGGTTTGAAATTCTAAATTATATTATAATGTGGAAACGTAAATCTCATGATTTTGACGCCAAGTCTGCACGGGTTAACGTGATCGTAGAAAGATGTTATTCCACTAATGCGTGTTTATGGTCATATACAACACATTTGGGGGGTACGTATCGCAACACGAAATTACAATAAATAAGGAATATATATATAGGGGAGTTAGAATAACTATTACAGAACTTCGAAATGTGGCATTCAAGGGAAATGAGAAATATAGAGTAGACATAGAGTGTAACAAACGAATATGCTTTAAAATAGATAAGACAGAAGACGATTTTAGCGTAGGAGGATTGTGCACATCTGAGAAAAAAGAAATCTTCATACTGACAAGGAAAGTAAGATGCCAGGGAAGCTAGGAATATGAAGAAGGTGAACAAAATTGGACAGTAATTTGGGAAACAAAAAAATTGGGAGTTCAAGGAGGAAACTGAAAACCAAGAGTATAATAGAAACTGTTCCAGATCCAAACTTGTACTAAAGTAAAACAAAACTCATTAATTCAAGGATTTGAAGAAAGATAGAATGCCTAATAATAAAAATAAAAATAATAATAATAATAATAATAATAATAATAATAATAATAATAATAATAATAATAATAATAAAATTTACAAGATGCAAATAACTTTGGTATTTGTCTATAAGGACCTATTTATTTTATTTGTTAAGTATTAGTTTGTTAATTGTTAATTCGGAATTTTAAAGTATTTGTATATATGCCCTGTGAGTATGAAGGATGTTTGTCAGTAAATTATTACTTTGTATCTTATTCTACATAAATACTTTTACGAAAAAAACATCTCGGTAATAATTATTGAACATGTTTAATGTTTAGAGAATTGACATAAGCATATTATTAACAATAAATTAGCCACTAATAAATCGATTTTCTTTCCTATGTTTTCCAGTTCTTTGCGCATGTAAGTTTTAATATTACTTTGCTCAGTAACTTGAAAAGGTAACTATAAAGTAGTGCATGTTTTTAAACCTTTGCGTGCCCTATTTCACTTTTTTAACGTTTTACTTTTATCATAGACGAGAACAAATAGATTCTTTTGGATGATTCGCAAAAGAGACTGAACTAAATATAATGACAATTTAGGAGTCATGAAGATATTAATAAATTTTTACTGTAACTTTCCGTGGTTGTTTTCCAGTTTTCATACATACAATACTTCTAGAAAATAGCCTAAGGTTTTAGGTCAACCAAAATAATATTTCAATTTCTCGCCGTTTACGCACAAACCCAAAAATGTTGAAATTATATTAATCTTTGTTTAGTAACGATATTAAGATTAATGTGTAGTTGAATACTTGAATACCTTGCCTATATTAAAGAAAATGCAATGCCTCTCATTAAACTATATGTGTGATCTGACTGATAGTATTTTAAGTGTGTACCTATACATAATACACACTTAAGCATGTGTATATTATAGTGCATAATATATGTAGTATAATATAAAACGTATTTTACAAATATACTTCAAGAATTCATTCACAGGGCTCCATATTTGTAGTTTCCATTTGTTGTGGCATCCAGGTGTTTCTGGCTTCAACATATGATCATCACATTTTATCTTTGCGCTAAGTGTCATCAGAAGTCCGTAAACAGCATAGTGGGCTATATTTAATACACAAGATATTCGAAATGTTTGGCATAAAATAGATTTACAGTTTCAAAACTGGTGTTTAGAATTGTGCATTCCTCTATCTGTGAAAAAGGGTAACTTGAAAGAAAATAATTCGAAAACGACGAGAGTGCAAAACATGGCTTGTGTCACAAAACTTTGGCATAGATTTTTGTTTAAAATTTCTAAAGTACGTTCCTTATATTGTGTACGTAATGTCTTAACGATTTCTGTTTGCAACTGTAATAGCTGTCTGAGAAATTTCAGAGATCATCTATTGTAAAAGTTAGAGTTGGAAAATCACCTTGGCACTGCTCACAGAGTAAATAATAAGGTCTTGATCCCCGTGTAACCCCATGTAGTTTTCGTCGAATAAAAATGTTGCCAGAACTTCTTTGTGATTACATTATTTCATCATTTAGCTTTAGTTCTTGATTTGTGTAATGTTACTTCCCCTAATGTTTTCATATTATGGTGTAATGTTTGATCTCTGCCTTAATGTCCGACATTTTGTGCTTGTAATTAATTATTAATAGTTTTCAATTAAGTCATTAATACAGTATTCGTTAGCAAAAGCAACAGAAACAACAGTTTTCGTTTATTCTTAAATAGCTCGACGAGAGGAACACAACGCCAATTTATGTTTTGTAAACCGAATTTCAGAACTCCAAATAATGAAAAGGGGAATCAAAAGAAAGTTCGAATACAAAAGATTCGAATTGAGTTTGCTTTATTGTCATCGATATCACATAAATAAATAAACATGTATTTGCGTTGAAAGTGTTATTACCTTGACCAAAGAGATTCCTGCAATCCAATCAGTTTGATATTTTTAATTTTTCTTATTTATTTATTTACTTGATGATTATTTTATTAGTTGGGATAGCGTTTTAGCAGTAGTAAGAAAAATAACGACAACTCTTCCAGCTGAGGTAACTAATTAAAGGTTTGGTTGCTATTTTCGTGTTACAGAACACTACTAAAGTATTTCGAGCCTCAGAACAAAGCAAACGTAAACAAAGCGAAATTTATTACTCCGCGGCTCACACGTGCTTCGGCAGCGAGAGACGTGATAGTTTGCTTACTTGCTGTTGTCGCATAATTTCAAAAGTATAACGCTACAGTTGGTTGGGTAAATAATTAACGCTCTGACACTGACTACTGCTATGTTGGAAATATGCATTTTGCTAAATCCTCATATAAACGAGATTGCCTCTGTTCTTATTGTCCTCTTTTGTGTTTTATAACACGAGACGGAAATGATTTGTTGTCACATATCGCCGTCATGAAACTATCAAATAAACACTATTTTGTATTTTTATAAATAAATAGGTGTGGGCTAAATTCTAGGTCGATTATTAACTCTACGTGCAAAAATTATTGCAATATATATGTTTGTTCGTGCCTTTTTGATATATAGATGCCATTTATTTGTGAAAGATTCGATCAAATAGTATGCTAAATTTCTTGATATTAAAAGAGAGAATAAATGCGTTCAACGCCAATAATAAAAATCCATATTGTAGTGCCTTTATAGGTAGAGGCTAAATAACGGTCCGGGCTAGTCTTTTCTCCTTCACTCTTTTATTATAAAATTTCTTAAATACAAATGTATTTGATTACAAAGAGTAAAATCAGTGTCTATCTTGTTATTGACCAGATGAGAGGAAATAGGTGTTTTGCACGGTGACCCTTCTCTCAAAGCAGTCTACAAGTCACCTATTAGTTCTGGTCTTGAAGGATAGCCCCCTCAGCACAATGCTTCGTGAGGATTGGTTGCAGTAAGGATCCTTAGTCTAATATGACGTCAAGTAAGAATAGGTGTACCCCTAGTTCAATGCACCCTCAGGCCAGGGGTTGGTTAGTTGATCAGTTTGTTGACAGACGCAGGGTCCCTCAGTCGAAAAGCTTTTATCTGTCCTCTTCGGGTACTTCGTGAGGTCCGTCTTCTTCAGGCGTTCCTCGGTGTCTTTCGTGTCGGCATCTTGTCTCCTACCCTATCTACAATCAATAGCTCGTGTTGTGTTGACATGAAATTTTGTCGTGGTTTGGGGATTCTTACACCCCCACACTGAAAAAAATAATCTGGATTCATAATTATTATTAATGAAAGTATGATACGTGGATACACTGCATATACACTAGAATATACAATAAACATTATAATACACTGAAAAATCATTATGGGAAAACTTGTTATGATATATACATGTACTGGTAATAACAGTCTAGTTCAGTCTCATCTTATCACGATCATAGCATGGATCATTTGCCTCAAAGCGCGCAGAAATGTCATCACTGTAACTAACAAATTTATACTAGTTCAGCAATTGTAGGTTTCTATGTTTATGCCACATCCGGAGTTTATTGTCTATATGGGTTATGTGTCACTTCGATAGTAGTAGTTTTTTTTTGTATGCAACTTGACTTATGAGATGTGATGCACAAATTAATTATTATTAGAACGAATGAAAGGAGAATAATCGGTTTTAGAATTTGAAAATTTATCTTTTAAAAAAGAAAATAAAGAATTTCTGGTTATTCTGTATAATGGGATCAAGGACCTGATTTTATGCTCATCCTGCACAAGGGGAAAAATGACGTATTAACCATTCAGATACTTCATATTGAAAAAGCGATGCGAGAAACAAGAAAGCATTGCATTTCGACCTTGCAAGACAAAAAAAGAAAAAAATCATCTTGCATTTAGCTAGAAGAACGGAACAACTAATGTAACGTAGTTGAATAACAAAATGAGATACAGCTTATAATTGAAATAAAAAAGTGCAATTTTGTCAGTCCATCTTTTCGTTTTTTTCGTTTCTTTTGGTGTTAGTCCCACTTCTGTTCCCGGCAAGTACTTGTTCTATAAGAATTTTGTTATATTCTTGTTCTTATATTTGTGCCTCTTTCTTGTTAATTTTGTCTTACCTCAGTTTGTTCCGCGTACAATGGCTTCAAATGACCCACCCTAATGTCTTGAAGTATGTGCTTGAATTTAGATGGTAATTCGACTCGATATAAATTTGAATTAAGCTTCTATAATATTCGTGCCGGGCATTCATATTGAATGTTAAAATGTTCAGTTAAACAAATCTTTCTTGTGGGATAATATATCAAAACAATGTCTGCTGGATTATAAGTTGTCTGTCTATAGCGCTTATGGTAAAACTGCTTTTGTCTGTTATACGCCTGTTTCAGATTACCTCGTACTTTCTTCCTGATGGCCGCTAGTTTATCTCTATCAATTTGTATATGTTGTCTTGATGGGAGTGTACATTCTGTCAGGATCCTAGATTCGTAAGGAAATGATTAAAAACTTCCTGAATATTTGGTCCCTAGTTGTACGTAAGTGTTGATTGCAAAAACAACGTGCAATAACCATCCCTCCCAATCCGTAAAGTATTCTTGTACGAAAAATTTGAATTAATTCTATATTAATTTAATGGTCTGTTCTACTAATCCTATGGAAACATGATTATATGCGAGGTGAGCACTTATAGATGAAATCGTTCTTCTGCGCTAAATGTATACGAGTCGTTCCAATACTGGATGTTGGCCCCAATACAGCGTTGTAAATGCTCCGAATTTAAGAACGATATATTCCAAAAATGTCTCTATATCTTCCGCGTTTATGGCGTCTACTGCTTTTGCTATCACATAACTTGTAGCAAACTCTGTGGCTACTAATATATGTTTATTTCTTCCTCCTTTACTAGGGAAGGGCCCTAGTTCGTCATATATCCATGTTCTTCCTATCTTTGCTACGGGTGATGTAGTGGTTGGGCCAGTTTCTTTTGTGGTAGGATCTTTAGAGATTGGCAGTCGCGTCATGTATGTATTTTGTGAGCAAGATAGTTTTTGAATTGCGGCCTATAAAATTCCTTGATGGCGGATTACTAAAATTTTGAAAACCAAAAATGCGGATTGGTCGCTTGGCGGTAGAAGCTTGTAAACTACAATTTGGCTACAGACTTCGGTATACATAAGAGATATAGTAAGCCTTAATCAGAATGGTTTGGTTTTCTATATATAATATGCCGTTTTGGACAAAAAATCTTGCTGAATAACCGTGGAGATCTTGTCCGATTCCTTCCCCTCCAAAACAGAAACGATGTCTTTGTAATTGTTGTCCATACGTTGCTCTCTTGCGATGTTTCGTAAAAGATTATCATCTCTTGCTCTATAATATTAACTTGAATACTATTTGATTTAAAAGCATGGTAGCCTTTACACATTTCTTCGGTCTCTTCTTTTTCTTCTTCGAACTTAATACATTTGATTTGATCGAGCCTACTAATTATATCTACCGGATGTTTGGACCAAGGTAAATACTGTATATTAAAATCATATTCAACTAAGAATAGCTTGTTTTCCGACCTTACCCGGTTGTGTGTTCATTGTCATTATACATTTTGCGTCTGGGTATAGATTGAATTTTCTATTTAGTAGAAAGTTGCGAAATTTGCGCAATGTTATATGAGAGCGTACAACTCTTTTTGCCATATGCTAGCTTGTCCCTCTGTTTTCGTTAATCTTCGAGAACAATAAGAAACTATCTTCTCAGTGACGGTTTTTGGATCATAGCAAACGTGTATTCCAGCTATTTGCATCCGACTGCTATCTGGGGAACCGGTCAAAACCCCCACAGCCAAAACCCCACACTCAAGAAATGTCAAAACGCCCACACAAACGGTCATAACCCCCACACAAATGGACAAATCTCCCAAATACACGAACGGTCAAAACCCCACAGCCAAAACCCCCACACTCAAGAAATGTCAAAACGCCCACACAATCGGTCATAACCCCCACACAAATTGACAAATCTCCCAAATACACGAACGGTCAAAACCCCCACAGGCAAAACCCCCACACTGGTAGTCGGTCATAACCTCCAACGGTCATAACTCCCACACAAATGGACAAAACAGCCACACATAGCAACGGTCATAATCCCCACATAAATGGACAAAACCCCCACACAAATGGACAAAACTTCCACATGCAGAAATAGTCACAACTGCCACACAAATTGACAAAACCCCCACACTCGTGTATTGCCCTTGTACTTTTTAATAACATTTTTTATTCCACTTAAACTGATGTTGCAACTATTCTTCTTGGGCGTCATAAAGAGCCGCAACAAAGACGTGAAATGACGATCATTTCAGAGTGTGGGGGATTTGTCCGATTTTGTGGCTGTTTTGTCCATTTGTGTGGGGGTTATGACCGATTGTGTGGGCGTTTTGACATTTCTTGAGTGTGTGGGTTTTGGCAGTGGGGGTTTTGACCGTTCGTGCGTTTGGGAGATTTGTCCATTTGTGTGGGGGTTATGACCGATCGTGTGGGCGTTTTGACATTTCTTGAGTGTGGGGCTTTTGGCTGTGGGGGTTTTGACCGTTCGTGCGTTTGGGAGATTTTTCCATTTGTGTGGGGGTTATGACCGATTGTGTGGACGTTTTGACATTTCTTGAGTGTGGGGGTTTTGGCTGTGGGGTTTTGACCGTTCGTGTATTTGGGAGATTTGTCCATTTGTGTGGGGGTTATGACCGTTTGTGTGGGCGTTTTGACATTTCTTGAGTGTGGGGTTTTGGCTGTGGGGGTTTTGACCTAGACCCGCTATCTGAATAGACGCGGATTTCTAGCGAACCGTCAAATTGAGCGGGTTATGGGTCGTTTAATGTCTTCTCTCAATTGTTCAAAGAGAACATCGTGCCTCTCGGTCCATTTAAATTTAGATTTAGATCTTACTAATTGCTAGAAAGGCTCAATTTATATCGTAAAGTGTTTGATGTGCGCTCTAAGGTATACACATAGGCCGGTAAAACTTGAGAATTGTTTGTGTATTCGGTGTCTTAAAATTACATATTTTCTTGGCTATCATTGGAGGTCCGTCTGTGAAGTACTTGTCGGCTTCTCGGTGTCTTTCTTGTCGGCTTCTACGCTATTTACAATCAATATCACGTGTTGTGTTGACATGTGTTTTTGTCGTGATGTGGGGATCCTTATAATAAAAATAAACAAATAGATATGCGTAAGTGTTCAGCACACCTGCTAAAATGTATCAATATTCCAAGAAAATTTACACTTTAATATCTTACTTCCCATTACAAAGAATTTATAAACTTGAAAACCACATTAAATATACACCTTATTTGTGAAAGAAATTTGTTCAATTACTGAAATATTTAAAGAATGTTTTTAAATGTTCATTTATTCGAATAAAATAATTGTAAGCAAAATAATGGCACAAACAGGCCTAGTTAGACACCTACCTGGTGTCGTTGCATGGTACTTACTGCTACAAGTAAAAATATATTTCATAGCAGTACGTATTACAATTGCCTCTAAAGTTTAAAAATCGGTTTCCCAATCAGCATGGCAAATAATTTAAACAGTCACCGATCACTTGAGGATCCCTTATTATAAGACCTTAACAGATTCTCATCTGAAATAATATTAGGGCCTATTACGTAGAATTCCTGTCTCCCATTTTGGACTCACGAACCAGCGATTTATTTTAAATGTTCTGTACCTTATATCACCACAGATTTATGTATAACTATTTGCAAATGTATACAATTGGATATAGAAGGGTATTCTTTCAACTCACTGTGTATGTAGGTAAGAGTAGTAAAAATTAGTGAATAATTAACTTCAACATTTCCAAAATTATCTCACGGTAACGTATCGTGGACGTTGGTTGTTTAGGTGCTAAGTTGGTATACGTATGCTCATACTCTTGGACGCCTACCAGCTGCACAATAAAGATGAAACATGACTTTTTCTTCTGTTCTTTTTCTTGTCATGTATTGGCTAGTTATCTGAAACCGTCGCCATTGCCCCTCCTGCGAAGCTAAGAACGGAAGTTTCTCGTAGATAATGAACTGAATCTCTGATATTCAATGATCTGGGTATGAAGCTTCTCACCAGATGGTATGAAATTAGTCGTAGTATTTTATGAAATTAGTATGAAACGGTATATGCAGATGGTCACATAGGCTGGGGACAGAGTGATTAGTTCCGAAACACATTCCCATAGAAAAGCTTAAATAGTAAGCTAAAAATGAAATATGCTGTTGCAAAGTGTTAGGATCCCCCTGGGAAAATTTTCGCCCTGGGAAAGTTCCCTGGCCGCTGGGTTGCAAAGATGAATGTCGTACTTTATGATTGTTTTAAAACGTGTTGCATTCCATTGATTGAACATGATCTAATAACGGAAGCTTCTCATAACATTTCATAATGTGTTGAGAATGTAAGATGAGAAGTTGTATAATCAAGTCTCCAGGGGGCTTGTGTTGCACGAGACGAGATACTGCTTTGAAACACATTCCCATAGCGCAAAGAACCGCGTGAAAATAGATGTGATTAATGCGACCCCGAGAATTGAGGACGCGTGTGAACTTGTTTTGTAGGAGATAAACACGAGTGTGGGTATTTGTGTGTATGTGTGTAAGACGAAAAAAGAATAATTGTAAGTGAGATTTAACAGAATGAAGCTGTGTTCAGTATATCGTCTTTCACTTCAAACCTTTGTATTTGGTTAACCTTGTTCCGCTGGATTACGATAGCTATGAATAAGTATGACACCGACCGCTTTTATTAAAATAGGTAAGTGATAATATATATTACTAAAATGTTACGGTCCATGATAATCCCTGAAGCCATAAAACAGTATGTTGTGTCTTCATTTAACTATAAAGGCATTCGAGACAACAAGGAATAAAGTGTATTTATTCATAGCCTTTTCGTATTTGATAACGAGAAACAATTCCAACGTTGAAAAAACAAATATATATACATACAAGCGAATCTGAACGGTTTGTGAATGTTTATTCTCCTCGTTGTACATTTAATTACATGTAAAAATAGTGTTTAGTTTTAACAGAAAAAGATACGATAGGATGCCAGAGATATTTGATGAATCGTATTTCAACTCAGTCACAGGTATCGTGACAAATATTTGGAGTCTTGTATAAAGCAGATAGTGAACGTTGAACAATAAACACGTATAACTTGTAGTTTAATGTTAAGATAAGATTGTAAAAGAAGTATATTATGTGTTTTAATTTGGATAATATCATGTCTATCTGTCTGTGTGTCTGTCTGTAGTATGTGCTCAAGGACTAGCAAACATTGACGTCCCGAGCTGGGAAAGAATCAAAAACCACCAAGCACTGAGCCCACAATGCTACTAAGTGAATTACAATAGAATAAAAAAAATGGAACGAAAGAAAAATGAAATAAAATCTTTCAGTTTTACGTCCCACTCTTATGCTGGGTACGCTAATGAAGACTGATGATGAGAAATGAATGAAATGGTGGAATGAAGAAAATAGGAGGGCCCCGGGAAAATCCACGCACACGGTGTCTACAACAAAGTTTACTTGTCGGAAACAGGATTTGAACCCGGGACCCCATGCACCAGAGGTTAAAGCTCTACCACTGAGCTATCCGTTTTATTACTACGTTCTTGGTAAAGACAAAATGGACTCAACTAGCTGATTCTATACTAGAAAATCGCTAGACATAAAATAAAAATTACCAATTCTGAGTCTACAACTTTAAATGCATAGAACTATAAATAGATAAATATATATAAGAAAAAACCGAGAGAAGAACTTTTATTTCATGACAAAATCACTTCTAAAGCTTACTAAAAGAAAGCCTTTCCTGCTCCGGAGAATGACATTTCCGGCGTGTACTTTGAAGAAAATCAAAATAAGTGCGTGCATCCAGTAACATGATATGCAGCTGGAAATATAGTAAAGTGCTTGCAATGAGGAAAAGCACTGTACGATGCTCAGTGGGGCAAAAAATGAAAGTCCGGCAGGAGCATATGATCAATGTGAAACTGTGCACTCGGACGGCGAGTGATACGACCCACCATATCTGCAAGGCGTTCCATACCACTGGCGCTCCCTCACATGCTGTAAACCGGTAAGACAAAGTGTCCTCAGAACGACATATATTACACAAGGCATCTGGTGCTCGTTGTTTTGCGTACTTGAAACCATAACACTTGCAAATAAGAAGGTAAGTTTGGGTTCCAAATGTTAGCCCACACTTGCTGCCACTCTATATGTGGAAACTGTTGTACTACTCGTAACTGAGTCCGCTGAGAGGACAATGTGAAGAGGACAGAACATAATGAGCGAGCATTGTGCTGCTGAGGGACCAGAGTCACCCCGGCATAAGTCCAATATCGAATAAAGATCAAGGTATATTTCGGACACTGATGGGCAAATTGAACAAATAGGGGAACTGAAAGGTGATCGTACTCCGGCCAAAAACAACTAAGCTCGTAATTGAGTCAACGGATGAAGGACCCACGAAGAAATCTGCCATGAAAAGAGTTTGACATTTGAGACGGATATTAACTAAACCTAGACCACCTAGGGAACGTGGGAGGTAAATTGCAAATTTGGGAATGCGAAATTAGTAACCCCGCCATATATGCCAAAGGAACAAGGATTCCAATCTTTTTGCAAATCTCAGGGAGGGTAAATACCCGAGCCCTATACCACAACTTAGATGCCACGTGTATATTGATAAATTGGATGCGATACAGTAAATGAAGTCTACGAAAACGGAGAGAGAAGAATAACCCACGGATTTCCTTGAGGATAGGTTGCCAAACTTCGTCATAATGGGGAGTGGGAAGTGACGTGAATGGAATGCCTAAAATAGTTAAGGATGTAACATGCGGTATAGTCGGAGTACCTGGGGTAGGAGTGGGTAACTGAAAGCCGTGAAATTGTAACACCTGAGTTTCTTTTCATTAAACGTAAGTCCAGAGCAACTAGAGAATCTCTTGAGAACCGGAAAAACTCTGAAGAGCAACCGCGTCGACCCCTGTGATAGTCAGATCATCAGCAAAAGAATAGATGTTTTGACAACTAAAGAGGACCTGGGGGAGACACTTTAAACGCCAAACGATAGAGGAGAGGGTCTATACCTAAAGAAAACAAAATAGAGCTTAAACTACAGCCTTGGCGCAAACCTCGCTTTAAGGAAATGGGGTCAGATTGATATCCATTAATTTGGGACGAAACGTGGCGGTGGCGTATAAATTCGAAATTACTTGACAGAAAGCTGCGGGAAAACCCCAAGCGTGTAGCGCGAGACGAAGGAAATTGCGATCTACACTATCATAAGCCTTCTCGAAGTCTACTGCTAACGCTCCTGCTGAAACGCTGTGATACTGAAAGTATGCAAATAGATCTGTAAGAGTACGTGGGATGAAATGAATGTTATGCCAATCGTGCAGAGCTGCTTGATACGGACTGATAATTTTCTGTATGATAGGTCGTAATCGGGCTATAAGAACTTTAGTAAATAATTTCAAATCAACTGGCAATAAGGAGATGGGTCGATAATCAGCCACAACCTTCGCCTTGGACGATTTGGGTATAAGTGCAACAACAGCTGTATTAGAGTTAAAGGGTACATTAGACAACCAGGAATTAAAAAGTATCACAAGTGTACCACAAGGAACAGGAAAGTAATGACGGTAAAAAGATACACTCAAGCCATCTATGCCGGGAGAACTACGCCCCTAGACTTGTTGAGAACTGCAAAGTTTTCGTCAGCAGTGATAGGGGCAACAAAGCCTGACAATTGTCTTCTATCAACCGCTGGGGAAGGGCTGATAGAAACTCGGGAGCAGTGATGAAAATTTTCCGGAAAATTTTGAAACGGAAAATTTTCCTGGAAAATTTTCCGATTCATAAAAACATATTCCACTTATTCCTAAATTGTTGTCTTGATAAGATGTGAGGTGGAAATTTTTCCGGAAAATTTTCCGTTCTTAACAAATATCAGTTCTTAAGTAACAATTCGTCAGTATTCGTAAAATTGATTGAATTCATATATAGAAACGTTAAAGAGTGAAAGATCGTTTAAAGAATCTGAAAATTTTCATGGCTCAGACAATTTTCAGTGCAATGTAGGAACTAGTGGAACAATTTTTCATGAATCGAAAAATTGTATGTGCTGTACAATGAAAATTTTCCGATTCATAAAAAACATACTTCACTTATTCCTACATCGGTGTCTAGCTGAGATGTGAGGTGGAAAATTTTCTTCTCTATTTTTCCGGAAAATTTTCCGTTCTTAACAAATATCAATGATTAAGTAACAATTCGTCAGTATTCATAAAATTGATTGAATTCCTATATAGAAATGTTAAAAAGTGAAAGATCGTTTAAAGAACCTGAAAATTTTCATGGCTTAGACAATTTTCAGTACGATGTAGGAACTAGTGGAACAATTTTTCATGAATCGAAAAATTGTGTCGTCTACAGTGATAAAAATTTTCCTGGAAATTTTGAAACGGAAAATTTTCCGATTCGTAAAAATATACTCCACTTATTCCTACATCGTTGTTTAGCCGCGATGTGAGGTGGAGAATTTTCTTCTATATTTTTCCGGAAATTTTTCCGTTCTTAACAAATATCAATGATCAAGTAACAATTCGTCAGTATTCATAAAATTGATTGAATTCATATATAGAAATGTTAAATAGTGAAAGATCGTTTAAAGAATTTGATAATTTTCATGGTTTAGATAATTTTCAGTACTATGTAGGAATAAGTGGAACAATTTTCCATGATTCGGAAAATTGTCTCTTTAGTACAGTGATTAAAATTTTCCGGAAAATTTTGAAACGGAAAATTTTCCGATTCGTAAAAGAATAGTCCACTTATTCTTACATCGTTGTTTAACCGTGATGTGAGGTGAAATATTTTCTTCCATAGAGAGAGTGAAACACTGTAAAATTTTATTTCCCAACTTCAAATATAAAATTTTCCAGTTCCCGAAAGCTAATTGGAAAATTATAATTTGTTGCTGACTAACTTTCCTCTACTGAAATTCAATTTTGTAGCTCTATGTGCAGTTAAATATAGTGGAAAATTTTCCACCTAACATCACTATACATAATATCCAAAATTTTCAGACCTATGATAAGTGTTTTCCACTTGTTTCTACATCGTGATGAAAATTTTCCGATGTATGAAAATTCCTCTCACTTGTTTCTACAGAGCAATAAAACTTTCCGATTCAGAAAACAGTTGTTTTACTTCTTGCTTCTCGAAATGATGAAAACTTTCCGACTCATAAAAAATAATTTCAATTTTTCCATATAAGGCAGAAAATATTTCGATTCATGAAAAATTGTTTAGCTTGTTCCTACATAGTACTGAAAATTGTCTGAGCCATGAAAATTTTCAGATTCTAAACGATCTTTCAGTTTTTAACATTTCTATACATGAATCCAATCAATTTCATGATTGCTGAGGAATTGTTACTTGATTACTGATATTTTTTAGAACGGAAAATTTTCAGCCTCACATCACTACTCGGGAGCAAAAAGTAAATCCGAATGCGACTCGCTCGTAAAGGCGACGCAGTGTCGCGTAGATACTTGTAAGATCTGTAAAGGGTCGAAAATGGAATCGCCATTGTCCAATACTAACGATTCAATACATGTCGCTCTTCTCTGTTGAAACAGGAGATCCACATAATACAAACAAGACGATTCTTCCGCAAAACAATGATATAGATCTTCCGAAAAATTGGCCTGCAACGATGCTCGAGAATGGATTTGACGCATTCTACGTTTAATGTCGTTAATACAAGCCTGATTAAGTAGAGACGGCTGTGCAGCCCAGAGGTCACATAGTGCCCTATAATAAAACTAATATATCTGACGATCGTGCTGTTGCGACAATTTCCCTCGCCACTGAAAGAAACTGCGGAATTTGGGTATACAATAAGTAGTCCACCACGCAGTATCCGTTGGAAAAATACGTTGCATTTTACGCCAGTACTTAAAACGCTCTGTAAACTCTTCAACAGTGTCGTCTCTTAACATCACTTCGTTGTTGATCTTCCAGAATGAACGTCCCCTCCCCGCCGGAAGAAAAAATGCATTTAAAAATGAACTAATACAGCTGCATGATTTGAGAACGATAAAGGCCTTGTATGAACATCGACTACCGCCTTACTTAAGTTAGCATCGATGTAAATCCTGTGTCGTAGTAGAGGTGTACGTCATTGCATGCTTAGAGTGAGATGCTAGAAGAGCATTTTGGAGCTGGAAAACTCTCACTAACTCAACTAAGGCATGACAGGGAGGTGATGGTGTGAGCGAATCACGGGCGTCGATCACCGCATTATAATCGCCGGCTAATAAACAATAATTAAGACCTGGAGGCAACAATCATGGAATGATACTAGAAAAATCTTCCCTCTCTCGTGTTTTGAGGAATCCACCAGGGACATATAAGCATATAATACATATACCGTGAATATAGCAACGGATGGCTCTCCCATCCTGAGAGAGCATAACTCTATTATAACTTATACCCTTTCGTACTAACAATGCTACACCAGTGTTTTTTTCAGAATTCACTATAGCATTATAGTACGAGAGAAAGTCAAATATATTAAAATTGACTTCAGTTAAACAATAAACGTCTGCACGATTCCGTTCAATAAATTGTTTTAATAACGCTAGATTCTGTGCAGAACTAATTCAGTTAAGATTGAGAGTAATTAAAGTAAATGCATTTATCTGCGCCAAACTTCCACACAAAAACACTAACAGCAGTACAAATAAAAACTTACGTGTAGCGCCCATAGAAAAACATTGCTGTATAAAATAAATGTATGACACATAAAAACTTGAAAAGAAATATTCACCTTGTTGGACACACAACTCAATGTAAGACACTCGTGAACAGAAAGAACAAAAAAGAAAAACAAACACACTATGACGCCACGCTATATCTCGGAATCTGAAGTAGCACGGCCTTTCAGACTCTGATCACGTGACATGGAATGTATCGCACCTTGAGAACCACCAGCCACAGCTTTATGTTCTTCCTTTTTTGAAGTTGACCTAGATACCCTTCGGCGTTTTTGTTGGGCAGCCGGATCCATGGCAATCATCGTAGCACTGGGTGATATAACATAATTACTAAGAGGATCAAGACCCTGGGAGGGGGTTCACCCGGACACGTTGTCATATCTGCATTCCTGAAATTCGCCTAATGTGTCGTAGACACCAGAGGCGACTCCGAGGGCTGTTGCTCAGACACCAAGAATTTTTGTCCACCAATACTGACAACATGGTGGGTAATGGTAAAGGCGCGACGGATCCCGTTGGTAAAGCAGGAAACAGATTCGTCGGGAGCACTGTTTTCCTTAGCAAATCCAGTATTTGATGAGCTTGTTTCGTCACTTACGTGATCAGGAGAAGCCGGAAGCGGATTAGATCGCCATACCTTCCCCAATTCAGTCATAATCACTGGCATCGGGGGCGGTTTCCCCCATAGCACTATTCTTCTTCTTTAAATGA
This sequence comes from Thermobia domestica, assembly GCF_964235325.1. NCBI lineage: Eukaryota > Metazoa > Arthropoda > Insecta > Zygentoma > Lepismatidae > Thermobia > Thermobia domestica. The sequence continues at coordinate 63,997,358 of NC_137457.1, forward strand.
CAGATAGACACTGTATGTGATGTGCCCTGACGAAAAAAACAGTAATTGGCTGACCATCATATGAAACATTCACTTTATAACCTTGAACTATCAATGTAGACGGAATATGCTTAGTTAGCTCAATATGTATAACTCGCACATCACTGTCAATGCCCATAGAAAACGGGTCCGCCCCAAAATTGTCCTTCTACTGGCCGTACCAATCCATAGGCACGAAAATGTTCTTCCAATAACTGTACTGCAGCTTCCAATGGAAAATCATAAACTCTCACCAATTTTACAGGATCCTCAGCCGGTAAAATTCGTACTGTACTTACATTATCATCCACATGATTAAAGGTCACAGTATCAGGCACTGTCGAGGCAAACTGTTCATAATCTGTTAGTGATTTAAACTTAATATAAATACTAAAAGTGTCTTCATGAAGTTAAAAGCACAAATCTGATCAAACAGGCGAGAAAACTTCTCAAACAGCCATTGGCAAAGTTGACTTGAATTAGGTCGAGAACTTTGATAACGCTTATCGAACCTAAATTTGTATTGTAATTCTTTCTTATAAGACATGACACTCAAATTTTCTAGACACAGGAATTGGAATCACCCCAAATATCAAACCTAATAACCTTAATAATCAAAAAAGCTTTCACTGAGTTCACCACACTACCAATGTGTGAAAATCTTATGAAGTATGTTCCCAGCAGGCTTTGTGACCTGTGCTGTTCGAAGGCATGAGCACGAATCAGCTATCAAGGCCCCCTGGAATGAGACAGAGATCAAACCACAACACTCATGTGATGATTGTTTTGACGCCCCATGAGTGTTTTAACAATGAACATTCGTCTCTACTTGTAAGAAATATAAATCAAATACATATCTGTATGTCTGCTTGTTTGTGTGTCTGTATGTGGTTTGAGGGATCAGACAAGTGGGGGAAAAGTGATCAAAATTTTGTTCATGGAATCAGACCAAGACGAAGCGAAGATATGTTTGTGTGTGTTTTTAACAATTGATAATATCATATGATAGTTTTGAATAAAAGAGTATATCAGTCTGTCTGTCTGTTTGTGATCTGGGTTTCAGACAAGGAAGCTGAAGAATTATAAAAATTTGGTCATGGTCTTAGACTAAGACGAAGCGATTGGGGGATGGTAAATTCGAATTGACGTTACTTTCAAAGTTATATTAATCGTCATGAGGTACGGGACACCCCCAGGGGTAAGGGTTTTCGATAGGGGTGGTTTATCGAAAACATGTAAAAAAAATTTAAAATGATTGATATTTGTTTTAAATCCATAGTTTTCGGAATCGGTTTGTTTAGTGGTGGAACTCCGAACTCTTTAACAAAGCATCTAAGGGGATTGGAGTTGGAGGTCCCCAGGGGTATAGCGAGACATGTAAAAACAAATTAAAATGATCGATATTAGGGTCAAATTCATAGTTTTTGGATTCGTTGTATTTACTAATGATACTCCGACTCATTAACACATCATCTAAGGGGGTCCCCCGGGAAGATGTCGAGACACGTAAAAATAATTCGAAATGATCGGTATTAGCGTCAAATTCATATTTTTGGGGCCTTTGTGTTCAGTTATGACACTCCCAACTCATTAACACATCATCTAAGGGGTTGAGATATGGCTCCCATGGCTGATATCGAGACACGTAAAAATAATTTTAAATGATGAATATTTGTGTCAAATTCATAGTTTTCTGCGAAGCTGTGTTCAATGATGATACTTAGAACTCATAAATTCAGTATCTAACGGGTTGGAGTTGGGTCCCCAGGGCGATATCCACACACGAAAAACTAATTTAAAATGCTTGATATTAGTGTCAACTTCATAGTTTTCTGGGCCATTGTGTTCAGTGATGATACTCCGGACTGACTAACACACCATCTAAAAGAGATGAGGTAGGGGTTCCCAGGGGCGATATTGAGACACGTAAGAAATAATAATAATGTTCGATATTAGTGTGACGTTCATAGCTTTTGGGTCGCTGTGTTTAATGATGATACTCCGAACTCATTAAAACAACATCTACGGGGTTGAAGTAAAGTGTCCCCAGTGATGATATCGACACATTTAAAAAAACCAAAATGATCAATATTAGTGTGAACTTCATAGTTGTCGGTGCCGATGTGTTCAGTAATGAAACTTCGAACTTGTTAATACATCATATAAGTGTGATTGAAATTTGAACGGCCCTCTAAGTTGCGTTTTCGTATATGCTAAAGAAAAAGCATATCATACTGAGCTAAATAATAGTTTTAACAATCATTCAAACGTCATACCCTCTTAAGAGAGAGATAGAGAGAGTGAGAGAGAGATGGAATCTTTCAGTTTAAAATCCCACAAATATGCGTCTTACGATATAAAACGGACGCTATATTTTTCGTGGTCGGTTAAACTCTGAAAGAATAAGTATAAAATTCACGTACAGAAGAAGAAGAAGAAATATATGTAGTTAATGAAATTGAAATAGCAGCAGCAGAAGAAGAAGAGATGATCACCAGTGTCAAAGATGAAAAAAGAAGAAGAGGAAACCGATACAGTTAATGGCATTCAAATTACAGAAGAAGAAAAAGAAAAAGAAATATACAGAAGAAATATATCGAATTATGACAAAATATTTAAAAAATGACACAGGAAAAGGAAGCATCCGTCTGTATTGAAAAAATATAAAAATGGTTACATGAAGAAGCAGAAGATGTAGACGTCGAAGAAAGTACAAATGAAGATGAGTTGCTAAATCTTATGTTATCGCAGATAATAGGAGAAGCTTACAATGAGTAAGAAAATAATATAAAAGAAGAAGAAGAGTTTTATGAAAGTGAGCTACAAAATTGGCAAAACAATTATTTCACAACCCTGGAAAACAAGAGGAAGAAAAAGGAGACGTCGAAGAATGAACAAATGGAGAAGAGTTGCTAAAACTCACGATTTCGCAGATAATCGGAGAGGTTTATAATGGCGAGAAGAATACAGAACAAGAGTCTTACACAAATGAGCTTCAAAATTGCTTCACAACTTATTTCTCAATCCTGGAAAAGAAGAGGATGAAAAAGAAATATATCCACCCTGTATGGAAATATTAGCAGAGGCAAGCACTGTACATGAAGAAATAGAAGTTGATTTAGAGGAAATAGAAAAGAGAACGGATGAATTGCTATTTTAATTTCAATCGCAATGAAACACAAGTGCACAACGATTTGGAAATAACAGGCACAATCATAAAAACAATAAATTTCATATAATAGAAGGACGTGGAAGACAATACAGAAGATGGAGGGTGCGATGCTAAGAATCCGTTTAGCCCCCATGCCTGCAGATCTGAACCATTTATGGCAATTGAAAGAAGTCTACGTGTTCTAATAGATTTTATACTACGTAATGTAGACGAATATAAATACGTAGTAATAACAATATCAAATGAGAGAGAAAGAATAATCAGGGTTTTTAGTTATCATTCAGAAAAGCAGGAAATCTATCAGCAGAAATTCTATGGACGAATTATGAGAAAGTACTGCAAAGGAATGCAGCTTTTTTTATAAATGAACATTGTATAGTAAATTTTCATCATGCATGTATGCCACGAGGACAAGGTCGTTTGAAACAACATGTTATGAATACCGAGGAATATGTAAAGGCAAAACGTGCTATTATCACAACTAAGAACACAGGTACAAGATGTTTAGAGCATGCAGTCGTCGTTGCCATAGGACTAAAAATACAAGGGGAGCAATCAAACTGAATACAACAGATATGTAAACCAATAAAATTATATAATAGAAAAAGAAGCAGAAGACCTGTGAGAGGCACCCGTTGCAGATTTTTGTCATGGTGGTGGTATTCCTGAAATTCTTACATTTCGGAAATATTTAAAGGATTAAAAAATCACAGTGTATAGCGGATTTTCACAAAGTGATGTCATGTTCGAAACACCAAGTTATAACGAGAGGACATCTGTAAGTTTACTTTACATAGATAATGATTACAACGTCATTAAAAGCTTAACAGTATGTTTTGGTTGCTGATATTATTGCGAAGGTTGTCATAAGAAATATACAACAAAGGATGAACATTTGAAACAGCTATGTGTTACCGCTGTCATCAGAAACCATCATGTGATTTTAGAGAAGGTCGTATTACATGCAATGAATAATATCGGTAATTTTATGGTCAATAATGCTATGATTATCACAAGCCATCTCTTTATCAAAATGGAAAGCCTTTATGTTCAATTGAGAAATGTGCCCAATGTTTAAAAGATTATTTAGTGAAAGAAAAAGGATCTCACGTATGTGAAGAAACGTATTGCAACATTTGCTATACTACAGTACCACCTAATCATGAATGTCACATGAAAGTGAATGAAAGGAGAAGATCAAAAAAACAATGAAAAATTATCATGGAGAAGTAAGCTATGATTGTATTTTATGATATTGAATGTATACAAGATACGAAAATAGAACAGGATGACGTAAACATATAAGAACATATACCTAATGTCGTGGTTAGTCAACATGAATAATACCGATGTGATGAAGATAATAACATAAAAAATGATTGTGTTGTTTGTGGAAAAAAGAAAATATATTTGACGGAGAAAATGTAGTGGAAGACTCTCTAAAACATCTACAAAGCGACGTCCATACATTAAATCAGTAACATGCATTGCACACAACTCGAAGGGTTATGATGCACATTTCATCATTAAGACCATGGTTAAGAAAATGAATTGGACACCAGAAGTGATCAAGAAATGGGCGAAAATTCTTTCTCCTAAAGTAGGGAACGTAACCTTCATTGTTTTCCTTCTATGTCCCATAGTAAATTAAGTGGTGTGTTTGGCCATCTAACTCGCAAAGGATATTTCCGACGCTTTTTCAATCGACATGAAAATAAAACATATGATGGTACACTTCCAGACATTAGGCATTATGGAGCAGATACCATGAAAGTAGACGAAAGACGCAAGTTTCAGGAATGGCATACCGAACATCGTAATGACACCTTTAAAATGAAAGAACTTATCAAGTATTGTGTACAGGATGTCGAAGTTTTAGTCCAAACAAGCATTTCATTTGTGAATACATTTGAATCTGAAACAAATATAAATCCCTTACTTGAATGCATTACAATAGCTAGTGCATGTAATGTGGTGTATCGAAGACATTTCTTAAAGAAAAATGCGATTGGTATCATACCAAAGAACGGGAATTGATACAGAGATGTACAATCTGTTGAAGCATAAGAATGGATAGCTTGGGAAGAAAAGACAAGAAACATTCAAACTGCCAATGCTGTACGTAGTAAGGAAAAAAGAATTGCTTCAATAAAAGTAGATGGTGAATGAACGGACACTGATACAGGAAGAACACAAGTGTCGGAGTGTGAAGGATGATGACAACATGACTGTATTTTTTGCAACCCTTACTACAGAGGGACTCCCATATATAACAATGGTACAGATAGCATGGAATTTTGATATGAAGCAACAAGAAAAACATTCAAAACTTAAAAGATTTTGGCTGTGAAGTGCACGCAATTGGGTTGTGGGGTTGTGGATTTATAAAAATTGGCAGGAAACGAAGAGATGAAGAAGTATGATAGTAACCATTCATAAACAAAGAAGACACCGTTGGATCTTCGTGACGCTTTTTAAGGAGGACGTGTGAATGTCATACGTTTCTATCATGAAGCACGAGAGTCTGAAAAATAAACAATCTCTTACAAAGAATTTATGATTATTTATCCTTATTTATGTAAAACTAAGAAATTTGCATTTCGTCACTCCACTATCTATCTGTCTGTACATTCAAATATTCCCAGCATTGAAGACGTAGAAGGATTAGTTAAGGTAAGTATTCAACCCCAAAAACTCTCTTCTATCAGGTTCTCCCTTAAAATTCAAATGATAAATTGATGTTTCCACTTTCTCGTACATGTTGTGACGAATTAAACCACAGCGAGGAAGACCGAGTTCTACATGGAACATGGGTAGTAGGTGAAGTAAGAAAAGCATTGGAAGAAGGATACAAAATAACGGATGAAATTTGGGCATATGATGTTGTCCAATATGATGAAGAAACAAAAAGTAGAGGCTCATTTGAAGAGTACGTAAACATCTTCCTGAAAGCAAAAACAGAAGCTGATGGTTGGCCATCATGGTGTTAAACAGATGAGATAAAGGAGAAGTACATACAGCAATTTTGTGAACAGGAAGGAATATATCTGCATGTAAAGAAAATTAAACATAATCCAGCACTTAGGAGGTTAGCTAATGTAAGGCTAATTTCAACTTGAGGAAAATTTGGTCAACGTTAGAAAATGGGGCATGTTAGCATTATTAATGAGCCCAAGGAATTATATGAGAAATAAACATTTCATAATATCGACTTACACCAAATATCATGATATAAATTATGACATGTTATATGTATATTGGCAATACATAGATAAAGTTCTTATTTCACTACCAACAGTAAACGTTGTCATAGCCGCATACAACACAGTACAAACAAGATTGGAATTGTACAAGTATTTAGAACAATAACAAGAAAAAGAATTACATTTTGATACTGATTCAGTAGTTTATACGCAAAAACCTGGTGAACTAAAATTCCAACTGTTGACTTTTTAGTTGTTTAACAAATGAATTACTCGAATATGGTAAAGAGGCCTATATTTCAGAATTGTACCGCTTGGACCCAAGAACTACTCGTTACGCATTTTTGATCCCAGTACGAAGAATGAGTTTCAAGTATGCAAGATACGGGAATTTTCATTAAATTATGAATCTTTTAAACATCTAAATTTTGATATAATCAAGAAAATGATAGTAGATAATGAAAAGACAGAAGAAGAAGAAGAAGAAGACGAAGGCAAATTTCATCCCACCGTGGTCAAAATTACCAACGGGAAAATAATTGTCGCAGGAGAGATCGTAGTTTCGTCATGTAAGACACTGCGATTGTACATGATTGCGTATAGTATCTATACACAAGTCAAAATATTCACGTAGCACAACACTGCAAACTTTACTGTCCAAGAAATAAAGCCAATCACTTGAAGTTAACTACATAATGTTACGCGGAGCATGAAGAGTTTCTTTCTTCTCTAACACCACTAATTTTTCATCCATGAGTTTTCGCACCACAAGTTCGTTTTTCGGCCGATATTTTATAAATGTAATTTCCACTTGCGTTTAAATAGACAGTAACAAACGGGGTCAAATGTACAAGTTTCTCCAACTCTGACAAATTTAACTCCACTCCAAACAAAAGTTCTTTACTAACATGAATCACTGGCTCAAATATTTCACTATCCAGTCCAATACAAATTAATTTGGTTTTCATTGAATTAAGTCTATATTCCACATTTAACAAGTACTATTTCTTGGTATCCCCAGTTGATGCACAAGCACTCAAATACATGTTACACAATAGTTGTTGAAAAGAGAATAACGGTACGAGGCATACAGATGACTTCACATGGATGAAGGGGAGGGCGATGAGGAAACATTCATGTTTCATGTTGTGTGTACATGCCACCCAACACTTACGAAGAATATACCAACTTAGTAAATCAAGATCGTGTATGTTGCGTCTAATCTTCATTCCTTTATATGTTAAACATACATTTCCACTTTGTAAATACGTTAATAATGCACAATTATCTGTTTCCAATTTTTCAGTAGAGCGCGCTGCTAAAATCACTATCTCGCCTCCTTCAAACGTTTCACATGCCGTCCTACCATATATCATTGTAATTCGCAGAAGGGGCGGGGGCGAGTGTTCAAATTACTAGCCAATAGACGACGAGAAGAAGAAGAAGGTGAAAAGTCGTATTTTATCTTGATTCTACAGCTGGTAGGCTTCCAAGAGTATGAGCATACGTAAACCAGCTTAGCAACTAAGCAACGAACGCCTACGCCACTTTCCTATGGGAAAACTTTCGAAAATGTTCCCACGCTGATGAAGTGAATTATTCACTAATTAGAACCATATATTTGAATTTAAAGAAAACTAAAATTTTAGAGTTTTAAGAGATATTACACGTTCTCTAATTGTGTAATTGCTATATATTAGTGACTTGATTAAACTCGTAGATATAAATATTTTGCATTTCAGAAGTGTAAGTAGACAGGAACCAATCTTGATTTAAACCCCGATATATGATTGAAATTTATGTTAAATTATGTATTCCGTTACATTTGGTGTTTAGAATGATTATACTTCCTCCTACTTAGCTTATCACAAGTGTACTTTTGTTAGCACCAAAACATACAGACGTAAGAGACTAGTTAATATATTTTAAATGACTTGTACTTATTATTAAAATTGTGTCACCAAGGCTTTTAAAAACTTACATTTAATTATATATTTTAACTCTCACTGGAATTAATACAATCGATCGGAATACTATTGCTCTGCTGAAAGACAGATGTTTTCTTTTTTCGCTGACGGAAATAAGCTGTAAAAATTTCTAGTACGAGTTTCAGACGAACACCTCCTTATACTGAATGGTGTTGTATTGTGTCCTAGTAAAATTGTGACGTTATCGTAACCTAAACCCTGTAAATCTGATTGTAAAATAATAGCAGTTACGATTTGTGGAAAAGTGACTTAATGTAGTTTCATTCCTAATTTAATGCTGGGAGAAAATATTAATCAATGGACGAGACAATGCACATAAAGGAATATCTATCTATCTATCTATCTATCTATCTAGATATTTTGAACAGGTTTCTTGGTCCCCATCTTGGGACAATGCGACCTTCTGCAATTTTCGCCATAAAGCACAGGTGGTCTCTTCATCCCCAAACGGATATCCAAACAGGTCGTCTCGAGGTCTCTTCCTCCCATCAAGGTTTAAGAACTAACTTTTGTTTCTATACTGTTTATTTAATAGTTTTAAGCACGAGAGAATTCACTCTTCAATACTTTATACATGTGTACACCGTTCTACACATCAGCTATAACATTCTGATTAAAATTTTCAAATTATATCCTGTTTTTGAGATCAGGATTTTAATTTGAGTATATGAATAACACAGAAAAGAGAGAAAGAATATATATATATATATATATATATATATATATATATATATATATATATATATATATATATATATATATATGAATATTCATTTCAGCAGTTAATATTTCAAATTTGAAACATCTTGCACTATTAAATCAGTTAGTTGAACTAATTCTATCTTTAAAGTAAAACTTTTAAAAAAATGAAATCTTTCAGTTTATGTCGCACGTTATGACCGTATACTAAGACAGACGATGATTAAGACAAATGAATGATAATGGAGGAATTAATTGAATAAAAATGTGAGATGAAACGAGAGTACCCCGTGAAAATCCACGAAAATATTGGACACCTCAAACTTACTTGGCCGAGGATCTAGTCAGGGGTTCCATGCTTCAGAGGCAAGTACCTTACTACTGATACACTGTTCCCCCTTTCTTTAAAATTTTCGTTGCACTGGTATTATATGAACAATACTGTAATGGTTTTCAATAATATACTAGTAACACAAATAATAGAGTGATTGACATGGTAACGAAAGTGTTTACGTACATATAGAAAATGTTTACGTTTAAATATAAAATTCGACTGTTCGTAGGATACCACTAACTCTGGTGTATTCGGAAATATTGTATAAAGGGATATGCCACAAATCTAATAACACTAATAATCTATTTTATAAGATATAGATAAATTCGTTTTGACACATTATATCTCGCCAGATAAATATCCCTCTCCTCATTCGTGTTTAGACCCCAATTACAATGTTATGGTATTCCGCATTCCTATCATTCATTTATTTGTGGCTCATTCGATTCTAGTTTATATTCTTTGTGTAACAATAATAGCAAAACGTTAATAATATCTTTTATTAGCGATGTCTCGATAATTACTCGAATTTAAGACGTCCTCGAATCTAAGACGAACCCCACTTTCGCTGGGTTCAATTAAGGAAAAACAGAATTATGTTCCGTCTTTAATAAAGCGATCTTTGATATTGGGATTATTTAACGTCAAATCACACAGGCCATGTCACCCACCACATCAGATTTTAATGAAACTTCGTGTACTTATTAACACTACTAAGCTATGATAACCTTTAAAATTTATCTTCTGAAATCTTAATAGTTTGTTAGAAATACGAGACCAAAGTTTCAAAATTTCAGGCATTCCGGTCGTTCTCGATGTCGTCTAATATTTCGTAGAGCTTAATGAAATTTTCACATCTCAGTATCTAAACAATGTATCACTTGGAAATTTCTAACCGAGGTTTATGTACGTCTGTAAAGCTAACAAAAAGAACACCACCACATTTTTGTACATTAATGATGAAAATATACCCCTGAACATAAAATAATTAATTTTTTATGCAAATTTCTAATTTTACAGAATATGAATTATCGATGTGAGTCGGATAATTACCTTGTTCTATTTTTTTTTTTTAAATTGAATCTTGAGGTACGTTCTAAGAGACTGTAAAATACAATTAGTGCTTTTTTGAATGTTTCGGTTAGTAGTTCTCCTTTAACCCTTCAAGGCCAACGCACCAGCTTCTCGTGTCACCTGTAAAGTGTTATTGCCATTGATGCAAGCAATATATTGGCACATTATTGCTCGTTTCACTCACACAGGTCTCAAGTAATCACTAAGCATACGTCTTTGTGTTGAAATGTGTGGACATAACCAGGCTATAAACATTCATTCTCGAAATGTTATAGTTTCTTTTCTGTTTACCGAACTATTAATATAATCAAAGTGAATTTAATGTTAAAATTGAATTATTTTCCAAATCTACAGCTCATTATCTTTCAAATAAAGTAGAAAAGAAGGTTATTTAATAGTTGAGGGGAAACTAGTCCCAGATAAAAGTCTTGAAAACCAAACTTAACACTAGAAGGACGGAGCGGTCAATTTGACCGTTTTTTTTAAACTTTTCCTATTGCTGTTCTCTAACCATTTTACTTAGAAATCTGAAAGTCCCTAATTTTTTATCATTAATAGGGTAGAGTATGTGTAAAAATTTTGGAGGCTGTCACGTCGCTAGGGGGAGACGCTGTGTTGCAATACCCTAAGAAAGACGAAGCGGTCATTTTGGCCCCTTGCTTATACGGACACTGAAAACTTTTTTTTTTTTTTTGCAATTAATGGTCTCTAATTTTATGCGATGGTCTGTAAAATCGCCCAATCGGAGGCTAGTTCATGTGTTTTATAATGTAATGGGTACAGTATGTCTCAGTTCGTGGATTGTTTATAAGGAAGTAACGGAAAGATATAAGAAGAAGACAATTTCTGAGACAGCTCGTAGAATGCTTGACTAAAGCTGAGCATGTACAGGACGAAAGTGAAAGTTTCTCAGACGGTGATGAGCAACAACCGTGGAAGATGAGAAACCAATACCAAATTCTGCTATGGAATGGCAATAAAATTACGAATGTGTGCAACAAAGTAAGAAATATATTTGTGGGAAGTGTGTAGGGAAAATGAGAAAGCAAGTGTTTTGAAAGAAGTGTGTTTCTCATTGAGTGTTCTCTCTCTCTCGATTTGAAAGAGAGTCTGCGACAGAAAAGTAATTGAACTATGTGTAAACTGCTTCCGAATAAAACCAAAGCTGATTTCCACCAATACGCAATAGATTCTTTGGTGAATGAAAGTATATGAAAATTTATTTAAATATAGTTGTACTCTTATATACAAATAAATAGTTTCTTGCAATGAATGTTATAATTGTGCAGACAATACAGGACATTGCGGTAATCTAAAACATTTACCTCCAAATTTCCTTTACAAAGTACCATTTTAAATGATACTTCAAAACTTAATCTAAAATAAATATAGAGCGTTAAGATTTTTTAAAATTTATATTCCTTATCGTAGAAATATATAACATATCTGCACATACTACATACTTATAGCACTGTAGTAAAAGCAAACTCTACTATACTATGTAGACATTTTTATTTCTAGTTACTTATTATGAAGTACTTACACCATTAAAAATAATTATTGGCAATGTGATACCATAAAATAATAACACCGAAGATATACAATAAATCCCCAATAACCCTCTTTCACGTTCAAATATAATGTGGCGGTCAAATTGACCTCTTAGTCCTTAGTGCGGGTTAGATTTTAGAGTCCTTCTTGTGTTAACCTTACCGCACAAACTAAAGTACAAATTTTTAGTAATAATGCAAAGTTTTGTATGACTTGAAGAGTATTCATGTACTTAATACATTTGTTGATATATGTACCTATAGTGTCAAAGATCTTTTGTTCGTAGTTGCTAAATATACGGTGTATCTCAAAATTCCCCTGACGTAGCGTAACTGTTATTATCATAGTTACAACAAAATGTAAGAGGAAAAACAGTTGCCAAACAGGATGTTTTCAACTTAAAGTGAAGGATCAATTTCGTAAAAGTGTGGTTAATAGGGGTCATGTTTTAAATGGGGGCTGGATATCAACACGTTAGCGTTATAGACAATAACTTCATTCACTTATGTTGTGGGTCCAGGCAAATGTGTGTCCATTTAACATCGGGTATATAAAGAGTGTACAACCCAAACGGCTAGTTCGATTGAAAAATCCCTTCACTTTAGATTGAAAACACCATATTTGACAACGGTTGTCCCTGCTACATTTTGTTGTAACTCTGATAGTAACAGAGTTACACTATATCAGGAGACATTTGAGAAATCCTGTACACAAGGACATATGTTTGTTTCATCAGCACCGGAATAAAATTCTATCTGAAGTTCTAAACTGACTGTTATTTTTAGAGTTATTGTGTAGCTTTCAGTATTTGAGACGAAGTGAGATTGACCGAATTTACAACTGTGGAGGGGAGTAAATATCATTTCTTCACCTCTGTTAGTAACAAAGTAATGTTAGATTCTTCAAAATGTTCAATCGTGGACCTCTTAATCTTACTCTGCACCTTTACCGTAATATAATTGCAGAATCACTTTCCAAATGACTGTATGCTAATACTGTTAGGCAAACTGATACATATTTCCAACAATAAATACAAGTATCTCCATTTCACTAATTCCATTTATTATCAGATTACCTTTAAATTATACTTGCTTTTCCAATATCTTAGTATTTCCAACTACAGAATAAACATAGCCCTTACCCATCATGATTTTATATAACTCACATAACATACTAGGACTCCAGTCTCTACATCATAATCTATATCATCACATAAACTAAAATGTTTACACAGTATGTGCCCTAGCAACCTATTAATATGTGTATGTGGCATTATTTGAAAACCTTATCATCTCGTTGCCTCATTCCATACCTACCAACACTCTCCCCCCTTTATATAAATAGACTTTACCTTCCACACACCAATTAAAGATTCCTGCAATATAATCGGTGAATAGGTAAGCTAACTGCACCTAACTCCAATTACAATAAATATAGTATCACTGATAAACTCAACATAACAAAACGAATAAGTCAATTTCAATTCCGTAACTGTTTTCACTTAACATTCGCTTCTTTCAATCTATAGTCTAAATGCATGTACCATGAATCAACCTTATGTTCCAAATTCTCGATCTTCATTGAATATACATCTAGCTGTTTCTTAATTTTAGCAATTTCAGCTCGCAGCTGATCTAATACTTCTTCACGTTTCTTTAATTCACCAATAACCAACTGCTCTGTTATTAAATTTCGTTTTCTAACTTGTTCCAATTCATCATCTCTCTTCTTTAATTTATCTGTCAAACATTGCATCATTTCGAGTTTCTGGTTACAATTTGCATGTTCTATTTTAACTTGTTCTTCTTTTACTTCTTCCATTTTTTCCTCTTCTACTATTTCGTTTGTTTCTTTGACCACCTCGTTTACTGTATCCTGCTTGTTAATATCATCAGAAGAATCAGGCGTGCTTTCAGCAACATTTTGTGTCTTTGGATTTTCTAATAATTTCTTACTTCTCTTTCCTTTCTTTTTATGTTTCTTCTCGTACTTTATATCTGCATTCTTGTCTTCTACTTCGCCTTCTTCTTTAGACTCTAAGTGTCCAACTACATTTGGATTACTATTTATTTCTTTATTTCCTTCATTGTGACTGATTACTGAACTATCCTGTTCAAAACTTTTAACTTCATTCTGTTCTTCTGTTTCCATAACAACCAAACCATTAATAGAATGCTCCGATGTCACCTTTAAACCTGCATCATCCTTATTTTCTGGCAAAGAGATTTTAGAATTGCTGTCCGTACCATTTACTTGACCAGTACTGTCGTTACTCCCTTGCGCTACAATTGTGTGAACTTGTTGTATCTGCTGTACTCCATTTGAAAAAAAATTGTGTCTGCAGGCGTATGCGAAATGATTATTTCTGTTGCATGCAAAACACTGTTTTCCATATGCCGGACAGTTACGGAAAGCATGAAATTTCTTACATCTTCTGCATGGAAACTTCCTTCTTTGATCTGTATTTAATTGTGAACACCGTTGACAATTTGCTGTTTCCCTTTGTTGATTGTTATGTATTTGCTAAACGAAACTTGAGCATTAGAATTCTCCAAATCACAAGCCACTTTTACTGCTTCCTCAAACGTTAAATTGTCCTTAGAAAGTAACGAACTTCGAATTCGGTTGCTTGATAACCCAAAAATTAATTGATCACATAACGCAAGCACTTTATATTGTTCAAATGCACACGCCGAAACTGCGTTCAGTAGCTCTGTTACAAACTGCATTACATTTTGGTTAAATTGCTGTCTCAGAGAATGAAATTTAAAGCGATGTGCCCATTTGCTACACGCGATGTCTGAGTTGTTTATCAATAAATCCTGTCTATGACCTTGCTCCAAAGACGAAAAAGTTGCCATAATATATGAGTTAAGAAGCGTTGCTCGAAATCGACTGCGCCAATGTTAGTAACAAAGTAATGTTAGATTCTTCAAAATGTTCAATCGTGGACCTCTTAATCTTACTCTGCACCTTTACCGTAATATAACTGCAGAATCACTTTCCAAATGACTGTATGCTAATACTGTTAGGCAAACTGATACATATTTCCAACAATAAATACAAGTATCTCCATTTCACTAATTCCATTTATTATCAGATTACCTTTAAATTATACTTGCTTTTCCAATATCTTAGTATTTCCAACTACAGAATAAACATAGCCCTTACCCATCATGATTTTATATAACTCACATAACATACTAGGACTCCAGTCTCTACATCATAATCTATATCATCACATAAACTAAAATGTTTACACAGTATGTGCCCTAGCAACCTATTAATATGTGTATGTGGCATTATTTGAAAACCTTATCATCTCGTTGCCTCATTCCATACCTACCAACAACCTCAGAACTTTCAGCTTTGAATGTACGCGATGCATAATGAACTATCAAATCAAATGCAGGACTAGTTACGGATTAAAAATAGGTTAGGTAACGCGAACATGCAAGTTGTGTCTTGAACTATCAAGCTGACGTGAAAAATCTTGTTTGAGCAATGCCAGTAGGAACATGTATAATCTTATCTGATTCTGAATTGTGGCCGAACAATAACTTGTTCATTTCGATTTCACATGTGTTTCTGTGCAGATGTTTATGTCGTGTTGAGTGCTTAAGACATAATACTTATCGGGGTTGCTGCAAGATAGTGTTGTTCATCCTGTCAAGTGCTAATTTGGCCTACAAAGGTGTCGCGAAGTGAATTAGAACAGTGAAATGTAGTAAAAGAAGCTAAAAGTAAACGTGACAATAGCAGCTATACACATGTGGTGAAATTGCATTGTATTATCAGTGCATCCCAGAAAGAATGTTATCCCAAAGATGTAGAATCAGTTGTGATTTGTTAACTAGAGTTTGTGAACATCATAAAACTATTACTTGAAGAAGTATGAACATTATCAGACAAGTTGTTTTGATCCATTTAATTGTCACAAAAAAACAATCACTTTGGCTTTGCGAAAAGTAAGTGTTAATTTTGCTAATTAAATTAATAAAAGCATTGATCTGTAAAGGTTATTCCTGGACAAAAGGTATGCGGTAATTGCAGAAACATACTTCGGATTTCCTTTAAATGCAAAGACGTGGGCGCATTTAGTGAACACGATGTATCTGTTTTAAAAGAATCTGTCGCAAAAAACGAAACTGTGGAGTATCGTAATGTTACTTAGAGGATTAAGGGACTCAGCCCTAAAATTCCATGCCATTCCGCCACACAGCAAGCCTGCATATGCTAAAAGAAAGCTTGACTCTGCAAGTACTGTACTCAAAAGAAGCGAAACAAAAGGCTCATGATATGGATAACCTTCTTGATTTAATAAATGTCAAACTCCGAGGTAAAACCACCAGAAGAGAAAAAGTATAATTGTTAACTTTAGTACCCTCATCGTGGAGGAGGAAAGGGATTGTTGATGAATGTAATGAGAGTGAATATGCCATCCGGCAAACAAGGGAAGTTCTGAAGAATAAAGGAATTTTTAGCTATTTCTGAATTGAGAAAGGGGAGTGAAGATACAATTGAAATAGTGACGAATTTGTACGTTCATGATGAATATTCCAGAGTTCTACATGGAAAAAGAGTGAGTATTTCAAAATATGTACACATTTAGAAGCAATTATTACTTGGGAATTTAAAAGAATTATACTCTTCATTTAAACATTAACATCCAAACATTAAAGTTGGATTTTCTAAATTTTGTACGCTACGTCCTAAGTGGTGTATACCAGCATGTTCTGCTGGGACACATTCCGTGTGACTGGGTAGAATACATAAAAACATTATTCTACTACTGCATGCATGTCATATAGAAGAGACATATCAAGACTTGACACGTCATCTGGTTTGTTTTGTGCACAGTCGGGATATCATGCTGAGGCATTTTTCCGAGTGTCCCTCCAGTGAAAATTTGAGGCAGCTTTTGATTGCAATATTCGAGGATTTTGATCCTGGGAAGGAATTAAAATATTAACAGTGGGTATCAACGGACAGAACAGAATTGGTGGTAAGTACTGTCACACTGGACGACTATGTGACAAATTTGATACGAAAGCTTGAACAGCTTGTGTCACATTCATTTGTTTCCAAAGTACAGTCACTTTTTAAAGGACATAAAGAAGAATCTTGAACCAGGAAAAACAGCCGTCGTTGTGATGGACTTCACTGAAAATTATTTCTACATAATTCAAGACGAAGTTCAAGGGTATATCTGGTCTACTGATTCTTGTACCCTACACCAAGCCTTACTATATACAAATCTTCATGGATCTGCAGACTTGACTATTTCTAGTTTGTGTGAGATATCAGATAACTTGGAACACGATGTTGCATTTGTTTATGAGATTCAGAAACAAATAACTTCTTTTCTGAATGTGCAATTTCCACATGACATAAAGGTCCGGTGCAAAAACAATCACTGGATCTCGATCATATCATCAGTTCTCCCATCTAAGCCAAACATCGATTGGGACAAAGCGAATCAGTGCTGATCCAGATTTCAGTTCCATTTTTCATTTTACTGAAGAGAAGACATCTCGAATGAATAGGGCGGACATCATCACTAATTCGTATCTTGCACGTGCTTACGATAACCATTGTTTTTTTGGGTTAGCTTTGGATGAAGATGAAGAGGAAAATGATGTTGAAGTCAAGTTTATACACCCTTTTTGGCCGGCTCCATCTTTTTACTGGCCTTCTGCAGGAAGAGACGACGTGTGCCATTTTCCGATATCGAATATTATTTGTTATGTGTGCGCACCCTTTACTAAAGGTGCTGGAAAAGTATTTTATTTCTCAGATAAGGAGGTGCAGTTTGTGGAGGAACAACACAGCCTGCGTTTTGCTTAATTCAGTCTCAAATAGTGAAATCCAATCACTGTGATCGGTATATGCTGAGGTAAGAAATTGATTGCATGCACAAGGAGTTTTGCGTATTTCTTTGGTTAGAAATTTTCAATTTAATGTAGTGGAAAAGTACAGCCGTTATTTTTATTTCGTTTTGGAGACTAAAATGTAACTGTCGTAGATGTTGACAAAAATAAGTACGAAATTTAGTTTAGTTCTGTACTTTGTATTGATCTTGTTGTTCCAATTTATAAATTACGTTTATGAAATTACATCTTCCAAATGGAAAATTAATTCGGTACTGCCCTCCAGTCGGAGTGTCATATAGCCTTTAGCCTTCATTTCTACGTTATTACGTTATTTAAAAGATAATGGACTGTACATTTGGAAAATTAGTTCAATTTTAACATTAAATTCACTTTGATTATATTAATAATTCCGCAAACAGATCTTTATTTATAAAAATTCGAAAGTAAACGTTTCTAGCCTGGTTATCCCGCTTTTCTCAATCCCCACACACTGAACACAAACAAAAGGTATACTTAGTAATTACTTGAGACCTGTGTGAGTGAATCGTGCAATGATGTGTCAATACCTTGTTTGCATCAATGGCACTAATACTTTACAAATGACAAGAGAAGCTGGCGCGTTGGCCTTGAAAGGTTAAACGAGAATTACTAACCGAAGCATTCAAATATCTACAAATTTTATTTTACAGTCTGTTAGAACATATCTTAAGGTTCAATTTAAAAAAAAAGAGCGGCAAGGTAATTGGTCCGCCTCACAGCAATAATACTAATTATGTAAAATTAAAAATTTACACAAAATAACTATTTTCAAGTGCAAGGGTGCATTTTCACCCTTAATATTCAGCAATCTTGATGGTGTTTTTTTTTATTAGCTCTATAGCCTTATTAAACTTCGGTTAGAAATTTTCAAGTGATACATTGCTTAGATACTGAGATATGAATTTTTGCATTAAGCTCTATGAAATATTAGATGGCCTCGAGACCGACCCGGGTTGCCTGAATTTCTGAAATTTTGGTCTCGTATTACTTACAAACTATTAGGATTTCGGAAGAAAAATTGTACAGATCTTCATAGCTTAACAGTGTCAACAAGTACAAGAAGTTCCGTTAAAATCGGTGGGAGACATTTCGGATTTTTTCTGGGTGTTTTAACGTGGAGTGTGCCATTGGTCATTTTCGGTGCTTTTTATATATCGCTCTCCCTCATCATGTAGTCTTGCATGGGTGACCAAAACCAGATATCCGGATGGAATACCTAGACCAAGAGGTGCAAGACCAACATCTAGACTCTTGCGCTGGAGTCTTGCGCAAGTACCAGTACTACTTGATATTTTATAGAATGTAATAAGGAAATAAAAAAAACATTACTTGTGCCCTTTCACTTTAATTTCTTCAATTCAGTAATAATGCTGCTGGAAAGAGTGTGTTGCTAGCAGTTTATGCAATCCGTGTGAGTCGATCTGCCCCTGTAGCATATAGCTACAGTGTGTCCATTTTTGAATCGGTTGTTAGCGTTTTCTGTAGTTTACTGAGTTTCAAGCCACATCGGTCTCATTCCAATCAAATCTTATTGCAAACAAAGAATTGGCATTGATGCTGCATTACGATGAATTCCTGTGATTTTAGATTATCAGGATTACTTATCAGGAAGTAAATGATTAGCGTAAGAGTCTTGGTCTTGCAGTTTTTGGAAGAGTCTTGAAAGCAAGACCAGGTATTCCGATGCTAGACCAAGACCAAGACCAAGATCTTACTTGCAAGACAAAGACCAAGACTCTTGCGCAAGAGTCTTGCACAAATACCGGTACTACTTGAATGTTCTTTATAGAATGTAAAAAGTGCGAAAATCTTTTACTTGAATTTCTTGGCTTTAGTGAAAATACAGCTGGAGTGAATGTGTTTTCAGTTGTTTATGCAATGCGTGTGAGTCGATGTGCAACTGTAGCATGTCCCTTTCTGGATCAGTTGATCGCGTTTTCTGTTATTATTTGTTTTCATGCAACACAGGTGTTCTTATAATCAAAGCATATTGCACAAAAAGAAATGTGTCATTGGTGCTGGATTACAATGTATTCCTACATTTTTAAAGAATGAGGATTACTTATCGGGAAATCAGACACTCTTTATTCTACATGCATATGTTATCTGGAATAAAGTTAAACCTTTGGCCTTCGTGTTTGTAAAGTCTGTCGGCTCGACCTGGGATAAATATACCAAAGAGTGATTTGGACTACATTTCCTCTAGCAATCTGCTGACGAAACCCCACAAATGTCCAATAAGAAGGAACTTGCAAAATAAACATCGCAAGTGGCGAGCGTAAAAGGTAAAATTTATGAGTACTTCGAACTTGTTGCGGGAAGCATGGATCATTCCTATGGGATAAGAAACTATGCAAAAGAAATCAGAGAATAAAGTTGCAATAAAAATAAAAACAGAAACACTCCAGGGCAGAAAAACATATCTTTATCAGTTCATAGAAACGAAGCACAGGAACTATTAGCATTAAACCAGCAGTAAACTGGAAATATTGAAGTTTTCTTTAAAATTGGTTTGATAATAATCAACATTATTTTATCTTTCTTTTTCGCCTATATTGCTAACCATATCATCATCATCATTATCGTCATTATAGCTATTCTGTCTTTATTGGCAGGTCACTTGCTCTAACTGAGAAACTTCCATATACTATGGTCCTGGCTCTCAGCTAGTCTCTTCGTCTTGACGTAGCATTTTAATACCTTCCTTCAACTAAAGTCTTCTTCGCCTCTCCCTGTCTTTCTTTCCACCATACCCTTTAACACGTCCCTCGTTATACACTTCCACCTCAGCCAAAGTCTAAACCAGTTTCTCTTAATCCTATTAATTACACCTATTTGTTCTCCCTTACTGATACTATTTTTAACACCGTTTCATATTCGTTTTCCGTTCAACCAAGCTAACTCTTTAATTTTTTTCTCCATGCCTACCTTTCGAAAGACTTCAATTTTCTCGTCGCTTTTCCGTAATGTGGATGTTTCTGCCCCATAGAGTACATATTAAAGCCAGTAAAACAAAATCTCAAAATTTAAAGGGAAGTTTGTTCAACACAATGATTAGCTAATCGAAGTTGAGAAAAAATGGTATTTCAGTATTCTGTACCGCCTTGGTTTTCATTCACCAGGGCATACTGGTTTGACGGCATGGGCTACTACTGACCTTGTATAATATTATTGTTATTAATATTATCATAATTAGTAGTAGTAGCAGAAATAATAATAATAATAATAATAATAATAACAATAATAATAATAATAATAATAATAATAATAATAATAATAATAATAATACAAAATGTGCATAACAATTAACAAAAAGTGGTTTATGTGTTATCTCTCAACTTTAATTTTGAGCCAATCAAACTTTTCCACCGTAAATGAAATATACGGAAGAGGTAGATGTCAGATATTCTGCAACGGCATGATGTAACATGTAAGTGCAGTGCGTGTGTAGTATACGGACATTGTATGATCCATACTGATTTCTGTAGTAAGCAAGAGAATACCGTATATTTGTACAATATACCACTGTCCGGAGAACGGATTTATCTCAATGTAAAACTCAAACTTTGCATTGTCTTGAACAAAAGTAGTATCATTGATACCAGTCATAACAAACCCCCCATTTCCATATTTTTGACTAAAACAGAAAAATAGCACAAAATATTTACATAATTGCAACTCCAAAGTAGATTGAGTAATTGCACTGCACATAGGCATTTATATTTTAAAATCATAAAAACTTACATCTAAAAATATTACAATGGGATTATACACAAAATATATTTATTGCATCATAATCTCTAGTTTATAAGCTTTCATTTGACAAAATATTACAATGGGATTATACACAAAATATATTTATTGCATCATAATCTCTAGTTTATAAGCTTTAATTTGACACTTGAGTCGTGAAAATCCGTTAATAATTAGTTTTAAAAATTCAGTGAGAAGAAATATCTACAAATGCTGCATCTACTCTGGAACAGGTGATTTGTCACTGATTCATTTGAACGATTCTAGTACTAGCTCTGAGCGACAGAGAGGTTTGTGCAATAGAAACAGAGAGACAATGATAACAGCGAAGTAACGGCGATATATTCTTCGCCTCCCATATACTTAACATTGGATTAACCGGCTAAGCATAGATCGGGGCGCTATATTCGTCGCTCAACTTTCCTCTCGTAACGGCCAGCTTTCAAGCGAATACTTGTTCGCCGTTATAATCTTCCTCGGCAAAGTTAGCATCCAGTTCCAAAACGCACCACATACATGAGCTAATGTCTCTCTCTCTTTCCTTTCCATCAACGTTCAGTAATACTTGAATATTAGAATTAAATCCTAAGTTGTAAGAAAAAATCTAAAAAACAGGGTTGGAAACTAATTCATTTTAACATGTTTTTCCAGAATTGTTAAAATTACGAATTAAGCTTTTAAACTATTACCAATGAATAACCACCAAATAAGGTGAACATGATACTTTTTTGAACACGATAACTAACCCTGTCACCAGTGGCGTATTGGGGGGTGCTATTTTTAAAAATCGTTATATTTCCGTTGTTTATGAACTGATTTTCAAAACTCATACGGTAAACAATAGAGAAGTAAATTTACTATTTTTTGAATGTATTGTAGGTTGCATAACTCTAAGGATATTAATTTGAATTTGTTATATCTCCCTTCTTTATTAACCGATTTTCAAAATTAAACGTGGTTAATAGGGAAATAAATTTACTATTTTTGAATGCATTTCAAGTTGCATAACTCTAAGGATACTATTTTGAATTTGTTATATCTCCGTTGTTTTTGAACCGATTTTCAAAATTCAAACGGCTATCAATAGAGAAAAAAATTTGCTATCTATTAAATGTCTTGTAGGTTGAATAACTTTAAGAATATAATTTAAATGACTCAAATAACTTTCTTTTTATATATGGATTTTTAAAATTCAAATGGCATTGTGTTTTGTATGTCTAATGGTTTTAGTTTTAGGGCTTTGTAACCATAAAAGTTTTAAAATCAATTAACTGTAATTTAAAACATACCTAAACTTTCAAGTTTGGATATTGATAATGGAATCTTCTGCTAACTTCGTTCTCTATGGGAAAAAATGATTTCTTGAACTCTGTCCACTGATCATAATTCAATCCGAATAGACAGCCGTTAGTATGAAAAACTACTTGGACTTCGGTTTGCACATTTTTGACATTTACATTGAAATTATTAGTAAGTAAAAACTTCTTTTGGGGATCCATACTAACCACTCCATTTTTTACTTTAGAAAAATTTTTCTAATAATTTTTGTTACTTCTTAAAGAAACAACAGCTGGTGTACAACAGCATTTTTAGAGAACAGCTGGTGTATTTTATAACCATTAGAAAGATCTTTCATTCCATCATATCTCATAAACAGTTTCTGAGTTTTCATCTCTTTTAAAACTCGATCAGTTTCTTCATTATATCTCTGTGGCAATAAGGTTTTATACTTCTCATTTAGACGTACTAATACCCATTCCCCAGTGTAATTTGTTTGTATAAATTTCCACGAGGTTATTTCGTATGATTTTCCTTCTTCCAGATCTTGCAATTTAATAAGCTTATCATGTTAATATTGTTTTTCTTGTTTAATTTTGAGGCCATTTGTCATTTAATGTATAAAACTTTTAAAAATTTGTTCATTTTCGTACTGATCTTATCTCGTTATATATATAGTTAATTCTATCAACAATATCTTTTATGTGTTCGTTTGTTAATTCTCCATTCATTACTTTAATAACATTAAGCTCATCCTTAATCATAGCAATTTGAGTAACCATATTCTTGTAATACTTTTTCTTCGAGACTATATTAAATCGTGTAGATAAACCAGTGATAACGGCAGATGCAGATGAAAATGCTGTTGTAAAAATCGAATAAACTGCAACAGGAATAAATTTATTTATAAACTCTGTAGAAGCAGAAAGCTGTATCGAAAATGCAATAAGAGTAACATAAATACATTTTAATCTCTTTAATTTCCTCTTATATTACGCTAGTAAGGTTTGAAGTGTTAATAGTGTACCCTGAATTAATGCAATTAGATTCTTTCGTGGAATGTTATCTGGAATATTCATTTTATTAAATAAGTTTTTATGATCATTTTTAAATTACCGGTTTCAAAAAATAAACAAAGTGGAACGTTTCGTTCCTTTTAAACACAATTCATCATTCATCTCAGCTTAAACACAAGTGGAACGTTTCGTTCCTAGTAAACACAATTCATCATTCATCTTAGCTTAAACAGAAGTGGAAAGTTTCGGTCCTATTAAACACAATTCATCTTAGCTTAAACACAAGTGGAAAGTTTCGATCCTATTAAACAAAATTCATCTTAGCTTAAACACAAGTGGAACGTTTCGGTCCTATTAAACAAATTATTTTAGTTATCTAGCTTAAACACAAGTGGAACGTTTCGTTCTGTTTTGTACGATTTGGATCACAATCTTTTTATCTTCTTGGTCTATATATGTACTTATGATATTACCATAAAAACACTAACAAACTAAACATAATTGATTTATATCTTCTCGATTATTTTTTCTTTTTGAACATCATATTCAAGGTTTTTCTTGCCAATTATTACAACATAGCAAATCGTTTTATCTCGTACATCGCTTTCAAAATTAACAGTTAATTTTAAATTGGTTCTATCATTTAGAGTAAGTGACTTATTCTTACTTGTGTTAATCACAAACATGGGTCTATTTTCTAAAAACTCTTTAGGATAATAAAGCATCTTAGTGTTTCCAATTGTAACTCTCTTGTATATCGTATACATTTCGTAAGCTTTGATATAGTTATGCTTTTCAAAATCTAAGTTCAAAAATTCTAAAGGAAAAGACTCATTTCTAGAATTACGAAAATGGATATTCTGTACTTTACAATGATCAAAATAGCCTGGATCTCTTTCTTGATTATCATTCCTATCAGTTTGGAAAAATGCAGTTACAAAATTAGGCATATCAAATTCACTTGAGTTAAATTGTATGGTTAGATCAAATTCCAAATATTTACCTGTAACTGATTTTTATAAACATTGATATGTGTTCAAGGAAATAGGAATCTTACCCCCTTTTAACATGTTAGTTTTTAGCAAGGTAGCATAGTTAGGTTCATAATTAACAATAGGCACTCTCAACTCCATATTTGTAATCTTAACTACCTGGATGTGGTTGATCATTCTCATACTTTCCATCCTGCTTTTTAGTTTTCCAAAGAGCAAATGCATTTACATCAGAACCACTTCTTTTAAATGTATATTTCAATCCTCCTTTCCACATAATATCTTTATAATTAGTACAAAATCCTTGTAAAAGTCTTAGTAAAAATACTAATTCTTCATCTGTTCTTCGCCATGTAGTTCCTTCCCATCCACATTTATGATAATGATTTGCTTCTGGTTTTGAAATTGTACATGTGTTTACAGCTGTCGAAGTTAAACCAGGATAATGTATAATGTCCAATATTTGTCCATGTTTACTAACTTGTATTTGAGAAAGCAGATGTGGGAAGAAGTTATTAAGAAGTCTAATATTTGACCGGCAGTATATTCTCCATTAGCATCTCTACCTCTAATTTCGAAAGTTACATAAATATCGGCATAATAAGGATTAACGAACCCATCCCCAAAATCTATATCAAACTCAATAGATCTGTTTGGCTTATTTAAATTTTCGATTGTCTTTTGATTATATTTAAAAGATTGTAATTCATATGACACTATTTATCCATATTTATTGTAAAGAAAAAATATTGATATCGTTTCATGAGTTCAACCAATAAAACAAACTTAAATAAAACTTCTCCAGATATCCTTATTTCTATTCACCTGATTAATGATTTCTGAAAAACTATATACATCTGTAAACATTTTTAATACTACAATACATAAATGCCCACAGGTTACCTCGTTAAAATGTTGTATACGATTGCTACTGCACTCTATATTATAACCAAGGTATTTTACGAGTGTCTTTGGGGGATTACCTCCGAATGAATCAAACACATACTTTTTATTTCCTTCTTTCCAATAACAAATCAAATGAGTTCCTATATTTATAGTCGTATCAAAATTAACAATAGCACACTCATTCTTCTCTGGTTGTTTAGGTACTTCATCACTCATAAAGCTTTTAACTCTTAAGTTTTCTTTATCCTAAGCTGCTTTACAAGATGAATTAGATATATGTTACTTAAGGCTTTGATTTTTTTTACTGTTTTGGGCTTTAAGTTTTTTGGAAGCTTACCACCTTGTTTCTCTTCCATTGCATAGTTATGTCTCTTTTGTTCTTCTAATTGTGCTTTAATCTTTTTTCACATCTTCTACCTTTTTGACTACAGTAGCAACTGCAGCGGTAGCAGAACCAGGAGCACCTATTAAAGCTAGAATGGTTGGAATAGCAAATATAAAACCTCCATAGTGAACTTTATTATCATTTGCCCTTATTTCTTTGTTCAGTTTCATAACTGGAGGTAAAGAAAGGGCTAAATGCATTTTTGTACCTTCTTTCATCTTTTAGCTTTATCATTTATCTGTTTCTTAGTTAAAATGTGATCAATATGTAATTGTTGAAGTTCCTCGTTAGGAATTGTAAATGTAAAACTACTTAACTTCATACTGATATTTATTATAAAACTTTTATGAAAAAAAAAACAAAAAATAAACGGAGTACTTATAAACCTAAAAAAACTTAATTTTGCATTCATGGCCAAGGCAGTTCCCAGAGCTGGTGTTCTGTTATCAAGCTTGCATCTTTAGCAAAAGCTCTTTCCCATGCTTTATTTTCTAATTCTTTGTCTGCAATATGTCTAGAAGCTATATCTTTATTATCTCTGTAGTAAATATCATGTTCTTTACAAGCTTGATCTAATGGATTAATACCTTTACTTCATCTTTCTAATCTGCAGCTTCGTAAAAGGCCCGCAAAATTCATAGCCTGGAATATGCAACTCTGGTATCCCCTTCATGTTTAAAATCCTCTTCATTAATCCTTTTCCATATTCTCACTATTCCAAAATTTTGGTGGTAACGTATTCAATATCCTTATCAAATAACCTATGCCCTTTGGATCATTTGGAATAAATTGTGTGAGTCTAGAATTAATCATATCCACTATGCCTACTTTCTCATTATAAAAGTTATCATTTCCAACTTTTTCTTCTCCATCTATAATTATTAACCCATCTATTAATTTTCTCATATCATCCATCCATATATATTCTGTAGGTAATCCGTTGTATATTTTTATTCCTTCTTCATACTTTGGTGTTTTCATTCTTGGTGGTGTTGGTTCTAGTGTTGGTATTATATATCTTTCCCAAATAGGTTTTATAATTTCTTTGTATTTTTCACTTCTACTAGACCGTTGTTTTCATTGAATCATTCTTATAAAATACTACATTAGAATCAATAACTATTTTTGTATATTTTTCTATATCATCTTCATTGTAGTTTTTTGATTATGTATTGTTAGTAATTCCCATAAGCATGTATAATGTCGACTATGAATAACTAAATTATCACCATGAATTTTAACTTCCGTATCCCCAATCATATGTACGATTTTTCCATCATCATATGGTTGAATTCCAAAACTTTTATCATCTAGAGTTGCATAATATCTCGAAGCAATCTTACGAAAATGGGTAGCTGGTAAAGATTCTATTCCTTCTATTTTATATTTAATTTGCTTTTTCATATGTTTTATTTCTTCTGTTATAAATGTATCGCTTTCACTTATTGAACTCTCATACATAGGACGTGTTACTAATAATCTGGAATCTACTTTCGCGCTTTCATTTACAACTGGAACTAACTCTTGAATTATTTTTTTTATTTTATTCTGCTACTTTTGAAAAATTTTGCCCCAAACCTTCAATTGCATCTATAACAGGTTGATCTTGCCCTTATATTTTTCATATTTACTTCGATTAGCTTGTTTAATTTCCTTAAATCTTTAACAAGTTCTTCTTTTAACTTTATATATTTCTTAGCTTCAGCAGCATGTAACTGACTCGTTTATTATATAAAGAAAAAATAAAAAACATAACCTAATGTTACACAACATACACGTTTAATCATGTTTATCTATGTTTAACTTACAGTTTTAAAAGTCTTTAATTTTATTTCTGATTTGCCATCATTCATTTTCTAGTCATATCTATTGTTAAGAAACTATGCTCTTTTTCCCAACACTTATTGAATAAATATTATAATTTTTCAAATGACATATCACATCCAACAAATTTATGATTTCTATGTCTTAAATTCACATTGTCCTGCCTAAAGATACAAAGAAACTTTAAGTTGTCTCTTACTGGTTGTTTTGGTAATTTAGAATATGCTTGTCCAAGATAGAAACAGTTTACACCTTTATGTCTACCTCGAGTAAAATATTCTCTAACATGATTTTGATGTTCTAAAATAAAATCATCAAACACTACCACAGAATCGTTCTCACAGTCATCTAACGGAATAATATCTTCGTTGTTTCCTTTTACTATTGCAATTGTCTTATTAATATTACATTTTATATCTCGAAAAATTTGTATTAGCTGTTGGTATTTAGGTTGATGTAGGCTTTTAGAAAAGATATAAACATTTGCATATTTTAACCATTCAGATGCTAACAAAAAATATCAATCATTAACGTTGTTTTACCACAACCACTAGGCCCGACTATTATCTTATATCATCAGGTAACAACACACGGTCTCTCTTTTTCTTTGTGGTTTTTTCTGTTAGTCTTACTTTATTATCCCAATTATCCATTTTTATATATTATATATAAATGAAAGTATTTAATTTAAACGGTTATTCATCTGTACTAAACATGTCTTTGCATTATCCATTTGAAAACAACTTAGAAATAGCTCTTGTAGGATTTTATACAACATACTTAACTCCAAACATTAGCTCCAAACTCTAACATTTTGTAGTAACAAACCTAACTATCCTATTCTTAAAAAACTACTCATAGTTCAACTTGGTCAATATAATTTAAAAGAATTCGAAGAATATATTAAATCAAATCTTCCATACTTCAAGGATACTTTTTAAAATATTAAATTTACTGAGGACAGAATATTTTTTAGGATATTTACAAAGTTAAAATATTTAGCGAGCATTGTGATATAATATTAGATACCATTAATACTGTATTAGGTTATAGTGAGAAAAACTTGTTTATTAACATAGAACATGTTGGAGATAAAATACCAAATTTTCCACCATTTGATACTATAAATATTCACTGTGATTTAGCAGAAGGTATGATTTAAAAACATAATGATACAACACAAAACGAAACAGATTTAATTCTAACGTTTAGTATAAATGCCGAATTTAGAGAGCCAATTATATACGAGACTAGAGAAAAAATATTTTCCCAATACATCACAACAAATTTAATAATTTCAAAGTTTCAATTCGAAATGAGAATGGTGATTTGATTGATTTTGGTGGAGCTCGTATAACTGTTCTTCTCGCTCTTAAATAGATTTAAAGTTTGTATATAATAAATATGGATATCTTTGGTAATGTTAAAAGTAGGAAGAATGGTGTCATTAGTTATCTAGATAAAGTTTTTACATCAAATAATAGAACATGGGTTGATTTTGAAAACAAAAAGACTTGTCAATGTAGCTGATGCTATTGACCAACAAGATGCAGTAACTTTTCTTCAGCTTGAACCAATAAATACTCAATTAGAAAGTGATAGAAACAAATTTGAAGATGTATTAAAATCATTACAAAACACATACATAAAGATAGATGATGTTAATGTCTTAAGGAAAGAATATAGGAAGAAATCCAAAAGACTAATAATAATGTAGTTCTTTTGTTTAGTGCAAAGATTCCTATATTAGAGTTCAATAAATACAAAGCAGAAAGGTCATTGAAGTTAGAGAATGTTGTTAGAAAGAATGATATAGATAAATTTGTTACAAAAGATTTCCAAAAATAAAACCATAAGCAAATATGTTCATTATGAAGAAAGAAACTATAAATCTATTATGCCGATTGAGAACTAAGAATGTTAAAGACCCAATCTTTAGAATATTTAATCTATCGAATGCTTATAAGTTTCTCTATAATGGGAAAATAATGCATATGTTATTAAGTTTGGATAAATACTATCTACATATATTTTTGAACGATACTTTAGTCGAAACTTTTCCTTTAGACGTTAAAAATGGTGACATAATTAGGTTTAAAGCAGATAAAAATTCAGCTTTCGAAGAAGGACAATTACTATTTGTTATTATGTACGTAGAAAGAGAACTTAAATGATTTTCTATATAATAAACAGGATGTATTGTGTTAAGTGCAAGAGATCAACAGATACGAAGAAAAATACCATTAGAATAGAACAAATAATGTAAAATATATTAGGAAAAGTATTTGTTCTATATGTGGTGTTACTGAAACTCAATTCGTTAAAAAAGATTGACTAGAAGAAGGTAAAGGTATTAGGGAAAACATTATAAAAAAATTCACCAATCATCCAGAAAGAATTATCTTAGGTTAAGTGTTATTACTAAAGGTATAGATGACTTATGGCAAGCTGATCTTGTAGAAATGAATAATGATGTGTTGAAAGGTGTCTGCAAGTTAAATAAAGGCTATAAGTATTGGATAACGATTATTGATGTCTTTTCGAAATATGCTTTCTGTTCCCGTTAAAGATAAGAGTGGTAAAAATTTTACAGAAGCGTTTGAACCAATATTAAAAATTAGAAAACCTAATAACTTACAAACAGATCAGGGCAAAGAGTTTTACAATAAGGAATTTAAGAAGATGATGGAGGTAAATAAGATTAATCATTACTCAACCTATAGCGGTAAGAAAGTTTCTGTTGTTGAAAGATTCAATAGAACACTTAAACAAAACATGTGGAAGAAGTGTACAACACAAGGAAATTATAAATGGATAGAAATATTACCAACACTAGTTACTGAGTATAATAATCAGCTGCATAGAACAATTGGTTTGAAGACTATAGAAGTTAACAAGAAGAATGAACGAACAATATTGGAGAAAGTTTATCAAAAAGAATGTAAGCGTGTTAAACCCAAATACAAATTTGGCGATTATGTTCGTATAAGTAAATCGAAAGGATTATTTGAGAAAGTATATACAACCAATTGGTCAACAGAAGTATTTGTTATTAGCGAAGTTATTCTATTTAATACACCTACGTACAGAATTAAAGATTTAGAAGAAGAGGATGTGCAAGGTACATTTTACGAAACAGAACTATTAAAGATGAAGCATAAGGATGAATACTTGGTGGGAAAAGTGTTGAGAAAGAAAGGTTACAAAGTATACGTTAAACGGCTAGGATTTGATGATTCACATAATAGTTGGATAGATAAAAGTAATGTTGTAGGGTAAATATAAATGTTATCTTTTATGGTTATTATTCCATAAAAGGCTGGTGTATTATAATAACAAACTAAGTGGACCGAATTCGGACTACTTTTGAAAACTCATCTTACACAGTAACGAAAAAACTTTATCCTTTTAATTCTAGGAACTTTATTAAAGCAACTTACGAAATAAAACTTGCAGATAGCGAAGGAAAATAAGTTAGAAAAAATATTTTCTAAACAATAAATATGAGTACTATGGATAGTTCTCTTAGTTTAAACGATATTTGTTACGAAGAGATTAAAGACAATTATTGGTATAGTATTTTTGGTGATTTCAAATTGATTATAGGTAAGAGTAAAGGATATTTCAATGCTACTAACTTGTGTCAAAATGGGGGAAAGGATTTAAACATTGGACAAGGTTAGATAAATCAAATGATCTCCTACGATATTATAACAAGAAATTAGGTGGCCCAGATCTGCACCACCAAAACTCATTATACAAAGTTGAGTCAAAGGAACGAATAAATAAGATCTATTAGTATCAGGAACATATGTAAGAAAAGAATTAATATTGAATATCTCGTTTTGGATTTCAAATGAGTTTTATGATAGGTGTTAGAATATAATCGAAGATTACTTCACACAAAACCTTAAACAGATTCAAGAAGACCCAAAAGAGTTGCAAATAAGAGTAGGGAAAATAGAACAAACAATGGAGAGATTGAGAATTCAAAACGAAAGCTTAAAAGAAATTGCAGCATCATATACAGACGATAATTCAAAAGATAATTGCCTAATCATATACAAGAAAAACAAACTTAATGATCCTTTCCCTTATTATGCTATCAGATGCCAAAACAGAAACCCATATATAAACCTCTTAATGAAGCAGAAGAAAAATATCTGAATCATGAGATAATATTCGAAAAGTTTAGAGATCCTAACCTAATGCAGCAAGTACTAGATATTTGTAAAGGTAAGGGTAATGAGTTTTGGACATCCCTATCAGAAGAAGATTTGGTTAAAGAAATTGATGGTTTATATGACCGGTTAATATCTAATCCTATGTAGAAACTTAATTCGTAGTGATGAAAGATTTCTATATAATAAAAATGGAGAAACATTTTGGTTTATTACATGATAGACTTAAAGTGATTCACGAAGATGATAATGATGGTTACGAAGGTTATGATGAAGTAGATTTTTCTGAAGTCGCAGCGGTGCTTTATGAGTTATTTATATAAAAACCATGTAACGAGTGAAAATGGATTAGTAGCTTTAATGGAGTTATTTCCATTAAAGTCCTGTCTTAATAGAATAGCTAATAAACATCATAATTTTCAGTATTAGCTGTTGTATTAGATAAAGAAAATGATTACATTTTTCCCTATTTTCTATAATACAAGGGGATGGCTTTGGTACTTGCTGCTAAGCCTATATTCGACAACGTATGTATTTATTTAAATATCAAAGGCAAAATTAATTTTAGTAAATCATTAAACATGCTAGATCATTTTTTAAAAAAATAATCAACAGGAAACAATAAAGAATTAGAGCGCTTTATATTAAAATCTAATGCTATGGATCTTCCTTCTAATATACTAGAAACTTTAACTGAAGAACAGTGGAATACAATTTTTTACAGGTAATTTGTCCGAAGATTCGATGAGAAGAAACGATGATAAAATTAACTTTGATCTAATAGCAGAGCATCAATGTCTTTCAGATGATTTTATGAGATTATGATGATAGATTTGACTTTGATCTAAAAGCAGAGCGTCAATACCTTTGAGATCATTTTATAAGAGATTCTGATGATAAAATTAACTTTGATCTAATATCAGAGTATCAATACCTTTCAGATGATATTATAAAAGATTATGATGATAGATTTGACTTTTATGCGTTATCATATCATCAAGAGTTATCAGAGGCTATTACGAGGGAATATCCTGACAAGAGTGACTGGTGGATAATAGCAGAATATTGTAATAGTAGAACTAATAAACTATCTGAATCATTCATGAGAGAATTTAAAAACAACGCTTATTGGGAAGGATACACAAATGTAGAAATACCAAGAAATTTATATTATTAAATCGAAAATGAATTAATTTTCATTAGCTCAATAATAGCTTTGATGGGTTGTTACCATGAAAGCCGTGTTCTAATGCAATATGCTAATAAACATCGAGATTTCCTAGGTCGCATCAATATTAGCTGTTGCATTGGATAACGAAAATGATTAAAATTATTTTTTTATATAGAATAAAAACAATAAAGTAATTATGAGTGATTTAATTAAACATACAATAATTGAATTGAAAAAAAACTTATGTAAAGGAAAGGGGATAAAAGGATATTCCCGATTAAGAAAAGCAGAACTCATAGACATTATTAAACAGCATGAAGATGAACAAAACAGATTAAACTTTAACCAAACATTTCCTTTTCAAGAAGACATTTTTGAAAAACCAAAAAAAAAGACATTAAGTAGGAAAAAATCTTTAAAACTGTTCCCATTTAAAAGAGAGATTTCTGATGAACCGAAGCCTAAAAGAGTGAATATAAATGTTGAACTAAAAGAAACTTCATTTAAATATAGATTACATACTTTCAAAATAAAAAACACAGGTGGATATAGAGATCCTTCCAAATTCCTACGTTCAATTAGCAAGCCAGTTGAAAGTATGATTAAAAATGGATTTAGATATTTTAATGCACTTAAGGTAAATGTGTCATTCACATGTAGCTTCAAAAAAGATAAACAGAGTAAAGAACATAATTTTAAAATATCAAATGAAGTTATTCTTCAATTCACCGATCTAAATGAATATTATAAAAATGCAACTACAAAAATTAGGGCATTCTGTCGACTATCTCGAGCTAAGAATTAACAAATACGTAGCAATGAATGTATCATCATATATAGAAATTCTAGAAACAATTAAAAGAAGAAAGGCATGCATTAATATTAAAAACAAAGATCAAAATTGCTTCTTATGATCTGTTCTAAGAGCATTACACCCTGTTAATAGAGATCCACAAAAAGTTCCTAGAAAATATGTGCAAGAATTGGATAAATATTTTAAAGATATTCCCTTTCCTGTACAGATTACTGATATAGCAAAATTTGAAAACAGAGCTAATATATCTATCAGTGTCTTTACTATAGATGATAATGAAAAGATCTACCCACTTTAAATACCTAAAGAAAGAAAACAAAATCAGTTTCGTCTTTTATATTTAAAGAAAAGAGTTTAAACACATTACTATTTGATTAAAGATTTATGGAAGCTTATTGGAAGTCAAATAACAAAAGATGAACATAAGATATTTTTATGTGAGGGATGTTTAGTTAAGCATTTTAAATCAGAAGATTTATTAAACAACATAAAGAATACTGTGGTTTACATTCTGCTGCTAAGATCATTTTACCTAGAGAATGGAATAAGATATTAGAATTTATAAATGATAAGCGTTCTTTAAGAATACTATTTACAATAATAGCAGACTTAGAATCAATACTAAGAAGAATAAGTTCATGTTAACCTGATCCTGAAAGATCATACTCAAATGCTTATCAACTACATGAACCTAGTAGTTTTACTTACTATGTAGAAAGCACTTTGGAATCCTACAAAAGTGAACCAGTAGAATACATGGGAGATAATGTAGCAGATGAGCTTATAAAAAGGTTAACAGAAGAAGCAATCAAAGTAGCAAAAATATATGATACTTATACACCTATGACTCCATTATCTGAGGAAGAAAAAGGGATATATGAATCAGCTACAATATATCATATTTGTGAAGGAAGTCTTGAAGCTCTACCACGTTTATTAGTGAAGAAAATAGAAAGCTTAAAGATTAAAATTGAGTATTTAAAAACGAAAATGAAAGAAGGTACGATACACTTGGAAGAAGAACACTATCTCAAAATAGAAGACGAGGAGAATTACAGCATAACAGAAATAAAAGAGCAGAGGAACGAGATAAAAGAAGTCCTAGTAGAATGTAAGAATGAATATAAAAAGCTTAAAAATAGTAGAGATGCATGTAAAACAAAAGTACATGATCATGATCATTTAACAGGTAAATTTAGAGGTGTTGCTCATTCTTATTGTAATATAAAATATACAATTACAAGATTTATTCCTGTATATTTCCACAATCTCTCTAGGTACGAAGCACATTTATTTATAAAAAGGAGGTGGATGTGAGAAAGAAAAAATAGATGTAATATCTAACACTGAAGAAAACTACATTACATTCTCAAAAACTATTCGGTATAAGGATGCAAAAGGAAAAGATAGATCTATCAAGTTTAGATTCATTAATTCATTCAGATTTTTACTAAAAGGTTTAGCAGAGTTAACAAAGAATTTAAAGCTAGAACAATTTCGAGAAACATCAGTTTTTTTAAAAAATAAGAATCAGCTTGAATTAGTTCGTACTAAAGGTGATTATTAATTTGATCTTGTTGATTCTAAGGAAAAGTTAGAAGAGCCTGTTCCATTATCTCCAGACAAATTTACAAACAGATTAGAAGGAGAAAAAATGAGTCCTGAGTGTCATAAGCATCATGTACGAGTCTGTGTAGAGTTTGATTTAAAAACAATAAAAGAATATACTCATTTTTATAATAAGACAGATGTTCTTCAACTAACAGATATTATTGAAAATTTCTGAGATACAGCTCTTAAAACATATAAATTAGATCCAGCATGGTATCGTACTGGTCCTGGGTTTTTCTGGGATGCAATGTTAAAGATGACGAAACAAAAATTAGAATTATTGACTATAACAAATTACTATTTATAGAGAAAGGTATAAGAGGTGGAATTTCTCAATGTTCAAACCGATATGCAGTTGCTAATAATAAATACTTAGATAAGTTTTTTTTTAAAAAAATAAGCTCTTATATAACCTACATGGATGCAAATAACGAGTATGGTTGGGAACTGAATCCTCACATGCCGTATGGAGATTTTCAATGGATATATGTTAATAAGTAATGAGAAATACTTAGCAAAAACAATACTACGAAAAATAATTATGAAATTGTTATATTTTAGAAGTCGACTTAGAAAACCCAAAGAAACTCCATAATAAACATTCAGATTTTCCCTTAGCTCCAGAAAACTACATTAATAACAAAAAGCTTCCAAAGTTATTGACAACTCTATATGATAAAGAGCATTAAATACTACACTATCAAAATCTTAAATTATATTTGTCACAAGGAATGAAACTTAAAAAAATACATAAGATAATAACATTTAAACAATCAGCCTTGTTAATGAAATATATAAATCTGAATACTAATATACGATCACAAGCAAAGAATGAATTTGAGAAGGATTTTTATAAGTTAGCTAATAATGCTGTTTTTGGTAAAACTATGAAAAATATAAGAAAAAGAATAAATGTAAGATTAGTACATAATGAAAATTTATTAGAGGATTTAGTAGCTAAACCTATCTTCAAAGATAGAACGATATTCTCTGAGAATTTAGCTGCTATTCATATGTATAAAACTAAAATTATATTTAACAAGCTTATCTATGTAGGAATGGCAGTACTAGATATTTCTAAAAGATGTTTGTATGATTTTTACTACAATGTTTTGAAAAAAGAGATATGGAGACAATGCAAAATTGTTAATGACTGATACTGATGCTGCTATAGCACATATAGAAACAGAAAACTTTTACAAAGATATGAGAGATATTTATGAATATTTAGATACCTCTGATTACCTCTGAAAATACGGATTGAAATTAGTTAATAAAAAGGTATTAGGAAAATTTAAAGATGAATTGAAAGGTGTTGTAATAGAGAAGTTTGTAGGTCTAAAATCAAAACTTTATGCTATTAAAAAGAAAGGAGTAAATCAGGATGAACCGATTTGAAAAGAAAAATGTATAAAGAAAAGTGTAGTTATAAAAAATATATCATTTGAGGATTATGAGAACTGTGCTTTAGAAAAGAAAGAGATATAAATTACAAAATCATATTCGTAGTAAAAAGCATAATGTATACTCAGTAGAAGAAAACAAGTTAGCTTTAAGTGCTTATGACGATAAGAGATATATATTGAATGATGGTATACATACTCTAGCTTGGGTTCATTATAAGACAGTGATTCCCAACTGAAAAGAGTTATATGGTCAATAAACTAAGAGTAGACGAGAAAGAGAAACACAACGAATAGAAGAGCTAAAATAGATTTAAGTAGTTTTAGATGTAAGAGTTTTATTATTTTAAATGTCGTAAAACAGTAGTTTAATTATTTTTACTCCCAACTTGAATAAGGCATCATCCTTACCCTCCATTTCAAAAATGCGTTTATATAGTCACTCCACTTGTTATTATTAATATGATTGATAAAGATATGATGGTTCTTAAAACTGAAATAGTAGTCTAAATTCTTTTAGGGCAAAGCATTATTCCACAGCTCATTTCTTTTATTAAGATGATATTTTGCCCTTTCATCAAGTTAAACTTTTCCATTCTTATAGTCGATGCAAAATTCTAAAAACATTAGTTTGATATAATTCAGTTCGTTTTGTAAGTCCATAAATTCTTTTTAAGATAATTGTTCAGGATTTACAACATTATAAGCAAACGCACCCATTTTTCTGTTTCATCATTTTGTTTCTCATTTTATTCCGGCATGCTTTATTCCGGCATTCTCATCATGTCTTGTTTTTCCATTTCGAGCAAATTCTTGGTATTGCTTTAATTCTCCACAAATTACACAATTTTTTATTGTTTATTAAATATAAAATATCCAAAATAGTTATTTCATTTTTTTTATAACTAGATAGATTTCACGATTCGATTTGCATGTGATAAAAGCCAATGCGCAGAGACACTGCCCAATCTACTTTGAAGTTGCAATTATGTAAATATGTTGTGCTATTCTTATGTTCTAGTCAAAAATATGTTGGTAGGGGGTGCGTTAGGACTGGTATTAATGATACTACTAACAAAGTGCTACGGAATGATGCCCCGAAATTCTCAGCTAGCCTCAAAGTGGCTGCTATGTCATTATTCTTAACTTCGACTTACTCGTTCCGCCTACGAAAACCGACACACAGAGAGGAAACTTGCTTGGATGCCAGCCGCAGCCGCAGCTCGCTAGCACATTTGCTGTTACGGAGAAACCTACGTAGGTGCAAAAGCAATTACACCAATAGTGCCCCCTTATGTAAATGATGGATCCCCACAACTGTCTGACTTATTCCCTCCTCCCAGCCTGATCGTATAATTATGACAATTCAAATTTTAATGTTATGTACACGTGAAAAATCGAGCCCCAAATTTACACCAAACAGTTCTGTTAAGGGTTTTCTGATATCATCAACTAAATATCTGATACCACTATCTGTACAACAGCCAAGTTATGTGATAGATGCAGCGAAACACAAGGTTTTAATCAACGGAACTACATCTAGAGTACGAGATACTAAAACTTTAGTAACAATAACTGAACAAAGATTGGTTAAACGCCAAAATAAAACATGTCTGACATTATTTACTATTGGTATTTCGCGAACTGTCTACTAAATATGAACAGTAACAGCACCGAGTCCTTTAGTAGATTATAACTCGATGCTTATAGTTGCTCTAATCATACATCCGGTGGAAAGGATATTTACTGAATGTTTTGTTTGCTGTTACTGAAATAAAATGTTACTTGATACTGAACGCAACCTAGTAACTGTTAACAGACAGTTCTGCTAACACTGTTTCAACATAATTGCAATTTTTGTTTCATTTCATAAGAAAAGATAAACACAAATAAAAGAAGAGTAAAGTGAAACAGGAAATAATAAGAGGACGATAAACTTTATTGAAACAAGTTTTTTTATTAGAACGTGGATGATCCGTACAGCAGTATTTAAAGGTATGCAGAATAATAAATTTCGTAAGAAATAATTAAGAAACAAAAGTGAAATGGTTTTGAAAGAAGAAATCGATCAGGTATTTTAAAGTTATCTCGTATGTAAAACATAGAGAAAACTATCCTAGAGTGATAGTTTTTTTCAAAACAACACCGACTACGTTTGGGAGGTGATTCCTTACACCAAGATAAGACAAAAAGTGTAGACCAACCTGGGTGCACAAATGCTTCCTTTTGGGAATTATTGGTTGCCGAAAACATGAAAAAAGGAACTTTAAAGGTCTATAGCTCGGAAACTATGGGACCTACCGTAGTCGGGTCACGATTTCAATTAGGAACTAGTATGTGCGGTATCCAGAAAAATACGTGTTTCAGAATCCAAAGGTACTCAGGCAACAAATTTTATAGAGACAGTTGGCTACGGGCATATAATTTAAAGTACTCACCAACTATTTCTATAAAAATTATTGCCATGTACCACAGGACTTTGAAACTCGAATATTTGGCAACTGCACATACTAGTAACTACATAAAGTTTTGACTCGACTACGGTGGGTCCCATAGTGTTTGACCTATGTACCTTTAAAGTCCATTTCTTTATATTTTCGGCTGCCTGTAACTCCGAAAGGAAGCATTTGTGCACCCAGGTTGGTATATAATTCTTCTTTATTTTGGTGTCAGGAATCACTTCCTAAACGTTATCGGTGTTGTTTTGAAGCACCCTGTATATAGAAAAGTACATAATGAAAAAAGAAGACGTGCAAAACAGTATTGAAAATGCTAGTTGTACCAACAAAGTTTTACTGCGAATGTAGCATTCATTGCTCAATAATGCAAAAACATGTTGCCTGTTAACTTCGAGACATAAAATTCCCTGAGTTTTCCAGGTTCTCCAGAAGAATTGTTTACAATAATCCTGTGTTCCTTACTCACATTTTGTTTTAATTCAACCAATATCCAGTGCAAGCATGTTACACATTTTTGGTATTTCACAAGTGAAAAAAGACAATTTCTTTAAAACAAAGAATTTAAACACATTGGAAACATCAGATCAGCGGTGGGGATTTCTGTCGTGATCGGTTAGTGCTCTGACCGAATGTAAGCCGGTCCATTTAATACATTTTCCTGAGTTATCCGAATAAAATAAGAGATTTCTCCGAGTATTCCCTGAGTTATTTATATTTATAAAATTCTCTGAGTATCCCAGGTTTTCCAAAATGGTGGACTCCATGAAAACACATACTAACATTACTTTGCTTTTATATTACAATAGCAATGCAATGAGGAAAAAGTGAGGCGTCAAGAAGCGAAGGAATGCCAATGGGACTAACGGTTAAGAAGGGGTCACCTTTTATATATGACGAAAAAGATATAACACAAAACTTCCATAATTTGCACCAAGAAATCCAGAAGCTTCGTGTGTCAATGTACAAATTATGAAACTTTTGTACCATGTTCATTTTTGGTTTCTATAAAAACGATTGCCTCAAACCGTTTGTCAATTTCACTTCAATCCCTTTGCCTATGGATCGAATGCAAGACTTAAATGGTTCAACAATGCGTGTTGCTATGCACATATACAAAATTCAACGTAACATTATTATATCAATGAAAGCATTACTATCACATCACGAGTTGTCAAATAAAGGAAAAAAGGAAAATATATAGTTACTGGATATCACCGTGGCAAGTGAAATAAAAAAAAAAACTTCTACAGGCAATATAGATTTTACGTCAAAAATGGTCTTCCGAGAGTATGCACGAATAAATGTCTATATTATACATTGTGCGTTTATTGTGCAAAACAGGAAGGAAGTTGTAACTTGGCCACAGAGCATGATGTAACATAGACGTTTGCTTGCTTACCCTTTATTTAGTTATCTAAAATGGTAAAGCTGGAAATTTATGAAGAAATTAACCTATCTGGGCATATTGTAATGTATGATCTTTGAAATGTCATAGCTTACAGACGTATTTCTACATGAGCAGTACAAATATTACTAGTATGTATATTTACTTCATGCTTGCTTAGGACTTGATTCTTACCTCTAATTCCAGTATTTTAAAAAAATTCCGATGATTCATAACGCTGTTGATATTTTGTTGTTCCTTACAGGACGTTTGCAGGAATTGGAATAATTTTCTGCCTCGGTGTCTGTTACGTCACTGGTCACTCCTAACTTCTTCGGAACAGTTTGAGCAATCACCAGCAAATCATCTAAGGAAGGAACAGAAAGTAAATATAATCCATGTTATGAAACTGACTTCTACAATTGATTTTACTCAATGAACAGCTTGACAAATTATATACGAGTAAAAGGAGCTTAAGTAATTATGATCAAGTAATACACAGACAAGTTTCTTGGCCGAGTTAAATAGCATTCGTGCCCTTCAATGCCAAATACCACAAGTTGGCTAGTGGCTTTGCACAGTTGTTATTATTGTTTAGTACACTGAAGTTTCACTAAGTCAATATATACAGTAGAATGAACGTCCGCGCTCCAAAAATGATAAGTCGATTTACTGAAAAAGAAATTATATATCCAATGCATTTATGCGTGCGGATCCGTAAATAAATTTATTGTATATATTCGAATTTTTCTAACAAAAAAATCATTTTGAGTGTGAACGTGCACTCCGGTATAGAGATTCACTTATGTATACGTACACGGTAAGAACTAATGTGCAAATAACACCAACCAACTTGTTCTCGGTGAACGCTAGGAGCAACGAATGGTATGGAATCGACTAAGAGCAGGGGCGCAGCAGACGGGTTAGAACAGTAGCGGCGGAGGATGTAGGGAGCAGGCGCGTACCGGTACACACATTTACGAGGATAACGCACCAATCTGAATATGGCAGAAAATTATTTACATTGTGTGCTAAATAATGTTTGCAACTTTACTGTACCTCTACTGCTATCCTGTCCTGTCTCTGTTAGATAGCATTCGTGGTTTTTAGGGGTCACCTAGCACAAGTTCCTAGGAAAAAATGAGCCCTCCAAAGATGAATCCACATAGAGAAATGCAAGTCCATGCCCCAAAATTGATTGTCTAAGATGAAGAGCGTTGATGTACGGAAAAAGAAAAATATGCAATGAATGTACGTATGGGTCCGTAAGATAAATCCTCATGATAAGAACATAAGTATTTATATTATTTACATAATAATCACTTCACATATTATTAAAAATGTGATCTGTAAATTGTACAAATATGTGAATCCGTACAGTGAATCTGCAACGAAATTATGAACATGTTATAGAGTTAAAAACACAGGTTCCTTTTTATAGAAGACAGTATCCCATTTCTGCGGCCCTTAGACAACAAATTAGAGAACAAATCAACCTTCTTTTAGACCAAAAAGTGATTGAATATAGTGAAAGCCCATATAATACCCCAGTGCTGTATGTAAAGACGAAAAATGGAGATTTATATCTATATTTGGATTCTCGTCTCCTTAACACTAGAAGGGTCAAAATTTTTACATCTCCAGAAGTACCGAGCCGTCATGTTGACGGCTATTTAATTCCAAAATATGTATATCATTTTTATTTGGATTTCTGTTATTTTAGCTTTAATTTAATCTGTTTAATCGACTAATTTATGTTTTATGTAAGTTTTTTCGTGGTATCATACAGTGATCTACTAGACCCCGTAAATATATTAAATATAGTATTAATGCGCGGAGTTCGCCCACTTGACACTGACATGAAAAATTAAAATAAAGGAATAATACGTACATTCCTACGTTTGAAATCCTTCTTTTACCAGTCATGTGATTACCTTCCTGGCTTGTAGATTTTAGTTGAGGTACTTTATAACATACCCTTTGTATAATACACCAAAATAATTATTTTTGTCTCGAACGTTTTATTACATGAAAATGAATTTATATTTTCAATACGTTTTTATTTCAACTTTAGTGTACTGAACTCAATACACTTTTCTCGCGCTTACACTTATGTACAGTGAGTAGATTTCCTATTTGATCTTCAAATACGTTTGTAGTTAACGTCCTGTTCTTTCTGATTCAAGCACATTTTGGGAAGTTCTCTTCTATTTATACGGGTACCACTAATCACGGTCATCTGTTTCATTTTCAAAGATTCGGCTAATTTTTAACATGTAAGAACGTTATCGCAAGTAACATTCAGTCTTCTGTTGAGAACAAGATCCATTGTCTTCAGAACAATGTATTAGACTAACTAAATCCCCACGTCGTTCTTAGTCGTTTCCCAGGTAGGTAATGCCATTTAGTTCGTACTATGACTATAGAATTACAAGCAGCCAAATTTAAATCCAATTTTGTCAACCTTGTTAGACATATATTGAATAAATTTGCTTATCTTCTTACTAGTTAGTATACAATAACTGTTCATCCACACAAACTCTTTCGTTGGTTCTATAGTGCCTGACACAATTCTCAATGAATAAGTTCCACACACATAATGCCAAAGCAAACTTGTCTGCTTTCAGTCCTGAAGAGCTAGGGCACTTTTCGTCAAAACGGAGGTAGTTTCTTATTTCAAGAAATGTCTTTCTTTCCATAATCGTTCTGTAAAACACTGGTTCATAGGTTCGTTCCATAGTTCCTTTACGAGTATACATGATGCTGCATGAAATACCAGTATTGCTAGAAATGGAACGGGTTCTGCATTTGACAGCGGCCAAAGAGAATCTTGACGCTGTCTGGGCTTCAATAACAGTGCATTTAAGAATCTTTCTCAACATTGTTTCGTCTAAGGTTAAGCTAAACGCAATACGAAAAGCACCATCTGCAATATGATGTAACGCATAATATATAAGTTTCTAGCGACGGATGTCGTGTGAGGCAGTACGCCCAGCATTGTTCTGTCTGTCCACTTTACTCCAGCGTATCACATTAGCAGCTATAAAGATATTTGATCGATTATTTCTGGAAGTTTCTGTATCAGTTTCCTATCTCTTATCCGAAGAATTAGCTTCAGACACTGCATTCTCGTTACTACTGCAGTTTTTATCCAAGCAATCTCCCGTTGCACTTCCAAGCGAAATTCATTTCACTCTAATCTTACAAAGCACGTAACATTATATCAGGTCTCATGTTGCATTTGTAATTATTCATATGTACCTTCAAAAGAACCTTTATTTATACAGAGAACAATATTACCAACAAGATATGAACATAATTGAAGAAGAAAATCATTCAAAGCAGTATCATATATTTTTTCTCCTACAGCAATAAAAAGAAGAAGTAAAGCATATATCAAATTGCAAACTCGTTGGAAAAATTAATGTAAAATATGTCAAAATTTATTATTTCCAACAGAGATACTATCATATAGCGTACAACCTGAAAAACATTCCACATGAACAACAAATTCTAGATTTTTAAAAGAGGCAGTCAAATTGACGGTAGTGTCCTTCTAGGGGTATACAAAAAAATATGTTT
Source organism: Thermobia domestica (assembly GCF_964235325.1). Lineage (NCBI taxonomy): Eukaryota > Metazoa > Arthropoda > Insecta > Zygentoma > Lepismatidae > Thermobia > Thermobia domestica. The sequence continues at coordinate 64,042,068 of NC_137457.1, forward strand.
TTATTTATAATAGACACATAATATTTATATGCTATATCGAAACTCTCTTTAAAATAATAAAAGTCGTAAAGTATGGTTGCTTAACTCAGAGAAATGTGTGAGATATAGAAAATTGTTTTGAGTGATGTCGTCAAAATGACGGATTGCTCCTCCTAGTGTTATTTTTCATGCAGTTTTACAATCTGGTTCTTTACCACCAATACATGAATTTTATCTACCAAAGGGAAGATTGTACTATTGTTCGTTAGATATTAAGAACGCATTTCATTGTGTTCCTTTGGCAGAACAATCTATACTTTATACACCTTTTAATTTGCCTTAAATTGGGACATTTCGCTATCGTTCAATTCCCGAACGTTTCTTAAGTTCTCCAGCAATATTTAGTAGAATTGTGTCCATGCGTTTAGCGAAGGTTTCTCCTGAACATGTGATGTGTTATATTGAAGATGTCCTAATTTCAACAAATTCTCAGGAGCAGATGATTGAAAGTTTAACAAAAGTGTTCCAAAGATTACGTAATGTATGTCTGAAGCCTTGTGTTAAAAAATGTAAATTTATCCACAATAAGGTAATAGCGTTAGGACATGAATTATCCAAGCTTGGTTGCAAAATTTCGGACAAGATCATTAATTCAATCGAAACATTTCAGACACCAAGATCAACTAAAATATTAAAATCATTTTTGGGACTTCCGAATTATGTTCGGAAATTCCTTAAGGACTATGCGGAAATAGTGGATCCTTTTCCAAAACTGTCGAATAGAAATGTAAAATTTCGTTGAACCGACGAACGCCAAAGAAGTTTTGATAGATTGAAAAAAGAATTCCCATATTGAAGCCGTACGATCCGAAGAAACCTTTAGCTATGTACACAGATGTTTCCCGAAAATCTGTAAATTGAATTTTTATGCAATGCGATGAAGATAAGAAGCCCACTACAGCATCCAATACCCAACTACAGCAGGAATTTACGTGACAGTGAGAAGAATTTGGACATTTATTCTTTAGAGTTACTCGCACTGCTAAGTGCATTCAAAGCGATTAGGTTATTTTTAATTGGTCGAGAGTTCAAGTTGCTGTGTGACAATAGGTCAATTACCTACTGGAAAAATTCTCCTAACCTACTATCGAAATTGGCGAGATGGCAATTGCAGCTAGCGGAATATCACTATATTTCTATTCGTGTTAAGTTTTCAGACAATGTGGCAGATGTACTCTCCACGGAAACAAATAATCAACCAACAAAACAGGACTTTGATGTTGAAGATCTGAATACATTCACTTCATTCAAGGAGGACGTTGATGTCGGCAAACTTAAGAGGGAGGACTCTTTTTGCGGTTAAATCATTCGAGTTTTGCAAGGAGAAGAACCGAAGGATGCGAAGTTGGAAAGAAAATCGTACTATTTTGAGATTAAGGACGGAAGCCTTTTTCGTAAACAAAAACATCCTGGTGGAATTAATTATTTATTATGTATTCCTTCTTCTTTGATAGACTATATGTTTTTGACAGTGTACACCCTTTTAATCTAGGACGGGGAGATCTTAGTTTTTCAAAAACGTATTCAGCTGCAGTTAAGAAAGTTTACATGCCAGCCTTAAAGCAGTACATATAGAAACGTTTTCAGCACTATAAAGTGAACAAACAAAGATCTGGTCGAACACCTCTGCATCCACAAACTTATCCAGCATACTCTGATATGAGTACGATAGCGATTGACGAGTGTTGTCATTTTTCCTTATCGGCTACACACAGACAAAATACGCTCTAACAATGGTGGTTGCTTGTACAAGATATTTGGTGACAAGAAGTCTTGCTGACATTTCGGCAGAAACGATAACTAATGCCATTTATGAGGAAATAATTTTATTAAATCTCACAAATCGAAGATCATGGAAGAAATGGCAGAACGATTCAACATCAAGTTGAAATTTGGGAATACAACTAGTAGCTATACCATTGTGTTAGCTGAGAAATTTAATGACAAAATACAAACATGCTTTCGGCATTTTGTAAACAAGAAATCAAATGACTGGAACACAGCTTTGGCAAATATAACATTTTGTATTAATACCCACAAACATGAAGGTACCCGTTTTTCGCCTTTTTATCGGATTTGAAGCGAGAACGATGTTGGATCTTCCATGCAAGTTCGTGGAGAACGAAGTCCGAATCAAGAATGTACAGGATGCGAGGGAGATTGCAGCGAAGAATCTTTCCAAGAGATTCGAGTCGCAGAAACAATACTTTCAGAGAAGGTACTCCTATCAAAAGTTTCATTTAGGACACAAAGTCTTAATTCAAGGAGTTCCCGCAGAAAGAAGTTCCAGCTTGCTTTGGAAACAAGTTTAAACGCAAGGGACATTTGTTGAAAAATTGAATGAAAATTCATACCTAATTTGCTATGGAAATTCGAAAAATGAAGAAATCGAGGATTCATTGGACATTAGAAGACTACGTCCGTTTTACGAAGATTCCAATTGCCAAATGGGAACGTTAGTGTAAAAAAAGGAAAAAGTTAATGAAATATAACATTAATTAGTTATGCTACTGAGCCACCGCGGCCCTCACGCTGTTTGGACAAACCAATGCAATAGTCAAAAGCGATCATTACATATTCTTTCATAACTAAGAGCTGTTGTTAAACTTGACAAAACTTCTTTAAATCCATTTGGGGAACAGTTATAGAAATTTACAAGTTGTAGTTTTATTCTGTATGTAACCACACAAATAGCGTTGTAATTTAAATTCTTGTGTGACTCTCTCTCTGTATACATATGCCTGGTGATACAAGTTGTTGATGGAAAAATGAAAAAAAGGCCTTGAAGTTGGAAGCATTTCTAATGTTAATGGAGCAAAAGCAATTACTGGTAGTGATCAGTTTTTGAAAAAGACTAAATTCGTTGGGTTAAGTTCTAACCCCTTAAGCCTCTAGTCTACAACTGCTTCAGGTAAGAAAATGTTATTATTCCCCTTCTTTACCTTCATTTTTAAATTCTCTCGTAAATAGCAGCTTACGTGTGTTTCTTGACCCGCCTTATTTTTCATACTTTCATTGGGACCTTCGTGATTAATCCGATTGGGTAGAAAAGTGTGAAGACCCTAACACACTCGTCATCATTAAAACCCTAACATGTATTTGATACTTTGACCGTTTCCAATTTTGAAAACGCTCTTGCGTACACTATAAATCATTACTCGGCAGCTTGTATATCACATTATCATTAAGGAATCATACCTAGGTATATAATTACCTTCTTTACGTAATAAGTAAAAACTTGTTCTGACTCTTATTAATATGTCTTGATTGCGAACGGAGCTTAGAAGAAAACTTTTCACAAATCTATTTCTTTGCAAACAGACAACAATATTGTTTTAATAGGGCGCCAATATTGTTTTGGGGTAGTTTACTCATTTCCAACACTTCTTCCTTCTTGCTCGTTAGACGCCTCTTGCAATCAGCGCTCGAGACGACGTTTCCACTAGCCCCTTCCCTTTCTACAAATACCCATTGGGGTCTCAATTGAGCTTAACAATGTGACTAAATGTTAAGCAGAATCAACTTCAAAAATGTATCGTTTAACGTAGTTCTTACTAATGTTTTGTGAGCGTCATAAGAGAAAAGCTCCTTCCACACTCGGCTGAGGTCACAGGCAGTCCAATATCAATTTTTATCCTCTTCTATACTTTAGCATTTCATGATTTGCTTCAAGTCTAAGACGGCGGTGACAATGATAATGAACAAAGCGGAATGAAGAACGTAGAAGAAAACGGGAGAACCCATTCACAAAGCGTATACCCAGCACAAATTCTCTTTCCTAGAACTTAGATCGAACCATAGACCCTTCGCACCACAGGTGAGCCCTTTGCAGCTGAGCTACCACGGCCTGCCTTATATACAACATAGGGACAGTGTTGCACTTACGATTAGAGAAGTCTGTTGAGATTCTTCTAAATGGTAGTACTGATTTTTTTTAAATAAAGAGAGTGTTTTTACTTTCCATGTTGGAGTGTTGCTCCATGTTTGAAGCCGTACAAAGCTTTCTTCTCTTAGCTTATTGTTGAAGGTGAGAGTCAAAGTTCCTTCTCTCTTCCAATATTATATATATACCCATCCCCAGCGCGAAGTTCACACTTCAAGGAGAAACGATGCTAGCCCCGAAGCTCATTTATGTTGAAAATTTGATTAAGGTTGGTCGGGTGGTTCAAAAGTTATTACGTTACGAAAATCGTCACTTTCAATTTTATATATATAGACGAAACAGTGTTTAAGGAGTAACTATTTGGTTTGAATAGTTGATAAAAGAGTAAATAGATATCTCAATAAAGTAAAATGAAATTTTTGTTATTATAATTTTACTGGTATTTACATTTGTTGAAGAGAAATACAGATTTGAAGTTAATATGTGTTTCATGCGTTTGTAAAATTTTAGTTACAAGACTTGTTATAATAAAATTTTAATTTTTACCGATGTGACTTCCCTCACAAGCCGCTAAATCTTCCAATTTGTTACTCTTGTTAGGCTAGCTGAAAGCACTCAGTTGCGAATTTATTACTGAATTTTGCTCTAATATTTCCTCGTTCTTAATATCTATGATAATGCAAAGTCATACATGTTGACTTCGATCTACAATTTTTGTTTCCTTATGAAGTGACATATCTACAGTCTATGTTTTTTTAAATAGTCTCAGGACGCATATTTTAATAAAGTAGAAAATAAATAATAAATATGAAACAAACTTGGTTTGCTTTTGTTGTAAATGTTCACCCCTTCTGAAAGACGTCCTGCTCCCATAGGTAAAAAATGCTGCTGTGTATTTTACAGAGCAGAAGATAAACAGAAATATTCCATTATTAACAAATGCTTATATTATCCTTTAAGGATGGGCTTTTAATAAAAAATAATTAATACATTGAAACAACTTCCAAGAAAGTGTTTACAAAGAAAACTATTTTGCACTGAACGAAGCGCGAACGGTTGAATTGATTCATTTCACTTACCACATGTTAGGTTCTTTTTCTCTCTGTCTCTCTCTCTCACTTACTCACTTCATTTCCCCTCTCTCTCGTACGCGAACATTATGTATGCTAGACAACCCCTCCCCTGCATGGAGCTACCGTAAGGTTCGATTCTCGCTTCGCTTCTCCATTGTCTTGGTCAATTGCGCCCTCTACTTCTATGATCTTAAACTGAATCGTCTCTCCTTAAGCAAAATGAGTATACCGCCAAGGATTTTCATCGCTAGTATCACAAGAATATGTTCTTAAAATGTTGGTAGCTCTGAATGTAGTTACTATTTTTAAACACAATTTCAAAATTACCATGTAGAAATTTAGAAGTTGTTAAACGCTCTTTCGTCGCAAACCAAATAGCATTTTTGATTGGTTGAATACATGTGGGTTAATATCCAGCAATTGGAAATACTTCAAATCGAGAGGCGACCGGTTGCAAAAATAAGATAACAATGTTTAATTTATTAATTTTCAATATAGATAATAAAATAAACTTTAGTGATATTATAAGCAAGTTCAGATAGCCAACATATTCAAACCTAGATGCACTAATGACAATAGTTTTAAAATATTATTTTTTTTATTTTAGGGGACTCAGCGATCTTGATTTCTTGAAGAGTATATATATTTTTTAAAATTAGCTTACATTATTGTTAACGGAATGGAGCGCAATTTTTTTTAAAGATTCTTCGTGCAAAACCCTAGTATGTAATCGTCCGGACTTATCCGGTCGCTGTTCGTGGTTCGTGGTACTACCAATAAGTATCTTCCTGATACTTTAACTTACCTGGACAGGACGACGAAGGTTCTCTCCAAGAAAAGGTTACAAACTGTTTCCAAATCGCTCGTCGGTCTCAATAATGAGATGAGCATTAGGCACCTAGATGATCGGGTGTCTTGTCTCGAAAACCTCACGGACGATCAGACGGTCATTTAGACCATAACGCACACAAACATCACTCATACAAACAACGAAAACACACTGGATTAAATGACACTATACTTATTTATTAGAGCACTATTATATAAAAAAATAACGAAAAGAAATGAACACAACACTGGACACTAATAAATTTTGTCGCTAAAATTACGCTTTGCCCTTTTCAGACCATATAGCTCTTTATATATATATATATGATTATAATTCAGATATTACTACAAATGCTTCTCTCACACCTTGACACACTTGGGGGATTAGCACTGGGGAAAAGTTGTCTGGATCGTCCCACGATGAATCCAGTTGTTACGCTGAACAGTCCTGCAGCGTAAAGATAAATCTTTAGCAAATTGAACAAGAAATTCTCCAAAGTAGAATAGTGCTGTTGGAGGGCGCGTATATAACATTTTAAACGCACAAGGTCTGCGGACCTGGGACTTCACTAGTTGGGGCTAGCCGTAAGAAAACGTCCTTCACCGGCTAATAACTTGTGCCCCTTAACACAACTTAATGATTGATTCCCAACGCAACGTGCGGGGTGGCTGCGTACAACACCGGAGTCGAACTCCTCGAGCACCCAAGCTCAAGGTACGGGTTGCGATGATCAACTAAAAAAGGTTTTAGTTCATTTCAAAAATCACTCAGTTAACTCACCTGTACGCACATACAAACAGAATACGGAAAAGAATTTATGTTAATTTTAGCAACTGCCTATAATGCACTAGACACGGCGATAACACTGGCGTGAGAAAGTTCAGATAACGAACTGGAAAAATTGTGAGGCTGGTGCGACTTTGGCCACTGGGACATCTGGTCAGCTCGTATTTTTCTAATATATTGTAATGTTTCCATAAGTGATTAAAGAAAGCACTTAATTCAGTTCCAAATAACTGCAGAATATATACTGTGCATATAATAAGTCAGGGAGAAACACTGAAATGGTTAGTCACTAACTGAAATGTTCTCAGCAAAAGCAATGTTTTAAATATATATGTGAAAAAGCGATGAAAGACCTCTTTGTCCAATTGTGTGGGAAAGAAGCAATTCCCACCGAAGAAAGAACTTATGTGCGTTGCAGAATAAAGTAGAAATCGAAAATAATAATCACTGTCTTCACGAAGTATACAGGGCGTCCACAAAAATTACTTCTATAACCTGGTGGCGGTTATAGATTTGGGGTCCGAAAGGGAACGACCTGTTAAATGCACACGTGCACAGGTTGAGCCGTATGACGAAATATTAATAAAATTAGGTTTTTCACCAAAAATTTAAAATTAGTTAGTTGGCAACACTGTCATATGGTGTGAGACTTACGTGCATAAACGATGAATGGTTTATCACCTGATAAAGGGCTATTTAAAATAATTAAGTAACTTGTTCACTCACTACAACATGATGAGGTTTCTGCATGAGCAATGTCCAATCCAAGTGTTCCATGCAGTGATAAGATCCTCTTGAATGTTTGTAGTCGGTTTTCTTTATCTTCCGTTTCTTTACCTGTTGAAAGCATGCTGTCTTCCTGTGTTGAATGTTCTCCATGATTCTCCAACGATTAGTTGATGAGAGGAGAAGGGGATTTTTTTAAACACTGGTGTGAGAAACGAGGTGTGGTTATAACACCTGTATGATAACTTCACTAAAAATGCGCAAAAAGCGTTTGTAGGGCTATTAAAATTCTCATTTTTTTTAAAGAGTAATATTTTTTTTAACACACAAATACTTTTCGTACAATGTTTAAGTGTTCCGTTTCGATCACTATATTTCGTGTAATATGGAGTAAATATATTATAGGGCTATTTAATTCTTACTTTTTTTTAACACATAAATACTTTTCGTAAAATGTTTTAAGTGTTCCGTTTGGATCACTACATTTTGTGTAATATGAAGTAAATATATACACTGAATATATATTCGTGAACATATCGGCTTAAAAATTATCAAACACTGCCATAAAAATTAGTAAATATTGTGGTATCTGTATTAAAAATATTAAAATATGAATGACTATGCAAGTAGCAAACATGTTAAACGTATTGAAATATTAAAATTATTATCAGAGTTTCGATGTTACTACAATATATTTGAAAAATACGAAAATCATAGAAAAAGTAAAATGAATGGAATTGTAAACACATGATAAACTGACAATATGCAAACAAAATAAGGTTTTCACCTGTATGTCCCTTTCTTTTTTTAACTGTGCCTCGTGTTGTTTGGCAGAAAAGAACGAAAAATCGTTTTTCAAAAATAAAAAAAAAATAAACTTAAGTGTCAAAAATGACGTTCATAGTAATTCCAACAAACAAGCATGATTCTGCATATCAAATAAAAGATCGTGACTTCGTTGACATGTATGAAGAAAATTCGGCACGCCATAAGATAAAATGCCATCTGCTCGTCGAGACTTTAGTTCGATAATGCTCAATACAACAAATGATTTTATTCTGAAACATATTTATTATTAGCTTAGGCCTAGAATAATGGTTGTTGTACACTTCCAAAAACGTAAACATTGTAGGGTTACCAGAACATATGGATATTGTCTGCAAGAGAACTTATTAATAAAGCGTTGAAAACTATACAGAGTTGATCCAAGTTTTTCAAAGGTCTGAATCAAGGAAGTTGACTCACTAGTCCAAACTTTCCTGAAAATAAATGGTCATTATGCCATGAATTGACCAAAACTATCGGTGGGAAAATGTGTAATACTACACGTATTTACACACAAAATATGCCGTCGACACCTGCGAGGCAAAACTAGAAACGTGCGTAGGCCTGCAACCATAGGCACTTACAAAATGTTTCTGCAAAAAACTGAAATATAAACATTAATATTCAGTAAACTACGCGTATGTTCCCTGGAATATAACATACGTCTTCCACCCAGAAAAGATGTGTAAACACACAAAATACAAATGCTTTTGTAGGATCGTAAAGATATGTCTCTATAAGACAAAACACATGAGACCTACTAAAAGAAAAACGTGGGATACAAACAAAAATATAGTCAACGACATTACAACTTTCTGGTTGGTCTGAAACATCCAATTAATTTCCCTACAAAACAGTTATGTCACTCCACGACAGTTAAACTTTCTTAGGCATCTTCGCTACAAAATATTCAAAATGGTCTTACTGATATTAAAATTCAGTCAACGAGCATACGAAATAATTGACAGAAAATAATTTTCACAAATCATAATGGCTTCATGCTGTTGGAAAGAAAATAAGTTTATTTTCGGAATCTATATCGAATTCGAAAAGTTTCTAGGACATACTGGAACTAAAATACAATTTTCTCAGAATTAATGTATAAACTAAACATTATAACATATTAGCATACAAATCCACTTAATAGAATTACGGTTCATAAACATTAAAATATTTACTGATATATCACTAGACGATAAATGTACTGAAAAATTCTAATCTAAGAATACACATACTTAGTTACGGGTACCATAAAAGAAGAAGAGAAATGAAAAACTATATTTTGCGATGTATGGCGAAAATACAGTTAGTTATGGAATATCCAATGGATTAGCCACATCCATTTTTGCAAGAGATCTGCAATTCCAGGAAATATTGCCTCCCTAAAGAAAGTATATTTATTTATCCCCATGAAATATCCTACCCGAAGAAGTTTCCCTACGGTCGTTCAGTGGTCTAGAGAAGACGAAAAAAATGTTAATTAGAATTACAAGAAAATATAGAAGTTAAACATATTTCCGCATACATATTAATATGAGGGGAAAAACGACCGTTCACCATCAGAAATATTTGTTCATATAGTTCCTTCTAAAATAAAAGGATTACTGCTTTCGTTCGGAGAATATACTATTCACACGACATTCCTGCACATACTATTGACCAACAAGAAAATAACTGTTATTACTTGTTTAAGGCTTAGCCTACTTTCCGTTCTAAACTTTTCTCTTCGAACAAAATATATCATGTCACATCCTGGAAATTCAAATAAGTCAAAATCGGGTAAATAACGTAAATGAGGTTGAATAAAATTACAGTAAACGCTTCAAATTGAAAACGAAATTCTAAGATTTACATTGAAAAATAAATTTAACATTGATTATAAGTGTAAAGTTTCATATTCTACGCATGAGATTACATACTAAGTTTCATTTACAAATACAGAAATATATACATAACTAACAAATAAAAATTTTCTCATTCTAAGCATCTCGATATTTTTTTTAAATTCTGAAAAGAAAATCAAACATTAATTTTAAATAACATGTAATAACATATTTAAGAATTTCGAAAGTGGGAAGGGATCCTAAAAGAATTTTTTAAAACTTAAAACATTTAATAAAATATATTATAACGCCAAAACATCTTCCCACTAGCTAGGAATACGGAAATCGCGCCAAGATTTCAAATTGCTTTTGAAATGCAATTCCCCTTCGTATATGATGCGTTAATTATTTACTAAAAAGTCTAAATTCAAACATCTGAACTGAAAACAAGAAAAATTAATAACATTAAACTAATAGTAAGTCAGTGATAAGGTTTGCTACACAAATGCACAGCTGACTGAGGTATGAAGTGCTACACGGAGCAAAGACAAAAAGAGGAAAAGAATTAATCAGCTGTATATCACCCGTTATTCGTAACCATAAACACAGGTGGTCGAAAATGCAGCGACTATCTTATCAAAATAAAGAAAGAAAAACGTGTTATCTGCTCTTTGCTGAACATTTAGAAGCTAGAAGAAAAATGAATTTTAAAAACAATGCGTAGTTCTCTTTTCGTATCCAGTTATTGTGATCAAAAGCTTAAAGCAAAAAGGAAGAAAATGAATACATGTTTATCGCTTAAAATTCGAAAGTAGGATTAAAAGAAATACGTCGCTTTCCTGAAAGAAAAATTTGTATCAACATACAGTCTTGGTTGCCTTTTTTTCTATGATTACTATTTCTACTTTGATAGCTACGGTTTGTTCGTCTATTCCTACAGCAGTTACCTCTATATACAAATCTATGCTTAATGTCACACAAATTGCGGTTCCTGTCTAGTATGTGATAACTCGGGTTACGTGGCCGTGATTTACGACATCTTCTGTTTGTGTTACTGCCTTTTCGAGTGCGGACTTGGTTCTGATTCCCTTGAAATTTCGTATTGTTTACGCTCCGGTTTGCGTATTTTTGCTTATTGCTATAACTGTAATTTCGTTTACGCCTTTTCTCTCTGTGGTTTGTGACAGCTGTTTTAGTGCGCTTGCGGCCTCTATCGTCTACAATCATATGTTCGTGGATTTCACTACTTCTACTACAAGCGGCGTCACTAGATCCTGAATAGATAAAATCGTTGCCAGATTTGTTACGAGGTTGGTTTAGACTACCTGTCTCTGGTTGGAGTTCAGATTCCTGCGTTTCCTTTTCATTAGGAATATCAGTCTCTAGCTCAGCTTCCAATTCCAATGTTTTGTTTTCAGCATTTTCCGATTGCTGAGTATTTTCACGAAACACGTCCCGTAAAGCGTCTATATTCTGACCTAATTCACTTTCTAGCTCTTTCTCTAATCTAGCTAGGTTTTCTTTATTTTCCATTTTTAAATCTTCAATATTCTCTTTATTTCCCTGTTCTAATCTAGCAAAATTCTCTTCGTTTTTATCTACTTTTTGTTCTAATCTATCAAAATTCTCTTTACATTGAGCAAAATTCCTTTCAAGAAATGCATTCATCTTAGTAATCATATCTACTTCCTGTGCCATCTTGGACAAAGATAAAACTTAAAACATATGATTAGGATAAAATATACTATCACAAAACGATATTATTAGAATCACCTGAAAGGAAAGTTTTTTTAGATTACTGGTTCTAAGCTGGAAAAGAAGCGATATATTAAAATATTTATCTTATAAATATTCGAGCACCAACGGTCTCGATTCGGGTCGGTAGTTCGGGCGTCATTTCCTTGTAACCACTCTGGAGTTCGTGGTCACTGTTAGGGCGCCATTTATTTGTAACCGTCCGGAGTTATCCGGTTGCTGTTCGTGGTTCGTGGTACTACCAATAAGTATCTTCCTGATACTTTAACTTACCTGGACATGACGACGAAGGACCTCTCCAAGAAAAGGTTACAAACTGTTTCCAAATCGCTCGTCGGTCTCAATAATGAGATGAGTATTAGGCACCGAGATGTTCGGGTGTCTCGTCTCGAAAACCTCACGGACGATCAGACGGTCATTTAGACCATAACGCACACAAACATCACTCATACAAACAACGAAAACACACTGGATTAAATGACACTATACTTATTTATTAGAGCACTATTATATAAAAAATAACGAAAAGAAATGAACACAACACTGGACACTAATAAATTTTGTCGCTGAAATTTCGCTTTGCCCTTTTCGGACAATATAGCCCTTTATATATATATGTGATTATAATTCAGATATTACTACAAATGCTTCTCTCACACCATTGACACAATTGGGGGATTAGCACTGGGGAAAAGTTGTCTGGATCGTCCCACGATGAATCCAATTGTTACGCTGAACAGTCCTGCAGCGTAAAGATAAATCTTTAGCAAACTGAACAAGAAATTCTCCAAAGTAGAATAGTGCTGTTGGAGGGCGCGTATATAACATTTTAAAAGCACAAGGTCTGCGGACCAGGGACTTCACTAGTTGGGGCTAGCCGTAAGAAAACGTCCTTCACCGGCTAATAACTTGTGCCCCTTAACACAACTTAATGATTGATTCCCAACGCAACGTGCGTGGTGGCTGCGTACAACACCGGAGTCGAACTCCTCGAGCACCCAAGCTCAAGGTACGGGTTGCGATGATCAACTAAAAAAGGTTGGCATTTCATTTCAAAAATCACTCAGTTAACTCACCTGTACGCACATACAAACAGAATACGGAAAAGAATTTATGTTAATTTTAGCAACTGCCTATAATGCACTAGACACGGCGATAACACTGGCGTGAGAAAGTACAGGTAACGAACTACGAAAATTGTGAGGCTGGTGCCACTTTGGCCACTGGGACATCTAGTCAGCCCGTATTTCTCTAATCTACTGTAATGTTTCCATAAGTGATTAAAGAAAGCACTTAATTCAGTTCCAAATAACTGCAGAATAAATACTGTGCATATAATAAGTCAGGGAGAAACACTGAAATGGTTAGTCACTAACTGAAATGTTCTCAGCAAAAGCAATGTTTTAAATATATATGTGAAAAAGCGATGAAAGACTTCTTTGTCCAGTTGTGTGGAAAAGATGCAATTCCCACCGAAGGAAGAACTTATGTGCGTTGCAGAATAAAGTATAAATCGAAAATAATAAACACTGTCTTCACGAAATATACAGGGCGTCCACAAAAATTACTTCTATAACCTGGTGGCGGTTATAAGTAAATTCTTCAAAACCGGTTGAAACGTTACAAATAGATTACCCACAGTAAATTTTTGAAGTTGACTTTTATCACTTTTGACTTAGTGCGAGGAGCCCATGTAAGGTATACAAACCAATATAGACTTAACTTCTGAGAAAAAGTCAACTTTTTTATTTGTTAATCGATACTATAGTAGATAATACTTAGTACAATAATAACTCCCTAAAATGAACTTTCCGCACCAAAACATTCAAATTAACTAACTAATGTGTTAGTATTTTGCGAAATAAAGGTCATTGGAAGATTGAGGTACATTTCACCAACTAACTCACCATTTTTCATAAGTGTTACAGAAACATTTCCTTCGACTTCAACGAAAACAATTTATTAAGCTAGGGCATGAGAAAAGTTGAGGTAAATATCCTTTTACCTTCTACTTGGGGACCAAGCGACCGGTTGAAGCTATACATAGGTAGATAGATAGATAGATAGATAGATAGATAGATAGATAGGTAGACATCTCCAACCGGTCTAAGTGTAACGAAAACGTTACATAGAGACCTGTCAGGAAATCGGTCTGGGGTCGAGAGGTCTCTTTGTAACGAAAGAGGTCTCTTTGTAACAGAAGAGGGGTCTCTTAGTAACATCGATAATAAAAACCAGATTCTGTGCAAGATGAATGGTCTCTTCGTAACATTCAGTGCTACCACCTCACCTAAAATCATAATTTGTAATTCCGCATTTAAAAGTCAAGTTGGCTTAATTTTGACGGTGTACTGAGATGCACTTATGATATGGTGTCCGTTAAGTTTATTTCCTTCTCTTCAGCTTTCTTCGTTCAAGATATTTCTCAGTAAATTTCTTTTTCTCATTCTTTATATTTCTTTGTCGTCTCTGTATAAAGACAACCTATAATATTTACTCGAATTATCACATGGTCGAATTGCAAGCGCTTCTCATACAGGTCGGTCAGTATGGGGAAGATAACATGCTAGCGGATGTTTCCTCTCGTAGCCGGCTAGTAGTTAAACGAGGACATTAGTGAGATCAGATCAATCATGGGATCTCCGAACTGTTTTATACGAATCTGTATACTGCACGAGTTTCAACTGGAAGCAAAAAGACAAAAATCTAAATATATCTTATATTCCTCAAAATACAAGTATTTTTTTTCATACTTACGTGCAACACTACTCTATACAAATCAAAAGTACAACTATAAATACTAAATCACAAAAGAAGACATATCGTTCTGTTTGCATTGTTGCACTAACATGAGAAACAATGCCGCAAAATCACTTATCGTTTTTCGATATTTATTACCAAGGAGTTGATATTTTTATACTTATGTAGGAGAAAGTAGAATAGAAATAGCACTTAACGTTTGTTGGCTTATCAAAGCCAAAATTGTTTAGAAAATTGACTCAAATTCGAGTCGAGTTGGAGGAAATTTTTCGAGTCGAGTTCTTCAGTGGAGCTCAAAGATATATGTTTCGAGTCGAGTCGAGTTTCAATGAAAACTCGCTCGAATTCACTCGTGCCCGTCCCTAGAGTTTTAGTTGTCTAGTAGCCTTAAAAATTAAATTAACATTCAAATTCAAATTTATAATCGTATTTTTTAGCTTTCAATTTCTAATATAAACTCCAAACTAATAATGTAACAAACTACTGTATGTTAATATCTTATTAATGGTCTTGATCTTCTACTGAGACCACAAAGCCTGCGTACCCATTCTAAAAGAGTCAGAGGACGGCAACTTCTAAAAAGTGCATTAGCTGAGCCTGCGCCGTCTACACAGCGCATCACTTTAATGTGAACAGTGTTAGAAGCATCACTGAAAAATAATTCTGGGAATACATTTACGTACAGGTTAGAGTTTTTTAGCCTGACATGTTAACTACATTTCATACATTTGAACAGACTATTAGAAGAATAAATATTGTAGTTTGACCAGTAAACAAAATTATAAATCTCTGCACTACCTGCAATACAAAGTGTAAAAATAATGAAGTATATTTGGTGGGAGCGAGGATCGAACCTGAGTCCTCATGCCCCATATATAAGTGATCTACCATATCTTTATTCAACCAGACTTTATTACCATTGAACCACTGAACACACATGTAGGTGAGAAGAGAACATAAGACTGTAAGTTGTTATGTTGTTGAATTCATTTAATTTCCTACATTTGTACAGACTGTTACTCGTACACACAGAAAAGAAAGTATTCTTCAGTTGAAAATTTTTCTTTTTCCCAATAATTTGGGAACAAATGAATTAATCTGCATCTTTATAATTTGATAACTTGCCAAAATCGGTACTCTAATAAATTAATTTATTCTTGAGTTATTAGGAAATGAAATTTTGTCAACTGAAAAATACTTTCTTTCGTGACTGTACAAGAATAAACATAAATTGATCATTAAACAAAATTACAAGTATGTAAACTGCCTGGCGTATGAAATCTTATATTAAAAAAAACTGACTTGGTGGAAACAGGGATCGATTCATAGACCTCACTCTCCAAAGTAAGCGCTATACAATATTTTATTTTTGTTATTAAAAAAACTTTCTGACCTTTTTCTCCATTTTTACCACTTATCAGGACTACTGGACATGACAAGCAAACGAACACAGAAACATTGAGGACAGTTAAAATCACTAAAGCTCACCCACCGGAAATCAAACCCGGTATCTCCTTCCTACATAAGGCGCACGAGCTAGTCACTACAACAGTAGGGAAGGATATTATTTAATCACTGAATGTATATGTGAAAAGGAAAAGATTATAACACCTTAAGCCTATTGCACGTCTTGATACAATTCAAGGAATTCTAAATTATCTCTACCACTTTTCCTCCTTCCAAAGTAGAAGATAGGCTGAAGAAGATTTGTAACCTAATATCTCGTCTAATCGTACTGAAATGTCTTAAGGACTAAGCATCAACTGTCTAATGCAAAATAATAATAATAATAATAATAATAATAATAATAATAATAATAATAATAATAATAATAATAATAATAATGTCTAATAGAGCGGAGATCAAACCTAAGACCCCATGCAACGCAGATGAGTGCTCTACCAGTTTTCTTGTATTTAACCAGACTTCATTACCATTGAGCCACTGAATACGTATGTAGGTGAGAAGAGAATAGAATAGTGTAAATCGTTGCACTGTTAAATACATTTCATACATTTGTAAATGTCATTTATATATGGCTTCCATTGGACAACACACTACATGACTAAAGATTCGCCTTAAACTAGAGAAATGATTATCCTCCGTCAATGCAGTTCAGTGGTACAGCGTTCACCTCTGGCGCATGGGGTCCCTGGTTCGATTCAGCTCGTTCTAGGTGGGCTTTGTGCTGGACAAACATCGTGTGCTTGGAATTTGTCGAGGTTCCCACTTCCTTCATTCCATCACTTCATTAATTTCTCGTAATCACCGTCTCTCTTAGCCTCGATGCATAATCGTGGAACGTTAAACTAAATATTTCATTTCATTTCAACTCCATCAATGCTGATTCATCTTAATTTGGAGAAATTGTTTTGTTCCGGCCATGAAACAAACGCCGGATACATATACTGCCATGTCGTGACAAAACGCTGTAACTTTGGCGGAGCAGTTTTGCGGAAAAGAGCCGTAAATTTTTCATCCGAAAATGTGATCTGTATCGTGTAGAACCAGTGTATCTTGACTTTGGAAACACGTTTTTACACGTAATGTTACGTAAATGCATTTTGTGTGATTAAATTTGGTGAAAATTGATTGGTTGACCATTATTGTCTAGTTACACTGGTTCTACACGATACAGATCACATTTTCGGATGAAAACTTTACGGCTCTTTTTCGCAAAACTGCTCCGCCAAAGTTACAGCGTTTTGTCACGACACGGCAGTATACTAACCCGATATACAAAGATTTGTTAGAATGTATAACTCGCAGCATAAAATGCTTTTTCTTTTTAAATTTCAGAAAACTCTTAAAAGTGGAATAGAGAAATAACAGCCCTTTTTTGAAATACTTAAAGACAACCTGCAAAACTACAGAAAATTTGCAATCCGAGAACTAAAACCACGTGTCTCTAGAGCTTGTATTTCCCGAGATCTCACTGTTCAAAGGAATTGGAGGCAAACATATATACCTTGAAGAGGAGACACACATGTAAGATTAGCATTTTAATATATAGATCATCTTTCGAAACTCTCCAGACGAGACCGAGACTAACGTCTTGATAGGGGTTCACAATCGAGACCGAAACGAAGATCAAGACCGAATTTTTTAGATCGAGACGAGACAAAGACCAAGACGTCCTAAAAAATGCAAGGTAAGAACTAGATTTTTGTCAGTCTAGTCTCGCCTCATCCCAATACCATTCCTAATAAGAAATTTGTTCAAAGAATTATCGTATCAACATTTATCATTTAAGATACTGTATCTTTAAAAAATCTTTATGTGATTGGTGTCGTGCTCCTAGCGCACATCGCCTGGGAAAAGATACCAAGATACCACACATAAATTCAATTGGGGTACAGACCTTTATCGTGTTTCTATTGCACTAAAATATTTCGAGATACTTCTTACGTAAACAGTGCTCAAATGGCGTCCAAATACAAAACTGTGCCTATGTCCTATACGGAGTTGTTATATTCATTCTTGGTAATTGCTGCTGCTTATGTTTGGTTTCACTCTGTTGTCTTACAAGCCGGATGGTGTTAGGATAGCTTTTCCCAGAGTTTTTGTTATCACTATTTTTGTTATAATTATTCTCTCACCTAAAATCTATGTAGGGTTGTTTGGAGCACTGACACTTTTGAAAGTAATTTCAGCATGGATTTTAAAATCCGTTTAGTCAAATTGCACTTATGTCACTTTGTATTACAGGCAGTGATTAATATTCGATGCTATCGTCTTCGTCAACAGTTTTAGTGCACAGTGTGAACACCATGTTCTTTCAGGCAGATTTAGCCCCTTCCGTTTTCGTATTTCCGAGTGTGTGTCACAATAGTCGTATGTGGGACTGCACATACATGTATCAGCAGAATCCCTTTGTTGTACTAGTTGTTTCTGACAGAAGGAAATATTTCACCCTTTATGTTCATTTGCATATCCCCAAGTGGAGTTAAGATGTTTTGTCTAGTTTCACGTGTAATCTAAAACATATATTTTTAGAAGAATATTGTTGAGTTCCTAAGGTGCTGTCAACTTCTTTCCCTCGACAGGATTCGGTTAAATGTACCCAGATTTTCTGCAGGAAATTTTGTGCTTTTAATTATTAATTAATTCTCAAAAGGTTATGTTTCCGTATAGCAGACTTCATCCCTAGTGAAGCCTTCAATGCTCAATTTTGAGAGTGTTGTTAATGTATAAGTAATTTTGAAAGTAGCATAGGTGTAAGTCGTTAAAATTAAAACAGCAATTTTCCTGAAAATTACTTCTCACAACGAGCTCACCCCCTTCCCTCTGCGTGTGGGTAAATGTTCTTAATTCATCACTACCAAAATTTCTATATAGAACTCATGAACAGGAATGAATAGTGCTTGAAAATATACCTAAATGGCAGTGAACTTATTATTTAATATTTCTATTCTTATCAACTTTAACGGTAATTGTTTATGACAGTGCTGATAACCATTTTTGTCAGGTACTACTATTTAAGAGAATCCCTAAAATTGATCGGAATCACAGCCATATTCGATACATTGTTGAATAAGGCCTCTCACTGGAGGGAGGAAATTGGCCTACTGCTCCCGCACTGACTAGACAAGTTGGGAGAGGCCAGCCGAAGCTCTCACTGTGATCGCCACTGTATTTTATTCATAGCAGCTCCACAATTGCATCATGATGCTAGGTGGACACGCGTGGCAAGACAAATACCCGTGGAAAGAATCCTTGATAATGGTGCCATTAACCCTTGGACCCCTCAATCCCTATGAGCAACACTAATAACTATAGTTGTTAGTGCAGTACACAAACACATCCAAGACACAAAACATCGCCAGCCCCCCAAAAATTAAAATGCTCAAGGAAGTTAATAATGAATATCACAGAGAGAAAATAATGACACAGTACGTCATCTGCGCAGGTTGTACTTATTAAATTATAAATCAAAGAAGTTGCTAGATTTCTGACGCGAACTCCCTGTGAAAATCGGCAAAAAACAAATATTTTACTTGCTAGTAGTTCGATTCGGGCGGATTTATCAATATCGAGTACACAAAACAAATATTATTGCTAGAAACATCTTTGGCAAAAATGCTTATAATTTCAAACATTGCATCACCACTTACATTATATGACAAAGTATCCACACGATTAGTAACACTGATTGGAATTTCTCCACAAAGGTCACACAACTGATATTTAAAAAAATCGTAAGGTTGACTTAAAACCATTAAAGACCATTCTCATTTGACAAAATGTCACAAGTATATCAACATCATTCGTCGGTATGCAAAGTATGAATGGCATGTCAAACCGACAATGGTAAAAGAGAAGTTTCGAATTAGTGTTTCCTTGTGTTATGGAAACTTTGCGCCCGGGAAATTTGCGCCCTATCCTAAAAAGCGGGAAAAAGGCGCCCGCTATATACTTGCATCAGGATGTTTGCGCCCTACAATTAGTTCTTATATCGAGTAAAGTAGCTTCTGCTCACACTTGAACCAGACTTGGGTCTATCAGAAAAGTGAACCTCAAGCAGGAATTTTTCCCTTGTCATTTTATTATTATTATTATTATTATTATTAGTATTATTACTATTATTATTATTATTATTATTATTATTATTATTAAGTTAATGGATGCAAGTTAATCCTGCTCTTGAGCTTGTTGTTCCACCCTTCAACGGCATTATTTGCTCGATGCCGTTTACCTTCGCATTTCCAGACATCGATCAACACATTCACATTTTGCATCCATTCGTTCACAAAGTAATCAATAAATGCTGTAACTTAATCTTCTATTGGCATAGTACTCGATATTGCTAGCCAATCATCTTCAATGTATTGCCGGGAAATAATAACTAAAGTGTTTCACATGCAGATAACTCTTCATTTTCATTTTCTTTGTACGTAGATGCCAAATCTAGTTCTTGCATTTTACGCCACAAGCATTGGCTCAAATGAAAATTGCAAGACTTAATTGTACAATCCGGAACGTTAGAAACAAACGCAAAAATATACGCCTCTTCAAAGTCAAGTATGATCTTTTGAGCAGTTCAACCCTGTAAACACTCCTTTAATTTATTGAAAAGGAAGTCGGAAGTTCTCTTTTATTGTTCAGCAGGAAGACTAAAGCTACGGAGATGGTATGGTATTTATTTCATTCTCCATACTGCCACCATCTGAGTATAACGTATACAGTTGGGCTAACTGCCTGCTGCACAATTTGAAAGTTCCATCCAAAAAAGTTTTTTTGTTCATGTAATATTTCCTGACCTTTACTACTCGAGAAAACAAGAATTCTCTGTTCGTGTCCTTCATCCAGCAAAAGAAAGCTTGAGTTATCGTCCATCCTCAGGTTTTTCTCGGTTCACACGATCTTTCGTCTTGAATCCAGAATTATGATTATGAATTAGATTTCTGGGCTGTCGGCATCTGAGGCCACTAAGCCCGTCACGTACATGAGGGATGATGTCCCTCGGCGAGCACACTACCCAATGAAAGGGAAGGAAGAAAGAATTGGGGAAGGAAGGAAGCGGCGTGGGATCATTATGTTAAGTACCGGTATCATCCCGGCAGTTGCCTGATGTAAATGAAGAAACCCCAGGAAAAACCTCACTGAAGATGGCTGACCTGAAAAATCTGTTACACTTTTTCGACAGAGTGTCCCCACAGGGAATCGAGCCCAGGACCGCTCGAGTCGACAGCGTTAGTGACTACAATCTTGAATTTGGGTCTCGAAGATCTCCTCGCTCTTGTCGCCTCACATATAATTCATGTTTCTTTTGAAGCTGTTGTACTCGGGAACTTCCGTCATAAAATCCAGTCCACGATTAAACAGTGTACTCATTTCTTCGTGGTAGATCTTCGATAGAGGCTCGTCACTTTCTCTAGCTCTCTTCTTTGCTGTCATCCGTTGAACTCGAACTCCTGTTTTAGCGACGTCTGGTTGACATTTATGTTCCGTTGACTTCTTACTTTTCCCTTTGTTACTAACTGTTTCCTACACTTATCTTTCTTCTCTCTAACACGCAGCCAAGTTATTGTCTCAGCACTCTACTTCTTCACATGATACACCGCACAGGGCTTGCCTTTCGTCGTCTCAGAAGTTGTGATTTAATCCATTATAAAATCCCGAACTAAACGAAAACAACAATAATAATTAATAATCAATTTCAATTTTAGTTCACTAAAGGGCAGTCCATACGAATACAGTTTTTCATTATACTACAATATATACAATAGAAGTGTAAGTTAATGATATATATATATATATAAGGGCGGATGCAAGAGGGGCTATTGGGGCTATAGCCACCTTGACGCTCAGATATACACTGGATAAAATGGGCTTCAATCGTGCTTTACATTGAATAAAACGGCAAACTATTGTTTAGCCCCTCCCTTGATCATATCCTGGATCCGCCACTATATATATATATATAACTTAATTAATATACGTATATTAACTAACTAACTAACACTATGGCCTATGGAACCTGGAGGTTCAATGCCACGTTCACAAAAGCTCTCCACTGACTTCTCTCCTTAGCGAACTGGATCCAGCTTCTACTTTGTATTTCTATCTCTGCTAGATCCATCTTAATATTGTCCTTCCACCTGCGCCTAGATCTTCGTAATGGTCGTTTTCCGATTGGTCTTCCAGTCAAGACTTTGAAAGCGTTTCTACTTTCTTCCATTCTAGCTATATGACCTGCCCACCTACGCCTCCTAGACTTGACGACCCTAACAAGGTTGGGTAAACCGTATAAATTATGTAGTTCTTCGTTATGAAGTTTCCGCTATTCCCGTTCCTCTTGGGTCCGAATATTCGTCGCAGGACCTTGTTCTCAAATACTTTCAGTCAGAGTAAGCGATCATGTTTCGCAACCATACAGAACAACTGGCATGATTATCGTTTTGTATATTTTAAGCTTCAAATTTCTCAACAGAATTCGCGCCGACAAGAGATTTTGAATAGAATAGTAACACTAATTCCCTGCTTTTAGTCCACATTTAATTTCTTCGTGAATATGATTTTCGTCTGTTAATATTGATCCTAGATATTTGAAAGTATCCACTTTATCAAAAGTATTATTTAATATTTTAACGCATCTACAATTTGCCGTATTACGGTCCCGACGCACTTCCATGTATTTAGTTTCCTCTGCATTTACTTCTAAATCCATATTCCTGCAAGCGTTTAATAAGATCTCTGCATTTCTTTCTATTGTTCTCCTATCATCCCCGTATACGTATGGGGAACGGACAGAATGGCAGGAGGACAAAATGGCAGGGGACATAATGGCAGGAAATAATGGCAGTAGGACAAAATGGCAGAGGACGAAATGGCAGGCGGACGAAATGGCAGGGGACAAAATGGCAGGCGGACGAAATGGCAGGAGGACAGAATGGCAGGAAGTTAATTTGAATTGTCGGGTTTTAAACTATTTTGTTTCTTGCTTGATAAATGAAGATTTCAACATAAATTTTCGATTTATTCATTATGCTCCAAAATTCGAACTGCTAATAATATTTCAATTCTAATTGACAGTCGTCTACAAACACCTTACTATTGCAAGCTTTCTATTCATACCAGCAGTGTCTTAATGAAAGAAATTAGTTTTAGTCGTTTTCTTTTTTATATATATTATTTAAGATCTTTTCGGGTATTACTAGAAGGAAACAGCTTTTATCTTTATTTCTCACTGTGATCTGTATATGCTCAAGTGAAGACAAACAGTTTCAAAAGATATTCAAGTTATTTGCAAAACATTTTAAATAACAAGCCCAAAAAAAAAGAGGAAAATACATAATCCTCCATATTAACTTGCGAATAAACTAACCTCGCTATTGTACAAAGAATCAGATACTTTCTGTGGCAAAGAAAACGAATTAAAATTGGTCGATTCGACTCATTCCGAAGTTTTTGACGAGAGGATATGTAGGATGTGTACTCATTATTTTCGGGTGACTGTCTCTAGTATTTTTAAGTCTATAAAATATGCATAGGGGCAAATTCAAGGGAAGCTCGGGGCAAAAATCATCGGAGGAAACAGATTGTAGAGTACTCACAAGAAACATTAGAACTTTCGGTAGACATAGGATCTCCCGTTTTCAAAATATAGGATATGATTAATTGGGGAGCAGGAAAATTCGGTGTGGGGAATGTTAGGTGTAAAGAAAGATTCGTTGTAGTAGGCCGTAGGATTTATTAAAAACTCAACTTTGAGGATAAATGAACGTATTTGTTTGAAGTTCAAATTTTGTGTAGAAGTACTTTTACTGTCTACTATCATTTTTACTGTTTACTGTCTACTTTATATTGCTTTATATTGAATTGTGTTCCTGAAATTATTTGAATTCTAGATTTCGACGGATTTTAACATTTTATGGCCCTTACATGACAAGAAATTTGTTTCTCGAAGTCCGTTCGTGTGATTTAGCGAAGCGACCATCGCTACCAATCGACATTTAATTTAAAACTTAAGTTCTTATGCTGTTTTGGAGGATGTCTCCTAGAATTTTCTACTTCTAAAAAGAATATAGGTTACTGGATGGGTAAAGTTGAAAATTGTATATTTTTCAAAAATGTTCTGACGATTTTATGTCTATTTTATAAATGAATATTTATATCTAAATTCTTCAAAAATGACATTGTTTGTTTATGTTACTCAAAGGTGTAAAAATAAATGCCTCAACTAAAGTATCTACGGCTGATTGGAGGAGAAGTCAATAGGGTTGCAGTACTTGTTTACCTTAACTTAAGGCAAACAAACTAAAGTGTCTGATTGGAGGAGAAGTCAACACTATTTGTACAACTATTATCTCATAAAACTATCCTGCTTTATATTGCTCTTTCCACTAAGACTTTTTTGATCACTATATTTTTGCATCTTACATATGTATATACAGAGTGATTCTTTCAAAACACGGATTTCATTTGGCTCTAGAATTTCTAACTGAAGTCCGATTTTCATGCGGTTTACTGCAAATCATCAAGGAAGAATGGGAGATTTATGGGACTATGTTTACTGGTTTAAATTCATCTGGGGGTAATATAGAGCAAGCCGCAAGAAAAACAGCAAATATTCGCAATTGTAAGTTACAGTTCGAATGAGGCATTGGATATTTGAAGCGAAATTGAATAATACAAATTAAGTGTTAGTGGTAACACACATAAATCAGATGTTGAATAGAGATTTCTTGGGTGACTTAGAGTCGGTAACTGACATCTTCCACAACATCCGCCAGCGAGGTCCGATCCTTCCGTCTTCCTCAGAAGCGATCCTGTTTCCTGCAATTTATTCACT
Organism: Thermobia domestica; assembly: GCF_964235325.1. Lineage (NCBI taxonomy): Eukaryota > Metazoa > Arthropoda > Insecta > Zygentoma > Lepismatidae > Thermobia > Thermobia domestica. The sequence goes on from NC_137457.1 coordinate 64,066,861, forward strand.
AACAACCATATTATGTTTCTATCTGGGGCAGAACGTGAGGCAAAGTGATGCTTTTAGTTGTTCCTATAACTATTCTCTGAACTTATAGTTGTAATTGTTTTATTTCTGACAAAAAGTATCAGATTCATTGTGTGATGAAAAGTAGTTCATAGTAATACCCCGCAAAAGACATGAAACAGATATTGGACTCAAGGCAAAATAATAATAATAATAATAATAATAATAATAATAATAATAATAATAATAATAATAATAATAATAAATTTGCTTTTCTTGAAATAGGTACTAGCATTTTATTCGTTACATTTTATGGTTTTCGTTTTCACAATATGAAGTGTCGTAAATTATCGTAAGTGGTAATACTCAATATGTATTACACCGAATCTACCTTACACCTGAATTTCCCCACACCGTGTTTTCCGTACACCGTATTTTCCGTACACCGAATTTTCCTACACCGAGTTTTCTTACACCGAATTTTCCTACACCGAATTTTCCTACACCCGATTAATTGTATATATGTCATATGCAATTTGATAAGGTAATAGTATGAACACAAGAAAGAGCATTTATCAACGTTTAAAGATAAGCAAGTCATTACACAATTTACTTCATTAATAAATATGATTTAAGTGTCGTTATATCAATCTTTCGTGGACTCGTCGTAACCTGGAAGAATTCTGATAAATTCTACATGAAACTAAGACGGAAACCAGGACACATTTTGTACATAAATTTACAAAAAAGAGACGAGACTTTTACAAACATTTACGACACGAGACGACAAAACCTGAATTCTCATCTCGTCTCGAGGGCAACGCTATGAGCAAGCAAGTTAGAAATCAAATATGCACGATCATGATTCCTTTAAGCTGCACTAACCTGTAAATATACCCAATATCGCATTGGGGATGAAAGGGGAGCGATTAAAGTGGAATGCCTGATAATTTAAGGTCTCTCATAACTCCAGTGAAATTCAGGAAAAAATCTCTGAATTACGAAAAAAAGAAAACATACAAAATACATTTTCAGGGTAACTCTTACAGCCATTACGTTATGATAAGATTAATGCTACTTCTGAAACTGATTTGATTGAATATGTATTAGGATAACGAAACTACTTTCATAAGTTTTTCAAAGTATCAAGTTTGAGAAGAACGAAGTTTGTCTTCCACTGTTGTTATCTCGTTGCTCATAGATACCAGTGATGAAATAATTGGTCGAAAATCACGCGGCCGCTTCTTACATCAATTCATGAAGAAAATTAGTTCCAATATTAGGTACCTAAGTTCAGTATTAAAAAAAAAGCCTCTTGCAACCATGCGTAGCACATTTTTATACTTACACTTGAAATAAAAATATGACTGGATAAATGCGATTGCCTTTGTCTTTGAATTTCATATGTGAATAACAATATAGGGCTTTTTAGATAGAGGAGGGGAGGGACAGGTTTTATTAAACAAGATCGTACACCTGATATGTTTTAACTATAGGCAACTTGTACTTGCGGGCTTAACTCAGTCTTCTGAAGTCAAACGCAAATACCATTAAGATGTTCAAGAGAATAACGTATCAGAATTATTACGTACTACAGACACAAAGATACCACTAGGATCCCAAGTTTCAAAATTATATTGTGTGTGAAAGCAGTTAGTAGATTTAATTCTTTGTCACATGGTAGCTAGACCCTGAGAGAAATTCAGAGGGAGTCCACGGGAAATTTTTTTCGTCATAAATAATAGTTGTTCTGCTTAGAATTATTATAAAACCAAGATATCAATTGAAAGATGCTTAAAAAGAAATAAAGTTAAGAAAAAAGTTAAGACATGGATAACTGATATTTACCCTCGTTTACGCTCTTGGTTCAATTTAGCTGTGTTTATATGCTTTGAACATTTGAGGTAGAAATGAATAAATCGAGAACCGTTACCTACTAACAAACACAATAGGTAAAACCTAAAAATACGAGCCCTAGGAGTTATAATTTTTGCCAAATTAACTTCCTGCCATTCTGTCCTTCTGCCACTTCGTCCGCTGCCATTTCGTCCTCCTGCCATTTTGTCCGCTGCCATTTCGTCCGCTGCCATTTTGTCCTCCTGCCTTTATTTCCTGCCATTATGTCCCCTGCCATTTTGTCCTCCTGCCATTCTATCCTAAATTCATACGTATATTAATATAATTAACTAAACTAACCATGTGAGTGTAATTTAATCTACACAAGGCTGTTTGGCGTTTCCCAGTGTAACGAACCTTGTGCCGAGGATTGCTTGACACCCACCTTAATTCTAGTTAATACAAATAAGCAGTGATTAAGTTTAGCCAAACTATCATTTGACACGGTTCTGATATCTGGCATAATAAAAAAAAAAAGAATCCCCCAAGTAATGCAGGCTTCAAATCTCCCAAACGAAAATGCAAGGTTATCAAGATTAAAATTTTAAATATTATTTTAAATAAAAGAAAATATTCAATTGGCTTTTTATTACAAATAATCAAATATCAAGGAAATGAATACAAATTAACAACAACAATTTTAATTCTGTGAATGAGCTTCTTAATATGAAGAGTGAAAAAGTAATCTAATTGCAACTGAATAATAGGTGAAAGTTACTTGAAAAATAGTTAAATATACTTTGATAAAATGAATAATTCCAAACAAGAACAATTCTAACGCTATTAACAATTTCAAAAGTTAATAAAAATTTACTCGGAATAGAAAGTGTCGAAACTTAGTCAAAAGCGACCGCGACTCGATCAAACAATTTTAATAAAAATATATATAACGCGAAAACTATTAAACTCTCAAAGCAAGAAACAAGAAAAATTTAATTCGACGTCGAAATCAATCTCTCAAATAGAAATATCAAAAGATTAATGGGACGCTAAATGCAATATTCCTTTAGATATCAAATTAATAATTATTTTCATACCAAGTTAAAAATCTAATAATTAATAGTCTAATAGCTACTTCTACTGTTAGCAGGAAAAAGTATTAGTCAAATTGTTAGTTAATTAATCAAACCAAGGTTATCTGGGGTTTAGGTTCTAGAAACTACAGCTAGGTTTGTACTTACCAATTTTCAAACTGCTCTAATCGGTCACTGGGATCGTCTGTCCTCAATCACCTCTACTCGATTCTACTGTTCCCAAATATGCAGTTAATAGAAGAAAACTTGGTAGGAAATCTGAAGATTTTAGAAAACGCCAAACCGAATTTAATAATAACTTCGTATTTTTCCGACCCGTTAATTCAAACGAAGAAAAATTCAACTTCAAACTTTCTATTCCTCCGTCCTCCGTTAACATTCGACCAAATACAACAGTCAGGTACTTCCAGAAGGACAATCCAGATGGACATTCCAGATGGACATTCAGCGCAGCAACTAACCTGGCTCACGGCTTTCGCTCACGAGCGAGGCAGCTGTCTACGCACAAACGACCATACATTACGTCACGAGATTTAACCTTGAGTTTGTTGCAAACAAACTCGCTTCTACAACCTTCGCTCTTATTCTCATTATCTACGATTTTACTCTTTCTCTTTTTTTTAAAAAAAAACGTAAACACAATAGATTCTCTTAATCGAGGAAATACAAAAATAGGAGTAACTTATACAATCAGATATAATACATTTTTCTTTCTTTCTTTCATATTCTTGTCATAGTCCATATTTTCGTTTCACTTCCAGAGACCAGCATATACAGAGTGTTCTAAAAATACAGGCAGCTCCAACTCAATGTAGCTGAGCATGCTACACCAGATATCTCTGTCCACAATCCTTGCGAATTGTTTGGCCTTTTAGGACACAAAATATAGAAAAGTAAATGTAAAGTGAATGTAAAATTATTTCAGTAATATAATCAAGGAAATCGACCTATATAGAATATGTTTACTTGCTGGAGTTACTCACTTGTAACACACCGTTGCATTGATCCGTTGTGTTCATTGGGCTTACAATTTAGGTTTATTCTCCTCTTATACAGTCCCAAGCTATCACAATCAGCCAATGAAAATAAATCACAGGGGGAGGATTCTTTACTCTGTAATATCCGCCCCTCCGGCAACGCGTGAGCTCGAACAGGTTCTTTCATCTCTCGCAGGGCGCAAACTTCCCGGTGCAAGTATATCGCGGGCGCATTTCTCCCTCTTTTAGGGTAGGGCGCAAATTTCCCGGCGCAGAATTCTTAACATCTTTCCTTGTATGAAGTCACCGTAGTCAGTCTTTCTACTATTGTTAAGGATTTTTGTTTACCAAGACTCCATTATATATTTATCATGTTCTTGTGTGTGTGTCCATCCGGGAGACAAAAAAACTCAATAACTACTTGATGGATCATCATCAATTTTGTCCAAAATATAGAGGATCAAAAGTTATGAAACTAGTTGGTTATTAGAAACATCTGCTGAAACTGGAAGTGGTCAAATAAACCTTTTCCGGTTTTACCATTGATCGCCATACAGCAATAATGGTAATAGATAGCGAGAAGATGGACACTAAAGATCAGTGCATCTTTAGTGCTTTACGAAGCAATAAATACTTGGGCCCAAAGTACTCCGGCTGAGCTAAGTTTACATTTTTCAGTCGTTTTACTAACTGTCCGAGAGAAGTGAGAGAAACACCAAAGCTTAATGCGAGCGATTGTAAATATTAATGTTGTATAAGCCTGATGAAGAGTTGAACGTAAGAACTGGTTTTCATAGCTAGAAAACTTTCGTTATCACTACACGTACATTGAACTACATTAAAGTTCTTTTTTTTTTAAATTCTTAATTCGTTAATAAATGTTGGTCTTCTTCTCTTTTGAAATGTGTACCCTTTACAGAAAATGTGAGGTTAATTCTGATTTTAGGAGTTGATTTTTCAATCATTTATTGTCCATCACTTATGGGTTATCTACTGTTCAAGCTGGTTAATGTAAAACTTACCAAAATTTGTAATATCTAGAGCTAACCTCGCCCATGTGGATATTTCACTAATTACTGCTAAACTATCATAGCACTAACGTTAATGTTTAGTGTTTTGAGAAACACTAATGATGCACTAGCTTTTGCCGTTTGTCTCATCTTCATGGGACAAAAAGCGTAATATTTTAAAAAATCTATGGCTCCGGTTGGGTATTTCACTAACAACTCCTATACTATGATAGCATCAACTAGCATTTATCGGCTCGTTTGGGGTGTGCCATCATCTCGGTTTGTTTCGGCTCGGTTGGGTGAGCTGTTGGCTCGGCTCAATAGTGAAGAGTTGTGAGCCGAACCGCTCGAGCTGTTGAGAATCCTAAACTCGGATCGAGCAGTTTTGAACATGTTTGGCCGGCGCTCTCTAACTCTTAACGATATTTGCCACCGGAACTCAAACCCAGAACCTCGTGAATGATGTCCTTGCTTCCTAAACTTCACAACTACCGAGGTCAGCAGTCAACTAGTTTTTAGTATTCAGATAGAAACCGCCTATCTTTCATGTTTATACACGATAGCAGGGGTAAAAGTGCGGGGGGAACGCGGTGGGACGTCGTCCTCTACTTCCGAAAACTATATGTCACGTCCCCCCACTTAAAAAAATACAATGCTCAAAGATAGTCACGGGGAACGGCGTGATGTGAAGCTTCTCGCTACCTTTTCAGATCCACTTTTACCCCTGTACGGAAGAGGTCTGCACGCAGGGCCGGATCTAGGGGGGTAAATTCGGGGCATTTGCCCCGAAGCGCAACTGGTTGAGAGTATGTAGGGGGCGCCATTTCGATCCAAAATTGGGAGAAATTAGGACAGATATACGTCTTTGCCCCGGGCGCAAAATTTCTTAGATCCGGTCTTGTCTGCACGGGCCGGAATTTTTAGCCCGGGCCCGGTCCGTGAATTTATAATGTTACGCCCACCCGAGTCCGAAATATGTTTGAGCATTTAATCCCAAGCCCGGTTCGAGCTCGCGTGTTAATCAAATGAGACCAAATTAAAGAAACTTTATAATGAAAGCAAAATTACTTTTCTATTTACAGCAATTAGAAGTTTAATTTTGAAGTTGTGCTTTAAAAGTTCTCCACAAAGAACGGTCCAATAAATATCCTTGTACAATAAATTTACAAAGTTTAGCCCAAGAAGGCCCGATAGATATGGTTTATATTTTAAAATTTACGACCCGGGCCCGAAGTGATATATGGTTAGTAGACATGAGTCTGGCCCGCGGGCCGGGTCGGGCTTGAGCCCATGCAGACCTCTAATACACGGTGTTATAATAATAATAATAATAATAATAATAATAATAATAATAATAATAATAATAATAATAATAATAATAATAAGTTGTAGTAGTAGTAGTAAGTATCATTGATAATAATTATATTTCCTATGTAGCATACTTGAAAAAAGTATTTGAAACTACACACAGCATTTGGCTCGATTTGGTTCTTTTTGGCTCGACTCGACTCGAAACTCGAGTCGAGTTGGAGGAAATTTTTCGAGTCGAGTTCAAAGATGTCTGTTTCGAGTCGAGTCGAGTTTCAATGAGAGCTCGCTCCAACTCGCTCGTATACATCCCTAGCATTAACGTAATTGTTCTCTATAAAGTAGTAAGATGCACTAACGCATGGCTTTTGTCCCATCCTCCTGAGATAATTAATGTGAAAGTTAGTAAAGGTTGAAAAGTCTAAAGTTAGTCCATCCAGGTATTTCGGAAATAACCCTTAAATTATATGACAATTAACTTTTAAACTAAAGCTCTAACTTTAGTGTTTTGGAAATTACTAACGATTAACTTTTGACATCTGCCCCATCTTCGTGGGATGATTAATCTAAAAGTTACTAAGAGTTGAAAATTTTAAAGTTAGCCTTGTATTTCGCAAATAACTCCTTAATTATGATACCACTAACATTAGTGTTTAGTGTTTTGGGAGGCACTAACCTTTTGCGTTTGTCATATCTTCCTATAACAAGTTTGAAAATTTACGTTTGGCTCTGCTTGGGTATTTCGTTATTAACCCCATAATTTGATAGCACTTACTTTAATGCTTAGTGATTTTGGGATGTGCTAACGATGAACTAACCTTTGGCATTTCTCCCATTTTCGCGGGATAAGGCATGTAAAAGTAACAAAAAAGTTGAAAAATCTAAAGTTAGCGCCGCCCAAGTATTTCACAAATAAATTCTCTTAACTATGATAACACTAGCGTTAGTGTTCGGTGCACTAACGGGCACTAACGATGCACTAACCATGTGCAAACTTTGAGTAATTTCTGAGAAGTGGGCAGGGTTAATTTTATTCACGTGCTTTTTTCTTCCTCTGTTACACCAGACAAATTCCGGAATGATATCTTCAACTTAGGCAATGACCAACACTTTTCCCTACCCTATCCCGAACATTCCATATTATTATGTTTTTAGTTGAACGATCGAACATGGTCTATGTAGCTAGTGAAGTTATAGTTCGTATAATCAGTATGCAGCTAATGAAAGCAATCACTTCACTTAAACCACCCGTACTCAATATTTTTGTTTGTCCGGCAATCTCTCTCTTTCCACGCAGTATTTAGAGGTTTCGTGGTGTTATAAACTGCGAAATATTTTCCAGGAATTATACATGGATACGACAAAATATTTTTTTTCTTCGGTATCAAGTGTTGAATGCACCGATTGAGCTAATTCTTTGTTTGCATTGTCGAAAAAAAATGCCTTCTATCTGCTTTGGGTGACCACTCAGATGGTTGATTGACGGGTGCATTGTTGGTCTTTCCTTCTGTGGAAAGATTTGCTTGAGCAGGTGGGTGGAGCAGAAGTCTTTGATTTGCCTTTTGCGCTAGTGACATCAAACGAAATGTCAGAAAATATCGGTGCGTGCGGACACTTCTTTGTAGAATAGTGTGCTTCAATGGGTTATCAGCTGAAAACACAAAATACGCAAGTATGTGAGGGATAAGAAAATGAAAGTGTTAGACAAATGGACATTCTTTGTTAGAATTGTGACTAAGTTCTTATTCCTTTCGTAGACTAGTAACTGAAAGTTCGAAATGAATTCTGTGAACAAGGGTGTATTTAGGGGTGAACCCGGATCCTCTTAAAATTCTTGTTTTATGAAGAATTAATACATTTATTCGTAATTATATTTAACACATAATCATTTCATACCTTAGATTTGAACTCATGGAACTGGAAGCCTATGGACCATTCTAAAAGTAACTTCTAGACCAGTGCTGCCCAAATGGCGGCCCGCAAAGCTTTCACGATTTACGATTCTTATTACTGACACTATTTTCATTTATGTTTATTCATTCTTTTAATGTTTCCACTCTTCTTTCGAAACAAGACATCCATTTAGCGATTATGTACAACAAAAAGGCGCGAGAATCCATGGCAACACCTTTCCCTAAATCTTGAAGCTTGGTCGGGAAAGAGTGTCAGTGTTTGAAAGTACTTATTTGTCTGAAAGTGCATTTTCCACTATGAAAATTGTGAAGAATCGCTTCAGAAGCTGTCTTGGACATTCTTCTCTTTTACATCTCCTGCGGCTCACAACGACAGGAATGAATGTAGATATCCCTGCCCTTGTAAACGCTGCTAGTCACCTTCGTTTCTCACATTGAATTGAATAGGTATATAATATTTCAAATACGTTTTTTAGATTTTTCTTTTCTAGTGTAATAATAATAATAATAATAATAATAATAATAATAATAATAATAATAATAATAATAATAATAATAATAATAATAATAATAATGTAAAAGTTACAATTATTATTATTATTATTATTATTATTATTATTATTATTATTATTATTATTATTATTATTATTATTATTATTAGCAGCAGCAGCAGCAGCAGCAGCTGCTGCGGCCCTCCACTTTACTAGTGAAAACTGTTATGGCCCTCAGACACATTATAATTGTACACCACTGTTCTAGACACATGTCTAGCTAGGTACGTGCAAAGCTGTAGACGACAATCCTGAATTGGCTTAATTTCTTATCTAACTTATTTTATATTATGTTAATGAAAAATAAGATAGGCATGTGTCTTTAGGCCTACTGGAATGACAGTTCGAACTCCATTCTCCCTCCGAAACTTGACGCATTGCCAGAATCCTCCATAAAGGATACAATAAACAAATACATACATAAATATGGCTTACGGAAGCAATACTGATTTCGTACTATACTACAAATAATTTTTACAAATAATTCTCCTACGAATAATAGAATACGTAGAATCTCAAATCTAAGTCACAGGTGTAGTGACAATCTTTCCTTTCATTCAATCATAAATATACATCATAATGTGTATCATAAGTATATATAGAATATATATTATGTAATAACATTATAACACATAGCAGATAATTGTACTTGAGACAAAACACGCCAATTACAACAAAAAGATATGACAACATAATATTAGTAATGGCATCAGGCAATATAATAACTAACCGCTGAACTAGTAGTAAATCAAATGCACACATCTCATATGTGATGCTTTCACTATTCATCCACGGAATAAAGGTAATAAACACTGATTCAGTTTCGGAGCCAAAGGAGTAGGCACGGGGGGCATTGCCCTCTCAAATCTAGAATGGAAGTCAATTTTGGAGGGCAAACATTAAAGAAGAGAATAAAATCCGAGTGATCTGACAAGAATGAGTCTTGAAAGTGGAGTTAAATTTAGTTACAAGGAGTTCGACTGCATTATTTCGACATCACGATCACTCGACCTCATGCTGACATCGCTACTCTGACCTCACTCTAACTTGGCCTCATGCTCACATTACCAGTCTGACCTCACGTTCACATCATTTTGACATCACGCTCTCTCGACCCCACACTCACTTCATACTATTGTAGTTGAGCGAACGTGAGCTATCGAACTCCATCATAACCATTCTTCTCATCACCACAGTCTTGCTTAGCCCTGGGGCATAAACGTTGGACGTAAAAAAAAAAAAGTAAAATAATAATTTTTACCGGCATAGCATAACTTTGTTAAACCACATACTAGTATTTAATATAATTATATTGTAATGTGTAAATAATCTAAATATTTTGACATGTATTTCGAAGAACACGAATTTAGAAGTGGAACAAATTCAAATTTCTAATTTTTGATCGTGCACGGAGTCCCGGGTTCGAATGCCAATTGGAGAGCCTTGAAATTTGAATGCATTATGGTAGTTCGGATTCTACCTCGTAGCTTGAAAAAAAAGGGGGAAATAGTATAAACTAATCTAATATGTAATCTATCATGTGTAGTCTGCCTAATATATAGACTTAATCATTTACGCACTATTTTCATTTTTGTTTGGCATTAATTTGTCTTGCATTGTTATCTACGTAAAAATAAATGTGTGTGTCTATTTAGCGTGCGACGTCCCTGTAAAACCATAGAAGAGCAAAAGAGTGCTTGTAAAACTTACGCTGTAGTTCACTACACTGCAAAATGTTTTGGACAAAGGATTATCTTGCGTCTTTGAATTGACTCAAACCACCAAATGAGTCGCGTTTTATACACAGACATAGGGTGATCAAAACTTTCGATGGTAGAAGTGGGCACTATTTCTGTAGAATATTTATCACAAAAGAAAGTAACATTAATCCATATTTGAAGAATAAAAAAAATTGCTCATTTTAATTTAATACAAATCTGAAAGGCTGGAGTACGCTGTTGAAAATGCTACACTGAGTCATCTAGTTCTTAAAATTGAGCTCAGATTCAGAAGTGAGATAAATATAGGAACCAATGCTTCTCATTTTCTTAACAAGTGAGCATACGGCTCTGCCAAGATGTAAAACGTCTTCCATTTTTTAAGTAATCTGTTTGGCACTGTTCTTTCATTTGTAATTTTTTTTCCTTTCGAAAAATAACCACAGCATTGTTACATTTGAATAAATTGAGAATATATATGTATATACATTCTACGGACGAGGTGAGAAAACAGTTTTACACATATGTTTATCTTGCGACGATTGGCCCAGAAACCTAGAAATGGATATTTCAAGAGAGAAAATTCGGCACGTTTTCCCTGTGCCCCCTCCTTATGACGCTATGCCACTGGTGATATGCACAAGCGTAAGAAATCGAATAGAACGACTATGTCCATCCGTTCATTTATCCGTTGACAGATATCAGAACGAAAATTGTAACAGATAGCGAGAAGAGTTTTTTTTTTTTTTTTTTTAAATCGGTTCAGTGTCCCGAAGATAGGATCCTTCTTCCATAATCCTCTATTCAAACCGAAAGTAATAGAAATAGATCATTTCTGGTTTCAACGTTGATCAACATACAGTAAAAACGGTAATATGATCTTTTTTTTAATTGATTTAGAGTCCCAAGAATAGATTTAGTCTGAAATCTTATCTCTACTAACATCAGAAGTGACAAATTTCGTGTCCTCCTGTATTGCAGATTCCTACTTCGCCAAATAGCTTAATCTACCGAACTGTCGCACACCTGTGAAGTGTTTAATCTTCGGCAAACACTTCAAGTAAATTTATACTGCCAAAGTGAAATCTTTGAGTTTTACGTCCCACGGTTATGCCGGTTAGGCTAATTGAGACGATGATGATGAATAATGAATAAAATGGTGGAATGAAGAAAGTGGGAGGAAAGGGGAGAACCCCGAGAAAACCCACGCACACGGTGTTTGTCCACCACAAAGTTCGCTTGGCGGGGGCTGGGATCGACACCAGAGGTGAATGTTCTACCACTGAGCCACCGCGGCCCCCTACTGCCAAAGTGATCTTTCCCACCTAACTTCTCACTGTTTGTAGTTTAATTCTTGTGGTGACTTCAGTATTCGTGGAGCTTGATGCTGATTATGGAGCAAAACAGTCCACTTGGATGTTTAAGTATAGAATATTTCTCGTTCCTACAAAATTTGAAAATTAAAAAAAAAAAGAAGAAATGTTTTTCAATTATCACCTCTCATTAACTTTTGGTCGTCTCTATATTGTAACGTTTTAATTTCCTTCACATTTTCCTTCCAAAGCTACTTTTAGGATTTAAGAGATGCAGTTGATAGCCAAACGAGGATGAAAAGGGAAAGTGTATTTTACATATAGTTAATTTACTAGTTGTCCCTGTCTGCACTTGGGACGGCCAGAGATTGAAAGGAACTGGCCAAGGCGTTAATATTTAGCACCATTCTGGCATTCTCTTGGTAACTTAAAAGGAAAGCAAAGTAAAACTGCGTAAGTTTACATCATATACGTACAAGTAGCAATGGGGAAGAACACTCAAAACTGCAAAAATCACCAACCAAATATTTGCCTGACATGATCTTGTGTGTACCATTTTTCATTTTTCAAATGAAGGGTGCGCAGACCATTTTTCTAATCGTCTTGTGTGTCGGAAATAGTTATCTTTATGAAAAGTGGCACGTGGAATGTGATATAGTGAATAACGTGGGAACATCGTATTTGGAAATGGCGTACGCAGTATATAATATAGTAGAGGTTTATTTTCTCATAATATTTTGCTCAAGGTTAAAGCACCGAACTTTATGCGCACGCCACTAATATCACGTGACCGGCAAAACTGGATAGATACTTTTACCATGCCATTCCTTCACTTCTATTACAGGGAATACCGGAATGGTACCAAATAATAAGGCCATAACCGCTCCTTTCCCATCAATGGCCGTCTAAAATGGAGACACCTCATGAATTTAAAAGAATCACTATCATCATTGTTTGTTCTTGAACTGTATTTGTCGTCGCATAATTACAGAAATTGCTTTGAGCGAGGAAATTAGGAAATTAAAAAGTTAAAACACAGTGAAGTAGCAAAAGATAGTGAATGGTGACAACCAATCAAGAAAGTAGTAAACTTCCAATTTATAAATTTTGTGAAAAGTAAAAATGTATCGTACTGAAACATCTAAGTGGAATATTGGGTAGATAATCATGATAGCGATCCATGGAAATTGATACTTAGTACCACCACAAAAATCAGATTAGAAAAAGTGGAAAGCGAGATAGGCAAAATCCCTTTCTAAGCATAAATTCCTTTAAACAAATTTTTATCGAAGATGGAAAACTGTTCAGGTGTGCTATAATTGGGGCTTAAATCATTCGGCGAAAGAGGAATAAACCAAAAATTCACTATCAGTTCCCGTTTCAACACTGATCTCCATAGGACAAAAACGATCAGAGACAGCGTCAAGTAGCATTTTGTGAAATAGTGAAAAATAGCCAGGATAAAATGACCCTGATGAAAACTATCTAAAAAAATGGTACCGGAAAAAATATCCCTAGCTCTGAACTGTAGTGAAAAAAAAAGAACCAAGCAGGGGAAGTTCCACAACTAAGGAATAGTTATTATACATTATACATTCCTAAGTATTTTGTTTTACCGAAATGAACGTATTTGCTCGAGGCAAAAAAAAATCAGCATCATACTTGTCTTTGTCTTGTAGATCACAGATTACACAATAAAGTACAATTATGATACAAAAGATGCCACATGTTTAATAATAAAATAAAATAATATAATAATAATAACAAAAAATATATCTCACTGATTACATAAATGGATACATATTCACATTTTGAACTTAGCAGATAGGTCTGCACACACAGTGATTTCTAATCTCATTATGTACAGTGAAATAATGTAAAGTTAAAGGCGAATCTAGGGCAGGGCGATCGGAGAGATAGGATACTTTTCCGGGAATAGGATACTTTTTTATATTAAAAAGAAATAAAAAGTACAGCTCATCCCAGAGTTGGAACTCTAGATTTTAAAACTTCGTATTATAAATGTAAAGTAAAACCTATAATAGGTAGGCCTTACTTTTTCTTTCTTTATTTTTCTTTTTCTTTCTTTTCTTTCTTTTTTCTTTTACGTTCCAGAAGTCAAATGAAGCAATATATCGCAAGAAATTACTTGCTTGACGTTCTTGCTCAAAAAATGTCCATCTTCGAAACAGTCTATGTCAGAAGGGCCCGGCAAAAAGAACCCGGACAGAAAGGTCTCAGTCAAAAGGGCCCGAGTATAAAATGGACCGGGTCAAAAGGGCCTGATGCCAAAAGGCCCGGTTAAAAAGGGTTCGAGGCCAAAAGACCCAGGATCAAAAAGGACTGAGTCAAAGAGCCCTGGTCAAAAATGACAAAGGCAAACCAAAAATGACCTCGCAAATAGCTCGAAGACAAAAGACTCCAAGAAACTCCGGGTTGGGAATCACTGTTCTAAAGGGTCTAGGTGTTCTGCAACTCTTTAGTATATCTCTACGGAAGACTGTCTCAAAAACAAATATCTTTAACGATAATCTTCATAGGTAGGCTTAATATCACTAATATGTCTAAGTTTGAGTAACGAAAGTGCAAATTTTGTACAAGGTAGTTAGTGTACAAAGTATTCATACACTTAGAAAAAGTATACCTGTTCATTCTTTCATGTATATTTTCATGAAAAAAAAATGAAATTAATAACCTTCCAACTAGTCATATGATATTTTTCCTAAAATAGAGGACAAATTGCAAAGATAAACAACGACATAGAAAGGTGGATCGGAAGATTTAGTTTAAAGATTGGAACTCACCATAGTACTATCTTCACGTTCATCTACCATCTTGAGAAAGAAGTTGCAGGAAACTCTGTACGGATTGGACATAAGAAATACAGGTTAACGGTGAACAGAATGCGTAGTATTGTGCAAAAATATGGACTGTGCCTTTGGAAATCTATCTTCCTGGTTGCCACACAATTTTGAGTTCCAGTCTTTTTAAATGCAACCACTGTGACAACAGGGACAATTTAGTAGCAATCCTTGTTACAGACTTTCACCCTGAGATTTACTGTTATACCACAAACTTGAAGTGTTTCAGCACATAGTCAAGTTTTTCATATTTGCTTTTTCGTAGAAACGGACAATGTTTTTATTACTTAATTTGTAAAGTTAAATTTGAAGAAAAAGCGTTTTCTCTAAATTATTTACATTTCTAGGACACATTAAGTGTCTTTTTTCTTTTTGTGTGTCTGTATGTGTGTGTGTATAGAATTTGTAAGGGTATGAATAAGTTTTGAGCTAACTGTATATATGACTAGCAGCGCTTCGCACATCCCCAGAGAAAACTATTAATTCTACACTAATATCGGTCGTCTTCGGTTATTTCTTAAAAGAACCCTTTCCCATGCCATGGGGTAGGGATGAACTTGAACATCATCAGAAGTGTTGCCGTTTAACTCAATGACCTCGAAAACTATCAATTCGACACTAATATCGGTTTTCTTCGATTATTTTTAAAATGTCACCCCTCCTACCCCTATTTCAAAGGTAGGGGTGCGCACGAGACAAGATTTGAGTCTGTCTCGTCTCGAAAATGTGCTGTAAAAGTTATGTCTCGACTCGAAAAATATATATTTTTCTATTGGAAGAGCTGTGTCTCGACTCGAATTTTGTCTGGAAAATTCTGTCTCGAATCGACTCGAGCGCATCCCTACTCAAAGGTGGGGACTTAACTTGAACATTAAGGGCATCGCAAGTGTTACCGTTGACCTCATCCAGCTCGAAAATTATGAATTCGGCACGTATCCAGAGAGAGGTCACTGGGGGCTCGGGTCCCCTCCGAAATTCAAGCATGCTTTTAATAAACTTGCTTTTACCCTTTGGAGATTCTTTCGTTTCAAATTACTTTGAGTTAGTGTCCAAGTCTTGGGTAATGTGTTGACGTTTCTTTCAAATCGAAGAATATACTGTGACGATATTGATCCCTGGCGTAATTTAAAATAATAATAATAATAATAATAATAATAATAATAATAATAATAATAATAATTATAATTATAATAATAATATAATAATAATAATAAAGATTGAAATTCCGTTTCCGTTCTGTTTATAACTTTAATGTAATAGAACTATACACTCATCGTACTTTTGTTATGTGTTACAGCAGACAGTTTTTGTTAGTAACATATCTCTCGAAAATATTTATTTGATTTTGTTCGTATCACAATGTAGTTTGTTCAAAGTAAACGGTTCTTAAAATGAAAGGTAAGAAAAATTTAAGAAGAGTAAAACTCTTACATTATTACTTGTGTATTATTATTATTATTATTATTATTATTATTATTATTATTATTATTATTATTATTATTATTATTATTATTATTATTATTATTATTTTGAAAACAAATTGATATTTTAAAACGTTTGAATTACTTGCTTACGAGGCTTCGCGTTGGGCCCTCTCTAAAAAGAATACCTGGATACGTGCTTGATTCGAAACTAAAATCCGTCGTCCTTGATTATTTTTAAAATGCGGCGGAAGGGGCTGGAACGACTTTGTCCTGGTCCCTAACAACCTTTAAATCATCGGTCAATATACAAAATTAGCTTAAATTGTAATATGCCATTACAGTCTAATGAGATTATGTTTTTAATAGGAGGGTGCCCGAAATTTTTTTGCACCGACTGTACTTGACGTTTAACAAAAAATTTCTGGCTGTCCATATAATTCGTAATATTGTTTGTTATTCTATTTCAAATTAACATGGAAAATTGTAAAAAAAATATTAGGAATTATAGTTTTGGGAATCAATACCTTTATTTATATTTTAAATTAGTTATAAGTCTTGTATATGGATGTGTAAATGGATTATTACAATTCTTACGGTGTCAGTGCTATCTGAAAACATAGGTCCAATATTGGACGGAACTTTCCAGATCAAATAACCAATCTAAAATTCGACAGAATTTTCAGGACCACCCTTCACCTCTCTTTTAGATACCTAGGTCCTTCTAAAATCTAGTTTGATCCAGATTTTACCAAATTTTATTCGTTTCAAAGCCCCACCGCCAAAATGCTTTGTTTTGATTGGATGATAAACCCACGCTATGATATTAGGGCGCAATTATTCCATTCCATGCCGGGAAGTTTCACTGAAGACACCAGATTCGGATCTTCTCGATAAAAAAGTTGAAAAGGAGCTAGAAAAGCTGCAAACAAGGTAACATTTGGGATTTTATTAACATGAAAAATCACTGGAAGTCTCGAGGAGCCATGAACTATTAAATTTCATAGTAAAAAACTGGACTAAAAAGCTAAAATAGTAAGTGCAATATAGTGACGCCATGATTTCATCCACCGATCGTTATGGACAGGATTCAGAAGTAGTGTGATTTCCGTTTTACTTTTCCTAAAACCGGTTCTGCAGATCAGTGTTTCCCCTGATATTTCCACCTTCCAATTTTCCTGCTAATTGAGGGTTACAAGACCTGTCCATATATAGATTTGTTTATATAGGTAGCGAGTGATTTTTTTAACATACATGGCGGTATTTAATTTCGTTATAGTTAGGATAGTAATCATAATGCACGTGTAAATTTACAGTAAGGGCTCCTATCTGACTCCCAAATTGGGAGTACGGCTTCCAGTGGGATGAGTTGATCATGTAGTTTGTTCCGGGTTCCTGTCCTTTTCTGTGTATATTTATTAGTATAACATGTATTAATGTAGTGTGTAGTATGAATGTGGCATGTATGTGTTCGTAATGTAAAAACATGTTCTAGTAGTAGTAATTGTGGTAGTTAAGTGATGAAAGAGTGTGTGAGATAATTAAATATGGACAGTGTAGTATTTACTATGCGATAATTTTTTATTATTCCGTCATTAAGTGAACTCATACACAATATTTAAAAGTGAACGTAATATAGTATAATAATTCCGTGTACAAGGTCACATTCAGTTGTTCAAGGGTTGATTATATCGTCGCTAGCCCCTAGTGTCAAAAGTCAGTACTAACCGCCATTCTTCTGTCGAGGTGCTTAATGATTTAGTTTTCATGAATTTGACCTTTGTTTCCGAAATGAAACCTAGAAGGTATAATTCACAGCCCATATGAATGTACAGTTAGGTCAAGTGACCCAAAATTAATATATCCTGAAAATTTCAACATTCTGCCTAGTCTAGAAATCGAAATATTTAAGTAAATAAACAATACGTAAATTTTTAACAGAAGTCGGGCGATATGATGCTAGTTCTTCGCTTTGGAATTATATTAAATGTTCATTTCTTTCTTTGTGGCTGCAGAATAATTTCATTGTTGCTGCAGAATTTCATAAACATTAAATATTATCGCAGATAATTCTATTTTCAGTGAACATACGTAGGATTTTTTTCTTTCGTTCTTAATAAAGCTACCAGGTATTACATAGTATTGTGTGTGTGGTGAAAGAGTCTTCAGTTCGAGTGAGGTTGTCGTGCGGTGATCGGAATGGGAAATGTTTGTAGTGATTATAGATTTTAATGTGTTATGATGAAATGTGTATATAGGCTGGGCGTAGATAGAGGAAACAGGGTGTTTGTAAGATATAGCGTCGTAGTGAATGAAAAGAATGATTAATATGAATATTAATATGAATATGAATATGAAAGTATATGAATATTGTAGTAAATGAATATAGAAGATAGGACACCCATATAGTTAAATATATATAGTAGCCCAGTGAATACTTCGCCGCGTGTTGATATATAGATATTGAATAGATACGTGTAACTACAAACATCTCAGGTTCTGACCCCTGCACCATAATATCACGCGGACCGGAGGGCGATATATATAGTCGGACTATGGTAATACTTTGTAGTTTTATGTGTCATAATAGTAATCAACCATAGTAATCCCATCTGATAGAATGGGTAGCATCATATAATCGCTGACTAGACATATTGAATGATAAATTATGAAAAGACAGTAGTAGTTATACAACAAGGCTGTAGTGAATTATATTTTCTGGTCGGTCTTTTAAAATAGAATATCCTGCTCTGTGAGATTTTTTTTTCTTCACGTTACCTACTCGGGCTAGCTTATAATGTTCATGGAGGCGACGGTTCTGATAGGGTTACAGAATCAAAACAATTAATTATTGAAATTTATTATACCGTACCCGGGCATCGACCCCATTCCCCTTGAATATTTTCGTCTTCTTTTCTTAGTTTCCAAACCAGATAGTGATGGAAATTAATCGATGCCTCCGAATTTAGCGCATTCTGCGAAGGGGAGTTATCGGTGAAATTTGGCAATAGAAATCACCGATCCAAAATCCAGTTTATTTATTTTTTTTTATTATTTCGGCAAATCATTAGTTAGGGATATCTTAGCTAATACTTCTATTCTAGTTTCATTACTGTCCTCGAACCTTCTTAGTTTTTCTGAGGGGTCGAATATTATTTTTACTTAGAGATTTCAAAATTGGGGACGCAGTTACCTGGTCCCTTCCCCCTCTCCTTTTATCCTGCTGGTCTGGGCCGGATACGGGGCTCGGATTTCAATCTTACAACCAAACTCTTGTGGGATTGGGATCTGATGGACACAGAACTTGCATCCTTGGCAGCAGGGCGCCCCCTTGAGTCTAGGTATTTGAGTAGACCACCCTTTTGGCATGTTAAGAATATTTTGGCTATGGATTTGATGAGAGCGAAATTCGACTTCTATCTTTGTAGCGTTAGTTATTTCTCACTTAAGTCTTTGGCGCCCCTATTCTTCGTCTTCCTTCTTCTCTATCTCTCTCTCTGTCTTCATTTCTTCAAGTTTTTTTAATTTTCAACCTCCCCCCCCCGATTTTGAACTTTTTGCTTACGATTTATTTAACGTACAACTCTGATCTGAAATTACCAGCTGAGACGTTGCAAGACGCCATTCATGGATAGAGTAGATAATGATTGGGTCCTCCATCACAGTTTGACCTATCGCCAAAATGAACAAAGACTTAGTATTTGACGACACTTCGATTACGTTCTTTCACCGCCGTCCCTCTTAAGTTTTTTTTAATCCATTGGTCACTTTCCTTTCTGTTTTGGTTTTCGATTAGTTAACCTGGGCCCAGAAATTGTATTTTGGTTTATCTAGTTATATCTTCAGGAATGCTCTGTGTTACGTGCCTGCCTTCCAAAGTTTTTTTTTATTATTTAAGCACGAATTGATTATATAAAAGTTAAAATTTATAGACGCGCGGTATCAGGTAAAAAAAGCGACATTCTTTTTCATATGTAATGTCGGAAGTCATTTGTTTTCTTGGACAATGTTGCAACCTTTTCAAAAATTATTGTTGGGGTGATTAATTTAAATGTGTGCGCATTTATTATAAATATATATATATATATAGAAATGAATACGTCGAAATGTATATGTACTTAGTATGTGAATATGATTTTAAAGTGAAAGATGATATTAAATATATTATATGAATATATGTAAGAGCGCTCGCGTTTGCCCCCCCTCCCAAACGTGTATTGGTTGCTATAGTTTACCTGTAAGTTTTCCGACGTATATAAGAATGTAGATTTTGTCAAGAATACCGCCGTGCACTCAAGTAATTTTCCTTTTCTTCTGAATCGATGTAAATGATAACCTCTGTAATTATGTAATGGCATGTATTGAAAAGTAACGGCAGGTCTAACCGTAACCCACATCATAACGAATATTATCCCTGAACTACCAACCTAAAACCATTGTGGAAAGTGTACCTTGAATCCTTCTTACCTGTATATGTATCCTGTGACTTGACCAGTTTTTTTTATCCTCAATTTGAACCATCATACTCCGTACTCCTGTGGAAGATCATTTTAAATTCGAACCATATATAAATATATACAAAGGTGATCTAAAGGAAAGGTCTCATGACGTGTCCCAGTGTTGAACAAATAACTTAAAATTATTCAATTAATAAATTTGTGAATGGACTGTCTAAGAGGAAAAAACATCCTGTGGCGAAAGTGATTTTTCGAAATTCCTAGATGGGTATAAACGTCGCAGTGTGCGAGTGCAGATATAAACTGCTACAAGTTACAAACTAAATATAGTCGATGAATGTTTTTTGTAAACCAATAGTTATATATATATATATATATATATATATATATATATATATATATATATATATATATATATATATATATATATATATATATATATATATATATATAAACACAAACTAAGTTAATGAAGCGAAATGTTCTGGACACTACGAATAGTGCGTGATTTGTGATTTGAACGCTCAAAATTATTAATATTTTAATATCTCGACGTGAGGTAGAGACTCATATAAGTTTTAATACACCTAAAAGTTTTTTTCCCTTTCTTTCCTCTTTGTTCATATTTTTTTTCAAGTGAAATAAGTGTCTCCTTTGCGTATGTCGCAAATCATAATTTTGCTTTAGCATGCCTAAGATATGATACATGTAATTATTTTTTTTCTTTCTTTCCATTTGTCAAGATGATTGAATATATAAAAAAATTTACTAGAGTATAACTTTATGTATTCCATTGATATATAACCAAGAACTTGTGCTTTTAAGATCTTCTTTGTAATTATTTGTTTTGTCTTCTCTTTTCACTATGAATGTAATAAACTATTTGTACCTTTGTAGTTAGTTGGTTTCCTTTAAACATACATACACTGTCCTGAGTGAGTGAGCGAGTAAATGCATGATAGATTTAATTTAAGTAATTTTAGTGATATCGTTTGTCATGTTAACATCTGTAATATATGTGTCATGTTTTAATATATGTGTTAAGGTAAATAACCTAGGTCATGAAGGACCACTACTAATGGTTTAAATCGGCTCTAGGAGTGAAACAAAAGTAGCAGAATGAGCCTAAAGACGACATCTTTCTTTCAGGAAGCTGAGACTCTTATTGATACAATAAATAAATTTATATTGAGTTTATAAGTTTGATTTTTTTCTTCTTTCTTGGCTAATTCATATGTGTGGTCGATCCTAGAGAACAGAGTTCAGATGCTGGATGGTTATCAATCACCGGTTAGAATAACAGTACAAAGAATGATTTCACTTTTCTCATTTCCAGGTCTAGGTCTGGGCAACCCCACGATCGTGGTGCCTGGAGCTAGGTCTTGGTGGTATGAGGGAACGTGTCTATTCCGAAGCATTCCAAAATTGAGTAGTCGTTAATAACATTTAGAATGATTCATCTTTCAAGGACTTTCTCGACCTTTTACTATATTTCCGGAATTATCCAGTAATCTGTTTCTTATTAAAATACCCTATTTCTTTTCTTTCTTCTTTTCCTACCTCCTTCTTTTACCCTTCTACTTTCTTCTCTTTCTTTCCTATTTCTAAATGAAAGAAAACGGAGTCATGATTGAGAGTAGTCGCTATTGGCGCGGTCAATAAGTTGTTTATATGAATGTTCTTCGGGAGTCCGATATGGAATAATTAACAATAACAAGAAAGTTTATTGAAATTTACTTTATTGGAGAATAATCTGGATTTCAATCAGTAGGTGATGTTTCGTAATCGTACTCGTTAAAGAGAATTAATTTTAGCGACTCCTCTACATTGCGCTTATCTTGTTCTTCGTTTACTACTTAGTGTTTTCTTACAATTGGCTAACCGTGACAGGATCTGTTGCCCTGGAAACGGCGGTTTCTATGGCAACGGATAATGTTTTCTTTCAATTGGCGACCCTTGACATCGGACAGTTACCATGGAAACAATTGTTTTCCCTGGTAACGGATCTGAAATTATTTATTAAACACTGTTTAGGATCGAGCACATATTGACTTGGCCACAAAGGGTGAGTAATTAAAAAGGTCACAGTGAGATTAAATAATCATAGTCATTGGCTATTCTGCTATCTTTGTCTCTCTCTGTAGAAAGGGGGAAATGAAGGAATTTGTTAAAGTGAATTCTAAAATTTTAAAATGCTGGAAGTTGACCCAAGGAGGGAATTAGATAGGAGTCCTTTAATTTATGAACAGTACCTGAATAATAAGTATTGTGTCTATAAGTATATAATTGCATGTGTTTATATTGTGTCTTTTTGTATGGAAGCTATGGCAACCAATAGAGAAGTTGTATCACACGAGAACGCGGAAGTCTCATGTACACAATGTACTTTAGAAAGTAATGAGAAAAGAGCTCGCGTCTCTCGTAGGCTAGTGAGGTGTCACGAGTGTGGGCTGAAATGGATTCATTTCAGTTGTATCAATTTAGAGGATACTGCTGAAAATGCAGAAAAGGTCCGGGCTGGTGAGATAGTCAAATACTGTAAAGAATGTGAGGGGAAGCTCCACCAGTCGCGTGAACCCATGAGTTTATCCTCTGAGAAAGAAAATGAACATCCCGATTCAGACGGTGAGCGAGGGTATAGTACCCCGAAGAACCGAGGCCAAATATCTCCAGTGGAGATATCTGACCTCGATGATGATGAAAGAGATGGGGATCCAATTGGTGATAAAACCAAAAAAAAGCAAAGGAAGACTGTCATCTAATAATGACGCTCTCCTCCTTTCATTGCAACAAATGCTACAAAAATAGATGAGAGAATAGATAATAATAGCCTGGAGATGAGACGTGAAACGAATGAAAATAGCCGGGAGATAAGACGCGAAATAAATGAGAAATTTGACACCTCGAAACGAGAAACCGAATCTCGATTCGAGGTACTAACCCAGAAAATCGACAACATATGTTCGGACTTTGCTTCCTCAATAACCACATTGAGGGAGCAAATGTCTACTGAAATTGATTTGGTCAGATGCGAGGCTCAGCAATCCCTAAAGCAACTTCAGCAGGAGACTGAGGGTAAATTAGATCATGTAAATTCTGAAATTGAACAAATAGATACCAAATTGCATAAAATCAACAATAAATTAGAAACACAGCAGGCCGAAATTGATAGTTTAAAGTCAACCTTGTCAGATTTATCATTGGAAACCAAACTGGAAGTCACTGACCAAAAAATTTCGAAAATTCAGAACGAAATAGTAAATATTCAAAAAGAAATAACGAAACCTAGTCGCGGAAAATCAGAGGTAACCTATCCTTTCCCCGGTAGCGATTCCTCAGAAATATTACCTGCTATAACAACTACCTGTGGCGCAGGAAAAGAAAATTTAATGTCAGTTGTTGCACGGGATATTGCGACGCACTACCCCATGCATCGGTCAGAACTAAAGTCATGGTTCAATTCCAATAGTGTGCCGAATCAGTCGAGTGGTGTGACGACTACGGTCACTAGCGTGAGTGCTCCCTCCTTACATGGAGGTATACAATCACAGCGTATTGCCGGGAAGAGGAGATGGGTGCCATTCTGAGTCGTTGTTCACGGGTGCGATTGGTCCGGGGATAGAGCCCAACATATTCAATACGACCAACAGAATCCCTTTTAATTATATGGGTAATTATAACACCGCTACGACGTCGTCGGTGGTAAATCCGGTGACGACTCCGATTGTGCAGGATAATATGTTAATTCCCAGTAACTATTCCCCTGCTTATGTTAGCATGAGTTCCAAGGTTTCGCTGAGGGACATTGAACATTTTCCCACTTACGATGGGAACATTGCGAACTTTCTACCTCGTGTTTTCCTGCGACCTGAAAAGTGAACTCACAATTTCCAGAATCTTAAGCTTTTTAACTGTACCGAGGACAAAAAACGGGAACTTCTATCTCAATACCCAAAGTGAATGTTACACTGTCTCATTTGAGTGTATGAGTGTATGAGTGAGTAGTTAGTTTATTAGTATTAATACATGTTAATTCTATTCATCAAAATTTTGTTATTCAAACAAATTTCTTTTAACGACGCCGGGGAACTGTAATATGCCATTACAGTCTAATGAGATTATGTTTTTAATAGGAGGGTGCCCGAAACTTTTTTGCACCGACTGTACTTGACGTTTAACAAAAAATTTCTGGCTGTCCATATAATTCGTAATATTGTTTGTTATTCTATTTCAAATTAACATGGAAAACTGTAAAAAAAAATATATTAGGAATTATAGTTTTGGGAATCAATACCTTTATTTATATTTTAAATTAGTTATAAGTCTTGTATATGGATGTGTAAATGGATTATTACAATTCTTACGGTGTCAGTGCTATCTGAAAACATAGGTCCACTATTGGACGGAACTTTCCAGATCAAATAACCAATCTAAAATTCGACAGAATTTTCAGGACCACCCTTCACCTCTCTTTTAGATACCTAGGTCCTTCTAAAATCTAGTTTGATCCAGATTTTACCAAATTTTATTCGTTTCAAAGCCCCACCGCCAAAATGCTTTGTTTTGATTGGATGATAAACCCACGCTATGATATTAGGGCGCAATTATTCCATTCCATGCCGGGAAGTTTCACTGAAGACACCAGATTCGGATCTTCTCGATAAAAAAGTTGAAAAGGAGCTAGAAAAGCTGCAAACAAGGTAACATTTGGGATTTTATTAACATGAAAAATCACTGGAAGTCTCGAGGAGCCATGAACTATTAAATTTCATAGTAAAAAACTGGACTAAAAAGCTAAAATAGTAAGTGCAATATAGTGACGCCATGATTTCATCCACCGATCGTTATGGACAGGATTCAGAAGTAGTGTGATTTCCGTTTTACTTTTCCTAAAACCGGTTCTGCAGATCAGTGTTTCCCCTGATATTTCCACCTTCCAATTTTCCTGCTAATTGAGGGTTACAAGACCTGTCCATATATAGATTTGTTTATATAGGTAGCGAGTGATTTTTTTTAACATACATGGCGGTATTTAATTTCGTTATAGTTAGGATAGTAATCATAATGCACGTGTAAATTTACAGTAAGGGCTCCTATCTGACTTCCAAATTGGGAGTACGGCTTCCAGCGGTATGAGTTGAACATGTAGTTTGTTCCGGGTTCCTGCCCCTTTAGGGCAGGGGTCCTATTGTTAGCTAATACTTTGATATGTCCCCTCGGGGCATTGATTAAAGAGGTTGATGTTAAGAATGTGATTTAGTAAATACAAGGGCCAGTTGGCCCTGTTCATTTCTTTCCCTTTCCTTTCGAGCCGTTTTAACATGGTAAAATATGAATGTTTTCTGTGTATATTTATTAGTATAACATGTATTAAGGTAGTGTGTAGTATGAATGTGGCATGTATGTGTTCGTAATGTAGAAACATGTTCTAGTAGTAGTAATTGTGGTAGTTAAGTGATGAAAGAGTGTGTGAGATAATTAAATATGGACAGTGTAGTATTTACTATGCGATAAATTTTTATTATTCCGTCATTAAGTGAACTCATACACAATATTTAAAAGTGAACGTAATATAGTATAATAATTCCGTGTACAAGGTCACATTCAGTTGTTCAAGGGTTGATTATATCGTCGCTAGCCCCTAGTGTCAAAAGTCAGTACTAACCGCCATTCTTCTGTCGAGGTGCTTAGTGATTTAGTTTTCATGAAATTGACCTTTCTTTCCGAAATAAAACCTAGAAGGTATAATTCACAGCCCATATGAATGTACAGTTAGGTCAAGTGACCCAAAATTAATATATCCTGAAAATTTCAACATTCTGCCTAGTCTAGAAATCGAAATATTTAAGTAAATAAACAATACGTAAATTTTTAACAGAAGTCGGGCGATATGATGCTAGTTCTTTGCTTTGGAATTATATTAAATGTTCATTTCTTTCTTTGTGGCTGCAGAATAATTTCATTGTTGCTGCAGAATTTCATAAACATTAAATATTATCGCAGATAATTCTATTTTCAGTGAACATACGTAGGATTTTTTTTCTTTCGTTCTTAATAAAGCTACCAGGTATTACATAGTATTGTGTGTGTGGTGAAAGAGTCTTGAGTTCGAGTGAGGTTGTCGTGCGGTGATC
The DNA here is from genome assembly GCF_964235325.1 of Thermobia domestica. Lineage (NCBI taxonomy): Eukaryota > Metazoa > Arthropoda > Insecta > Zygentoma > Lepismatidae > Thermobia > Thermobia domestica. The sequence continues at coordinate 64,093,451 of NC_137457.1, forward strand.
GGAATGGGAAATGTTTGTAGTGATTATAGATTTTAAAGTGTTATGATGAAATGTGTATATAGGCTGGGCGTAGATAGAGGAAACAGGGTGTTTGTAAGATATAGCGTCGTAGTGAATGAAAAGAATGATGATATGAATATTATATGAATATGAATATGAAAGTATATGAATATTGTAGTAAATGAATATAGAAGATAGGACACCCATATAGTTAAATATATATAGTAGCCCAGTGAATACTTCGCCGCGTGTTGATATATAGATATTGAATAGATACGTGTAACTACAAACATCTCAGGTTCTGACCCCTGCACCATAATATCACGCGGACCGGAGGGCGATATATATAGTCGGACTATGGTAATACTTTGTAGTTTTATGTGTCATAATAGTAATCAACCATAGTAATCCCATCTGATAGAATGGGTAGCATCATATAATCGCTGACTAGACATATTGAATGATAAATTATGAAAAGACAGTAGTAGTTATACAACAAGGCTGAAGTGAATTATATTTTCTGGTCGGTCTTTTAAAATAGAATATCCTGCTCTGTGAGATTTTTTTTTCTTCACGTTACCTACTCGGGCTAGCTTATAATGTTCATGGAGGCGACGGTTCTGATAGGGTTACAGAATCAAAACAATTAATTATTGAAATTTATTATACCGTACCCGGGCATCGACCCCATTCCCCTTGAATATTTTCGTCTTCTTTTCTTAGTTTCCAAACCAGATAGTGATGGAAATTAATCGATGCCTCCGAAATTAGCGCATTCTGCGAAGGGGAGCTTTCGGTGAAATTTGGCAATAGAAATCACCGATCCAAAATCCAGTTTATTTATTTTTTTTTATTTCGGCAAATCATTAGTTAGGGATATCTTAGCTAATACTTCTATTCTAGTTTCATTACTGTCCTCGAACCTTCTTAGTTTTTCTGAGGGGTCGAATATTTTTTTTACTTAGAGATTTCAAAATTGGGGACGCAGTTACCTGGTCCCTTCCCCCTCTCCTTTTATCCTGCTGGTCTGGGCCGGACACGGGGCTCGGATTTCAATCTTACAACCAAACTCTTGTGGGATTGGGATCTGATGGACACAGAACTTGCATCCTTGGCAGCAGGGCGCCCCCTTGAGTCTACGTATTTGAGCAGACCACCCTTTTGGCATGTTAAGAATATTTTGGCTATGGATTTGTTGAGAGCGAAATTCGACTTCTATCTTTGTAGCGTTAGTTATTTCTCACTTAAGTCTTTGGCGCCCCTATTCTTCGTCCTCCTTCTTCTCTAACTCTCTCTCTGTCTTCATTTCTTCAAGTTTTTTTTTAATTTTCAACCTTCCCCCCCCCCCGATTTTGAACTTGTTGCTTACGATTTATTTAACGTTAACTCTGATCTGAAATTACCAGCTGAGACGTTGCAAGACACCATTCATGGATAGAGTAGATAATGATTGGGTCCTCCATCACAGTTTGACCTATCGCCAAAATGAACAAAGACTTAGTATTTGACGACACTTCGATTACGTTCTTTCACCGTCGTCCCTCTTAAGTTTTTTTTTTAATCCATTGGTCACTTTCCTTTCTGTTTTGGTTTTCGATTACCTTGTAGTTAACCTGGGCCCAGAAATTGTATTTTGGTTTATCTAGCTATATCTTCAGGAATGCTCTGTGTTACGTGCCTGCCTTCCAAAGTTTTTTTTTTTATTATTTAAGCACGAATTGATTATATAAAAGTTAAAATTTATAGACCCGCGTTACCAGGTAAAAAGAAGCGACGTTCTTTTTCATATGTAATGTCGGAAGTCATTTGTTTTCTTGGACAATGTTGCAACCTTTTCAAAAATTATTGTTGGGGTGATTAATTTAAATGTGTGCGCATTTATTATAAATATATATATATATAGAAATGAATACGTCGAAATGTATATGTACTTAGTATGTGAATATGATTTTAAAGTGAAAGTATGATATTAAATATATTATATGAATATATGTAAGAGCGCTCGCGTTTGCCCCCCCCAAACGTGTATTGGTTGCTATAGTTTACTTGTAAGTTTTCCGACGTATATAAGAATGTAGATTTTGTCAAGAATACCGCCGTGCACTCAAGTAATTTTCCTTTTCTTCTGAATCGATGTAAATGATAACCTCTGTAATTATGTAATGGCATGTATTGAAAAGTAACGGCAGGTCTAACCGTAACCCACATCATAACGAATATTATCCCTGAACTACCAACCTAAAACCATTGTGGAAAGTGTACCTTGAATCCTTCTTACCTGTATATGTATCCTGTGACTTGACCAGTTTTTTTTATCCTCAATTTGAACCATCATACTCCGTACTCCTGTGGAAGATCATTTTAAATTCGAACCATATATAAATATATACAAAGGTGATCTAAAGGAAAGGTCTCATGACGTGTCCCAGTGTTGAACAAATAACTTAAAATTATTCAATTAATAAATTTGTGAATGGACGGTCTAAGAGGAGAAACATCCTGTGGCGAAAGTGATTTTTCGAAATTCCTAGATGGGTATAAACGTCGCAGTGTGCGAGTGCAGATATAAACTGCTACAAGTTACAAACTAAATATAGTCGATGAATGGTTTTTGTAAACAGATAGTTATATATATATATATAACTATTGGTTTACAAATTATTGGTTTATAAACACAAACTAAGTTAAATGAAGCGAAATGTTCTGGACACTACGAATAGTGCGTGATTTGTGATTTGAACGCTCAAAATTATTAATATTTTAATATCTCGACGTGAGGTGGAGACTCATATAAGTTTTAATACACCTAAAAGTTTTTTTTCCCTTTCTTTCCTCTTTGTTCATATTTTTTTTCAAGTGAAATAAGTGTCTCCTTTGCGTATCTCGCAAATCATAATTTTGCTTTAGCATGCCTAAGATATGATACATGTAATTATTTTTTTTTCTTTCTTTCCATTTGTCAAGATGATTGAATATATAAAAAAAATTACTAGAGTATAACTTTATGTATTCCATTGATATATAACCAAGAACTTGTGCTTTTAAGATCTTCTTTGTAATTATTTGTTTTGTCTTCTCTTTTCACTATGAATGTAATAAACTATTTGTACCTTTGTAGTTAGTTGGTTTCCTTTAAACATACATACACTGTCCTGAGTGAGTGAGCGAGTAAATGCATGATAGATTTAATTTAAGTAATTTTAGTGATATCGTTTGTCATGTTAACATCTGTAATATATGTGTCATGTTTTAATATATGTGTTAAGGTAAATAACCTAGGTCATGAAGGTCCGCTACTAATGGTTTAAATCGGCTCTAGGAGTGAAACAAAAGTAGCAGAATGAGCCTAAAGACATCTTTCTTCCAGGAAGCTGAGACTCTTATTGATACAATACATAAATTTATATTGAGTTTATAAGTTTGATTTTTTTTCTTCTTTCTTGGCTAATTCATATGTGTGGTCGATCCTAGAGAACAGAGTTCAGATGCTGGATGGTTATCAATCACCGGTTAGAATAACAGTACAAAGAATGATTTCACTTTTCTCATTTCCAGGTCTAGGTCTGGGCAACCCCACGATCGTGGTGCCTGGAGCTAGGTCTGGGTGGTATGAGGGAACATGTGTCTATTCCGAAGCATTCCAAAATTGAGTAGTCGTTAATAACATTTAGAATGATTCATCTTTCAAGGACTTTCTCGACCTTTTACTATATTTCCGGAATTATCCAGTAATCTGTTTCTTATTAAAATACCCTATTTCTTTTCTTTCTTCTTTTCCTACCTCCTTCTTTTACCCTTCTACTTTCTTCTCTTTCTTTCCTATTTCTAAATGAAAGAAAACGGAGTCATGATTGAGAGTAGTCGCTATTGGCGCGGTCAATAAGTTGTTTAGATGAATGTTCTTCGGGAGTCCGATATGGAATAATTAACAATAACAAGAAAGTTTATTGAAATTTACTTTATTGGAGAATAATCTGGATTTCAATCAGTAGGTGATGTTTCGTAATCGTACTCGTTAAAGAGAATTAATTTTAGCGACTCCTCTACATTGCGCTTATCTTGTTCTTCGTTTACTACTTAGTGTTTTCTTTCAAAATCGTTTGTGAACGATTTGTTTTAATTTGTTCTATAATATCAAAGACTCTTCTTTAAACGTTTTAGGATGTGAAAAGAGAAATAATCGTGTTGGGGCAGGAATGACGCCATCCTAGCTGCTCACAACCTTTCAATCATTGGTTAATGCAAGAAAGAGCTGTAAATTGTTTGTGATCGATTTTTTCATTGTAATAGTGTTTATTCGTTAATGGCTTGAATCAACTGCTTGAATACGCGCAAACATTATGAAGTAACACCGACATCTTAGTAGAAGTTTGGAATGAAATAGGTTAAAAAAAACCTTGGTAAACTATTTGAATGGGCCATTCTAGTCACATTTTCACTTCGGGCCGTGGCGATTATTCGTCATGTTCTATTTAACATAATTACAAACATCCATGCCACCGCTGGGATATTGAACGCGGGACATTCGAGTATCAGTGTTACTGCACTAGCGCGATGAGATAAGTTTACAGGTAAACAAAAAAAAAAAAACTTAATAACAAGCCGAAACACATCAGTACCTAAGTTAAGATGACTATTCGTCCATGGATATGGGACACAGTCTCCAAAATAACACTTCATTGTTTGTGTTTTCAATTAAAATAATGTAAATTGCAATATTAATAATAATGGTTGAACCAATAAAAATATTTTACCAACAAAACCCAGTTCCAGGGAGGAAGACACATACCTAACAACTACCGGCAGCCAAATCTAAATGAAACGTTTCCCATAAATCGTTATTGCACTACTCTTGTGTATCCCAGCACAATGACCCTATTTAGAGATTATTTTCTCTCATGAGTTACATACTATGGGCAGAACAAAATTTAATCAATTCAGGTGAAGTTAGTATTTAAACAAACTTCATTACCATTATATGATTTTTTTATTTTTTTTTAATCCACAAGTTAGATGAAGGCCTCTTCTATTCCTTTCCGCATATCTCGGTTAGAGCTTTCTTCATCCATGCAACCCAGAAAAATAACTGATTTCATCCAGTCAGTCCTCACTTTACCTTCGGACATCTGGTCGTTCTTCTCTTTGGGAATCCAGCGTAAACGTCCGTTTAAGGTCCACCTTCCATCTGTTTGTCTAGCTATGTGAACGGTAAATCTCAACATTATCATCTTCTTCGCAGTCTTGATTACATCTTCTACTTTCATGTGGAGCAAATCCATTCGCTAGTATTCATTTGTGTCCTAGTTAGTCCTAACACACATCTTTCCATTGCTACTTGTGTAAATGTTGATCTTTGAATCGTTTGCACATTAAATGTCCAGGCTTCACAACTGTACACCAACTCAGATAAGACACACTCATTATAAACTTTATGCTTCAGATGTGTTGGTAGTTTGCTTTTGAAAATAAAGTTATTAATTATTCTTCCTAACAAGCGTCATACCATTTGGCATCTTTATTTCATCAGTCATCTTGGCATTAGATGTTTTCAGCTGCTCTAGTTCACCAAATATTTCGTTTTTCCTTAATTGAATTATTAATTATTTCAAAATGTTGATCGTATATTACCTTTTGTTTTCCTTAAATTAATTCCTACTTTCGAACTCTCATTACTCAGCTATTCAATTCTAGTTTGCATAATGTGTCATCAAAAAAGAATGAAACAATATGGTCAGCTTAATGTAAATACCAGTAACAGTTTATTCTTAATTACATTATTTTCTTTAGCTCACAAAAGTTCGTTGTGTACTCAATAATAAAAAGTAAGTCGGAAGACAATGCAATATTCTATTCTAACTTTTATATATCCTATATATTTATCTATATATTAAAATGCTTGGCTTATATGTTTATCCCTAATGATAGGTTTATATGATAGTCTTCAACGCTAGAGTTACATGTTTGTCTCGAATTACTATTGACAATGAGATCTCGGGAACTACAACCTCCTAAAACATGTCGTTTCAGCTAGTCGATTGCAAATTTTGTGTAGATTTGTCAATTATCTTTAAGTATTTTAAAAGAGGGATTTCGAAAGAGGGAATCCCTATTCCACATTTTTAGGGTTATACTGGAAGTTTTGAAATTTTAAAACACAGAGCGTGATAGGGACCGCGATGGCTCAGTGGAAGGGCGTTTACCTTGGTTCAATATCAGCTCGCATCAAGTGAGCTTGGTAGTAGACATAGAGCGTGTGCGTGGGTTTTCTCGGATTTCTCCTGTTTCCTCACACTTTCTTTATTCCATCATTTCATTCCTTTCTAATCATCACCGTCTCCCTTAGGTCGGTGCATAATCGTGGGTCATTAAACTAGATACTTAATTTAATTCCAGTTCATAAAGGATCATATCCTATGAACTACACATTCCAACAAGGATATTTTGTATACGGGGTTAGTATATCTTTCCGGCGTTTGTTTCATGGCCAGTGACAATTTCTCCAGTTTAAGCTGAACCTGTAATGATGGAGTGTTTTCCAATGAACCCCGTATATCAATGACAATATAACTCATTGTATGTATAGGGCCCCTACTAGGGCTCCCCGCTGGTTTAGTAGCCAGTAGGACTGTGCGATACCCGGGTTTGGATATCGAAAAACGATATCGACAAAATATCGAAACTCGATCGATATATTGAAATATCGAAAATATCGAAATATCGAAAAATATAAAAATATCGAAAAATCGATATATCGATCCGAAAAAATTTTTGGACATCGATATTGGTAGGCGCGGTGGCTCAGTGGTAGTGCGTTCACCTCCGGTGCTTGGGGTCGTTGGTTCGATCCCAGCTCGCGCAATGTGGACTTTGTGGTGGACAAACACCGTGCTCGTGGGTTTTCTCGGGGTTCTTCCGTTTCCTCCCACTTTCTGCATTCTACCATTTCATTCATTTCTGATTATCACCGTCTCCTTTAGCCTAACCATCATAACAGTGGACGGAAAACTTAAAGATTTCATTTTCGATATCAATATTTCGATATTTCAAAATATCGATTATATTTCAAAATATCGCACAGCCCTTGTGGCCAGTATGTGCACCTTTGGTGTACGGGGTCCCGGGTGCGTTTCCCGGTGGAGGTACTGTTGAACAAAAAAGTGGTTCGGATTCCACTATAATCAGCAGGTCCACGCCTCCTTTAGCGGGCATGGCATACGCGTGGGACGCTAAACTCAATCAAACCAAACCAAATCGTTGTATGTATAATGTATTTTCTCATTAGGCAGTTCACATACTTGATTTTTTTTTAATGTTCAATCTATAATGTTTATTATTGTAATACTAACATTGTCGGTAATAAACTTTATTTCATAACTACTATTGAAAAGTAGGGTCGTATAAGTATGTGCAAAAATACTTAAAAGTAAATAAACTGCCTCTAAATATTAACTCGCGTCATAATTTGTGTTGTTTCTCACTAAGTTTACTTTGTGTAATTGTCCGCAAATAGGGGTAATTCAGATCAAAACTGTTTATTGTTTGCTTTTTTTTCTTGTCTTTTTCTGGTAACCGATATCGTTGAATAATCTCGCCCACTGCTTCAGAAAGTTAATGCTATGGCCTACTCTTTATAGTAAACAAATTTCAAATTACCAAATCAATGTACACTGACGGAAATGGATATCCCAACACCAAGGGGACGAGTGTTATCTTGTTAATATAGCACACCTTCCACGTCGTTTATGAACGGGAGAACAACGGGTTCGATCACCATTGTAATATAGACATGCGCTCTTATGATGTTAGGAATAATCACTAGCGGGGTCCTGTGATCATACGAAATCCCTCTCCATACCATAATGCCCGGCGTCGAACCGGTATGATGACGACTAATACAGTTTGGCAACAAACGTTCATTAGGCCCCCTCCTGACTAGTAAAATTTCCGGAAAAATTGGGAAAATAAAAATCTTTGTGTTAGGTTAATTTTACTAGTAATGGAACCGTTTTTTGTCAAATGTGTGAAAGTATAAGTTGAGAAACTTCTATATTGTGAATATTTAAAAAAATAAGTAATCGAAAATAAAACTGTCGTAATTATTCTTGAAAATTAATAGTCTGCACTCATTTCCTTTATATGATTTTTGTCGTTTATTCGTGGTTGTGCATTAATTGCTGGACACCTGCATACACATCTACCATCATGAAGCGATTCTGTTGCAACAAATAGGGCTCTTGAATGGAACTGTGCTCTTGATCTGGTAAAATGTTATTAATTTTAACCAAAATACTTCTTAAAAAACACAGCAGTAGGCAAATTTCACTAATACCCATGTGCTAAAACATACAATTACTATTATTTAATATTTCAATATATAAACTTTATGCACAAAATTTTCCTGTTTTCTAATGTGACAAATTATATAAAAATGAAAGTGACTATATTTGTAACTTAACTTTTGAACCACCAGACTGATCTCGATAAAATTTTCAACATAGATGGGGTTCGAACCTAAGATGTTTTTTATCATTTCACTTTCAAGGTGCAACTTGGAGGAAGGAAGGGGGATATATATTGAAAATGATCGATATTATTGTCGAATTCACAATTTTCAAGACTGCTGGGATGAACAGTGACACTTTCGATGCCGTTTGAATCCAATTCATCCCCGCAAATTCGGGAAAGGGAAATATATAAAAAGTAATTAAAAATGACTGATAGTAATGTCGAATTCATAGTTTTTGGGGTCAGTTCATTGGTGACAGTTTTGGTACCCTTTATGTCCAAAATGAAATGTATTGTCCCCGTGCGAAGAACGCTTATTTTACTAGTATTTACAGACGTTTTCAAATTATTAGACACACACTCGAAAATTTGAAAATTGATGTAGGAGTCCTAATTTCAAAGTTCTAGAACATTTAATTTAATGATTAAACAACCAATATAGGATTTTTCATTTGTTTACTATACAGTTGAAGTGGTGATATCACCGTTGAACAGCAGATGTTATTAGTGACGGGGGGGATTCTGAAAGTAGTGTTTCAGTTGTAGATAGTTTTTGTGGTTCCTATCAACAAGTTACAGTCTGAAGTGTTGTGGTTGCTGCCGTAAGAAATTAACAACATTCAAAGCGTTCAACAGTTCGAATGGGCCCGTTTAAATTGATCCTGACGTGTTCCGTGTGTCAATCTTTTATTCTGTGTAGTCCAGAAATTGCAGCTTAATGAGAAAAGCAAAAGATCTTTTTCCGCGTAAAATGGAAGTTAACAAAATACTTCTGTTGCAAATAATATATACACAGCAATACATTGCTAGTAGAGTTGGGATAGAACCAGGCCCGTGCTGGGTTACTAACAAGGGCAGTGGACAAGTCAATCAAAAGGGCGCCCATACAAACGCGAATACGTATTATATATGCATATATATACAAACACACACACACACACACACACACACACACACCCACACCCACCCACACACACACACACACACACACATATATATATATATATATATATATATATACACCCTCCATTCCAAAAGAAACCGAACGTTTTAAAAAAACAAAAAAGCAATGTACATTTTGGAACAAATCATTTTTATTAATCAATGTATTCCTCTTCTGCATTGATACACATATTTGCACGCTCCAACAAGTTGTCAAACGACTTCTCCATGTCCTTTATTGGAATGGTCTTTAGGACGGTGGTCGTCGCCTTCTCAATGGCATCAATCGATGCGTGCCACTTTCCTTTCATCGCCAAATGCAGTTTCGGGAACAGATAGAAATCGCACGGAGCGAGATCTGGTGAATAGGGCGGATGATGCAACCGAATAATGTGATTTTTGACCAAAAATTCAGTTACAAGTCGCGAACGATGTGATGGTGCATTATCGTCCAAAAGAGTCCAACTGCCGATTTCGCGATATTCGGGCCGAATACGACGAATTCTTGCCAGCAAACGCTTCATGACGCCCAAGTAAAACTCTCAAGTGACTGTCTGGCCGGGCTGAACAAATTATTTGTGGATAATTCCTTTTGAATCGTAAAAACAAATCAGCATCACCTTAACTTTTCACTTCACCAAGCGACTTTTTTTGGGTGTTCCTTCATCCGGCGCTCTCCATTCAGCACTTTGCCGCTTTGTTTCGGGCTCATATTCAAAACACCACGTCTCGTCACCAGTTACAATCGATTTCAAGAAGTTTCGATCCTGCCGAGCACTTTTAACGATGTCTTTGCAATGCGCAATTCGATCAACTTTTTGGTCTTCGGTGAGTTTGTGTGGTACAAACCGCGAATTAACCTTCTTAAGGCCCAAAACTTCGGTCAAAATGCGGTATGCGGTTGTTTGAGGAATGCCTAATTCCATTTCAATAACTTTCACCGACGATTTTTTGTTATGTTTGATGAATTCACGCACTTTTTCGATGTTTTCTTCCGATAATCCGGTTCTGGGACGGCCTGATCTTTCGTCATCATCCAGCGTCTCTCTACCCGATTTGAATCGCCTGAACCACTCGTAAACTTGCGTACGGGATAGACACTCATCACCATATGCATTTTGTAGGATTTGGTGCGTTTCACTAAAAGTTTTACCCAGTTTAACACAAAACTTAATTGCAGCTCGTTGTTTGAAACACAGTTTCCGACCGATGTACACAACACACTGACAGTTGAAACGCAATAACTTTGTTGCCGTGCGTCCAAATGTCATGACATTTATACCAGTTGTCAATGAGGGACTACGCCATCTACCGGTAAAATATTACAACAGATGGCACTAGTGGTACTATTTGTTTTCAAAAGTTCGGTTTCTTTCGGAATGGAGGGTATATATATATATATATATATATATATATATATATATGTGTGTGTGTGTGTGTGTGTGTGTGTGTGACTTAATGTACTAAACGTCGCGGGGGGGGAGGTTGAGTACTGTCCCCGGCATAAAATGTAAAGTATAGACCAACCTGGGTGTAGAAATGCCTAGGAGCTATGACCTCCCGAAAATTTTCAGAAAAATGGAAAAACAGCCATGCTCGAGAACGAAATGTCGAATCGAAATGCAGGGAAAGGGAATTTCCATTATTTTTAGTCATAGATTCCACTAGTGTGTAATCGGATATAGTGCAGTGGCGGTGCAAGAGTTACTCCCAAAGAAACTGGAATATTCCTTTGAACGTTGAATGAGGAAACTGAACAACAAACAAGTGCAAGATTTCAACAATCAAAGGTACTAGTGCATCGATCAAATTAGAACACAGAATTCGAAAAAAAGAGAGATACAGATGTGTGATTGATATATTTTGTTTCAGCACAGAATAAATTCTCGAAGAAGAATTTAAATAAAAATTAGTCTTTAATGTATCACAGTTATAGCCTATCTTCCAAGCTAATGACAACGGATGAAAAATGAACGGCTTCCTGTCTAAGTTAAGAGTGTGTGAAAATGAAAAAAAAACTTTGACCCAGATTAGGTTTATAACAACTGTGCCTAGGACAGTCAGGCGTGATGAACGAGAGTACAACAGATTTTTTTACATGACAACAGTGATTTCCACAAATTATGTGAATTCAATTTGGGCGAAAGTAAGCTATATTAAAAGATTTCCTCCTCGTAATACGTAATTCCGTGGAAGATTATAATTCTGAGCGCAGAAGCAATGAAACTCGACGAAACACAAACTGTAGCGCGTGTTGCACAATGATACAGTTTCAAATTACCGATTCATCCTGTTCCGTACAAAGTAGGGGAACTGTAAAATACTCAGAGGTACCTTGTACAGTATTTGTGCAATGCAGTATGTGTGCACGAGACAGCTGTGAAGAATAAGGGTTAACAATTTGATATTGTTGACCGTTGACCGCATTGCAATGATAACATCGGCGAAGCAAATTTTTCCGCGTGTGGTCAAACACACCTGAAATTTCGGAAATTACTGCCACAGCTATATTGACTCGAGCAACAAGTTCTTTGCCTGTCGTGGCTGGTGTTGCATACAAAGGCGTTTCTACCCCCGCAAAACAGAAATCAAGTTACGTGATTTGAGGTGAACGATGTGGTCTTAACATAGGTCCATCTCTCCCAATCCAACGATCTGAGAATGTTTCATTTAGGTAGGTCTGCATATTCCTGTCAAAATGTGCAGGTGCACTGTCATGCTGGGATCATATCTGCTGTCTTATGTTCAAGGGCACATGTTCTAACAATTTTGGGAGAACATTACGTAAAAATAAAAAGATACGCACTTCCTCACACTCGGGTCGGTAATAAATAAGGTCCTATCACAAAATTATCCACCACACCGCACGCACGCTCACACTAAATCTTTGCTGCTGAATGTCACTAGAGTGGCATGTGGATTTTTACGCCCTACACATGGCTATTGCTAGTTTCAGGACGGTATCTGGTCATTTCCAGTACGCTGTCTTCAAATTCAACTATCCACATAGTACAATTTCCTCCGATTTCACGTAGGGGAATTTGAAGAGACCCTATCTCTCGAAGGCGAATATGGAGTCGTGGAAAAAATACAAGGAGAGTTACTCTGAGTTTGAGGGCGACGGTCACGATATAAACGCCTCACCTCTGGGCTATTTCCCCTTGCCTCTCCATAAATGAAGTGCATATCTGCCAGCTAGTGGACAGAGTAATCTGCCATAGGGCAAACATGTGCAGATTAACACAATCAATTTTACTTAAATATCAACGCCTTCACTTTTACACTACTGTGAATACCTGGACACAACCCTCTACGGTTGAACGTAACACTTAATATCCTGTTATACAGCAAATCAACACGCAACACCAGAGCATCGGACTATGTATATCACTCACAAGTTACATAGATGCATACCACAATAGAGCTAGGCTAATTGTGGTCATTTCACAACAAAACTGCAAGACAACCATCTTTCGAGCCACTCCCAATTGGCACACAAGAGACAATAGTTCCGTAGTGTGCGACCAAAGCATCATACCCCTAGTGAAAGTACTATGAGCTTCGTACGTGCTGCTAAGTGTATGCAAAAGTGCCACATTCTCCTCCTTCCATGTAGGTATTCCATCCAATTCCGCGGTAAATTAGAATGTCGAAAAAAGATTTTCTCCAATTTTTGGGATGTAATTCCAACGAGCTTCCTTCTAGAAAATTTCTCGAGTAGTGACAAAATCAAAATTTAAGTGTGCTACACTTGGACGATATTTTGGTATATTCACAATAGCAATGTAGTTTTTCGTAGGTCAGGGTTAAGAGGAGGCTTGCCAACTCCAAGAGGGGGGGAAAGCCTCTTGAAAGTATCCCTGGAAGAAGATTCACCGTACGGATAAATTAAATATACTGTCCCAGAGAATTTCTTTGTATCGTTATGCAATGTGTACAACGTTTCGCATTTCGTCCACTTTTGTTGCATCATATTCCACGGAGTTACGTATTTACGCAATATTTGAGAATCCTTGTCATGTGGAGAATCCCTTGTACACTCGTTCATCACTGCATTTTTGGATACTACATGTTATATTTTTTACATGCCACCTGACTGTCCTATGCACAGTCGACTTAAAACTAACCTGAGGGGGCGGTGGCTCAGTGGTAGAGCGTTCACCTCTGGTGCTTGTGGTCCCTGGTTCGATCCCAGCTCGCGCCGTGTGGACTTTGTGGTGGACAGACACCGTGCTCGTGGGTTTTCTCGGGGTTCTCTCGTTTCCTCCCACTTTCTTCATTCCACCATTTCATTCATTTCTCATAATCACCGTCTCCTTTAGCCTAACCGGCATAACCGTAGGACGTAAACCTTAAAGATTTCATTTCATTTTTTTAAAACTAACCTGGATCTTTTTTTTTTTTTCATTTTTATACACTCGTAACTTGGACAGGAAGACGTTCATTTATCATCCGTCACCATTAGCCTAAAAGATATAACTGTGATACGTTAAAGACTTCGTTTCATTTAACTTCTTCCGAGAGTTTATTCTGTGCTGAGACAAAATATATTAATCGCATACGTATGTGTATCTCTCTTCGAATTCTAAGTGTTCTTCTAACTTAAACGATGTACTATTATTTTCAAGTGTTGAAATCTTGTACTAGATTGTTATTCATTTTCCACATTCAACGTTTGATAAAATACTAAAAGGAATACTTCAGTTTCTTTGGGAGTCACCATTGCGCCTCCACTGCACTATATCTGATTGTACATTGATGGAATCTATGACTAAAAATAATGAATAGGCTATTCTCTTTTACCAGACTTCGATCCGATGTTTTGTTATTAAGTGATGGTTGCTTTTACATTTTTCCGACAAATTTTTGGGTGATCAAGGCGCTGAAAAGAAGCATGTTTACACACAGCTTTTAGGCTTTTCGTTTTATCTTGGTGTCAGGAATCACCTCCCGACATTTGTTATAGTCATTAAGTTACACCCTATATATATACGGGCGCCATTTTATCTATTAAAACTACCAGATTTGTTGCTTAACGTACATAGCTAGCTGAACTGTGAAAATGTATTTACTAGAGAAACACTTTTTAGTTTTTTTTTTAAATAGAAATACAATAGGCACTGATTATTTATTCAAGCACTGCTCTAAAACATATAGGAACAATCAAATTTGTAAATAAAGAGCTTTAAAAAACTTAAATTGTTTATACTGCGCTATATCGATTACGCTTAGCTTTTGAAAGTTTTTTGGCAATAAATATGTAGCAGCTCGAAAAACGCCTATGTTACTGGATTTATACATATTTTGTGAAAAGTGTTTGTGTTCTTTGCCTGTTCTCTGCCAATAGTAACTATTAATGTATTATACAAAACTGGTATACAGAACAATTTAAAAATAAATATATAATTATAATGTGATATTTCGCAGGCAGCCTTTTATAAGGGCGCACTCTACCCTTCACATATTCTCTATTGTCAGCCACTATATGAATTTACAATACAGAACTGGCATAGCGAAGAACAACTAAAACCACTTATCTATAATGTGATGTTTCGCTGGGTCACTGTACCCTTCACGGGCCCATTATCAACAGTATGTATTTATTGTACAGAACTGTCCTATACAGAAGAATAAATAAAACTGTTTATCTTTGATGTGGTTTTGCAAGGGCGCCTTTCGTAAAGGGCGCACTGTATCCTTCATGTTTTCTTTACTAACAGTAACACTATATATTCATTGTATAGAACTGTGCCATACAGAAGAATAAATAAAACCGTTTATCACGGGTTCTTTATCTATAACTGTGAGAATTTATAAAAAAAATGTACCTTTATTTATAATGTGATATTTCGGAGGGCGCACCGGGACATGTCCCGGTGTCCCGGTGGGTCAGCACGGGCCTGGATAGAACAAAAATATGTGAGTAGAATCTCTGTTGAAATGAACAAGAGCCAAATTAGGGTTGGGGGCGAAAACCAAAGCTATCGCTAAGAGGTATCAGAAAACTAAAAATATTGGCGCTGGGCAACAGAAGTGCAACTTCTAATAGACTTAAGCATACAAATGGCAGAGAATGGCGCAGACATTTGGCCTGAAAGTGTTGAAACGATTCTTTGTGCCGAAGGAATAAGAACACACGGTCAAGAAAGAAAAAAAAATTATAGTCTACTCCAATCATGGCAAAGAAGCTCCTCGAATGGACACGAGGCCTAGAGTTGATTGAGTTGACTTGATTTTGAATTTAACTTACATTGGAGTGCAGACGATTGGAGAATAGTGTGTTTCAGTGATGAATCATGTATCTTTGTGTCTGATGAATGTTCACAATATGTGCGACGTTGACCTGGAAAGAATTCAAGTTAGAATGTCTTTAATAAACCGTGAAGCATCCTACTTCAGTCATGGTCTGGGGTGTGATCTGTCTTCGGGCCTAGAAGATTGTATATAGTAGAGGAGACAATGAAGCACGACCAATATCTAGAAGTTCTTCAAGAAGAACTGCTTCTCCAGACTGCACTCTGGTCTACTGATGTACAATTCATCTTTATGCATGATGGAGCCCCATGCCACCGGGCCAAAACTGTGACACTTTAGATTAAAATCACGCTTAATTAAAAGTTCTAATTACACCCTAATTACATTTCACTTGCTTTAGTTTGACCAGCGACCACCTGAAAATCGATCCATACCATATAGCTATATGCAATTCTTCAAGGACTTACGGTTAGTAATACACATTGTGTTCATTTTTGTTTTATTTTGTTTTAGTTTAACGTCCCCAAGATTATGCCAGGGCAACTAAAGGAGACGTGCAGCTAGTGATTATATTGGAACCCGAACCACTTCGGTCGTCCAACTTTACCCCCACTACGAATCGAACTCGGGACCACACGAACCGAAGTCAAGCATACTAGCCGCTAGACGAAATGGTGGTCCTCACATTGTGTTGATTTAAATCATTCAGTTAGTGTTTGCCAGATCCGAAGATCAAAAAGTAGCGCGTCTCTGCTCCGAAAGTAACGGACTTGAACTATTGGGAGCCCAGATATATAGTAATAAACTATTTGGCAACTAATGACTGGTACTAATGAAACAATTTTAACATGAGCTGGAAAATGTGCTGGACGTATTGCAAGAAGAAATTATGATGGATGGACGAAAACAATTCTAGACTGGATCCCAAGAGATAAAAACTGCCTAGGAAACGTCCAAGAACTACTGGGGAGTAACCTGAAAAAGAATTGCCCAAGATAGATAGTTGTGGAGTAAACCTGGAAAGACCTTCATCCAGTAGTGGATTGACAATGGTTAATTATGATGATGGTGATTATTTATTATATCTGGACCTCAGAGGTAAACTAAACTAAGTCATAATTTCGTAATTTTACAGGAGAAGCGAAAGGCCGGTTCCTTAACTAGGACCTATAGTACTGTTTTTCAAACTATACTAAGTAGTTACAAAGTAGTAGGATGCTTTTAGACTTATATTATTACATTATTATCCTTTATTCAATTCTCAGAGTAGAAATTTTGTAGGCCTGGCTGTTTTTTCTAGACCCTTATGGGTGAGGGCCTCATGGCACTGCCCCAGTTGCTCTTGCCTAGTTATGGCATTTGGATATATGCTTATGCAATGCAAAACGACCTTATGGACCTGTATAAGAAATATTGTACTTAAAGTGAGACGCGAACTATGCGAAACATTGGACTTCGAATCTAACTTGTTTGGGGATCCAACCCAAGAACACATATAGCAAAGATGAGTGCCGTAGCTTCCACCACAGGTTCGGGAAGTTCGTGTTATAAAGTGTCAATTAAATACGGAGATGTGAAACGGCATTTGATCAATTTGAAACAAAATATATAAAAATTTACCCTATTTGTTCAGATAATGAACGTTATATTGTCATTCTGTCAATACTGCTATACTACAATATTCTCTTTTTAAAATGACAGTCAAAGCAGAATGTATTTGATAATAAATGAGATATTGTAAAATTTCAATTTCGGTATGATTAAATACATTTATGTTGCTATATGTTGCGTTATCCGTTAGGAGGAATTGAACAATTCTGTTTCAAAGGAAGTAAATAAACTACTGTATACTACTGGAGTTAATTTAATAGAGTTTAATTTTATATGGAGTTCTGAAGCTATATGAGACAAAGTCTATTGCTGAAAGTAAATAAGGCTAACTATTAGGGTTTTATCCCAGGAATGATATACCTACTGACGATTGAACCTGGAATACACGCATGGAAAGCATTAGCGCTATCAAATCAGGTATGAAGAGGTACACCATACCATAATTCTATGTCAAAAATGAAGGCAAAAATAAGAAGCGGAAACGACAGACTGTAGATTATTAATAACCCACATATAAACACACAACCAATAGGTAACCCATGTAAATTTGTACAGCTTATATATTGACACTTCTAGTACCGCTATATGCAATATGCAATTTAGGTTTCTCCATGTTATTTTGTTTCCTCTATTGTATATTATTTTCAACTTTTGTTGTTGAAGTGTTTAACTATTTTTGTACTTAAATAGTATATTCTTTTTTTTATGTGGTTCAATACTTTTCTTTTGCAATTGTTAATATTTCCTATATATTGGTGCTCTTTTTTTTAAAAAATGTATGCACGTGGTTAAGTGCTCGGAGAAGGCTGCAGGCAGAGCCTTAACTTCGCCACGTAAAAGAAGTCATAAATAAATAAAGAAATAAATAAATAATACGTTCACAATTTTAATTTCACACTATTTATTTCAACACTTTCGAGACGAGACCGAGACTTGGTCCTCGAGACTGAGAACGAGATCGAGACAAGCATCTGTTGAGCGAGGACGGGGATTTTTGATTCGAGACGAGAACGAGATCGCTATTTAAAAACCAAGACAAGACCGAGACTGTATGAAGTCTCGTCTCGTCTCGTCTCGTCTCGATACCATCCCTGTGTTGACCAAGACGAGATCGAGATCGAGACGACGATTTTTGACTCGAGACGAGATGGAGACCAAGAACGCTATTTATCAACCTAGACGAGACCGAGACTGTATGAAGTCTCGTCTCGATACCATCCCTAACATTTAAACACTTCAAGCACACAAATAAATACATGATTTTTGGTAATTTAAGCAAATAAACATCCAGGACACTAGTCATAAGAAAACAGACTACCAAGAGGAAATGGGTTTATAAGTAAAACAATAAGAGATTGGTCAATTTAATTTATTTTATGGTGAGTTATGAAATAATTCGGATACTCTATTTTAGCTATTGCTGGATATCTGTTACTTACGTTGATAATTTTTATTTCATTTTTCTTCAGTTATCAATTTATTCAGTTCACAATTACTGTATTCCTTCACCAATCTCATTCCATGGTTTCATTTTCATTTCTCTGTTGCTTTAATCAACGCTACTTATTTTTCGCAAATAATAATATTTTTAGTGCCAAGTTTGATACGTTTCCGTAGCTAGCGCTTGAATGAACTAAAGTCTGACTCCAGGATACGTATGTATTTTCCTCTTATTGTCTCCTAAAGTATATTAATTTATTTCCCCTTCCAAAAATTCCGAGAAATAACACATATGAATTATCGGGATGTAATTTTTCTAATATGGTTTAACTAAAACTAATTAACCATTCAAATTATCTTTAATCGCTTTCATTACACTTGCGTCAAACAATCCATAACAAAAACAAAAATGATAATGGATGGAAGCATTCAAACAAGATACAGACACACATACTTACATACAGATAGAGAAAGAGAGAGAATGAGAGTCAGAGAAACTCTGCTACACGAGGCAAACAGTTTAGTCTCGGAAGTACAACTAGATAGAGTCTTTCTTCGTGTTCAGTTCTATTATGTCATAGCAGAAAAGGCAAAAACGGTCAGCAATGAAAACAACTGTCAACTCTGTTCAAAACAGCTATTAAGTCTGTCAAAGTGTGGTGGTCCACAAGAATACGTGAAACTTTCGAATTTTCAGTCATATATTTTGCTATATTCGAAGAACCTTGGAACACTAGTCGTGTGTCAAATTGACCCATGGATCAATAAACTCGTTTACATTGATCCACAAAGTTACTGGGACTACCAGATTTAATTTTCGTAATTTTATTAGAAACCAACCCTCTTCTTCTTGAAATGAAAGCACAGATGGCTAAGATTAATCTTTGGCAGTTGATATCTTTAGTTATAATTAATCTGTTCGACAAACGTTTAAAATACCTTTAAGGAAGATCGAAGATTTTTCTACAAAATGTTCAACACAAGTGTGTTTTAAATTTTTAAAGTATAACCCTAATCTGACCTAAATATACAATGTTCAGAAAAAATTAATATTCGGTTCGGGTGTACCACTTTCAAGTAATACCAGAATTTGGAAATATCACAATTCTATAGAGATTACTCGATTCACTTTAAAAGCGATGTACGGGTGCTCTCAGATACGCTGTATAACATACATTTATTTGTGTCCGTGTGTTTTCTTACATTCTCCTCCATTTAACCTTCATTTTTTTTCAGTTATTCTGAAATACACAGACGATATATACGTATATAAATATGCAATCTTCCGATTTTACATAAGCATCCTATTGTTGAATTTTTGATGTCATTATGTTAACGCTATTATTCTATTACTGTACTATCAAATACTTTCACTTTCAGTACTACTGTATATTCAACAGCATAAAGAGAGTCTATTTTTAAAAAGCTTGTACCTGAAAAATTTATGACTAATGAGAATCAAAAGATTCATTCAAGCGTCTAATTCCTACCTTCTAAAAGCTCTTAAAGATCTATCACACTCCGCCGCCCCCTTCCCCTTCCCCGCGCGCCAGAAACCACAGCGGCTAATCTTAGTCATCAAAATACAACTGAAACTAGTTTCCCTCTCCCCACTGAACATTCCGCTTTTGATTGGTTAAGATAAATTCGTAATGTTGGCTGTGCTTCAAAAAATATTATCTACTCAATGTTTCCATGTCTTGAATGAGAAGTTCACAGTCAAACAACAACGCACTAGTGGTCACGTGATATGGGAGAATTATCTGATTCGTCAGTATCATAAGTCGAAAACACGTAAGGTTGGCAACTTCAAAACTTACTTAGAAACCACTTGGAAAAACAATATAGATATGCAAATACCTTCGAAAATTATTAGTTCTCCGTTTTCATACTTTGTCAAAGTAATTAGAAGAAATGCTTAGCCCATATATAAATGTATGCATAAAGTTAATACACACAAAAAGAACTTAACATGTAATATAGCTATTTTGGTTACAAAGAACCCTTGATAATTGCTGAAAATGTAGTTTTTTAAATATAAAACATACAATTTTAGAGCAGGGGAAAAGTCAATTATTGTGAAGGTTTCCCACACTAAGAGCTATTAAACCCTGGAATTTCACTGGAAAATTCTAAATACTTTAGACACAACAATGGTTTAAAATATAAAATACAATTTTCTGTTTTGGGAAAAAGAAGTCCAGATAGAACATAATGAAACACCTCCACTTTTTGTCTTCAGATTAACCAACTTTTTTGTTTGTGGGTTGATAACGTAGTAGATAGGACTCATTATAATTAAAACAATATAAAATGAACTTAGTTAAGTATAAAAAGACAAAACAATAATATATATGTAATTCAGAGTAAAAAAAGATGCATCTTCTATTTGGCCAAAAAATTACTATATACATTGAATATATTATTTGGAGTTGTGAAACACATTAAACTGATGTAGGTAACCATTGTAGTAACTTTAAAGACCAAGAAAAATCTCATATAAATGCGAATAGTTATTGCCTACAACACGTTACACATAGACCTCTTGGTGCTCTAGATAGATAGATAGATAGATAGATAGATAGATATATAGATAGATAGATATATAGATAGATAGATAGATAGATAGATAGATAGATAGATAGATAGATAGATAGATAGATAGATAGATAGATAGATAGATAGATAGATAGATAGATAGATAGTAATCTGCAAGTGGTCTAATTGCGGAAATTTGTCGGCAAAAAGACCACTTTTCATTATCTACTTTTATGAAAGTGGCCTATTTGCTGACTGAGGTGGTCTATTGGCGGAATCTTGGTGGTCTATTGGCAGACTTGAGAAATTTGTGGTCTAAATGCGTAATAAGGCTTGTCAACCTCTGCATTCTCTACAACATAACCATGCACAGTAGATAGCCTCATTGCTTGGCAATCATGTGATTTAAGGTATACCGCTAGTCAGACATACTGGCTTAGGGTTTCCTGGGTAAAATCTAATTTCAGAGATAGACGTATGTTATCATTTCAATCAGAATATATACTTCTTCTCTAAAAATAGTTCCACCTCACTAGTTCATCATATTTTATTTTTCTCACGCTAGGGACTACGCCTGATTCTACTCATTTGACATAGTTCTTATCAGCATAAGCCGCTAGGAGGTAAGACTTAATCTCATTTCAGGGCTACATATTTTATAAGGGTGGCCAAGAAAGTTTTGTCGCTTTTTCACCCACCACTTTCGAACATCGATATGTCACCTAAGACGTACCTGGCAGATCAAAAATGATCCCCACCAGCATTGACATTATTCTGCCAACGTTCTGGAAAGCCAAGGATTCAATCGCGGTAGAACTTGGTGGGCCGTGAAGCGAAGAAGGTATCAAGTACATTTTGCACCTCTACAAGTTATTTGAACTGGCGTCCTCTAAGGTGATTGTTCATGAAATGGAACAGGTGATAATCGGAAGTGCAATGTTCGGGGAGTGTGGCGGTTGCAATAGTGTTTCCCATCTAAGGCGTAGAATGGTGTCCCGGGTCATCCTGGCCACATAGAGCTTAGCGTTATCCTGTAACAGGAGGATTCCGTTTTGAGTTTTTCTTGAACATGGTTCAACTGCTGACAGCACACAGTTACATTGATGAACTGACGAGCTTGAAACAAGTTCCGATGCACGATGTCGCAAGCAGTCCACCAAACACACAGGAGGACGTTCTTCTGTGCAGTGCTGGTTTCGATTACTTTGGAACCGGTTAGTGGGATGCTAACCAATAATGACGGTATCGTGGACCTTCGTACAGGATCCACTTCTCATCACATGTCAACACCCTGTTCAGAAATGGCTCTTTCCTCTTATGAGAAAAGAAAGAAACACAGGTGTCTGTTCGCGTTGACTTCTGTGCGACACATCGACCCAACTTGTAGTGCTTCCCAAGTTGATGCCGAATGGTTTCTCCACTCACATAGAATTGTAGTTCCAGTTCCTCACATGTCTGGCCACTGTTCGCCTCAATTGCTGGCTGAAGATCTTCATTTTGTACATGTGTTGGTCTTCTGGCATGTGGGGCGTCTTCGAGTGTTTCATCACCGTCCTTAAATTTGCTAAACCAGCGCTGCACTGAAGCGTAGTCACGAAACCCTCACCAAAGGCCTGGCATATCTTCCGCCCCTCTGCATTGGCGTTTGACCCCAGTTTGAACTTGTACACCATACAAGCACTTATGACGTTCTGTGGAGGTCCCATGTTCATTCTGTCCTTAAGCAGGTTCACGGTGTAAGTAAACTGCCAGAACCAAGTAGTATGTTGGATATACCCACACCAACAACTGACTTTGGCATTATCTCTATTCGCATTCAATTAACGGTATGAGAGCCAATTGAACACATATCTCCATAAAAATCGACAGAACTTTCTTGGTTACCTTCCTAATAAGTTGTCGTGGAAGTCTGTCAATACAGTTTTGTTAATATATTCATCTTTTAATATTCTCAAAGTTATAAGACACTAATATTTTGGAATAGGATTTCTAAATGACGACAGTTTATATTAGTAAATACTTGTTTGGTTATTAATAATATGAATTAAAGATGCACTGATTTTATAAATTGAGATATGAAATTAGCGGTGTTGCTTAGATAATTAGAAAATTCAAGTGCACTGCAACCTACTACAATCACTCTCAAAAAATATACATAATTCAAGTGCATTTCATACCATGATGTTTATTTTAAACGTGTAAGTATAGGAAATACTGTATTCAGCCATTTTGTTGTATTTTTTTACTTTAACATATTTATCAATATACGTATTTAAATTATGTAGAGTTTATTTCATTTATAGAAAACATAAATTTAGATTTCTAATACAGTACTTTAATTCATTTTTCGTTAAATAGGTAACGAACTCAACTATAGATGCTCAATGGTAAAGCGCTCATCTATGGTGCGTAGGATCCCTGGTTTGATCCCGGTTTTCATTCAGTTTTCTTTTTCTTTTCTTTTCTTTCTTTCTTTTTTTGTGGTGGCAAAAGTATGTGCATTGAAATTTCAAGGAGTTCTCCTGTTCTCACTCGTCTTCATTCCACAATTTCGTCATTATCATCATCACCATCTCCCTTAATCTAGATGCATAACGTGAGAAATTAACTCAAGAAAACATCGTGTTCGTGAGTTCTCTTGGGTTCTCCCTTTCCTCAAACGTAAAACTCAAAAATTTCATTTAATTTAATTTCAAAAATAGAAGACTTACGAATTTGCCGTGGAAATATTTTATTTATAATCAGGAGGGATTCACTCCCTCATTATTGACATGTGTAAAAGTAGAACAATGTTACGTATGTAACTGTAGAACACTTTTATTTATTTGAAGACCGGGGAGATGAGATAATTTCAGTGTCTAGTTCTTGATTGATTTTAAATTCACGTAGTAGGAACGATTGTGAAGCCTCAAAAAATATGCACCATATTGAG
This sequence comes from Thermobia domestica, assembly GCF_964235325.1. Taxonomy (NCBI): domain Eukaryota; kingdom Metazoa; phylum Arthropoda; class Insecta; order Zygentoma; family Lepismatidae; genus Thermobia; species Thermobia domestica. The sequence continues at coordinate 64,117,674 of NC_137457.1, forward strand.
TCAATTTTATTATTATTATTATTATTATTATTATTATTATTATTATTATTATTATTATTATTATTATTATTATTATTATTATTATTACGAAAGTTATAGTGTAGCTTATCCTGCAAAATTTTTTTAAATGTTTACAACGTGGGGTTGCTTTGATCCACCTTTCACTCCTCTAGGGGGAATTCACACTATACTAGGAGTAAAACCATCGGTTTATTCCTTTTTGATCCCAAGCACTAAAGACTGTGAAAAATCCTTAAAAAAATAGTAACTAAAGACCTTTTATCAAAATCGATTGACATTTACTTGATATCTTGGATTTTTTAAAAATCGTTGGATGGAATGTAATCAATCTCTTTATATTTCACTAATTTCAGTTCTTCCAAGAGGGGCTCAAAGAAAATATGCGCCATATTGCGTCAACATTTTTTAAAACGAAAATGATTGTAGAACATATTTATTTAAATGAGGTATAAATTCACCCTTCCATTCTTGGCAAATATTAGTGACGAACTTGGGTATTATCGGAATCCTCTAAGAAAATTTTACATTATATTTTCTCGAATAATTATTAATATTATTAATATAATATATATGTAATTATTAATATATATACATTTATAACTAATGTGATGTACTGAACAAAAAGGATAATATCGTAGAAATAAACTACTAAATGTTTTACAAAATGAAGTACGTTACAATGCGTTTCTGTAGGGAAGAATTTGCCATTAATATTGTTCCTAACAGGAATATTTTGTTCTATGAGCTGGCTTTCGTTCCTGTATACACTGAAACTGATGGAAGGATGTAACTACAGGAAATTTTACAGTAATCTGTTAATGCAATAATCTACTTTTACACTTAAGGTCTATAAAATGTTCGTATTAATATACTTCTTAAACAACTATATTATCGCTTTAAATTCTGCAATAGGTTATTGTACAATAATTATCCAAAGATGAGATATGCATATCAATCGATAAATCTAGTTGAACCTAAGAACCTGAGATGCGGGAGGATAAAACCTAATGTGTACTATTTTCGGGAAACTCTGCAAAAATAAATATTGATGGTGCTTAAAACATGTTATTAGTGGCCAACAATAGCAGGCTCAGTAACATTACACCTAATAAAGGGAAATTGATATTTAAAAAAAAAAACTTTACAAAGCATTTCATTATAACACCAGCAAGAAGGCAGTACATTCTTTGGTTAAAAATACAATAACTTAAAATCATCATTAACTTTAATTTTAACAGAATATATAAAAAATCCAGGATTGTAATTGTAATAATGTATCCCCTTGAACTAGGATCATATGAGTCTTACCGCCTCGGACAAGGCACTGATAACTATAGCAAATATGTGAAAAACGTGTGAATTGCCATCTCGCCACTTTCTACTTTTGATTCTTAACCGAAGCCATACTTTCAGGCTCGTATTTATGCAAGTGCTATTCTGTGCTCGAGCACAGGGCGGCAGAATTTAATGATCTGCAAAATTTTGGATTTTTTTTTTACGATTCACAATAAAGTAATATTTAAAACTCGCAACCCACAGAGTCCCGTGCAAGCGCGAGAAAATATCTTAATGCGTTTAATTCGCACCAATTACAGTAGTTACAAATTAGCTAACTTATCTGATTGTTTCTAAAATATGCAGTCCTTTCAAAGAATATTATTCTGTACAGTAGCGTAAGCAAGGGGACAGATTTCGGGGTTTGAAATCCTATTTGAGCAAAATGTTATGTAAAAGAAGTAAAAGATATACATACATATAAACATTTGAAATTAAATGAACTTGGGAGTCTGAATCCCCCTTGACGAACTTGTGCGTAAGCTACTGATACTGTTCCTCTTCTCTCTCTCTATTTTTTTTTACTGCTTTGAATGAAATTTGCAAGTACAGGGCAAGCGTGAAGATGATCACCAGCTTTATTATCAAAATATATTTAATGCTTTTCGATTTTTCTTCAAAACAACCAATAACCCAAGAAAATAAACGACTAGTATGAAGTTGGCTCACCCAATATTATTTTATAAACGTCTCTTAATATTTTTCGAAACAAATTATTTTCTCTTCAAACCAATCAGTAAGAAACGAAAAACAAATGATTGGCATGAGTCGAATTCAAATTTAACAGTAGAATTAGTAGTATGAATTTGACCATCAAATGAATCCTGTAAATATCTGTTTTCGTTTTTCGATTTTCTTCCTCAAACAATCACGAACAAACGAAAAATAAGCCACGTTCATTAATGTAAATATATCCTTATGTTTATCGAAACAAACTACTTTTCTTCAGAATGATCAACAACAAACCGATATAAAGAAAATTGATTTTGGTTTTGAATGATTTTTTTTTAAGTGAAGGAACTAAGGTAAATTTGGCAACATTCCAGTTTTATTTAAATATATCTTTATGATTTTGGAAACAAACATCTCTTTCTTTTAAAATCCATCAATAACTTCAGGTTTGGATCTAAATTGAAAAGTAGGGGAGGACAGTGAAAATGTAAATATGTCTTAATAATCTTCGAAAGAAACTGTTTCTTTCAATAGAATCAGTAACAACTAAAAAACAAACGATTGGCTTCGGTTTCGAATCAAAATTTGAAAATGATGGGTCAGTATGAAGTTAGTCCCAGCTTTGTTTTAAAAATATATCTTAAAGTGTTTCGACACAAACGATTCTTTAATTCAAAATAATCAATAAAAATGAAAAGAAAACTATTGACTTTGGTTTCGAGTCAAATTTTGAAACTGAGGGACAATGTAAAGAAGCCCCAAACTTTATTTTGCAAATATCTCCTGGAGCTTTTCGAAACAAACTATTTTTTCCTTCAAACAATCAAAAACTAAAGATTGATTTTCGTTTTGAAAGTGAGGGGGTTGTTGTGATTTTGCCCTCAACTTTGTTTTGTATATATCTCTTTATGTTTATCGAAACAAACGATTGTTTCTTCCAAACAGTCAACAACACACAAAAAAACAAAGGATTGACTTTAGTTTCAAGTCGAAATTTTGAAGTGCGAGGGGGGGGGAGGAAGCTTTATAGATGTATGTGAAAATGGTCTCACAAATATGAAGTGTAACTCACTGATTAGATCCTTAGTTTCTGTCTGTGTGATTCTCCGCATCTCCTCCCTAATGCTGGTAAATAATATTTGTTTTTTTGGCAATGTAATTGTATTTTCCCACATTTAAACGATTGAAATATTGTTTTAATTTCGTAAGAATAAATTGTGTGGCATGCGTAATTCATGTTCGACATTAGAAAATTTTATCTATTGTGTATCGTTATATTTTAGTTTATCTACTGTGCAAGGTTGGCAACCTTACTCCGCATTTAGACCACAAAAACACAATGTTGCAAACTAAGTAGCACGTAATAAAACATTAATTGGGCAAGAACATTAATCATGTGACTTTTAAAAGGAATCGTATAGTGCATTTTCTCATGTCAATTAGGAATTCGTGTTCATAAATTGAATGTCACCATTAACTTACACTCGGCTTCAAGTATTTGATTTAAAACATCGGTAAATGACAATGAAGTATTCAGATAGGAGATGGTGACACTGAATTCTGCAAATAGACCACAAGCAGCTTCAATTATTGTATGTGGATTATTAAGTATCTTAATAAAGATATTGAAGTAAAAATTGTCATGTACAATTTCACCCTAAAGGGAAACATATTTCAAGCCTCATTTTCCTTAAATGTTTACGGAAAATTAGATTATTCCGGTTTTTGGCGAAATCTGGTTCTTTTTTCCGCATATAAACCACTTTTTTGGTTTATAATAAATATTTTCATATTTCACACTCAATTAGGATGGAAAACCTATTTTAATAGCCAAAAACACCACATTAAACAATTATAGATACTCACAACAGTTAATACCAGAAATTTTAAAAATTCAATTTTTTTTCTTTTTCCTCTGATGACCGAACATCATTCTTGACTAACACATTGACTTTTTTGTCCCAAAAATGCAAACGTTTTTATTTGAAGGTTGATAATATAGTTGATAAAGATTAAATTGTTCCTTTCAGCTCTTTAATGCCTATCAAACATCAATATTCTAAAAATAAAACACTTTTCTTTGTGATTTTCATAGTCGGCAAATAGACCACTTTGGGACATGTTTTTCTCAGTTGATAATGGAATTTTTCAATGAAACACCAGTCGGGTTTTACTTTTTTGGTTAATTCTACGCAATTCACAGCACCTACTATAATTTATTATGCCGTCGTACTATTTTTAGACCTATAAATTACGAGTCCGCAAATAGGCCACTTTCAAGCAGCTATAGATAGATAGATAGATAGATAGATAGATAGATAGATAGATAGATAGATAGATAGGTAGATAGATAGATAGATAGATAGATAGATAGATAGATAGATAGATAGATAGATAGATAGATAGATAGATAGATAGATAGATATCACAGTTGGTAATCCAAGTATGATAAATTTAACCATCCCTGTCTTGGAGAGTGTGGTAGGGGTAACTTTGGAAATGTAAGTGACGAAACAATTTTCATTACAGGTTTTATTCTACGAAATGAGTAAGTCAATTTTGTTCAAGTGATTCGTTACAGAATAGGAGAGCAGTAGAAACTAGTTTTGTTAAGAGTTCTTCTATTCAGTACATACATCTGTATATTATTCATCGATATGAGAAGTAATAACCTCTGATTCCTGTATATATTTGTTGTTCATTCTCCCTCCTTCCAGAACGTATTTGTATGTGTTAGTTTTGCAATTCTCTGACGAGTGTCTAGTGAAGAACAGAAATATATATTTTAAGGCAGTGTTTCCGTCAATAAATATATTTTACATTAATATCGAAATATTGATATTTCTTAAAATAGTTACTTTGCAATATACGTATATAACTATTACGTTATATACATGTAATTATACCATGTACTTTTCTAAATAACTTCAAATATTTTCAGTTGAATACCTACGTAAGTATTTTTATCAATATGTTCTAATATGATTTAATATTATAAACCTAAAGGTCAATCTTAGATAAGTATGTGCTATGTAATTTAAACAAGAGCTACATTTTTGACTTATTTCATACTGTAGATTTAATGTGTAGTGCCTGAGAGTAAAACAATATCAATTTAGAGAAAAATGGGATTCGTATAGGTATTTGAGAGATGAATTTAAACATATATACAGTTTATCTATGTAAGTGATACGTTGTTAATAGTAATCATGCTGTTAACTTGTGTTCAAACTTTATGAATTTTGTCATTGTGTCTATTACGCCATATACCGAAATAATTTGGGAACACAAAATTAATAATACCAAAATATCTGCGATGAGCACCTTAACTTTTGGAGGACAATATTGTACAAGTTGATTTCTTAATCTTAACCTCGTTCAATTTAGTTATCACTTTAATAATGAATTTTATATATTATAACATGCGATTCGACTATTTGGGAAGGCAATGGAGAATCGGGCTACTTGGGAGGAATGAGGTACCCCTCCTATTACCCGCTATGATGCTGCAGCGGTGCGGAGGCAAAAGGAAGTTAAATTTTCACTCCTTATCAGAGCGTGGAACAAGCAGTGTCGCTGTTAGAGAGGGCATGTGGCACGTGCGTGTTGTCGTCATGTTTGTCGACGCCTGTTTCAACATCAGCTGTAGTAAAAGTCAAGATGTCATATAAGAATACACAGAATGATCAAGTCGTAACTATAGTTATCAGAGTATCAATAGTTGATGTAGGTTCGTAAATATAGTCAGTGAATTTGGGGTTGATTTCACATGAGGCTATACACTACATATACATTATGCAAAACTTGTAATTTATTTTAGTGTTTTATATTTTTCTTTTAATTGTAATAAAAACACATGGTAGAATCCTTTGCTTCAACTATTATACCGCTACCTGCCCTTGTTAGTTTATCTAATATTACATAAACACAATATTGTAATACCAGGGTAAGATTCTTGGTACATGCTCTCAATTGAGACTCACCGTCCCTAACTGAGGCTTCTTAGATTTTTCTCATACCTCCGAACTAGCGCACCGATAGCAGAATCTGACTTCCCAGGCTTAAATGCAACTATGTTCTTAAATACCGAACTTGATGAGCTGGATGGAGGAGAAGGGCAAGCTGTTGCTAAAAGATAATGTCCGTGCAGTTGAAGGTTATATACGGAGCCATGTTCTAAGCGGAATAGTATGAAGTCCCGTAACTCGGATACATAGTATGAAGTTTCTATCATACGTCGAACTAAAAGCAATTTAAACAAACACATCAAAACAACAACATACAACACACACATTCAACAGCAGCAGCAACAACAACAACAAAAACAACACAATACTACAAAGCATTCTTCTTGTAACAGATTTGGTGGGGACTACTTCTGAGTACAGAACTACGTTTTTGATAACTTAATACTACTCTGTGAAGTTCAAGTGTGAGTAGTATTAATTAAAGCACACTGGGTGCACTCTCAGCGTGATATTTAACCACATTTACCACTAAATTGCACTTCTGCAGCATTTTTTACATCGTTTATGGTTATTGCACATGACTAACATCATTCCTAAACACACTTTATTAAATATGCTACTAGAAAGTATTTTACACAGATAATTTAATCAAATATAACTTTACAGTCTCTGAACAATAAAATAACTTACATTCTAAACTTAAAGCTAATTATATATATACACAATTTATTTAATTCTTCTTTTCTCTGTTTGACTTTTTCTCTGATACTCGTATTTATTTTTTTTAATGTTGTTATTAATTTTTTCTTTAAACTTATAATATCACAAGCAAGAGAATGTATCCTATATTCTAATATGTATATTTTATCATCGTAGGTGCTTAATGCTAACCCATAATATACTAAATTTTTAAAAATTGAGTTATTTCACCATCTTTTATATTCAATATCTGTGGGTTACCAAATATACGAAAATTAAAAAAAAAATCGAATGTGTCCCATTTTTGAGAAAGTTTATGGACGTATCATAAACCATGCCCTGGACATTTACGTATGATTTCATATACATTTGAGCTGTATGATTAATCATACTGGGATAAAACAGGAAACAATGTACTTAATATAACCTCTTTTATTCTAAAATATAACATAATATATTCTTGCAAATGCTTCACTACAAATTAAACATTAGTTTTCTTGTCATAACAAGGATAACATATGATAAAGTTCTTCTCGGGCAATCAGCCAGGTGAAAACTGGTGGATAGGCCAACGTTTCGAGAACTGTCATCGTTCTCATCGTCAGGGCAATTATGAAGAGATCAGCGGATGTGAGTAATATATACTATGGACTGGCGAAAATGCTGGTTCCTGATTGGCTGATTCAATCTGAAAAACTGAAGCTGTGATTGGCTGGCTAAGTTCCGTAGTCCGTGGTACTGATTGAATCACCCTAACTTCAACATACTTTCTATATGATGGACAATACTATGAACAAACGGATGGAGTCACCATGGGATCACCACTTTCCCCAGCAGTTGCGAATTTCTTTATGGAAGATTTTGAACAAAAGGCATTAGAACTTTCAAGCCGTCATGTTTTTATAGATTCGTAGATGATACGTTTGTCATCTGGCCTCACGGGGAGAAGACACTGCATTTGTTCCTAGAATTTCTTAATAAAAACATAGTAACATCAAGTTCACAATGGAGATTGAAAAGGACGGATGCTTGCCATTCCTGGAAGCCCGATGGTAGTCTCGGCCATAGCGTCTACAGGAAACCTACTCACACTGACCTCTATCTCAATGGCAACAGTTTTCATCATAAGTCACAGCGAAACACCGTCATCAGCACACTAGCACCTAGAGCGAAAGACATCTCAGACGAAGAATCTCTCCCTCGGGAACTGGATCATCTCAAGAAGACGCTACTCCAGAACAATTACAAGAAGCATGACATCAATTTGGCCCTGAAAAGGACCTTTTCTGAACAGAGGAAATCCAAAGAAGAAACTGAAGAACTATTGAGTATAGGAGTTTTACCATACACTGGACAAATTTCTGGAAAGATATCTCGGATTCTGAGAAAACACAACATTAAGACCATACACAAGCCGCCACCAAAAATCAGAAACTTACTTTGCCCGATCAAAGATGACTTGGGCTTAAAGACACCAGGCGTGTATCGTATACCCTGTGAATGCGGAAAGGCTTATATAGGACAAACAGGACGCACCATTGAACAACGTTGCACAGAACATGAAAATTACATTAGATTATTCCATCCAGAAAAATCAGGTTTAGCTGAACACAGTTTAACAGAAGGCCATAAAGTTTTATTTAAGGACACAACCATCATTACCAAAAGCACCAATTACTGGACCAGGATAGTAGCTGAATCTGTTGCCATAGATCATGAACCGAACAACGTAAATAGAGACCCTGGAATCTCAGCCCCCTGTGGAACCCGGTCATCAGTACCACAGCAATGAAAATGGCACACAAACATCCAGATAACCCTCAGCCAATCAGTACCACGGACTATGGAACTTAGCCAGCCAATCACAGCTCCAGTTTTTCAGATTGAATCAGCCAATCAGGAACCAGCATTTTCGCCAGTCCATAGTATATATTACTTACATCCGCTGATCTCTTCATAATTGCCCTGATGATGAGAACGATGACAGCTCTCAAACCTTGGCCTATCCACCAGTTTTCACCTGGCTGATTGCCCGAGAAGAACTTTATCATATACGCCGCCAGGAAAGCTTCAAATCTTATTTCAAGGATAACATAGTTTATTATAATGAATCTTGTATTCCCAGTACATGCGTGAAATAAGAGGAATACTGTTTTGAATTCAATCCAATGTTACAATTTATGTATCGATACGGTTCGCAAACTCCACATTTTATTTTTGTGGTATAAAAGGACAGTAATGAATAAACCATAGTTTGCCGCTTTATCCAGTGTAAAGTAGGATTGACATTAATTTTAGCCAATGTGTATCTGAGGGTCAAGGGGGGTTATAGTCTCCATAGCCCCTTGAATCCTCGCCTATAAAAGGGACCATTTTTGGGTGTAATCCAACGCTGCATTTTATACATCGGAATTAAGTACATTTTTCTCCTCATCAAAGAGATGGTCTATTTTGTCATACTGAATGTCTATTCAAACTTTTCTAGATGATTTTGGACGAACACGTCTTGATCTTTCTGTGTTGGGTGAAGATAGTAAAGCTAATACTATCCGTCGAGTGAATTCTAAGAAAGGCTAAGTTTTATCCAAATGTCTGTAGAGTATCTACAGGCTGACAATAGTACAAGTGTCATCAAATCTGACAAACGGCTAATACCACTTTTTGGATATGATTCAAATTCTATACAACAAATGAAGTTTATCAAAAAGGTCGATTCCACCCATGTTCCAGTGTTATTCGTCAATGATTGATGGTCAATAACATCTTTGTAGACAATGTGGTCAATATAATCTTCAAAAATGTCATGAAATTTATCTACAGGGCTGACTTGTATATCACGCCACTGATTGATTATAAAGGGTTTTTAGTTAGTATTTTTTCTTTGAAAAGATTTGTTTTGACTAAAGTGTTTTCTTTTCCAAACTCGAGCACATGGCTTTGAGTTGGACCATAATGTCCCTTTGGGCCGCTACTCTGTGAATTAGATCCATCTGTGTGTGTATTCCATCAGATCCACTAATTTCGATCTTGTAGGTATCTCCACCTACCACCAAACGCACCTCCATGGGTTATGATAACACTCTCTCTCCAATATCTCGAATTTATACGATATCGCCATCGACATCACTTGCAGCAGCATCTTGATCAGTGTCATTCCCGTAATTTGGAGGAAACGAAATCAAATGAAATTCTTCTGAACATCTTACTTCTGTGAAAAGATCTTCTTTCTCACTATCGTCTAGTTCGCTCCGCATATTTAGGATCTCCTGTCCATATAACGGTCTTTTAGAGCTGAATAAAAATAATAATAAAACTAGTATTTAGTAAGGTCAACGAATTGATAATATTAATTTTTATTCATTAATACAGAACATATTTGGGTGGCCACGTGCTAGAACGAAGTAACCACCAAAAGCAGGTTTTTTGTTTAATCACGAGTCAAAGTTGAATTTAATGTATAATCGCTAATTAAAGTTTCGTACAAACCCATGCAATATGTTGACAAACCAGTCGAAGTAGAGCCATGATTTGTGATTACATTGAACAAACATTAATTCTGAACGGAAATATTATATTATAACGATTTACAAAATGTGGAGTTAGCCACGTAGAACTCCATATAGAATTATGTTCTCCTGTGATCATTAGAGTTCACCTTATATCTTCCTTGTCAGGTAGCAGAATTGAATGTTTATCAGGATTGGGGAATCAGCCAGAGCTCATTTTGAAGTACAATCCTATCATGAGTATTCGCTAATTTAGCTACAATTCTCCTTAATAGAAATCGAGACCTTACTATTCCAATCCACGACTTTTCTAATGCAAGGCCAATGATTTACATACTAAGCCAATACTGCTGTCTATATAATATCTGCTGTTAATAAACGCAATTTATAATAATTAACCTAATACTGAAATTTTTAAAATCTGTATTCCTAGTCGTTTATTGCACTTGGCAATTTGGGGTACATATTCTTAAAAATCACATAAAATTCATGGTGTATATCTCAAACAAATCTAAAATTATTATCACAATAAAGCAATTGTTTTAATACTTTGTTGTTTTGCAGCACAGTTAGCATTTAAAAACTTTTATGCACATCCTGTTAGAAGCGTAAATTAAAAACTCCTTTCTTACTAATTGTTTTTTTATTTTAAAATTTTGAAAAACATTGCAAAGTGTTCCAAGCACGGAACGGTGCCACGGTGCACACTTTGAGAAGACGTATACTGAAGAAAATATTAAGCTGCTATTTGACACTAATCCTTTCATATTCTTTCAATAAAAAATATGTAATTTGAAATGTGAATATAAGACAAAAGTTAAATTGTTGTTTTTCTTGTTGCCCAATGTATGATATTTTATACATCAATTTTCAAAACACAATTATTTATTGTAAATGAACCAATTTTCTCCTACTTTATCCTTGAAAACCTACATAAACATTGGTTAACAATTTTTGTGTGTGATCTAGAAACATTACAGAAAATTTTTAAAAACAAACTTACCTTTGTGCCCTTTTGGACACATTTTACAGGATATCAAAGTTTTCTGCTTTCCAGCGTGGCAATGCAAGTGTTGCCAGAACAAATTCTAATTAGAAGTAAATATACAAGTATGAAGTTACGGTAACACCTGGCATTTCCCTATAGCGAAGATAGTGTATATTTACTGAAATTATAATCTATATATATATATATATATATATATATATATATATATATATATATATATATATTACGTACGAATAATCATACGCTGGGATATTGTTGAGTATACATTATGTTTTTAACTTCTAATTTTATTCTTTGAATGGAATAATTCCTTTTTCTCTAAGACATTATCCTCATATTCCTTGAGAGATATTTCTGGTCTAATAATATTTGATTTTTTCCGTATGCTTTTTATGTCTAATCTTCTTTATTCTATAATAACATACTTTTATGAGACAGACAACCTCTTCTATTATAACACCTTTATGCTTATATTTAAATTGCCCTTTCATTTTCTTAGTAACCTGTTTCAACCCATACTCATTTTCTTTGTAATCAAATGTATCCGAAAGCTCATATATACCTATCATATCCTCATGTACATAATCAGTTTCTATATGCACTATAACAGAATCAGAATCACTCATTAATAATTTATCTTCATATTTGTGTATTATCACATTATAAAACTAATCATAGAAACAGATTTACTTATATTATTACACCGTTATTCGCTAGTTTGAAGAAATCTATTTAAATCTATGTACTTCTTTAAACATGCTGATTATCTGAATGCCAATACTTTATGCATCTTTCTCAGTTTGAGATCTTATGATACATATAACTCTAGATTTTGATAATTCAATATATAATTCTTTTTGTCGTAAAGTATTGTTAAGAATTTTGGAGTTTCTTTTTATTTATGTAATTTCTGGAGCTAAAGACAAGTATGAATGTTTGTTATGAAGTTCTTTTGGATAATCTAATGAACTTCTAGAATATACATAATATCACAATCGTTTCCAGTTCGCAATATTCTATTCATCCAGTATTTTTGACTTCCACCTCTTTCTGTTTCAATTCCCAATAAGCCAAATGATGATTCATAGCCCAAGCATACTCGTTATTTGGTATCTATATATATTATGTAAGATTTTTTCTTTCTTGGACTATAATTTTCTAGATACTTTTTAATTACTATTGCATATATATTTGAATATTCATGAATTCCTCTTGTTATACCCTTTTCTATAGATGGAAAATCATTATAATTAGTTAATAATTCTAACTTTTTGTTTGGTCGTATTCCTTCCCAGAAAAATCCAAAACTAGCGAAATACCATGCTGGATCTAATTTATAAATTTTAAGCGATGTATCTCTGAAATATTCTATAATATCTGCTAATTGAAGAACATCAATTATGTTGTAAACTTGAGTATATTCTTTTAAGGTTTTTAAGTTGAATACCTTACAGATCAATATATGATGATTATAAACTAAGTCACTTATATCTACTCCTGTTAACCCTTATCATACCAAGGCGGGGTCCCTGAGGGACCCCAGACTATGTTTTTTTAATTGGCAAATGAAAAGTATGGCACACACATCCCTCGCGATTTTTCTATGTGTTCATTTTTCAGAGTAAGATATATAAACGTAAAAAGAAACAAAATCGTTAAGCAGTAAGATTTTAAAAGTACGAATAAGTGATCTGGGGTCCTCCGAGGACCCCTCATAGTATTTTATGTTCTTTTTCAATATGCTGATAATTCAAATGTCTCCGCTAGATGACACCACGTTCTGTTTGTCTTATGTGATTTTGGACAATAGAATGTGTTTTATATACATACCTAACTAATTCTCAGATTTTTCTGTTAATTTATTAATTATTAGGGATGCAATTTTTGACGCACGCTGTATATATGTATATATACAATTTTTTTTCTAGAATTATAAAACTGAAGATTCTACGAAGCCTAAGATTGTAAAATGCAAGAAAAAGCATCAAAATAACAAAGATGAAACAAATGTAGAGTGAAAAAATCGTGGGGTCCCTTAGGGACCCCCCTTGGTTAAGAACGTTTATCAACTTACCTTGGTATGATAAGGGTTAATCTACTTTTAAATTTCTCTACCTTTTCTAATAAAATATCTACTTTTAAAGTCCGCAACCAACTCATCCAACCACCTCCTATACATTTTATGAACAAATGAGCACCATGTCCAGATAGGTTATTGATGTTTACAGGAAAAAATCTTGGGTTTGTATATCTTCAATTAAAAAAAAACAATGATGTAAACTGAGGGTTAAAATAAAAATAGAAAATAACAATACAATACTACAATACTAATAATTTTAACAAATACTAATACTGAATTTCTATCCTTGGTATGTTCTTCAAATCAGAACATCTAAATTTTCAAACAAGAGCTGGAATATTTGAGTGGAAACTAATCACACAAATTTTCAGCTAAACTTGTCCATTTAAATGGAATAGCGGCCTAATTTGATAGATTCTAAAGATTTAGTTACCGATTAATTAATCAAAAACATAGAAAAGACTCACCAATTATTAAGCTGATATAACACTGACTACATAACTTGGTATCATACATAATAGTAGTCTTCAACTAATGATCATCAATACACAATACTAGGCCATTATAACAGTTTCAACATTTGGTCAACATGGGTTTGAACAGTTTCAGTTTTCCCTTAATTCTGACACAATTCCTAAAAACAGAATTTTACCCAGATTCTGATTTCAGTCGACAGATGTCACTATTACAAACTTATCAGTGTTATCAACTCTTGTTCCACTCAAACGTTTAATATTTTACTTTTTATTTATTTTTTTCTAACATGCAACAACTTTGCGAGGCCATCATAACATAAAAATTGTACTTTTATTTTATACATTATTTTGATTATTTTAGGCATGTGTCGAATTGGTTAGCATATAAACACCCATTACTGGTACCAAATTCGTTCACTCATGCACCACCAAATAAAGTAAAAACTAAAATTAAAAAAAAAAAGATTTTCTCCGTAAATCATTCAATCAAGCATGCATCCTTCATATTCGCTCGACCTAGCACGAAACTCGTATTAGTAATTTAAGGTCTATAAGTAAATAAAAATAATTTATAATAACAATTTCAAATAATAATGCCATGAATAATTTCAGATATTGATTCCCGTCAATATGATTCTCCCAATAATAATTATTATTATTTTCATGAAGTAGTAATAGAATCAAATGATAGAAATGAAGATATTGACTTACATTTTATCTGCTCGGGTAGTTTCATAGTAACATCAAATTGAATAAGTTAACAGGATAACAAATATTGCGTACAGCAAACAGGTTACAATCCAAAGTTGAATACTCGAATTACATAGTGCAGTGGACAGTCACACGACATACATTCCAGGCCTGGAATACAAAAGATATAGTTACATTATATACATACCATAAATTTTAAATATATGCTGACCAATTTCTAAATAAATGTATTTCATTCTTTAAATTTGACTATCATAACTCAACATTCTAACCAGATTTGAATTACAGCTGATTTGATCATTAATTATTTATAATTATTATAGGTTCAGGATCATTTTTTGTCATTGAAACATGGACTTTTCTTACATCATTTAGATTCTCAATAGAACTGACTTGTAACATATTTCTCGTAAGAAATCTCAAAGTCTGATGTGTTCCAAGCTACCTGGGACTCAATGATTTTGTCACTTTATCTGCAAGACTAGATTTAAATTGAGACTTTATTAATATGTTATGATTGACAAGATAAGTCATAGGAGACCTTTTCCTGTAATATTTTCTCTTCTTATAGTGCCAAGCTTTTTTTTTCAAATTATCTAATGCTATCACTGATAAATGCTTGTCCTTTTGTCTGATTTCATAATTATCAATTTCCCATTTTACGTCAAGCGGATCGCACCCATTATAATTATACATCAGCTCCATAGGTGAACATTTTGATTCAGTATGTTCCAATAAATTTATAGAAAATTCAATTTCATGGAGACCATCATTCCACTTAGTATGTGTATTCCGGAAATAATTTTCAGACAATCCTTCAAACCGTACAAGTATCGCTCCGATGTGTTTGAAGCTGCGCAATACGGAGATATACAAATATCCCTAATACCCTGTCCGCACACAAAATCTTTAAATAATGAAGAAACGAAGAGACTCGAGTTATCATGAGAAAACGAATGAGGGAACTCAAAACGGCAAAAAACTTTATACAATTTATCACGTACAGTTTTAGCATTTAAAGTTCTGTATGTTAGAACCCACATAAATTTAGTGCAAGAATATTGCCAGTTCTTTCAAAGGTAATTGAAAAGTTAGTGCTTCAGCAAATTATTTCATATATTGATAGCTCTCACACACTTCCATGCGAACAATCTGGGTTTCGTAAATTTCACAGCACTTCTACTGCTTTGTTAGGTATTAAAGACAATGTGCTTCATGCACTAATTGACAAATATGTGGTCATACTAGTCTTATTAAGCATCTCAAAGGCATTTGACATTGTACAGCATGGTGTTCTTCTAGCAAAAATGAAATACTATAACTTTTCAGTAAATACCGTAAAATGGTTCGAATCCTATCTACATAAGAGAAAACAGCAAGTTACTTTACGTAGTTCCTCTCATTATAACATTTCTGAAGCTGCTGTACTTGATAGAGGTGTTCCACAAGGCTCAATTTTAGGGCCAGTTTTGTTCACCTTATACACTGCAGATATGGTATCTGTTGTACAGCATTCAAAGATGTACTGTTACGCATACGACACTCAATTGTTTATAAAGCCCTGCCTCAGGATGTACCACAAGTTGTTCGATTCCTTAACCAAGATCTCAAGGCTATCAGTAACTGGTGTATTGATAACGGTCTTATTATCAATCCCTTAAAATGTACTTATACTGTTCTAGGTTCCGCTAACCAAACTTAATAAAATTGTTCCTCACAATTTAGAATTACAAATAATGGACTCAAACATTAGCTATTCATCTTGTGTTAAAGGTCTTGGAGTGCAAATTGACGATAAACTTTCTATGAATAATTACGTCTCTACTCAGTGTTCAAAAGCTCTAGGAATACTAAGAAACTTGTACAAAATACGAGACTGTCTGTCCAAAGATACCGAGCTACACTTGTCACAAACGTTGATACTATCTTTGTTTGATTATTGTGATGTTGTGTATGGCCCGCTTCTAAGAAAAAGCAATGCCATCCCGATCCAAAATGTACAAAATTTACGCATCCGCTTTGTTACAACATACGAAAATTTGATCATATTTTGCCTATTCTGAACAGCAATAGCATGCTGACAATGTCCAGAAGACGACATTTGCATTATTGCTCTCTCATTTATAAAATTCTGAAAACAACATATCCCGCGTATTTATACAAAAAAACTCACTGTTAAGTCAACTATTCACACTCACTTAACACTCAAAAGAAATACGTTTGATATTCCGCACCATAGACTCAAGCAAACCACTGCGGCATTTTCAGTATTAGCACCAAGGTCATGGAATATCCTACCAAATGTAGTAAAAAAAGCTAAAACATTTAATTCTTTCAAGAAAATGTTAAATATGTATTTACTCAGCCAACAAAATTTAAGTTCAGGTACCCATGATTTGTATTCTATCACTTGAACCACGTAAATGAAATCAGACTTGAATTATTACATCTTCTTTATTAAATAATTATGCATTGTAAAAATATTTAATCACCCTTCACCCTATATTGTGAATCACAAGCATAACTTATTTTGTCTCTATGTTATTGACCCGTATGATTTTCTTTTCATGTTTGTATTTGTATGTTTTTTCTTTCTTTCTTTCTTCACTTGTAGTACTTGTGCGTGTGAGTGTGTTTTGTTAAAAGTACCACTTTTTGTCTTTTCTTTCTTTTTTTATCATCTTAATGTATACCTGATTTTTTGTTGTATATAACCGTTTCTTTCGACTCAATTGATTGTTTTTTGAATAACTCAATGTACTTCCTTGACAATGGTTAGGTGGTAGAGCAGCAATATGCTAAACCTCGCCCGCTTGAATAATGCCTTTTTGAATTCAATTCAATTACATTCAAGAATCTACAAAAATAAGACAGTATTTGCCACATTTTTACACACACACAATGGCTCACATACAGGAAAATACCATAGTGCGTTCGCAATTTTCTCATATTGGGAAACAAATTCTCCCATAGACTAACTATTAGTACTTTTTTTAAATTGGCACTCCTTTCACCTAGAAACATAATCCTTAATTTCCTTTATTATTCCATTCCATGTGAACCCGGCACAGATTTTAGAAATACTTTTCTGGGTCCCAGCATGATTACCTGTAATATATTATTATTATTATAATCAAGTATAGATGCTACCAAACTTCAAGGAACCGGTATACAAATTTTGTAAGGATTCTTTAGACCTTTCCTTTTCTTACACAATATCCCCTTAACAAGTTTATAGATATCTACGTTTACATTATTTTCTAATTGTTCGCTAATTTGCATCAATGCATCATCCATTCTTTGATGAGTAAACACAGCCTGAGAGGCAAATGACACTAATCATACGTTAATTTTATATATACTTGTTACCTGATCCTTCGAACTAGGTTCTAATTCAACTGACTCAGATATCTGCGTGCCATGGACCCTAGAAATACAATCTGAAGGCGTGTTTAGGACACTAGGTACATGTTTGACATCAAAATCAAATCCAAAGAGTCGATATAATGTACTTCCATAATTTTTCACGTTCTTAAAATTTAGTATAGCACAGACAAGATCAACACGTACATCAAATTTATAATGGAAATATGTTTTAAAACGTTCCATACATTCAACGGAAGTCGTCAATTCCAACAAATATATATGTTTATTTAAACCATAGGGACGAAGTTTACGACTAAAATATGCTATGGGCTGCAACACACCGTTACTATGATATTCTTGTAGACATCCCCCCAAGGATTTAGTTGAAGAGTCTGAACTGTTCACAAACTTACCATTTAAATTTAGTATGCATAACAATAGGAGTCTTCAACTTTTGCTGACCTTAATCGGTTAACAGAAGCGCTGTTAAATTTAGCAAACCTCTTCTGTTTTTTGGATGGAGGAAAAGCTTTATTAATTTCAAGTCTAGAGAGATATAGATATAAATCATTTAAATCTATAACATATCCCAGATACCTTATTCTGAAATAAGGTAGACTTACTTCAAGATATCGCTATACCAGCTTCTCTGAATTTCTGCAATACAAATTCAAACACACTCTTATGTTCATCGATACTACCTTGAAAGATAATTATATCCCCGAAGAACCACTCAATTCCTAAATGTTTGATTGGATATAATAATTCAGAAATAGTTTTGATAACATATGGGAACCTGCAGCTAAGCCAAGTCACATAACACGCCACTGAAAAGCCAACTATGTGTTGTAAAAGCAGTGTATTTGCTAGAATTTTCAGAGAGAGGAATTTATAAATAAGTCATTCTGACATCGAGATTTGATCTGATATTACATTTAGATATCTCTGTCAATATATCCTCCATCCTAGGAGTATATTGTAGATTTAAATATAACCGGAAATGTAAATGCTGATAATTAATTGTTAATTTCTTGTAAACTGATTTGTTAGTAGCTAGTGAACTTGGAAAACTCCTTACATTATCAGAATTTTCTGTCACGCCCTCGTTTAATAATTCATCTAAAATAACATGCATATGCTTCTGATTTTGTTTATGTGGGGCCGCGGTGGGTCAGTGGTAGAGTGTTCACCTCTGGTGCTTGGGGTCCCGGGTTCGATCCCAGCCCCCGCCAAGTGAACTTTGTGGTGGACAAACACCGTGCGCGTGGGTTTACTCGGGGTTCTCCCGTTTCCTCCCACTTTCTTCATTCCACCATTTCACACATCTCTCATCATCACCGTCTCCTTTAGCCTAACCGGCATAACCGAGGGACGTAAAACTTAAAGATTTTATTTTTTTATTTTGTTTACTTAATGGATACGCCTTTTTCCTAATTGGAGATTGATTATTTGCTCGTATTTGATCTTCCGCGCCTTCAACTTTGCCATTTCTTTTTAAAAAACACACCTTAATAAATTCTAACAAGTTTGTCTTCGAACCATTGCTATATATTGTCTTGCGCCAATAATTCGTGATCTACCATAAGATGATTAATACAGCTATTCTCCCGTTGACTACTCTGCATTAGCGAATTTTGTACTTTTTATTCCGAATCCATTCTGCTATCCATCCAACTCTGCTATGCATTCAACCACCCAATTTGGATGTTGATTCTCCAACAAAACATCTGGACAAAGACTCCCCCGGCAATTTTCTGGAAAAAACAAATAATCAGTAGCATCATCCTTATCTTTTACTGGAGAGGTCGGGGAAATGTCTGTCTCCCACCTTTCATTGAATCTACCGGCGAATATGTTAAAGGCGCAAATTATCCTTCTAATTTGAACCACAGTTTGTTAGCAACCAAATCCAAGTTCGTATGTATTTGCTCAAGTTCCCTTATGCCCACATTAAAAACGACACAAATGTTGCACAAGAAAAATTTTAAACTATACATCCTTCTACGGAAAATTATAGGTAACACAACATATGAATTTAATATCAAAGTTTTATTATCCACTCCAACACGACTAAAATTTTCCTTTTCACTGTTGTAGGTTTAGTTAACGGTATCAGAATACTGTTTATTAGACTCAGAATTTAACGCTTACACTAACACCAAAACACTTGATCCACACTGGGATTTCACATTCATGGGCCCCATATATCTCATATTACATTGTTTTCAGTGCCATGACCATGTGTAAATTGTCCTTTTTTAAAGTTTTTATTTTGGAAGAATAGTTCCTAGTAGAAGTTTCTTTCCCACGACTACTATTAACATAACTAGTCACCCATCAGATCACTATTAGTAGGCTGGTTATGATACGAGGAATGTACATCACAAGTAGTGAAGCTTGCCTATCACTCACAGCCATGTTTGCTTTTATGCCTACTGTCCGCCTTACATTACACTGTTTATAAGAATGCGCACCACCACAAACAGAACACTGCAACAGCTTTGTTTTCTTTTACATAGGAAACAGATGTCAGTCCTTTATAGACCAACAAATCATTTTCGTAAAGTTCATATTGATTAGTTGCACTCAATATTTGCCGAATTTCCCATTCCTTATCACGAAATAGATCGTAAAAATGATGAGGGGTTTAAACCATAATAAACTAGTCAAAGAATAGCTTTATTATCCGAAGCACACTTGCCTCCCAGTAACTCATAACATAGGCGTATTAACCTAATATATTGAGAGTCACTTTAAATTTGATATTTTAGCCGATCAACGAGCTTGTTTCGTAATTCTCGTTTACCTAAGATAGAAGCCATGTCATTAAGAATATGAACAAAAATAACCAACCAATCATCTGTAATTGAAAACTCACTTATCAATTTCCAATGCAACTTACCAGAAAGAGACGCGTAGCCAATGGGGGATCCGGGTGGTCCGGACCTCCATTCGAAACCAGAAATGAAAAAAATAAGGAAGGATGAAACAAAATGAATGAGAAAAAGATGGATCAGCAGTAAAACAATTTTAAAAAAATGAAAACTACAGGAAGCTTTTGGTTACTCTTTCTTATGAGGAGGTTTGTATTATTTGCAATAAATGGTGACGAGTTGAGTAAGTTATCCTGGAAGATTCAGGGAATTTGAAATTTCTAGAAAAGTTAAAGAATTCTTATAATTTCTGCTACTAGTCAGGGAGATTTCAAGCTTCCGAATGCATAGTGCCGTTGAGTAAAAGCATGTACATGTTTATCATAAATTTTTGTCATCGCATCCTAGCAGTATCAAACATGTAATTTCAAAAACAATTTTCTACTACTCTTTTAAACTGTCATTTCGCACGACAGCAGTTGACGGAATAATAAAAACAAAAGCTTATGTAGAAAGAAAGTTATATTAGCATTTGGTTCGACAGAGAAAGGAACGCAGATATTGTAAAATATTTTACAACACATTATTGAAATACTTTTCACATATTTGAAGTACTTTTTATAATAATGAATATGTACTTTCTATAATAGGTGAGGTTATAATGAAAGGAAAATTGTTATATTTGAATACACAGAGGAAAAAACGTAATATTGTAAAATCGTTTTCAATACGTCGTTTTTTTGTTATTTTATTAGAGATTTCTTCATAGCTTGTTATTAAAATACTTGCCAACATATCCTCATTTTTCTGTCCTAACAAACCAATATGTGTTGGTAGTAAAGCGGTTCAGATTGTTCAAGCTCCTGGGTCTTCAGAATTGCATGCCACCCCCGTTACGAAATCCTGGCTAAACGAACCGATAAATGTTCCAGTAAAACAGTTTAGAGTGATCGAGCCTCTGATGTGATGATCACAGTATTTCATATGACGGACATTCTCCTTCACGAAATCCTGACTTCGTGCCTGCCCTGAGTCCGAGGTAGTGCAGAAAAGTACAAAGCCTCTTCAGGATATAATTCAGTGGTCTTTATATAATATATTGCCTTCAAAAGTTTAAATAATTCTTTATAATGTGATCCATCACACTGTCGAAAATTTTGTATTGCTTCTAAAAATCTAAATTTGGCAGTTGACTGAGTCACCTTTGATATTATTTGTTTGTAACGTTAATCCAGAACAATCAGTTGATGGCTTTCTTTTTCTTCGTGATTTTCGAGGAATGGGTTTGCGTAGTTGCCATGAATACCTGCTTGTACAGATAACTGACCTTGACCAACCAAATGGTTATCAACAACAAGTAATCTATTGGCATTATCAGTCAAGGACGAACGTCTTTCTCTTTGTATTTCTTGATACGAAGTAGGCGATAAAAAAGGGTTTGTGCTATGTAATGTAGCATTCAACGGAACATTTTCTCTATTTTCAAGAAACGATAAGTCCCAATCAAGGGGATTATATAGTTCTCACTATCCTTCTATCACCATTTGGGAAAGAATTCAAATGTAATTGAGGTTATTCCGGAAGAAGAGCACATAGACCATTTCCGTGAATGGAGAAAAAGAACCTTAAAGCTTTTACCAGAGTATATATCAATAACATACGCTTGCAAATACCTATAAGAGGTTTTCTAATAAGAAAGACCTATTTGACTAATAAATAGGCTGTATTAAATGAAACATATATATACTATTTTACATATTTATAAACGTATTTGTATAAAATGTTATGTGCCCTTTTTTCGAAAATCCTGTTTGGTTGAAGAAACAGCATACTATTAGTGCATCACATTAATGACTTTATTCTAAAATAAATCAAATATAAGCTATTACACATGGTAATAAATGTGTTATGGATTTAGTCCTGTTCGTACTCATTCAATATGCATTGAATCAGGTCGCTTTCTTCAGCTGACAAAAACTTCATTAAGGACCAAACATCTTTCTGTTTATGTTTCCTCACTCCAACAAAAGAGTACTTTTTGAAAGATAGGAAAATGGGATACATGTAGGCATGTACGTCTTAGAATACAGCAGAACGCCTGATAGAGTGTACTTCATCATTACATACTGCCTAGTGGTATACGTTGGAGATTTTGGTGTTGGGTTGGAACAAAAGGAAGGGGCAAGATCTGTGTCAAAACCCTTAATAAAATTTTTATCCGTTGGTAGTTCAAAAGGAGATGGATTCTGTCGATAGGTAATGATGGCTTCTAACCATGGCTTCGATAGTTCTGACCGTAGTCAAACTCCAACAGTAAAGGAGATGGACTTAGTTCACCTTCACTATTAGTTGCCTGCGATTTCGAAATACACTCGTCCTTCAAAGTTTTGTGTCTATCATCTTTCCTTTTATGAACTTCATAATGAACTTTACATGGATTACTAGGATAGCTAATCTGTTTTTCGTCACATTCAGCACAAAAGTCACACTTGTCAGTTTAAGATTTAACAAATCCATATCTAAACTGCTGTTTAAACTTTTTAAAGTACTTCACATACGATAGTTTCAATGCTTCATCGGTTTTATCCTTATAGTATCGTTGAAACATTGTGTACAATGCCGTATTGTTAAGATGTGAGTTTTCAAAATATTTCAGTTTTGATTTATGTTCACAATAATGACTGTAATCACTTGGAAATAACTGCAGGTGACTCTCTATCACTTCTTAGATATTGCTTCTTTAACTCTTCACGTTCCAAATTCATGTTTAGTATAAACTACACGCGTCTTATACACAGATTTACTTTCACTATCCATTTTAAATTACTGCCACATTTTTAGGTTAATCATATAGCAAGGAGCACAGTAATAACCGCTGCTAAAGCCTGAATGTAAACTGTGCGCCAAAACCGTGGTGCAAAGTCTTACAAAAACAATATTGCCAGGAGGCCAAAAATAAAGATATCGAGATGTAATTTTCACATCACCTACAGTATAACATGGCGGTTCGTTTTAAGTGATTTCCGGGAAAAGGGCACGTAGGCCTGTAGCTAAAACCTATAAATTTAATATGGTGAGTCGTAGTACCACACTGATAATCCCTACTTGTCTTATCCTTCCATTCATAATTCACACCTAACAAATAAATAACTACAATCATAAACAATAATTTAATTTTGAACAAGTGCGACTGTTTGGTAGGTGAGATTTCAGGAAAAATCGTGGGTAAAATGCAGAATAATATTAAAATAGAAAATAATAAGGCATCGTCACTAGTCAGGGTCACAAATCGCCACCCTCAACGTTATAGTAAGAGAGTAATTAGTATATAGGAAAAATATTTTGTAGCAGGTATAAGCAACTAAAAGTTTTATAAATATGTAAACCTGCCTAGACGGTTTAAATAATTTAACACCAGTCTGTCAATCCCATACACATAAATATGTAATATTCAAGAGTATCTAAAATTCTAATATCAAAGGTTGAATAACTATTGAGTGAAAATATATTTAGAATACAACAATTATAGAACACAACAATTAATACAAGAAAATTTTACAAACAAATAACAGAACTTAGTAATCATGCACTCTATGAGATATATTCTTTTTAATTTCAGATGTTCTTAATTTTAGCAATTTCTTATACTGAATTCCTATCTTCAGTATGTTCTTAGTATTAGAATAACTAAATATTTAAACAAAAACTGGAATATTTGAGTGGACGCTAATCACACAAACCTTCAGCATATACTTGTCGAATTAAATAGATCGGCGACCTCATTTGACAGATTCTAATGTTTTAGTTAGAGATTAATTTTTTTAAATCATAGAACAAACTCACCAATTATTAAGCTGATACATAACTCGATATCCACATAATTTCAGTCTTCAACTAATGAATATACAATACTATGTTATTATAACATTTTCAAAACTTGGTCAAAGTGGTTTGACCAGTTTTAAGTTTCCCTTATTTCTGACGCAATTCGTAAAAACAGAATTTCATGCAGAAGATTCTGACTTCAGTCGCCAGATGTCACTGTTACAAACTTATCAGTGTTATTAACTCTTCTTCCACTCAAACATTTCATATCTGACTTTTTAATTATTTTGTTTCTAACATGCAACAATGAAAAGCACCCCTAAAACGACTTGTTAAGTGATCATGGACAACAAACTTTCGTACATTATTCTATATTACTTAAAGCTTTCTCTGAACCTGTGTTAGTTGATTTCATTTTGAGTGTAACGTCACGTACAGAAGCATTCGTGATTCACGTGGAATCCAAACCACATCAGCTCCAAGCTAGAATTGAACAC
Organism: Thermobia domestica; assembly: GCF_964235325.1. Classification (NCBI taxonomy): domain Eukaryota; kingdom Metazoa; phylum Arthropoda; class Insecta; order Zygentoma; family Lepismatidae; genus Thermobia; species Thermobia domestica. The sequence goes on from NC_137457.1 coordinate 64,142,712, forward strand.
GGGCCTTCCACACTAAAATTGCGTATGCTAACCGTTAACCAGGAACGGGCTCTAAAACCTACCTTACTCTCCTGCTCTTTTACTTAACAATATCGTGTTGGCCTGCGTTAAAGCTGGTTGTATACCATTCTATAGAGTTCAAATTCTGTTCTGATTCATAAGTAGCAGGAAAAGTCACTTCTTTGAAAAACTTCTTATTTTTCTGCCGAGATTTCCATAGCAGAGATTAGTCACGTGGTTGATTTTCTTCCATTGCTTTTTACGGTTGTAGATTTTTCTAGCGTGGAAAATGACAAAATAGTTGAGAAAAATGTTGTGCTACTTAGACGACCACGAGAAAAAATTTTGGTCACAGGAAGGTCTGTTTCTTTGGGCAATGAGAATGACACATCTTTATCAACGTCCGAACTCCCACTTTATTCACCTCTCGAAGAAAATAAGAATGCACGAATTCATGCAAAGAAGGGGCGTTTATCAACCTGTTACACTAATTGAAGTTTCTAATACCAACATACAATATTCATACGTAAAGATGGTGTATTGTTGAAACCAAGTTCTGGAGTTCTGGTCTTTTCTTAATTATCGGAATGTTGTGATTACATTTTGGCACTCTAGGCGAACGTAATGTTTACAAAACGTGTCATTACGCCATTCTCTCCGAATTTTTATGAATTCTATTTTTTATATTCTTCTCCTTTCTTTTAGAACATTCCTTTTCCTTATTCCTCTGCTATTATTTGTTTTGACCATAATATATGTCAGGTCGGGTGCTGTGCGTCCTTAGGCTTCGAGTAATTGGGCAGCGGTCAAAAGTCCACCGTCCAGCTAATCTTGTCCCCCTCGCCTACTCGAACATTCAACCTCAATCACTCCGTTATCCGTTGTTTATTTTAACTGCTAGCGATTGATTAGTGATTCTGAGATGCTTTCCTCCGCGCGCAACTAAACGTGTATTGTTTTTTCAGTGCTTCACTCCGTACGTAACCTTTGTTTGGAGAAGTCTTAAGGTTTATAAATATATTTTTAGTGGACAGAACCGAGGTCGACAGAGATAACAAACTGGTTCAAAATGTGAAAGAAAGAGGAAACTAGAAATGAACAGATTATAAGAACGGAAGGCAATGTAACGAACGGACTAGTCGGATAAATCAGAAAAGATGATCTCGTGGAAGCTTCGTCTTAAAAAGATGATAACAAAGATAATGTAGAAATAAGTTAACACAAAAGTGGAAGTGAGGAGTCTGCAACCGAGTTTGAAGACTTTAAACCCAGAAATGATCGGCGATTCTTCGAATGTTGTCAGAGCAGTAGAGGCCGAAATAAGTGATGACGAAGTGAAAAACAATGTAAAATTGAAGAAAGACTAAAATAATTCAATGTAGTATTGTATTGGTTAAGTTTTAAAATAAAAGGACCATAAAATAATTCAATTTAAAATTGATTTGACTTCAATTTAGGGCCCCTTTCAGCATCAAGGTTATATGAGACGTATGCCTACTGCTTAACGTGGAATCCGAACCACATGGGCTCCCACCGGGAATCGAACTCGGAAGTTCCACTTCAAAGGCGCGTATGCTACCTACTTAGCTACAAGTGAGCTCTAATTGAGTGTAAAATACACTGTAAGTTTTGTTTTTTGTTATGTTTATATAGTATTTATTTTACTAATTTACAATGCATTTCTAATTTTTCACGAACCAAAGAGTAGACTTCCAAATGTATTATTATGAAGAAAGAAATATTGTATTGTTACAAAACAAAAGGACAGAATCAGAAATCGGGTTTTCAATAAAACCAGTGCGCAGTTATCTATCTAAAGAGGAATGTAAGAAAGAAAATCTTATTTCATTCCAATTAAGAAATAAAAAAGAGTACAGGTCTAATTGTAGGTTTCTCTAACAGTTATTGCCGCAAATTTTATTATAATAATAAATATTTTCTAAATCATAATCAACAACAAACAAAATTACAGGAAAAATGTTTAAAACGATATTTCAAACTCATTATATTCATGCGGTCCTTCTGACCGCGCGCGACTACTCGCCTTACTTCGGCAGAGGACTTCTCGAAAGTTAATTAACACAGCCCCTTCAACCCATAAGAACTATCCTCTTGGGCTAATTGTACATTTTCGTCGATTTTTAATCATCGTGCTAAATTATTATTTTATTCATGTGAATGAAAAAAGTTATTTTGTTGGATTGCTCTGAAGGCATTAGAGCTTGTGAGAAACTACTTTTATCGTTACGCAGGTCTTCTCTAGACAGATTTGAACCGTCAGTTATACAAAGAAATCATTCTTTATTAAACTGAATGTTTATCTCATTAGCAGATTAATTTATACCGACGCACTCTCTTTTTTATTTCCTTCTACAAATTTACCTTCTAAACTTCCTCATTTTTTACATGTCATACATGGTGAAATCCTTAATATATCGCCTGAAGAACTTCTGCGCTTACAGCATGAAGATTTTGAATATTTACGTACTTTTTCTTTTCTAGATTGTGAAATAATGGAAGATTTTCCTGGAATTCTGGGAAGTGGTAAAAATTCTTAATGTTAGACAATGGTATTATTATTATATAGATATTTTCCTTTAACGGACTCAAGCAAAATGTGTATCCCTAGGTTCTCACTGAGAGTTGCTTATCACGACCAATTTCATTACCCGCTACTGACTAAATAAAAAGAGTTATTTGGAATTCGTTTTATTGGAGCAAAATGATATCTGATGCGAAGAAACACATTAAGGATTGCATTAGGTGTATGCAGTTGAAACCTGATCAGCGCCCGCCAGTTCGTGTGTCTTATTCGCTTTCCATAGCATTATTATCTTTAGATTTTCATTGACCTTTGCCGACAGGAAACGTTTCGGTCGTTTTAAATTAGTTGCGTTAGATGTATTCACTAATTACTGTACAGCTTATCTAGTAAAATACATCATCGCTAGTGCAGTTTCTAAATGCTTTTTTGGCATCTATATGCATCTTCTTGGTTTAATGGAAGCCGTACTCACAGATAACGCTCCAGTGTTTCACAGTAAAATATTCCTGTCTGAGATGCAGCATAATATTATAATAAATCACACCACACCCTTATTGACTATCATGCTCAACCTAATCTCACAGAACGATCTAATAAAGGAATTCTCTCTACTCTTAGGTTGTTGTGCAGTCAGTCCCACGAGCAATGGACTAGGAAACTAAAACAGATAGTTTTCGTACATAATTACTATATTAGAGAGAGCCTAGGAATTTCTCCTGGAAATATACGCTTTAATATTCAATTTTCGCGTCACATTTTTAAACATTATGTTTCAAAGGTTTCGGAAGGTTTTAGCGAAGAAGATGGTATTAATAGGTGGAACAAATATCTCTTGCAGACCGCCGCAGAAAGATGATTATTTAGAATAGAATCATGCGTTGGAATCAAAACCAACAAAATCGTCGTCTGGTATCCGAAGGTGACTAAGTCTTTTCAAGGCAGCGTAACGTTAGTGATTTACCAAAGGAAGAAATATTGTTTTCTTTTTACATTTACCGCATTACCTTTATTTGTATAACAGCCCTTGATAACTGTGTCGCTGAATTTATTGATACTATGACGGGTGCTTATATAGGATTACGTTTTACGAACTGGACCAAACTTTGGAATCCGTCATCTAAAACAAGGTAAATTTGTTCAACTTTGGCACAGAAGCTACTCTCAAAACACCTTTAGGAGATATGAATTTAATAACACGTGCCACCCAAAATAATTCTACTTCTCTTAGTCCTAGTACAAAAGCCCGGTGTGGAAACAGAGAGGACTGCAAGAACAATAATCCAAAAGGCGATTTCCAGTATACCAAGTCTAAGCAACTACTTAATATTCCCTCGTTGGTTATCTTTATATTTAGATCATCCTTTGTTGAAATATTACTTCAACACATCTAATTGACAGTCTTCATTTGTCAAACTTATTGTTTCAAATCTAACTAGAGGGCTTTTATTAGAGAGTTTTTTTTTTTGAAAAAAGAATTGACAGACATTTTGAGTTGTTACTTTTCAATTACTCGTATATGACTTACAAAAAAAGTTCTCTCCCAAGAATTGGGGATTCGGACACTGCGCTTATATTTAGATATGAAAGTTCTATGAACTAGTACTAATGAAATATTCCTTGTCGACAGCAAAGGATAAATTCAATATGGCCGCCCGAAGGTCATGCCAGTCGACTTTTACAAACAAGCTTTCATCCACTTCCCATAAGCAGATTGACTTAATGTTTTGCAGATTGATATATGTAGGAATACCGTACATTTATTGGCTTGAAATTTCGAAGACGTTGACGTATGGAATCGAATATGGCCAATAAAAATGTCAATGTGTCAACGAATCGTGTTTGGAAAACAAATTCTACTATGGAAGAACTGAATCACTAGACGTGTACGAAAAGCATTAAACGGTTCAAAATATCACAATCTGAAAATATATATAGCCGAACAAAATCTTGAACCAAACAGCTCGTACTACAAAAACGAAAATTGGTGTAAATGTTCATTACCACTAATAGGCGAGGAAAAATTACAAATGGATCACATCAAGTATCAAATATATCGGCGAAATACGCATTTAAGATTACACTATAAACAGTTCAGATGATTCGCATGAAAATAACCTACATTTCACTGTAAAGATTTTGCAGATGAAATGAAAGTAAGTTAAAAATTTTGCCACTACCTGTGCTATTTGTTTGAAGTGTTACACGCAAAAATATTGAAGCATGCCTAAATAGCAGTTTTATTTATCTTAATTTCATTTATTGCTTTGGTCATTATGAGACGGATAGATGACTAGATTTTGGGGTTCTTTCTTCACCAGCAGCAACTTACGCAGGAATATGAAAGTAAATTTCATCTGAAAGATAACTCGATGGAAGATTTACCTCGAAATTCTGGGAACTGGTAAAAATTCTTTAAGTTAGACCTTGGTATTTATTGTATAGATATTTTCAGTAACGGACTCAAGCAAAATGTGTATCCCTAGTTCATCAGTGGAAAAGGTGATAGTTGCTAATCACGATCAATTTCATTATCCGGTACTGACTAAATAATAAGAATTATTTTGAATTCGCTTTATTGGAGGAAAATGGGACCTGATGTGAAGAAGCACATTAAGGAACGTATTAGATGTATGCAGTTGAAACATGATCTCCATCCACCAGTTCGTTTGTCTACTAATACTTATTCGTTTTCCATAGCATTTTTAGCATTAGATTTTCATGGACCTTATCCCACAGGAAACAGTTGGGTCGTTTTAAATTAGTTGCGTTAGATGTATTTTCTAATTACTATACAGCTTCTCTAGTAAAATACATCACGGCTACTGTAATTTTTAAATGCTTTCTTGACATTTATATGCATCAACTCGGTGTAGTGGAAGCCGTACTCACAGATTACGCTCCAGTGTTTCACAGTAAAATATTTCTATCTCAGATGCATTAAAATAATGTTAAATTAAATCGTTCCACACCCTATCATGCTCAACCTAATCTCACAGAACGATCTAATAAAGGAATTATCTCTACTGTTAGGTTGTTGTGTAATCAATAGCACTAGCATATGACTAAGAATCTAACATAGACAGTTTTCTTATATAATTACTGTATTAGAGAGACTGGGCATTTCCCCTGCGAGCATACATCCTAATATTTTCGCGTCCCATTTTTAAACATTTTGTTTCAAAGGTTTCGGTAAGTTTTGGTGAAGAAGATGGTATTAATTGGTGTAACAAATATCTCATGCACAACGCCGCACCAAGAAAATTATTTAGAATAGAATCATGGGTTGGAATCAAAACCAACATAAACGTCGTCTGATAGCCCAAGGTGACTTAGTCTTTTCAAGGCAGCGTAACGTTAGTGATTTAGTAGAGAAAGAAGTATTGATTTTTTTATAATTTCCGCGTTCCTTTTCTTCGTGTAAAATCCCTGATAACCGTGATGCAGAATATATTGATATTAAAATATGATGGGTGCTTATGTAAAATTACGTTTACGAACTGGACCAAACTTTGGAATCCGACATCTAAAACCCCTCATATTTGTTTAACTTTGGCACAGAGGCAACTCTGAAAACATCTTTTACGAGATTTAATTTAATAACACGTGCCACCTCAATGGATACTTCTCTTACTCCTAGTACCAAAACCTGATGTGGAAACAGAGAGCACAGGAAGAACAATAACCCAAAAAGTGATTTCCAGTAAACCAAGCTTAAACCCACTGCTTAGTATTCACTCGTTGATTATCTTTATATTCAGATCACCCTTTGTTGAAATATTACTTCAACACATCTGACAGTCTTCATTTGTCAAACTTATTTTTCGAAATCTAATAGGAGGACTTTTATTAAGGGGAAGTCTCTTTTCAAAAAAAGAACTCGACATATTTTTGAGTTTTTACTTTTCAATTACGCGGATATGACATACAAGTCAAGGTTCTCTCTCAAGAATTGGGGATCCGGGCACTGCACATATATTTAGATATAGGAGGGCTATGAAGAAATACTGATGAAATATGCCGTGTCGACAGCGAAGGATAAATTCACTATGGCCGCCCAAAGGTCATGCAAATCGACTTTTGCAAACAACCTCTCATCCACTTCCCATGGGCAGAATGACTTAATGTTTTGGAGATTGATATATGCATGAACTTGCATTTCATCTATTGGCTTGAAATTTTGATGACTTTGACGTATGGAACCCAATATGGCCGTTCAAAATATCAATGTGTCAACGAATCGTGTTTGGGAAAGAAATTGTACAATGGAAGCATTGTATCACTATACGTGTACGAAAAGCAATAAACGGTTCAAAATATCACCATCTGAAAATAAATATAGCCGAACAAAATCTTCAACCAAACAATTCGTACTACAAAAACGAAATTTGATGTAAATGTTCATTACCACTAATAGGCGAGGAAAATAATACAAATGGATCACAGTTTTTAAATTGTGTATCCAATATAGCCGCGAAATATGTATATAAAATATACACTGTAAACAGTTCAGGTGGTTGGCATAAAAATAACCTACAATTCACTGGGAAATTTTGCAGATGAAATGCAAGTAAGTTAAAAATGTTGCCAGTACCTTTGGTATCTGTTTGAAGTGTTACACGAAAAACATTTTGAAACATGCCCAAATAGCCGTTATGTTTAGCTTAATTTCATCTATCCTTTTGGTCATTATGAGACGGATAGATGACTAGATTTTGGGGTTCTTTCTCCACCACCAGGAACTTAGGCTGGAATATGAAAGTAAGTTTTATCTGAAAGATAACTGTACAACTAAAGGACGTGGAAAATATACTCATAGGTATTTAGAAATCATGACTGGTACACAAATTTGCAGTTTTAAAAGTGCAGCAGATAAGTACCGGAAGTACCGGGAGAAACACTCACCATCCAGTTTTGTTTCCCGGACTGAGGCCTCGAACCACACCTCCTGGTTTCCTCAATACCAAATATGGTCACTCCATAACTCACCTCCTCATAACACCATGTTCGTGACGTCACATAAGTCAAAACCTTTGAAAGTCGAAGAACTCACAGGCTGGGGTATTCGCCTCCAAATCCTGGATTGTACTTTCTGAGGAATTCCAAGTGCGAAGCTAAAACTCAGAGAAAAGTAGGAAACACAAAATACACACTAAACAATAATCGTTGTCGTAGTTACCAGACAATAACTTTTAGTTGAGGCAATCCATTGAGTCAGCTAGAGAAATGCTAACTGGGCGCTCAAAATATTTACAAATAAGTTGAATGTGAGCAATGTCCTCAAATGCAGACTAGTGACACTGCGAAGAAATGGAAAGGTTGCCAGTCACAAGTAGAAAGTTGATAAATTGCACAATGGTAGAAAAAGAAAACCGGTTAAAACCCCCACAGCCAAAACACCCACACTCAAGAAATGTCAAAACGCCCACACAAACGGTCATAACCCCCACACAAATGGACAAATCTCCCAAATACACGAACGGTCATAACCCCCAGAGCAAAACCGCCCCCACGCAAATGGACAAATCTCCCAAATACACGAACGGTCATAACCCCTACAGCCAAAACCCCCACACTGGTAATCGGTCATAACCTCCAACGGTCATAACTCCCACACAAATGGACAAAACAGCCACACATAGCAACGGTCACAATCCCCACATAAATGGACAAAACCCCCATACAAATGGACAAAACTCCCACATGCAGAACTTGACACAACTGCCACACAAATGGACAAAACCCCCACACAATCGGACAAATCACCCACACTCTGAAATGATCCTGGTTGCATATCTTGCCCTTGTACTTTTTAATAATATTTTTTTTACCCCTTAAACTGATGTTGCAACTATTCTTCTTCCACTGTTTTCTAATGACAGAAACACTAAAGTGGGCGTCATAAACAGCCGCAACAAAGACGTGCAATCACGATCATTTCAGAGTGTGGGGGATTTGTCCAATTGTGTGGGTGTTTTGTCCATTTGTGTGGCAGTTGTGACAATTTCTGCATGCGGGAGTTTTGACCATTTGTGTGGGGGTTTTGTCCATTTATGTGGGGATTATGATCGTTGCTATGTGTGGCTGTTTTGTCCATTACTGTGGGAGTTTTCACCGATTTTGTGGGCGTTTTGACATTTCTTGCGTGTGGGGGTTTTGACCGTTCGTGCGTTTGGGAGATTTGTCCATTTGTGTGGGAGTTATGACCGATCGTGTGGGCGTTTTGACATTTCTTAAGTGTCGGGGTTTTGGCTGTGGGGGTTATGACCGTTCGTGTATTTGGGAGATTTGTCCATTTGTGTGGGGGGTTATGACCGTTTGTGTGGGCGTTTTGACATTTCTTGAGTGTGGGGGTTCTGGCTGTGGGGGTTTTGACTTAGACCCGGTAGGAAAACAAACAAGAGTATTGACTTTATATGAGGTTAAAGGAATCTTCTATTGCACTTATCTTTAATAAAACACAAATTTATACAAAATGCTTCTAGTAAGCTTGAGGCAACATAATTGAAGTTTCCGAGAAAAGAAAAAAAATAATCCAGCGAAGTAGATGCCGTGAATCCAAAAGTTAATCAATGGAATCGAACCAGGGACCCCCAACGTATAGTATCGTAACAATATACTGTTCATTTGGAAAGATTAAGATGCACTAGACACAAACGTCCTAGAATACGCGTCTTAATGTTTGAAAACCATATCTTAAGTAACAAAAATTGCCCTTGCCAACACTGGGGCCGTGGCTACACAGGTAAAATCGTAGTTTATGATTCAAGGGACCTATGTTCGAACGCGTCGCAAATCAAAAACACATTTACGCATATAATTATTCATATATTTTCTTTCTATCTTTGATAATTGCTACGATCATATCTTTCTATGTCTTGCCTGATTTTTGGGTAATTGGATGCAAATAAAACTTATACCTCATACTTCCTTAGGGGACATTTGACAAGCGACCATCCGTAATTAATTTTCGCGTAAATTTAAACTATTTGACCTACCAATTGTTTTAAATGGTTTTTCTCTTATATCCAATGCGTATTTGGAGACAATTGGCTTCAAGTTGGGGATATAATGAATATTTTCTCATGTGTTCATAACTTGCATATGATAATGCAACATTACACCAAATTTCCTCGTTCCAGTACGAGCTGTTTGCTCAGGACGTTTGGTTTCCGTATTGACTTTACGTAGCGAGATTTTGATTTATTTAATGTTTTTTATACATGTCTAGTGATACTGTATTTCCATAGTACAATTCGTTTTCCAGACAGATGTCGTTGATACATTAACATTTTGATCCACCATATTGGGTTCAATACGTCAACGTTTGCGAAAGTTCAAATTAATGGTTGTGTAGTATTCATACTTTTATCAATCTGCAAAACTTAAAGCCAATCTGCCCATGGGAAGTGGATGAGATGTTGCTTACAAACGTCGATTTGCATGACCTTCTGGCGGCCATATTGGATTTATCCTTTGCTGTAAGCCGACATATTTCATCGGTATTACCTCTTAGGCCATTCAAGGAGATATATTAGGTCGAAAACCAAACACGTGGTACAACGTATTGCTTACGTTTATATTTTTGGCAATTTTGTACCCCTAGAAGGGAATGAGGTAGACCACCCAAATTTATCATCATACATATTAGGGTCCTGTACTATAATACCCAATGTTGAAATTGGACAATTTCCAAAATTTAAGGGGTGGGCCAAGGTACCTCTCCCAAATTTTTCAAGGAGTGCATTAATATACCCATATGTTATGAAAGGTAATGGACCCCTGTATACGCCCATATAACTATATAAGGTAATAACACCTCATCAAAGGGGATAAATTAGGTCAAAAACCCCCGAAATTTGAATTTTTGGCAATTTTTTACCCATAAAAGAGAACGACATAGACCCCCAATACGGATAGAGGTACATACTATGGTCCTAGGCTACCACACAAAATTTTTAGATTTGGCAATTTCCAAAATTTAAGGGGGGTGGTCCTATGTACCCCTGCCAAAATTTAGGGGGTGGTCCAAGGTACCCCTGCCAAAATTTAGAGGGGGTGGTCCTATGTACCCCTAGGTCATTGACCCCGGCCAGGGACCATGGGTCCTGAGGCAGGGACCCAGGGACCAAAAAGTGTCCTAAAGTGACGCGATTACTACTGTGAAGTAACAACAATCGCCACTAGAGGCGCTATATTCAGAATTTGACAAACGAAACTAGTTTATCGAAGACTCGAAATAGAATGAATTTATATAATATCATACAACTTTTTTTGGGTAACTAACAGAGTGACATGTTACATAAGTTAGAGTTAGCAGAGAGAATCTGTAATTAGCTGTGTGAGCTTCGTTGAGTTTCGCTTCATATTTTCACTAGTGTGTCTTTGTCCGTTGGATCCGTTGGATGACTAGAGCTGTGAATAAGTGTTATCATCAGACATTTTTATTAAAGTAGGTAAGTAAAAATATATTATTAAAAATATTACGGTCTATGATTATCTTTGAAAGAATAAAACAATATGTTATGTCTTCATTTAAGTATAAATGCACTCCAGACGGTGTATGTACTTTGAGTTTCCGTATTTGATAATGACATGAAATTCTAACGTTCAAAACGCATACATATAAGCAAACCTGTATGATGTATAATGCTTCTGCTCGTTGCAGGTTGAATTCTGAGAAAATGATAAGATGGAATTCTTGAATGTTTTCTGACTCGCATTGCAAGTAGATAACAGCTGACGGAAGAAATGTCTGGAGACTTGTATAAAGTAGCTAGTGAACGAAAATTCGTAACACTTATAATTTAACGTTAAAATAATATTATCAAAAGAAGAGTAATATTATGTTATAATTTTGAAAATATGCTTACATGTCTGTATTTCTGTAGTATGTGCTCGGGGCGCAGCAAACATGAACAATGAAATCTTTGAGATGTACGTCCCACGATTATGCCAGCTAGGCTAACGTGAACAATGAAATGAAATCTTTGAGCTTTACGTCCCACAATTATGCCAAATAGGATAATGTGAAATCTTTGAATTTTACGTTCCATGGTTTGAAATCTTTGAGTTTTACGTCCCACAGCTATGCCTGCCACGCTAATGAAGAGGGTGATGATGAGAAATGAATGAAATGTTTGAATGAAGAAAGTGGGAGGAAATGGGAGAACCCAGAGGTCAAACCACACCAATACAGGGTCGCTGTGTTCAATGATGATACTCTGAACTCGTTACTACACCATCTATGGGAGGTTGAAGTTGGGGTATCCAGAGTTGGTATCGAGACACGTAAAAATAATTTAAAACGAATTATATAAGTGTCAAATTCATACCTTTCGGGGCCGCTGTGTTCAATGATGATACCCTGAACTCAATAACACATCATCTAGGGGGGATTGAACGGCCCTTTAAATTGAATGTCCCACAAATATGCTCCTTACGTTGTAAAACAGACGATATTAGTGTCAAATACATATTTTTCGTGTTCGCTGAAACTCTGAAAGAATAAGTATAAAATTCACGTACAGAAGGTTTATACATTAGACAACACACTTGAAGCAAACTAAGAACATACATTTGTTTCACTCCCATGGACTACGAAAAAAAGTTAAAGTTCATTTTAACTATTTAAAAGGTGTGTTATCTTTCCCTTGAAACTTCTGCTTTTTCTATATAACGAATTGAAATATATTTACTGATTATATGTATTTGGAATATGATTATAAGTAACGATATGCATTCCTTTTTATTTTAGGTTGAATACAAATAAAGATACGTGTAGATTTCTTTCCTTATCTATACTGATATTATTATTCATTTGTTAATTACTTATATATAGCCGTTTTTTATTCATATATTCTTCTAAAACACGTTTATTTATATTCCATTTAAATAATACTTATATTCTCTACTTACTATTTACATATACATATTGGAATATATATATCGAATTACGTATATACATCTGGGGGGTAAAAATGGAAAAAGAGTGTACACAAGATTTATTAAAAGAGATTACTGCATTTATTAATGACATAGAAGAAGAAGAGGAGGAGGAGATCGTAATAAACAAAGAGACGCATGTTCTTCTAAGAGAAATAAATGCCGTAATTGGAATAGAAGAAGATCATCATGAAAGGAAGGAAGAAGAAGATGAAAGGAAGAAAGGAACAGAAAAGAAGAAAAAAGACGTAGAAGAAGAAGAAGAGATTATCATCACTACCGAAGAAGAAGGAAGAGATGCAGCAAATGAAATTCAAATTGCACAAGAAGAAGAATATGATGAAGATCAACCATTAGTAATATTAGAAAGTGCAGGGAATAGAATGATAACAGAAGAAGAAGGAGAGGAAGCATCCGACCGTATTGACCGAATTAAAAAATGGTTACACGAAGGAGGAAAAGAAGAAGCAGAATACATCGAAGAAAGAACAAATGAAGAGAAGAAGAGGAAGAGCTGCTAAATCTAACGTTCTCCCAAATAATAGGAGAGACTTACAATGAGGAAGAGAAAAAGACAGAAGATGATGAGTTCTACGAAACTGAAGTAGAAAAAATTATTAAGAATTTATTTCCTAATCCTGTAAAAGAAGAACAACAAGAAGTAATATATCCATCAATTATGGAAATATTGGCAGAGGCTAATACAGAACATACAGAAATAGAAATCGATTTAGACGAAATAGAACAATGAATGGACGAGTTGTTATACGTATTTGAAGCAGAACAAAACTCAAATGTACAAGTAGGATTTGGAAATAACATGCATAATGATGGAAACAATAGACTTCGTATAATAGAAGAACGCAGAAGACAATACAGAAGATACAATATGGAGGGAACAATGTTAAGATTCCACCTAGCCCCCGTGCGTGCAGATGAAAATCCTTTTACTGGATTTGAAACAACTCTACGTTCTCTAATAGATTATTTCCTCTACGTAATTTAAACCAGCATGATTACGTAGGAATAACAATCACAAATGAAAGAGAAGGACAACGGCTTGTTTGGTTATCGTTCAGAGAAGCAAGAAATCTCTCAGCAGAAGTTTTATGGACAAATTATAAGAAAGTAATCCAAAGTAATGCGGCTTAACTTATAAATGAAGATTGCATTGTGAATTTTCATCGTGTACGTATGCCAAGAGGACAAGGACGTTTGAAACAACATGTTATGAATACTGATGAATATGTAAAGCCAAAACGTGGTATTATCACAATTAAGAACACAGGTACAATATGTTTAGCGCATGCAATTGTCGTTGCCATAGCACTGAAAAAATACAACGGGTGAAATCAAACTGAATATAATAGATATGTAAAAACTCAAAGTAATTGTATAATAGAAAAAGAAGCAGAAGACCTGTGTGAAGCTGCCGGTGTAGATCTCAGTTGTGGTGGTGGAATTCCTGAAATCCGTAAATTTCATGAATATTTAAAGGATTCTAAAATTACAGAGTATAGGGGCATTTCAGGAAGTGATGTTATGTTTGAAGCTCCACCAAGTGATAACGAGAGAACTGCTTTAATTTTATAGATAATCACAACAACGCCATGAAAAGCTTGATAGCATGTTTTACCTGTAGTTATTATTGTGAAAGCTCTCATAATTAATAAGAAAATAAACATGAACATTTGAAACATTGTACAGTTCTATGTTTTCGATGTCAACAGAAGCCACCATGTGACTTTAAAGAAGATCATGTTACTTGTAATGATTGTAATCGAGAATTTTATGACCAGTCATGCTATGACTATCACAAGGCAGCGCCGTATCAAAATGGAAAGCCTTTATGTTCCATTGTGAAATGTTGTGCGCAGTGTTTGAAAGTTTGTGTAGTAAAAGTAAAAGGATCTCACGTATGTGTAGAAACTTATTGCAATATTTGCTATGCCACAGTACCACCTAATCATGAATGCTACATGAAAGTCAATGAAAGAAGAAAATAAAAAAAACAATGAAAAAATTATCATGGAGAAGAAAGGTATGATTATATTTTATAATATTGAATGTACACAAGACAGGAAAATAGAAAATGAGTATGCAAACATATATGAATATATACCTAATTTCTTGGCTAGTCAACATGCATGTTACCATTGTTATGAAGATAACATCAAAAATAATTCTATCGTTTGTGGAAAACGAGAAAATATATTTGATGGAGAAAATGTAATAGAAGACTTTTTGAAACACCTTCAACATCGTCGTCCAAACATTAAATCAGTAACATGTGTGGCCCATAATTCTAAGGGATATGTTGCACATTTCGTCATTAAGACCTTGGTTGAGAAGATGAATTGGACTCCAGAACTAATCATGATTGGGGCGAAAATTATATCTTTTAAAATAGGGATCGTAACATTCATTGATTCACTAAGCTTTCTTCCTATGCTCTTAAGTAAATTAAGTGGTGCATTTGGTCTTCAATCGTGCAAAAGAATATTCCCCGCACTTTTTCAATCGACGTGAGAACCAAATATATGAAGGTACACTTCCCGAAATTAGATATTAGAGAGCAGATACCATGAAAGTATACGAAAGACGCAAGTTTTTCCAATGGTATACTGAACATCGAAACGATACCTTTAAAATGAAAGAAGTAATCAAGTATGGTATACAGGATGTTGAAGTATTACGCTAAGTACGTATTTCCTTTATGAATACATTAGAGTCTGAAACAAATGTACATTCCTTACTTGAATGCATTACAATCGCCAGTGCATGTAATTTGGTGTATGGAAGAAATTTCTTAAAGGAAAATACGATTGGTATCATACCAAAGAACGAGTATCGATGGAGAGATGTCCAATCAGTTGAAGCAGTACAATGGATAGCTTGGGAAGGAAAAACAAGAAACATACAAAATACCAATTCTGCACATAGTAAGGAAAAACGAATTGCATCAATGAAAGTAGATGGTGTACGGACAGATCCCAATACAGGAAGAATACACTTGTGGGAATATGAGGGCGATTTTACCCATGGATGTACTTTCTGCTACCCTAACTACAGAGATAAACCCATCTATAACAATGCTACAGATACCATGGGATTTTGATATGAAGCAACAAAGAAGAAAATTCAAAAATTAAAAGATTTTTGCTGTGATGTGCACAAAATATGGGGATGTGAATTTAAAAAATCAATTGGCAGGACAAGAAGAGATCAAGAAGTATGTTAGTAATCATCCGTATAAAAAGAAATCACCATTAAATCATCGTGACGCTTTTTATGGATGACGTGTGAATGCCATACGTTTGTATCATAAAGCAAAATAATCTGAAGGAGAAACAATCGAAAACAAGGATGTTATATCGTTGTATCTATATATTTGTAAGACTAAGGAATTCCCAATTCGTCATCCTACTATCTATCTGCATGGAGATTCAAATATTCGAAGCATTGAAGAAGTAAAAGGACTATTTAAACTAAGTATTTTACCTCCAAAAATATCTTACACGCAGTAGTCCCTTACAAATCAATTGATAGATTGATGTTTTTACTTTGTCGTACATGTTGTGATGAAACAAACCAGTCATCTTGATATCACAACGATGAAGACCGAGTTCTACATGGTACATGGGTAGCAGATGAAGTAAGAAAAGCATTAGAAAAATAATACAAAATAATAGATATTCATGAAATTTGGGCATATGATGTTGTTGAATATGATGAAGAAACAAAAAGTGGTGGCTTATTTTCAGAGTACATAAACACCTTCCTGAAAGCGAAAACGGAAGCTAGTGGATGGCCATCATGGTGTGAAACAGATCAGTTAAAGGAGAAGTACATTCAGCAATTTTATGAAAAGGAAGGAATACGTCTCGATGAAAATACAATTCAACATAATCCAGTACTTAGGAGGTTAGCTAACGTAATGCTAATTTCAACTCGTGGAAAATTTGGTCAACGTTAGAACATGGGGCATGTTAGCATTATTAATGACTCCAAGGAGTTATATGAGAAATTAACATCTCATGATATAGACGTTCATAAAATATTTCCAGTAAATGATGCTATGATATATGTATATTGGCAATAAACAAATGAAGTTCCTGTTTCGCTACCAACAGTAAACGTCGTCATAGCCGCGTACGCAATAGCACAAGCAAGATTAGAATTGTACAAGTGTTTACATCAACTGCAAGAAAGAGTATTGTATTTTGCTACTGATTCAGTCATTTATACGCAAAAACCTAGTGAAAGCACAATTCCAACTGGTGACTTTTTAGGTGATTTAACAAATGAAGTACTCGAGTATGGTAAACAGGCCTATATTTCAGAAAACGTCTCGGCTGGACCCAAGAACTATGGGTTACGTATTTTTGATCCCAGTACGAAGAAGTTTAAATTATGCAAGATTCGGGGCTTTCCATTACACTATGAATCTTCAAAACACCTAAATTTTGATGTAATGAAGAAAATGATAGTAGATAATGAAGAGGAGGCGGAAGAAGAAGAAGAAGAATCTCGTCCCACGGAAGTCAAAAGTACCAATGAGAAAAAATGCCTCAGGAAAGACCATACTATCGTCAGCATGCCTGAAAGAAAAAATTATAAGATAAATTATATCAAACGACGTAGAATACCAAATTCATATGTACTCTTCCATATGGCTACACTACTTTCTACAAAAGAAGAAGAGAAAAGTAATAAGGCCTTTTATAGATATACGTATGAGGAAAGAATGATCATACTCTTTAACATGGTACGACATGGAAACATCCCTTTTCATGTATTGTTGCCGGAGCAAGTGGATGTGGAACAACTTCCTTTGTAATACGATTCCTGTCCAATTTATCACGTATGGTTAATACATCGTTTCGTCATATTTATTGGTACTATGCAGAATGGCAAAATGAATACAGAGAAATTTGACAAATCTACAATTTATTGAAGGATTACCTCGAATAAAAGACTTTTTACCTGAAACTGGACCACATATTATTATTGATGATCAAATGTGCGAAGTGAACCGCAATATTGTTTACAAAGGGTTCTCATCATAGAAATCTTAGTCTATTATTTATTACACAAAACATATTTGATCAGGGAAAAGGAAGCAGAGATATGAGCTTGAATTGTTCTTATCTCGCATTATTTAAAAATCCAAGATGTAAATCACAAATTAAACATTTGGATTATCAACTAACTCCTGAGAATCCAAAATTTCTCCAACAAAGTTTCGACGACGCAACAAAGTTACCATATGGATATTTATTGATTGATTTAAAAGAGGATACGCCAGATGAACTTCGTTTTCAAACAAATATCTTTCCTGATGATATTTATAATTGCATTTATGTTCCAACGAAATAGAAGAAGATGTGTTTATAAAGTTAGTTTTAAACTGTGTTTCTTCATTCTGACAATATGTTTCCAAGAGTAAAACACGGAGATCTTCTTCGTACGCTGAGCAAAGCAAATCCTAAATTACGTAAAGCTATAGTGGCCAATGCAGACTCTTCAGTGATTCGAAGTATTTGCGAATGTTGTTATAATGTATTAAAAGGGAATGTACCTCTTACAAAGAAACAGAAAGCTAGTTTAAAGCGATACAAAAGGACGCTTTCATATCTTGTTAAGAAAGAAAACTCCATTCAAAAGAAGAAGAAGCATTTATTAGTGCAGCAGCAGGGTGTATTCCTACCGGTATTATTAGCTCCTATTTTAACTGGTATATTATCAAGTTTACCCTTCCGTTAGTGCAATGGAACACGCAAAGAAAATGATTTTAGTTCCACCTGAAGTTCTTAATAGTATACAAACACCAGCATCATCATTATCAGCCTGAAGAAACGGGAATCTAATTTGGATCAAGAAATGCAAGAGATTTTACAGTCATCATTCCTTAGTGATGAAGAAAAGTGGATTCAATATAATAATATTCTTCAAAAATATTTACATTTAATACGAAAACATGAAGAACCTTTGACACTTTCGATTACGTGAACTAAATAAGAGAAAAATGAAGTAGAGGAAGAAATATTGTTATCCATACCCAAAATGTTACGTAGAAGAGCTGAATTACCACTACATAGAATGAAACATGATGATAATATCACTTGAAATAATAAAGGAACTGTTTACATCAGAGGTGATAAACTAGAAGGAACTCACATTGGAGATTCAATTTCTGATGTGTCGCGACCCCGGAAACACACAAATCCACCGGGATGGGAGGAATTTTGTAATTATTTATCTTCTAATAACACACCTCAAGAACTTATTGGAAATCCAAAACGTTTGTCATATATTTTACGACGAACTAAAGCATCACCGGCAGCATCATCGTCACGGGAAAAAATACCTCCGAAACCGTTTCCAGAAGATAACGGATAAGAAGCAGAAGAAGAAAAAGAAGAAGAAAAGGAAAAAGTAGTATCTGCTATAAGGAAAAGAAACGTGCCTGTAAACGACCAGTATTGTCAAGATGGAAACCATAAACAAACAGTTAAGCAAGATTTACTACAACCCTGCACCGTTATCAACTGTTAAAGATTGTGGATAACTACAAAGAGGAAAATTCGTATACATTGTATAAGAAAATGGTTACTGCAAGAAACAACATATACGTTACACAAACCAGTACGTCGTAGTTTTAAAAGAGATTTCTATGTAGTGAATAACATTGATGATGAGCGGGAAAGTGAAATTAATGATCTTCAATCTCTTCATAAATTTAATGATGGATATCGTTATATTCTTACAGTGATAGATGTGTTCAGTCGATATGCCTAGACTGTTCCATTAAAATCTAAATGTACAAATGATGTCTTAAAAGCAATCCAAATTGTGTTGAAAGAAAGAAAACCAATTACATTCCGAACAGATAAAGGAAGTGAGTTTTCTAATGAAACAATACAGAAGTACTTAGAGGACAACAAAATAGAACATGTTACAACTAAAAATCCTGATATAAAAGCAAGTATTTTAGAACGTTTTAAAAAAAACCTGTAAAAGAAAAAATGTGAAAGTATTTTAGAAAGTATCAAACGTATAATTATTTAGATGTATTACCTCTTCTTGTGAAATCATACAATGAAGGATATCATTCAAGTATAAGGATGTCACCTGCAAATGTTTCTCAAAATAACCTATTACAAGTATGGCCTAATCAGTATGATAATAAAATAAAGAAAAAGAAGAATCTAAATTTCTGAAAACATCTTAAGATTGGGGATAGAGTACGAATTAGTAAAACTAAACGTGCATTTTATAAAGGATATATGCAAAACTGGACTTGGGAAATATTTAAAGTGCAGAAGATAATACCAAGTGATCCACATGTTTATGAAATTGAAGATTTAAACAATGAACCACTGGATGGATTATTTTATATAGAGGAATTACAACCTGTGACGTTATCAAAGACGTTTTACATAGATAAAATCATACGTACAAGAAGAAAAGGCAGCAGAAAAGAATATATTGTTCATTGGAAAGGATATCCTTCTTCTTTCGATTCCTGGATACCAGCATCAGCCGTAAAGAAGATCGAGAAGTACAAAGGAACCTGATGGAGATTTTTACGTTACGCTTCCCAGTAATAGTTCTGTGGAATATTTTCCTGGCAACACCTTAACATCATACACAACGAAAATTCATCAAAGAATGGAATTCCGTGAAAAGTGGGAAGTGGCTATTGTTGATATTAATCATCCTCATTCAATTTTAAATATTAATGAAGAAAATAATATATTTTTTACAAAAGTGCAAAAAGTGATAAATGGAAATTTATAACTATTCTTGTACGTTATTACACTGACATATCCGAATTGATAAAGATAAATAATACCTACAACAGATTCACAAATTTACATATTTCTCATACTCGTGAGAGTAATACCTGTTTTATACGACGTCTTCATAAACACATAGATGTAGACGTGGCATTATCACCAAGTGTTAGTGCGGTGTTGGGAATTGACACAAACGTTGATTTAAAGGATATGCAACAAGGCCAAAGCATTCCAATATTACGTTTAGGACTTCCATCTACAATGTATGATATAATTCAATCTGTATTTGTTGGAGATACAGTAGCACCATTATTACGGATCATAAATATGAATCAGTATGATAATAAAGTACTCAAAATGCATACATTTGGAAGTAGTGTTATACAAATTTTTAATCTTCGAGATTATGTGCCTATAAAGAACATGCATTTTGAACACATCAAAATTGATATAATTTCGAAGACAACCTCTATGTTTTCTCATTTCGTACCTTATTCTCTGGATCAGGTATTCAATTTTCCAATCATGACAACAATATTCCTCGCCTTGCCTTTCCTCAAGGATACACTATCTTTGCTTTCGACATTTCTCAAGATGGAGAAGCCAGCTATGTACAGCTTTGGAATCTCATCATACATGGATGTGTTCGTCTGGAAGTTCATTTTAAAAATCCTCTACCAGCATCTGTCTCATGCATCACATATGGCTAGTTCCAATCTATCTTAGAAGTGGATCATCAGAGGAACATCATCATGGATTTTTAAAGGTACATTATTTAAATAACATATCATAAATGTACATGTCTTAATTTTTATATATGATGTCCTCTACACTAGATTTATTGAATGCTTTGCAAACTAATTCTTTATTTCACAATCATTTCGTTGGCGTATATGCAACCAATCATTTACCAACACATGTTCCACTACCTGCAGCTATCATCATAAATACAGATCGTTCGAACAAACTTGGCACACACTGGATTTCCGTATATACTCATACTGATGGACGTGCCCACTACTTCGATACATTTGAATTTCATACATATGTAATGCAACATATTCAAATTCTACGTAGAAATTCCACTTCTTATACATTTAATAATAAGCAAATTCAAAGTGTGAAATCATCCCTATGTGGACATTATTCATACCTTTTCCTTTGCTTCAAAGCTAAAGGAAAGTCCTTAAATGAATTTCATTACACTTTCTCATCAATTCCAGAAAAAAATAATCGCCGCTTGCTGTATTTACTTTTACAGGTAATCATTTATCCTGTATACATATCATCATGCCTTCATTCTTCTTCTTCTACGTTTGTTTTGAATACTTATTTCATTATAGATAAAATTCTAGCTATTATTCTTTTTTCAGGTAGTCATTTCTCCTTCTTCATTATAATGTGTTTTTATTTGTTCATGATTATAGATAATATAAATTTTAATTTATGTTTTACATTTTTCATTTCAGAGAGTAAAAGATCGTCAACGTGTGTATGGACATCATCATTTTACATAATAACGTTTATCTACGTTCCATCACCATCAACAGTAGTAGTATCATCTGTAAAGTTATCATTAATTGAACTGTGCAAAAAGAGACAACACAGCTATGTACGTGTGTTTGGACAGCGTCAGTGAACAATATATGACAACTGCGAAGTTATCAACTGCACAATGAAAATAAAATCTAACGTACTCTCTTTTAAAAACGTATTATACTTACCGTCGTTTTAATTGTGTAAATATTATCATCAACATCAATACATACTTTGTATTTTTCTTTTTTATCTTTGAACACATGTTTTATTTCTTATTTTTTAATTTCCTAATAAACAAAAATAAATAAATATGGTTTATGATCAATTATGTAATTAAATAACATATCACAAAACTTTTTTAACTCATTGAGCTAAAGAATTTCAGATTTTTTTTAAAAAAAAACGAGAATCTAAAACTAATTTTTAATTCAATGATGTAACAAAACTAAACTATAATAACTTAATAATAATAATAATTATAACTATAATAATAACTAAATAATAATTATAAATAATTATAACTAAATAATAATAATAATGAATTCAAATACATAATCAGTCATTCTTTCGTAAATTTAACCAAGTAAGTGAATTCAATATTATTATGATAGTACTTTTCTTTTTAAAATTTTAACATTAATTATTTTAGTTCCTTTTATTAAAAAATAAAAAGGCCTATCATACTTAAGACAGAGTTGTATAATCATAATAATAATTTGAAACAAACTTTTATTTTAACATTCATTTCAAGAATTTGAATTTATTATTATTATTATTATTATTATTATTATTATTATTGTTTTTATTATACATATCACTAATAGTGTACGAGAAAATATATGATAGATTTTTTCTTATCATAAAAATTACTACACTAATTAAAAATCCTATCATATTGAAGAGTATGAAACGAACACAAAACACACAAAATAAAACATTTCACTTTCACTATATATTTTTATTACATTTGTTATTTTTTGTTATTAAATAGTACTTTTATTATTAAATAGTACACATTTAAAAACAAATCAATTTTCTTCTTCTTTGTGACGAGACGTTCACTTCATTGATATCTTCAGAAGGTTGAGTATCGGTTCCCCCCCCCCCCCAACATCTCTGTGTCTGTACACTATCAAATTAATCAGCCATAATTGAATCTATGATCATTGTTTGCAAAATACTTTCATTTCTAAATTTAATCTTTCATCATTAATGTTCTTAACAGTAGATACACTTAGAATACTGATTAATACCGTTGATAATACTCTGTTCCTCTACACATATATGGCTTCCCGGAAGTCCTCTGCATGTAAGATACTGCGATTGTACATGATTGCGAATAGTGTCTGTACACAAGTCAAAATATTCACGTAGCACAACACTTCAAACTTTACTGTTTTTCACAGCATGTTCAATACACGGCAGTATTTCCAAGAAATAAAGCCAATCACTTGAAGTTAAGTACACAGTGTTTCGAGGAGCATAAAGAGTTCCCTTTTTCTCTAACACCACTAATTTTTCACCCATGCGTTTTCGCACCACAAGTTCGTTTTTTCGGCCAAGAGATTTTATTATGTAATTTCCACTTAAGAATTTAAATAGTCAGTAACAATAGGGGTCAAATGTACAACTTTCTTCCACTGACAAATGTAACTCCACGTCAAACGTAAGTTCTTTACCAACACGAATCACTAGCTCAAAAACTTCACTATCCAGTCCAATAAAAATTATTTTGATTTTCGTTGAATTAAGTCTATATTCAACATTTAAAAAGTACTATTTCTTGGTATCCCTAGTTGATGCACAAGCACTCAAAGACATGTTACTTCAGTAGCTGTTGAATAGCGGCACGATGCATACAGATGACTGCCCATGCATGAAGGGAGAGCGAAGAGGAAAATTCATGTTTCATGTTGTTTCTACATGCTACCATACACTTACGAAGAATATACCAACTTAGTAAATCAAGATCGTGTATGTTGCGTCTAATCTTCATTCCTTTATATGTTAAACATACATTTCCACTTTGTAAATACGTTAATAATGCACCATTATCTGCTTTCAATTTTTCAGTAGAGCGCGCTGCTAAAATCACTTTTTCGCCTCCTTCAAATGTTACACATGCCTTCCTACCATCTATTGTTGTAATTATCTCGCAGTGTACAATAGGAAATGGTACGTCAATCTCCAAATCTTGCAATTTATACAGGGTGCCATTGATAGCATATTAAGCTTATCTAATAAATTCATTAATGAGTCCATGTTTAATTTGACGTTTCTTACTTTGCAACAACTTCTATCAGAATGACCTACACAATCATGTACGTTCCGCTTATGTTCTTCGTAGGAGGGGCGGGGGCGAGTGTTCAAATAACTAGCCAATACACGACAAGAAGAAGAAGAGAATGAAAAGTAGTATTTTATCTGGATTCTACAGCTGGTAGGCTTCCAAGAGTATGAGCATACGTATACCAGCTTAGCAACTAAGCAACGAACGCCTACGCGACTTTCCTATGGGAAAATTTTCGAAAGTTTTCCCACGCTGAGGAAGTGAATTATTCACTACTAACAACCATATAATTGAATTTAAAGATAACTAAAATATGAGAGTTAGAAGAGATATTACACGTTCTCTAATTATGTAATTGCTATATATTAGTGACTCTATTCAACTCGTAGATATAAACGTGTTGTATTTCAGAAGTGTAAGTAGACAGGAACCAATCTTAATTTAAACCCTGACAATGAAATTTATGTTAAATTATGTACTATGTTAGATTTCGATTTTAGAATGATTATACTTCCTCCTACTTAGGTTATCACTAGTGATCTTTGTTAGCACCAAAACATAGATACGTAAGAGACTAGTTAGTATATTTTAAATGACTTGTACTTATTATTAAAATTGTGTCATCAAGGCTTTTTAAAACATACATTCAATCACATATTTTAATTATCACTGGAATTAATACAACCGATCAAAATACTATTGCTCTGCTCAAAGACACATTTTTTCATTTTTCGCTGACGGAAATAAGCTGTAAAAATTTCTAGTACGAGTTTTAGGCGAACACCACATTATTTTTAATGGTGTTTTATTGTGTCCTAGTGAAGTTTTGACGTTTTCATAAAGTAAACCCTGTAAATCTGATCTGTAAAATAATAGCAGTTATGCTTTGTGCAAAAGTGACTTAATGTACTTTCGTTTCTAATTTAATGCTGGAAGATAATATTACTAGGGACGGGACAATGCACATAAAGGATTATCTATCTATCTATCTATCTATCTATCTATCTATCTATCTATCTATCTATCTATCTATCTATCTATCTATCTATCTATCTATCTATCTATAGCTGCTTGAGGTCTATTTCGGTCCAAATAATAGATATTGCTTTTCTTTTCAGATATTCGAAATTAAGCTGTAATTTTGAGTCTATAGTAAGATTCTACTTGTGATTAAAAGTAATATTTAATAAAACAATATAATACTTTTGATATACTCTCTTTGCTAGAACATTTTGCTTCATGAAATATTTACAGAGTTTGTGTATTTTCTGTAAAATGGCTCTTATTTGAAAGGGAATGAGATTTGATTCCACCATTTTACATTAAAATAGTTATAAAAAGGTTTATCTACTATAATATCGATTCACAAATAAAGAATTTGGCATTTTTTGAGCAATAAAGTCTCTTTGAATAAGTAAAACCCACCAAAGCTTCTTTCTGTGAAGTCAAAAAATCGAAGAACAAAAAAATTTTTGTTTTGTGTCAAATCCGGTTCAGAATAATAATATGTTACAAGATGTATTACCATAGAGAATTTCGTTAATTTATTATTTAAAAATGTTATATCTATACCTTATCTATCATTTTTGAAGGTTTATTACGGACCTCATTTCCAGATAATTTTCGAAAAATATTTAATAATTTATGTGTTTTTGTTCGAATTTAAGTAAAATTTTATCAATTTACGCTAACCGTTCATAGAAGTGTTATTGCAAAGTAACATAGTAAATAAATGAAAAATAAAGAATTAAAACGCAATTAATTTTTTTGGTCATGAGGTCTGATGGGAACTTTTTCTAGTTATTTCATAGTATTACAACTCATTAAATTTCATACTTAAGAACTTAACCAAAGTAAATCGTACCACAACCATATCAAGGTTGTCTCCGCTTAAACATTTCTTAAATATTATAGTTGGAACATTGATGTTTGTCATGGCTACCAACATTATTGATAACATTTCGACATAAAGAGACAATAGACAAATCACACGGTTCCTGTTGTAATCTTTTCGTCGGAGGAGCAGAGGGAAGGGGGTATTTGTCGCCGTACGGAGAAGAGGGGGAGTATTAGTTTCTTTACGAGCTGGCCAAACTACCACATATCTCGGTAGAATGGTTGATTGACAGTTCAATATACAATGACAGAGAAAGTGGTTTAGTGCTGTGGTGATGTGTGTGTATTAGTAAACAAAAGAACTGAGACTAGAGTCAAAAACATCACCTCGTGGGTGGTGCAACGAAGAGTTAACCTTATAAACATATACAGTATTTGTTGTACATTCTTTTCGCCGTAACTTCCTTAGTACCAAACCGAATTTCTTCATATTTTACCAAATAAAGCTTACACTTTTTTTCTTTTTATTTGTTAGTACAAGTAAAGTCAGGAACATACATTAACATTATTTTTTAATATAATTTCACTTCTAGCGCTTCGAGCAATTAAAAAAGAAAGAAAGAACGTGTATCTGGTAAGCATTTTAGGAATCTTTACAGCGGTTATGTCTATATTAGCGTTTGTATATCCATTACACTCAAATTATATAAATACATTAAGCAAAATTATTTTAAGATATTTAATTATTTCGTGAAAAGCATATTACTATTATCTGTACACAGTGTTCATTTCCAACTCGTCTATATACAATAGGAGCAAGCTTTTACGATCAGAGCCAGGAGAGAGAGAATGAGAACAAGTTGAAAGAAAATGAAATGAAGTCTTTCAGTTTGACGTCCCATGATTATGCCCTTTAGGCTAAGGGAGACAATAACTAAGGCAAGTGAATGATGATGGAAGAATTGGTGAAATGAGATTTCGAAGGAAACGGGAGTACCCCATAGACATGATGTTATTAAGAAAACCCACAGATGAACTTACTTGGCCGGCTATTGAACCAAGAGCCCCTCGCTCCAGAAGGAAGTGCTCTATTATTGAGCTACCATGTCCCCCTTAGAATAGGTTGAGAAGAGAAACGGAGGGAATGATGTAGATGAAATTGCATAGAAAAATGTTGGCAGTATTCGATTAATCACGAATACACGAGCAGTGCATCTGCAAAATCATCGACTTCGTCTTGTTTGACTGTATTTTGGGAACACGAGCAACAAACTGTAAAGTCGCAGAGCATCCAGTTGGAAGTGACTGCTATAGAAAGATAAATTTGATCACAATCCGAAACTGTCGGTATGAAAAATTCTTAATTAATATTTGCATTGACACGAAATGCTCGACTCAGGACCATGGGCGTCAGTACGTGGAAGTTCCAGGACTCAACGTTCATTTGAGATTCTTAAGGGTACTTAGCACAAATTGGATTTCTCCGTTGAAATTAATACCAAATGTTATATTTTTATACCAATAAAATAATTAGGTAAAATAAAATGAGTTTCAGCAGTGAGTATAATTGATCTAATTACACGTTACAATTTTAAAAGTTAAGTTAAAACAATGACCAATGCTGCTTACACATTTAATATAGGAAATGAAAATTTTAATGTTCACTCCAATAAAAAAATATAGGTAATTGTGGTATTTAAAAAATGACAACTTTGCAGTTTGAATCTAATTTCACAGTTCATTTGATTTCAGAGGCCAGTGTCCCTCCCTTGACAGTCTTTCATGCATCTGAAAGGGAAACCTTAGATTGATAACCACTAATCTATTAAATCTGTTGAAAA
Source organism: Thermobia domestica (assembly GCF_964235325.1). Taxonomy (NCBI): domain Eukaryota; kingdom Metazoa; phylum Arthropoda; class Insecta; order Zygentoma; family Lepismatidae; genus Thermobia; species Thermobia domestica. Next base: position 64,170,507 of record NC_137457.1, read on the forward strand.
AATTAGAATGAAAAACGTTGTAACTTTTCTTCAAAAACCGCAGATGAGCACCCATTGAAAACAATAATAAGTGAGTTTCGTTTCATAGTGCGAAAGTACGGTAGACTTCCAAACTCTAGGAATTCAATACTCAAACTTGAAGTAGTACCTCTATAACTACTGGTCCCAATAGATTAATTAATACGATCACAGATAGAATATATTCCTTGGACACTGAATCCATATCAAAAAGTTATCGTTAAATCGTAAATTTAAAAACTTTCAGATTGCATAGACGGTTAGTGGAAAAGAGAGAACATAATCGAACTTAGGGGGCTGAATCGGTTGCAGAACTCTGCATCTCGATATCTCTTATCGTTCTTCCTCTACGGAATTCAGTATTGGAACGGGAAGTAGTAGTAAATTTCACCCACTTCCGGCTTTGGTAGGGTGTTGTGGGCTATGAAGATATGTTCTCTTGACGCCTTGAATCATTTGCAGAAAACAGTTTGATGCTACATAGACCTAGCACCATTTTTATTCTATGGCGATCAATGTTGAAACTAGAAGTTGTTAATTTGAATCACTTCCGGTTTGAATATATGGCTAATGAAGGAGATGGGACCAACTCTTGGGACGATGAATCAATTGCAATAAAGAGCAGTTTTGCAGTATCTCTTACAGTTTTTGTCCTATGAAAAAGTTCTCAAACCAGAAATAGTAGAAAAATTTGAACCACTTCCGGTTTTGGTAGTGCTGCGGGTTGCGAATATATGCTTTACTGATACACTTAATCTATTGCAGAACACCATATACAGTTATCTATTACCACTTTTGTTGTATGACTATAAATTTTGAAACCGGAAATGATGATTTGAACCACTTCAAATTTGAGTAGAGTATTAATGAAGAAGGTAAGACCTATTCTTTGGACAATAAATCGATCCAGAAAACTGCATCTCGATATCTCCTATTTCTCTCTCTCTCTCTCTCTCTCTCTCTGTGGAAATTAGTATTGAAATCGGAAGCAATAGTAATTTGGAACCACTTCTGGTTTAGGATAGTTATTGTATTTTGCCCGTTTTCGTTCTATGGTGATAAACGTTGAAATATTGAATATCTCCATCTCCGTGAGTGACGGAAGAGTGAGAAGAAAGGGGAGTATCTGACAGAAACGTTTTACAAAAATACACAAGTATGAGCATGATGGTGGTGTATACAATAGTATTCAAATTATTTGTAGGAGGACAGGGAGGATGCTGTTTAATATATTCGGAATTTGTTTCAATCAATATCATAAATTTATATCTTATTTTATTACTAGTATGCCAAAAGATTGTTGGACTGGTTTCCTATCCTTAAATACGATGAAGCACACGTAACAATACATTTTATGCCTTACTGTATATGATATATCTCATCCAACTACTGTAACGTAGAGTGAAGACGTGTCTGCAGCAAGCTCCGGAGTGCGACCAAGCGTAACATGGGAGATACAATAAGCACGTGGAGGGCCAGAATAGGCCTTTATATTGGGTTAGTGAAAAACAGTTCTGATGTACAGTGTGAAAGGGGTACCAAACGCCAAAATGCATATTTTATATACGGTTTGGTTCTAGTTATGATGCTTATAATTGTTTGTGTGGAAAGCAATCCAGGCCCCCCTCACAAATCTGAATTGGCAGATATCAAGAAAATCCTTAACAATGTTCGCAGTTCCAACGAGCAAATTGTCGTAGAAATAAAACAATTAAAACGAGTGTATGTTAATTAACAAGTAGGTTCGACAACGTTGAATTACAGTTTAAAAAAACATGTCTAGTGAAGTGAGTGATTTACGAGAATATGCGAAATATTTAGAAGACAAAATCGACTATCTTGAAAACCATTCAAGAAGACAAAATTTAGTGCTATATGGTATAGAAGAAAGTGCAAAGAAAACTTGGGAAGAAACCGAAACCAAAGTGAGAACAGTGATACAGGATATACTCCATATTGAACTGCAAGACGAGGACCTACAGCGAACGCATAGAGTGGGAAGGAAAGCGCTAGGAAGAAACCAACCTATTGTGTGCAAGTTCACTAGTGATAAAAAGAAGGAACTTTTGTTAAAGAATAGGAGCAAACTTCGAGGGAATACGTCGACCAAGATTATTCAAATAAGGTGCGTGACGAACGGAAGCCACTTCAATTTTACCTAGATGAAGCTAGAAGGAAATTTCACACGAATGCGTACTTGCAATTTCGGTTTTTATTCATAGACGGGAAGAGATTCACCCTTTGGGACATGAAAGAAAGAGACCAGCAGCAAACAACAATGATTGCATTCCAAAGTGATAGTGTGCCACCTGAACAGCCCGGGGCTAAAGAAATCCAGCAGCTGAGTTCCGAAGGCGCCACAGGGAGCAGGAAGAAGAGTTTATCTCCCCCCTCTTCGTCCAAGAACAAACCTATTGTGGCAAACCCAGTCAAGTGAAAAATATGTATCAAGGACTCTCCATCTGTAAGTAAGATAATAGATAACAATGTGCATGTACCAAAATGTTTTAAAAAGAAGGGCAGTGACACGTTAACACAAATAGGTAGAAATAACTTGAAAATAAATTTCCAGAATTGTCGTAGCTTACGATGTAAAAGTGAGATATTTTATACTAATGTTTTATCTTCTAACTATGATATTATTATAGTTGTTGAAAGTTGGTTGTGTGAGGGTTACTATAATTATGAATATTTTGATGACAGATACACGGCATTTCGTCAAGACAGGAACTTGAAACTATTTGGGACATCAAAGGGAGGAGGTGTAATAATAGCTATACATTCAGACCTCGATGTTCAGTTTGTTAATTCATACGATGCAGGATTTGACTGTGTTCTAATCAAACTTATAAACAAATCATTAGTTGCGTATATTTGTGCTTTGTATATAGGGCCAGAATCGAAAATAAACACTTACGAAAACTTCTATCAATTCATTGAAAGTAATTGCCCAGTGGGTAGCTCTATTCTCTGTATTGGGGACTTCAACTTACCGGAAATTAGCAATTCTATGTTTGACTTCACTCATTCCTCAACTAAATGTAAAAGCCTCCTCAATTTCCTGTCACTCTATAATTTAACTACGCATAACAATATACAAAATACCAATAACCGTACACTGGACCTAGCACTCTCAAATGCATGCAAAATTGAAGTAAACCATGACAATTCACCACTGGTACCTATAGACAAATCACCATCCCCCCTTTATTATAGCGCTTTGAGTTAAACGTTTTCCGAAACAAAAAGTAAACAATAGATTATCTGGTTTTAATTTCAGAAAAGCCGATTTATCATAAATTGTATTTAGAACTTTCAAAAGTTAATTGGAATTGCCTTTCATATTTAAATGACGTAAATAAAGATGTAAAAACTTTTTATCAATTAATTGACGACGTATTTAAACAATGCATTCCAACTAAAAAGAATCCCAGTAATAAAATATTTCCTGTATGGTTTAAATCAGAAATAATTCGAAAAATCAAACAAAAATCGTACTATCACAAAAAGTGGAAGAACACAATAGACAATAATACATATTATCGTGATAAATTCTATAATTTAAGGTCGGAGGTAAAGGCAAACATTGCGAAAGCATACAAAGAATTCGTAGTTAACTCCGAGAATTGCATAGCAGATGATCCAACAAACTTTTGGGATTTTATCAAAAATAAGACTAGGCATTTGATTAATGGACCCCTTATGTATAATGGTGAAAGTCTACAGTGTAACAGGGATATTGCGGAGGCTTTTGCACATTATTTTAAGTCTTTTTACAATAATGCACATGTGAGCTCTAATACACTGATCTTCTAATGTCACACGAACCTAGAAGTATACCACTTGATATTTTCCAAATCACTGAAATAACAATATCAGAAATAGAAAATGCCATTAAAAGGTTGAAATCTAGAACAGCGTGTGGCCCTGATGGTATCCCACCCTACATAATAAAGGGAACTATTGATATCATAAAACATCCTATACACATACTATTAAACATGTCCGTAAAATATAATGTCTTTCCAGACCGATGGAAAGAAAGCTTGATATGTCCTATTCCAAAAATTAGCAATGCTAAAAATATAGAAAGCTTCAGACCAATTGCAATTCTATCCCCATTTGCAAAAATTTATGAATATATAATACACAATCGCTTACTTAATCATGTTAGATCCAGCATCTCTGTATACCAACACGGATTTCTCAAGAATAGATCCACTTCAACTAATTTGACAATTATAACAAACTTTATAGCTTCAGAACTAGACAAAGGAGGGCAGGTGGATGTAATCTATACAGACTTTCAGAAGGCGTTCGATTTAGTTAACTACGATATTTTACTTGAAAAACTAGCTCCTATGAATCTTTCTAAGCAAGGATTAGTACTTTTCACATCATACTTACGTGATCGTAAACAATCTGTAGCTTACAAAGGCCATATCTCCAACAATTTTAATGCTACATCGGGAGTACCGCAAGGATCAAACCTTGGACCTTTATTATTCCTCATCACTATCAATGACATAACTAAGCGCATCAAGAAATCGCATACTTTACTCTTTGCAGATGACTTAAAATTATATACTCAAATTAAATCACTTGAAGACTGCAAAAACCTCCAAGAAGACTTGGAAAATGTAAAACACTGGTGCCACGTGAATAAATTCAGTCTAAACATAACTAAATGTAGAGCTATTACATTTACTGGAAAAGGAAAATACATAAATTATGATTATACTATTGACGGTATAAATCTTTGTAGGATACTATTAAAGACATTGGTGTTACCTTCGACCCAAAACTAACTTTCGCAAATCGCATTGAAACTATTGCAAACAATGCCTATAAGAGTCTTGGATTTGTTTGTCGTGTAAGTAGAGACTTTCGTAGCCACATGACAATTTTGAAATTATATTATTCGTATATCAGACCCCAACTTGAATACGCTTCTGTTATTTGGACTCCTCATAATGGAAAATATATCCAAATGCTTGAAAGAGTGCAGAGAAAGTTTTTGAGGTTATTAATGTATAAAAAAAAAAACTGGATTGTATCCAGCAAACATATCATACCCAGAACTAACAAACAATTTCAATATACTGACATTAGAGCAACGTAGGTATGCTAATGGTTTAGCTTTTCTACATAAAATAATAAATAATAAAATTGATTGCATAGAACCAAGTTCTAATTTATTTCTGCATGTTCCGACGTCTAGAACGAGGTTGAGCAATAGTAGTACCATGTTCTGTAAGAAAGCAGGTACTGACATCCTGTATAAATCCCCCTTATTGAGAATGAGCTCTCACTACAATAATATTGAAGAGAAGTGTGAAATGATAGACATATTCAATATGTCTGAAAAAATGTTTAAGAATACAATTTGTAGTATGATGAGCTGAGTTAATTAATGAAACAATAAAAATTTATGTATGTTTTTCTTCTGTAACAATAATGACATTTCACCATATATGTAAACAAACACTGTAAATGGGCAGAACGCCTGTTGTGTTGTTGTTATAATAAATAAATAAATATAATAAGGTCGAAGTAAAGCTTTTGTTTAGAAGCAACTTACGTTGAACAGTAATTATTCCATATAATGCGTTCAGTGCACGAGGAAATCAAGTCTATTTCTAGTCATTTTGGAGATATTTCGTATATGAGATCTCTACTTGAAGCTCCTTTCAGCTTAAAGGAATCTTTTCCAAATGTTGTATATAGCTCTAATAATAATAATAATAATAATAATAATAATAATAATAATAATAATAATAATAATAATAATAATAATAATAATAAAGCACTTAACAGCAGAAAATAATTATTTATCTTTATGTATTTAAAAGATTAAGTATGTGCTGTCCCAAAAAAATAATATCTAATGAAAAATTTCCTATAATATAAATGCAAGAAAGATTAAAAAGAAAGATAAACGAAGAAGACAAAAAGGAAAGAGAAACTTACGAAAGAAATTTTCAGGGAAAAAAGAAAACTCTCACAGATATTAATTCATTACAGCAGCTACTGGTAATTCTGAGGGATAGGTGCAGATTGCCACGGGTGCTGACTGCCACAGCCAATTATTGGTGCTGATTGCCACGACTGTCGTTGATTGCAAATATGAAGGTGCTGACTGCCACGAGCCTGGGAGAAACTGTATTTGGAAAGAGAGAAATTAATCCCTCATACTAAATTTATGATTATTAATTTAATTTAGTAGGGATTAATTTAGTAATCATCACAGCAAATCTATGTGGCATCCTATAAGTTACAAAGTTGCTCACTAAGTGGAACGACATACATTTGGATGTTTATAAAGGGATTGTCTTTTCTGTTATATGTACAATTTGCACATTTCATTGTTTATATTAATTGTTTTATTGTATTATTTATTGGATATGATGGTCTGAAGCCAGCTGACAAGGGAAGTTCGGGAGAAAGCACTCGCCTGCAGAGAAATAAGTATGTCATTTGAAGGGCCAATTCATGCTGATTACAACAGGTAATAAAACTCCTGTACGTTGAGAATTGTTCGAGATATTCAGCTTGGAAGTTTATATGAGAAAATGAGTGGATGCACGTTTCAATGCGTTAAGTATTCTCACCCATGGCAAAGCCTGATGGTTTGAACTTGCTATTGCTTGATCACTGGGGTCCATTCACAGACAAATTGTCCATTAGAAGTTGCATGACGGATGGCAAAGACCTAATGGTTGAGAAGATACCAAAGAATTGCACACGATTTGTGCAACCATTTGATGTGTTTTGATTCCGATCAATCAAAGATTATGGCAGGAGATTTGTACATAGTATGAATCTTCTTCATCTGGACGTTATAATGTACCAACGAAACAATCAAATAAAGTTCGTGTCCATACGAATCACTTCCGATCACCGCGATACATTGGATTGTTTCAGTTTGCGTTCTGCAAGGCAGGTTACGAATAAATTATAGGCCTACCTAGGTATAACTTTTGAATCACTTGTCGAATTTGCTTTTGCTTTGGTTCTGCGAACTGTTCTCTTGACGGATGCAACACAATTGCACATATAACATGTTCATGGTGCAAGGGAGTATATTGCCTGCGTCATTTCTTCATAAAGCAGAAGAACAACAGTGATCAATTTTCATCTCTAGCCTATGATTATTGTGAACAATGTAATGACTAATTGTATCTAACAAACCCGTTAGTTATTGCGAAATACTTCTTTTCTGTTACTTCCGATAGCTTTCAATTCGTATGTCAATATTCGTTACTAATTATGTTGTACTTAACGCGTATAAATGCGTATATCCTCATTTTCTCATACTAGGTGAGAATACATAAAAAGTATCAATTTTGTACGCACCGCTCCCTGACAAAACTGAAAGTACACTCGTGTCCAAAATTATTGTTGCATATCTATAACTGTCTTCTTGTAAGAGTATAATTTGATAATTTTGCAGAGTACTTTTAATACTTATAAACAGGAAATGTATATTTGTGATAAATTTCATAGGAAAAGAATTATAAATACGAAAATCATAATGAGTAAAATAAAATGTAACTAAATGGACAAGAAAATTTTATTTTCGTTTTATTGTTCTTATTTACTGCTCTTTTGACATGAAATTCACCACTTATTTGTCTTTGCCGATTATACACATACTAACACTATAAGAAATACCGGGCAAATTCCTTATCAAATTATATTACTAGAACAACATATTTATAATCATGTGACAATAATTTTGGACATGAGTGTACATACAGAGACCTGTTTACCTTTGTTAGGTGTTGGTCTCAACAACACGATCCTAAGGTTCATCTAGTTTCTTTCATGCTTCTTGGCGCCCGGTAATGTTACGTCTAGCAACTTTCTCTCAGGCTCGTGGCAGTCAGCACGCCATCGTGGCAGTCAGCACCTTGATATTGGCAATCAGCACCAGTCGTGGCAATCAGCACCACTAATTGGCTGTGGCAGTCAGCACCCGTGGCAGTCGCTGGTTAGAGCGAAAATACTATATCTAATGAAAAATGCCCCTGTCACATAAATTATTCATAGTAGCTCGTTTCGGTCCGAAATCGGACTTCGAACTGACACGTTTGAGAAGAGAGAGAGTTATCTTGAAGTGCCATCTGAAGTTCGAAAATTCGGTTGGTACTTACACTAATTTTCCGAAAGCATAAGTTCGCATCGGGAATCGAAACTGGGTCTCCTTTGCCAAACTCGCATATTCAACTCTATTGTTGTGGTAGGTATACCTTGGATACAGTATAATAAACTATGGCTTGCTTTTAGTTTCCTTTGATTTTCTTTACCAGCAGCACAGAGTAGTCATCGTATTAAGGTATAACTGTTGGAATTAACATGTATATACTCGTCCCGGTTTCAGATTAAAAAGGCAGAAGTAAAATAAAAATAGAAGACTGTCCCGACAAAATCGGGACATTTGGTAGCTCTGAGGTTGGATTCTAGTTTAAACTGCGTTATGTCAACGTCTTATGTGGCTTCAGTAGCGAAAATAGACGTTAGGCCTGAATATTGAAAAGTTCGGCAACTATGAGCAATCTCATACCAAGAGATGTGACCGTATTATCAACCGGGCAGTCGGATTAACCAAGGATTATATCGCATTACAAGTGCAAAACTCTAACGGTGTAAGCGAAAGATTATATATTATTATTATTATTATTATTATTATTATTATTATTATTATTATTATTATTATTATTATTATTATTATTATTATTCTCTTATAATCAGTTTGTGAACTGAGAGGGATCTTAGGGACTTCCCCCTTCACAAAAAATTGCATCCCCTGGAGAACTAAATTTTAATCCTTAACAGGAATAACTTCTCCCCTTTCTAGATTGTTTTTGAATGATCATAAATATAGAAACAGGGAACAACTTTTATTTTGTCTAGTCAAACTGAAAAAAAAACACTTTTATTTTAGCAGTTTGTGAAACATCTCACTTCTCAACATTCTTGTAATCATTAGAATCATATATTTTTTGTTTCTTCAAATATTTATCTCTTTATGAAGAAAATGCATTATTTTTACCATGAACAAGCTAGAAAGCCTCGAAGAAGGTGGAAAGAAAAAAATAAATTGGAATATTTAAGTTTTACGTCCCACTATTATGATGAGTAATGAATGAAATAGTGGAATACCACAAAGCTCACTTGACGCTAGCTTGAATCGAACCAAGGACCCCTTGCACCATAAGTGAACGCTCTACCACTGAGCCCCCGCATTCGTGGGAGTTAGAAAGTCACTAATTGTTTAAATATGCAAAATAATAATAATAATATGTAGACCCTATAGCTATTGTTTGTGTGTGTGATGGCTAGGTGTGTATACAGGTTAAATTCATCCTTTCTGGAGAGAATTATTACCTCATACACTGCTTATAATGGCTGGCAACATGAAAATAAATTATCAAAAAAGGAAAAATGTTTAAATTAAGGAATGTGGGAAACGTTCTTACAGTCAACTATAAGAAAAGATTCGTAATTTTAACCATAATAGACTTACGGATAATTAAAAAGGAATAATAACATTCGCAACGTGGCTCATATAATGCCCTCTAGCCAAGTGGTTAGCGTGCGTGCCCATGGTTCTGGATTCGATTCTTGATTATATCCGCAGATTTTTCGGTTCAACCCTAGCATCGTGAAACAATTGGATATGCATATACAGGGTGTTTCAAAACAACATCGACAACGTTTGGGAGGTGATTCCTGACCCCAAGATAAGCCAAAAAATATAGACCAACCTGGGTGCACAAATGCTTCCTTTCGGAGTTATAGGCTGTCGAGAACATGAAAACTTGAACTTTAAAGGTCCATAGCTCCAGTACTATGGGACCTACCGTAGTCGAGTAAATACTTCACTTAGGAACTAATATGTACCCTATCCAAATATCCATACTTCAGAATCCAGCGGAAGTTCCGGAACAATTTTTATATAGGTAGTTGGTGAGTACTTCAACTCATACGCCCGTAACCAAACTCCCTTTGCAAACATTGTTACGTGAGTACCTAGGATTCTGAAACACGTATTTTTGGATAGTGTACATATTAGTTCCTAAGTGAAGTCTTGACCCGACTACGGTAGATCAAATAGTTTTGGAGCTATGAACCTTTAAAGTTCAATTTTTCATGTTTTCGGCAGCTTATAATTCCGACAGGAAGCATTAGTGCACCCAGTTTTGTCTATACTTTATGTCTTATCTTCGTATCAGGAATCATCTCCCAAACGTTGTCGGTGTTGTTTTGAAATATCCTGTATATTGCTTCCACACATCTATGCCAATATGGAGGGCCGCGGTGACTCAGTGGTAGAGCGTTCACCTCTGGTGTTTGGGGTCCCGGGTTCAAACCCTGCTCCCGCTAAGTGAACTTTGTGGTGGAAAAACACCGTGTGCGTAGGTTTTCTCGGGGTTCTCCCGTTTCCTCCCAGTTTCTTCATTCCACCATTTCATTCATTTCTCATCATCACCGTCTCCTTTAGCCTAACCGGCATAAACGTGAGACGTAAAACTTAAAAATTTCATTTCATTTTTCTATGCCAATATGGATGTATATTTAATTTTCAACTGTTCATTGCTTTAGTAAATCGCGAAATTTCTAGAAGCACTAACGATACACTAACGAATGGCACTAATTTTTTCGTTAGTACTCAAAGTGGGGGCCAAGTTCACGCTAGGTCCAAAGAGTTTTCTACTTGTAGCTCCTACACTAATGAAGCAATAATGTTAGTGTTGGTGCACTAAGAAGCACTAGCGATGCACTAATGATTGCACTATAAGACATTGTTAGTGCTTTTGAATTTGGCGGTAATTTAATGCAGTGAAAAATTTCCCATGCATTTCTTATAGGAGTTTCGTAACTTATAATTGGCTATATCTACATTAATAGTGAAGCACTAACGAAACTATTAGTATTTTCTAGAAACACTAACAACACACTAACGAACGGCACTATTTCTTTCCTTATTGCTTGAAGTGGGGGGCCAGCGTGTACCATTGTTTTGGCTCTAGAGCCTACACTAATAAAGCACTAACGTCAGGGGTTAGTGCACTAGGAAGCACTAACGATGCACTAACGAATGGCACTAGCTATTTCGTTAGTGCTTGAAGTGGGGCGCACCTTGAACTTGGCCCCCCAAAGGTTTTTTACTTGTAGCTCCTAGACTAATGAAGCACTAACGTTAGGGGTTGGCGCACTAAGAAGCACTAACGATTGACACTAATTTTATCGTTAGTGCGTCAAGTGGGGGGGGCAAGTTCACGCACCCAAATAACACACTAATTAGAATTTTATTGTGTTTAACTAAGAAGAAATCTTGTCTTCTGTGATAACTCATAAGATTCATATTTCACGTCAATATGTAGAACTCCGTATTATATAGTTTCCTACGTGGTGTTAGGCTGGACCCTGGATGCAACTTTCCATTGCATAACGATTGATAGCAAGATGGATACCAAAAGTTTATATTATAGCGCTGTGTAAGTACTGTTGTGTAAGTACTGTTTTAATCTGAATAATTGAATTTCACAATTGTGATTTTACACAATCTGAGAAATGAAAACTATGAGAAAACCGTTCGTTAGATTTCTCTGATAAATTTAAATCTCCTTTCGTACGTTTATTAAGCATATTCAACAGTCTCGCAAATGTGTGTATAATTCTGAAGTTTCGGATGGGGATTCGGATGCACTGGCTCCCGTTTTTAGTGCTCGCCTCTGTTACGGAAGCACAAATATAGAGTGTCTTTCTTCAAAATTTTAAAATATTATTACCTTTTTTTTAAAAAAAAAAGTTTCCAAAGGTAAAGTATCAGTCGAAAAATCTAATGGAACTGGGCAAAATAGTATGTCTGAGGTAAAAAGCTCCTATCTAGTTTTTTTTTTTTGTAAAAGAAACTTTGTAAACTTAAAAATTGATATAGGAGAAACATGATACTTATTGAGATGAATGTGATACTGAAATATACATTTATTAAATTCTTCATTACGACCTTAGCAAGATGACAGTACATAGTATGATTAATGAGATTTATATCCCAAAATTATTAACATGAACTTTAACATATGTTTCTTTGTAATATTGTGTATTTCATATAAAATAGGGGCCTATATGAATCAATAGACTATATCGACCTAAATAAAATCACATGTCAATGATAAGTTCTCATTCGTAGTTTTCAAGGTAAACGAAAATAGGATTTACGACTCTAGAAATTGTGTCGTTTATTTGCAATAATTACTGATGTTTATTTTCTGACACAAATTGTTATTGAATTACGTATTACATGCGTAGTAAAATGAACTCTTAACTAGGAAATTATAGATCTATTTATTAATGTTAGTTTTACAAACAGTGACACAGACACAACCTTACAATTCAACTGTGTCACATGTTGTTATTTTTTATCATAATTGTTCATTCTTCAGTATCCAGTTCCTGACAAGAATATTGTCTTTCCATAGTTTCTGATATTCTTCCACGTTTGTTGATTTAAGCCAATTTGAACCAATGGCAGCCATTTTTTTTATTTCTGAGAAGGCCAAAGAACTGTCTTCTAATGCCAAAAGATAGCTGAATAACATCCTCAGTTAATAGGCGCGGTTGATCCGAGTTTGATTCTTGATGGTAATTCATGTAGTTCGGATCTCACATTAAACGGTAGGTCCACGTCTCATATAGTCTTGCTGCTGAAAGGGTAGCTTAACTCAAATGAAATCAATAATTTACAAGGTTATGTAAATAAAGTTCGAATAATCAGTATGTTGAGAAGATTTACTACCCAAACAGGGGCATTCGCAGCGAGTGGTTCCTGGAGTTCTGATTCCTCCGAAATCCACACTTTTCGAAAATTTAGTCTAAATTTAAACGCATAAACTTATTTCAGTGACTTGATAAGTTTTAATGTAATTTATAGTCATATTGAATTTGGACCCTTTCTGAAATAAGTTTATGCGTACATCCCTGTATCCAATGGTTTCAGATAAGTCCCCATTTATTTACTATATATAAAATTATAATATTCAAATATGCTCTGTACATTTCGTAATCCTACATGTTATTACAAACTGTGTATATATAACTGTGGATTTGGAAACCCTAGAAAGAGTACTGTAAAGATAATTTCGGGATTTAGTAGACCATTACCAAGCGTAACCACTTTACGGTGAATCATAAGTAAATATGTTAAACGTAAGGTAGGGGATGCAACGATTAGAAGTCGATATCTGACGGGAAACGAAATGTAAAGATTCATTGTAAATGAGTTTGAAGACGACACTGATAATACATTCGGTTGGAAATCACACAGCTGATACATAATTCGTTCAAAATGGATGATCGTGCTAAAAAGAAAAAAATCCAGACGTCTAGCAATCCTATAGAGACGGGGATATACGTTTGTAAGCTAATTTTCAATTTTCTTCGACGTTAATTCTCTGTCATTATCAACATAAAGTAGAAATTCCTTATACGCAATAAATGAAAAGTCTATGCGCACTTGCGTCACACGTTTACGCATTTGTACAATATGTTGGAAAGATACGTAGAACGTCTCTCTCTCTCTCTCTCTCTTGTATCTCTGAATTATCTCGTAAGACAGGTAACTAAGGAGATATAATGATCATAAATTTTATTTGGAGATCTACCTCTCATTTAATTTCTTTAGAAGATTGTTTAGTTTGTAACGATACTACATACAAAGGGAGATTTTTCTTTTAAGAAAGAAAATAGACAACTATAAGAGAGTATTTCTCGAGTTAAATAAAAAGCAATGAATCCAGCATTTCATACATATGAAGCTTGAAACAAACTTCATAATTTTAAACTATTTTCACAGCTACCTACACCAAAGCAAAATTTTTAAAAAGAACTTAATTTAGTCTCACCTAATATGTAGTTTTAATTCTCTCATTGAAAAAGATCTATCAGTCACTGAAACCTGAATATGTAGAACTTGCCTATAAGTTCTTCTATAAATAAAGCCATTTACTAATGTAAGCATATTTTGAAGCCACTTTTATAATATGCATGTAATCTATATTGAAGTTTACACTATTAAAACACTTACTTACTTGATCCATAGCAAATAAAAATTAATATTTGCTACTAATAATAGGATTGCGTCTTAAATTTTTTACGATCCGAATCCATGGGAAACTTTTTTATTTAATGTTTAGTGTAAGATATTTTGCAGATTTCATAAGTATTAAAATCAAATTATATTGTATTTTGAAATACGAAGTAAACAGTATTTCGGAAATCCATAATTCTACGAGGTCACTTCAATTATGACGCTCTTGCTCCTTATTTTATTTATTTATTTTTCGTATGAGGCTCTTGAACCTCTTAACCCATTCTTCCTCGTTTACTCAAAGACAAGTTTTCACCAGATTTAATGAAAATCGATAGGACTATTTTCTAAATCAAATTTAAAAGGTAACGCCAATCAATAATTGCTTGCTTTAGAGATAGTACTGGGGATCACAAGCTACGTATGTGTCACATCTTTCTCCGAGTAATCGTGTTAAAAAAGAAAGAAAGAAAGAAAGAAAAAGAAAAGAAAAAAAACTTCTCATATATGGTAAACCCCATTATGTAAAATTTGAATATTTGTTACATTTTTAGGATTACTTGAAAGGATTCCGTGTGAGAATGGAACTACATTTATCACAGATATATCTAACCAACCTTTTTTTATAGTATTATCCAGTTCTGTGTTATGTGTTCCTTTCTTTTAATTTTATATTTATATAAATCAGAAACCAGTAGTATTTTCTTTTTAAAATGAACAATTAAATCAAATAGTCATTTGTTTTACTTTGCATACGTCTGCGTCGCATGGAGAAAGTAAGATGCGAAGGGCGACACTGTGTTCCACACATTGGAATTTTCTCACATACAGTTATTAAAAATTGTAAGATCTTTCATATTCAATACCTTACCTTACAGGCCTGTGTACACTACACAAAAACAAGTAGCACTGTCACGCGTACATAACGTGAAGGAATTTGGATTTTATAGCGTGATTTTTTCAATTATTATTGAAACCCGAAGTGGTAGTAGATATATACCACTTTCAGCTGAAACAGAGAAATTAAGAGTGGAACTGAAATATATTATTAGGACGCTTAATTAAGAAAACTACTGGGAACTGCTTCTCGACCTGTGTTACGTTTATACTCCATAGCGATCAACCGGACGTGGTTGACTTCTGCCAGTTCTTGTTAGAAAAGAGGGTTGAGAGAGAAAACAGTACCTATTCTTAGAACACTACCTCTATTTCAGAAACCACTTCTCGCTATATCTTATCCGTTGCTCAATGTTTATCAATATTGAAACGGACATTGTCATATATGCATTTATATCATTTTTGGTTTTAGTAGAGACTGAAGGAGGGAGATGAAATGCATTCTTTAGACGCTTTATCGGTTGCAGAGAACTGTTTCTAGCCATCTATTCCTTTTTCTTTCGCCCTATAGTGATCAATGTTAAAATCGAAACTAACTAATTTCTATCATTTTCGGTTTAAATATCACCTCAACGAACTCGATTGCTAATTTTCGAACCTCTACATCCCGACCAAAGTTCGAGGTGATCCATCAAATAGCTAATGAGTTTTTATTTTTTTTTATTCTTATTTTTATTCATTCTTTTTGTCTTCCGTACGGATGAACGCATAAACGAACAGGGTAATATACGTATGAAGGAGTTTTGGAAAACCAAATATCTTAATAGAACAGTCTGTTCTAATTTTATAGTCTCTTTTCATTAGAAAATATTGAGTTCACCAACTGCTCGGTAGTATGTATTCAACTTTGGATATTTCATTTCTGTTTCTTTCTTTGTTTCGTCTTCATTTGAATGAGAATACTGCCTACTAAAAAATAACATAGACAATCTACGATATTGGAAAGTAAATACTATGAAGAACGTCTTTACTAAAGAGACAGTGTAACCGTTTCCAAAAGTTGAAGGGAAAATAAATGAAGAATCCTCCAAAAAGTAGCTTTCTTATGACGATTCATCAATTGCGCAGAAGCAACAATGAAAAATAATAAATGTATGCGCTTTTAATTACATGGTAACTGGCGAATAATGCCACGTCTATAATACTAATATCTGTATAATTATGATATCTAGCATTCCCAATCTCAATATTGCAAAAGAAAGTCATAATAGATATGTACTACCGAAATAAATTGTTAGTTTCTAGAATCGAATATACTGCTATTTGAGTTGAGTTGAGTTGACTTTGAGTTAAATGTTCCTTTCAGCAACGAAGCTATATGAGACGGGACCTACTGATTAACGTGGAATCCGAACCACATTGGCTACCGGAGGGAATCGAGCCCGGTTCTTCCACGCCAAGGGCGCGTACGCTAATCGCTTAGCCAAGAAGGAGCTCTACTGCTGTTTGAGTCACTAATAATAATTCATTCTTGTATGTATGTGCACAATGTACATACACGTAATATACATAGTACTTTACATCTGATAAATTAAAAGATCTCCATAATTATAATACGAGAAAAAAACTGAAATAAACAATGTTACTTGAACAACCTATTGTATAAATGGAGTTAATTATAATATCACTCAAACTTATAATATACTGCCTTCAAAGTTGAAGATCACAAAGGTGATTTTTAGGATATTTCTTGAAAATTGGAAAAAGTTATTTTGCCTCCTTAGCACTCGAACATCTATCAAAACTGTTCCGTAATGTTTTTTTTAATTTCCTTTTTGAAATGAAAAACAAATTTTATTTAGGCCTATTTCGTTTCCCAGATGTTCGTAGATTCTGTCAATATCAGGACCTAACCAGAAAGATTCAAAGGTCCATGTCCCTTCCTCAAAATATTGTATAATTTAAAATTGTTTTATTTAATGTCCAAGAACACTCACTAACATAAATTAAAAACAAGTTTTAATTAACATAAATCAAGAGCAAGAAGTATGCCCTCGGCGTTGATGAGTAAGTGATAATCTTTTCAGAGACAAACTCTTAGATGCGAGGGCACCATGATCATTTTTTTATGTAAATGAAGGTTTGCAGATGTTAGATAGGCTTTACATTTGTCGTATTGCGGCCGCAGTGGCTTATTGGTTGAGTGCTCACCTTTGGTGCTTCTAGTTTGTGGTTTGATCCTAGCTCTTCCAAGTGGCCTTCTGGTATACAAACACCTCGTGCGTCGTTCTTTAGGGTTTTCGTGTTTTTATTCACTTATTTATTCTATTATTCTATTTCTATTATTATTTATTTATTTATTTATTTATACATATTCCCCACATCACCGATATCTAAAGCCTTAAACTCATCACATGTGAGGATAACGTCCCTCGGCGAGCAAATTATCCGAAGAAATAAGGAAGGTAGGAAGGAAGCGGCCTGGGACTCGGAGTTAGGTACTATCCCGGTTTGTTGTGAATGAGGAAACACGAGGAAATACTTCACTCAGGACTCGTCTGAAAAAGCTCTTACACCTTTTCGGTCGAGTACACCCGCAAGGCATCGAACTCGGGACCACTGGCGACAAAGCCGAGAGCATTAGCAACTACGCTGCGGGGGACATCACCATTATTATCTATCTCATCGTCACCGTCTCCCTTAGATTCGGTGCATAAAATTGTGACATTGAAAAAGAAAAGTTGTATCCACATTTGATCTAAAAACTTTATATCTTCTAATGAGGAAAATATATTCTAAAATTTGCTAACAACAGTATATTAATACGCTAGAGTAATTACTATTTTTCATAAAACATTGAAAAGTCAGGAAAAAAATGTCTATCCTGCTTTTGCTATATTCGCTCCTACTTACATTAGGTAAATAGATTGGAGCCTGAATTTGGGTTTTGGGTAGAACTTTCACGAAAGGAAACAGGCAGAATCTTAATAACTGTTGATAATCAAGCTCACTGTTAACAATTTGTACATTAATAGTAATAATATATGATAGATTGAGAAAAAATCTTATTTGTTATTATTTCGCTATATTTATCGGAATAGTTTATTTCATAAAATAACAATAGTAATAAACTTCAGTTTACATTTCTACGATCATCTCTAAAAAAATTCGGACGATGATATTAATTATATTGGGATAGATATAAATTGTTTAGGTAAGTTTCTTTTCCCCCTTTCGTGACCTTGTTAGAAAAATATTGTCTACAAATAATAATAATAATAATAATAATAATAATAATAATAATAATAATAATAATAATAATAATAATAATAATAATTGCAAATCATCATTAACGCAGAATATCATTTGACCAATCTTTATCATTTGACAAATTCACAAGTTGAAAAAAAAGAAAATAAGAAAAAAAATCCACGAAATGAAGAAAGAATCGAAGTTTTCCTTCCAGATAAAAAAGTAGAGGCACAAAAAGAGGAACCGCTGATGAGTAAAGCTCTGAAAACTATTAGAATTGGTTGCGTGTAAACGGGTACACGTATTTCATCGGAAGCAACCTATCGGTCATAAGAAAATCAATGGTCTTGTAGGTACCACTAAAGGTGCATCAGAAGCTAAAACCTAAGGAGGAGGAGAGAACGCGGTAGCTCTGTGGTAAAACGCTCACATCTGGTCCGAGAGGCCCTTCGAGCCCAAATTGTATGAATTTCTGGTGGGCAACATCGTTTTTCCATGAGCTTTCTCAGGCCTTTCCCCGTTTCCTTCCAGCTTTCATAAAAATTCACTTTCAAATTATCGAATTTTAAACTGGAAATTTCATTTTATTCTATTTTTAAATATCTGCATTGTATCTATCTGTATAAAATTGATTGTTTTTAAAGTGTTGATTATTTTTATTACTATTGTGTACATAAAAATCTGTAAACTATGTAAAGCTAAACAAATTGAATTAATGTAGATACTATAATTTTTGTAGTTACAGTACATTTATGTAAAATTAAGCCCAACTTACTTATTAGTGAGAAGATAAAATATAATAATTATAATTAAGTTGTAATATTTTCTCGCCATGTTAAACCTGTATCCGCAAGATCTAGGATTCAAAACGCTTATAGCAGGGGCATCTGTCTCTCTGTTAGGCCCATCATGCCCCCCTGAATTTTCGCGTCATCCTACAAGAAAAAAAAAACTTTAGCAATGACCTTCAATATCGATGAGATAGGAGGGAAACGAAGAGAATTTACGGCTGTATCAAGAATCTAAATGGGAGGTGAACATGTCTACTCCAAATTATATTGAATACTGTAATAAGTCTCACGAGTACATGTTCTACAAGCAAGAAAACATTACATCTCCTCTTCTTTCTAGGTAAGACATAGATTGAAACATTTGACTTTTGTTTAATTTAAATGTAAACTTCATCTGTTGTTTTTTTTTTAAATCATCTATGTTTCAGTGCTACCTCCTAACCTTTCACTGCGTCTAATCAAATTTCGACTGTTTATCGGCATTCAACCTCCGGGTTCCATAGGCTATAGAGTTAGTTAGTATGAGTGGTTAAGTATGAGTGGTTAAGCTTGCTCATGCTCCAGTAACTACAGAATTTCTCACCATAGTACCCTTTCTTGGAGTTGCCAATTATTCAAATTAACACAATCATATTAAAAAATACTACGTAATAACATGTAAGTTTACGAAATGTATAGTGGTGCATGTTTGAATATTATAATTTTATACATAGTAAATAAAGAGAAATCTAGGTTATTGAGTAATAAATCTTTAAAGATATGTTGATTATGCGTACCTTATTTGCATAGTTGTATAAACTGTTGACACCAAACTTCCGAAAACAAAGTGCTCCTACATGGGAACGTCTTTTTGGCTTTATTAAGAAAGTCACATAAGGATCCTTTTTCTTCCTGTTACTGTGTTTCTATAAAAATAAGAACCGACCAGAAAATAAGCCCTGGCATAACTTGTCAGATTGCTAGTAATATATGCACTTCTCCAAGAATACGGCACACGGCAACGATAATATCGGTGGAAGCGCCGATAATGTCGGCGGTGAAATCGACTTCAATGTACTCAAATCGTAGCTTGCACACGCCACCGACATTATCGGCCGATCCTCCGACACGCAGATGCTGTCGGCCAAGCCCCCGATATTGTCGGCGGTATCGGCGATACCGATTTTGTCTGGGGCAATGTTTTCTTATCATTGGATACACATGCAGCCGATAATCTCGGCCGGTCAGTGGGTTAGATGAAGAGAGTGAGTGACAAGGCGCTGTGTATTCTTGTTTCGTTTCTTATCTTTGGAATTTTGTTGTTTCCATTTTTTTCTATTACAATTGTATAATAATATTATTATTATCTTGTCCTATAAACAATTTCGGAACAGCTTATTATTTTTTAAGTCTCTATTTTGGAGTAGCTAATTCCCTTTATTAAATAAGTATAAAATGTGGGAAGTCTGAAGAGTACTGGTTTCCCTCTAAATAGCTATTACCAAATAGAATATAGGAAATTTAGATAACCAATTTCTTGATTATTTTCCACTTATTCTCCCTCTCTCTCTCTCACACCCACACAATCTTTGATGGTATATTTTTAAATCTATTAATGCATTTAAATATTAATACATTTTAGAAATTAATTTAAGCGTAATTTTCAAAGTTTGATACACAGTGAACCAGGCACGTAGCTGAGTTGAGTTGCTTTTAGTTTATCGTCCCGTTCAGCAGCGAGGATATATGAGACGTGGACCTACTGATTAACGTGGACTCCGAAACACATGAGCTCCCGCCGGGAACCGAACCCGGGTCTCCCACGCCAAAGGTGCGTACGCTAACCGCTTAGCCACGAGGGAGCTCGACCAGGAACGTAGCCAAGGAGGGGTCCGAGGGATCCGGACTTCCCCCTTCGAGACTAGAAATGAAAAAAATTAAGGAAGGATGAAACAAAATGAAATGAGAAAAAGAAGGATCAGCGTTAAAAATAAATTAAGCTTTTGGTTACTCTTTCTTATGGGGAGATTTGTGTTACTTGCAATACATGGTGGCGAGGTAAGCGAGATATCCTGGAAGAGTCAGGGAATTTGTAATTTCAAGAAAAGTTACGGAATTCTCAGATTCTGCTACTAGTCAGGGAGATTTTAAGCTTCCAAAAGCATAGTGCCGTTGTGTAACAGTGTGGCCATTTTTTTATCATAATTTTTCGTCATCGTATCCTTGCAGTATCAAACATGTTATTTCAAGAACAATTTTCTACTGCTCCTTTAATAACCTGTCATTTGGAACCGACAGTAGTTGACGGAATAATAAAAACAAAAAAATATGTGGAAAGAAATTTCTGTTAGAATTTAATTGAACAGAGAAAGGAATGCAGATATTGTAAAATAGTTTATAAGACATTGTTGAGTATGTACTTTTTATAATAGTTGAGGTCATAATGACACGAAAATTGTTATATTTCAATAAACAGAGGAAGGACGTATATATTGTAAAATCTTTTGCAATACGTCTCTTTATTATTATTTTACTCGAGATTTCTTCGTAGTTTGTTATTAAAATACTTCCCAACATATCCTCATTTTATTGTTCTAATAAACCAATACATGTTGATAATAAAGTAGTTTAGATTGATCGATCTCCTGGGCATTCAGAATTTCATATCGCCCCCCTGTTACGAAATCCTGGCTAAAAGAACCAATATATGTTCCAGAAAATAGTTGAGAATGATCAAGCCCCTGGTGTGATGACCACAGTATTTCATGTCGCGGACCCCCCCCCCTTCACGAAATCCTTGCTACGTGCCTGTGTGAACATAAGCATATGGAAAAAATCCTGATTATTATTACTTCCTTTTATTTTCAGAATTGTGTGCAGATCACTTTTCCCGGTCCCACTCAATAAGGAATAATTGAATAGAATATTTGTTGACAAGTCAAAGTAGAATTATTATTATTTTGTAACGAAACCAGCACAATCAAACACTCTTTGCAAAGCTTCAAGAACAAGTGACTATTTGGCATTTCCTTGATTGCGATCTCAACAACAGGGATGTAACTTCATGCTTCACTTGTTGCAGGTTTTTTCTCTCACTCCCAAAACTATCCCAAATCCCCCATTTTAAAAAAGAATTTGTGGAATGGCAATTGAAAACAAAGAACAAAACTATGTATCCACTCCCCTTTGTACCGGGATAGACCCCCTCATAGAGTTCTGCAGTTTAGCTACAGTGACTGGATGAAAAGGCTGTGTATTATTGCATTCTTACCTTTCTAGATTTGCTTAGATTTTTAGAGATGGCAAGAATTTTTCCATTCCGTATTTTAACCCACATTGAACTTGTGTAATGTAGACCTTGCATATGGGATAAGATAAAAGACTATTTCAAGGACAGAATTTGAAACTTGACAGACAGAAGGTATCGTGTGCAAACGCGCTAAGCCATACTCTGGCCCAGTAGTTGCAGAACTCAAAATGCTTGATTTACTCATAATACATGTAGAAAGATATTTATATTTGTATAAATAGATAAAACCCGAATTTATCTTTTGGATATATAAAAGCCTAGATATTTGTGTAAATAGGTAAAAAACGGAATGCGTCCTTTGGTTACCTAAAAATAGCTTCGATCTTATTTTAGAGGAAACGCGATACTGCTATTATTGATTTGGTTTTGAGTTTAGCTTCTCTTTGAGTCTCGAGGCTACATAAAACGTGAACTTATTGTGGGATCTAAACCACACGAACTTCCACCGGGGATCGAAAAAAATGAAATCTTTGAGCTTTACGTCCCACAGTTACGCCGGTTAGGATGAAGGAGACGGTGATTGTGAGAAATGAATGAAATGGTGGAATCAAGAAAGTGGGCGGAAACGGGTGAACCCCGAGAAAACCCATGCACACGGTGTTTGTCCACCACAAAGTTCACTTAGTGGGAGCAGAATTTGAACCCGGGACCCCATGCACCAGAGGTGAACGCTCTACCACTGAGTCATCGCAGCCCCACACCGGAGATCGAACTCGAATCTCCCACGCCTTCTGATTGATTGGAGATGCCATTAATTTATTTTCTCTGTTTAGGAGACAACCGTTCCGTCTTGTCTGTAATTTAAAAGATGCACGTCCTTAATTCAGATTGGCTAAAATCAACACATTAGAAAGAGTATCAGAAACTAGTATCCCAGTATCGTTTTCGGGAACTGGATTATGACCTAAAGAATGAGCAAGTATAAGAGAAAATAAAAGCATATGGCATAGTTGAATTGTAAGGTTAAGTTATAAGCAGTAATCCTGAAGCCAATAACTATCTCTTTCAGTAAAATTAAAGACTGTGAGTTATTATTGGTTAAAGAACCGCATGGTTTTCATCTCTACAAAAGCATTTTTCTCGATACTATGCATAAGAGTTTGCCTTCAAACATGTGGTTTTGTTCAGCTCAATGCATTATATTGATTCATACATATAACTAGTTAGGTATATGTCATTTTTGTACAATGGTATACTAAAACATATTTTTAAATATTAATAATCATTTTGGTATATATTTTGGAGTGAGAGAGAGAGAGAGTAAAAGGGATAATTGGACGGAAAACTTTTCTAAAAATTTATATAAATATTTTGCATTTCAGTATATTTCTATGGAATTTAATGACACACAAATTTTGGGTAGGTAGATGTTGATTAAAAAAAAAGCTTAGATGAATTTTGAGAGGGTGTAATAATGACAAAAAACCAAAAACTGATTTGATTGAGAAATGACATATTTGAAACCGAGTTTCAGGTGTGTATGTGCTTTGGTTTGAGTTACAATAAATCGCTCATCTATTAATGTTTTGAGCCAGATTTTTTCCTGCTGCTTAAAAACATTCTAAGGATGGTGCCGTGAAGAGCAGCAATCTTGAATCGTCACTGTGGGGCAGTTAAATTTTTGTTAAAATTTGTTCCTTCCAAATACCTCCACGGGGTAATTGGGCCCATGATGCGGGCGTAAATATGTGGAATGCCTTAAGTGAACATTTTTTGGTTACAATTCATTTAAATGCTGTGCTATCTTTGTCTTTTATGGTGTACACTTTTGTTTCATAGTGCATTGTGTTTATTAAGCTATTTTGTTCAACTTAAGTCTCCAGTGCCCGTAGTGTATGCCAATAGTGCTGATGCTGTAAATAGGATCGGTTTATCTCTCCAGAGTTCCAACACTTGTTTTATTGCAATAGTTTATAGTTATTTAGTGTTAGTTTTATTACCTTCTCCTATGTTTGTTTGAATATCAGGTCTGATCTCTTGGCTTTCCTTTTTCCCTTTTTCCTTTTTCTCTTTCTTTCTTTTCTTTTTCGTTTCTTTTACAATTTCGGCTAAAGTTATGACCGCTTATAGTTTTTTCGTACGTGATACATTTTGGATTAAATTCACAGGACAATCTGCTATGCTATAAACATAAACTGGAAGGCTTGAAAAAGCATTCAAATATCATTGAAATTTAGAAATAAGTTACGTCTTATTTTACGTAAACAAAGGTATATTGTTTTCTAAGCCACATAAAACTATTAGTTTTTAAGTGCAATACAAGTTATTTACACCAAAGGAAAGCTTTAATTTTCTTTCTTTACACCCAATCACCCCCATAGTATATATTTACTGCTTACGGACCACCATACTGAACTTTTTCGCTGATTTCTTAACCAAAAATATGTTATGCTACAGGTATTATTGAAACATTTGTGAAATATGAACATTTCTTTCTTTCCTTTTCTTTCCTTCTTTCTTTTTTTTAAATCAAAACTTTGTGCGAAGAAAACAGCCTCAAATTAGACTACCGCATGTAGAGTTTTGTAACAACAAATGATTAGCAAGTAGTAGAGTTATTTATGAGTAGTAAATTTAATAGGGGATGATAGGAGAACAGTAGAAATAAATGCAGAGATCTTATTAAACGCTTGCAGGGATATGGGTTTAGAAGTAAATGCAGATAAAACTAAATACAAGTAAGTGCGTCGGGACCGTAATACGGCAAATTGTGGAGGCGTTAAAATATTAAATAATACTTTTGATAAAGTGGATACTTTCAAATATTTAGGATCAATATTATCAGACGAAAATCATATTCACGAAGAAATTAAATGTCGACTAAAAGCAGGGAATTCGTGTTACTATTCGGTTCAAAATCTCTTGTCGTCGCAAATTCTGTCGAGGAATTTGAAGCTTAAAATATATAAATCGATAATCATGCCTGTTGTTCTGTATGATTGCGAAACATGGTCGCTTACTCTGAGGGAAGAACATAGACTGAAAGTATTTGAGAACAGGATCCTGAGAAGAATATTCGGACCCAAGAGAACGAGAATGGTTAATAGCGGAAGCTTCATAACGAGGAACTACATAGTTTATACGGTTTACACAACATTGTTAGGGTCGACAAGTCTAGGAGGCTTAGGTGGGCAGGTCATGTAGCTAGAATGGAAGAAAGTAGAAACGCTTTCAAAGTCTTGACTGGTAGACCCATAGGAAAACGACCATTAGGAAGACGTTAGGCGCAGATGGGAGGATAATATTAAGATGGATCTCGCAGAGATATTAATACAAAGTAGAAACTGGATGCAATTAGCTAAGGATAGAAGTCAGTGGAGAGTTTTTGTGTACGCGGCACTGAACCTCCGGGTTCCATAGGCCATAGAGTTAGTTAGTTTTAGTTTTAGAGTTATTTATGAAATTTGTTAATGTAATGTCAGTAAAATCGCATGAGTCCTATTTAACGATATAGTAAATAATATTAACATTAAATAGGAACCCCTTTTAAACATTTTCCTAAGGAGTGATTAGTACAACATTGTAGAGTTATAAATGACATATTAACAAAATCTTAGTCGTTTTACGATCACCACACTTTCTTTTCTCCTATCGACACTTGTAAGTAAAAATAGAGAAATATCGAAGAAAAGGATAAGATCATCTCATATAGTTATGCGAAAGTAAACTGTCTGCATCCAGTTAGGTAAAGGAGGGCAACAAAATTGATGAATAATCAGTATCAAAGACGTAGGCAGGAGTTGATTCGGCCCAAATCCACTCCCATTTAGTACAGTGATACTGAAATAGATTCTGCTTTCATGTAGTGGGTTTCATTTGTGACTCTTTTATTTAGAATTGTTAAGACTCTTTTTTGCAAATAATTTGTCATGAGAAAAAGCTCTACATGAGATGTTTAAAGAGAAATTTACTTCTCATAAGCTATATTTTTAGATTGTAGGACAAAATCCAAGCGGACAAAATCCAAGAGGACAAAATCCAAGCGGACAAAATCCAAGCTAAATTCTGGCAAGGCGGACAAAATCCAAGCCACAGTATCATGTGTGTAGCTGTGGTATGTGCCTGTGAATACCCTAATTAAATTGTATGTTTGTTTCTTTCTTCAATTGTCATGCATTCTAAATTTTTATCTGTAATTCTTCAATTTATTGAAGTAATATTTCATTTACTTTTAAATAACAGAAAATCCAATAAAACATGTAAGATTGTCACAGTAAGAGTGAAAATGAGCTTTAATTACTCATAAAATATTCTGGTTACTGCTAGGGCATGCCTAGGTGGATCCAATTTAGGGTGATCAGAAATATTTGACTAAAAAGAGTATACTCACATAAATCAACCAGAAAATGAAAGCACTGACTTGCTAAATCAGAGATAACAAATAACAGCAAAGCAGCCCAGTATTAAAAAGTGTACACTTAATTCTATTCTATTCATTGAGAATTAAAGTATAAATAAAATTAAAAAGATATAATTTAGATAAAAAACAAATTTACTTCTCTACCCTCAGAGTATTTCAAAGTATCCTGCAAAATCATTATCAAATTATATTCTTACAAGAAGACAGTTATAGATATCCGACAATCATTTTGGACATGAGTGTACATCTACATTTTACTTATTTAGAATATATAGGCTTACCGAAACACGAGAAGTACAAAAACTCAGCATTCTACAACTACAATACATATTTCACATTTTGATCATTTCTGACGAAAATTTGATCAATATATCAGAATTATTTTTCAAAAAATATTCATAAAACACTACCAACAAACAAATTAAGACTTCTGTATGCCACCTCATTAGGGTGGAATTAAAATACTCCAATAAATGGTCTTACAACAATATGCCGAGTGTCTTAAATGCATTATATATAATAAAATTAAGATGCAAATACGTACTTTTACAATATATTTGTACATACATACATAATTTTACATACTTTCATATGGACGTGATAAGTAATTAAAGCTCATTTTCTCTCTTACTGTGACAATCTTACATGTTTTACTGGATTTTCAGTTATTTAAAAGTAAATGAAATGTCATTTCAATAAATTGAAGAATTACAGATAAACGTGGGTTCCTGTCACCACGGCATGGCGCGTCCTCAGGTTGCGGATCGAGGAGAAGGCCTCTAGATATAGAGGTTAGCTGCGAATATACTGAATAAGCAGTCGCGGACAGCCGACTAGGAGTGGTCCTCCAGTTTGGGGGTTTGGGTAGGGCTAACAACCTCATCCTGTAAAAAAAAAGCACTTGTTCAGAAATATTCACAAAAGCCTCGGACAAGGACTGATAACTTGGCACGACCTCAGCAAAAGAAAATGGACATGAGATTTGGAACATGGAATATTAGGAGTCTTTATAGAGCAGGCGCGTTAAAATCCGTAACGAGTGAGTTAGAGAAATACAGGATGGACGTAGTAGGAGTTCAGGAAGTTAGGTGGGAAGGAAATAGATCTGAGAATTCCGGAAATTTTAAGTTCTTTTACGGGGAAGGAAATAAAAATCACCAGTTAGGAACAGGGTTTTTCGTTCATAAACGTATATTACCAGCAATTAAATGGGTTGAATTTGTTATCGATATACTTTCTTTTATTACTCTTAAAGGACGGTGGTGTGATATTATTGTTTTAAATGTACATGCCCCGACTGAAGATAAGGATGACGATATAAAAGACAGTTTTTACGAAGAAGTGGAGCGGATATTTGACCAACTCCCGCGATACCATATGAAAATTCTCTTAGGGGATTTCAATGCGAAGGTAGGACGAGAGGATATCTTCAAACCGACTATAGGGAACGAAAGTCTGCATAAGGAAAGTAATGACAACGGTGTTAGACTCGTGAACTTTGCAACATCAAAAAACCTAATCGTGAAGAGTACAAAATTCCAATTCGCGACGCTCATAAATACACTTGGACATCACCAGACTAAAAAACACACAATCAAATTGATCACGTTTTAGTAGATAGAAGAAGGCAATCGAGCATAATTGATGTCCGATCGTTTAGAGGGGCTGATTGTGACACTGACCACTACCTGGTAGCAGCGATAATACGAGAGAGGTTATCGTTGAATAAAGGTAATATTCATTGTCCGAAAACGGAGAGATTCAATTTAAAGAAATTAGAAGAGAGCCAGGCAAGAGAGAAATACCAGATTGAAGTTTCGAATAGATTCTCGGCCTTAGAAGATTAGGAGAGCACTAGTGTTGAGGATACCTGGATCGAAATTAGAAATAGCACTAAAATTTCAGCAAAAGAAAAAATGGGACGCGCGGAAATACGTAGGAACAGACCATGGTTCGACCAGGAACGCATAAAACTAGCAGAGAAACGAAAACAGGCAAAATTACGCTGGCTACAAAATCCAAATAAAATAACTGCACAAAATTTCGCAAATATCAGGCGGGAAACTTCCAAAACTTCTAGAACAAAGAAACGCAATTATCTGAAAGCAAAAATTAAAGAACTTGAAGATAATAGTAAAAATAAAAACATTCGGGACATGTATAAGAGAATCAACGAATTAAAGAAAGTCTATCAACCTCGTGCTTATATATTAAAGAAATCTGACGGTACAGTTCTTACTGACACGGATAGCATCTTAAATAGGTGGAAAGATTTCTTTGACGATTTGCTTAACACGCAACCAAAAACTAGTGTGCGTGGAGAAAAGGTGATACACACCGCAGAACCGTATATTCCAGAACCCAACCGAATAGAAGTAGAAACCGCTATAAAAAAAATTAAAGAAAAACAAATCTACGGGTGTAGATGAAATTCCGGCTGAGTTAATTTTAGCTGGAGGCGAAAAATTTTGGAACATGAATTGAATTGTTATGTAAGAGGGACTCCATTTTAAATTATATTTCAAGACAGACAAGAAAAGCTAATTCGAATGATGAATTACAACGTTCAATAATAATACGTATAAGAATTCAAATAATCACTATCTATAGAAAATAGGTAGCACCTCAGAAATGATTAAAGGAGAAAGAAAGAGAGAACAGCAACTATGTTTTATCTTACTAGAAAGTAGAGCTTGAGTATGCTGGCAATCTCTTCTAATACACAGATGAGCACAACACAATTCCTTAAAGTTTACTTCACGCACTTTACTCTGTTCAATGGTTTTATTCTACATTCGTATCGCGTCAAATAAAAACGTCACACCCAATTTAAACATTTCAAATATCACTTTCAATACATCCATTTCTTCTTTCTTTTTAAAATAATGGTTTAATGTATACTTACCCCGCAGCGATATGACGAAGCACTCACCTATCTGAGAAAGGCGCCTTACGAAGTTTCACAAGCTCAAATCAGAATTTCATGTCTTTCGTCTCCAAATTCTTCAGGGAATGTCCTAATCGTAGAAGAAATATATTCAATTACATCAACAAGAATAAACTGATACCAACGTGATTAAAATGTACTTGTCGAAAATACGATATCTCAAAAACATACGATCAAAAAAATTATAAATCCCATATATACATTAAAGGTAAACGCAATTGCGAAGCAATACGATCACTTATATCTGAAGTCAAAAATAAGGCAAACTTATTACGATAAAGGTTCTCAAGGAACATATGAGCTTTCCCAACTGAATACAACTTTCCCCACCTCTCCCCTGCTACATTTCATATTCTTATTCAGTTCTACATCTAAAACAAATTTTCATTTCCTTATTCACACACACTATTCGGTAGATGTATCAAAATAGCATCTTCAGTAAATCTTATCTATTAACAAACTTATTTCACATTACATGTAACTCAGCGTTTTCGCGTTCAGATTACACTATCTTCAGTCGCACGTGAGTATGTTTGTATGTGAAGACGACAACGAACAAACATGTAATCTCAAATGCTGTATACGTTTGAAAAAAATCATGCAATGCGATATTCACCTTAGCAACAAAGGTCTATTCGATCAAAGAACAGTCTGCAAACAAATCCTATTCCCATGAACACTTAAAAGTGAATTCGTGAGAATCCCAAGACCAAATTATATAAAGCAAATAGCTTTAACGAAAACTATATTCTCCTCATCAATTAATCACAAAAAATATGGAATCTTTAAGATTCCCAGCCTATGACTTCAAAACATTATGAATTGCTACGGAAAGCATGTACCCAAGGGGTCGCTGGCATGAGCAAACATGTGATCCTTCATATATCACTTTCAAACATAACACAAGTGCTCCTGTCGACTTGAGTATACAAATTTTCATCTTACGTTATAAAAACATTATGAAATGCAATGGGAAATTTGCGGTGTTAGCTTCAATAGCAACCAATGCTATTTCTGTAAAAGTACAGTGAGAAAGTTAAGGGAATATGTTTCATATTTTTGGTCATATTTTATTCTATAATAATGATTATTTCTTCACGATCTTTTTAGATAGCCAGCTGAGGTTTTGATCAGAGTGGAGAACTGGGGAGATCGGTTCCGATGATTTGCAAGTCAGTCGAAAATGTTTATACATGTCCCATACACTTATGAGGATCCACGACCCTTGGGGGTCGGGTTCGATTCTCGGTGAGAAAGCATTAAATATTTTAAAACATAAAGTTAATTCGTTCCTTACTGTCGTGAAACGAAGTGCTATATACGTGAAATTCTTTTTTGTTTCACGCCAGAACTAGTTCAACGCTAAAATCATGAAGTACCAAATTCGATCTCAGCTCCCTACCAAAGTGGATTTTTGTGTACAGAGTCTTTATATCGTAAGCTAGCGATGCACAATCAAGGTTAGTTGTCTATTTCTTTTTCACTCCCCCAAAATAATAATAATAATAATAATAATAATGATAGTAATAATGTGATGTATTTTTTAAGTATGTTTTTATTTTTATTTACGTTTTAATACCACTTTGGTCCGGATTGGATTCTCGATGAAAGAGAGAGAGAGAGAGAAAGAGAGCATTGAACACTTGGAAGCATTATAGTGCTTCGAAATGAGGAGCTTCGAACGATATATATCATATGCTACGCTACAGGGTGCCTAACGTCAATTAATATATATAAGTACGCTCTTTGCCAGTGAGATAAGTGGATCCAAAATAGCTATCAATACAATACAAGACAAAAAGACCAAGACCAATCAATTGGGATGCTTCGATCACTGAATGTCAGAGGATTGGGGGTAAGGGTCTAAAATAGCTTCCAAATGCTGTGCAAAATAGCTATTCAATACAAAACGAAAAGACGAAAACTAATCAATTGGGAAGCTTCGACCGTGATAACTGAAAGACTCTGATGAAGATCCGGTAGCCGTCCAAGAGAGTGAGCATATCAACAGCGTCCGCTTACGTTCTTCGCACGAGGGAGTAGGGGTTTGGGGTTGAATTAACTAGCCAATACACGACACGAACACGGAAAAGGCATGTTTCATCTTGTTTCTACATCTGATAGGGTTCCCACTATGGGCATAACAACAGCGGGTTCCCATTTCCAAAATTTTCCCACGTGGCTCCTGTTGGTAGCCCTAAAAGGCTATGAGCATAACAACTAAAGGCCTGTTGAAACTTGCCTTCGAATTTTAGGAAAACAAGATAATTTTTTGCTGACAGCCATCTATCCAACGGGTATTCTACTATACCCACTGTTAATATGTAACTTCCACCCCAGGATAAAAATCCTCAACTTTTGCAATCAGAAGCTGCCTTAAATTTTCACTCGAGGGACGCTCGGAACAATGCCCCAGCATGATATCCCGACTGTACACAGAACAAACCAGATGACGTATGAAGTCTTTATATGTCTCTTCTATATGACATGCATGCAGTAGGAGAATAACGTTTTTATATATTGTACACACTCACACGGAATGTGTTCCAGCAGAACCTGCTAGTACACACCACTTAGGACGTAGCGTGCAAATTTTAGAAAATACAATTTTATTGTTTGGATGTTAATGTTTAAATGAAGAGTATAATTCTTTTAAATTCCCAAGTAATACTCGCTTCTAAATGTGTACATATTTTGAAATACTCACTCTTTTTCCATGTAGAATTCTGGAATATTCATCATGAACGTAGAAATTCGTCACTATTTCAATTGTATCTTCACTCAGCTGTTTTTCCTTTCTCAATTCAGAAATAGCTAAAATTCGTTTATTCTTCAGAACTTTCCTTGTTTGCCGGATGGCATATTCACTCTCATTACATTCATCGACAATCCGTTTCCTCCTCCACGATGAGGGTACTAAAGTTAACAATTATACTTTTTCTCTTCTGGTGGTTTTACCTCGGAGTTTGACATTTATTAAATCAAGAAGGTTATCCATATCATGAGCCTATTGTTTCTCATCTTTTCAGTGCAGTACTTGCAGAGTCAAGCTTTCCTTTAGCATATGCAGGCTTGTTGTGTGGCGGAATGGCATGGAATTTTAGAAGTGACTCCCCTAATGATGTAAGTAATATTAATATGCTCTACAGTTTCGTTTTTTGCGACAGATTCTTTTAAAACAGATACATTGTGTTCACTAAATGCGCCCACGTCTTTGTATTTAAAGGAAATCCCAAAACTGTTTGTGCAATTACCGCATACTTTTTGACAAGGAATAACTTTACAGAGTCAATGTTTTTATTAATTTCATTAGAAAATCAATACTTACTTTTCGCAAAGCCTAAACGATTGTTTTTTTTTGTGTGTGTGTGTGTGTGTGTGACAAGTTGTCTGATAATGTTCAAACTTCTTCAAGTAATATGTTTTATGATATCGACGAAAACTAGTTAACAAATCACAACTGATTCCACTCCTTTGTGATAACATTCTTTCTCGGATGCACTGAAATTACACTGCAATTTCACCACATGTGTATAGCTGCTTTTGTCAAGTTTACTTTTAGCTTCCTTTACTACATTGCACTGTTCTAATTCACTTCGAGACATCTTTGTAGGCCAAATTAGCACTTGACAGGATGAACAATACTATCTTGCAGCAACTCCAATAAGTATTATGTCTTAAGCACTCAACACGACATAAACATCTGCACAGAAACACATGTGAAAGCGAAATGAACAAGTTATTGTGCGGCCCCAATGCAGAATCAGGCAAGATTATTCATGTTCCTACTGGCATTGCTCAAACAAGATTTTTCACGTCAGCTTGATAGTTCAAGACACAAGTTGCATGTTCGCGTTACCTAAACTATTTTTAATCCGTAACTAGTCCTGCATTTTATTTGATAGTTTATTATGCATCGTATATATTCACAGCTGAAAGTTCTGAGGTGAAGAAATGGAATTTACTCCCCTCCACAGTTGTAAATTCGGTCAATCTCACTTCGTCTCAAATACTGAAAGCTACACAATAACTCTAAAAATAACAGTCAGTTTAGAACTTCAGATATAATTTTATTCCGGTGCTGATGAAACAAACA
Source organism: Thermobia domestica (assembly GCF_964235325.1). Lineage (NCBI taxonomy): Eukaryota > Metazoa > Arthropoda > Insecta > Zygentoma > Lepismatidae > Thermobia > Thermobia domestica. The sequence goes on from NC_137457.1 coordinate 64,204,192, forward strand.
TATGTCCTTGTGTACAGGATTTCTCAAATGTCTCCTGATATAGGGTAACTCGGTTACTATCAGAGTTACAACAAAATGTAGGAGAGACAACCGTCGTCAAATATGATGTTTTCAATCTAAAGTGAAGGGATTTTTTAATCGAACTAGCCGTTTGGGCTGTGCACTCTTTATGTACCCGAAGTTTCCAGTTACACGTTTACCTGGACCTACAACACAAGTGAATGAAGTTACTGTCTTTTACGCTAACGTGTTGCTGGCCAGCCCCCATTTAAAACATGACCCCCATTCACCACACTTTTACGAAATTGATCCTTCACTTTAGGTTGAAAACATTCTATTTGGCAACTGTTTTTCCTCTTACATTTTGTTGTAACTATGGTAATAACAGTTAAGCTATGTTATTGAGCTTTTGAGACACACCGTATATTTAACAACTACGAACGTAAGATCTTTGACACTATAGATACACATATCAACATATATATTAAATAAATGTATGCTTTACTTATGCAGTTGTACTTTAGTTTGTGCGGCTAGGTTAACACTAAAAGGACTGGAAAAGTTTACCCCCACTAGGACTAAGCGGTCAATTTGACCGCCACATTATATTTGAAGGTGAAAGAAAGTTATTGGGAATTTATTGGTTATCTTCTGTGTTATTATTTTATGGCATCCCATTTTAATTTGCCAATAATTATTTTAATGGTGTAAGTACTTCATAATAAGTAACTAGAAATAAAAATTTCTACATAGTATAATAGAATTTGCTTTTACTACAGTGCTATAAGTATGTAGTATATACAGATATGTTATATATTTCTACGATAAGGAATATAAGTTTAAAAAATCTTAACGCTCTATATTTATTTTAGATTAAGTTTTGAAGTATCATTTAAAATGGTACATTGTAAAGGAAATTTGGAGGTAAAAGTTTTAGATGTCCTGTGTTGTCTGCACAATTATAATAGTCTTTGCAAGAAACTATTTCTTTGTCTACAAGAGTACAACTATATTTGAATAAATTTTCATATACTTTCATTCACCACGGAATCTATTGGGTAGTGATGAAAATCAGCTTTGGTTTTATACTGAAACAGTTTACAAAAAACTCGATTACTTTTCTGTCGCAGTCTCTCTTTCCAATTGAGAGAGAGAGAACACTCAATGAGAAACACACTTCTTACAAAACTGTTGCTTTCTGATTTTACCTACGCAATTCTCACAAATATATTTCTTACTTTGTTGCACACATCTGTATTTTTATTGCAATCTCATAGCAGAATTTGGCATTGTTTTCTCATCTTGCACTGTTGTTGCTCATCATCATCCGAGAAACTATCACTATCGTCCTGTACATGCTCAGCTTTAGTCAAACATTCTACGACTGTCTCAGAAATTGTCTTCCTCTTATATCTTTCCGTTACTTGCTTATAAACGATACAGGAATTAAGACATGTTATATCCATTACATTATAAAACACATGAACCGGCCTCATCATACTGGGTGATTTTACAGAGCATTTTCGAAGCATTTGGTCAACGACATCGACGCCAAATTTTGTTTTATTGTAATACAGTACATACTCAGAGTTCAGAGTTCTTCTTATCTTGTGACACACGAACTGCCTTATGCATAGTACTAAAAATAGCTACACGCTTGTTGCTCTTGCATTTATAAGCTGTCAGTATATTACATCTACTGTTTTTGCAAATGTCAGTGGTATGTAATTTCTTATATTTAGAATGTGTAATATGTCATAAATGTTAGTAACAGGGAAATCTAGTCATGAACTTTTCATTGTATCTGGAAGCTTAGATAGTACTAACTACAATTCATAAATTATATATATAAGGGCGGATCCAAGTTGGGCTAAAGGGGCTATAGCCCTCTTTCACGCTCAAGTATACACAGGATAAAATAGGTTTCAAACCTGATTTACACTGGCTAAAACTGCAAACTATGGTTCAGTCCCTCCCTTGATCATTTTCTGGATCCACCACTGAATATATCATGTGTGAGTGTATGCCCTCGCAACACACTCAAAAAAGTTATTCGAAAACAATGACTTTACACACTACCATCGCAACATAATTACAGACCATTAATTGCAAATAAAATATGTTTTCGGTGTCCGTATAAGCAAGCGGTCAAAATGACCGCTTCGTCCTTATGGAGGTAATGCAGCGCAGAGCCCTCTTAGTGACTTGATAGTCTCCAAAATTTTTACACATAGTCTACCTTATTAATGATAAAAAGTCAGGGACTGTCAGATTTCTAAGTAAAATGGTCAAACTGACCGCTCCGTCCTTCTAATGTTAAGTTTGGTTGGCATGACTCTTATCTGGAACTGGATTCCCCTTGACTATTATATATCCTTCATTTCTACTTTATATGAAAGATATCGAGCTGAATATTATGCAAAATTAGAAATTTACACAAAAAAATTAACTCTTTTGAAGTTCAAGGGTATATTTTCACCATTAACGTACAGCAATTTTGATGGTGTTGTTTTTGTTAGCTTTACAGACGTACATAAACCTCGGTTAGAAATTTCCAAGTGATACATTGTTTAGATACTGAGATGTGAATATTTCATTAAGCTCTACGAAATATTAGACGACATCGAGAACGACCGGAATGCCTGAAATTTTGAAACTTTGGTCTCGTATTTCTAACAAACTATTAAGATTTCAGGAGATAAATTTTACAGGTTATCATAGCTTAGTAGTGTTAACAAGTACACTATGTTTCATTAAAATCTGAATTGGTGGGTGACATCGCCTGGTTGCCTGTTCAAAATATCCAGATAGATAGATAGATAGATAGGTAGATAGATGCATGAGGTTTATTCATGCCAAAAAGTCCTGCTCAGACCGGTTTTTCCAAGCACTCAAATACCTATGAGGTCTATGCCGAACTTCACTGGTCTATTTCGGCCCTCGTGAGGTCTAACGCGGTCCTCGCGAGGTCTAAGTTGGTCCTTTGAGGTCTAAGGGTGCCTTCAGGGCTGCCAACATACTTTAAAACAACTTCAAGAATCAAAATGAAATATGACATATTAAATTGTTTTGCATTTTACACAAACAAAAATCGCTGAAATTTCGTACCATGGAAATATTAACAGGGAGATATTGTTTGATGTATTATTTAGTGCAACAAAATTAAGTGTTACCATCCCAGTAACAAGATTTTTCAAATAACACTAAGCAATGTTTTTCTATAATTCCAATTTGCATGTTAAACGAAAACTTACTGCTTCTATTGTTTAATGCTGTAAACCGAAAGCGTTGCAGTATCGAAAACATTCAAATTTCAAAGGTCTCTACTACAATAATATGTTAAGTGAATTTCAAGGGAAAATGCATATTGGAAGTACCTTAGTGTCGAATACTACGATGACAATACGACTTATTTCGAAGAAATGGAAACAATGATACATCAAATTCTTTATTTTGAAAAAGGTACTAACTATAACAACCAACCGCATAATGGTTTTCGATAGACACAAAGATTACAATGCTGTTTACAACAATTTGATAAATCAATCCGTAATTACATATGAAAAAACGTTGTTAAAGATTGTTGTACTGCATAAAATGACGTATCTGGAGGAACCTTTTAAAACACTGTAGGTTTCCTTTGCTTCCATGCCATTATATCAATTGTTTTTGAAAATTGTATTTATAACAAATTGAGGAAGAAGATTATGGTCACCAGATTAGTACACGAGCTTAAAAAACTCATAGTTTTTAAAGATTTTTATAGTTTCTAACTATTTCAATTTTAGATTTTTTTTTACTTTGGTATGATCTTTATGTTATTTAAAAAAAATAATTTATCTGGCGTCATCGACAAAGTTTATTTTCCACAATTTCTTATTTTAAACTTAAGGTCAAGCTATTCGGATTCATGTCCAGGAAATTTTGTTAACAGTTTATGTTGTAGCTATTGAAGCTCTTATATTATAAGCAATTACATCATAACAATCTTAGTGATAAAGTGTACTTGGCTATATGGCTTCGACTATTATTATTATTATTATTATTATTATTATTATTATTATTATTATTATTATTATTATTATTATTACACGAATTGGTTAAAACAAACTACAGAAAATTTTCGGAATTACATAATCCTTTGCATTGTTGCAAGCTTATCTCCATTGTTTATCACATCTCCGGAACAATTTGAGATATCGTATTGCTCTATACTACATTATGATAAAGGGGCGCGGTGGCTCAGTGGTAGAGCGTTCACTTCCGGTGCTTGGGGTCCCTGGTTCGATCCCAGCTTGCGTCGTGTGAACTTTGTGGTGGACAAACATCGTGCTAGTGGGTTTTCTCGGGATTGTTCCCGTTTCCTCCCACTTCCTTCATTCCACCATTTCACTCATTATCACCGTCTCCTTTAGCCTAACCGGCATAACCGTGGGACGTTAAACTTAAAGATTTCATTCACTTTTTTACATTATGATATTTATATCCATTAAAAAGAATATATGATTGAACGTAGTATTTTCCAAAGCGTCTTTAAGGAATAAAATATGTTTGATATAATATCGTACAATATTGTACTCTGAACATGAATTCCCTTCATTTAATAGTTTTAACGCATTAACGAAACGACACGGCAATTCGTAATTTTCCATCGACTTCATTTTCTACGTAGTAAACAAAATAAACGTTTCAATTATTGCTTGATACCAGCATTCGATCCAGTTCTTCCAAAACATCGATGTTAGAAAAAAAGTTACAAGTCACAAACATATTTAATACAAACAGCAAAAACTTTCTTGTATTTTCATGTAGCATAGGCTTCAAGAGCAAAATGAAATGTAGGAAAAGACAGATGAAATCAACACTTGGAGAATAGTAGATTGGTTACCTAACTACGAGCGCACTTTTCCCCCTCCACCCCTGACTACCAAAAATTACAAACCCGCCACTGACCATTGAACTTTAGCAAAGTCACACGGCGCAAAGTATCCCCACAACTACAATGTTAAAGTTAGATCGAATATGCTTTTATGACATTTAAAATCATAAAAACTTACATCTAACTAAAACTAAAACTACAGCTAAATTATTCTACACATTTACAAATATAATCATATCCATAATTTTCACATCTACTACATCTTCCAAAGCTACAGAAGTCACTTGTACAATCTTTTTTAGTTTGCGTTGCAATTGATTTACATGTTGTGCAATAATATCGAAAGTAGTCTAATTTTATTATGTTTTGTTTAGGCATTTATTATATAAATGAATTGTATATATAAATGAATTGTATATATATATTTCATTTTTCTTCTATCTTATAATGTCCCCATGGTAGGGTATTGACCCCATCCTGTAAAACACATCTCTTATCATCCACGCAACTTAAAGCTAACTTATTTACTTGTATACTGTACAAATCGTGCTTATAACTTCTAATCAAATTCATCTTCTTATAATATTCCTTTTGGCTAATCAAACAGTCCTTATACTCGTTAAATGACAGTTCTTTATACACGACACTCTTCTTAACACCTTTAGCCTTCTTACAACACTTTTCCTTATCGAACTTACCTTTAAAGTCTTTATCTGTTAAATCTATTTGAGGTGCTTTTATACTGTACATCTTACTTCTTAAACCTACAAACTCTTCTATGATTGTACCTTTTATCTCATCCTTCATCTTACCAAGTATTTTCTTATTGATTTGTGGTATCTTATATTTGTTATCTTTAGGGTAGTCACTGGTATCGAAGTAATCAATGTAGTTTTTCATGTCCTCGTACACATCTTCTGTTTGGATATGATATATATAGCTATCAGTATCTGTATAACATACTTCTATTTTGTCTTGGTATTTTGGTTTCATCACATTGTAATGGAAGTCGTGCATTAAATATTTCGATAGATCTAAGATACTCATTCCAACATATATTGGTTTATTGAAAGTTAATTTTGTTTTATTCATTATGATCGCACATAGATTCTCAGTATAAATAATTCTATCTTTAAAATTTGGTTTAGCAATTAGTTTTTCTACTCTTGTTGGATCATATTCTATTTTTATAGGTTTACATCTCTTTCTAATATTTTCCATAGTCTTTCCAAAAACTGAATTGCTCATGAGCTTATAAAAGTCTTTTTCAGAGTCATTTGTTGCTCTAGTTCTCATCTGCGTGTTTAAATCAATATGTTTCTTTAACGAATCTGATTGTTCGAACTCTATTACACGGTGTATCTTGTTAAGTTTTAAACCAAGTGAAAGACATTGTTTTAGGTTTCGATAGTGAATTACATATTTTTCTTTGTCATATAGGGTTGTTAAAAGTTTTGATTGTTTTGAACCAGGTGGACACATGTTTTGAGGTGCTAATGGATAGTCTTTGTGATAGTCATGCAATTCTTTAGGATATTCAAGATCAACTTCTAATATGTAACCAGTATCAGAATCATCAGGTATATTTGTGAAATCTATTTCTCTTATCTCATCTTCACTTTACCATCTGAATCCCTTATACGACATATATTGACTCATTGCCCACCGATACAAGTTATTGGCATCTAGATACATTAAGTAAGAATCTTCTTTATTCTTATCATAATCTTCCATATACTTATTGTTTGCTTTCACATATCTTTTTGAGCATTGACTAATCCCACCTCTTATACCTTTCTCTATCATCAATACCATATCGTAATCAGTTAATAACTCTAGTTTTATAGTTGTCATCTTTAGCATTGCATCCCAAGCTAAACCTGGTGCTGTCATATACCAAGCTGGATCGAGACCATAAGCTTTAAGACATGTTTCTCTAAAGTTCTCAAACACATCTGCTAATAACAACACATCGGTTTTTAGATATAAGTCATGGTATTGTCCGAGATTCTTAATTTTAAATGTTTTCGACACTTTCTTTGCATGTTTATAATCCTCATCGCTTATATGTGTGTTGTCAAGCTTGTTGTAGAATGCTTCCTTTGGTGGTAATTTTCTTTCTCTAAACCTATCCCAATTGTTAACATAATCGTACGGGTAAACACCTTTTCTTCTTACAAGGTTAAATTGTTCTTCATCAGGATAGAAGTGTTGTGTGTGACCCATTTGTTCTTTCGTTAGGTTTGATGATAATTTGACTAAACTACATGCCATAAATCTAAATGAATCTACGAATTTTAATTTGATAGTTCCAACTTTTTTACTGAATGATATGTAGCGTTGCTCGTTATTAGGTATTAATTCAATTTGTTCTTTGTTACATCCTAGCTCTTTTATAAACAAGTGAGAGTCATATCCAGATAAGTTATGTATAATCACTGGTACGAACTTAGGTATTCTAACTTTCAAATTACAGTTGTTACATAATGCAGCTACAAACTCTCCTGTTATATGATCGTGATGTTTAACTTTGTGGTTTTCTGGTGTATATTTTACTTTACAGTAAGAACAGAATTCGGATTGGCTGAACTCTTTTATCTGTTTACGTGTTAATGGTAATTCATTATTTTGACTATATATGTTTGATATTTGTTTAGCTTCTTTCTTTAACATTCTTATGAACTTTTTTGCTGCATCTTTACCTCTATACACAACAGGATTAGTTTTACTCCCATCACTTTTTACAATATAGTAACAGAATCCAGATGGTTTGTGCTGTTGATATTTTTTGGTATATGGCTCGTTATCCGGATAACATTCTTTACAACCCATAACTTTATGTTGCAAACATTCAAAATCAGCGTAAATCGTAAATGGCAACTTCATCGTAAATTGATAGTTTTTAAATTCAACGTATGTATCTTTCGGTGGCATTTCTATCTTAACAGCTTCGTGAGTGGAACAATCTTTTTCGTGTTTATCTAATGCACTTTGTGAGTAAAAATATAACAAGCATCTATCACATAAGTATTTTCGAGCTCTCCATTTAGTTATTTGACTGCTTAGTAATCTACTTAGATCTTTAATCCAACAATAGTGTGTTTTAACTTGGTCTTCATTTTGTTCTTTTACATATAATAAATTCACATGGATGTCTTTCTTGTTTTTAGTATGATATTTTCCATCATCACTATATGTATAAACGTTAAATGATATATTGAGCCGTCTTTCAATTTTTGGGATGTCACTTAGTTTTACAGGAAAATGAATATCTTTTAATATTGTTTCTAAGTCTTTAACAACTTGCTTGTACTTTGGTGGTCGTTGAAGATCTTTTTCAACAGGATGTAATGCAGAAGCAATTGAAAACAAGAAACACTTTTCATCTTTACTCTTTACATTGATAACTGCTTGTTTTCTTTTGATTTCCTTTGGTAGTTCTATATATGATGATCCTCTATATGGTGCATATTTATTAAGAGCTAACTGCAAGTAGTTTATATTTGTAAGAGTCCATCCAGAACCTCTAGCTTGGAACTCATCCATTCTTGCTCGTAATATTTGTTTAGCATCACTTATGAATTCTTTTAGATTGGTTGATTGGAATACCTCTTTGTTATTAATGTTGAAGTAAATGTCTTGAATCTCTTTACCTTTCTTATATTGACAGCTTATTAGGAGATTAGCCTTTAACGATCCACGTTTTTGTAAGCTGATGTTCAATCTATTTATTAAAGCCTTTGATGTTGAATTGATATATAGTTCTAGAGGATCATGTTCTTTATAAGTTGTTATAAATCTCCATGTTTCTAATCTTGATTTGAATGCTGTGCTTTTAAGTTTTACATCGATTGGTTGTGATTCAACTTTGATTCTTGGTTCTTCAAATACTTCTTTTTGAAATGGGTATATATTTCTAATCTGCCTTCTGCTTTGTTCATCGTCATGTTGTTTAAGAAGGTCTATCAGTTCTGCTTTTCTTAATCGGGAATATCTTCTGATTCCCTTCTCTTTACATTGTCGCCTTAACTCTACTACGGTAAATTTACTATAATTATTCATCCTATTTATTATATAGAAAATCTTTATTACTCTTCAATTTTTATCTTCACCGGATTATTTCAGTTCATTTTCATTTTTTTCTAACACATCGTTTACACATCTGCACGCGTCTGCCATTGCCTACATATGTTTCCTCGTTGTGTTAGTCTAGAACTTTCATGGGAAGACCCATCAAAGTCACATATACACATTTAAAACTGAATCATTTTTGTAAGCTTACTCATCATCATCATCATCATAATCATCACTACCATATTTGTATTCATCATCACTTCTCAAATCAGATGTTTTTTGTTGCATTACTAAAAACTTATTTTCCTTTAACAGTATTTGATTCTCTAGTAGTGTTGCTAAGAGTTTAAGATCATGATGAATTAGTTCAAGTCTATCATGTAATAAATCAAATTCTTTCTCCATATTTGTCATATAGAAAACCAACAAAAATGAAATAAATTTAAATCTAAGAATAAAAAACAAACATGACTAATGCTAAGGAAATATTATCTTACAAACCTATATTTGATTGTGTATGTAAACATTTAAATATTGGTGGTTATAATGATGAAGACAAAATAAATTTTAGCGTGTCCATAGCTATGTTAGATCATTTGTTCAAGAAAGCTACTAAAGAAAACAACTTATTTCTTACACAATGCGAACGTTATGAGTTTGTCTGATGAGATATTAGATTCACTGACTGATGAACAATGGCTATATATAGGCTATGATGATTATGAGGGGGAATATAACTATGATCACATTACAGAAGACTTCATACGCAAAATCTGCAGAAAGTTAATTTGAGTTAAATATGTTTATGGAAAAAGTTATCGCAAGAGTTTATAAGAGAACTAGCTGATAAAGTTGATTGGGAGATTATTTCAAGAAGCCAAGACTTATCAGAAGACTTTATAAGAGAATTTGCAGATAGAGTTGATTGGAAAGAAGTATCGTATAATCAAAAGCTATCTGAATACTTTATTAATGAGCTTATAGATAAAGTTGATTTTGATGCTATATTTTATAAAAACGAACTCTCTGAAGCCTTTATACGAGAACATGCAGATAGAGTTAATTAGTGGTGCATATGTGGAACTAAACAATTATCAGAAAACCTTATAAGAGATTACGCTGACAAAGTAGATTGGGAAATGATTTCAATGTCTCAAAATTTAACAGAAGAATTTATTGCAGAGTTCGAAGGTAAAGTTCATTGGACTAACATTTGAACTTATCAAGACCTATCTATAGACTTTATATATGCATATAAATATTTTGTGGATTGGAGAGCTATAATAAGAAAATATCATAATAATCCCAATTTAGTGTTATGTTGAATGTAGCATTTGCTGTTGCAGCAGAGGGTTAATGCATAACTAATTATCTTTTATGGCTATTATACCATAAAAGTTGTATGTTTGAAAGGGAGCCAGTGCTGGTGGCCCCAGTTGTAACTTTAATTATCAGATAATAACCTATCGTATAAACAATCAACTTCTTTAACCAATTCTTTTTCTGATAGTGATGTCCAAAATTCATTACCCTTACCCTTACGAATATGTAGTTCTTGCTGCATTAGGTTGAATAGCTTAATACTGTTAGGATCTCTAAACTTTTCATATATTATTACATGATTAGGATATTTTTCTTCTGCTTCATTTAGAGGCTTATATAGGCTTCTCTTCTGATATCTGATTGCATAATAAGGGAAAGGATCATCAGGTTTGTTCTTCTTATATATGATTAGACAATTCTTTTGAAACATCATCTGTATATGGTGCTGCAATTTCTTTTAAGCTCTCGTTTTGAATTCTCAATCTCTCCATTGTTTAATCTATTTCTTCTACTTTTCTTTGCAGCTCTTCTTGGTCTTCTTGAATTTGTTTAAAATTAGAAACGAAATAGTCTTCGATAATATCATAGCATTTGTCATAGAAGTCTTGTGATACCCATAAAGCAATAGCGACAAATATCTTTTTATACATATATGTTCCTGAGATTAGATTGTTAATTTCGTTACCAGCTAGTTTTACTGTGTAAGACGAGTTTCTGAAGTTCCTAGCTTTGGAGGAATTTTGAAGTTTGTTGTAGTAATCTAATAACTCTTTAGAATCTTTATTTTTCAGCCAGTTGTCAAACCTCTTACCACCACTCTGACACAACTTAGTAGCATTGAAGTATCCTGTACTGTTATCTATAATCAACTTGAAATCACCAAAGATACCATACCAATAGTTATCTTTGATCTGTTCATAGCAAATATCATTTAAACTAAGAGGACTATCCATAGTACCAATATTTATTATATAGAAAATCTTTATTTTTACCGGAGAACATCTGCTCCAGCTAATTTTTTATCATAATATTCAAGTAGTTTCTTACTTCTTACTAATCTTAGTCATCCCTACGAATTCGGTGGAAATATATGTTAAGGGGGTATCGTTTCGTTACCCCCTTATCTCATTTAAGCCAACCTTTTATGGCATAATAAGCATAAAGGACATACATTTATATTTACACTACAACATTACTCTTATCTATCCAACTATTATGCGAATCATCAAACCCTAGCCATTTAACATATACTTTGTCACCTTTCTTTTTCAATACCTTTTCCACCAAGTATTCATCTTTATGCCTCGTCTTTAATAGTTATGGTTCGTAAAATCTACCTTGCACATCCTCTTCTTCTAAATCTTTAATTCTATATGTAGGCGGATTAGATGGAATAACTTCACTAATAACAAATACTTCTGTTGACCAATTAGGTGTATATCCTTTCTCAAATAACCCTTTCGACTTACTTATACGAACATGATCACCTAACTTGTATTTGGGCTTAACACGCTTATATTCTTTTTGATACACTTTCTCCAATATTGTTTGCTCATTCTTCTTATTAACTCCTATAGGTTTTAAACCAATTGTTCTATGAATTTGATGATTATACTCTTTAACTAGTGTTGGTAATATCTCTATCCATTTGTAATTCCCTTGTGTTGTGAACCTTTTCCACATGTTCTGCTTAAGTGTTCGATTAAATCTCTCAACAACAGAAGCTTTCTTACCACTATAGGTTGAGTAGTGATTAATCTTATTTTCCTCCATTAACTTCTTAAACTCTTTATTGTAAAACTCTTTACCTTGATCTGTTTGTAAGTTACTAGGCTTTCTCGTTCTTAATATGGATTCGAATGCTTCTGTAACATTCTTCCCACTCTTATATTTAACAGGAACAGCAAACGCATATTTCGAGAACACATCTATAATCGTTAGCAAATACTTATAACCTTTATTGATTTTGGAAACACCTTTTAACACTCCGCTATCCATTTCAACAAGATCAGCTTGCCAAAGATCATCGATACCTTTTATAACTACACTTAATCTGTCAAAGATTTTTCTAGATGGTTTGTGAATTTCTTCTCTAATGTCTTCTCTAACACTTTTACCTTCTTCTAGACAATCAGGCTTTTTAACGAATTGAGTTTTAGTAACACCACATACAGAACAAATACCTTTCTTTAGATATCTTCCATTCTTTGTTTGTTCAATTCTAATGGTATCTTTCTTCGTATCTGTCAATTTCTTACACTTAACACAATACATCCTGTTTATTATATAGAAAATCAATAACTATCGCTGTTTAATATTATGCTTTCAACATTCTCACCATCATCAACACTATCTTCGTCTTCTCTTTCTAAATGCATATTAAGCAATAATAACTTGCCATGTTTCAGATCAGAATCTTTAGATGGTCTAACTGTTAATTTATCATTTGTATTAAAGTGCAATGGAAAAGTTTTAACTAGAGAACCATTTAAATATATATCTATAAAATACGTATTGTAATATGATTCTATATGCATTATCCTACCTTTATAAAGAAATTTGTATGCGATAGATAGATTATGTATTAAAAAGAACGCAATTTCAACATTTTCTGATATCAATCGACTATGAAGCTCTATAACATAACTTCGTTTGATGAAGCTAAGCTCTTCTTTCAACATAGCAATATCTTTTCTCACAACTGTATTATCTAACTCTGATGTCATTTTAACATTACCAAAGATATCCATATTTATTATATAGCAAACGTCTTTAGGAAAGCTCTCTTTCTATGTACATTACAACAAACAATAATTGTCCTTCTTCCATAGCAGAATTTTTATTTGGTTTAATCGTAATTATATCGTTCTTCTTAAAGTCAAAAGGTATCTCTTTAATCAAAGTATCACCCAAATATATATCTAAAAAGTATTTATCCAAACTTAAGTCCATGTGCATTATTTTCCCATTATAGAGAAATTTGTAACCGTTAGAGAGATTAAATATTATAAAGATTGGATCCCTAACGTTTTTAGCTCTTAATCGATATAGTAGAGACATGGTTTCTTTCTGCATAATCAATCTAGTAGTATCCATTCTAATCTTTTGAAAATCTTCTTTCTTGATGTATGTGTCTTGTAACGTTTCTAATGCATCTTTAAATCGTTTTCTATCGTTCTCTAATTGGGCTTCTATTGACCTAAGTTGACTTACGCTAACAACATCATTTAAATTCTCCAACAATTTTAATTTTTCTTCACTAATATTAACATCACCTTTTCTATCTTTAACATTACCAAATATATCCATACTCATTTATTATACAGAAAATGCCAATCCTAATTTTTCAAAACATTTCTTTAACATCTTTATTTGTCTAGGTGAGTGTTTAAAATCAATATCAACATGAACATCATGCTTTTTCAACAGATAGTACAATACACATTTTAGGTTAATAAAAAATGCTCTTTCCGGACACAGCTCCCTAAAGACCTCGTGTAAGTTTTCGAGCTCATTTATAAGTGTTTCTTCCATATGTTGTAATTTTAATGGTTTTTGATCTGTAAGGTGATAGTGTATTAAATAGACATCATCATAATATTTTGTGTATTTGTTTTTCTTTAGTACTTTTAGAACATCTTCTGTTGATATTAAATCTCTTGGTATATCTCTAAGTTCGTCATTTAACACCTTGAGCACCTCTTCGGGAATAATTCTATCCTGTAAAGCTTGCAAACGAGATAGCTGTAACTTAAATCTTTTTATAGTATCATACCATGGTTTTCTTATGCAAGCAGCTTTCGTTTCTTCACAAGTACTGTAAACCCAACCACTCTCTACAGAACAATCGTCACAAATGTATCTACTCATACCTTTTGTTAATGACTTACTACCACAATTACTGCACTCTAATGGTCTAGAGCTATAATTTGACAACAACTCCTTTACGGTAATTACTGGACGTAACTTTTCCAACTCTTCTTCCGTGTACAAAAATTTTGGTATAAGCATTTTCCATAAATCAATAACATTATATACGTTGTTTTTATCTTTTAAGTCTATCTCGCTAACATCCTGAAAATACTGATAAAAATTATATCTATCTACTGCATCTAGTTCATCCTCATGCTTCTCAAAATAATCTAAAAATCTATTGTGTATAGCTTCCATGTTTATCTTAAAAAACTTTTATGGATACAAACCACAAAAGCGCTTAATCATTTTTAATCATATACATAACGTCACTAAAAGAATGCCCTTGATTTAGAAGATTTAAAACCTTAACACAAAGATGACCACATATAACTGAGTTAAAGTCTTGTATTCGTTCGTCATTGTAAAGTAAGTTTTCGGTACCAAGATATTGTACCAGTTTTTTAGGAGGAACACCACCATAAGAATCGAACACGTACTTTATGTTGTTATCTTTCCAATAGCATATCCAATGAGTACCAATGTTTTCTGATTTATCAAGGTGAACTACGCCACACTCATGTACATAGGGTTTTTGTGGAAGTTCATCACTCATAAATACACCTCTAAATCGTTTTATCTTTAATTCTTTAGCCAACCTCTCTATATCGAAGTTGGTCAATGGTTTTAGTTTTTTGACTTCTTTGGTTTACCTGCCCCCTGCTTTTCTTCCATAGCCATATTGTGTCTTTTTTGTTCTTCAAGTTCTTGTTTATTCTTCTTAGCATCCAGTACAGTTTTAGTAATTGCTGCTGCACCACCTGCTAATGAGCCAACTGCTCCTAAAGCTGCTAAAATGGCTGGAATTGTAAAGATAAAGCCGCCAATATGCTCTTTCCTCATCTTTTTCATTTGTGCAGTAGTTAAAGTTAAATCCATTCCTTTACCTTCTTTAATTTTCTTGGCTTTATCGTTAAGTTGTTTCTTTGTTAATACATGATCGATATTTAAATCCTTTAGTTCGTTATAAGGAACACTAAACATACAACCTTTAATAGAACACATCTTCCTATTTATCTAAGAGAAAATCTTAGTTTGCAAAAGAACAGTTGTTGTTGCTCCACCAAAATCAATTAAGGAATCATTCTCATCTGTTATCCTTATCTCAAAATTATCAACCTTGTCTTTGGATATAGGGAAAAATAATGGATAAGTAGGCTCGTAAATAATACTATGTTTGAACTCAGCATCTGTTTTGAATGATGCTAAAATTCCTGTTTCTCTATGTGTGTATTCTGTATCTTTAACAAACATGCCATCTGCTATATTACAGTGAACATTTATAGTATCAAACGGATGAAACTTCGGCAACTTACTTCCAATATGTGTTTTGTTTTTTTCTAAAACTTCAAAAACATTAAACTCGAGGACAGTGCCTATACTCCCAATTGTAACATCATTACTATCAGTTTCAATTTTAACTCTATTTCTTAAATGATCTTCTGATAATGTTATGTTGATAGATTGAGATTTTAAATATTCATTAAGACTGTTTAAGCTGTATTGCCCTTCTGGTATAAAAACTTGTCTATCACCATATGAGAATCTGTTTTTTTGTGTTGTTATGTTTGGTGTCAGATATGTACTGTAAAACCCAACTAGTCCTATAATTAAATAGTTTCTCTTGTTGTGTAATTCGTAATGGAGCTTCTTCTTTAAAACAGAAGTATCACTCGTTAGCTTAAATACCTTAGCCATTTATTATATAATAAATGAATGAGTTTGATTTACCTAGAGATATTCCGAGAGAGAAAGTAATCAAGTTAATAGAAGATGTCATTCGAAAGTTAGAATACAGTTTAAAGAAGAAAAAGAGAAAACTACGAATTGTTAAATATGCATACTACACTTTGATCACCTTGTCGGTTATACTTTCTGCGAAAACTGGGTTTATTATTATTTTTATACCTGTAACAATTTACTCGATATTACCAACGCCTCTTGCAACTGGAAGTGCTATAATAACAGGTTTGTCTTCGAAGTTAAACATAAGCAAAAGAAAAGACGAATATAAAACCATTGTCACTTGTATTAACTCATTTAAAGTACAGTTGGAGATGATAATAACATTAAATGGTGAAATGGATAGCGAATATATAAGAGATACGTTGCTTAAGATCAGAGAACAACTTAAAGATATAAGAGGGACTTGACGATTTTCTCTATAATAAATGAGTAAGAAAACTATTAATTGGGATGTAAAAGAGATGATAAAAGAAACAACAGCTAAGAAAAGAAATGGAGAACTTATACCTGATGATATTCGATGTCTTATAGTGGGTCCGTCGGCGTGTGGTAAAACTTTTTTGTTATTTAACTTCTTATTACAGCCAGGTTGGTTAAACAATAATTACTTCTACATATATTCTAAAAGCATGAATCAACCAAAGTATGAGCAGTTAAAATATCGATTTGAAAAGGCAGAACTAAAGTTTAAGAAGCAAATAGCAACGTTCTTAAGCGGTAATGATTCTATTGTACAAAATGATGAATGTGAAAAATACTCTGTTGTTGTGTTTGACGATTACATTTTGGAGAATCAAGATACTGTTAGAAATTACTTTACAAGAGGTAGGCATAGACATTTAGGCTGTTTCTATCTTGCACAAACACATTCAAAAGTACCTAAACAGCTTATAAGAGATAACGTTAACTTCCTATGTATATTCAGACAAGATGATACTAATCTTATACATGTGTATAATGAGTTTGTTGGAGGAGATATGTCTTATGATAAATTTAAAGAGATATGTTCAAAATGTTGGCAAGAAGATTATGGTTTCATAGTAATTGATATGACAAGAAAGGTAAACAATGGTAACTATAGGAACAAGATAAAACACTTCTTGAACGTTTGATGTTTTTGAAGTTTAACGTTTTAACGTTTGACGTTCTTTGACGTTTATTGACGTTTTTTGACGTTTATTGACGTTTGTTCGTTTGCTATACAATAAATGGATGAGAAAGAAATTGATAAGAATATTAAGTTGAAGGAGTTCTTTGTAAAGGGCTTCAAATCTTGGAAGAAAGAAAGAGCAGGTATATACGATAAATTTAAGACACAAGAGCAACTTGTAATTGATGCTATTCAAAACTTGGGAAGTGAGATCAAAAAAGTAGCAGAACAAAATAAAAATCTAATAACTGAACTTGTTCCAGTTGCACATAAGACGGCTTCAATAGATCCCAGTCTACTAGAAACACCTAAAAAGATAACTTATGATAGTTCTCCAAGTAGTAGTGATACGCCTATAACGGGAGAAATAAAACAAATGAGGAAACAAATTATAGACAAAGTGGAAGGAGTAGAACCTTTAACAACAGCACAGTCATTTGGTAAGATTGCAACGGATTATTATAGTAAAAGAAATGATAGTGTATTTGGAATAAGAGCTGCAGAAGAAGATGGAAAAATAATAAATAAGATAGGAAATTTGGAAGTTAAAGTGAATGGTGATGATTTGATAATTAATGGTAAAACTTATAAAGGAACAGAAGGTCTATGGGAATTGTTAACGATGAATACTAATAAAACCATTGAAGATTATGATGATGATGATTTTGAACAGTAAAAGGAAATAATAATAGAATCAGATGCTGCCTTCCAAAAATATAATCGAGATAAAAAGGTAGCATCTAGTAGATGTTTAAGTACTTTAATATTATCAAACCTATTTGGGATAATTATATTAAACCATCTTTACCTCCAACACCACCAAGAAAGAAAACACCGAAGTCTGGTGAAGGAAGTAAACAATATACAGAGATACCTAAAATATATATATGGATGGATGATGTGAGAAAGTTAATTGATCGGCTAATAGTTATAGATGGAGAAGAAAAGGCTGGAAATCATAACTTTTACAATGAGAAAGTAGGTATAGTGAGTATGATTAATAATAAGCTTTCACAATTTATTTCTAATGATCCAAAAAGTATAGGGTATTTGATTAAGATCTTAAATACATTAAAACCACGATTCTGGAATGATGAGAAGCTTGTAAAAGGACTAATGAATAAGATTTTAAACATGAAGGGAATGCCAGAGTTACATATACCAAACTTCAGATTTTGTGGGCCTTTTACGAAGCTACAAGAAAGATTAGAAAGAGGTGATGAAGGTATTAACCCATTAGATGATTCCTGTAAAGAACACGATATATACTACAGAGACAATAAAGATACAGAGTCGAGACATATTGCAGATAAGGAACTAGAAACTAAAGCATGGAAAAGAGCATTTAGTAGTGATGCGCCAATTGGTGAACGAGTAGCTGCTTTTGGGGTTGGTACTGCTATGAATGCTAAGGTTAAGTTGGGATGGGCATTATAAATTTTAGAAAATTTTTAGCCCCTCTGTATTCGGAGGTCCAAAATGTCAAGTATTTTCTCGCATCTAAAGGTACAAATTCAGCTAATTGTTATTATGTATGATTCTTTTATTGGCATATCCGATAAATGCGCTGTTTCAAGATTTTCTTTATAATAAATGGATAGTGTTGAGAGTTACGAGTTACAGAGTTTTAAAGCTAACACAAGAACATTTAATAATTTGAATGAAGCTAACAAAGATATTGAGTTCGATTTCAATGTTAGCGATGGGTTCATACATCCACACAAAGCAGATTGTCATATGACTTTTGAAGTTGTTGGTGCATCAGTTGGAGGAACATTTGGTGCAAATGATACTATAAAACTTGTAGATAACTTCTTCCCATTCTTCTTTTCTCAAATTGAGGTTAGAAAGCATGGAGTTGTTATAGATAAAATTGAACTACGTGGAATAACATCTACAGCTGTCGGAACATTAAAAATTTCCAAACCAGAAGTTGAATATCTAAAACAAGCAGGATTTGAAACAGATGATAAACTTGGTCTAAGAAAGGACTTTAGTGTTTTGTATCCATTAAGATTAATTCCAGGCTTTTTAAGTGATTATAAAGAGGTTATGTGGAAAGGTGGATTGAGAATAACATTTACAAAAGCTAACAACAATAACGATGTCTTGTGTAAATGGGCTGGATCAAGAGCAGGTGCAGCAGCTCCTCAAGATGGAAAAACAACAATAAAAAGTATGGAGATAAGAATGCCTATTGTTGAATACGAATCTAATTATGAAAACAAGTTAAAGTTGAATATTCTTAAAGAACCCAAAATCATGTTTTCATTCCATACTTATCAATGTGTTCAGAAGACAGTTGTAGGTTCTTTCTTGGAGTTTGATGTTACTACTCAATTTAATTCTAGACAATTTGATATGCCTGATTTCGTAGTTGTAATGTTCCAAACTGATAGAAGTGGGAAACAAACTGCAGATGCAAGTAAGTTTGATCATTGTAAGGTAAAGAACATCTATCTTAAGAATGGGATTAATGAGGTATTTCCAAAAGTATCAAGAAACTTAGATATTGCTAACAAGGATTATTTCAAGATGTATGAAGATTATACTGCATTTAAGAGAATAACATGTGGCAACATCGAAATGTACTATGACTTTAAAGAGTTTATAGACAACAGACCAATGTATGTGATTAATTGCAGTAAGAGGAAGAATGTATCGGTAAATGAGAGAACAAACATAAAGGTTGTGTTAGACTTTGCAGAAGCTGTGGCTGCTGATACTATATGTTATGCGATTTTAATTGGACGAAAGAACTTTACATATGATCCTAAGAATGAAAAAGTAGTAGAAGAGTTTTAGATAGTAATTTTCACTGTCCTTGACCCCTAACCTTGCTTTATAGACTTAGTCTATTAAGCGCTTAATCAAACTTCAACACACTAACGAAAATGAGCCACTTGAGCCTTAAACAACCATACAACAACCAGTTATCATGAGTGTGTTTAAATTTCAAGACAAAAAGCTTCTAACTGTGATCGATGATGGCAGAGCAATATGGTTCAAAGGTAAGGACGTTGGGGAAATTCTTGGATATCAAAACCCACAAGAAGCAATCAGAGATCACGTAAGAACAAAATATCAACTGGTATATAGAGATTTTAAGGGTGAGCAAAACGCTCACCCCATTTCAAACATGCAACCTCATACAATTTTCATTAACGAAATTGATAAAAATGATTAAATATTTTTGGTGAAGATAAAAATTGGAGAGTGACCGTTCATTTTCTATATAATAAATACGATGGCAAAACACGTTGATTTTTTAAACAAGCTTGGAAGTCTTGAGCAGAAACAAGTTGTTGGATTAAGAGAATTAGAATTAAATACATAATATAAGATTTTGAAAATGGAAAAGATTAAAACTAAGTATGGAAGGAGCATATTAATTGAGTGTGAGGAGTTCAAGGTTTTTCTTCCACCTAGATTTACAAAACACTTAACAGATAAAGTGATTGATGAGATCGTTAAAGATGGAATAAAAATCAAATACACTGGTTTAAAAGATAACTATCCAACTGTTGAGTTCTGTATGTAAATCCAAAAAATGAACAAAAATGAACAAAAATATGTTGCCAGAAGTAAAAAATGGAGTGGTTAGAAATGGATCCTCAAAGAAAGTTCATTCTTACTAATAACTTTAATGTAATTGTAAAAAATGTGTAAACCGAAGTTCAAGTTGTTTTTGATATTAACGGCTGTCTATTCAGCTTGAATTACGATCAGTGGACAGAGTTTAAGAAGTCATTGTTTCCTATAGGAAACGAGGTTGACAGAAGGTTCCATTATCAGTATCCGAACTTGTAATTTTAAGTATGTTTTAAGTGTTTTATGGTTATAAAGCCATAAAACTGAGATCTTTAAACACACACAATGCATAAGGAGAAGCAGTACTTTTGAATGTCATTTAAATTTTAACGATACATGTATAAATAAGAGATTTATTTGAGTTTTTGTAATTATATCCTTAGAGTTATGCAATTTATAAGACATTCGATAGATAGGAAATTTATTTGTCTATTGACTACCGTTTGAATTTTGAAAATCGGTTAATAAACAACGGAGATATAGCAAATTCGGAATAGTATCCTTAGAGGTATGCAACCCACAATACATTCAAAAGATGGCAAATTTATTTCTCTGTCGAATGTCGTTTGAATTTTGAAAATCGGTTAATTAGGGGCCGAGGTATTAAATAATAACGTTATTTGGGGGTAAAACTGTCAGTGTTGCCAACTCATTTTTAACAATTATCATATTTATTAGTAATGGGGTGAATTCATCCCTATATGTTTTAAAGCGATATCTTGAAAAATTAAAACCCTGGAACGTTCCGAAAAAAATATTGAGTTGGAGACACTGCATGGTAAAAAAGATCTAGTGAGAACAGCATGTACAATTTGCGAGTTGTGAATTTCTTTCTTTTATTTGAGGAAATGATGTTGAGCTATATGTAAGTCATTCTCTCGCTTTCTTACTGAAGGTGGAAGGATATAATGACGTGTATCAACGAACATCATAGTTATTACGTAGTCCCATGCGGTGGGATTATGTCATAGTTATTGCGTAGTCTCATCTCGTGGGATCACGTCATAGTTATTACGTAGTCCCATGCCGTGGGATTACATCATAACAGCTCCATCTGGTGTCCACTGCTAGGTAGAAGCTCTGTTGAAGGAAGAGGCTAATGTATACATGTATGTTGATATGAGAACAAGGAAAGAGAATCGGATTAGCCAGTCCTGCGCTGGTACTGAAATCGTTCAAATGAATCAGTGACAGATCACCTATTCCGGAGTTGTATGTATTCTTTGTATGTATTCCTTCTCATTGAGTTCTTAAAGCTAATTATTAACGGATTTTCATGATTCAAGAGTCAAATGAAAGCTTATAAACTGGAGATTAAGATGCAATAAATATATTTTGTGTAAGACTCCATTGTAAGTTTTTAGATGTAAGTTTTTATGATTTTAAATGTCATAAAAGCATATTCAATCTCACTTTGGGGTATCCTTCTGTGTTAAAGTGTAATGGTCAGTGGCGGGTTTGTAATTTTTGGTAGTCAGGGGAGGAGGGGGGAAGTGCGCTCGTAGTTAGGTAACCAATCTACTGAGAATATATTATCTATTCTTGTACAGTCGTGCATTTTGTTGTTGTTGTTGTTGTTTTTTTATTAATGTATCTTCCTTTTACCCTTCCCTGTAACTAGTTTTTATTTTATTGTTGACTGCGTGATAAGAGTTAAAGCTGTCTCGTCTCTAGAAGGTGTGGAAAAGACGTCTTGTTTCGGAAATTGTACTATTGCCATTTGGAGGAGTGCTGTCTGGTCTCGTATCACGTCACGAAATACTCTGTATCGTCCCGTCTCGTGAGTAACCCTAGTTGCATGAAGATACAAGTTAAAAGGTGTTAACACATATATAATTGAGTGTTTCAGCACAAACCTAAAATTTTGTATATTCAACCAAAGTTAGTAACGAGGCCCTCAAGAGTAGGTGGTAGAGCACTCACTTTCGGTGTATGAGATTCCAAGTTCCATCCTAACTCTACTCAAGTGGGAATTGTGGAGGGAAAGTTTTGTATATGAGTTTCTCGGTGTTCTTCCGTTTTCTGCTTATTTCTTCATTTCACAAGTTTGTTCCGTCTGGGACGTTGAAGCCAGAAAGAAGGAAAAGAACTTCAAAGATGCTGCGGCATTCAAGACGTATATCATAATAATACTTAGGAGACATCACTATTTTTGCTCAACGATTGAAGTTGAGCACCCTATTCAACAGCGAGCCTGTTTGAGACGGAAACCTACCGTTTAAATTAGACCCTGAACCTCAAGAGCTCCCGCCGGGGCTTTTTCGTCCCAAAGACGCGTATGCTAACTATATACCACAAGGAAGCTCGTTCGTGGTTATATACAATGTTTGAATTCGTTTATCGACATTGCGGGTAAGTAAAATAACGCTCAACATGACACAGACTTCTAAAGATGCAATAATTCAAAATGATACATTGTTTTCTTAACCTCTCCCGCTCTGGTAACAGTCGTGAAAATAAAACTTTTGAATTAATTATTTTGACAGTAACTAAATTAACGACTTATTTTGTGAGATACCTACAAGTAATCTTTCCGAACGCTTGGGTAAAGTATTGAATGTGTCTAACAAGATATGTACAATGTCAGACATCTGCAAATCCATAAACGATTTCGTTAAAGGAGTTAATATAACATCGTTACACAAATTCACCTATGATGACAAACTGAAGGATTTAAGAACACAGTTACAAGTGACAACTATAGGGACTATACAATACTTCAAGTGGGCAACGATAAAAAAAATAGAAGAAAATATAATAAATTGTAGTTAGTTTTGAGTTAAAATTAGAAGTCAAAAGTTTACATATTCCGTTCTGAATTCCGTTGATGAAAATTATATATATATATATATATATATATATATATATATATATATATATATATATATATATATATATATATATATATATATATAACAAATCCAGTGGAACATTTTCGAACTTGAAACCACTAAACACGGTTTGTGGCGGGAAGAAAACAAACATTCCCTCAAGGGATGTTTCAATTAATTTTTTTGGAGATCATTCAAATGGGATTGAGGGGGAATATCTTCTCGTTCTCCAGTAATTCGCACCCTGGTTTTAAGTATTAGGGTACTCTTTATTCTTCGACTTCCGCTGTTTTCTTTTTTTAAAAAAAATCACCTAAGATGGTTCCATATCAGACCAGAGCAACTCATGAGAAAAATTAGTTCAGTTGAATAATATTAAATGGTTCCAAAACCGACCTAAAGTTTCGAATGTCTTTACAGCACACAATATGAGGCAAAAGTAGCCTACCTTATAAATCTGGAAAGACAAATGTAAGTTAACAACCATAGATTATGAAAGTAATATGTGTTAAATGTTTATAGATAAGAAAGAAATAACATCAGACATGTGTTCTGGTTAAACGCACCCCAAAACATATCAAATGACACATTTCAATTTAAAATTTGGCACTTGAATCTAAGATGGAGGACTTCGAGATGGCAACCATGATGGTACTATGCAGTAATAAATGCGATTCTACCTTAATTATCGTTATTCAAGATATGATATCACTTCTTCTAACCGTTAGAAACTTACAAGGTACTTTTGCCTCGCATTGTATATTGTAAATCATTGAAAACTTGTGGTCAACATGGGCACCATTTAATATTATTCAATTGAGCTTATCTTCCTCATGGGTTACTTTGGTATAACATAATATGAAACCATTTTAGGAGGTGAAATTCAAAGAACCTCGGAAGTTGAAAAGTAAGGACCACCCAATATGAATACAGGGATTTAATGAACTACACCGACAAACTGTAAGAGGTGATTCCTCAGATCAAAAAAGTCAAAAATTTCCTATGGACCTGTGGGAAAAGCGCATATCAGAGATAGAGCTGTCCAAAATAGCGAATTTCAAGAGGCTCTATTTCGAATTCGAGAAATCGTGGAGTGGTGGTCTTCATCAGCATTAAGGAAGTCATGCATACGCAACCCAAAATGCATAATTCATTAATGTTCAATGGGTGTGTAGAGTATTCTCTAAAGAGTGAAATTCCTAGACATGCCATTAAACAAATATGATCTGATTTATGATTGGTCCAAAGTAGGCAAATGATCAGTCTTTACAGCAGTGAACACGAAATCCTTTGGCGAAATACGGAAGTGTTAACGAGCGTCAACAACACGGACTCTCGTACTCGAGAAAAAGCATGCTACAATTTTTTTTTCATGCTTATAAGTGAAGAACCGTGACGAAATACATCGTATTACACGTTATTACGAACACTAAAAAAACATGGAGCTGCCGGTTCCTAACAATTCTGACTTTCCTCCGAAGTACTGGATGTCGATTCTTGTCAAGGTTTATCTCCTGCCTACTTTGTACCCTCCTTGAAATCAGAGTATAGCTGAAAACTCTATTGAGAACAAATTTGAGAATTATACCTTGTACAGAATACCCTGCAAACCCATTCAAAATTGACGTAATATGTATTTTTGGATTGTGTGTGCGTGACTTCCTTTACGCTGATAAGGATCACCATCCACAGTTTTTGGAATTCGAAATAGGGCCTGTTGAAATTTAGCTTATCGCGATTTTGGACAGCCCTAGATCTAAAACTATGCACTTTTCGCAATAGATCCATATGAACTTCTTCTCCCATTCATACATACATACACACACACACACATATATATATATATATATATATATATATATATATATATATATATATATATATACATGGGGGTATGTGTGTGTACATGAAGCGAGAGAGAAACTTTTACCTCCTGATGTTACGCGGAAGCTATACAAGATAGTGAAAGGAAAAGTGAGTTATAAAGTGTAAATAAACGTTAGTTTTTTTAAGGAAGTTTACGCACATATACTCTAATCATATACGTAATTGCGCAGTCTGGTATCAAACTAATGCTTTCATGCCCAAGAAGTCAAAAAATATGTAGAACTCTTGGTATTACGAGTAGGGTAATGTAATATCTGCCGGTACATTATCAAACACGTAGGAAAACAATCTATTTATCATGTGGACCGAAAGCGTTCAATTAGAAATTGACTAATATGGTTCACCCAAGAAAGTAGGCATTAAAGAAATAACGATCATGTCAATAGTGTAAAATATCCACGTTTGGAAAAAATTCTAATTATGTTTTTTAAGTCTAATTTCATGATGCTGAGTCCAATTATGCTATTTTTTAAAAAGTAAATGTAAAAAAAAATACCTCCAGTCCCCTATATACCTCACGGTATTTAAATACCTTGGAGAAGAGGTCTAAACGGGCCTATAACCTCCCGTCTATACCTCATGTGGGTATTTATCTACATCTACTTACGAACGAGACTTAAAATTTGACATTTTTCGCTTACCCATAAACCTTTAGTTGAGGGCAGGGATACACCCACGGGGACAAATTGAGGCTCGACCTCCCACATGACTTCCTGTTCCCCAAATAAAGTTCGACTGTTAGTTCTTTACTTCAACATGTTTATTAAAACAAATGAATGCTTATAATAGAACAAATAGAAGTGTGCATTCTTCACATGGGAAGAATAAGGTTTAAACGAACATAAAAGTGGGAATTTGAATGTTATAGACACTGCCCCAATTATAGAAAGTGTCAAAGTTTTGGAAAGGCTGAAATACGTCAGAGTCTTTCAGTTATCACGGTCGAAGCTTCCTAATTGATTGGTTTTCGTCTTTTCGTTTTGTATTGAATAGCTATTTTGCACAGCATTTGGTAGCTATTCTAGACCCTTACCCTCGATCCTTTGATATTCAGTGATCAAAGCATCCCAATTGATTGGCCTTGGTCTTTTTGTCTTGTATTTTATTGAATAGCTAATTTTGGATCCACTTAGCCCACTGGCAAAGAGCGTACTTATATATATTAATTGACGTTAGGCACCCTGTAGCGTAGCATATGAAATATATCGTTCGAAGCTCCTCATTTCGAAGCACTATAATGCTTCCAAGTGTTCAATGCTCTCTTTCTCTCTCTCTGTCTCTTTCATCGAGAATCGAATCCGGACCAAAGTGGTATTAAAACGTAAATAAAAATAAAAACATACTTAAAAACTACATCACATTATTACTATTATTATTATTATTATTATTATTATTATTATTATTATTATTATTATTATTATTATTTTGGGGGAGTGAAAGAGAAATAGACAACTAACCTTGATTGTAGCATCGCTAGCTTACGATATAAAGACTCTGTACACAAAAATCCACTTTGGTAGGGAGCTGAGATCGAATTTGGTACTTCATGATTTTAGCGTTGAACTAGTCCTGGCGTGAAACAGAAAAGAATTACACGTATATAGCACTTCGTTTCACGACAATAAGGAACGAATTAACTTTATGTTTTAAAATATTTAATGCTTTCTCACCGAGAATCGAACCCGAACCCCAAGAGTCCTGGATCCTCGTAAGTGTATGGGACATGTATAAATATTTTCGACTGATTTGCACATCATCGGAACCGATCTTCCCAGTTCTCCACTCTAATCAAAACCTCAGCTGGCTATCTAAAAAGATCATGAAGAAATAATCATTATTATAGAATAAAATATGACCAAAAATATGAAACATATTCCCTTAACTTTCTCACTGTACTTTTACAGAAATACCATTGGTTGATATTGAAGCTAAAAACGCAAGTTTCCCATTGCAT
Source organism: Thermobia domestica (assembly GCF_964235325.1). Taxonomy (NCBI): domain Eukaryota; kingdom Metazoa; phylum Arthropoda; class Insecta; order Zygentoma; family Lepismatidae; genus Thermobia; species Thermobia domestica. Next base: position 64,231,599 of record NC_137457.1, read on the forward strand.
TGGGTAGCTATTGAAGCTAAGAACGCAATTTTCACATCTATTTTCAATCCACTGCCCACAGCCACCTCCTGTTGCTAAGTGTTAGGCAACGTCTGTAGGAAACTTTTTGTCCTGGGAACGTTCCCTCGATTTCTAAGATGAATATCGTGGTTCATGATTGTTTTATATCGTGTTGGATTTCAATGATTGAACATAGTCTAATAACGGAAGTTTCTCATAGCATTTCATAATGTTTTTACAACGTCAGATGAAAATTTGTATACCCATGTCTACAGGAGCACTTGTGTTATATTTGAAAGTGATATATGAAGGATCACATGTTTGCTCATGCCAACGACCCCTTGGGCACATGCTTTCCGTATTAATTAATAGTGTTTTGAGTCATAGGCTGGGAATCTTAAAGATTCCATATTTTTTGTGATTAATTGATGAGGAGAATATAATTTTCATTAAAGCTATTTGCTTTATCTAATTTGGTCTTGGGATTCTCACGAATTCCCTTTTAAGTGTTCATGGGAATAGGATTTGTTTGCAGACTGTTCTTTGATCGAATAGACCTTTGTTGCTAAGGTGAATATCGCATTGCATGTTTTTTTTTTCAAACGTATACAGCATTTGAGATTACATGTTTGTTCGTTGTCGTCTTCACATACGAACATACTCACGTGCGACTGAAGATAGTGTAATCTGAATGCGAAAACGCTGAGTTACATGTAATGTGAAATAAGTTTGTTAATAGATAAGATTTACTGAAGATGCTATTTTGATACACCTACCGAATAGTGTGTGTGAATAAGGAAATGGAAATTTGTTTAAGATGTAGAACTGAATAAGAATATGAAATGTAGCAGGGGAGAGGTGGGGAAAGTTGTATTCAGTAAGGAAAGCTCATATGTTCCTTGAGAACCTTTATCGTAATAAGTTTGCCTTATTTTTGACTTCAGATATAAGTGATCGTATTGCTTCGCGATTGCGTTTACCTTTAATGTATATATGGGATTTATAATTTTTTTGATCGTATGGTTGTGAGATATCGTATTTTCGACAAGTATATTTTAATCACGTTGGTATCAGTTTATTCTTGTTGATGTAATTGAATATATTTCTTCTACGATTAGGACATTTCCTGAAGAATTTGGAGACGAAAGACATGAAATTCTGATTTGAGCTTGTGAAACTTCGTAAGTCGCCTTTCTCAGATAGGTGAGTGCTTCGTCATGTCGCTGCGGGGTAAGTATACATTAAATCATTATTTTGAAAAGAAAGAAGTAATGGATGTATTGAAATGTGATATTTGAAATGTTTAAATTGGGTGTGACGTTTTTATTTGACGCCATAGGAATGTAGAATAAAACCATTGAACAGAGTAAAGTGTGTGAAGTAAACTTTAAGGAATTGTGTTGTGCTCATCTGTGTATTAGAAGAGATTGCCAGCATACTGAAGCTCAACTTTCTAGTAAGATAAAACATAGTTGCTGTTTTCTCTTCCTTTCTCCTTTAATCATTTCTGAGGTGCTACCTAATTTCTATAGATAGTGATTATTTGAATTCTTATATGTATTATTATTTAACGTTGTAATTCCTCATTCCAATTGGCTTTTCTTGTCTGTCTTAAAATATAATTTGAAATGGAGTCCCTCTTACATAACCATTCAGTTCATTTTTCTATACTACAGGCGGATTGAACTCCAGCTACTTTGTTTACACAATCTAAGTATCACCAAGTGAACTATGGTGTCTTATGTTTCTTCAAAGACTATGTATCATCATATGCAGAAAAAAATATATTTAAATTAGAAATTTGTACATGCAAGCCTGTTATCAGCGATGGTTTTTGATTTATATTACTCCTTTTAGCATTGACTTTGAGGAATTGCTAGAGTTAGGAGGACATAGATATTTTTTATCCGTAGTGTGATCACTTATCAAAACTTGTTGGCCATTACGTGATGCAATCTTTTTTCGCCTTAAAAGTTCATTTGAAAAATTTCAGATTTGTGCAATTTATCAAGGTGTGCGTAATCATATACAATTACAGAATCGATTAGCCGGATAGAAGTGTAGGTACATCGTTAATAGTGTTATTCAAATTACGTACCTGATGTCAACATGTGCAGAGCTATGTAAAAATGCAGCAGCTATTATATCACAGAATACAATATTGCTAGATTTATCCGCTTTCGCAGATTTGTTCAATAAAGTAATGCATGACTATTGTAATTCGTCATCTGAATTACCTTTTCTTGTTTGTCTTAAAAAGCAATACATCTACGAGGGTAATCACGTACCGCACGTACAGCCAGGAAAAAGTATTCTTCAGTTGAGAATTTTTTTTCTATTACAATCCTCCTATCTTTTTTCCTATCAATTTGTCAAGCTATCAAATTTTGACTACTCCAAAGATAACGTGACAAAAACAGATTAATTCATTTGTCCCCGAGTTAATGCGAAAAAGAAAATTTGTCAACTATAGAAAACTTTCTTTTTCGTGTGTACAGGAAGATTATATGGCTCAGATTTTTGTCTCATATATCGTCGAAGATATTCTGATTTTTTTAGAATAGAATGCAATTTAATATAATATTTCCTTCGATATAGTGTTTAGCATTGTGTTTTTCAGGTTTAATATTTAGTTTACTATTACTGTTATTATATGTAGAAACTTATATCTTGTTTTTTGACACTACTTGCTGAAAGCAATACATATGCGCGTCAAATCACTTAGTGCACGTACTTTCTGTGTAGGAAACTTAAGTTCGACATTTGACGGATTCCAAGTTAATCTGTAGCTTCATGTTTCGTATTGCCTCGAGATATTCTGATTCTTGTAGAATAGAATGAACTTTAAATGTAATATTTACCTGAATAAAGTGATTAGCATTGTATTATATATTCCGTAGCTAGTTATTTAGTTACTATTAATGCTTTATGTAGGGCTTTATTTCTTGCTCTTTAACATTACGGATAGAAATCATTTTATAAGTATAGTATTTATATAGTTTAATAGTAGTGGTTATGATTATTATTTCAGTGCTTATTTAAATAATATATTCGTAATGTAGATAGTTATTTCTTTAATAGTATTAGTATTGGAATTAATTATTTATTGTTTTTCGTGGATGTACGTGCCTATATTTTGGGAAACATGAGTTCGACTCTTGATGATAGATAATGTAGTTCGAATTCCACTTTAGGCTGTAGATTTACGTCTTATATAATCAAACCTAGTCCTTCTAGACTAGCTTCTTCAAAGAAATGATTATGAATGGACGGATTCCAAGTTAATCTGTGGACAAACACAGTGTACGTGAATTTCCTCCCACTTTCTCCGTTCCAACATTTCATTCATTTATCATCATCACCGTCTCCATTACCACAGCCGACATAAGTGTGGGACGTAAAACTTGAAGATTTCCCATATCCATGTTTCAGAAGTCACCGGTACCAGCGAAACGAACGCACCACTAGTAATTAAAGGAGTATTCCTATACTTCTGAATTTGGTATTCTACGACGTTTTATATGATTTATCTTATAAACTTTGGTTTCGGGCATGTTGACGAAGATGAAGTTCCTGGTTCACTACCAACAGTAAACGTTGGCATAACCGCATACACAACAGCACAAGCAGCGGATTAGAAGTTAACTTGTAGATTCATGTTTCGTTTAGCCTCGAGATATTCTGATTTTTGTAGAACAGAATGAATTTTAAATGTAATATTTACCTGAATATAGTGATTAGCATTGTATTATATATTCCGTAGCTAGTTATTTCGTTACTATTACTGCTAGTATATGTAGGGCTTTATTTCTTTCTCTTTAACATTACGGAAAGAAATCATTTTATAAGTATAGTATTCATATAGTTTAATAGTAGTGGTTTTGATTATTATTTCAGTGTTTATTTAAACGTTATTTTCGTAACGTAGATAGTTATTTCATTAATAGTATTAGTATTGGAATTAATTATTTCAATTTTTTCGTGGATGTACGTGCCTATATTATGGGAAACCTGAGTTCGACTCTTGATAATAGATAATGTGTGGATGTAGATTTACGTCTTATATAATCAAATCTAGTCGTTCTAGACTAAGTTTTTCAAAGAATTAATAATGAATGGGGAATTTAATCACGTCAAATGTGGTACCTAATTGCTATAGATAGTGATTATTATTAGATACGTATACGTATTATCGTTTGAATTACGCTATTCTTGTTTGTTTTGACCCTGGAATACACAGAGGGGTGCTGGAGCACCCCAGACGTTATACTCATCCGCACTATGGCTCTGTTCTCAGGCACATTGGTTGGTGCTTCCGTGTATTCTCATTTTGGAGCATGACATTCACGGTGGTGAGTGTGAAGCAAATTTACTCGTTTTAGAAAATAATATATTCAAGAGGTGGGGTTCTCCAGCACCCAACCTGTGTATTTACGTATGTGAAATTCAAATTTTGACGAAATTCGTTTTAGATACTTTGCGTGCATATTTGTTTAATTGCATGATGGTAAAAGTGTGTGCAGGTTCAAGCAAGTTTACAGACTTTGTACTGAACACATTAGAAGAAGATTGTGATTCTGAAGGTAATTTCAAAGAGTCGGATGACAATATTGAAGTATAATCGGAAGTCGATTATGAAATTAGTGGAAGTGACACGAGTTACACGGAGGGTAACATGGAAAATGATCCAGCTATAAGGGAAGCCTCTATATTCGGAAATAATGGTCATAAATGGAATTCTCAACCATCCGTTCGGAGTTTCTTAAAAAACTTGGGTTGCAGATAACTAGACCCTACATGCTGGAGCGACTCAAGAAGAATCTTCCGACTAATTTGTCTATTGGTATCAGAAATATCCTTATAAATCAAAAAGAGCTGTTACCTATAATTGACTCAACATCTCGTCTTCCACTGCAAGCACGATGTCGAACGTATCCTACGAATAAGGAAAGAAAAACTAAATATTTTTGTTTCAGATGCAAAGAGGCTGTTTGTGCTGAGCACAGAAAGGAAGTTTGCATTTCGTGCAGTAAGGAATAGCTATGTCTGTTCAAAAATACACACAAACTTCTATTGTGTATTCTTGTAACTGGTAAAGTAAAATAAATATATTTAAGTTCGTGTATTATAATTTTAGTAGCGTTTGATTATATGGGATGCGCTGGCACCCCACCTGTGTATTCACGTAAGTTTTTTTGTCTGTGTATTCCAGGGTTAAAATAGAATATGAAATGAAGTCCCTCTTACATAACTATTCAGTTCGTTTTCCTATACTACAAACGGATGGAACTCCAGCTGTATTACCAAGAGAATTATAGAGCCTTATGTTCCTTTAAAGAGTATGTACCATCATATTCAGAAGATAAAGATATCGAAATTAGAAATTTGCACACGCAATCCCGTTATCAGCGATGGTTTTTGATTTATATTACCCCTGTTAGCATTGACTTTGAGGAATTGCTAAAGTTAGGAGGACATAGATATTTTTTTATCCGTAGTGTGACCACTTATCAAAACTTGTTGACCATTACGTGATGCAACTTTTTTCGCATTAAAGGTTCATCTGAAAAATTTCAGATTTGTGCAATTTTTCAAAGTGTGGGTAGTCAGATACAGTTACAGAATCGATTAGCCAGATATACGTGTAGATACACCTTTAATAGTGTAATACAAATTGCGGACCTGATGTCAACATTTGCAGAGGTATGCAAAAATGCATCATGTATTATATCACAGAATACTTAATTGCTAGATCTATCCGCTTTCTCAGATTCGTTCAAAAAACCTAACACAAGACTACTGTAATTCGTCATCTGAATTATCTTTTCTTGTTTGTCTTAAAAAGAAATACATTTTCGCGGATAATCATTTAGCGCACGTACAGCCAGGAAAAATCTTCTTCAGCAGAGAAAATTTCTTTTCCTATTACAGTACCGACTTGGCAAGTTACCAAATTATGATTGTTCCAAAGATAACGTGAAAAAAAGATTAATTCATTTGTTTCCGAATGAATGCGAAAAAGAAAATTTATCAACTCTAGAATACATTCTTTTTCTTGTGTACAGGAAGAATATATGGCTATATGTAATAATGATGCTACTGTATCTCCAACAAATACAAATCAAAACTTATTGGCCATTACGTGATGCATCCTTTTTTCGCATTAAAGGTTCATCTCAAAAATTTCAGATTTGTGCAATTTTTCAAGGTGACGGTAACGGGATACAGTTACAGAATCGATTAACCGGATATAGATGTAGGTACATCTTTAATAGTGTAATTCAAATTGCGGACCTAAGGTCAACATGTGCAGAGCTATGTAAAAATGCATCATGTATTATATCACAGAATATTACATTGCTACTCCTTCTGTATATAGGATAGGTCAGTGTTTCTTTCTTTAGATATATGCTATCTTCTGTTATTCAGCATTATGACACTTGATGTGAGATCATCACTTTAACACTTCTGGCTTTTAATATTTATCTTCACACGTATCTAGTTCATTCTTTTAAAAAATTAAACTTGCGATGATTAAAGATGATGATGATGAACGAGTACAATAGATTTCAGTCTTTTAATGGAATCATTCGATTCATTTTTAATGTTAGAATTTCGTTTCGAAAGTAATTAAATTTCAGCAGCGGGAGAGGAGCGCTGCTGCACTCTACAAAACTCCTCAAGAAGCCATTATTATCAACCTGAGGAAATGCAAGGTGATTTCTTTCATTTTAAAAATAATTACTTTCAAATCCATTTCTGTGCTTTCCTCTTTTATCTTTTCACTTGCTTTTCATTATTTGACTCTACTTCAAAAGTAGCACTTACACATTTCCTTTACTTTTCCCTGAACATGCAACTGTATAGTATTTTAGTCAACTTTATATATATATATATATATATATATATATATATATATATATATATATATGTGTGTGTGTGTGTGTGTGTGTGTGTGTGTGTGTGTGAAGACGAAGAAGAAATGAAAACAGGATTATCTGGCGTTTAAACCTATTAGAATATGAACTGCTCAAAGGAATGTGACTCATCTAGCTTTTAGCAATAGGTAAGTCATATATTTGTTTTCAATAGAAGATAAATAATTGCTTTTATTTAAAATATATAATAAAATAAATGATTAATTGTTTTCTTTCAGAAAACAAATTCATGTTCACCACGCAAATTAACGATTCATTCTTGTTTCTTTACAGTACTTTTTAAAAGAGGATACGTCTTCAAGCGACACTGAAGCAAGATTTTCTACGTTCAAACACTGATCAAATATCATCTATCTCTCTTTTACGAATAGGTAAGTTATATAGCTTTCTTTCGGATAAAAAAGATCCATAACTGCTTTTTGTCTTTTAGAATATGCATGATAATATTAATAATTACTTACTTCTTTTAGGTAAAACATTTGCTTCTTTTTTATTTTTAAGTTAGGTTAAGAAAAATGCAGAAAAACCCACAGATACGGTGTTTGTCCACTAGAATACATTAGCCGTAAAACCTTTTTTGTTGGAAGATATATACATTAGAGATTCAAACTGTAGGAATAAGTTAAAGTGGTGCGTAAAGATATTAACAATATTCGTCGCCAAGGTTGTATGAGACGTAGACATATATTTACAAAATTCAAACGAAGTATTGGAATTATATAAGTTACCACCAGGAATTGAACTCGTGTATTACAAGTATATTTCAAATGCATACACGTGCAATGTTCAGTGGAATGGCTATTTGCTTTAAAGAGACTGGTAAGTATAGGAATACCACTGGTAAAACTGATATAGTATTAACTGTACGATTTCTTTTCTAAAAATACGAAAGCGGGAAGGAAGGAAAAGTTAACTTTGATTTCTGGTGCTAAGTAAATATGGTTTAACGCTTTGTTCAGCACCGAAGCTAAAGAGTCATAAATTAGTGTAATATTTCAAGAACTAAACTGGAGTTTTCGAATGAATAATTAAATGGCATGAATTTGTGATATTTAAAGTTATCGTGTGGAATTTGCTTAAGAGAAAAGAAAACTAATGAATATGTATTGTTTTATTTAGGATTTTTATATCTTCTTTAAAATATGAAGATTGTTATTATACTAAGAAGATGTACAGAAAATGAAAGAATGTTAAGAATACTTAGGATAAAGTAATTGAACGAACACAAACTCAGATATTTTCGTAAGTAAGTAATTGGGTATGATCAATATGAGTATTATTTTCAAAAAATGAAATAATCGTATTCATAAATATGCGTTGATGCTACACACTAAGAAAAAAGTGTATGGCAAGCCAAATGTATAACTATAAAATATGTGAAATTTTTGAAGTTTAAAGCATTGTATTATATATTTCATAGCAAGCTATTTAGTTTACTATTATTGCTAGTATATGTAGGGTGTTCTTTCTTGTTCTTTGTAATTACGAACAGGAATCATTTTATAAGTATAGTATGTTGCTGTATGATAAGTGTACTTTTTGAAGTTTAATTTATATTTTCTGATAATAAAAGTTCGTATTTCTTTATTTCCAGAAAAGATGATGCCAACCCCCCGTAGTGTTGCAATGACCAATGTATAATATTGTGAAGATAAAATAATAAGATGAGGAAACAAAAAGTACTATATTTCTAGTGAGTGTCCAAACAATAAATTGATAAAAAGAAGAAAGTGGCACACATTTGATGATTGTGTCAATGTGACGCTATTAGAACTTTATCAAAAGCAAAAAGAAAGAAAACGTGTAGATACAATGAGTTTGGGGGTAAAATGTGACTTAGTTGGTAAGTGTATGCGAAACGAAAGTTAAATGATAAAAGAGGAAAAGGAAAAAGAAAACGAGGAAGAAAAAGAAATGGTGAAGGGTGATGTGATTTTTGGCCTACCATAAAAAGCCGAAACGAAGAAAAACGAGAGAAAAATTGTAAATATTTGTGTATATATAATATATTGAAATAAAAATATAAAAAATTAAATTCCGTGTAGATAAAATTTGGTGTTTTATTTTAATAAATGTGAACCTTGTTTTGAATTGGTATATTTAAAAATTTGATATGATTAGTTGTTTATACTGGAAGAAGCAAGATGTATTGTTGAGGTGTTTAAATTAATATGGATACAAGTCACTTGTTTTAATGTGTGTGTTGCTCTTTACCAGTAAACTGAAATTATAATTTGATGTTTTCAGCATTGAGGCTAAAAGAGAGATAAACATTTAACTTTATGACGGATACAAGCCACTTTTTAGTGTGTGTTGCTCTTTATCTGTGAACTGAAATTCTATTTTTTTTTTTTTTTTTGTTTTCTGCATTGAGCGTAAAGGATACAAATATTTACCTTAAAGAAACAAAGACACAAAGATTTACGATTCATAATAAGCTTTTATATGTATCGGACCATACAGCACGTTTCCTTTTCCTTATAGGAAATACTACTTTTTCCTCTTCCGTTTCAAAGGTATTTTTCCCTTGACGATGATGCTACTGGTGATGCTTTAGATCATCGTCTGATTTCCAAAATAGCAAACTATACGGTTAGAAATAAAAGGGTTTTAGAAGACTACGTTAGGTTTGTGTTAGTTTGGTATTTTTTATTCTAGTATGTATTTAAAATAACAGCCGAAAGAAACATTTAAATAAGAAGTAACTTATTTGTTGATCTTTGGATAAGAAGAAGTTAAGAGAAAACTCTATGAAATAGTAACATAAAGGTTACCTACGCACACACGATGTTTGTAAATTACAATGTTCACTTGACGGGAGATGGGATTGAAACCGAGTCCGTACAGAACAGTTGAGGTACAATTCATGTTCATTCCTGTTGCTCGTTTGCTGTGATGAAAAGACCTACAGCTTATTGTGAAATTCATGCTTTCATCCCAACGTGATCAAATAAGAATCTTTTAATTCTATACGCTGATACCTCTTACCGAGGAAGGGCATATTTGTGGGAGGAATTTTTATATTTCCGTTGATCAAAATGTACAAACCTATTACATTTTGGGTTTGAGGAGTGTGGTGACTCAGTGGTAGAGGATTTACAATCAGTACTTTGGGGGATCCCTGATTCGATCACAGCTACAGTGGTGTGGACTTTCTGATGGACAAACACCGTGCTTGTGAGGGTTATCTCGGAGTTCTTGCGTTTCCCGTTCGTTTCATCATTACCTTCTCCTTTAGCCTAGCCGGAATAATCGTGGGACGTAAAATTGAAAAATGGGACATGTATAGACATTTTCGAGAATAAAACTAGCACATAAAAGGCTTCTACAATCAACAACAGCCAACTATTCTCTCACAAGAGTGCAAGTAAAGCCATTCGCCATTCCAAAATATGTTAGTAATCATCCATACACAAAGAAAACACCGTTGAATCCTCGTGATGCTTTTTATGGAGGACGTGTGAATGCCATAATTTTGCATAATAAAGCACAAGAGTTTGGAGGAGGACATTGTTATTTGGAAGCCCCGTCTCCTCTGGTAGGCTTGCCCAATGTCTAATATAGGTAAATATCGTAGAGGTGATCGAAATTACAGAGGTTAGTATACAATCTTATATGTAGTTATCGAGAAAGTTAGAAGGAGATAATAAAGTGTGTCCCGTAAAGAATGCAACTTTTGAAATGCCAACCATTCTTGCTCTACTAAGTTAGTAGCACGTGCTTCAAATTCGGTTTGCCGTATTACATATCGATACCTTGATTGTGTTTGCACACTATAAAATAAATCAATCATAATTAAATCTGTGAGCTTTTCTTTGTATAACACATTCATTTCCAATTTTAATCTTTTATCAGCAATGTTCACACAGCCGTTCTTATCAAAAAACATACTTGCAAAACTGATGTTCATTTCGATAATAATAATAATAATCATGTTTCGTCTAATTTATACATGTCTTATATATTTACGATGAAGATATCAATTTAATAAATTCAAGATCGTACATGTTACGTCCAGATAAATTAATCTAAATTTCTTTATATGTTAAAAATGCATTTCCACTTTGCAAATACGATAATAATGTACCAATATCGATAAAACCAGAGGCCAGGAAAAATATGTATTTGACACTAATATCGTCCGTTTTTCAGCATAAGGAGCATATTTTTGGGACTTTAAACTGAAATATTTCATCTCTCTCTCTTTTACGATGAGATATGATGTCTGAGTGATTGTGAAAACTATCATTTAACTCAGTATGATGTTCTTATTCCATGGCAAATACGAAAACTCAAAGGTCCTTGATTCGACTCCACTTCGAACCGTATTGACTGTGTTCTGGACAAACACTGTTTTCTCGGGGGCTCGGCCGTTTCCTCCCAATTTCTTTTTCATTCTACAATGGGAGTATTGTTGAATGTTAAAATAATCATGTTTGGTGATCCCAGAGCACATACATTAGACAGACATACAGACAGAGTAACAGTTTTATTTTATTTATATTAAAAAAGTAAAGGGATGACTGTTCCCACGTGAGGACAGAAAACAATCACTACATTTGCGCTGTGGTTTGACCGTCTGAATTATAAGGTGTACTTATCTCTGATGTTTAGGGTTCCTGGTTCGACCTCCTAGGAAGTAAATTAATTTTTGGCAATATCACACTCCCCTTTCTCGAGGCTCTCTCTTTTCACATTGTATTCCGGCACTTTTCTTAAACATGTGTTCTTTTAGCGTAAGGAGCATATTTGTGTGACGTTAAACTGAAATATTTAATCTCTCTCTTTCTATCTCTCTCACGAAGGACTTGATGTCTCAATGATTGCGAAAACTATCACTTAACATACTATGATGTTCTTATTCAGTAGCAAATACGATAACTCAATTTAGAGGAACGTTCAAAAAGTTTGTGATACCTTGATCAAAGAATCAATATATTTAGATTCAGGAATTTTCTTATACGTCTTATATATGGACAACTGCATAAAGTGTACCCAGATCCAGATTATTACTTAACTCACTATGATGACCTTCTTCCCTTAAAGAATACGAAAAGTCGATTTAGGGAGGACTTTAAAAAAAATTCGGGATCCCTGATTCAAGATTCAGTAATTATATTTCATTCAAAAATTTTCTTGTACGTTTTATGTCTGGAGAACCATATGTAATATACGATTTTGTTCATTATAAGCTTACTTGTTCAGAGGTCGAACTAGGGACCACATGCATTGGGTTGCCGAACATTGCTGTACTACACTAAGTAGCCATCAGAAAGAATAAGTCGTTGCTTTACCACTGACCCAAAAACACACACACACACACGTTCATATGTTTCTTACGTTCGAAGCGTAATAAAATATTTTAGTTTAACACACCACGTTTATGCCCATTATGCTAAGGGAGACGGGTGATTAAGACAAATGAATGATAGAATAATTAGTAGAATGAGAATGTGTGAGTAACCCATCAAACTCACGGACACGATGTTGATCATTATAAGTTTACTTGTTACGAGGTCGAAATAGGGACTGCATTCACTCTGCCATAGTGCACGACAATTAGTAATAAAAAAAAACTTATCTTAGTCTTTCCCGCTGGTCTGCGTAACATCGTCGTCCTCTGTGAACGAATACAGGGTATTATAATCACACTTCTCAGAAACGAGATATCGCAGCCGCAAATGTCTCTTTCTCCATGCTAAAACAGTAAATTAGCATACAAACCTCTTCGTAATCTTCCAGTGTATGCTTGTCGTTTTTTCACACAACAACGCAATGTGAAGAATAACTTCCAGATTATGTAATGCAACGGGAAGCCACATGAAAGGGCTATTATAACCGCCACCAGCTTATAGAAGGATTTTTGTGGACACTCTGTATATTTCGTAAAGACAGCGATCATTATTTTCGATTTATACTTTATTCTGCAACGCATATAAGTTCTTTCTTCGGTGGGAATTGCTTCTTTCCCACACAATTGGACAAAGAAGTCTTTCATCGTTTTCTCATATATATATTTAAAACATTGCTTTTAGTGAGAACATTTCAGTGAGTGACGAACTATTTCAGTGTTTCTCCCTGACTCATTATATGCACAGTATATATTCTATAGTTATTGGGAACTGAATTAAGTGCTTTCTTTAATAGCTTATGCAAACACTACAATAGATTAGAGAAATACGGGCTGACCAGATGTTCCAGTGACCATAGTGGCAACAACTGCGTTGTTTCGTAGCTCGTTATCTATACTTTCTCACCCCAGAGTTATCGCCGTGTCTAGTGCATTATAGGCAGTTGACTAAAATTAACATAAATTGTTTTCCCTATTCTGTTTGTATGTGCATACAGGTGAGTTAACTGAGTGATTTTTGAAATGAACTGCCAACTCTCTTTAATGGACCATTGCAACCCGTACCTTGAGCTTCGGTGCTCAGGGAGTTTGACTCCAGATCTTGAAGCCGTAACCACGCATGTCGCGTCGACCTTCAAGTATGACTTTTTGTTAAGGGGCACAAGATATTAGCCGGTGAAGGACGTTTTCTTACGGCTAGCCCAACTAGTGAAGTCCCAGGTCCGCAGACCTTGTGCGTACATGTAAGTTATACACGCGCAACATCAGGATTCTACTTTTTTTAATTTGTTGAAGACTCATCTTTACGCTGCAGGATTGTTAGGGCAGCAACTCAATTCATAGTGGGACGATCCAGACAACTTTTCCACAGTACTAATCCCCCAAGTGTGTCAATGGTGTGAGAGAAGCATTTACAGTGAAATCCGAATTATAATCTTATATATTTAAACGGCTATCGTGCACTGAAAAGGCAATGTATGATTTCAGTGACGAATATTATTATACATATTCAGTGTTCAGTGTTGTGTTCATTACTCTTCGCTATTTTTTATTATGTGATAGTGTTCTAATAAATAAGTAGTGTAATTTAATCCAGTGTGTTTTCGTTGTTTGTATGAGTGATGTTTGTGTGCGTTATGGTGTGGATGACCATCTGATCGTCCGTGAGGTTTTCGAGAGGAGACACCCGAACCTCTCGGCGCCTAATGCTCATCTCATTATTGAGACCGACGAGTGATTTGGGAACAGTTTGTAACTCTTCTTGGAGAGGTCCTTCATCGCCCTGTCCAGGTAAATTCCAGTCTCAGGAAAATACTTATTGGTAGGACCACGAACCACGAACAGCGACCAGATTACACGGAGTGGTTACAAATAAATGGCCGCCCGAACAGCGACTCGAATTAAAATGGTTACAAACAAATGGAAGCCCGAACAGCGACACGAACTCTGAGCGATTACAAATAAATGTCTGGCCGAACATGGACCCGAAACGTCAGCTGGTTACAAATAAATGACGCCTGAACTACCGACCCGAATAGAGACCATTGGTGCTTGAATACTCATAAGATCAATATTTTAATATACCATTTCTCTTTCAGCTCAGTACCAGGAATTAAAAAAATCTCTTTCAGCTGATTTTAATCATATTGTTTGTAATAGTATATTTTATTCTAATCGTATGTTTTAAGTTTTATTCTTGTCCAAAATGGAACACCAGGAAGTAGATATGATTACTCGGATGAATTCAGTTTTCGAAGAATTGATGTGAGACTATAAAGAAAATTTTGATAGATTAGAACAAAAAGCAGATAAAAACGAAGAGAATTTCGCTCGGTTAGAACAGGGAATATTGAGAATATTGAAGAATATTGAGAATATTGAGAATATAAAGAGAATATTGAAGATTAAGAAAGGAAAATAAAGAAAACCTAGCTAGAGTAAAAAAAGAGCTAGAGTGTGAGTTAGGTCAGAAGTTAGATGCTGTACAAAGGGAATGTCGCGAAAATAACCAAAGATTAGAACAAAGTATGAGTACTGTAGAAGCCGAAAGTAAACGTAGGCACAAAATCCTCGAACAAATGTACGATGGCATAACACTTAAGATTCATGACCAGCTTCACGATGTCAGTCATAGTACTAAACAGGCAATCGAACTCGCCACACAGACCAGCGTCGAAGTCAGGCAACACACTGAAGAAACATGTCATCGTGTAGAACAAATAGAAACAAAAGTCTGTAAAATACAGAATGATTTAGGAGGTTTGCACGAACACACACAATCCGTCCAAGGCTAGTTGGTATCAGCCCGAGATGTCGGTCAGGCTAATAAGGAGCGCTGCGTTAGTTTACATTTTGATACAATTGATAAATTAGATGTAATGCATGACCATATGGAGGAAATGTCCGAACGCGTAGAAAGACAAGGTAAATACATTAAAATGGTATATGAAGAAGCGAAACTGATAGATTACAATATGAAGGTAAGAAATAAATCAGAAATAACGCAGAAATACGGGCAATAGATAAGAACATAAAAGAAATTCGGCGTGATATGGTAGATCTCGCCCAGAAAGTAGAAAGTACCGAAAATAGAGCGTCACAATTCGAACCCCGATTAGAAGCAGATACTCCTAGACAAGTTAGAAATAGGCACTACAGTGATTCGGCTTATTCGGAATGTAAAAACACCAGTAATAGTGGTAGTGCAAGTGATGATTCAGAAATCAAGGTTCTATGTGACCGAAGACGCAAGCGCGACAAAAATGTTACTTTCACTAATCGCAAGAGAAAAAAATTAGAAATTAAAAGATGTTATGCTTAAGGAAATTCAGTGTTTTCCTAAATTTCAGGGTGATCCGTCCAGTGAATCAATTCACAATTATTTGCAAAAGCTAGAGCTCACAGCTCAATTAGCCAACCTTTCTGATAAAGCCCTGTTTAAACTTATTCCACATTTGCTGCAAGGAGTTTAGTTAAGTTGGTACAATATCAGGAAAGACGACTTTACTAACTATGATCAAATCAAACAAGCACTTATTGAAGCTTTCGCGGGAAAAGCTACAGTACAACACAGGCTATCAACCTGTAAGAGTACTATGTTCGATCCCAAGGTACATAGTTCCGTACATGATTTCGCGCTAGATCAATTCAATAAACTTCGTGAATTGACAC
This sequence comes from Thermobia domestica, assembly GCF_964235325.1. NCBI lineage: Eukaryota > Metazoa > Arthropoda > Insecta > Zygentoma > Lepismatidae > Thermobia > Thermobia domestica. The sequence continues at coordinate 64,247,559 of NC_137457.1, forward strand.
CACAATCGCTTAATTTCCCATACTTACAGATGTAATACAGACTTTGCCTAATTGATTTAGAACTGAACTCTTTCTTCATTCATGTAACAATATCAGGGAGGTTTTGGCCGCAATTCAAAAATTGGAAATTTTACATGCTCAGCAAAGTCGTAGAGAAGAAAGGTACAAGCAGGGTAATAATTATAATGGTAATCAAAATTTCAGTTTCCAAAGTAACCAACGAAAGTTTTCATAAAATAAGAGTAATAATCAAAGGTTCCAGGATCAGCGTGTCAATAACATGAGAATTGATAGGAATCAGAACCGAGGTCGTACGCGACATGACAATAGTAGACATAATAGAAACCGATCCTCGAGATCACGTGATCAGAGAAACGAAACAGGAATCGCAACTCGCGCGATAATTCTAACACTAGACCTGAACGAAAGAACAATTATTCCAGGAATCGGTGAAACAATAGTACCAATAATGAAAGGAGGAATAATAATAGTAGAAATAACAACAATAGGCAAAATCATAACAATAAAAACATTGTGAGCTAGTGGTCTACTACGCCACGCTTAATTGCATGCATGGGGAGCATGCCCGCGACCGTTCGGTCTATTTGATGGACAAGTTCCGCAAGAATGTAATGCACCCCGCCCGTGGTTCCGCGTGATTTGGACTTATGTCCTCGTGCACAAGTGCACCGTTAAGATTTGTCCCCTAACCTTAACACCTAAGTGTGTAACCCCCATTCACTGAGGGAGTGGGATACGCCCACTCCGCGGCCAGACCGAAGTCCTGAGTGCCTACCAGTTGACCTACTGGTGGAGGCGGTCCTGCTAGCGAGTCAGGCCCTACCATACTCTGCAGGCATGGTGCCCGAGCGTTATAAGGCGAGCTCACCTCCCGCACGTGTTCACCGTTACCCAGGTCCCTGGGATTAGTTCCCATGTGCTACCGAATCGCATGGTATGACCACAACCCGGCAGAGTCCAACCCAATCCGGGAACCCCAGGCAATGCCCGAGGGGGCTTGTGTCCCGGCCCTGCCTACCTCTATCGTTCAACTGGCAACCGCCGTGTGTAGAGGTACCACACACACGTCGAGATGCTATGTATCTCATCCCGGACCCAATGGTACGTGTAAGTCACCATTTGAGTTTGGAGCCAGCCCATATCCTGCAGGGTTACCTCCCTTCCGAGGAATTGGTTCCGTTGCCCAGATATCTGGGATTGGACCTTTCCCATTTCCGTTTGGTCCTCCTAAAGGCAGGAATCCGACTCTCCCCTCCCGGTAGGATCGTTTAAGCAATACGGGACTACCTCTTTTACGTGTTGAGGTACCACGTACACGCTGAGATACTCTGTACCTCTTCCCGGACCCAATAGCACGTGTAGGTCGCCGTTTGGGAGAGGGGCCTTGACCGCTGCTCTCCCCCGGTAGGGTCGCCCAAAGGGCTACCTCACATTTTACCGTGTTGAGGTACCACGTACGCTACCAGACCCAATGGGACGCATTAGTTTCCCATTTTTGAGTCAGCGGGAGACACCCGGTCAAACCGACGTAATGAGTGGAATTCTGGCCACTCGGAAAACAATTGGAAGGCGGTACTGAGGACCGGGTAGCGGCCAACACATACTATCCCACTGTAGTTCAACCTAAGCATTTTCTGGTATCGCATACTCATATTAGTAGTGTAAATAATCCTGATTTAGCTAGAAGTGACTGTGAATCGGACACAGACTGTCAAGACCATTATATTAATGCGCAACCCAACCCTATCTCTGCTAAACATAAAGTTTTAGTTTGTAATACTGAAGTTGATTGTCTGGCGGACACAGGTTCCGACACGTGGCTCCTGTCTTTAGCGCTTTGGAAACGCATTAGTGCAGATGTGACGTCACCCAAACTCACTCCAGATGTTGATGTACTTTTAGCGTATTTCAGTGGGTCAACCAGAAGAAAAGTAAGAGGTTACAAATTAGTCACTATTCAAATTGATAACATTTCTGTTTATGTAAAAGTTTATGTTACAGAGTCTCTTAATCAAGATCTTATTTTATTACTTGAAGCACTTACTGCTTTGAGAAGCCAAATTAACCTTTTGGATGGTACGATTTCCATGGAATATAACAATTTGAAAACCATTGTTAATCTTTTACCAGAAAATTTTGACTTTTAGGAAATCTCCAAAGATGAAGAGAGAAACGATAGATAACAATTTTTCTATTTCAGCTGCCACTTTTGTAAAACAATGTGCTACAGACGAACATTTTAGAGATGCTGTTAACCTTTAATTTAAACAACCAACAGAAAAGGCAATTATACTCTCTTTTGCAACAATATAAGGATATGTTTACAAATTACCCAGGTCTTAGTAAAGACTTTGTTTTCGAGATGGAGGTGAAAACAGACAAGCCATTGGTACGTAAAATATATGCCATACCTCATAAGTATCTCCAAGATGTACGAGATGAGATTCATAAGTTATTAGAATTAGGATTAATTTGTCATTGGAATTCTGTTCACAGCAATCCTATCCTTGTAGTTCCCAAGAAAAAGTAAAACCAAGGGTATGTGTTGATCTTCGTTTTCCGAACCAGTTTGTGGAACTTCGCCAAACAAAATCTGAGGGCATACAGGACTTACTATTAAAAGTAAAATGTAAACCTTTCCTTAGCTCTCTGGATCTTGTAAGTAGTTATAATTAAGCCTTGCTTACTCCTAAGTCCCAGGAATATACAGCATTTAATTTCGGGGGCCAGCATTACCAATATCGAGTCACATGTTTTGGTTACAAAAAGGGTAGCAGTGTTTTAAACAGTATGCTCCAAAAAGTATTGGGACCAGAGTTACATGCTAAAATCTTACGATATATCGACGATTTGGCTTGCTTTACAGATAGCTTCAAAGAAAATCTTGCATTGCTGAGACAAAGCTTTGAAAAGTTTAGAGAACACAACCTTACCCTTAACATTGAAAAATGTTCGTTTTGCACTAATTCAGTATATTTTCTATTTTTCTTGATTACTCCCGAAGGCATCTAAAAAGACCCAAAAACCATAGAAGCTGTTCATAACATACCCAGACCCACCAATATTAAATCTTTACAATCTGTAATTGGTCTCTTTAATTTGTCACGAAATTTTATTCCTAATTTCTCAGAAAAAATGCAACCTCTTTTTCAGCTTCTCAAAAAGGGAAAACGGTGGCAATGGCTTGAAGAGCACTAACAATCTTTTCAACAAATTAAAAACGATATTTGTAAAGATGTTCTCTTGTCTCACCCTGTTTTGAATTTACCTTATTATTTAGAATCGGATGCATCCCGCTTGGGAGTCAGTGCAGTCCTATATCAGTGCAGTGATGGACAGAAAAAGGTAATCCAGTTGGCTAGTCGGATTTTAACAGCTGCTTAGTCTCGTTATAGTGTGAGTGAAATCGAATGTCTTGCAATCCAAAAAATGGCGTCAGTTGCTAATTAGTCACCATGTTATTTTTATTACAGATCACAAAAATCTTAGTTGGCTGGATAAGGCCAAACCGTGGAACACTCGTCTTCTTAGATGGTCCCTGGAATTACAACAGCTGGACTACGAAATAGGTTTCCAGAAAGGTTCCGATAACCTTTGTGCAGATGCGCTATCACGTCTCTTCCCTTCCAAAGAATTACCAACTAAACGTGTTCATCTTTTACAGGCTATTCAAAAAAAATCAAAAATATTTCAGTTGAAGAGTTACAAAACGCGCAAAATTAAGATCCTGATTATTTTCCCATTATTTCTTTTTTGGCAGGCAAGGAAATATAATAACTTCCAAGGAATTCACGCAATTGGGATTTTTTTTTCAAACTCGATAATGGTATTCTTTTGTACAGAGATTTTCATTTCCCAGACTCATATAAAATTTGCATTTCCAGGTCATTAGTTAATAACGTTCTCACAAATTACCATGACGATTTAGATCACCCGCTAGTAGACAAAACGACTCTGATCATCTCAAAATCGTTTTATTGGAGCAAAATGAGATCAGATGTGAAGAAACATTTAACGGATTGTGTGAAATGTATGCATTTGAAATCCGATCACCACCCACCAGCTCTTTTCTTGTCCACTAATCCTTCTTCAGGACCTAGAGCTTTATTAGCCCTTGATTTTTTAGGCCCATTCCCATCAGGCAAAAATGGTGTTCGCTTAGCACTGGATACTGTTGATGTGTTTACTCAATATTGTACAGCGCGGTGGCTGAGTGGTAGAGCGTTCACCTCTGGTGCTTGGGGTCCCGGGTTTGATCCCAGTCCCCGCCAAGTGAACTTTGTGGTGGACATACACCGTGCTCGTGGGTTTTCTCGTGGTTCTCCCGTTTCCTCCTACTTTCTTAATTCTACCATTTCAATCATCTCTCATCATCACCGTCTCCTTTAGCCTAACCGGCATAACCGTGGGACGTAAAACTTAAAGATTTCATTTCATTTATTTTCAATATTGTACAGCTTACCCCTTGAAGAACGCCACTGCTACTTCAGTTATCAAGTGTTTACTTGGAATATACATGATACGCTTAAGTATCGTTGAGGCAGTGCTGGCAGACAACGCTGCAGTGTTTCATAGCAAAAAGTTCATATCTAAAATGCAAGAGTACAATATTAAGGTCCATCATACAACACCTTATCAACCCATGAGTAACATCACAGAACACACTAATAAAATTATTGTATCTACCCCTAGGTTATTATGTTGTTAGTCACATAATAAATTGGTCGAGAACCTGGCGCAAGCATTTCTGTTACATAACTGCTCCATCGTTGAAAGTCTTGGTGTTTCACCTGCAAGTTTATATCTTAATATTCATTTTTCTCGTCCCATTTTTAAGCATTTTGGTTTACAGGTATCTGAAGATTTTGATAAGGAAGACGGGATTAGTTGGTCGAATAAATTACTTATGGCAGACCACCGACGAAAAGCCATCATTGAAAAAAGGAACGCACGATGGGACGACAGTAAGCAACAGCGACGACGTTTAAAACAAGGAAGTTTGATTTTTCTCAAACACCGTAACATCAGTGGTCTATTGGAAGGTGAAATATCATTTTTTTGTAATTGTACCGAGGACCCCTTTTATGTGTTAAGGTTATTAATGACCGTGTTGTTGAACTTGTTGACACTTCCACAGCTGAATATTTAGGACTTCATTTGATAGACAGGACCAAGTTATAGGAATCTACCCCTGAAACCCGTGAAATTTGGATGGCCTTGGCACGTCGCCAACTACCAGAAGATCTTTTGCATGACCTTAATTTGCCACCTGTTAACGAAACTCAAGAAACAATCTCTTTTTCCACTAGTGGAGAAATCAACTTGTCAAAATCCGAAAACGACAAGTCCGATGAGAATAATTCAAATCCTTTACAGGTTATTAACTTATCAACCACCCGTTTGTTATCTCTTTATTTAGGAGATCCTTGGTTAAATTATTACTTCAATTCAACATATTGGGAGCCTACGTGTATTCCATTAATCGCACCTAACCTTACCGGTGAACTACAATTACGTAGATGTTATCCAGAGAGCAGAAATTAAAACAGATGTTAAGTGAGGTTCACTTCATTAAAAAAAGAAAAAAACTTCCTACACTGATACGAATTTTCTTTCAGGAAAGCAACGCATTTCTTTTAATCTTTCTTTTAACTGTTCGGTGATAAACATTCATTCATTTTTCTTCCTTTGTGCTTTTAGTTTTTGATCAGAACACCTGGATACGAAAAGAAGAACTACGTATTTCTTTTAAAACTCCTTTCTGCTTCCAGCTTTTAACTGTTCAGCAAAATGCAGATCACACGTTTTTCTTTCTTTTTCTTGTTTTGATATGGCAGTCGTCAGACTCTAGAACCACTTGTGTTTATGGTTACGAATGACGAACGACACACAGTTGATTCTTTTCCTCTTTTGGTCTTTACTCCGTGTCGCACTTCACAATTGAATACCAATGTTGCAAACCTTATTAATGACTTACTATTAGTTTAATGTTATTAATTTTTCTTGTTTTCATTTTAGATATTTGATTTTAAGATTTTAATAAATAATTAACGTATTATTATACGTAGAGGGACCGTATTTAGCCAGAAACGGTTTGAAATCTTGGCGACATTTCCGTACCTCAGCTAGTGGGAAGATAATTTGGCCTTATAACATATTTTTATTAAGCGTTTTAAATTTTAAAATTCTTTTTAGGATCCCTTCCCCCTTTCGAAATTCTTAAATAAGTTATTACATGTTATTTACAAATAATGTTTGGTTTTCTTTTTAGATTTTTTTCAAAAAAATGAAAAATGTCCAGATACTCAGGATCAGAAAATTTTAATTGTTACTTATATATATAGTTGTATGTTTATAATTAAAATTTAGTTAATCGCATCCGTAGGGGAATTGCATTTTCAAAAGCAATTTGAACTAGTAGTGCAGTTCCGTATCTCCAGCTAGTAGGAAGATGTTTTGGCCTTATAACATATTTTTATTCAGTGTTTTAAATTTTAAATTCCTTTCTAGGATCCCTTCTCACTTCCGAAATTCTTAAATATGTTATTACATGTTATTTAGAATTAATGTTTAATTTCTTTTTAGAATTCCTTTTTTTTTAAAAAAAAAAAGGAAAGTGTCGAGATGCCCAGGATAAGAAAACTTTTGGTTGTTAATTATATGTACATTTTTACATTTGTGATTGAAACTTAGTGTGTAGTCACATGCGTAGAACATGAAATTTTACCCTATAATCAATGTTAAATTTCTTTTGTAGTGTTAATCTTAGATTTTCGTTTTCATTTTGAATTGCTTATTGTAATTTTGTTGAACCTCATTTACGTCATTTACCCGATATTGACTTATTTGAAAATCCAGGATGTGACTTGATATATTTTGTTCGAAGGGAAAAGTTTAGAACGGAAAGTAGAATAAGCCTTAAACAAGTGATAACAGACATTTCCTTGTTGGTAATAGTATGTGCAGGAATGTCGTGTGAATAGTATATTCTCCGAACGAAAGCAGTAATCTTTTTATTTTAGAAAGAACTATATGAACAGATATTCTGATGGTGAAGGGTCGTTTTTCTCCCATATTAATATGTATGTGGAAATATGTTTAATTACTATATTTTCTTGTAATTTCTAATTAACATTCTTTTCGTCTTTTATAGACCACTAAACGACCGTAGGGAAACTTCTTCGGGTAGGATATTTTATGGGGAAAAATATGTTTTTTCGGGAGGCAATATTTCCTGGAATTGCAGATCTCTTGCAAAAATGAATGTGGCTAATCCATTGGATATTGCATAGCTAACTGTATTTTAACCATCAATAACAAAATATAGTTTTTCATTTATCTTCTTCCTTTATGGTACCCTTAACTAATGTGTATTCTTAGGTTAAATATTTTGAGTATTTTTTCTTGTCTAGTAATATTCTAGTGAATATATTAATGTTTATGAATCGTAACTATATTGTGTACTTGTATGTTAAGGTGTATTTTTTTATTAATTTTCAGAAAGTTATATTTTAGTCACAGTATGTCCCAAAATTATTTGAAATTTATCAGTAAAATTGTTATCGTTATGGAGGATTTTTTAAATCAACATGGCCAAAGATTTTGGAATACAAACCTTTATGTTTCAGGCATAACAAAGAGTATGGAGGATTTTAGAAATCAACATGGCCAAACGTTTTGGAATACAAATCTTTAGGTTTCACCAATACTACCAATGGCGGATGATTTTCTTCAAAAATCGACATGGCCCATTATTTATGAGTTTTCAGCCGTCCCTGAGATATCGTTATGGGTCACGAAAGTAAATTTATTTTCTTTCTTTCCAAGAGCATGAAGCCATAACGTTTTATGAAATTTACTTTCTGTCAATTATTTCATATGCTCGATGACTTTGAATTTTAATGTGTTCATAAGACCATATTGAATATTTTGTAGCGAAGATGCCTAAGAAAGTTTAACTGTCGTGGAGTGACATAACTCTTTTGTAGGGAATTTAATTGGATGTTTCAGATCGACCAGAAAATTGTAATGTCGTTAACTATATTTTTGTTTGTATCCCATGTTTTTCTTTTCACACCTATTTTCATATGTATTTTGTCTTATAGAGACATATTTTACGATGCTACGAGATCATTTGTGTTTTGTGTGTTTACACATCTTTTCTAGGTGGAAGACGTACATTATGTTCTAAGGAACATATATGTATTTTACTGAATATAAATGGGTTTCTATTTCAGTCACATATAGAAACATTTTATAAGTGCCTATCGTTGCAGGCCTTTTCACGTTTCTAGTTTTGCCTCGCAGGTGTCGATGACATATTTTGTGTGTAAGTACGTGTAGTACTACACATATTTCCCACCTAGGGTTTTGGTCAATTCATGACGTAATGACCATTTATTTTCAGGAATGCTTGGACTAGACTGAACTTCCTTGATTCAGACCTTTGAAAAACTTGGATCAATATTGAATAGTTTTCAACGTTTTATTAATAAACGTTTGGCAGATAATATCCACCTATTCTGGTAACCCTACAATGTTTACTTTTTTGGAAATGGACGACAACAATTATTCTAGGCCCAAGCTAACAATAACTTTGTTTCAGAACGAAACCATTTGTTGTATTGAACATTATCGGATTAGTCTCGATTTTAACATGACGAGCAGATGGCTTTTTTGACCTTATGGGGTGCCAAATTTTCTTCATACATGTCAACGAAATCACGATCTTTTTCTTGATATATAGAATCATGCTTGTCTCTTGGAATAACTATGAACGTCATTTTTGACACTTAAGTTTATTTTTTAATTTTTGAAAAACGATTTTTCGTTCTTTTCTGCCAAACAACACGAGGCACAGTTAAAAAAATGAACATACAGGTGAAAACCTTATTTTGTTTGTATATTGTCAGTTTATCATGTGTTTACATTTCCATTCATTTTACTTTCTCAATGATTTTCATGTTTTTCACATATATTATAGTAATATTGAAACTTTCACAATAATTTTAATATTTTAATACGTTTAACATGTTTGCTATTTACATATTTATTCATATTATTATATTTTAAATACAGGTATCAGTATATTTTAAAAAGGAGACATTTACTAATTTTTATTGCAATGTTTGATAATTCTTAAAGTCGATATTTTCTTGAATAGTTCTTGAGTATGCATATTTACTTCATATTACACAAAATATAGTGATCGAAACGGAACAATTAAACATTTTACAAAAGTATTTACAAGTGTTTAAAAAAATATTACTGTTTAAAAAAAAGTAAGAATTTTAAATAGACCTACAAACGCTTTTTGCGCATTTTTAGTAAACTTATCATACAGGTGTTATAACCATACCTCGGTTCTCACACCAGTGTTAAAAAGACTTCCCTTCTCCCCTCATCAACTCGTCCTTGGAAGACCATGAATGATACTCAACACAGGAAGACAGTATGATTTCAACATGTGAAGAAACGAAAGATAAGGAAACCCAACTGCACCAATTGTTCAAGAGGATCTTACTACCTTATGGAACACTTGGATTGGACATTGCTCATGCAGAAACCTCATCATGTTGTAGTGAGTAAACAAGTTTTCAACTATTTTAAATAGATCTTTTTCAGGTGAAAAATCATTCACCGTTTATGCACGTAAGTCTCACACCATGCCAACTAACAAATTTTAAATTTTTCGTGGAAAAAATAATTTTATTCATACTCCATTATACGGCCAAGGATTCTCAGCCTGTCTACGTGTGCATTGACAGGTCGTTTCCTTCGCGGACGTCAAATCTTTAACCGCCACATGAAAGGGCTATTATAACCGCCACCAGCTTATAGAAGGATTTTTGTGGACACTGTATATTTCGTAAAGACAGTGATCATTATTTTCGATTTATGCTTTATTCTGCAACGCATATAAGTTTTTTCTTCGGTGGGAATTGCTTCTTTCCCACACAATTGGACAAAGAAGTCTTTCATCGGTTTCTCATATATATATATTTAAAAAATTGCTTTTAGAGAAGAACATTTCAGTTAGTGACAAACCATTTCAGTGTTTCTCCCTGACTCATTATATGCACAGTATATATTCTATAGTTATTGGGAACTGAATTAAGTGCTTTCTTTAATCGCTTATGGAAACGCAACAATAGATTAGCGAAAAACGGTCTGACTAGATGTTCCAGTGACCAAAGTGGCAACAACTGCGTTGTTTAGTAGCTCGTTATCTGTACTTTCTCCCGCCAGAGTTATCGCCGTGTCTAGTGCATTATAGGCATTAGACTAAAATTAACATAAATTGTTTTCCCTATTGTGTTTGTATGTGCAAACAGGTGAGTTAACTGAGTGATTTTTGAAATGAACTGCCAACCCTCTTAAATTGACAATTGCAACCCGTACCTTGAGCTTGGGTTCTCAGGGAGTTTGACTCCAGGTCTGGAAGCCGTAACCACGCATGTCGCATCGAGCTTCAAGTATGATTTTTGTTAGGGGACACAAGCTATTAGGCGGTGTAGGACGTTTTCTTACGGCTAGCCCAACTAGTGAAGTCCCAGGTCCGCAGACCTTGTGCGTACATGTAAGTTATACACGCGCCCTCCAACATCGGCATTCTACTTTTTTAACTTGTTGAAGACTCAATTTACGATGCAGAATTATTAGCGCAGCAACTAGATTCATCGTGGATTGCTAGGGCAGCAACTGGATTCATCGTGGGACGATCCAGACAACTTTTTCCCAGTACTAATCCCCAAATGTGTCAATGGTGTGAGAGAAGCATTTACAGTGAAATCCGAATTATAATCTTATATATTTAAAGGGCTATCGTGCACTGAAAAGGCAATGTATGATTTCAGGGACGAAAATTATTATACATATTCAGTGTTCAGTGTTGTGTTCATTACTCTTCGCTATTTCTTATTATATGATAGTGTTCTAATAAATAAGTATAGTGTCATTTAATCCAGTGTGTTTTCGTTGTTTGTATGAGTGATGTTTGTGTGCGTTATGGTCTGAATGACCGTCTGATCGTCCGTGAGGTTTTCGAGAGGAGACACTCGAACCACCCGGCGCCTAATGCTCATCTCATTATTCAGACCGACGAGCGATTTGGGAACAGTTTGTAACTCTTCTTGGAGAGGTCCTTCATCGTCCTGTCTAGGTAAGTTCCAGTCTCAGGAAAATACTTATTGGTAGGACCACGAACCACGAACAGCGACCACATTACACGGAGTGGTTACACTATGACTATCCGTCTGATTGACTGACTGAAATTTTGATGTTTCAGTGATTATATCGGGTGTCAAAATCTTAACATCGGAAACTGGATTATTTGAAAACAATTGACCGTTCCAAAATAAATTCTGTCATATCTTTAATTGTTTTCAAATTGAAATGGTAAAAATTCCTGGTTTTAACACTGATTATCATAAATCCGATCCGATCCTTATTTTTCCGGGGGGTCTTTACATGATATACAAATCTATTATCTAAATATACAAATATATAGTGGCTCAGTGGTAGAGAGTTTACATCCATTACTTTTGAGTTCCTGATTCGATCACTGCTCACGCCGTGTGGACTTTCTGAAAACATTCAAATAATCTACAAACACAATTTTTGTTCACCGTAAACGTACGTTGTACTGTCATCGAACTAAAGATTATCGCAATAGAGATAAGTGTACACCGTTTCCTTAGTAAAAGAAATAAATACGTCCGTACGGTTTCTTTTCAGATCAACCATTCTAAATGAAGTTTCTAATTTAAAAATCCTATCATATTTAAACATATTTATCGATCACACAATAAAAATTTTATGTGAGGATAATAAAAGATTTCATTTTCACTATATTATTATTATTATTATTATTATTATTATTATTATTATTATTATTATTATTATTATTATTATTATTATTATTAAATGCACTAGATTTAGTACTACACTGTTCAGTATAAATGAAAAATATTTTCTTCTTCTTTATGAACAGAAAGTGTTCCTGTCGACTTGAGTATACACATTATCATCTTACGTCGTCAAAACATTATGAAATGCTATGAGAAATTTCCGTTATGAGACCATGTTCATCAATGAAATCCAACACGATTTAACCCTTAATGGAACTAATCTTTTCTTATCGTAGTTTGCACTTTCCGGGCCTGGGAGGCCCACCTCCACTGTAATATTAACATGTGAACATAATTTTATGGATATCGTTCTGAAAGTGTAAAAAATTGATATTTATTTTATATAATGTGTTCACTTTTACACACAGGAATATATATATATATATATATATATATATATATATATATATATATATATATATATATATATATATATATATATATATATATATATATATATATATAAACAGCACAATGTAAGGTATAATAAACTAAACATATTTCGAACATGAAAGGATGCAAATTTTCACGTTACATGTCCGCTTTTTAGAAAACATATATAGAATATAAGTTTATTGTAAAAATGTATGTGAATTTGGTATTTGTGCTCACTGTTACCTTGAAATTTTTCTATACATACTGATGTTATATACATTGCTCACACACAACGAACATGTGCACACTGCATACATTATTCTGACATTTGCAGCATACCACTTTGGTTTTCCTGTCTTTAGAACTAGGGCACAAGTGACATCGTTTCCTTTTCTTTTCTTCAGGCCTTGGTGGCTTGTCGCTTTCAATCTTGATACCACATCTCAACAAATTCTCTCTTAGAGACATTTTCGAAGTAGATGATTCAGCTTTTCTCAACATTGGGGGTGTAACCAAATCATAAGCTAGCTCCTTGATGAAAATCCTTCGCTTATCCTCTTTTTAGATATTCCAATTCGGATTATGATATTTGAAAAAAAGATAAGAGTTTAATACTGCTACGTCTAACATATTCATGAAAAAAGCCAAAGTCCATCTTCGCGTCTGTCTTTTGCACGAATATTCTCGTAATTTTGATCCATCAAATCGAAGCCTCCTTTATTTTTATTGTAGTAGCTGATGTTTTCCGGCCTCCTTTTTTGGTGATTATCATCGATCATCGAATCATGATGCATGCTGCTGATGAGAATCACACTTTTGTTCTTTTTAGGAACATAACTGATCATTGTTACATCATTAAAAAAACAAATTCGGAAGAATAAACACTTCTTTTATGATTAGGCTTCATTATGGGAGGGATGCTCCTGTTGTTAGTTATAACTGTTCCAACCATTGTTATGTTTCTTTGAGAAGGTATTCGGCTAAAGGAACGCTTGTGAAGTAATTGTCTGTTGTTATGTTACGTCCTTGATATTGACTGAGGGAAGACACCAAATGTTTGATAACTTCTGCTGCTAGACCTTTTTGAACTGGTTCGCCAATTTTTCTGCCACAATAGAAATATCCATCAAAAGCATAGTCCGGTTTAGCATCGCACATCCAAAACGCTTTCATTCCATATTTTGCGTGTTTTTTAGGCATGTATTGAGTAAAAGGACATCTTCTTCTAAATGGAATCAACTGTTCGTCAATTGCTAATGATTCACTAGAGATAACATTTTTACAGTCTCTTAAGAAACAGTTCTACACATAGGACACATGAGCATCTTTTTTACTCTTTTTACGAAACTCGCGTGTTCTCTTATCGTCCAGGCGTAAATAGCTTAAAATACATTTAAATCTGTTGACAGACATTGTAGCTTTGTAATGCGGGTTCGAGTCGGAACTTTGAAACAGTTCTCTGATGGATACATTCCAATTTTTCTCGACGCCAGCCAAAAGTAGAAGTCCTAAAAACGCTAACATTTCTTCCTTGTCTACTTCTCTTAATTTCTTACGAACCTCAGTTGCTGCTCGTCTTCCTTGCAAATTAGAACACAACACTATTTCTTCCAAAATGTCATGTGTAATTGACAAATCAAACGCAGCGCGAGGAGAATCAATAAATGTTCCCTGCCGTGGTCCAGGAGCTGGACATAAAATATTGTGAGATCTAGTCTGAGTTTTTTGCCAGGAGAACTTGACCAAGAACGTCCGTCTTTTGAACGCAATTCTGCACTTACAATATTCGATGTTCCGTTACTTGCCTCTGCATCAGAGTCATTTTCATTGGCACTTTTACTTGTATCATTTTCACTGGCACTATCACTTGTATCTGAGTACTGGTTATATTCTATATGAGTGTCATTACCTACATTCGAATCCTCACCATCACTGTCTTCACCACTGCTCAACCATAGATTAGTATCGCTTTCGTCCTCTTCTTCTAACATCCCATATTTTCACTTCCCGATACACTAGCCATACTTATAAATCACAGTAACGAATAACACTAATTGAATAGATCTACACCAACCTATTGCAGTAAAACTACATTTAGGTTTTTTTAAGGCTAGCCTGAGGCTAGCATCCTCTTAGAGAGCTACACCCTATTTTAGGTATGGGATGTGATAGGATAGTTTAGGTTCATAGGAACGGTGATTGGGCTAAGTGATTTTCTGTATGGATCCTTTATTATTTTTATTTATCTGAAACCAGGATATAATGATGTTTGCGATCATAATCATAACTGTGGGAAAGGTATCCTACGTTTATTAGCCAGAACTTGCAATGTAGATTAATTGGTGTCACACATAGAAATATATATTAACAATGACTATCACAAAATACATACAATACCAATAACTATTAAGGTAATCGCAAAATATAATCTTACATTAAATGATGATTATTTGATATGAACACATACAAAATAATTAATATGTAATGTATTAATCAGAAAATAATCAGGGCGAAGAATGGGATGAAGTGCGATGCACGGGAATCCACAGGGTTTTGTTAGGAAGACGAATGAGCGTTATCTTCTGCCTAGGGGCATCTCTAGGCTGATGATGACGATGGGAGCCCTGTTAGTCACAAGAGGTATTACTGTGCAGTAAATGAAGGGAAAATGTGAGGTAGATGGGCATGAAGTTGATACTCTTGTAACAGGACTCGGTCTGGATGATCGGGAAGCAGAATGTAGCAGTAAAGTGGGAAAAGGAGGCAAAGCGGAGAGTAAACGTACCAAGGACGGACAGGATGAAGTTCATGAAAATGCATACTTGCCATGAGTAATAGATGCTGAGAGCTGTAACGATCTGAGATGAATTTCTGTCGGAGAGACTCAAGATGATATGTGATGCTGTGGAATTTGATGAGCTTATAAAGTTCTCTGGTAGGGCTGAATACGGTGGGCTATGCGGAAAGCATGCCGTTCGAGAATTCGCAGCTTTTTGTAAAAGGAAGCGGATGCAGAAATCCAGGCGAGGAAGCCGTAGGTGAGAACTGGACGCATGAATGCTTTGTATGTATTAAGGACTACGGTCGGTTGTAGTCCCTAGGTCGTACCAGTGAGGAGCTTCAAGAGATTTAAGCGTTGGTAGGCTTTGGCAGCGATGTGCTGTAGGTGAGCTTTCCAGGTTAGGTGAGAATCATAAATGATGCCTAGGTAGGTGAATGTTCTGGTTGGAATGATGCGAGTAACGTGATACCTGAAGGGAGAGCAACGACAGGTTTCTATGGACTGTAGAACGTTTGCGAGGGGGAACGAAAGTGATAGCTTGGGTTTTCGCTGCATTAATAGAGAGGTTCCACTTTTTGCACCAACGAGTGAAGCGATTAATGGCCTCTTGCAGATGCTGATTAATTTGCCGAATAGTGTTACCCAAGGCTAAAAAGACAGTATCGTCCGCATATTGAAATAAATAAATGTCAGGAGGAAGCGAAGGAAAATTGGCCACAAAAATGATGTACACAGAGGTGATAGAGCAGAAGCTTGTTGTACTCTAGACAGAAGGAATGTAGGATGAGAGAGCAGATTTTTCATGGAGACGTATGAAAGGCGACAAACCAGAAAGTGATAAATAAAGCGAATGTAAGCAGTGGGAAATTTAAGGTGAATAAGCTTGTAAAAAAGTGCAAGTTCCATACCTTGTCAAAGGCTTTCTCCAAGTCAAATAGTAGAAGGCAAGAGGGTTTAACAGAGTTGTAGTGTGTTGTGATTAGACTGGTGAGGCGAAGGAGTTGATTGTTGATGTAGTAGGAAGGCGGAAGCCTGCTCGGTGAATAGGGAATATACTTTTAGTTTCGAGATACGGATGGAGCCGCTTAATAATGATACGTTCTAGAACTTTACTGAAAGTAGATGTTAACTAGATCGGACGGTAAGAGGGTGTGTCGATTGGAGGCTTATTGGGCTTTAGAAACATCAGTGTTTGAAGTTTTCCAGTCTGTTAGAAAGAAGCCTGTGCGAAGAATGAATATGTAGATGATGGCAAGCAGATTCAATAATAATAAAGGACCTCCTTTGATATGTCTATATGTAATGTTGTCAAAGCGAGGGGCTGAATTTGGCTTTAACAACAGTAATGATTTCATCGGTAGTGATGGATGCTGTGAGTGGATCATTTGGTAACGTATGGGAGACGTTAGGATGTAAGTCAGGAGATGCAAGATTGATGCGGTTAAGAGGGTGTGCATTGATGAAATGGTAGATGGTGCAGGTGTAAAGATATCCTGTAAGTAATCAGCAATAGCGTTTGCTTTCTCTTTGTCAGTTTGGAGCGGAGCGTTATTGTGAAGAAGTGGGTAATGAGGCTTGGTATATTTGCCACACAGGCATTAAACCTTTTCCAGAATTTCGTTGGATGGCTGGTTTCATTAAGAGTATTACACGTTCTGTCTCATTGTCTCAGTTTATAAGCCTTGATATAGTTTCGAACGGTACACTGTAGCTGGCTGTGATGACGAAGACTATCAGGATTTCTAGTACGGAGGTATTGTCGGTACAATTGCCGGGAAGAGCGAATCATAGGTAAATATTGTGGGGGAAGACAAGGTTTATATGGTGTGGAGAAAGTGGATAGAATGTAAAGTTCTGATGCATGAATGATAGTTGAGTTAATGGTATGAATGCTGTCATATAACTGGTTTTCTGTCGCTGGAGGTTGCAGATGATGTAATGACTCAGAGATATGGTCTCGGTATTTGTCCGAATTGGCTTTGTCGTTGCGAAGAGTTGGCCGAAGATTGATTGAATTTCTACAGTGAGAAGCCTGAGTATTGCGATACGTCAGCCGAATAGGTGCGTGATCGCTGCCAAGAAGTGCAAGCACATCTACGGTACAATAGGAGGCAAGAGTACTAGAAGTGATTACTATATCGGGTGTCGTCTGAGAGACAGGACGAGATGGTGCCGGTAGATCATGAGGAATGCCTGTGGTATTGGAAGTCACAAACTGAGTGAAGGTGGTGCGTTCATTATCGGTACGGCTATGGAGATTGATATCTGCCATGATAATATAGTGTTTGTAGACATTGGAATATATTGGATGAAAGCAAGAGGTATCGGATGTCCTGGTCTTATATAAATGGTGACGAGAGTAATGGCAATTTGAGGGAAATATAGAGTCATGATAATATGCTTGGGAAGATTTTTAACGCGCAAGCATGGCGCCGGAAGGGAAGGGTATGGTAAAACCCTATTGCTGCCCCACCATTGGCTCTCTGAGCGGGAAGAAGATTGTCATGGCGATGGATGTTATAGCGAGCGAGGGGGATAACGTCCGATATTTTAAGGAAGGTTTCGTCTGGAAGAAAGACATTTGCTTTTTCTTCGAGCAGTAGCGTTTCGAATAGTAATTTGTTTTTAGAAAAAGATCGAATATTAAGGAATAAGAAGACCAGAGCCATAATTAAGTACAATAGGTGATGGCAGTTAAGAAGTAGGTGGGAGATTTGTTGTGTGAAAATGAGCATCTGTATTAGAGGAAGTTCCGTTGAAGGAAACATGAAAGATAATGCGAGCTGCGTGAATGATTTGCTGGGGGATATGAGGGCGAATGAAGGGTTGGATATTTTGTAATGCTAATGTAGTGAAAGCAAGAAGTTTATCGATGGTGACAGGAGTGGAGACGACGGGAAATTCAGTGTTTGTGGAAGAGTCGTGAGTCCGGAGTGGGGCTACTAGTTCAGGAAGAGAGACTTCCGGTTGAGGCTTCCCATAGCTATAAGTTGGATGCTGATCATTGCGTGTAGCACAGCGAGACGGAAGTTGTAAATTGGAACATGTGAGGGTTGAAAGAGGACCAGTGCAGTAACCACAAACAGCAGTGTTGCTACAATTAGCAGTGGTATGCTGATTGTATGCTTGGCACTTTTCGCAACGAAGAGGAAGTTGTTGTGATGAGCGAGATGGTTCTACACTGTGCCTCTTTTTATAGATCAGTGCGACATGAGTAAGCAGTGAATCAATCGTCTCCTGTATTGGAGTTAAGATCCGCATCATGTATGTGGGCCCCTGATCGTTACGAATACGAAGAACGTTTGTTATGGGGAAACCTTCTAGGTGCAATTCTTCGTGAACTTCCTCATCTGTGTATGAGGGATCGACTACTCTAACAACAACAGAGAGACGTTGAGGTTTTCCGAGGAGGTAGTGGTTGCTTGCCTCTTGATGATCTGATTGTTTCGATTTTGGCAGTTTTCTCAAAGATCTCGAAGGAAGCTTTGTTCTGGATGGTGATAGCAAAGTTGGGATCCGGCAATTTCAAGATTATTCAATTACGGGACTTCACTGCTTGAGGAAGAGCGATGCTCGGTAAGTACTTGCGCAGTTGAAGAACCACGTACTTAGGATCGACATTTTGGAGCAGAAATCAATGAATCTGTGGAGTTGAAATGGATGAGATGCCTGATTACGGATGAGATTGATGTGACTATGATGGATGAGAAGTAGCGGTATCCATTTCAACGGAGGTATCGGTTTGGCTCAAATGTTGCTTCTTTGCTGGCGGTGAGTTCATGGCTCGCTCAGCATAGCTCTCCGGATGGTGTGGTGATCTAGATCTGCTGGAGGCATTAGAGATAGTGGAGGCTGTAGAGCGCTCCGAAGCTCCTCGGTGTCTATGACAATCCTTCCGCTTTTTCACTTTCGTGGAATGAACGGGAGGGACAAGAAAGACGGGTGGAAGACCTCCATGATGACCATCCATCTGAGAACCAGCGACTGAAACAGGATCCGCCATGGACTGTAGATGGTGGGCCGAAGCCCAAACCAATGAGATATGACGTAATGAGATGAAATGTGATTGAGGTGAGGTTACCCGTTTGGATAGTCACCAAGGTTGAGACAGTTCTCTAGACAAACCCGTAGCACTACACATCCTGTGTTTGATTAGCGTGGAGGGTAGTGCTCAAAGGGATGACACAGAAAAAAGCCCGGGATGAGAAACAGGAAAGATATGAAAAATCGCTATAGCCAGGCTATAGCGATTATCGCTAACAAAATCGTTAGCGACCTAAAATATCTACATTTAGCTTAGCTTAGCTTGAAAGTGTGGTTTTGTGTCGAGTATCGGACAAAAGTCCCTGACTCGATGACAGCTATAGAAAAGAAAATGATTAGACCTGTGGGGGGTGACTTAGAATATGAGATACGACGACGACATGTGACCTTCAGCTGCAACTGTCGCAGTGAGGGGGAGAGTGTGGGTAAAGAGTTATACTACAACCGTGGCGCCCTGTAAGTTCGTCGGTGTGTATGCGCTGTGCCAATGGCTGCTATAGCGGGGTTGAAGTGGCGGGGGAGGTTGGCCCAAAAACGAGTATGGTGTTGATGTAACGCGTCCCGGATAGGATATATGTTTAAGTCCTCTAAAAGTTGACGATTGCGCGTATATCGGTCATGGCCTGTTATGATACGAGACGCCCTGGTTTGCACACTCTCGACCGTGCGCAAGTGACTGAGTGCCGCATGTTGCCATGCTGGACATGCGTAGGTGATTGTGGACAGAATTACCATTTTAAAGACGTGCAGTCTTGTTTCATGACTTAAGGCACTGCAACGCAGAATAGTATAGAGGGCAGACAATTTTCGAAGGGCTCGGTGTTTAATGTCCCTGATATGAAGACAAAAAGTAAGGCCTCGATCTAATATAACTCCGAAGTATTTAGCATACAGACGGTGCGGAACTTCAATGTTGTCATAGTATAAACGATGGATGGCTCTGCTGCGTCTTTTGCTATAGCAGACTGCAACGCTCTTATCCACGTTGATTTTTAGGCGCCAGATGGTAGCTCAACGTTGAAAGACATTGAGTTGGCGATGCATGTAGTGGTAGGAAAGACGAAGATTGCTGCTGTACGTAAAGAAAGCAGTGTCATCGGCGTATGTTGCATTAAAAAAGTGTGGCACAATGGGTAAGTCTGCGGTGTATAAGGTGTAAAGCAGAGGCGAAAGAACCGCGCCTTGAGGCACACCAGCTTGAATTGGTTTGGGAGCAGACTTGGTCTGTCCCACAGAGACATGGAAAAAGCGATGAAAGAGGTATGAAGTGAGGAGTTTGATGTAAGGTAAAGAGAAGCCTTGTAAGCGAAGTTTATAAATGAGGCCTGGTAACCACACTTTATCAAACGCCTTCGAGATATCAAGGTATACACCCACAACATATTGTCGTCGATTAAAAGAGGTAGTCAGGTGGTCGACTACTCCCACTAATTGGCTTGTTGTGCTGTGGTTAGCACGAAAACCAAATTGATGGTGGGGGAGTATATCTAGAGTGGTGACGTGCTCGTGAAGTCGGGCGAGAAGCGCTCGTTCGAAGAGTTTGCTCAAATGAGATAATAGACTAATTGGTCTATAGTTTTCTGGGAGAGTCGGATTTTTACCTGGTTTAGGTAGAAGAATGACTTTCGCTTCTTTCCAAGCACGGGGAAAATAGCAAACCTGAAGGATGCCTGTAAATAAAGCAGCAAGATAGAAGAGTAGCTTCCGTGTCCCATGTTTCAGTAGTTCTGGGCGGATCTGATCAACCCAGGCGCTTTTTTGTTGGGCAAGTAACAAATTTGACGCTCAACTTCATTTGGTGTTACGACCTCAGGCAGGGGAAGTATTGGTTGAAAATGGAGCATGCGCATAGTGGCCCGAACGTCCTGCCGAATGTGAGGAACGACAGCAGTCGCATTAGGTGTAAACTGGCGCTCTAGAGATGCAGCAAATAGGTCTGCTTGCCCTTGGTCGTCATGTATGACCCCATGCGGACCTTGCAGTATTTGAGTTTGACGAGAAGTCTCTCGGCGCTGGAAAAGGTGGGAATACTGCCAGATTTTAGTGTCATTAAGTGTGACCCCACGAAAAAGTGTCTCCCAGTACTGCTCGGTCTGTCGTCTAGTGATGGTCTTGATTTTGCGGCTTAAGGTGTTCCATAGTGTTTTGTAGAGTAGATGTCTGGTGCGCTGCCAAGTACTTCGAGCCCAGCGTTTGAGATGGATATATAGACGAAGTAATGGAGAGTCACATTGTGGATCGGACTGCGAGTCAGGAATTATTGATGTGCTGAGGGAGTCAGCCGTACGTAGAGCAAGTGTCAGATGGGCGACCGCCTGATCAATTTCCGCAGGAGAATTTGGACGAGCGGCTATGTCGAGCAAAGAGTTTAATTCCAGCTTATAGACATCCCAGTTCGTAGTTCGGGAGATATGAGCGGGTGCAGGACGGGATATATGACGATGGGAAATTTTGAAAAGGACCGGATCATGATCTGAGTCCAGTGCTGAGATCACGTAAGGACGTGTAGCTAAGATGGTATCTTTGCTTAGAACTATGTCCAACACATCCAGTTCTCCGCCTGCTTTAGGATGGGTGGTTTGGATCACGTGGCCCATAGGCAATGAATGGAGATGTGTGCAGATACCGGTGTAATATTCGTCCGTTTTCGTTGGATCGTCTGGAGTGCCATTCCCAATGTTTTGCATTGAAGTCTCCTGCCAATATGATTTTGGGGCCCAAAGTCAAGATGGCGTCGAAATCATTGGGATCTAAGTCATGTGCTGGAGAACGGTAGCTCGTGACCAATATGAGAGGAATCCCGGGGAGAAAGACTTCTATAGCAAGAGCTTCTAGTGTGTGTAACGGGGGTAAAAGTAGTTGTCTAGCCTTGAAACGTCGTTTCAGGGCAATCAGTAATCTTCCTTTCCGTCCTTGAACTCGATCGAGACGAAATAATTGGTAGTTGCGCAGTCTCCAGTGTGTAAGTTGGGCAGTGAAATGAGTTTCCTGTATGAGTATGATATCTACCTGATGTTCTGCTAGAAAACGAATTAGGAGACGCTTCTGGTCGGTAAGACCATCTGCATTCCAGGTGAAAACAGTTATGGTGTGATGAATGAGTAGTTGGTTAGAAGCAGCCATCAGCAATCATGTCAGCGAATGACGACAGCAGCCTTAGACGCAGGATCCGTGGCTTCTCGAAGTCTAGTAAATCCCTTTTTGAGATGAGAGATAATGCGGCCAAAGTTGAAGGTTTTGATGTAGGTGAGGAGTGAGTGGAGATTAAAGTCATTAACGGATGGTGTAGACGCACTATCTGGTGTGCTGAACGTAGAGGGAGCATCCTCATTTGGTGGTGGAGAACGGTCGCTGCGAGGTGCCTCATCGTGCAGTGAAGTTGATACAGTAGGACTGGAGCTGCGGCTAGAAGGAGTTGATTTCTTGTGAGCATCTGAGTAGGAGCGAAATACGGGACAACCGCGATAATTGGCTGGATGGTCCCCTCCGCAGTTTGCACAGGTTGCTGGCGTGGATGCATCTGGTTTGGCACAGGCTTTTGTAAAATGACTTTGCCCACACTTGACAAACTTAGGTGGAGTTTTGCAAGTGTCCTGGGAATGACCAAAGGCGTTGGCACCGGTAACACTGCAGAATACTCGGCGGTCGATACGGCTCAAGTGTAACTTTATAATGAAGCAATGCTGATATGTTGTAGATCTCTTGTATATTTGTAGTTTTCTCGAGGGAGAAGAGAAAAAGGGGCATGGGAACCCTATCTCCACCAGTGGGGCCTCGATGAGACAGTTGATGAATCGTGAGTGGCTTAAAGGCTAAGGTCAATAGTTCAGACTGAAGGTCAACGACGTCTGTATCAATGGGCAATTTGCGAGCGACAAACTTTAGGGGTCGGTCACTTTTGGCGATGCCAGTAGCGTATTCAGTTTTCGTCTGTTCGCAGTAGTTTTTTAAGTTGTGAAGTCGTCCCTAGAAGATTCCTGAATCACGATACTTTCTTTGTTACGCCGAACCTCAGGCGATTCTTTGAGGGTCTTGGAAAAGCTTTTGGTAAAGTTGTAGGTGTTTTTGATGCCGTAAATGTAAATAGGAGGTGGTTGTTTCACTTTGGTGCTTTTGGGCCGTAGCTCTATCACAGGAGACTCGTCGGCTCTGAGAGTAGAGAGAGGCTCAAATCGATTGCTCATCGGTGAAGCAGGGATGTCTGACGAATGTTGTTGGCTCAGTGTGGACTCCAAGGACGAGCGACGTCGCTTGGGTGTAGTAAACAGGGTAAAGTCTATGGCATTGTCGTCCTGCGGTGGAGCAAGGGATGGAACATCAGTCGTCCACCGGTTAGTCGAGGATGATCGTTACTTGGCAGTAGCGCCGGAGGTGAAGGGCCGCCCCAGCGGAACAAGGAAGTCCTCAGGCCGGTATTGAGATCGGCTGACTATCTTCGTTGGGATTTTGGTCTTCTTTTTCGAGATGACTGGCTTGGACGTAGCCATCATAGGAGCTCAGATGATGAGTGAAGCTGAGATGTCAAATGTATAAGCTACCCTCCGAAGAGGAGAGTAACTTAAGAAATCGTTTAGCCAATAGAAATTGCAAGGTCGTCAACAGATAATATCAATGTGCTGCGTTAACCTCCGTGGAGGTATTAAATATAATTCGACGGTTGTTTCCTCAGCCTCAAAGAGGCAAGTAATCCAACCGTATGTACGAAGATCGCGACTAAAATAAACCAATGGAGATGGAATACCTAAGTGACTTGGTTATTTTTCTCCGCCAGCTACGGATACCCTATTTTTTTACCTGGTTAGATTCCAGGTTGCCAGTTCATACATTTATATTTTTTTAAGCTAGCTCGTAAGCTATCAACCTCTTACAGGGGTACGCCCTCTTTTAGGGATGGGATGTAAAGGAAAATGTTTGGACTAGGATATTGGGAGAGGATCTAAGGGATGTATGGTTACATTTTCAATCTTTATTTTGCTTTATTTCGTCATTTATTTACATCACTATATATGTATATGATTATGGATGGACATTATGATCTTTGCGATCATAAACATACTGACAGGTGGATGCACAAGTAATAATATAAACATATAAGAGAAATCATAAAGAAAATGCAATCGAAAGAATGGAAATAAATTATGAAACTATAAACTTAACACAGACGATAGAGGATGGTAATTATAAGTATATGCTATGAACTGGGGATGGCCGGATCCGAAGGTCCGGATCTGATTGGGTCCGGATTTTTTGGATCCGGATTTCGGATCTGGATCTGGATCTCGGATCTGGATCCGGATCTCGGATTTCGGATCTGGATCCGGATCTCTAATCTCGAATCTAAAATTCGCCGAAAGTAATTTTACGAAGTCCTCACAGTGAAAAAGAGAATAGAAAATTATGACGAATATTGGCAAGTCTATTTGCTTCCTTCATTCTACTTTAAAGATCAAATGCTTGGCGTACTTAAAAAAAAAAACGATCCTGATAAGAGTTCGAATGTCGAATCTAGGTCCACTCGGTTGCAGGACCGAGATGAAATAGACACATATTTGTACTTGAAACCGGAATACGATACTCGAATATTTAAAATTCCTCAATACACCTATTTCATTGACAGTTAAGAAAATATAAACAGTTAAGACAAGTATTGACTAGTTTTTACGTATATTTATCTTGCTCAGTCTGCTCAAAATATCAAATGTATAGTTTACAATTAGAATTAATATTTATTTAGTAAATCACAATATGAGCACCGAGAATAAACTATGAATTTTGGTGCCCCTTATCTAGATTTGAAATTTCGGATTCAGACGTAGAATCAGGCTGAAATATAAATATTTGGGATCTGGAAACCGAAACATATGCTAGTACCAAGATCGTAGCTGCTTGTACCCAGGTAATGCGAGCGGAAGGCACATGCACTAATTCCGCATGTAGTTTGGGGAACACGAGAAACTAAAAACAGATAAATATTCTTTTTCAGGGTAAGTCGCGCTTTAACATGACTTTTCATGAGTGTTGTGTTCAAATATGAAAACTCTAATGGCGACTTGTTTGAAATAAAGGCCTTTTCATTTTTAACAATAAAGTTAGGTACTTTCACATTGGGGAAAAAATTAGCAAGACACATTCCACTGATTAGGGTGCTGATTCTTATGGAAGCTTTTACTTGAACCGGAAGATTTTATCATGTGCGTATCGGATTGCCGCAATTCACCTTGCTGAAAGACGTGGTTTATCAGGAGGTCGGCCAATATTCATTTGAACTTAGCCTGTAGACTGCTTCTGGTCTCAATGATTCCCATATAACAAGACTAACTAACTATATATATATATATATATATATATATATATATAGTTGGTTCGAAATGAGTTAAAATATCACTAATTGACCTTAAGGGGATAATCATGATTTAAATATTCGTAAATCAGAAAAAATGTGAAAGTTAAGCGTTAAAGTAAATCCGATAATTCCGGAATAAAGAGATTTATATGCAACCTAATGATAGCAATAATACTTTTTATGTAACATTTTCAAAGCTAAGATTAACAGTTATCTTCTTGAAGAGGGTTTACGGAAACATAGAATATTATAAATCCAATTATCATAGTAGTACCTCTGACAGACCCGCATTTCACATGACCATCGCCCTTCATCCTGACAAATGAGCAATTCACTTACCCACAATGACTTTTCAGGCGTTCCAGTGACATCAATATCTCAGTTTGGGTTTGGGATCATGCTTCGGTGAACCTTGACTATCACCGTCAGCAGCTACTAGAGAATCAGAACTTATTTCTGTATTAGATAATGTGGGTAACTATGGCTTTTCGTCTATAGAAGTCGGAGAGTGTATGGTATTATCGCAGGAAATATTTGATACATAAGACTTAGATTGTCAGTGTTTAGGAGCAACTTTTAAAATAATCAGTAACTTTAAATGTACCACAGATTAGCCGATAAAACCCGACAGCCATAGTCGAGTGGTCTGCGGCATTAGGCTGTGGATCGTTTACTGTAAATGTCTTGGATTCAAATCCCACTTCGGGCATAGGTGCTTTTAACTGTCCTCGTTTACTTCTATGTCTGTGTGGTGTCGTAATGGTTACAGTGTAATCCGTGCAAAGCGTTCAACAGGTTAAATAATCTTATAAAAAGCTGTTACCTTTTTATATATAAAAAACAGTGGTTAGCGCGTGCCTTCGGTGTCCGTGGTCACGGGTTCAATTTCCGGAGAGGCACTTAACAATTTCGATGTTGACCCAGCATCGTGAGGACAATGGGGAGTTATCTTAAGTAAGAGGTAGCGGACTCCAGTCTAGAAAGCCGGCATTAGGGACTTTGGATGTCGATGCGTTGACTACACCTTCCCACTTTGAGCGTAAGTCCGCTGGTAGGAACCAAAGGGCTGTCGTGCCAAGAATTTAGTTTGTTTTAATTATCATAAATGCCTTCTTTATTATTAAATTTTATCCAATATTTTCTTTTCAACCAGTTTGCGGAATTCAGAGCTAGCTACTTGTTTTCCTTTTAATTCATGTTCATAGTTAGCACAACTAATCACAAGGAAAAACAATCTTTTCGATAAAATTTGCCTCGCGTCTTTCGTAGCTCTAAGTTTAGTTATTTTTAGCTTTTTTTAAAGCTGAATGGCGTTTTATCACTTTCCCCTTGCTTTCCCTATTTTTTTTCTGGTTTTACCTATGTTTCTTTTGCACGGACATTGCGCCTATATTCACATGCTTAGTGTGTTCGTTTACAAGAGCGGGCCATTTTCCTGCCACTATAGAAAGTAAGAGTGCCCTGTATCAGAGAAATATTAATTGACGTAAGTGAATATATCTGTGATGAAGTCATAATTTATCAGTTTTTGCATAGTACATAGTTTCCCCATCCTCATTAATCTCTCCATCCCCGCTTCCTGAATTCCAGTTCTAGTATTCTTTCTTGATGGGGGACTGATGTCTCATGTAGGCTTATTAACTATAACATCAGCAATAAAGAAAGTGGGGTTTAATTTGCACTAATTTTAGAACATCACGTTAATTAAATAATAATAATAATAATAATAATACGGGGCGAGCTCAGGCTACTTGTTAGGATTCTTGCTTCGCAATTGGATAATACCGGGTTCGAATTCGGAGACCAGCCATCCTGACTGAGGATTTTCCAGGGTGGTTCCTCAGTTATACTGGGCAAATGCTAGGTTAGTACTTTGATCTAAGGCTCTGGAGACCCTCCTTCCATTCCTTTTCCAATGTTTTCATCAGTTGATTACTACAGTGTAAAGTGGCCTCTGATGATGTATCTGGTAGCTTATAGTAAATAAACAATAACGACGTAATATATCTTCACGAAACGTGTGGGTTAATTTAACTACAGCCTTACAGTCCCAATAGATAGCTAAAGTTTTAATATCAATTTCCTGACTTTTAAATACTATTTTCATATTGTTTCAGCTTTCAATTTTCTTATGTATGTTCCACCGAGAATTAAACCTGAGATCACATGAAGAAATGCGAATATGTTAAATATTTTTGAACACTTTAATATACAAAACACAAAACGCTTCAATGATACGATGCATGGATATGTTTTGGTTACGTCCTCCAATGTATGATTAAAGAAACCTGGAGGGTGAAGAAAAAATAACAGAAATCTCTTTTATATTTACTCCTTCAACAAACTCCTGACCTCAGAAGGGCAAGCCATAAGTTAGGTAATAAAGTCATACAACGAACACTTTTATTAATACTAATAATACTACACAACCATATCGCTCTTCTGAAATTCTCGTGTGTATGTTTACAAATCTACTGTTGTTCCACGCCAACCAGTCTATATTTTTTGCTGTACCTTCGAAGTGAAAGATATTCATTATTACATTTGTTGATGGTTGAACTCTAGTGAGTCAGAAACTACTATTAATAAAGAGTTTGTTTTGTCCAGTTTTCCCGCGATTAGAAGGGTCTATCTAAAAGATATTTCATTCGTATATGAGAAAATAAGAAAGTTTATTTTCTAAGAATAAAATAAATATTTTCAATGTGAAGTTAACATTAAGTTTCGAAGAGGAGCTAAACAGAAGAATTTGTTACCATTTAGATCAGTTTTCAGACAATTCAGTATACTCTGAAATGGGAAGAAGGCAAACTTGGAAATATTTTACTAAAGAGACTTCGATGTAAATATTGCAAGGTCAAAATAAAATAAGGAACAAAGCACAAACGTGTTATGGAAACATTTAAAAGCACAGCAATCTACTATATTAGTGAATCTGAAAAAAGTTTTGACGAATTTTAGATATTCAATTTTATCATCACAATTTCAGATGCAGGTTTGGATACGAATCAAGATCTGAGATTCGAATTTCGGATCCAGATCCGAGATCCGAGATCCGGACCCAGATCCGAGATCCGAGTTTCGGATCTAGATCCGAGATCCGGACCCAGATCCGAGATTCGAGATCCGGATCCAAATCCAAGGTCCGGACCCAGATCCGAGATCCGGATCTGAGATTCGGATCCGAGATCCGGATCTAGGTCCGGATCCGGCAAGATCCGGATCTCACTGGATCCGGGATATCCGGATCCGAAAATTTTTGTCCATCCCTACTATGAACGTGAAGGATGAAATGAAGTGCGAGCACGCCACAACACAAAGGAAAGGTTAGATCAACGAATGCTGTTATCTTCTGCCTAGGGGCGACGCTAGGCTGATGAAGACTCGGGGAGCCCTGTTAGTAAACAGAGGAAAATCACTGTGCAGTATATGAAGAAAATACGTGAGGGAGATGAGCATGAATACGATAGTCGTCCAGAAGTTCTAGGTTGAGATGATTAGGGGGCAATGTATAACAATAGAGCGTGAAAAGGAGGTGCAAAGGGGTATAGTAATAACGTGGTCGGCATGGGTGAAGTGAAAGGTAGTGCATAGTGTCGAAAAGTAGTGGGTGGTGACGAGAGTAGCGATCGGTGAGAAATTTACGGCGTAGCGTTTCTAGGTGAAATTTAAGAACAGGAAATGTAATACGTGAGTAAAGATCACGGGTTGGACTGGGTAATGAAATGCGAAAGGCGTGGGAAGCGATGCGGAAGCGATGCGAAAGGTGTGTCGTTCGAAAACTGCGAGCTTGGCATAGTAGGATGGTGATGCTGATATCCAGGCTGGAGAACCATAGGTAAGCACTGGGCAAAGGAAGACTTTATATGTATTAAGGATAAGCTGGGAAGAGAGACCCCAAGTAGTTCCGCTTAGTCTTTTGAGTAAATTAAGTGTATTATACGCCTTAGTTTTAACAGAGTTGAGGTGAGGTGTCCACGTGAGGTGACGGTCGAAAATGAGGCCAAGATAAGTGACAGTTTTAGAAGTATGCATTGGTACGTTATTGACTTGTAATGAAAGAAGAGATGAATTGCAATGGACTTTTGTGCGTTTGCGAGGTGGGATGAAAACTATGACTTGTGTTTTTCCGGCATTAATTGTTAAGTTCTATTTCCGGCACCAGTGTGTAAAGCGATTGATAGCTTCTCGGAGTGCAAGATTGATTTGCGGAACGGTGTGACAGAGGGCAAGAAATGCCGTGTCATCGGCATATTGGAACAGATGGACGTTCCTTGGTAGATCTGGAAAGTCTGCAACGAATAGTAAATATAAAAGAGGTGATAAAGCAGATCCCTGTGGAACGCCAGATAACAAAAAATGGGATATGAAAGCGCAGAATTTATGGCAACGTAAGTAAGACGGCAGACAAGAAAGTGATATATGAGCCGAATATAGGTCATAGGAAGCCGGAGCCTGACAAGCTTGTAAATGAGCGCTAAATGCCATACCTTATCAAACGCCTTTTCGAGATCGAATAGAATAAGGCAGAATGGTTGAAGCATATTATAATGGTTTGTGATTAATGTCGTGAGACGAAGCAACTGGTCGTTAATAGAGTAACCAGGACGGAAACCAGCTTGATGGGTCGGGATGAGATGGCGATCGTTTAAATATGGATGTAAGCGTTTGACGATGATCCTTTCAAAGATTTTACTGAGTGTGGACGTTAACTGGATGGATCTGTAAGATGAGAGGGAACTGGGAGATTTATTAGGTTTCGGAAACATGAGACATTTTGAAACTTTCCATTCAGTGGGGTAGAAACCAGTGCGTAGTATGAACGTAAATATAAGGGCCAGAAGTTGGAGTAGTATAGGTGGGCTTTCCTTAATGTGGCGGTAAGTTATGCTATCAAAGCCTGGAGCAGTATTTTTCTTACGATGAATCACAGCTGTTATTTCATCCGACTGGATGGGTACAGTTAGGACATGCGGTGGTAATGGATGGTTGGCGTCCGGCTGAAAGTGCTGTGAATCCGTGTTTACACTGTCAACTGGATGTGAGCGGGAAGTAACCTGTGCAGGAGGTGTAAATATACCTTGAAGATGGTCTGCGAATGCGTTCGCTTTTTCCAAATCTGAGTGTAATGGCTTGTCATCTACAAGGAGAGGATAAGGAATCTTGGAAAATTTTCTACACAAGGCGTTAAAACGCTTCCAATATACGGTTGTATGGCTTGTGTCGGCGAGATTATTGCAAGTTTTCACCCACTGCCTTTGCCGATATGCTAGAAGGTAATTTCGGACAGTTCTCTGTAGTTGATGATGGTGATGAAGTGCATGCGGGTTTCGCGTATGGAGATTTTCACGATAAGCTTGTCGTGATTGACGAATCAAAGGAAGATAATGCGGTGGTAGTTTTGGACGATATGGTATGGATTCTGTTTGTTGTATGTAGAGAGCGGAGGCTTCTTGGAGAGCAGAAGTAATATGATCAATTTGAGCGTTAAGATCATCTGAAGTGATTGGTGCTTGGTAAGGTGCAAGAGCAGAAGAGAGGTAAGTGCGGTAACGCGGCCAGTCAGCTTTATCTTAGCGGGGTGAAAGACGAGGTGGTGGGAGAGGCTGGTGAGGAGCAAGACCTGTATGATATGTAAGTTTTAACGGCGCATGGTCGCTGCCAAGTAAATCGAGAACTGTGGCAGTGCAGCGTGTGGTGAGCGTGTTAGAAGTAATTGTAATGTCCTGAGTGGTGATTGATATTGGCCGAGTGCCCGTTGGAAGATCGAGAAGAACGCCTGTCGTATGAGTTGTGATATGATCAGTAAAACAGGTCTTGAGCGGAGCGACTATGGAAATTGATATAAGCGAGAATGATATAATGGCGGTATGTAGCTGATATATGAGAGAAGAAATTCAGAGGAATTGGATTGCCTGGTCTTATGTATATTGTAGCCAAAGTGATAGTGATATTTTTAAAATACAGTGTAGTAATGACATGCTCTGGTAAGTGTAAAATAGGACATTGTTGCTGCCTGTATGGTATGGTGTGTCGGAAGCCTACGGCGGCTCCGCCATTAGCTCGCAAGGCTGGTAGTGGGTTATCACAGCGGAGTAAGATGTAATTAGGAAATCGACAAGAGATAGACATGGTCAGAAAGGTTTCGTTGAGAAGGAAAGCTGTAATGTGTTCTTCGAGTAATAGGGTCTGGAAGAGGGCTTTGTTTTTAGGTAGAGATCGGATATTCAGGAACAAGAAAGACAAGTCCATGAGGAGAAAATGATTAAACAGTTGTTTCGTATAGTGCAGTATGAAAATGAACAAAGTTATTGGAGTATGTAGCATAAAGTGAGACATTGAAAGTTGATTTAGCGGCAAGTGTGAGTTGTTGGAGAATGTGCTGACGATGGAAGGGGTGGATATTCTGCAGTGCAAGAGTAAGAAATTCCAGGAGTTTGCCGACAGTGACTGGATCATCGACATGTTTTCCAGTGTTGGTTGATGCTGACTGGGTGCGGAGTGGAGCAACTAATTCCGGGTGTGATTCATCAGGCTTAGGTTTGTTTTTGCATTTATAGCTATAGGCGGGGTGCCTATCTTGACATGTTGGACATTGGGGTGGAAGTTCCATATTTGGGCAAAGTCGCGTATGATGTGGACCAGAACAGTAACCACAAACAGTAGCATTTTTACCATTGGCTGTTGTGTGGCTGTTATACGCTTGGCATCGCTCACATCGAATAGGTAAGGGTGCAGGCGACCGAGAGGGCTCTACCCTGTGTCGTCGCTTGTATATGAGGGCGCCTTGAGTGAGAAGAGTATCTATGGTGTCCTGAGATGAAGTGAGGATTCTAACCATATAAGTTGGGCCAGTGTTATTACGAATACGGTTGGCTTTGTTAATAGTATGCCCTTCATACTGTAATTCTGCTTGGATTTCCTCGTCTGAGTATGTAGGATCAACTCCTCGAATCACTACAAAAAGCATTGGAGGTCGTCTAGGTGGAGGTGGCTGTTTACGTCGAGAAGAAGTGAGAGAAGTAATGATGGCGGTGTTACCAAAAATTTCGAAGGATGCCTTATTGCGTACTGTAGTCAGGAAATTTGGATCTGTGGACTTCAATATGTATCCGTTTCGCGTTTTGACAACTTCCTGGAGTGGAAGACTGGGTAGATATTTCTTAAGTTGCAGAATAATGAACTTTTCATTAGAATACCTTGGATGGTATTTCTGCAATTGGAAGCAATGAACAGGTGAGGACTGTGAATGTAGTGTGATATTGGTAGTTGATGCTCTGCGTGATGATGTGGAATTTTCAGCGTGAATGTCGGATATAACGAAGTCATGGCGGTATGTTGCTTCTTAGCAGGAGGAGATTGTGCTTTGCTGGCATAGCTGGGCTGACTAAGTGGAGATCTAGATCGTTGCCTGCTGGAGGCATTAGACACTGTTGAGGTAGTTGAGCGCTCTTTCGCAGTGCTCTCTCTGCCTCTCCACCTTCGCGGAGCTAGCGGAGGGAGTTATGAAAACAGGTGGTAAACCTCCGTGTCTGCATTCTAGAGGTGGTCCAGAAGCGTTGCCAGAGTCCGCCATGAGCAAACCGAGACCTGCGGCACGAAGCCGTAATGGTGTGTGGTTTTGTATGAAATCTCTGATCAAGTAATGAGATGATGCAGAGGTGAGACGACCCGTTTGGATAGCCGTCAAGGTTGGATAAATTCACTTCCCAAACTCGTAGCACTGGACGCCCTTGACTAGATAAGTCTGACGGACAGAGCTCAAAGTAATGCAAGAGAAAGAATCCGGGATGAGGAACAGGAAGGAATCAAAATTCAGCTGTTCTAACGTCTGGTACGTCACAGCTTTTAGGATCGAATTAAATATCGATCGAGAGTATGTACATTTAGATTTTTTTATTATTATTTGGTAGCCGGAGGGTAGCACCCTATTAGAGGGCTACACCCTCTTTGAGGGGGAAGGGTTATTGAGGATTAATGGAAGAGGGTTAATAGGCAGATGGGCTAAGTGATTTCATTTATTTATTTATTTATTTATTTATTTATTTATCATCGAATATCAGGACATTATGACCTTTGCGATCATAACCATAAATTAAAGAGAGGTGAAACTACTTAACTATATAACTATAAATTGATGTTACACATTACATTTAGCTTAGCTTAGCTTATCTTGAAAGTGTGGTTTTGTGTCGAGTATCGGCCAAAAGTCCCTGACTCGATGACAGCTATAGAAAAGAAAATGATTAGACCTGTGGGGGGTGAGTTAGAATATGAGATACGACGACGTCATGTGACCTTCAGCTGCAACTGTCGCAGTGAGGGGGAGAGTGTGGGTAAAGAGTTATGCTACAACCGTGGTTTCCTGTAAGTTCGTCGGTGTGTATGCGCTGTGCCAATGGCTGCTATAGCGGGGTTGACGTGGCGGGGGAGGTTGGCCCAAAAACGAGTATGGTGTTGATATAACACGTCCCGGATAGGATATATGTTTAAGTCCTCTAAAAGTTGACGATTGCGCGTATATCGGTCATGGCCTGTTATGATACGAGACGCCCTGGTTTGCACACTCTCGACCGTGCGCAAGTGACTGAGTGCCGCATGTTGCCATGCTGGACATGCGTAGGTGATTGTGGACAGAATTACCATTTTAAAGACGTGCAGTCTTGTTTCATGACTTAAGGCACTGCAACGCAGAATAGTATAGAGGGCAGACAATTTTCGAAGGGCTCGGTGTTTAATGTCCCTGATATGAAGACAAAAAGTAAGGCCTCGATCTAATATAACTCCCAAGTATTTAGCATACAGACGGTGCGGAACTTCAATGTTGTCATAGTATAAACGATGGATGGCTCTGCTGCGTCTTTTGCTATAGCAGACTGCAACGCTCTTATCCGCGTTGATTTTTAGGCGCCAGATGGTAGCCCAACGTTGAAAGACATTGAGTTAGCGATGCATGTAGTGGTAGGAAAGACGAAGATTGCTGCTGTTCGTAAAGAAAGCAGTGTCATCGTCGTATGTGCAGGAAAACATTGTGGCACAATGGGTAAGTCTGCGGTGTATAAGGTGTAAAGCAGAGGCGAAAGAACCGCGCCTTGAGGCACACCAGCTTGAATTGGTTTGGGAGCAGACTTGGTCCGTCCCACAGAGACACGGAAAAAGCGATGAAAGAGGTATGAAGTGAGGAGTTTGATATAAGGTAAAGAGAAGCCTTGTAAGCGAAGTTTATAAATGAGGCCTGGTAACCACACTTTATCAAACGCCTTCGAGATATCAAGGTATACACCCACAACATTTTGTCGTCGATTAAAAGAGGTAGTCAGGTGGTCGACTACCCTCACTAATTGGATTGTTTTGCTGTGGTTAGCACGAAAACCAAATTGATGTTGTGGGAGTATATCCATAGTGGTTACGTGCTCGTGAAGTCGGGCGAGAAGCGCTCCTTCGAAGAGTTTGCTCAAATGAGATAATAGACTAATTGGTCTATAGTTTTCTGGGAGAGTCGGATTTTTACCTGGTTTAGGTAGAAGAATGACTTTCGCTTCTTTCCAAGCACGGGGAAAATAGCAAACCTGAAGAATGCCTGTAAATAAAGCAGCAAGATAGAAGAGTAACTTCCGTGTCCCATGTTTCAGTAGTTCTGGGCGGATCTGATCAACTCCAGGCGCTTTTTTGTTGGGCAAGTGACAAATTTGACGCTCAACTTCCCTTGGTGTTACGACCTCAGGCAGGGGAAATATTGGTTGAAAATGGAGCATGCTCATAGTGGCCCGAACGTCCTGCCGAATGTGAGGAACGACAGCAGTCGCATTAGGTGTAAACTGGCGCTCTAGAGATGCAGCAAATAGGTCTGCTTGCCCTTGGTCGTCATGTATGACCCCATGCGGACCTTGCAGTATTTGAGTTTGACGAGAAGTCTCTCGGCGCTGGAAAAGACGGGAATACTGCCAGATTTTAGTGTCATTAAGTGTGACCCCACGAAAAAGTGTCTCACACTACTGCTCGGGTTGTCGTCTAGTGATGGTCTTGATTTTGCGGCTTAAGGTGTTCCATAGTGTTTTGTAGAGTGGATGTCTGGTGCGCTGCCAAGTACTTCGAACCCAGCGTTGTCTGCGAGTCATGTATTATTGATGTGCTGAGGGAGTCAGCCGTACATAGAGCAAGTGTGAGATGGGCGACCGCCTGATCAATTTCCGCAGGAGAATTTGGACGAGCGGCTATGTCGAGCAAAGAGTTTAATTCTAGCTTATAGACATCCCAGTTCGTAGTTCGGGAGATATGAGCGGGTGCCGGACGGGATATATGACGATGCGAAATTTTGAAAAGGACCGGATCATGATCTGAGTCCAGTGCTGAGATCACGTAAGGACGTGTAGCTAAGATGGTTTCTTTGCTTAGAACTATGACCAACACATCCGGGTCTCCATCTACTTTAGAATGTTGAGTTGGATCAGGTGGCCCATAGGCAATGAATGGAGATGTGTGCAGATACCGGTGTAATATTCGTCCGTTTTCGTTGGATCGTCTGGAGTGCCATTCCCAATATTTTGCATTGAAGTCCCCTGCCAATATGATTTTGGGGCCCAAAGTCGAGATGGCGTCGAAATCATTGGGATCTAAGTCATGTGCTGGAGAAGGGTAGCTCGTGACAAATATGAGAGGAATCCCGGGGAGGAAGACTTCTATAGCAAGAGCTTCTAGTGTGTGTAACGGGGGTTTCAGGGCAATCGGTAATCCTCCTTTCCGTCCTTGAACTCGATCGAGACGAAATAATTGGTAGTTGGGCAGTCTCCAGTGTGTAAGTTGGGCAGTGAAGTGAGTTTCCTGTATGAGTATATCTACCTGATGTTCTGCTAGAAAACGAATTAGGAGACGCTTCTGGTCGGTAAGAACATCTGCATCCCAGGTGACAACAGTTATGGTGTGATGAATGAGTGGTTGGTTAGAAGCAGCCATTAGCAATCATGTCAGCGAATGACGACAGCAGCCTTAGACGCAGGATCCGTGGCTTCCCGAAGCCTAGTAAATCCCTTCTTGAGATGAGAGATAATGCGGCCAAAGTTGAAGGTTTTGATGTAAGTAAGGAGTGAGTGGAGATTAAAGTCATTAACGGATGGTGTAGACGCACTATCTGGTGTGCTGGACGTAGAGGGAGCATCCTGATTTGGTGGTGGAGAACGGTCGCTGCGAGGTGCCTTATCGTCAAGTGAAGTTGATACAG
Organism: Thermobia domestica; assembly: GCF_964235325.1. Classification (NCBI taxonomy): domain Eukaryota; kingdom Metazoa; phylum Arthropoda; class Insecta; order Zygentoma; family Lepismatidae; genus Thermobia; species Thermobia domestica. Next base: position 64,284,251 of record NC_137457.1, read on the forward strand.
TAGGAGCGGAGCTGCGGCTAGAAGGAGTTGATTTCTTGTGAGCATCTGAGTAGGAGCGAAATACGGGACAACCGCGATAATTGGCTGGATGGTCCCCCCCCGCAGTTTGCACAGGTTGCTGGCGTGGATGCATCTGGTTTGGCACAGGCTTTTGTAAAATGACTTTGCCCACGCTTGACACACTTAGGTTGAGCTTTGCATGTGTCCTGTGAATGACCAAGGCGTTGGCACCGGTAACACTGCAGAACACTCGGCGGTCGATACGGCTCAAGTGTAACTTTATAAGGAAGCAATGCTGATATGTTGTAGATCTCTTGTATATTTGGAGTTTTCTCGAGGGAGATGAGAAAAAGGGGCATGGGAACCCTATCTCCACCAGTGGGGCCCAGACGAGACATTTGCTGAATCGTATGTGGTTTAAAGCCTAAGGTGAATAGTTCAGACTGAAGGTCAACGACGTCTGTATCAATGGCCAATTTGCGAACGACAACCTTTAGGGGTCGGTCACTTTTGGCGACGCCAGTAGCGTATTCAGTTTTCGTCTGTTCGCAGTAGTTTTTTATAGTTGCGAAGTCGTCCTTAGAAGATACCTGAATCACGATACGTTCTTTGTTATGCCGAACCTGAGGCGATTCTCTGAGGGTCTTGGAAAGGCTTTTGGTAAAGTTGTAAGCGTTTCTGATCTCGTAAATGTAAATAGGAAGTGGTTTAATTTCTTTGGTGCTTTTGGGCCGTGGCTCTATCACAGGAGACTCGTCAACTATGAGAGTAGAGAGAGGCTCAAATCGATTGCTCATCGGTAAAGCGGGGATGTCTGATGAATGTTGTTGGCTCAGTGTGGACTCCAAGGACGAGCGACGTCGCTTGGGTGTAGTAAACAGGGTAAAGTCCATGGCATTGTCGTCCTGCGGTGGAGCAAGGGATGGAACGTCAGTCGTCGACCGGTTAGTCGAGGATGATCTTGACTTGGCAGTAGCGCCGGAGGTGGAGGGCCGCCCCAGCGGAACAAGGAAGTCCTCAGGCCGGTATTGAGATCGGCTGACTACCTTCGTTGGGATTTTGGTCTTCTTTTTCGAGATGACTGGCTTGGACGTAGCCATCATAGGAGCTCAGATGATGAGTGAAGCTGAGATGTCAAATGTATAAGCTACCCTCCGAAGAGGAGAGTAACTTAAGAAATCGTTTAACCAATAGAAATTACAAGGTCGTCAACAGATAATATCAATGTGCTGCGTTGACCTCCGTGGAGATATTAAATATAATTCGACGGTTGTTTCCTCAGCCTCAAAGAGGCAAGTAATCCAACCGTATGTACGAAGATCGCGACTAAAATGATCCAATGGGGATGGAATACCTAAGTGACTTGGTTATTTTTCTCCGCCAGCTACGGATACCCTATTTTTTACCTGGTTAGAGATTCCAGGTGGCCAGTTCATACATTTATATTTTTTTAAGCTAGCTCGTAAGCTAGCAACCTCTTAGAGGGGTACGCCCTCTTTTAAGGATGGGATGTAAAGGAAAATGGTTGGACTAGAATATTGGGAGAGGATCTAAGGGATGTATGGTTACGTTTTCAACTTTTTTTGCTTTATTTCGTCATTTATTTACATCACTATATATGTATATGATTATGGATGGACATTATTATCTTTGCGATCATAAACATACTGGCAGATGGATGCACAAGTAATAATATAAACATATAAGATAAATCATAAAGAAAATGCAATCGAAAGAATGGAAATAAATAATGAAACTATAAATTTAACACAGACGATAGAGGATGGTAATTATAAGTATATGCTATGAACGTGAAGGATGAAATGAAGTGCGAGCACGCCACAACACAAGGGAAAGGTTAGATCAACGAATGCTGTTATCTTCTTATAGGGGCGACGCTAGGCTGATAAAGACTGGGGGAGCCCTGTTAGTAAACAAAGGAAAATCACAGTGCAGTATATGAAGGAAATACGTGAGGGAGATGAGCATGAATACGATACTCGTCCAGAAGTTCTAGGTTGAGATGATTAGGGGGCAATGTATAACAATAGAGCGTGAAGAGGAGGCGCAAAGGGGTATAGTAATAACGTGGTCAGCATGGGTGAAGTGAAAGGTAGTGCATAGTGTCGAAAAGTAGTGGGTGGTGACGAGAGTAGCGATCGGTGAGAAATTTACGGCGTAGCGTTTCTAGGTGAAATTTAAGAACAGGAAATGTAATACGAGAGTAAAGATCACGGGTGGGACTGGGTAATGAAATGCGATAAGCGATGCGAAAGGCGTGTCGTTCGAAAACTGCGAGCTTGGCATAGTAGGATGGTGATGCTGATATCCAGGCTGGGGAACCATAGGTAAGCACTGGGCGAAGGAAGACTTTATATGTATTAAGGATAAGTTGGGAAGAGAGACCCCAAGTAGTTCCGCTTAGTCTTTTGAGTAAATTAAGTGTATTATACGCCTTAGTTTTAACAGAGTTGAGGTGAGGTGTCCACGTGAGGTGACGGTCGAAAATGAGGCCAAGATAAGTGACAGTTTTAGAAGTATGCATTGGTACGTTATTGACTTGTAATGAAAGAAGAGATGAATTGCAATGGACTTTTGTGCGTTTGCGAGGTGGGATGAAAACTATGGCTTGTGTTTTTCCGGCATTAATTGTTAAGTTCCATTTCCGGCACCAGTGTGTAAAGCGATTGATAGCTTCTCGAAGTGCAAGATTGATTTGCGGAACGGTGCGACAGAGGGAAAGAAATGCCGTGTCATCGGCATATTGGAACAGATGGACGTTCCTTGGTAGATCTGGAAAGTCGGCAACGAATAGTAAATATAAAAGAGGTGATAAAGCAGATCCCTGTGGAACGCCAGATAACAGAAAAATGGGATATGAAAGCGCAGAATTTATGGCAACGTAAGTAAGACGGCAAACAAGAAAGTGATATATGAGCCGAATATAGGTCATAGGAAGCCGGAGCCTGACAAGCTTGTAAATGAGCGCTAAATGCCATACCTTATCAAACGCTTTTTCGAGATCGAATAGAATAAGGCAGAATGGTTGAAGCATATTATAATGGTTTGTGATTAATGTCGTGAGACGAAGCAACTGGTCGTTAATAGAGTAACCAGGACGGAAACCAGCTTGATGGGTCGGGATGAGATGGCGATTGTTTAAATATGGATGTAAGCGTTTGACGACGATCCTTTCAAAGATTTTACTGAGTATGGACGTTAACTGGATGGGTCTGTAAGATGAGACGGAACTGGGAGATTTATTAGGTTTCGGAAACATGAGACATTTTGAAACTTTCCATTCAGTGGGGTAGAAACCAGTGCGTAACATGAACGCAAATGTAAGGGCCAGAAGTTGGAGTAGTATAGGTGGGCTTTCCTTGATGTGGCGGTAAGTCATGCTATCAAAGCCTGGAGCAGTATTTTTCTTACGATGAATCACAGCTGTTATTTCATCCGACTGGATGGGTACAGTTAGGACATGCGGTGGTAAGGATGGTTGGCGTCCGGCTGAAAGTGCTGTGAATCCGTGTTTACACTGTCAACTGGATGTGAGCGGGAAGTAACCTGTGCAGGAGGTGTAAATATACCTTGAAGATGGTCTGCGAATGCGTTCGCTTTTTCCAAATCCGAGTGTAATGGCTTGTCATCTACAAGGAGAGGATAAGGAGTCCTGGAAAATTTTCCACACAAGGCGTTAAAACGCTTCCAATATACGGTTGGATGGCTTTTATCGGCGAGATTATTGCTAGTTTTCACCCACTGCCTTTGCCGATATGCTAGAAGGTAATTTCGGACAGTTCTCTGTAGTTGATGATGGTGATGAAGTGCATGCGGGTTTCGTGTATGGAGATATTCACGATAACTTTGTCGTGATTGACGAATCAAAGGAAGATAATGCGGTGGTAGTTTTTGACGATATGGTATGGTAGTTTGATGAAGAGTCTCTCGGCGCTGGAAAAGGCGGGAATACTGCCAGTATTTCGTCATTAAGTGTGACCCCACGAAAAAGTGTCTCCCAGTACTGCTCGGTTTGTCGTCTAGTGATGGTATTGATTTTGCGGCTTAAGGTGTTCCATAGTGTTTTGTAAGGTGGATGTCTGGTGAGCTGCCAAGTACTTCGAACCCAGCGTTTGAGATGGATATAAAGACGAAGTAATGGAGAGTAACAATGTGGATCGTACTGCGAGTCAGGAATTATTGATGTGCTGAGGGAGTCTGCCGTACGTAGAGCAAGTGTGAGATGGGCGACCGCCTTTACATTTAGATAGAGGTACCCCTTATATATTTCAAAAACTACTCAGGATTCCATCGGAAAATGTTCTAAAAATCTTTGCAGGACCTATTTTAAAACACATAAAGACATAAATTGCTAGTTATGTATTTATTTCCTAAATATTAGTGTATTATCGTACAAACAATAAGTTTCGTTACCAACAAGTTGTGAAAGAAATATGATGCCATCTAGTAATTAGAAGTAAAAATATGATTTATTATATTTACTTCAACAATTTGAAGGAAATGAGGAAAAAGGGCAGAGCATGTGCACAAAATAATGAATAATTTGAGTTCGGGCCTACAAGGCCCAGATTGTGCAAAAGCGGGGTATATAAGGAAAATACGTTAAAGCTCAAAAAGTTAAAAGTACAAAACGGAAAGGTTACACCGTTCAACAACTAAAATGTAAATTGCACAAAATCAGTTATTTCTTATTGATTTTGTGGTGCTGATCACGAATTTGAAAGTTATTTTCGAATATTAGCTCTACCTTTCGTTTTACAGGCATATCTAATAATAACGCTATAAAAATAAATATATACAACTACTGTTGTACAAGGGCGTTTTTTCACAGCCTGAGCTAAGAAATTTTTTCTGTTATCATTTCCTTTAATATCATGCTTAAATGAACGTAAAAATCGCAATTTCAAAGAATTTACATACTTTCGATCAAAATTTGTTGAACAGTGAGCTTTGATATTGAACTGATGATGTCAAAAAACTTAGATTCATGTTTATGAAACTTTGAGCCGAAAATATTATCTTCCGGGCCTCCCAGGCCCGGATTGTGCCAATAAGGGTTAAAACAATCATGACCTATGATATTCATCTTAGCAATCCAAGGAACGTTCTCACGACAAAAAGTTTCCTACAGACGTTGCCTAACACTTAGCAACAGGAGGGGGCTATGGGCAGTGGATTCAAAATAGCTACCCAATGCAATGGGAAACTTGCTTTCTTAGGTTACATAGCAACCAATGCTATTTCTGTCTAAGTACAGTAAGAAAGTTAAGGGAATATGATTTATATTTATGGTCATATTTTATTTTATATTAATGATTATTTCTTCATGATTTTTTAGATAGCCAGCTGAGGTTTTGGTCGGAGTGGAGACGTGGGGAGATCGGTTCCGATGACGTGCAAGTCAGTCGAAAATATTTATACATGTCCCATACACTTACGAGGAACCACGACCCTTGGGGGTCGGGTTCAATTCTCGATGAGAAAGCATTAAATATTTTAAGACGTTAAGTTAATTCGTTAGTTTCTGTCTTGAAACAAAGTGCTATGAAAGTGCTATGTTATGAAGTATACGTGAGATTCTTTTTTTTCATGCCAGGACTACACTCTAAAAACGAGTAGAGTTTTGAGAACCATAAAAATATAGTTAAACATGATATGGCCATTGGAAACATATTTCTTGTTACATAAACAATATTAACATTATTTGATATGTTACCAGAATTATGTGAGGAAATTCGTTTGTGGTACATAAAATATACCATATTGTTATTGCTTTTATAGTTGCACGCATAATACACATAGTTACACGCATAATACACATAGTTGCATGAACAATATACATGGTTGCACGTATCGTTCCGTGTCGCGCATGCGCTGATCAACGTGAAACACGAACATAGACGCCATTTGCAATTTCAAGAACGAAGAGTCTTACCAATAAAAAAAATAGTGCGTATGTCCAACAGAATAGCAAGGCAGTTATTAAAAACATTGACTCTAAATGAACTAATAGAGAAATGTGAAGGAAAATTTATTTAAGGAAGTTTATCCATTTTCTGGCATGTAAATGACCATAACTTAATGAGCCATGTTTTTAGTACAAATAAGCTCATGAGATGGCAGCACTATTACACTTGTAAATGTTGTCCAAAAGTTCACTTCATAACATTCCTTTCATAAAGAATTACAAGAAGTATAATACTTTCTGTCTCCGTTGTATAATTTTATTTCAAAATACATATCTCAGAACGCTTTGCTTATGACAGAAAAGTACAACCAACTTAGATTGTCACTGTTACTTCTAAAATATTCCTGATATTAATGCAAGAAGTATTTCAGTTTCAGAACTGGCCACCTGGAATCTCTAACCAGGTAAAATGATAGGGTATCCGCTGCTGGCGGAGAAAAATAAACTAGTCACTTAGGCATTCCATCCCAACTGGTTTATTTTTATTCGCGATCTTCGTATATACGGTTGGATTACTTGCCTCTTTGAGGCTGAGGAAACATCCGTCGAATTATATTTAATACTTCCATGGAGGTTAACGCACCAAATTTATCTTTTCTGTTGACGACCTAGCTATTCCTCTTAGCTTAACGATTTATTTTGATACTCTCCTCTTCGGGGGAAGAGACAAGCGAAATTAGTTGACGACTTAGGCATCTCTACTGGTTACCGATTACTTTTTGTGCTTCCCCTTCGGAGGAAGCAGATTAAAAACCTACAAACTCAGAGCATTGCTCTAAGATCAAACCATTTCAAAGGTACACTGTTACCCTCTTTTGTGGTAAGCTGGCGCCATCTCCTACTTTAAGTAAAAAGATGGTCTCTCAGAAGACACCAGTGAAATCTGAGAAAAGGCCCAATCATCCAAAATTCCTAATACCAGGGGCAAAATAATAAGATCAACATATAAACCAGAAGACTTCCTTGTGCCTTTAGGTAAAAACAAGCAAACGACCTCTCCAGCGAAGTCAAAATTGAAAACGAATACAGTTAAACAGACAAGTAATTCGCAGCCATCAACGTCGAATAACACGGAAGACATGGATTTCACAGTAGTGGGAACGCTTAAGCGGCGTAGGTCTTCCTTGGAAAATCTCAACAACGCTGAAAAACTAATTAATAGCAGTCAAGAATATCCACCTCTTCCCACTAGCAATAAGTTCACTGTTTTATCATCCGAACAAACAGACAATAAGAGTGCCAGTAACAACACTGCGCCGAATAACAAGCCCTCCAGTTTCAAGCCCCCTCCAATTTTCATATACGGAATTAAAAACACATATACTTTTATCAAGACCTTGTCACGAGCATCGAACGAGCCCCCTCTAGCTCAGCCCAATAAGGAGCGCATTCGTATTCAAGCAGCAAACAGAGAAGATTATAATTCTATCAAAGCTTATTGCGAACAAACTAAAACTGAGTATGCTACAGGCGTGTCGAAAAATGAAAGGCCTATCAAGGTAGTTGTCCGAAAACTGCCTATAGACACCGACATAGACGATCTGAAGGAAGAACTATTTCGTCTCGGTTACAAACCAATAAACGTCCACTAAATGTCTCGCAAAAGCAAGACAGATGACAAGAAAATTATGATGCCACTGTTTTTAGTTGCTTTGGAACGAACTGCAGCTGTTAAGGAGATATATGCAATTACCAACCTACTTCATTACAAGGTCCACATCCAACCATACAAGCCTCCCTCAGTGCTGCAATGTTACAGATGCTAACGCTTGGGGCATTCACAAGACACCTGCCAAGCCCACCCGCGCTGTCTCAAATGTGGGCAATCATATTTCACCCAGTCATATAACAAACCAGACACATCCACACCCGCCACCTGCGCAAACGGACAGGGAGATCACCCAGCAAATTACCGTGGCTGTCCGGTATTTAAATCATATTCAGAAGCTCTCAAATTGCCGGTGCAACAACCGAACAAACATCCAGATATACGTAAGAAAAATTTCCACACATCATCCTCAGAGAAAACTTCCATTCCCACTGCTGATAATATACAATCCGTGACTAGGGATAACAATGATGTTGAAGCTCCCACTTCTTCTTACACCCAACCAGTTACTGCCGTCCAACAAGAGAACTCTAATGAAGATGTTGACTTAAAATCAGTTGTTTCATTTCTCAAGGGCTTACATTTCCGTAAAATACTTACACACATTACACGTGGTATCACACGTTTTCGACAAGCTGCAGACTCAGCTTCCAAGGCTGCAGCAGTAATCGAAACAATAGCGGAAATGGTTGACGATGGCTGTTTCTAAATCCGGCATCCTACACCACACACTTATACTTGCTACGTGGAATGCAGATGGTCTTGAGGGGCAGAAACAAACGCTTCTTCGCTTTCTAATAAAGCATAGAGTTGATGTCATGTTCATCCAAGAAACACATTTTACTGCTCGCATCACTTCTTGCCGCCTATCTAATTACATTGTATACAGACAGGACAGAGTGGGTAGACAGAAAGGAGGATTGCTGCTCATCATCAAAAAGTCATTACCAGTAAGGTCGCTTACAATACCACCACTACTTACTTTAGAGGCACTTGCTGTTGAGCTAATAACTCCAGGAGTTCCATTAGTACTGGTCACTGGTTATAGGTCTCCGGCCACACACTTAGAACCGACTGACTTCGTCATCATCGCAAATTTAGGGCCCAAAGTTATCTTAGCTGGTGACCTTAACGCAAAGCATGGAGAATGGAACTCCATTACTCCAAACATTGCTGGAGACGCTTTACATGACTATCTCCTCACGTCCAACTTTATCATCAGTTCCCCACCAGATCCAACTCATCATCCAAAATTCGGCGGACAACCCGACGTGCTTGACGTTGCTCTTTGCAAAAACGTATCCTTTAGTATTCATCCATATATCTTCTCGGACCTAGACTCAGATCACGATCCAGTCATTTTTCATGTCTCCCACCGTAGCATCGCCCACACTGCTCCTATTATTAAACACATAGAAACTGATTGGGATTTGTTTAAAAAAGAATTAAACACACTAATCGACCTAAGAGATCGGCCCGCCACCATTCAGGACATCGATCAGGCAGTTTCTCATATCACAGTAGCACTTCGCACAGCAGAGGCAGGAAGCTCCACTACTAGAATCTCTCCAACGCAAACAGGTCAATGCGACAGTCTACATCTGCAACTCTATGTTCATTTAAAACGTTGGGCTAGACGTCGCTGGCAGCTCACACTTCATACAGCCTACAAGACACTGTGGAATAAACTGCGTGCAAAGATCAAGATGCTGGGTCAGCGACAAAACCAACAGTACTGGGAAGATACTTTTCGTAACCTCACAGTAAATGATCGTAAAATCTGGACATACTCTAAATCCTTCCAACGGGCTACTAATGCCTCCAGAGTTAGAGTTCTCCAAGGACCACAAGGACTGACTCAAGGCCCTCAGTTGCAAGCAGCTACTTTCGCTGACTCTCTGCAAGCACAGTTCCAGCCCAATAGAGGTCAATTCGATCCTTATTTCCACCAGCACATTAGAACTACCTTATATAGTATACGAACTCAAAACCCTACACATGGCCTCAACCCAGTTACACCTCGGGAAATATAAAAACACATCAAACGTCTACCAACAAAGACAGCACCCGGGCCTGATCCGATTCGACCTGAGATACTGAAACATCCAACTCGAAAATTACTATTCTTTTTGGCTTATTTATTTAATGCCATCTATCAAATATGCTACTTCCCAAAGACCTGGAAGGAAGCTCGTATCATCACCATCCCTAAACCCGGAAAGAATCCGCTGCTTCCGGAAAACTATAGGCCGATAAGTCTTCTGTCACACTTAAGTAAATTATTTGAACGTGAGTTCCTCTGGAGGTTGAAAGAACATGTCGCCAATAGTGATCTTCTACCCTTCCATCAGTTTGGGTTTCGTGCTCAACATAGCACTACTACCCAACTCGTACGAGTAGTTGATCACTTAACAGTGGCTTTCAATAGAAAACACCACACCCTTGGAGTATACCTGGATGTGTCCAAAGCATTTGATAAAGTCTGGTTAGCTGGATTATTATATAAGCTATACACTCAAGGTTTTCCGGATCGTTTTCTGCATTTACTACGTTCTTATCTTATTGGCAGAACCTTTCATGTGTCGGTTGATGGTGTCAAATCCTCGACTAGGCCAATTAAAGCAGGTGTCCCACAAGGCGCTGTACTTTCACCGCTTCTATATAATCTCTATACAGCAGATCTACCGACTTTACCAAACTGCTTTTTCGCAACGTATGCCGATGATACCGCCTTTTTCACAACAAGTAGTTCACTTGCACAGTGCTACATCTATATGCAACAACAACTAGACAGTTTTCAGGAATGGGCCAGGCGCTGGAGAATTAAAGTAAATGCCGATATTAGATATTAGATCAATGGCTCACGTTCGCCCCACACATCAAAGATATAAAGCAACAAGCATTACGGAAAATCTCGGCATTGTACCCCATTTTTCGATGCAGTTCGCTCTCTCATGAGGTCCGCGTGCACATATTCAAGATGATAGTCCTGTCCACACTTTCTTATGCATGTCCTGCCTGGCAAGATGCTTCTAATAGCCATCTTCAAACACTCGAAAGTGTACAAACGATAGCCGGTCGCAATCCTCACTGGTCACGACAGATATACGCGCAACAGTCAAATTCTGGAAGATCTAGAGCTGCCTCCTGTTAGAGAAGTTCTACGGCATCTATCAAAAAGTCATTACCAGTAAGGTCGCTTACAATACCACCACTACTTACTTTAGAGGCACTTGCTGTTGAGCTAATAACTCCAGGAGTTCCATTAATACTGGTCACTGGTTATAGGTCTCCGGCCACACACTTAGAACCGACTGACTTCGTCATCATCGCAAATTTAGGGCCCAAAGTTATCTTAGCTGGTGACCTTAACGCAAAGCATGGAGAATGGAACTCCATTACTCCAAACATTGCTGGAGACGCTTTACATGACTATCTCCTCACGTCCAACTTCATAAGTTCTGGCATACTTTAGCAAGACATGTTAATCCAGCTATAGCCACCATCGGCACCGAATACGCTCTACGGTATGATCATGGCACGCCACGCATTTAATATCTTTCCATAGCTTGTAATAACATTATCAGCTACTCTGCGACAGTTGCAGATGTAGACCACCAGACATAATAAAACAATAGTAATACCCAACTAGCCACCTGCACATCAATATATATTCTTTATGTCATCTTATTCATGGAGTCAGGGGCTTCGGCCCGATACTCTTCACAAAACTTCACCATTACCGTGACCGTGACCGTGAGTTTCATACATACTTTCCCAGAGCTTAGCTTTGCTCTGGTCTGAAGCGCCACTAGAGCATAGTGACGAGTTTTGCAATCTCCTATCCCACAATCCTGGTCACTGAAGCTTGGCATCCGTGTGTATCGGTTGAGAGACTGATCTAGCCCAACTCATCAGATACCTACGCAGGTTGATAGCCTCTTTGGCCCACCTAGACCACTATCCAAACGGGTGGTCTTCTTCAAACCTGTAACCTAGACGACCTTCGCTATGGCTTCTGGACAAGGCACTGGTCATACTGGACTACCTAATGTTGTTGCTCAGGGACGTTCTCTGACGGCGGCAAAGATCGACAAACGAAAACCCGCCAAGAGTCAGAACCGAGCAGTCCAACGGCTCACTCTACGACAGCTGCTACCTTTTCTGCTGCACTCCAGATGACACCACCCACCAAACGTCATCAGACACTGAGTGAGTCCTCGTCTGCGTCTAGCAATATGGATGTCGAGATTCCAGGAAAATCATCGAAACCAATAGTCCATTCTTTTCTTCTTACCAACTACGACGTTAAGTACCATGATTTAAAGCATATTTACTTACGTCTACTCAAGTACGTGCCACGATCGGATGTCAAGCAGCTAATACCTACCAAGAACAGTATTATCATCCGATCGACAGATCCCAACATGGCAACCACTCTCCGTAATACATACTCATTCGAGATATTTTGGCACCTCGGCAAATCTTCAAAAGCTTTCATCAAACCAGGCGAAGCAGCCTCCACCTCCTCGCAAGCCTCCAGCTCTATCTGTTGTAATACGAGGAGTAGATTCCCAGTTCACGGATGCCGAGGTAGCTGATGAACTTAAGTTGGAGGGTCATTCAATCCTGAAATGCCTTCGCATAAAGAACGCATCCGGACCCACTTATATGGTCCGAGTTCTCTCCAACAGTCAAGAGACCGTGGGTGACCTTCTTAGCAATGGTGCTTACATATACCTGAAAAGACATCGGGTGGAACCGTCTCACTCACCTCCGCCACTTCCTGTCCGTTGTGAGCGATGTCAAGCTTATAACTCCCATCACACTAACGACTGCAGGAACCCTTTCAAATGCGGGTAGTGTGCAGGTCCCCATTCCACCAAGTCTTGTCCCAATCTCAGTAATCCACCGCAATGCTCGACCTGCTCAGATCAGCATCCTACATACAGCTATAAATGTAAGGCCAAACCCGCTGCAGAGATGCTAAAACCCGAGCTTACTGTACCTATCCGCATTCACAACACAGATTCTACTACTCCGCCTCCTAGTTCTGCACAACAATCGATCACCATCGATAATTTTTTTTTTCATTTTTCACTGTAACCTTGCAGAACATCCATTTCTTCGTCAACATATCTTCCAAGAAGTACAACTCGCTGCTAAAACTATCCTGCATGTCAACTTCACTGGCACTTACTCCAACAACTACGCTCATTTTCATTCTACAGTCCATGAATCTGCAGTCTAAGTTCTCTCCGCATCTATTCTCACTATTTTTCATTATGGCAGTGCATTTTCTCTTTCTGAATATTCGATCTCTACAAAAAAACAAGCCTTAGTTTGAGCAGCTACTTCTGGAGGAACACGTTCATTGTTTTCTTCTCAACGAAACGTTTCTCACTCCTAAAATCTTATGCAAACTCTCACCCTATCACATTCTTCGACACGATAATACCATTCCCACCCGCCGTGCTAACGGTGGCGTAGCTATTGGTTTTCCGCACTTTATTTCACATAGAGTACACGCTACTGGCGATACATCTCTGCCTGAACACCTTATCGCTACTTTATATTTCAAACAATGCTACGTCACTGTTGCTACCATCTATATACGACCAGGCCATCCTATTCCGCTAAGTTTCTTTCAATATATTTCTGACAATTTTCGGACCTACATCATAATGGCCGACATTAATTACCATAGCCGCTCAGATGCTCAAAAACGCACCTTTTGCCATTATATTCAGACTCAAACGACGGGATTTATTCATCCCATTCCTAAATCAACTCGACCGGCTTCGAATACAACTCCCGATATAGTGATAACATCACCCAATATTATCTCCAAGCTTACTCTTTCTGTGCTTGATACGCTTGGGAGCGATCATATCCCAATTAAAGCTACTCTTCAACATCCCGGTACACCTCAACCCGCTCCGCCTACAACTCCCCGCATAGTGGCTCGTTTCGACCGTGCCCGTTGGCCTAACTATAGGGAATACCTTTCCAACAGGTTAACACCTTTATCCGCTCCAACTTCAGAGTCTGAACTGTAGGACACTATTGATGAGATCACTCATAGTATTCATCAGACGTCCTTGTAGTATATCCCTCAGACTACAATTGATCCCTATAGACCAAAACTACCGTCACAATACTTACCTTTAATACGTCGTTCCTGCCAACTTTATCGAGATTTCACTCGCACGGGCAATCTGGAATCGCTTCGTCAATATCGTCAATACCAAAGGGCAGTGCATACAAAACCAGAAGCTGGATAAAAACCTGCAATACCCTCTCTGATACAGCACATCCAACTAAGTACTGGAAACGCTTTCATCAGCTCACCTTTAACACCACTCGCCCTTCATATCCACTCATCCTCAATGATACGCCATTACACTCTGACGTGTACAAAGCCAATGCCTTCGCTGACCAACTTCATGGTGTCTTCACGCCTCTTGGATCTGCACTCTCAGCTCGCACTCATACTAGTGACCGGCTCAATCTCAAATCACCATCACTCCAACCTCATGTTGATCATCTTCTACCCGACAATTCACCATTGACAGCTCCTGTTACCGTCACCGAAATTACTACCACCGTCGCTCGTAGACGCACCACCGCTCCCGGGCTAGATTCTATTACGTATCGCCATATCAAGGGGCCATAAATCTTCCATTATCTTCTGTCTCTCATCTTCACGTTCATCCTCCGTACTGGTTTCATCCCCAACGACTGGAAAACATCTAAAACTTTAATGTTTCTGAAACCGAACAAACCAGCTTCATCTGTGTCTTCTTATCGCCCAATTCAACTCACCCTTGTTTTCAGAAGATACTCGAACGGATATATGTCTCTCGCCTACACACCCATCTCGCTGATCACAACCTCATTCCCTTTCATCAGGCCGGATTCCGTCCGAATTACAGCATTAATGATCAACTACTCCGCCTGACCACGTACATCACTGCCCAGTTTAATCAATCTAAGCCTTCCTGTCTTGTCCTTTTCGATTTAGAAAAGGCTTTCGATAAAGTTTGGCATCTTGGCCTTCTCTATAAACTATTTTCATTTCGACTGCCTATGTGTTATATTCGCTTCATTTACCATTTTCTCTCAAGTCGCCTCACCTCCATTTCCATTAATAATGTTCACTCTCACCCTGTATTTATCAATTCTGGTGTTCCTCAAGGCTCGGCTCTGTCCCCGCTTCTTTACTAAGTCTATGTAGCTGACTTCCCTACTCTCCATCCAAATGTCAGCCTTTTTCAATATGCGGATGATACGGCTTTTCTAGCAACGGCAAATACCATTCAACGAGTCAACCACATTCTTCAAACTGCCATTGATGCTTTCCTTCAGTGGTGTGATACGTGCCGCCTCAAGCTTAACGCCAATAAAACTCAAGCCATTATCTTTCTACCACCAGGCAAACGCAGTCGGGTCCATCGCAATCCCTCCAACCTCAGCATTGAGATTGCAGGTTCTCCACTTGCTGCTAGTCCCACAGTCGCGTACCTGGGCATCATCTTTGATTCACATCTGAAATGGTCTGCTCATCTGTGAAAAGTCTTGCTTTAAAAGCGACCAACCGACTGAACTTATTTCGACGCCTAACTGGTACTACCTGGGGACTGAAACCTAAAATCCTACTTAACACCTACAAGGCATTTTTACGTCCTGTTTTGACTTATGGCTTTACAGCCTGGCTTTCCGCACCCAAGGCATACTACCGCCGACTCCAAATTCTTGAGCGCCACGCCCTACGCCTTGCCTTCCGAATTAAATTACCCAGCCCTACCCGGGACTTATATGACAGAACACCTTTTCCACACATTCTCTATCACCTAGAAGACCTCAGACTCAGGTACATTACAACGCGATTCCAGACTCATTATCCATTGCTCTTTGATGCTATGCACCACGAAGCCACTCTCCGCAAACCATCAACAATTCTCCGGCATTCTCCACTCTCTCCGCTGTTTACTCTGTTCCACTACGTTCTCCCAAAAAATAGTCCAGACTTTCTACTTCTTGAGGACTTCCTCATTGCACTCCCCCCCATCATTACATCTCATGTTGCACAGAGACTTCCCCGCACTAACAGGGCTCCCTTCGTCTCCATTGCGTCCAGAGCAGCCCCTGGACAGAAGATAACACTCATTCGTCTCTCTAACCCTCTTTTCTGTATTGTGTTGAGATGTCAAGTGCACCTCATAGTTTCATTTTCATTTTTAACTGATGCTCTGCTCTCTCCACTCTCATGATGAATTAATCGCCAGTGTACATTTCCTTTTCCAGACCTGATGATTATGGTTAAAGGCCATAATGTCCTCTAATGATAATGAAGTTCAGATATAATAAAGTTAATAAAATCTCCTTTGCCTGACGACAATAGCCTAACACCTAAATTTCCTGTCAATTCCGCATCCCAAATAAAGGGCGTAACCCTTTAGGTGGGTGCTAGTTGCGGCTAGCAAAAAAATCAGTTTCATAGATACTTCGCTGGTTTCCAGCTTTCCCATTGGATGCATTGTTTTTCAGTGTCAAGTCCAGGCTGTGATTATTACGTATTTGTGGACGCAAGTACGGCAAGTCTCAGCAACGGGTGAGAGAGTGGGAGAGATCAAGAGTTTCACTGCGTTACCGTACACATTAGTGTACATATTTAATGAAGCTTAGCTTCATCATTCTTTCATTTCATCTTTTCATATTTCGTCACACTTTTTCACTCATTATCTTCACAGTGATTTATGGCGTCCCAACCTGTCATTGGACAACATTCTGGCTTGCCGCCTATAGCACCGGAACCTTCTTACTCCTCCGGGAAACCGCTTAGACGACGTTGCCATTCTCTGGAAATTACTTCTAGCAGTCAGGGATCGTTAGCCCATCAACGATCTCCTGTTACATCCACAAAACTGCCACCCACTAAACGTCTGCATAAGCTAAGCGACGCCAGCTCTGAGGCATCCATGATCATTGACATTCGGGATGACCACCAGTTTCCAAACCTGCCTCCTCCTAGTCGACCAACCATCCATTCTTTCTTACTTCAGAACTTCGATCCTAAATTTTCAAATCCAAAGCTACTATTAGTACAAATCACAAAATACATGCCACGGGCGAACATTACTCAAATAGTCAAGACTAGGAATGGCATGATTATTAAGACGCCGGATCCAGAGTTTCTCCGTACGACACGGAACAAGTTCAGTTTTGAGATCTTTGGCCCCAAATCAACGATGACTAAGCTTTGCGACCAACGCCCGAAACAGCCGCCACCGCCGAGGAAATCAACTTTGTTGTTATACGCGAGGTGGATCGAAGTTATAGTGACGAGGAGGTCTTTGGAGAACTTAAACTGGAAGGGCACAATATCATAAAATGTATCCGAATCAAAAACGATCATGGGTTAACCTACATGGTGCGAGTTCTCACAAACTCTCAACAAACTATCGATGAGTTACTCACCCGTGGCGCCTATATGTATAAACAACGCCATCGTGCTGAACCATCACGCACCTCCGCTCCTTTACCCATTCGCTATGAACGGTGTCAGGTCTGTGGTCGGCACTCTACTTCCCAATGTAAAAATCCGTTCAAATGTGGTTATTGTTCCGGCCCTCACCCTACAAGAAGCTGTACAAATTTACAATCACCTCCAACCTGCTCCACATGTCAAGATCATTCTCACCCTACATACAGTTACAAATGGCGATCCAAACCATCTCCTGAACCAACAAAGCCAGAGACTGTAGCACCATTACGCATACCGGACCAAATCCAACCACCCGCCAATCCAGCTTTACAGCAACCTGTAACTGTCCACCAGCTTCTCACATTTCTTACCTTCTCGCTTCAAAATATCCATCCATTCCTTCGAGATCATATCGCCCAACAAATTCAGATCGCGGCTAAGGCAATTTTGCACGCCAATATCTGTCCAACATATTCCGGCAATAATGTCTATTATCACTCAAATGTACTAGAAACGGAGGTTTAACAGCTATCCTCTCACCATTCTCTGCATTATTTCGTTCTCCTTTTTGTTCTTAAACATACGTTCTTTACCACAGCATAAGCCGCTCTTCGAAACACTTTTACTCGAAGAAAAAATCCTTGCCTTTATCCTAAATGAGACACATCTCACACCCAGAATGTCATGCCGCATACCTCGCTTCCAACTGCTACGCCAAGATAGCACTTTCCCTGCTAGGCGAGCCAACTGGGGAGTAGCGATTGGGTTTTCACCTTCTATTTCATTTCGTAGTCACTCTCCGACTCTGCCTAATCTTCCTGAATACCTTATCACATCATTATATTATCAGGAATTGTATGTGATTGTAGCAACTATATACATCCGTCCTGGGCATGATATTCCGTTCAGCTTCTTTCAGTATATCTCCAATACCTTCCGTACCTACATCAATATGGCAGATGTGAATTTACATAGCGGGACACATACTCAACGGGATCGTTTCGTCAACTACATCACCAGTCATACTACTGGAGTGACTCTGCCACTTCCAAAACCGACTCGTCCCGCGAGTCAGGCTACTCCAGGTATAGTTATTGTTTCGAACAACATGTCACATCGTAGCTGTGTTAACGTTCTTGATCTCATTGGTAGCGATCATGCTCCAATCAAACTAGACATTCAGACTCGTGTAACTACCACTTCTCAGTCTTCTTCTCCCCATACTGTCTACCGTTACTATAAAGCAAATTGGACAGCTTACAGACCGTATCTTCAGGATCATCTTCATCATTTACATCCACCAGCTACAGAATCAGAACTTTCTGAAACTTTGGATTCTCTAGTTAATGCTATCCATAACGCCACAGACAAATATATCCCTAAGTCAGCAGTTTCGACTTTTCGACCCTCTTTACCTCCTCAATACTTACCACTGATTAAACGGTCCGGACAGATTTATAGAGTTTTTGCTGCCACTGGCAACCTTGACTCTCTTCATCATTACAGGCAGTTGCAACGAACGGTGCACAACTATCTTAAGGCTTACAAATTGCGATGCTGGGTCAAAGCTTGCAACTATCTCTGCTCACTTTCACATCCCACTCAGTATTGGAAAAGATTCCGACAGCTTACAGGTCGAAATACTCGTACAACATATCCTTTTATCGACAATAATACTCCGCTGCACACTGATACAGACAATTCCAATGCATTTGCAAGATATCTCCTGGACATCTTTACGCTTCTTGCACCTGAAATTCCACATCGTTCTCATCCAGTCGACAAACTCAATCTGGATTCTCCTCATCTACAGCCTACTGTTAATCACAATCTGCCTGAAAACAATCCTCTTACTATACCGATCTCGATATCTGACATCAATTCAGTTGTAGCTCACAGACGTAATACAGCCTCTGGCATGGATTCTATTACATATAGACATATTAAAGAAAGTCCGTACGTAGTATTATATCTGCTTTGTCACATCTTTACTTTATTCTTCGCACTGGCTTTGTACCTGCTGACTGGAAAACTTCGAAAACTCTTATGTTTCTCAAACCACATAAATCTGTTGCTTGTGTTAGCTCATACCGTCCTATTCAACTAACATCGACCTTCAGTAAAATACTGGAACGCATCATTGTCAAACATCTTCATTCATACCTGGCACACCACGACGTCATTCCACTCGAGCAAGCTGGTTTCAGACCTTCTTTTAGCATTAATGACCAATTGCTCTGCCTCTCAAATTCCATCTATACTCACTTTAACACAGGCAACCCGTCCTGCTTGGTCCTGTTTGGTCTCGAGAAGGCTTTCGACAAGGTCTGTCATCCCGCTCTCATCTATAAACTCAAACAGCTCCTCCTGCCTATTGCTTACCTTAGATTCATCTTTAATTTTCTTAGCTGTCGATTGGCTTATGTCTGTATAAACACTAGTTTCCTATTTTTCTTCATTCTGGAGTTCCTCAAGGATAGGCTTTGTCGCCCTTACTATATATTCTATTCGTTTCCGACTTCCCAGCAATTCCAGATACTGTTAAGCCCTTTCAGTATACCGATGACACTGCACTTTTTGCGACGGGGCAAAACAATTCATCAGCTTAATCGGGCTCTCCAGGATGCTATCAATGCCTTTGTTGATTGGTGCTCCCACTGGAGACTGATAATAAACCCAGCAAAAACTCAATGTATTGTATTTCTTGCCCCAAAGCACCGTTCACGTATACACCGCAACCAAACACTCTTAAACTTCTCTGTACAAGATGTACCTTTAAAGCCTACTCGCAGTGTCAAATATCTAGGAGTAACCTTCGATCATCAACTGACCTGAACAGCACATCTGAAAGATATCTCCAAGAAGGCGTACTCTCGACTCAATCTTCTGAAAGGCCTTGCTGGAACTACCTGGGGACTCCATACTCATACACTTCTTAACACTTACAAAGTTTTCCTCCGCCCTATTCTGACGTACGGATTTACAGGTTGGATATCTGCTCCGACCTCATACTATGATAAATTATGCATCTTGGAACGTCATGCCTTGCGAATTGCTTATCGTATCAAATTACCAAGTCCCACTCAAGATCTCTATCATAGACTTACATTTCCGCATATCTTGTATCATTTAGAAACATTACGCACTAAATATATCACCCAGCGCCTGCACAACAACCATCCACGTCTTCAGCAAACTTTTGACGATCATGCCCGAAGCACCTCCCCCGTTGCCGCTCTGTTCCCTCCGCTCTCATTACTATTCACTTTATACCGTTACACTCTACCTCCAGATCACCCTGACGCCATTTACTACGAGCCATATACTACAGCAGCTCGTCTACCTCACATATGGCCATCATATGCACAGTGACACCTTCTGTACTAAGAGGACTCCTCTGTCCTCATTGATGCCTAGCGCCGCCCCTAGGCGAGAAGATAACCAGCATTTGTTCAACTAACAGAACCTATGTGTTGTAGTGAGTTTCGCACTTTATTTCATCATTTCACATCATATCACTTACAGTTATGGTTTTCCCTTACTGCAGTTTATGTGTTTACCTTTCCTCATGATTATGGTTAAAGGCCATAATGCCTGTTAAAGTTTGAATAATAAAGTGCTCTGTACCTACCCATAGAACAACCATTACTTCCTGAGCAGCACAATATACTAAACATCTCTTCCCCTACAGAGGGCGTAACCCTCTTCGGGTAGTAGCTAGCGTAGGCTAGCTGGTAAAAAAAAAAGTTTCATAAATAATGATGAGTTGAAAGGTGTTGTCGCAGTGTATTTTTCGCTGTTCTTGTAGCGTTACAGTTTGTTTGAAGGGACAATACTATCTATACATAATTTTTGAGTTGTAAGTGTATGATCACCGCAACACAAAATAGGTTATTACAATAGGAAGTGCATACGATACAACAGCCATTTTAAGTGTGGTTAAAGGAACATGTCTTATATTGTTGGAACAGCCATAATAAAACTTGTGATGGTCTCGACAACCATTCTATATGGTATTTCCAACTATACAGGAGCTGTATAGTTGCAAGTACAATAATTGGTATAGTTGTTAATATGATAAATATGTCTAGGACAACCATAATTTTTGTTGACCCAGCTAGAGATTTTTAACAATATAATATTGTACTCCGAGTCATAATTCTTCCTGGCGCTATATTAACAATACTGTATAGTTACATTCAACCATAATTATGGTTGAATATAACAATACCGTTTTTAGAGTGTAGTTCAACTCTAAAATCATGAAGTACCAAATTCGATCCCAGCTCCCTACCAAAGTGGATTTTTGTGTACAGAGTCTTTATATCGTAAGTTAGCGAAGCTCCAATCAAGGTTAGTTGTCTGTTTCACTTTCAGTCCCCCAAAATAATAATAACAATAATAATAATAATAATAATAATAATAATAATAATAATAATGTGATGCGGTATTTTTAAAATTTATTTTTATTTTTGTTATTTACGTTTTAATACCACTTTGATCCGAATTCGATTCTCCATGAAAGAGAGAGAGAGAGAGAAAGACAACATTGAACACTTGAAAGCATTATAGTGCTTCGAAATGAAGAGCTTCGAACGATATATATCATATGCATATCTTCGTGATAACTGAAAGACTCTGATGAAGATGCGGGAGCCGTCCAAGAGCATGAGCATAGCAACAACGTACGTTTACGTTCTTCGCAGAAGGGAGTGGGGGTTCGGGGGGCTAAATAACTAGATTCAGAAACAAATAACTTCTTTTCTGAAAGAGCAATTTCCATGTGTCAAAAATATCCGGTGCAAAAACAATTCCTTGAACACGATCATATCATCAGTTCTCCCATCTAAGCCAAACATCGATTGGGACAAAGCGAATCAGTGCTGATCCAGATTTCAGTTCCATTTTTCATTTTACTGAAGAGAAGACATCTTCTCGAATGAATATCGCGGACATCATCACTTATTCGTATCTTGCACGTGCTTACGATAACCATTGTTTTTTGGGTTAGCTTTGGATGAAGATGAAGAGGAAAATTATGTTGAAGTCAAGTTTATACACCCTTTTGGGCCGGATCCATCTTTTTACTGGCCTTCTACAGGAAGAGACGACGAGTGCCATTTTCCGATATTTAATATTATTTGTTATGTGTGCGCACCCTTTACTAAAGGTGCTGGAAAACTATTTGTTTCTCAGATCAGGAGGTGCAGTTTGTGGAGGAACAACACAGCTTGCGTTTTGCTTAAAGGAAGTAGCAAGTTCATTCAGTCTCAAATAGTGAAATCCAATCACTGTGATTGGTATATGCTGAGGTAAGAAAATGATTGAATGCACAAGGAGTTTTGCGTATTTCTTTGGTTATAAATTTTCAATTTAATGTAGTGGAAAAGTACAATCGTTTTTTTTTAATTTTTTTGAAGACTAAAAGGTAACTCTCGTAAATGTTGATGAAAATAAGTACGAAATTTAGTTTTGTTCTGTACTTTGTATTGGTCTTGTTGTTCCTATTTATAAATTACGTTTATGAAATTACATCTTCCAAATCGAAAAATAATTCGGTACTGCCCTCCAGTCGGAGTGTCTTCATTTCTACGTTATTACGTTATTTAAAAGATAATGGACTGTAGATTTGGAAAATTAATTCAATTTTAACATTAAATTCACTTTGATTATATTAATAGTTCCGCAAAAAGAATTTTGTCTGTAAAATTTCGAAAGTAAATATTTCTAGCCTGGTTATCCATCTTTTCTGAATCCCCACACACTTCAACACAAGCAAAACCTATACTTAGTAATTACTTGTGACCTGTGTGAGTGAATCGAGCAATGATGTGCCAATACCTTGTTTGCATCAATGGCACTAACACTTTACAGATGACACGAGTATTTGGCGCATTGGCCTTGAATTGTTAAACGAGAATTACTAACCGAAGCATGCAAATATCGACAAACTTTATTTTACAGTCTCTTAGAACATGCCTTAAGGTTCAATTTTAAAACAAAGGGCGGCAAGGTAATTGTTCAGCCTCAGAGCAATATTGCTAATTATGCAAAATTAAAAATTTACACAAAAATAACTATTTTCAAGTGCAAGGGTACATTGTCACCCTTAATATTCAGCAATCTTGATGGTGTTTTGTTTTATTAGCTCTACAGACTTATTGAACTTTGGGTAGAAATTTTCAAGTGATGCATTGCCTAGATACTGAGATATGAATTTTTCCATTAAGCTATACTAAATATTAGATGGCCTCCAGACCGACCGGGATTCCTGAAATTCTGAGAATTTGGTCTAGTATTACTCACAAACTGTTAGGATTTCGGAACAAAATTTTTACAGATCTTCATAGCTTAGTAGTGTTAACAAGTATTATCTGTCAGGAAAGTAAATGTACATCTGTTTTTCAGCCTGGCATTCCTGTGCTCCGGCCATGGAGTTTATGAGAATTAAATCAATCAAATGTTTAGTGAGGGGCACGAAGAGAAGTCCAATCTGAATAAGACGTTGCAGAGGGGCACAAACTGTCAGTACGAATAGTGCATGGTGCAAATAAATTACAACACCAAAGAGAAATTAAGAAACAGCTGGTAAACGGAGAAAAAGGTAAAAATTGTTGAAGTGGGAAGATAAAATCGAAATACAAACAAATATGCGAACAAGTAAACACTTGTCAAACAAAGATCCTAGTGTAGTGGCTAAGACGCAAGATTATAAATCCATTGGACGGAAGTTCGAATCCACAGCAAGTAGAATTATTTTTAATAATGCATAAGTGGTAAAAATAGCATACTACCCGTTTTAGAAGTTAAGTAAAAACGAGGTAAAAATTCCAGTTACCTTTATTAGAAAAGTGAACCAATGAAAACGAGGAAGCAGGTGTATCTATTCAGGGGTATGTATCAGAGGGCGTTGATCAGAAAAACGAAATGTTCCCCAATTTCACACATGTGAGTCTCTACAATAGGCAAACTTACTCAGAAGTATGCCTATTGCAGAGACCATCATACTCCACCGATAACGCTAAACAAAATTTGTTTAACAAATGGTGTAGTGTTTTTTCATTCTGCACGATTGCTTTGAAAAATAACTTGAAAAGAATTTGATTATATATTGATTAGCTGTATTACTCAAAAGTGCAGCACTTCACCCCTATACTATCTTCTCGTGCAACATCATGAGCTAAATATTGCTAAGTTCAGCCCTGATGTTTGGAACGAAGCGGTAATGTTCTTCCTGTAATGATATTTTGACCAAAATTGCATGCCGAAGTTAATTTATTCGATGACCTGCAGACAATTTAGTGCCCATTAATAAACTAAATAACATACAATGGAGTAAACTTACAGAAATGATATCGTATTATACAGCAATTTCGCCGTGCAAGTTCAAAAGTATAATAATAATAATAATAATAATAATAATAATAATAATAATAATAATAATAATAATAATAATAATAATAATAATAATAGTAAATATAATAATAATAATCCTTCGGTCCTGCGCGGAGAGTATGAGATGAAAAAAAATGTTCTTGAAAGAAAATTTTCTTACCGCCAGATTTGAACACACGCCAAAAATGAAATTCTTTAATAGTCCATACACTAGATCACTGGGCTACAAACGTCGACAGGATCTAACATTTCCTTTCTGTTATATGTATGCTGCATGGCGAGAAACGGATAACACCAACCAATCAGATCCGTGTGTTTAGTTTCTACTTCTGGAGTATTACTTCTCCGAACGAGTCGTGCACATGAGAGGTGGTAAAAGAGATCATATTACTCGTTTAATATGTTAAGTGAAAATTGCCTAAAAATTCCATTCACATTTATTAGTGAAGTAAAATAATGAAATTGAGGAAGCAGGTAATGTAATCAGAGATATGTATCAGAGCACAGTGATCGGAAAAACGAAACTTTCGCGATTTTGCACATCTGAGTCTCTACAATAGGATTTTTTAAATAAATGTGCCTATTGCAGAGACCATCAAGTCAGAAATGCCGCAAAATTTCTATGTACTTTTGCCGAACATGATCCTCTGAGACGAAAACCATTCAACCATTCTCAGATCGAAAGTTTCTCTCTCTCTCTCTCTCTCTCTCTCTCTCTCTCTCTATATATATATATATATATATATATATATATATATATATATATATATATATATATATGACGCTTTTTGTGAACGCAACATCTGTCATAACTTTCAGCGGATGGAGATTAAACTTGGCACGAACATTAATTGTTGAAATATCTTGGATGAATGCGTTAAACATAATAATCAGATGTAAATGTTCAAAATGGCAGCAGGTCAAACTTTTAAAAATTTCCAAGGAACCAAATTTGGCATATAAATGGGTATTCACAATGTTTGAGTGACTTTTCCTCTTTTATTGAAAAATGTATGTGGATGCATTTCTCTGCTTTTATTGAAGTATTGGATCCGACTAGTCACTTAAAGAAGGTTCACGTTTTGGAAGGGGAATAGTTTCCTATCGGAACAATACGACTGTTATTGACGATGTAAAGTTACACATTGAAAGTGAAGTAAATTGTCAAACGTTTTATTTGAACGAATAGTATTATAAATATGCTTTCCGGTAACACAGAAAATTATAAATCAAGTATCTGATGTTCGAGAGCGTAAATGGCGAGGAGTATAATTCAATTTCTTTTTAGTAACACATTGCATAGGGAATAGTGATAAGCAACATTAGTGATAAGTAAAATAATGAAAATAATCACTAAAAGATGTTGTTTATGGCAACTTTGTATCTTCCTCAATTATTTATCAAACGTAATGATTGAAACGCCATATCTTCGTTAAGGAAAAATATTAATAATTTATATCTAGAGAACGGAAGGCGGTAGAGCAATGGGAGCAACGTTGGAGACTATGCACTAATAAGGCCCGTTGAAAAAAATATGTCGAGGCGCTAGCCACCCACAACTTGATTAAAAAGTATGCAAATGAAAATAAGCTATTTCAATCCAAATAATGAAGAGCGTCCTTCGGGACAACGTCATGTGGAGTCATGCGGCCACAGTAGAGCCCTCCAGAGGCAAAATCCGGTAGTAGAGGGATGGGACCAACGTTGAGTACTGTGGACCCATAAGGCGCATGAAAAAATATGAGGGGTACGCCAGCACTCTTACTTATTTTGACTTATTAATATTAAATTATATTGTGCGAAATTTCCGCACTGGTCAGGTAGTAACAGTTATTATTATTATTATTATTATTATTATTATTATTATTATTATTATTATTATTATTGTTGTTGTTGTTATCAACAGCGTCTTTCACTCCCTGCGCATGTTTGACATGGAATGAAAGATAAGATTCATCATTCGTGGAACGAATAAGAATAGATAGTTTTCTTTTTAAAATGCAAAAGTGGACAGAAATATGAAAAGAGTGACTACTTTTAACGAAGAGAAACAATATTTTCTGTCAACTGGATAAAAAGGCCAAGATAGATTCGAACTTGAGTAGCCAGCGCGAGGAGCCAGTGCTTTGTTTATTCACCCACTGTATCGTTAGGGATTACTATGTATTAACAGCTATCATTTCCGTGGGTTGTATATTGTGATCACGTATTCCTTCTTTGCTGGGAATCGACAAATAGCTTACATGCAATAGTTAAATCTAAATGCTATATGTAATAAATGAGATATTTAGACCTACATGCTCTCCATATAATGTAATAAGAGGTTCATACTGGAAATAAGGAACGGAATATTGTTTGGACGAAACGGAAATTATTGGCATCAGAAATATTTATCTACAAGGCATGCGCAGTAACATAATTCAGAATAATTACTGTCTAATTCACTAAACGAAGACAAGGGTATAGAAAGCAAACATGTCGCGTCAAAGAGATCGACCAGAGTTGCGGAAGTAGATGTGTAGTAATACAATAACTTTGGTTAAATTGATAATTAGTTCTGTATCCTGTAGTAGATCGTATCGCAACTTTACGGGACAGCAAAGAAAGACTTACTAACCCTATCATATTGAAAGCTTTACTATCCCGATCATATAGGCACAAATGGATGTAACTGTGAATACTACAAGTTGCATTTAACGAAAGCCGTTCAGACATTCAGTGGTTTGCAGGGTTGTATAAGACACAATACAATTCTTCATACCTCAACTTACAGTAGCTAGATATATTCAATTTCTGGCTATATACTGAAACTGCTGTCGGATTTTAATACATGACGTATTGCAGGATACAAAATGCTCTGTATTACTTGTTTGTTTGTAGACAGCTATTAGTTTAGTGTTCTGAAAGGTTGTGAGTTAACTAGGAATGACCAATTCTGGAATTTTTACTTTCCGGACTCCCGAAAGCAAAACCGGACAAATTTCGAAATTCGGATAAACCCGATTTTGGAAAAATTCCGGAATTCGGAGAAAAACAGAATTTAGGAATTTCTGATTTCGTAAAAATTATGAAATTCGGAAAAATCCGGATTTTTTCCGAATTTCTGGATTTTTCGGAATTTTGTATTTTTCTAAATTCCGGATTCTTTACGAGTTCCGGTTTTTTCTGAATTCCTGAAGTTTACCGAATTTCATAATTTTCTGAAATCCGAAAAGTGAAACTTCCGCTCCGGAAAATGAATTTCTGTTGGTTAATCTGTAACGTGGCGGACATAAGTCTATGAGCAGGTAATGGCTACTGATTTGAAATAAATGCAAAGTATGAGAATTAAATCTGTGTATCTGTAGTTTCGTGTGGAGAAAAAAAAACTTGTGAACCAAAGGTTTAAGAACAACTCAAGTTATTAATATAAATTTGGCGAAAACTATTCACAAAAGAAATACGAAAGACGTTTCGAATCAAAGAAACATAACATAGCAAGCGGAAACAAAAAAACCTAACGTAACCAGACTAATAACGAATCGTTTACCGCGTAGCGATCACGGTTCAGTGGTCAAGGTGCTTGTTCGAATCCACGTCGCACATTTTCTTTTTACTTTAGGACTTTTGATGGCGATTGATCGGCGATGAAATACGTTTTGTTATATTCAGATATTTGAATACTCGGAGGTTTCAGTACTTGAACTATGAAATCTTCAGGAATAAACTAATAATAATTATTATTATCTCGTAGAAGATTAAAAGCTAGGAGCTAATTATCGCTCAGGTCATACCATTACAAGCAGAAACGTCTGATATTTGGAGAGAATATTTCGGTTTGGTTTAACGTTGCTCACGAGAAGAGGAATTTCTCATCTCGTTTCTAAAAGAAACAAAATAGCATGGGAAATAACATTTTACATTCCACACTGGACAAGGCTAACTCAAAATTTTTGTGTCATTTGGAGATGAGAATCGGAACTAGACGAAAAGTATCGTAAACATTTCTCGTCTTGTCTCGATTCTCGAAGAAATATATGTCCATTCTTTAAGTAACAATTACTCTGTAGACTGAATATCATAGGCTATTTCGTTACATTGTATTTCAGAGCTCAATGAATTATGATCTGTGTAGGTATTTTTGTAGCAAAGCTTTTATATTTACCTCTGCATATCCTAAAAATTAGTTTGCTATATGCCTTACTGGTGCATAATATTCAGATATTTTTATTACATTTATTTTCCTTAAAACACAGTAGAATACTTTCTACATGAAACTTCAATGGAATGCTTTTGTTTAAAATGTGGGTAGTGGCAGAGGTGTGTGTTGAAGGTACGGAACCCTTTCCCCGAAATCTCTACTTCTAAGTAAGTTTTGCCAAATTTTAGGGCTAGTTTAAAACTTTTAATGGTATTATTATTATTAGTATTATTATTATACTATTGAACTTGCACGGCGAAATTACTGTATAATACGAAATCATTTCTGTAATTTTACTCCATTGTATGCTATTTAGTTTATTAATGGACACTAAATTGTCTCCAGGTCATCGAATAAAGTAACTTCGGCATGCACTGTGGTGGAAATATCATTACAGGAACATTACCGGTTCGTTCCAAACATCAGGGCTGAACTTAGCAATATTTAGCTTAAAGATTTTGCATGAGAAGATAACGTAGGGGTGAAGTGCTGGACTTGTGAATAATACAGCTAATCAATATACCTTCAAATCCTTTTCAAGTTTTTTATTTTCAAAGCGATCGTGAAGAATCAAAGAGTGACTTCTCATACTAAATGAGCATTCGTTAAGAAAGTGGAGAAAATTTATCGTTCTAAGGAGAAAACACTACACCATTTGTTATTGTTAAACTAACTTTGGCTAGCGCAATCGGTGCAATATGATGGTCTCTGTAATAGACACATTTCTGAAGAAGTTTGCCTATTGTAGAGACTCACATGTGTGAAATTCGGAAAAAAATTCGTCTTATCGGTCACGGCCATCTAATCCATAATCTTTCATTAGATATACTTGCTTCCTCATTTTCATTGTATTACTTCTCTAATAAACGTCAGTGGAATTTTTACCAAGTTTTTCCTTAACATCTCAAACAGGTAGTACGCTCTCTTTTACCACCTCTCACTTGCTGTATGCCTTATTAAAAATCATTCGACTTTTTGACGTGGATTTGAACTTACGTCCTTTGTATTTTCAATCTAGCGTCTTAGCCACTACATTCCTGCGCTCTAAACATCTAGAATATGAGAATTAAATCAATACAGAGTAAGCGGAGAAAAAGAAAGTAGAAATTGTCGAAGTGTAACATAAAATACAAATGCGAATATATATTCCAACAACAAACGTTTACCAAGCAACGATCTTCGTGTAGTGGTTAAGGTGCTATATTACAAATCCAAAGAACGGAAGTCCGAATTGCTAAAAGGAGTGTATATATTTTTTAGTTTTCTTTTTAAAAAAAGAATAATGTATAGAGCACATGAAAGGCGGTGAAAGAGAGCGTATTATCCGTTTAATACGTTAACTGAAAAAGAGTTAAAAATTGTTGACCCATGGCGCAGGATCTAGTAAGAGGCTTCCGATTCAGCATTGGCGAGACAACAGGTTTCGTTAAATCCGAGACGAGACGAGACAAAGCTTTCCTGGTTCTGACAGGTCACTGTCAGGACTCATCGCGTTTTAAATGTCGCGAAAGCATTCCATAGTCCTCTCTTGTCCGATTATCAATTCTAACTTTTAAACTTCGTTACATTTCGAAGCCGCATAGCTTCCAATTTTACTTGTATTATTATGAGGTTTACGAAAGAAAAGTAGACGAAAGGAGAGTAGATAACACTTTGTCTCGTTTCGAAAACACGAGATGACACCGGGATAGCCGCGAAACCAGTGGCGGATCTAGATGGTGAAAACTGGGGGGCTGGCTAAATTTAGACTATGATAAGCATATAATTACCCTACTATAAATTTCCAAAATATAAAAATAATAGTTTAAATTATTTTTCTCAATCTGAAAATGGGGGGAGGCCTAGGCCCCTCGCCCCAGCTTAATTCGTCACTGCAGAAGACGAAACACAGGCTTTCTCTCGCCTCTCTAAAACGAGACATTTTCACATGAGATGAAACAGGCAACCATGTTGTGTCTAGCGCATCATAACAGTTCCTTTCATAAAACTCTGTTTTTATCTCATTATCAAGATATTTCTCGAAATCCGACCTCGGATCATCTTTTTCTCATTGACCTTCATTGTTTCCTTCACTAACTTGTGTTCATAATTGTATTTTTTAAATCATTCTACCTTCTACGGTTTTCATTCCACGGTCAGTCTACGGTTTCCATTCTACCACTTGTGAAGTGAAATTAACATATTATAGGTGATAACGATGTTGTGAATGTTTGTTACGTGTCTTATTGTTTGAAACCAGTGTTTATTTAGACAATCGATATTATGTGGGGTTAACTGCATTCATCTATTACTACTTAACTGTCTATGTATGGTATATCTATAAGTGCAGTGTTCTACGTTTCCCTTCGTAGAACAAAGTTGTTTGAAGGCTCTGGATTAAGTGTAAGGGGATTGTATAATAGTCTAAGCATGTAACTTTGATGGGGAAAAGGAAGTTAGAACTACAGCATGAAGTGTGGAAAGAGGGATCTTTCTTTTTTTCTCTTGAAATGTTTGTAATGCATTGCTTGTTCCGCTCACTGTATCGCTATCTGTCCTCGCTGCTTCCTTTAGGCGTTATTTAGCGTGCCTCGGTGGCAAGCCTCTCCATATGCATGATTCACTTTGTAACGCAGTGTTGCAATGACTTTGCTTTGTCGATAATAGATATAGTGCTTTTGCTGTCTTGAATATCAATAAAACTGATTGTGGAAAAAATAACTGAATACGAATCTTCTAAAAGTCTACTTATATAGTTTAATATTGTAGTCTCAATATGGTCCCTCATCCCAAAACATGTGATTGTTTTCACAGGACACATTTGGGGACAGGGGGAGTTGTGTAATTCACAATATTTTGGCATTCGTAATATTAGTGATATATTGTTCGGATTTTGAAACCTTAGGTAATAACGCTTGCAATTATTACTTTGCTGTTTTACGGCTGTCTTTGTTCGGCATTCTTATTATGTAAGTATCTATTTGTCATCTCGTTGAATTGAATGGAAACACCACACTCTTAATTCCTGGAGCATCTCTCTCTCTCTCTACAATACGCACATTTCTGAAAAAAAATTTGCCTATCGTAAAGGCTCACTAGGGCGAAATTCGGGAAAATTAAGTTTTTTTGGTAACCATCCTCTGATACAAATCCTAGTTAAATACATTTGCTTCCTCATTTTCATTGTCTCACTTCTCTAATAAATTTTACCGAAATTTTCAACTCGTCTTCACTTAACATATTAAACGGGTAATACGCTCTCTTTTACCACATTTCATGTGCTGTATGCAATATTTAAAAACATTTAAAACAATGTACTACTTGGAGCAGATTTGAACCGCCGTTCTTTTGATTTGTAATCTAGCTCGTTAATCACCACACTAAGATCGTTGGTTGGAAAACGATTAGTTGTTGGCATATCTGTTGCATTTGTATTTCATGTCCCCACTTCGACCATATTTACTCTTTTTTCTCCGTTTAGCAGCTGTTTCTGGCTTTCTCTTTCGGTGCCGCTCTTTGTATGAACTATTCGTATTTACAGCTTGTGCCCCTCTGCAATGTCTTATTCAGATTATACTTTTCTTCTTGTCCCTCTGTAAACATTTGACTGATTTAATACTCATGCCATCCATGGATGGACCGCAGGAATGCCAGACTCAAAAAACACGTGTACATTTACTTTCCTCACAGATAAGACTTAATTCCGGGTGACATTTCTGATTTTTTCCGTGATTTGACGTGGAATGTGCCATTGGTCGTTTTTGGTGATATTTATATATCACTCTCCCCTCATCATGTAGTGATGAGCGCAAGAGTCTTGGTCTTGCAGTTTGTGCAAGAGCCTTGCATGGGTCACCAAGACCACATATCCCGATGCAAGACCAAGACCAAGGGGTGCAAGACCAACATCAAGACTTTTGCGCAGGAGTCTTACGCAAGTACCAGTACTACTTGATTTTTTATAGAATGTAATAAGGAAAGAGAAAAATCATTACTTGTGCTCTTTCAATTTAATTTCTTGGATTCAGCAATAATGTTGATGGAGTGAGTGTCTTCCTAGCAGTTTATGGGAAGTCTTAAAAATATTTCCAAGAGATGCGAGTCACAGGAGCAAAACTTTCAGAGACGGTACTCCAATCAAAAATTCCATTTAGGGCACAAAGTCTTAATTCAAGACGTTAAATTGCAGAAAGGAGTTCCAGCTTGCTTTGGAAATAAATTTAGAACGCAAGGGAAAATTGTTGAAAAATCGAATTCGCACCGAATTTGCTATCGAAATTCGAAAAATGAAGAAGTCGAAGATTCATTTGACATTAGAAGACTACGTCTGTTTTACGAAGATTACAATTGCCAAATGGGAACGATAGTGTATTAAAAAGAAAAAAGTTTATGAAATATAACATTAATTAATATAGGCATTAACTGGTGGTGGACTATCTTCTTGATTTGCGTTTTGATATGCTTTAGCGAATTCTGGAAGCTGAATTTCAACCAAGCCCAGACAATCGATTGAAGCGGACATAGAAATATGTTAACATTTTCTAAATTTCAATATCAAAACGTAATTTAATAATCATCAATTGTGCCGTTTTCTATCCTATCCTTTTGGGTTAGATTAGGAATTATGGATTTTTCTACCACACTTAGAAAAACGAATCAACATAAAAAAGCGATCCTGTAAAGTAAATATTAGATTATAAAGCATGCTATAAATAAATTTTAAATCTGAGATTTCAGTTTCAACAAGCCGCTTATTGGAAACTTTTATTCATTTTAGATGAATTGGATTTCCATTACTCTCACTCTTGTATGGTCCATGGGTAGCTACTGTGAGCTAAACCTTAACCCTGAGCAACACATTACTTTACCTGAACTAGGCATTGCTATTTCGCAAGCAGGATTTGCAGTTCATGATGCATAAAACATTTATACTACGCTTCGAATTCAACTGGATATTAATTTACGTTACCACACAATGAAAGTGTTGCAGATTTGTCTCAATTCAAGGAGGGACTATTGCAAGACGAAAGAGAATGTTTTGCAAAAATCAGAGGCATCATACCTTGTGCTTTCCAATTTTCGAACAATTCAGTTCATTGTGTATCTACACATCGCAATCGTAGATCAATTGAATCTTGGATACTTGGTCTTACATCTTTAGGTCATTCAGGTTATAATTTTTATCAAACCAGTCAAATAAAAGCATCCGTAAACGTGTTACAAAAACATGATCATTTGTTAACAACAGAAGTTCAAAATCTTAAGAAAGCTTTTAATGATGAAGCTAAAATTATACAGAATGTAGCCTTAACAGTCAAACACATTATGCTGGAAATGAAATCATAGATACAAGAAGGATTTCGTAAAGTAGTTAGCAAAGAAACCTATTTGCTTGCAATGTTTACAGACTATCAATTAAGCAAAGTATTATGAAAATGATATTCTTCAAAATAGAGTCACTCACGACATATTAAATTCAAAGCAAGCTTTAAGTTTTGTTAAAAACCACGCAATTTTAAAAGATAGTCTGTATGTCAATGATATAAGTTTATTTTATTTAATTTCAACTGTATTTTTGGTTAACTTCAATTTTGAGACACTGAATGTTTATTTAGTTTTCAAAACACCAGTAGTAATTCCAAACAAAATTTCAAAATTGTCTGAAGTTTCCAATTTCGGAATGTTACATTCTGATAAGCTTGTGAAGTACAATATTCCAGAACAGGTATATGAAAGCGACAACAAATTCATGGAAATCAATAAATTATAATGTAAATATCATTTATTTTTATTTTTATGCGAGACGTCTAGTTTACGAGTTTCTTCTCCATCGAAATGTTTAACGAATATGTTTTTTTAATAAATCATTTACTGGTTATGAAGTTCAAACTATCCCACATAAGCATGAGTATAGTTATCTGTATACTCCTACAGGATTATTAGTTAATTCCTTAATACCAGGACACATTACAAAACGAACATCTCATAACGTTCTTCATACTGAACCGTTAGACTATGTTAACAACAAAACACAATTCATTTTGTATGGAAACTTTGAAAACATCTTTGTAAAACACACTGTTTGCCCTCGAGGCAAACTGTTAATGTGGTCAACATGAATGTTGTTTTGACAATAAATATCTCAGCTCCAAATTTAAACGTAACGTATGCAATTAAATCTTTAGATCAAATTAGTGCAGAATTAGAATCACGCAAACTTAATGAAAATAATATGCAAATGCTACATTTTGACAACTTGCAAAGCATTTTTGTCAATTGTAATCCCGATTATGTTAGTCTTGTTTCTTGCTTTATTCTTGTATTTATTTATTTTTTAATTTGCTAAAACTAGAGAAAAATTATGCACACAATATTGAGGGTAATAATCATTGAGCTAGTTACCAAACTATTTATATTTATTTTATTCTTATCACTGTGTGTATTTAAGCGTAATAGGTATATCATGAACAGCATACATACCTGGAAAGGTAATTAAAAAAAGAAGAGAATTAAAATATTAGTTTTCTTTTTGCTTAAATACTTCCAAATATTAGTAGAAGAATGTTAGTATTTTTAGTTCATAGAGATACTTCATAGGAATGTGGGCACTGTACCTTGCATGAAGCACAAGTACACTTTCCCTTCTGATTCCAAAGTTGTGTTGATTTTGAGAACTTTTCAAGTATATTTTAAATAATTTAAGATACAATGACTATGGAAATAATTTATAGATGTATTTAGTTTTTATTTGAATTAACTCAATTCTTGATCTAAGACTACGAAGGTGTGGGACGTCGTGCTAAATATGTTAGTCTTATTTTCATGCAATTATGTTAAGAGTATGTTATTTTTGGTCTGCGTATTAAAGCGCAGCGAACATTTATGCAAATGACTATTATCCAATTGAGAGAAATCCTTTAACCTATCCTTCCTAGGCAATGCAGGTCACCAATTTTTATAACAACGCAAAACAGCATGACTGATCGGTTAGAGGATGATTTCTACCGATAATTAAAGCAGGACTAG
The DNA here is from genome assembly GCF_964235325.1 of Thermobia domestica. NCBI lineage: Eukaryota > Metazoa > Arthropoda > Insecta > Zygentoma > Lepismatidae > Thermobia > Thermobia domestica. The sequence continues at coordinate 64,319,916 of NC_137457.1, forward strand.
TTATGAAATGAAGTGAGGATGGATAAAGAAAAAAAAATGGTTTCACTTCTGATGCACAACACTTATGAACTGTAATTGAATTCACGACATCTTTTCCCTTCTGTTCACAATACACTACAACTTCAAAAACAAAAAAACGACTATCACTATATTGTGTTGGAAGCACCATGAATCACAATAAAACATGGAACACCGAAAAGAGCAACTAGTATTCTTCAATAAACTTTTTGTGACATTAAGAGACTTCACTCACAGACAAATACAGGCAAGTCACATTTTGCACCAGAAGCATGTTACGAGGGGATTCATCCAATCAGCGTCTTCCTACGCTTCTCCAGTACTTTCCCCTGCTTCCGCTATCCTTGAACACGGCTCCGCTGCGATTTAGCTACTGAGTGTTGCTAACTCTAAATATTCAAGAGTTACTGATACATAGTGAAGTGATTTACTTTACTTTTTCCGTATTATTTACACATATTTAGTGATGAAATAAGTGAATGAGTGTATGTTCCAAAACAATATATTTTTAGTGTGGAAGCGCTTATTTCAGTGATTATATACTTCTTATATTGTGTATTTCCACATACCTTGAGTGATTAAAATTTGGTGAATTTAAATACAGTTGGCAACGAGCTGTGAACATTCATGAGAACCTGGTCTCTGAGGCAACAATAAAGAATGGATGTTTACTTCACATAGGCATAAGAAGATAAATAGACAGAAATATAATCTGTTATCTAACATAACTTCATAACATATTTGCTTAATCTACGTTCTTGAACTGTTATGTGTCTACTTTTTACAGACTGTAACGAACAATATTGCAGACTTATTTACCATTGCAATAAAATGTTATTTTCCTCTTATACAGGATAATTCAATGTGGTGAATAATTCAGAATATTTGTACTATTTTGAATCAAGTATTATTTTTATTTTATTAATTTTGACATTCATTTTATACATCATGTATTACGAGGGTGTTTCATAATTTATAGGTCAATATTTTCAGAAGTAATGTTTGATTATTATTATTATTATTATCATTTTATGCAATTTTTTTGTCTTTGGTTTAACTATTCATTATATTTTTCACGCTTTTGTTTCAACCACCAACGAAACAAAATATTTAATTAAAGCATAGGGAATATTGTAATCAAACAAAATATTTAATTGAATTTTAAAATGTGTATAAAATAGGCAATGTACGAAGTGGAGGTAGTTCATTCATGCATTAGGATTCATAATCCAATGGAAAATTTAGAGTGCCTTGACTTCTACAATGCAAATGAAGTGCTATGACTTCTAGAACTAGGCTATTAAGACGCCGAAATAATGTATAAGATTGTTGACATGACGGAAAAATCACATAAATACCACCAGATTCTCTTCCGGATGTGGGAAGTTTTATGTTGACGTCGAAACTCTGCAAGTCGAGTTATTCATCATTAGTTTTGTTACTTCGGCATTCTGTCCATTAGAGAATCTGCCCATCGTGGTTACCAAAAGTAAGCGTTTATGCATTGTCTTCTCTAGTCTTTAAGTCATACCAGTCCATACCATGCTCTGTGATTATTTAATGATTCAACATCAGATCATTACATTCTTATTTTAAATTATTTCTGTGTTATCGAATTTCATCTTTGAATTTTATTTCCATGTTTCTAATCAATTCTGAGCTACGCTATCTACGCCCAAGACTTGCATTAATTTAAATTACTTCTTAAAGGAACTGGGTGGATGTTAAGGCCATTCTGTAGTTTCATGTATGAGAATTGTTTGGGGTTCACAATCCAGACAATTGGTCTCCGTTCGACATGCCTCTGGACGCGTCTAACTGCCTTCTTCGCCACAAAACCGGTCACGTTTAAGGTAGATTGCGAACCTATTTTTAAGGTTTTAGCAAGTAAACAAGAATATATATATATATATATATATATATATATATATATATATATATATATATATATTCTTTTTTACTTCCAAATTTAGCGCCCCCTTACTTCGACGCCCGGGACCGTCACCCTCCCAACGCTATGGTATAGGACAAAAAATACGCTGACGTAGTTGCCGGATTACTGAGCTAAGTTGTTTACTAGTGACGCCATATTGACGAATATAAAAATACTCGAACATTCTGCGTTTTTGAGATTATATCGACGCGTTGTAACAAACTTTATGTATAGGCCTAAAGTTAGGACAGGGATGATCGTACGTAGGCAAAAATATGTTACTTTTTCACGAAAAATGAATTCAGCCCTTTTTGTTGAAATTTGGTACTATTTTTCAGCCTACTCCAGAGCTAGGATTTTGGGGACACTGTGCTCCACTAATTGCCGACATTCTTTAAGTAGTATACTTAGTTACAGTTGCCAAATGCTCTAATGCAATTATTTAAAAAAAAAACATAGTTTGTAGTAATCCGTAAGGTTACAACATTTACAGTGCATACGTGAATATCAAAACTTCATACGTTGCAAATAAATGTCTATAAATAATATTGTAGAGTATTGAATAGTAAATCTTTAATAAATGTCAATTATGCTTACTTTATTCGCATTATCGTATAGATTGGCGATTTTATTTCATTTAAGTGTCCCTTTCAGCATTAAGGCTATATGAAACATGAACCAACATCTTAAGGTGGAATCAGAGGCACATGAGCTCCCGTCGGGAATCGAACTTGGGTCTCCCGCGCCTATTGATTGATTAAGAATGCTCTTCAGTTATATCCTGTGATTGGGAGACAGTTCTTTGACCTTCTCTGGAATACAAAAAATGGGTGCCGTAGCTTCAGATCAATCAACAAATGAGGAAGAACGTTAGGAACTGATAACCGAATATTCTTTCTGGAATTGGAACAAAAGAATAAGCAATTATAATATAAAATAAAAGCATGTCAAAATTGAATTGTATGGTCAGCTTAGAAGTGCGTAAGACCGAGTGCCCCCATCCAAAAAAACAAACAACAACAATTGGCAAACAGTGTGCTAGTTAACAGTGCATTTTACTACACATACATTTTTAAATTCAAAGCAACTAGTTTCAGTAAAATGAGGAATGTCTGTTATTATTATTGACAAGGAATGACAGTTTATAGGACCACTCTGCTCAGTGCATTGTAGACATCGGTGAACACTGGTGAACTTCTATATGGTTTACTTTCAAGGCCTCCATTTTCCTTCCTTTTTCATTCGTTTCTGTTTATTTATCAGAGAGAAGTGTATATACCTAAGTGAAAAAAGAACTTCAGGTACTGTTGGGCATTCATATTTGTAATTGTAATAATAAAAATAGGAAATGTAACCTGGCTTTCCACATACAGCCTGTGAATTTTTAGAGGAGCTAACTACTGGAAAAAATATATTTTTGAATCAGCTGTAATATATGAATTACTAACTAAAAATTGAGTGTAACTATCTGTGCGTGATGATCACAGCCAAATAGGAAAGCCAAAAGAAATGACTTTCGACATATAGTTACACCCCAGTTTTAACTGAGATATTATATCAATATCATTATAATACATACACAAAGGAGGAAATGAGATCCGAATTTTTACAAAAAATTGAGTATCTGACAAGTCGTTCAACTGAAGGAGCTGAAAGTCAGTACATTAACTTTGTATTAAAAATAAACTGAACGTGTTCAGGCATTTTTTAAATCTCTTTTATGGGGGTGGGCACTTTCTATATATGGGAAACTGATAGTGGATTGATTTTAAAAGTAATAGAAAACGATTAATATTAGTTGAAAAACAAATTGAGAAATACTTCTTAATGGAGACACAAGAAATACAGTACTTCGCATTATATATCCACTGCTTTCTATTATAATACTTGCTGAATCTTATGTATATTATATGGAGCGTTCAGAGCACAAGGTAATTAAGCCATAAAATTGTGAGAAAAATAGACCTAAAATTTCTATTGCAAGATCAATTAAAGGACGGTGGAAATCAACTGAAACAGTTGAAGAAGAGCCTTTTATTATTTATGATAATGGGAGTGAAATTGAGAATAGGGTGATAATGTTTACACAACAATTCATACTGGTAGAATTAAGTAAGCACAGTCCTTGGTATGTGGATGGGATATTTCAAGTGGAACCAAAAGGATTCCGACCGTTATATACCATCCATAATTAAGTCAATTAAAAGCCTATTCCAGTACTATACGCTCTCTTGCAGAAAAAGAATCAGGAGATCGAGAATTATTTAGTGAACTGTTCACGGCAAGACCTGGAGTTATCTCCTTCGTTAGTTGTTGTGGACTGTGAAATTGCTGCAATGAACTATGTTGTTTGGTGAAAACGTAAGAATTCATGGGTGCATTTTTCAATTACGACAATCTGCTTGGCGCAAAGTGCAAGAATTATGATTGGTGAACCATTATAAGAATGATCTGGAGTTTAGGTTGTTTGTTGGGAAAGTCGATGCCCTTGCGTTTCTGCCAGAGGATGATATTGGGATTGGAATTCGACACTTAGTCGAAACTTCTCTAGAGAAGGGACAAGACCTACAATATTTTGATGTAACTTACATAAGTCGATCGCGTTCTGCCACATTCCAACAGATGATAGTATCCGATTACAGAGCTCCAAAGTTCTCTCCATGTATATGGAATGTGCATGATTCTACAATCAATGGGGAAAGCAGGACAAACAACATCAGTAAAGGCTGGAATAATAAAATAAAGAAGATAATTTGGTATTCTCAGCCCAGTATATGGATATTAATCGATGCGCTCCTATGCGACGCAGAGCCTGCGTCCGTACTTAGCTATCGAAACAACTGTGCAAGGAATGCTGCTGTAAAGAAAGAACGTCCTTATCAACGCCAGTTAGTCGAAGTTTGCAACAGGTATAGGAGTAAAGCGATTGGTGTAAACGAGTTTCTCAATGCTGTAGGCCATATTATCGGGAATTTTTGAGATAATGTGTCGGCTTATTGTAATAATGGTTGAATGCTTGGCTTTTTGTTATCAAAATTGTTATGCTGGCCTGTTTATATGTATATGGATTTGTATTGTGAACTATGTGTATTGTGCCCGTTCTATGAGATATTTTAAAATGTAAAAATGTAAACATCTTTTTGCTGTAATGAAAGCTGATTGCTACAGGCTGTTGCATTCGCTTGTAAGAAAATATGTTAAGTATGAACGTTCAAATTGTGGTTATTGGAAAAACAATAGAAAAATAAACACACTGCTGAACAAAACTGCACTTATTTAATATAAAAGCACATTTACACGAGACGTTTCGATCTTCTAGCCAAGATCCTCATCAGACGTACACTGGTGATACAAAAAATTACTCAAGTATATATACAACATTAATCTCCCTATCTGCTCTCTCATTGGCCCGTTCAAACAGCCAATCAGAAGCATGGAAATCTATCTGAACTGACCAATGGGAAAACAACATTCTACCAGAAAGAAACAACAAGGGGCAAACAACCTTTGAATGCATTAATTCACATACATTTTTCTGTATTTATCAATATTTCTCCATTCTTTATTAATGCTGATATCTGTGGTCCAATTCATTAAATTTACGTCCCCTTCTTTTTCTATCCACCAAGCCTCTTTCCACTTTCTCGGCCACAACCTTTTTCCTCTTTCCAGCACAATAACTTCTTCCCAGTTCACATCATGTCCTGTTTCTTTTACGTGTTTAAAGATTGCATTAGTTTCCCTGCCATATTTCACATCACTTTTATGTTGTTTAATATTTTCTTTCAATAATTTCCCCGTCTCCCCAATATATTTCATATCACAATCCTTACAATTTATATAATAAATGACTCCTTTCTGATCTCTGTTTTCTTTTTTCCTCCTTTTGCTAAATGGGGGCAAGATTATTCACTCACATAATTTATTACTTTTATTTTTATTATTCAATTCATTAATATGTATTTCTCAAACTCAGAGGAACAAATGCTCTCCTGTCTTCGGGTAGAGAACTCAGACGTACTGACTAATAGCTATACTTGTATTACGTACTGGAATCTTGGAAAAAATAGTAGTAGCATAAAAAAGCCCAATTGGCCTAGCAAAGTCAAGGTACAATGTTATTTCCAAGGTAAAATGTTGTTTCCAGAACATTTTGGGGAGACGATTCCCAACACGCATCCAATCTGCTGGCTTCGGCTCAAGTTTAACTGATATATAATCCGTACGTACCACACAAAATAAATGCACAATATTGAGCCTTATTATCTTATCCATAATTTTGCGTTTAACCACTGTATCCTGCAGAAAATTATCTAAACCAAACTAAAAATCATGCGTAACAATTTTTCTTGTTTCTTTTTTATCGTTATGAGTTTTCAAATTTCAATTTAATTATTGGAAAAAGTATATTTCTTCCGCCTATACAAATCACAGTCACGACGTCAGAGGGCTCGAACACTTTCCTGGTGGCCACACGTCCCCCCACCAAAGAAGTTTAACATCCATTTCACTTCAATATAATATTAAACTATATTTTAAGGCATGCAAAAAGAATCCAGTACTACCAAACAAAATTTCCTGCTCTTCTCTTGGGCCCCTTACAAAAAAGCTAAAACTCGCATCGTCACTGAACATTCATATATATGTAGACAAAATTAACTGTAGATAAAAATGTATTTCTCTTTGTTTCTCATAAATAAACAGAAACAATGTTAAAAGTGGATATGACATTTGGAGCAAAAATCGGAAGTGGTAATAATAAAAAATAAGTCGGCTAATTCAAATATTTTTAAGATATCGCTACAACATTAGAGCCGTACCACGCAGGAAAAGGACGAATTCGAGACTCAGTTCGGAAGTTCATCAAGATCTTTTTCTGCTCATAATAGTTTTATATTCCTTCTTTCGTTTTGATTCCAACTGTAAAAAAAGCATTACCATATCAATTAATGCTTCAAGTACCTTTCTGCGTGGTGGTCACTGTATTTCCTCCTATTCACATATCATAGTTTGACAATACTCACGTATGTATGAACATAAGGGGCCCTATGAAGAGTCGTTTTGACGTATGATTAGGGTCATAGTAAAGACCTGATTACTGCAGGAAACACATTAGTCGAACTCATTAGTATGTCACTAGTCACGCGTCACACCGACTCTGCTCAAGGGCCAAGATCTTTCACCAGGCTATTGACTAGAACCATTTCTGAAAATAGTTTGGCTACTACATATGTTTCAAATCACAGTAATTACTTTATTTCTTAATGAAAGTATTGGATTAGGGACTACTTATTATTAATTAACATGGTAAAATACACTGACAAACACACACACGATATATATATATATATATATATATATATATATATATATATATATATATATATATATGTGTGTGTGTGTGTGTATGTGTGTGTGTGTGTGTGCCTGGCGATATAAGTAGTTGATGGAAAAATGACGCTAATAAAGTCTATCAAGTTGGAAGCATTTCTAATGTTAATGGAACAAAAGCAATTACTTGTAGTGATCAGTCTTTGAAAAAGACTAAATTCGTCAGGTTAAGTTCTGACCCCTTAAGCATCTAGTCTACAACTGCTTCAGGTTAGAAAATGTTATTATTCTCCTTTACCTTCATTTTTAATATTCCCTCGTATATGAATTATGATGAAATTCAAACACAGTAATCGTCCAAATATTGTAAGAAACTCCCACTGGAAATCGAACGAGTAACTACGTGCATGAAAGGCGCGAGTGCTAGCTACTAGAACGACATTAATGGCGTCACGGTTTTCGAGTCTGCTGTTTCTGTTTTTTGCAATTGGTAGCTAGAGTAATTATCTCGAAAGAGTTCTTTAGTAGAGGATCATAAACCAGAAGGTTGTGGATAAGAAACCAGGAATGGTAGAAATCAATCGTTTTTGCTTTTAACGTTGATCCTGTAAACCAAAAAGGGTAACGGATAGCAAGAAACGGTGTCCGGCAGTCGATTTAGCATCCCGAGAATACCTTTCAACTCCATCTTTAATACTGTATTGAAATAGAAAGTGGCAGAAATAAACTAGTTCCCACCTTAATATTGAACGGGGGGAAACGGTAATATATAGCGACAAGCAGTTTTGGGAAATCGACTAAAACATTCCAAGAACACCTTTCATTTCTATCTTTAACACTTTGATAAAACTATAAGAGATAAAAATCAACAATTTTCGTTTTTCTTTTCATTACTGTGGAGCAAAAGCTGTAATAGAGAGCGAGAAGTTTTTTTCGACAATCGACTGAGCATCTCAAGAATACATTTTGTTTATCCATGACACACTAATGAAATCAGAAATGACAGGGTGTCTACTAAAATTCCAAAATAAAATTTCATGACCTTTTCTCTAACAAACCACTAAATTTAGTAACATTCTCGAAAGCGAATTTGAGTGCGACTTGGGCCAATTTTCATGCACGTGATAGAAGCGTGCTTTACTTGTGATTTGGTAGCGGCTAAATCATAGACGTTTTTGGTGGTGAATTTTGACTTTTTATAGAACAACATATTTCAGTATATACTTATATTTGTACAGATAAAATGAATCGTGTCCCAAAAGCAAAATGTCTTGACTTTCATGACCGTTTTCTGATTTCGTGACTTTTTCTAATCTCTTTCGTGACCGATAGATACCCTGCCGATGACTTCCAGTTTCAATGTAATATACATAGAACATGACCTATAAGAGACAGCGAAAAGAGGTTTTTTTTTAAAAAAAAGGAGATAGCGTTCTTAAAATAGGGACCATCTCTTCTTTTATCCTGTAATCAAGCGTAATTATTAGAAATCAACCACTTCCGGTTTTAGCGTTCATCGTTGTATAGTCTTGTTCAAGAAATCTTGATCACTCACCCTACTATGAGAGAAGATATTCTTGCAACCGCAAAAGGAAATTATAATGCTGTGCCTCTAAATAAACTTCTTAATCGACCGAACAAAATTCACATTTATTTGATTTAATTCTAACTGTAGATAAGACTGCAGGCCTTTTCAAAGAGAGGTGAGTGGCAAAATTTTCTTGAGCAAGGCTGTATATGACAAACGACAATAGATAGGCACTTGACTAAGCGTCCCTAGAATATATTCCATCTCCACTCTATTCACTAGTCTATAACACTATGTGGTAGATATCTATTACAACTTCTGGTTTCAATTTTAATTGAAAAATATTGAGTGGTCCTGTTCACTGTCTTTAAGAGATTTTGTTTTAAATGAGAAATTCTAAAGCCAAATTCCATGTTTGTAACTTTCAGAGATTCTGAGATACCGATATGCTATTATATGAGTAATAATTCCTATTCTCACCTTTTCCTTACACTTTAGTACTACGATATAAAACAAATGCTGAAACACGTGTTAAATTATTTTAAGTTGGAAATCCAAATAAAAAAAATTAAGTTTCCCGTCCTATACGTTTCGGAGATAAGGGTATCTTATTAAAATAACTCTCACCCCAATTCCTCCTCTTTTCGTGAATTTTCAAAAATTTTTCTTAGTGGTACCGCACGTCAAAAATCCTATGTATGTGTAAATTCAAAGTTTTTAGCAAGTCCCTATAGTAGCGGCTCTTAACCTAGGGGTACGAGTCTCTGACAGAACTAAATTTCTCTTTTACTCTACTAATGACAGAATGTTTCCAAATAAGGCTGATGAGAGAACGTTCATCTTCCTAAAGCGTATTTATGTGTGTTGGTTTACCACCAAATCGACAGAGTGGCCGTACCTCACTTAGGCAAGTTAGATATATTTACCAGTAGATCCATAGTATATTCATTTGTAGGTAATACAGTCCTACCCTCTACATTATCACTCTAAAATTGCGGAATGACGTAACTTTGTATGTCTCGCCAATTTATCATTCACAATCTCGAAGATGGGACTGTGTTATCTACAAATGATTATACCTTGCATCCACTGGTCAAGTTATTTGATCGAATTAGGAATACGCGCATCCAGAGTTTGATGCATGCAAAGGAAACACAAAGTTTGTTCGTGTATAACAGACCTTAGTTGATCGCAATTTCTTCCAATCTGAGAAGAAAAAGTCAAGAATTTCTTCATTTGCCAGTGTGACCGCTGTTTTCGTCTCTCCTTGTAAGCAATCATTGTAGTGTAGTGTAAGCAATCTTTGTAGTGTATGTATGCCTAATTGGTTTTCCAAACAATCAGCTTTTAGGAAGAAATTATTTGTTCTTCTTTATTATGTCTGAACCTAAGAGACCTCGAACTGTTATAACAGACGAAAATATTAGCTTCGAGTCTTGCTGGAAATAAATATAAATTTGTGAGAATATGGTTATTATTATTTAATATTTTTATATGCAAGCCTGTTCTTCGTACGGATGGAATATGTTTATTTGAAATATTTGAAAGTTATACCTTTCCCCGTTACGTAACTTATTTGAACATAGGTGAAATAAAACCCGTTAATTGACCATGTTCAAAAATGTGTTTCATACGATGCAGTGTTTATTATTTGCAAGAAATCTAAATTCGTTTCTACTTTTACGATTCTTTTTCTTCAATCCGAGGACAAACGAACACGAGCAAATAGACTGAAAGAAGACAAACTTGCCCCCATCCGATTTTTTGGAAATGTTTTCTTGCAAACTGTAGAAATTATCATATACCAAGTGATTGTGTAACAGTGGATAAACAACTAGTTCCATTTCGTCGTCGCTGCGGTTTCGTACAATATTTGCCTAATAACCCAACTAAATATGGCATAAAAATATTTTGGTCGTGTAGTGCACTGAACTATTTTGCACTCAATGGTTATGTATACGTAGGAAAGCAACCAGGAGGCACTGTGGAGAAGAATCTCGCTCAGAACGTTGTGATGAAACTTTCAAAACATTTGTTCAAAAGTGGAAGGAACATTACTATGGAAAATTAATTTACAAGTATTGAACTTGCTCCGTACCTGATAACTCAGAATCTCACTGAAACCATGAAGAAAAACAAACGTGAAATCTCGGACATGATGCAACCTAGTAAATCTCGTAGTCCATTGGTCCATTGACATCTGTCTTCGGATTCAACGGAGACCTAATGATCGTAAGTTATGCACCTAAGAGAAGCAAAGCTGTGATTTTACTCAGCACGCAACATCATGATACCATTGTATCTGACACAGGTAAGAAAAAGCCAGATATAACAAGACCAAAGGGGAGGTGGATAAATTTGTCCAAATTGTGAGAGAATTCACAACAAAACGGAAAACAAGAAGGTGGCCATAAGTTGTGTTCTTCAATATGGTAGATGTTTCTGCGCTGAATGCATCTATAATTCTTAAAATTCAAAATACATATTTATGCAACAAACCATATGCGATTCGTAAATTTTTAACCAGCCTTGTCGGGGACATGGTAAAGCTTCACATGCAGCGAAGATGCGAGATGTCAGCTCGGTTACCAAAATCAGTGACTGAAGCAATGAAACACTTTGGAATCTCCAAAACTGAAAGGATTTCAACAATTTCAGCGTCATCTGCAAACAGAACAAAGCGTGATAGAAGGAATTACAGAAAAAGTAGACTAGTTTATGAAAAATGCAACAAACATTTCTGTGCAGCGTACCAAGCAGTTATTTGTTGCAACATGTAAATAAACGTGAAAAAACTGAGTTCTCTTGTAATAATGAGAAATAGGTTGAAATGTACCAAATGTGAAATTGTATTTTGAGCATTAGTAAAGATTAAATTGTAAAACAGAAGAGGATTTGCTTTTGAAATAAATATTAAGCTAAATAATAAATTGTTAGGTTAGTGTTCATTGTAAATGGTAACAGTAAACTGTTAGTCGCGAGTTTCAATATAGATACAATCTACGATATTAGGTTAGATTAAGTTAGTTGTGATTGTAAATTGATAGTAGTCATTTTCAATATTGGTACAGTCTACGATATTGGGGTCTGTGAGACCCCACGACAAAAGAATACGAAAAAAATAGGACAAAAATAGGGGTTAAGCGAATTTAGTACTTCATGACATTTTCTGAATAATAGTGGTAAATTTTAATATTATCGAAATCGGCTATTTTCTCCATCTTTAAGAGGGGAATTTCCGGAAACGTACGTTCAATTATTTTTAGTTAAGAAATCGAAGCCAAATTTCACACCTCAAACTTAAGCAAATGCATAAATTTTAATAGGTAGAAACTATCCTCCATCCTCCTCTTAGGAAAGAATTTTCGGAAAAGCTAAACATGCATTGGTTTGTATTTAGTTCACTTTAATTTTGAAATGTCACGTCTCCAATATAAAGAATTCTTACATTTGTCATTTTCTAAAAACAAATGAAAGAAAATACAGTTGAAAAATTAATGTTATACGAATTACTCCTTTCTTGTTTAGGTGCCCAATATTCTGAAACTGTGAGATACATGTTCAGTTAGTTTTAATGGTTAGTTTAAATGCCTAGTTTCATCTTCCTTACTTCAGGATTACCAAGATGCACTATCCTATTTACGCCCCTAAGGATACATATTTCCAAAAATCCTTCCTTACTACTTGCTTTCCTCAAAAATGTTATTCTTGCTTATTATAGCATTATGGCTTGGTCGAAAATGAGTAAGTAACTTATATTGTCTTATATACAGTATGGATTATTAATATTATTGTTTTATTTTGCTGCTATTACTGATGATTTGAGAATACATGCTGCAACTAAAATTACAGAAACGTCCAAAGACATGCGCGAATGATGTGGACGTGAAGTATGTAGTGTTTAAGAATGTGGGCGCTTGTTAAAAATGTTGGAACTATTGCAATAGGGGATCCCGAAACTTTAATTTAGAAAACACAGCGTCTAGTATCATTTCCTACTTTATAACACTGCAACGAATAATCTATAAGAACATTGTACTTCTGCTAATTACCTCGCTGAACAGCACTAAATAATCACCGAAAGCTAACATGAAATGGAGATCCGCTTCTTCTTTAGTTAACTACATATTAAGTATAATACCAAAGAATCATTATAGGTAGAGTGAGACTGTAGAAAATATGAACCTTTCCTCTAACAGTTAAAACAATAACAGAACATGGACGCAATAATAATAATAATAATAATAATAATAATAATAATAATAATAATAATAATAATAATAATAATAATTCAATTTCTTAAAAATATAATTCAAAAATAGATAGAGGAAACTGCAGTCTGGCAATAATTATAAGCAACCAGACTAAAACGTATTAGCCACTTCTCAACCGACTGAGGAAGAGAAAAGTTGAAAGTAAGAGATGAAAGGCAAGAAAGGAATGGTAAGAAGAATGCAATTGTTCGACGATTTTAAAAATGGAATCAAATATTGTGAATTAAAAGGGGAAGCTGAAGATCGAAAAAGGTGAAAGAATAATTTCCAGACCAGAACTGAAGAAAACACAAAATCACACCTGACAACCGGTAGAATACTTAATAATAATAATAATAATAATAATAATAATAATAATAATAATAATAATAATAATAATAATAATAATAATAAACCACGATAGCTGCTGCGACTAAGTTACTGCGCATGATAGCTCTTGAAAGAAAGGATTTTTTTTTTTTTTTTTTGCAAACTATGGGTAGAGTAATTACTTCCGAGGAGCTACATAATTGAAGTGATCCATAAACCGAAAGTGGTAGAAATCGACTATTTCCAAGTTTTAACGTTGAACACTATAAAACAAAGACGGTTTTCGGCAATCGATTAAGCATTTCAAGAATACCTTTTATCTTATTTTGTTACCAACCGAAAGTGGTAGAAATAAACCATTTCCGGTTTTACGTTGAACACTATAAAGCAAAACCGATAAATAGGGACGAGCGGCCTTCTGTAATGGCAAACCCTTTAGATTGGATCTCGCAAGAGATTACCGAGAAATAAATTAGCATACGCAAATCAAGCCCAAAACTTGGCCAAGCTCGGCCAGCAAATGTAAAGATCTTAATTAGGTTGAGGGCAGCCAACCACCGAATTATGTTCCGATTCGGCCAATAGTTATAAAGAAAAAAATGATGCTGGCTTATTAAGTAGTTATCGAGAAATAAGGTATGAAATTCAACCCGTGTCCACCCTGTTCTTGGCCGAGTTTGACCACAGAATATACCAGTACGTATTCCATAGCGAATGGGCTAGTAGCTCAAAAAATTTAGTAAACATCCGGCTAGTATTTAATTTAAAAATAAACTCTAGTAAAAACCGTAAAGAGGATGACGTAATATGTTCTTAATTTATAGGGATACCGGAATTTGTATCATATTTCTTTCACTTCTTGTGTTGATAGAGATGGAATACTGTGGAGATGGAATACACTCTTGGGGTACTTAATGAATTACATAAAATCCCTTCTAGCTCTCCAATGTATAACACTCAATTTATAACCGGAAGTGATTGATATCTGCCACTTTGCTTTTAGTACAAAGGTTTGAATCGAGATATAACATATTCTTGGGGCAGTAAATTATTATAGAAAACCGCTTCTCCTTATTTGTTATTTTTTCTAATCTATTGAAATCAACACTAAAGCCGGAAGTAGTTGGGTTTTGCTACTTCCGCTTTGAGGTTTAAGATAGATAATAACTTACCTGTTCCCACAACGTTAAATTGACTCCATAAAACTGCTTGTCCCTATATCTTATAGTTTATTTTCTATGTAAATTAAATTGAAACCAGAAGTTATATATATTTCTACACTTCCTTTTTACTAGGGTGTTAAGCACGAGGATGAAAGTTACTCCTGGAACGCTTTAACGATTGCCGAAAACTGCATCTTACTATCTACTATCGTTTTCGATTGTAGTGATTAACGTTGAAACCGGAAATGGCTAAATTCTGTTACTTTCAGAATTTTCTAGCTTGTTAAATATGAAGGAGGTTATCCTTGAAAAGTTTAATTTATTGCCGATTACATCTCGTTATCTATTATCGTTTTTGCTCTATAGTAATGGATGCTAAAACAGGAAATGGCTCATTCCTACCATTTCCAGTTCTACTAGAATGTTAAGAATAAGATGATAGATTCCTTTGCAACGTATAATCGAAAGCCGAGAATCGCCTTTCGCTGTCCTTACCGTTTTTGGTATATATTGATATACGTTAAAACCTGAAATAACGCATTTCTATCATTTTGTTTGTCGAATCACCTCTATTACTGAACTCTCTCGAGAAAATCACACTCATACTTATTGCAAAAAAATAGAAAATTCGCATCCTTTCAA
Organism: Thermobia domestica; assembly: GCF_964235325.1. Classification (NCBI taxonomy): domain Eukaryota; kingdom Metazoa; phylum Arthropoda; class Insecta; order Zygentoma; family Lepismatidae; genus Thermobia; species Thermobia domestica. Next base: position 64,335,114 of record NC_137457.1, read on the forward strand.
ATGTTATCGTTCGAAGTAACGGACGTATGTATGTATGTACGTACTAACATTATGATATTACAAGTTACACTAAGTGATCCTAATAATGATAATATCTTAAAGAGGATCGGGTTGTTTTCTGTAGTCGTTTGTGAACCAGAAGCTCTAGTATGTTTATTTCACTTCCGATTTGAGTAGAGGGATTACTGCCGAGATAGAATATACTCGTGGAGCACTTAATGCATTACCTAAAAAAAACATCTCGTTATCCATTTTATAACGATCAATGTTGTAACTGGTAGCGATAGATTTCTACTACTTCAAGTTTTAGTAGAAAGATTAGAGTCGAGATAGAACATATTCTTGTGACACTTAATTGTTTTCAGAAAACCTCTTCTCGCTAGTTAGTATCGTTTAAATCTGTTGTAATCAACACTAAAATGGAAAGTAGTTGAGTTTTGCTACTTCCGACTTGATTAGAAGTTTAAGAGAGAAGACGATATTTATTCCCACAACGCTATATTAATTCCTAAAACAGCTTCTTCCTATCTCACTATGTAGATTAATTTGAAGCCAGAAGTCATTGTTAGGTTAATTTCTAACTCTTCCGGTTTTCCCAGGATGTTAAGAATGAAGCTGAAAGTTATCCTTGATACCCTTTATCGATAACCGAATACTGCTTCTTACTATTTATTATCATTTCCGCTCTATAGTGATCAACGTTAAATTCGGAAATAACCCATTTCTACCACTTCCAGTTGGCGAATCTCCTCCATTAAGGAATGCCCTCGAGAGAAATCACTCTACTTATTTATTGCATTCCTCCAAAGTTATAGTGTGATGTAACGGCCGCACGTATGTACGTACTAATATCGATAAATTTCACTACGCGATTCCAATTAATACTTCATATACCCCCGCCACAAACATACACTAGTAATTGTACACACGGAAGTATACCTGGTAGTATCCACACGCTTACTCCAGAAACTAGAAACACACAGACAGACACACAGAGAGAAAATCTTGTTGTACCTTTATACTGAATGCACCATTACTCACAAAATAAATTAAAAAAGAAACAAGAAAAAGTCGTAAATGAAACTTTCAAAGATTAGTACCACTGCTCCCTGTAACACATGAAATTGTTCCATATTGATTGATTCGTAATATGATGTATATGGGTTTCTTAATGGTACTATAACTAAATGCCTTCAAATTGACTACAAAATAAGAAGTGAAACTTTTTTTCTCAAGTTTTATAAAATCGAAGTCGGTGGGCATCATGGGAACAGTCTACTTTAAAAATATATGCAAATAAATAGTAATATACTTCACATTTTCCAGTTGTTGCAAGGAAGGTCCGAATAGTGTTTGGTTTCATAATCATTAGCGGATGTCTATATATATATATGAGAGAGAGAAAACCAGTTTTAAGAAATTAGAATAGCACAAATATATATATATATATATATATATATATATATATATATATATATATATATATATATATATATATATATCAACATTCCCCGCCCGAAGTTCCAACTTCAAGGTGGAAAGATCCCAGCCCCAAACCTCTTTTATGTTGAAAATTTGATTGAGATTGGTCAGGTGGTTCAAAAGTTATTGAGTTACGAAAATTGTCACATGAATTTTATATATATAGAGACGAAACAGTTTTTAAGGAATAATTATTTTGTTTTAATAGTTGATATAAGCGTAAATAGATACCTCTGTAAAGCAAAAGTGAAACGTGCAAATGTAGATACCTTAATTGGGAATACTGCAATTTTTGATATAATTTCATTGGTATTTACATTTGTTGAAGAGAAATACAGATTTGAAGTTAATATGTGTTTCATGCGTTTGTAAAATTGGAGTTACAAGGCTTGTAATAATAAAATGTAAATCCCTCATGACCTGCTACTGCTCCCAATTTGTTACTCTTGTTTGACTAGCTGAATGCACTGGGTTTCGAATTTATTACTGAATTTTGCTCGAATATTTCCTCGTTCTTATTATCTATGTTAATGCAAAGTCACATAAGTGGACTTCGATCTACAATTTTTGTTTCCTTATGAACTGACATATCTACAGCCTATGCTTTTTTACATAGTCTAAGGATCCATATTTTAATAAATAAAAAATTAATAGTAAATATAACACAAACTTGGTTTGCTTTTGTTGTAAAATGTTAACCCCTTCCGAAAGAAGTTCTGCTCTCATAGGTAAAAAATACTGCTGTGTATGTTACAGAGCAGAAGATATACAGAAATGTTCCTTTATTAAAAATGAATATATTATACTTTAAAGATGCTTATATTAGGCTTATATTATCCTTTAATGAAAAATAATCAACACATTGAAACAACTTCCAAGAATGTGTTTACAAAGAAAACTATTTGGTACTCAATGAAGCTCGAGCGGTTGAATTGATTAATTACAATGACCACATGTTAGGTTCTCTCTTCATCTCTCTCTCTCTCTCTCTCCCTCTCTCTCACTCCCTTCTCTCTCTATATCGCAAGCGAGCATTGTGTATGCTAGACAACACCTCCTCTGCATGAAGCAACAGTAAGGTTCGATTCCCGATTCGCTTCTTCATTGTCTTTGCTCAATTGCGCCCTCTACTTCTATGACCAGGAACTGAATCGTCTCGCCTTATGCAAAATCAGTAGCCCGCCAAGGATTTTCATTCGCTAGTCTCACAAGAATATATTCTTAAAATCTTGGTAGCTCTGAGAGTAGTTACTATTTTTAAACACAATTTCAAAATTGCCATATAGAAATTTAGAAGTTGCTAAACGCTTTTTCGTCGTGCAAACAAATAAAATTATTTGATTGGTTGAGAACATGTAGGGTAATATCCAGCAATTGGAAGTCGAGAGGCGACCGGTTGCAAAAATAAGATAACCTCATTTTTAATTAATTAATTTTCGATGTAGATATTAAAACAAACTTCAGTGATATTAAAAGCAAGTTCAGATAGCCAACATATTCAAACCTAGATGCACTAAAGACAATAGTTTTAAAAATATAAGTATTTTCTCATTTTAGGGGACTTGATTTTTTAGAAGGTATTTTTTTTAATTAGCTTACGTTATTATTAACGGAATGTAGCGGATTTTTTTCTAAGATTCTTCGTGTAAAACGCTAGTACATTCTAGAAATCCGGGTAGAAAGTTAAAAATAGTTTGCCCGCAAAAATTTTTAAAGTTGATTTTTATTATTTTTGACTAGTGCGAGAAACCCATGTAAGTTATACAAACCAACGTAGGCTTCACGTCTGAGAAAAAGTCAACTTTTTTATTTGTGAATCGCTACTATATTCGATAATTTTTAGTACAATAATAACTCCCTAAAATTAATTCAAATTAGTTAACTAATTATTTAGTATTGTGCAAAAAAAAAGTCAACGGAAGATTGAGGTACCTTTCACTAACAAACTCACGGTTTTCCATAAATGTTACAGAAACATTTCCTTTGACTTCAAGGAAAACAATCTATTAAGCTAGGACATAAGAAAAGTTGACGTAAATATATTTTTTTTGTCTACTGCTTGGGGACGAAGCGACCGGTTGAAGCTATAGATAGATAGATAGATAGACACATGGATAGATAGATAGATAGATAGGTAGATATCTCAGTGGGTAATCCAAGTGTGATAAATTTAAACACCCCTGTCTTGGAGAGTGTGGTAGGGGTAACTTCGGAAATGTAAGTGACGAAACAATTTTCATTGCAGATTTCATTCTACGAAATGAGTAAGTCAATTTTGTTCAAATACTTGTGATAGTTGATTCGTTACAGGATAGTAGAGTAGTAGAAATTAGTTTTGTTAAGTGTTCTTCTATTAGGTACATACATATGTATATTATGAATCGAAATAAGAAGTAATAACCTCTGAATCCTGTATATATTTGTTGTTCATTTTCGCTCCATCCAGAACGTATTTGTATGTTAGTTTTACAATTCTCTGACGAGTGTCTAGTGAAGAACAGAAATATATGTTTTAAGGCAGTGTTTCAGTCAATAAATATATTTTACATTAATATCGAAATATTGATATTTCTTAAAATAGTTACTTTGCAATATACGTATATAACGATTACATTTTATACATGTAATTATACCATGTACTTTTCTAAATAACTTCAAATGTTTTCAGCTGAATTCAAACGTAAGTATTTTTATCAATATGTTCTATTATGATTTAATATTATAAACCTAAAGGTCAATCTTAGATAATTATGTGCTATGTAATTTAAACAAGAGCTACATTTTTGACTTATTTCATACTGTAGATTTAATGTGTAGTGCCTGACAGTAAAACAAGATCAATTTAGAGAAAAATGGGATTCGTGTAGGTATTTGAGAGATGAAGTTAAACGTATATACAGTTTATCTATGTAAGTGATACGTTGTAACAGTAATCATGTTGTTAATTTGTGTTAAAACTTTATGACTTTTGTCATTGTGTCTATTAAGCCATATACGGAATAATTTTGAGAACGCAAATTTAAGAATACTAAAATACCTGCAATGAGCACCTTAACTTTTGGAGGACAACATGTGTACAACTTAATCCCTTAATCTTAACCTCGTTGAAATTATTTAACACTTTAGGAATGAATTTTATATATCATGACATGCGATTGGAATATTTGGGAAGGCGATGGAGAATCGGGCTAGTTGGTTGGAATGGGGTACCCCTCTTATTAGCTGCCATGGTGATGCAGCGTTGCCGAAGCAACAGGCAATTAAATTTTCACTTCCTATCAGGGCGTGGAGCAAGCTGCGTCGCTGTTGGAGAGGGCATGTTGCACGCGCTAATCGTTTGAGTTTTATTGTCATGTTTTTCGACGCCTGTTAGAACATCAACTGTAGTAAAACTCCAGATAAGTCATATAAGAATGCAGAGAATTTTGAAGTCGTAACTATAGTTTCAGAGTATCATAGTTGCTGTAAGTTCGTGACTATAGTCAGTGAAATTGGGCTTGATTTCACATAAGGCCATACACTACAACTGTGTTTACATTAGGTAAAAATTGTAATTTATATTTTGTTTTTTTTTTCTTTCTTTTAATTGCAATAAAAACATATGATAGAATCCTTTGCTTCAACTATTATACCGTTACCAGCTCTTGGTTAGTTAATCTAATGTTACATAAACACAGTGTTGTAATACCAGGGTAAGATTCTTGGTGCATGCTCTCATTTGAGACTCACCCACTAAACTTGATGAGCTGGATGAAGGAGAAGAGCAAGCTGTTGTTAAAAGAGAATATCCGTGTAGTGGAAGGTTATCTACGGAGTCTTGTTCTAAGTGGAATAGTATAACTGGGATACATAGTATATAGTTTCTATAATACGTCGAACAAAAACACATTTTAAACAAACACATCAACACCACTACATACAACACACACATTCAACAGCAGCAGCAACAAAAACAACAACAAAAACAACAACAAAAACTACACAATACTACAAAGCATTCACATTTACCTGATATTTAAACACATTTACCTACAAAGCACTCTCAGCGTGATATTTAACCTCATTTACCGCTAAAATGCATTTCTATAGCATTTTTGGACATCGTTTATGGATATTGCACATGGCTAACATCATTCCTAAACATACTTTATTAAATATGCCACATAGAAGTATTTTACACAGATAATTTAATCAAATATAACTTTACAGTTTCTGAACAATAAAATAACTTACATTCTAAACTTAAAACTGTATATATATATATATATATATATATATATATATATATATATATATATATATATATATATATATATATATATATATTATTTAATTCTTCTTTTCTCTGTTTGACTTTTTCTCTTATACTCGTATTCTATTTCTTTTAATGTTGTTATTAATTTTACTTTAAACTTATAATATCACAAGCAAGAGAATGCATCCTATATTCTAATACGTATATTTTATCATCGTAGGTGCTTAATGTTAACCGATAATATACCAAAATTTTTAAAAATTGAGTTATTTCACCATCTTTTATATTCAATATCTATGGGTTATCAAATATACGAAAATTTTTAAAAAAATCGAATGTGTCCCATTTTTGAGAAAGTTTATGGACGTATCATAAACTCTGCCCTGGACATTCACGTATGATTTCATATACATTTGAGCTGTATGACTAATCATACTGGGATAAAACAGGAAACAATCTACTTGATATGACCTTTTATTCTAAAAGATAACATAATTTTTTCTTGCACATGTTTCATTACAAATTAAACGTTGGTTTTCTTGTCATAACAAGGATAACATAATTTATTATAATGAATCTTGTATTCCCAGTACATGCGTGAAATAAGAGGAATTCTGTTTTGACTTCAATCCAATGTTACACTTTATGTATCGATACGGTTATCAATCTCCACATTTTATTTTTGTTTTACGAAAGGACAGTAATAAATAAACCATAGTTCGCCGCTTTATCCAGTGCAAAGTAGGATTGACATTAATTTTAGCCAATGTGTATCTGAGGGTCAAGGGGGGCTATAGCCTCCATAGCCCCTTGAATCCTCGCCTATAAAAGGGACCATCCAACGCTGCATTTTATACATCGGAACTAAGTACATTTTTCTCCTCATCAAAGAGATGGTCTATTTTGTCATACTGAATCTCTATTCAAAACTTTCCTAGATGATTTTGGACGAACACGTCTTGTTCTTTGGGTGAAGACAGTAAAGCTAATACTATACGTCGAGAGAAATCTACGAAAGGCAAAGTTTTATCCAAATGTCTGTAGAGTATCTACAGGCTGACAATAGCACAAGTGATACCAAATCTGACAAACGGCTAATACCACTTTTTTGATCTGGTTAAAATTCTATACAACAAACGAAGTTTATCAAAAAGGCCGACTACACCCATGTTCCAGTGTTATTCGTCAATGATCGATGGTCAATAAAATCCGCGTAGACAATGTGGGCAATATAATCATCAAAAATGTCACGAAATATATCTACAGGGCTGACTTGTATATCACGTCACTGATTAATAATAAAGGGTTTCAAATTAATATTTTTTTAAAAGATTTGTTTTCACTAAAATGTTTTCTTTTTCAAACTCGAGCACACGGCTTTGAGTTGGACATTGGTGTCCTTTGGGACGTTACTCTGTGAATTAGCTGGTGTTCCATCAGAACCACTAATATCGATGTCGTAGGTTTCTCCACCTACCCCGAACGCACATCCATAGGTTATGATAGTAACGAAGTAACAACCAAAAGCCAGTTTTTGAGTAATCGCGAGGCAAAGTTGAATTTAATGTATAATCGATAATTGAAGTGGCGTACAAACGCATGCAATTTGTTGACAAACCAGTCGAGGTAGGGCCATGATTCGTGATAACATTGAACAAACATTAATTCTGAACGGAAATACTATATTATAGTGATTTTCAAAAAGTGGAGTTACTCCGCTCTAGCCATTTAGAACTCCATTTAGAATTATGTTCCCCTGTGATCATTAGAGTTCACCTTATATCTCCCTTGTCAGGTAGCAGAATCGGATGTTGATCAGGATTGGGGAATCAACCAGAGCTTCTTTTGATGTACAGCGGGGGACACTTCTAAATGGTACAGCCATATGGAGATTTACGGCTAAAGTGTACCATTTAGAAGTGTCCCCCGCTGTACAATCCTATCATGAGATTTCGAAAATTTGACTACAATTCTCCTCAATAGAAATCGAGACCTTACGATTCCAATCAACGACTTTCTAAATGCAAGGCCAATGATCTACCTACTAAGCCAATACTGCTGTCTATATAATATCTGCTATCAATAGACTCAATTAATAGTAGTTAACCTAATATTGAAATTTTTAAAATCTGTATTCGTAATCGTTTATTACAGTTGGCACTTTGGGCTACATATCCTTAAAATCACATAAAATACATGGTATATATCCCAACCAAACCCAAAATTATTATCACAATAAAGCAATTTTTCTAATACTTTGTTGTTTTACAGCACAGTTAGCATATAAGAACGTTTATCCACATCCTGCTAGCATAACTTAAAAGCTTCTAACTTAGTTTCTAAATGTTTTTTATTTTAAAATTTTGAAAAACATTGCAAAGTGTTCAAAGCACGGAACGGTGCCACGGTGCACACTTTGAGAAGACGTATACTGAAGAAAATATTACGCTGCTATTTGACACTAATCCTTTCATATTCTTTCAATAAAAAATATGTAATTTGTAATGTAAATAGAATACAAAATTTATATTTTGTTCTTCTTCTTGCCCAGTGTATGATATTTTATACATCAATTCTCAAAACGGTATAGCTCGACAATTAATTGTTGCAGATGAAACAATTTTCTCCTACTTTATCCTTCATAACCTACATAAACGTTGGTTAACTTTTTCTGTGTGTGATCTAGAAACACTAGAGAAAGTAAAAAAAATAAACTTACCTTTGTGCCCTTTTGGACACATTTTAAAGGATATCAAAAGTTTTCAGCTTTCCAGCGGGACGATGCAAGTGTTGCCAAAACAAATTTTAAGTAGAAGAAAGCATACAAGTATGAAGTTATCGTAGCAACTACCACTTCCCCCATAGGGGAGATAGTGTATATTTAATGCAAATATAAAATATATCTGTTTTACGTATAATTAATGCAAGTATAAAACATATCTGTAAGCTGGGATCCAATCATAAGCTGGGATATTGTTGAGTATTCATTATGCTTTTCACTTCGAATTATATTCTGTGTACTGATTAATTTCCTATTCTCTAAGACATTATCCTCATATTCCTTGAAAGATATTTCTGATCTAACAATATTGGATTTTACTCCTTTTGATTTTCCTGTCTAATCTTATATACTTTTTTATCTCCCTTTTTGTTAATAGCATACTTTTTAAGACCGACACCCTTTTATATTATAATACCTTTATGCTTATTTTTAAATCATTTTTTTATTAAAATGTTTCAACCCATACTCATTATTTTCTTTTTAATAAATTGAAAAGCACATGTATACTTTTCAAATCGTCATGTACATTATCAGTTTCTATATGCACTATAACAGAATCAGAATTAATCATTAATAACATTGTAATTTATCTACATATTTGTGTTTTATCACATTGTAAAACTAATCATATAAACAAATGTTACATATACCTAGAACTGACATTCCAACATAGATAATAATTTTAGTTTTATACATATGAATAGCAGGTATATTATCATAAAATGATCTTTAGAAATAAGTTTCCCAATTAGATTTTGCACTCAATTTTTGTTATGTCCAAGTGTCATTTCTCTTTCTTGTATTTTCCATAGCTTTACCAAGGACACCATTATTCGCTAGTTTGAAGAAATTTTTGCCAGCCTGATTCTTTGCTTTTCATGGAATTGTTTATTATTTAAATCTATGTATTTTTTAAAACACGCTGACTATTCGAATGCCAATATTTTTGAATCTTTCTCAGTTTGAGACCATATGATACATATAACTTTAGACTTTGATAATGCAATATGTAAAGTGTTGTTAACAATTTTGGGAGTTTCTTACTCTTTATGTAATTTCTGGAGCTAAACACAAGTATGAATGTTTGTTATGAAGTTATTTTGGATAATCTAAATGAACTTCTAGAATATACCCAATATCAGTTATTCGTTAACAAACAAATAACGGAACTTAGTAATCGTGCACTCTATGAGATGTATTCCTTTTAATTTCAGATGTTCTTAATTATAACAACCTCTTATACTGAATTCCTATCTTCAGTATGTTCTTAGTATTAGAATAACTAAATATTTAAACAAAAGCTGGAATATTTGAGTGGACGCTAATCACAAAAACTTTCAGCATATACTTGTCGAAATAAATAGATCGGCGACCTCATTGGACAGATTCTAAAGTTTGAGTTAAAGATTAATTATTCTTAATCATAGAACAGACTCACCAACTGTTAAGCTGATATAACACTGAATACATAACTCGATATCACGCATAATAGTAGTCTTCAACTAATGATCATGAATACACAATACTATGTTATTATAACATTTTCAACACTAGGTCAATGTGGTTTGACCAGTTTCAATTTTCCTTAATTCTGACGCAATTCGTAAAAACAGAATTTCATGCAGAAGATTCTGACTTCAGTCGCCAGATGTCACTGCTTCAAACTTATCAGTGTTATCAACTCTTGTTCCACTCAAACATTTAATATCTGACTTTTTATTTATTTCTTCTAACATGCTACAATGAACAGCACCTCTAAAACGAAATGTTAAGTGATCATGATCAACATTACGTATAAGTAGATAGTAGACCTCACTTCTGGCGCATTTCCCCTTCAAACCCCTAACTACCAAAAAATTATGAATCCGCCACTAACCATTACACTTTAACACAGAAGGATACCGCAAAGTGAGATTGAATACGCTTTTATCACATTTAAAATCATAAAAACTTACATCTAAAACTTATAACTTATAGCGCTGTCTTTGATTCAAAAAATAGTTTTTGTTTGGTGTAAATCGGTTCTCAAATAACTGAATTATAAAAGTTTAAAATTTACTATGTTGCATACAGACGTTGCATATATATATGAGCGTGAGCGTAGTAAAGCGTGACTCGCAATCCGATTCTCTTTCTCTTTTTCTTCTCTCAGCTCTGAATGACAAAGAGGTTTGTGCAATAGAAACAGAGAGAGAATGATTAACAGCGAAGTAACGGCGTTGTATTCTTCGCCTCCCATATAGATAACATTGGATTTAACAGCTAAGCATAGCTCGGGCACAGCATTCTTCGTTCAACTTTCCTCTCGTAATGATCAGTTTTCAAGCGAATGCATCTTCGCTGTTAGCATCCTTGTTGACAGAGTTAGCATCTAGTTCTAGAACGTGCCACACGCATGCGCTAGTGTCTCTCTTTCCTTCCCATCAACACTCAGTGATACCAGAATATTAGAACTAAACCCTAAGTTGCTAGACAAAAAAAGAAAAAATGTCAGTGTTGCCAACCCACATACCAAATATTATAGTGTTTACCCAAAATATTCTTAAGAGGATAGTTTTACCCCTACATAGTTATAATGTACTAATTCATCAAATAAAAAAGTTTGCAAATTTGAAAAAATTAAGTTGGCACATTGCAAAAAAATAAAAATCCAGGTATTCGAAAAATAAAAAACTAGCGTAATCTACATAAAATTCTAAGACTTTTATAAAGAATAACATTTTCCCGAAAACCCAAAAATTAACCCGTAAAAAATTCCCGAAATTTTGAATTTGTTATAACTTATTCAAGTATTAACCGATTTTCAAAATTCAAACGGCAATCAATAGAGAAAGAAATTTACTATCTATCGAATGTCTTGCAAGCAGTATAACTATAAGGATATAATTACAAAAAACTCAAATAAATCCCTAATTTATACATATATCTTTAAAATTCAAATGGTATTGCGTTCTGTATATCCAATGGTGTTAGTTTTTATAGTATTGCTACCATAAAAACACTTTTACATTTAAAACACTTATATACTTAAAATTACAAGTTCGGATATTGATAATGGAATCTTCTACTGATTTCGTTCTCTATAGGAAATAATGATTTCTTAAACTCTGCCCACTGATCGTAATTCAAGCTGAATAGGCAGTCGTTAATATCAAAAACTAGTTGAACTTCGGTTTGAACATTTTTCACAATTACATTGAAATTATTAGTAAGAATGAACTTCTTTTGAGGATCCACTATAATCGCTCCATATTTTACTTCAAAAGACATATTTTAATCATTTTTGTTATTTTTTTGATTCACTTCAAAATAAAACTGATGTATTTTATAACCATTATCTAAATCTTTCAAATTCTCATACTTAACAAACATCTTATATTTTTTCAAATCTCAACACTTCCTCAGTATCACCATTATATCTTTGTGTTAATAACGTCTTATATTTCTCATCTAAATGTACTAAAACTCTTTGACCATAACGTTGTGTTTGAATCAATTTCCATAATGTTATCTCTTACAGTTTACCTTTTTCTAACTCATCTATGCGAAGGAATCTCAATGCTTTAACGTCATTTTTTTATTCAAATAATTAGCCATAGCTTCTTATTTGTTATAAGGAAAATGTTCGTTTTATGTATAAAATTCATAAAACCACTTCTCATTTAAAATTCATAAAACCACTTCTCATTTGAAATTATACATACAGAACTCAACAGTTGGATAATTATCTTTTAGACCAGTGTATTAGATTTTTATTCCATCTTTAACGATCTCATCAATCATTTTATCTGGTAAGTGTTTTGTAAATCTAGGTGGAAGAAAGACCTTAAACTCCTCACACTCAACTAAAATGCTCTTTCCAAACTTAGTTTTAATCTTTTCCATTTTCACAATCTTATATTCTGTATTTAATTCTAATTCTCTTAACACAATAACTTGTTTTTGCTCATAACTTCCAAGTTTATTCAAAACCTCAACATGACTCGCCATCGTATTTATTATATAGAAAATCAATGAACAAGCTTCAATTTTTATCTTTAACAAGAAACTTTTTAATCATTTTTTGCAAATTTCGTTTATGGAAAACCTCCATAAACATTACAAAAAATAAATGTAACTATCTAAAACTCCTCTACTACTTTCTCATTCTTAGGATCATATGTAAAGTTCTTTTGTCCAATTAAAATCGCATAACATATAGTATTAGCAGCCACAGCTTCTGCAAAGTCTACTACAATCTTTATGTTTGTTCTCTCATTTACCGATACATTCTTCCTGTTACTACAATTAATCAAATACATTGGTCTATTATCTATAAACTCTTTAGGATCATAGTACATTTCGGTATTGCCACATGTTATTCTCTTAAATGCAGTGTAATCTTCGTACATCTTAAAATAATCCCTGTTAGTAATATCTAAGTTTCTTGATTCTTTTGGAAATACCCCATTCCTTCCATTCTTAAGATGTATATTCTTTACCTTACTATGATCAAACTTACTTGCATCTGCTTTTTGTTTGCTACTTCTATCAGTTTGGAACATTACAACTACGAAATCAGGCATATCAAATTTTCTAGAATTAAATTGAGTAGTAACATCGAACTCCAAGAAAGAACCTACAACAGTCTTCTGAACACATTGATAAGTATGGAATGAAAACATGATTTTAGGTTCTTTAAGAATATTCAACTTTAACTTGTTTTCATAATTAGATTTGTATTCAATTATCAGCATTCTTATCTCCATATTTCTTATTGTTATTCTTCCATCTTGAGGAGCTGCTGCACCTGCTTCTGATCCAGTCCATTTGTACAAAACATCATTATTATTATTAGCTATTGTAAATGTTAATCTCAATCCACCTTTCCACATAACCTCTTTATAATTACCTAAAAAGCCTGGAGTTAACCTTAATGGGTACAAAACGCTAAAATCCTTTCGTAGACCAAGTTTATCATCTTTTTCAAATCCTGCTTGTTTTAGATATTCAACTTCTGGTTTGGAAACCTTTAATGTTCCAATAGCTGAGGATGTTATTCCAGGTAGATCAATCTTATTTATAACAACTCCATGCTTTCTAACCTCAATTTGAAAAAGCAGAATGGTAAGCAGTTATCTACAAGTTTTATAGTATCATTTGCACCAAATGTTCCTCCAACTGATGCACCATCAACTTCAAAAGTCATATGAGAATCTGCTTTGTTTGAATGTATAAACCCAACCCTCACACCGAAATCAAACTCAATATCTTTGTTAGCTTCATTCAAATTATTAAATGTTCTTGTGTTAAGTTTAAAACTATAACTCGTAACTCTCAATACTATCCATTTATTATTAAGAAAATCTTGAAACAACGCTTTTATGGCATGCACCCATAAAAGAATCATACGTAATAACAATTAAAAACTTATAATCCCCATCCTAGCTTAGGTATACGGACAAAATCTCGCGGCCGAAACATCGCCGCCCAAAATCTCGCCGGCCAAAACCTCGCGGGACAAAATCTCGCCGGGCCAAAACCTCGCGTGGCCAAAACCTCGCCGCCCAAAACCTCGCGGGACAAAATCTCGCCGGGCCAAAACCTCGCGTGGCCAAAACCTCGCCGCCCAAAACCTCGCGGGACAAAATCTCGCCGGGCCAAAACCTCGCGGGGCCAAAACCTCGCCGCCCAAAATCTCGCCGTGCCAAAACCTCGCCGCGAATGAAACTTATCTTTAAAATTTACCCAATGTGTTTCCTAATATGCAATTCCACATTACAAATAATAATAATAATAATAATAATAATAATAATAATAATAATAATAATAATAATAATAATAATAATAATAACATACAAAACATCGTGTGCGTGGGCTTTCTCGGGTTATTCCCGTTTCCTCCCACTTTCTTTATTCGATCATTTCCTTCATCCTGGTCATCTACGTCTTCTTTAACCTATAGGACATAATCAAGGGACGTCGTAAAATCTCATATATTGTTTCATATTTTCATAAATATTATTAGATTTTTGTTAAAATTTTAAGTTTTTGGATGTTCCAAAGTTCACGAAACTAACCTCGTTAGTTGTCATTACTTTCCTTATGCAGACTTTCTTTCCCAATAACCAGTTTAAAAACATCCTGTCGCCCTACCTTCACATTGAAATCCTCTAATACAGAAATAGAATTTTCATATGGTATCGCGGGACTTGGTCAAATACCCGTGATACTTATTCTGAAACAGCGTCTTTTATACCGTCATCCTTATCATCTGTTGGAACATTTACATTTTGGTCAGGTGAGATTTTGGGTATAACGATATTTTGGGGCGCGAGATTTTGGCCCGCGAGGTTTTGGGTGGCGAGGTTTTGGCCAGGCGAGGTTTTGGCCCCGCGAGATTTTGGCCCGCGACGTTTTGGGCGGCGAGGTTTTGGCCAGGCGGGGTTTTGGCCCGGCGAGATTTTGTCCCGCGAGGTTTTGGGCGGCGAGGTTTTGGCCAGGCGAGGTTTCGGCCTGGCGAGATTTTGGGCCGCGAGGTTTTGGGAGGCGAGGTTTTGGCCAGGCGAGGTTTTGGTCCGCGAGGTTGTCGCCGCGAGGTTCTGGCCGCGAGGTTTTGTACCCAAACCCCTAGCTTAACCTTATTATTCATAGCAGTACCAACTCCAAAAGCAGCTAATCGTTCAGCAATTCACGCATCACTACTAAATGCTCTATTCCATGCTTTATTTTCTAGTTCCTCATCTGCAATGTCTTGACTCTGTATCTTTATTTTCACTGTAGTATATATCGTGTTCTTTACAAGCCTAATCTAATGGGTTCGTATATTTATCACGTCTTTCTAATCTTTCCTGTAGCTTGGTTCCTGGACTTAGTTCTAGTAGTACGAAAATCCTGGAATATGTAATTCAAATGGGAGATTATTAATCAAATCATTTACTAATCCTTTTCCAAGCTTCTCATCATTCCAGAATCGTGGTGGTAATGTATTTAAGATCTTAATCAAATAGCCTATACCTTTCGGATCATTAGGAATAAATTGTGAAAGCTTATTATTAATCATACTTACTATACCTACTTTCTCATTATAAAAGTTATTATTACCAGCCTTTTCATCTCCATCTATAACTATTAGCCGATCAAATAACTTTCTCACGTCATCCATCCATATATATTCTTTAGGTATCTCTGTATATTGTTTAATTCCTTCACCAGTCCTTTTAGGCGTTCTGTTCTTTTTAGGAGTTGGAGGTAAATTTGGTTTAATATAATCATCCCAAATAGACTTGATAATATTAATGTACTTAGAACCTCTATTAGATGCTACTTTTTTATCTCGATTATATTTTTGGGAGGCAGCATCTGATTCTATTATTATATCTTTGTACTGTTTAAAATCGTCATCATCATAATCTTCAATGATTTTATTAGTATTCATCGTTAACAATTCCCATAGACCTTCTGTTCCTTTATAAGTTTTAACATTAATTATCAAATCATCACCACTCACTTTAACTTCAGAATTTCATATCTTATTTATTATTTTTCCATCTTCTTCTACAGCTCTTATTCCAAATACACTATCATTTCTTTTACTATAATATTTTGTTGCAATCTTACCAAATGATTGTCCTGTTGCTAGACTCCTTCAAATTTAACTTTTATTTGTTTTCTCATTTGTTTTATTTCTTCTGTTATAGGCGTATCACTACTACTTGGGGAACTATCATAAGTTATCTCTTTAGGTGTTTCTATTAGACTAGGATCTATTGAAGCCGTCTTATGTACAGCTGGAACAAGTTCAGTTATTAGATTTTTATTTTGTTCTGCTACTTCTTTGATCTCACTTTCCAAGTTTTGAATAGCATCAATTACAGGCTGTTCTTGCCTCTTAAATTTATCGTATATACCTGCTCTTTCTTTCTTCCAAGATTTGAAGCTTCTCATCATTCCAGAATCGTGGTGGTAATGTATTTAAGATCTTAATCAAATAACCTATACCTTTCGGATCATTAGGAATAAATTGTGAAAGCTTATTATTAATCATACTTACTATACCCTTACAAGAACTCCTTTAACTTAATGTTCTTATTAATTTCTTTCTCATCCATTTATTATATAGAAAACGAACACACATGAAAAACGTCAAAAAATGAAAAAAACGTCAATAAACATGATAAAACGTCAAACGTTAAAATGTAAAAACATGAAAAAACATCAAACGTTTAAAAAAGTATTTTATCTTGTTCCTATACTTACCATTGTTTATCTACCTTGTCATATCAATTACTATAAAACCATAATCTTCTTGCCAACATTTTGAGCATAACTCTTGAAATTTATCATAAGACATATCTCCTACAACAAACTCGTTATACACATGTTTAAGATTAGTATCATCTTGTCTAAATATGCATAGGAAGTTAACGTTATCTCTTATAAGCTGTTTAGGTACTTTTGAATATGTCTGTGCAAGATAGAAACGGTCTAAATGTCTACCACTCGTAAAGTATTTTCTAACTGTGTCTTGATTCTCCAAAATGTATTCGCCAAACACAACAACAGAGTAGTTTTCACATTCATCAATAAGTACAATACAATCATTACTGTTTAAGAACGTTGCTTTTTGTTTATTAAACTTTAGTTCTGCTTTCTCAAATCGATCTTTTAATTGCTCGTACTTTGGCTGATTCATGCTTTTAAAAAATATATAGAAGAAATAATTGTTTAACCAACCTGGTTTTAATAAAAAATAAATAAAAAATGTTTTACCACACCCAGATGTAAACACAATAAGACATCGAAAATCATCAGGTATAAGTTCTCCATTTCTTTTCTTAGCTGTTGTTTCTTTTATCATCTCATTACATCCCAATTTATAGTTTTCTTACTCATTTATTATAGAGAAAATTGTCCAGCCTTATTTGCTGACATATTTTATGATCTTATATCTTTAAGTTATTCTCTGATCTTAAGCAACGTATATTTTATATATTCGTTATCCATTTCACCATTTAATGTTATTATCATTTCTAACTGTTCTTTAAATGAGTTCATATAAGTGACAATGGTTTTTTATTTTCCTTTTCTTTTGCTTATGTTTAATTTAGAAGACAAACCTGTTATAATAGCACTTCCAGTTGCAAGAGACGTTTTTAATATTGAGTAAATTGTTACAGGTATAAAAATATTAATAAACGCAGTTGTTGCAGAAAGTATAACCGATAACGTAATCAAAGTGTAGTATGCATATCTAACAATTCGTAGTTTTCTCTTTTTCTTGTTTAAAGTGTATTCTAACTTTTGAATGATATATTCTATTAACTTGATTACTTTCTCTCTTGGAATATCTCTAGGTAAATTAAACTCATTCATTTATTATATAATAAATGGCTAAGGTATTTAAGTTAACGAGTGATACTTCTGTTTTAAAGAAACTCCATTACGAATTAGACAACAGTAACAACTAATTAAGTATAGGACTAGTTGGGTTTTACACAACATACTTAACTCCAAACATTAGAGAAAGAAATAATAAATTAAAATTTTGTAGTAATCTTCATCCTAATCTTACAAAACATCTCATAGTTCAACCTGGTCAATATAGTTTAAAAGAGTTAGAAGAATATATTAAATCAAATCTTTCATACACTGGCGATGCTTTTAAAAAAATTAAATTTACTGAGGACAGAGAGAAAAATAGAGTTAAAATATTTAGCGTACCGTGTGATATAGCCTTAGATACCATTAATACTGTATTAGATTTTAGTGAGAAAAACTTAACCAGAAACATAGAACATATTGGAGATAAGATACCAACGTTTCATCCGTTCGATACAATTAATGTTCACTGTAATATAGCAGATGGTATGTTTGTTAAAGATACTGAGTACACACATAGAGAAACAGGGATTAAAGCATCATTTAAAACAGATCCCGAGTTTAAACATAGTATTATTTACGAGCCTACTTATCCTTTATTTTTCCCTATATCTAAAGACAATGTTGACAATTTTGAGATAAGGATAACAGATGAGAATGATTCCTTAATTGAATTTGGTGGAGCAACAACAACTGTACTTTTACAAACCAAGATTTTCTCTTAAATAAATAGGAAGATGTGTTCTATTAAAGGTTGTATGTTTAGTGTTCCTTACAACGAACTAAAGGATTTAAATATTGATGATGTATTATCAAAGAAACAACTTAGCGATAAATCTAAGAAAATTAAAGAAGGTAAAGGAATGGATTTAACTTTAACTACTACACAAATGAAAAAGATTAAGAAGGAGCATATGGGTGGTTTTATTTTTACAATTCCGGCCATTCTAGCGGCTTTAGGAGCAGTTGGCTCATTAGCAGGTGGTGCAGCAGCGATTACTAAAACTGTACTGGATGCTAAGAAGAATAAACAAGAACTTGAAGAAAAAAAAGACACAATGTCGTTATAGAAGAAAAACATGGAGGAGGTAAACCAAAGAAGTCAAAAAACTGAAACCATTGACCAACTTCGATATAGAGAGGTTAGTTAAAGTACTAAGATAAAACGATTTAGAGGTGTATTTGTGAGTGATGAACTTCTACAAAAACCCTAGGTAAATGAGTGCGGTATAGTTAACCTCGATAAATCAGAAAACATTGGTACTCATTAGATATGCTATTGGAAAGATAACAACATAAAGTACGTGTACGATTCTTATGGTGGTGTTCCTCCTAAACATCTGGTTCAATATCTTGGTATTGAAAACTTGTTTTACAATGGTGAACGATGACAAGACTTTAATTCAGTTATATGTGGTCATCTTTGTGTTAAGGTTTTAAATCTTCTAAATCAAAGGTATTCTTTTAGTGATGTTATGTATATGATTAAAATGATTAAGTTTAAGTGATTTTATGGTCTATATCCATAAAAGTTTGTTTTAAGACAAACATGGAAGCTATACAAAATAGATTTTTAGTTTATTTTGAGAAGCATGAATATGAACTAGATGCACTAGATAGATATAATTTTTATCAGTATTTTCAGGATGTTAGTAAGATTGACTTAAAAGATAGAAACAACATATATGATGTTATTGATTTGTGGAAAATATTCATACCTAAATTTTTGTACACGGAAGAAGAGTTGGAAAAGTTACGTTCAATAATTACGTTAAAGAAGTTGTTGTCAAATTGTAGCTCTAGACCATTAGAATTCAGTAATTGTGGTAGTAAGTCATTAACAAAAGGTATGAGTAAATACATTTGTGATGATTTTTATGTAGAGAGTGGTTGGGTTTACAGTACTAATGAAGAAATGAAAGCTGGTTGTGTAAGAAAACCATGGTATGATACTATAAAAAGATTTAAGTTACAGTTATCTCGTTTGCAAGCTTTACAGGATAAAATTATTTCTAAAGATGTGTTCAAGGTGTTAAATTATGAATTTGGAGATTTTACAAAAGATTTCATATCAACAAAAGATGTTCTAGAAGTACTAAAGAAAAACAAATACACAAAATATTATGATGATGTCTATTTAATACACTATCACGTTACTGATCAAAAACCACTAAACTTACGAAATATGGAAGAAACACTTATAAACGACTTCGAAAACTTATACGAGACCTTTAAAGAACTGTATCCGAAAAGTGTATTGTTTATTAACTTAAAATGTGTATTGTACTATCTGTTGAAAAAGCTAGATGTTCATGTTGATATTGATTTTAAACATTCACATAGACAAATAGAGATGTTAAAGAAATATTTTGAAAAATTAGGATGGGCATTTTCTGTATAATATATGAGTATGGATATATTTGGTAATGTTAAAGATAGAAAAGGTGATGTTAATATTAGTGAAGAAAAATTATAATTGTTGGAGAATTTAAATGATGTTGTTAGAGTGTCAACTTAGATCAATAGAAGCTCAATTAGAGAACGATAGAAAACGATTTGAAGATGCATTAGAAACGTTACAAGACACATACATAAAGAAAGAAGATTTTCAAAGGATTAAAATGGATACTACTAAATTGATTATGCTGAAAGAAACCATACCCTTTTTATGTCAATTAAGAGCTAAAAACGTTAAGGAGCCAATCATTAGAATATTTTATCTCTCTAATGGCTACACATTTCTCTATAGTGGGAAAATAATGCATATGAAATTAAGTTTGGATAAATACTTTCTAGAGATATATTTAGGTGATACTTTGATTGACAATTTACCTTTAAACTTTAACAAGAATGATATAATTACAATTAAACCAACTAAAAATTCTGCTATGGAAGAAGGACAATTATTTTTTGTTGTAATGTACATAGAAAGAGAACTTTCCTAAGGACGTTTGCTATATATTAAATATGGATATTTTTGGTAACATTAAAAGTATAAAAGAAGAATCTAGAGAAGCTTTTAGATCAAATTACACATCCTGGGTTGATTTAAGAATAAAAGATTGGTTAATGTAACTAATGCTATTGATAAACAAGATGTTGTAACATTAGAACAGCTTGAATCAGTGAAAGAAGAGTTTCATTTACTTACACGAAAAGAAATTGTTGAATTTCCATGTCGATTAGCAGAAAATGACAGCGGGAAACCAGCCTTTTTTGTATATAATTTAGCTGCTGCCTACAAATTTCTTTATAGAGGTAGGTTAATGCATATAGGATCAAGTCTTAATAAACATCTTATAGACCTATTTTTAAATGACGCTTTAGTTGAAAGTTTTCCATTACACTTTAATATGCATGATCAGTTAACAATTAGACCATCCAAAGATTCAGAATTGAAAGAAGGTAAATTATTATAGCTTATTATGTATATGGAAACAGAAGATGAAGGTGAAAACGAATCAAGTGATGACGATAATGTTAAAAGTATAGTATTAGGTAGTGATAAATTTTAATTATTTTGTTGGCTTTCTATACAATAAATAGTAATGATAATGTATTGTATTAAATGTAAGAAATTGACAGATACGAAGAAAGATACCATTAGAATTGAACAAACAAAGAATGGAAGATATCTAAAGAAAGGTATTTGTTCTGTATGCGGTGTTACTAAAACTCAATTCGTTAAAAAGAATGATTGACTATATGATGGTAAAGGTGTTAGAGAAGACATTATAGAAGAAATTGACAAGCAATCTAAAAAAACTTTGACAGGCTAAGTGTAGTTATAAAAGGTATCGTTGATCTTTGGAAAGCTGATCTTGTGGAAATGGATAGTGGAGTATTAAAAGGTGTTTCCAAATTAAACAAAGGATATAAGTATCTGCTAACGATTATAGATGTGTTTTCGTTATATGCGTTTGCTGTTCCTGTTAAAGATAAGAGCTGTATGAATGTTACAAAAGCATTCGAATCCATATTAAGAACGAGAAAACCTAGTTACTTACAAACTGATCAAGGTAAAGAGTTTTACAATAAAGAGTTTAAGAAGTTAATGGAGGAAAATAAGATTAATCATTACTCAACCTATAGTGGTAAGAAATCTTCTGTTGTTGAGAGATTTAATAGAACACTTAAACAAAACATGTGGAAAAGGTTCACAACACAAGGGAATTAAAAATGGATAGAGATATTACCAACATTGGTTAGTAAGTATAATAATAGAGTAATAGAACAATTGGTTGAAAGCCTATAGAAGTTAATAAGAAGAATGAGCGAACAATATTGGATAAAGTGTATAAGAAAGAATATCAGCGTGTTAAGTCCAAATACAAGTTCGGTGATTATGTTCGTATAAGTAAATCGAAAGGGTTATTTGCGAAAGGATATACACCTAATTGGTCAACAGAAGTATTTGTTATTAAAGAGGTTATTCCATCCAATCCTCCAACATATAGAGTAAAAGATTTAAACAAAGAAGAAGTTAAAGGAACTATTTATGAGCAGGAGTTATTAAAGACGACTTATAAGGATGAGTATTTCGTGGAAAATGTGTTAAGAAAGAAATGTGATAAAGTATATGTTAAGTGGTTAGGATTTGATGATTCACATAACAGCTGGATTGAAAAAAGTAATGTTATGTAAATATAAATATTGTCTTTTATGGAATAATGACCATAAAAGGTTGGCGAACCGTTACTCTCTGTGTTAGATGATTATGTAAGGGTGTAACGATTTCGAAAGAGTTAATACTTGATATGACAAGATGGTGAATGAGAATTTATTTGTGTGGGTAAAAACTCCGAAAATGATTAAATCAACATTTTTGTATGATACATATGAGTCTATGGATAATTCGTATAGTTTAAATGATATTTGTTATGAACAGATTAAAGGTAATTATTGGTATGGTACTTTTGATGATTTTAAATTGATTATAGATAAGAGTACATGATATTTCAGTGCTACTAAGTTGTGTCAAGATGGTGGAAAAAGATTTGATAATTGGCTGAAAAATAAAGAATCTCAAGAACTAATAGAATATTATAAGGAGAAATTAAGGCCGAACGAAATAATATATCTAATAAACCCAGGAGGTGGTAAAATAAAGAAAATAATATCTGGTTCTTATGTTCACACATGCTTATTTCAAGAAATAAAGAGATGGACATTTATAAAAAGAGAAAAAGATATATTAGGTTTTATTTATATAGCAACTACCAAACAGCACCAAGAGAAGGAATATATATAAAGTGGGTTTACAAAAAACCTTGAACAACGCCTAGGTCAGTTTAAAGAGTTTAGACTTGACTTCGAATTATTTTATTATGAAGAAACCTATAAGACAAATGATGCTAAAAAGTTAGAGTCACTTGTGCATAAACAATTAGATGAATTTAAATATAAAGGTGAATTTTTCAAGTGTGAACTCAACACGATTAAAGAAGTTATAGAAGAAATTCAAAAAGATGAAGTAATCGAAAAATTGAAAGGATTGGAGTTAAAAGGTGAATAGGTGTAAAAAGGTAAAGGCAATGAGTTTTGGACATCACTATCAGACGAAGAATTGATTAACAACATAGATTGTTTGTATGATCAGTTATTATCTTATAATTAAGGTTACGGCTTCTATGGTATAGTAGCTATAAAAGGTGATTAGTTAAGCATTAAACAAATCATCTGTTGTAACATCGAATGCTAAGGTCAATATACTACCTAAATCAGAATTATTATGATATTTTCTTATTATAACTCTCCAATCCACAATGTGTCTATATACATATATAAACTCTACAGAGAGGTATTGATAAATTGAATTGTTATCCCAGAGGTCTTTGAACTCTGCAATAAATTCTTCTGTTAAATTTTGAAATATCGAAATCGTTCTTTAATCTACTTTGTCAGCGTAATCTCTTATAAGGTTTTCTGATAATTGCTGAGTTCTACATAAGCTCCACCAATCAACTCTATCTGCATGTTTTCGTATAAAGGCTTCAGAGAGTTTGCTTCCATAAGATATAGGATCAAAATCAACTTTGCCTATAAACTCATTAATAAATTCTTGAGATAGGTTTTGATTTAACGATACTTCTTTCCAATCAACTCTATTTGCAAATTCTCTTATAAAGTCTTCTGATAATTCTTGGCTTTCTGAAAAAATCTCCCAATCAACTTTATCAGCTAATTCTCTTATAAACTATTCTGATAACTTTTTCCATTAACATATTTTACTGAAATTAACTTTCTGCAGATATTTACGTATGAAGTCTTCTGTAATGTGATCATAGTTATATTCCTCCTCATAATCATCATAACCTATAGATAACCATTGTTCATCAGTCAGTGAATCTAACATATCATCAGACAAATTCATAACGTTTGCATAGAGAATGTTTTGTATAAGAAATGGGTTCTTTCTTTAGTGGCTTTCTTGAACAAATGATCTGACATACCTATGGACACGCTAAAATTTATTTTGTCTTCATCATTATAACCACCAATATCTAAATGTTTACATACACAATCAAATATAGGTTTGTAAGATAATATTTCCCTAGCACTAGTTATATTCACCTGTTCGTTTTTATTCTTAGATTTTTAAAATTTATCTCATTTTTGTTGGTTTTCTATATAATAAATATGGAGAAAGATTTTGATTTATTACATGGCAGACTTAAACTAATTCATCATGATCTTAAACTCTTAGCAGCACTACTAGAGAAGCAAATACTGTTAAAGGAAAAAGAGTTATTAATAATACAACAAAAGACATTTGATTTGAGTAGTGATGATGAATATCAATATGGTAGTGATGATTATGACGATGATGAGTAAGTTTACAAAAATGATTTAATTTTAATATGTGTATATGTAACTTTGATGGGTTATTCCCATAAAAGTCGTGTTCTAATACAACGCGTAATATGTAGACAATGGCAGGAGTGTACAATGTTAAGTGTTGTATTAGGACGTATCAAAGTAAAAATAGTCCAAAAATGATTAGAAATAATCCAGCGAAGATAAAAAAAAAACGATAGTGATAAAGATTTTCTCATATAGTAAATAAGATGAGTAATTATTGTAAATTTACTGTAATAGAGTTAAGACGACAATGTAAAGAAAAGGTAATCAAAAGATATTCCCGATTAAGAAAAGCAGAACTAATAAACCTTCTTAAACAATATGATGATGAACAAAGCAGAAGACAAATTAGAAATATATTCCTATTTAAACAAGAGATATTTGAAGAACCAAAAATCAAAGTTGAATCAGTACCAATGGATGTAAAGCTCAAAGAAACGACAATGAAATCTAGATTAGAAACATGGTAATTTACAACAGATTACAAACCACAAGATCCACTTAAACAATATATTACTGCAGCATCTAAAGCTATATTAAACAGATTACAAATTAGCTTAAGTAAACATAGTTGATTAAAAAATAATCTTTATATAAGTTGTACATATAAGAAAGGTGAGGAAACTCAAAACTTCTATTTTAACACTGAAAACCAAGAAATATATCAATCAAGTAATTTAAAAGAAGAAATAAGTAAGATGAAACAAAGATTAAGAACAAGAATGGATGAGTTCCAAGCTAAAAGTTCTGGCTGGGCTCTTATATACATTAACTTTTTACAACTAGCAATCGTCATAAATACACCATATAGAGGATCGACATACATAGAATTACCTAAACAAATTCAAAACAAAAAGGCAGTAATTAATGTAAAGAATGAAGATGAAAAAAGTTTCTTATCTTCAATTAGTTCTGCACTATACTCAGTTAATAAAGATCCACAACGAGCTTCCAAGTACAAGCAAGCTTTTAAACACTTAAAAGAAAAATTAAAAATATTCATTTTCCTGTAAAACTATGTGATATTCCAAAAGCTGAAAAAATACTTGATATTTCTATAAATGTATATGCATATGATAAAGACTATTCAATCTATATACTACATCACACGCAAAACAAGAAAGAAAATCATGTCAATTTATTATATATAAAAGAACAAAATGAAGGTCAAGTTAAAAATCACTATTGTTGGATTAAGGATTTAAGCCGACTAGTATGGGCACAGTTAACTAAATGGAGAGCTCGAAAATATTTATGTGACAGATGTTTGTTATACTTTTACTCTCAAAACGCTTTAAATAAATATGAGCAAGATTGTTCGTTAAATGAGCCAGTAAAAATAATAATGCCCGAAGAAGGTAAATGTGTTGAATTTAAAAACTACCAATACACAACGAAAATGCCTTTTGTGATTTATGCTGATTTTGAATGCTTATTACATAAATGTTATGGGTTGTGAAGAATGTTATCCAGATAATGAATCATATACAAAAAAATATCAACAACATAAGCGATCTGGATTTTGTTCTTATGCAGTAAAGAGCGATGGAAGAAAAACTAATCCAGTTTGGTATAGAGGTGAGAACGCTGCTAATAAATTTATAAGGCTGTTATCAAAAGAAGCTGAACATATATCGAACATATACAAACAAAATAACGAATTACCATTAACAAAAAGTCAGAGAAAAGAGTTCAATGAATCTGAATGTCTTTATTTCTGTAAGCTGCCGTATACTAAAGAAAATCATAAAGTTAAGCATCATTATCATATAACAGGGGAATTTATAGCACCACTATGTAATAACTGCAATTTAAAAGTTAAAGTACCAAAGTTTGTACCAGTGATCATACATAACTTGACAGGATATGACTCACACTTTGTTATAAAAGAACTTGGATGTAATAAAGAAGAAATAGATCTAATACCCAATAACGAAGAAAGATCCATATCGTTCAGTAAAAAGGTTGGAAGTATTAAATTGAAATTTGTAGATTCATTTAGATTTATGGCTTCTAGTTTAGACAAATTATCATCGAACTTGAAACCTGAACAAATGATACATACCCAGCACTTTTATCCTAATCAAGAACAGTTTCAACTTGTAATAAGAAAAGGTGTTTACCCATATGATTATGTTAACAATTGGAATAGGTTTACAGAAAAAAATTACCGCTAAAGGAAGCATTCTTCAACAAGCTTATGAACACACATATAAGTGATGATGATTATGAACATGCAAAGAAAGTATGGGAAACATTTGACATTAAGAATCTCGGACAATACCATGATTTATATTTGAAAACAGATGTATTATTGTTAGCAGATGTGTTTGAGAACTTTAGAGAAACATGTCTTAAAGCTTATGACCTTGATCCTGCTTGGTATATGACAGCACCAGGTTTAGCTTGGTATGCAATGTTAAAGATGACAAATATAGAACTAGAATTGTTGTGGGATTATGATATGGTATTAATGGGAGAGTAAGATATAAGAGCTGGAATTAGTCAATGCGAAAAAGATATGTTAAAGCAAATAATAAGTATATGGAGGATTACGATAAGAATAAAGATGATTCGTACTTAATGTATCTAGATGCCAATAACTTGTATGGGTGGGCGATGAGCCAATATCTGCCGTATAAGGGATTTAGATTTTTCAAGTATAACTGATGATTCTGATACTGGTTATGTATTAGAAGTTGATCTTGAATATCCTAAAGAATTACATGACTATCACAAAGACTACCCATTAGCTCCTCAAAACATATGTCCGCCTGGTTCAAAACAATCAAAGGTATTAACAACCCTATATGACAAAGAAAAATATGTAATTCACTACCGAAACCTAAAACAATGTCTTTCACTTGGATTAAAACTTAACAAGATACATCGAGTAATAGAGTTCGAACAATCAGATTGGTTAAAGAAATATATTAATTTAAACACACAAATGAGAACGAAAGCAACAAATGATTTTGAAAAAGACTTTTATAAGCTCATGAATAATTCAGTATTTGGGAAGACTATGGAGAATATTAGAAAGAGAGTTAATATTAAACTTATAAGTGATGAGAAAAAATCCGAGAAGCTTGTAGCAAAACCACAAAACAAATAAGAGTACTACAGTTTTTACTTAAAATTTAGTAGCAGTTCACCTGAACAAGGTTAAAGTGCAATTTAACAAACCGATTTATGATGGTATGTCAATTCTAGATTTGTCAAAATTTTTAATGTATGATTTCCATTATAATGTGATGAAACCAAACTATCAAGACAAAATAGAAGTATGTTATACAGATACCGATAGTTATATATACCATATCCAAAGAGAAGATCTGTACGAGGACATGAAAAATTATATTGATTACTTCGACACGAGTGATTACTCTAAAGATAACAGATATAAGATACCACAGGTTAATAAAAAATAGTTGGTAAGATGAAAAGTGAACTTAAAGGAACAATCATTGAAGAGTTTGTTGATTTAAGATCAAAAATTTATTCAATCAGGTTCGAAAAAGATAAATGTTGTAAAAAAGCAAAAGCAGTTAAGAAAAATGTTATAAGTAAAGAACTGTCATTTAACGATTATAAAGACTGCTTGTTCAACCAAAAAGAATATTATAAGAAGATGAATTTAATCAGAATTTATAAGGACGATTTGTACAGTATAGAAATAAATAAGTTAGCTTTAAGTTGTGTGGATGATAAGAGATGTGTTTTAAAGGATGGGGTAAATACCCTGCCATGGGGACATTATAAGTTAGAAGAGTTGTAGATTTAGATGTAATTTTTTAGATTGTAAGTTTTTTAGATGAAAGTTTTTATGATTTTAAATGTCATAAAAGCCTATGCGATCTCACTTTGCACTACTATCTACTCGTATATGATTCTATATTACTTAAAGTTTTCTCTGAATTTGTGTTATTTGATTTCATTTTAAGTGTAACGTCCCGTTCAGCAGCGTTCGTGGTTAACCCATAACGTCCCATTTTGTCCATATGGAGTTGCAAAGATTTTATAACATTTTCTGCCTGGGAGATTAAGTGTGGAATTTTGTGACACGACTCACAGTAAATGCATTACAACAATAACAAAAATATTTCGTTATTTTCACATTTACTACGATCATATGGAACAAACGTAACTGAAAATGTTATAAAATCAGGAAAACATTAATTCGGGCAGTTATGGGTTATGGTGGAATCCGACCCACATGAGCTCCAAGCTAGAATCGAACCCGGGCCTTCCACACTAAAAGCGCGTACGCTAACCTTTTAGCCAGGACTGAGCTCTAAAATCTACTTTACTCCCATGCTCTTTTACTTAGCAATATCGTTTTGGCCTGCATTAAAGCCGGTTGTATACCATTCTATATAGTTCAAATTCTGTTCTGATTCAAAAGTAGCAGGAAAAGTCACATCTTGGACAAACTTTTTATTTTTATGTAAGAAGTGTAATGCATAGTCCAAGATTTCTATGGCAGAGGTTAGTCACGTGGTTAAATTTTTCAATTGTCTTTTACGATTGTAGATTTTTCTACTGTGCAGAATGAGAAAATTGTAGAGGAACATGGTGTGGAAGTCAGACGACCACGAAAAAGTGAAAACATGGAATCAGAAAAATTTTTGGTCACAAAAAGATCTGTTTATTTGGGCAATAAGAGTGACACATCTTTATCAAAGTCCGAATTCTCACTTTTTCCACTTCTCGAAGAAATAAGAATGAATGAAATGAAGCACAGAACGGAGGTTTATCCCGCTAATTGAAGTTTCTAATGCCAACATACAATATTCGTACGTAAACAACCAAATGGTGTATTGTTGAAACTAAGTTTTCGAGTTCTGGTCTTTTCTTGATTACCAGAATTTTGGCACTCTAGGCGAAAGTAATGTTTTCAAAACTTGTCATTACACCATTCTCTCCGAATTTTTATGAATTCTATTATTTATGTTATTCTCCTTTCTTTTAGAACATTCCTTTCCCTCATTACTCTCCTATTATTAGTTTTGGCCATAATAATTGTCAGGTCGGGTGCTGTGCGTCCTTAACCCTCAAGTAGTCGGACCGCGGTCAGAAGCACCGCAATGAAATTATTTTTATCCTGTCTTCACCCTATTTTTCAGAGAGACTCCACCGTCCAGCTAATCTTCCCCCTCATCTACCCGAACATTCAACCTCAATCACTCCGTTATCCGTTGCTTAGTTTAACTTCTAGCGATTGATTAGTGTTTATTGATTAGTGTTTCTGCGATGTTTTACATCGCGCGCAACTAAACGTGTATTTTTTCAGTGCTTCACTCCCCATGACCATTGCTTTAGAAGTATTTTATGGTTTATAAATATATTTTTCTTCGTGGACACAAGAGAGGTCGACAGTTAACAAACTGGTACACAATATGAAAGAAAGAGGGGACTAGAAATAAACAGCTTAAAAGAACGGAGGGAAATGCAACGAATGGACTATTCGAGTATACCAGCCAAGACAATCTCGTGGAAGCTTTGTAATAGAAAGATGATAACAAAGAAGATAATGTAGAAATAAGTTAACACAAAAGTGGAAGTGAGGACTCAGCAACCGAGTTTGAAGACCTTAAACCCAGAAATAATCGGCGATTCTTCGAATGTTGTCGCATTGGCAGATGCCGAAATAAGCGACGACGAAGTGGAAAACAATGTAAAATTGAAGATAGCCTAAAATATTTCAATGTAGTGTTTTATTGGTTAAGTTTCAAAATAACACGACCATAAAATAATTCAATTTAAATTTGATTTAACTTCAATTTAGGGGCCCCTTTCAGCATCAAGGTTATATGAGACGTATGCCTACTGCTTAACGTGGAATCCGAACCACGTGGGCTCCCAATGGGAATCGAACTCGGAAGTTCCACTCCAAAGGCGCGTATGCTAACTACTTAGCTACAAACTACAAGCTCTAATTGAATGTAAAATACACTGTAAGTTTTGTTTTTTGTTATGTTTATATAGTATTTATTTTACTAATTTACAATTTCATTTCTAATTTTTGACGAACCAAAGAGATGTAATATTATGAAGAAAGAAATATTGTATTTCGTTACAAAAACAAAAGGACATAATCAGAATTCGGGTTTTCGATAAAACCAGTGCGCAGTTATCAATCAAAAGAGGAATATAAGAAAGAAAATCTTATTTCATTCGAAATAAGAAATAAAAAAGAGTAGAGGTCTAATTGTAGGTTTCTCTAATAGCTATTGCCGCTAGACTGATTAAAATAATAAATATTTTATTCCGCCATAACCAACAACAAACAAAATTACAGGAAAAATGTTTAAAACGATATTTCCAACACATTATATTCATGCTGTCCTTTTGACCGCGCGCGATTACTCGCCTAACTTCGGCAGCGCGAGTTCTTGAGCGTTAATTTACACAGCCCATTCAACCTATAACAACTATCCTCTTGGACAAACTATATTGTCGTCGATTTTTAATCATCGAACTAAATTATTATTTTATTCATGTGAATGGAAAAGTTTTTTTTTGTTGCTTTGCTCTGAATGCATTAGAGCCACTAAGAAACTACATTTATCTTAACACAGGTCCTCTCTAGACAGACTTCCACCGTCAATTATACAAAGAAATTATTCTTTATTGAACTGAATGTTTATTTCATTAGCAGAATATCTCATTAGAAATAGTAACCGTTTTTTTCTTGAGTGGAGCGGCAATTTATATACCGACGCACTCTCAGTTTTATTTCCTTCTACAGATTTACCTCCTAACCGTTTCTGTTTTACAGGCCATACAAGATGAATTCATTAATATATCTCATGAAGAACTTCTGCACTTACAGAATGAAGATTTTGAAAATTTACGTACTTTTTCTTTTCTAGATGGTGAAATAATGGAAGATTTACCTAAAAATTCTGGGAACTGTTATAAATTCTTTAAGTTAGACATTTGGTATTTTATTGTATAGATATTTTCCTTTAACGGACTCAAGGAAAATTTGTATCCATAGGTCTTCAGTGGAAAAATTTGGGAGTTGCTTATCACAATCAATTTCATTACCCCTTATTGAATAAATAATAAAAATTATTTTGTATTCGCTTCATTGGAGCAAAATGAGATTTGATGTGAAGAAGCACATTTAGGATTGCATTAGGTATATGCAGTTGAAACCTGATCACCATCCGCTAGTTCCTTTGTCTATTAATACTTATTCGCTTTCCGTAGCATTATTAGCTTTAGATTTTCATGGCCCTTTCCCACAGGAAACAATTCGGTCGTTTTAAATTAGTTGCGTTAGATGTATTTACTAATTACTATACAGCTTATCTTGTAAACTAAATCACGGATACTGCAGTTTTTAAATGCTTTTTTGACATTTGTATGTATCTTTTTGGTTAAGTGGAAGCCATACTCACAGGTAACGCTCCAGTGTTTCACAGTAAAATATTTCTATCTCAGATGCAGCAACATAATGTTAAATTAAATTATTCCACACCCTATCATGCTCAACCTTATCTCACAGAACGATCTAATAAAGAAATTATCTCTACTCTTAGGTTGTTGTGTAGTCAATAGCACTAGCAATGGACTAAGAATCTAACACAGACAGTTATCTTATATAATTACTGTATTGGAGAGACACTAAGCATTTCCCCTGCGAGCATACATCCTAATATTCACATTTTTAAACATTTTGTTTCAAAGGTTTCGGAAAGTTTTGGTGAAGAAGATGGTATTAATTGGTTTAACAAATATCTCATGCAAAACGCCGCTGAAAGAAGATTATTATAAGCGAATCAAGCGTTGGAATCAAAGACAACAGAAACGTCGTCTGGTAGCCTAACGTGACTTAGTCTTTTCAAGGTAGCGTAACGTCAGTGATGAAA
This sequence comes from Thermobia domestica, assembly GCF_964235325.1. Lineage (NCBI taxonomy): Eukaryota > Metazoa > Arthropoda > Insecta > Zygentoma > Lepismatidae > Thermobia > Thermobia domestica. The sequence continues at coordinate 64,367,734 of NC_137457.1, forward strand.
GGAATATTTTTTTTACATTTACCGCGTTCCTTTTCTTCGTGTAAAAGCCCTTGATAACCGTGTTGCAGAATTTATTGTTATTGTGACGGGTGTTTATATAGGATTACGTTTTACGAACTGGACCAAACTTTGGAATCCCGCATCTCAAACCCGCTGAATATGGTTAACTTGGGAAAAGAGGCAACTCTCAAAACACCTTTTACGAGATTTGAATTTAATAACACGTGCCACCCCAAATAATCTTACTTCTCTTACTCCTTGTACCAAACCCTGATGTGGAAACAGAGAGCACAGCAAGAACAATAACCCAAAAGGTGATTTCCAGTAAACCAAGACAAAGCAACTACTTAATATTCACTCGTTGGTTATCTTTCTATTTAGATCATCCTTTGTTATAATATTACTTCAACACATCTAATCGACAGTCTTCGTTTGTCAAACTTATTGTTTCAAATCTAACTAGAGGGCTTTTATTAAGGAGAAGTCTCCTTTCGAAAAGAGGAATCGACAGATATTTTGAGTTGTTACTTTTCAATTACTCGTATATGACTTACAAGTAAAGGTTCTCTCCCAAGAATTGGGGATTCGGACACTGCGTATATATTTAGATATAGGATGGCTATTATGGAATACTGATGAAATATGCCATGTCGACAACAAAGGATAAATTAAATATGGCCGGCCGAAAGTCATGCCAATCGACTTTTGCAAACAACCTCTCATCCACTTCCCATGGGCAGATTGAATTAATGTTTTGCAGATTGATATATGTATGAATACTACACATCTTTTGGCTTGAAAGTTCGAGGACGTTGACGTATGGCCGATCAAAATGTCAATGTGTCAACGAATCGTGTTTGGAGAACGAATTGTACTATGAAAACACTGTATCACTAGACGTATACGAAAAGCATTAAACTGTTCAAAATATCGCCATCTGAAAATAAATATGGCCGAACAAAATCTTGAAAAAACACCTCCTACTACAAAAATGAAACTTGGTGTAAATGTTCATTACCACTAATAGGCCAGGAAAATAATACAAATGGATTACAGTATTTACATCGTGTGTATATAGGCGTGAAATACGCATATAAAATATCCACTGTAAACAGTTCAGGTGGTTCGCATCAAAATATTCTTTATGTCACTGGAAAGATTTTGCAGGTAAAATGCCAATAAGTTAAAAATGTTGCCAGGACCTGTACTATCTGTTTGAAGTGTTACACGCAAACATATACTGTTCGTTTTTTAAGGTCTAACACGTACTAGCCACAAACGTCCTAGAATACGCGTCTTAAAATTTGAAAACCATATCATATGTAACGGCATTCATCAGGTGATGGCATATGCTGATGATGTAAATTTAATAGGGGATGATAGGAGAACAGTAGAAATAAATGCAGAGATCTTATTAAATGCTTGCAGGGACATGGGTTTAGAAGTAAATGCAGAGAAAACTAAATACATGGAAGTGCGTCGGGACCGTAATACTGCAAATTGTGGAGGCGTTAAAATATTAAATAATACTTTTGATAAAGTGGATACTTTCAAATATTTAGGATCAATATTAACAGACGAAAATCATATTCACGAAGAAATTAAATGCCGACTAAAAGCAGGGAATTCGTGTTACTATTCGATTCAAAATCTCTTGTCGTCGCGAATTCTGTCGAAGAATTTGAAGCTTAAAATATATAAAACGATAATCATGCCTGTTGTTCTGTATGGTTGCGAAACATGGTCACTTACTCTGAGGGAAGAACATAGACTGAAAGTATTTGAGAACAAGATCCTGAGAAGAATATTCGGACCCAAGAGGAACGAGAATGGGGAATGGCGGAAACTTCATAACGAGGAACTACATAGTTTATACGGTTTACCCAACATTGTTAGGGTCGTCAAGTCTAGGAGGCTTAGGTGGGCAGGCCATGTAGCTAGAATGGAAGAAAGTAAAAACGCTTTCAAAGTCTTGACTGGAAGACCCATAGGAAAACGACCATTAGGAAGACCTAGGCGCAGATGGGAGGATAATATTAAGATGGATCTCGCAGAGATAGGAATACAAAGTAGAAACTGGATGCAGTTAGCTAAGGATAGAAGTCAGTGGAGAGCTTTTGTGAACGCGGCATTGAACCTCCGGGTTCCATAGGCCATAGAGTTAGTTAGTTAGTTAGTTATCATATGTAACAAAAATCGCCCTTACCAACACTGGGACCGTGGCTACACAGATAAAATCGTGGTTTTTGGTTTAAGGGGTCTATGTTCGAACGCGGCACAAATCAAAAACACATTTATTCACATAATTATTCATATATTTTCTTCCTATCCTTGGTGATTGCTACGATCATATCTTTGTATGTCTTGCCTGATTTTTGGGAGAGTGGATGCAAATAAAACTTACACCTCATACTTCCTTAGGGTACATTAGACAAGCGACCATCCGTAATTAATTTTTGCGTAAATTTAAACTATTTGACCTATCAATTTTTTTAAATTGTTCTTGTCTTATTTTCAATGCATATTTGGAGACAATTGGCTTCAAGGTGGGGACATTATTAATATTTTCTCATTTGTTCATAACTTGCACATGATAATACAACATTACACCATATTTCGTCTGTCCGGTACGAGCTGTTTCCTCGGGATTTTTGGCGGCCTATTGACTTTACGATTGCGATATTTTGATGGGTTTAATGCTTTTCATACACTTCTAGTGACACTGTACTTCCATAGTGCAATTCGTTTTCCCGACACGTGTCGTTAATACATTAACATTTTGATCGGCCATATTGGGTTCAATACATCAGTGTGTGCGAAAGTTGAAACCAATAAATGTGTAGTATTTATACTTTTATCAATTTGCAAAACTTTAGGTCAATCTGGCCATGGGAAGTGGATGAGAGGTTGCTAACGAAAGTCGATTGGCATGACCTTCGGGCGGCGATATTGGATTTATCCTTTGTTGTCAGCCGGCATATTTCACCAGTATTACTTCGTAGCCCTCCTCTATCTAAACGTATGCGCAGTTTCCGAATCCCCCATTCTTGGTAGAGATCCTTTACTTGTATTGCATTTAAATAATTTTAACTTTTCTCATTATATTCATTTTACCCATAGGTCGTTTTGACCGAAGCAAGTTACTTTCTATGTGTGAAATGGATATTATTGAAGAATATGGAATAAATGTGTTTAATATAGTATATTAATATTATGTCTTTGGATTCAGAAAGCAAAGTCGACCATTAAGTCTTAAGATATTTTAAATTAACATTTTATGTGGTTTTTCCTTATTATAGGAGAAACATCAATACATACATTCAAGACGTCGTTTACTTCGGTTGCGGAAGTTACTGTAACTAAACATATTTTCTTTTTCTAGAGTCTATGCTAACTGCTATGGCTTCTAATTAACATTAAGTTTCATTCTTTCGCATCTTGATGCGAAAGATCCTTCAAGAAAAGACATTATGGTATACTAACCAGGGTTCATTTAAATTTATTTTCCAAGCTGTATTCTGGGGAGTTATGGCGTGTTGAACAAAAGAATAATTTTACCACTCCAATAATTAAGACATCATTTCGTAGTTGTGGAAACATATTCACCTTTTTTATTTTCACATTGAAATTTCATTGTAACTTGTGTATTCTTGTTGTATTTCATGTATAATTTCCTAGGTATACTGAATAGGAGACTTTAATTATGTTCCCCTGTATTATTATTAAATTGTGTTTCATGCTCTTGTGAATATTTCAACATTTGTGAATTTTATAATACGCTTAATGCTATGTTCATATTTTACCACGTTTAAATAAAAATCTTAAATATTTCTGTGTAAACCATGTTTTAAGTTTCTATAATATGTTTCAATAGTTTCTTCATGCACTTCAAGATTATGTTCGCATGCATTGAAATGTAGTATTTTAAATAATGTTTTTTTGTATAATTGCCACTGTAAGTTTGTTTAATTAGTGAAACAAGAATGCATCTCACTTTAATGATTTCCTATCATCTCAGCTAATTTCATAAATTTCTGTCTATAACATAACGGTAAAATTTATCAAAGTGAAATGATATGAAGGTTAATATTCTTATTTCAGCTGAAGACCTGTCGATAGCAATTTATTTGGATTTACAACTGGAAAGTCAGCGAGCACATTAAAATTATGTTACAGAACTACTTATTGTAATTTAGTACTTTTAACTCACGGCGTCTTATTTACACTGATATCGAATATTTCAAAAATGTGTACATTTGTGTCTTCATATTTGTTATTTTAAATAATTACTTGCCATTATGCTTCTATGCGTAATCATCGCAATTAATTGGTAATGGCACGTTTTGTTAGGTATACGTTGAGTCATAGTTTGAAGAGGCGAATATTTGAATGTTATGACATACGTGTGTATACAAGAAAAAGTGCTTTTACACTTCCACTTTTAATACCCTGCTACCAAAATTCACAACTCTAATTTCCCAGCTAGAAGGCAGAGAAACATGATATAGTATAGGTTAAATTTTATCTACAGTTATAGTGATCAAGATACACCCACGTAGTTGTACCCTACACTTCTATCCTAGAAAGGATGGGTTTAGGACTAGCATAACGGAAGAACGCTCTTTCTTCATTTAACAATATAAAATTTATTAAAATAAATTAAATATAACAAGAAAAGAGAAAAAAGTAAAAAGTAGTTTGCAAAACTCTGAATATATGTGTAACAGCGAAGTGTTGTGACAATATTTTGAATGATTTTAACAAATTATAAAAGCTTAGCAGTTGTAGAAAATGGATCGATCTGGAACATATGAGGTCATACTTGCTCAGCTCAGGAGCTCCGGGAAAATTGAGCACCTTACACCGTCAACCCACGGTATTTTAGGACCTCCATTTTAGGGGTGATATTGTTCCCTTTTATGAGCACTTTTTAGGGGGTGTACTCGTTCCCTTTTATGAGCATATTTTTCAAACCCTATTTTGAACATAGCGGATAACACATAAGATTACGAACACATAGAAGAGCAGATAACACATAGCAGAGACTACGTACCATAGTAAGGGTGAACTCGTTCCCTTTTATGAGCATATTTTCCAACCCCTATTTTAACATAGCAGAAATGACATAAGACTACGAAACCATAGAAGAGCTAATAAAAGAGTATGGCTTATTTTCCAAACCTTATTTTAACATAGCAGAGAGTACATAAGATTCGTACCACCCCTATTGGAACATAGCAGATAATATATACGACTATGTAACATAGCAGGGGTGAACTCGTTCCCTTTTATGACCTCCATTTTAGGGGTGAACTCGTTCTCTTTTATGAGCATATTTTTCAACCCCTATTTTAACATAACGGAAATGACATAAGCATACGTAACATAGCAGATAACACATAAGACTATGTAACAAAGCAGGGGTGTACTCATTCCAACCCTTATTTTAACATAACAGAAATAGCAGACAATGAGCAAAGATTACAATCGAACACCCACGGTCTACAGATAGTCATTTTAGAGGGTGTATTTATTAATTCTCTTAGATGACCATTTTTTCCACCCCGAATTGAAATTACATAGCAGAGCAGATAATACATAAGATTCGTTTCATTTTATTAACACTTTTAGGGGTGTATTCGTTATCTTTTATGATTACTTTTTCAACCCCTATTTGAAAATTTTAACACAGCAGAAATTTATGAACGCATTCACCATCCCTATTTTAACGTAGCACTGGTTTCGTTCCCAACCCTTAATTTAACATAGCAGAAGTAACACAAGCATGTCCCCAAATTACTGACCATCGTGTAAAAAGGTCAAACTCAAAAACGAAACAACATATCGGGGTTGTGTATCCACATTTGGCAATTGGTCATCAACTAGTACATGTAAAGAAGTACTGAACCTCGAGTCAAAGGACAAGATACTTAAAACCTAATAACTCGGAAATGGAGCCACATATTGAGGTGGTGTTTCCACATTTAGCAATTGGTCATCAACTAGTACAAATTCCAATATAATGACCATCGAGGTCAAAGGTCAACATACTTAAAACCTAATAACTCGCAAACGGATACACATACTGAGGTGGCGTTTCCACGTTTAGCAAGAGGTCATCAAATACTGCAATTTCCGAAAATAATGACCATCGAGGTCAAAGGTCAAAATACTTAAAACCTAATAACTCGAAAACGGAGCCAAATATCGAAGTGGTGTTTCCACATTTAGTAATTCGTCATCAACTACTACAAGTTTCAAAAAAAATGATCATCAAGGTCAAAGATCAAAAACTCGAAAATGGACCCTTATATTCAGGCGCTGTTTCCAAATCTAGAAATAGATCATCAACTAGTACATCTTTAAAAAAGTACTGACTATCGAGGTCAAAGGTCAAGTATTTAAGCCTTAATAACTTGTAAACAGCCTGTCGGATAAAATTCTGTGACCTATTCAGTTTTGTACCAATCAGAAAATGTGAAGAATGAATAAACTTGAGTGGCTTATTTGCTATTGTACTAACGAGGAACGCCATTTTGTACTACTCAAATAAACAAAGGAATAAATTTGTACTAACCTAAGAAAAGCGAAAAATACCCATTTTAATTAAACGAGTCAATACATTTATACTAACCAGAAAAAAGCGAAATAGCACCATTTTGTACTACTCTATTAACCGAAGAAGTATTCAGTTTTGTACCAACTAGAAAAAAAGACTGAAGGAGGACCATGTTAACTATTTAAATAAACATAGGAATAAATTTGTACACCGAGGAAAGCAAAGAAATAGCATTTTTATGGCATTCAAATAAACGAACGAATACATTTGGATAGAGTATTTAGTTTTGTACCAACCAGCAAAAAAGAATAAAATTTGAGAGGACTATTCTCTTCTGTACCAAATGGAAAAGTGAAGAAGAGCCACTTCAACTATCTTAGGATTTTATATCATTAGGTATTGTTTAAACAAACGAGAAATGACAATTTTAACTAGCTAAGAATTTATGTAACAAAAGAACAAATTAGAAAGTTTTGTTTTTGTATCAAACCAAAAAATCCTAAGAAGGATCATTATAACAAGTTCATAATTTTTGTACTTTTTCGTGCTATTCAAGTGAAGGAAATAAATAATTTGTGTCCTCAAAAATGATAGTTTAATTTAACTATCTGAGTATTTTATATCATCTTGTAGTATTTAAATATACGAAGAAATTAATTTGAGTGACCTATTCAATTTTGTACCAACAAGAAGTGCCATATTTAACTGGCTCAGAATCTTATACCTTTTGTACTATTTTAACAAACGAAGGGATAAATTTGAGTTGTCTGTTTTCTTCTGTACTAACCTTAAAAAAGGCGAAGAAGTGATATTTTAACTTTCTGAGTTTTTTATGTCATTTTGTACTACTGAAATAAACGGTGGAGTATTTAGTTTTGTACCACCGAGAAAAAACAAAGAAACTGTACCATTTTGGAGTATTCAAATAAACAAAGGACTTATAATTTGTGTCAACTTTAAAAAGGGCCAATTTTAACTAGCTGAGTATTTTATCCCATTGTGTATTATTTCAACAAACAAAGGAATAAATTTGTATGAGCCGGAAAAAGCAAAAAGTACCATTTTATATCATTTTGAACTAGTCAAATAAACAAAGGAAAGAAAAAAACGAAGAAGGATGATTTTAACTAGCTGAGTATTTTATACCATTTTGTACTACTCAAATAAACGAAAGAATAAAATTGTACTAACCAGAATGTGCGAAGAAGTTCCATTTTAATTAAACGAATCAATAAATTTAAGCTAACTTAAGAAAAGCGAAGAAGGACCATTTTAGCTAACTCAGACTTTTATACCATTTTGTACTACTTCAATAAACGAAGGAAAAAATTTGTACTAACCAGAAAAAGCAAAGAAAGACCATTTTAACTAACTCAGATCTTTATACCATTTTCTGCCATTTAAAGAAATGAATATCTACATACGGATGTCCTACTTCCTTTTGTAGCAACGAGAAAAAAAAACTAAGAAGAATCATTCATAAGAGGCTTAGATTTTTATGCCTTTTTGTAATATTTGTACCAAACAGAACTAAAGCTACACAAATAAACAAAGGAATAAATTTGTAATAACCACAAAAAGTGAAAAAGGCCCACAATTTTGTACCAACGAGAAATTTCATTTCCAGGCCATGTTTTACTATTTAAACAAACGAAGGGATAAATTTGAGAAAGCGAACATGAACTCAGAATTTTATATTATTTTGTAATACTCAAATTTGGATGGATTATTTAGTTTTGTACCAAGCAGAAAAAGAAAACAAAGGTATAAATTTGTACTAACCAGAAAAGCGAAGACATTTTAAAGAAATAATAAATTTATTGGGGGTGTACTATTTCCTTTTGTACCAACGAGAACCATTTTAACTGGCTTATGATTTTATACCTATTTGTAAAAATTTGTACCAAACCGAAAAAGCAAGGAAATACCATTTTTGTGTTAACCAAAAAAAGCGAAGAAAGACCATTTTAAATAGCTCAGCATGTTATAACTTTTTGTTCTTTTGGTCTACCCAATTTCTTGACCATGATGTACTATTTAAACAAACAAAGGGATAAATTTGTGTGACTTATTCACTTTTGTAACAAGCAGAAAAAGGAAAGAACTAACATTTATACTAACTCAAACAAACGAAAGAATAAATTTGAGTGGCTTAAGCAAAGAAGGTCAATGGTAACTAGCCTTTTTGTGCTATTAAATTTGAGTGACCTATTGAAGAATGAATAAATTTTGGTTGCAATTATAAAAGCGGGGAAGGTCTATTTTATGTACATTTTGTACTACTCAAACTCTACTTTGTGTGCCAACCAGAGAAAAACAAAGAAAGACCATATTCTGCTACTCAAACAAACGAAGGAATTTCTGTACCTTTTTGTGCTATTCAAATAAACGAAGGATTAGATTTGTGTAGCCTATTCTCTTTTATAGCAAACAGAAAAAGCTGCTTTTAGTTTTGTACCAACCACGAAGGTTCATTATAGCAAGCTCGGTATTTTTATACCATTTTGTATTACTCTAATAAATTTGGCTGGTCTATTTCATTTTTGTAACAATCAGAAGGAAAGCTCAGAATGTTATACCTTTGTGGTGCTACATTTTGTATTATTTTTGTGTCATCCAGAGAACAATTAAAATATACTCTCACTGACAATTCAGTTGCCGGTAATTCAGTATTCTAGCTCTAACTATTTATTTACATGTGCTAGTCCAATGTTTGTAATATTACAATACTACAAATTCATCCATTTATAAAATAATATAGTTAACATTTCAAGTTCTTCTATTCTTACACAATCAAATGCATATTCTACAGTGTCTCAGTGTTCATTTATAGAATTAAATAATTGTTTATCTTTCTCTAAAACATTTCTACTATTTCTTTGATATAATAATCACACTCTGTAATGTATTCATACATCAGATTAATTTTTTTCTCCAAAGTATAAGTGTTCTTAATATTACAACCTGTAAAATGCTTCTTTAAATAAAGTTTATAGATTTTCTCTCTCATTTCAAGTTTAATTAAGATCGTCTACACCTTTTATAATAATTCGTAATCATACTGCAGCAACCAGTTGTGATCTTTTTCATTTTCATTATGTTCAGAACATGCTTCACATAATAATACTGAATTTGGAGTGTACTCATTAAATACTTGTATAACTAATGTATCACAAATACTTTCACTAGTACACTCGCACTCATTAGCTTCCACTTCAAAATAGTTAATGTTTGAAACACTATCATTATCACTTTCCGGGAGTATTTCATCATTTTATCAATTATAGCGTCTAAAATAATACACTTCTTCTATTTCTGGTGTTGGATATATGATTCTCACTTTATCACGTAATTCATCTGGCAAATCGGGGTCAGACTGGTGAATTAACAGTATAGGTTTTTCGTTTTCACGCTGAATTTCTCTTTCTTTAGGTGTAACATAAACAATCTTCATGCTAGTCATTTTTTCTGGTCTTCAGGAAAAACAAATCAAATAAAATGGCAACGATTGGAATGGAATGGTTGGCAACGGTGGCATGGGTATGTGAACAGTGAAAGAGTGCTCCTATGTTTTTTGTTAAAACTAGTGGTTTTTTCGATGGCAGAGTTTATTGAGCAGGAAAACATTGTCTGTAAGTACTGTGGATCACAATAATACGTATTTTTCATTATGTATTACATAAAATAACTAACAACGTTGGAAAAATATTAACATCTCGCTTCTTTCAATTGCACCGGAAGTAAACAAAACAACAGTAGTGTTGCAAACCTACAGTAAGATTATTTTCTGACAAAATGTTCATCGTTGCCAGATCTTCTGACCTGGAGAATTTGGTGCAGAATCAACAGTGAAACGTGGTGCTAATGACACATATTCATTGTTTCTACTTGTTAGGTAAAACAGTTATATACAGACTTAATATTTTTGTCGTCAGTGTAACCAGCATTAAATAACAAGATTAGTGGGCAATAAAAACTTCAGTATGGGAATTTGTAGCAAATGCTTGAAACCCGTTCCTCGACAAAACATTAACTTAAAAGTGGAATGTAGTGAATGCAAAAATATATTTCAGAGTGTTTGTGTTGATCTGAAAGAGGATGATGTAAAATATTTACTGTCACTTGATTCCTCGTGGCTGTGTAAAAATTGTAAAAAATCACGACGCAAGTCAATGACAGGTGATAGTCCTATAGTAGCTATGAATAAATCCCCAACCTTAAACGAAGTATACGAACTATTACTTTCTATAAAACAAGAGGTCGACGAGATTAAAACAGGGAATAGAAAATTAGAGGAAGATCTTGGTAAGTCACTAAATCTGGCCCATGAAAAATTAGACGAAAATTCAAAATTATTAAAGTGTCAAAATGAAGAACTGGTTAAGTGTATGAATTTCATTGATGAACTTAAAAGTGGAAATTTATCATTAAAAAGGCAGGTAGAGAAACTAAAGACAGAGATTGATGATCTTGATCAGTACAGTACAAGAAATACCTTGGAAATCCACGGTGTTCCCGCCCTTCCCAATGAGGATGTTGTTGAAATCGTAAAGAAAGTTGGTATTGCCTTGGATGTAAATATCACAGATGATATGATAGATACTTGTCACAGACTTAAAAAATCCCCAAACCAACCCGATCCGCATATAGTAGTAAAATTTGTTAGAAGGTCTGATAAGGATAGCTTTGTTAAGAGAAGGGAAGTTAAAAGAAACCTAAATTGTAAAGATATTGGTTATACAAAAGGTGGAATTATCAATGTAAATCATAGTTTAACACTGCATCGAAAGCTAATATATAAGGAAGCTTGGAAGGTTAAAAGGGAGAAAGAATTCGATTTTCTTTGGGTTGATTATGCTGGTAACATCAAGTTAAAAAAAGTCAAGTGAGTCTTACGTATACACACTCAATACGGTAGAGGAGGTTAAAAGTTTGTTGTAATGATTGTTAACGATAAGCGTAACCTTTCATTTAATTATCAAAATGTAAGAGGTTTAAGGTCCAAGTAAAGCGACATATATTCGAGTATCGCTGCGACTGATTTTGATGTTATATTATTAACTGAAACCTGGCTATGTGATGGAATATATAATGAATTTATAGATTATAGGTATAATGTGTATCGACAGGACAGGCAAAACTGGAATGGGGGTGGCGTTATGATTGCTGTCCTGAAGGATTTTGTTGTTGAAAATATTCCAATAACTATTGATACAATTGAAATGCTGTTCATAAAATTGGTAGTAGCACATAAATCTTTTTATATAATTGTAGTTTATTTTCCACCGAAAACAAAAGTTGATAAATATCAAGAATTTTTTGCAAAAATTGAGCAGGTTAACGATATTCAGCACAATAACTTATTAATTTTCGGTAATTTCAATATTCCAGAAATTCCCGATTCTGATTGTGACTTGTTCTAAGGTAGTCTGATTTGTGTTTCTTTGGCCAACTTCTTGTCATTAGTTAATTTACAATCATTTAATAGAGTGAGAAATCGTAATGGAAAAACTTTGGATTTAGTTCTTTCTAACATTGAAGGAGGTTTAAATGTATCTAAGTATATATTTCCTTTATTACCTGAAGATTATCATCATCCCTCTTTAATCTGTCAACTTTATATTAAGAGTTCTAAGTTTACTATTAAACCAAGTCCTATTATTGTATATGATTACAGTAAAGCTGAATTTTTCAATTTACATATATCATTACAGAAACCAAATTGGAACGAAATAACTAACTCCAATAACGTTGATAAGGCCGTGGATATTTTCTATGAAGTAGTTAATGGTGTTATTGATAGATACGTACCAAAGAAAAGGTTATTTAAGAAACGTACTTACCCTTGTTGGTTTACACATGAAATTATTACTATTCTCAAGCAAAAGGATTATTATAGAAAACAAAAAACTGAATCGGAGTATAATTATAATTTATTGAACTTCGTAGACAGCTAAAACGTATGTTGAGCACTGCGTACAAGAGTTATATATTACAAACTGAAAATACTCTAAATAAGAATTCTAAATGTGTTTGGAATTTTATTAAATCCAACAAAAATAATAATTTTGTAAATAAATGTATGTTTTACAGTAATCAAAAGTTGAACTCTGACAGAGATATAGCAGACAGTTTTGCGCTGTATTTCCGAAGTGTATATAGTTCAGATTCTTCTTCTTACGTTATTCCTGATATAAGTACTATGGAAGTTTCTCAGAATTTAACAATTGATTTTATAACTGAACTTGAAATTAAAGACTCCATCAAAAAACTAAAGCCGTCTAAGGCAAGTGGTCCAGACTCTATTCCAAGCTATGTGTTCAAAGGTTGTGGTGATGTTTTAATTACCCCTTTGTATTATATCTTTAAATTAATATTGAAAACGGACACATTTCCTAAATTGTGGAAAGTCAGTAAAGTATGTCCTATTCTGAAAAAAGGTAATACAAATTTGATTGAAAATTATAGGCCAATATCACTTATATCAACTCCGGCTAAAATATTTGAGAACATAATTTTTAATAGAATTTTTAATCATGTTAAATCATACATATCCATATATCAACACGGATTTTATCCAGGACGTTCAACTGTGACCAACTTAATTACATTTATCCAAAACATCTTAGATTCCATAAATAATAATTTTATGGTTGATACCATATATACGGATTTTGCAAAAGCTTTCGACAAACTCAATGATGATATGTTACTACGAAAATTATCTTCCTTTGGATTTTCATACAAATTATTGACATTAGTGGTATCTTATCTTAAACATCGCGTACAGTATGTATTATATAATCAGTTAAGTTCGTCACAGTATAGAGTGTTATCGGGTGTACCACAAGGCTCAAATCTTGGACCATTACTTTTTCTGTTGTTTATCAATGATTTGCCTCGAGTTATAAAATACTCCAAATGTTTGTCGTATGCAGACGACATGAAATTGTATAAAGAAATAAAGAACAACGACGATGTAATCAAGTTACAAATGGATTTAGATAGCTGTTACAGATGGATTATTGACAATAAATTGCCTTTTATTATAAATAAATGTTTGGTAATAATTTTCTCGAGAAAGCTAAACCTACCTAATTCCAATTACTCTATGAATAACATTATAATACAAAGAGTTAAACATGTAAATGATTTAGCCGTCCTTATAGATTCTAAACTATGCTTTAATCAGCATATACATAAAATGATTAATGAGGCATACAAATCTTTAGGATTTTTAATTAGAAATACAAATGAATTTACTAACATAAGACCTTGTACGATTTTGTTTAATAGCTTAGTACGTAGCAAGTTAGAGTATGCGTCAATAGTAGGGACTCCTTACTATTAACAACAGGAAAGAAATATTGAAAAAAATACAAAATAAGTTTTTACGAATTCCTATGACATGAGAGTTTCTTACAGCAAATTATTAGACATTTTTAAATATTCGCCATTAACTACACGAAGAGAAATATCTCAATTGATTTTCTTATTTAAATTGGTGAATGGCCTTATAGATAATCATGAATGCAGAAGTATGTTAAGTTTTAATACTGCCAAAATGAACTTACGGACTAGAACGCTATTTTATACTGTAAAATCTAGAACTTCTATGCATATGAATTCCCCCCTAATTCGAATTTGTCGAACTTATGATAATGTATCTAAGGAAAGTCCAGAGATTGATCTTTCTTCGCCATACACTTTATACTTGAAATTATTAAAACAAACATTAGATAAGAGGTGTGTCAGATGATTATTAAAATATTGTATATATTGTATAATTTTTCTCTATTATATCCTTTATATTTGCAATTGTTGAAACAAATATCAGACAAGTAATGCATCAGATGATTATTCGAGCATTGTATACATAGTTCTTGTTTTCTGTTACGTTATAGATGTAACATTGTTTTTGTTTTTCTTTACACCAATGCCAATCAATGTATATCCTTCTTTATTTTATTTTATTTTATTTTTTTTATTTACTCGTCTTTCTTTCTATTTTTCCTTTCTCTTTTAGTTTTATTTTATTTCTATGTTTACTCTTATTATTGTACATGTATATAAGTATTTGAATATAATTTAATTCTTGTAAGCCTATTGTAATTGGGACAGCAGTCCTTTTATAGGTGACAAATAAATAAATAATAATAATAATAAATAAATAAAAAATTATATATCTACAATAAAAGCATTCTGTGCATTCTCCGTCTTATATTGCAATCAAATACGTTTCAAGGCAATATAATATCATGATGTATGTTCTATTATTTTCCAATAAAGTACATAAATGCAAAAATATATATTTGTCTTTTTGGACTTAGACGAGGAAAGAAAATTTTAAAAAATAATTGAATCCTTGAGCAATAGGCAGTACCTTAGGACTCTCACTATACTAGCAATACAAATGTTAGGTAACGCATTCGTATCGTTGTTTAAATATCTGCATCCCTCTTTATAGATGGTATAGAACATGGAACTTTGAAAACTTTTCTTACTTTGATATGATCTCTTCTGCTGTGATTCAAAATGGCCATGCCTTTTGTTTCTTCTTTTTTCTTTAGTACGCTAGTTGCAATGGAGTCTGTTCTATACAATTATGACGCAACTCTGGTTTGTTAGTTCTTAAGTTCAAATATTTTATGAGCCTTAGTTAGTGACGGGAGTGGAGATTTAATTTGATTTCTGGATGACACAAAAGTAATACAACATGTAACACCACAAAGGTATAACATTCTGAGCTTTTCTTCTGATTGTTACAAAAATGAAATGGACCACCCAAATTTATTAGAGTAATACAAAATGGTATAAAATACTCAGCTAGTTAAAATGATTTTTCTTCGTTTTTTTCTATTCCTTTGTTTATTTGACTAGTTCAAAATGATATAAAATGGTACTTTTTGCTTTTTCCGGCTCATACAAATTTATTCCTTTGTTGAAATAATACACAATGGCATAAAATACTCAGCTAGTTAAAATTGGCCCTTTTTAGAGTTGACACAAATTATAAGTCCTTTGTTTATTTGAGTACTCCAAAATGGTACAATTTCTTTGTTTTTTCTCGGTGATACAAAACTAAATATCCCACCGTTTATTTGAGTACTACAAAATGACATAAAAACTCAGCTAGTTAAAATAGCCCTTCTTCGCCTTTTTTAAGATTAGCACAGAAGAAGAGATTAGTAAAGAAATTTGTTTAAATAGTACAAAAGGTATAAGATTCTGAGCCAGTTAAATATGGCACTTCTTGTTGGTACAAAATTGAATAGGTCACACAAATTAATTTCTTCGTATATTTAAATACTACAAGATGATATAAAATACTCAGATAGTTAAATTAAACTTTCATTTTTGAGGACACAAATTATTTATTTCCTTCACTTGAATAGCAAGAAAAAGTACAAAAATTATGAACTTGTTAAAATGGTCCTACTTAGGTTTTTTCTGGTGTGATACAAAAACAGAACTTTCAAATTTGTTCTTTTATTACACAAATTCTGAGCTAGTTAAAATTGTCATTTCTCGTTTGTTTAAACAGTACCTAATGATATAAAATTCTGAGATAGTTGAAGTGGCTCTTCTTCGCTTTTCCAGTTGGTACAAAAGAGAATAGTCCTCTCAAATTTTATTCTTTTTTGCTGGTTGGTACAAAACTAAATACTCTATCCAAATGTATTCGTTCGTTTATATGAATGCCATAAACATGCTATTTCTTTGCTTTTCCTTGGTGTACAAATTTATTCCTATGTTTATTTAAATAGTTAACATGGTCCTCCTTCAGTCTTTTTTTCTAGTTGGTAAAAAACTGAAAACTTCGTCGTTTGTTGGAGTAGTTCAAAATGGTCCTTCTTCGCTTTTTTTCTGGTTAGATTAAATTTATTGATTCGTTTAATTAAAATGGGTATTTTTCGCTTTTCTTAGGCTAGTACAAATTTATTCCTTCGTTTATTTGAGTAGTACAAAATGGCATTCCTCGTTAGTACAATAGCAAATAAGCCACTCAAATTAATTCATTCTTCACTTTTTTCTGATTGGTACAAAACTGAATAGGTCACAAAGAAAATTTATCCGACACGCTTTTTACAAGTTATTAAGGCTTAAATACTTGACCTTTAACCTCGATAGTCAGTACTTTTTTAAAGATGTACTAGTTGATGAACTATTACTAGATTTGGAAACAGCACCTGAATATGTTGGTCCATTTTCGAGTTTTTGACCTTTGTCCTTGATGATCATTATTTTTGAAACTTGTAGTAGTTGATGACGTATTACTAAATGTGGAAACACCATTTCTATATTTGGCTCCGTTTTCGAGTTATTACGTTTTAAGTATTTTGACCTTTCGCCCCGATGGTCATTATTTTGGAACTTGTACTAGTTGATGATCTATTACTAGATTTGGAAACAGCACCTCAATACGTTGCTCTGTTTAAGATTTATTAGGTTTTAAGTATTTTGACCTTTGACCTCGATGGCCATTATGTTTGGAACTTGCAGTATTTGATGACCTCTTGTTAAATGTGGAAACACCACCTCAGTATGTGGATCCGTTTTCGAGTTATTAGGTTTTAAGTATGTTGACCTTTGACCTCGATGGTCATTATTTTGGAACTTGTACTAGTTGATGACCAATTGCTAAATGTGGAAACCACCTCGATATGTTCTTTCGTTTTTGAGTTTGACCTTTGTTCGCGATGGTCAGGAGTTTTGGGAACATGCTTGTGTCATTTCTGCTATGTTAAATTAACGGTTGGGAACGAAATCAGTGCTACGTTAAAATAGTGGTGGTGAATGTGTTCATAAATTTCTGCTGTGTTAAAATGTTCAAATAGGGGTTGAAAAAGTAATCATAAAAGAGAACGAATACACCCCTAAAAGTGTTAATAAAATGAAACGAATCTTATGTATTATCTGCTCTGCTATGTAATTTAAATTGGGGGTTGAAAAAATGGTCATCAAAGAGAATTAATGAATACACCCTCAAGAATGACTATCTGTAGACCGTGGGTGTTCGATTGTAATCTTTGCTCATTGTCTGCTATTTCTGTTATGTTAAAATAAGGGTTGGAATGAGCAGACCCCTGCTTTGTTACATAGTCTTATGTGTTTCTGCTATGTTACGTATTATTATGTCATTTCTGTTATGTTAAAATAGGGATTGAAAAATATGCTCATAAAAGAGACCGAGTTCACCCCTAAAATGGAGGTCATAAAAGGGAACGAGTTCACCCCTGCTATGTTACGTAGTCGTATGTATTATCTGCTATGTTCCAATAGGGGTGGAACGAATCTTATGTATTCTCTTCTATGTTAAAATAAGGGTTGAAAAATAAGCCATACTCTTTTGTTAGCTCTTCTATGTGTTCGTAGTCTTATGTCATTTCTGCTATGTTAAAATAGGGGTTGGAAAATATGCTTATAAAAGGGAACGAGTTCACCCCTTTTAAATGTGCTCATAAAAGAGAACGAATACACCCCCGCTATGTTATGTAGTCTTCTGTTCTTCTATGTGTTCGTAATTTTATGTGATATCTACTATGTTTAAAATAGGGGTTGAAAAATATGCTCATAAAAGGGAACGAGTACACCCTTGCTATGTTACGTAGTCTCTGCTATGTGTTATCTGCTCTTCTGTGTGTTCGTAGTCTAATTTAATTTCTGCTATGTTAAAATAGGGATTGGAAAATATGCTCATAAAGGGAATGAGTACACCCCCTAAAAGTGCTCATAAAAGGGAACAATATCACCCCTAATATGGAGGTCGTAAAAGACCGTGGGTTGACGGTGTACGGTGCTCAATTTCCCAGGGGCTGCTGAGTTGAGCAAGTATGGCCTAATATGTTCTAGGTCGATCAATTTTCTACTACTCTTAGCTGTTTCAAATTCTAAGTTTAAGTAATTACAGAACAAAGTGAAAATCCAAATAATAAATTACAATGACAAATATTAATTGCACCAATTTTCAATCAGCTGATCGTAACCTTTACTAAAGGATTTAAGTGATTCTAGCATTTCAAAGATAAGGAATTATTTGAGAGTTCTCCACTTAATACTTTGCCATATTGAATTTGCTCCGAGGCTGCCTGCAAGATAATATTACTTAAAACATAAACGTATTTACCGGAAAAACTGATGTTAGGCTTTGCGCAAGAAGTTGACACTGCACTGTCACTCGCACTGGAATCACACAATGCTTACGAATTCGGTCACTTTATCATGCCCGATTTCGTCATTGTTGACGCATGTGGTGGTGTGATATTCTGGATTTTTTCAGAAATCAGGATGAGTCTCTTGTTCACATGCCAATGTGAGGAAGGAAGGAAGATAGTATCAGAGTCATAAGCAATTACTTATCAGGAACCTTTTCTTTAACAATCAAAATAACTGCTTGTTTAAGGAGTGAGACGGAAAAGTCGGATATTCAAGAGATGTCACCCCGGCGTAACTTCGTCATGCTTACAATGTTGTCACATTATATGCATGCGTGCCGTTATCAATAGTGAACATAAAGGGTATTTCCTTCTTTCTTTCAAGTGAGCTGGAAGCATGCATTGAATGTACTACAAAGTTGTGGGAGGCCAAAGCTATCAAAACTACCACAAATGAAAAACCGTATAAGGGCCATGGAGTTAATAGCTCACGGAAAATCCGCCTCTTACACTTCAAAAGTGACAAGTGTGCCACGACGACTCTCCCGGACAAAAAAACATGCGCTCAAGGTGGAACTGTGGGACGGCCTTTGGCGTTGAGTGAAATGGAAGAGAGGAAGCACCACACCAATGGAAAACATGTACAACTTTGACAATACCAACATAACAGACGACCCTGGATTAGAAAAGTGATTGTTCCGCGAGGGACAGATGATGGCGCCCAAAAACGATCTGACAAGCATCAGGAAAATAACATATGGCAGCCTTATGGAATGCTTGAACATTCGCCGTAAGGAAATGGAGCCGAGGAAACGCACACGTGGTAAGAAGATTCTACAGGGAAAGAACATGGAATCCTCTGGTATCACAGCTGCCTGCCTATCGACAAGGTACCAAAGATTCTGGCCTCCTGGCATATAATACGGAAAGCGACGACAACACGTATGGTATCGGAAAGTGTAATAACAGATACTGCCGTGGAGTTGACCGAGTGCAATGCCTCGATTGTCAGAAGTGGATTAGTGGGGTGTGCAATAACAGAACCAAAGACGATCACTACATATGCGATAGTTGTGAGAATGATGTCAGAATATTTCATGACTAACCAACATTACCGGTATAAAAGTCTGTACTGTGACTTGTCACATTAAAACCGTTTGAATGTAGTTTTTCTTTTACTTGGCAACACTCAATACGTGCTTTTCATACCGTACCATATGGTAATGGTACTTTACAAAGCTTAGAAACCCTTCGTATATGTTTTCCGTATGTGGAATTCACCCCATACCTGAAGACACTTGGTAAATTCATTGACAAACACCTACCTGACGAAGTTGCATCATGTGGCGGCGTAACTCAGTCAGTCAATAAAATATTAACTTGGCAACTCTGGGGACGGAATATCGTAATGACATCAATGGTACAGTTTTATTACGATTTACGTGTTCATACCTCATGGATTTCAATGATGTACATCCAGTGTTGCAGAGTTTGCATACAGAAATATACTCAGAACCTGACGAAGTTACCCCGCTTTGCGGTACATCAAAACGAACTAAAGTTATGAGATATTTTATCTGACTTTTAATTCATTGATGGTGTCATTATTGCATTTTCCACTTTCAATTTCGTAAAATAATAAATGTAATATTACAACAAAACAGAAAACAATTTTCGGCTTTGTCAGGAAGCATAAGTATATATGAATATACAGACAAGGCAAAGCTGTAAAATGAAACGTATGAATAACTTTAGAAATCACAGGAATAATGGCAATATATGAATCACACATATTGATTAATATTAATAATGTTGGCTGTCACAGAAGATTTGAACCTGGGATGCAAAATATATCCCATGTACTTTATAGGTAGAGTCAAATGTTGGTCCGGATGACTTTTTCCCTTCACAAAGTTTTATTACAAAATATAATAAATGCAAGTGTCTCTAATTCAATGTATATTCCTCAATAACCAAGTGAAGGAGTATGAAATGTTTTGCCAGGCCCCTTCCACTCATGGTAGTTTCCAGAACACTTTGCAAGGTTAGATTTGCATTATAGGTTTAAGATGGGATCCATAGTCCGGTGTGATGTAGGTTAAGGAAGAGATGATCCTACTCCACAGTGACATACGAAGGTAAAGGTTAAGCGATCAGTTGGTCGACTGATGACCGGTCCCTCGCTTGTTCGGCTTTAATCTGTCCTCTCCGGTTACTTTCGTAAGGACCGTCTTCTTTCGTTTTTCCGGGGTCGGTTTCTCTTCTGCTTCGCTGTTTACGGCCAATAACACGTGTTGAGTTACATGTGTTCTTTTTATGATGCGGGCATCCTTACAATATAAAAAAACGAATATTAAAAAAATGTGTTCAACTGCACCAAAAGATCCGAGTTCTGTGAGAGTGAAAGCCATATCTTGTGGTCGCCGTTTCCCAAACCATAGTTCTCGAACACAAAATGTTCCCACCACCATTGGGAAACACCGAGCCTTGCCGAATGAAGACCAACCTTAACCCTTAAGTACTATGGATGAAAATAATCACGTAACTACTATGCAACGGTCTGTCAGACCGCAATGTTGTTTCGCATTTTCTGAATAGTAGTTTTATTGCATATTTTTAAAAATGCTATCCTACATATCTTAGTTGCTTATAGAAAAATAAAACATAGTAATTTCACGATGTAAAAGAAGCTTTATATTTTTAAAACAATGAGAAAGAGAACATAGTCAAAATTTGCAACAATGCTTTCATTGTTATTCTAAAATTGTAATTGTTGGAATATTCGATTTTTTCTCCGTTTCTATGTATTCAGAATAACACTAATTTAAAATGCACTGTTCTTATGGATGCACTGAGAACAAAAAATACAGTAAAAACGGACATAAAAACATGGAATTTTAGCTTTTTTAAACTTAAAAGTAGGTACTGTTATAGCTCTACTGTTACAATTTTTGTAGTGAAAAGGTAATGAATAAAACTTATTTTTAGTTTTTATATGAATAAAACTTATTTTTAGTTCTTATATGATGGCGAAAGTAAAGAAAATAAGTTTTGCCGGTAAACAAAGTACCGCACTAACTTTCTGACAGCATGTACTTTCTTCGGGTAGGCACTTATATCTTTTTTTCTGTACTGCAAGGAAATCGGTACCGTCAAATCTGTTGACACGAATATCTTTGCTTTCCGCTTACAACTCAGTGGACAGAAGACTATGTTTTCCTCTTCAAGTCCTTATGCGCGATAGTGGGATACTCACTTTCAGCTGTAATATACTCTTGATTGAAAAACTCAGCTCTTGTGGCAGATGTCCGAAGAACAACTACGTTCTATGTGAGGCCTAAGAAGTCCTTTTGCCAACGTTTGTCTTGTCATCGTGTCATCACTGCGGACTTAGCGTAGACTTAATGCAAAACATACGCATTGACACCACACACTACATCTACCAACATAAAGAAAATTGTCAATGGCTATCGTCTTGTTCGACGACTTGATGTGTTATCTGTATATTGTTTGTCTAGAGTATTCACTCCGCCTTTACTCGTTATAAAATATTATTATTTTTCAGTCTCTGGGTCATTATTTGATGTGTGGTGCAAGGCATGCCACATGGTAAAACACAAAACTGCTACACTTAAATAGGGGATTCTTAATCATACTAACAAAGATAAAAATAAACTAAAAACAGGAGCTAATAATCAGTAGAAACGAAAGACAACTGAACAGCAAAATACTCACGTAACTACTATAGTACGTTTGTCAGACCGCTCGACCCCTCCAGCGCCGCGCACAGGGGATCAATTATAACATGAACTTCACAATACGTAACCATTAGCTAGACAGGAAGGTAGACGAAAATGTCCACTTGTAGTAGTGAGACTGTGGAAAATATAATGATACGAAAAGTCCCAGCGGTCTGAGAGACGGTCCATAGTACTTACGGGTTAAGCAATTATAGACAAGAATATATGAAAAAAGTATGGTTCAAAGTTTGGTATATGTATATATTATTTGTTCTGAAATAAAGGTTAAACACTCAATACGCTAGTATTGTTGATCACGAAATATTAGCATAACACACTGAAAAATTCCATCCCTGGGAAGACAAAAAAAGAAAGCTATTGAAGACCGCGAGTCGCGGCCAAACGGTTCAAAACCGTTAACCAAGGATCAAGAAATGCATGAAACGAAAGACATCAGAATTAATAACAGAAGGATTTCGTATACATGTCAAAGGTAGAATCTACTCTGCAACAGAAATGAAAAGTGAGCCAAAGATGAAAAAGAGATTATGCAGAAGATAAGTATTACAAGCTTATTGCACATTTAATCTTGGGGAGCATCTTATATCACTATTTCACGTGGAATTCAAAACAAAAATGGGCTATCCGGACTGATAAGGAAACGGATATCCAGAAATATGAACTATGCAATTCAGTCTATGGAAGATGGAACTGAAAGGTGGATCGGCCCAGGGAAGTTGTGAACCGAAAACAAAATCGGGAGTGACCGATAAACAAAATAGGGCTAAACAAGCTGGTGTTTGTTGGGCAAACAATACGGAAAAAACAAGAATCGGTAACGACTCTATGACGACCGCGTGCAAACGCAAAGAAAGACACAAGAACACGCGAGGTACGCCACAAAGCAACAGAGAGAACCCCGATAGCAGGTGAGTGTAATGAACTCGTATCGAAGTGCTTATTGTAGCGTAATCTGAGTTCGCTGTTTCGTTATTTTCTAAAAAAAAATCGAACAAATGAACAAAGAAATGCAAAGATAAGTTAAGGAGGTGGGCTTGTGATGACTAATCATGTAGGCGCAAAGCAAAGAACAAAGTGACAAATTCCTGCGGCGAACTCATAATCGCGTGTAATATTTGTATGAGGGCAAAATATATATCTGGTTAGTAATAGAGGGAATGAAAAATCGGATACAAAAAGAGAGGTGTGCCAAAACAAAGCAGGGAAAAACAATCATGGCGTCTAGGTGTGGCAGGAGATACGTGACAAAAGAGCAGAACGTAATTGGGTGATAGAAACATGATTTGATTGACTGAGTCGAGGAAGAAAACATGGCCGACTAACAAAAGGGATGATGGGGGAAAGTGTGGCTTCCACATGAAACACTGTACCAGGGACTGAAACTGAAATACAAAGCAGACAAAAGAAAACGAAATTTAGAGTGATGCAAACAAACATTATTATTATTATTATTATTATTATTATTATTATTATTATTATCACGCAGGAGGGCTGGAAGCAAAATTCACTCAAACCAAAGCAGTACCACAGAATACCATATAATACTAAATACAAACAAATGTGCAACACAAAAGAGTCTGGATAGCCAAATGACGCGTAGGGAGGACAAAATACGGTGGAATTCGGCCGATGCGAATAGCGGGATTGTACATCGAACGTGCCAGGAACTCGCCATCCTATTGACGAGATCGTTGAAATGCAGCGTGGGATTGATTTGTATGCGCTCTGCAGATAACACACAAAGAACAGGAACAAGCAAATTATATAAAGAAATAAAAAAACTAAAATAAAACAAAAACAAACATAAAAGTACTTGACCACCATACTAAAATTACGCTACTAATAATAACTAGACATAAGTATTAGTAATTTTCCTTTTTGTGTTATAAGAAAACTAGTAATGCACAAATGTAGATAATAAAGCACTGGAATCACATATTGTATTGCAAATACTGAAAGAACATAGGAAAGAAAGAAATTGGTAAATTAATTGATAAAACGAACTAAAAAAAGCTAAATTGATAAAACTAAGGTGACATTAAAACATAGCAAAACAAAACAGAAAATACGAAATAAGAATAAGCAAATAAACATAAGAAAGGTTGCAGCTGCTAAATATCCTAACGATCTTTCTATCTTTGGTTCAGGTAACATGTGTGCTTAGTGAATGTATGCTTCAAAGCTTGCTTGGCAGCTTACTTAATATGCGGTGGTGTTTGTAAATAACTATGTATAGATGCAGGTTGCCCTTCACTAGCCAGCAACTGGTATGTAAATGCAGGAGATGCGTGACGCATACCGGGTTCGAACTCAGATGCTTAGGAGAACTTCAAGAAAGTATCAATGGCAGAGAATAATAGGAATAATAAAATAAGCACAAACGCCAGAAACCAGAATTAGTGTCCTGGTCCATACTCGAACCAAGAATTCGTTGGGTGGAGTGATACATTGGGCTCAGTTTTGAAAATGGTGGATACTCACATAGCATTAGTAATACATAAGACTTGGAATATACACAACTTTGTGTGTCAAACCCCCGGAAGTGCACCCAAGGTGGCGGACACAAAATGTCTTGTAACTGATAAGATAAGTGACATTAAATAAACAGTAATTGCAAGGACAATAGTAGTACGTGTACGAATAATGAATATACACTACAAGGGGTCAATTATCCTACAATATGGTGGAACTAATTAAATATAAAACGGCCACTAATAGTGTTATGATAACTAAATAGTAATTAGTGAAACTAATTATTATAAAAAGTAATGATTATTTGCATAACAAACATATCGTTATAGCAACTACAAATAAAATAGATACCCTTTACTACTAATAGTAGGCTATAGAGAGGCACAAGAGTTGATTGAAATCCCTTGTTACAACTCTAAATGTAATTCGTACAGGAGTTTGGTAATTAGTACAAGAACTGATTGGACCTCGAGGTGCAAGGGTTGAGAAACAACATGCTTCAAATGTAGGATATGTGAGCAATGATAAATGTGTGTGTAGTGGTTACTGTTACGAAATAGTATATATGCAGTCGGCATATAGCTGAAATAAAAATAATATCATAAACATTGATCAAGTTTTCTCACTACTGAAATGCTATCTGCACTTTTCTCAGCCCATGATTAGGATAGGTTATCCATCTGAAAGAATAACTAAAGAACAAGTTATGGTTGAATGAAATGGTGCTAACCAAACATGCCAAAATCAACTCAACGAATTGTAGAGTCCACAAGTTTAGTATTAAATAAGAGGTTATTACTACTAAAAAGAGGAAGTGAATACCTACATCTGATTATTCCTTGATTTATTTTAAGACTCTACAGCAATATCTACTGAATGCTACATGATAGTATATACAAAACAAAGATTGAATCCTTACATTTTGATGATGAATACCTATATTTACATAGTGAATGTCTTAATAGATGAGATAAATATACTTATTGTTCTAAATCTACTCATTTCAAATATTAAAAAACTAACAAACGTTTATGATAGGCAAAATAAAAATGATAATTGAGTAAATGTAACAAAGGTAGATATAACGAAAATCGATAATATAATTAATTATCTCAGTAAAAAAAAGCCAGTAAAATAATCACTAAAACTGTTCTCCTATACTTATTTCCGTATATAGATTATCTGTGTACCTACTAACCATGTCCTTTCTTTCAGTAACCGGGTTTTAATATAGCCATATACTCGGCAGGTTGAGCATTACGTGGTGTTTTATATTCCGCTGATCGGGTAGCTCGCTGGTGCATTTGAATTACAAATCTTACTCGAGGGGTCGGTGTAGGTTTGCGAATTAAAAGGCGATAATATAAACAACCGAGGGTTATAAGGCATAATCATAGTAGAACATTGACCCTCAAAGGACCAAGGGGGGGAGGGGCTATAAAATGTCCACACCTTTGGATATCGTTGTTTTGATGTTGAATATTTGTGAGCCACTTCTTCATATTTTTATTTTGTGTCAGTAAGTATCTAAAATAATTGTTTCGATGGGACAAACCTTTCTCCTCTGTTTCATTGGTTAATAATAAAAGCAAAATTCGACGGTGGACACAAAATACTCCCCCGTGGTCCAATTAAGTACCTTGAATTTTGGAATATTTTTAGTTTTTAGTTTCTGCTTTTAGCTGGCTACTGTGTTCATATAGTCGACTGTCTACATCTTTAGCACTACGAGGGTGATACTCCTTTGAGAACAGTTGTACAGTCTGTGAACAGTCTTTGTATAGTTTTCAGTGCATTGTGTTTCTTTTACAAGATAATAATGAGTAGATATTTGTTGGAAAAAGAAATAGCGGAGGAACTTTCTTCTGATGTGAGTTGAACTGAGTTAAGTGCTTTAGAAGAAGATGTAAGTGAGACCGAGAACCATGCAAGTGACATCGAAAACATTTATGATTCTGACGATGAAGTTTACCATTCCAGTGACACGGAATCGGTAACATCAAACTGTGGTGATAATCCGAATGTGAACGATAGTAAGGGAACGTATGTTTCTACAAAGTACATAAGCAAATCTGGTAGAGTGTACGTTGGTAAACCACCACCTTGTCTACGAAGAACAAAGCAAAATATTATACGTGAACAACCTGGACTAAAGTCAGACGGTGTTGTAAACAATTTTCGTGAATCTTTTCTGATTTTGTTCACAGACAACATTATATCAGAAATCGTGAAACATACCAATGAAGAAGCATCTAGAGAAAATATTGATCCCACCAATGAAAGTGAACCGCTTGCAATTATAGGAGTGCTTATTGTGATGAGAGCAAATGATGACACTAACTTAGACTATCACGATTTGTGGTCTGAGGATTTAGGACGATCTGTATACATTGCAAGCATGAGTCGGAACAGATTTCGTTCCCCCCTCAAAATTCTTCGGTTTGATGACAAGGCTACGGGAGAGCAAAGGAAAGCTAAGGACAAATTTGTTCCTTTTCGCGAAGTGTTCAACCTTCTGAACAACACGTTTCCAAAGTATTGTAAACTTGGAACTAATACAGTTGTTGATGAAATGCTTTCCCTTTTCCACGGAAATTGTAAGTTCAAAGTTTTTATGAAAGAGAAACCTGGCAAATACGGTATACTCATCAGGATGTTAGCTGACTGTGATCACCGATACGTTTATAATATGGAAGTGTATGCCGGTAAGGAAGAGGGCACAACAACTGCCTCAAGAGGACCAAAAGAAGTAGTGAAACTACTTGTCATTCCTGTAAAGAATACAGGTAGGAATGTCACTACAGACAGGTACTACACGTCAGTAGAATTGGCTGGAGATTTGTACACTGACTATGGTGTTACATTAGTATGAACATTACAAAGCAATAGGAAACACATTCCTGAGGAACTTAAATCCATCAACAATAGGGAACTACATTCTAATATGTTTCCATTCACTGATCCCAACAGTGGAAAGCCTCCGGTAACAATAGTGTCCTATGTAGCTAAGGAAAAACCGAAAAAAAACTTCTATTACTACTGTCAACTCAACATAATGATGACAAGATATCAGATACTGAAGGAAAGAACAAATCAGCCATAAATGTATTATATAACTCAACAAAAGGTGGTGTCGATACAATCGACCAAATGGCACGTAAATACAGCAACAAGAGAAGTACACGGAGTTGGCCACTATCCGTCTTTTTTACACTTATTGACATCGCTTGTATAAACGCATATACTTTGTACACAATGAACTTTCCTGATTGGAATAAAACAAAAAGTAATAGAAGGCGCTTGTTTCTTCATGAACTGGGAATTGAACTCGTCAAGCCAAACATTGAAGAACGCACCAAAAATGTTATGGGTATGCAGCGTAATATTGTTTCCTCAATGGGAAACGTACTGAAGAGAAAAAGCACCACACATCGTCAGGATATTGCACGGTCTGCAACAACAGTCAAAGGTAGGTGTCATGTATGCAACTCCAAGGCGAGAACGAAACGTGAAAAACAAAATAACCTTCCTAAAACAAAAATCGTGTGTACCAAATGCAGCAGATTTGTTTGTGGGAAACATAGTGAGAAAGTAAACATTTGCGAGAACTGTCAGCTCGACACTGAAAACTCCGATTGAATATTCCGTGAAAAGTTCCGCACTACAAAGTTACTTACATCAATAGCATATGAACAGTGGCGTACATAGTTCACGAACTCAAAATTAGTGTGATGTTTACATTGCCAAGATTATGAATTTAGTATTAGTTTCACATAATAATATATGAAAGCTATGTATGGTATCATCAGTCCAATTAATTTTATTGAATAATACTCAGCATACAGTTACATACAAATAATCCTAAATACCCCCCTGGAAAATCATAAATATTATATGAAAAGGTGTGTTTGGTAATTATACTAAATTTCACAACAACAAAATCTCATTTAAGTGGAATAATACAGTGGACATTTCAACCCCCCCTTGGTCCACAGCGAAACGGGTTGACGCTTGGTCCTGCGAGGGTTGATGCTGACACTCACCGACACGAAAACCTTTGATAACGTACGAAATTAATCATGTAGTGGATTCTGACATAAAGTAAACGAATCAACCACTGCTGTTACTGTAAAAGCACATGGGGTTATCTATTTTTAATGTTACAATATGACGGATTTTAGAATGTAAGGTACTGGTTGAGGGACAAGGAAATTTTGAACGTAGTGTTACATCTGTAAAGAACGTGTACAATCAGAAAGTGTACATAAACGAAATACGAAAATAGCCCCATTTTTTGAGTGACCTTCAAAGGGATGTCAAATGTAGGACAAGTAACTGTTACGGTTTGTTCATGCGTAATCATCAGTGATAGAATAGTATGGTTTAAGTAAATTGTAGATATTTCATACGGCTTCGCAAAACAGTTAATTTACAGAACTTATTAATATTTTTCGTGATGCCTTATAATTGAGACTATACATTCAATATATGGTAAACGCGTCACCGGCGGAGGAGTAAATAGACCTAATAATAGTTTTCAAATATACTATTTACGAATAACACTATCTAGTATACTACTATAACTGTTAGAATATACATGGAAATAAACGTAATAAAATGTTTACTTATAATATTAAGTACTACCCAGAGAGTATTTGTAACATACACTTTACAAATATTGCACATTGCAAGTTGCGTATGCATTTACTGATTTTAGATTATAGGTTGTTTGTTACAACTAATACATACATTGAACACTCTACATATTCCTATTTACAACTAACGGAGTACGATATAAGCCAATCACAGGCAACGGAACAGGAAGACGATGGTAGTAAATGAAACGACCATCATTGCAGTAAACAGAACAGTAAGCTAGTGTAGATCAGAATATGAGAGATAATTTTAAACACATGGATAAGAGAATATATAATTTCCAATATTCATTTTTAGCTCAGGCCTGAAGCGCCGGTTGGAGTTCTATTCTAATAAAACATATGTCATAGTCCTTACTATGTTATTATGAGTGTTTTTGTTTGATGTAGTTTCTTTGTGCTATTATCATATTCGTATTGCTGCGCTACTGTAACTATAATACCGTATCGTATTTTTTTTATGTGGTAAGTCGTATATTACGTATTAGCGAGGTCCAAACTAGTATCATTCAGGTCATTTATCTGGTCTACGGGTGCATATAGTTAACTCGAATTTATTTTTCTAAACATACATACAGAGTAGCACCAAGTTGATTTTAAAGAAATGGAACATATCCGCCAGAAGTTCCCTGAAAAAAGTTCAACAAACAGTCCGAAAGAGGACCTAAAGGCTAACCAGTAGATTCAAAACGTGGTAGCCGTACAAATAAAGGAGCTCATCAGCGCTCTCTATGGTTACCGGTTTGAAGATGCCGTAGATGGAGGACGGAAAGAGGCATATCCCAAGAAAAATGCACCAGACAGGTTGCCGGGGCGAACGCAAACCCACAACCATACCATAGTCTTGAAAGTCCACAGCGATGGTTAGCATAAAAGTCATATAGAGCCTGTAAGATCGACTGGCCAGTGTTCACACTTGCAGGTTATACCTGTGCACCAAAACAAGCCCACAATATAAGGCATAAGTATTTGTTCATGCATGAAAATGGTAGACCTAGGTAGAACGAGTTGTCCAAGAGGTGAACCTTGCGCACGTAGTATGTAAGTAAAAATATCTCGAATATCAAAAGGATGTGCAGAAGTCCACCAGAGAAAAATATGTGTGTAATAATAAACAGTAGAAAAGTTTCCGTAAAGGAAGTACGGCAGGAGGAAAATAAAGTACCACCATAAGTTTGTTCACAAATAATATCCGGTCTTGTTAGTAATATCACAGAACGAAAATAGTAAACCATTCAATAAAATTACTATGTAGCGAGTATTTTCTATTTGCAAGGCATGTATAGAACGAACATAAGTAGGGAGAGCCAAATTAAGTTGCTAAAAACCGTGAATCTCCACACACACAAATAAAATCCCTGTGCAATATCACTAGTGCAAAGTGTTATGTATGACATGGACGTAAGTTAACTTACGGCGGGAAATTACGCGTAAGCGCAATAGGTCCAGCAAACCAAAAGTTATATCCATATTGTACGCATGTATCCTGTACGAAATTAGCTAAGCGAGAGTTAAAAATTCTCACTATTCTCAGTTCGCGTTTGCCAAGTATCGTCCCAGACCAGAGGAGATGAACAGTCAGGTGACGTAACGTGACTTGTAATTTGCTGTTCTGAGCGTGTGCCTTTTGAAAACAATGCCAGTGTGCTTCTCTAGAGCGACTTTCCCGAAGTCGAGAACAACGCAAACGTGTGAGTGAAGTAAGAAACTGGAAGCATAGGCACAACCTAATAGTTTGTAAGGAAAGTCGAATGCAATGAGAGGATCAAACCTGTATCATACTTCTCGTTCTTTGCCAAGTAAATATCAAAATAGACCCCCAGATTTATCAATCCGAGAAAAGCTCCATGCGCAGAGTGGAAAAATAAAAATAAATGTATTTCCGTAGACCCACGTGGAGCAAATAGTAATAGCTCGGTTCGTTCTACAGAAAAGGACATAGAGAAAACATCTCGTAAGAAATCCCCAGTACGAAATAGACGAGCTCAATGGAAGCACCATCCTTCCGATTCACCGAATAGCTCCACTACCGCGAACATTAATACCTCAAATGTGCAAGATTTAATTCAATCTACTAAATCAACAAGTAACAACCCATGTGTCGGGACCCCTTTAAGGGAACCCACTGGTCTACTTTAGAGGACGCACCGTTATGGATAAATGCAAAATGGAGAGAAAAACTTCTCGTCCAGAGTAGTACCTTATCGGCTTCCTCTGAAATACAGGAAGCTCCTTTGCACCCTGATATGACTCCCAGCAGACAGGAAACCGCCATGAAGTGAAATTGATGTCAAGTGAGGTTTTGGGAGTGCAACCCCAAAGGGAAGTTCCTATGGGTTGTAAGGAGGACGCTAAAACATCCCCTTCACTACAATTAGATATACATCAGACCCGAACACATCGGGGTGTACTATTACAGAAAAGCTCATTCCGACTCACATGAGTCGAACACACAGGAGACTGTCTTAAATTCTACCGAATATGGCATAAATACTTTGGAAGTAGTAGATAAAAATATTAATGCGGATTCATCTACTAAGTATTTTAATATACAAGAGGAGACTGTAGAACAGTCACCTTTTTCGGAGTTGACTGTTGACCATTGCTTGGTGAACCATAGAGAAAGTACAATTACTACTGAATCTACTAATGTTTTCCATTACATAAGTCAAGAGACAAATAGAATCTCTGTCTGCTCATCCTTATGGAGTAATAAAAAGATCTTAACAGTATCAGTTGGTCAAGTTTTGGACAGACTCCGTTTTATGACATTGCGCTGCGGTTTGGTAGTGAATAAGTTTGTAAGGAAGAGTGTTTAATAAAAGTAGTAATGCCGCGTCAAGATATATATATACTCTTGGCAATTTTACCCCTTTAGTGGTATTACGGTATGATATCAATGAGAATTCCTTATGTTCATAGTAACTAATCCTAAGACACAGGTCACTTAAGACCGTCTGCATTCGTAGGTCACTTAAGACCGTCTAAAAGCAGACAGTTCCTACGGAGTGGTTTACGACTAGGAACTTTACAGCCATCCGCTGCAGAAGAGACAGCGACGTACTAATACACAACAGGTGGACAAGGTCCCTCAGCTATCGGATCCTCAACTGCTGACAACTCTAGTAACAAACCAAATAAGCTGCGAAGCATTAAAGCTGCAGATTCATCTTCAGAAGAAGCACCGATATGGTTCCCGGATCTTCCGCGTTCTACAACCGTCTGAGTTCATGGACAGCACAGATGAGTTTGGGAAGGAAATTGAATATGAAGGAATCAACTCTCCAACTTCTGATGGTGATGCCTTTTCAGGCCACGTTCAAATAAAACCTATAAAAACGGACGAAATTGCTCACTTATCCTCCAAGTACATATTTGATATGTGTTTTATATGCTATTAGCACATCTTCCGAAAAACAAACTAACCCAGGCACGGACTAGAAAGCAAACGAACCCCCTATATATTGATACAATTTATAACAATTTTAGGAAATCTACAAAGTTATGATTGATATTACATCCTTAATAATGCTTCAGCACAGTGCCTCAATGGTGAGAAAAGTATGATATATTTTCCTCAGATGCAGTCATAATAATGAAATAAAATATCAAGCAGTTATTTGGTACATTGATGTTTGTCTTTCCGATTTATTTTTACATGGCGATAGGAATCCACACGTTATATTTTGTAAAAGAAATGTGCAGGATGTAGATACATAACATAACGGTGGTGCAAACTGACAAATTGTTTTCACGAATACTCTGTGAATTCGCTACGTGAATCAAATAGTGCTACACACTATTTAACTTAACTGCATTAGGGCACAGACAGATACTTTACATAGAGCCAAAACTAATTCACTGAGATCAGGGGTAACATGTAGTTCAAAGAAAAGTAAAAGTAAAAGGATAAACACATCACGGCGATATGCATAATTACAAGTATACATGACATATAGAAAGCGATCGCGATATATGTGATATTAGTAAGCTAACAGGTAATATATTTAACAACATTTATAACACATTAGATTAACGAGTTGAACCTCAGGAAATGAGGAATATTATCATTGTCGAGACTCCAGTGAGGTGGCGAACTCGCTGCGGTCATGACTAATGTATTCCAAGAAGAGCTAAGATCCCACGAGAAGTTGTAAGAGCGCAAAATTGCTCATGCTGTGAAGGGAATTTCTTCCGAATGAATGGTGATGGACATGTGTTCCTTCTTCTCCCTCTCTTTGATTCCCATTACACTATTAGTATGATAATATTGCACCCAAGTTAGACCTTAGTCCAAACTGTTGGTAAGGAACTGCTCGTTTGATTTGTACAAGTTCTCTCTATTCCTTTTCATCTGAGTTGTGGTCACTGTCATTCATCCGGTGACCCAATGGACTAGACGACGAAGTCTGAAACCCATTGCGTCTGACTTATGTCGGTGATAGAATATTATGAAATTTATCAGAAGTTATCTGAAACACATAATTATTGCAAAATATGAATCCATGCACACCTTGCTGAGATTTAAGTGTCGCCTTACATATGTGTACTATAGATTTTCGGCGCGCGACACGTACAAATACATGACAAGCACAATATTTATTATTCCCTTATCTTTAGTAGTCCACCTGGCAAACACCTCCGGCCATTTTAATTGCACTGTTGGATGGGGCAGCTAGAGCGTTCTACTACGATGTACCCAATCAAATATTCGACTTGGATACACAATGCCCGCGTTAAGGTTAATAGCCCGTCACTTATGCAAAAAGGTCCTCTGCACCACGCTAGAAAACGGTCTCGCGTACCAAGAGCAAGAGAACAACCTCGATGTTCAGGCGAGTCTACTAGGCGGCAGATCCGTCTTCAAAAATGACTGAAAATTCGACGTTGCTCACTGCGGATCCTCCGCAATAGGCATCCTGTCCCTTCACTAGTATAAACTCACTGATGGTATTAACTCATAAGCATACCTCTCATAGTTTCCAACTTCCTATTGGACAGGAAACACCGACATGAAATAGTTCTTTTCTTTTCCGGGGCGTCGGGCGTCCCATTTCATCTGGATGGAACTCTACCGCTGTCATGCAAGAAACAACTCCAATGATAAAGCTGAAACCAATTGTCTAAGTATATTTTATTCATAATGATAGAGCTCTAATTTTATAATTAGTTATTATTCTAAACATGGTACCTACAGCAACGTCTAAGATATACTACACTCTTAAACCCATATTCTGTATTGAGGGTACCAGTATCTACTTGTATTTATTTTTGTTTGACAAATAATTACTTTACACAAACAGAATTATTACTATGGTTATTTTGTTCACGGCATAGTTACGGTGTAAAGTACATAAAGCACGGCTTATTTTCGGACTTAACGTTCATCCCACTCTCTAGATATTGAAGCCGCTACTGTTCTAATGATAGAAAGCAGCACAAGTTCATTGGAAAGTGCAGGTAAACATATGCCAGTGAGTGCATATGAAACACTCTCTGATGTATATTTTGTAGCAATAACAA
The DNA here is from genome assembly GCF_964235325.1 of Thermobia domestica. Lineage (NCBI taxonomy): Eukaryota > Metazoa > Arthropoda > Insecta > Zygentoma > Lepismatidae > Thermobia > Thermobia domestica. The sequence goes on from NC_137457.1 coordinate 64,402,859, forward strand.
TTACCACTTTGGATCTATGTCCTTTTATCACGAAAGAAACAAGCTTCCTTTCTATCAATGAAACACCACTAAGAGAGCTCTTATACATCATGAAGATGATTTTACTCTCTGCCATGCATTTCCTTTAGCAGGACTTTCTATAACTTAAAGTCTTAAAATTGCACACTGCAAGGGGGAAACAAGCACTTTATTTGTGCCGGGTCATATTACATTAGCTATGACTCTGGATCGCATATCTGGGATACGGACAAAATCTCGCGGTCGAAACATCGCCGCCCAAAATCTCGCCGGCCAAAACCTCGCGGGACAAAATCTCGCCGGGCTAAAACCTCGCGTGGCCAAAACCTCGCCGCCCAAAACCTCGCCACCCAAAACCTCGCCGTGAATGAAACTTTTCTTTAAAATTTACCCAATGAGTTTATTAATATGCAATTCCACATTACAAATAATAATAATAATAATAATAATAATAAATAGTTTTAATAATAATAATAATAAGAAGAAGAAGAAGAAGAAAAAGAAGAAGAAGATACAAAACATCGTGTGCGTGGGCTTTCTCGGGTTATTCCCGTTTCCTCCCATTTTCTTTATTCGATCATTTCCTTCATCCTGGTCATCTACGTCTCCTTTAACCTATAGGACATAATTAAGGGACGTCGTAAAAACTCATATATTATTTCATACTTTCATAAATATTATTAGATTTTTGTTAAAATTTTATGTTTTTGGATGTTCCAAAGTTCACGAAACTAACCTCGTTAGTTGTCATTACTTTCCTTATGCAGACTTTCATTCCCTATAACCAGTTTAAAAACATCTTGTCGCCCTACCTTCACATTGAAATCCTCTAATAGAGAAATAGAATTTTCATATGGTATCGCGGAACTTGGTCAACTACCCGTGATACTTCTTCTGAAACAGAGTCTTTTATACCGTCACCCTCATCATCTGTTGGAACATTTACATTTTGGTCAGGCGAGATTTTGGGTATGGCGTTATTTTGGGGCGCGAGGTTTTGGGTGGCGAGATTTTGGCCAGGCGAGGTTTTGGCCCCGCGAGATTTTGGCCCGCGACGTTTTGGGCGGCGAGGTTTTGGCCAGGCGGGGTTTTGGTCCGGCGAGATTTTGGCCCGCGAGGTTTTGGCGGCGAGGTTTTGGTCCGCGAGGTGGTCGCCGCCAGCTTTTGTACCCAAACCCGCATATCTTCCCACGTACCAGATGGTGCAGTTTTCGTTTTCATTGGTTCCACATGCACCACTAGTGAGTGCCTCTTTGGTCGGCGCACTGCATACTTAACTTATAGAAGTACGGCTCTTCTGACATATATACGTGGATCTATCGGCCATAACTTAATATTTCCTTGACGTGCCCTTTAAACATGTCATCATGGAATTGATCTCACGTCCTGTAGGCTTACTACTTTATATATATATATATATATATATATATATATATATATATATATATATGAATTAGACCTTAACAGGACTTGAACTAAACCGTACTTGGCGACCGAGTACTCCGATTTTGTGAGGCTCGTCGAATTTCGATCCAGTTGAAGCCACACTCCCCACCACTCTCTAACATTCCAGAGAAGGATGGCTTCCTTTTTCTGGCAAAGTGGATGTTCAGAACAGTCAATTACAAGTAACGTTACATCACCTGACCGTTCCTCTCCTCTGGTCTGGGACGATAACTGGCAAACGCGAACTGAGAACAGTGAGGAGTTTTAGCTCTGGCTTAGCTAATTTCGTACAGGATGGATTTAACTTTTGGTTTTCTGGACCTATGTTTCATAATATTACTTTGTTTCTAAGCGTATTTTCCCGCCGTTCGTTAACTTACGTGTCTGTCATCCATAAGACTTTGCACTACTGATATCCCACAGGGATCTCATTTGTGTGTGTTGAGGATCACGGTTCTTAGCAATCTAATTTGGCTCTCCCTGCAAATGCTCGGTCTATACATGCCTTGCAAATTAGAAAATACTCGCTACATAGTAATTTTATTGAATAGTTTACTATTTTCGTTTTGTGCTATTACTAACAAGACCAGATATTATTTGTGGACAAACTTGTGGTGGTGCTTTATTTTCCTCCCGCCGTACTTTCTTTAAGGAAACCTTTCTACTGTTTATTATTCTACATCTGTTTTTCTCTGCTGAACTTCTGTATATCCATTTTGATGTTCGAGATATTTTTACTCTCATAATACGTGCGCGAAGTCATCTCTTCGGCGACTCTTTCTACTCAGGTATACCATTTTCATGCATAAACACATACTTACGCCTTATGTTGTGAGCTTGTTTTGGTGAACTGCTATAACTTGCAAGTGTGAACACTGGCCAGTCGATCTTACAGGCTCTATATGACTTTTATGCTAACCATCGCTGTGGACTTTCACGTCTTTTGGATGGTTCTGGGTTTGAATTCGCACCGGCAATCTGTCTGGTTCATTGCTCTTGGGATTTACCTTCCCCCTCCCCCACCTAGGGTATCTTCAAACCGGTAACCATAGAGAGCGCTGATGAGCTCCTTTATTTGTACGGCTTCCACGTTTTGATCTACTAGTTAGCCTTTAGGTCCCCTTTCGGACTATCTCTTGGACTTTTTTTCAGGGAAGATCTGGCGGATATGTTCCATTTCTTTGAAATCCACTTGGTGCTACTCTGTATGGATGTTTAGAAAAATAATTTCGAGTTAACTATATGCACCCGCAGACCAGATAAATAACCTGAATGATACTAAGTTGGACCTCGCTAACACGTAATATACGACTTACCACATAAAAAAGTACGATACGGTATTATAGTTACAATAGCGCAGTAATACGAATATGATAACAGCAGAAAGAAACTACTTGAAAAAACACTTATAATAACATAGTAAGGAATATGACATATGTTTTATTAGAATAGAACTCTAACCGATGCTTGAGGCCTGGGCTGAAAAAGAATATTGCATATTATTTTATCCATGTGTTTAAAAATGACTCTCATATTCTGATCTACACTAGCTTACTGTTCTGTTTACTGCAATAATGTTCATTTCACTTTCTACCATCGTCTTCCTGTTCCATTGCCTGTGATTGGCTCATATCGTACTCCGTTAGTTGTAAATAGGAATATGTAGAGTGTTCAATGTATATATTAGTTGCAAGAAAAAACTATAGGTAGAAAACAGTAAATGCATACGCAACTTGCATTGTGCAATATTTGTAAAGTATATACTTGAAAATTACACTCGGGATAGTACTTAATGTTATAAGTAAAAATTTTGTTAATTTTATTTCCATGTACAATCTAATAGTTATAGTAGTATACTAGATAGTGTTATTCGTTAATAGTATATTTGTAAACTCTTAATAGTAATTAAGGATAAACGAAAGAGCATTTATCGTATATAGTCTTAAAATTAGTTAAAGTTATATACGAAGCTATGATAAAAAAAAAGTGCGTAGAATTGAGCTAGTAATTTTATTGATTTTAGTTAATGTGTTAAAGAAAACACTGTAAGGGACCAAACGTTTGAGCAAATAAACTTAAAAATGAAATTCGTCAACCTAATAACACCATGGTATGTTACCCATATGGTAATTCTTTCTATGTTGTGCCACCCAACGTCTCTTTTGGGTTCGGAATTCCAAATGAAACTTGCATTACAATCTTCACCTTGATCGAATAACATCTTTTCATTACTGTTGCTACAGTATGCTTATCATACGGTTTTAAAGCTGGCAGCAGGTTATACAGGTATATTTTCTGGTCGCTCTGTATATTTTGTAAAGAGAGTAATTATTTTTCGATTTATATTTTTCTTGTGAAGCAAATAAGTTCTTTCTTCGATGGAAACTGCCTTTCTTCCTACGGAACAGAAGAAAGAAGTCGTTATCGTTTATCTATCTGAAACAGTGCTTTGTGGTGATAACATTTTAGTGAGTGACGAAGGTTCTCATTGTTTCTCTCTGACTTATTATTATACAAAGAGTACGTTGCATGGTTATTTGGAACTGAATTAAGTGTATCTTCCAATCATTTATGGAAATACTGCGACCCAGAGCACACCAGGTTTAGGAGCAACAGAACGACGCCAGCCACATGGTTTGCCAAGTAGTTAACTAAATGCTCCCATATCCAAGTTATCGCAATGTCTTGTACGTCGTTGTCAGTGAACTAAAAATAACGTATTTTTTCATATTAAATTTGCATGTACAGATGTTTTTTATAGCCTGAATGTTTTTAGAATGTACTGCCAACATTGATCATCCGATCAGTGCAGGTCCTATGTTGAACCTCAAAGTCCGAAGAGTCTTACTCTGTAACTGTAAGAGTAAAACGTACGTTGCATAGGGCATCAAGCATAGTGCTACGGGGAATACGTTATTAGCCAGTCAAGGACCTAGTTATGGCTAGCCACAATCACTGAAATCCCAGGTTCACACACCTAGTTCGTCTTATTCATATAAGCGCCCTCCAACATTATCATTCCATTTTTGGTGACTACATATTTTTGCTGAAGACTAACGTCGACCTTTAAAGGTTGCTTGTAGCAGCAACCATATTACTTCGTCTCAATAACGAGATGAGCATTAGGCACCAAGAGGTTTTGATGTCTCGTTTCGAAAATCTCACGGACGATCTTACCGTTTCTCAGACCACAACGCACACAAACATTACTCATATATACAACAAAAACACACGAATTGAAAGACACTATGCTTGTTTATTAAAATACTAGTAAAAAAAACGGATTAGAAACAACGGGTCACATCACTCAACACTGAATATATATAATTATTTCCACTAGTAAAATCAGAACTTGCTTTTTCACTAGACTATTGTCCTTTATCACTTTTATATAGTAGAATGGAAGATTATAATTGGGAGTTCCTTATATGTTTTTTTCTCACACCATTAATGGACTTGAGAGATTGGACTGGGGGGGGGAAGTTATATCTGGATGACCCCATGAAGTAATATGGTTGCTGCTACAAACAACCCCGCTCATGCTCTCGAATTATTGGTTCTCGGTTAGAATATATCCAACTAAAGACGTTCAGATTTGACAGAGTTCAGCCCAATCATTATTTGCAACCTTATGAAAAACAAAAGGTCAAATTTAATACAAAAACGGGCATCGGCTTACTTCTATCTCTTCGGAGTTGCTCAGTAACCCTGGGATATATCCAGAGTTCAATATTAAGTATAAATTTTGCAACTTAACAAAAACAGAACAAAAGTAAGGTTTAATATAGTTTCCATGAAGTAAATTAACACCAATTTAAAGCAATTAATTAAGACTAATCAAAGATTTAGTCTATATTACAGCAATAGTCATTACGATAAAAGTATTAAACTTTCAACATATTAGATAAAACTTGGTTAATGTCAAAATACCACATATATTTCAAAAGAAATGGAAAGCCCAAGTGTCCCCCCAAGTTTCAAACAATCTTGCATTACTATTACATCTCTAGGGTTCCAACTTATATCTTACGACCGCTAAATTTCAACTGTTTCATCATGTTCCCTTATTGACTAGCTATAAGCATGTAGGTATAAGACTTATTAATGCGTGTTGCAATGGGGTGATCCTTAGATATATGGGAAAATAAACTTCCGAAAATCTTCCGCTCGTCCCCATATTTGATTTCCTTTGGTAATAAAAAATCATACATAAAATTCCACAAAAATCCATCAACCTTAACCCGTGAGTCAATTATCTTGATTTCTACAAATAAAAATCCATTTTAATTTCAATACCACTCAATTAACTATTTGACAATAAACTCATAACAATTAGCCGTATTCTTCAGTAATTTATAATTGACTGATGTTCAAATACAGTAGGTTTGTTATCAGCCAACAAGCTACCCACACTATAATCATCGTCCGTACATATAGTATTTATAGTAGTATATAGTTTTACGAACTACTGTGAAAAATGTATTTGAATCTGTTTCTCATGCCACTTGATTCGTTAATAAAATTTACATTAGTAAGAAATCAACCAGATAGTAAATAAAAATAAAATTGATAGGCGCTGATTTTCCAAAAATTACATATATATGTATTTTAAATGTAGATCGACATAACGATAACTTTTACATTTTACATAACGTAGCTTTTTTACATCCTGAAAAACAAGTTTCCCCAGTTTTCACCACTTGCAAAAGGAAAGGTTCTGTTCTTCAATTTCAGTTGGAACTGCATTGCATTCTTCAATTAACTTCTGGGCATATACTGCTGCGTCATTTGTAACATGCATCATATCAACCACTTTTTTTCAAAAAGAAGTTTATCATTTGTGGATCAGCAAACAGGATCGAGGAATAAAAATCGTGTAGAAATCCGAAACATTTCGAGGAACGTCTAGGAAAATCTCGAGGAACCTATTTCACAAGCGTGAAGTTCAAATCACTTCATTGTTTCATATGAACTTTCACCGTCTTAAAAAGTTTCTTCCGTTTTTTGGTTTTGCTCATTATTGATGTTCTCGTCAAAAAATAAAAGTGCCATATACCTCTTTGGGAGTTACCAAATACGAGAAAAAACTTCAATAAAGCCACTCTCGAAACATCAGAGTTTATGAGTTTGTACGTTTGAAGGCTCTTCAAAAATTGTTAATCCTGATGTGGTGCACGAAATGCACTGAGACAATTAAACCAAGCCTTTACACACAATGAATCAAGAAAAGTGACACTGGACTCAGTCCTCCTTCCCGGTTATTTATTTTAGTCCTGAGAATAACACGTTACAAAATATCTCTTTAAGGACACCACACGATTTCATGAAGTGTTTTACCCAAATTTTCCCCCATAACTTTAGTGTTTGGGTCAAAACTCGCTCTTGCTTGTTCTCTAGAGTCTTCGAGCAGACTGAATGGACAAGGAATACCAGCAGACGCGACAACTCCTTTTTTCTCTCTTTGACATTCGAAAGCGGAATACTTTGTCCAATTGACGCAACATGTCATAAAGGCGCAAAGTGTTATTGTCATGCTTAAAAGGATTACGGAAGAGAGTTATCTTTAGCAATATATGACTTGTCTCATCCACCTTTCCTGATGTACACCTCCAGGGAAACGAAAAAAATACCTTGAGGTGACTTGCTTCCTAGAATAACTACTGTAAGCTCCAAATATTCTCTGTAATCGCATATGCAATGCCCCATTACCAAAAGGACGAACTAGCATATCTTTCTTCAAGTTGCAGGGAACTGAACTGATACAACGATCATAAATTCCTGCAACCAAATTATTGTGTTCCAATCTCGGTCACTGTTTCTGAAACGCTTTAAACAGGAACCTCTGAACCGGAAAAAACTTATACACATTCCTCAAATACACACTTTAATATGAATTCAAAAATATGATGATTACACGGAAAATATAAAATATATCAAATTTCTGTTCAACAAGAATACAAGCTCCATTCGTGTATCCAGTACTAGAAGAAGCTTTGTCTCAATGCTTCTGCTGTTGCGATTAATATGTGTATAAAGTTCTATGTATAGCGATCAAGACCTCAACAGTCCTGGAGTAAGGAAACTTACTCCCACCAGTTCTTCTCGAATATCCTACCACTGCCTAATCTGAATCTACTTCTTCGATTGTAATGGTATTCTCTGTTTGACGTACATCTTCGTCTTCACCACTTCAATTGATAATCGACTATTCACGCAATTCGCTTACTTTACACTCTTTCTCTTCATATTTCTGTTTTTATATTACGTTTCAAGCTCTAGTCGCCTTGCTACTCTTTCTTCTTTACAAAGTAGAAAAATGTCACTACCAACTTTTTGACCTTGAGATATAAGGATTTCCTTCTTCTTCTGAATGTATATTAAGTTATAGCATTTCCGTGCCCTATATCAAATAAATCGTCTAACATATATAAGAAATATAAGTATCTTGTTTCTTCTTCCATTCACTATTTCTTATACTTGATTTTTGAAATCGACCCCACATTTCGTACAATCCAATGAATTTAACGCTGCCGTGGTAAAATATGCTTGATCAGTGTCCTTCCTTTACACCAAAAAAATCTCTGTTCAATGAACAGTTAACCGAGTACTCTCTCTTAAAGTAATTTCACCTTTCGTAAGTTATAAAAGAACGCACTAATTACTTGTCTGTTGAACGGTAACTTAGAACGCAATATCTCTTAACCCATATTACCAACGAGGTAACTACCACTGCAATGACTGTATTCACTAGGCACAGAACACATAATTATCACTTCCATTTAATCACTTGAGATGATATAAGGCCCACAATGAAACTTGATGCCCCTGAAAATAACGATCACATTATCATACCAAAACACTACAAACATAAAATACATTTTTTGTCCGTTATCTCGGTTAAAGGTTTGAGCCCTTTCTTCGGGTAAGTGCTTTAATTTGATTTATTGAGTTGAAGGAAATTTAATAGGACTAAGAGGTTTTATATTTGTTTTTTATTTATTTATTATATTAATATTAATCATATATAAAATGTAATTAATCCAGAAAAACACACATACATGATCAGTAATAAAAATACATTTTTTTTAAGTTAGCTAACTATAATATTATACCACCAATTGCGAGGGCTACACCCTCTATTAGGGAAAGAGATTTGATATCATTATGAGGAAATTAATTTCCGATTGTCAAAGGAACATTTGTTAACTTTATTTAACATCCATAAGTTTTTTTTAAATTCAAAGATGACGTTTGGAAATATGAGTGGACTACCTATTTATGGTGAGATGAGTAAAATGAAATGAGAATGAAGTGCTGCAAAGACGACACAACACAAAGGAAAATGATGGGTTAAAATCCAGCAGCCTCTGTGGTAGTGATGAGATATACATGCAAGCCCTGTTATAAACAACCGGGTTTACTGTGCATGATATGAAGGTGAAAAATGGGCAGGGATTTGTGACGTGCTGATGATATTGATAATGTTAAAGTCTGGATGATCTGGAGGTAGAGTATATTTATGTAGTGTGAAAAGGAGTGAGAGAGGTGTAGTCGTGTTGCGATGGCAGTGTGTGTAGGGAGCGTCGCTGCAAATATTTTCAAAAAGAGAGCGTGTTCGCTGTAATAGCGCAGTTATATACCGAGGCGAACAGCTTAGAGATGATAAAAAAAGGTGAGAAAATGTGATGCGATCGTTCAGTTCACGAGTTGAACTCGGTAATTTAAGGCTGTAGGCTAAACGGAGGGCATGTCGTTTCATTATTAACAGCTTTTCGTAATGTTTTGTCGCTTGGTGCTATCGATGCGATGGAACCATACTTAAGAACGGGAAGGAGGAGACCTTGTAAGTGTTAATAAAATAAAGACTCCACGTTGTTATTATGAGACGTTTGAGTAAATTTAATATATTTTTCGATTTGCTTACGACGGTAGCGTGGTGTGGACGGCATGTAAGATGGTGTTCAAATGTTATACACAAGTACCTTACTGTCTTCGAGCGATGTATGGTGACACTGTTGACGGTAAGCTGGGTCTCGACGTTTTGGTGGAATAAAGACTATCGCATGAGTTTTGGTTGCATTTGTTTTTAAGCTCTAACTACGACACCAATCTCTAAACCGACTGATAGCTTCATTCATCGCTGTGTTTATTTGAGAGACAGTTTTAGCTAACTCCAGGAAAGCCATGTCATCGGCGAACTGAAAAATATGAACATTTTGAGGTAAGAATGACATGTCGGCGACATAAAACAGATGCAGAAGTGGAGGCAGGACAGAGACTTGAGTAACGCCGCTATGAAGAAACAAAGAATAAGAGGCACTGACATTGATGTAGATGTAAGCCAGGCTGTTTGTAAGGAAATTATATATGCAGCCGATGTAAGTGATAGGAAGACGGAAAGACTGAAGCTTGAATAGAAGTCAAATGTGCCATACTTTACCAAATGTCTTTCTCGAATAAAACTAAACAGGGAGTCTTGAAAGAATTGTAATGATCAGGGATCATGTGGGTGAGGCGAAGTAACTGATCGTTAATGCTAAATTCTGATCGGAAACCAGCTTGATGTAAATGTAGTAATTTTTTGCTGTTAAACGATTGTGAACTCTGTTAACAAGAAAGCGTTCCAATATTTTGCTGAAAGTATATACCACACACACACACACTAGCATATGTACCCACGGAAGTATACCTGGTAGTATCAAACGCTTACGCCAGAAACTAGAAACACACACACAAACAGATAGAGAGAAAGAAAGAAAATCTTGTTGTACTTTTATACTGAATGTACCATTACTCACAAAATCAATTAAAAAAGAAAAAAGCTGTAAATGAAACTTTCAAACATTGGTACCACTGCTGCGTGCAAACATGAAATTGTTCCATAATGATTGATTCGTAATATGATGCATATGGGTTTCTTAATGGTAGTATAACTAAATGCCTTCAAATTGACTAGAAAATAAAAAGGGAAATTATTTATCAATTTTTTTAAAATCGAAGTCGATGGGCATTATAGGTACAGTCTACTTTAAGAATATATGCAAATAAATATTAATATACTTCACGTTTTCCAATGGGTGCAAGAAAGCTTCGAATAGTGTTTGGTTTCATAATCATTAGCGGATATATATCACTTCGCCTACCATTTACATCCGCCTGGTCATGTAATACCTCACAATTCTTTCAAATTATCACAGAAACGTTTCAACTTACATCATCATGGCAGACATAATTTTTTACAGTCGAACTGCCCGCCGAAAGGAACAATATACAGATTTCATTGCACAATATCCAGCACATTCCATACATTGCCTCATTCTACCCGACCGATCTTGGATATTACTCCAGACGTTGTCATTACTTCAGCAAGTCTCTCTGCCCGCTGTACTCTTAAAATATTCGATCCTCTTGATAGTGATAATGTTCCCTTTAAATTATCACTCACGTCATCACTCTTACGTCCTGTCTCTCGTACCATATTACGCTTCGATAAAGCTAATCGAACAGGATCCGAAACTACATCAACACTACCAGGAACTGAGGAAGTTCTTTATAACTCTTTGGTTAAAATAACTACAGCTCTCCATGACGCAACAAGCAGTTTTGTTCAGACTGACACATCCCATAGTTATCACTATATTATTTACCCCTTATCGGAGATTCACAAGCACTCTACAGAAATTACAAACGTACAGGGAATCCAGAGTCATTGCTGTTAGATCATCAATTTCATCGCACAGTTCACAATTATGATAAAGCATATAAACGTCCATGAATAACAGCTTGCAAATAATTTGGCAGACACTGCAACCAATCCACAGTTTCTGCAAGATTACTGATTGCAACACCCAAAATACCTATCCTCTCGTAGAAAATGAAAATCTTCTGACAAAGTGAAACCACATGCTGTACCGATCCAATTTTTCCTGGACTTCCGGTTGGAGTGGAAAACTCTGGATTCGGAAAAGAATATGAGGAAAAAATTTAGATAAAACTTTTACGTAACTAAATTAACAACTATTGTATGGTGGTTAAATATTTAACCTTATTTCAACTATTTTTCAACTATTTCACAATGATGTTGTTATATTACTTTTTTTAATTTTTCTGAGAAGAAAGAAAAATTTGGAATAGTCTGAAAAGAAAGAGTTAAAGTTTGATGTTTGTTCGAATCAATATTTGCAGGGTTTTAGTTTAAACTTGTGCTAGATGAGATAAATCGTCATAACTTCGCGAAATAAGGGGCGTGGCTTTCTCGATTCCTACTTATAGTTTTTGATAGCCAGCGTTGTCTCGCTGACTTATCCTGCGTCCACCTAACCAAGGTGTTGTGCTGGCGTTCCTTGTTTTGTGTCCGTCTTAGTGTTGGAGGTTATTCTTTCGTTCTCTGCGTGACGGTTGTTTTGTGTGTGGTCTAAGTGGTACCTATGGAGCAACACAGAAATCAGTTTATTTTATTGAAATATTATATATTATTTAATGTCTGAGTATAGTGCTTGTGTATTCTTTAATTCTAATAAGGAATATTTTTGAGACTTACGATATTTTTTTGTAGTTTAAAAATTTAGTGATCTTCCATGATCGAAAAGGGATTTCCAGTGGACACATTTGTTTTATAATTATTTGTAGTATTTACAATTCAGTTTGAATTACAATTTAATTCTTTAAAGGATTCGACTTCAGATATTGTAAACTGATTAAGTTTAGTGAATTCATTTCGTGTGAAGGAAGTGGTAAAATACATAATGCAGGATTGGAACCCTGCTTGACTACAGAGTTATTGGTTGAATACTGGAGTTCCCAGAATTTTTCCACTTTCCAATTTATTAAAAATGTACTAAAGATTATTTGTAAATAAAACTGAAATGTGATTTCAGTATTGCTCCATGAAACCGAAGTCCAAACAAGCATTTTAACCCGTTCAACAACGAAAAATTTAAGGTAACCCGATTGAGAAATTTATTGAGGTGAGTGAAACGAACTTTAGTATATAGTGGTTGTGGTTTCGTTTTGAATGTAATTTGTATGTGTAGTGAAATTGAAATCCACTTGGCCGTATTATTACAATTTACGCTGATATCATACTTCGTTAAAATATAGTAAAATCTAGTTGTTTTTAAGTATCGTGGAACTTTTTACTTTTTATTCCGACTAAAATTTGACATCTCGCTTTTTGGCTCAATTTTTTTCTTGATTCTTCCTTTCTTTTAATATATATTTTTTCTTTATTTATGGTTTGGAAAGTACTCGATATTTTTGCGTATTCTAAATATGAAGTGATATTATTAAATTCGCATCTAGCATAAAGTTTGAAGTTTATCTAAAGTTTATTGATTCTGAGTTAATCACTTTTTTTTTGATAAATTCATATTACTGCTGAATGAAAAGGATTTTTGCCTTAAAATCGTTAGAAATATTTTGCCTCAAAATTATATTCAGCTTCTATTTAAATTAAATTGTCTAGCTTAGTTGATATATTTGGAGGACATATTTGCTGAAGAATGTAAATTCTCTGAAGTTTGGATAATAAAATATTTTTATTTTTCTTACAATACAGTAATTTCGATAGAAATTTTATCTTTTTCTCATGTTTAGTCTGTGTATATGTGTTAAGCTAACGTCATAGTACATATACACTACAATAGTTCTCTTTAATAAAATATTGTTAAAATTTAAATTTGGTATTTGATTTATCAATTTTTTATTACAGTGTTATATATAATTTGTAAAATATTGGATCAAAGGAATATTGAGACGAGCTTTCTTGAGACGGTGGCAGATTAGCTTTACGGGAAGCTCCTTCTGCTAGGTGAAGCTTCTTCCTGAAAATTATTATTATTATTATTATTATTATTATTATTATTATTATTATTATTATTATTATTATTATTATTTATTATTGTTATATGCATTTTTTGATTTCTGGAGGAGGTTAAACTGTGCGTAAAGGTGCGTTACAATGCCTTCTCAACCTATCTGCAATGTATCTTCAAGCCATCCTCGCTGTCATCCCACCGTATTTTAACATAAATTTACCATAACTTCAACCCAGTATCTCTCATATTTTACCCGACCATCGTCTAGCTACGCCTATCACTGTATCAGATATCAACTCCGTCACGGCTCGCAAACCAAACACTGCCCCTATTCTGGATTAAATCACTTATTGGCAGGTCAAAGTAGCCCCTTGCGTCTAACTACGTCTCTCGGAAACTCTTTTTACGTTTACTCTCCGCACAGGGTACCTGCCCTTTCAGTGGAAGAGTTCCAAAACACTCATGTTTGCTGAGGCACACAAAGCACGGAATACCGTATCACCTTACAGGAGCATAATTAACTCAGACTTTCAGCAAAATATTGGAACGCTTTCTTGTTAACAGAGTTCACAATCGTTTAACAGCAAAAAATTACTACATTTACATCAAGCTGGTTTCCGATCAGAATTTAGCATTAACGATCAGTTACTTCGCCTCACCCACATGATCCCTGATCATTACAATTCTTTCAAGACTCCCTGTTTAGTTTTATTCGAGAAAGACATTTGGTAAAGTATGGCACATTTGACTTCTATTCAAGCTTCAGTCTTTCCGTCTTCCTATCACTTACATCGGCTGCATATATAATTTCCTTACAAACAGCCTGGCTTACATCTACATCAATGTCAGTGCCTCTTATTCTTTGTTTCTTCATAGCGGCGTTACTCAAGTCTCTGCCCTGCCTCCACTTCTGCATCTGTTTTATGTCGCCGACATGTCATTCTTACCTCAAAATGTTCATATTTTTCAGTTCGCCAATGACATGGCTTTCCTGGAGTTAGCTAAAACTGTCTCTCAAATAAACACAGCGATGAATGAAGCTATCAGTCGGTTTAGAGATTGGTGTCGTAGTTAGAGCTTAAAAACAAATGCAACCAAAACTCATGCGATAGTCTTTATTCCACCAAAACGTCGAGACCCAGCTTACCGTCAACAGTGTCACCATACATCGCTCGAAGACAGTAAGGTACTTGTGTATAACATTTGAACACCATCTTACATGCCGTCCACACCACGCTACCGTCGTAAGCAAATCGAAAAATATATTAAATTTACTCAAACGTCTCATAATAACAACGTGGAGTCTTTATTTTATTAACACTTACAAGGTCTCCTCCTTCCCGTTCTTAAGTATGGTTCCATCGCATCGATAGCACCAAGCGACAAAACATTACGAAAAGCTGTTAATAATGAAACGACATGCTCTCCGTTTAGCCTACAGCCTTAAAATACCGAGTTCAACTCGTGAACTGAACGATGGCATCACATTTTCTCACCTTTTTTTATCATCTCTAAGCTGTTCGCCTCGGTATATAACTGCGCTATTACAGCGAACACGCTCTCTTTTTGAAAATATTTGCAGCGACGCTCCCTACACACACTGCCATCGCAACACAACTACACCTCTCTCACTCATTTTCACACTACATAAATATACTCTACCTCCAGATCATCCAGACTTTAACATTATCAATATCATCAGCACGTCACAAATCCCTGCCCATTTTTCACCTTCATATCATGCACAGTAAACCCGGTTGTTAATAACAGGGCTTGCATGTATATCTCATCACTACCACAGAGGCTGCTGGATTTTAACCCATCATTTTCCTTTGTGTTGTGTCGTCTTTGCAGCACTTCATTCTCATTTCATTTTACTCATCTCACCATAAATAGGTAGTCCACTCATATTTCCAAACGTCATCTTTGAATTTAAAAAAAACTTATGGATGTTAAATAAAGTTAACAAATGTTCCTTTGACAATCGGAAATTAATTTCCTCATAATGATATCAAATCTCTTTCCCTAATAGAGGGTGTAGCCCTCGCAATTGGTGGTATAATATTATAGTTAGCTAACTTAAAAAAATGTATTTTTATTACTGATCATGTATGTGTGTTTTTCTGGATTAATTACATTTTATATATGATTAATATTAATATAATAAATAAATAAAAAACAAATATAAAACCTCTTAGTCCTATTAAATTTCCTTCAACTCAATAAATCAAATTAAAGCACTTACCCGAAGAAAGGGCTCAAACCTTTAACCGAGATAACGGACAAAAAATGTATTTTATGTTTGTAGTGTTTTGGTATGATAATGTGATCGCCTTGTGAATGTAAAGCAATTATTACTGAGACACATGTAAAATCCCCATCTTTTCCCTGCCCAGAGATTAACGATAAGGAATTGGAAATGAAAATCATAATTCCCGTTTCTTGGACTCAAGTTTCAACCTTAAACTTGAAAGGATCAACTTTTGAAAATTCTGAATTCACACATTTCAACCAGTGTCTAGATTAAACTGGACTGGCCGCGTTCCCCACTTCAAAATCTCAACCATATTATCTTGAGTTACGCCACTGAATACTCTAATCATACCCTTTGTAAAAATTCAATCTACCAGACCATATTTAACAATTTTGTTCTTTTGGAATGTCACTATCTCATTAATAATTTTATGGTTTGGGTATAAATTAAGGAGCCACTTGGGTATAACCACCCTTATTCTAGTACCAACTCCCGCAGAAGCAACATTATTGCACGATATAGCAGAAGTAGTTTCATATACTCTTTTATCAGTTGTCATATTTGCACTATGTCTTTATGTACTGTATAATTGCTGTTGTAAACATCTGTGTCCACTTCTCGCTCAAATGAAGTCGCAGAATAGTATAGAACCAGACAGTGTGGCTACCACAGCAATATGACTGGTAACGGTGCTCAGTGTCATCAAACATCCTGTACAGTCATTATCAATTCCTACGTTAGCGCATGGCGGATTATATATTGTTCAATTTGATTCGCCAATTCTTTATGAATCAGCGGTAGTAATTCTCACAAAATTCACTTATCCACCAACTATTACGGAACAATATGAGTTTGAAAATTTTGATCAAAATATTTTATCTGAAACCATATCAGCTGATGACCCCTCAACAGGATCGTTCTTTCATAGAATTACAAGATTACATACTAAGCGACTGGTGTTGACTAAGGACAATTTGGATTATATTTATAACAGGATATTTCAATATTCGGATGAGCCCTGGTTTTTTCAATTATCCAATCGGCAATTAAAATCAGAAACTGAATTTGAAAAATTATTAATTGGCTGTCAGCGACGGATGGTTCATCCGCAATTGATAAAGGTATCTGAATTGTCTTATGTAATAGAAGATTTTCAATATCGGTTAGAACAAAAAGGAAAAACATTGAAGATAATACAATCAGACCCCGCTTCTATATATAATTATCCATTGGCTGAATGTCTTATATCGCCTCAGTATGCAATGCTAGGGATAGAACTTCCGGTCCCTGGCTTATCAGCTAACGACCGTGAATACATCATTTCCTCTCTTGCTTTGAGGCGACATCACCAAATTTGTAATTTGTATGTACCACCTTTGTTCATAGTCTCTCGCCAACTCACAAACCAAATTCTTTATACTACTTGCAGTATCTACACGGATTTATTATGTCTCCTAACCACTCCACCTGTCCATATGTTACAGTATATGGAATGTATTAAGGCCCAATTAAGGGGAAGAACAAAGGATATTGATCAATACTGTAAATAGAATTGCTTTAATCATTCAAAAGACATGTCAATATCATATATAAACTTTACTACAATATAAACTTTACTACAATATAAACTTTACTACAAGATTTTACTATTACATGTCCAACAGTAGATTTCCCGCTGCATTCCACCCCTAAAGTACGCTCTGTATTCGTACATCTAAGCTGCGATTGTAAATTAATGTTCAAAAATACGACTCTGACTTCTACATTTCCCTGTCTTTCATTGCAAAGATTAATGACCAAGGTGTCACATATAGTTCCATCATCTTGGTTAAAGTATAAACCGGATGAATTCCCAACCCTCATAACAAATTACGAAGTATTAGACGAATCAGAAGGGATAGTGATTTATAATGAAACTCATAATGACAATTTAGGACGTATCATAACGTTAGTTGTGGGACTAATCATTAATATTATGTTAGGTTGTCTTTTAATTCTATCTGTCTTTTATTATAGAAAATTGAGAAAACTCCCTCGATCCCCTAAAACTCTCCCTCGACCTCAAAATGTAGCTGATGGATATGAAGTGCTTCGCACTTTTCATACGAGGCCTGAATATTGCGAGATATTGCAATAATAATAATAATAATAATAATAATAATAATAATAATAATAATAATAATAATAATAATAATAATAATAAATTTGTAAGAATGCGTAGGTACGAGTATAAGTATTTTAAGATCTGAAAATCAACAATAATTAGATTATTACATAAATTACAGTAATAATTAAGAAATTACAGTAATAAGTGTCATTGTTAAGTAACAGGCAATATACTTATAACTACATTTCTATTTTTTGAAGGATATAAAGAGTATGGCTGGAAGGGAAAATTGTGTAGTATGTCATGAAGGGTACAGCTGCGTATATAACTCACTAGATAAAAACCTTGATCAAATCGGACTGCACTCTCATTTTACAACCGAACAACAATTAGTTGA
This sequence comes from Thermobia domestica, assembly GCF_964235325.1. NCBI lineage: Eukaryota > Metazoa > Arthropoda > Insecta > Zygentoma > Lepismatidae > Thermobia > Thermobia domestica. The sequence continues at coordinate 64,420,897 of NC_137457.1, forward strand.
AGATTCACGAAACGAGGAAATGTGGTCAAATTGGAAGGAAGTATTCTTACATCATCATTCTCATGCTTTTTCTCCTTCCTTGTTGCTAAATGCATTTAAAGAAATCTTGAAAGACCGATCTTTACTTGTCTCCTTACAATCATCTACCTTTCCACTGCGAAATTCTCAATGCCAGCTAATCTTCATAGTGGATATCCAAGGCTTTTTATTAGGAAAATCTTATTATGTACATGAACTGGGAATCGCAACCTCAAATAACACTTTTTTATATCACTGCATTATCAACTTAACTTATTCCTTTGAATTCCTATCAGAAAAAGATTAAAAACGTTTTTACTTTGAAACTACGCACATTCATGTTCTGGAGTGGTCACACGTTCATGGGATCTCTGTCTCCACTGTAAAAGATATGCTGTCTACCTTAATCCCTTCCAACAGCACTGTTTTCTGTAAAGGGTATAATAAAATTAGATGGCTACAACAATTCTTTAGTCTTAAAGCTGAGGATCTCGAAACATTGGGATGTCCTAGTCTAGAACACCTTCCTCGCTCACCCGAATGTTGTAACTTGCATGCACGAGCGAGCTCTGCTCGATGTGCTCTAAGCCAGAGCAAGGCATCGTGTGAGTAGTATATTCATCAAAAGGTCAAGGCTGAACTGGAAATTGAAAACCGCGCCTCTGGGAGCGCACCTAAGGAATGGCTTGTTCTGGAAATAAACCCCTCTCATGATGATTGGGAGTAGACAACCCAATATATTCTGACTAATGGAATGGATGATCAGTATACATAGATTTAGGTTCACTTGGAATTTAAAAAGCTTACGTGTGTAAAGAAATATAAAAAATAAAAAAATAAAAATAAAAAATAAATAAGAAAAATATGGATACATGTATAACTTCTTTATACAGTGATTTACTTATTTTTTTCAGACCTTTAAGAAAACCAAACGCGGAACCTTAAATTTTCTTTATGTATGGCTGAGAAAACAATATTTCCAACCTTCGGCTCGTTATACCTTATGCAAACTTCATTAAATCTCCGCAAGGAAGTGGATAGACGAATTACATTTTGCAATTGGCCTCATTTTTTTAAAATTCTAATTTTCTGGCAAAATACGTTTTTTTTATTTTTCTCACCCCCTGGTTTTGTAAAATGTATATTCTGTCAGGTTACAATAGGTAAGTTTCGCCCCGGGGAATTCTTACTACCAGTTATATTGCACGCCAACCCAATTTGCCCCTTAATACTACGCCACGACACTCAAAATATTCCTATAGAGGAAGACTCTGGTTTGACAACTGCGCCATTCCAAATAGGCCCAAAACCTTTTCCTCCAAAAATCCATTTGGATCCCTTGTATGTCATTGAATTGTATAATACACAGACTTATCTGTGTAACCCTCCCGTGCTTCCCAAATATGCAATCGCGGGATCGCGATTAGAGACGTTTACTACATGGCCTAAAGAAACTGGTCAAAATTCAAAAGAACTTCTTCGATGTGGATTTTATTATACCGGAAAACATGATTTGGTTCTACGTTATTACTTTGGACTATTATTATTTAACTGGAAACCTATGGATAATCCCTGGGTCGAACATTATAAGTATGCTCCAACCAGTTATTACTTATTGTTGTTAAAAGGAGCCGAATTTGTTCGACAAGTCCATCAAGAATTGGAATCTTGCCCAAGATACAACTATTTTGGCCCATATTGTGGAAGAACTCGATTTTCGAGAATAATAATTTGTATATTTTAGATTTATTGTTATGTTTATGTCTCGAAATCGTTAAGTAAGGTTATGGGAATTTAATGTTGAATATGTAAAGTTAATGCAAGCTGCACAATCTCGCTAATAGTTGTGTCAGCAATTCATTGTAAACAGTTGTGTATAAGAATGTCATCGTAACGTGTCTGGCAATGTAGGAAGGAAATGTTGACAATGTGTCTTTCCTCACATTAGCCAGATTCTGGAAATTGTACAAAACGTGAATTTGTGGGATTTTATGAATTTCATGAGATTACGGATGTACGGAGAATTGCTTAGAATCGGGAAGTCAGAACGTGTCGAGGGTTGCAGTTTTGAGTTTTGACACATGGAAGGAATTTGTCTCTCCATGTGAAAACGGTGTCGCACGTGCCACAGCAGACGGAAAAGCAGACGATGGTAGTTGGACCCCGCCAAACAAAACCACAGGACAAGAAGGTTCGAGAGGATCAGTTCCTGAGTTCTTGATGATTAGTTCTGAGAGTTCCAAGACTGTTCATTGACTTTGAAGATACTTGGGTTCGAGTCTGGAGAACCAAGTTCCATTTAATTATCCACCAGAAGATAGGAGAAAACAGTACGTTGTACTTCAACATATTCTAACGACGCAGAACTCCGAGGGAGATTTACATTGAGAGGCCCATTCCTCAATGCACACTTTCATCGTCCAACAACAAGGAGTGTCAGCTTAAGGAGCAGAGTTCAACACCAGAACGACGTGGGACAGCAACAGATTTATCCAGGTATGTGTGACTCCGAGTCAGAATTCAAAGCTCAATACTTGATCGTACTATACCTTACTGGCAAATGACTCCGAATATCCGTTATAGCAAACATTCAGAAATCTCACAGTTCATTCATCAGATTTTAGAAATACATTGTTTTATGTTAAATGAAGTGGACGTATATTTATTTGTTTAATCCCCATATGAAAACCTCTTGCAAGTGAAGTTATAATTTACCCACTCATTCTAGATGGTGAGTGGAAGGCGCCTAGTAGCACTCATCTTTGCATCCCCAAATAGGCACTGAGTGGCAAGGTTGTCATGGTGGAGTATGCTTAGGGTTCGAGTCCCGGCGGAAAGATCCAAGTAATTAAAACCCTCCCATCCCTCCCATTTTATTTAGAATTTAAATGATATTTTATTACGTAATTAAAGCCCACCCTTCCCACACTCTCTATGATGAAGTGTAATTTTAAGTAGTGTTTCGTATTTTCTCGAATTAGGTTAAGGTTTAATGTGTTAATTGATATAGTGAATTTAAGGTTTTGCAATAAGAAAATAGTGATCCGATTCTCCTGATAAGTTGATTAAGTAGCTCGTATATACGTATTATAAGAATAAATAAGTTTAAATAAGTTTTAAGTAAATGAGTAACGAAAGTATTCGTACAAGAGCACAAAAAGCGGCAAAAGGAGTACAGGTCGGTAGTTTGTTTAATATTGCAAGTTCAAGTAAGAAAAAGCAAGAAAGTGTGAAACCAAATTTGAAACTAGGACCCGTCGAGAATTTTCCTTCCAGTCCTATAACGAAATCGTATACGGAGGATTTTACATCAATCTTTCCAGTTGGAAGTAGTGTAGTTAGTAATAATCAATCGAGTAGTACAAAAGAGGATAAAATGGCGACTGGTGTAACATTTTATTCCGATGTTAACAAACTTCCAAAGTTTGACTTGAAAACAGATAGCGATATAATAGGGTTTTTTGATGAAGTTGACGACGCGTGTCAAATGGCAGGCGTGAGTGAAGAAAAGAGAAAAGAGCTATTACCTAGTGTTTTCAAGGGAAATGGTAGACAGTGGATGAAGGTATTTTTAAAGAGAAGGAATGTTAGTGAAACTTGTTATAAGCAACTACAGAATAGCATAATCGAAGAGTTCACACGTACTAATGTAACGTTAGATATAGAGGATCGTATAAGGGAAAGGTTGCATCTCGAGGATGAGCCTATAATAAATTACGTGTACGATATGCTTGTTTTGTGTGAAAGATTAGACGCTAACATGAATGATAAAAAGAAAATAGGAATAATTTTAGGTGGTCTTCAACCGTATTTCATGGAACGTGTAGGTACAAATTCATATTCGACGATTGATAAATTTGTAGAAGATCTTCAAAAAGTAGAGAAAAATAAGTGCAAAGTAGAGAAGCGCGTTAAACGGGAAAACGGAAAGGTTACCGTTAAAGATCTGTTAAAGAAGATGAGAGAGCAAGTAGAAGAGGAGGATAGCGATGTAGAAATTGATAAATTGTTGTTAAAGAAAGAGATTAAACATAAGGAAGACGTGAAAGTTAAGCAAGAACCAACGAGTATTACTCAATTGAGTGAGCTAGAAAAGAAAATAGAGAATTTACAGTTGACATTAGCTGCGAATTTTCAAGACCGAAATAGTAAAGAAGATAGAAACGGTAGTAATTCGAAGCAATACAGGAATAATAATAATTGTAGAGGAAATAGAAGTTTTCGGAATGGAGGACGAAATTCTTACAAGAATAATGGAAATAGGAATTGGAATAGGAATGGTAATAATAATTATACTAGGAATAGAGGTTCTAACGGATATAACAATGGTAGAGGATTTCGAAGTAATTGGCGAAATAACAGAGGTGGAAGGAAGACAGGTTTCTGGCAACAAAGAGGAAACAGTTGTTGTGCGAATGGTGTTAATAGGCCAACATGGTGCCAAAATCATAGCCAAATAAATAATCCCGTACAGTATGTTCCGGTAGTACCGAACCAGATAAATGGTACAACTTATTATCAGGCTACAACGTCAAATAATTTAAACTAGGTCAAACTGTAAATGACAGAGGCACATTTACAGGGAGTAAAGTAAAAGTTAGAAAAATAGTAGCCTCTACGTTAACTGATAATAATATGCTCTATGTTCCGATAGAGGTAGATTGTAGATGTCATAAAGCTTTAATTGATACAGGATCGCAGATATCCATTGTAAACGAAAAATTAGTCCCTCCAAGTGCGAAGGTAATCCCTAGACCAACAAGGATTCGTGGAATAACACAGAATGTGTTAGTAGTGAATAAGATCGCTGTGATTAGATTTAAAATGGCCGGACAGACATTTCATTTGGAATTTCGCGTAGTAAAAGATTTTCCGTATCAAGTTTTGATCGGGAATGATTTTCTACAGAGTCAAAATTGCCAAATAAATTACGGTCAGAATAAATTGACATTGCAGAGATTTGGAAAGCAAAGATTAAGGAAAAGGGAAGAACTGGAATCTGTGACTGTGTCTGATAATGCAGCGTTAGGAATAAAACATTGTATTCGACCAAGATGGGTGTTAGGTCATAAGGTACGGTTGTTACCTAGGTCTAAGACTACGGTAGAAGTAAATTTGGTTAGTTCCTGGAATAACAAGGAATATTTGTTAGAACCGGATAGGAAGATAGAAGCCCAATACAATGTGTTGATTCCCCGTGCACTTTTATCGGAGGAAAATAACAAGATCGAGATTATTAATCCATCTAATAGAGCAGTTTTATTGAAACCGAATATAACATTAGGAAAAGCTGAAGAATGTGTGGATGAAGAGCAATTGAAGAGTGAAAGATTATCAGCTGAGGATATTGATAGTATTTTAAGATCTCGTAGTAATTTTGATAAGTCTAGATTGAAATTTGGGAATGAAACGAAACCGGAAATTAGGAATAGAATTGAGAGTTTGTGCTATGATTTTGCGGATGTTTTTGCATGGCAGGAGGACGAATTAGGCCAAGTAAAACATTTTGAGCATCACATTGAGTTAGAAACAAAGGTACCATTTAGACGTCACCAATATCCGATTCCCATAGCGTTAAAAGATAAGGTTAAGGAGCAAATTAACATTTTGTTGAGACAAGGAATAATTGAAGAAAGTTCAAGTGCTTACAACTCTCCAATGTTGTTTATACAAAAACCGTCAGGGGGTATTCGTGCAGTTTTGGACTGTCGGTTTTTAAATAAACATGTTAAATTGCATAGCATTGCGTTGCCACCGATACATCAAATTTTAACGTGTATGGGAGGACATAAATATTTTAGTATTTTGGACGTAAAATCGGCCTATCATCAAGTACCAATTTCTGAGGAGTCACGGGAGTATACTTCATTCAATATACCGGGCGTAGGAGCTTATCAGTATCGTGTTCTTCCAATGGGTTACTTACAGTCACCCGCCATATACACAAAGATAATGGCAATGACCCTGGCAAATGTAAATCCTGAGTCAGTTTCCTATTATATGGATGATGTATTCCTATATACGGATAATCAGGAGAAAATGGTGGATGTACTTCAATCAGTTTTCAAAAGATTGAGACATTACGGACTCAAACTATCTGTGGAAAAATGTCAATTCATAGAAAGGAAAATTATGGCTCTGGGACATATTGTCAGTGATGCGGGATACGAGGTTAGCCCGAAGATAATCCAAGCGATAAAAGCATGTAAGGCTCCGAATAATGTAAAGCAGTTAAAATCTTTTCTTGGTTTAACTAATTATGTTCGTAAATTCTGTAAGGATTATGCCAAAATCACATCAGCGTTTCAACCTATTTTGAAGAAGGGTCATAAGTTCGAATGGAATGAATCTTACCAGCAGGCGTTCGATCAATTAAAATCAGCACTAATGAATGCACCATTGCTAGCTCCATTTAGGGAAGATTTAGACACAAGAGTGTACACAGACGCATCGACTAGTTCGATTGGTGGAGTATTAATGCAAAAACAAGCTAATGGTGAATGGACACCAGTAGCTTATTACAGTCGCGTGTTACGTCCACAGGAGAAGACCAGGCACATAGTGGAATTAGAGATATTGGCAGTAATAAGTTCTTTAAGAGCATTTAATTATTACTTGTTCAATAAAGAATTTGAGCTGTACACCGATTGTAAGGCATTGAAGTATTTGCAAACGTCATCTAAATTAGCTCCGAAATTGGTAAGGTGGAGTTTGGACTTAGCCCAATATAAGTATACACCGGTGCATTGTCCTGGAGAAAAGAATCCTAGCGATATTTTGTCCAGGAACACAGACATCGAACCGACGGTAGAAGATGTTGAGTTAGAAACGTTGAAGGTGAATGCTGAAGATCTCCAAGTTAATTTGACTTTTGATAAGGATATTAACGTTGGCGAATTACAGAGAAAAGACTCATTTTTCGGACCGATCATGCATGCAATAGAACACCCAGAGGATGCTGATGTAAAAGCAGAGAGGCAGGCCCGATGGTATACAGTAAAGGACGATAGACTTTATAGAACACAAAGAATGGCAGGTGGTACAAAATTATTATTATGTATTCCTTATGCGTTAAGAGAACAAGTATTCAAGAATCTCCATTGTTCAGTATACGGTGGCGGACATTTTTCGTACACGAAATGCTATAGACGTGCTTTAAAAGTAATATACTTTCCAAACATGAAGAAATTCTTCATGGAGAAGATAGGAGAATGCATAAGCTGCCAGATACAGAAAAGGAAGACAGGAAGAGTACCATTTCACGCTCAGACGTACCCCTCTTATGCTCCATTTCAGTCAGTTGTGATGGATGAGGTTGGACCTTTTAAATTGTCTCGTAACAATAGAAATAAGTACATTCTAGTGTTTGTTGATAATGCAACTAGGTTTGTTATCGCTAGAGCGGTACCTGCAGTAACGGCAGAGATCGTTGCGCAGGTAATTTTCGAAGATCTGATTACGAAACATGGGGTTCCATCTCAACTCCATCTGGACAGGCTATCATCTCATCGCAGCCGAATAGTGGAAGAAATGGCAGAGAAATTTGGAATGCAGTTGCATTTTGCGAATACAAGCGCCCATTATTCTATAGGGAGTGCAGAAAGGGCCATTGGCTCATTACAACAAGTAATGAAGCATTATATTGATAAGGATTTTTCAAACTGGGATGAGATCTTGCCAAGTTTGATATTTACTATTAATACGCAAGTGCATGATGGTACTGGTTTTTCACCATACTATCTTTTGCATGGAGTTGAACCAAGAACGTTTCTTGAGCAGGACTTAGACATTCCTTGCGAATACGTCGACAATGAGGTGAGACTTCAGAGCATAAAAGAGGCACGCCAGCTAGCGTACAAAAATTTGCAGAGAAGATTCAGAGCTCAGAAGAAGCAAATAGAGAAAAAGTTTGATCAACCGAGTTTTGAAATTGGTCAGAAGGTATTAATAAGGGAAATGCCGAGAGCAGGTTTGCCCGCATGTTTTGGTAACCGTTATAATACTAAAGGGGTAATAGTGGACAAGATAAACAACAATTCATACAAGGTACAGTATGAAACGAAAAATGGTGAAAAGAAAAGTGATACTATAGACTTAAGACGTTTAAAATTATTCGTAGAAAGTAAAAATGGTGAAAGGTATGGTGAGACAGATCAAACATCAGATGGTGATGAATAAAAATTTTGATTTGGTGAGAAAAAAAAAATTTTTAAATATTAACATAGGGTCTAATGTAACTATGGTACAAATTGGGTCTGCCGATGAAGTGTCAGAAAGGGGGCACTTTCTCAACCAAACCCTAATCCCGAGATTGGAGGAAATGCTAATCTCCATCAGGAAATTTCCTGAATCGATAGACACTTTTTGAATTATAGTTACTAGAATTGTAAATAAAAATAAATGTATGGAATGTAAAATTAAAAGTATTGATTAAAATCAGGTGATACCTAGAAAGCAAAATAAAAATAAAATACATAGGAATGAAATACATTGTTGATAGTAGACTAAAATATAAAAAAAAATAAATAAATAAACAGTAACAGGAAATTAATATTAGGTTTTACTAATTCCAGAATTTTGTTCAAGACTGAAAAGGACACATTAGAATATGGAAATAACAATGTGGGTGATCTATATAAAATTGATAATTATGGTTCATGTTGCGAAGTCAGAAGATCATCATCAAGTAACTATGAAGGACGTAGGGGTAGCCCTAACACAAGATTCATTGGCTGTTCATGCATCAAATATGGTATATACAACCATTCGATTACATGTTAATTTTCACGAAGCTGTGCCGATGCACAAAGTGTGTAGTGAATCATATGATATTCTGGAAGAATACGCAGAAAGGGAAAAACAATTTGGACTCAATATGATAAATTCAATACCATGTCAGTTTGTATTCGTAAATGGTAGTTCTAAATGTATAGAGTCAGCAAGGACTAAACGTTCGATTTGGTCTATGTTATTAGGATTTGGGTCTATAGGGTTGTCAACCTATAACTTAATACACACACAACAGTTGTCGACCTCAATTCAAAAATTGTCCGAACACGAAAATGTATTGGCTGAGGAAATTCATAAATTAAAAATATCGCATAACGAAGAAATTTCAATAATGCATGGTGTGGTAGTTAAGGTACATCATGTTCTTCAAAATGTAAGGAGTAAACTGCAAGAAATGTATTGTTACTTGCAGCAAGCTCAGAGAAAAATTTTGACTAATCTATTTTCTCATTTAGCTAGAGAAAGAGTAACGAAAATATTCAACGATATACTTAGCAACCAATTATCTTATCATATTTTGTCAAACTTAGATGTGAATAAATTTATAAATAGTCATGATATTTTGAAGTATTCAATTTATCGTTCTGATATAGGAATGTTTTATCGAGTATCGTCGATTTATTTAATGAAATATGACTATAATGAAAACAACATCGACTTATTACTAAAAACGCCAATTGTTTACGAAAATACAGTTTCGAAAATGTTTAATGTAATTTCTATGGGTTATCTAACTAACAACTTTAGAACGTACTATAAGTTACCGGAAGTGGTATACTTAGCCAATGGAATATATCACACACTAGATCGATCGAAATGTGAATTCAAGAGTTTCTTGTATTTTTGCGAGCAGATAACATTGGATGATACTGCTAAATGCTTGAATAACATTGTGTTCAATGGGTCGTTAAGTGGTTGCGAACAACAAACAGAGAAATACCTAGGCAAGGTAGTGTACAGATACACTCATGCTGGAGTATTATACTCGTCATTGGAAAAAGGATATGTTACTAAGCTAGGTAAACATCATGAAGTTACATCAACGAAGGTGGATTATGGGAACAATCGCTCATACTTTATTGAATATGATTCATTTGATAACCTAATTTTTGGAGAATTGGCAATTCCAACTAGAAAAGTAATAAGTGTAAACAATAAGCATTTAAGTTTGATAGGGAATTGGACGCTAAAGCAACTAAATTTTAGTATACACCATGAGGAACTCAACAATCTAGCTGAAAATTTATTAAAACTGAAAGTGGATACCACTGTACCACTACTAATAATTAGGACGAATTATATAATGTATGTAATAGCAGGAATTATAGTTGTATTAATTATTTCAGTCATTGCATTAATAACGTTGTATTGCAGACTGTATAAATCGATAAGAAAATATAAAGTAGAAAATAGTGAACCATAATAATCATAATAATAATAATAATAATAATAACAATAATAATAATAACATTATTTAGGATCATATTGTATAAGATTTGTTTGTATTTCATGAACTACTATGAGAAAAGTTTGGAAAAGGTTGTAAACCAATTCGTAAACATTGGAATTAATTATTGGTAATTTTGGGAAATTTTGAAAAAAAAACTAGGAAATCGAATGTAAACAAACATGAAATATGTCAAAGTGTATTTAGATCATGCATTCCATACTCACCAAACAGCCATCACCAAGAGTAAACACCATCACCATATGAAGGTATAGGGTTATGTAAACAAAGTCTATAGTAGTCTATGATAGTCCATAATAGTTATTTTACCCAAACCGGATAGGTTGTATTGTAATACGGTATACCAAACGATGTCCCATTTCCGTATAAAGTGTGAACTAAATGAAGAAAAGAGTGAAATAAGGATAGAAATAGATGAGAAATAGGTTACCTAGATGAATCTAGGATAGTGAAATCAATCATCGATAGATAAAGTCTGAAAACATTTAGATATTCAAGAAGGGATAAGGAAAATAAATGTAGAAAGTAAGAATATTAGTAATAACAACACTAAAGAATAGTTAAAAATAGATAAAAATAGACAAAAGAGTAATAGGTTACTATTATAGTAATAATAGATAGTATATATGTATAAATATTACAAGTAGTTTTAGAAAATAGTGAATAATGAATTTTATATTGTAAGAAAATAGTGAATTAAAGGGTTAAAAGATGAAAATAAGCATAGATAAATCTAGAAATAATTCACAAATAGTGTTAAAGAATGTTTAGTGTATGTAGTAATAACGTATTTATTTATTATTTTTAAAGTCCGAAAGTTTTTGTAAATTGTAGAGAAGAAAAGAAAAGAAAATAATGTATTTTATTATAATTAGTAATAATCAATCAATATTGATTGAAAAGAATCATTAAAAGCATTAATTTTAGTGTGCAACGTAATTGGTAAACGATATGAGCAAGGCTCACATGGTATTTTGTATGGGTTTGCGTTAAACAACAGTAATACTCTGAGCAGCTGGAGGAGAGAATGAGAAATGAGACCTGCGCGAGAGAGTAACTCCGCGCGAGGCTACGCTAATCTCCACTCCAGGCCCCGAGCACATGGTAAACTCGAATGGTTCCGAGTGAACACGAGCGGACACGAACAGGATTCGCTTCGTTCCATCCGCGTTGAAGCGCCCGCAGCTTCAATTTTAATCCTAGTCCGAGCGTAAATTCATATAATATACTTTTAGAAATTCAAGAAAAATTAGTATTTAATAAATTTATTCATATTTAACCTCGTAAATGATTAACATAAGGTTTAAACTAAATAAATACGTACGAAATAAGTAATAAAAGCTTAAATATAGAGAGATATAGCGAGTATAATTTAATGCTATATTTATGATAGAAAAAGAGTAAAAACATGAGTTTTAAGTGTGAAATATAGTCTCCAAGTTATGGTTTGACAGACTTCACACATAGCTAAAGTTTTAATCGTCAGGCACAAAGATTACTAGGAAAGTAACAAGGGTGCTCGACACAGAGAGAACAAAATAAGACTGCTTCGAAAAATACGCGATTTTAGAACGCTATAAGTGAAGGCAGACACAAGATAGATATTTTAATAATTTAATTAACTATAATAAATGTACTTTTCTACGAATTTTAAGTAGGCCTATCCCGACTTTATCTATTTCTCGTCTATTTCAGATAATATCCGAAAGCGAAGGAAATGGACATCAATACAATATTATTATTAATATCAGCGTTAGTTTTAGGAAGTGTATTAGTAGTAATAGTAATTATAACATGTTATATTTTATTAAAATTAAATAGGATAGAGAGAAAATACGAAAATAGTGTAAGAAATAGTAAAAATAGTGTAAGATCAAACATAGATGTAGAAATAAATGGTAGAGATGAGTCTGAGACTTACGCAGTTTCCCATGCATCACCAATTTATGCCACTATTTTTAATAGGAGCAAATCTACACTAAAAACTATTCCACAAAGCACTGAAATCACTATTTTTAAGAATTTGCCAGATGGTAGTATAGTAGATTTTTGTAAGAGCACTGAAACTGAACGGAAACACACATAATTACACCACATCACTACAGAAGATGAGAAAGACACTAATACATCAATGGGACACTGTAAATTCACGAAAACCGACGTTTTCAACGAAGATTCCGACAAACACGGGAAAACTGAGTGCCCGAAACAGATAAAAAGTGAATTCTTTTGTCCGTGTGATATAGTGGTTTTGTAAAATAAAGTGTTTTAAAACTAATAGTGTAATAATTGCGACGCAATATTGGAACTTGATGTTATCCAGTCAACGGTGACGCGTGAATAGAAGGCAGGAAGTTGAATCAACCTTGACAAAGCTTGATTGAAAAACTGTTGAGCTTGCAGTTACTAGGTAGCATGAAGTGTCAGGATTTCCAATGCCCTGCTACAGGATTTTCTTTCTGTTCAGATTAAATATCAGTGAATAAAATTTTTCATGAAAATAAAACATTAATATTTTCAAGTTTTATAGTGCAAATGTGAATATGTTAATTACATATGTTTTAAATAACTATGTTACAAGTTTTGATTTTACAGTTCCATCCACAGAGAGGTGGAAAGAGACGAAGTTAAAACATTACTGATACGGCCAATAACTTCATTGGTTGGCAAGTATGGACATTCAGAGTAATGGAAGTTTTTGGTTATTTGATACTGTAAAAGCGTTGTCGCTAAGAGGAGATAACTCAAGAGTACTTGCAAATGTATGTATGTATAATCACTCTTGACAAAATGTGATGTGCAAGTAGTTCAATAAAAACTCGCTAGATGTCGCGAGGATATACTTTGCGACATTACATTTTGAAATGCCGTATTTTATAATGTTAGAAAGTAATACAAAGATTAAAAATTCGAATATATATTTTAAATAAAGGTTAGGTGAAGGAAGATTAATTAATATTTATATAATTATGTTGAATAATAATACATGTCTTATTTCGTTTCAAGTTAATATGTATCTTTAATATGGTGTCAGTATATATCATGTACAGGGTGTTTATAGAAAATCGCCCTCTTACGATGTCGAATTTGGTTTGCGGAGCAACCAAGTTTTTAAGGGGGGACATGTGGAAGAACTCGATTTTCGAGAATAATAATTTGTATATTTTAGATTTATTGTTATGTTTATGTCTCGAAATCGTTAAGTAAGGTTATGGGAATTTAATGTTGAATATGTAAAGTTAATGCAAGCTGCACAATCTCGCTAATAGTTGTGTCAGCAATTCATTGTAAACAGTTGTGTATAAGAATGTCATCGTAACGTGTCTGGCAATGTAGGAAGGAAATGTTGACAATGTGTCTTTCCTCACATTAGCCAGATTCTGGAAATTGTACAAAACGTGAATTTGTGGGATTTTATGAATTTCATGAGATTACGGATGTACGGAGAATTGCTTAGAATCGGGAAGTCAGAACGTGTCGAGGGTTGCAGTTTTGAGTTTTGACACATGGAAGGAATTTGTCTCTCCATGTGAAAACGGTGTCGCACGTGCCACAGCAGACGGAAAAGCAGACGATGGTAGTTGGACCCCGCCAAACAAAACCACAGGACGAGAAGGTTTTGGGAGGAGTTCCTGAGATTTCCTAGAGAGTTCGAGAGGATCAGTTCCTGAGTTCTTGATGATTAGTTCTGAGAGTTCCAAGACTGTTCATTGACTTTGAAGATACTTGGGTTCGAGTCTGGAGAACCAAGTTCCATTTAATTATCCACCAGATGATAGGAGAAAACAGTACGTTGTACTTCAACATATTCTAACGACGCAGAACTCCGAGGGAGATTTACATTGAGAGGCCCATTCCTCAATGCACACTTTCATCGTCCAACAACAAGGAGTGTCAGCTTAAGGAGCAGAGTTCAACACCAGAACGACGTGGGACAGCAACAGATTTATCCAGGTATGTGTGACTCCGAGTCAGAATTCAAAGCTCAATACTTGATCGTACTATACCTTACTGGCAAATGACTCCGAATATCCGTTATAGCAAACATTCAGAAATCTCACAGTTCATTCATCAGATTTTAGAAATACATTGTTTTATGTTAAATGAAGTGGACGTATATTTATTTGTTTAATCCCCATATGAAAACCTCTTGCAAGTGAAGTTATAATTTACCCACTCATTCTAGATGGTGAGTGGAAGGCGCCTAGTAGCACTCATCTTTGCATCCCCAAATAGGCACTGAGTGGCAAGGTTGTGCACTACAGGCGCTTGTCATATACTCCAGTTAAAACTGGCCGAAACGAATTAATAGAGCAAATGATTCATATGTAAATAACACGAATCAAAATTCGTCTTTTAATTTACCAGAAAAATTCAAATGCAAAGTGTGTTATCAAAACGACCTCAATGTACTAGCGTTGCCTTGCAACCACCTAGCCTTGTGCACCGTTTGTATAGCTTCGGTGATTCATTGCGTAATATGTAAACACCCTTTAATAGGTATTAGAAGAATATATTGGAACTAAATTATACTGTATAAATTCAGACCATTAAATTTACTGTTTACCTATCCTTAGAGGTAAAATGAGTGACAGGCATAATCAGCGACGGAACGAAGCCGTACACCGAAGGAAACGAGCAGAAACTGACTCATTTTGACATACAGAAATAGCCAATTCAAGAGACAGTCATTTTGAATACGTCTTCTATGCAGAACAATGTAAGTTAATGCCAGAAATCCCTTGCTACAGCTTAGCAGATTTTTCAAAGACAAGATAGATCATATCTTCTTCAAAACATTGCTATTTCTTTGAGCTTAAACCCTTCCAGGTTGACAAATATGATCTCTTTCTTTTAGGAGTTTGGCAGGTTTCCTTATCACAAATGATTACCCTCCTTAAATGCTCCTCCTTGTTCATGACCTTCATCGGTTATATAATTGTAAATAAAAACTTTTCTTACAAATTAGCTTTTATTGTCTTTACTGAATTAGATTATGACGATGTTCTGTACTGCCTTAATCGCCTTGGGAAGAAATTTGCATTGAAAGATTTCATTCGGTTAGTCAGAAGGGAAAGTGTGCTCCAAAGCTTTAATTTTCTTGACAAGAAAGCCTTCTTAGTAACTTCACCTAGAAGATCACTTCTGTGTACGAGTGCTTTTACACAAACCGCCTTGTATTGGTTAAGACTTCAGGCCCAGGAGAAAAATTCCGCTTTAGCCAGATTAACTATACTCGTACTGACTATCCGAAGCTTTCAACTTTCAGTCTTTTATCTATGCTATGTGCCAATCTTGCTTTTGTATTTCTTGTAAAATAGAGATATTATGAAATAAATATTAGTAGATAATTTTGAGAATTCAGTATATAATTATATGTAATCACTTCAAGTATATGTAATCATTTTTGATGTATATGTATATGTAAATGCATTTCATTAAATTAGGTTAGCTACGCTTTTCAAAGTTTATCATAGAATTAAATGGTAGAGTTATATCATTAATTGATTTGTTCAGACTATAGATTGTCCTTAGTATATTTTATGTAGGGTACTCAATCTTGCATATATTCCGCATAGTTAGCAACCGCTTTGCTTACAGTGCTAAATTGATATTTCATTATTATTATTGGTAAAATATGTATATAGTAGTTATTTAGGCTGTTTTTGATTTTCACATTCAGTAGTTATTCAGATTCTTTTTTTAAATTTTTAGTATTCCAAAGTTATTTAGTTTGTTTTAAGTGTCAGTATTCAGTAGATATTTCAGATGTTTTAAACATTATTCTTATTAATATATAGATATGCAGTAGTTTTTTAGGTTGTTTTTGATTTTCAATATTCAGTAGCTATTCAGATTTTTTTTTAATTTTCAGTTTTCCATAGTTATTTGTTTGTTTTAAGTTTCAGTATTCAATAGATATTTCAGATGTTTTAAACATTATTATTATTAATATATAGATATGTAGTTGTTATTTAGGTTGTTCTTAGTTTCAGTATTCAGTAATTAATCAGATTACTTTTTTTTAATTTTCAGGATATATATATGCACACTGGCATGATGTATCCTTGAGCATTTTCACATAATTACATGATAAGAACTTATTAAAGTTAGTACATTATATCGTATAGTTAACATAATTATATAAGCATACTATGTTATTACTCAATAGGAGTTATTAATTAGTGTCGTTATATATATACCATTATATAAGTCTATGTATCAATTAATTAGATATAATTTCTATATGCATATTGTTCTAGGCTACTAAATCTCTAACACAAAACAAAAACACTGAAGAAAACCTTGTATAAAACTTTGGCGTTGCTCATGTGGAAGGTTTTGTTGAGTGTTTTTGTTCTGTGTTAGAGATTTAGTATTTAGTTTATTTCACAGAATGTTATACAGTTTCTGAGTGGGTAAAACTGAAGAAAGAAAGAAAGAAAGAAAGAAAGAAAGAAAGAGCAACTATTTGTAGGTAGGGATGATGACTGAAAAATAAAAGCAACAAATATGACCTTTAAAAGCGGAATATTATTTTATTGCCACGTTCTTGTCAATAAATCATTTCACGGAAAACTGAAAATTGTTATTCATTAAATGATTCCTATTACTATTCTGAATACATCATGAACTTTTAAATTGATACCTCCCTAAATACTGACCGGGGAATATCCTAGGTAGCCCGGACGGTTCTGGCGCCTCTGGCATGTCAGTATATGCTATTAACTTACATCTTTATACATATATTGTATACTATTAGTAAAATCTGAACAGGGATGAATCACAAGGGTTATCCGTAGGAAAATCGTTGGAGATTCAGAATTTTAATTTGGAAGATCATGAGACAGTTTTATTTTATATTAGTAGGTTTCAATTGTATGTATTGCACGCAAAATAAAGTAAAATGTTCCTATTTCTGAGTTACTTTATTTACAGTATAATATATTCTTAACACGTACAGAGCCAATTTGAAGCTATTATTATATTTCTGAGATTTTTATTATGTCTGTTATTTTTAGAAAAAAAAATAAACAGCATATTATTTTAAAGACAACTACACAGAGAGCTTACTTCTTGCGATGGTACTCCTGACAGTTACTAATTTCATGCTTACATTCATTGTAACAAAAATTCGAAACACTTTTGGTTAGATTCTGATAGTAATCAGAAACATAAGGGACAGGATTAATTCATTTTTATTTTCTTTAAAAATCATTAGTAACATATTAATTAAAATAACAAATTACACGATGCTTGGCTTTGAAACAATATATTGTTAAACGGAATTTTTATAACTATATTAGGTGGTATTCAATAACTTTTCCTTTATGATACAGGTATTTTGACGCTTTCCTTTTAATCTTTAACAAAAATAAAGAGTAACATAATAATGAACTCTCTATCTCCCAAATCCGTGTTTTTTGATACTTGGTGAATACATAATGGTTAAAAATCGTAAACATAATTGAAATATTTTGATTTACTTATTGTAATTTATATAAAACAATGACAATCATGCATCTATAAGCTTCTAGGGATTTATTATTGAGTCGAGCTAGGCCTAGCTATATACTAAAAGTAATTTCATTTGACTTTGCAATTTGACCGTGATTATCAGGCGCACACAGTTACATTCATTTTTTTATATAACAATTTATATATTATATTGTATTTTTTCCAGTAGTTACCTCCTCTAAAAACTCACAGGTCTCGAAAGCCAAGCAGTAGTATAAGCCCTATTGCTATTATTACAATTACAAATATCAATATCCAAAAGTGCCGGAAGTTCTTTTTTCATTTGGTTAGATATAGTCACCTCAGGCAAGTAGACAGAAAAAATGGAAAAGGAAGGGAAATGAAGGTCTTGAATGTAAAACAAAGACAAATCTACCAGTCTTCAGAAGATACTGTCTACAATGCAGTGAGCTGAAAGGGTCGGTAGATCAGAGTGAGTCGGTGGGTCGCAGTGGGTCATGATGGGTGGTGGGTCGTAGTGCGTCATGGTGGGTGGTGGGTCGCAGTTGGTCACGGTGGGTGGTGAGTTGCAGTTGGTCATGGTGGGTGGTGGGTAGCAGTGGGTCACGGTGTGTGGTGGGTCACATGCAGCTGACCCACGACCCAATGACCCACTCAGAAAGTTTGACCCACCGACCCACTCCATCTCTGTTTTGAGCGTGTCTGCGTAAAACATATGGTAGAACGTCTCAAATAGGTACCCTCCTTGCTATAAACTAAACACTTTCTTATCACTCCCGATCAGTGATTAATTCAGGGGGTAGCTCGGGGAATCCCTCCCCTGAAGAAAATTAATTGCTCCCGGAGAATCTCAAAATTTCAATCACCAAATGTAGAAATTACTTCACCCAAACTCCCCTTCACGTAGGAGTTCATATTCCCCCCGGGTGAAAATGTCTGAATTCAACAATGCTCCCGATTACATGCTTCTTGTGGCTTCTTGATGTGCGTCCTTGCGAACACTAAGTCAGCATATATATGTGCATCTGTTAATTTGACCTGCAAAGCACAACAAATAATATGAGTACAGTTACAGGTCTCTGCACTGCATTCCAGATCTAAAGTTGTTTTCAGGTTTGTTGCAGCAGCGAACGGACTTGAAGCGTTAGCTAAAATAATAATCGAAACATTTTCGTATTCCGCTGTCACTTGTGGTCTACCGAGCTTCTGTTTAGTATGTAATCCCTATTCCCATTCAACTTCAAATCGTTCAATTGAACATCTTACTGTTTTAATATCCAGGTTCATGGTTCAAGCAACATGCTTTTTAGGCATTCCATCTTTCCATATGCAATTACTCTGTCTCTACTTATAAGAGACAAATAGCCTACCATTTTTTAATAAGAGCAAGTAATCATGGGCACAAAACATTCCTTTTTAAAGTTCATTCTGGCAATGCTGTTGGATCATTCTGAAGTGTTTTTCTTTTTCTTCTATGTACTACGAGGTACAACTGTAAGCTTTCAAGAATTTTCTTTCCCTTCCGATATATCTTTCTAGTCTGGTCCCACGAAAGCACCTACCACCTCGACTCCAGTATTTAGGGATGGGCACGAACGAGTTCGAGCGAGTTTTCTTCGAAACTCGACTCAACTCGAAACAGATATCTTTGAGCTCGAGAGCTCGGCTCGAAAAATTTCCTCCAACTTGACTTGAAACTCGATTCGAATTTGGTTCGAGTTTCGAGTCGAGTCGAGCCAAAACGAGTCAAATCGAGACAAATCCTGTGTGTAGTTTCAAGTACTCTCTTCAAGTATCCTACTTAGACAATATAATTATTATCAATGATACCACCAATACTATTACTTATATTATTATTATTATTATTATTATTATTATTATTATTATTATTATTATTATTATTATTATTATTATTATTATAATTATTACAACACTGTGTATAAACATGAAGGATTGGCGCTTTGTATCTGAACACTAAAAATTGATTGGCTGTCGGTAGTCGTAAAGTCTAGAAGACAAGGACATCGTTCACAAGGTTCCGGGTTTATATTCCGGAGGAGCATCAGATCCGTTGCCAGACGGGATCAAGTGAGTGATCCCTCCCTCAAGATTAATTGACCACCCTGGATCTGTGAGTTGTGAAAATCTGTGTTTGAGAATCTAATTAAATCATGAATTTAGTTTTTATTATTACTTCACGTCATATATCAGAAACGAGGCAAATCATGTATATATGTAGTTTTAAGTACTCTGGGCCAAGAAGAATAGAAGGAACGAACAAATGAAGATTAAGGAACACATGCAAATTCAATGTCCACCCTCCAGGTAGCTGACGTCGTCATTACGGACGGAGGAGATAGCTAGAAAAAGGAATTAAATTTAATTACAGCGGGATGGCGTCTTGACTTATCCTGTTGGAGAAAGATGGAAGAAGACTGGTCAGGGCTATTTTAATAGATACCATCCCGACATCGCCTCGTAGGAGAAAACTGTGAACCATCTTTTTTCCTAAGTCAAATGAATGGTATCAGGATAACGTATGCAACGAACAGAAAAAAATGCCGAACCAAACCGTATCTTGTAAGTGCATACAAGTCAGCTACTAGTTAAAACATTCCGTAAATACGGCAATTGTAGTGTATGTTCCAAGTGTGTTGCCGGGGTCTCACTGATTTAAAAAAAAAACAACTTCTAACTAGTGTCAAATATTCCTCATATTGGAAAAATATCCCTACACTTTGTATGGAAAGATATCACATACAGGACATCCACGGCGGGCGGTCAGTGTGTCCGGACACTCCACATCAAAAGTTCGCAACTCTTTTTGAATGATATGTCTGCCTGTATTTTATCTGCACCATGGATGGATTCATGGGGGGTCCAATCGATATGGAACAACTCAAATCTCCTGACTTTGGATCCTTTCAAGAAAAAAATCGCGCGTGCCTGGTTTTATGTTATCATACGCAACAACATATTGACCTGAAAAACAGGAGGATTAAATTTGATCTTTTTAAATTAAACTCCACAGTTCTGCCGTGTAAGGTAAATATAGCGCAAACATTAGACAGTAAAATCATAAACCATTTTCTAAACAGGACTCGATCCCATAAACTAGCCTGTTCTTTCTCTCATATATCTGAACAATTCGCTTAAAAGAAAAATATAGGGCATAACTTCAGTGATCCGTTGTGACAATAAATCACATTAATGTTGATAGTGCAATTTTCCAACAATTTTATAATAGACCTTTGTGTTTGAAGCACGAATAAAAATGTCGCTTGATACACCATGAATTTTTGTGTTTTGTCCGTTCACCTAAAGAAGTAAATGTAAGCGTGCGATAGCATTGTAAGTAAAACTACTGAAAACTATATTAAAATAATATATATACAATAGGAATATTTGTCAAGGCTAAAAGCATATTACTTGAAGTGCGGAGATTAAAAGGTCCCAGCCGTCCCTCGAACCGCCGGAAAAAGATGTTTCCGACGTTTGTGTTTAATGAGCATTAGCTTATTACATCGTATAAGCCCACGTTTGTCAAGTCGTCAAGTCTAGGAGACTTGGTACCTTTACAGCAGGTCCAACGATTGTATCTAATTCTTTCCCTGTATTCTCTTGAGCGTAAAGAATGTAATCTCTCACTAGACTTGAGAAAGTATATTTAGGGTACAGAGTCTATCACGCAAGTAATTAGAAACAGGCCAATGATTGACAAACGGGAAAGTGGGTTAGGCTATTATTTATTTTAGCAGTTATTTTAAATAATGCATTAATTCAGTCATACATGTACTACGTATTCATATAAAGATGAAAACGACGTCATTTTAAATTAATGTGAAATTAATTTCTCTCCCCTCCTCAAGAAAACACCAATGTCATATTTATATACAAAATATTAGGTTAACAAAAAATGCACTCCACATAGGAATAAAATAGTATAATAAACTTCTAATTTCTGTTAAAAACGACGAATTCCTAATTTAAAAATGCTGAAAAAATTATTGATACACAAGCAAATGTTCTATAGCATAGTGGAACATACCAAGAATACTAACACTTGTAAAGTGTTGTTACTATCAACATTGTGAATTGCCTGATGAAAGCATGAACTCAGAGTTCTCAAGGTAGAAATAAATAAATAATAATTTTCTAGTTCTACATACCATGACTATGCCCTTTAGAATAAAGGGAACGACTGAATGAAGAAAGTGAATGATTATGAACTTACTGGGAACGGAGTGTGGGAGCGTCCCGACTAGGGATGCACACGAGACAAGATTTGTAGCTGTCTCGAGTGGAAAATGTGCTGTAAAAGTGATGTCTCATCTCGAAACATGTATATTTCTCTATTGGAAGAGCCGTGTCTCGACTCGAATTTTGTCAGGAAAATCCTGTCTCGACTCGTCTCGTGCGCACCCCTAGAACCGAGTATACACAAGAAACACGGTGTTGTCTGCCACAAATTCGCATGCCTGGGATCGAAACAGGGACATTGCGCATCAGAGGTGAGCGCTCTACCACAGAGCTACCTTATCTTCCCTCAGAAATCAATATGAATCATCGTGAATATCCTCTTGATAATAAAACAAGCAAGCAAATGAAAATATGTTTAAGAAAAGAAGAAAATGAATTGGCAGGCCAACTTGTCCCGCCAAACAGAGAATAAATACGTCATTACTTTATTTTCTTTTCGTTTGCCTTGGCCCCATATCCTTTCGTTTATTTATATTTCTGTTTGAATTATTCTAACGGAAATGGTGGAGGAAAGATAGGTTAGTTTCTTTCAATGAAAGGTGGGAATGGTCGGGTTTGGCAAGGTCAATGGTCTTTGGGGATGCTAGTTTATTACACAGCATTGCCATAGGCTTCACTTCCTTATTGCATAGGCTTCACAAACGACCAGGAAGAGGACATTGTGAAAACACATCCACTCAGAAACCGAAAGCAAAAATAAACTAGTTTTTAGAATTCCTTGAAGTAAAATACATGCTTCAAGCGAAAGGTAACCAGAAAATCCCTAAATTTCAGAGAGCTCCTTCGTGGCTAAGTAGTTAGCGTACTTGTCTTTGAATGGGGAACCCGGGTTCGATTCCCGGCGGGAGCTCATGTAGTTCGGATTCCACGTTACAGTAGATCAACGTCTCATATAGCTCGCGGCTAAACTCAAAATCAACTCAACTCAAACTATATTTCAGACGCTTTACCAGAATCTTCCCACAATCCGTCACCACGTCAAGAATCCTTACACTGCGGTATTCCTCAACATGGCAACACTAAATATTGTCCACCGTGTTGTGCACACATGACCATATGATACCGCACATCTTGTTATTTGAAACGATTTTTTTAGTTACATAATGTCATTATTATCAATGATACAAATAATAATAGTAATAATATAAAAACATCTATAAATATATCTGAGTACTAAAAATTACACAGTTTGTTTATTGATTGACTGTCGACCTCGGTCGTCTAGAAGTTTTCAAGAGGCAAGGATATCGTTAATGACGTTATAGTTTGAGTTCCGGACGAGCAAGTATTCGGGCTCGAGCCAAAAATTGTTAAAAGCCATAGGTAGCGGACTAAATATGCGCAACCTGGGTTTAGGGTTGTCAACGGCTCGAGCGGTTCGACTCACGGCTCATGCACTATCGAGTCGAACAGAGAAGTGCGCTGAGCCAACAGCTCACTCAACCGACCGGACTCGAGCTCTCAAAACTTGATCTCAAAACTTCTCTCAAAAGCTTTAAATGTGGTGTCATATATTAACGTAAGGGACAATGTTTCTCACCCATACAGCACTACAGGCAAAAAAATCTTTTATAATTCTAGTCGTTAAATTCTTAGGGAGTGCCTTGATTTGTTCATATTTTCAGTATAGATAAGGTATTCCAATGACAATTAACCCACATTTTCTTTATAAGCAGGTAACATACGCGTCTTTGGTGTGGGAGAACTTGGTTCCATGACGACGGAGGCTGCTGTGGTTCGGATTTTACGTTAATCAGTAGATCCACGTCTCATATAGTCTCGCTACTGAACGGGATATTAAATTAAACTCAACTCAAATTTTGTTTATTGTTATTAGATTTTGCTGTTGAAGATCAGTAAAAGTGTTTATTCAGTATCAATTTGGGAACCAGCGACATCTTGAGGTTTTTTCAAGCTTCAAAATGTAAGCACGAATATTTATAAAATATCAGAAATAAATTTTATTAAAAGGTAGACCAATCTTTTGACTATAAATAGGATAAGTTTGAATAATATGGGCGCATTAAAAGCAAAATGATAAAATATTTTATTAATATTAAAAGATAATTTGTCAGAAACATGAAACGTCTTGTCTAGTGGGAGTTCAATATTGGTTAGGTTACTTTTAAATTGCAACGCATTACCTTGCATCAAGTTTGTCTATTCCCAGCAAGTTTGTTGCCTCGGTTCCAACAAACGGTAGGAGCAAATTTATTATTTCTTAAAGTTAATTTTCTGTGTGCGTAGAAAGAGACCATTTAGAGCACCAGTCTCATACCCAAAGTAGAGGAAGGGAACACATGGTCCCACCCACCTAAACCAATAGAAACTACTAAATACAGTGTCAACCCGTTAATTCATCAAGATAGATATGCAAGAAATTTATCAAGTTACAAATTTACACCTGACTACAAGAACTTAGATTCGTAATAGTCTTCTTTACAGCCGAACCAAGGATTTGTTTAAACTAGACCCCAGATACAGGAAGACCCATTGAGCAGGATATACAGTCACTTCCATAAAAGCCACTTCTACCGAGCCAGTGCTAATCCTAACCTAGCCGGCTCGAGTTGTTCAATCACTTAAACCGAGCCGATCCGGTTGACAACATTATCCGTTTTTTTATGATTGGGCTAAAAAATTCAACCAGAGCTCATTCGTGGCTAAGCGGTTAGCGTGCGCGCCTTTGACGTGGGAGACTCGGGTTCGGTTCTCGGCGGGAACTCATGTGCTTCGGATTCCACGTTAATCAGTAGGTCCCGTCTCATATAGTCTCGCTGCTGAAAGGGACGTTACACTCAAAATCAGCTCAACTCAACTCAAAAATTCGACCGTACAGATCTCAGCCTAGATGGTAAAAACTACAGTAATTATATATTTATATTGGTGTTCACGACATTTGAAGTTGTCTTGTAGAAATCTGTTGTATTCTCGTTATCGAGACGAGACGAGATGCCAGTATTGTCCCTTGTCGTGAGCAACACTAAAATTATTCGACATTAATGCTTACGTTTCTCATGGGTTTCGCTTTCAAGTATAATCACACCATGATTTCAAAACGAGCTAAAACGAGCTGAACGAGCCATATATCAAACTGGACTCGACTCGAAACTGAACCTTGAAAACAGTAACTTGACTCGGAACTCGACTCGAGAAAATTACATTTGACTCGACTCATGCCCATCCCTAGTAGTCTCCTCCTCTTACGCAACCATGCCATGAACTTATTTTAAAAACATTACATTCTAAACGTACAGAATTCTTAATTTTGAAAAGAGGTTCTAACCAACAGCCACAAATATCATTGCCACGCCCCAGTAAAAGGGTTGAGCATGTAAGCTTAATGGTATAAGCTAATTACGATAATGATTACTGATAACTAATAATACTAGGTAATAATTAGTGACACCTCTACAGCGGGTTCCTAAAAATACTTTATGAAGAAAAATCTTTCGCAGGATTTAAATTAATCACACTGTGGACTTTTAAGTTGTTTTGAATTTTACGCCTCGTTCAGTAGCGAGGTTATATGAGATGGTGACCTTCTAATTAACGTGGAATCCAAACCACATGAGCTCGCGCCCGGAGTTGAACGCGGGTCTCCTAAGCCAAATGCGCGTACGCTAACCGCTTAGCCAACGAAGAAGCTCTGCTGTGGACTTGTGTAGGGAACCTTATGAAAATTGAACATGTGAGGAACACTCTACTACAACAGAATGTCACTAAACACATTTTTTTTCAAATGGCAGAGAGTTCACAATGCACTTTTGCATTCAACAACGCATTTTAAAATCTTCAGGCTGAACCAGGACTTTATCAGCAGCAATCGTGGCTAGAGTGCGGCTTTCAGTCTTTCAATCCCCCAAGTGTTCTACACGCAAGCACGCTTCTGAACTTGCACTATCTACCAGTAGTGTTAGAAGAATCCTTCATAGAGCTCTAAAAATGCATCCTTATAAGATGTAGGTGGTGCAAGAGTTAAGTAAAAGAGAAAGACTGAAATATGAAGAAATTTATGCAGTGATATTCTGCAGAATATCCCTTCCACTTCTATTTTAAACTGAAGTGATGGTGCTCATTTTCACTTATCCGATATTGTAAATGAAAAGATTTCCTCTATTGAGCTGCGGATAACCTTCAGAATTTTCACCTGCAGTTCTCGAGTGGCAGTGTGATTCGCTGTTTTCGATTATGGTGTTCGAGGTCCTTACTTCTTTGAAAAACATGAAGTCATTACAGTGAATTTTGTTCAATATTTTCCCGTGCCTGTACTTTTCTTTTACCAAAGCTGGATGACTTATTGTAAGATCATGACCTACAAAATATCTGCTTCCAACAAGATGATACTACGACCTACATCTCTTGTCGTTGAATGGAAATTCTAAGACAAATGTTTTCTGACCATTTTGTCTTCTTTGTGAGGTAATACGAGTGAGGCTCGTAGATGGCCAGATTTCATATCATCGGATTTTTATATGGGGCTACCTAAACGGATAGGTGTACATACATCGTCTTCGAACTTTCGATGAACTGGAGTCTGAGATTGCTGAAGAAATAAACTTTTCCCATAGAATGTGACTCGCGATCATGACTAGATTGCGAAAGAGGCTCTCAATATATTTAAAACGGAGGTGAGTATTTGAACGTTGTTATTTTTAAAACTCATTCAAACTAAATTGCATTTTACGTACTGTCAAAAATAAAATATTAACTGTATCTAGTTTTATTATTGTTCCACGCATATTTTTAAATCGGAAAGCTCAATACGCCTTTTCGTATTGTGTTTAATGGGCTTCTATGTAACTCAAATTTTAAGAAAATGTATACTCTTCTTTAACATAACGTTTGTCTCACAAGAATTTATTTCGGTAACAAGTATCAAACAATGATAGAAATAAAATGTTACAACTAGCCGTGAATTTCGCAAATCTAAATAAATGACTACTCGCAGACGGAGTACCAGTGAGAGATGACACTACAAGATAAAAAATACCAGGCTTAGCTCCTGAAATGTGTTGGATTACGAAATCAACTGTACCTAACACAGTCCGCGAATCAAGATGTGGTTGCTGGTTACAACTTCAAAAGAGGGGAGTGGATTTTTAATACTTTTGTTGTCTTGGTATTTTTAAAACCAGCTTGGATGGCTGCTATCACCAACATGCAGGACGAGAAAGTTTAAAATTGGTTATCTATTTCAGAAATACAGGCTTTGGTTACCTCATGATGAGAAGAGAATGGAATATTGCACTCCAGCGGTTACCAAGTGCCTGCCCGCAAACCAGATTCGGCCCGCTAATTGAATTGAATAATCTATGATTTATTAACTATTTACCTCCAGACGTAAGAGCCAGTGTGTAGCTGACCATCAAAATATATCTGAATCGCGACTTGATTTTTAATTGTGAAAATATTTTCGTAACATTTCAGTTTCCAAGGCCATGCTGCCAGTTGGTACTGGACAGGTTGTTTGAGAAAAAGAAGTATCATATAGGTACTTTCAAATGTGCGCTCTTTATGCTTTAGTTGGCTTACTTACAAAAAAAAAAGCAAGTTACGAAGAACAACAAAGATTCATAAAATGTACAATTTGTACACATTTAGTAAACTCTGGCTTCAGGATGGAAGGAAAGTTTAATAAGGTCCCCAGGTTAGATTCTTATTATGTCCTGATCCATGGTGCGTTAGAACCTGGCCATCATTGTCCTATTTAATCAATTCGGTCCCTGTGTGCACGTTCGTGCACACGAATTGATATATTTTTCCTTATCGTTTCGTTAAATCTGCTCGATTAATTCCTGGCGGATCTATGTCAAAACCCCCACAGCCAAAACCTCCACACTCAAAGAATGTCAAAACGCCCACACGATCGGTCATAACTCCCAAACACGAACGGTCAAAACCCCAAACCCAAAACTCCCACACTCAAGAAATGTCAAGACGCCCATAGAATCGTTCATAACTTCCACACAAATGGACAAAACAGCCAAACATAGCAACGGTCATAATCCCCACATAAATGGAAAAAAATCCCACACAAATGGTCAAAACTCCCACATGCAGAAATTGTCACAACTGCCACGCAAATGGACAAAACCCCCACAGAATCGGACGAATCCTCCACACTCTGAAATGATCGTGATTTCACGTCTTTGTTGCGGCACTTTATGACGCTCGCTTTAGTGTTTTTGTCATTAGAAAACAGGGCAAGAAGAATAGTTGCAACATCAGTTTAAGTGGAATAAAAATGTTATTAAAAAGTACAAGGGCAAGACATGCAACCAGGATCATTTCCAACCGAGCCAGCTCGAGCCGGTGGCTCACACGAGCTGATTGCTTACCCCAACCGAGCCGGTTCGAGCCATCGACTCAGTTGAGCTGACTCGAACCCAGCCTATGGACTCGTTTCAACGGAGCTGGTTCGAGGCATTGGCTTCAATCGAGCCGAGTCGATGACTCGTCCCTACCGAGCCGGCTCAAGCCATCGGCTCATTTGAGCCGAGTCGATTGGTCATCCCAACCAAACCAGTTCAAGCTGTTCACTCAGTTGAACCGAGCCGAGCTGGTTGACATCACTATCCCGGTTGGCCTTCTACTTTGGCTAAAAAAAATTAGACCGTGCAGTTCTCAGCCTTGATGGTAAGAGCTACAGTATATACTTATATTGGTGCTCACGGCGTCATTAACTTGTTCCACCACCCACGAATTTCGAGGTACTTTGTTTTGCATCTTTTGTGCGTGTTTTGTGTCGCCTTGTGAGCTTATTCCTACATTTTGTGCGTCACAGGAAGTGGGTCAAAATGGGCCTTCCAATATGGCGGAACAAGTTATTGCTGTTCCGCCACAAATGGATTTCGATATCGTTGCCTCCACATCGTTTTGTGCCGTTTTGTGTGTCTACTTCCACGTTTTGTGCGTCATGGGAAGTGGGTTAAAATGAGCCCCCAAGGTGAGACGAAAATGAACCACTGTTTCGTCACCAACGAATTTCGAGGTCGCTACTTTCGCATCGTTTAGTGCCAGTTTCTTGCCGTTTTGAACGCGTATTTTCACGTTTTGTGCGTCACCGGAAGTGGGTCAAAATGGGCTTCCAAGATGGGACGAAAATGTCCAAGAGTTCCGCCACTGTCGAATTTCGAGGTCGTTAATTTCACATCACCTACACTTTTATGCGCCTATTCCGACGATTTGTGCGTCACTGCAAGAAGGTCAAAATGGGACTGGAAGGTGGGACGAAAATGACCCACTGCTCCGCCACTACCGAATTTCGAAGTTCTTCTTTTCGCCTCGACTAGTAAATGTTTCGTGCCCCTGTTTTCACGTTTTGTGCGTCACCAGAAGTGTGTCAAAACGGACCTCCAAAGTGTGACGAAAATGACCCACTGCTCCGCCACTATCGAATTTCTAGGTCTTTCCTTTCGCATCGTTTAGTGACTATTTTTTAAAAAGTTTTCTGTGCCTACTTCCTCGTCTTGTGAGTCACCGGAAGTGAGTTAAACGGGCCTTCAAAGTGGGAGTTAAATGACTCACTGCTCCACCACTACCGAATTTCGAGGTCTTTCTTTCGCATCGTGTAATGCCTGTGTTGTGCCATTTTGTGCCCCATTTACACGTTTTCTGATTTACCAGAAATGTGTCAAGATTAGCCTCCAAGGTGTGACGAAAATGACCCTGTTCCGACACTATTGAATTTCTAGATCGTTTCTTTCGCATCGCTTAGTACCTTTTTAAAAAAATGTTTTCTGCATCTATTTCTCGTCTTCTGCATCGCCCGAGGTGAGTTAAATGGGCCTTTAAAGTGGGAGTTGAATGGCTCACTGTTCCGACTCTATCGAATTACGGGGTCGTTTCTTTCGCATCGTTCATTGCCTGTTTTGTGCGTCACCGGAAGTGGGTCAAAATGAATATAACAAAACAAGTTAATGCTGTTCCGCCACCAACGAATTTGGAGGACGATTCCTTCACATCGTTTAGTGTGTATTTTGTACTTACTTCCACGTTTTGAGCATCACCAGAAATGCGTCAAAATGTTCCATCAAGGTGTGAGGAAAAAGAGCCATTGTTCCGCCACTATCGAATTTGGAGGCGTTTCTTTCGCATTGTATAGTGCCTGTTTTGTACCGTTTTGTGCTCCTATTTCCACTTTAGTGCGACAACAAAAATGGGTCAAAATGGCCTACAAGTATAGAGGAATAACTTAATGCTGTTCCGTCACCATCGAATGTCGATGTCGTTTCCTTCACATTTTTATGCATGATTTGTGTCGCTTTGTCCTTCAGTGGAAGTGGGTCAAAATGGTCCTTGAATGTGGGATGAATATGTCTTTTTCTGCCATATTTGTAGGTTCTCTTCGACCCACTTTCGAATTTCGACCCACTTTCGGTGGCGCACAAAACGTGAAAATATGCGCAGAAACGGAACAAAACATGCACTAAACAATGCGAAAAAAGCGACCTCGAAATTCGATACTGGTGGGAGGGTGGGTCATTTTTCTTCCCACATTAAATGCCCATTTTGACCCAATACCATTGATTTACAAAACGTGGATATAGACATAGAAAAAGATAGAAAACACGACAAGACGATGTGAAGGAAACGACCTCGAAATCGTTCCTGACGGAACAGCATTAACTTGTTCCGCCATATTTGTAGGATAACATTGACCCATTTCCGTTGACGCACAAAACGTGGAAATAAGCTCACAAAACGACACAAAAATGGAAATTTAGCTTAGTTACAAGGAAATTTTAAGTTTGTACGGTACGCTTAATTATATGGAAAATTTTATACATTTTTCCTTTACGTTGGTCTTCTTTAAGTTGGTTTGGGACTTTCAAATTGTATTCTTGTTTTAACTGAAAAGTATCTATAATTCAACAAGGAAATAATTATAAATGATAATTATAATAATTATCTATATAATTGAATTCATTGTAATTTGGTCCATGACAAACACTTTACCATTTCGTACTAGCTGTTATGCCCTTTCTTCGCACGGTTCAGATAAAATATCAATGTAAACAAACTGAACAACAGGAGAACAATAAAGAAACATTTCTAAAATTAGATATATTTTGTGTGAATATATACCCAACAAAGCACATGTGTTTTCAATGGGAAGGCCGATGGGGGCTGAATTTGAAAGTAAACTTTATCGGCAGTGTCGCTATACATCTGAGCAACACCGATAAACATGGTTTCGACAGAAATATTGGTCATTTTCTACTACTTTTACATGTCCCGGTGAACGCCCCCTCAGACCCACTTGGTTCGAATTGTGAAAAAATCTCCTCTGGCCCCCAGCCGATACCGCGAAAACTATGAATGTGACACTAACATCTGCCATTTTCTACTACTTTTTACACATACCGGTAAAAGCCCCTATGATCCTCTGGTTCCAATTTTCGAAAAACAACGCCTTTGGCCCGAAGCCGATGGAGACTGCGTTTAGAAGTCAACGCCTTTAGAAGTATCACCATTCATCTCAGCTACAGCGAAAACTATGGATTTGACACTAATATCGGTCATTTTCCTTTATTTTTACATGTGTGGCAATTATCCATCTCCGGTGACTCCCGGCCCGCATACAATGCTGGCTAAATTTGAAAATCATCGCTAATGAAAGTATCACCATTGATCTGAGCGACCGCGAAAACTACGGATTTGACACTTATATTGGTCATTTTGGATTACTTTTGCGTTTCGGTATCCCTCACCCCTCCCCGTTGACCCCCGGCCCGCAGACAAATAGGGTGAATTCGGAAGTTAATGTGATCGAAGTTTCACCATTGATGTCAGCGACTGGGAAAACTATGAAATCGACACTAATATCGGTCATTTTCTACTACTTTTACATGTCCCGGTAAACGCCCCCCTGAGACCCCCTGGTTCGAATTTCGTCAGAAACGCTTTTCCTTGGGTTGGGACCTGGACCCAAGTACCCGTGACCAAAATTTGATTACTCTTTGTCAACTTGTCTGGTCCACAGGCTGGTCCCGGAAAACGTACCCCTGAGACCGCCTTAGTTCAAAATTTGAAAAAAAAACTCTTCGTTTTGATCTGGGGCCTAGACCAAGCTACCCGTGACAAAATTTTGAAAAGTTTCGGTCCACTCGTCTGGTTCACAAGCTGTACAAAGATAGACAGACAGACACAACCTTTATTTTATTTATATTAGAAACGTCAGATCCGCCGTTATTGTAATAGAGCGGTGCTTGAGCGATTGGTAGTAGAAATTCAAACTCCGATTAGTGATAATTTTATAGGCTTGTTTTATTACAAGTTTAAACTCTTTAGTCAGTAGAGAAGAGGGTGTGAGTCATGGGTCCCAGTTGATGGCAATGGGTTTTGGTGGGTCTGTCGGTCTCAGTGGGTGAGAGTGGTTTATGGTGGGTGGTGGGTCAGAGAGAGTCACGGTGGATCGTGGGTTACGATGGGTGGTGAATCAATTGGTCGTGGCTAAAGTTTGTATTGTCCCACGCCCTCTCTGAACTACAGTGTTGAAAATTAATCAGTAAAAATCAATTGCAATTGATCAATCAATTGAAAGTAATTGCTATGGAAATCAATTGCAATTGAATTAATTGCCAATTAATTTCAATTGCTATTGAATGACTGAATTCAATTGCAATTTCTATCCACTGCAGTTACTTTCAATCAATTGATTAATTGCAATTGATTGTCCATTATTAATGGCCAACTGCAGTTAACAATTAACCATTACTGGCAATTAATAAATTGTTGTACTCGTTATCTGTAATAAAGAACTGAATTACATACACGAGGTTATTTGGCCAATCAGAGGCGGGTCCATTTAGTTGTAGTGCGACACGTTAAACTTTGAATTTTAACTACCTCAGAATTTTGTCCAATTTTTGTTCAACCAAGAAAAAATTGTACAATCCAAATAAACGACGGAGAGTGACTTCAAAATGTGGCCACTTCAATTATGTATAGTGCGACATCTTCTAAATAAACAAGCTTGTGATAAGCCAAATAACTTTGTGTAGATAACTCACTTCTTTAGAATAGATAACGAGTACAATTTATTGTTTACCATTTTCGTCCCTTTTAACACCCTATTGGTATCTTCACTGCTACTGTTATTGGAGTCATCATCCACAAAATCTGGATAATTATCTGAATCGTCGATATCTGAACCCTAAAGCAAATTTAGAACATCTTCTGTGATTAGCTCTCCTTAGAATGAAAAGAACGAAAATATTGACTATATGTCTGTTTTTGAAAAGTAGAGATGAAAATTGCTTTTATTTGTTCTACAAAAATAAGAAAATGGATATTCAGAAACAACAATTTGATGTCACGTTATGTTCTCAAGTTAGGAGAAAAATGTAAAGGAAACATTACTAAATAAAATAGTATAGTATTCCGTTCATGCTAGTTTGTGTATACAAATGTGGCTTGTGTTTTATTGTCTCAGAACAATGTAGTAATATGTCAGACTAAAAGTGTAGTATAGCAAGAAACGGAATAAAATGTATCATAATTGTTTACAAATATTTAGATATGCAATTGCTTGTTACTGAACCAATGTGCACAAACGTGGACATAGTATTTTCTTGCAAAACAATAAATAAATTCAAATTCTGAAAAATAAATTGAAAATTACGATTTCAAATGATGCAGCAAACAAACAATTGAAAAATGTTTTTAAAAGGTTGGTAGTCTGGGGCCGAAGGGGATAAATGAAAACGTGGATGAATCTGTCTCGCTTAGTGTGTGTATGCTCAAACATAGCTCTGAAGCTCCAACATAGCTTTGGTGTACATATGACTTAAATCTTAAAAAATAATATTGTAGAGATGAAACTCAAATATTTTCCATAAATCTATTCAGCTCGTGTAAAAAACGGACATTTCGTGTGGTAATATAATAAATGCTTATGTTTCACTCAAGGGAGTATTTAAACCGCCATACACCCCTGGCGTACTAGTTTGGATATACAAACAGTTTCTATATTATAATCCGCAGATTTTTCGTCTTTGTTGGTGAAGTTAAAACCAAGGAGAATATGTAAGGATAACCTATTGCGGAAGTCGATCGGCACTACTTTCAGTTGTGAAACGAGAATGCTGACTGATTATCTATGTTAAAGGGTCCAAAGAATTTTAATTTCGTGTATAAAATGACTATCACATTTGTTTAAAATTTTTAATCAGCGTATAGTAACCGTTTGTGGAAAGCAAATTGAACTTACTAAATTACGTTGTAGTAAACGTAACACTCGTTCTTAGTTGGTATAGCTCCACTAATTCACCTTGTAGAGTTAATGCTTCTGTAACAAATAATAATGATAATAATAATAATAATAATAATAATTGTTATTATTTAAAACATCCTATATAAGTATAGTTTGTAGAAAACCTTGTAAAACGTGACAATATATGTTTAGCTTACCATAGATAACTTTCTTAGTCTTTACATTGATATGACTTGCTCTTCGCTAGAAAAAAATCGTTGTTCTCTAAGTTACTTATAAAGAACACTATTATCTAACAGTCTTTTACCTTACATATAGTTAGTTCTTTCTTATCACTAAATAGAGATATCTACTAGAGTAAAAAGTTGAACATTTTTGAACACGAGATGACC